>NC_072796.1:133745463-136245463 GCF_028583425.1 Eublepharis macularius | reverse complement strand
CGTGGGCATGAAAACAGAGTTCTTGATTTGTTCAAGCACAAAATAATGTACTCGTTCGATCCTCTGGGGCATAGGAGTGGAAGGAGAGAGAGCAGGTGTTTACTTGAGGAAGGTGGTGACTGTCTCATATCAGGTGACTAGGAAGGGGAAGGGAGGGTTGCCATTCTCTCTGGAGAAGCATCCGTTCAAATTGAGACCTACTAAAATTAAAAACAAGACAAACTTCAGTATATTTGCACAGGGTTCACATAAAAAATTCATACACGCCATTGCACTAAAGATACCAGCGGGAACGCTACTAAGCTATTACAAAAGAAAAGGGGGGTGATTTTCCTGTTAACCTGATCTTGCCAGAGACTTCCCCCCCCCCCAAATATCTTTTAATTATTTTGAAATCTTAATTTACTGAGACAGCCACCCCACCCCCCACCCCCCGGGGCCGTTGCCGTGGAACAGTAGCACTGCTATTCTTTTGACCCATTTCTCTGTTCAAAGAAACAGGAAAATGGGTTCAGGCTGCTCTAAGGTGTAGTGTTGCCAGGGGAGAAAAGTGCTCAGATTTTGTTACCTAGAAAAGTTGAGAGATCTGACCTGCTGTGGTGCTGTCTGCGCCTAGCAAACAGTGCCTTGTATTGCCAAAAACGTGCGGCTTTTGAGGCAAGACTGTCAGCTTTTGGAGGATGGGTGAGTTGTCTTTAAAAAAAAAAAAAAACACTGTCCCGTGTGGCTCTGACAGCTTGCTAGGTTTGCGAAAACAAAGATCCAGTCCTGGTCTCTGCCATTCTGCTGTGGAAAGTAGCGTGAGGGGGGGGGTCTCCCCTGTGTGGTGGGTGATTTTTCCTGTGTGGCTTAGTTGCACTTCCACCTAGTGTCAGGAAAGATGTCGAAATACAAAGTCGCATTCAGTTCTGATCACTTTTTAAGTTGATGAACAAGCTAATTTTCAAAGCTAATCTCCTGCTTTTGAAACTGCACCCTGATTTAGCTGTCTGTGTGTCGGGCACTTAAGGTGACGGTGATTTGCTTTCCCCCCCAGCTGCTCCATCACCTTGAACCTGAATTGGGCAGAAAGAGACGGATGCAAATCTGCCTTGTCTTCCTGTTTAGAACTGGGTTGTCAGGTCATGGTCAAGACCATGTTCCACGGCTGCTGTCGATTAGCAATGTGCTAAAATAGTGGCTGCTGTCTTTAGGTGCTGGTTGGCAGTTGCTAGCCACTTGATCTCCCCCCCCCCCCGCAACCTTGTCATTTAGCCCAAAGTGTAGCTGTGTACTTCTCACTTGTCAGAATCTTGTATTTGTGACTCACGTAAGGTCCTTCTCCAAAGAATTAATGTTGTCTTGTCACTGGCGATTTTGTTTGCATATCTTTTTTGTGGAAGGAAGGTTTTTCTGCGGGTTAGACATGGTTATTGGGGGCAGAAAGGAAAAAAAAATGCGTATGATTTTCTCTTGCTTGTCCTCTTCAAATGGCTTTTGCTTTCTTTCTTGCACGCGTGGCAAACCTAGTGTCTGGCATATTTCAGCATCTTTTGGAGGGAGTGGGGGGGTTGTAATTTTTGTTTTGCAACAACTGACAATGCACTTTGAAAAAAGTAGGGCACTCTGAATATGCACAGGAACTGCTTTTTATAACATATGCATAAACCAAAACTTCAAATTGAAACCAAGAACACACCTTTCTAAATAGCTGTTTACTGCAGTGGCTCTTGTAAGCACAGCAATATCTCAGGTGAATGATTCTATACACGTACTCAAAATATCCTCCAGAACCATGTGAAATAGTTTACAAAACTGAGGAAGCATCCAGCATATATACTTGGAGATACTATTAAATCTGGTCCCTTTATCAGTCAAGTCAAATAATAAGATTGATTCTGTTGCTAATTTGGTCCCCCCCTTCTTTTTTAGAGCTGCTCCTCATTTGTCGATCTCTGGGTCTGACCATTTGTGTAGCTGATGAAGTACCACTATAGATTTTTGCCATCATGGTCTTCTCTTTGCCTGCCGTAATTGGCAATAACGGGTGCCAATGTTCAGTTGTATGTAGCCAAATAGGTTTTGCAGGATTTGCAATGACCATAATTGCTGCACTTCTTTCTCATACTTGACCCAGTCACCCGAGCAAGTTTCTTGATGCGGGTGGGGATTTGAACCCAGATGCTTGCATGTTATGCTGTTTCCCTCTGCACACCGGTTTGTTCAATGCCATGATGTGGGATTGCGTTAGAGGTAGGGTTGTGGTTTTCGATAGAGCAGAAGATCCCAGGTTCAGTTTCTAGTTCAAAGGATAAGGCAGTAGGTGATGTGAAAGACCTCCACCTGAGACCCTGGAGAGCTGCTGCCAGTCAGATAAGACAGTGCTGACCTTGATGGACTATACCAAAAATGAAATGCTTTTTCCTTGGGGAAACCATTTTGGCTGTTTTCTGTGATTTTGAGTGAAATCCTTAAAGAAGACAATCTTGAACTGTATTTGTTAGTGATTGCAAGTTGGCAGCCTTTGCTAGAAAAGTTTCACAGCTTTCCAGTTTGGCAGTTAAAGAGTTAAGCTTTTTTCTAACAAATGGCTTGGGTGTTCCTTGAGGGAGAGCAAGGCCTGCTTGTTGCAGGCGCATTGAGCCTTCTGGCAAAATGGGATCTAAATTGCTAATAGAAACAAGGAAGATGGTGTATTTTGAGCTTGCAGCATGAAGAAAACTGGGCCACTTTAAGGCTACACTTGATCTGACATGGCACTAGATAGTGCTTTTGCTTGTTTTCAGCGATACACAGGTCTCTTTACTGAGCTGTTTCAGCAGCTTACTGGTTTAACACATCTTACTTCTGTTTTTTGCTGTTTTAAATCACTAGGTGGTTATGGATTAAAGTTTAGCTTTTAGCTTTCTCTTTGCTGTCTTCAGTAATATTTGTTGATATCAGGGTTCAAAGCAAACAGAATCATCATTAAATAGTAAACAAAACAAGACGTAGGTTAGGTAGATTGTTTTGAAATAACAGTATATATAAGATCTGATACCCAAGCAAATTTTAAAGCAATGAATGCTGTAACATTTCCTAGAATTGGATTTAGTGGTGGAAGAAGGGGGTAATTGCTGGTTTTAGTCCACCTGAAAGATAAAAATCAGAGAATGTCACAGATTAAGATAAAATCTTATGAATAAACAGTACTGTACTTAAAACAAATTTAAAATTAGTTTTATTCATATATTATTTAAACAACGTAGAAACTCCCAGTAGGACTCTGTTTACAGGCTCTACCCTTTTACCAATAAATCTCTGACCCATGTCTTATTTTCACTCTGGGCTCTTTTTTTGATATTTCAAATTTCCGCAACTGTTGTTTTAGCTCAGCAGTCTCCCTGGTGGGGAGGTGGAAATTTTCTGGAAGAGAACAACCCCCCCCCCCCCCGAATTCCCCACTCTTCCCACATTTCCAAACATGGATGTAACCCTACGTTGGCTGAGGTTTTCCATCTGCTCAGCCCCACCCCACCACTTTTGATGCCTTTAAAAGCAGTTGTGACATGGAGGTGCTTATTTTTGCTTGGGGAGATGTTGCTAGTCGGTAATTTGACATATTTTTATGGGACTCCATGTTCGTATTATTGTAGGATGCTCTGTTCGTATTGAGTTAGGGTTTCATGTTTGTCAGCTGCCTTGAGTGTTCTTTTGAACAGAAAGGTGGAATGTAAATAAATAAGGGATAAACTGTGTGCTGGATGCTTATCTATGCCATTGCTTAGGTGGTTCTGCTTGGTGCTTAAATCCACGTGATGTCTCTTAATGTAAAAGAACAAAGGGGCTGACATCTCACCCCATCAAAAAAACCAATGGCTTTGCTTTTGGTTGCACATTGCCAAGTAAGAAAATCTCATAATGTAGCAAGTTCGGCTTTAGGAGCAAACATGTGCCGGATTCAAGTGCACCAGGCTTAAGTTTGAATTTTCTGGTTCATCCGTCCAAAATTTTTAATAGTATAGAGATGTAAAAGAAGTGCAGCAACCAATAAGAGTGTTGCTATTCCAAAGCGCAAACTGATCAACCAGCAATGATAACTGAAGCCATTTCTTTTTGTAAAAAACAAAAAGTACTATAATTGGTCTTTTGTGCCTTCAAAAAACACATGCTCTTGATGCAGAGAATACTGTTGCCTTCTGGAACAGATGCAAAAGCTGTCGCTGCCCCTTCTTCAGAGCCTGTGGGCTGCTGGCCAGAGGAGATGCTAGGAATGTAGAAGGGAAGAGACATGACTGAATCTGCCCCCTGTATCGTCAGTCATTGCCCAAGTAGGATTATGTCGTTACACTATCTCCTTTGCTTGGGTCTTGAGAGCAGACATGATCCGGACAGCTAGTTTTAATCCTGTTCCCATATTGACTTGGTTTGGGATATGCAACACATTTTATGTCCCACTGAATATTTTTATAACAATAAAGAAGCCTAGAGCTTGATTTTTTAAATTTAATTTTACAAAATGTATCCCCCCCTTTTTTTTTATCCTCATGAGGGCCACCACGGTAGCTAACAAATTAAAGCATGCATAATAAAATCACATCTTAAAAACCATCATAAACAACATTAAAACAATTAAAACCAGAGCTAAAATACATAAAAACAAGGGCAGGAAGGAGAGGATACCGAGAGAATGCCAAATGAAACAAGCCTTTACCTGCTGGCAGAAGATGACAACAGAGGAAACAGATGTGTCTTACTCTGGTTTCTCTTCAGATCGTATAAATCTTTCGCCTTTTACTACTGAGAAAGCTAAATCTTAGGTTGCCACCTGCCTAATCTCAGAAGATGGGGCATCCGAAGCAGGGCCTCTGAAAATGACCATAGTATTCAGGCAGGTTCATAAGGGAATAGGTGGTCCTTCAGGTATATTGGTCCCATAGGGCTTTAAAGGTAAGCACCAGTACTTTGAATTGTGCCCGGAAACTGATTGGGAGCCAATATGGATGGACGAATACTGGAGTGATATGATCCCTACAACTCACTGATTACTGGAGGGGTACTTTTTTTGCCTCATCGGAAAACTTGCCAATAGGTTTCTTTGCGTGTTTGGCTTTTAAGGATTTATGCAAATTGGGCTGTGGTGGTATTTGAACAGGAGAGAAACGAAGTTGCTCATTAGCTCTGTGTTTTGTGCTTTGCACTTCCATCCCATATTATGCAGGAGAATAATTCCCATGTTATAGGTAGATTCCTATAAGCTTGTGCATGTGTTTTAAAATCTGTGAATATAATGCTGTGAAGGGCACCAAGGTATGCTTAGGCTGTGGAAGTATCTCAAGAGTGCCAAGCTCTTAAGCGTGCATATGTGTTTGTGTGTGTCTTGGCTCTTTCTGCTTCAGGATATTAGCCAAGGGAATAGCATCTGTTGCCTGAGTGATAAATGGGGAGAGGCCCATGTGACTTGCCACTCTAATACAGATGTTGTCTTTCCTCCACAAAGTATGTTGGAAAACAATAAAATAATAAAACAAATCATACAAGGGAGAGAAGATCGAACTCTAAGTAGCTCTCAGTGATACGGGTTTTCCAGAAAAAAAAAATCAGAAAATTTTCCAGTGCCCCAAATAGTATCTGATTTAGCATATTTCTTTTGACTTACATGTAGCAAACAGTACTTCATGATAATTCTGTGTTCTGGTAGCAATACTTGAATTGAAAATTCAGTTTAAAAAAATTAAATCAGTAATGGGTTTAAATGTTACATTCAAACAACTACAAAGCTTTAGGTAGAAATTATTTTATTATTATTACACTTGTAAACATTTAATGCCAATATAACATACTTCCTTTGTTAAAATTTAAGGGGGAAAAGGCACTAGAATGATCAAAACACTCATTTTAGCATTGCCAGAAAACTGCATAATATGCAGTGGATGTGGCTGTTCACTCTTCTGTTTCCAGAGGCTTGGAAGCCCTGATCACTTTGCGTTGCGTTGCTCATTAGTTCCCTACAGATTGGTTTCGACAACATCCCTTCCGCTATATGAGACGAGACACGTAAATATGTATTTGACCCGCACAACCAATTAAGTGAATTTATAACTTGACTTTTTAAAGGAAAAAACGGATTATTTATATGTATTTTTGGTTTTATTTCCCCCTCCTCCCAATTTCCAAATCAATAAAACAAATAGGATTTTTTTTCCTGGAGATAAGTCCTTTACAAACTACTAATAGCAACTTTGAAATTGCCAACATTGCCTGGTATTGCATTGACAATGGCATCCATTCATTGTTGTTATTTGGATGGAACGATGAACCTTTAGAAATGGAAAACCATCCTCAGGAAAAAAAAATACAGCACTGAAAAATGCTCCATTCCATCTCTCTCGTAGCTCAGTTAATCAGTGATTTGCAGGCACACTGGACAAGTGTAAACCTTTCCCCCTGAAATCAATGAACTTCTTACGTGCAATTTTGAATTAGGTCATCTGTTCTCAGCAACGCACTCTTCATAGTCCCCATTTCCCCTCCCTTTGAGGAATAGTTGCCCATATTTTGAACGATGCATGGTTTTTTCCTTCTGTAGTTTGGCAGAAGCCCCACTGATGCTTGCAGGGGGCGTGGGGGAGAGTCCTGGATTCTAGTTAAAACTGGGGGCTGTCCTTTGCTGTGGAAAATTGCCCTGTAATTAACCCAGTGAACAAATCCTGTGGCATTACTTATACACATAAGAAAAATAATGTAAATAAGTTCTTATCTGTAATAATAGTTCTAAATTGCATCTTTTTTTCAGATCTCCCTCTTCCAACATCTGTTTTGTTTTGTTTAAATTACAGCTTTGCAGATTGTCTTGGCTCATTGTGGTCCATAACTTGCAGTAAGAGCTTCCTTTATGTTTGTGCTCTTTGTTGACAACTTACTTCTAAAGGCAACCAAGCAATCATTTCTTGTGGGGAGAGGCCTGTAGCAGGATGTAATTGCACTGATTCTTACTAACTTTCTTTTTACTGTAAAGGACTTTCTGTTTGCATCTTCTATAGCTGTTAGAATAATACTGTACGTAGTGTTTTGAATATCATAGGGAGGGAGTAGTCTTTGTTCATTGATGTGTTTCTAGGGATAAGAACCCATTTTACAGTATTAAAGGATGAGCTGAATTGGCGTCTACATTTTTCTCCATGTGAGTGTAGCTGGCAAATCTTTGGAGGGGCAGAGTTGGTTATTTTTGCTGTGTGTTTTGGGAAGTGTGTCCTTTTGTTTCTTCTCTGTCCCTCCCCAAACTGCACTTTGCTTTCGGATTAATATTCCCCTTCCACTTGCACCTTTGGTGTAATCAACTATACATGGCAGCTCGTGTCTGCCTTTTTGACCGGTAGCCCAAACCATCTCTTCTGTGAAGTTGTGCCAATGGAAATGAATGGGCAGAAAGAGAACCCCTGCATTTGATTCGCCGAGGATCCGTAACTTGATTGAGGTCACAGCCACACTGTTGTGATGCCTGTGTGAAATCACCAGTCACTAACGGAGGGCCAAAAGGGGCGCTGTTTTTATGCTACTGTACTTCTTCCTGTATCCCTGGGTGGCTATTGGGGGGACTGTTCCCAGATTCCTCCCTGAAGTCTCCATCCTCGTTCAGTTCTTACTGTTGTGATTTCAAAAGCCTTGATGTGAATCGGCCTTCCTATATTATTTAATTCTCCTGGGCACAAACGTACCTGCTAGTAACGTCTGAGTTTTAGACAGAGAAGCGAATGTCTCCGCACTGTCAGGTGCTGTTCTTTCACCCCTTGTTCAACGTCAGTTGTTTTTATCTTACTGATCTTGGTATTATATGTTGGTTGTGGTTTGTACCCTGCAGTATCCCAGTAAAATATCTGCTTTCTTTTTCATATTTTTGCCTAAAGTATTAAAAGTGAATGTAATGGCTTTGCCACACTACCGCAGAACACTCTTCACTTAGCGAGCAGATAGTGTTTAAAAACCTACCTCCGACCTTCTTTGAAAGAGATGAGGGTATTTTTTTTTTTAATTCTAAAATGCTATCGACATTTCTCCATGTAGCCAGATTTCACCAAATGACATGAATATCTTAGACCTTTTGACTTCTGGTTTGAGAAGTCAGGTGCCATACAGATTCTGGTAATATGACCTCGTCTAGAAGAAGCAGGTCTGATTTGACTTCCCAAGTAGCTTCCTTTATATTTTATGAAAATTGAAGCAAGTTGCTTTGACCGGTTTGGCAAGTTCACTTTTTTTTTTTCTTTAGGGAGAACAGTTACCACTGTGGCACACTCAGCTGTGCCTTGTTTTTTTTTCGTGTTGGTGCTTCCAAACAAGACTTTCCCACCAGGAATTAATAATGCACATAACGAGAGGGAGGGAATGGGAGTATTTTCATCCGGTTCCAGAAAGCTATACTTTAAACATGGTCAAGAACTAGGAGTGTTCTGGATATATTTTTACTCCCCCCACCCCCCAATTGAATGGCAGATCTTCAAACTGATTTTGAATTTCTCATTGGTTTTAAAAGAGGCTTGCAGTATAGTAGAAGTGGGGTGGGATTGGGGGAACATCCCAGTTTTAAAAAAAACACAAAAATCCAAACAAGTTGTGTGGCTCTTTTAGATCCAGTCAAACACAGATACGTTATTTTTATATGTCTTATAAAATCTATTATCATTTTGAACTGAAGGTAACATGAAGGTGCTTTAAATTTATTTGAATCTAAGATTTTTTTTTTTTTTTACAGAATACGTATTTAAGATAGTATTTAGGAAATTTTTCTTGAAACTAAGCTCGAAGATGCTATTTTCCCTGTACCTGTCAATTACTTATATAAAACTCTAAATGTACAAAAAAACAAAACAAAACCCCCAATTGAATTATGTTTTTCTATTGTGAGTGGTTTTGTTTCATTGTTGTAAGGACTTGGTTACATCTCAGATCTTGACACGAGTGCTAGTATAAAGGGTGCTTTTATCTCAGACTAAACTGTAGAAAACAGTCTTGCAGTCATCGCTTTCTTTTGATGGCCGAATGCATCAGGCTTTCATAATTTTTTATACCACATTACTATCAAGCTTGCTACCTTTATATATCCATAGGGCTGTTATCCACAGATCACCTACTGTGACATAGTGTTGCTGGTCAAGTATGTTTGTGGCTCACGATCTATGTCATAATGGCTTGTATACTAGAATGTTAATGAAATTAGGTGTGCTTGGCTGGTGGTTTGCAAAGTCCGCTTATAATTTCCATTGTCACTTGATAATTGGGGGGGGGGGGGAGCAGTGGCATTAGTGAACACTAGTGAAATATGCAGCGATGAGTCTAATGTGTTCTGCTAATAACAGCCGAGAACTAGAGAGCTATTTAAAGCCTGCCCAGGAGCTTTGGTATGTCCATTGGGATTTTTTATTTTGAACAGCAGGTCACACAATGACATATCCTAATATGCTTTTCAAATTGCCTTGAGTTTCCAAAGCAGGCTACCAAGTGAATATGAAGGGAATCGTTCAAGAAACACGGCCTTCAAAAGCCCCCTTGGATGTGTGGCACTAGTTCCTTTGGAGCTTGGCCTGGGTCTTTATCAGCAAGAGAAACACTCGGGCGTGATGACTTGTTGCAGGTTGTCTGACAGATCCGTTAGCTTCCTATTGAGAATCCAGTGATCAAGCTCACGTGCTTTGTGTGTATATGCAGCGGAATGGTTTTTTCCCCCTGGGCTTGCTTTTGTTGTAGGCTAGTACAGCGTTAAATGCTTCCCCGCCCCAATGGCTGGCTCCTGATTTTGCAAGCTGTGGCTTTAAGGAACCAGTACTGATACTGCACTGGCTCACAATTAGTGTTTTTGTTCTTTTAATTAATTAGGGGAGGAGGGTGCTGCTGCTTTGAGTGCCAGGATGCCCCTTATTTACAGTTAGTTACGACTGAGAACAGGGAGGTTTCCCAAGACTTCCCCCCCCCCCCCAAGAATGACCCATTACATCAAAAGTGCATTATGAGAGTTATGATGATGACTTACAGAAAAACCTGCTCAAATTAGTGTGAGGCCACCACGGTCATCTAGGAAAATCCATATGAAATAATACTTCACAATGCAATGGGCTGCCTCTGTTCAAAAACTTTCTCCTGTGTCAGAACCCCCCAAAAGGGCATAAGAATGTAGCTCAGTGGAGGCTGCTTAAAAGAGCTTCCGTTCCTTGAATTGTTATGCATCCCCTTAGTGGGCTGCTGGCTGACTGCAAGCAGGGAACATCGCGCCTCGTGATTCTGCCTTTTAAAAGAGGAGAACGATGCTGCTGTTGCTTTTCTGAATGAAATAAAATACATAGCCAAGCGATTAAGCTGGGATCTCCCCCCCCCCCCCCCGCCCCGCCCCTTTGTCCCTTGAGAGAGCTCCAGATTCCAGCAGCTTGCTCTCTCTAGAGACTTTTTGGATGTCCAAAAGTACCCTTGGAGCACAACAGGAAGAATGCATGTAAAGATCTCTGATCTTTTTTTTCCCCACCTTCTTAGCCTTTTGTTAATATCATACCCATAGGAAGAAATACAGCTCTTGGGGGAAAGAATCTGGGCCTGGTGCCCTGCTTTTAAAACAAAGACTACCTCTGACTATGATAAGTTGGCAAGATTGTGGGCACCTTTTAGTTAGCATTTTTGTGTTTTGGTTTGTTTTTTGTAAATCAGATCGCAGGATTTGGGTTGGGGAAGTCCTACCCTGTGCCGTTTTCTTCCCTCACCTATTTCCTGCTGAATCTATTATATTATCATACTTTCTTCAGGTGTGAATTCTGAGGCCTCTTTCTTTCTGTTGGTAGTGTGGAAGTCACAATGCTAACCTTGGAGTTCTCTTGTTCACTCCAAAGGCTGCTTCATATTAAGTTTTTTTTTAAAAGGAAGTTTATCTGCACACCTAAAAATGTTAAACACACACTGTCATATATAGGCACACGTGTTGGAGCTAGGATTGGCCTCTTCCCCTTGCTGACTGTACACAGAGTGACAAATCTAGGTTTGCTATTATATCATGTATGAAACGGCTTTGAAATTCCATTTGCTTCAGTTCTGAGACCCCAAATCTGTGTACGAGACTGATCATTGTGGCTATCAATCCCTAATAGTTCAAGCAGGGGTGTGTGTGCGTGTACAATAAAAAGGAATAGGAAGGACCAAAATGTTACAATGTAAGATTGGAGCTCATCGTTGGGAACACTTCAGGTTTAACCGGAAATTCCTGGAAGGTATTTTTAACCAGTTCTTTCTTTTTTTAAAAAAACTTAACAAAAACACATTCAACCGAAATTGTTACCTTGGAACGTCAGTCTTGTACCTACTTCTCCTTGGTGAAAGAAAAATGAGATTTGGAAACAATGTATTGGTCATCATTTGGGGGGAAATGCCTGTTTAATGAAGCAGAGGAGAGCCTTATTTCAAAGTGGTACTATATAGGAATGTGTTTAAGTCATTTACAGCTGTTAGCATCCTCTGCATGATAAGGCTCAAGGCTTGCAGTACATTAGACGTCAGCAGAAGGAGGGGCTGGAGCCCGCAGATCTGTTCCACTGAAGCTGGTGCTCTCCTCTGGCCCAAGGAGCCCCTTCCCTTCCGCAAGAGAGACAGCTACCAGCAGAAGAGCCCCTTGTGTCAGAAGGCTCCTTGTGCCAGAGATAAGCCCCTCCGTTAGTGGAACAGAGCTCTACCCCCACCCCTATAAAATGCGCACTAGTTGGGGGGGGGGAGAATGCAATTTTGCTACCACCCAATAGTAAAACTGTAGAATTCCATTTCATTATATAGATTATATATTTCACTCAACACATTTGTTCATCTTAAAAAAGCTTTGTTCATGAGAGTCAGTGTTTTATGCAGTATGTGTATCTGGAGCATTTAGTTATGTGCTTGCTTAATGCTACATGGTGATACTACTTTAACTTAAGCCTTAACAAACGTATTGAATTTGTCCACAATCAGAATATGCAAAAATATAGTACGATTAACTCTTCCCGTGAAGGCACATAATTTTTTTTTTTAATTAAATGACGCCATCCTTAAAACACATTAAAGTTTTTAAGGAGACTACTTAGGCATCTGCCAGCACCCAACCCCAATTATACAAAATGTGTATTGCGGAGTTGTATCCAGCCAACTTTTCTGCTGCTGCAAAAGTGAGGAGAGGGGGAGTCATGTAGGGGGGCCTATAATAAGGGGAATGGTGCTGCAAAAAGCTGGTTGGATTCCACTCATGGAAAGTGGTTCCAGGATACAGCCATACTATTGATCGAGGCGTGTGTGTGTGTAAATTCTATATACATCATTTGATTTAATTTTTTTTGAAGGGCTAGGAAATTACTGTACCTATTCATTTATTTTCCCCAAGTGAAATGTAGTGTGAAAGAGAAATCTGACTATTTCTAAGCTTATTAATTCATTGAAAACCTCTGTTGGAATAGTGATAGTTTTTGCATCTTTCAACTGACACTGAATCCGCCTGTCTCCGAGATGAATTAGAGGGGAAGGCGAAGTGTTGGGGACCCGGCTATCTTTCCAGTTTGGATCTACCTCAGACCAAGCAGTTGGGTGCTAATTTATTCAAATTTATCAATGAGATTGTCCAAAGTGACCAAATGGTGTGTGATTACTTGTCATCTGATGACAAGGACATTTGAGGGTTTTGTGTTAGGGAAAAAAATGCATTTGAGTTTGTGCCTTTTTTGTGTTTGAGTCCCAATGCATAGCAAAATCAAAGTATCCTACCCTACCCTAGAAACCATTTTTAACAGCAAAACTGAAAACTGCAGTCTATTAAAAATGTATTTGTGTATTAAAACTATTAAAATATACAATGTAGTGGAATGCTTGTAATGTGGAACCATTTTTTTTAAATGTAGAAATAAAATCTCAAATAAATCCCAAACTATTCTATGCATACATCTCTATGGCCAAGCACCATTCTGTATGGAGCATCTCAAGTTGTTTAAAGCCCTGGATTGATTTGCTCCAGTGTGCAAACAGAGCGTTCTCGTGGCCTGCTCCATTTGTTTCCATGAAGGGAACATATCCATGCAAACGGATCTGTTCCTGCCATTTAAATAGGAAGGTCCTTTTGGACAAGGGAGTTCTGTGGAAGGAGCTCAGTGCGCGTGTGCATGTGTGTGCATTGAAGGAACAGGATGAAAAATGTGTATATATGCAGTTACTAATACACAGTAATTTGTAGCTGTATATATACACATGTTCAATGCGAAGTGTTGTGTGCATATGTCAGGTAAGGGAATTAAAAGTTCGAAATAACTTTCTGCATGCTTTTATATAACAGTTTGAATACCCTTTTTACTATAAGATGACTTTTTTTACTTAGCTTTTTTTGGAGACTGAGTTGTAATATGCTATTGTTTTTTGAAGCCTGAAAAAAAAAAGACTTTATAAACCATAACCAATACAGCATGGGAAACATTTCCTGTAAAATGATATTTAGTTTTAATATTGAAAAAGCAGAATACCAACATTCCTAAATGGCAGGATTTAAGCTATGCCCTAATGGAGTTTTGCTGCAGAGAGACTCAGTGAACAGGTAAACAAACAAAAAAAAAAACATAAAAAATGTTTTACAAAAAACTGCCCTGATGGGTCTATAAGTAAAGCTATATTTTATAAAAGAGTAACCATCCTTTAATATGCTGCATATAAAATGATCAGCATTCTTGCACTTTGTCAGTAATAATGTCATGTAAATTGGCTTATGGTAAAGACTTTTAAAAAATGTTTTTAATGTACCATAGTACTTTGGGCAGAAGGTAAGAAGACTTACAGGTACCTCAAGATTGAAACAAGAGCCTGAATATGCTGCATTTTGTTCCTTTTATTTCATAGATCATTTTGTTTGGCTTTCATTAGTTTTATTCTGTTGTTACTGGCTACCTGGCTTTTAATTTGTAATTGTACTTTGTACCCCTGAAGAATTGGGAGAGTTGGTCTCTCTTCACTAGGTTAGAGATTCTTATCCTTTTCTGGTGTTTAATTCAGTAGTTGATATAAAGTCTGCCCTGCATTGTAAAATAGAGGATGTAGTGATTGTTTTTTGCAATGTAGTTTTTGAGAAAAGGGATACCAAGGTTGTAAAACGGACAATGAATGTTCTCTCTTGTCTTGACTGCCTGCCTGGCCTTTCTTGAACATGGCAAAGTTTGGGGCTAGTGCTTTTCCCCTCCATTTGCAGAAAATAAATCTTATCTTCAGATCTGTGTAACAATTATGTCATGACCAAGGAATAAGCTAATGAATCATTGTACCAGCAACCCCCCCCCCCCAAACAATAATCATCTTAGATAGTTTCCTTCGGAGTAACATTTATAGTCCAGTCCTCAATCACATAACATGGATAGAATCTTTTTCCCCAGAGGGGCAGAGAGAAACTCTTGAAGGAAGCTTCAAAAGACTGTGAAATTCAACATTTAATGTCCTGTTTTACGCTTTGGTGATCCCTCTTTCCATGTTTGTTTTACAGCTTGCTAGGTGAAAATACTTTGCACTACTTCTGCAATAAATTCATGATAAACTAACCTTTTACTTTTGTTTTGGTTTCTTGTGTGTGTGCGTGTGCGCGCGTGGGTGTGTGTGTATATATATTATAAACTAATACTAAAGATCTAGCATAGTGTTTTTTTACCTCCATACCATAAGACCTGTAACAAGCTCAAAAATGCTGTAAATCTTGACAAAATGATGTGAATGATATTTTATAAAGTTATTTTGTATGGTGTCAGTTTTGTTTCTGCCTCATAGTATGTCAATAAATTACTCATATTTACAAGTTCAGATTTGTTTTCTGTTATGTATAATAGATTTCAGCTGCCATAAATTTGCGTCAGAGACTGAAATAGTTCCTGACAGCACTCAATGGTCTTGAGAAGAAAATGCATCTGTTCGATGTTATAAAAATTCAGTAATGATTATCAATACTTTTATTATCTATACACTCATATTTACTCATTCAGTGATATTATACAGATTAACGTTAGCCACGAGGAACATATTTCTGACTTCCCTGAGGAGCCTGTAATCTCACATAAACAGAAAGGATTGGATCCAGCCTTCTGTTTGAAAAGCACCTCTGCTAGCTAAATGGATCCACAGGATCCACCTCACAGGCATGAGGGAGAAAGAAAAGTGGGAGGCAGCAAGAAAGACTGGTGAGCAGTATCTGCAGTTCTTTCATTTTCAGGCAGTTCGTTTAGCATTTGTCTCACTAAAATGCTACCAGTTCATTTTCGGACTGAAATAATGAACTATGCTTATGCTTTCATAGTGTTAACTACCATTTTTTTTATTTTTACTTGTTAAAATATTTGTATACCCAGTTTTCCACCTGAGTGTCCCCAAAGTGACCAAAAGTCTTAAAATACAGATGTGTACACACAGCTATCTTCCACGGATCTGTTTAATCCCCTTTTAACGCTGTCTATGCTATCACTACATTCTGTGGCAGCAAATCCCGTATTTTAATCATTTTTGTGTAGCGACGTGTTTTCTTTTGTATGGGACAAGTCCGCAGCCCATCACCTTCACTGGATACTCTTGGGTTTCCAGTATTTTGGGAGACAGACAAAATTCTCTGAGGAATTCAGGCAAAGCAAAGAAGTTGGTCATAGTTTGAGACAGCTGGAAAGGAATGCCACATCCTGTCTGACAATGAAAACAGGAAATAAGGGACAGTGAAAAATTTGGTTGGAGAACTTTTGTCCTTTCTCAACAAAGTAGTCACCACTACTGGCAAGATAACAAGGTAGCAGGCATGAGAACAAGCACAACCAGCAACACGTGAGTGAGCTGTGTCCTTGGAAGAACTTGACCCAAGGCACTTCTCACTTCCAAACACAGCAGGTTTGACCACAGGTCTCAGACAGAGGAGGGGTTTTTACAAGAGAAGAAAAAGCACACAGCGACGATAAAATTCTTCATGTACTTGTTTTATAAAAGATCTTATATAAAGTAAGCATTCAAATGTTTCCACTAAAAAAATATACAGCTGTTTCAAACAGTAATGAATCTCGCTGGCCAAATGTCATCTTTCAAAACAAGGCTGTTCTAACTTGTATATATTTAAACCTATATAGTTAACGACCTTGAAAATATACATATTTACATGAGGCAGTGGGACGCTGCTGCCCCCACCCTGAACACCACACTCATTTTTACAATCAGAAATTGGCAATGGAAAACCAGCTTCCTGTTTTAATTCCCAACGAGGTTGCACAAACTGCATTGTGACAGAACCCAGGTTAGTCTGTGCAGCAGCTACAGAGGAGGGTTCCCTTCCCCAGCTAATAGGAAAGGATAGCCATAATTCTGGCATGTTGAATAAATAAACAAAAATTACTCTGCATATTTGACTATAGAGTCACCCAATGTGAACAGAGATTAACTTCTATATTGAAAGGAGAGTATCCACTGGATAGTGAATCTACATTTGTCTAGCAGATACAGCAAAAAGCTATAGCTTAAGACAACCTCCTTCCCACACAGCAAGATGTGAGGTCTAGGTCAGTCAGTCCCATCTTAATTTCTGGCATATACTATAGTATTTGCTTGTGCAAACTTGTCAGTCCTCATGTGCTGAGAATCCACTAGCTTAGATATCTGCTTGCTAGAGACAGCACGAGTTTCTAAAGTTAATGCGCAGTAGAATCAGTCTTGTCACACTCAAGATGCTTCTTCATTTTCACTACTTTCTTCCTCTTCCTCTTCCTCTTCCTCCTGCTCTCCCTCCTTCTCTCTCTCAAGCATCTTCAGATACTTGCTAGCTAAGATTTTCTTTGGCAAGATATCTGAAAGAACGGCATTTTCATCCTGTTATAGCAAGTATCCTTTCAGAGCTACAAACTAGTGAGTGCTGCGAGTATTCTGCTGCAAGGCTGTCCACAAACTACAAAATCAGGTATACAACACTGTATCACACTTTCAGAAAGAAAGCCTTTCCCCCATTTTAAAGTCACAAACACAGTTACTAAAAAAGTTTGGAAAACCTATGCACAGTACTGTGTAAAGGCTTAGACACCTGAATAATTTGGATGGGGCTGTGACCAAAACATCAATCCGTCAGCCAGGATTTTTATTTATGCTTGTTTCTCCATGCTCCTTTTTCCCTTCTGCTACTGAATACTTTAGCACTCTTTAGTGGAAAATCAATAAAGAAACTACATGTTTTTCAGAATGAAATATTCACCAACACTGAACCAAATGTTGGCCTTATTTGGGCCAGGCACTAGGCCACCATGCCTTTAGTTCCCTACATACTTGAGAAAACTCAGTCTCAGCTCAGCCAATCCTACGGAAATGCCTTGTAGAGCTTCTACAGGGGCTCTGAATCTAAGGAAAAGAAACTGATAGCATATCAGCCTGGTGGAACGCTCTGTCTGATAAGACCGAAGCCCAGTAAGACGTTATCCTTTCACTGGGCCTGTAAGACAGAGCTGTTCCGCCAGGCATGTGGGCGGTGCTAAGCGGAGCCCCCCAGGCTGGTTGATGGTGGATTGGGCCCTTCCCACCACACAAATACCCCCCCATTTAAATCATCTTTTTACTACGAAGATGCTCTGAAGATGACTTAGGCTGGTCAGTTGTGCTGCTATGTTCAGATTTTATATGTATTTTAAATTGAGTAATATTTTTGGATGTTTTATGGTTTCTTTATTATAATAATTGTTTTATACATTTTAACTGTATGTGCCTGTAATCCGCCCTGAGCCTGCTGGAAATGTGGGGAGGGTGGAATATAAATTGAAAATAAATATATTACTTTTAATCTACGAATTGTTAAAACCTCTTACATGGGGTTAACCTGCTATTCTCCCAACAATCTTATTATGGGAGAATAGCCTCAGGCTTCCCACTGGGCCTGATAGGGATTTGATTCACAATCTCCCATCTACAGGTCCACTACCAAAACAGACTCTTAATTCTCTATGTATTGAAAAGGCACTGCAAAATGATACCAGTCAAATGAATGACAGACTACAAATTTGTTAGGCATCACTTTTTTAACACCTGATGATGTTCTATCATGTTTCCAATTGGACCTAAAGCACTAACAGTATAAACATGGCTTGGCTGACTTCTGAGACTACAATGGAACTGAAATGAGTACCCCTTTCGTAGATAGTTTTCTCTAGCTATAAGTTGGGCAAAGACCTACCTGCAAGGAACTGAAACGTCTCCGACTTCTCTGCTGTGCGAGATAGATCACTGTAGGTTAAGGCTTTGTTCTCCTTGCCTTGGCCATGTTTGTAGGAATGTGTTGCTAAATACTGGACAAACAACTCCTAAAGGGAAAAATAACGCCGATAAGCCTATAGCTTCAGATATCAACTGACTCCACGACTAGCCACTAACTGCACCCAATTTCCCAACATGTACATATAGATAATGACTAGTCAAAATCCAAGCTGAGGACACACTGTTGGTTATGGAAACCATGCTAAGGAGATGTTTAAAAACCCAGATTATATAGGACAACTCCAGCGATTTTTCTGGCAGCACTGCAATGTCTACAGCCTACATTCTGCACTCAGTTTCCAGCACTACCTTTCTGTTTCTACAGGGAAAGGAGGGACCGCAAAGGAGAGCTGCTCAGCAGAATGTGAACACGCTGTCCAACCAACCAGAACTTTTAGTCTACGTTCACACCACACAAAGTCATCCTTGAATGGATTTTCTGCGTTTCATGTCTCCCTAAGCACACTACTGGCTCAATTTCAGGTGGGCAGCCGTATTTGTCTACACGGTAGAAGAGAAAGATCCAGGTCCAACAGAACTTTGAAAATTTCCAGGAATCATCTGACAAAGGGAGCTTTTACTCTCACAAGCATACACAGTGGTCTTTAAGGTATCATTGAACCTGAATATTGCTATACTACTGGCTCAATGGCTTGAGGAAGGCTTTCACTCTTTACAAACAGGGTTGCTTTGTGCATAATCCTGAATGCAGGAGCAAGAAAATTCTTTGCCTGCAGTCAGAGGTAAGAGACAGGCCAGGGGAGGAGACCAAAGCAGTTTCTGGCCTTGTATGTGGCTGCAGCAGTACTTGGGGAAAGAGTGTTGTCATACCTTACACCCCCGTAAATGAAATTAATACCTGAGCAACCATCAGAGCCGTCCATTACCCTGTTTTAAACTGTTTAAATTGTTTGATAATTCATAGGGTACTGCCTATGGTTCTCTTCCAAAAGGAAGCCAAACAAATAGCCAAGCACTGATTGCTGTAGGGTTGCCAGCTCCAAGGTGGGAAATTCCTGGAGATCTGGGGGTGAAACCGGGAGAAACCTGGAGAAAGTGGGGTTTGGAGAGGGAAAGGACCTTGGCGTGACATAACTCCATAGAGTCCACCCCCCCAAAGTAGCCATTTTCTCCAGGTGAACTGATCTCTGTGGCCTGGAGACCAGTTCTAATTCCGGGAGATCTCCAGCCACTACCTGGAGGCTGGCAAACCTAGATTGCTGCCATCTTGGTAATTTATTTTTTATAATGTTTTAATGCATTTTTATGGCTCGTGTTCTATGGTGTTTTAAATTACGTGATCCCCCCTGGGCCCGCTTGCGGGGAGGGCGGAAGAGAAGCGCAATAAATAAATATTTTGTTCCCCCCGGAGAATGCAACGAGGAGCGCGAGCGGCGCCGGCCCCCTCAGCACCTACCGTGGCTTTGGCGATGAGGAAAATGGCGTCCGGGTTGATGCTGGACACCTCCGGCGAGCTCTTCATGATCACTCGGATCCGGGACAAGGGCAGCGACACCAGCCGGTTCTCCCCGCCGCCGCTTCCACTCAGCCCCGACGCCATCTTCCCAACGACGCGGCTCGCCGGCTGCAAAGGCCTCCTCACGCGACGCCTCTCCTCGCTTGCTGGGATTTGTAGTTTCCAACTCTTCGGCGTCGCTGCTCTCGCATGAAAGAAACAACTAGCAGTCCCACTATGCACCGCGCGAGACTCCGCCTCGAGGGAGCGTCTCCTTCTATCCCATGAAGCATTGCGATTTTAAAAAAGTACATACGGGCTACTGATCGGTCTTCTATGGAGGCCGTTTTTAACAACTCAACAGGTTCTAAGCCGCATTTCCGAGCTCAGTGTGAAGCGGCGTTCAATTAAAGTGTTTTTTGGGGGGTGGGGAAGGCGGTAGACGAGGAGGCCCTTTAAAAGAGTCCCCCCTTCAGAAACAAACACAAAAAAGCTCTCGGCACTGAGAAAACGGAGTGACGCATGCGCATTTCACCTTCTGAGGGCAGAACGCCACCGACAGTTCGGCTATCGCCTAGGGTTAACCTAACGCATGCGCGGTTGCTATCTTTCCTTCCCCCTTCCCGGCAGGCGTCTTGAAGAAGAGGCTGAGGAGAGGCGGAGCTATTACGTCGCGCCGGCTGCGTGGGTGAGCCGCGAGCCCCTGACCGTTGGGCGGGGGAGGGGAGGGACGGGACCTGGAAGGGGCGCCTCGCCTCGCCTCGCCCTCGGGGACTTTTACCTCAGGGGCAGAAGGCGCAGCCTCGCCCTCCCCAGGCTACGAGCCGCATCCTGAGGGGCGCCTCTTCCTAAAACCCCTTCCCAAAACTCCATTGCCTTTTGAAAGCACTCAAGCCTGAGTGGAGTGGGCGCGCAGCTTCACCTGAGAAGGAGGGTCGCCAACCTCCTGGAGCTCTCCTGGAATTGTACCTGATCCCCAGACGGCAGAGATCAGCTCCCCTTAGGCTTGCCAGTCTCCTGGAATTACAATTGATCTCCAGGAGACGGAGATCAGTTCAGCTGGAGGCAATGGCTGCTTTAAATGGTGGACTGTATGGCATTATAGACTACTGAGGTCCCTTCCCTCCTCAAACCCTGCCCTCTCCAGGCTCTACCCCCCAAATCTTTAGGAATTTTCCGACCTGGAGCTGGCAACCCTACCTCCCCTGGAGGAAATGGCACTCTTAGAGGGTCATTACACTAGGAAGATATATAAATTAACACTAGCATTATATAGGGTTGCCAGCTCTGGGTTTTGGAAGGTCCTGGAGATTTGGGGGATGGAGCCTGGGAAGGGAACTCAGTGGGGTATAAGGCCATAGATTCCATCTTCCAAAGCCGCATCTTTCAAAGGGGGGAGTGATCTTTGTGGCCTAGAGATCAGCTGTAATTTTGGGAGATCTCCAGCCACCTCCTGGAGGTTGGCAGCTGTAGTAAGGTGGATTCTGGCATCACATCCCCTGCTGAGCTCCCTTTCCAGGCACAACCCCCAAATCTCCAGGAATTTCTCAAGCTGGAGTTGGGAACCCTAGGTGGAAGCCATGCCTCTGTGATTTATTATGTTTCTAAGTGACCTGAGGCAAGTCAGAAGAGTAAGGCTTACTAGTCTATTGCAGAAAAAAAATAAACACGAGCCTTTATGGCACCTTAAAAGACAGACTAGGTTTTATTCCAACAGGTTCCTGTTTTTATATTGAATAAAAGGTTTGTTTGTCTTTCAAAAGTCTCCTACTACCTTTAACAGACCAGTGGTCTCATTTAGTATCAGGGCAGTTTTGCATGTGCTTCCATCCATCCTATCATCTTTCTCTTCTTCAAGGATTTATTGTTGTTGTTATTTATAGTCTGCCTTTCTCACTGAGATCCAAGGTGGATTACACAGTGCAAGTGCACAATAGTGAACAGCTGTTAGGACATTCAGTGAAAGAGATACAATAGGGTATGGAAGCAGAAAAAAGAAGAGAAACAAGTATAACTAAACTTTCTGAACTTTCTGAAACCAAGCATAACTGAATTATATGGCATCTTTAGCATCGTGGAAACTCTCTAGTAGGTGCACATCTGCCAGTACTCAGTAGAGTAGTGTATAGTCCCTACATTATTTTTTCTTCCCTGTATTCTCAGAACAGCCTTGTGAGATAGGTTGAGCTGAGAGAAGTGACTGCCATTCCCAGTTTTGTTCTAAACAAGAAGCGTGAGAGAATCCTGCAAACAACACACACACACACACACACAGAGAGAGAGAGAGAGAGAGAGCTGTGGCAAAGGATTTTTGCGTCACCCTCTTCCCAGTTTCTGCTTCATTGGACATCCATCATCATCATAACTCTGCTTATATACTGTTCTTCTAGACAGATTAATGCCTTACCCAGAACAGTGAACAAAGTGTTATGATTATCCCTACAATCTAGCTGGGGCCGAGAGGAGTGGCTTACCCAAGGCCACCTACTCAACTCATGACAGTAGTGGGATTTGAACCAGCCGAGTGCTGATTCACTGCCAAACCATTAACCACTGTGCTTCAGCAGCTCTCTGCTGGACATGTGCATTAGGGACTGCAGTTGTTAATTGTAGGCACTATCGGTTTAGGGAACTCTTCTGAATAAGCATGTGATACCTGAAAATAGTTCTGCCTACCCGAACTGTGTGTTGCTGTTTCACACAATATGAGGTGAAATGCAACACAGTAGTTTAAAATCCCTCTGGATTGTTTCCATGTGTTTTCATTTCTTCTCTTTCAAAAATAATGTTAGTTGGGATATCGCAAACTCGTTTAGGAAACAGTTTTTCTCTGTGGGAAGTTTATAATATATTAGAAGTCTCTTATTGCTGAAAAGTTTTTGTATTTTTTTTTTGGCCTCCAGAGGTAAGAAAATGCTTGTGTTAAACACACATTTGTTGGCTGCCGTGCTGTCTTTTGTTTGGACCTGTTAATACACATTCACAAAATGGGAAAAAACACTTTAGTTTTATGCATACATTTATTTTAAAAACGGTACATGCTGATAGTATTAATGCATGTGTAATATCTATGTTGCCTTACATGTGATTTTTTCCTGTTTTACAGTGGCAAGCGGCTCAAGTCTCTGCATATTTACTCATAAGTAAGTCCTACTGCATTCAGTGGGAATCACCGCAAAGTGTGCATGGGACTGCAACCTTGATATGTTATGCCTGGCATCTGATTTTCTATGTGTTCATACTGTTCTTCCCTATTCACGTGTCTGAGGGTGGGGGTTTCTCTCCATGGCAATTAATTTTATGAGTCAGCCCAGTCCTATGCAGATCTAACAACAACAACAATAATAAACTGCACTTATATACTGCTCTTCTAGACAGATTAGTGCCTCACCCAGAGCGGTGAACACGTTAGTGTTATTATTATCTCTACAATCCAGCTGGGGAGCTGGGGCTGAGAGAAGTGGCTTACCCAGGTCACCTACTGAGCTCATGGCAGTAGTGGGATTCAAACCAGTAGAGTGCTGATTTGCAGCCAGACTTAACCACTGTGCAACAGCAGCTAGTTATGGCCTCACCTATTGAAATCTGTTCTCCCTTAATAAAGGTGGGAGGGGGCAACTGGGTTTGACCCTTTGTTCTTCTGCTTTTTTCCTCACATGTTTTGTACAAACAGACAAGCATATCAGGGGAAAGAATCATGTATACTGTGGTATGTAAAGTGACGTGGGCTACGTGACTAGAATAAGTTAGAGCTTAAAAGTGCAAGAAATCTGAAGGTATGAATGATTTTTTGGGGGAGCTGACAGTCCAAGCCCCAACAATATCATGTTCATAATGTTGTGTATGCCCTTGAAATATAGATACTCCTAACATGAGTTGTTTTTGTTCATTAGCCTACATTTGATGCAACATGAGTGTCCCAGACTATATGCAATGTGCTGAAGACCATCAGACGCTGCTCGTCGTGGTCCAGCCTGTTGGGATTGTCCCTGAAGAGAGCTTTTTCAAGATCTACAAACGGATCTCCACAGTGAGTCAGATAAATGTCCGTGACTCTCAACGTGTGTTGTATATTCGCTACAGACATCATTATCCACCAGAGAACAACGAGTGGGGGGATTTTCAAACACATCGCAAGGTTGTGGGGCTCATAACAATCACTGACTGTTCCTCTGCAAAGGACTGGCCTCAGACCTTTGAAAAATTTCACATTCAGAAGGAAATCTACGGTTCAACGCTTTACGATTCTCGGCTCTTTGTCTTTGGACTTCAAGGAGACATCGCAGAACAATCTCGTACAGATGTGGCGTTCTATCCTAGTTACGATGAATGTGAAAATGTGGAGAAGAGAATAGAAGACTTCATTGAATCTCTCTTCATTGTATTAGAATCTAAGCGTCTAGACAGAGCCACTGATAAGTCTGGCGATAAGATCCCGCTTCTCTGTGTTCCTTTTGAAAAGAAGGATTTTGTAGGTCTGGATACAGATAGTAGGTAAGTAGCTTAATTTACCAACATACATGATCCCTTGACTGGTGAATTAGGCCTACAGATAATGTGCAGTATTTACATCATGGCTGAAAAAAAGATTGTTCCTGTAGCTCAAAGCCACATCACTGTACTTTATAACAATGGCTAAATTTTTGGTTGTTGGGAACCACCAGTCCCAACAACCAAAACCTTGTCAGTAAAGTTATAGATTGTATTGAAGAATTATAAAGCTGGTCAAATGCTGCAGATAATTTGATTGTGTTACTGTTCCTCTTGCTTTTGTTGGAGAGTGTTTCATTGGAAACATTGCAGTGGTATTTGGGTGAAATAAAACAATACCATTGCATTTACTGTAATATTTGACCAAACTTTGTTTCTTGCTTTTGAATTGTAACTTCAGTATATATTCTCCCCTTCCTCTATTTCTATGTCTATATAGGAATCATTGCATGTTTAATATTTTTATCCAGTATTTTTTCTGTACAGTGCATATTAACACAATTAACATTTTATAATATCACTGTTTATGAGTTTTTTTAACTTTTAAGATGTAAAAGAAAATAAGAACTTATTATTAAAAATAAATAATGAAGGAGAAAGGGAGGAGGGTGATCCAGTTAAAAAAATAGTTCATGCTCAATAGTGTTTAATTCTGGTGATGGTATTCCACTAGAGACTTGTTTTTGTGAACTGTCTTCATCTCTATTCTCCTCTCCATCTGCCTCTTTTTAGGGTTCTCCTGCAAGTTTTTCTTTTCTTTTATCATATGCTTCTAAGTACATCAGCATGGAAGTTACATAGCACTCAGCCTCGGAAGTACACCAACTTCTTTGCCAGTTCTCACACACCTGTGGCATACTAACAGTTTCAAAAGTTTCAGAACCTTTACAGTTGATTGATATTTCCCTGTCTGGTTGCCTATAGACAGTTCTTAGTTACTGTAGGCAACCAGGTGAGAGATTATTTAAAAGCCTGATGGTACCTGAGCTGATCTGCAGCTCTATGCCGTGTTGATGTGGAGACTTAAAGCAAGGAAAGCGTTTGGTATACATTTCTCCTCCAGTCCCATAGCTCAGAAGCAAGGGTAACCTTCTCAGATTGCCTGTTCTTTGGGTACTGTTTGAGTGGCATCTGAATCTACAGCGACTTCTTGTGTTACTTTTAGAAGACATGAATAAGGAGGTCTGTTCCTGAAGACCTTGGGAATTATTTAAAAAATGTATATTTTTCTAAGAACTAAATTTATGACTAATGGTTGGAAGTGTTTTTCCATAGTAGACCTGAAACACTGGACATTGCAAGAGATACAGATTTTTCTCCCTTTGTGATAAGTTCCCTGTCACATTGAGGCGTATTGGACTCTGTTATCAGAGTCCAAAGTTGATTTGATTTAACTTGTTTGGAACTATATAGATGAAGACTCAGAAATTTTTGCAGAAAAGCATTTTGGTTGTTGGAAATATATACAGTGTATCTCAGCATTGGGCAACTGTTGATTGAAGATTTGGGTATTGCTGAAATGAATGTTAATAGATACAGGAGGAGAGTATTTGTAATCCCAGTTCACATAAGAGATAAATTTTTGTAATATATTAAGAAAAGTGTGGTTTAATTTCAGGATTCCAGTAAAATTGTAGCCACTTTAAAAGAAGTGTTTTTAAGAGATTATGTGATGCTTACAAAGTTATTTAAGAAATGTGTGAGCGCAAAGCTGGGAAAAAAGTGTTATCAGCTAATTATGAAGTGTTAAGGCAACCAGGCAGTTCCAGTTTCTTAGCATGTTACAGCCTTCTAAAAAATGATGTAAGAAGGGCTTTTTACTAGGCAGATTGAAATAGATGAGTACACTTGATGGCTGGGTGCATCCCGTTGAGCTCCTGTTGATCCCAAACTGCACTGTGGTTCTGGATGAGTTTCATATCATATGTTCATCTACTTCATGCAATCTACAATTACAGTTAGGATTCCAGTGTCTGTACTGCATCTGAGATGTTTTGGTCCTAGTTTATCTCTTGTTCCTCTTGACATGGATGTATTCCATGGCAGGACTTGCCACAGTGCTGGTACAATTACATGGTGGGCAGCCTAAGAGAACAGAATCAAAAGAATACTTGCTGAGTTCAGTTGGAGAAAAGGGACTCACATGTGAATTGTTGGGAGTTGTTAAATTGGAATTGGGAGCCAGTGTAACGTAGTGGCTAGAGGATTAGGCTACAATCTGGCAGACCCAAATGTTGTGTGTAACCTTGGACCAGTCATACACACTCGTCCTAACTGATCTCACGGGCTTGTTGTGGGGATAAAACAAGGGGGAGCCGCGAACACTACCTTGTGATCCTTGGGGAGAAAGGGTGGGGTAAAAATGCAAAAAACAGAGAGAACTTTTTTTATGCTGTCTCTCCAGGAACCTGCCCCAGGTGGGTTACAAGTATAATAAAGCAAAACGTTAAAAGATATTAAGTAAAATCCAGCACTAAAAAAGCCCAGCCCAGCATAAAAGAATGATCATAAAAATAACCTACGGACAAAAGCAACAAAATGACATTAAAATATCAACCCCTTAATTAAAGGCCTGGATGAACAGAAACATTTTGGCTGGGTACCAAAAAGAAAGCAGCATAGGCACCAGACAAGTCCCAAGGGGACTGGCTTTCCACAAACGAGGTGCCACCACTAAGAAAAGCACTGTCTCTGGTTGCCACGTGCTTCACCTCTGAAGGTAGAGTCACAGAGAACAGGGCTTATGAGGAAGGGCTTAACTGGCGGGCTTGACAATATGTGAGGAGGTGGTTCTTCAGGCACCCTGGCCCCAAGCTGTTTAGGGCTCTAAGCCCACGCTTAGAATCAAATGGGCATCAAGTGCAGATCCTTCAGCACTGGGATGATACCATGCTTGTATCCTGCCCGTGAAGACAGTTCATGCAAAATGTAGCAACCAGGCTAAAATTTCTGAACTGTTTGGGTGGCAGCACCACCTAAAGCTCGTTACAGTAATCTAATCGGGATGTAATCAGAGCATGGATCGCTGTGGCAGATAGTACAAAGGTTTAATGATTGTTTCCATTGAAAATATGACAAAAGATTTAGATATTTTATAGTTAACCGGACAAAGTCAAAGATCTATGTAGGAGTCAGAAAAGAAATTTAGGGATGGACAGATTTCCAAGAGCGCAGAGAAGACCGCCTCCAATGTTCATGGGCATCTCCGGAAGTGTGACTTCTCTACACAGATGGCAAGCTATCCCAGTATTGTTTATCTTAGTTTAAGATGTGCAAGTTGACAATTATATATTTTTTAAAAATAAAGACAACTTAGTGGATTGGATTCAAAGTCCCACGAGGGGAGTGAACCTTGAAGACTGTGACTTTCCTGCCTTCACCATATTCTTGCAGCCCACTGAGATGGCCAAATACTGCTTCAGGGCAGGGGGCGGGGGGCGGGAGGGTTAGGATGGGCAGATGAAGTGGGAGAGGAGAATCAACCAAAATTGTCTTTGCCAACAGTAAGTTCTGTTATACTGACAGAAGAGGATCTTTGGATCCACACCAGTGTTTTAATGGAACTGTGTTCAAATCTAGGTGCGGTCACGTGCACTTGTGTGATAATGGTTTTAGGCACTGCCCATCACTTTCTACTGAACATACTGACAAAGACCAGAAAATTAACATTTGCTTTTGCTAATCTGTACTGCTAACGGAGTGATTTATTAACATCTCTTGTTGAATAAACTGTGTGCTTAACTTCAGTGTTTCTTTTTGTCTGAGGCTGTTTAATTTCCGCCCCCTATTCTTGTGTATTTCTAATTTTTGTTGTGTTCCTTCCTTTCTTGTTTCTTTTTTTCTCTCATACTGCCCTGTGAGTGTGTTTTTGGGTCTGAAAAGGTAGGCTTTTGATCACATTGCATTTAAAAACTCGCTGTTTTTTATGCGTGCTGCCTTCTACTCTGCCTTCATTGCACAGTATAGCATTGCTTTTCTGTGTCTTTATTTAATACAGCAATTGACTGTTGCTGCCGGGACTCCTACTGTAGTTTATCTTCTTTTAACATTTGGCACATACCTTCGACAGTGTTGTGTTTTTTTTCCTTTAATCTGTTTTTCCTTGAGCGAGGGTGAAGAGGAGAATGAAAATAATTTGCTTAGGAAGCTGCTGGCCTTCAAAACTTGGTGGCTTTGTGTTTTGCATTGTTTTGTGTTTCTTTAGTTCAAAACTTTTACAGCTAAAGATTTGCCTGTTCAGTTTCAGAACTGAAAAGTTCTTTCATGATTCTGAAGTGCTGTTTGTTGTTCCTGAAAGCCTGGAGGATGTTGCAACCTTTGGTGATGGTAGTTAAGCATGTTATCTTAACCTGAATTTGGTGGAAATGTTTCTTGTAATAGTTGACATGAAAATCTTCACCAATTTATTTTTGCATGGTTATTTCCCCCCATTTTGAGAATCCTTGAAAGCTGAACATAAATCTGAGCACTTTTTGTGTCTTCCAGTTTATCACTGAATGAGGTCTGGGTGTCTATTTAATTGTAACTGAGCCCTAAGATTTCAGAGGGTGTTTATTAACCCCGGAGAAGAAAAAGGATGAAATAACATACTTTTTAGCATGCAGTGCAGTTTAAAAAATTAATCGTACTATATGTTTCCATCCTTTTTATTGTTGTTCCTGGCTCTTGGCTGTGCTTGTGCTACTGCCTCTTGTAGCCCCTTAACTGCCTGGCTTTCTACATCTGATTGCTCACTTCTTTTTCTCCTCCTTTTGAGTACTGATTGTTGCCACATCTACCAGTTTGCTTACCTTCTTTCTCTCTGCAGTTTAGAATACCTAGACCCTTTTGTCCTTCAGTTCAGATGACACCTTCCTTTGGAGAAGATTGTTTAAGGCAACTGATTAGCTCATGTTTGCCTTATGCTGTTATGCTATTGGACTTTGAGAAAGTACTACCTACTGTACTTGGATGTGTTCAGGACTTTGTCTACTTCTGTTATTCTTCTAGTACATCTTGGCTACTCAAATACATCAAGTAGTTCCATTTCGGTGTTTGCAGTTTATCATAATGGCAGTTTCATTTTAAAAGACATTCTGAGTGGCTGATGATACAGAAGTAGATGAGTATGAAATTTGGTTGAGAGTATCAGTAGAAATTGGACTTAGCATCCAAAAGATTTTTTAGTTTTCAGAAAGACACTTGTCTTGTACTCACAACTGGAACACTCACTAAATCACAAAAAGGAGAGAATCACGGAAGAAAGACCTCAAAAAGAAACAAACAGCCGTGAAAGACTAAGTAACAACAACAACAACAACAACAACAACAACAACAACAACAACAACATGTATAAAATGTTTATTTTAACAATAAAGTACTAGATACAATATATAATCTCAGTTTCTGTGTTTTTCAGTTTCCGTATTTGTTTCTTCTAACAACACACCATGTAATAATTTAAAGAAACATTCCTACTTTTGGAATCACAGCCACATCTTGAAATTCTTATATATTGTATTGTTGAGAGACTTTAACCGATCTATTTATTCAAGTGTTTATGAAGACTACTTGTTTTGTATTTATTCAAATGTTTGGACTGTGATCTGGATCTGAAATTTTGTACATTGCATATGTTCTAAAAGCACTGAGAGGCACTGTCACTTTAGTGTATTGATAAGGCACTGGAACTTCTGTATCATTTTTCAGCGTATTAGGTACTGGTACCATATGAACTCTTTAATAATAAGCACTATGCACTTTAATCCTTACAAATCTCTGAATGGTACTTTGACTAATATTTCTTGTTGCTTTACTGGGAGACTTCAGTATATCAGTTGCCCTCTGTATAAATTGCAATGATTACATGGTGTGTTGTTGGAAAAAAACAAATATAGAAACTGAGCATATATATTGTATCTAGTACTTTATTGTTAAAAGATACATTGTACTTAGTCTTTCATTGCTGTTTCTTTTTGAGGTCCTCACTAGATAGGGTTGCCAGGTCCCTCTATCCTCCCGCTGGGGCTGTGTGAGCGCTTCCGCGCTTCACATGGAGCTGATTCTGCCAGTTTGGGGCCCAAATTGGCCCCGAACTAAGCGCAGAAATGCTTCCGCGGGCAGCACAATGATGTCACTTATGAAAATGACGTTGCCGTGCTGGTAGGGAGTGTGCGCATGGTGCGTGCTCCTGAGGTGCCTGCTGGTAGTGGGCAAGCTCTGGGAGCTTGCCCCCTCCTGCCAATCGTCCAACGGTCGGTGGATGAGGGGGTAAATCCCTGGGAGTTTGTCCACCACTGGCGGGCACCTGGGAACCCTATCACTAGACCATACAGTTCTTCTTTTCATAAACCAGAATTTCAGTTAACATTATTTGAACAATGCAGATTTATTTGCATTGGTACAACTGCTGCAGCGGACCGTAAATTTTTATCTATATTCAGGTAGCCAAATAGTATTTCTAGTTGCCAGTGAGGCTCAGCTTTCTTGCTTCTTTTATACCTTCTACCTGCTAAGCAGATTTTTAATGGCAGTGTTGGTTTTTCTGCCTTCTAGTTCATGCCACAGGAATTCAGGAACCATTTAGAAAGATGTGTCCCCTGTGCTGCTGACCTCTTTTGGTTTCATAGCAGAAGTTAGTACCAGTTAAGCAAAGATCCTCACAGATGCATTTTTGGGTTTGAAAGTGGAAAAGACATTAGGCCTTGAAATGAGAGAACAGGGATTTTTACCTCATATTACCACCTCATAACTAACACTGTGGTTTCTGACAAGATGCAAATGGTATTTTACCATTCATAAAATGGCAATAGTCATGTTTGCTTTCTTTTTAAAAAAGTCAGCGGTAACCCATGTGTGATGGTTCTGCCCAGTTTGCTAGCGGCATGCTGTCTGCTTGGCCTTCAAGCAGGTGAGTGAAAGGCAGCCAGTCTTGGAGTCTGGGACAGAAGTCATTCCCTTTGCTCCCCAATCCCCATTAAGCAGGATTTTGAGCTTCCTCTCAGGTAGCGTGCCATCACCTCTTGCTCGTCTTGACTCCTCTCCCTGGGTTGTTGCCAGGAGGTACTACAGATGAGAGCTTCGTTTTTGTAGCACGAGCATGTGGCCAAGTCCATGGGTAGGAATCAAGGCAATCTTAACTAATACAACTTTATTACTTATATACACAGGTCGAGAATAAATACAGTTCCAGGACTAGAGCGCAGACTAAGAAAAGAACAGTTTAGTTTATTTGATTTTTAGCCCGCCTTCCCCGCAAGTGAGTTCAGGGTGGGTTACAACCAGGGCTTTTTTTCTGGGAAAAGAGGTGGCGGGTTGCCCTCGGAGAAAATGGTCACATGGCCGGTGGCCCCGCCCCCTGATCTCCAGACAGGGGGGAGTTTAGATTGCCCTATGCGCCGCTCAGAGTTTAGGGTTTGTACTAAGGAGATTGCCTCCTAGCCCTGATTTTTAACCAAGACTGTATTTTTAATATGAACATGAATTGAAGGGGCAACAATATTGTCATCGCTTGCTGACTCATCCCACATGAGCAAATAAGAATAAGTATTACAATATACCAATCCACCCCCTCCTTTTCATTGTGAGTAGCTGCTAGGTTTCTCTCTTTTCGTCTGGGTCCTGTCTTGCGCTTGGGAGAGAACAGCTGAAGTTGTTTACGGGGAGCACACCAAGAAAGGGATTCAGATGCTACGCATTACATGCTTGCCCTGACACCTTATTTAAAGAGCACAGTGGTTTTAAGAAGGGCTCCTTCATGTTTTGCCTGCTGGCCATTTTTCAGTTCCACTTCAGCTCGCTGAGCTGCTTTTCACCCCGTGAGGCTCTGAGCTTGTGTGTGCATCCTAATTTTTTATTTATCTTTACTAATTAAAATATTTATACCCCATTTTCCCCCTTTGCTCAAGGCGACTTACAAGTAACTATTAAAACACAGAAGTGCATTGAGAACCACCTGGAAGAAGAAGCTGCTTGTCGAAGGGAGGGGGTGTTTTTTGGGGTGGGAAAAAATGACAGCAAAAGCATTGAATACGCCCTCCCCTCTTTCCTTCCCAAGTTTGGCTGATGTTCTAAAAATAATGATAGAAACTTGGGCCGATTCCAGACGACTAACCTGAAGGCGCTGCATGCCGCCATGTTCCGGATCGCGACGGGGAAAACGCGAAATATCGCGTTTTCTCGTGCGAGTTTGGCGTGACATCGCACCAAACTCACACGAAAAAATGTGGTATTTCGCGTTTTCCCCATCGCGATCCGGAACATGGCGGCATGCAGCGCCTTCAGGTTAGTCGTCTGGAATCGGCCTTGCTCTGCACCTCGGTTTATAGCCTATAATTAACCCCTCTAAAGACCTGTTAACCTGTGACTTTGCTTGACAGAAAATGGAGGAGGTGCACAACAGTGTGTTAAGGGTGGCTGCGAGGGGAGAGACCGGATCAGGGCCTTATTCTGGAGTCCCAAGTGAAAGCCAGGGAAGGCAAGGCCCCCAGGCCTCTACCTGCCTACCCCACTTAGTAAAACTATTTATTTGAAAGAACACATTTGCATCTTTTTTTCTGGAGAGCCAAAGTGAGTCTCACACACCCACACTCACACCTGCTACGACTGATCATATAGATATTTCCATCGCATTTTACAATGGGTCATTTCTTTCCTATTTATAATCTCTCAAATACTGTTCTTAGAAAAAGAGGGGGTGGGGAGAATGCCATTATATTTTTCAGAAGGCTTTTGGAGCCAGGGTTGATGGACCTCCTTTGATGAAACATGTCTCAAAATAGGCCTCTACCGTGGTTGCCAACTCTGGGTGAGGGGAATTACTGGAGATTAGGGGGTGGAACCTGGGGATGTTGGGGTTGGAGAGAGGAGGGAACTTAGCAGGGATGTGATGCCATATAGTCTGCCCTGCAACACTGCTGTTTTCTCCTGGAGAGCTGATCTCTGTAGTCTAGAGATCAGTTGTAATTCTGGGGGATCTCCAGACCCCACCTGGAAGTTGGCATCTCCAGCCTCTACTACAAAAAAGCTGCTACTACTACAAATAAAGACACCCTTACCTAAATAACGTTAAGTATTAGTGTTATGAAATGATAGTGACTGTTTTCCATTATTATGTAACATACTGTCATTTAATGTTAATGGTTTTTGAGGACAATAACTATTTTTCTGATTAAATGTTGATTGTGAAAATGTGTTTTGTGAGGTACAGGCAGCAACATACATCAGTGAAGTTATTTTTAATGTTTTAATACCACCATCTTCCTTTTTGTAAGAAAAATCTAATTCATTGAAAGTTTTAAAATGTTTCTTTTTGCATTCTTTCTTGGTATGTTATTAAATGTATGCAGTGCTAAAGTCTCTGACACCTTAACATTTTGGTTTAAAACATGAACTTGCATCTTTTCAAATGTAATATTGCAGTACAGAGATGTGAAGTGAACTTGAAATCTAGTAGTGAGATTGAGGCCCTACTTCCAAGGAAACTGCATTTATGCATAAGAACTGGATTGTTTTTGGAAGAACGTTTTAAATTGTTGAAAACATATACAGAATCAAGAAGAAAGGCCATAGAGCATATTCTTTCCATGTAGAAGATACTGGGCTCTGTTTCCAGCATTTCTAGCTAAAGGAAATAACAGGTAGTAAGACATCTTCTTGAAACCTTGGAGAACTGCTGAAAGTGAGAGTAGGCAATAGGGCTGGGTTGATTAACTAAACTCCAAAGTGGTTGGGAATTCGTCCTCCCTTTTCACTAAATCTGAGGAGCTGAACACAAGAAATAATCACAGAATAATCCTTCTTTCTCGTGTCCTCTGTCTGTGGATTATTATTTATTTCGTTCAGAAAATGTTTTATGCTGCCTCTCTATGGAACTCTGACTGCAGAGGTTTTTTTTTTTTTTTAAAGTCCCATGGGAGTGTATTTCTGACACCTTAAGAACTGGGAGTTTTCAGAAAAAGCACACCGGTGTATTACAACATAAAAACAAAACATTTCTTCAAAAGCAACCTCTTGTGTGATGAAAAATATACTTTTGTTTTCAGCTGAAAAGGGATTTCTATTTTTTGTTTTGTTTCCATGTTGTAATAGCTTTGTCTAGTATCTCTTAATTTTGGGACCATGGAAATCTGCACCTATAGGGCTTCAACGGAAAATGTTTCTTCTTGATTTTCATGAAAATTTGGGGCCCCTTCCAATGTAAATCTCTGATTGCTTATTAGTTCTCCAATAATCCTCACTCTTTTTGGAAGCTTGCTGGGTGATCTTGGGTCAGGTACACACACTCCCTCCTTTTTTTTTTTTGAAAAATTTTTTTATTGGGTTAGAATCCGTTATTTTTACATTTACATCCAATTTTCCCCAAATTTTTCATTTCTAACCCCCTCCCTTTCCCCCCCTTTTGTTGACTTCCAACAGCTTTCCCACCCTTTGTCCCTTTTCCCTTACTTCTATTAAATTCCTCTATCTAAAACAGATATACATTCTCCATTATATTAAGCAGTACATCCTTAACTACTTTTCTTGTTATATACCCAAACTGTAAGTCTTTGTTTCCATCTTGGATAAACAATTTATCCCATTTTCCAGTTTTAAATATTTCTATATATCATAAACCTATATATCATAAACCATAAAAATCTTACACTTAAATCAAACAATTTGACTTATTCTCTATATATTACTCATTCTATCTTTTTATGGTAATTCTATATAGCTCATCACATAGTCAATCAATTTGACTCTTCTGTACATTCAGTTTGGTGCATTATATAAATCTTATCAAAGAAAGAAAATATTGTTGGTTACTCAATCCTTATATTTAAACCTTATCATTAATTATTTTCTATCAATATTCTATCTATTAACCTATATATATCTATATATATATCAATCTGTTAATCTAACTGCTTATAAATTCACATTTATCTCTTCCTCTCCCGGTAAAGTCACCCCCCTCTATTATACTTTTATTATACTTCAGTAGTTCTCAAACTGCCACAGTTTTCCTCCCACCTCCCATTTCTTCTCCAAATATTGTTTCAGCTTCTCCCAATCTGTGTTAAACTGCCCTGAGTCCAGATTTCTCAGTTTTCTTGTCATCTTGTCCATCTCTGCCATGTACAGCAATTTGTAGATCCAATCTTCAATAGTTGGCACTTCTCGTACTTTCCATTTTTGCGCATACAAAAGTCTAGCTGCTGCTGTCATATAAAATGTTAACGTCCTATGATGGGCTGGAATTCCCTCCATTCCCAAGTTTAGTAGCAGGAGTTCTGGGTTCTTATTTATTTGAAACTGTAAAATTTCACTCATTTCTCTTATTATTTCCCCCCAGTACTGCCTGGCTACCTCACATGACCACCACATATGATAGAGGGAGCCCTCATGCTTCTTACATTTCCAGCATTTATTAGAAGTGTTCAAATTCCCTAGCGCAATCTTCTTTGGTGTCATGTACCAACGATAGATCATTTTGTAAATGTTCTCTTTAATATTAGTACATGTCGTTGTCTTCATTGTAGTTTTCCACAAGTATTCCCATGCCTCCATTGTTATTTCTTTATTAAAATTTATAGCCCATTTCACCATCTGTGTTTTAACTGTCTCGTCCTCGGTATACCATTTCAACAGTACTTGGTATACCTTGGATATTCGTTTCTTGTCTTCTTTAAGAAGGGTCTGCTCTAGTTCCGAGTTCTCTGTTCGTATACCCCCCTTTACAGAGTCCGAGTTATATAAGTCTCTGATCTGTCTATACTGGAACCAGTCGTAATTAGGTGATAGTTCCTCTTGCGTCTTTATTCTAAGTTTAGATGCTTCAGTTTTAGTTATTTCTTTGTACGTTAAACATTGTTGTTCATTATCAACAGCTCTCGGATCTATCACCTCATATGGAACCACCCACAAGGGAGTTCCTTCTTGTAAGTAAATTCTGTACTTCTTCCAGATTATATATAAACTTCTCCGTACAAAATGGTGCAGGAACATCGAGTTGACCTTTACTTTGTCATGCCATAGGTATGCGTGCCATCCAAAAATTTTTTTATATCCCTCTAGGGCTAATAGTTTCTTGTTCTTTAATGTCATCCACTCTTTCAACCAAACTAGGCAGATTGCATCATGGTAAAGTCTCAGATTGGGCAGTTGCATTCCGCCTCTTTCCTTTGCATCTTGTAAAACTTTTACTTTCACTCGAGGCTTCTTGCCTGCCCAAACAAAATCTGATATTTTCCTCTGCCATTTTTCAAATTGTTTAGAGTCTCTGATGATTGGTATTGTCTGTAGCAAAAACATTACTCTTGGTAACACATTCATCTTAACTGCTGCAATCCTGCCCAACCATGACAAATTCAGTCTATTCCATTTAATCAAGTCTCTCTCTATCTGAGTCCATAGTTTTTCATAGTTGTTTTTAAATAAATCTATATTCTTTGCAGTCAGTTCAACTCCCAAATATTTCACTTTGCTTGTTACTTCACAATCCGTTGTTTCCGTTAACAATTGTTGTTTCTGCTTAGTCATATTTTTACATAATATCTTTGACTTCTTTTTGTTGATATAAAAACCTGCCAAGTCCCCAAACTCCTTGATCTTATCTATCACTTTTGGCATGTTCTCCAATGGGTCCTCTACAATTAACATTATATCGTCCGCAAATGCTCTGACCTTATATGAATAGTCCTTTATTTTTATTCCACGAATTTCCTCATCTTGTCGTATTTGTATCATCAGAATCTCCAATACTAAAATAAACAACAGTGGAGACAACGGGCAACCTTGTCTTGTTCCTTTACTAATCGTCAGTTTCTTAGTCACTTCATCATTCACCACAATTGCTGCAGTCTGGTCTCTGTAAATTTCCTTAATTGCTCTGATGAATCTTTCTCCCAATTGTAGCTTTTCCATAGTGGCAAACATAAAGTCCCAGTTTAAATTGTCAAACGCCTTTTCAGCGTCAACAAAGAAGAAACCAACCTCTTTATCACAACGCTTGTCATAATATTCAATAGCATTGATCACTGTCCTTAAGTTATCTCTTATTTGTCTGTCTGGCAAAAAGCCTGCTTGTTCCTCTTCTATAACTTCCGAGAGCCATCCCTTCAGTCTCTCCGCCAATATCTTCGCAAAAATTTTATAGTCATTGTTAAGTAGCGATATAGGTCTGTAATTTTTCACGTTAGTCAAGTCTTGGCCCTCTTTTGGGATCAATGATATGTTCGCTTCACTCCAAGTGTCTGGAATCCTTTGATCCCTAAAAACTCCATTCATCACCTCTTTTAGGAATGGTGCCAGTTCATTAGCCATTGTCTTATAAAATTTAGCCGTAAGTCCATCTGGCCCTGGCGCCTTTCCTAGATTTGCGGATTGTATTGCCTTGCTTATTTCCTCGTCAGTTACTTCACTGTTCAATTTATTTCTCCAAGCTTCCGAGATTTCTGGAAGTTTGGTTTTCTCCAGATATGTCGCTATTGATTCTTTATTTACTTCTTTCTTATTGTACAGCTTAGCGTAAAATTTATAAAAGGCTCTACTAATGGTAGTCTGCTCCAGATACGTTTTGTTGTCTTCACAAATTTTGTTTATTATTTTCTTTTCCCTTCTTCAATTGCCATGCCAGGTACTTCCCAGGTTTATTGGCACCCTCAAACGCTTTTTGATTCAGTCTTTTAAGATTCCACTCCAATTCTTTATTACTCATTGCTGTTAGCTGCTCTTGGAGTATTTTAATTTCCTGGTATAATTTCTTTTTCCCTGGTCTCTTTTTTAGCTGTATTTCTTTGGCTTTTATTTTCTCCTCAATCTCTTGTCTTTTCTCCTCTTTCTTCTTTCTTGCTCTACCATTTAAGTCCATTAGTATGCCCCTTATAACCGCCTTATAAGCATCCCAAACTTTATTGGTTGGTACTTCTTTATTCACATTATATTGTATAAAAAACTTTGTCTCTCTTCTCAATATTTCCATATTCTCTCTTTCCTGTAACAAGTCCTCATTTATTCTCCATGCTTTCCTCTTTCTCCTTTTTCCTAGTTTCCACATAATTGGGTTGTGATCTGAGCCTACCATCGGCATTATTTCTACCTCCTTAGTCCATAACGCTAAGTCTTTTGAGGCCCAGATCATGTCAATTCTTGATAATGTAGAGTGCCTTGCAGAATAAAAAGTAAACTGTCTACTTTTAGGATATTCTCTCCTCCATACATCTTCGAGAGTCTCTTGTTGAATCAGCTCAAAAAAGAGCTTTGGCAATAGTCCTCTTTTCTTTTGTGCCGTTGTAGTCTTTTTATCTAGTTCCAAGTCTGTCACTCCATTGAAGTCTCCAGCAAGAATTATCTGGTCATATGAAAGGTCATCTAAATGCTTCCTCAAATCCTCAAAGAAGCTTTCTTTTGCACCGTTAGGTGCATAAAGTCCGACTACCAACACTCTCTTTAAATTCCAAATACATTCCACTGCTACAAATCTGGCTTCCACATCTCTCATAACAAATTTTGGCTGTAGCTCCTCTTTTATGTACAACACCACTCCTCTTTTTTTCTTGTTGGAGGCCGCTACAAATTCTTTGCCCAATTTTCCAGATTTTAAATATTTTACATCCTGCTTTCTAATATGGGTCTCTTGCAAACAAACAATATCACATTTTTGTTTTAGTAGCCAGTGAAAAATATTTTTCCTCTTATTCGGTGAGTTTAGTCCATTTACATTCCAAGATATTACTTTACATTCCATGCTCATAATCTTGTTGGTAAGTCTTTTTCATTGTCCTTAATAAATCGCTCCATCTCTCGCTCAGATCTGATACGTTTTTTGACCCCTCCAAACTCAAAGGACACTCCTTCTGGTAACTCCCATCTGTACCTGATTTTCATGTCCTTCAAGATCTGAATTAGCACTTTATATTTTTTCCGGTCCAATAACACTGACCTAGGTAGTTCCTTCATTATAATGATACACACACTCCCTCCTAATTTACCTCACAAGATTGTTGTGAGGATAAAGTGGAGGAGAAGTGAGCGGTATCAGCTGCTTTTGGTCCCCATTGCAGAGGAAAATGGCATAAATTAAGCAAATGAATAAATTAAATAAATACATAGGTTTTCATTACCATTCCTGATACTGAGTAAGATCAGAAAACTTCATTTGCTAACGTTTCAGTGTGTTCTCATAACCAGTCTCCATATGAGTTTCCATTTAGTGCATGCGAAAGAGTTCCCAAGGTTCCATTTTTCTACATTTTAGTAACTTACTGTGTGAGGAATACATGCAGGAATGTAACCTAGCTGTAGCAGCCCTTTCTTAAGGTCTGAAGTACCTGAGTTTAAAATGCTATTTCTTGTTTCGTAATAGGATTTCTCGTGACTTTTATGAACTCTGGATTAATCTAAAAGTATTGAAAGAAGTGCATTCTTTGTTTTTCCTTTTATCCCCTTATAAGCTCATTGAATAACAAATCTTGAGTAGCAGAAAGTTCTTGTTCATCTTCTTTTTTTAACTCCAGGGATAGAAGGACTGAAACAAATTTTGCTATGCCAACGTATTCTTAGGATCGTTATCTCTAAACAGTGTTTCCAAGGTGTGAGGGGGTGATTGATCAGTAATAAGTGGCTTAATAATAATATAGCCTCTGATAATCTTATACAAACGACATTCAAGCAGGACATGTAAAGATGTATCAATCCTATTAAAACTAAAAGGGCGGATTCTATCAGAATAAGGGCCAGTTTAAAAATCTTCCTTCTTAAAAAAAAAAAGGTATAGTATTCAATCTCGCAAATAAAAAAGGTCTGCAGTAGTGTGGAATATAGGGAAGTAAAGATTTTGAAGGAGAAATGCCAAAGAACGGGGCGAACAAACACGACGAGCTCTATATGTCAAATTTCCATGGCCGATTTCTAAAATGTGCTTTTTAATCAGAGAGAGCTTTTGATTTACCCATCTCGGAAATAAGATTAGGCATCATACCAACTTGTGGCAGTTTCTCATCCAAAGTTTTAATCCAAACCGATCTGCAAGTATTCCGTTTCAAGGCAGCCAATAGGTCATTATCAGCAGAAAACAATTTTATTCTCAGTTTGAGGGCAGAGAGCCACGCTCTTGCATCCATAGATGTTTGGCCAAATTCTGCTTGCAGTGCAGCATTTGAGACACAAGTTACATTCAGTAGTTTTCTTAGAAGTTGAGCAAGGGGCTGATCGATATTTTCAGATGCTGCTTTAATTCAAATAGCTGAACCATAAAGAATTAGGGGAACTGCTTTCATTGGAGATGGTGGAGGCCTGATAGTAGCTTTTATATTTATGCCAAATTCTTAAGTTGGCATGTGTAATAGAACAGTTTTTCATCATCCATTCAATGGATTGGATCTGTAGCTTGTTTTCTGCCAGCAGAAAGATGTGTGCACAGGTGGCTGAAGGGTGTTCACCAGTTCCCACATTCTATGGCCCTCTCACACTCAGCACTGTTTGGGGCTTTTCTTGAGGGGGGAGCATAGCAGGCTGCACTGGGGTGATGGGAAGTTCCCTTCCACAAGCAGAGCTCTGCTTACTGTACTGTCGATCCAGCTTCATACCTTGAAGCTGCCAAGGCACATTAGAAGAACTTCACATTAGCCTTGTTTTGGCAGTGTCATATTTTCTTCTGCAGATACACCCAGCTTGCATTTTACTAGAATAGGTGTACCTATTCTACCCTCTATATTGTCTCCTTGCGGTGTGCATACTAAATCCTTGATTTTTCTTGCTAACTCTGAAGAATAGAATGAAGTTTATAATACAAGCAGCATTTTAAGAAGATGCTTTTTATAGTGAGAGAGAACTGCCCAACTATGAAAATATGTTGAGTCCAAACCCACATTTGCAAGAGTAGAAAGAACTTCCACTCATTTTGGGAAGGTGGGGGAAGTGTTTCCTCGATTTCTCTTTTGCCTTCAGTTGCTGCCCTCTGGGCGGCATCTCATGCAACTTCCGAGGCCCCTGTGACTCTCAGAAGCAGGCTTGTGAGGCATGCAGTGAGCTGCAGGAGAAACGGGGAGGCGTGAATGATTTCTCTTGCGAGGGGATGCATGCTTGCGGTTCTTAGAGTCCATCCCATGATTTTATGGTTGATATGTGTTAATCATGACAAGTATGGAGAGGCTGCTTCCCAAATTTCTGGTCATTTTAAAATAACCCATATATAGTCTGATAGCCCTTCTTAAGAAGGACTATAATTCTTTCTATAATAAAACACTGATTTTGCTTCTTTCAGCTCATAACCTTATTAGGCTCCAAATTTTAATTGATAATTGGGTTAAGTTTTGACATTATATGAAAAATACAATAAAAACCAAGTCTAATCTGCCTCTGCCTAAAGTCTGCCCCCCTCCCCCCATATTTTGCACTTGTCCTTTCAAAAGCGAATGGAATCTAGGCAACAGATGCATGGTATTAACAACAGCAACAACAACAACATTCGATTTATATACCACCCTTCAGAACAACTCAATACCCGCTCAGAGTGGTTTACAAAGTATGTCATTATTATCCCCATAACAAAACACCCTGTGAGGTGGGTGGGGCTGAGAGAGCTCTGAGAAGTTGTGACTAGCCCAAGGTCACCCAGCTGGCTTCAAGTGGAGGAGTGGGGAATCAAACCCGGCTCTCCAGATTAGAGTCCCACTCTCCTAACCCCTACACCAAACTGGCTCTCTTAATGCAGCAAAAGCTGCTTCTTGGAATCGTAATTGTAAAACTCCCCATGTTGTCTTAAGCATTCAGTTACCTAGCCGTAGGCTGTTCTGATCTTCTTTAAGGGCAGCTAGAGGAGTCCTGGCCTCTACTTGCCAAGCCCTGTGGAGACATTAGCAATAGAGTCCTAAGCATAATACCTCCTTTTCAGTCTGTTGAAGTCCATGATCTTAGAAGGGTTTGACTGGTTAGGATTGCACTGTAGGTCAGCAAGATATGTGTCCAGTGACAAATATTAAAGCCTAACAAGATGTTATGAGTATTGATTTTTACGAGTCAAAACTCCCTTCATCACAATCTCAAAAAATTATATCCTTGTCTTTAAGGTGTCCTTGAACTCAAATGTTGCTGTTCTACTTCAAACCAGTATGGCTATCTAAATAAATAAATAAGTAAATAACAGTGCGCTTATATATCACCCTTGTGAACAGATTAGTGCAACACTGAGCAGCGAACAAAGTCAATGTTATCATTATTATCCCCACAATCCAGCTGGGGAGTTGGGCTGAGAGGAGTGGCTGACCCAAAGCCACTTGCAGAACTCAAGGCAAGAGTGGGAGTCTAACTAACAAACTGCTGATTTGTAGCCCAGCCACATAACCGATATGCTACAGCAGCTCTTTCACTATAGGCTAGTCAGTGACATCAAGGGAATGAGACAGGCAGAGAAAAGAGGAAGGAGGACTTCTGGGTAAAAGTGACTCTCACAGTCCATTGTACTGACAGAACCATTGTTACGTATTACATGAAATGGGATGTATTTGCTTCATGTTTTCTGATGGTGGTGTGTCTGCCTTTATTTTATTTTTTCTCACTAGTGAAAAACAATAACTATATTCCTGTCTGTGGTGAATAAATGGATACAGAAGTGTTAAAGCAAACTGCCTTCTGGTGCATCAAGGTAAATTGAACTGATTGTGTCTTACGCATTTTATGTTCCAGACACTATAAGAAGCGTTGCCAGGGTCGTATGCGGAAGCATGTTGGAGACCTTTGTCTTCAAGCTGGGATGTTACAAGATTCTCTGGTACACTACCATATGGCTGTGGAGCTTCTCCGTTCTGTAAATGACTTTTTGTGGCTTGGAGGTAAGAATGGTTGGAAATAAACAACAATTGTGTTTAAAACAGCTTATGACACAATTTCTGGTGCTTTTGTGATGCCTGCTTGCTACAACTTAAAGGGTAAAGCATTTACAACTTAAAGGGTAAAGCATTTATAGGTTTACCACCTTTTCATCATATCTGTTATAGGCCTAGGTCTACTTTGTTTTGCTTCTGAAGTCACCAGTTGGGTGTATGGGTTTTGTGGGGCTCTGAATTTTGGGGATTTGGAATATGGGATAGCTTTTAACAATTTTTTTTTAGCATGAGATGTGTATCGGAGGGAAGGTGAGTGAAAATTGACTATGTGAATGACCCTTTTAATAGGAAAATAAATCTTCACTGTGATTGATTTGTGAATTCATCCTGAGCCTTTTCTAATAGGTCTTTTTCTGTAGATGCTGGTAGCATCAGCTGCTTTGCCTTCTCCTAGGTGTGGTGAATCTTGAGATTGGTTTCAGAGTGCCTTGACATTCTCTTTGCCTAGACCTGCCTCAGTCCTTGCTGGTGTGCCTATTGCATTTGGAATTCTTTGAGTGGGCTGTGATATCATTGCTGTTTTAATTTTATGTTTCACCCATAGCTGCCCTGGAAGGATTATGTTCAGCTTCTGTTATCTATCACTATCCTGGAGGCACAGGAGGAAAAATTGGTCCTCGCAGGGCACAAGGAAGCTCACTTCCTGCAGAGGCAGGTAACAGACACAGACCAGGTAAGAACTAAATTGTATGCAGTCAATTTCCTTCTCAGTGTGCTCAGTAAATAATCATTTGGTGACATCATGCAGTTTCTTGAGTTGCTTACTGGAGTTAAGGAGATGATGGGATAGATCCCATGGTAAATTTCGACTACAGGAAGAGGGAAGTTTTGCTGAATCTCCCCTCATACTTTTCCTCTGGACCCCCTGGTTCTTAAGTGTAGTACTTTGGGGATAGTTTTGGCATATGGGGGAAGTGGGAGGAGAGGAAGTTCTGTTCTACTGATGGAAATCCCTTCCATCAGCAGAGATTTGCCATGGGACCAAAGCCTGTCTGTTTAGACTGTTAACCACATTGCATATAAACCTTTGTAAAATAGTCATGCAAGCCTTATTTTGACAATATTCTGTCCCCATGTAATAGCAGAGTAAGTGTTAAAAAAAAAGCCGGATGATGTATCTTCCCTATAAGAGGGGGAATGAATACACATTCTGCAGTGAGTGGCACTGCAGATGAAATCAACTAGTCTCAAGGAAATATAGAGATTTACTTTGCAGCTTTGTATTGGTAAAGGGAGCCCAGTCAGGTTAGTCATAAGCCGTTTTACTACATTTTGCCTTGAGGCCAATCATTTTCTGTTCCTGCATAAGCCTGCTATTTGCAGATTGTGTGCTAGTATTGGTGATTGACATGAGCACTGTGCAAGAAGTCCTAATGATATTCACATAACTACACTGCATTCAGCAAGAGTAAGAAATCCATTTCCCAAGGAAGAGTACGTGACAAATTGATTAGAGAGATCACATTCTACTAGCAAGCAGAAGTTTCTCTGTAAAAGGAAGACACACCCTTAGATCATGAAGCAAAGGCCTCATAGTAAGACTTTGCCATTGGAGGAAACAATATATATATATATTAATTACATCTGTACCATGATCTTAATATTCAGCAATCATCATTTTAAAGCTTTATTGCAACAGTAGTATGAGGAGCTGTACTTGGGACATAAAATTAATCATAAACTATGTATGCGTCTCCTGATTAATAGACTGTTACTGAATATATTACTAGTGTGAATTAAACTATCTGGCATTTGTTCTTATTATGCAAATATACAAAATGTCCCTTTGGTTAGATATCTAAAATAAGTTCAATTCAAATTAAGTATTGCATATGGTTGCCTTTTAGCTTTTCAGAACTGTAAGTGAACTGTTTGGGAGGGTCTATGAGACTGGACCAATCCTGTGCACGCTTACTTGTGGAATGAATCCTGTGGAATTCCCGTGAGACTTACTTCTGTGTGAGTTTGTGTAACTCTCACAGAGTTCCATGGGATTCAGCAGGTAGATTAAGAGATGTGGTGGATTTAATTTGGAATCAAGGGCCTGACTACATGTTACGTTTTCCCCAGGAACTTTTCCTCGCCATGTGGAGAGTTGAGTTCTGAAGTTCCGTACTTCCCAAGCATAGGCCTGAATCAGATAAGGACTGTGGTGCACAGAGAGAGGGGCTTCTCCTGAAATGGCTGAGGTGGGGAGGGGAGAGGCCTGTATTTACTACACTAGGGCTAAATTCCCACATTGGTGTTGGCAGAGTGACAGACAAGCAGTGGTAGTTACGCAGTACTGATTAAACGTGTAAAAAGAGTTTATTTAGGAACTACATATCAGATAGTAAAGAGTAGAGATGGAGATAGATGCTCGCTATCTAGCTACATCATAGAGAGAGTGTGCTCAGAGGAGAGAGAGAAGGAAGATATTTCCCTGTTTAGCACAATAGGAGACAACACAAGGAAATGACACTTAACAGAGAAGTGCTGTCTTCACTTTCTCTGGTGGTCCTAGGAGTGGGGCAGTCCTTACTCTTGAGATATAGCTCCTCCTCTCTGAAGGCAGAGTCAGTCAGCTGATTTTGATCCCGGAGGGGAGGGGCTTGTTCCTGGAATCACCAGTCTTTCTGGCCCTGTCTTCCAAGCAGGACGTCTTCAGCAACACTCTGTAGAGCGCAGCAATCCAGGTGAAGAAGAAACTGCCAGACACCGGCAGTGTGGAGCTCGCATGGGAGGGAAAGGCCCTACCGCCCTGCCCCACCTCCATATCGCTTTGGAGTGACTGCGAGCATTAGAGTCGATGGCCCTAGGTCCTCCTAGGTTTCACGGCCGTAACCGTGATGCTGAGTGAATAGCTAATGGTCCCTAGGTTCTCCTAGGTTCCACGGCTGCAACTCCACTGAGGTTTCCCATCTACAGGCTGGGAGGAACCCCTCCCCCCTCAGATGACCAGAGGGTGTGGTGTTTGAGTCCGCAGTAGCCTGTTATGGAGACCGATATTTCCGGGAACTCCTTCAGGCTTGGTAGGAGAGCCTCCAGCAGCAGCAGAGGAACTGCTCCAATCCTGGCAGCCCTGACTGAACTGTGGTAAGACTGATCCAGCGGGGAATGGGGGTCGCAAAAGGAAGGGGGGGAGGAGAAAAGAGTAGCAGAAGCTTCTGAGCCAGCTTGCCCCAAATAAAAGGGAACCTTTTATTTCTCCATCTTTCAGCCGGATTTCATCTGAGGTGCGCCTTTCACTTTCGTTTTCTCCCTTTGGTGGGGGAAAAAAATCTGTCGGCGGGAATGTCAGCAACGGCATGCCTCAGCCATTTCCCAGGCCCCAGGGAGCCCAAATCTGCGGCGTAGATGTGCCAAACTCCCAGGCCTCAGCTCCCTTCTGGGCCTCTCAACAGGCCAGTGAAAGAGAGAAGGCCCAAGGGCCTGCCTGAAAATTCCTGTTGGGTGGAATGCCAACAAAGGCAGGCCTAGCCACCTCCCAGACCTCAGAGAGTACAAACCTGCAGCCTAGATGTGCTAAACTCCCAGGCCTCAGCCCCCTCCTGGGACTCTCAACAGGACAGTAAAAGAGAAAGGTCTAAGGGCCTGGAACCGTCAAGCAAGGACACCTGAAAAAAAAATTCTGTGGACAAAATTGCTGGCAAAGGCAGGCCTAGCCACCTCCCAGACCACAGAGAACGCAAGCCTGTGACCTAGACTTGCCGAACTCCCAGGCTTCGGCCTACTCCTGGGCCTCTTAACAGAAGTGAGCTGCTGTAACATTCTAGTTAAGTGACTGGGCTGCGAATTCAGCACTCTGCTGGTCAACCGGGGGGGGGGGTCTAACTCCAAGATAGGAAAAGGGTTGGGATCCCCCCCCCAACTCAAACAGACAAGTGCCTTTGAGAACACAGCTCTCTGTTAAGCCTCCAACTGGAGGACTCTTGTGCTACCAGGTTCTCCCTCAGCCAAGGGGGAAAAAAAAGAGTGGGAGGAATCTGTTAAAAGAAGTGAATTTTCCCTAGTACACATAGTCACCCCGAGGCAAACAAGATATTTCCCCAGGAGCTGTATTCTAGATTGCTCCATAAGGTATTGAGGACCTGGAGTTCCTTGAAGGGTCAGAGAGGGTCCTCCCCAAAATTGGGAGCAACTCTGCCAGGGATTCCCCTTTCCAGTAGCCTTTTATACCTTAAGAAGGCTAAGAGGGAAACTCCAGCAAAACCCCAAAAGCTAACCACTCTTTCCTTTTTCCAAGTCTTATAAACTGATTCCAGAGACTACTAAGAGGATCAAGATGCCAGTGGTGGATGATCCAGTAACCTGCCTGCTGTTCAATCCCGTTCTGTCCACTGACACGAATAGCCATACCCAAGGATTTCTGTGTAAGGTGGTTTGAACTGGCTCTGTGCAGAAACTTGAAGCTTCTACTACATTTCTCAGAGCATGGGCAACAGCTTTGCTCTTGGCTAGAGTCGCATTTTCTTGGGCCTCAGACTTGGCTGCAGTGAGCAGCAAGATCTTCAAAGAGCTGAAGGACAGAACTAAGAAAATAGCCTTGGAAATAGTCCTTGCACCTCCTTAGATGCTCTGCTATGGTCAACAAGAACGATGAGTTCAACATGGCAGCCAGGCACAACGCTTGGCTTAGGAACTAGAATGTCGACCCTTAGGCCCAAGCCAAAGTAATCGTGGTTCCCTTCAAAGACATCAAACTGTTTAGAGAAGCTCTGGATAAAGAAAAGCAGAAAGTGCTTCCTTCAAAGAAGAAGGAAGAGAATTCGAGGAAGAGGCTTTAGTCCTTTCGAGAGCCCAAGTATCCTTTCCACTTGGGATGCATTAGACCATTCAAGGAAGGTCACAGACCAAACATTGAGAGGAGGGTAGTCCCTCCTCAACAAATCCGGTTGGAATACCAAGAGACCTGAGAAGGGAACTCAGCGTGATTACACTAAAGCAACAGACACGAGTGTGATTGGAGGGCGCTTACAATGCTTTGTAAAACCTTAGCAGCAAACAGTAAGCGACAGGTGGGTGCCAGATACAGTGATCAATGGATATTCACTGGAAATTCAACTCTGTACCACCTGAGTTTTTTCCTCCAGATCCAAAAGAATTGGTCAAATAAAACAGACACATAAGGACAAGAAAGTTTGGAATGGAAATGCACAATTTGTCTTGTCTGCCATTCAGAAGGAAGATTGTCTGGTTTCCATCGATCTCTCAGAGACACTTCCAATAGAGGGCTCTGCCTTTTGACCTGAAAGCACCACCGTGGGTGTTCACCAGAATCCTAGTAGCACTGGTAGGATGGCTGGACTGCAGAGAGTGGCTCCTTTCCCGTATCTGGACCACATCTTTACCATGGTTCCATCCCTGCTACAGCGGGCGGAAGCGATGAAATAGACGGTAACCTGTCTACAGGATCATGGATTCATGATCAACAAAGTAAAGACCAGTTTTACTTCCAACCCAGTAAATATTGCATCTGGGGATAGTGATAGACAGGGCTTAAAACAGAGTTTTTTGTCACAGGAAAGGCAGCAAAGATCCTGATGATGGTGGCAGAGATCTTAAGGAACCAGAAGGTGGAAGTGATGCTACTGGCTCAGTTGCTGGGGATGGTATCCTATCAGGATGTCCTCCAAGGGGGAAAGGTTGTAGGTCTGTGCACTCCATAGAGTCGTGTTACCATACCAAGAGGTGTTAGAGCAAGAGGTTCAAGATAGTTAACTGCTAGAGATCATCAAACAGGAGACCAACCGGTGGCTGGACCTTGTCAGATACCATGATGGCATCCCACTCAGGGAACCAAAAAGAATGGTGATGACCACAGACACGAGCCCATGGGGCTGGGGAACCCACACCCAGGGAAGAATGACATGGGGCATCGGGTTGAAGGAGAGATGATCAGCAGTGTAAACCCTTTTAGAACTTAGAGCTATCAGACTGGGTCTGGTGGAATTCCAGGATCTTCCCACAGGTCACTGCGTGTGAATATAGATGAAGGTTCAACTCAAATCTCTAAAAGCTACACATGTAGCAGACCAGGACAACTCCCCAGTAGACTAGCTAAGCCAGAGATGGACCCATTAGAATGGATGCTATCAAGAGAGAGATTTCAACTGATCTGCCAGTGTTTGGCAAGATTCAAGAAGAAGAAACCCTTAAGCCATAGTGGTAGATGCCACGATCTGCGAGGTGCCTCCACAACTTCTGTACGCTTTCTCTAGTACAGCTACTGCACAGAGTTGTTCAGAAGAATAAACAGCAATGTGCAGAAGTGATTCTAATAGCATCCTTCTGGTCCAGAAGGACGTGGTCTCATGACCTGAAGAGACTATCAAGCATGGATCCCTGGTACCTTCCACTGAAGCAGGGCCTGTTGAACCAGGGAACAATACAACACCTTCGACCAGCTTTGCCAAGCCTCACAGCCAAGAGGTTGAATGCAAAAACCAATAGGGTTGTATCATGCACAAGGCATAGTTGGTACAGTTCCACAGAGTTCCACAGAGTCTATAACAATACCTGCCGAGTTTCCAGACAGGGTGCATGGATAGAGGCATGGAACCTCTTAATGGGCCAATTAGGGAGATACTATCCTTCCTTCAAGAAGGGTTGAATAAACATTTTAACACCAGCACCTTTAGACAACAAGTAGCGAACATCTCAACAATTAGAGGTTCTAGGAAGGGACATTCCCTTATACATCATCATCATATCAACAGATTCCAAAGGAGGACATCATTGTTGAATCCCCCAAGGGTTCGCCGGTTTTCCCAAGTGGAATCTTAATTTGGTACTGGAAACATTATCCAAAGACCCCTTTGAGCCTATGTCCTCATGTCCTCTAAAGGAGTTGGCCTTTAAGACCATCTTTCTGATGGGAATCACGTCAGCTAGACAAGTGTCAGAACTGTAGGCGTTAGCAGTAGATAGGGAGCTCTGCTCTTTTCCTTCAAGATGCCAGTAGAGATAGTACTACCGTCTTTATATCCTAATCCAAAGCATGAGAAGGAAAGGGAATCTCACTACCTTGATATACGTAGAACCATGAGCTTTTACTTGAGCAGGACTAAAACAATTTTCAGAAGTCTGAGACACTAGATGTGTTTTTCTTCTTTTTTAGGAGGCCCTTCCTGGAACAGAGAGTGCCCTTTTCCATGTTAAGTAGGTAGAGTGAGGGTTCATAATTCTGGCATATCAAGCCAGAGGTTTGAAGATATCTCAGGGAGACATGGTGCACTCACTAAGGGGGGCAGTGACATTGGCAACCTATAAATTCTTTAGTCATTAGAGACAATCAGTACAATCACTCATTAGGCACTATAGAATAGATAAGTTGGCCACCACTGAGGCAGCTTTTGACAGGAGGGTACTACAACACACCCTCTAGACCTGGAAGCCGGACGACCCACCCTGGGGCAAACTGCTTTTGTATGTCCCAAGAATAAGGATTGCCCCATTCCTAGGACCACCAGAGAATGGAAGATTTGTTTTCACTTACCATGAAGCTTCCTTTCTTGGTGGTCCAGGAGTGGGGCGGTTCTACCCACCCGAGTTTCTTGGGGGCAGCTTCTAGGATTGGATGGAGAGTTAGGACAGTGGTCCTCCTCCCACAAGTGTCAAGGGAGGGACCTTACTATTTTAAAAAAAAGGTTGAGGGAAGTGGTTTTCTCTCATGGTATCGTGATGGGGAGTCAGGGCTTGGGAACGGATTGGTGATTCCAGGGACAAGCCCCTCCCTTCCAGGATCAAAATCAGCTGACTGACCCTGCCTTCGGAGAGGAAGAGCTATATCCCAAGAGTAAGGACTGCCCCACTCCTGGACTACCGAGAAAGGAAGCTTCACGGTAAGTGAAAACAAATCTTCCACTCCTGTCTAACTGATCCTTGCTGCTCCCCCGTATGGAAGGGTCTTCTCGTCTTCCTTCTTATACACCAGATATTTTTACTTCCATCAGTTGGGACAAATAGTGCCCCAGGACTGTTTCAGGTCAGGAAAATAACATATAAGATCAAAGTCTCCTTTCTCAGTGCCATGGTCTCTGTCTTGAATCCGGCCCTTGTATACCTGGGAAGCACAGAAATTCAGAGAACATGTTTCTTTACCTGGGAGAAACATCATCCATAGTTAGACCTTCCAAAGTGACATGTTTGCAGCATGAGTAGTCTTCTTTAATAGATACCTTGGAAAGTTGTCATATGTTCAATACAGTGTGTATGAAATGCTTTAAACATTCAGAAAGCTGTACGCACAATATTAAAGAGACTGGGCTGATCTTTGCTATTTCAGGATGCTTGCTAAGCCCTCCTTCCCACCTTTTAAATGACAACTGGCCACTTCAGGCAGAATGAGGAAAGCGAGACGGAGTGCAACTTGACACACGAAAGACATTGGTTTCTGTTCCAGAGAGGTAGCCGTGTTAAGTCTGCCACTGCCAAAATATTAGAGTCTTGTGGTGTCTTAAAGACTGGTTTATTGTGGCATAAGCCTCTGTGAGCCAGGGCTCATTGCAGCATTAGCATCCGCATCAGATTATAACGGGTAGCTCTACCCTCATGTTGCAGATGGGGGCTGGCAATGGGAGAGACTGACTTGCCTAAGGCAGTAAAGCAAATGCATCCTAGAAGCAAGATATGAACTCAGGTGGGGCTCCCTGATTCATAGCTCAATCTCAGGAGCTTAGCTGCTCCTGTCATCTTAAAGGACCTTTCTCTCTTAAAGCTTCAGTACAGAATGCACGTGGATCCTTGTTTGCCGCATGGATTCCCACAGGGAAGACAGTTTGGGGTTTACTGCTCACCCCCAACAGCACCGTCCCCAAAAGAGTTATGCTTTTCTACATTCGTTGAAAACAGTGGGCTCAGAAACATGTATGGCACTGTAAAGCTGATGAGAAAAAAAAGCAAAGTTTGACATCGGTGTGATTTTACCATCCTCGCAGATGTGTCCACAGAGCCTACTAGAACTCTTACCCACACATAACTTTGCTAATCATTTGCAGCAAACCAGACCATCTTAAAAAACAGAGAGAATACATACACTTTGCAAAAACTTCCGTGCTTAGTTATTTGGAGTCAGTTCTTTGCCATTAGAGGCAACCAGGCGTGTGGACAGTATACAAGCCTTGATTTCAGCTGTCACATTAAAATGCCAAAATGAACCTCCTGAAGAATTTCAGATGTGGCTGTATAAACGCTAACAGCAATAGGTTGAAAAGAGCATGCAGTAGATCAGCTTGTTAAACAACCATCTGCCTGAGGTCTGCAGTGAGACAGATGCTGTCCCAGGTGAACAGACAGGAACGTTTTATAAAAGGTGCAGGAGTTCTCCTTCCTCCCGCTTTTAAGACACATCTTTGCAGCGAAAATATTTGTGGGATAGTAATTTGTGTGGAGTTATCTTCCGGGCTGAGAGATCCATGCAAAGCAACAAGACCCCACATGGCTACTAACATGTCCCCCATATTATATTTTGGTCTAAGTGTTTTGTAATAATTCTGCCACTGATTGCTTCTTTGCATTGTTAAAAAAAAGTAATTGTTTATTTTGGAAATGCTGGTTAATACTATCACTTTGGTTTCCCTTAGGGGCACAAGAAGTTCTCATTGATCCAGGTATATTTATAAAGTGTTTCGAAATATATTTTTGTGTTAAAGGTTTTTCTAGTACTGTTTTTTAAACATGGTACTAGCAGTTTATTCTCAGCTGTTTTCCCCATTGCACAAGCAGCCAATGTATTACCGTCTCCCAAGCCATGAACATACACATGGGAACATTGTCTTTTAATGAAAAAAAAGATTATGAAAGTATAAAGGTATATTAATACACTATAAATAATGTTGCATAATATCGCATATATTAAAATTCAGATATTAATGACTAAAATGCTGTAAAACATATATTTATATACATGTGTCTAATTTTCACAGAATCAACAAATACATCTAAGCAGGCTGAAATATTCTCAGTGCTTCTTCCATTCCTGTAGTATTACAAGTTTTGCTAGTTTTGCAGTCTAGTTTGTTTAAGCCAAGTAGTTAGTGCTGGAAGTTCAGAATTATACCTTTTATCTGCTGCTAAAATTCTGGCTGCTGAAAATAGATTCCAGTTGAAAGGAAGAAAGGAAGCTAAAACAACAGAGGAAGAAAGAATTTTTTGTAAAAGAAAAAAGAATATTTATGTTAATATTCTTTCTTTTTCTTGTCTCATCCCTTTATTTTAAGGACTATCATAGCTGCTTGATACCTCATCTCTCTACCCCCACACCAGCTGCATGTTAAAATAAACTCCAGGCATTTCAAATTTTAACTTGCCCTCCCTCAACACACATAAAGCTTGTGAGTTGAACCCAGTGGTTCTGCTATTTGATGGAGAAATGAGTCCTCACTTTAGTGGAAAGGAACCACTGGATACAACCCAGTATTCAGAAAAAGTCAATATATCACTTAGATTTGAGGATTTTCAGTTTTTTTTTTTAAAAGTCACCCACTTAGAGAATGGCACAGTGCTGAAAAACTGTGATCTTCGATCTTAATAATGACTTTGGAAAATAGGCAGATCTAAATTATTTCTAATTGATACTGTATTTTAGCAGATCTTGTTACTTTTGAGCAGGGTTTTTTTTCCGGGAAAAGAGGTGGCGGAACACTCAAGAGGGAAATGAGGAAGAAACACACGGGATTCTTTGAAAGAATATTATTTTCAAGCACTATTGCCAAGCAGGGCTTTTTTTATAGGAAAGGAGGTGGTGGAACTCAGTGGGTTGCCCTCGGAGAAAATGGTCACATGGCGGAGGGCAATCTAAACTCCCCTCTGTCTGGAGATCAGGAGGCGGGGCCACCAGCCATGTGACCATTTTCAAGAGGTTCTGGAACTCCGTTCCCCCGCGTTCCAGCTGAAAAAAAGCCCTGTTGCCAAGTAGTTTTAAGAGGTGCCAGAACTCCGTTCCAACGCGTTCCCCCAGAAAAAAAGCCCTGCTTTTGAATCATTCTGTTTGATGACAAGGAATTTACGTAAAATGTGAATATTGTTAAGCAGTGTTTCTGTCAGAACAATAAAATTCCCTTGGCAATCAGAATATTTCTCAGAATTTGTGTTGAGTTTTATTAGTATTTAAATAACATACAGTGTAGTGGGTAGGGTGGCAGATTGTGATCTGGGAGACCCAGGTTCAAATCACCGTTCTGCCATGGAAGCTTGCTAGTTGACCTCAGGGCATTCTGTTGCTCAGCCAAAATAGAGGAGGGGAATTGTAAGCAACTTTGAGTCCCCATCGGGGAGAAAAGTGGCATATTAATATCTCAAATAAAAACAAACAAGTAAACAAATAGGAGCATATTTCGACATCACGATGATAGAGTTATGTTTCTTTGCAAGTTGTTTTTTTCTATATGGTTATTTAAACAACCAGTATGTTCTTGCTAATTCTTCTTTGCACAGCTTTTAAAAAGAAATCTTTCTTTTATCAAAAGAAATCTTTCTGTAACAAATCAATCAGTACATTTAGGAAATTAAATGTGCATTATTCATTAGCTTGGCCACACAAACGGCAACTATTTTTAAAGCTCTGTTACTTGTTAAAACTTGCCAATGGTAAAGGCGTTTAATCTTCTGAGATACAATTCTTTGTTTTTTACTCTGACCTTGTTTATATTAAGTAAGACCTGCTGTTAACTTGAAAAATCCTGTTTCTCTTCAATGCAGGTGCCCTTACTTCAAATGGTATCAATGCAGATACCAGTACTGAAATAGGGCGTGCAAAGAACTGTCTTAGTCCTGAAGACATTATAGATAAATACAAAGAGGCCATTTCCTACTACAGCAAGGTAATGTTGCTGCATTATACGAGAGGTTTTATTTGATACGTGAAAGAAAATCATTTACCTTTCTGATATATCCCCAAAGGCTACACCTCCTTCTCTAGTGATGTTGGTGAAAGCTGGAAGGGCAGAGCAGGGATAGGAGATATAAGAAACAGATTAAGAAGGGAGAGTTATTATATCAGTAACACCCAGCGTTTCTCCTAAGGTACCATATTGTCAGTTAGGAGTGTGTGATCCGGGATTTGTGGTCCAGCTAAATAATTGGATTTCTGCCGATGAGGCATAATCTGGCTATGTCAGATCACATTCAAGAATCCTGGATCGGATCTGGAAGCTGGACTCTGATGGGCCGGATTATTCAGCTGCAGAGACAGCCGTAGCAGGAGTAAGCAAGAAGGCACGCTCTGCACCACAGCGGGAGAGCAGCAGGAGGCTAGCTGGTGGGAGGGCCCAGCATGAGGCTACGAGGCTCTGCCTGCTGCATACTGTTACACACCAGCCTGGTGCCAGGCTCTTCTGCCTGCCAGTCATGCAGCCTCGTGCCCAGCCCTCTGTCCCCACTGATGTCCCATCCCTTCCCTCTATCCATGCCCTAGCTCCAAAAGAGCTCTTCAAGCCACCACTGCCTCTGGCAAACTTCACCCCTCCTTGCTTCAGTTTGGGTCTGGGATTGTCTGGTTTTGCATTGATTCCTTTGCATCGCTTTGGTTCTGTTGGGCTTGATGGTTAAGCTTGCTTGGGTGTGGGACTTGCCTTTGGACTGCCTTTAGCCAGGGATTGCCTTCGCTGAAGATTTTCTTTTGCCTGGTAAATCTTGAAAATCTTTCCCCCGTAGGAAACAATGGAGAGTGGCTGGGGACAGCTTGTTCAGGGGCTCATAGAATTGGACCCTGGTGTCCAGTCTCCTGAAACTTGGGAGGGGAGGGTCTTTAGTGGACAGGAACGAATAAGGTCCCTGCAAATTTGGTGAAGTTTGCTTGAAACCCCCCAGCCTCCTAGTTTCCTCTGTTATTCCCCATAGGGAATAATGGTTGAATAAATTCAGGATTCTCTAACCAGATTAGACCAGTTAGTACTGACCTGGATTTCAGGGATACTGCATTTCCCTATTGTTAATCAGCCCCAAACCCTGCTGGGTTCAGATACATTTCTTGGTGTAACCCATTAGTTGCCTTGCAGCTTCGGAAGCCAAAGAGTACGAATTAGTCGTAACAAAACTGTTGAAGCACTTTTTGTGGTGAGCACAGTGTACGGGCCAGTTCTGAGAAGAGAACTGTTGCCTTCATTTTCAGCTTGTGGATTTCCCAGGGTCATCAGGCTGGCTAATGAGGAAATTAATGTTTAGAAAAATGGTCTGGTCTGCACCAACAGAACTTTTCTACTTTGTCCTGTGTTGTGAATCTGCAGAACATGACCTTTGTTCCAGTTTTAATGTCATCATAGGATTCTTCATTTTCTCTAAAACCCACTTCTTGGGAGTGAATGCTAGAGAATATGCGAAAATGTTTGTAGTTTATTCTGATAAGACACTTGATGCCTGTGTTTTATGGGAGGAAGCCAAGTACAATAAGGGACCAAACCGGATAATTTGCCATGCTATGGACTACAAACTAAAGTACATTGTGCTTTATTTTATTTTAGGAAAATTAAGCCAACTTTCTCCCTATTGGAATTTGGAATAGGGGAAGTCCCAGTTTAGAATATTTGTAGCCTTGAAATTGATGGAGGAAGGTACATGCAAGCAATCTGAAAATTGATGCTATAAATCTTTTATGCAGTATTTAAAATTACTGTGCAGAAATAAAAGGAGGGATGAATAATAATAACATTTTGGCTGCCATCCCATGCAATATTCTATTGAATTTTAGAGAGCTGTAAGTATTCTGATTGTGGAACAATTATGCATTGTTAAAGAAGTCTTTTTTGCTAGGTTGGTATGTTCTCTCTGTGTGTGTGTGTGTGTTTAACTTGTTAGTCCTTTGTTATGTTTTATCTGTAAACTTTAAGTATTTGGTCTAGATGGACAAGACAGCTTTGCATGACTGACAGGTTATGTTAAAATTTAATCATGCAGCTGTTCTTAATAATCTATTCCCATAGAGGATGGCACTACATATATGAGTATGGGGGCACACAGTTGAATGTTGTTTCAGTACCCTATGCTTTTCTTGCTTCCTAGTACAAGAACGCTGGAGTGATTGAGCTGGAAGCCTGCGTGAAGGCCGTGAGAGTCCTGGCAATACAGAAAAGAAGCATGGAGGCTTCTGAATTCCTTCAGAATGCTGTTTACATTAACCTTCGTCAGGTGAGAAAGTAATTAATGTAAAGTCTTTACCTATTGGCAGTTGAATATCACTTACACTTCTAACATCAGTAGGGCTTCCCCCCCCCTTTACCTTTTATACTGCATGGTGGTGGTTATGTTGTGGGGGGGTTAGTCCTTTTTTGCACATGCACAAGCACATGCATGCTCTGGGAGCTTCTGCTGACATCACCTCAGGTATAAAACTGAAACCGCTGGAGCCCAGCAGGACCAAATCGGCCCCCCAAATAGAGGAATTGCTATGTTTTGGGCTGATTTGGCCCTGCTGAGCCCCCACTGTTTCTGTTTTAAACCAGAAGCGCTGACAGTTGAAAGCGCTCTCTGTCCTGTGGTGCACGTACTATTTTGTCACATGCTTCAGAGGCTCCAGCCTGCTTCCTAACACTTTTTCCCTGCTGCTGGCCAGGTGAGTGGGAGGGAGCGAGTGGCAGGTGGGGGTGGGGATCCCACCTCGAGCACGGGGCTGGCAACCCGAGCCTTAGGTTAAGAGAAAATGTTTAACGTATCTGTAGCATGTATCTTAAATGATATCCAAACAAATTAGTTTCGGTGAGAGAGATGCAAAGGGCCTAGCCTGAAGATGCTTGTCAGGGGTGAAACAAGAATGTGCCCAGTACAGAGTATCTAAGAAACTGGCAGAAGTGGAACCTTTCATTTTCTGCTTTGAGAACCCCCCCCCCCCCCATGAAAGACACAACCACCTGTTTAACCCAAACATTACTGAAAAAAATTGAGCTGGGGTTGTTATAATAAATTTATCTGTTTTGATGTCTTGCTATAATCAGCAGTATTTGAGTCCAGTGGTACCTTAGCAACTAATAGGATTTTCAGGGTATAATCTTTTGAGAATCAGAACTTCCTTCCTCAAAAACTTTGACTTTCGAAAGCTTATACCCTTTTTAGTCTCTTAAAGTGCCTCTGGACTCACATCCTACTGCTCTTTTGCAAACCAGCACGGCTACCTACCTGAAACTTGCTATAATCAGTAAGTCCAGAGGAGTTAGCCGTGTTAGTTTGCAGTAGCAAAATAGCGAAGAGTCCAGTAGCACCTTAAGACTAACCAACATTACTGTAGCATAAGCTTTCAAGAGCCACAGCTCTCTTTGTCAGATGCATATAATAATCAGTAAGGTTTCTCTAAGAAAACTAAAATAAAACAGGTACAGCACAAATGCCTGAATTTACACAACAACTTTGAAAACAAGGTTTAGAAAGCAATGGATATTTTAAAATATTCCATAGAATATTACTGTAATTATTTTAGGTATGTTGCCTTTAGATGGTAACTGGAATTGGGTTTTGGATAACTTAGAGAGTTTTGCGAGACCATTTAAAAATGACCGTTGTATCCAGATGACATTTAACCCCATACATACTGAAGCATTCCTGTAGTTCAAATAATGATAATACTGGAGGTGTGGATCATCTAAGAAAATTTTATGTATACATTTTGACATTCATACAACACTGGTTGCTGATTGTTATATTTTAAAACGTTCTGTTGATGCTGCTGTAAGATCTTGTGCTTTGTTTTCTTTCTTTACTAAAACAGAATAAATGCAATAAAATGTAATTTTTAAAAAATATTATCACTTTTTAAATATTTTAGTATGGATTGGATTCTGTATAAACCATGATCCAAAGGTGCTCACAGACTTGAAGCTTCAACTAGCACAAGAGGCGACATTAGAGTAGGAAGTGAGGATGAATCCCCTGATTTCCCTCCCGCCTCCGGTGGTATTTTGTCTGTGAGAACCGCACAGTGCTCTGCACCAGCTTTTGAGGGGCTTCTGGGGGAAGGGGTAAACTGTATCTTTTAAGCCCCGTGGTGCTCACAGTTTGAAATGTCCAGCCCTACGAATAGGGTCAATGAAACGTTATCACTGAGTAGTTTTCCTTAGAGGAATTTTTAATCGAACTTCACTTACAAATAGTTAACATCTCTGAATTTTTAATGTTTCTGGTGCTGTGATGCTCCCGTTTACTTGCTTCAAAATACTCAAAACCTTTTGGGAATATGTCACTCGCTATATCGGCTGTGGCAGATTTAATTGTACTTTTAATGTTCTTTGTTCACTAGGGGTCACCAGTGCTGCACTCAGGATTGCTTATAGCTGTTGCTGTAATTCTGTCAATGTGAAATATTGCATAGCAGCCTCTGAGCAATTCAAACAAAATAGATTTCTCTTGTGGGTTTAGTTCAGTCTTTTAAACATGTCAGTCAAGCATCAGAAATAATGAGCCCTGATGGGATTTGATACAAATGTTCGAACGAGAATTGGTAGTTTGGGTTACTTGTCTTGTGTGATGCCCACCGAGCTTCTCGTTGCTCCTTACTCAGGTTTGGTTCTCAGCAAGGTATATCCTGCTCAACAATGTACAGAGTCAGAACTTTAAGCTGTGTAGGAAACTGAAATGGCATTAGGCTGTTTTCTGAATTTGATTAGGATAACTTTGCATAATATCTTAGACATTCTCCTGTGGCTGTCCATAGTTCATTTGTCTTAAAACATATTTTGATCATACCTAGAAGTACAGTTCTTTAGTGTTCAGGGGATTAAATTCTCAATTTGCTGAGTATCATATAATCCAAAGAGCCTGTTAGGATCTTCCCAGAGGTTTGAGCTAACCCAGTGGAAGTTTGGTTTTTTCCCCTCCATCTTTGGACATTTGAATCCAATACCATATTACCAATTGTTTTTTAAATTCCTTAGGCACAAAAGTAGGTTGTCATGAGGCGGGGGTGGGGGGCACTAGTCAAGAAACACATCCACACCCCTGAACTTACGGAACTAATTTTATAGCTGTTCTAGATTGTGGCCATAGTTCTCAGTATCACAGTGTAATATTTGGATCCAGTAGCTCCTTAGAGATCATCTAGATTTCCAGGATGTGAGCTTTTGAGAGTCAAATACCTTTCAGCCTCCTGAAAGTAGACAAATTTCTCCATGATGACAACTGCTCCCCCTTTGTCACCTTCTTTAATTATGAGACTGGATTGTTTCTGAGGCTGTTCATTGCATTTTTTCCAGCATGAGTGAAGTTGTATTGTGAGAGATTATGTTTCTTGATTATGTCCGTTTGGCTCAGTGGCGAGCGTCTGCCAAAGAGAGCTTTGATTCAAAGCTCACACCCTGGAAATGTAGTTGGTCTCCAAGGTGTTACCAGACCGAAATCTTGTTCTTCTACACGGCTACCCACCAGAAAGTACCACAGTGTGTCTTTCTGTCTTTTGCCATATATCAAATGGCAAAAGACCATTTGACCATAATATGGCCACACCATATTAACGTTGTATTTTTTCCTGAAATAACAGATTTTCGCCCCAACAACAAAAAACTTACCGGGCAAATATGTGGTCATCAAAAAGTTTTTGTTTTAAGAAATTCCAGAATAAAAATGTGTCATTTTCTGTTATTATTAAAAAATAACTTTCAGCTGTCTGAAGAAGAGAAAATTCAGCGCTACAGTATTCTGTCCGAGTTGTATGAACGTATTGGATTTCACCGCAAATCTGCGTTCTTCAAACGTGTCGCAGCAATGCAGTGTGTGGCACCCAGCATAACGGAGCCCGGGTGGAGAGCCTGCTACAAGCTTCTTTTGGAAACCCTTCCTGGTTACAGTCTGTCTTTGGACCCTAAGGATTTCAGCAAAGGTACGACTGGTCTTAAAAGGGCGGGAGGAGGTGCACGTACACTCCGTCTCTCCTAGATTTTTTTAAAAAAACTTGGATGGAATATATTAAAAGAATATACATAAGTCAGATTAGAAATTGGGTGTTGAATGGGATGTGAACCTGTACATGGATCAGATCTGTGAATTTATACTCACTAATATGAGGAAAAGCTGGGCAAGCAAAGGCAAATTTTAAGACATTGGAACGGTGGCTCTTCCAGCCTTTCTGTGGTAGGCCCTAGCTAGTAGCTGAGACTCTGGTAGATAAACTCTATTTCATTTCTCACATTGTAATCTCCCCTTGACATTGCTGAAATTGAGTTTATCCATGAATTCAGAACAATGGACACCGCCCCCCCCCCCACCCCCCGGGGTGTGTGTGTACAGAGACTTTATTCTTATCTTACTACAGATGCTAATTTCTGTTCTAATCAAGCTGCATTGTACCTTTACATCCTGCTGCCCTCCCTTGTAACACCCCACCCACTTTTGGCTGAGCTATCAAGGCTCAGGTTCTCCATTCCTACTCGTGTCTGAAGAAGGGAGCTCTGACTGTCGAAAGTTTACGCTTTGAAAATCTTGTTGGTCTCTAAGATGCCAGTGGACCCAAATCCTGCTGTTCTACTGCAGACCAACACAGCTACTCACTAACTAATATCTAAATAATTTTATTTTTATTAGTATTTTAATCAAATATTTGTCTGTTCCTTCTAGCCTTAATGAGGATTAATTTGACTTTTTTAAAAACAATTGCTCTGTTGGGCCAGCAAGATTTGAGCCTAGTGTTGGGCCAATGTCAAATAATTGATTTTAAGCCCAGTTTTCAGATGATAAACTTAATTTCTCCAGAGGAGTTATCTGTGTTATTCTGTAGTAGCAAAATGGTAAAGAGTCCAGTAGCACTTTAAGACTAACCAACTTTACTGTAGTATAAGCAGGGCTTTTTTTCAGCGGGAATGCCATGGAACGGAGTTCTGGAACCTCTTGAAAATGGTTACATGGCTGGTGACCCCGCCCCCTGATCTCCAGACAGAGGGGAGCTGAGATTGCCCTCCGCGCCACTTGGCAGCGCGGAGGACAATCTAAACTCCCCTCTCTCTGGAGATCGGGGGCGGGGGCACCAGCCATGTGACCATTTGCTCCAAGGGCAACCCACTGAGTTCCACCACCTCTTTTCCCAGAAAAAAAGCCCTGAGTATAAGCTGTCGAGAACTACAGTTTTCTTTGTCAGATGCATCTGACAAAGAGAACTGTAGTTCTTAAAAGCTTATGCTATAGTAAAGTTGGTTGGTCTTAAAGGTGCTACTGGACTCTTTACCATTAAACTAATTTCTGTTTAACATTTAATGGGCATTCAGGCAAATTATGTAATGTCAAAAAGAATTTGAGAGAAAATATATCTTGGATACGAAGAATATTAGTGAACATCAGATTGATTGCAATGATCTGTGTTCAGTGCCACAGTGTGTGTGTTTGCATATGTGTGTGTGTTTATTTATAACAGTTACTAGTGACCTTTATACCTTGCAGGAACTAAAGGAAGCTTAAAATATGAATAAGATAAAAATCATAAAATGAATGCAAACAGTTTAAAAACACAATTTAGGACTGCTAATAAACATAGAAACAAAATTAAAAGCAGTCCTAATTTTTTTAAAAAAACTGTAATTGGTTGGTGTAATATGAAATATTAGATTGATTTTTTATCCATATGGCAAAGAGGTATGGTATAACAATGTAGGGAACACAAGGAGCTTTTTTGCAGGATGGCTTAGAGGTGTTCAGGAACCTTGGGCACAGTTAACATCGAGACCTTTAGCTTAGGAGCAGTCTTGCAGTGCACACATGAGGATTTGGCATTGGTGCTGTCCTCTCATCCTTTTGTGCAATGCAGCACAGGCAATCCATCACAGAGTAGCTGCTTTTGGAGATCTACCTGATGAATGCCTGTCGGCTATCCTATGCCTACTTGGCAGCCCTGCATCTAATTAATTAATTATTTCATACCTCTCCTATCTCCCCAGTGGGGACCCAGAGCAGCTTACGTTGTTCTCCACTCCTCCAGTTTATCTTCACAACCATCCAGTGAAGTAGGTTACGCTGAGAGGGTGTGACTAGTCCAAAGTTACTCAGCAAACTTCCACGGTGGAGTGGGGATATGGACTGGGTCTCCTGGATCCTAGGCTGACACTCCAAAAATCTCTTTTAAAATTGATTTTATAGAGGATATTTTAGCATCTTGTAATGTAACGTGTTTTTACCTTTTAAAAGGAACTCATCGTGGGTGGGCTGCTGTCCAGATGCGTTTGCTTCATGAGTTAGTGTATGCATCTAGAAGAATGGGAAACCCAGCGCTTTCAGTCCGGCATCTATCTTTTCTCCTGCAAACCATGCTAGATTTTCTTTCTGATCAAGGTATGTATATATTTTCAATTAAAATATATACATATTTATGGTATTGCGAATGCATAATATTAACAGATATATTATTATATACATTGTTTTAGAAAGGATGGGATCCATACTGCTGTTTGTATACATAAGAGTTTGAAATACGTCCAGTGTGATTTTTGACTTACATTTTTTGATCAGCAACCTCTTCCACTTGCATCACAAATCTTCTCTGTTTCAGAAGTGATTTAATAAGTGGCATGAGTTGGCCAAGTGGTAGAGCAGGTGCTATCGTTTTTAGAAAAATGCTCGCTCAAAATGATTGTATATAACTAGTGGATTGTCAAAATGATTTTTAACATTGGTTTAATTTGTATATTGTATTTAATTAACAAACATCTGATTATAATTATACATTTTAGTACTACAGTATAATTGAGAAGCGCAAAGGCCTATAGACTTTGGTCCCATATCTGTTTTGCTTTTCTAGTGCTGTCCTCTGTTGTGGACACATTCCTCCATTACTTAGTGTTTTCCATGCATTTTCCATTTACCAGAGAAATGTTCTTCACACCAGAGAACTATCTCCGTAACAGATGGCGACACTGTGCAAGCTGAAGGAAGGTGCAGGAATTCAGCTCATAAAATGTCAGAGTTTCAGAGTTTAGGTGCCATAGCTGAAAGAGTTTTCTAATTCATGCTTGTTTATCATACCTCAGATGATGATAGAATGCAGAAAAGAGCATCTGTTTATGGCCTAAACAAAGGCAGTCCTTAACATATCCTCATCCCGAACCGTTTTATGGTTTTAAAGGATAAAATCAGCACTGACTGACCTCTAACATGAATTGTGAGCCAGTGTGTATAGTACAATACTGCTAGTATGCACAGGAAGGCAAGACTCAGATTATTTCTGGCTGTCACATTCTGAATCAATTGAAGACTCTAAATACTTTTTGAAGGCCCCTCTGTGCAGAACATAACCATCTTAAGTATGACCAAGGCATGCATAACAATGTCAGATCTACTTCCCTAGAGCATATTTTTGTTCCAGTTATTCATAATAATATATAACACCCGCTCCCCAACTCGATGACAAAAATGTAATGCTTATTATGTTTGGTTACAGAAAATCTAATAAGCTAGGTTCTGTGTTTCTTCTCTGAGCATCTTATGACACATCTGTCCAGGCAGCGGCCTGGCCCAGATCTCCTGACTTTCAGAAACAGAATTACAGCAGGAACCTTGAGACCATTCTCTGAGCTCTTCCATTAGGACATAAATGGTGCTGTGCCTTCACATTAGTGTGTTTTGCATTAGGCTTTGAGACTATCACTTGGTGTACTCCCTATGCCATGATTTTCAAGCTTTGTTGCATTCTGCTTGCTTCGGATTAATGCATACTCATTAACTTCATTCATAATTGGCACCTGAGAGGGAAAAGAAGTCTCAGTTCCGGAAAGTGGGAAATTTCTTGGATGCTGTTTCAGAAAAAGTTTCGCCAGTGAGAGAATTCTGGAGAGAGAGCCGGGGGCTTTATTTTCCAGCTCAGTGGTTCCATTGGGGTTTAACTGTGAATTTCACAAGTTGGGCAGTTGTGAAAATCATTTTTAGAAATGTTGGATTATAGATTCAAAGGCTGAAATAAAAATATAATCAGACTGAGCAGGGCATCTTGTATAAATTAATGCTTGCCATTAATTCATGAGTGAGAGTGAAGGATGGTTTATCTGACACTTGGCTAATGAGTTGGCTTAATGTGCAAAAAAAATTATCTTGGTTAATTGAAAGTGCCTGCAACTTGTCTTTGCATAACTCATTAGGTTTTTTTTCCTAGTGTCAGACAGTTAATTATAATAGTGAGAAACTAAACAAAATACGTTTTGCAATGTAGGCTTAGCTTGATAATATAAATAACATAAATAGTGAAATATTTTCTCTTTTCTGTGTGACTTTCATCTCGGGGAACACTTGGAATATCTTGAAGTAGACTGGTCATCACTGTATTTGATATCTAAGTTATCAGTGCTAATATAATGTAAAAATGTTTGTGCTATTGCTTCATACTAATAATTTGAACACACTGGAAAACTGAAAATGGGTTTGCAACATGAGCTTTTCTTCTAAACATCTTGGTGAAGTGTATCACCATCGTTCCTATTGCACATGTAGGGAACTGAGGTTGATTGACTTGTCCGATCCATATGGTCAGTTCATGTCATAGTGTCAGGTTCCGCCATGGGCGCCACTATGCTGGCCGTCGGCACGCCTGCCCTTGAGTCTAGGAAGCCATCAGGGACAACGCAGGTTCTTGCTCTGTGGAAGGAGGGGGGGTATACATCACCCTCTCTCCCTCTCAGCCCACTGGCAGGCCTGCTCTACCTGACAGAGTCCCGGCTGCCTCCCCTTTCTCCTCGCCTTCCAAAGCCTCTGCCCTCTTTGCCTCCTCTGGGCTTGCTCTTCCTTCTGTCCCTCATCTCTCTCACTCCTACTTCTTCCAGCTTCTCTCTTTCACTCTCCCAAACCCCACCACGCTCCTACACAACCCACCACGAGCTCCCTCCTGAGCCTGCCTTTATAGGGCTTCTCCCAACTTCCTCCTCCCTTCCTCCCAGGCTCTGCTCTATCCCGGATGCTCTCCAGCTGGGCATGCCCTCAGGTGTTTCCTCCCTCGTCCCAGTCTCTCCCTGCTCTCCTATTCTTTCTTGCAGGGTGGGGCTACATGTAACCCAGCTGGTGGCCCCCTCAGGAGTTCCTCCTCCCCTCATTCCCTGCTCTCTCATCCTTTCCTGCAGGATGGGGCTTGCAGGGCTTTTCCAGGTGATGCAGCTTGGCTGCTTCTGCCTCTGCTCACGAGGTGCTGCCCTGACCTCCTGACTTCTGGCTAGTTCCCCAGGGTGGAGGTTGCTGCTGGTTCCCCCTAGGGCTTGGGCAGGGGCTTCTAGCCCGTCTGTCCTGGTCTCAGCACCCCAGGTAGGCATGCGTGCTTCTTGCCCTTTGGGGCTTGGCTGGGCAGTGCGCGCCTGGCAGTCGTCCTCAGCTGGCTCCTTTCCCCCCTCACTCTCTGCTGGCTGGAGCTGAGTCGCCTCCCCTGGGCTCTCTGTGCCCGCAACCGGGGTGCCGTTGGTCTTCAGGTAAGAGGTCTGTGGCAAATCCGGGGCGCTTGAGGTGCTCATCCCCGGACACACAGAGAGAAAAATGAATCAAAGCTAGTCCATATTCAAGCCCACTTCTTTATTTGCTGCAGTGTTCTAGCTTGCAAAGGGACACACGACAAGAATTTATGTGACATGCATATGTGAATAAATGCCAAGTACAGACCACAAGCAAAGAAACAAAACATGTAATGTGTGTGAGGGTAGTGTAGGACAGAACTGAAGAGCATAAAAGTTCTCCTTAAAAATATTGAAAGGAGATATAGGTACATGATGTATACTCTTGCTTTCCCCCCCCCAGGCTCTGCACAGCAGGAATAAAAAGGGGGGGGGATGAAAACTAATAAAATTGTCTTGAGAGCTGAAGGTTGTAAGATAAAACACAATTATTTTCTGACTTGTTAATATAGTAAACACCTTCTTCTCAGAGAGATAAAATTCTGAGTTTGGAAGAGACCAGAAATCACTCCTGTTCTATTGCATTGCTTCCACTTTGTTAAGTGATATCCACATATAACAGGAACTTGGCAACTTGCCAGTGGTCCAGGGTAGAACAGTCACTGCTGATGGGAAGAAGCTCCTCCCTGGAGGCAGGCAACGGTCATCGCTCTTTTGCTGTCTCCTGATGGGAGGGGGTTCTTCCACAGTCTTCTCGTCTTGGCCCTGTCTGGTTTGTAGACAGGCGGTCATTTCTCTGCATTATTAGACAGTGCGGCAACTCCTTTTCTCCATAGTCTTCCTTGTTTTTCTTTCCTCTCTCTGCCTCACTGGAAGAACTTCTCATCTATTGCTGCAGGAGTAGGGTTGGGGCCCTTTTCTGGCATACCCTCCCCTTTACACAAAGTTTCTGTCTTTGGGAGGGGAGGATCACTGTGGGGGACTCTGCTTTAGCCGCTGCAACTGCGGTGGCGGTTGGGGCACTCATGCTCCAGGATGGAAGAATGCTCATGCCACCCAGTCAGGGCTTCAAAGCCTTGCAATGCTCTCCTTGCTGTTCCAAATTCCTGAAAGCCTGCGGCTGAACATAGCCCCTCTAGCCAGATGTGTCCACAGTGGTTTGCTGAGCGCTGTCTTGAACTGGTGGGACTATAAGAGAAGACCCCTCCACACTTTTTTCCAGGGTTAAGATGGGGAAAGGGAGGGAAGATGGTGGAATGCAGAGGACTTTCAGATTCAGGCACTCAGCAAGGGGAATGTGAAAGCTGGCGTAGTGTAGCGGTTAAGCAGTTGAATTGCTATGCAGCACTTTGCCGGTTTGAATCTCACTATCGCTGTGAACTTACTAGGTGGCCTCTCAGCTCCAGCTCCCTAGCCATATTGTGGGGATAATACCACTGACTTGGTTCATTGCTTTAAGTGGGTGCTAATCTGTCTAGAAGACCAGTATGCAAATAAACTGTTGAAAAGGTTTAAATCCTTTCAGGAATCCGCACCCAACCCTGACTTCAGATCCTACAGGACCAAAGGAAAGTGGCACCAAGCCAAACCTTCAGCCAGTGCCAGCAAGCCCTCATCCAGCACCAGAGAAGGAGGAAAGAAATCCTCACCCTGACATCAGACCACCAGAGGGGGGGACCCCCCCCAGACATCAGGGGCCGCCTGCTATGCTTTGTGAATGCCTGGCACCATACAATCTGAGATCAGTATACAGTATCCAGGGGCAACTCATTGTAGCTCAGTTTTCTGCCTCAAGACTGGTTCATTCAGGTTGATAGGTATTGCTGTTCAACCCAGCATCACCTCGTGTTCCAGGCAGTAGACCGTCTCCTCCTCATCGGATCAAAAGAGCTGATCCCATAGAACTGGAGGGAATCTGGAGTCTATTCCATCCTGTTCCTGGTTCCCAAGAAGAATGGAGATGTGAGAGCGATGCTAGACCTGAAATGGTTGAACAAGCAGATAAAAGACAAGAAGCTTTGCATGGAGACCTTTCAAGTTAATTGAAGCAGCAGCTCACATAAGAGACGTCTTAGCCTCACTGGATAGGTCAGAGGTCTACTTTCACATCCTTATTCTCCAGGCTCTTAGGCACTTCCTGCACATTGTTTCTGCTGCCCACCATTGCCAGTATTGGACCCTCCCCCCTCAGTCTGAAGTCAGCTCCCCAGTTATTCATCTAAGTGCTGGTGTCCCTGATGGCACTTCTGTGAACCCAGGGAGGTCTTCGCCTTCCCTTACCTGGACAACATACTCATCAGATCACCCTCCATATTTCAGGCATTTGTGGATGTGGACTGGACTTTGGCCTGCTTTCAGACCCATGGCTTTGTGTTCAACAGGGAGAAGAGCTGCCTTGTTCTGTCCCAGTAGATTCTCCACCTCCTGTACATATCCATGAAGGTGGTTTTACTGTCTCAAGAATGTAACTCCAGATCAGATCACTAACACCGGAAGTGGTGCAGAAGTCTCGGGTGAACCTCCTGACACTGGCAAGTCTCCTGGGTGTGCTCGCGTCTTGTCAGGATGTGATTCTGCGGGGCATGTTACACACACACACACACACTTCAGCAATACCTGCTGCTCTTGCAGAAGGAGATCAAGCAACATCTTCAAGTCTCTATTCTCATTCCGAGCCAGCTGCAACAAGATCTCCAGTCGCGGATAGCACCGGGAAGGCTACAACAGGGATCCCCATTGAGGGAAACACCCCCCCCCCCCAGGATTCTAATCACAATGGATGCCCCTCTCCTGGACTGTTGGGCTCATTCTTACTGTGAAGTTCCCTCCGGAGTGGTCGTAGGGTGGGACCGTCAGTCTCTCCTTACTGTCAGAGTCCCGGTGGGAGAACCTTGCTGGAGGCCATGTCGCAGTCTCTCCTGTTCTTTATCGTTCTTTCTGCTTTTTTCCTTTCCTGTTCTAAATTTGTTCTCTGACTGTTGGAGTGTATCACGTTAATAAGTTTTAGTGATTGGAGTAGCATGGCTTCTGGACAGATCTGGGAGACTGAAGGAGAAGCCTTTCCCGCCCTGAGTCAGCAAAAAAAATAATAACGACACCCCTGCCTGCCTCTAGGGAGGAGCTTCTAACCATCAGTGTTGGCTGTTCTACTCTAGCAGCGCTGAGAAGGGAACTTCACCATAAGTGAGCAAACTTTCCACTATCTTTAGTGGTGCATGAGGAGCAAACATTATACTTTTACGAGTGGTGTATTCACAATTCAAGGGACAGCTTAGAACAGCGATCCAGATGGCAAGAGGGAGATTCCAGATCTTCTGTCACATCTAATCTGTGAGAAACTATTTTCTGCATATGACTGCTTAGACCCTGTCAGTTGCGCAGATGTAATGCTTCTGATCCCTTGGCCAGGTTTAATGGGTGATAATGGGTTGAAAACGTCACATATTCTGTCTCCTCTCTCGTGCCAGTTCTCCCCCCACCCCGTCCCATCATCCAGTTTCTGTTAAAGATATAACTCTGCTCTGCTGGTTTTGCTAGAGGGCCACTTCATGTGGGGATTATGGGTCAAAGACCCATATGTGCAAGAGGTGCATAAGTCCTCTTGCCGCAGCGGATGCTTCAATGGCAAATGCTCGGTGCACACATTGCGCTTGAAACTTTTCTGATCAAGTTCCCTTTAAGATGGATAGATAATCTTTTATCCGAATATCTGTTTGGTGCCAACTTTAGTTTCCCCCCTCAAATCTTTCTCCAGCTCCCTCTCCCCGCTTTGAGTGCAACCTTCAGCTTAGTCCTTGTTACCAGGTGAAGGTAAGGTTAAGCGTGGCTAACAGCATTTGCACACATACATCCTTTGTTACTCTGGCGTTTCTCCCATCCTCTCAGTTTGCTTTCTCTTCCAGCGTTAAGCTCTTCAGGGTGGGAGCCGTGTGTTTATATTACTCTGTAATATAATGTACATTACTCTGTAATGTAATATAATATAACCACTGATGGCCTCACTTAATCATAATAGTAACCATCAACAGACCATGTTTTGCAGGAAATTAAAGTCATTGTGGAGAACAGATTAGCAAATTCTCAAAAGATGAGCTAGACAGACCTCTTCAGCACTTAATTGATATGTGTAATGTGTGGAGCAACTGTACAGCAAATTCACTTGTGAAATTCTAGCATAAGCTGTTAGTTTTTGATGGTTATGCTGTTAAACAGTGTTTAATATTGTTTAACTACATCAAGGTTATTAAAACTGAGAAAGTAGTCCTCCCCCTTTTTTTTTCTGAGAGATCAACCAATTAATTGTCATTAGCTTTGAAAGTACAGACTTTCAAAGCTTAATGACAAAAAATGTGGGATAAAGACTGTATCCTTGGGGAAAGTGTGGCTGGATCCAACCAGGACGTAAAGGATCCCCTTTGATTACCTCCCCCCCTCCAAAGTTCTTCTAGGGATAATGGGGCCCGCATGGCCAAGTAAGGAAAGGAATTAGGGGAGATTAAAAACTGGTTGGATCCAACCCTATGTGTTCACGTATTGCAGCTTTGAGGCAGATGTAATGGAGAATTTCATTCTGTTTCAGAAAAGAAAGATGTGACACAAAGTCTAGAAAATTATACGTCAAAATGCCCTGGGACAATGGAGTTTATTACTCTTCCAGATGGCTTAAAACTTCCACCTGTTCCATTCACTAAACTACCCATTGTAAGGTAAGTCAGTAGTTCAAAAGTGGAATCAGCTGCCTAGGGAGGTGGTGAGCTCCCCTTCACTGGCAGTTTTCAAGAAGAGGCTGGATGAATACTTGTCAGAGATGCTTTAGGCTGATCCTGCACTGGGCAGGGGGTTGGACTAGAAGGTCGGTATGGCCCCTTCCAATTCTGTGATTCTATGATTCAAGAAGCTGTATTTGCAACCCATTTAGAGACATCTAAGTCATTGGCATCTAGCCATATTGGGCTTGTCAGGTTTTTATGCTTTGCATCCCGGAGGGTAAAATGTTTCTTGTGACCGGTGTGCTGTTCTACTGGTCACCATTGCAGAACATTTTAATATCTCCATGAAATGGCAGCCTGTTCTTGTATCTTGCAAGCAGTTATTGTTCTGAGGGACAGCACTTGCTTAAGCGGCAGTTGAAACTGCATCTTAACTCCTGACCACTCATCTCTGCTGACTCAATAACTCTCAGCCTTAATATATGCATAGTCATGGTGACTCAGAAGGATAAACATTGTAATCAATATAGCAGCATCTAATTGTTTGAATGATGTGTTTTTGTTCGGTTATAATGAATAGATTTTTTTTAAGACATGCATGTTTTTAGTCTGTTAGCTGTCTTGGTGACCCTGATGAGTGCAGAAAGGTGGGGTATACATTTTGCAAGTAAATAAAATAAATTCTAAATGTTATGTTAGGGCGTTTCTTTTGCCACTTTTCTTGATGCTGGTTTGTGCAGGCATGAAATGCTCAATTGAAGACCAAGCCATTGTTATACCATCCCCTTGCCATGTTTTGTGCTATATAATAACTTTGGATGAGATACATATAATAATGAAAGAAATCGGAATTTGTTTTGCCTAGTAATAGTTTTGAGTTATAGCAATGTTATAAGATGTGTAATTTGCATGAGATATATAATAACTTTGTGAATGAAAGTCATTTCCACCATAATAGCAATCTTGCCATGTAAGAAAGGAAAAAGAAATGTGGAGGGGGAGCCTTTATTCCACTAAAGCTGAAAAAGCCAAAAGAAAGTTGAGGAAAAAGGGTATATCTGCTCTTAAAAAGCACTGATATGTAAACATTAATAAACAAAAAACAGCTTCAGAAAGTCAATAAAATACATTAAAATGCTAATTATGTTAGAATAAAACAAAGCCACTTTCAACAAAGTCTTCATCAGTGGTCCATCATCACAAAGTAGCCATAAAACAAATTTACAAAAACTATGTTTGTACATATATGATACACACACTTACAGTGAAATCTTAGGTAGAGTTACTCCAATCCATTTAGGATTTCACTGCTATTTTGTGAAAATGGTTCTCTGATGAAGACTTTGTCAAAACACATTCGGTTCTTTGTTTTATTCTAACATAATTAGTGTTTTTTATATATTTTATTGACTTGGTGAGATTTTATTAAAGCTTATGTACCATTTCTTTTTAAGAACAGATAACACCTTTTTTACTCCAATAGTCTTGCCCTGTTTCACTGACAGGGCATTCCAGTTTGTTTTGTTGGAACTGTCGTGGTTGCATTCCATCCAAAGAACTTTCTGTAATGTCTTAGATCCCCTGACTTTGTAGAGGCAATGGCTTAGTTCAAGAAATCTGAATTGGCATTGCCTGTTAATAATTTTGTGTTGCAGCAGTGTTATCAGATGGATGCAGAGTAGTAAGCTGCAGTACTGCAGCCCAAGGTCTGCTCACTGAGTTCGATCCTGGCAGAAGCCGGGTTCAGGTAGCCAGCTCAAGGTTGACTCAGCCTTCCATTCTTCCGAGATCGGTAAAATGAGTACCCAATTTCCTGGGGGTAAAGTGTAGATGACAGGGGAAGGCAATGGCAAACAACCCCATAAAAAGTCTGCCAAGAAAACGTCATGATGTGACGTCCCCCCATGGGTCAGTAATGACTCGGTGCTTGCACAGATACCTTTAATTAAAAGGTATCTGTTGGTGACACATAGGAACATACTCTGTATACATAAGACGTTCTAAATTACTGTAAGTAATATTGCTGCAATTATTAGACACATCTTTTTAGAGCTTGGATTCGGCTTCTTTGAAGATGAAATGTGCGCTTGCAACAATCTGGCAAATTGCTAGGGCTAGGCAGGAATGGATACTACACGTGCAACTGCATATTTAGTTTAGAGTCTGAAAATTTTGTTGGAGCATAAAGAAGGCAACAAAGATAGAGAAGGCCAAGCTTCAGAAGTTAATATCAGGCCTGGCTTCTATAAGAGCTTCATATTGCCAGCCAATAACAGGAGCATACGTTGCTCACTCCAGTTCTCTAGTGTACCTTACAGTCCCCAGTTGGAATTCCTGGAGGGTTACTTAGTAGAGATTTCTAAAATTGTCCTGTGACTTACCTTGTTTCTTCCTTTTCACTACATCAATCACTTTAATTCTCTCTGCTAACTGACAATTTGCTTATAGGGTTTAACAAGCCTATATTAAAAATCAACTTGTTCATTATTTAACAGATCTGTCAAGCTCTTAAACCTCCCTGTCAGCCTTCGACCACAAAAAATGAAAAGCTTACTGGGCCAGAACATGTCAACCAAAAGTCCTTTTATATATTCTCCAATCATTGCTCACAATCGTGGAGAGGAGCGAAGTAAAAAAATAGGTGAGAATATGATTTCTGATCCTTATTCGCTTTTAAAATGCACCCCGCTTCTACATGTGGTATGCCACTGTCACTTGCCACTTGCAGGCTGGCTGGCTTTTTCCCTGCAAATTGAATCAAATAGCTATTGCCAGTTTTTGGATCAATATGCTATTTCCTCCTCTTGATTATAAAACTGACTAGACAACCTGGCTCAGGCATCTTGCATCCGTCTTGGCTTTGTTTCTGCTTTCCTATGTGTTAGGCCAGTGCTATCTTTTCAAAGGGAACAAGTAGTTCAGGTTTTCATAGACATCATTCAAGACGACTGCAAGAATATAAAGTGATTTCCCCCCACTCCTTTCTAGTCTTATTGAAAACCTTATTGAAAACATGAGAACCACAATGGTAGCAGATTTGTTGCAATGGTTTAGGGTAATTTAGCAACGAAAGCTTTATTACTCGGAGAGGAAGACTTCCCAAATTATTGTTCATATTCATAAAAGGCCAATGAATTTTAATGGACAGTAGCAGCTGGTGCACTATCACTTTCCCTTGAAGAACTGGTGTTAAAAGGTCTCTTTACAGCAATGTATTCCTTAAGCTCCATCCTACCCCTCTCATCTGTCTTACCTCTCCAAGCTCTATCTGGATTTTTCTGTGCTGTTTGAAAATAAAGGAGAAATGCCCTCTGCTTCTTGTGAGAGTACCTGAACTGTTTTCAAAAATGGGTATGAAGGTACATTAATTATTTTAAGAGAATTGACAGAAATAACTGTGCTAAACTTTGAAGTATTTAGGAGGGTTTAGTCAATAATAATTACAATCTATTTAGTACATTTTTATTCTCTTGTGGTCCAAAAGTGGGGCAGTCCACACTCCTGGGTAGCTCCTCCTCCTCCTCTTACGCAGGGTCGGCCAGCTTTGCGATGCCAAGGGGGAGGGGCTTCCCTTGCTCTTCAGTTTTTTCTGGCCCTGCTCAGGAGGGAAAACGCACTTCTTGCTCCTCTGGAGCAGTGATCCTAATTGCACAATGCTTAAAAATAGAAGAGTGGTGCTTGGCTCGCAGAGGATAAGGAAGGACTTGTTCCTCTCCCCCCCCCCCGATCGCCAACCTGGGAAGGCGATAGCGGTGCGACAGAGGACCGCAGTTGCGAGCAGCAGAGCCGATGTTCCTACTGCTCTAGGACCTGGTATCTGCAGGGGCTGCGGCAAAGCACCGAAGAAGCAGCGGCCACGGAATTGAACGTTGGACGTGTTTGGCGCCAAAAAGCAGCGGCTGCCCTGAATTAAGTGCCGGAACGCCAGAAAGCGGTAAGATCCCGTCAGCTCGAGGAAAGAGGTGGAGGCATGTTTTCGTGCTAAGACGAACCTGGACGGTAATTAATCCGATAGGCACCTAAATTTAATGGCCTGGATTCATGTAACCCCACACTTTGCACTTTTGTTTTAGGCGGGATAGGCTTTTTGGTGGGAATCATGGAGAAAGCGGGCCTTGCAGAGAGTCAGTCAGAGGAGGCAGCCATTGGTGGTATGGAGTCTCCGAGCTCGCTGTTATCTTCACACTCCGTCCAAGGGGAGAGCCAGGAGACAAATGATCCTGACCTTTTGGGGCAAGAGGCAAAGTCCAACATTTTGGCATGGATAAGGTCAGAGATTAAGAAAGAGCTAGAAGGGGCGGTGAGAAACCTTATAAAGCAGGCTGTTCCCCCCAGACAGGACAAACCTAGGCCAATCCCTTCAGGAGGGAAAAAGCAAACCAAAACTCATGCCCATTCCAAGGTAAAAAAGAGACGGGTGGAAGATTCTAGTGCATCAGAAGAGCAACAGTCATCTTCAGACCTTTCTGACCAATCCTCTGAAAGTGAGGAAGGAGAGCTGTCCGAAGAGGAAGAGGAAGAAGCAGGCCAAGTTCAAACTAGGCTTTTTCCTCAACAAGTGTATAATAGGCTCCTGGCAAAGGTGCTAAGAACCCTAGAAATAAAACAAACAAACCCTGGGTCACAAGATACAGATCAGTCGTATCCCCAAGGCTTGGAAAGGGCTCTTCCAAAAATGGGGCCCAAGCAAACAGGGGTACCCCTTCCAGACGCCTTTCATAGCATCCTCAAAGAGGAATGGGAAAATCCAGCAAAGCCTAAGGTGTATCATTCTGTATTTCACAAGCTTTATTTCCTGACACTTGATGCAGCAAAGAAGATCAAGCCGCCCATTGTGGACTACTCAGTTTCCAGCCTTGCTACTTCATCAGTCCTGCCAATGGACGCAGAGGGCATGCCCAAAGATCTGTCAGACAACAAGATTGAACAGGCGCTGCACAGGAAATTCGAAGCCTTGGTGGTATCATTGAGACCCTCAGCTATGGGCAGCGTACATTTGGGCCTCAGACTTAGCTGCCGCAGGAAGGGAGGTTCCCAAGGAAATCAAGAATGAAGTTAAAAAGATAGCACTAGCTAGCAGCGGCATTTGCAGCGGACACCACACTAGACTCGTTCCAGATGTCTTCAAGGGCCATGGGTGTCAATGTAGCTCCAAGACGTAACACCTGGCTGAGAAACTGGGATGTTGATCCCCAAACATGTAGTAGAGTGGCAGCTATCAAATTTGCTGGGAACAAGTTGTTCGGAGAAGCCTTGGAGAGACACTTCGTAGAAGACACCGAAAAGAAAAAGGTCCTGCCTTCAAAGTACAAGTTCAGACAATACTTTTGTGAAGGCAAAAGGACCCTGAGATTGGGAACTGACAGACCATTTAAAAGCAGGTGGCAATCTAGTCAGCGGAACGAGGGCAGATCCTTCACCTTCAGAAAGTCGGCTGTGCAAGTAAAGGGCCCAAAGAAAGGTAGTCAGGCATGGCTGTCAGCAGTCAGCCTCTCAGATCGGAGAAAGGCTGCAAAATTATGCCGACTAGTGTAATCAAACAGTATCGGACAAGTGGGTGCTGGACATAGTATCCAAGGGCTATTCCTTGGAGTTCGAAACGATCCCACGAAAACGATTTATTCAACTTCCAAGGAACACCTTACATCTGAAACATATCAGGATAAAGGAAGCAATTCTACACCTTCAAGAGAGAAGGACCAGTACCAGTGCAACATCAGAGGCAGGGACTGTACTCAGTGTTTTTCATCGTGCCGAAGAAAAACGGGGATGTCAGGGAAGTCTTGGATCTAAGCTGTTTGAATCAGTACATAAAGTCACGAAAGTTCAAGATGGAGACTATGAAGTCCACCATCGGAGCCATACAAAAAGGGGACTTCTTAGCCTCCATAGATCGGTCAAAGGCCTATCTGCACATTCCCATTCGAGCAGCACACAGGAAATATCTTCACTTTGTTTACGATGGGGAACGCTGTCAGTACAGAGCCCTGCCGTTCGGGTTGAAGTCTGCTCCGAGAGTGTTCACCAAGGTGCTGGTAACCCTAATAGCCTTCCTCAGAACAGAAGGAATAGCCCTATCTCCATACTTGGACGCCGTCCTCATCAAAGCCTTGTCCTTGGAGTCAGCTCAGGAAGCAGTGAGGGTGACTATGGACTGTCTGGAAAGGCACCGTTTTGTCATCAACAAACAGAAGAGTTCACTGGAGCCAGCGCAACACATAACTCATCTATGAGTGTTTGTCAACATGGTCAAAGACAGGTCCTTCATATCGCTGGAGAGACAGCAAAAAAATTGTGGCCTTGATAAGATCGGTACAGAGAGAGAAACAGGTGGAAGTAATGCAGTTGGCAAAATTGCAAGGAATGATGGTGTCGTGTCAGGGTACACTCCAATGGTCGAGGTTCCATACACGTCCGTTACAACAGTTTCTCCGACCATATCAGAAGGTCATAACTCACAAACGGTGCAAGAAGGTGGAGTTACCAGATGCATTGTCCAGGGAGATGGAATGGTGGACAGAACCGAGCAGATTCCTAGAGGGATCGCCATTAAGAGAACTGAAGAGGCTAGTACTGACTACAGATGCGAGTCTGACTGGATGGGGAGTGCACATGGAGGACAGAATGATACAAGGATCATGGAATGACAAGAAGACTTCCAGCATAAACCTGTTGGAACTGAGGGCCATAAAGAACAGCCTATGGAAACTTTAGGATTGTCTGAAAGAACGGCATGTCATGGTCCACACAGACAACATGATGGCAAAAGTCTATATGGCAAAAGTCTATATAAACAACCAAGGAGGAAACAGGTTCAAAACGCTATGCAGAGAGGCAAAGGAAAACTTCCTCTGGGCAGAGATGAACCTGAAGTCCATAAAGGCCATTCATGTAGCGGGTTAACAGAATGACCTGGCGGAATGGCTGAGCAGAAACAAAGTGGACCAATCCAAATGGAGACTGAATACTCAGGTGTTCAACCAAATTTGTCTAAGATTCGGAAAGCCGGAGGTGGATCTGTTTGCGAAGACCCAAAATGCACAAGTTCCGAAATTCTTCTCCTGGCAGAAAGAACAGGAAGCATTGGGCACAGACGCATTGAGCAAGGACTGGCCAAGGTCCCTTCTGTATGCCTTTCCACCAATAAGAATCCTACACAGAGTAATTCAGAAAATAGTGAAACAGCAGGCGGAAGTGATCATGGTTGCTCCATTCTGGCCACGGAGGCCATGGTTCCAAAATCTGGGACGGCTGTCACTGGAAAAAACCATGGAAACTTCCATACAGGAAGGATCTGTTAACACAAGGAAAGATACGACATCCAAATCCAGGTTCCCTAAGTCTCGCTGTTTGGAGGTTGAGCGTGGTCAACTACAAGAACTAGGATATTTCGAGAAAGTGATGTCCACAATGATGGCTTCATGGAAACATTTGACAAACAAAAGCTATGATAATACGTGGCAGACATTTCACATGTGGTGTGATGAGAAAGGAAAAAAACCCAATTACAGCATCGGTGAAGCAGGTTTTGATATTTTTGCAAGAGTGACTGGATAAAGGACTCAGCACCAGAACTCTGAAAAGACAGGTGGCGGCATTATCGGCTGTTAAAGGATCCAAGAAGGGAACATCACTCACAAAACACCCTCATATCAAGAGGTTCCTGAGAGGCGCTGTGCTGTTGAACCCACCACAAGTACACAGGTTTCCCACGTGGAACCTCAACTTGGTGCTTACGTCCCTTACAAGAGAGCCATTTGAACCTATGGCGACCTGTTCCTTGAAAACGCTGACATTAAAGACAGTTTTTCCTAGTTGGGATAACTAGGGTGAAGGGTGTCTGAAATAGGTGCCCTGTCAGTTAATAGGGAACTATGTATTTTTCATAATGACAGAGTAGTTCTTAGGTTAGACCCTACCTTTATACCTAAAGTGAACTCGCTGTTTCACAGGGAGGAAGATATAATTCTGCCTTCTTTCTGTGTGAACCCCAAGGACGAGAGGGAGAGGGAATGGCACAAGTTAGATGTAAAAAGGGCTCTGAGTCTCTACATAGAAAGAACCAAGCACTTACGCAAAGTGGAGAAGATGTTTATTTCATTTAGGAAATGCTCCTTGGGAGAAAAAGTGACAACATCCACATTAAGTTGGTGGATTAGAGAGTGCATCTTTTTGGCATACAAAGCTAGGAAGGTAGAGCTCCCTGTAGGAGTCACGGCTCACTCCCTAAGGGGTGCAGCCACTTCAGCGGCTTACAGGGCCCTTCCTGTGTTAGAGAGGATATGTAGAGCGGCAATGTGAAAATCCATACATACCTTCACTAGATATTACAAAGTAGACCAGATAGCATCAGCAGCATTTGGAAGGCGGGTGCTTCACCATGTCCTGTAAAAAAGAAAAGAAAAAAAAGAATGAAAATACCCACCCAAGGGTACACTGCTAGGCATACATCCCAGGAGTATGGGCTGCCCCACTTTTGGACCACAGGAGAATGGAAGATTTGTATTCACTTACCGTGAAGCTTCCTTTCTCAGTGGTCCGGAAGTGGGGCAGTCCACAAACCCACCCAGTGTATGATAGATAGGGTTATTAAAAGAAAAGAAAAAGAAAACAAGTGAGATCTGTGACGTTAGGTTTTTGAATGTTCTCAGTTATTGTGTTAGTATTCTAGCTTATAGACTAGAAAGATTGGAGACGGGAACGAGCATTGGAGGGGTGATCCAGGCTTGGATACAAACTGAAGAGCAAGGGAAGCCCCTCTCCCTTAGGATTGCAAAGTTGGCTGACCCTGCATAAGAGAAAGAGGAAGAGCTACCCAGGAGTATGGACTGCCCCACTTCTGGACCACTGAGAAAGGAAGCTTCACGGTAAGTGAATACAAATCTTCCATTTTGTCTTTCCGTCACAGAATACAGGGCAAACATACATGGTTTTCCCTCCCACCATTTAATTCTCATAACAAATTTGAAAACAAGCATAAATCTGAGTACAGAGACGAAATATTGTTGAAATAAACCTTAACTTGACATGACATGACATATTAAATTATGGGAAACTATACAGTCGGAGTGTATCTACAGCAACATATAGTACCGAGTAGTATAGTCTATAGACCCTTTACCAAAGCATCTCTCTTAGCCATTTCTTACAGCACAGCCCTCCTATCTGACTAAACAGCCCTCCTAAATAATTTAGTTTTGCATAGTTTGTGGAAAGCCAAGAGAGTGGGAACTTTCCTGACCTTTTTAGGCAGGCTGTTCCATAAGGTGGTGGCCACTACAGAGAATGTGCATGTATGGGTAACTGTTGATTTTGTTCATTTGCATTGGGCTGAAAGCCCTGTTCAGATGAGTGAGCACAAGAGTTATCCAGGAAGACCTGTAGTTTGTCTGGTACTGCTTTCTAAATCACTTTGTCTAGGAAGTGCAGATTAGAGACTGGACAATACTTGGCCACGTGGTTTTTTTTTCTAGGGATGGCTGAGAGAAGGTGCCCTGAATTAGTGACTGATTTATGATAGTCATAGAATCTTCACAAGATTTTATCAGGATCCAGTGCACAAGTAGTAGCTTTAATAGATGCCAGTATCCTGTCACTGGGTCCGAATGGTTCAGAAGCAGGCTGGATGGTCTGTTGAGCATTTTGTCCGCCTTGCTTGTATTACAGATGGCATCCAGATCAGAGTGTATTTGTCCTATGTTTGTTAGCAAAAAATGTCACAAAGGTGTCACGGCTAATTGACTGTTCTTGAGCCAGTGAAAGTTTAGTTTTTGGAGTCAGAAGATGTCAAGATACCTTAAAAATCGGGATGGGCATGAGCCAGCTGATGCAGTGGTTGCAGAGAAATAACATTCACTTCTTCTGGATAAAATGGCTCCTTGGAGGGTGGCCTCTATGGCCTTATACCTAGAAATGTAAAGCCCAGACAAATTGGGGAGAGGGATGTGTTTTTCCTCATTTTTCCCAAGAGCCCCTCTCCCCAGTTTTTTCCATAGAAAAATTGGAAATTTGGGGGAGTACTAAAATAAAGTTCCTATAAAATATTTTCTCTTCTAAACTAAATGAAATTCTTCTAAAGACAAGATTGGCATGCTGTAAATTTAAGATTTCTGCACTTGAAAGGATACCTAATGTTCATGAGGGAACCTGCAGGGCTTCCATTGCTTCTCAGCTGTTGCATGTCTTCTCTTGTCTTTCTGAACTGACTCTTCTCTTATGGTTGACCTTTTCAACTTTCCCTCAACCTACTGTAACTCATATACCCACAGGTTGGGTAACAGTAGCTTATTGCCCTACCTTACTGGACTCTGGAGGTGAAAAAACCCACCATAAAGAGGTAGGACAGAAACTGGACCAAGTCCTTGGAGGAAAACTTGGGAATTGAGCTCTCTAACCAGATAGTTAGCACAATATACCTTAATTTTTATCTGCCACAGATAACCATAGCTTCCATTGCAAAAAGAAGGGTGTGTGTGAGGATTTCTCATGATTAGATTTGCCAGTTCTAGGTTAGGAAATTCTGGGAGATTTGGGGAGTAGAGCCTGAAGAGGGTTGGGTTTGGGGAGGGGAAGGACCTCTGTGGGGCTGCCACTTTCTTCGGGGAAACTGAGCTCTGTAGTCTGGAGACGAGTTTTAATTCCAGGAGGTCTCCAGCCGCCACCTGAAGGTTGGCACCCCTACTGGGTATTGTGTGAGCTTTCTGCAAACGATGCAAAACTGAACTATTCAAAAAGGCTTTTTACTCAAATGGGAGGGCTGTATTGTAGGGATGGGGTCTCAGATGCTTCACTAATGAGTTAGGGACCATAGACTTCATCGCTATGTTGCCTTACATATTAATCTGTTGCTTTACATATGAACTCCTATGTACCACCTGTGCTCCATGTTGTCTAATGTCAGTCCCTGAATTGATTATGTTCTGTTTCAGTATTTTTTCTACCCTATACTGGATTCTTGCTAATGCTATGTCTTTTAAACTTGTGTCTGTTTACCCTATGGCATTGTTTGTGGAAATGTCCTTGATACTGTATTGAAATGTACTTAATACTGATTGTCAGGGCTTTTTTTCTGGGAAAAGAGGTGGTGGAACTTAGTGGGTTGCCCTCGGAGAAAATGGTCACATGGCTGGTGGCCCCGCCCCCTGATCTCCAGACAGAGGGGAGTTGAGATTGCCCTCTGCACCACTCAGCGGCGCGGAGGGCAATCTAAACTCCCCTCTGTCTGGAGATCAGGGGGGCGGGGCCACCAGCCATGTGACCATTTTCAAGAGGTTCCGGAGCTCCGTTCCACCGCGTTCCGGCTGAAAAAAAGCCCTGCTGATTGTACTAATCTCATACTGTGTAATCCATCTTGAGTCTCAGTGAGAAAGGCGGACTATAAACAAACAAACAAACAAACACATAAATAAATAAATAAATACCTTTAATGGCTGGCATTGCATCTCCCACGATTATCCAGAAGTCAATGGGCAATTTAGGGGTGCCTCACTTTATTTTTTGTGGAGTTAGGCCTGCAACAGACATACAGACCAACCAACCCTTTTATCATCATTGGGGGATTTGGTCTTATTTGGCCTTATTTCCACATCAGCTGGTAGCTGGGAGGACGGTTCAATCACCACCTAAGCCATTAACTTCCTCAGTGACCTTTAGCGAGGCCACATGGCCGATCTGGTGGTTGAACTGGAACTCTCAGGCTCATCCTCTCCGCCACCAGCCGTCTCGTTGATGTCATGGTTTATACTGTTTTTCCTTTGCATCGTTTTCTAATTTTGTAATCCTAGTCCTGTGGCATTGTTTGTATTGGAGTTCTTCTGCTGTCTGATTGCATTGTTTTATACTTTGTAATCTGCCTTGAGTCTCAGAAAGGTGGGCCATAAATAAATAAATCAGCCCGGAGGCCAAATATTAGCGAACTTTTGCAAAAGGAAAATAACTTTTGGACACATACCTTGGAGAAGTGATGTGAAAGACAGCAACTTGCTTAAAGCTGCACAGGAAACGGCCTGCCAAATCCAAGTCGAATTCCTCTGTAGCACATTTTCTGCTGGGAGTTAGTTTAAGCTTGGTAAGTAGTTAATGAAGGACATAAGAGGTGACCTGCTGGATCAGAGCTGTGGTCCGTATGGCCCACCATCATGTTTCACATGGGGGCCACCAAGTTGCCCGAGAGCGCCAGCAAGCAGGGCATAGAGGCCAAGGTCTCCCCCTGACGTTGCCTCCCAGCACTGGCATTCTGAATATGATGGTCTCTTTAATCATCATGCCTAGTAGCCACTGATGGACTTCTCCTCCAAGAATCAGTCCACCTCTCAGTCATTATTTGCCTGTACTTGCGTAATATCTTGTCCTTTCACCGGATAACCTGTGTGAATCTACCACCAAAAGCTAAAAAGCCACACAATAGTTCTAAATTGCCTGTTACAGGCGAAGCAAAATTGAGCCCCCAATGAGAAGTAAGATAGTTTCATCCTGGCTGTCAGTGCTGTGTCTCCCTCCCTCCTCCAATTTTCTCCAACCTTCCTGGGTCACAATATAAATTTTAGATCAACAGTCAAGATTCATCTTCAGAACGAAAACTTGGATTGTGGTACATGACCAGCAACCACAAGTAATCCAAGGATGTGGCTGATAAAAGATATTCCAGTGTACTGACTGCTCCTTCACCCCCAGCATCAGTGGTTGTCCTCAGATATACTCCACTGCTGTAGTGGAATGTATACAGATCTCCACAATGTACAGTATGAACAAACCACATGTACTGTGAAGGAAGTACTATAGACATTTTAGGCAGTACACTTTGCATGCTAGGATGATTGCTGTTTGTCCTGGAGAGTTTTCTGAAGAGAGAGAGAGAGAGAGAAAAATTTTGCTCACGCTCAGAAGTGCACTTGTGTTGCTTTCTTGAGGGGAGGGAGAAAATGATAGGAGATTGCTAAATGCTGGATTGGGATCAAATAGTCATCTAACAAGTCCATCACAATGTGTAATCGTGCAAAGCAGGCCTGTTTTAATTTAGAGTTAAGATACTTCTGCCTCCTTTTGTGAAACTAATCTTCTGTTTCTCATTTTTATATAGATTTTCAGTGGGTCCAGGGAGATGTCTGTGAAGTTCAGTTGATGGTGTATAATCCAATGCCTTTTGAACTTCGTGTAGAAAATATGGTATGTTTTACATCGGTAAACGGGCGTCTTGGTTCGTGGTAAACGTTATTGATGGCATAATACTTAACTGCAGCTGAGATGGAATGAGGGAATTTGCAGCAGGGACCAATCTGGCTTTGGTGTGGGAGTTCAGGATCCAAGAGCCTAATCTGAGACTCAAAACACACGAGACGAAATACCTAGATTCAACTCGTGTTCTCTTACCTAAAGGTTTGCCGGGAAGTGTAGGCGTCCTTGCAGCTTAAAGTTTAGCATTTACAGTGCAGGCGTCCTTGAAGCTTAAAGTTTAGCATTTACAGAGCAGCGAGGAGGGAAGTGCAGGCGTGGGGCGCCTTTCCTCCCACTCTCAAGGTGCATCACGGCATTTTCCCTTCCCCTCACCCGGCCTGGCCCTGCAAAGCGATGCCTGGCTGCACCGGGAGACTTTAAGCTGCAAGGACCCCTCTCTGCTGCTCTGTAAATGCTAAACTTTAAGCTGCAAGGACACCTGCACTTCTCCCTGCTGCTCTGTAAATGCTAAACTTTAAGCTGCAAGGACGCCTACACTTCCTGACAAACCTTTAGGTAAGAGAACATGAGTTGAATCTAGGTATTTCATCTCGTGTGTTTCGACTGTTAGTTTAAACAAATTCTAGCTAATTCCAAGTATTATCTTAAACTAAAAGAATAGACTGTAGGATCCTGAGCTCCCATGACATAGTCCCTCTCATCCATGTTTCCAGTTCACTTCTCCCTTCTCAGCTGCAGTTAAGCATTATGTCATGGTTTGCGTACGGTGAAAGTACTAATTGCAATCCTGTTCATGAACATAAACTGTGCCCTGCAGAATCAGACACATGGCCCATTAAGGGAAGTGAATGGCAGGTACCTGTGTGTCAGTGCTAGAAGTCTTCAAGCCAAGAAACTTTAAGACAAACCTCAAGCGTTTCTGCAAATATATCAGGAGCAGGAAGCCAGCTAGGGAGGTGGTTGAGCCTGTGAATGACAAAAGAATAAAAGAATTACTTAAGTACAATGGGGAGACGGCAGAGAAACTGAATGGATTCTCTGCGTGTGTTTTCACTGTGGAAAAGATGGGGCTGTTGTGGAATGGCCCCACTGACCCCTGAGCCCTGTTCCATTTTGGCCCTCCAAGGCATCTAAGCACTCAACGGTCCATCTACAGAGGCAGCAAACCTCTGAATGCCAGTGCTGGGAGGCAGTAGCACGGAAGGGCCTCTGTCTGGTTGGCCCACTGGGCAACTGGTTCTGCACTGTGTGTGTGATGGGGAAAATGACAAAACACCCCCCCCCTTGACCTTTCGTATGGATTAATTTTCAACCAAACATTGGTTTTAATTCCCAAAGGTCCTGTGCACCAGAGGGCAGTTTGGGCAAAGTCTTGCCAGGTTCTGCCGAAGGAGGGTAGTGTAATGATGCTTGTTCCCCACACAGCAGTAATTAATTTGTTGACATCTATAAACTTTCTTTATGTGTTTTTATGGTTTTTTTTTTTAAAAAAGGATATTTATTTTAACTTTACCTAAATCACTACAAAGCTGTAGTCTGTTTCTCTTTGAGACATTTTCTTTTGTTCTGTTATATCTGATTGGCACATTATGCTCTGTTAGTTAAGGCATCATGGTTAAACCCAGGGGTTTTTTTCCAGCAGGAACACGGTGGAACGGAGTTCCAGCACCTCTTAAAAATGGTCATATGGCCGGTGGCCCCACCCCCAGATCTCCAGACAGAAGGGAGTTTAGATTGCCTTCTGCACCGCCGAGCGGCATGGAGGGCAATCTAAACTCCTCTGTCTGGAGATCAGGGGGCGGGGCCACCGGCCATGTGACCATTTTCGCCGAGGGCAGTTTAAACTTTAAAAAACTCCTCCCTTGTTCCAGCTGACCCAAAGTGACGTCATTGTGTGGTCTTGAGTTCCACCACTGAGTGTCACCACCTCTTTTCCCAGAAAAAAAAACCCTGGTTAAACCAGTTTTTTAAAATCATTATACAACTTGAAAATTCTATTCATCATGAAATTCAAACCATTTGTCTTATCCCTCTTAAGTTTGTCAGAGTTATCTGCTAAGAGAGTAGTGTAATCAGGGCAAATTTTAATAAAACTGGAGGTAAAATGACTTGAGTTATAAAAATTTAAAATGCGGTATCAGTTTTCAAGTACAGTCGTTTGGTTGGGTGGCTTTGTATGCCAACAGCAGATCCCCCCCACCCCAATTTACACTGCTTGCTATATGCATACCTTCCTGTGAACATTCCATGTTGCTAATTTCAGCATGTGATCAAGTTCACATTACAAATTTATGTACTACTAAGCCTGCATTTGATGTGATCCCCAACCTACAGAAGAGAATTGCAACTAAAAGAAGGGAAAGTGTGGAACCAATGTTGTAAGTGACCACAAAAGTGAGACGGTCCAGTGTCTGGAGTGGTTTGCATGACAGATACAAGTTAAGAAGTTACCTCTAATGTATGATTTCTATGAGGTTTTGTGGCATGCGAGTGAATCCGTAAAGGCCTTATTTCTTCCCTTAAAATATTTTTGTATTCAGTTGCTGACTGCAGTGTCAACTAATGTATATTGTGAATACTGCCCTGAAACAACAGAGATTCATCTCGTATCAACCAGAGATTCAAAAACATTGTGTTAGTGACACTCATGTGTAGGACAGTCTTTCTTTTTATGAGCTACCCATCTGAAAGCTAACCTCCATTTTACATTATCTTTTGCTATACTATCTCCAAAATTAATTAGCAGTGTCCTTGATATATACCCACCATGTTTCCAATGGCCTATTAGTGTAACAAAGTCTGTCTCTCTGTGTGTGTTATCTGCTGTCAAGTTGCTTCCGACTTATGGTGACCCTATGAATGCAAGGTCTTCAAAACATCTTTAACAGCCTTAATAAAGCCTGCTATTTTGAAATCAGTAGCATAAATGAACAGTCAGTAATGTTAATGAGAGCATCTTTGCTAAATATCTCATAGATTATCAGGACAGAAGAGCTAGCGAACTAAGATACGGCAAGGGTCCAAATGCATTCCATCAGAAATGTGATGTTGGCTAGGAATCATTGCCTTAAATGTACATTCTTCATACCATTCATTTAGCATGGAGGGTCTGAAATTACACATTGCTATTTCCATAACCAAAAAGATATAATGGTAAAAATGTTTATTTTTGGCGTAAGGCATAGGCTGTTTAGTGGTTTGTGTAGTGTTTTCTTTTATGCATAATATTTTAATTGGTGGGGGGTGGGTGGGAGCTAAAACACCACCTCGTTTCCCCCTTGCTGCACCTGAAATGTGCTCTTATAATTGTGTTTTCATAGAAATGATTTGTGATGTCATACTTTCATCATAATGGTTTCCCTGCAGGATCATACAGTTGAAGCAGATGGGTTTTGGAGGAAAATCTATTTTTTTCAAAGGCACATAATTCCATAAAATGAGCTAAACCAGCAAGGAAGTTGTTACTGAAAATGATGTTTTGGTTTTTAATTTCCCTGAAGCATTTAGTGTTGCTTAAAGGAATCAGTTTTTTCCTGCTGTCTCTTTAGGGCACATTTTTTTTAAAAAATGTATCTCGCTATTTCTGTAGCCTGTTACTTTATCACTAGCAATTATTTTGTTGCCATTGCTTCTTCTACTGAAGCCTCCTATGCCCCGTATAGCTTAACAATTAGTCAGGGGAGGGAGAAACACCCCAAACCCTTAAATGTTGCCAAACTGGCACATCTTTAACTGCCGCAATTCTTCAAACTCATCCTGATACCAGAGGAAATAATGGGTTGGCTCATGTAGATTTGTTAGGCTACTGCAGGTGCTTTTCTCTATCTATCCCAGTGTATGAGATCACAGCCTATTCTTTAAGAGTCACATGATATTCTAAAGAACGGAATAATATTGGAATAGTAAAAGCAACACATCCGCCTGTATTTCAGACTAACCCTTAGAAAGGGATACAGTGCAGTCCTATGTAGCATTATTCTCAATGGAATTCGACGGGGTGGGGGGTAGCTCTGCCTAGGAGGGCACTGCTGTGCTTGAAGGACATTGGAGAAGTCTGATAAAAAAGAAATTATAACCATGAGTATAATAAATAAGTGAGAGATTACCGAAATTACAGCAAGAATGACAAAAATGGCTGTTACACACAGTAGAAGGTTACAAATGAAAGGAAATTGTCCAGATCCTAGTACTTAGGTAGAAATTCACACTGCCTGTTGGGTGCTACCATAACAAATGGCAAATAAGCTAGAATTCTTGTTGAATTTTTCCACAGATCCCCTAAAGGAACCTTTTCTTCTTCATATTTCATGTTCTATTTTTGACAGAAGTTATTACGAGAAAGATACATAATGGATGGAGTGGGGGGTTTTTTAGTGACCACTGTGTGTAATTACAGCACAGAACTGATCAGACAGTGGTTAATTCGCAGTTTTGCAGACAACAGAACTGGTTAATAACCTGGTGGTTTTCTATAAACTTTTATGGCTAAATGTTCCTGTTGTGTCTGGAATTTATTTAGCTGCGATTATTGTCCCACGAGTTAGACTAAGCTAAAGGTTAATTTCTTCACTGTCAAATTGTGGGTGAGTAATTAAGAGTGGTTTTCTTTGCTGATTCTTTAGGGCTTGCTTCATTGCGCCCTATCAAATGTTAACTTGAAGAATATGTTTTGTGCTTGCCTTGAGAAGGAAGTTCTTTGCTGTCGGATATGCTGATAGAACTATTTCTGATGCCACAGCAATGGGAAATGTGACCTCTTTGGGCAGGCTAATGTTTTGAAGGAATCAGGCTTACTTGTTTGGGTTGGTATGGCATTGGCATTGCAGAGTCTGAGGGCTCTGATGGAACCTGGCATAGCTCTTTGAAAAGCAGATGGCATGGTGGCTAACGGTGCTTTCTGTCAGCTGCATCAACTCTCTGGATAACTCTCCCCCTTCTCAAATGCCATGCTTTTGTACCCTCAGTTAGACTACTGTAACATATGCTCTGCATGGTGCTGCCCTTGAAAACAACCTACCATCCCTAACAATTTTAATTATCAAACTAAATGGCATAAAGATCTTAATGAAGTACTGACATTAGACGACTGGGAAAAAGTATGGGCATCGAAATTAAATAAATCCTCAACTATATTAACTAAAATACAAAGCTATAAAATTATACATAGGTGGTACCTAACACCCAAAAAAATCTCCTTAATTTATTCTTCAGCATCGCCCTCTTGTTGGAAGAAATGCAATAATGAGGGTAATTTTGCTCACTGTTGGTGGGAATGTCCCTTGATATCTCGATTTTGGTCAGAAATACTAAATATTATTAAGGAAATAACAGGGTACAGTGTCCCTATGTCACCAAAAGTAATCTTCTTGGGACTGTGGGATCAGACATCAATCCCAAATGTTAGAAGAGACCTTATCAACTCTCTCCTGGTGGCAGCTAGGAGTGCAATAGCAACCAAATGGAAAGACCAATCTCCACCTACTACAGAACTTTGGTTTACAAAAATCTGGAACCATTTGATAATGGAAAAAATAACTGATAATCTACATCAGACGGAATATCAGTCTTCGGGATCAAACTTCTGGGAAAAATGGATCCCATTTTATGAATTCATAGAAGCAAGAGATCTGCAACCTCCCTCTTCACACCACTCATTGTTAATGTATTAAAGTTGAAGCACTGTGTTAATATTTGTAAATGCAATGTATTATATTGGTTTGTTGTTTAATTATTGTTACAGTTCTAAAATTGAATAAAAATATATATTAAAAAAGAAAAGAAAAAAAGAAAACAACCTACAATGAAAACTGGTTCTGAATACAATGAGGCTGAACATTGTAAGACAATGCCTTGGCTGCCAGTTTGTTTCTGAGTTTAATTCAAGGTGCTGATTATAACTTTTAAAGCTCTTCGAGGCCTGGGGCCTACGTATCTCTCCCCCCACGCTGTTTGCTGGCCTTTGCCTGCCATCCTCTGGTCAGTCTTCTGTTAAAGGTTGCATACTTGGTACCTTCTAGAGGCCAGTCCTTTTTCAACAATGATTTCCAATTTGTGAATTGGGTTTCCTGAAGAAGTGAGGGAGATAACATATATTGTCGAAGGCTTTCACGGCCGGAGAACGATGGTTGTTGTGGATTTTCCGGGCTGTATAGCCGTGGTCTTGGCATTGTAGTTCCTGACGTTTCGCCAGCAGGTGTGACACTGAGAGATAACATAATTTAATGGTTGGTTTTAATTGTTTTATAATGTGATTTTAGTATTTAAGCTTTAATTTGTCAGCTTCCTTGGTGGTCCTTGTGAAGACAGACAGGCAGGATATAAATTTTGTTAAATAAATAAAAATATATATATTTAAAGCTTTTAGGGGTACTGTAAGCTTGTTCTCCTTCTAGGACATTTAATGGGATTTGAGCTGCATATGTTTCCTTGAGGGTGCTAATCAAGTTCTATTGTGTTATTTATAGATGCAGAGAAGTTAGCCGTGTTAGTCTGTGGTAGCAAAATCAAAAAGAGTCCAGTAGCACCTTTAAGACTAACCAATTTTATTTTAGCATAAGCTTTCGAGAATCACAGTTCTCTTCGTCAGATGCCTGATACAGAGACTGGTCAAACACAGAAGAGCAAGAGAGGGAAGAGGCAATTAGGCGGGGAGGGGGAGGGAGCAATCAAAACATTCCTTTGCTAGTATATGTAAACATCTCCTTTTGGTGTGTGTATCAGTTGGCTTCAAAGGAGTTTGCCCTGTTAGTTTGTAGCAGCCAAACAGCTAGACCATCCAATTCCAATGCAGTATGGGCCTTCGGTAACCACAGCTCTCCCTGCCAGATGCATCTGACAAAGAGATCTGTGGTTCCCGAAAGCCCACGCCAGGTACCAGTGGTTCCAGTGGATTTTTGGGACTACTACCTCTCTCATCAAAGACTTAAAGGTCACTGTAGTTCAACAGAAACCTTTCAAAAACAAAATCCAACGGGAGGCTGCTGAACTGGAATTCATATGCAAATTTGACTCTGTCAAGCTGGGACTGAATAGGGACTATGAATGGTTATCACATTACCACAGGTAACAGATTTCCTTTACAGAGGTGGGGTCTGGGGGAGCTCATCTGACGAAGAGAACTTGATTCTCGAAAGCTTATGCTAAAATAAAATTGGTTAGTCTTAAAGGTGCTACTGGACTCTTTTTGATTGTGTTATTTATGTTTTTATTTTAGAACTGTAAACTACCTTGAACCATAAGAGAAAGACGGCTTACAAACATTTAAATAAAATAAATGAATAAATGAATATTTTTGAAGGCTGGATCTGTATGGTACTTTCAGATTCTAATTTTTGTCACAAAAACATATGTACCACCATAAACGTATATATCATTCTTTATTCTTAAGTTTTGCACATATAGAACTCATATGCTTACTGTTGTTGTCAAAGAAACAGGGGATACACATGTAGGTGCCCTTCTCAAGTGCCTGGAATTTTCAAGTTGGTTTTTTGAGAAGATCCACATAGAGTGTATTCCAGTAGTCCAGCCTTGATATACCATGGCTTGGATCCATGTGGCTGGATGTTGGGTCAAGGTAGGGAGCAATTTTCCAGGCTAAATGCAGGTGGATGAAAGCATTTTTTGCTCCTTTACAGCTTGACAAAAGCTCCTTTACAGCTGTTGACCAAGCAGGGAATGCGGTCGGGAACTTTTGTCAAGCTGTAAAGGAGTGAGTATCTTTGGGGGCAAGAATGAAATAGTTTATAAGAATATAGAGATTGCCATATCATGTATGTGATTTTTTGCAGTTAATTCCCGTGATCAAGAAACTCATGAAACAGGAGGATACCCGGAATCCTGTTGGGAAAATTACTGGCTATTTGTTCATCCTGCTATTGTGGGGACCCCTTTCTTTGCTATTTTTGGACACACATAAGATACGGATTTTTCCAGTTGAAAATTCTTCACGTCTTTGGCAACATATTACCATCATCACATGGACTTTTTTCATATTCATGACCAGGAGTTACCGTGTATTATAAAGCTCCGGTCTGGACTTCTTTAGCAATTACAATAGCAATAATTGTGTAGGCTCCAGTGTATTGTGAGGAGCCAATTATTTTGTCTAGCTCCTTTGTCCCTTATTGGTATTATTTTTGTTACATAATTATGGACGCCTAATTTCTTAGGCAGATAAATGGTGTATAAGTTGTGAACTTTTGCTATTGGTTCGATATACGAGGACGTTGGTCTGTTTTTTTTTATCTTACCCGTATCAGCCCTTTGCTGGTTCCTTTGTGCTTGCACAGTGAGCTGTTCTAGGTTTTTTGGGAGGTGTAACCCCCCCAACCCCCACTTTTTTGTTTTCAAGTTTTTCTAAAAGCCTAGGGGACCCCCAAGTTTGGATATAAATCTCCATTATATCAAGGTGACCCTGATTTGCACATTTAAATATCTGCAGATCAGGGCCACTTGGCTATATATGACATTCAAATTGAGAGTAAGATCTGAACAATGAAAACCTTTGTTAGCACATGTTAAGTTAGATCCACAGCTGGCTTTTTTCAACAACCTATTTTTGGTATCAATAACATGCATGCTGCTAGGTTCATTCACCTGAATATAATTCTTATACATTTGTCTTCTATCTCTTTCAGGGGCTTCTGACGACTGGAGTTGAGTTTGAATCTCTCCCTGCGGCGCTCTCCCTCCCAGCAGAATCTGGCCTCTACCCTGTGACGCTAGTGGGTGTTCCTCAGTCTGCAGGGCAGATCACCATCAATGGTGCATATTGCTATTGCCGTTGTCTTAGGTTTCCTCAAGAGTGAAAGCAGTAGGCTTCTGAGAGCCTGTATGAATGTTACGCATTTCCTGCACGACCAGCTCTTTGCTGTCTGTTGGTTGTTTTTATCACTGCAATTCTGGCCAGCTCCAGAAAGTACCTGCAAAGAAAAAAAAACTAGCAATAAATTGCCCACTGTACCTTTTTATTGCTTGTTAAAATTGTACATATAATATTCCTTCAAGTTGAGATTGTGAAAATTGATTTTGACAATAGAATATTGAGCTAAACTGTCTATGAAGTTTACATGAAAGGACTTTTTTTGGTTAAAAATCCTGCTCTAATGCTGTTAAATATCAATGGAAACGATGAAAACAAGAGGCTTATAGTTTTGCTAAGAAGGATTAATTTTAAATCTGTTCTTAACTAGTTTGTTTTCAAGCAAGTCAGTCAGGAGTCTGGTGCCAGAGTGTTGTCCTCTATTGGGATTCTTGCCCAGAGAACAGGCTGAAGGTACATGTGCACGTGCCCATTCACATGTGCGCCTTCAACATGGGGCCTTTTGGGGACTTGAGTCTTTGTATACACAGACTGCAGAATCTTGTGGCATTTGATAGATATTAAATCTGTCTGATGGAGAGGGCAGCGACCCACGAAAGCTCATACTGAAATAAATTTTATTTTTTAAAGTTCCACTGGTTTTGATTTTGTAAGTTGCTAGCCTTCTTTTACTCACTTATATCCTCAGAATATCAGATCACAGCTTTGCTTTGAATTTTCAAAGCCAGTGAGAATTCACAAACATGACAGTTTAAAGGTAAAGGCTAACTATATTTTTAGTTGCAGAGGAGTTAGCCGTGTTAGTCTGTAGTAGCAAAATCAAAAAGAGTCCAGTAGCACCTTTAACCAACTTTATTGTAGCATAAGCTTTTGAGAATCACAGTTCTCTTCGTCAGATGCATCTGACGAAGAGAACTGTGATTCTCGAAAGCTTATGCTACAATAAAGTTGGTTAGTCTTAAAGGTGCTACTGGACTCTTTTTTATATTTTTAGTTGCGTGATAAAGCCCAAATTAGTCACTGGTGTGTGGGTCACCAAAATCATGCAAGTTGTGATTTCATCTCTCTTGACGGCAGGTTACCATACTTCAGTCTTTGGTGTCTACAGTGACTGCCTTCTGGATAAGTTACCAGGAATAAAAACCAGTGGTTGCACAGTGGAGGTCATTCCAGCTTTACCTAGATTGCAGATTAGCACTTCATTGCCAAGGTAAGAGAGGTTTTTTTTCCAAGTTAGCAACTGGTTGATGTCTAAAGAACTGAACTGTTTCTGCGTATCTGTCAGCAGCCTCCAATTCTGCAATTTTGAAAAGTCATTTGGGAGAAAACATGAAGGCCGACTGTGCAAGACCCCTCTGGATCCAGACCATTTACAATAAGTAATAAAGTATAAAAGCAGCTCGGCTGTGATCTGCCATTTTGCGGGGCTGAGGAGAATAGGACACTTTCTGTCTCTTATTGAGCTCCCTTCTCTCTCTGCTATTTAAGCTTGGTGCATACAGCCTGGTTTTCCAGTCTCCTAACTGTGATTAACGTACTGGAGAGATCCAGAACAGTTAGAAACTAGTTTAATACTCTTAGTTTTGAAAACCATCCATGTAGCATTGAGAGATGTTATACTGGGGAATATTTCTACATTGATTTTTTTTTGTTTCCTGCTGAAAAATAAATGAACGAAGATTTCATAGTATTTTCAGACGTTTTAGCCACTGTTGTACCATAAATTAAGTTTAGGATATTTGTTTGGAAAACAAGTAATCTTTAGATGTGCCTTCCTACTGCTATGCTCATGTCAGAAGAGGGCAGTAAAGCTAATTTTTTATTCTGTAAGAAGTAAGCATGGAGGTACTTCTTATCAGCCACCAAGATCAAAAGGTATGGTGGGTAGGGAGCAGGAGTGAGCAAGGCATGGCACGCCAACAAACACAATGTAGCCTTTAGAATGCCTTTAAAATGTTAGGAATGTTGGCGGCATTATTCACTTGCATTTTACTTGCCTTTTTAAAGGTCTGCGCATACACTGCAGCCGTCCTCAGGGGATGAAATCACCACCAATGTGTCAGTCCAGCTCTACAACGGAGAGACCCAGCAACTTATCATTAAGCTGGAAAATATTGGAACCGAGCCTTTGGAGAAGCTGGAGGTAACGTCAAAAATGGTCAACACAAAAGGTATGCTTATGGCCCCTATGCGATTGTGCAAAGAAACTCCAGATTCTAAATGAAATAATAAGGTACGCAGGAGATCACACAAGCTGATGTGTTATGTGCCATTCATAGGCAGTTTTAAGGTCCACACAGGAAAATAAATGCTATAATGTGTTGTGTCCAATTCAGTTCAGCACTGATCATTTGAGATTCAAAGTCTTTGTCCCATGTTCTCCGAGCACGTGAAGCTGCCCTCTGCTAAATCAGACCTTTGGTCCATCAAGGCCAGTATTGTCTACTGAGACTGACAGCAGCTTTCCAGGGTCGCAGCCAGACGTCTTTCACATCACCTGCTTTCCCCCAAGTGTTTTCTTCTTCCCAGAAGAATCAGTCTTTCAGTTTCACTTCTCTCTCTTAAGGGACTATTTTTCCTTAAAAGCAAATAATATACTGGCAGTCGAGAAAAATCAAACAGTTGTGGCTTATGTTTTTTTGTTATTTCCAGTTAAGCAATATCTTGAATTTCGTTTAGCATATCAGAACATATAATTGGCTTCCTAAAATGGTTTTATATTCTCAGTTTATACATTAGCTGTCACCACATTTCTCTGAAGAGTTCCACTTATTTTCATTCATTAAATTCTTAATTCATTATTTTTTTAATCCTTAAATTCATTAAATTCTTAAGGCATCTGCCCTTTCAAATTAGTAGTCAATTAAGGCAGAGTGATTTAAATTAATATTCTGTTATGTTTTCTTCACCCACAGTAGCCAGTATTCAAGATACTATTTAACTAGTTCTTTACATTCAAGAAAGCTTTATTTGTTTATATTTATTGTACAGTTTTCCAAATAGATCAAATATGTAGATAGATCAATAGATCAATATGTAAATCATACTTAAGATTACCTTCTAAAATTAATTTTTTTTAAAGTTGCATATGCTATAGAATTACTAAAAGAATATAATAATATTTGTGGCTATAAAATAAATCTTCACAAACATTATATGGAAGGCAGAACATGTACTAAAGCACAGCATCTCAAATTACTGTGAAATTCTTTAAGAGCCAGTGGTTGATTATCTTGAGAAATGGATAGCAGGACACCAATAAAATTGTTGATATAAAAGGTGGTGTTACCTGAATTGGTCTCCTTGTGAGTAATAGAGAGTGAGGGAATTAGCAGCAAGGAAGACGGCTATGTGAGAGGCAGTAACTATGGGATCTTTTGCACCAATTTTTATGGGGTCCCTTCCAGATAGCAGATGAGACCGATGCTTTAAATTCAAAGAGCAAACTCTTATTGAAGAGGAAAAACATACGCACACACAGGAATAATTAATAAAATGGTCACACACACACAGAGTCCTAGGAAGCTAGTGAGAAGTTGGAATAGAGTGAGAGAGGGGAAAGTATATCTACCTATCCTAAAGAGTAGTCCAGTCCATGGAGGAAGAGAGTAGCTTCAAACGTCCAATGTCCTTGGCCAAGAGAGCAAGAGGCTTGGAATAACCTCAAGGGAGCAGCACTTCGGATCCAATAAGTGTGCACGATTTGAATGAAGCAAGGGCACTACTCTTATAGGGAAAAATGTGCCCTGACGTGGGAGAGCCCACCTAGTCGTTGCAACAAAGACTCCAATGGTCAGTTCCTGGGAATAACTAAGGTTTGATTTCCTTGATTGCTAGCTGCTGGGGCATGTAAAAGAGAATGCAAAGTCTCTCCTGGACCTGCACAAAAGGGGCAGTTTGTTAATGGAGCTAAGTTGATGAATTTAGTTGGGGAATTTACCTTTTCCAGGAACGAATTATAAGAGCTTATGAATGGTAATTGATTTGCTCCTCAGTCATGGGCAGGAGATCTCATCACTAAAGGAGGGGAAAGGAATGTGTTAAGTGGGATGACACTACGAAACCTTTGGATTCCTTTCGGAGCTGGGAAGACTGTAAACTAATCACCACTGGTCACTCTGCATTTACATGCGACATTCCATTCATGCCTGGTTTTCCTGGGTGAGACTCAGCAACTGCTAGCTGGAATTCCCGTTTGCAAACCAAACTGCAATTTGATCCGGGGGCCTTGTGATATTATATCACAGGTAGCTATATTAAATAGCTATTAAAGATGGCGGAGGCTGGGCCAACTGCTTACAGTTTGATACCTTTTTAAAAATAAGACTCCCAAATGGATAAACCCACATTCAAGCCCAAAGGAGGTGCTTAAAAATGTGCAACTTTTTACACTGTCATGGGATTTTCTAGTGATTTCTTCTAAGTTAGATAGACTTACTCTGCTTTGCGGTTTAATAATTACTACCCAGATAGGTATTATAATGACTGCAAATGCTAGAGTTCAATTAGATTTGCTTCCTAGATAAGTTATGATCAGATTCACTAACATATAGAAGTTATGTTAGCAACACGTTCCCAAAAACAGAGAGCACATATTTCATGCTGGTTATGATGTGGTGGAAGGGAAATCTTTTCCCTTTCTGATTTTATTTTTGGAACATAATGGGATTGTGTGTATTTAACAGTCTATAGCATTAATTCCCTTTAGTCATGGAGAAACATGAAACATGGTAGAAAGCAATGTTTTCTACCCCAAATAGAAAACTTAAAAAAAGAAGTAATTTTTGACTCCGATTTTCTTTTTAGTATGACACGTAGCTGCTAATTTGTTTCTGCTTGCATGTGACTGTAAATATTGATTTTGATATAGGAAAGTTGTTTGGAGATTTTCTGAGCTGGAACCTAGAAGATACACTTTCACAGTTTCCCCTGAAACCCGGGAAAATTGCGACGTTTACTGTGAACATTAAAGTGAAGCTTGATTTCTCCTGCCAGGAAAATCTCCTGCAAGACCTTAGTGATGGTGAGTTTTGGATCCTGTGTTTGATATAAAGAGCAGTGCTTTTATTTGGGCAAGCACTGATTTTGGGCTCAGTGAATTCTCTTCCAAAATTGAAGGGTGAAGCATCACTGCTATCATGCAGCCCCTCAAGGGACAAACAGTTATAAGAACCAGTGGTATCTATAACTGAGTTTACGGGTGTCTCAGTAGCTCCTTGAATGCAATGGTTTTTGATAGAGACCAAGCTTACCAAATTTCACATTGGTGGGGTTAGCATGAACAAATGTCACAGCTTCTATCATATAATTATCTCCATTTAGGGTACACAGATCCGATTAAAACAGAAACAAATCTCTGATTTGGTTTATGCACTTTCTAAGTTAATACAGGGGGCTTCCAAACCCTTCTGTCTATCCTCTTACAGAAGGAAGATAAGGCATACTAGTAGGCATAAGTTTTTTGAGCCACACAAGTCAAAATGAAAAGAGATTTATTCCAGGAAGCAGACCAGAACATACAGACTGCAGTGCATAGAAAGTAAACACAAACAAGCAGTCTAAAAGCTAAAAATAGGTTTCAAATAGGAACTTGGCATCAAAATCAGGAAGAAAATCACATGCTTCTTGCAAAGTCTGTCAAGTTGGGTTCCGAATGGCTAACACCTCTCAGTTTCTGTCTCTCAGGTAAAAAACCCACTTTTAAAAAATATACAACTAGAAGCTCTTTTTCCACATATGAAGCTGACATCATGTATCAAGTAATTTTGAAGCAATTTGATGACATTTCAGTGTGCACAAAGATGACTCACTGAGAGGAAGGGAACGATTAACATGGGAATGTCTCCAGGGTGGGTGTGTTTATCTCACAGCAGACTATTTATGCATTTGATTTATAGCTTGCCACTTCGCAAAGTTTCCCGGAGCATATCAGTAAGTTCAAATCATAAAGTCCCAATATCGGTGGCTAAAGTAGCCTGATTTCATCCAGTCCCTCAATGCAGTACACATTGAGAACCAACATGTGGTCAGATCTGGCAAGCTGAGTTAGTGATCTTGTTGGTGTTTTAATTAAAATACGGATTTCGGTAGTGGCGCTGCAGAGTAATAGCAGGATTAATTTCACCACACTCATCCAGGAAAATGTAATTCCAACTGTGTGAATGTGATATTTGTAGGCAAGTACAGCTGTGTCCTCTTTTCCTTATCCCTAACATCCAGGGCTTTTTTTCAGGGGGAACGCGGGGGAACGGAGTTCCGGAACGTCTTGAAAAATGGTCACATGGCTGGTTGCCCCGCCCCCCTGATCTCCAGACAGAGGGGAGTTGAGATCGCCCTTTGCACCACTGTGTGGCACAGAGGACAATCTCAACTCCCCTCTGTCTGGAGATCAGGCTGGCGGGACCACCAGCCATGTGACCATTTTCTCCAAGGGCAACCCACTGAGTTCCACCACCTCTTTTCCCAGAAAAAAAGCCCTGCTAACATCTGATTAAAATTATAAAATTAATTTGTATGTTTTTACCCCGTTGCTTTTAAAACTTATTGTTCGACCCCCTCTGCTTAAGGCATAGCACTTGTCCGTGGAGGGATTGCTACAGGGTTTAACAGGATCCTTTTCTTCCCTCCTTGATGTGTGCAAGTAAATGCATGTGCGAGTAGCACAGCAGGACCGTTATGGAGAATGAGAGTCCTGGCATAGTGCTTGTGTGTACATTTGCCCTTTTTTGGAATGGTGATTGAATGTGTCCTGAGTAACGCATCTACTCATTGATGACTTTAGTAGCTTTGGTGGATAATCTCCGTCTACAAGCTGAAAATGACAGTGCTTCCTTTCTTGTTCTGTTAGACCTCTCAGCTGTGTTTAGGTCCTGATAGACTTGGTGTGTGGCATGGAGAAAGGGGGTCAGCTGTTGTGAGAGAGGCTGGATTTGTTTTGTGAGATAATTTGGAAGTTTTGTAAGTCAACAGCATTATGCTTCAAGGAGGAACTCGGGTACCTTTGAATGAGGTATGGAGCATTGATTCAGAAGATGATCCAGAAAGAATGTGAGGCCTAACTTTTTCCACTCGGTGTATCTGACGAAGGGAGCTTTGACTTTCTAAAGCTCATATCCTGGAAAATTTAGTTAGTCTTTAAAGTGCTACTGGACCTGAGAATCTTGCTCTTCTATTGCAGCAGGGTTAGAGATTTCAATGATGCCACTACTACTGAATGTCACACTGAAAACTGAACCACATGGCTGAGATTAAGTGAACTATTTGTATTTTAAATTATTATACCGGTTGTAATCCGCCCTGAGCCTGCTGATGCGGGGAGGGTGGAATATAAATTCAAACAAACAAACAAAACAAACAAACAAACAAACAAGACCCTTTTAACATGTCAATCCCAATCTAGGCCAATCTTGTCAGATCTCAGAAGCTAAGCAGGGCTGGCCCCTTGTTAGTACTTGGATGAGAGACCACCAGGGTTACTATGCAGAAGAGGGCAATGATAAAGCCACCTCCGTCTGTCTCTTGCCTTGAAACCCCTTCAGGGTTGCCATAAGTTGACTGCAACTTCATGGCACTTTCCACCACCCATCGTCCTATGTACTTTCCAGTCTGTCATGATTTTTCTGAACAAGATTTTGAAGCAGTGTATTTTTCATTTTAAAAACCGATGTTTTTAAATGATGCAATTCCTCACAGGATTGCACAATGCATCTTTAATAAACTGCTCTTTGAAAGAGATGTGGAGTTGACACTAAAATAAATACTACTGTGATGGAAAGCAAAGCCACAACAGATGTTAACTTGCTTCTTTGTGTAAATATTTGCTGGGAACTTTCCTCTACCGAGGGACATATGCAAATAATTTGGGCTCAGTGTCTTCCACTGATGCAAGTAGAATATTCTTGTTCACTTTTCCTCAGCTTTGAGAAGATGTACAGAAGGCCACTGTTGTCATTGATGCAGAAGACACTGATGAAGTCGATTGTGTAGTATATGTATCATCAAATAGAACGTGTTCAAGGCATCAGACAAAAGAGGGCTATCTTGATTGTGAGGAAATGGCTGAAAGGAAGCAGCTCAAATAATTCTTCCACATTCAACGGGAAGCTGCTGAATTGGACTTCATATGTAAATTTGACTCTGTCAAGCTGGGACTGAATAGGGACTATGAATGGTTATCTCATTATCACAGGTAACTGATTTCATTTACATAGGCGGGGTCAGGGAGAGTCCAGTGGCACCTGACGTGGGCTTTCGAGGACCACAGTTCTCTTTTTCAGATGCATCTGGCGGGGAGGGCTGTGGTTATTGAAGGCTTGTGCTGCAGTGGAATTGGATGGTCTTGATGGTGCTGCTGGACTCTTTTTGATTTTGCTACTACAGACTAACACGGCAAACGCCTTTGAACCTTTACACAAGCAAACTGATCCCCACATCAAAAGGAGCTGTCTGCATCTCCGTATCAAAGGAGTTGTTTACATCCCTCCTCTCCTCCTCCCCTCCCCTCTCCTCCTCTATATTTGACCAGTTTCCTTCTGCCCTCCATGCATCTGAGGAAGAGAACTGTGATTCTCGAAAACTTATGCTACAATAAAATTGGTTAGTCTTAAAGGTGCTACTGAACTTTTTTTGATTTTGCTACTACAGACTAACACGGCTAACTCCTCTGGATCTATTCACACTGGAGCAGCAATTTATTTATTTTTTATGTCATTTATAGTCCTCCTTTCTCACTGAGACTCAAGGCGGATTACATGGTGTGAGATTAATACAATCAGTATCAAGGACATTTCCAGAAACAATGCCATAGGATAAATTAACACAAGTTTACAAAGACATAGTATTAGCAAGGATCCAATACAGAATTGAAGAAATGCTGAAACAGAACATAATTAGCTCTAGGACTGACATTAGACAATATGAAGCACCGGTAGTACATAGGAGTACATATTTAAATCAACAGATAATATGTAAGGCAACATAATGGTGAAGTCTGTGGTCCCTAACTCATTAGTGAAGCATCTGAGACCCCATCCCTACAATACAGCCCTCCTATCTGAGTAAAAAGCTTTTTTGAATAATTTGGTTTTGCATCGTTAGTGGAAAGCCAGGAGACTGAGGGCTCTCCTGACCTCCTCAGGCAGGCCGTTCTACAGGGTTGGGGCCACCACAGAGAAAGCCCGTCTACGGGCTGCTGTTGATTTCTGGATTTTTTTGTGAGCGATACATGACAAAAAGTACTTTCAAAGGCAGAAAGTACCCATGTTTTTTGAGAGGGTCACCTCAATCTGTATCTTTTGGCATGCTTTTTCATGAATGTAACAAACATTTGTCCCTCTGTCTTAGTTGTGTCTTTGAATAATGTGCTTTAGTATCTGTAACTGTGGTGCCACAGTAGACAAAATTCTGTCACTGGTAACCACCCATCTATTTTTGAGCATGGACGCATGCCTTGGCAGAAGAAATTGTTAGGCAGGTTTCTTTGGGAGTCAGACTTTTAAGTATTCTGATCTCAGACTATTTAGAGGTTTATATCTGATGATCAGAAGTTTGAATTGTGCTTAGAAGTGAGTATTTTAAAACAGGGAGAGATGAATTGGTTTCTGGTAGCCATTGACAATCTTGCCACACTGTTTTGTATGAGCTGAAGTTTTTGAATAGGGCATTGCAGTAATCCAGTTTGGATATGATCAGGTCATGGATAACTGTAAGTAAATTCTGCATGTTTAGGAGTAGATGTAGATGGTATACCAGCTGAAGTTGAGAAAACATGCTACCCTACTTCTCTAACCAGTGGGAGCCCAAAGTAGCTCATAACCTCCTCCCCTTTTCCATTTTATTCTTTCAACAACCCGCAATTGTGTGTGTGTGATTGGCCCAAGGTCACTCAGCAAATTTCCATGGCAGACTGGGAATTCGAACCCGGGTGTCCCAGATCCGAGTCTGGCACTCTAACCATTACACCATGTTGCCTTTCTAGTATAGGCTGACCTTCAATACCTGCTTGGCATCGCTCAGTATATGGCAGCTGAGTTTTGGTTTGAAGCATGTGATTAGATTGCTGGACATACATTCAATATAATGAAACAGGAAATGCTGTGGGCCGCAATTTGAATTTTGCATTTGGGGTGATTGTGATGTATATCCTATATTACCTTCCATCTAGTTTATTCTGGAATGTTTTGAAATCAGCATGACATACACAGCCAAAATGTATGTGGTTTGAGAAGTTATTCCTGGTCACCAGCCTACTTATGTATCTCAGAAATAGAACGAAATGTGCGGGGTGGGGCGCCTACTTTTCCCAGAATGTAATTAAAAATTGGTATTGCACAGCATCTCATGAATATGATAGTTTTAATAATACAGCAGAAAGTGCTGTGTATATAACTTATTTAGAAGTTACAATAATGAGTTCGGTTGGAATCCCAAAAATTTATTTGGGCAAAAATCATGTTAAAAATTGATAAAGGTCTAATGATTTCATATTTTAATTAACTCTTGCGGTATTAAAAATATATTATTGTTTGTTTTGTAATTCATGTTATCAATTATTTAACTTTAAGCCAGTGTTACTAAAGATATTTTCAAAGGTTTTATTTCAGTAAGTGTCTGCGGAAATAATCTTTCTTCTACTGTTACAGATTGAGATAATAAATGCTCAGGATGGAGGAATGTGACAAGATGGCACAGGCTGCTATTGGGGCAGTTTAGAGAGTCACAAAATTCGAGCTGCTTGCATTTGCTAGAGCTTTAAGTGTGGGAGCAGCAAGAAATCAAGTCCCAATACCACTGAAGAGATGAGGTTTATTTTCACTGCAGGTCAATAGCTATACAAAGGGTAGCCCATTTCTCTTAGAACATGCTTTCTGAGAAGTGCACACGAGCACTCGATACAGTACACGAATTCTGAAGAGAAAAAAAAAATGTACGTTTTTTTAAAATTGGCAAGTGCTCAGTTTATAGGATCTGAATTATACTGATATTTGTCTTTACAATTTAATAATGTTTTGACTGCCCCAGTTTGTGGACCAAGGCTCAGTGGTTTGAACTGCTGGAGAAGCAAAACCCACATACAGAAAGCAAGGCAGAAGGGCTGGTTGTATTCATGGCCCAAGATAGTTAACTGGATAACAGCAGAGTGCTTCCATGGAAAAAGGACACAAATTGACTTGGGCACTTGAAAATGGCTATATAATAAGAGAAGCTGATAGAAAACCTTATTAGTAACCAAATGCGGAGAGGCATGGCTAACAATGCAGTCCTAAGCAAAGTTACCCCCTTCTGTGTCCATATAAGTCAATAAGAAGTCTGTTTCGTTTTTTGGTGTTTCCTTGAGGTCAAATACAGTTATAACATTGGATGCCAGTTGGTTAGAATTATGGGAGCAGACAGATGGTTTGTATGCCATCTCCCCTCTCATGCCCCAGTTGACCAACTCCTCCATTTCTCTTTTTGCCCCAGTCATTATAGCTGATTAAGATTAATTGTGGTTAACATAAATCTGGGTTGCTCTCAAGCTAGTTTGTAGAACTCTGGTTCAGTCCAGCATTCATTGTAACAAGTCCCATTTCCTGCTTGTCAGAATCCAGGCAAAGAGCTTTTCTCTCTGCAAGATTCAAGTCCGGTAGCATCTTAAAGACCAGGGTATAAGCCTTTGAGAGTCAAAACTCCCTTTGTCAGATACAAGTAGGAATGGAAATCCCTGAGACCCTGTATCCCAGTCAGAAGGTGGGAGGGATGTTGCAAAGCAGGTCAGGATACAGAGGTACAATGGAAAAATGTTTTCTTAAAGCTGTCCAACCGTATTAGGAGATTGTTGCTGATTATTTATTCATTTATTTAGCAACCTTGATATACAAGACCCCTTACAGTGGCAAGGTCTCTACTTTGCTTTGTGTTTTTTGGTTGCTTGTGACTAATATGCCCTGTTGGTTGATCTTAAAGGTGCTACTGGACTCTTTACTATTTTGCAACTACAGGCTAATATGGCTAAGTCCTCTGGATCTAATATTCCTTGGGCGCTATCAAATATAGTACCAATAATAATATCAAGGAAAGGAGGCAGTGGCCTAAGATAAGGCACACCTGGGAGCATATCAAAGACCTGGAAGCTAAGCTGGTTTACATTTCCCTGTTACAGCTTAGAACTGGTGTGGTACAGGGGTTAGAGTGTCTGCCAAGGACCTGGGAAATCCAGGTTCACGTCTTCACTTGGCTGTGGAAGCTTGCTGGTTGACCTTGGGCCAGTCCCACACTCTCAGCCTCACCTGCCTGACAAGATTGAAAGGACAACAGGGAGGAGAGGAGAACAACGTGAGTCGCTTTGGAGCCCCACTGAACGGAGAGGCAGGATATAAATGAAGTTTAAAAAAAAAAACTTCAGCTAGTTCAAAGCTAGGATAGAACTGATTTTTGATAGGGTCAGTGGAAAGGTTGGCTTTCCTGCCTTTCGAATCCAGAGATCTGTCTACGGGAAGAAAATGTTTATTTTCTCCTTAGAAAATATGGATTATTCTGTCTATAAGGGAGTGGTTATAGCTATATACCTTTGAATTTCCCCCCCTTTAGGGTAGCATTTTCATTGGAGGGATTGATAGTATTTGAAGAAAGTTTCCATCGTTCATTTCTTTCCAAAGAAAACATTACTTATAGCTCGTTCAGATAGCCCTTTTAATGGGTAACCTTTGAATGCAGTAAATATTGCCTGAATGATGAAGGACTGGGTTTCAAATGACAGTCTTTTACTGACTGTCTGAAAGCATTAAATTTAAGCTTATATATTAATCATTTTAATGTTGTCTTGGTGGTACTTAATGTGATACTTAATATTTAACTTAATGTGATAGTTAATATTTAACTGAGCTACTAACAGCACAATCCTGAGGCCTGCCATGCCGCTGATGCCCATGTGTCCGCGCACCTACAGCGCTGCTTGTCCACATCCTAAGGACTTTCACGGGAGAGCCACACCAGACGCCGAGCTTGGCAAGGCACGGCCAAGAGAGAATGCTCCCTAGTTGTCCTGGCAACACTGGCAGAATTCACCAACTGCAGGGCAGTTGCAGTTGACAGCGCCGTGAGTGGCAAGGAAAGGCACAGCCAGTCCATAGGCCGGGCCGTGTTTGCCTTTGCCAGCTGCCAATGCTTCGCTCCCACCCTGCAGAGAATAGGTGCACAGAGCAGAAAGACTCCTGCAATCAGGCTTTCAGCACCTCAGCAGAGGCACCTGCCTTGAGAAGGGTGCTGCCCCATGTGGGGAAGATCTCTTGCACAGACAAGAGTAACATGCAGAGACAGACTAAATCTTAAGGTATTTCTGCATGGAGGCTGGAAAAAAGAACATGCATGAACATGCAAAACTGTCTTATAGTGAGCCCACTGGTCTGTCCTGGCTTAGCAGCAACCTTCCAGGATCCCAAGTAGAGAACATTCTTAATTGCAAAATAGATGTCCAGGGTGCCAAAACCTAAAAGCAATTTTGCTGGAAATGCCGGGAGTGGAAGGAACTAGAATCATCCGTATGTAAAGCATGTGCTCTAACCACTGGGATTAAAGCTTTTCCCCAGCTAGAAACATTTCCAGTGTGCCCCCAAAATAACTTTGGCCTTTTCCTTTATTTTCCAGATGGAATTAGCGTGACTGGTCTTCCACTTTCCAGTCCTTTTCGACAAGTGATAAAACCACGAGTGGAAAATAAGCCTATAAATCCACCAGAAACAACCAAAGTTGGTGACTTTGGTAACTTGAAGGTAAGTAAGCAACATCAAGAATAGATGTTTTAGATGTTGCATCAAATGTTCTGTAATTGAAAGGGGGTTGTGTGCCGGTCAGATCAACAAATTTTAGTGAGGTTTCATTTTTCACATTTTAACTTTTCAGAGGCCCTGATTCTAGGGTAGATTTGATTTGCCTTTCAACAACTATAAATACACATGATAGCTAAATATGTGATAACTGAATACAGTTTTAATGAGATTACTAAGCTGAAAATCTTATACGGTATAGCCCTGTACAGATGATCCATCCGCACATTGACTGACTGCGCAGCCATGAGCCATCGGGCATGAGCACTTTAATCCTAGCTTCCACTTCTGCCGATTCATCCACACAACATAAACCTTGCAAAGGAAGTATGAAGACCTATGCTCCCTCCCCATGATCAGCAATGTTCAGAAAGAGTGTGACTGATCTTAGGGAGGGAGCATTTGTGTAGACATTTCCTCCATGCACCGTGCAAATGGGCGGGGGGCGGGGGACACTTTTGACTGCTCTTTCTTGTGCCATGCAGTTGGAGCATGGAAAGTTCATCTGTACAGGGCTTGTATGCAGGGGCCATTTTGTAGAAAAAGAACTGCAGAAACTCATTAGCATAACTGGTTTGCATATGCCACACCCCCTGACATCACCTATCCTGGATGTTTTGGACCCAATCCTGGCCATTCAGGTCTGAAATTGGGCCCAAAATGACAAAAAGAGGCTGAAAATGGCCCCCAAGAGGTCCAAAATGGTCAGGATTGGGCTGCTGCTGAGCGGGAGAGTGATACACCACCCACCAGAGGCCTGATCTGGGCCATTTCGGAACCAATCCTGGCTGTTTCGGCCCCAATCCTGGCCGTTTCGGCCCCAATCCAGGCCACAGTGGGCCCAAAGTGGCTGAAAATCAGGTGGGCGAGGCCACCTGACATGTGACCTCTTTGGAGAACTACCAGAACTGCGTTTCTGTGCGTTCCCCCTCAAAATGGGCCCTGCTTGTATGTCATAACAAATCTTCCCATGAGAACAGCAGTTTACATCGTAGTGAGGTCCGTTGGAAAATCTTTTCCCACTTGAACCTTGTCTGATGGATGAGCATTAGAACTCATGGTTTGCACACATAGAGGAACGTGCGAAGGATACATTATTCAGTATGCTTTCTTTCCGTAACACACATTTTTGAAGGAGAAAAGTAGTAATAGAACCGACTCACTTTGCTAGGAGGAGTTGCCAGGCCATGCTAGATTTCTTCTATGCATATATATGGCTACAGAACAAACTTCTGTGAAGAGTTTGGAAGTTACCTGTTTAGACAGAAATATGAACGTTTTCTTTTTCATTCAGTTTTTAGGAACAGCTGTCTCAGGTCCTTAGTAGCACTAGTGGTATGAACGCTGGTTTGGATCCATCTTTGCTTGTGACCAATATGTCTTGTATAACAACAGGGAGCTCTTGAAGTGATGCACGTTCCCGTTTTCACAATAGAACATGTTGTTTTGTGGGAGGGGATATATACTGACACGTCTTTGTGTGCTTGGGCACAGTGATCTGGTGCCTCAGGACACCAGGTTTTAACATTTTGTCATTTGTGTGTTTATTAAGTGTAAGTCTTTATGGTTGTGTGTCTTCTTTTGTTGAAAGCTGTCTAAAATGCTGTGTTGAAGTGGGCTGTACATCTTTTAAATGAAAGAATATACTGGTTTCAGCTTAGTTAGCAGGAGGTGAATACATATATGCATCTGCCTCTTACTGTCAGACTATTGGTACATCTAGTTCAGTACTATGTGGACTAGCAGTATCTAGCTGAGGTCTTTAACAGCCTTGCTACTCTTTAAACTATAGTTGGCGGAGATTGAACCTGGAGCCTTCTACGAGCAAAGCATGTTCGGGGTTGTATCTCCTAAGCAACAATGGCTAATAGAAAGCATTTTAATACTTGTCATAGTCAAGAATCTTTAAGAGCAAAAGGATCGCTGTAGTGACTTTGAAAGAGAAGGAGGCTGGGATTCTTAGCAGCAGAAATTTGAAACGCAGAATATGGCAGTTCAATTACATTTCTCCCATGGTTGAATGAGGCTTACAGTAGATAATGAAAACATCACACAGTATTAAAGCCTCAAATCTCCCATCAACCTAAAAAACCCTAATATTTGATCTATTACATCTAATAGGAAAGTGGATAGCCCTTACGCTAACCATAAAAACAGCAAAAGTGGCCTGTCCACAGATAAGATAGATGGATGGGTGTATTTTTTGGGAGAGGGGGCAAGATAAACAGAACAATATAACTTTATAACTATATTCCTTTACCAAAGCATCTTTCTTAATCACTTTCTTCTAGTACAGTATAGCAAGAGTACTTCCTCCCCCGCCCCCGGCAAAGCAAGCCTTGTTCCTTGGCAACCAAACAAATGTGTTCATCATTATTTTTTGTTTATTTTGAGAATTAGAAGGTATCAGAAAATGTAACATATAACTGCTTGGATTTACTTCAACAAAAACATGGTGTCGTATGGTTAGTACAAAGCTGTCATACAGAAACAAACCCAATTAACAAAGCACAAACGGTTTTAATCTCATGAGTTATTTTGGGGTCTAGATTGGATTTGTGGTATTTAAAATTCCTTCACTGCTGCCTGTTCTTTACCCCCTCCCCTTTTTTAGTTTTATTGTTGTAATGCTATTTGTAGGGTAGACACAGAGAAGAGCGGTCAGAGAATGTCATACTGCCTGTCTCTCGTGTGCCACAGAAGTTCATTTTCAGCTACATGAAGGGAAAAATTGAAATTCACCCAGTGTATGTAACAGTGCTTTTGAGGCCAAGTGTTCAAATGCAGCATTGTCAAGCTATTTTTAGAATGCTGTTATCCCTACAGTGCTGTTTAAAGATTCAGTTGAGGCTGCTAATAGGTATATTTATATCCGTTCTGTCAACTGCCACAGCATGCATGTGGCTACAGATAATTCTATTCTCGGGGACTGTACCATGGTTACCATTACCCTGGCTGCTTAAATACATGTTTTATGTCCATATACATTTCTCAGATACCTGGTTTACATATTAATGTGTGCTCTTTATATTTGATGACTGTATGTGGAAACAGGTTGAATATGAAATCAGCAATCCATCAACCAGTTGATTTTTAACCACGAGTGCATCTGAAGTGGCTTGAGTAGAATGCTTTGCCACTTGTATCTGGCGTTGCAATTTTTATCAAAAATGGAAAGGCATTATTTTGCTAATGCAAAATAATTTTGACCTATGATCCCTTCATTGTAACTAGCTGGTAATTATTCCAGGAGACAAAAAGTCAGTTGCCCTCAGGCAGTCATGGTAAGACTGTGGTGTGAAAATAGTGTTCCACTGTGGTGGGGGATAAACCATGTTAATAAGAATACTATCAGTAAAGGTATATCACTACTTTGCTTGCACCACTGCTTGGGAATATGTACATGCTTGAATAAATTTAGACACAACTCAATGAGGATATTAACCAAAGTATGACAAGGGTAGGTTTGCCAGCTCCACACTGAGAAATGCCTGGAGATTTAGGGGTGGAGCCTAGGGCAGAGTTTGTGGGGTGGCCTTAGCAGGAGTAATGCTGTAGAGTCCCCCTTTCAAAGCAGCCATTTTTTCCTAGAGGAACTGATTTCCAGTCTGGATATCCGTTTTAATTCTGGGAGATATCCAGGGCTCACTTGGAGGTTGGCAACCCTGTGCCATCAAGTCACTTTCATCTTATGACAACATTATGAATGAAATCTCTCCAAAATGTCCTGCCGTTAACAGCCTTACTGAGATCTTGCAAACTGGAGGATGTGACTTCCTTTATTAAGCCATCTCACCTTGGGTCTTCGTCTTCTCCTACTGCCTTCCACTTTTCCTAGCATTCTTGACTTTTCTAGTGAATCTTGTCTTCTCATGATGGGACCAAAGTACGATAGTCTAAGTTTCATCATTTTACGTTCTAGGGAGAATTCAAGTTTGATTTGATCTAGAACTCACTTATTTGTCTTTTTGGCAGTCCATAGTCTCTGTAAAACTCCCCTTCACATTTCAAATGTATCAATTTTCTTCCTGTCAGCTTTCCTTACTCAGCTTTCACATACATACATAATAATGGGGAATACCATAGTTTGGATTATCTTGATCTTAGTCCTCAGAGAGACTTATTATATAGCCATTTTCAAGTGTCAAAGTCCATTTGTGTCTTTTAGCACAGTTTTCCATATAAGCAGTCTGCTGTTATCCAGTAACTATCTTGGGCTGTGAATACAACCAGCCCTTCTGCCTTGCTTTCCGTATGTGGGTTTTGCTTCTCCAGCAGTTCAAACCACTGAGCCTTGGTCCATAAATCAGGGCAGTCAAAATATTATGAAATGGTTTTATTTGTAGAGGCAAATATCAGTATAATTCAGATTCTATAAACTGAGCGCTTGCCAATTTTTAAAAAACTTACATTTTTTTTCATTCTTCAGATTTTGGGTTCTGTACCAAGTACTGGTGTGCACTTCTCAGAGAGCCCCCCAACTTGGTTGCTTTTCATTTCCCAGCACTTCACTAGGTATACATAATAAATTTTCTGTCCTAATGGCATTGCTCCGAGCTGTATTCCTCACTGCGGAGCCCATAGTGGGTTTCTTTTCATTCGCTGTTCTTGAAATCTGATATCGATTTGAACCTGTCCTGTATGTGTTTGGGTATGCTTGGGGAACTTGGAGATGGGGAGGTGTTGACATAATATGTCCACAAAAATAACAAGCATAGAATATGATTGCTGGTAATATTCTGGATGAGAAAAGAAATAACTGCAGAAGTATGACTTGCTAACAGCAAATAATAACGTGCAAACTAATAATGTAAATGTTCAGTTTTGATGCAATATGGGTCCTGTTCCTTGAGAACTCAGAAGAAGATATTTCTCTGAAAATGTCTGCACATTGCACATTCCTTGAAGTGTACATCTGTGTGTGAGAGAAAGCTACACAGCAGTGCCACCCACAGACATGGTAGGGTTTCTGCTGGAAGAAATCATCAGGTTTGCAGAAAATTATTATCATAAATTAACCAGTTGACTGATAAGGACTTCATATCCCATAGAGGAGACGTAGTGTTGAGAACAGTTGAGTTTCAGTTAAAAGAAAAATTGAGGGGAGGAGAAATAATTCTGCTCAGAACCCTGAAAGTTGACAAATTTGAGGGTGAGATTTCCTTGGCCACACCTGTAACTCCTTGTGGGCCCCCAGTTTGTGTATGTATGGGTCTGAATTCCTCTACAAGAGGGAGAGGTCAGCAGGGGAGAGTGGGCAGCAGTGTATGAAGGAGCATATGCCGATCATATACTGTTATATGCACTTACGTATGCTATTGATGTAAAATATGTAACAAAAGTTGTAGGTAACAGAATCAATTCCCTTTTATATTGCTGTAGCCTCCAGGTCTTGTCTGTGTTAAATTTCTCATATGGAGTCTTTGGGGCTTACAAGGGATAGGAAATGTACAAATTCACTGAGTTTGTATTTGAAGGTCAGACAATAATATTGATATTGATTAGAACTTCAGACTCTACAAATGAATGCATCAGCTGCAAAGGAATGGCAGGATGAATTACTCCTGAAAGCTGCTTCTACCTGTGTGTCTTCGCTTGAAAATAACTTCCATAGTAATCAACAGGAGCTGTTTCTAACTACATATGGTAAGGAGTTTTTGTCTTCCAAACTTTTCTTCTGCTAATAGTAATAGTAGATTACTGTTAATAGTAATTAATTAATACCTAACCGTTATTTCAGGCAGAATAAGACAAGGCACCTTAGAGGCAATTAATCTTGTACAGAGCTCTTTAGGCACTCCAACCTGGACACAGTACTTGGGAGATGCTGATGTACCTTTCCATGTGCTTTCGGAGGCAGCTGTACTGCCTAGAGAAGCCTGAACTTGGCAAAGCTTGGAAGCTAAGCAGGGTTAGCCGTGGTTAGTATTCAGATGGGAAGCCACCAAGGAAGATCAGAGTGGCTATGCAGAGGAAGGCGATGGCAGAATCACCACTGCTGCTCTATTACCTTGAAAAATCTCTTGAAGGGTCACCATAAGTCATTTGCAACTCAATGGCACTTTATTATTATTATTATTATTTACAGCTGGGGTAGGTGGGGCTAGACATGATAAAAGTTGTATCTCATTTTGCATGGAAGGGAGAAATGCCTATGATATCTATGCATATTCCCAGGAATTCCTGCATGTACAAGCAACATCAAGTTGGCATTTAGTAGGCTATGGTGACATGAACTTTTACAGTGCAATGTCTATTTCATCAGGTAAGGAAAGTTCATACCATGATAAACCAATTAATCTGTGAAGTGCCACCACATTTTTCTTTGCTAGTTGCTGTGGTTTGATGCAGCTCTTCCTGATCAAGTGCAACTTGGATGTTGAAATAGTGGAAATTACATTTTTGACTTGGCCTTAATTATATGTGCTCACCTTCCTCTTTTTAAAAAACTCTTGTCAGGCCACTTTAAATGTTGGTTTGTGTGCCCTGTGTTTGCACTCGGAAGAAAGTACTGCAATGATAAAGTCAAGGCTTGTATAGAGGAAGAGAAGGTTTTAGTTTTAAATGTCACTGTAGTCAATGGCTGAGAAATGAACTGAATAAATGTTAATTAGTTTGCAATCCATGTGGTAGTTAAGGAGAAAGAGTTTAGTGATACAGAGGAATGCTGGGGGAGAAATCTCACACTGGTTAATACTACATTTACAAGACCAGGAATTTCATTTCGGAGATTGTTCCATTCTTGTTTTTGAAATTACCTGGCAGTTCATTTCACTGTGTTATCACAAAACCTATAACACATGATCCCAAACTCTAGGGATCTGAAGGAATTTATGTATGTCCAGTTTCAGTAAATTGGTTACAAGTGTGGTAAATGTTAGGTCATTTTAAAATGGTTTGTTGTTCTTAGTGTGGTATTGTTCAAGCTCTGTTGGCCAAATGAGCAGTATCATTAAAGTAAGTAAAAGTAATTGGTCACAAGAGTTTCAGGCATTTTGCAGAGATTTCCAGTGTAATCTCTTGCTCTTCTGTGTTTGACCAGTCTCTGTATCAGGCATCTGACGAAGAGAACTTGATTCTCGAAAGCTTATGCTAAAATAAAATTGGTTAGTCTTAAAGGTGCTACTGGACTGTTTTTGATCTTATGGAGAGTTACTCAAGTCTAAGGTCATTGATTTCAGTGGCCTTCGACTGGAGTAACTTTTCATAGGATTGCACTGTTAGTAATCTTAAGGACCAAATTCTAGTCTGATCCTTTTTAAATTGGCAGAATGCTGGCAGTTGCCATTCTTCCTCCCTCAGTTGACTCTGCTGTTCAGGGCTTAGTAGATCTGTTCTTAAACTTCCCTGCTGAAATCAACCATGGTAGTTACAGGTTACTATATGCCAGTTTGTGAGTGAGAAAGAATTAATAATCTCATACATGCCCTGTGGATTTTGTCTACCAGCATGTTCTTGGACGTCTATTTATGTCAGCAGTGTTGTATGCGCTAAGATTTGGTGGAGTATAGAAAATGTACCAAATGTATTACTGGTTTCAGAATTTAGCTTCTTGGGAGTATGAGTGTTCATAAAAGAAAGGGGGATGTGAATGTTTGGCTTTAGATTTTAAATTCACTGTGTTGTTCTCCTTGTCTCTTACCATCAGCTAGAATAAGTTATGTAAATGAAAAGCAAGATCCTGTAAATTTCCTTAGGATACGTGATTTACAGAGGCCACAGAATTTAACTTTGGTGCATAATTTAAATTGCCTGGACGTAGTGGCGTATATATTTATTCCATAAACTCCAGCTTCTCCTATGCACTGGATTGTTAAAATAATCTTAACAGTGCATTCCTAAGGAGAGTTAAATCCTTCTATGCAGGGCTTTGTTTCTGGGAAAAGAGGTGGTGGAACTCAGTGGGGGTTGCCCTCGGTGAAAACGGTCACATGGCTGGTGGCCCCGCCCCCTGATCTCCAGACAGCGATCAGGGGGTGGGGCCACCAGCCATGTGACCGTTTTCAAAAGGTTCCAGAACTCTGTTCCACCACGTTCCTGCTGAAAAAAAGCCCTGCTTCTATGCTCATTGACTTCAATGACCTTAGAAGGGTGTAATTCTGCTCAGGGTTGCACTGTAAGCCACTTAGAGCTTGGGAGACCTAGTTATTGATGTATGAAAGTATAAGCCACTTGTTCCTTGGGTTTCCAACTCCCCTCCAGATTTATACTTGAAGTCAAACCATTTTTTTCCTAGTAACTTTCAGATGAAAGTGTAGAAGCTAGAATGATTAGGTTCAAGGCAGGAAAATGTTAATTTAATTGTTAGAGCTTATAGATTAACAGCTGTCTGACTAGGAGGGGTCAGAAGTTTATTTTTTATTCTAGGTCTAACGTGAAAACCATGACAAACTATTTCCAGGAACAGTTGATGGAAATAGAATGGTTTGCAAAACCATCTTTCATCAAAAATCTTTTATCAAAAATAAGGTTTAAGATGGGGGAGATCTGAGTAATTGGGCACAGTTTTTGTCCCTCCATTCACAATGCAGCCAAAACATGGCAGCAGCTTGGTTTAATAGAGATCTAAAAGTATAGCGAAGCGCATGATTTCAAATATAACACACATTTCTGACAAGCAATAACATTACCTTTGAAATTACATTATGTAGCCACAGACAGCTCATTAAATTGCTCTATACCCAATGTCATGTGTGAAAGACACATAATTTGTAGACAGCATTTTCTCCCGTCTGCAAAGACAGTGAAAAATTGGTTTATAATCAAAATAAGTTAATACTATAGAACAAATTACCCTTCAAAGAACTTGGGGAAAGATTTTTTGTGTTTGAATAAAATGCATAGTCTTTTCCTAAATAATAACAAGTGAAAATATTTGAATAATTGGACTGTACTTTCTTTCAAATATCCTTTGCTTTGTGAACATTTTAGTGTTCTAAGAATGTTAGTACTGTGGTAATTCTGCTAAAAACATAGACTGCTAGTTCAAATTGATATGGCCTGTCATTATGACTGGCACCGAAATAAGATTCTTCCAGCCGGTGCTTAGTATTCAAGAGTACTAATCAAAATGCATGTTATGGTTATATTGTCACTTTGTGAATGGGTAAATTTATGTCTGGGTTGCACCGCTTGAGACGGTTGAGGTGGATTCATGCGGCTGCATGCTACATCATAGAATCCGATGCTCTGCTTACAGAACTGGGTGTTGAGAAGAAGGATTTTATCAAGTCCTTCTCCTTGACGTACTAGTTTTCTGTTTGCTGGGAATGTATTTAGTTTTTGAAGTAGCGTTTAGCCATGTGAGACCTTGCTTGCTCTGTGAAATCCGCAGGTGTTCTACCTCCTCTTCTGCCTGTAAGAATTAAGCCTTGACACAGTAAGAGAATATAGAGAAAGACAATTATGCTGCAGGCCTTCTCTGACTGCCCCAGGGTTAGCATCACTGAACATTATGCTCATGATCAAATTGAGAGGAGCGATCACTTCTGAATGTGTATGTTCCTTTGGTGACTGACAGGCAGTCAGCATTTGCTACCAGAATTGTTGCTTGTTTCTATTTTTGTGTGTGTGTGTAACTGCATTTTCCATCTTGGCTTTCAGTTACATTTTTAATGCATATCAAATGGCTTAGTTGACATTTAAAGCTCTTGACTAATCTATTGATGCATATCTTTGTGACCTCCTAATTCCTTCTGCCATGGTGTAGGGATCTAGGGTCTTGTAAAGCTCTTGTTTTGATGACCCCTAGACATTTGAAATTACAGAGCAGAAGGAACATAATTACCCGTTTGGAATGCAGCCAGGGCGCTGGGGTTAATGCCTCTTCTTCCCTTGCAAAAAGTCATTGGGGAGATTTTAATGACAGGGCCAGGACTCTAGTTTTTTGTGCCACGTGGAAGATGATTCTTTCATCAGTGTAGCCCAAATGCAACGTCACTATATCCTTCCAATGCAGACTCTTCCATTCCCCCAGATACCAGTATTTGTATTTCTAATTTCTCTCAAACTCTTTCCTTGCAATTATCTTTCATATGTGAATTTTACCTTGTGCGATAGAGAGTGCCATCAAGTCATAGTTGACTTATAGCAACCCCTGGTGGGGTTATCAAGGCAAGACACTAGCAGAGGTGGTTTGCCATTGCCTGCCACCTCAACTGTAGTCTTTGTCGGCTGCCTTTCCCCAACAAATTCAATTCAAGATGCTGGTTATATGTACCTTAATAACCGTTCACAGCCTCCGACTCACTATTGGAAGGTCTGTCTGCCTGTCTTTGTCCTTGTGTGCCAGCTATGGTCCTCTTCATTGCCCTAAAGGAAAAGGTGGGAAATAAATATTTTAATAAAGAAATAAACGTTTTAGCGGGCATTCATGATTGTTAATGACACGTTGCTTGTACTTCAGTTGAGTCAGCAGTTGTCTAGCCTGACAGATGGTGTAGTACCAGAAAAGGTCATAAAATGGGGATCCAACAGCTGGGGAAGATGGTGAGCTAATCTAATAAAGTAATAAAATGGTAGCAATTTACTATTTTTGTCACAATGCTAACTTTAATATTGTAGAGGATAACTCTTCAGTTCCTTGATTGTTGTTGATTGAATTGATATAATGGGAAACCCATATGGAACAACTAAGAAAAAAATGGGATGTTGCGATGACTAAATGCAGTAATAATATTCTGCTGCTGCTGCCAAGGGAGCTGCTTCCATCAAGGACTGGGCTTTCCATCTGCCCGGCCCCGCCCCTTGTTGCTCCAGCCTACAAAGGTTGTTGTAGCCTGCCCTGCTGCTGCTGCTGCTGCCAAGGGAGCTGCTTCCATCAAGGGCTGGGCTTTCCATCTGCCCGGCCCCGCCCCTTGTTGCTCCAGCCTACAAAGGTTGTTGTAGCCTGCACTGCTGCTGCCGCTGCTGCCAAGGGAGCTGCTTCCATCAAGGGCTGGGCTTTCCTTCTGCCCGGCCCCGCCCCTTGTTGCTCCAGCCTACAAAGGCTGTTGTAGCCTGCACTGCTGCTGCTGCTGCTGCCAAGGGAGCTGCTTCCATCAAGGGCTGGGCTTTCCATCTGCCCGGCCCCGCCCCTTGTTGCTCCAGCCTACAAAGGTTGTTGTAGCCTGCACTGCTGCTGCCGCTGCTGCCAAGGGAGCTGCTTCCATCAAGGGCTGGGCTTTCCTTCTGCCCGGCCCCGCCCCTTGTTGCTCCAGCCTACAAAGGCTGTTGTAGCCTGCACTGCTGCTGCTGCTGCTGCCAAGGGAGCTGCTTCCATCAAGGGCTGGGCTTTCCATCTGCCCGGCCCCGCCCCTTGTTGCTCCAGCCTACAAAGGTTGTTGTAGCCTGCACTGCTGCTGCTGCTGCTGCCAAGGGAGCTGCTTCCATCAAGGGCTGGGCTTTCCATCTGCCCGGCCCCGCCCCTTGTTGCTCCAGCCTACAAAGGTTGTTGTAGCCTGCACTGCTGCTGCTGCTGCTGCCAAGGGAGCTGCTTCCATCAAGGGCTGGGCTTTCCATCTGCCCGGCCCCGCCCCTTTGTTGCTCCAGCCTACAAAGGTTGTTGTAGCCTGCACTGCTGCTGCTGCTGCTGCCAAGGGAGCTGCTTCCATCAAGGGCTGGGCTTTCCATCTGCCTGGCCCCGCCCCTTGCTGCTCCAGCCTACAAAGGTTGTTGTAGCCTGCCCTGCTGCTGCTGCTGCTGCCAAGGGAGCTGCTTCCATGAAGGGCTGGGCTTTCCATCTGCCCGGCCCCGCCCCTTGTTGCTCCAGCCTACAAAGGTTGTTGTAGCCTGCACTGCTGCTGCTGCTGCTGCTGCTGCCAAGGGAGCTGCTTCCATCAAGGGCTGGGCTTTCCATCTGCCCGGCCCCGCCCCTTGTTGCTCCAGCCTATAAGACTGCTGCTAGGGGACTGCTCGCCTTGTTACTGTTTATTGTTTTTATACTATGTGTGTTAGTTACTGTAGTCTATGTTGTTAATTTGGTAGGGTATTGGGGTTTTGTGTATGTTTGATAGCTTAGTCTGTGATAGTTGGTGGGCTGTTGATTTTGTGAGGGTGGTGGGTTAGCACTATGTTCATTGGTGAGGAGGCCGGCTTGGGGTCGGGGATCCCAGTGATCCGGGGACGCGGGAGGTATGGTGGTGGGAGCAGATTATGGAAGGGAAGGGCATTGAGACATGGTAGGGCTCGGTGTCCTTCCAATCTGCGTCCCATCCCAAGATATACCTGTTGTGGGGCTAGGATATTAAACCACTCTCCGACACTGGCGCTGTGCAATGCCAGGTCCATAAATAATAAGACCAAAACGCTGCAAGATTATCTTGCAGCATTGAATGTGGACCTGGCTTGCGTGACTGAGACATGGGTGAGGGAGGGCGAGACGGTCGCTTTGAAAGAACTAGCCCCCCCAGGTTATACGGTCCTCCACCAGTCCCGGACAAGTGGTCGGGGGGGAGGCATGGCTTTGCTCATTCGGGAGTCTTTCTCCTTCAGACCACTCCCCACCCCAAAAATTACTGGCATTGATTGTGTGGGCCTAGTGTTGGACGCCGAGGAGAGGTTGGCAATATGCGTGGTGTACCGACCGCCTACTGCACCTGCATCTTCCCTGTCTGGTCTCTTGGAGGCGGTGGCCAGCTGGGCCTTGGAATTCCCGAAACTTTTGGTTCTCGGGGATTTCAACGTCCATGCTGACGACGATGCCTCCATGCAGGCCATTGACCTGGTGTCCTCCATGGCGGCCCTAGGACTCTCCCAGTTTGTTTCGGCTCCCACACATCAAGCAGGTCACACGCTGGATTTGATTTTTGGGGCAGGGATGATGGTGGTCTTGGATGCCTATGATGCAGTGCCATGGTCAGATCACTTTGTTCTGAAGGCTCGTCTGAGCATGCCGCTCCTTTCCCGGGTGGGCGGTGAGCGGATTTACGCTCGCCCGCGGAGGCTTATGGATCCAATTGGTTTCCAGGCGGCTCTGCGGGATCCGATGCCCCCTGGCAGTACGTTAGATGAGCTGGTGGATGATTGGCATGGCCGTCTTTCCGAAGCCATCGACGCTATTGCCCCCTGCCGTCCTCTCCGAGCCCGCAAACGGGTAGCTCCTTGGTTTACCGAGGAGATTCGCCAGATGAAGCGGTCTCTGAGACGACTAGAGCGAGTGTGGAGGCGGGGGCGCGACGAAGAGGCAAGAACATCTTATAGGACGTTTATGAAAGCCTATGAGGTGGCAGTGAAAGCAGCAAAGAGGGATTTCTTTGCTGCTTCCATTGCATCCGCTAGCTCACGCCCGGCTCAATTATTTCAAACAGTTCGGTCGGTCTCCCTCTCTCAGGGAGACCACCAAATTCTTAATTCAACTATTGGCTGCGAGGCTTTTGCGAGCTATTTTGCGGGTAAAATCTTGTCCCTTCGCCGTGGCCTGCCACCCACTGTTGATACAGTAAGGGAACTGGAGACCCCTTGGCCGTCTTCTGGGTCCGTATTAGACCATTTCAGCCTGCTCTCTCAGGACGATGTGGACAGGATCCTGCAGGGGATGAGGCCAACCACCTGTCCTCTGGACCCCTGCCCATCCTGGCTGGTGAAGGCCAGCTCGGAGGGGCTACGGGACCATCTGGAGGCCATTGTTAACATCTCCCTGAGCTCTGGGGTTTTTCCAGGAGTGTTAAAGGAGGCGGTAGTGCGGCCCCTCCTGAAAAAACCATCTTTGGACCCCACTGACCCGTCCAGTTACCGCCCAGTGTCGAACCTCCCGTTCCTGAATGATGCTCTAGTCCTGGACCCATTCCAGTCTGGCTTCCGTCCTGGCCATGGGACGGAGACAGCCTTGGTTGCCCTCACAGACGACCTTCGCAGGCATCTGGATCGAGGCGGGTCAGCGCTGCTTGTGTTACTTGATCTCACAGCAGCGTTTGACACGGTTGACTATGATTTGTTGGCCAGCCGCCTTGCCGACGTGGGGATTAGGGGGACAGTCTTACAGTGGCTGGTCTCCTTTCTCCAGGGTCGGGGACAGAGGGTGGCGCTCGGGGGAGATCTATCGGCCCGTCACCCTTTGGTGTGCGGGGTTCCCCAAGGGGCGATACTCTCCCCAATGTTATTTAACATCTATATGCGCCCCCTCGCCCAGTTGGTGCGGAGGTTTGGGCTGGGTTGTCATCAATACGCGGATGACACCCAACTTTTTCTGTTGATGGACGGCCGGCCAGACACGGCCCCAGACAATCTGGCCAGAGCTTTGGAGGCTGTGACGGCATGGTTGAAACAGAGCAGGCTGAAATTGAACCCAGTGAAGATGGAGGTCCTGCAGCTGGGACGGGGGCTGCCAGATGTTGGGATCCAGCTCCCTGCCCTGGATGGGACACCACTGGCAACTTTGCCAGTGGTAAAGAGTCTGGGTGTGCTCCTGGATGCCTCCCTATCGATGGAGGCCCAGGTCACGGTGGTTGCCAAGTCTGCATTTTTCCATCTTCGTCAGATCAGGCAACTTGCCCCCTACCTGACGCCCCAGGACCTGGCTACAGTGATCCATGCAACGGTCACCTCCAGGCTAGATTACTGTAACTCACTCTACGCTGGGCTACCCCTGGGCCTGATCCGGAAACTACAACTGGTCCAGAATGCGGCGGCACGGGTCCTGACTGGTATACCTTACCAGTCACACATCACACCTGTCCTGCGCCAGCTGCACTGGCTTCCAGTTGAATTCCGAATCAGGTTCAAAGTGTTGGTTCTTACCTTTAAAGCCCTGAGTGGGTTGGGACCGGCATATCTTCGGGACCGCCTCTCCCTGTACGTTCCCCGGAGATCGCTCCGATCAGCGAATAAATATTTACTTGTGGTCCCCGGCCCTAAGGAAGCCCGCCTCGCTTCAACCAGGGCCAGGGCTTTTTCAGTCCTGGCCCCAGCCTGGTGGAACGCTCTGTCAATGGAAACCCGGGCCCAGCGGGACATATTATTGTTCCGCCGGGCCTGTAAGACAGAGCTGTTCCGCCAGGCGTTTGGTGATTGAAGGGGGCGGTGCCATGTCGGCCTCCCACCTTTGGGGTGGGGAAGGTTCTCCCCACCACTGCACCTTGTTAATTTGTTTTATTATTTGTATATTGATTTTAGTTTTGTTTTTATCAATTTTAACTGTTCACCGCCCAGAGCCCCTGGGATGGGCGGTATATAAATTGAATAAATAAATAAATAAATAAATAAATTCTGCTGGTGCCGAGAGTGCAGAAAACCAACTCCATCCTGTTAATCTATGGGACAGACTGTTAAAAGTCTCTTCCGCTAATGATATCTGTACAAATTTGAAAAGGAGTGGAGCCCCTTGTGCCGTTACTTTGTGTGTGTGTGTATTATGTGCTGTCAAGTTACCTCTGACCCATGACGACCCTATGAGTGAAAGACCTCCAGAACATCCTATCATTAACAGACATGCTCAGATTCTGAAAACTGGAGGATGTAGCTTCTTTTATTGAGTCAAGCCATCTCATTTTAGGTCTTCCTCTTTTCCTACCACCTTCCACTTTTCCTAGCATTATTGACTTTTCCAGAGAATCTTGTCTTCTCGTGATGTGACCAAAGTACGATAGCCTCAGTTTGGTCATTAACTTCTAGGGAGCATTCAGGCTTAATTTGATCTAGTACCCACTTATTTGTCTTTTTGACTGTCCGTGGTCCTCCAGCACCACATTTCAAATGAATCAATTTTCTTCCTGTCAGCTTTCTTCATTGTCCAGCTTTCACATCCATACATAGCAATGGGGAATACTATAGTTTGGATTATCTTGATTTTGGTTCCCAGAGAGACATCATTATCTTTAAGGATCTTCTCTAGCTCCCTCATGGCCACTCTTCCAAGTCTCAATCTTCTGATTTCCTCGTTGCGGTCTCCCTTTTGGGTTGATGATTGAGCCAAGGAACAGAAAATCTTGAAACAATTTCAATTTCCTCATTGTCAACTTTAAAATTATGTAATTCCTCAGTAGTCATTAGTTTCGGCTTCTTGATGTTCAGCTGTAATCCTGCTTTAGCACTTTCTCCTTTAACCTTTGTAGAATCTCTTCCCCATGGAGTTTGTCTTCAGAGTAGTGCCCTTCCTTTTATTTTCTTTCAGTGTGTTGCTTTCTCCCAAAGCAGCCCATGATCACTTCTTGTTATCACAAGCCTCTGAGTGAGTAAGCCATTAATGGATCCTGCCCAGGCAGCAGCTGTATCTAGGGTATTGGTATGCTGTGTAAACGACTGGGGTGCCATTTTGTTGTTAATGTATAACAGTGCAGTCCTAAGAATGCTTTCATGGGCATAAGACCTGTTAAAGAGAGATCTTAATAGATCTGCTTAGGATGGCTTTCTATGCTGTGCATCGGTTATGCTCTCAGTATACTGTTGCTGGTACTTAAACAGTACTTAGTTAAACAGTAAGATGCCTTATTTAAGCAATCTGACAGGATTAGTGATATAATATAATAACAACAGTAATAACATTCGATTTATATACTGCCCTTCAGGATAACTTAACACCTACTCAGAGTGGTTTGCAGTGTGTTATTATGATTTCCACAACAATCATCCTGTGACGTGGATGGGGCTGACCCAAGGTCACCCAGCTGGCTTCATGTGGGAGGAGTAGGGAATCAAACCTGGCTCTCCATATTAGAGTCCTGCCGCTCTTAACTGCTACACCAGACTGGTGGGGAGACGTTCAAGGACTTGTGTGTGGGAGAGATCTTCTTTCTCCTCTCCCACTATTTCCTCCGTTTCTTCCCTCCAGTCCCCCATGGCCTCTCCCTTTTTTCTACTTCCTTCTCTCCTTCCTACCCTCCTGCCAACCCACATATATTTGTCCTCACTCTGTCTCCAGCTTTCCTTCCTTCTCTCCCCCTGGCAGCGTCTCCCTGGGAAAATCTGATGCAGTTTCAGCCACTGGGCCAGACTGAACCCAGATGCATTTTCCCAGCTGATGGCCCACTTGCACTTGTGGTGAACCTGCAAGGACTTGTGGCACCACCTTACTTTCTCTGTATCCCCCTCCCCACACTATTCTTCTTTTCCCTCTCCTGGCAACATCCATATCCTCAACTTTTCATGCTTTCTTTTCTCTTTCCTGCCCACCCACCTTTTATCTGCTCCCCATCTTAAGCTCTGTTTATTTACTTCATTTATACCCAACCTTTTCCCACAATAGAGTCCCAAAGCAGCGTACAGCTGCTTCTCCACTATGTTATCCTCACAACATCCTTGCAAGGTAAATTAGGCTAAGAATGTGTAACTGGCCCAAGGTTACTTAGTGTGCTTCAGTGACAGAACGGAAAAGAGTCCAGTAGCACCTTTAAGACTAACCCACTTTACAGTAGCATAAGCTTTCGAGAATCACAGTTCTCTTCTTCATGCATCTGAAGAAGAGAACTGTGGTTCTCGAAAGCTTATGCTACAGTAAAGTTGGTTAGTCTTAAAGGTGCTACTGGACTCTTTTCGATTTTGCTACTACAGACTAACATGGCTAACTCCTCTGGATCAGTGACAGAATGGGGATTCAAACCTAGGTCTCCCATTTCCTAGTCTGAAATTCTAGCCACCAGAGGTTTTGGGTGTGAGTGTATTGAACAGTAGTGAGCAGCAAGGTCTGGGTGAAGCCTGGTAGCATGTTGCCTGGTGGTTGCTGCTGGGCCTGTCCCAGATGAGTCCTCCCTCAAAGGCCAAGACAGCCCTGAAAGGGCCATGCTCTCTCCCCCTGCCTTTTACTGACAGAAATCAGGGCTTGGAAGGGTGGCAGTACTGTTGTGATTTCTTAGCAAGGGCCACTGAGGGCATTCCTTTCTTAAAGCTACAGGCTTTCCTTCAAACTTTTGGAGAGGTAAAACTCCCAGTTGTTTTTTTTAAAGATTTCAAATTTTACTGCAAACCTAGGGCTTTTCTCAGGTTTGTGGAAAGATCTGTCTTGTCAGTCCATGGCCCCAATCTCCAGATTTAAGGATCCACAGATGGGGCAATGTTGAATATTAAATACATTGGTTTCCCCTTTCCTTGTCTGTTTTGTGTCATGTTATCCAGTCTAGAATTTGAATCCAACAAAGCAGTCATAAATTTCTTTTTTTTGAATAACAGATGCCAATAAATATATGTAATCTAAGGCCTAGTTCATACACGCAGGTGAATGAGGCAGTGAAGTGGACAACACCAGACTGTAGGTCATGGATTCCAATTTCGAATGTTCTTTCACATAACAAAAATCTGCAAATAGAAAATAAGCATAGTGGGTACCACCTTCTCTCTCTGTTTGCTGCGCTGTCTGTCGGTTGCATAGGCCCATCCTTGGCTGTTTTTCTGGCTCCAGGCTTTTCTTCTCATAGAAGAGGAACTCAGATCTTTTACCTGAAGCCTGAAGTCATCCACTCTGTTCTTCCAGCTCATTCTCTTGCATCTGTAAAGCATGTGTTACAGTTGGGAGGGCCTTAACAGGGCAACCTAGGCAGAGTTACACCCTTGCGCTGCATGAGTCACGGATCGCTAGAATTGCGCTTTCTTTCATTTTCTCTGGTATCTTTTTAAAAAATCACCTGAGATGACAAGAAGGTCTACTCAAGACAAAACATGAACAGGGAAAGGAGGAAACAACTCTTTCACACGTGTTCTAACGTCTAGAAATTCAGATGCACACGTTTATCTAAGGCCAACTCTTGTATCCTACTAACTCCTAATGTATGTTTTCCTGGTGCGTGCATTCAAACAAGTAGGAAAAGAAAAGTAATTCCTAATGCTGGCTTTAATATTGTGCAAGTAGGATATACAATTGTAACTTTAAATGCTACATGGATCAGGTGATTGTAATTCAGTACAAGATGAGAACATCTGAGACTTGTTGATTTGCCATACCAAAAGACTGCCTGAGGGGCTGTGTGGGACTAATAATGTGTTCCTTTTTTGTTGTTCTAAAATATTATTGCTTGTCTGTGTTCTTTTTAAAAATAATAACAGGTACATTATTTACAGATGAAAACTGTCAAAGAAATGAAGTTCTAAAGCAAGCTGTGTGGTAAATAGCCATATAATCCTAAGAATGCACAAATTTATTGATATCTAGTTGTGTGTTTTCTTGATACTCCTTTTAAAATAGAGTTCTTTTATAAGTAATGACAACCTTTTCATACCAGTCTGTTTCCTTTGTTCCAGCGACTTTCCTGAATGTGGTGCTAAAGACTTGTGTTTAGCTGTGCATTAACTTAATATCATAAACCATTTTACTATCCTGTAAAGATTTGATTTCCTATTGTGCTAATATTGAATGAAATGCACCAATGTAATTCAATGTTTATAGATACGTTTTAGAAGGGGGGATGGATGGAAAAATTTATTCACGTTGAAGGGTGCCAAGTTTCTGTAAATATTTCAGTTTTAATCTTTAAATGCTTTCTTCTGCATCCTTTACAGCCTGGGATATCTTTGATCTTACTAAGGAAAACATGATATGAGTGTCTGCTTTTAAGGAGAAAGACTTAGGATTTGAGATTGCAGGATAAATCTAATTATTTCTATATGACAATGACTTCAGTGTTTTAAAAATGCAGTAATTGACAGAGAAGAACAAAACATATAGCCTCAATATCAGGGAAATATAGTGAAAGAACTAAACTGAAAACAGCACAAGTCAGTTAACAAGTAAAACTACACTCCCCGTGCTGAGTAATATTCATGCAGATTATTTTTATTTTCCCAGTTTTTGGGATGTTTGTGTGTGTGTGTGTGTTTAACTGCAAATCTCTTCAAGCTCATGAATTTAAAATGAGGTCATATGAAGCCCCCCTATCTTGTAAGCAGATGGTCTGCAGCTAGTTGCTGTCTTGTGGCTAATGTAGTTGTTTGCAGTAGGGCATATTGTCTCAGTATGCCTTTAATATTATGGTTCCAGCCATTATGACAAATTTAACCTTTTCTTCTGTTTCATGGTGTCTTTGCCTTTCTTATATGTAATGCTGCAAGCATTCATTAGTGTGATTTTTACTTTTGAGTATTTCTAGCACCCCATAAAATATGGCCTGATTTTTCTTCTTTTCACTGATAGACTTATTCAAGGTATAGATTTCACACGGACCGTGGAAAAAAGGGAACAACCAAAGAATTAAACCAAGGCAATACTTTTTTATGCATTACATCTGGTGTTTGCTTGAGGTTTCCACAGAACTACTTGACAAAATTACAGGTGTCCACAAAAGCCAGAGTAGCCCCATGTTTTCTGAGTCCAATGTCACTATGTGCAACAGTGGAGGGGAAGAGGTAACATCTGAACCTCTTAACTTAGCTTTTTGTTCTTCATTAGTAATAACACAAATACTATCCCAAAGAGCAGCACATTTAGTAGCCAAGGTCTGTGTTTCATCATGTCCATATACGTTTGAAAAAAAGCATTAGTTGACTCTAGTTAACATAAGTGTACTATCTTTCTGATTTATTCTGTATTTCCATAACAGACCTTGGTGCTGAAGAGGTTGTTTATCTTTACTGGTTCACAGGGTATTTCATTTTTTCCCCAGTGAAGCTTGTTTTGAAAGAAGTTGATTGGACTCGCCTGCTATGCTGGCACAGCTTCTAGTATTACATTCTGTTAAAATGAATTTAGTGAGAAATTGACTGGCAGGGACCAGTAGGCTCCATATCTTAAGTTGGAACGTAGCTGAGTGACACTCATCAGTCCATTGTACCAATACCAAAGCATTTTTAGCTTCTTTTGATATCTTACTCCTTCAGGAGACCTGGTTAATGGATGAACTAATTTTCCTTGACTACACCACTTATTTCCAGTGCGCTTCTATAGGTCCAAGGGTGTGTGTGTGTGTGTGTGGGGAAGGGGTAGGCTGCTGGGGGAGGGTTCTTACTTGTCTAGTATCTTCAAATTTGAATATTGGATACTGCAATCTTTTGGTGGCAGATGACTTGATCATTGCACTTCTGCTGAAATTGGATGCTTTGACTGTTATTTTTTCCTCTGTTTATATTCTGCTATCGACTCCTACCACCAAGACACAGAAATAGAGCCATTTGGGAAAAATAGTTGATGGTCTGCATGCCCGATTTCCAGAAATTCCTTTAGTATTAGCGGGTGATTTCAATGCAAGGATAGGCAGCGACGACTACACTCCTCTCTTTAAGTTATTTGGTCCTGATTGCGACAAATTTCTTAGACCTGCTTGGCATAATAGAAGATCTAAAGATGCCAAATAAATATCGCAGGCCTAGTACTAGCCAAGTTTGCAATTAATAATAATAATAACATTTGATTTATATACTGTCCTTCAGGACAACTTAATGCCTACTCAAAGCTGTTTACAAAGTATGTCATTATTATCCCCACAACAAAATACGCTGTGAGGTGGGTGGGTCTGAGAGCTCCAGAGATCTGTGACTAGCCCAAGGTCACCCAGCTAGCTTCAAGTGGAGGAGTGGGGAATCAAACCCGGCGCTCCAGATTAGAGTCCCGCACTCTTAACCTTTACACCAAACTAGCTCTCAGAGAAATATTATCCCGCTGAATGGCTATTCAGTCTACAATGCCGATGTCTTCACAGGCCCCTGAGAAGCCAGTTCAAAAGACTTTGTTCTTGTTTCTCTTGAGTATTTGACCCACTTCAAACAGCTAAAAGTTTGTGATTATATGGGAATTGATCACCTTCCTGTTTCTTTTCTTATGGCTCTTCCTCTTGATCAGTATCTTGCACTAGCCCAATGTTTTTCACTCTCCCGAAACAATAATAATATTTGTTGACTGTGCTGGAGTATCAACTCTAGTGACAAAGCCTGAACAATAATGAGTACTACTTCTTGTAACATCATAGTTAAGAAGGTCCTGCAGTCAAACTTAGCTTTGGTTGGCTTAGCCAATTTGTATAAGATATTTGATTTGTTTAGACCACTTTTCGTTACAAAGAATCTCATCAAAATGTCTTTTGAAGCTAAGTGTAATAATTGGTTCAATGTTGATTGCTGAGCAATCACGGGGTGCATTTAACAGGAGCATCATAAGTTTAAAGGCAATTGCACAATATGGGGTTTTCAAGAGTTGCTGGAACTTAAGAAAACTTACAGAGAACTTATTAAAACCAGAAAATGGCATCCTTGACTAAGAAATGGGGATGTCTCACCTCAGCTATTAACAACAATAAGGCCTTTTGGCTTATGCTGTTAATTCACATTTCAAAATTCCTTGCTGCAGTGTCCCTTTAGTGTGAGAAAATTATTGCAAGGAGTTATTCTATGATGCTGGTCTTTCCAACTCATCCTTGAATATTATTTCTCTTGACTGTGCAGCTGTGTAGCCTGAGATATTAATCAGGAAGATCATATGTCTTATTAGGGTGCTAAGATTAGGAAAAGTTCCTGACCCCGATTTAATTCCTGACAAGCTTTTTAAGGTTGATCCTCAGTGGCGGGCTGCAGTCCTGTCCCCAGTGTTCACTTTAATTAATTCATCTGACCAGATGCCTAATTCATGGAGAAATTCGATTATAGTCCCGATTTTTAAAAAGGGGCCTAATTGGATCCATGCTGCTATTGACCAGTTAGCCTTCTTCATTGGAAAAGCTGTATTTCTCTTACTCCGGATAGAGTTGGAAGCTGTGTTGGGTCATGAGCAGATTGGTTTCAAATGAGGCTCCTCTACTTACGACCATCGCCTAGTACTTTACCTAGTACTTTACCACCTGGCTGAGAAATATTCATCCTTTAAAAGGAGCAATTATATGTGGCCTTTATTGGTCTTAAAGGGGCCTTCAGTGTTATAAATCACCTCAAATTGTGGAGTAAACTTGCCACAACCGCCATTGACAAAAGGCTCCTAGGGTTTATGCAGCGATTATATTGAGACCAGCTGTTCAAGGCACTGTGGGTATGAAGGAAATTTAACAAACTCATTTAACCTAGGAAGAGGGGCAAGACAAGGGTGTTTACTAGCTCCCATTCTGTTTAATCTATATTTAATTAATTTAGCATCTAATTTTGACGAGTGATGCCATCCTCATAAATTAGCTGATACTACTGTTCCTGTCTTGCTTTATGTGGATGATGCCGCGATTTTGTTTCGCACCAGGGTTGATCTGCAAAAGGTCTTGCAAATATTTACCAACTGTTTTCTGAATGACAGGCTGGTGATTAACTACTAGAAATCTAAGATCCTAGTCTCCACCAAAAGTAGGAGATAGCCCCCCCAGTACAATGGTCAATCAATGGATTTAATATTGTGCCAGTTAGTACCTTCTCTTATTTGGGGATTCTGTTTCAGCAGACTTATCTTGGAATCCCCAAATTAGAATGGCGTTTAACAAAGCAAAACCCTGTGCAAACTCTATAAACCGGATCTGCTATAATAAAGGGAGGGTGGTGGTGGAGCAAATTCCTGGAGTTGTGCAGGATTTTAATTTGAAAACAGTTCCCCTAATTCTTTATGGTTTAGCTATTTGGATTAAAGCGGTATCCACAAATATTGATCAGCTCCTTGCTCAGTTTCTAAGAAAACTGTTGAGTATACCATGTTGTGTCACAAATGCTGCATTGCGGGCAGGATTTGGCCAAACATCTTTGGAAGCAAGACCGTGGTTCTCTGCCCTCAAATTGAGATTAAATTTTGGGTGTTTTTTTTTTTTTTGCTGAGGGTGGTCTGTTAGCTTTCTTGAGATAGAACACTTTCAAATTGTTTTGGATGAAAACTTTGGATAAGAAACTGCTACATGTCGGTATGACGACTAATCTTATTTCTGAGATGGGTAAATCAAAAGCTCTTTCTCTGATTATAAAGTACATTATAGAAATCGATCTTGGATGTTTGACATATAGAGCTTATTGTGTCTGTCCCCCCTTGTTCTTTGGCACTTCTCCGAAATCTTTACCTTACCTCCCTATATGTATTGTGGAGGTTTTTTATTTGTGAGATTGAATATTAAACCTTCTATGGTTTTAGAAGGTAGGTTTTAGAACAGGCCTTATTCTGATAGAATCTGCCCTTGCGGTCTTAATAGGATTGATATATCTTTACATGTCCAGCTTCAACGCCGTTTGTATGAGAATATCAGAGATGTATTAAGCCACTTCTTACTGATCAATCACTCTCCCCCCACACACGCACCTCAGAAACACTGTTTTATCTGCTTAGAGATAATGATCCTAAGATTACTTTGATAGTAGCATAATCTGTTTCAGTCCTTCTGTCTCTTTGAGTCCAAAAAAAGATGAACAAGAAGTTTTTCCTGCTCAAGATTTGTTAATCAGCTTCAACAAGCCACAGAATCAATAATGTGTTTATAACATTTGGGGAAAAAACAAGTAGAAGATAATCCTTAATAAATACAGCAGTATTGTAGAATATATTGTGAGCTTGTCAGATGTTGCGAGTGAATTTCCATTGGCCAACTTTTTGTCTTTGTTCAGCTCATGATGATCTAAGTAAATTACGAAAGCGGAATCCCCAGAAGTTGGAAAGCTGCTTTGAATGTGACTGTGCAATTCTTATATGCCTGATTACTTGGCTAGCTTCATGTTCCTCTGAGTAATGACTCGCTGTTTGGGAATTTCCTCCTGATTTTTTATTAAATTCTGAAATAGAGCTGACTCATTGTAATCTTTCATAAGCCTTTGGAAGTATTCATATTACAAGGCCACACTGCAGTAGTTTTAAAATTTTCTAGCTTCAGAGAACCGTTCCCTCATTGAGTTGTCTGCTCTTGCATATTTACCACAAAACCCTTGTCTGTTGTGGAGGATTCTTGCAAGTGTCCTAGGGCATTGGAAGATGCTGGTCAGTGTTGGGCTTTTGGAGGAGTATGGATCTGGACTTCCTCTGTATTATGTTTGATATTAAAGACCTATAACTTACGGAATTCAGTCAGTCTTCCACCTAGGAGCTTTTAGCTAGCTGTATTTGAGGAAAGGCTTACCCAATGCTGAAAGTGTCTTATCAAGCCCGCAAGGTCTTATCAGTCTGCTGAAAATATACGGCTTGTAGCTGTTTTTAGAAGAGCTACTCTGCTACTTAAAGGGGAAATTGGACTGTTTGCTTGGAAAACACTCAACCTAGATGCCATTACTGGGCGAATTAGTTAGTCTGTTAATTCTTTCAGTTTTTGAACTCTGTTTGAAAACCCTGGAACCGAGCTTAGGGTGAGTGTTACGACCCCTTTCTTTCTCTTGGGTAGATTTTTCCTGGCTTTAATCTTTCTCTTATACCCTCTAGGTAGGTTGCTGCCACCAGAAATATTATATTCCAAGATATTTTATTTAAATTTCCCCTTTAGTAACGTGCCCAAGCATCAGGCTCCTTCTTGGGACTATGTGGCCCTGAGGATAGGAATGGGATAGAGCAACGGCAGATACTCTGGGATATAAAAAAACCCCAAAGTGAACTTTTATTTTTATAAGAAGTGTATCAGTTTCATATTATTTCTAAAACTTGATGGTTTCAAAAGAGTAGTTTTCACTTCTTAAAGTTACTTTACTTAAACCCAGTCACACAGATCTTCTCTTAGGCTTCACACACAGCTTGCCTGCTTTTGATATTAATTTCTCTCTCATTTACAAGTAAGGCCTTTCCTCAGGCGCACACTCAGTTTGCCTGCTTTTCTCTGACTGACTGTTCTTTCACAAACACACAGTTCAGGCTACCCACACTCTCAGTCATCAGCCAATCACATCACTCACTCATCCCTCTTTTTCACCCCCACTCTTCATCTATACCACACCAAGCATTCAAAGACACATACACACATTTACTTCAAATCATTACAGTGAGTTTCCTATGCCGGTGCCTGGTTGCACTTTCATTGGCAAAATGCATAGAAAATGGGCCACACAATTTCGTCCCTTTAGGACATTGTTATCTGTACAATAGTAAACAATATCCCCAAAGTACAGCCAGTTACTAAATGGCTTTCTGTAAACAAAAAAGCACCTGGGGTCCGAAATAAACCCAGAAACCTATTTATTTTGCCATCGAGGTACTTTTTTATTTCATCCAGATCCATTTAACGTAAGTATTAGAAATTATTAATTTTATGTGATTTTAGATGCTTTCATTTAAAATTCATGAAAGTTCAATTGTCTACTTTTTTAGTTTCCAAGCAAAGTTTTTGTTGTTTCAAATCAACAACAACAAAAAATCTTTCTAAAGGCACCATACTGATGTGAGATATTCAGTATTTGAAAGGAGAAGGGTGAATCTATGCAAAACAACCATTCTGCCTCATATCCAGATGTGTTTCCAAGCTCTTGATGTCTTTGTATCATCAAACACAATGACTTCTTCAACCAAAAAATGCTTTTATTTTTGTTGAACTTTTCTATCCCAAGATAGTGAAATTTGGCTTTAGAGTATGAATATATCCCATAATACAATATGTATATTAGTAGAGTCTCTTCCTACTAGTTGATTGACTAATAAAAAGCTGAGCTCATCCAAGGCTGGCACATCATAGCATAGATGGTCATCATAGATACATTCTTTCTCTAGCCTTAGAAACCTTTGTCCATGCAGAGAGAAACCGAAACAAAAATGTCTTTCCTCCAAGAACTGTTCTGACTTTCCTCAACCTCCTTGAGTGGAGCCTAGTAGGAAGTTGTGACGAACTGCTGTTTCTTCTCTGATTGATCAGTTAGAACCAGGCTGAATGGAGTCAGTTGTTTTCTGATAGCATTGCTCAGAGAGAGTGAATGTGTGAGAGTCTGACAGGGAAGGTCAGACAGGTTCTTCTCTTGAGTGAGAAAAGAGAAATATTTTGCCTTAACTGTAACATTAATGTCCTAAAGAAGAATTCTTTTTAGGAATTCAAAGTATAAGTGTTAGCGTAAACTGAAGCCCATTTTACACAGATACGAGAGAACTGTGAGTGTGTTTTGGCCTGAGTTACTGAGTTGAGATTCCCTTTCAAGCCAAAAGAAGGAGGGTTATATCTACTGAGGAGAAGATTAATTCTTGCCCAGTGTCTAAAGGGAGTTTGGCTCTGAGGAAGACTCCCGGTCTGTTGTGAAAGGAAAACAGTTTTAAACTAACTTTGGAAAACCTGATCTGTCATAGGAAACTCTGTGAAGAAACATTGTTGCTGTAACTAAAGTACTAAGTAAAACATCACCCACTGTTAAGAAACAAGAAACTAGGCATCAAGGACATGATTTTGCCAATTATGCAAAGTGTATTCTGTATTACCAACAAAATTTTACCTCAGCACCTCAGTCCACTAACTACACTTATCAAATCCCTGCCTGTTAAATAATGTTATTTCTTTTGAACATTATAGTCTCTAGTGCCATTTCCAACAGAAAGGAAGAAGTCTCCTGCTTCTTCCCATCAGGTTCCTGAACTGGGCTAAAAAGCCAAAAAAATATCTGCCAGACAGGGTGGGACAAACAGACTTTCAAACCCTCAAATAATAACATGCTAATCTGCCAAAGTAGGCAAACTGCATTTTGGTGGGAAAATCTGCCTCACGGTGGGTGATTGAAGGGGAGATTCATCATAGAAATGCTTCAGAAGAGTCTAGGAAGCATCACATTTGTGTCTGCAGGAATTGTCCATTCAGAACAGTGGCTACTGTCATGGGAGGTATCTTGGCCTGGAACATATGTTATGTCCACCATTTTGTAGTAGTGTACACTGCCCTTCCTCAGAACTGGTCCAACAAGACTTCGAGGAGATGCTTAACAGAAGACAGAAGTAAAATAATGGAGTTGGGTGAACTTTCAGAACATAGGAGAACAAACTATAGTTTCTAACATCTTTAAAGCTGGTACCAAGAGAACATGCCAGGAGAAATTTGGTTTGTTATTATAATGCAGGGGGGTTGGGGCTGGGGAAAATTCAGAAGTGCACCATTGCATCACTTCCAGGTTTTTACTAGAAGTAACATAACAGAGCACACAATGTCATAATCTTTAAAGAGTTCTTATTTTTCTCCCAAGCAATGTGACCTCAGTACGGAGGATCCTCCATCTGAACTGGGGACTGACAGTCCTCACCGATTGGTAGTGGTCAACAAACTAACTTTCATGGAAATTTGTCTGCAATTATTGCTCTTTTCCTCTGAAGAGCCACAAATTTCCCCAGAAACATGACTTGAGAACAGACTGCCTTCAGTGAAATCCTAAGCAGACTTACTCCAATTTCAATGGGCTTAGATTGGAGTAACTCTGCTTAGGATTTCACTGTCAGTAATCATTTTGACGCTTATGTAAAACATATTGGAGCAGCATCTATAATGCTGATATTCTTCTACACTTCTCTTGCCTTTTAAATGAGTAACAATTTGTATATTAGAATCTTGTTTCCTTTTGGAAAATGCTTTCTCATTACATTCAGTGATGTGGCCTGTATCAAAGGAAGAGACGCAGCGTATGGATGCTCTTTCAGTACCAGTCATATGAATCTATTCTTAAATCTGTCTTTGTTGGAAAGAATATTTTGGCTGTAGAATGAACACGGCATTACAAATCTGAACAAAACTGTTTAGCGGTTGTCTGGGGGAATGAAATGGTGATTGCTCCTGATTGGGATCTGCAGCTTTCCTTTTGTACTTAGGACGGGGGAAAGCATTCTCGTAGCGGTTTTAAAAAGTGTACACATTAGCAGCCTTGTATGCCTGAATAATAATGTACAGCAGTCACTTATTTTTGGCATAGCTATAGTGTTATCATTTGCCTCGAGTGTTTAAACTGCTATTGTCCTTCAGCACTATTTTCTCTTGAATCTTTTTACACTACAATATGCACTTCATTTCTGTGCAACTTGATTGGTGAAAAAAAATTGATTTTCCTGGGTCTGCTGTACATTCAGCTGTTTTCACAGCCCAAAGATATTTCCCCTTCAGTCTCATGATATTCAAATTAGATCATGCCAGGTTCATCTCCTTTGTTTCTGTCATCTTCCCTGAGTTGCACTAGAAATAATCTTTACTCATTGTGCTTACTAGCGTGTTGAGAATTTGGTTACCGCATGCTACAAGTTTGTTAATCTTTTAATTGCTGCTGAATGGTCCATTGTTAAATAAAACAGTATTAGGAAAGGATAAAGAAGTAAAACACCTTTTTGTGTTGCCCAGTATAGCCTTAAAAAAATCTAGGCAATAAATCTGTCAGAAGAGCTGTACATAGAAAGTTAAAGATTAGGGACACAGCACTGGATTTAATAAAGCTAGACAGAAATCAAACAGGTAGCAAGCTGATGGCCACAGGCTAGAGTCACCAGTACAAGGCTGGCAAATGATGGCACTCACAGAGGCATTGGGGCTTTCACCAACATGGTCATCATGTTGTTGGTGATATGCTGACATCACTTCCTGTGCAACCATAGAGTTTTGCCCAGAACCTAGAGCATCCCTGGCAGTAGGCTGATGTCACATCTGGTCTCACTGGGATGTTGTTGTCGGGATGCTGGTGTCACCTTTCCCCCATTTCTATTTTTCTCCTGTCACCCTGCTGACAGCCAGTGGGAAGGACCCACTGGGGGCAAGGAAGCCTGCTGGAGACCAGTCAGGACCCCACAAAACCTCTTTATCTGCCTGCAGCAGTCCTCATGAATTTTAAGCATGTTGTATTAAAACATTTTGCTCAAAATTCGACTTGTGAGACAAAGAGGCGGTCATCCTTTCTGTTTTTCACATGAATTTTATCTGAATCACTGTCTTGTGGCTTTTGGAAAGGCAAGTATGACGCTGTCAATCTGCCTCTGGAGGGAGCCCGCATGTTCCTTAGCCTCTGACATCTCCATTGATAGCCCATCATCTATTTCCGTGTGTTCCAGAGCAGCAAAATCCTTACTTGTTAGGTAATATCAACGTTGACAATTCATGGAGGATTCGGTTTTTCCTGGCCTGTCTTTTGGAACGGCCCTGCTAATGTAAAAATCAGTTTTCTCTGCTATGAAGGGCTGAAGGAAGTTTGTTTAAGTTTGGGAAGCTGGCATAGAAGTATTTATGAAAGCTCAAGCAGGCGGTGGCCACTTTTGCCTTCTGCTCAGACTGTGATGGTGAGAGTTGATTGGAAAAAAATGAAGCTTTCCCCGTTGGCTGATAACTAGTTTTAGGGTTGTCCTGAAAGAGCACACAGTTTCTGTAGAAATTGGAGAATGGCATACACTGGGAAATGGTCCAGCGTTAAATATCTCATGTACTGCCTACATGCCTGGCCAGTCGGATCATTTTTTGGGAATCCTGATCCATATACTGCTGGTATAAGAGATTTGGGCTGAGAGGAGAGGGAGTAGGGGGAGACATTTGCCAGGTTGTGATTTAAGTCTGCTTCTCACATTATGTCACATACATATATGTACTCATATGTGGCATGGGGAGTGTAAGTGAAATGTAGCATTTCCTATGCTTTTTTCATTATCTATTGATACACATTTTAAAACTTGGTTTGAAACACGTAACTGAATAATAATAGCAACAACAGCAACATTTGATTTATATAACACCCTTCAGGACAACTTAACGCCCGCTCAGAGCAGTTTGCAAAGTGTGTTCTTCTTATTGGTTGGGCGCTACCTAGAATTTCCACAAAGAGAGGCAATATTTGGTCATTCTCCCTTCTTACAGCAGCCACCAAAATGCTGGTCTGTGGAGTACAGGGGATAGCTGGGGGAGGAGTTACAGTTCTCCTGTGGGAGGAGGAAATTAGCTAAAATCAGCTGGCCCTCGCACCTGTGGGGTCCACGCATTTATGTGTTGAGTGCGAACAGTAGCGGCAGTACCAGCAAGCCAGTGCTGCACTTTCTAAATCCTGATATAATGTTGAATCTGTTTAAAGATTTATTATGGAAACTTGGAAGCTGTGCAGGTTCATGTATTTCTGCCAGTTCTGTCCAATCTGTGCATTAGCAAATTGCCAATTATTACAAAGACGCCCTAGAGCTCATGTGTGAGCTAGTTTCGGTGGTGATTTTCTGTGAAATTATCCAGTGTAAAATATCTCACAAGAGTCCCTATTCCTATGTACCTGCACGGTTGTGCTTTTTATCTGGGAGGAGGCGCTGATCCGTATACTGCCACCATCAAAGATTCAAGTGGGTCTTCTCAATGAGTAGCACCAAGCCTATTTTATTTTATTTGTATGCTGCCTCTCCATTAAACAACACCCTAGTGGCTCACAATAAGTCATTAAAACACATAATGTAGAAACACATTCGCCACACACTCTCCCTCAGATTGAGACAGCTACAAATAATAAGACAAGCTTTATCTTCACCTTGACTCTCAGCCAGTTGGAGGAAGAAGGAAGAAAAACACGATACTCTGCCAGTTGTCAAGGCGAACAACCAAGTGTTTACCTGACACATCTCAAGTATTAGATGAACCCCTGCAGGGTGTCGGAATTCCAAAGTCAGGGTACCACCACAGGAAAAGCCCTGTCTCTGATTGCCACCCACTCTACTCCTGAAGGTAGAGGTACACAGGGCAGGGGCTATGTTTTAAATTTAAGTGTTTTAAATTAAAAGCATTTTTTTGTTTTTGAAATGCCCGTTGAACTGTCGCGGATATAGTGGTAGCTTTTTATGAACCTGAAGAAACATATCTAGTGTTTTAGGGTGGGGAATGAGAGTATTTTCAGTTATTCAAGGATACCCGGCTAGGGTTCCAGGTGTGGTTGTGGGTGTCCAGGTAATTCCAGGTGTGGGTGTCTTTCCTTGATACATAGGAAGGGAAAGCAGTGAGATTCCTGGAGGGAGTAATTTTGAAAATAAACTATTTATGCCCTTCTAGCGTCCTGTATATCCTTGTAAGCGCTCACTCTACATTTCTGTTTGTCTCTGTCAACCTATATATCTTAGTCTGGGGGAGCAGGTGCAGATTTACAATGTTAATGTACATGCCGTGCAGCACGCCAGCTCTGCTTTGCAGCCCAGTAGTATTCTGCTCACACTTCCAATCGTTACAAGCCAGGTTATTTTTAGCCAGCTGAAATTTAAAATATTCCTTTCTGCACTTGTTTTTTCCCCCTTTTTTATTGAGCTGTAGTGCGTGTTTCAAGATGGATCCTGCTGCTGAGTGGTCTGGTGAGGGAGGGGATAATGATGCATTGTTTAATTTCTCAGACGTGTATCCTGCAGAAAAGCTATATTTAGTTTCCGCCAGTTGTCACTACCACTATATTATTATACAAAGGGGTGATGCAATTTCATTGCTCAGTGGCTTGATAAGACATAAATGTAGATGAATGAACTAGACAAACATGTGGAATAGCGCACATGGTGCTCCTGAAATTCAGCTTACATGCACGTTGCACTGCGTCGGAGGAAAAGCTTCAGTGCTTTGCATAACTATTTTGGGTTTTGTGTCCTAAAACGTTAGGTCAGCATTTAGTTACAGTGTGAGTTCTCACAAGGGCAGCAAATATCACAGATGGCCAGTTTGCTTTAAATAGATGACTGATAGAGTTATTTAAAGCAGTTAAAATAGAACTAGGTAAGTAGGCGTCAGTTTCTTGGTTTTCTGTACTATGGAAACTTTCTTAAGGTTCCATATTTATTGGAATGGGGGACAGTCACACTGCACCATGCTTTGATGGTTCTGCTCTTACTTAGGGTGGTGCATTCTGAAGAATCATGCTGGGGGACTGCCCTGGCGATGGCCCTGGGGCATTCATGTTTTGGGGTCTTGCGAGGGTTCTTCTTGTCCTCCATACTGCTAACATCTACATCAGGAGTCCCAAACCTTTTTGAGCCTGTGGGCACATTTGGAATTCTGACACTGTGTGGTGGGCGCAGCAACAAAATGACTGCCACAAAATGGCAGCTGCAGGAGGCGGAGCTAGCCCCAAAATGACCGCTACAGCTTCCATTTAGTTACACAATGAAGATTCTTGTGCTGTGGAAGCAGCTTTGGCCAAAGCAAAGTTTTAAAAAATCTGTAGAGCCAATCAAATCTCCAGTGGCCAGTCAGAAGCCCTGTTGGGCAAAAGTCCCACCAAGCCCTACCCACTTTCTAAAAACACTTGGTGGGCACAAGGAAAGGCATTGGCGGGCACAATGGTGCCCATGGGCACCACGTTGGGCACCCTGATCTACATGAAGCTGCTAAGAGAAGTCATTTTGGACTGAGATGCCACTGAGATGCAGATGAGACCTGGCTCTATTTCTCCTATCAACTGGGTTGGGTGACTGGGAAGTCCTGAACAGGTGCAGCAGTGTTCCAACTTTTTTTCTATGGAAGCTCCCCAAAATTAAATTTTCAAATCCTGAGGAACCGCGCCCTATGAAAATGTTTACAGGCCAGAAAAAGTTGATGGCAGGGAGTGTGATTCAATTACTGTTAAATTATTATCAAGAAATTTTATTTTTAAAGAGCTGCTATTATACATATATAACTCAGCGTACACAACTTAACAACAGTCATATTTTTAGGGACATATGAAATTTTTATGGTATTTCAAAAGTTTTATTCCACAATTGTGCATGGAACCCCTGACAATGTCCTGCCAAACCTTGGTTGGGAATCACTGGATTAGACAGATTGATGGAGGGTAGGTGTGTCTGTGGCTACTAGCCATGGTGACTGAAGGGAACCTCCACTTCCAAAGGCAATAAACCTCTGAATATCAGTGCCAGAAGGCAACTAAATGGGAAGACATCATGCTCTGTTGTTGGTCCTCCAGAATAACTCGTTGGCACTGTGTGATATCGGATGCTGGACTAGATGGACCGCTGGTCTGACAAGACTGAGGTGCTGTTAGAGTCTAGCTACAATTCAGAGTGCTGTTTATTACCTTTAAGGGCCTCAATGGCTCAGGTCCAGGATACTTGAAGGACTGTCTCCTCCCATGCTGCCCAGCCCTCCAGTTAAAATAAAGACTCCAAGGTCAGTTCTCTGTGCTTCCTCCTGCAGAGGTGAGATAAGTAGTGACCACAGACAGGACTTTTTCAGTGGCATCTCTCTCTTTTGCAATGCCCTCCCGCTTCAAGCTCACCTATATTAAATTAGTGCGAGTGATTGATTCCCCCTCCCCTTGAATTTCCAGGTAAGCAAAAATTTCCCTGTGTGTTTTATATTCAAGTCAAATTCTTTAATCTGTTTTCCTTTGGAGCGTGCTTTATTTATTGACAGCATCAGAATGAATTACATGGTATTCTTGCGAGCGGGGCAATTTAATACCTTTGCATTCTAAATGGAATAAAAGGATGAGCTTTAATCATGACCTCACAAAAGTGACTCACCCTAGTTATCTTTTTGACTGGTATCTTATTATTGAATCATCCCAAAGGGTAGTTGCAAACTAAGGGTATGACCTGCAAATTCATGCTTGTTGCAAACGGTTGTGAAGCTCGGAACTGAATAAGGGTTTTCAGCACTGGCCCTTAAATTAACTCAGCTTCTCAAAATTATATATTAAGAACCTTTAGGCAGCCTGAAATTGAACTTGGACAGTTATGACATTTTGTTTGTGCAATCGCCTCTCTCTCAGTTAGAATTTCTCTGTAGCAGCTTTGCAGTGTACAGTATGACGCACTTCTGAGTCCATCGTGTTGTGTCCAGATGAAAATGTGAATGGAAGAATGTTCTGCTGACGGAGTTTTTCTTCATATATGACAGAAGACAGAGTGAATTGTAGCAGCGGCTTTCATTGATTTTTCCCCCAGACAATTAGTGGTGCTGCTGACACTTCGGCCAGGTTTCTGGGTGTTCTCAGTTGGATATCATTGGGCAACCTGCAGATGCTCAAGGATTTATTTCTAGGATGGGTAGGAACTTTGAATGGCATAGAAATACAGCTTTGAAGATGTGGATAATCTGTAAATCACCACCTCTAACAATTATATTTAATCACTGTCTTGCCGTGTCTCCTAGCTCTTCTTACTTCTGGCAAAGGTCTCTATCTTCTTGGCCTTCCTTGTTCTTTTTGGTTTTCCCTCATTAGTTTTAAAGATGGTGTTGACACTTGCACACCATTTTTAAAACCAGTCCCATTCTTCCTAAACAAATCTTGCCATTTCACCACTGTGTGGGACTTTGCCATTACAGGTGAATGAGTGTGCGTGTGGTCTATGTCCTACAGAGGCCAACAGTTAGGACCAGTACGATGTAGGACTGGGCGAGGGGCAAACTTGCTGATAATTTTTAGAGATATTTGGCTCATTGTTATAATATTTCATGGTCCAGGAAATCTGGTAGATACTAGGATAAAAGAGTAAGAAAACTCGTACAGCTTTTACAGTACTGTATACACTATAATCTTAATATTGGATCCCAATTGGGGAAAGAAGTGGAATTGAATTAAGTAATGTATATGAGCCCTGACCTGAATGGCCAGGGCTAGCCTAATCTTGGTCTTGGTTAGTATTTGGATGGGAGACTGTCAAGAAAGTCCATGGTCTCTCTGCAGAGGCAGTCAATGACAAACTACCATCTCCTGCCTTGAAAGCGCTGTGCATTTTCTATACGTTGACTGCGATTTGTCAGTGCTTTACATACATGTGGAAAGCTATAACCTTTTAAAATACTTTTTAATTACTTCTGGGCATGTAGGTTCTCTCTCCATACTACTGTTGATCCTTTTGTGTTCAGAGAGAAAGGAAGGGCTTTCTTCTCTCCCTTTCCTCTTTCTCCTTAGCATGAGGCACGGCAGGTCAGACAAGAGAGATTGCCAAGACATCCAGAGGGGAGGAAGCTAGTGGTGGAGAAATGGGAGTATAAGCATCTCCACCCCATTGTGGCCATCTTGCTCTTTTCCTGGCTGGCTGCCATGGTGGTGGTTTTATTGTACATAAGAACATAAGAAGAGCCCTTCTGGATCATACCAGTGTCCCATCTGTAGGTATACTCTCTCTTCTTGGCAACCAGCTTATTCTAAGCAGCTGCCAGCATGCTGGAACGAGAGTACCGAGTCTGGAGTAGGGTGGGGGGTTGTTGTAGAGGACAGGCCCTTTTTTCTGTCTCTGGCCTAAGACCTGCAGCTCAAGGTGACTCACAGCTTACCCATCATCCAGTCCCTGAAGCAGCAGCTGTTTCAGAGTGGGAACTGCTTGTCATCCACTATCCCATCGGGCAGTGGCCGTGCTCACTTTCCTGGAGCACGTGGTAGGTGCTGCATTAGGTAACAATGCCCAGAAGAACCACAGGTGGCATATCAGAGAGTCACATGTGGCTCCTAAGCCACTGAGTGTCACCGGTATATAATACTTGGCTCAGTTGTACAGCTGTATTTGTGTACAGTTGTGGTTGGCTTACCTGAAAACAAGGCAGCATCCAAAAATGGACATCTAAAAGCACTTTAACCATTAAAGTGCCTTCCCTAGGAGGCAAGGATAAGTCGTTCGGGCTGTTTAGGAAAAAAGAAAGCCATGATGGGGAGCCATGCTAAAAACTTGAATACAGAGCGGAACTGTTGAAGCGCTAAAACATCAGCTGCAAGTAGCCTGATCAGCAGGATGACACGAACTTAAGAATTATTATATTGCCTAGATTGCAGACCATAAGCTACAGTTCTGGCCAGAACATTTAACTGTGTCAGCAAAATAACCCTTATTTATCTATCTTTCTGTTTAAGAATGGGAAAAAGTACTAGAAGGCCTAAACACTGTCTAATGTATGGAAAATAATACTGTTTGTAGCATCAACAGTGGAATACACCTGTATCGATACATTTCACAAAGTGTACAGTCAATGATGAGAATAGTGAATGTAATTGTTATAAAAATGTAACTCCATAGCCAGTTTCAAGGATCAGTTGTGAGTATGTTAGAAAGCCAAAGTAACTCTCTTTTCACTATATACCTCAGAGATTAAATCAAATATAATTTACCTGTAAAAACTTCCTGGATCACATTGCCTAACAAAACAATCAATCGGAAAAGGATAAAAATGAATATTTTAAAGATTAACATAAATACATGAGACACTAGTACTTGGCCAAATTGAAAGATATTCACAACAAATTATACACAATTCACTCTGAAATCTTAAAATTGAGAAAATAACGTTTTGTCCCAAATTTATTGTCCAGTTGCAAATGTGTGTATTATAAAAGAGCACCCGAACAGCCTCCCATTTCTCCTTCAGTATCCTTCAGGGTGGGTTTGATGAATTAATTTAAATTGTGATTTAAATAATTAGTCAGGGTTGATTTAATCCATGGTGTATTACATAAAAGTACATTCATGTTATTTCTTTAAACTTAATACTGTACATAGTCTTCACAATTCAGAGTTAAAAGCAGGTATCATTTTTAGAAGGTACTAAACACTATACGTTTCTAAAGTCATTCATTTTGAAAAATGTTTAGATTGGTTTTACAGCTATATCAAAAATGAATTATTGTTGAGTTATGGTATAGTAGAGCTTGAATCAGAGAAAGGTACGCTCAGAAAGACCTCAAAACTTCTGTAATATGTTTTTTTATTGTCTTTTCCTTTTTCACATTTATCTCCAGACTTCTCCTTGCCCACATCCATTCTGCATCCCAAAAATCTGTTCATTGAACTTGAAATTTTGCTTTTTTAGGGAGAGGCAAAGCATTTACTCTGCACATATATTGGCAGAGGAACAAAAAGACTGAGGTCACAGTTCTCTGGAGCTCTCTCAGCCCCACCCACCTCACAGGGTGTTTTGTTGTAGGGATAATAGTAACATACTTTGTAAACAGCTCTGAGTGGGCGTTAAGTCATCTTGAAGGGCGGTATATAAATTGAATGTTGTTGTTGTCGTCATCGTCATCGTCGTCATCATCTTTGAAGACACAAATCCACACTTTCAGAACTACAACACTCAGCCCCTCTGATGATATCTTCTGGACGAGGTGTCCCCATTGTGTCAGCTGTGGGCAACACGACGGCCGCTGACACTTGTCTAGGAGCCAATTTTCTGTTGCATCCGTTACCAGGCATCAGAATTTCAAAGGTGGCTGCACGCTCAAAAAGCGTGAGGACCCCCCTGTTCTAGGCTGAGCATTGAGTCCCATGGAAAGAAATACTAGACTAAAGTAATCTATATAGAAGACTCTGACATCTCATTAGATTGGGTCCCTAATCCATGGGTTATTGAAACTCATTAAAGAAAATCTTAAAACATTATGAAGATATTATCTTATACTATAGAATTAGAATTTATAATACTTATTCCATGATGAGATATTTTGAGGTGTAATGTGCCTCAATTAACACTATTTTTTAGATAGGTTTGCTTTTTATTCACTCTGGTATCCTGGGAAGCGAAGCCAGTGGAATTTTATATATATGATACTAGTACGAAAATATGTCTTAATCTCTTATTTCAAATATTTATTTTCTTAAAAAGAACTCAGAGACTAGCCTGAAGTGTTGATTATTTTGTTTTTAATTATATGTGAAAAAGTTCCTTTTTAAAGATTCATTTTGAAAAGCCCAACATCAGATTCCCATCTATTAAGATAGTTTTAGGTGGAGAGTAGAGATGGGCACGAAACAAACCACGGAACAAAATTCCAAACGGAACGGCCGGTTCATTTTCAAAGAAATGTGTTCCGTGGGTCCGCTTTTTTAATGGAACAAACTACTTTTCCTACTGTTCCGTTCCATTCTGTTGCTGGTTCGGGAAGCCAGACACTTTGCGCCATTCAATCCATCACCCAGGCAACAGTGGCAGTCTTTTGGTTGCCCCCAGTCTGAGGCCTCCATGCTTGATTGGCAGCTGTCCCTGCGAACTAGAGAGCTCCCACTCTAGCCCATCCAGCCAGGAAAAGGGCCAGCCTCTCAAAGTAGCTGCGAGCAGACACTCCAGTTTTTGCCTCTGCAAAGAGAAAATGACAGGAAAGGGGGGGACCCATGGATCATGCCTTTCCTGGGGTTCAATCCCTCTGAAACTTGGGGGGGGGGTCTTTAGAGGACAGTGAGGACTAAGTCATCCGCAAATTTGGTGGGTATTGGACATTGGGAAGGTCAGTTTGTAGCCCCTCAAAGTAGCTTCCAGCAGATACTCCAGTTTTTTACTACTGTAAAGAGAAAAATGACAGGAAGGGGGGGGGGACCATGGATCATGCCTTTCCCAGGGTTCAATTCCTCTGAAACTTGAGGAGTCTTTAGAGGACAGTGAGGACTAGGTCACCTGCAAATTTAGTGGGTATTAGACATTGGGAAAGCCTTGTTTAGTTTGGCTGTGAGCGTGAAGGTGCCCGATCTGGGCTCCCTTGAACCTCGAACCGATTCGGAACCAGCTAATTTGTGGTTCATGTTCTGTGAAAATGAACGAACCACGTGGTTCGTCCCCCCCCCCCCCCAAATTCTGTGCCCATGTCTAGTGGAGCGCCATTTTGGTCTGCAGTAGAACAGGAAGATTTTAGTCCAGTGGCACTTTTAGAGACCAACCAGATTTTCAGGGTAAAAGTTTTCAAAAGTCCAAGCTCCCTTCTCCAGTATCTGAAAAAGGGAGCTCTGACTCTCAAAAGCTTATACTCCAAAAATGTGGTTGGTCTCTAAGGTGACACTGGATTCAAATCTTGCTGTTCTACCTATTAAGGGTAATTCAAGCTTTTACACGAGGTCTTTGCATAGTCTGAGCAGTACTGGAATCCTACAGCAAGAAGTGTCTGTATAGTCTGGATAGATAGAGTAAATCAGCATTGTTTCTTTGCTTACATAATTTATTCTGTATTTTTTAAAAAATATTTTGCATAATTTATTTTAGTACTTTTCCATCATGAGAATGGATAAGGACTATGTCTTGTTCTGAAGCACCTCTCAAACTTCTGAGACTGCAGGAATCGCCCACTTACTTCTGAACATTTCTTGGCTGCTGTGGTTTTTTGGAAATTGAAAACTGAGTTGCTCAGTTGAATGTGGCACACCTCTTATTTATGTCCCAGTCTCTTAGCACAAAGTGGAAGCTAATAACTTGATTTTTAAAAAAAAATGTAAGAAAGAAAGAAAACAGATTGGTTGCAGAATGTAGCTGACAGTGCTACATTTTCCTTACTGCAGTGCTTCTCCTTCACAGAATGGCAACATGTGCAGCCTCAGGTATACTCTTTAAAGGAAAATAAATACTTCCAATGCAATGGCATAGAGTCAAGAATGCATAAATAAAATAATAATGCAAAAATATCCATTGTCATTAGCAAGTAATAGTATACAAATATTTTCATGATGATATTAAGATATTTGAGAAGAAAAAGTAGCAAGGGAAAGAGCAAGAAAATGTCTTTAGAATATGGATACTATGAAACTCTAGGATTGTGTTAGTTGTGAATCCACATTCTCTCCAGTTCTCAAGGTACTTTAATAACAGAAACAACAAGTATTACTGTGGCATCCTAAACAGTGGTGGTAGCTGGCACAGGAATAAAACACTAATTTAAAAAAAAAAACCTTGCAAACCAAGTTTATTTAACTTCAAAACTTACATTTTAAAGTGGTGATCCTTCTTGTGGCAGCTCTAATTACGGGCACCTACTTCCTTGTGCCTTAAAGCAGAGGGCCAATCTCGGCTCTCCTCTACTCTCTTGGAGCAAGAATTGCTTCAGAAAAGTCTATGAAGTGTCACCTTTGTGTCTACAGGAATACTCATTCAGAAAGAAAGAATTACTCTCATCAATGTAGGAAACTTGGCTTAGAATTCTCAACATTTGGAGCCTTGGCCCAGCCCTCCTGGCAGCCATTTTGTGCACGGTCATGCCCCTATTCTCCTTTGCAAGCCCTTACCCGTTCTCAAAATCCAAACGTTGCTACAGGCTCAACAAGACTGAGGAGTCCTGGTTTAAAACATCCTTCTGTATCAATATAAACAATCAATTGCTTGCAGATTTAACAGATAACTTTGTAACAAAAAGTAGTATGACACGTTTGCGTTTTCTGACATTTATTGTTTTTATGTATGGCCAATGTTGTCTTTTGTTGTGTTTAAACTTACTCAGCACCCCCTCTTATTTTCTCTCTGAAGTAAATCTCCTTGCCATTGCTACCAAATGTATAGTTAAAAGGATAGAATGCCCATCCTTTGTGCAATGAACTTGTAGAACCAGCCAAGAGAGAGGATGGGTGGAAGGAAAATCCTCCTTAGTTCTTATGGTGATTTGTCAGGTCTTAGGATTTCCATTGGCTGGAAAGACTTAGGAGCTCACCTTTTGGGGAGGGGCCATAGTTCAATGATAGAACCAGTTTGGTGTAGTAGTTAAGAGCGGTTTGGTGTAGTGGTTAAGTATGACAGGACTCTAATCTGGAGATTCGGGTTTGATTCACTCCTCCTCCTCTTGAAGCCAGCTAGGTGACCTTGGGTCAGTCACAGCTCTTCCTGAGCTCTCTCAGCCGTACCTTATCTCACAAGGTGGTTGTCGTGAGGTTAATAATAACACACTTTGTAAACTGCTCTGAGTGGGCGTTAAGTCGTCCCGAACAGTGGCATATAAATTGAATGTTGTTGTTGTTGTTATTATTAGAACTGCATAGCATCCAAAAGGACCCAGGTTCAACCCCTGACATCTCCAGATAAAAGTATCAAGTAGCAGGTGATTTGAAAAGCCTCTACCTTAAACCCTGGAGAGCCCCTACCAGTCTGATCTTCATGGATGGAGGGTCTGATTCAGTATAAGGCAGCTTCATGTGTTCATTTTTTTCCTCCAGCACTTGTAGATTCCTATGATATATTTAGAAAGATGTCCATAATACACATTTTCTGTTGTTGTTATGGTGTGTTGTTATAGCAGAGTTGATAAGTGAACACAAGTGAGCTTTATGATGGGAGTAGGATTAAGATGTGTTTGTTCAAATTTGGCACTCTGCCTCAATGACTAGCTGTGTGCTAACATGGTCTATAAACAGTCCCCAAACAATAGTAGATGCAAGCTCGAAATCTAGATAGAATCACCATTAAAATGTTTATTTTTCCTAAAGTGTGTGAGAATGGGGTTTAAAAAGGGATTATTTCAACCAATGAGCCGACGTAACAGTCCTTAGAGTTGAAAGCATTTGTTGAGCTCCTTCCAAATACTTCAGAGGGGAGATCTGCAAAGGTACCTGGCAAACATACTGCCAGGCATTGTTCGAGTCCTAAGGAATCTGATTAATCCAGTTTTTAAATAATATTTGTTACAAATATTTAAATAAATGGTTTTATAAACGAGGATGTGTAATCTGTATTTTTTGAGGGTCATTAATACTTGGGAATTATGTGCATGCTGGCAAGTAGAGGCTGCCGTTCATCAAATTAATCATGTTTAGGTAGATTTTTTTAAAAAAACAACAACAACACTAGTTGGCTATATTTTCAGTGCCATAAATGGGCTTCTGGCTGTGAAGGTTGCATTAAAGTTAATGGACACCTGTGCAGCCAGATTATCGACAGTTTGCAGCGAATTTACCTCTCTGCTGTGAAGCAGCTGGAGGTACCGTGGAAATATGGGATCATGTTTAAAAGTGCTGCCCCCCTCCCCAGCTTTCCTTTCTAGGAAAGCTACTAAGCCCCTTGTGGTTATATTTGCATGGCATTTAATTTAATTTCTTTAAATTGCTGTGTGATATTAATAAAAGAGAATTACTTTAATCCCTTTACAATATCTGTTATTTCTATGTCAGGCTTGTATATTCAGGTGTGGTCTTTCCTCATCACCCTGCCAATGGGGGTTTGAAGTGCGTCATCTTTTGAGATTGTAGATTTGGCTGTTGCGTTCTATGTATACTAAGATTGGAACTTGCTTTTAGTGTCGAGCTTATAGGAATTCATCAATCCAGAGGGGCTGGATCCTTCAACGAGCTTCTTTTGCGAGCTAATTACCAGAGTCGTATCCAGGGATGATGGAATCTTATCAGCTTAAGGACACTTCTTTAATCATAATTAGGACAAGACCAGGCAAAATTCTGAGCAGAGGCAAGTTTGAGAATGCGAACCCTTTTCACACGTTAGATTGATCCTGCCTGTAGATGCATACATCTGTTTGTAAGAAAGAGCCAATATACATTCACTTTATGCATGAAACTGGGGACCAGCAATTGGATAAATGTGGGGGCTTTATCATGTGTTCAGCTGTACGTATGTTTGTTGACAGTAACGTAATTATTCAACACCTGAATAAAGAACAATCAAGTGTACATTGTATGTGGATTGTACCTCCTTCCACTGTAACTTGTGAACGGGGCTTTGGTTGCTGCTTGGAGTTGCAGGATGATTTGATAGAATCTGAGCAATGGAACTGCCGCTGTCTTCAGAAATAAGACGGGAGATCATGACTGTTTCATGGATTATAGAGATATGGATAAGAGGGGAATCTTAGTGATTTGGGGGGGGGGGCAAAGAGATTTGGGTGTAGAATGACTCTTCAGCCAGACAGTGTTTAGACTCCTCCCCTCTTGTTTGGTTACTTTTCATGTAATTCTTCTAGTTGTGACAGATTTATTGGGCTCCGAGCTGGGCCGTTTCCACACGGCGTACCCGTGCTCGTAACGTCCCGGTAGAATGCGCAAAAAACGCGGAAGATCACGTTTCCTCGTGCGAGATTTGCGTGACGTCGCATGATATCGCGCAAATCTCGCACAAGAAAACGCGATCTTCCGCGGTTTTTGCGCATTCTACCGGGACGTTACGAGTACAAGTAAGCCGTGTGGAAATGGCCCTGGTTCATGCTCTGAGCTGGTTCCTCTGTACTGAAACATGCACAACAGAAATCAAAGTAAAATTGGACCAATGGTTCTAGTCTTCAAACCCAAGACTTTCCCCATCTACTCCTGCTCCTTCACCTCTTGGTTTGAGACCCTTCTTCCTGGTTCCAACCCTGTTATTCCAGTACCAGTATGTTGCAAGCAGTGTTAAAAACTCTTCCCATCATTTTAACTCTTGTTGACTTGCCTTTCCCCACCTTGATTTATATTTCCCCTCTTATTTCATATTTCCAAACACTGAGCTAATAAAGGAATAAATGGAAGCAGTACAACACACAATGTCAGCTTCGCTATACAGAAGAAATGAATGGAACTTGCACTTTCATGCTTTATTTAACATTATGTCACAAATACATTAGAAGCAAACTGGATCACTCCTTACTTTGCAAAAAAGCAGCACAAACTTGAAATTATTTTTTCACAGTAGAATCTTGTCTTAAGCGGTGTCAGCTTTCTGGTGCTACTGATTCCAACTCAGCATTTTGTTAATTAGACCAGCTGGAAATGTGTGTATTTAGAGTGAGTCAGTCCCCTTCCTCCCATTTTGTATTCACGATTGATTATTAAGTGAGAGAAACTGTAGTTAATAACAAAAAATTAGAAAACAGGAGTTTGCACAACTTGTCCAGTTTTTAAGTGTTTGCCTATATTTCTGTGTGTGATGTAATAGCTGTCTGTAAGGGTACTTGCTTTGAGATGTGTAGAAAGTGTTTATATTGCCATATTTCCCCCCCTCTTCACTACCTTCATTGTTAGGCAGAGGGCATGAGCCAAGTAAACACCCCCCCCCCCCCGAAAGGTGAACATGTTAGACACTTAGCAATTTTTTTTTATTTTTTATTTTTGATGGGCCATCTTTATATTATATATTAAATATTAAATATTTATATTAAATATCCTGACTGACAGTTGCACTGGAGTGCTAAACATCTGTTGAGTTTTACTTTGCTTCAGCATAAACTGGCGAAGCAGTAATGTAAGATGAACTGTGTTATGTATGAGGAAACAGTTACAAATAATTTTCTTTTTTGGCTGAATAACTGTGATCCACTAAGTTACAGTGGATGCACTCAAAGAATTCAGAGTAGCAAAATGTAACTGAGCAAAGCGAGGTAAGATGGAAGTTGATGGCTTCACTGTAAGGTAAGATTTCAAGTCAGCTTAACATTCCTTAAGAGACAGTGTGGTAAAATGCAGCCAATGTAGCGAGCAGATCAGAATTAGGTCCCTAAAGAAACAATCAGATAACCTAGTTCACTGTGTGTGTGAACGAGGGAGTTAAAATAGCCACTGTTATTTGCTTAAACTATTGGTACCGCATATCTTATCACCTCCAAATATGTGTGCAAAATTAGTCTTCACTTACATGAGCAAGTAATATATGAGGACAAGATGCTCAATGATGATGACAGACTAGCATTGTTAAATATGGCAACCCCCCCCCCCACTCCAATAAAGAATCTTGTAGCATCTCCCATTGACTTTCCTGGAACCTCTGTTGCATTTAAATAAGGTCAGCCAGAGCAGCATTCGTAGATTTTGGGCCCCTTTTTGCCTATTTTCAGCCCCTTTTTGCCATCTTGGGTACAATTTCGGCCCTGAATGGCCAGGATTGGGTCCAAAACAGCCAGGATAGGTGATGTCGGGGGCATGGCATATGCTAATGAGTTATGCTAATTAGTTCCTCCAGCTCTTTTTCTACGAAATGACCCCTGTGTGTGTGTGTGCGCACGTGCGTGCTGAGAACCTATTTAATTGTCTGTGGTGTCCCTTTAGTACAGAAATATACATTTCAAATGATTTCAAGCAAAGTGTATTTATATCTAAATATGAACCAAAAATAGATTTTTTTAGTTTGGTTCTTGTAGCACCAGAGGTCTATAAAGTTATTAATATCAATATTTGACAGGGTTTTTTTAGAAGCTAGCACAAGCATGATTGTAAATGGATCTCCTTATTTATACCAGAATTGCCTAGAGAAATGCACGAATATACAAGACAGAAATTATATCATTAAAGTCAAGAAAGAAAATTGACTGATCAAGAAAGTCTGTATACTGTATTACTTTAATTCAGGGTTGCCGGGCCCTCCTAACTTAAAACTGGCGGCGGGGGAAAGTGTACCAGGCAAACAAACTTCTGTTCAAGCTGGAAGCAAAGAATTCCCAGTGGGGCTCATTCTTTAGGAATCAGCCCCAAATATAGTGTTTTTGCGATATTTGGGGCCAGTTCCTAAAGAATCAGCCCCACTGAGACCCTGTTGCTTCCAGTTTGAACCAGAAGTGATGTCATTGGAATTCCCCGAGGAGCATGTGCACACCATTTTGCTGCATATCTGCTGCTGGCCAGGTGAGTGAGTGGTGGCTATGAACAGTGGCTGGGGGTGGGGCTTGCCAACTATAATTTCTTAGAGCAGACCTGCACAACCTGTGACATGTAAAGCTGAATATCTCCCTCCAGCCGTGTGTGGATCTTGGTTACAGTAGACTAGTTCAAGCTCCTTTGTATGGCTGATAAAATGGCTAAGCTGCATTCTCCTTGATGGGTCTTCAAGTCTGCTTTACAGCAAGTGTTCATTTACCCTACCTAGTTGAAAATCAACTATATTTTCATAGTAGAAACAAATATCTGAATGTGGGTATATTTTTCACTCTTATTTTTCTAGACACTGGACGCCATCTTGAATTTCAAATATTCTGGAGGTCCAGGACATGTTGATGGATATTACAGGAATTTGTCCCTTGGGCTTCATGTGGAAGTGGAACCATCTGTCTTTTTTACTCGTGTCAATACCTTGCCTGCAACTAGGTATGTTCTTGCTTCACAGTCTTACCACAAGTTAAACTAGATCACACTGGGTTGGGTCCAAAATCATCTGCAAGTGGAAATGTGGCAGTTTTTATTACAGCCTCCCCTCTCCCATTGTAGACTTGCATCCCCTGTAGTTGCAGAGCGCCAAGCTACATGCTACTATTTCCCTAGGAATATCCCTGGGTTGGGTGGAGATGCTTATTCTGAAACTCTGTCGTGCCCAGGCCTATGGAGGGATTATTTGGGTTGGGACTGCCGTGTATGGGTTGCCAACAGGCCTGGAGAAAAGTGTTTGTCCTCTTCTGTGGAGGCTTAATGGGATGTTATTTGCCAGGTGGAGATACTTACCTCCCTGCTATGAAAAACATCAGTTCCATGCATTTTTTTGTCAAGTTTCTGGCAACTTATGGCGTCCCCGTACCGTTTTCAAGGCAAGAGACATTCAGAGGTGGTTTGCCATTGCCTGCCTCTGTGTAGCTACTCCGCACTTCCTTGGTGCTCTCCCATCCAAATACTGACCAGGGCTGACCTTGCTTAGCTTTCAAGACCTGATAGGATCAGACTAGTCTGGACCATCCAGGTCAGGGCTTTATAAGGGTCAGGAAACTTTTTCTTCAAGCCTGTTGGCAGCCCTAATGGAGAGAAAGAGCTTGGATTCCCCTACCCCGATCTGTGTTTCCTACCTGCCCTGGAGACGCAGTTTGTCCCATTTGAAAACATAATATGTAGTCACAACATGGCAAATAGCACCCCCCCACCCCCCGGCAGAGTGAATCTAATCCCTCTTTCTTTGGGCACCACAGTCCTGATCTGAATTGGGGCCATACGTACCTGGGAAATGCCAGTTTCAGAATACATCTCCTTGCATAATCTGTGTATGTCGTACAGGGAAAGCAATGTGTTGTTAGTCCCTAAGAATTCTCTGATCCTCAGAAGTATCATTTTGAGAGCTGTTGTTGGAATAAAGAGTAGAGTTACCAACACCCAGGTGGTGGCTGGAAATCTCCCAGAATTACAACTAATCTCTAGCTCACAGAGATCAGTTCTCCTGGAGAAAATGGCTGGACATTGCCAGTGTTTCTATGCCATGTCTGGGTACAATCTAGAAATGACAAGAAGCAGCTCTAGAAATCTCTAAATACTCGATGGTTTCCACTGATTCCTAGAGGCACCGTTTGTCACCCAGTTTGAGTGATTAGATTGTACCCAGTTTAAGTGATTTTCATGAGATTTTACCCACAGTTTGTTTTGTTCTGTGGGTGTAAGTTTGTATCAGTAACCCGGTGAATGTAAATTAACAAGTCATAAATGGTGGCCAACATGCTATCTTTGGAAGTGCCCTCTCATCTCTTTGGGAATGCATTTTATTGGCAGGTAACAATTCCACGAAGTCCAATTCAGTATTACATTTTGCATAGTAGACAGTATTTGATACAGACTCCACCTTTTCTCAAAGCACTTCATCAGAAGTTGAATTGTGTTGCCATTCAACAAGACACTTAGGCCACGTGTGGAGTGTGGGAGACAACTTTCATGGAATTGAGTGCCAGTCTCTCTCAGGTAGTGGGAACTTCTTTGGTGAAAGCATCAAAATAAGGTCTGGCTGTGCATGTGTGTGAAGAAGAGCCTCTTATTGTTCCTTTGGATTTTGGCTGTAAGCACAAAACAATCATGTTGTGGTTGTGTGCTTTGTTGGTGGCCAAGAATCATCTAGAGTACTTTGTTGAACAAACTCCAGATATAATTGGGATAAATAAATCACGAGGTAGAGACAATGCCAGAAGGTCTGTTATATTCCTCCTTCGCCATCTTCTTTTGTAAATGTGCTTTTGCTATACAACCATTAAGGCAGATTTATTTTCAAATACTCTTTTTCTTTTATCGTATCCATTATGATTTTTTTATCACCAGCATTCTTGCCTAGCAGTTGTACTTCATACTATTGATCTCCTATCACCAAGACAAGCTTTGTCTCATTAATAAACTTCTTTCAAGTGACAGATAATGCAGATTTGTTATTTTTCCCCTACACACCTATGAATAAGTGTCATTTAGCAAAACAGCTTGTTTCTTGATTTTTAAAATTTACTCCCTTTAGGCTCTAAGACTTGCATTCTGCAAACTGGGATTCAAAATGTTCATTTTTGTTTTTCTTGCTTAGTCTTGAAAATATTTTTTTCTGGGACATTATCACACGTTAGATGCTTTTTTTGTTGTTGTTCTAACAAACACATAACATTGCCCCTACTTTTTAGGAGATGGTGGTTGTCGAATGTGGAGTTGGATAACTGTATTGCCACTTTCGGCCAGTGACTGTGCCACAGCCTGCTTATCCATGGCTCTCCCTTTACATGTATACACTAAACTCTTGCCTCTTTGTCCTACAAGTCTTAATTTAATTGACACATGGCTGGTTTAATCTGTCCTAGGTATATTTTTCTAGGTGTGGTTTTCTTTAAGCTGATACTCTGATAAGCTAAAGACTGAATCAAATGACAATTCTAAATTGTTATGCATTTAAAATGCCTTTGCTATTAAGAAGCAATGTTGTCAGTTCCTTAACAGCTTCAATTTCTGGGAGCTACAAATCGACCAGTTCCCTAAGATCTAGCGGTGTTACAGATCTAAAATCTAGACCTGAATTACTGGGGCCCTGTCTGTATAGTCCTCTACAGAGTTATTCCAGTCTATTCTCGTGGATGCTGCTTGCTGCAGTGCCGCACCTCCCGATTCCACCTTGTACCTGGCAGCAAGGAAAGGCCCTGCCTGCTGCCTGATGCATTGGTATAGCTACCTTGTCTGTAGATCACAGATCTGGTGATGAGAAAAGACACTGCCCATCCTCAGTGCCTCAGTGAGGTGCCGTTGTGCCACATCTCCTGATCCCATGACACTTCGGGTGTGCTAACTCAGTGCCCCTCCAGCTAGGGTTGCCAACTTCAGGTCGAGAAATTCCTGGAGTTTTGGAGTATGGATTATGGGGAGGGTGGAGTTTTGGAAGGGGAGGAACCTTAGCAGGATACGATGCTATAGAATCTACTCTCCAAAGCAGCTGTTTTGTAATTCAGGAGCTCTCCGGGCCTCACAAAGAGGTTGGCAACCCTACCTCCAACCTTGGGACTGACCGGCACCCTACATGATTGCCTAGGTATGTCTAGTGGACAGGCCGGCCTTGGCTTAGAGTGGAGAAACTCTGCATAGAATTGCAGCATCAATTTCCTGCTTGTTTACTCTTTTGGCCAGTCTTTTGACCGCTGAGCTCCCTTAGAGCTCTGTCTACAATTGCCAGTTAGGATTCCAAATGGGGGAAGTTCAGGTTGCCCTCCACTCTGGTAGTACCTCATTACTTATATAGTCCTTCGCTTTGGCTGTTACAGGACTGCTATTCGGTCACCCTTGGGACAAGATTGAGTCCTCTTTCCCCTTAACATTATTGTTTCAGGCTGTTTCATTACCGATATAATGCATTTTCCTGCTTAACCCATTCACTGGTCTGTCATTCTTATTTCCGATAAGTAACAGGGGTAGTCCATTCCCTAGTTCTTATGTGAGGTTTTTTCACAACAAAACTTATGCTTCCTTTAGTATATTTTGTCTTGGATCTGTTTTTCTCAAAAGCTCCAAAATCAATGAAGGTTCTGCGACAGCCCAGAAACTTAACCAGTGCCTTGCTTGGAGGAAGATGAAGCAATAGCAAAATGCAGCCTGCTGTTAGTTTATACTGAGTGTGTGCGACAAAGAGAGAGAGAGAGAGATCTACTTTCATGGTTCACATATTCTAAGCAGGGCTTCTTTTGTCTGTCAAGACAAATTCTGGTAGAATTCAGCAGCTTCTTCTAATCCCGCAAAGGTTTTTTGCCCCTTCTCAAATCTATTATGCGTTTCTATTTTAGGGTTACTAATGAATAAAGCAAGAGTATTCTCCTCTGTCTCCTCTACTGGTTTTAGTCGTACCCCTCCCATTTATTACCATGATAAATGCTTTTTATATATTCATGCTAGAAGGTTTTTCAATGATTAAATATCTTATGAAGTTATTATTGCAGTGTAATAAAATTTCATTCTTTATGACTTGTGCTTTCTCAAAATGACTAACTGGCTAGAAAGTGTCAAGATGTGTACCTGCTCTTGCACTTTTATCTTGTAACCCCTAGTACTGACACATCTTGGTACAGCAGTGGATCTAAAACCCACTGAAATGAAGGTGATGGTAATTATTGCCAATATTATCCAGAGCTGCATTATGTGGAACTGCAGTATCCTGTCTTATGATCTAACACATACTTTCATACTGTTCCCCAATGAATCCAGAATTAGTTCCATCCCCTTGTTCCAAAACTACAATCCCTAACACAGAATAAAATCTTCATGTGTCCCATTCAGCCTCCTCTTTGCTTCACTGATTGTGAGGACAGCTGAGCATCTGAGGGTCTATGGCTCAATGGTAGAGAATTTACTTGGCATGCAGAAGTTCCTAGGTTCAGTCCTCAGCATCTTCAGTTAAAATAACCAGATAGTAGGTGATGTGAAAGACCTCAGCCTAAGACCCTGGAGAGCAGCTGCTAGGCTGAGTACCAGTACTGACCTTGGTTGACCAATGGTCTGATTCAAGTATATGGCACCTCACTCATAGCTCTTCCATCTTGCCAGCATTAAGCTTCAGTTTGTTAGCTCACATCCACATCAGACCTGCCTCCAGGCACTGGATCAGGGTTTCGACAATCTCCCTGGGATCAGCTGAGAGCACGAGTTAAAGCAGAGTGTCATCTGCATACTGGTGATAACCCAGGCCAGATCTCCAGATGACCTCACTCAGTGGTTACATGTAGATGTTAAAGAGCATAGGGATTAAGATGGAGCCTGCAGAACCCCAAGGCCGAGGGGCTGAGCAACAGTCCCCCAGCACCACTTTCTGAAACCTATCCTGCAGGTAGGACTGGAACTTTCCCAGCCTGGAAAGGTGGCTGGATGGTTACCATGATCAATGGCACTGAAAGCCGCTGAGAAGTCCAGAAGAAACAATGGAGCCACACTCCTTCTGCCCGTCTCCTGGCACAGGTCATCAGCCAGGGTGACTAAGGCTGTTTCAGTCCCATAACCAGGCCTAAAACCAGATTGGAAAGAATTTAAATTATTTGTCTCATCCAGAAAAAAAGCCTGAAATTGTTCACCCGCTACTTGTTCAGTCATCTTGCTCAAGAATGGAACATTTGAGACTCGTTGATAGTTTTTAAGATTTTTGGGTCCAGGGCAGGGTTCTTTAGAAGTGGGTGCACCACAGCCTGTTTCAAGGCTGGAGCGACCAACTCCTCTCCCAAAGTGGCACTAACTACCTCTCAGATCAAGTCAGCCCCCCCCCCCCCGGCAGATTTAAGTAGCCTGGAAGGGCAAGGATCATAAAAGCAGTGGTAGGCCTCAAACCTCCAGGAATCCCGTCCACATCCTCAACCTGAATACGCTGAAAATATCCCAAGCAACTGGACAGGTTAGCATCCTGGAACCATCTGACCTTATCACTGCTAATGTAGAGTCCAAGATCGAATGGATGTGAGAGATTTTATCTGCAAAATACTAAGCAAAAACAGTCACGGCATTTATAGTTATTTATTGTGAACTGTATTGTAGATATTTATATAGAGAAGTAGGGTATACATATTCTAGATAAGTAATGAGCTGTAGAATTATTCCACAAAGTATTATTTTAAATGTATTTTTAAGTTCCCTAAAACAAAATTCAGTATACAATTCATAATTACTTATAATCATGTTAACAGTGCAATCCTAAACAGAATTAACTCAGACTAAGCCCATTAAAATGAATGGGCTTAGTCTGGAGCAACTCTGTTTAGGACTGCACTGTAAGAGTCTTAATTATTATAACAGTACTGTTAATAAATGCACAACATGAAAAGAAAACTACCCCCAACACTTGTCTGTTTAGCACTCCAAAATATCCTGAAATTTTTAGATTTCTCTAAATCTGTTCATTCTTTGTCAGCTTTCCTTAAACTAGATATAAAAAGATAATCTTACTAAAAAAGCTAGATAGTCTAGCGATATATACTATGTAGCACAGACTAACCAAGCCACAGGTATGAGATCAAACAGTAGTGTTTCCTGCTTCCTAAGAGTGGTGCTATCCAAACAGGTTAACAAACACATTTTGGAAGATGAAGATCTGTTTAATTTTAAAAATAGAATTACATGATTGTATCACTTATTTGGCTTTCTCTCACAACCATCAATGGTACTTAAAACTGGAACATCCTATCAATATTTCTAGCATATTTGGTTACAGTTGCTGTACATTTTGGATAGTCTAGAAGGTCATTCTGATAATTTGTTGTAGCAGCTCTATCACAAACCAGAACAGACAGTATACGTCTACCTACGGTTGCAATGTTAAGGACACTTTTCTGGGAGTAAGCTCCATTGGATGGCATGAGATTTACTTCTGAGTAGACCAGTCTAGGATCGATCCCTATATCATCCAATAATAGGAATCGATAACATTATCCAACAATTTCTCCCATTTTAAAACATAGTTTAAGCTGTCTATTATGGTCTTTGAGAACAGTCACTAAATTATCTGTCTATTTTTCACCTGCCTTTCTCGCTGAAACTCAAGGCGGATTATGAGCTATAAAAACAATGAAGTCAGACAGCACAAGACATGCAGTAAACAGGTCAATAGGACTAGAACTATTGAATTAGAAAACAATGTAAACAATTTTTTAAAAAGTTTAAGGCATGGCAAAACAAAAATGCAGGTGTATTGTAAAGAATGAAGATAATGCAGTAAAAGCAAGATGATATATACAGTAAATATTGCAATAGGCAATCTTATCCCCTTAGAAAATGGCCTTTCTGAATCAATCAGTTATACCTCAACTCTAATCTCTTTTTAGAAATGTCCTCCTGAATGTTTCTGTTTTGCACATTCTACAGAATGATCAAAATGTGGGAGCCCTTCTGACCTCCTCAGTCCAGCTGTTTCTCAAGATGGAGCTAGATGAGATCTAAGTCTGGTTCTTAATTTTCTTTCAAATTGAGTTAATGATTGTATAACAAATTTCCATCTTCTCTACCAATTAATTTTTTTAAAAGTCTAATCAGAAACAAAAAAGCAAGCATTTGGGGTTCCCCCATCCATTATTGTAATTAATTATATGCAAAAACTTTCTCATGATCTGGTCAACTCTTTTTAGAAAAAAGTTACAAACCCCCACCGTAAGAAAAAGATCAATATATCCTTTTGTTAAAACTGTCAACAAATAATACCTTCTTTTAATCTCTCCCAACAGTACCCGCCAATGCCATTTACTGCTTGATGTGTTCAATGCTACAGAGCATGAGCTCACAATCAGCGCAAAGAATAATGAAGATCTAATTTTGCATGCTGCAGAATGCCAACGGTAAGTAGGAAACAAAAAAGATGACTTAGTGGTGTTTTTGTTTGTCTTATTCTTCAGTTACACTGAGTTACATTTTTATATACCCAAATGAGTTTTTAAAGGATTTTTAAAAATGTATCCTTTTATGTTTTTTAAAGAGAATATGAACTCAAGGAAGTATTGTATATAATGGAGAAGTATATAGTGGAGAAGTACAGAAGCAGTATTACTATACATAGAAGCTGTTTTTTGGGAGTAATTAATTATGATACGAATTTGATTATCAAACCGTTGAAGTTAAATTTTGTGATAGCCATTTGTAATTCAAAGTAGTAAGTGCTAATCCCATGTCTCAAGATGTCTATTTTACTTCAGCATTTAAATTCTATGCACACGATGTCTGGTATTCAATAGTCTTGAACCACCTCATTAGTGAAAAGATTTATCAAGGTGATGATCTGAGTAGATCAGCCCCATCATCTGTCTTTCGTGATGCACCTCAAGTGAGCTATGAAAGTGTTTCATGAATGCCTAGTAAACAGATCTCAGACAGTCACTGGAAAGTTCATTATATTTGCGACTCTCTTTCCCATCTTCCCTTTATTTAGCAAGATGCTGTAATATTAGCCATGTTGTGGCTTGTACAAATAGTGTCTTTCCATTTACAAATAGAGCAGAAGAAGCAGAGTTGTCTTAAGCATGCCACTGGCTTCAATGTCTGATTTGCCTGAGCTTCTCTAAAGAGATTTTTTTTTTTTGTATAAATATATGCTCTGGTCAGATTGTGTTGGCCTTAGTTTAAAAGCTATGGACAAGGTGGAATACATTTTCTAAAGGTATAGGCAATGCAATATTTTATAAAGAGGTAACTAGGAAAGGACTAGGCTTCATACTCCTACCCTCTGTAGCACCAATATTGCTTTCCAGGTTTCATGTGTGTAGACAGAAAAGCCATATGAATTTTGCTTATTCCGTAAAAAAAGGATATGCCAACGGCATCATTTCCATTACACAGGATGTTCAGCAGTCTTGGGGTTAGATTCAACTACAAGTTCTGCAGGTAAAATGGAAAGGGGAGGGTCTCCGTTGACCACCAAAAACAACTGTGCTGGATGGGATCTGTACGTAAAAAGGCCATGTGGCTAACGGACACTATTAAGGAGGGTAACTAGGGGAGAATGGGTACAAAATCTGGTTGGATCCAACCCAGTATGTCCTTTTCTAGGTATTTTGTCTTAGAGGGCACAGTTCAGGTGGGAAATAAACTTGTGAACAGAGAGCTGTGGTTGTTTCCTATTCAGGAACTCCTTCTGGCAAACATCAAATTTAATTTAAATCAGAGACTTTAAAAAAGTGCTCTCCGTTTGGGGCTGGTAGAAGTTGCCAAATAGGAAAAGTTCTGATCCATGACCAGATATCTGGATCAACCAAGGAATTTTAGCAATGTAATCCTACCTGTTTTTCTGAACTTGTGGTTACCAAGTTTGTACTGGGGTGGTTACCACTAAGAACAGACAACCCAAAACTGTTTTCTGCTTATTAATATCCATGAAGTTTTGATATGAAGCATGAAAGTGCTGATCAAGTTGATTACACACATCACTTGTTTAATCTGCATAACAGTGTGAGTGGCCTGTGAGGGCCATGCTAGAGATTTCAAAATGATGCTGTGTCATGCTGTGGTGTTCTTTTACCCCTGTGACTTAAGCCATGGGAATAAGGGAACAAAAGCTCTTCAGCCCACTGCGTTGTGGTTCTGATCAGAACTGGGCCTTTGCAGCATTTTTAAATTTCTTTAAAATGGCAGCACCATCCACGGATGCCTTGTTACTTGGGTGTTTCAAGTTCTGCACCCACCAAAGTACATTCTCTGGGAGCCAAACTACACAAGACGAGTTACACAAAGCTATGCGAGTGTCTAGAATTATATATGTTCCTACCAGCCCATGTCCATTTTACCCGGGTAAACACGTGTCCTGTAGCCCTAGTTCGTGCATGTATTGGGTAACTTGTACAGTTGCGGTTGCGAGTGTCCATAATCGTAATCAGCAAGTTGTCATTGCAGAGCGTCGATTTTGGGCAGCTTCTGCTTCTCCCTCCCCTCTTTTTGCCCTTAGATCTGGCTTACACCCAAACTGTTTTGCTTTTAATAAGGCATGTTTTAAATTCTCCTGTTTTCTAGTTGATGCCACCGCCTCCCTACTCCTCCTTCCTGCACTCTCCTCCCCTCGTAACTTCCTCCTCCTCCTTTCCATGCAGCATCTTCGGTTAGGATAAGGAGGAGGTGGGAAGAAAGATCATGGCAACATGATTGAGCATCTGAGCAAAAGTTCAGAAACATGCCTGATACATGAACCTGAAAAGAATGGGGTGGGGTGAGGATACTTGTTCTCCAGCTTGGCTCAGCGATAAAGAGCAAATTGGGTAAAATTTGGCCATTATTTCTAATGGGAAATGTTATTTGGGGATTTCCAGGGGTCTGGGAGGGCCATTTTAGGACCAAATTTTACCAAATTTGCTAGGGACCTACTTCTAGTGGTTCTCTAAAGACTCCTCAAGTTTCATGAAGATTGGACTTCGGGGAGGGCACGTTATGGGCCCCGAAAGAAGGTGCCCCAGCCACCTTCAATCTCCATTATTCCCTGTGGGCAAAACTAGGGAAGCTATCTCGAGGTCTGGGGTGGCATTTTGCAAGCAAAATCCTCCAAATTTGTAGGAGACCTAATCCTCACTGTCCTCTAAAGACCCCTCAAGTTTCAGGGAAATTGAACCCCGGGAAAGGCATGATCAATTGGTTTCCCCAGTTGCTATCATTTTCTCTCCACAATAGGAAAAATGAGGTTGCTGATGGCACCTTCTGGGGGGGAACTAAAATAGCTCCCCAAGGTCCAATCTCAGTGAAACATTGGGGGGGGGGGTCTTTAGAGGACAGTTAGCAGTAGGTTTCCGGAAAATGTTGTGCATTTATTGTGCAAAATGCTACTCAAGCCCCTGGATAGCTCCTGTAGTTTTCCCCATAGGTAGTAATGGAGATTGGAGGTGGCTGGGGACAAACAGGCAGGAAAGAGTTGATTCTGGCTGACAGCAAGAAACGCCATGGCTTCCCACATAGGGATTGCCCACCCCCTTTTGCATAGATGCCCCCCCTTCCTGATGGGCCGAGGTGCAAGATCTCAGCAGAGGTATGGAACCCCTGTTTTTAGTCCCCCTCGGAAACCCGGTGGGTTTTTTTCCCAATAAATCCAATTAAGTAAACAAGTTTCCCTCTCAAAAAAGCTGCAGAGGAAGATTTGAGCAACTGCAAAGAGAAAATGCATCATAGGATACCATCTCTGTTCTTGGAGGAATGGGGAAGAAACACGTGCCAATCTGAGCACGTGTGCAGTGTGGCCCCAGTGTGCGAGTGAACAGGAAAGCAACGGGGAAACACATGTAAATGCATTCATGTGTCATGCACATGTAATTCGTCTCGTGAACTTTGGCTCTGGGTTGGATTCCATGGATCTGTTCCACTAGCTGAGACCCCTTCCTTCAGTGGAAGGCTCCTTGTGCCAGAAGAAAGTGTCATCACTAGCAGAATGGATCTGCAGGATCCAGCCCGTGGGTGCAGGAAGCAGAGATTTTTTTCCAGTGGAACTTGCTTCCTAGACAAGCAGTATGTCTTTTGAGTACCAGAGGCTGCAAACAACGTGGGGTGGACTTCCTCTTCCTACCATGTTTGCGATCATCTTGCCAGCCACATCATACTGGTCTGGACGAATCTTGCTCTGAGGCACCGAGGCAACAAGGCGATATGGGGACACATGCCTTGTACACCATGTGTCCTGTCTGAGATGAGGCAGAAGGTGTTGTTTGAATGATTTCATATTTTTAAAATCTGTTGTTTGTAATGTCTGTTTTATAAAATTGTTTTATATTGTTACCTGCCTTGGGTCCTGAGATGCTCCAAAGAAAGGCAAGCATATAAATATTTTAAATAAATACCTAATCACTTAACTGGACCTAAAGCATTCTACAGCTCTCTGGCCAGTACTTGTATGTCCCATTACCTTTGTATCTGAGAGAGATTTCTGTGTGGTGGTTAGAGTGTCAGACTAGGATCTGGGTGACCGAGTTTGGAATCTGCCATGGAAGCTTGCTAGGTGATCTTGGGCTGCTCCTAGACTAGCCTAGCTCACAAGGTCGTTGTCTTGATAAAAATGGAGAAGGAGAAATCTTGCGAGCCACTTTGGGTCCCCATTGGGGAGAAAAGCGAGGTAGAAATGAAGTCAATAAGCATCATCAGGTCGCTGATAGTGGCCTTTTCCATATTGGAATTACTGTCTCCCCTGTGTCAATTAAGAGATTGGAGGTGAGATCCTGAGCAGAATTACACCACTGTAAGTTCATTTACAGCACTCAAAAGTAATGTCAGAATTCAGATTTATTTTAGGGTAAGTGGGAGAGAGGAAAGATTTGCTTACAATTTACTGTTGGGGGGGTCAAGCCACATCATCTTTGTGCATAGCAACTTCATTTTTTCAATATTTTGCTTATTGCCATGATGTTATTTGAATATCATAAACTTGGTTAAGGGAAGAGCCATGTTTAGCCCAGGAACCAGTTACCCCGGGGATGCTTTTGTGCCGAATAGTGTTCCCCCAGAAGAGGACTGCACGTGAAGTTTTAATTCTTGCCTTAAACCAACTTGTATACAAGGGTCTGAATGTCTAAAGATGTGCCTCATTTCATTTTCTAATATGGCTAGTGAAAGAGGAATGAATGACATGAGTGGGTGTCTGTTGCGCATCATTTAACGCCCTGAGGATTGATTGAAATCGATGCTTTCTCATCTCATCCTGTGTTTATAAACTTGGGTCTCCTTCAAAAGTCTGTCCACGTGTAATATAGATTTTGCTAAGTTCTAGGCAATAATAGTCTGATTATATTTTGCAAAATGATCAAAATAAAATGGAATTAAAACCACTGAATTGGCTGACTTCCTTTGCCAAGGAGAAATTTCATTACAGATCAGCACTTTGTTGTTGTTGAATTCTTTTTGGTCATGACTTTTCCCCTCTCTGTTCATTAATTAGGCTGGATAATGTGTACTATAGAAGTGTTTAGTTCAGTGCTTTTAACCCAGAGGTCAAATACTGAACGATATTTAGTGTAATCTGGCAAAATAGCCAGTCTACTTTGTCAATATAATCCATTATTTTACTTCTTGGCCCCCAATATTCATTCAGGGTATGTGCAACTACCTCCTTTCTTTCTTTCTTTCTTTCTTTCTTTCTTTCTTTCTTTCTTTCTTTCTTTCTTTCTTTCTTTCTTTCTTTCTTTCTTTCTTTCTTTCTTTCTTTCTTTCTTTCTTTCTTTCTTTCTTTCTTTCTTTCTTTCTTTCTTTCTTTCTTTCTTTCTTTCTTCTTTCTTTCTTTCTTTCAAACCACATCAGCTCTAATTAGCAGTGGCTATTCATGAGGTCGGTATCTCTCATCCTTTAACTGGGATCTGGGACTTTCTGGTTTGCAAAGGATGTGCATACCATTGGGATTGGCCCCTCACGAAGTTGAATGTCTCACTGGAATGTTTTTCCATTGTTTACATTAGTTTTTTGTTTATTTAAGGATATTTACTTCACTTTTCTCCCTAATAGTTTTACCCAAATTGGGGGGGGGGGTCTCCTTGCAAATTGGGGGAATTAGCATAGAAGGAGACACAGCAAGAGGGGTAACTAGCAGGATCTCCACCAATGTATACTAGGATCATTCCCTTAGAGGATGCTCTAATAAACAGGTGGGTTTTCAACAGGAATGGCTTTTTATTAAGGGAGCAGTGAAAGGCAAACACACAGGAAAAACACATGGCATATGCACAGAGCTAAGTGGAAAATAGGGAGGAAGAGGGAGAAAGAGATTCAAGGTCAGGCAGTATTTACTGCATTCAACATGCAGTCCAGGAAATGAGTTACAGCTGGCTAGAAAGGGTTCCTGGAACTTCATCTGAAGAGGATATTCTGGGGGTGGTTGGATTTCTCATCTCTGCTTCCTAGTTTGGTGTAGTGGTTAAGAGCGCGGGACTCTAATCTGGACAACTGAATTTGATTCCCCACTCCTCCACTTGAAGCCAGCTGGGTGACCTTGGGTCAGTCACAGCTTCTCGGAGCTCTCTCAGCCCCACCCACCTCACAGGGTGATTGTCGAGGGGATAATAATTACATGCTTAGTAAACCACTCTAAGTGGGTGTTAAATTGTCCTGAAGGGTGGTATATAAATTGAACGTTGTTGTTGTTGTTGTTATTAGTTTGGCGTTCCTTCCTCAGTGGTGTTGCCCTGCTGTTGCTACTGCTTCCCTGGCCTCCAGCTGGGAAGAGAGGGGGGGGGGGTTGCTGGCACCTTTGTCCTCCTCATCCTCCTTGCTTCAGCCCTACACTTTTGTAGTGGGTGCCTGGTTCTGTCCCCACCCATCCCCTGACCACTGCTGTTCAGTTAATCCGGTAGTGTTTTTAATGTGGATGTTATTGGGTCAGCAACCTCTTCCTCCCTGCATAGTAGCTGTCAGTCGCAAGAAACCACCTGACAATACTCTGCTGGGAAGCATTGCCCAGAAATAATGATGGCAGAGAAGTAATTTCTGTGTTTCCATCAACACCACCGAGTTTTAGCTGTATTAATAGCATTTCTGCATTACGATCGCACACCCCTGCTTTAGCTGTCAGCTCAGAAGTGCTTCTAGGATGGCAGAACAGTTGCTTTCCACCCTCCCTTAAACTTATTTCTTAAACCCTTTACCAGTGAAATTGGCCCAGGCTTTGTGAGGATGGAACCATTCTTATGGCTTAAGATAAGGTGCAAAGAACTGGTAGTGCTCTTCTCCATTTTAGCATCCTTATGTCTCTCAAAAGTTCCCTTGATTCCCTTGCTCACGCTAACGCGGAGACCATTGGCAGAGCATGGAACAGGTGTGTAGATATGCCGGGTGTGTAAGAGCGCGGATGTTGGTGGTAGCTCCTCCTTTTGTATTTAACCGATGCTAAGATCATGGTGATTCTTGCAGTTGTGCAAGAGGCACAGGAGGGTGAATGGTGAAAAGAGAATGCAGCCTAGTTGTGGTCACATAAGGTCCCAGTTATATTTTTTAGGATGCGTGTGAGAGCAGACTGTTACATTAATGAAGTAATAAAATTATTAAAATTGTGAAATGCAATGGGAAGAGATTTTCCTTAAATGGAAAATTGATGTTGGTTCCATTCGATGTTTGTTGTTCATTGTTATGTGGCTACAAGCTCATTTTCTTGTGATTAGTCAAGTAGCTTTTGGAAAGGTGATTGCTATTTTTTAAGCAGGTGTGCTTTCCCAGCACAAGTCATCAAACAGGGTAGCCAAGGCTGTTTCAGTCCTAAAACCAGCAATCTAAGCAATAAGCAGCAGTGACCTAAGCACATCTCTCTTTATTCTGCAAGGCTATTTCCCGTTTTATTTCTTGTGCAGCTCCTGAAATCGTATAGTAGAGGGAGAGCTGCTGTGCATAAACATTTACATAATTTGTTTTAACATGCAGGTGTGCGTTGTTAACATTTTGAAAGTCACTTTTCTGTGACTTAGCCTTGCTAACTATAGTTGGGCTATGTTCTGTTTGTCTACAGCCCTACGGGACCAGAGAGGTGTTTGCTCTTTTCCTTTTGTACACATTACATTATCTAATAAAAAGGCCGTCTAGATCCCTTTGTGAAGCAGATATAAGTGCTATGCAAAAGAAGCAAAACAATTAGCTCTCGAAATTGAAACTCTGGGCCCTTGCTGTGCCTTCAGCTTGCCTGCTTTTAGCACAAAGAACGTAATTTCAGGGCACGGAAGAAAAGGTCTGTCTCCCTCTCGTTGATGAATATTAAGTGCTCCAATATGCTCATATTTTGAACATTTGAATAGAACTGTGACAGAAACAGGAGTCTTCGTCTAATAGCAGTAATTGTTCTCTCTGATTTACCTGTCTTGTGCTGCCAGAAATGGAGCTTATCTAAGACTAATATCTGGTAATCTGGAATACCTTTGTGTAGTTTATACACTAATATCACATTTCAGTTTTTAAAATAGCACTGCACTCTTTTATCTCTATCTTTTTTTTTTGGTTAAGCAATAAAGATCTTTTTTTTCATATGCTGATATTTGTTCGGAGTTGCTCATTGTGTTATAATGGGAACTTCTTTTTTAATAGGTCCTCTAGGAGGAACCTTACAAAATCACTCAGTGTTTCGTTTATTCCAGTCTTTTAAAATCTTCCAGGTATCTAGAGAAGGGTATGTTTTAAAGTACTAATTAAAAAGAGGAGGGAAAGAATAAAGCTAAAAATTTCATAGAAATTTGAAGTACGTGCTGTACCCATTTTCAGATTCTTCCTGAGCACAGTACTCTCTAATATTACCATGCAATAAGATATATGCATTTATTTGTAATTTGACTATTTGATTTAGTGTATTCCTTTTAATTTAGGATGCAATAATATTAGTAGCATTCTGATAACTAATATTTATCCCAGGTAACCACTGTTACGGCTTTTTTGTACCTTCAGTCAGCATGCCAGTTCTTCTGCAAATCAATCCCTGCTTCCTCATTTGTAGGAAATTTGGATGGATAAAATGTTTTCCTTGAAACATTTTATTTGTTTGTTTGTTTATGTTTTTGGCTTCTAGCCTGCCTTCCCCACAAGCGGGCTCAGAGCAGGTTACAACAAAATAGAAATACATTTTAAAATCACAATCAAACCACATCATAGTTATCATCAGGGCTTTTTTTCAACTGGAACGTGATGGAACAGAGTTCCAGAACCTCTTGAAAATGGTCACATGGCTGGTGGCCCCACCCCCTGATCTCCAGACAGAGGGGAGTTGAGATTGCCCTCTGCTCCACAGCGCAGAGGGCAATCTAAACTCCCCTCTGTCTGGAGATCAGGGGACAGGGCCACCAGCCATGTGACCATTTTCTCCTAGGGCAACCCACTGAGTTCCACCACCTCTTTTCCCAGAAAAAAAGCCCTGGTTATCATAAAATACAGTTCCCAAGACAGCAACTAATATAATCCACCCCTGCCAACAGGGGTGTATGGGTCAGGGGAAGGGAGAGGGAACAGTCGTTGCTATCCACGCTACGACTCATGTGAGGGGTCAAGATGACCATATGGCCCCCCTTGACAAGAGACCGGTAGGGAGGCTTACCAAGGTGAATACGAGACCATCCTCAACCATGTGCCTGGCAGAACATCTCAGTCTATCAGGCCCACCGAAAGGATACAAAGATCTTGGCGAGCCCGAGTATCTACATACAGAGTTCCACCACGTTGGAGCCAAGACCAAGAAGGTCCTGACTCCAGTCGAGGCCAGTCAGGCTTCCCTGGGACCGGGGACTGCCAATAGATGTTTATCAGCTGCCCTAAGCACTCTCTGGGGTACATATGGTGAGAGGTGGTCCCGCAGGTATGCCAGTCCCAGTCCAGTAAGGGCTTTATAGGTCAAATCCAAAACCTTGAATCGAATCTGGAATTCCCTGGGGAGCCCAGTGTAGCTGCTGCAGGATGGGAGTAATATATGCCCTCTACGAGGTACCCATAAGGACACATGCAGCTGCATTCTGTACATCCATACATCTCTGGAACCAGGGTTGTAGAATGATCTTCCTGCTGAAATGAGGAGTTTGAGCTGGGTAACTGCTTTTAAAAAGAGCTGCTAGACTTGCTTATTGTGTCAGACTTTTCTGCTTTGGGCTTGTTGTAAGTTTGTGAAGCGTAACTTGTTTTTAGCTACCGTTTCCCCTAGCATTCGTTTCTTGTTGTATTGGGCTTTTTACTCTCTGTAAAGCGCTTTGCTTATATGTTTGAACAAATGTTTGTTCCATGTGCCGGGGATGGAGTGAATAGCTCCATCGAGTATAGTGGATTTATGATATTAACAAGGACAAGTGAGCCACCGTGAAGTGTTATAGAAATGATTGATTTAACAGTCAGAAAAAAGGGGGAGATGTACAATTATGGGGTGGCTTTTCCTGAAGTGCGCCAGAAGTATCTCTTCAGCACTCTGGGCAGTTGCTGGGGTAGTCATATGACACATCAGTGATTCAGGTTTGGAACTTCTCAGTGGTGGTGCCTTGCTTGTAGAGCTCCCCACCAGTGTTAATTCATCGGATGTATTTTCTACGCCTGATAAAAACCTTGATGTTCACTCTTTGCTTTTCAATACAGTCTCTGACCATACTGTTTCTGGAAGTTTTAATCTGCTGGTGGTTTTGTTTTACTTCAGGTTTGATAGCTTGTTCTACGTTGTATTTTTTCTAGGCTGTCTCAAGTACTATGACTTGTAGCTGGGTTTGGATTTTTTAAAACTTTGTATAGTTATATTCGTTTCATTTTAGTTAATGAGCAAGTGCTAATGCAGTTAAATAAAGTGGACATTTGAGGAACTTGATGGAAATGTGGGAGTGCAGGACGGACTATAGGCTAGGGCTACATGTCAGGCAATCCAAATAAATTTTCACTGCAAATTAAGGACCCTCATACCTCATACTTTTCCTGTTCTAGTTTTTTCTTACCTACCTTCTATGGAGGTTCCTCTATGATCTTGGGAAATATTTTTAGAAACGGGTACCACTTTTGCCCATGAGTTAACTTCTCTTTAGAGACATGAAGGAAATAGTCACTAAGCAGATACTTATATGGAATGGTGGATTACATTTTTTTTAAACTAATCAAACAAAAGAATAACGTAGGTATCAAATGTGTCAGAGATTGGCATGTTTAGAAATGGGTGGGTAGGTGTTATTGTTTAGATAATTGTACTTATTTTGGAACTCCTACTGATGGTATTCGTTGACGACACTAATAGCAACATCAAGCAGGGAGCCAGGAAAGATTGAGAGATTAGGAAGTTGCATGAGATTTTGCCTACAAATTTGACACAGGAAGAGAAACTTTATACTATATTTTATAGTAAAGTGGCTCATGTCTATTATGAAAGCAGGACACGCACAGAGGTTTCTATGTACTTCTCCGTACAAGTCGAGAGAAAAATGGGACTTACAGTATAATTCTAAACAGAGTTACTCCAGTCTAAGCCAACTGATTTCCATGGCTTAGGCTGGAGTAACTCTGCTTAGGATTTCGCTGCTAGTCGAGTTTTAGTCACATATTTCTCTGCACTTGACATGTATGTAGAAGTATTAAATAGAAACCTCAACCTTGTTTCTGGCTGGTCTGTTCTCATAATTGACATAAAAAGCATCCAAAAAAGAATATTGAGGATACTTGATATTAAAGGAGGCAGGGCAGAGAGAATTGGGGAACTAGGCCTGCTCAAGCCAAGAGTTTATAGAATCTTGGAGGTGAAGATTTGGTTCAGATTTGGAGATTTTGCATTTTTTAATTGTCCCCTTAATTCATAAATTTCCTATTGGAGGAAAGAAGCTGGGTACTTGTGAAGAACTGAAAGGGAATAAAATATATGGAAATATAGCCCCTCCCCTGAGCCAGATCTTCCATTCCAGTGTTGCCAAGTAGGCCCCCTCCCCTGCTTTGAAGCCTGCTATGAACTGTGCTAAAGTTTCCTGCGTTGCTGTTTTACTGCTACACCCAAAGACTGCTGTGCACGTGTGTGTATTCTGATACACGTGTCAGCTTCCTGCCTGCGTGTCAATTACCCTGCTGCAATAGACTGTGTAGTTTACTGACTCCATGTTTGGATAACTGCACAAAGGACTCTCTTTCTGGGCAGCCCTGCCCTGACCTGTATCTGGACTTCCAAGTGTGTGTTTGGACTCTGTTACAAGTGTGCCCCGTGCCTGCATTGCCATCTGCCACGGACCGTGCCTGTTCCCTGCTTTGGACTGTGTTTTAAAGTGTTGTTCCCCCTGCCTCCATGGAAGCCTGCCTCATATGGGCCCAAGCCGCTGCTAGCAGCCGGGCGCCTGCCGGGGAAACCTCCAGCGAGCCTGGCTAGGCGCTCCTTGGTCGGTTCCCGCCTGGAGCCTCCCGCGAGCCGGTCGCCGAGCTTGCCCTCGCTACCGGGCAGCCTGCTATCCAGCCCCAGCTATGCCCAGCCGGCATCCATGTTCTCAGGCAGCCAGAAGACCCTGGGAAGAAGACTGCTTTGAGAAGCCATTTCGGTGAAGCGGGCACACCACGTCCGCAGCGAGAGCCCCTCGCCCTGCTCTGCATATCTTAGGAGCCGCCCCGGAGAAGAGCTAAGTGCTGACCATCCCAAGCACTTAGAGAATGCATCTCAAAGGAACCTCCGCATTCCAGAAGCTGATGACATCAGGACAAGCCCTGTCCGCTGGAACATCCTTTCAGCCCACTTGGATTTCCCCCTCCCTCTTTTGTCCCCTCTTCCTGAGGTGTCACTTATCACAATCTGATTACCAAAGTGGCCCATCCAAGCCATTCAGTAGCCCATTAGACCCTTTGTTTTAATCTGTGAGAACCACCAAGTACAGCACCAGCCCCAGGGTACGTTTTGGGGTATTTAAGCTGGTCTCCCAGACCACTCGGTGCTCAGGCCATTCCCTATCCAGACCTCCTTGCTGTCCGTCTGTGGTCCCAGTGCTGGCATTGGGCCACCCTCGCTGCTGTGTCTCTGCTTCGCTCCAGGATAAGTGAGTATTCCCCCCTATCATCGTTGGGAACCAGCTAATGCGAACGTCTCTGTATTTCATACCCTGTATTTCTTAGGTCTTGTGTGTTCTCTGTATGCTTGTGCAAGCTAGGCTTACGCTACACTCAATACACGTGTTTGAACCTTACTCCTTGTCTGCCTCTTTTTCACTAGAGTGTCTGGGATCGGGACCTCCGTAAACATAGGTTATGATCCTCGCTTAATATTAATAGTTACAGACTGCTACAGCTAATTCCCCATTATAATAAAGAGCAGTTCTGGTAACAGTTTACTGGTGGAGAATGTGGGCATAACCCAGTTCGTGTGAATGCACGTGAGTCGACACGCGTGTCTTCGGCGAACTGACTTAGAGGAAAATTTTCCAGACCTCAGTGTAAAGAGCGCAATTTAGCTCAGGGAATTAAAAGTGTGAATGTGTGTGGCTCTAGCGAGCATTTCTATCTTGTGGGTTGGCTTTTTCCCCATTTCCTCCTTCAGCCAGCTTTGGACTACTTGCCTTTTGTGGTGCACCGCGAGGCCCTCCAGCCGTTATAACCGGTGTACTGTGGGTGAGGACCTCTGAACTGGTGAAGTTCCTGGCCACCTTCCGGGCCGCCTAAACGCGTCTATGTGGGTGGGATCCCAGAAGTAGGCTCTAGATATATACGCATATATATACTTCCTGAAGCAGCACATATAAAATTCTCTTCCGCCCTCCCCCGTCTCTCCTAAGTCCGTCCAAACCCCCGTTCCTGCCAGCACTTAGGCTTCAATCCCCGCTCCGGAGGAAACGTGAAGGGATCGATAGTCCGTTCGTTTGTTCAGTCAGTTTAGCTTTGGGAATCTAAAGCCAGGTTCCTGAAGCCCCGCGGCAGCAGGCCGCACCGTGCTTAAGAGTTTTAAGGAAGACTCTTGGGCGCCTTTCCGCTTGCGAGTTTTAAGTCAGACTCGTGGGCGCACCTCGCTTGGGAGTCAGTGGGACTCTGGGGCACATTTTCGCTTGAGAGTTGGTAGAACTCTTGAGCGCTTTTTCCGCTTAGGAGTACCGTAGCTTTACTCCTGGGCACTTTTGCTTGGGGACTTGCAGAGGCAGTCCTTGAGCGCGTTAGTCTTTTGGTCGAGGCTTGGAGACAGTTTAACCGTTTGTCTCTGAGCGCGAGGCCTGGGGACACTTTGAGTTTAGCTCTTGGGTAGAGAGCTTGAGAGCATTTTGGCTTCTAAGCAGAGGCTTGGGAGTACTTCAGTTTCCGAGCAGAGGCTTGGGAGCATTTCTGGTTGCCTGAGCAGAGGCTTGGGAGACCCCTTAGTTGCAGTTTCCGAGCAGAGGCTTGGGAACACTTTTTGGTTTTCTGAGCACATAGGCTTGGGAGACCCCTGAGCTTTGGCTTCTGAGCAGAGGCTTGGAAGCACTGAGCGTTTTTGGTTCTTGGGCTTAGAGAGCTTGAGAGCACCTTCTGAGCCAGTAAACTTTTCCTGGTCCCATGGCTTGTAAGCAAGCTTGAAACGGGAATAGGAATTTTCCTTCTCCCCCGGTGGAGAAGAACAGAGTGTAGGACCCTTAAAAATACCCTTGTGAACCTAAAAGTAGGACCTTAAAACCCCCTGGTAAAAACCCTTGAGGACCTGAGGGAAGGATAAACCTCCCAAAAGGAACATAGAGAGGAAGAAGTTGTTAAAACCCTTGAGCAGCTTTAATCGCCCCACCCCGGGTGTCGCTGGTCCACTCTTTAACCTCCCCCGAGATCAGCCTTAAACTAAAAAGTAAAATGTACCGGGCAGCCCCCACCGTGCCCCGCCTGGAGAAGTGGCTAGTTAAGAAGGGAGATTGCCCTTGGGAAGCCGGTTCCTTCAAGGGACCCGACCCGCTCCAGATAGTCAGAAGCGCCTTCCAAGATTTTTGTGAAAAGGAGAAACCCAGGTCCAGTAAGAAAGATAGATACGGAGCTTGGGCACTTTTCACCGCCCTACAGGACAGCGTGTCCCTAATTAATAAGCTACAGGCAGCCCAAGAAGAGCAGGAACAGGAGATAGAGCAGTTAAGGAAAGAAAAGAAGGAACATGAGGCGAAAGCAGCCGAGTGGCGTTCAGAACGCGTTAACTTCATGCTGGAGAAGCAGGGACTAACCACTGCCCTCCAAGACGCCCAGCACAAGGCTGAAGTAGCCACCGCTCGTGCCGATATGGCTGAGCACGCAGTAATTGAAGGACAGGAGAAGATTGCAAAATTAACCCATGCTGCCCAGTTCATGGCAGAGCAGAAAGTCGCAAAGATAGCCGCAGCGGACCACTCCGCTTGTAAGAGGGAGCTAGAGGCCCTAAAGCAGCACCTGGGGATGCAGCAGGCCGTAATTTCCGCCGTGCATCCCGCAGCCCTCTTGGCCCTCCCCGAAGGTAGTACCGACAGCTGGTCACCTCCTTCGCCCCAGCCCGAGGAAGCTCCACAGCCCCTCCATCCGATAGCTACCAAAGAAATTGTCACCACAGACGATGATGGCAGGAAGACAGACCGAATAGTTAAAGAGACCCGCAATTGGAGGCCCGATGAGCTCCAAGCCATAGCGGACCGCATGGGACCCCTGAAACGAGACTCAGCTATACAATGGTTTGCACACGTGACCATGTCACAGCCCTCCGCCAGTGGCTCCGATGTAGCTCAGCTGGCTCGCCATTGTGCCAGCCCCGAAATAGTCACCTCCCTCAACGCATATATTTCTAACCGGAGACTAGCCACTCGCAGTCAGTATGGTGCCATGAAAGAGTTGTGCGCCTTCCTGTGGCCCACCAAGAGTTTAAAAGCCCTGTATATTGCAGAGTCTCAAAAACCCGGAGAGGATCCAGAGGCATATTTAGCCAGGAAACAGCTCCTAGCCGAACTAGCAGACGAGGTAGATTTAGATTTGAGCGACATGCCGGACTTCGACGACTTAGAATTCAGGAGGGCAGTCATAGATGGACTCAACAGCACCACTCGCCTAGCCCTAGCAGGAGTCGAGCCCGGGAGCATTACATGGGGAGAGCTGGAATCCCGCATCAGGAGCATTGCTGGCCTGTTGCGAGAGACCGGCGCCATCCGCCATGTGAAGTCCCCGGCCTCGCGTAGAAAGGAAAGCGAGCCGATTAGTGCAGTTACCTATGCCAATCATGGCCCCCACTCTCAGTACCGACCACAGGGACGCAGCCCGTATCCGGAGGCAAGGGGAGGAATCCTGAGGGGAAGGAGCAGTAGCTTTAACCGGGGAAGAGGACCGAGGGACTACCGTCCGGGAGTTTCCTTTGCGCCTACCCCGAGTTACAGTTCCTCCTCCCAGCCGGGACCCCACGAGCCCCGACTACAGGATGCACCCATAGCCCCTTCTCACTCGCGAGCATCGCACCCGTACCACCATCAGGTCTACCCGCCTCCAGATCAGTCTAATGCTTGGGGAGCATCGCAGGGCGACCACGAGGGCTACCGGGACCGCGGCAGCACGCCCCAGTCCAGGGACTCCCTCCGTTGGGAACTATGGATGCGCCTCAAAAACATTGGAGCGAACATGGAGCTCTTCGACGGAAAGCCCACGTCCGTTCTAATGAAGGCGATCATGGAATGGGAAGACCAGCAGCAGCCCCCAGTACCTCCGTCGGCGCCCCCTTTGCCGCCGGACCCTCCCTTCTCGAATCCCCCGATAGCTGCGGTTCGGGAACGCCCGAGCCCCAACAACCCCTTTAGAGGAAGCGCCGCTTCCACCGATCAGGGTGCAGGATCAGAATAGGGTTGCCCCGAGTCCCAGTCTCCCTCCGTGGGCATAGTTGCCAAACTAAAGCCGGACACATGGGGGAGACCGACAGTGAAGGCAGGGATCGGGACTCCCGGGGAAAAGAAGAAGCCTGCCACCCTCCTCATAGATACCGGAGCTTCACTTAATATACTCCGGCCCACCTTAGTCACAAAGGGCACCCAGACCCCCACTACCATGCAGCTCGCCGGTTTTGGGGGCGGCACGCAGGAATCCCCGGTCTGGCAGGATATCCCCCTCTCCGTTGGGAACCTGGCCACCCGGATTTCGGCGTGCGCAAACCGGGGAGAAGACGATGGACTTTTGGGCATGCCATTCTTCCGTGCCGAGGGACTGACCATTGACTTAGCGAACGGGCTCCTGTGGCGCATCCCGGGAGGCCCAGACTTTGTTAATGCGGTCCATCGATGCGCAGCCCTCAAGGCCCCCCTTCCTCTCGCCCCCATCACAGGAGACCCCTGGGCTCAGGACTTTCCCGAAGTGTGGGTGACAGACAAGGCCGAGTGTGGGATAGTGAAGGGCGCCTGCGTCCTGATTGAAGGAAAGGACCCCCCTCCCCAACGACAGTACAAGTACCCAGCGGAAGCTGAGGCAGGGATAGCCAAAACTATAGAAGGACTCCTTGAGTGGGACGTCATACTCCCGATGCAGTCCATCTGCAACGCCCCATTGTGGCCAGTTCTAAAAGCAGATGGAGTGACCTGGAGAATGACGGTCGACTTCCGTGCCCTGAATGCCACCACCCCTCCAGTTGCCCCGGTTGTGGCCAAGTATAATGAGATCCTAACGGCCATTGCCGCTGGGTCCCGGTTCTACTCGGTCATAGACCTGGCCAATGCTTTCCACTCCATCCGGTTGCATGAGTCTTGTTGGTACAAGTTCGCGTTCACTTTCCGCGGCCAGCAATACGCATTCAAGCGGACCCCCCAGGGATTCCACTCCAGCCCCAGCATTTGTCATGCTCATGTAGTTCAGATGTGGGAACGCCTCCAACCCTCCTCGAGGCCCCACGTACTGAGCTACGTGGATGACATTTTGGTCCACGCCCCCACGGAAGAATTAGCCCGCCAAATCACCAGGGAAGTCCTGGAACTCCTCCGCGAGACTGGGTTCAAGGCTAGCAGGGAAAAGGCCCAATTGGTTCAGACCAGCGTCAAGTACCTGGGTCTGACCCTGGGACCCGAGGGTCGCACCCCGGACGCCCAGCGAATGGAGGTCATTTCCAAGCTGCCTGCACCCACCGATGTCCCCTCCCTCAGAGCCCTTCTAGGAACTTTTAACTTCTTCCGAGACTTCATCGAGTCCTTTGCAGACAAAGCTCGCCCCCTTTATGCTCTCCTCAAGAAGAACACTCCCTGGGAGTGGGGACCGGAGCAACAGACAGCCTTAGCCGAGCTAAAGCGCAGTCTGGCCGCAGCCCCGGCCCTAGCCCATCCAGATGTTACCCAGCCCTTCTTTATCCAGTTGGCAGTATCAGACAAGAGCATAGGAGCCACGCTCACCCAGCAGCAAGCAGGAACCGCTAGAGTAGTAGCCTATGCCTCTCGCAACCTAACCGCAGTAGAAACTAAGTTTAGCCCATGCGAGAAGACATGCCTTGCTCTGGTTTGGAGTCTGACCCATTGGGAATTTATCATATGAGGTTCACGTACAATAGTTCAAACCACTCACACGCCCCTCAAATATATCCTGTCGGGAAAGATACAAGACGGACAAGTTTCAAACGCTCGCATAGCCCAGTGGACCCTGGCCCTGGTCAACCGCGGAGTAGAATTCAAAAAGGAAACCACTGAGCCACCAGCCCCCTATGGCCTATTGGTAACCGGGACCGAGCACGAGTGCCCCCTGGACCCGCCACCACAGGTTGTCTGGCCAGTCACTTGGGGAGTCCCGCTAGAGGAAGCCTGACAGAACGGCTTCACATGCTGGTTCTGTGACGGCTCCTCCTTTCACGTTGGAGGCTCCCCTCGGACAGGCTACGGCGCCGTGCGAGTGAGCGACGCCCATACCCTCAAAGGTCCAGCCCGTCCCCATTCCAGCCAAGCGGCTGAGGTGCAAGCGCTTCTGGCGGTGCTTGAGTTTGAGCCCCCAGAAAGCCCACTTGCCATTTACACAGACTCGGATTGGACGGCCAAAGCCGCCACGGTCTGGCTCCCGGTGTGGCAGAATCAGGGGTGGAGAGCTAGCAATGGGAAACCCGTAGCCCACCTACAGCTATGGCAGCAAGTAGCAGCACTCCTCCAGTCTCGCTCAGGCCCAACGCAGGTGACCCATGTCAAGGGACACCAGAAGACGAACTCAGAGACCGCTTATTGGAATGACCAGGCAGACCTTGCAGCCAAGGCAGCCGCCACTGAAAGTGCTCCCCCACCGGAACTAGCCACCGATTGTCCCCTCCGCCCTGTCACCACTCGGGCACAAGCCCGCAGCCAAGCTCAGGGAACCGCAGGAACACTAGACCTAGCACAACTGCAGCTATCTGACCCAGAAATAACTGACCTCCTAACCGCAGGAAGGGATCAGACAGGAAGACTCATGATCAGAGAAGAGGAAGGCATAGTTTGGGCAGTAGATGCAGCCGGCGAACGCCATTGGGTAGTACCATTGGAAGTTAGGGCTGACTTAATTCAGTTTGTCCACGAGCAGGGACACCGAGGCAAGGATCTGACTCTGGAAAGGGTAAAAGAGGTTGGTTGGTGGCCTGGCATGCGCACCGAAGTAGCGCAATGGGTAGACAACTGTCTGTCCTGCGCTATGGTTAATGCAGACCCCACCGGACCTAGAGCTCCCCTCCAGCATCAGAGAATTGATGGACCCTGGGCTCGCATACAGATTGACTTTATCGGCCCCCTTCCCCCCACTGCTCGTGGCAATCGCTACTGCCTCACTGTCATAGACCCCTTTAGCAAATGGGTCGAAGCGTTTCCGTGCAAGCGCAACAATGCAGCCACCACAGCCAAACTACTGTTCAACAATGTCTTTTCAAGATGGGGCATTGTGCGAGTCATGGACTCCGATTTAGGCTCACACTTTATCGGAGAAGTTACACAGGAGCTTTGTAAAGCACTAGGCATCCAGCAACGGTTCCACATAGCCGGCCACCCTCAAGCTTCAGGCGCCATAGAAAGAACCAACCGGACCCTCAAGGAGGCTCTCCGCAAGATGGTTCGCTCCTCCGGGAGAGACTGGGATGAAAAACTCCCCATAATCCTAATGGCCATTAGAGGCACTACCGCAGTTCACGGGCTCACACCCCATATGGTAATGACAGGGCGAAGAATGCAACTCCCGGAAGCCTTCTGGCTAGATACGCAGCTCCCTTCCGACATGCAGCCCGTAGTGATTAATGATGCTTGGGTCCAGGACCTGCTCTCATCCATACACGCCGTCCACATGCAAGTGGCCCAGAAGTTGGGCACAGCTCAGAAGGATATGGACCGCAAATTGGGATGGGTCAGGAACCCCAGGCAGTGGGAAGAAGGACAGCTCGTTCTGTACAGGAAGTTTTCGCAAAAGGCGCACTCACTAGCAGCCAAGTGGCAAGGCCCAGTCCCTATCACAAAAAGAGTCTCCCCAGCTGTCTATCAGGTAGCCATCCAGAGAAGGACAGGAGGAACGTGGCTAAAATACTTTCATGCCTCTCAGTTAAAAGAATGGAAAGGGAAGCCGCTGCAAACCGCCCCTCCTGTGTACGACCCTGGGGGAACCTCCACCAGTCCAGCCCCCCTCTGCCCAGTGATTCGCCAGATATCCCTCCACCCTGGGCCAGAGATACCGTGTGTCCCCTTAGACCAGACCTTTGTAGCTTTAGAATAAAAGAAATAGTAGAATATGTAGATATCGGTGTAAATGTTAAAAGTTTTTCCAATTCTATTCTTTAACTTCATTAGGCGGGCCCCACAGTTGGGACCCTTGGGGAAGACACGGCAACCAAAGCCAAATAGGACCACCACCGAGAGTGATTCTTAATTGGATTGTAAGCCGCATGTTTGGAAAAAAATTGCACAGGCAAAAGAGATTTGCTGTGTGTGAAGGTGGTTGGAGAGGCTTTGGCCCAAAAGTGAATGCGTTTCCAATATTGGAGACACACCAATAAAGGTGATCTCTGTATTTGAAAACATTTCACCCGCCGTGCTGGTGAAGATCCCGCATCTACGTAGATTCGGGATCTCACCTGCCAGACCCACGCTTTCGCATGATGGTCGGCTTTGGCTTTGAGGGCCGTGCCTCCCCTGGAAAAGGACCCCCAGATAGCCCAACATCCCTCTTTTACTAATGTTCATATTCGTCATGGTGAGTTGCTATACGGCGCCACCATCCAGTACGCTTTAGTGCAAAAGTAAAAGACCCGCCAGTATTTTGTAAATATGTTACCTCTGGAATGTGTTATTGAGGTGCGTTCGCCACGCACAAGGGGCAGCGTGCCTCATTTACATAGCCAGAATCCCCCGCGCCAAGATGACCCCCGAATAACCCAGACCCAGTGGCGCCGGCAGATCTCGGCCGCCTCCGCCGCTTTTCGATAAACGCTGCCGAGCACCTTCGGCTCCACTTCGGCCCTTTCCGCCAGCAGCCGCCCGCCCCACGAAATCTTTTCCCTTGCCCGTACCGTATAAGGGAAAAGAAGGGGGGGAGACATGTTGAAGATATAATGAAGCCATGCCAGGCCTTCCAAGTGAGGGCAACCCGAAAGTACCCCAGACCCGTATGCTTCGTGCTCAGTGCATTTTTCTTTTTTGCTCAGTGCATTTTTCTTTTTGCCCGGTGTACCTTTTTTTTTAAAACCAGAAAACGGGGCCTCCCGAGGGAGTCCCTCCAAAAATTGGTTGTCCTGCAAACATATGACGAAGGCCTATTTTTGAAAATTAAAGCGAGGGCCCCCGTCTGCAGCAACCCTTATAGTTACTGGATACCGCTCTCTAGTTTTTTTTTCCTTTTAAAGCGGCAAGGCCAGGCCGAGCCGGACCGATAGCTCCCAGCCCGCAAAATAAAAGCAGCCCGCCACCGAGCAAGGGGCACCTGAAGGTCACATAGCCTAGGCACCCAGAGACCCTTGGAGCGAGTTTGCATAATCCCGCCTAACGCACAGCCGACCCTTGCTCGACGTAAAGACGTTTCCCCTCTGAAATATACACGCTTTAGAAAGAAACCTTCGCATAGGAGTCCCCCAGAGCAACAAGCTGGAAGGCTCGCTTAGTGCTCCGGGACTTCTCGTTCGAACCCCGCTTAACATACAGTGCTGGCAGAAAAACGCCCTCCCTTTTCTTTTTCCCTACTTCACCTCACTCATTTATTTTGCTGCAAGAAACTCAGGGAACCTGTACTTATATCCGCAGGTCTCCCCAGGATATTTTCACTACAGAAAGGAAAAAGGAAGGCCAGGAGATGAGGCACCTGGCTACTCTGTGTTTGCTCGTACTGGCAGGCACCCTAATAGAGGGACGCCCGTCCAAATTAATGCCCTACCCCCACTGGAGATGTATTAATACACTGGCAGGAAATGAAATGATGGTCTGCAAGGTTGTGCAGCAGAGCAATATGACCACCCCCACGGACCGCACAAACTTCCGCAGTTGCGAAGAGCAGTGGATCCGACCCCCAGAGCTTGTTATTTTATGTGTGGGAGTCAAAACTATGTCCCAAGAACTAGTGTGTTACTCGCCCACCGATACCGTTTCACCACTTGCTCCGATTCCTTGTATGTTTCTCCCCCGCGTCAGGCCTGCCCCCACCGCAGTCCCGGTGGTAGACAAATATACCACCCCTGCCAATGTCGAAACCTCGCCCGTTGTCACTGAGGCTTTTGGACCATACTGTGAAGTTGTTTTAGTGTCGGCCGCAGTATGGAAGGCAGGAGACCCCTTCAGAATGACCATCCTACTAGGCACCACTACCACTGAATCTGCATCAGTCACTATCACGCCCCCTTCAGGCACGGCTCTCTCCTTCGCTATAGAACGCTGGGAGAACCTGACCTGGATTGTAAAAGAGGAAGACCTAGCCAAACACGGCCCACCCGATTGGATACTGGTTCAACAGACGCCCGAATGCCAAACCAAGCCCCTAGTAGAGAAATTTCACCGGCTTGGGCTGCTCTTTGTAAATTTGACTCACGAACCAGGCAATTATTCCCTGCTGATCCGGACCCAGGAGACCCACACCATCCAAATTGACCCTTTGATTGCTAGCAATGAACAATTAAGCCAAGGCGGCACGCATATAGTGGGCTCCCATGTTTTGAAAACTGACATTCGAGAGAGAGTTCTAGTCCGCCCGCAAATGTCTTTAAAAGAGATCCGCATAGACTTAGCTGAGCTAAATGTAACCCAGAGGCTGCCGCAGTGCGCTCCCTATCTGGAGGCCGGTAGCAAGGGTTGGAATGCATGGCTACAACTGTGGATCGACCCCTCTCCTTCTCTCTCGCGTGCCAGACGAAGCATTGCCGACTGGACTGCTCCTGCAGCCGGAGGCTTAGCAATCATGGATTCGGTCAACATTGAGACTCTCGCTAATAAGTTTGCCCATGTCACGACTAGCATCTCCGACTTAGGTAAACCGGTGGTGCAGTCCCTAAATTCCATTTCGAATGGGCAACACGAGATCAGCTCCATTTTAGTTAACTGGGAGAGTCAAATTGAAAGAGATTTTTCTCTGCTGCTCAAAGGGACACAGTCTTTTGAACGCAACGTGTCAATAGCCATGGCATGTATGCAAGCCCAACAATTAAATCAGGCTGTGGCCATGGGGCTAATTCGGCAAGCCACGGACGGGCACTTGCCCCTGGAAATTAAAAGATTGATTACGCCCAAATTGTCACCTATAGAACTGGAGCTTGAATCCTGGTGGTCTCTTGTAAATTCCTCATTCTCACCGACCACCCAGGAGCTTAAATTATTTTTATTAACGGCCAGTGCGCATGAGTCATTCCACGTGTATCCAGTCGTGCCTCTGGGACTCCAAGTCAGTGACACCGAAGTCCTCTACGCTCGCCACCCCGACCATTGGGCCCGCTTCACCCCGACCGGATGGCAGCTCGTCAGCCTCCAAGGGTGCCAGCATCGAGACCAGACCGGCTTCATTTGCCAAGACCAAGCCTTTGCACCACATCACCCCTGTGTAGCCCCGCAAGTCGACGCCCTCAACGAGTGCTCCTTTGAGGTCGTCCGGGAGAACAGCTCCGCTGTGGTCTACATTGGGAAAGGATGTGCCTGCGTGCGAACGGCCTGCGATTTTGTGGTCCTGAACTCGTTCCAGCTGAAGCCCGTGATCCCGGGAGTCAATCGCTGCTTTTGCAACCTGTCTTCGGTGGCAGCCTGCGACTTCACCTACACGGTACCGGTCTGGACCCAAAAAGAGATCCTGGTGGCACCCTCCATCTATCGCTATGTGAAGCCTGTCTCCCTTGGCATCGGTCTGGAGCTAATCCACGAGCTCCTGGCCCACCCGCAGCTCCACCGCACCCTCCAGAGCATCCAGAGGGACGGGGACACCACTGCTTTGGTTGTGTCCCACAACGGGAAAGAGATTTTGGATCTCGTCCAGCGGATTAAGACCACCGGCGAGCACTCGTGGTGGGAGACCCTCTTTGGTTGGAGCCCCACTGCCACTGGAATTTACAATTTGGCTCTGCACCCGATCGTTGTGATTTTGGCCTTTCAAGTTTTATTATGTGCCTCATTACTTTATTTGGGCTGTTGGAGCCGCCGACAGCTCCAGCAACTCCAGCTGTCTTACCGCTTGGATCACTATAGCCCCGACCTTCTTCTGCCTTAAGGGTTGTTCTTGGCGCCCCGTTTTAGCCTTTGTTTGTTTTATTGCTTGTGTTGTTATGATCATGTGTACGGATCCTGAACCAGCCCCATGGACGCTTTGCTGCCGGACACCGCTCCGAGGCCCTCTTGTGGACTAGGGGGGGACATATTTCTCTGCCTCCCAGCCCACGGCCCGTCTCCAGACGACCGCCAGCAACGCCACCTCCATGAGGACTAGAACTGTGTGCCTGAAGCCCTTCTCGCCGCCTGCCGACCCTGCTCTGCGGATTGTCGCAGACAGCAAGGTGGGGTGGAAGTGTGCTTTGGAGCACATGAACTAAGTTTGCTTGTTCTTGTATATATGCAACCCAGTCCAGCAGCTGTACTGCAGACTGAGCCGTCTGTGATCTTTGTGCCCTATTGTTTTATGAATTTCTTTGCATTGCTTCTTATGAATTTTAACTCCCATGAATTTAGCCCCGAACTAGTCCCTCTCTCTATCTATTGCAAGTGCGCCCATGAACTTTATCCCTATGAATTTGATTTTAACCCTAGGAATTGCCTTTTTAACCCGACTCCCTCCGCCGAGGTAATTCTAGCATATCCATTATTTTATGAATTTGGTTTTAACCGGGACCCCTCCGGAACGGTCTCTTTTAAAGGTTATGTTATTTCTGATTTTAAGCTCGATGAATTTGGTTTTAATCTGACTATATGAGTTGGTCTTTTAATTGCAGAGTTTATTTTTCTGACCCCCTATGAGCCCTTCCGCCGCTCACCCCTCATGAATTGTTTCCACGCACTTGCTTTTACTCTTGCTGCTTTTATTGGTTTTAACCTCCCGAATCATTGCTTTTAATCCTATGTATTTATGTATTTATGGTTTTAATTATCTATGAATTGTTCAACCCTTGATGAATTGATCTATGCCTTGCTTGCACACTTCACGTTCATCCTCTATGAATTGCTTTTACTCTTACATTCATGAATTGTACCCATGAATTGTCTTTGCCTTTAATCCTATGCTTACGAATTATGAATTGCCCCTGGTTTTAGTGTATCAATCCACCATGAATTACGGACCTCCAGTTATGAATTGATCTATGTACGCAAAATATGAATTATTTCTGCTTGTATACATGAATTGCTATTACCTATGAATTATTACTATTTATTCTGACGGTTGCACTTAGCACACCCCCTGGTGTGAACCCAGAGACCTGCAGCCCATTGGCTGATCTAAATTGCACTTATTCGGTTAGGTGGTTCTCCAAACTAAATTTTTGAGTGACGCCTCCTCCCCCTTCCCTTCCCACTCCTTCTTCGCTCGAAGCTCGACCACCGGACATTGCCGACCACCTCGCCTTTGAAGTCAAGTTCGGAGACCCGCGCGCCTGACGTCCCGGGGTCTCCGAGGGGGGGAATTGTTGCCAAGTAGGCCCCCTCCCCTGCTTTGAAGCCTGCTATGAACTGTGCTAAAGTTTCCTGCGTTGCTGTTTTACTGCTACACCCAAAGACTGCTGTGCACGTGTGTGTATTCTGATACACGTGTCAGCTTCCTGCCTGCGTGTCAATTACCCTGCTGCAATAGACTGTGTAGTTTACTGACTCCATGTTTGGATAACTGCACAAAGGACTCTCTTTCTGGGCAGCCCTGCCCTGACCTGTATCTGGACTTCCAAGTGTGTGTTTGGACTCTGTTACAAGTGTGCCCCGTGCCTGCATTGCCATCTGCCACGGACCGTGCCTGTTCCCTGCTTTGGACTGTGTTTTAAAGTGTTGTTCCCCCTGCCTCCATGGAAGCCTGCCTCATATGGGCCCAAGCCGCTGCTAGCAGCCGGGCGCCTGCCGGGGAAACCTCCAGCGAGCCTGGCTAGGCGCTCCCTGGTCGGTTCCCGCCTGGAGCCTCCCGCGAGCCGGTCGCCGAGCTTGCCCTCGCTACCGGGCAGCCTGCTATCCAGCCCCAGCTATGCCCAGCCGGCATCCATGTTCTCAGGCAGCCAGAAGACCCTGGGAAGAAGACTGCTTTGAGAAGCCATTTCGGTGAAGCGGGCACACCACGTCCGCAGCGAGAGCCCCTCGCCCTGCTCTGCATATCTTAGGAGCCGCCCCGGAGAAGAGCTAAGTGCTGACCATCCCAAGCACTTAGAGAATGCATCTCAAAGGAACCTCCGCATTCCAGAAGCTGATGACATCAGGACAAGCCCTGTCCGCTGGAACATCCTTTCAGCCCACTTGGATTTCCCCCTCCCTCTTTTGTCCCCTCTTCCTGAGGTGTCACTTATCACAATCTGATTACCAAAGTGGCCCATCCAAGCCATTCAGTAGCCCATTAGACCCTTTGTTTTAATCTGTGAGAACCACCAAGTACAGCACCAGCCCCAGGGTACGTTTTGGGGTATTTAAGCTGGTCTCCCAGACCACTCGGTGCTCAGGCCATTCCCTATCCAGACCTCCTTGCTGTCCGTCTGTGGTCCCAGTGCTGGCATTGGGCCACCCTCGCTGCTGTGTCTCTGCTTCGCTCCAGGATAAGTGAGTATTCCCCCCTATCATCGTTGGGAACCAGCTAATGCGAACGTCTCTGTATTTCATACCCTGTATTTCTTAGGTCTTGTGTGTTCTCTGTATGCTTGTGCAAGCTAGGCTTACGCTACACTCAATACACGTGTTTGAACCTTACTCCTTGTCTGCCTCTTTTTCACTAGAGTGTCTGGGATCGGGACCTCCGTAAACATAGGTTATGATCCTCGCTTAATATTAATAGTTACAGACTGCTACAGCTAATTCCCCATTATAATAAAGAGCAGTTCTGGTAACACCAGGAGATGATTAAGCTGTCAGGGGCTAGAGCAGTCCAATTTCCCTGTCTATCATATTTTCTTTACACATACCAGTTTGATGTAGTGGTTAAGGGCGGCAGGACTCCAATCTGGAGTTTGATTCCCCCCCCCTCCGCTTGAAGCCAGCTGGGTGACCTTGGGTCTCTCTCAGGCGCACCCACCTCACAGGGTGATTGTTGTGAGGATAATAATAACACACTTTGTAAACCTCTCTGTGTGGGCGTTAAGTAGTCCTGAAGGGTGGCATATAAATGGAATGTTATAATAATTGTTGTTATTGTTATTATACACTAACTGCTACACAGTTAAGATCCTCAGCAGTCATGCTTCCGAGAGCACGCTCAGTCCTCATCAATCTGTGCTGAGGTTCTCCCTCCTTTTTAATCTACAAACTCATATTATTAATGTGTATTTCAGGAATATACAGAAACTGCTACATTGCCTGTGGGCAATGGTATTAGAGGGAACAATATTAAGATGGTCTCAGCCTTGCTACATATGGGTTTCTGTGAAGCAATACGGAGCCATGAGGAAAAAGTGCCTTGTAACCTATTAAAATCCCTTTTTTTAAAGTGCACAGACTCCAAAGCTTGATTTCATATGTTTTATGTGTCATCAAAATTATTTTTGATATAGCATGTTCTGTAATTTAACTTATTTTCCTACATTCAGGGCCATATATGCTTGAAAAAAGCATATAATATTCTGCAGTCTGTGTTCTGCAGAGCCTAATATTGGTTCATTCTTCTTTCACTTTCTAAAACATTTCCATACTATGTAAAAACTACTTCAAATTGGCAGCTTTAAAGAAGTCCACCAGATTGACTGAGTCCAGAATATACATGAGAAATTATTAGTGGAGAATTTAAGAAATGTATTGTTTATGCCAGGAGGAAAGAAATTTATTGTTTATGCCAGAGGAGACTGGTAAAACACGAGATTTTGACAAGGCTTGCTGAACTTAGGAGCTAACCATGGTTCTGAAATATTAAGGCCCTCAGAATTAAGTAAAAGATCAACAGCTGGAACTGGTTAGAACCTGCCCCTGATATAGAAGTATGGGAAAGGAAAAGTCAGCTTATATTTTATGTTCATTTCTGATGCCTCATCTCTCCCAGAACGAACATTATTGGTTACATAGTTGATGCACTGAATTATTCTATTAAGCTGTTCTCTCCTACACTTTAACTTCCATTGATTTGTCAACCTTAAGACACTTTTCTGCTGTTACTGTTAAAAAGTACTGTTTGTAAACATTGCCTGAGCAGGCTCTGTGACTTAAAAAATGTTTCTGTTACCACTACAATTGTTACATGCAACCAAATGTTAAGGAATTTTTGCAAAACCAGGGACTTCTGTGCGGTGAATTTGGAATTTAGTAAAGTCAAGTGAGAATATCCCGGAGTCTTCTATTCCACTCTCTAGAGAGGAAATAGTTTTCTTTATGATGAGTAGTGCTACCTTGGGAAGGGGAAGAAAGGTCTGGCAATCATACATTGACATAAACAATGTTTCAGAAATAATTAGTCTCCTTAAAAAATAAGTCATGATCTTTTCATTATGAGAACTAAGAATTTATTGAGGTGAAGTAACTAGTTTGCTGTAGTGGGTGAGAGCGGCACGACTCTAATCTGGAGAACTCCGCTTGAAGCAGCTGGGTGACCTTGGGTCAGTCACAGCTCTCTCAGAGCTCTCTCAGCCCCACCCACCTCACAGGGTGATTGTTGTGGGGATAATAATAAAATACTTTGTAAACCGCTTTGAGTGGGTGTTAAGTTGTCCTGAAGAGTGGAATATAAATTGAAATGTCGTCATTGTTGTCATCGTTGTTATCGTCGTTGTCATCATCTTGTTGGCTTGACTGTTTTGTACATCTTTGTAAAAGAGCATTTGAACTATAGGAACTGCCTGATTATGCTGTTCTGTTTGTACTCTTACAGTTACTTTAGAATAGTCATTTAGGGCATTGCTATCTCCTGGAAATCCAGGAGGATTTGTGTAATCTGTCACTGGACATCAGAGAGAGAAGATGGTATTGGTGGTTGTTTCCTTGAGGGAAACCTGTAATTCTGTTCTGCGACGGGCACAGCTTGCCAGGTCATCTGTATTCTTTCTGAATGACTTATTCTCCCTTCTGCATAACTAGAGTTTTTTTCTTTTTCATTTGCCTCCAAATTGAAATGTATGTCAGCCAGCCGAGCAAGTGGCAGGATGATATTAATTTATCACTTACAGCAGCAGGATCAACCCTTTTGGCATCAATATGCCCATGCATTTTACTGGAAAGTATTAACTGTTACCTAGGCAGTAGGGTGCATCTGATTATAGAAAATTGTAACAAGCTTATTCAGTTGACAGGGGTTATGCCTCCCCAGAAAATAATGAACTTCCTTAAGCCAAACAGCCTCAAAGATGGATCAGGACAGAAGAGTGCAGAGCTTATTGTGGGAAGGGCTGGTGCAGACTACATTTCGTCTTGATGGGATCCCAAATTGAGGCTCTATTTGAATCTCTCCCCCCCCCCCACACACACACACGGGAAAGTGTGCACCTCTTTAATGGAGCAATTGCATCCCCCACTGTTCTTCTTAGACTATTTGACTAAATGCCCTGGGAACAAGTTCTGCTTCCAAATAGGCTATTGAGTCAAGTGGCAGACTGGAGCCTCCTTTTTCACAGGTCGATTCACTGAGGAGGAGCTCCAGTTTGTCTTTTGATTCAAGTAAGTAGCCATTCTGCTATTATACGTGGATCTCTGGGGAGGGGGTAGCACACCTGCAGCTCTTTCTCTCAACCTCTACCCTGAACAGAATGCAGGGAGCTGCAGAAGTTTGAGAGGGAGGGTGGCATATGCTCCAGTTTTGGATCTGTAATCTTACTCATGAAGCTACTCTACTGTTTTCAAAGCACTTCAGAAGAACTCTCTGGTGCTACAAAACTGGGGGATAAACTCAGAGAGGTAAATGCTTTCATTTCTCTGAAAATGGTTCCAGATCATCTCCCACGATGGCATTTAGTTTGCTGCAGATGTAAACTAAATTTACTTGTCACTAGTGGTCTTCACTACAGATGGGTCCTCCGTTTGACTGTTGGCTCTGGCCATTCACAGCACAAAGTGTTGCAATATTGCTCCCTCTGCTTTCAACATTTCTATCTGTCCCCATACTTTGCTTGCAATGTGTATGTCTCTTCCACCACTTTGACAATTTGGAGATTTTCACCACCTGTACAGGACCTCAGCTCCTCAGTTATCTACATATCATACTCTCATTGCCATCTTCCTTTGAGCTATGGGTCAGCAAGGAAAAATCCACTTTGATGCCAGCGCAAAAAATTCCATTTCATTGGCGACATACTGGACCATGTTAGACAGATCCACTTTTTTACTTATCAGTGCATGCCATATTGTCACTGTGGTATTTTTGGCTGTCTACTGGCTGTAACAAACTGCACTAACAGTTCAATAACTATCAAGCCTCATAGCTGCTACCATCACAATAAACACATTTGCCAAACACCATATGCTTGCTCCTTGGCTCCTCATTACTTCCAGGTCCACAGGGACCCCCAACGTAAAGTACTGGCTGCCACTCCTGCAGTTCTTGCTTTGTTACAATGGTAGGCCCACATTCTTCATTTGACACCGGGTGTGCCTTTCCATTGCCCTTTCCCTTGTGGTGGAGAGTGCCCTCAAGTCATAGCTGATTTATGGCGACCCTTGGTGGGGGTTGCATGGCAAGAGACTAACAGAGGTGGTTTGCCATTGCCTGCCTCTCCACCCCTGGTCTTCGTTGGAAGTCTTCCATCCAATTACTAACCAATGCTGAACCTGCTTAGCTTCTGAGATCTGATGAGATCAGGCTGTCCTGGGCTATCCAGGTCAAAGATCTGGCCACAATATCCCAGCATTTAGGACAAACGTCAATTTCATGAAACTCATGGCAATCCAGAAACCTCTTCTTTCTTTTTCCTGTATCCTTTCCATCCAACAGACCACATCGCTACCAAATTCTACATCAACAAACAAAATCCTACCCCCTATTCTGTTCTTGCTTATTGCAGCATTGTGACATGAATGCATAGAGCACATATTTTCCCCACGGCAGTTTAACTTCCTGGTGAACACAGCATTCGAGCAGATGCACTCAGTGGGGCAAGGCTTGTAGCACACAACTAGAATGTTGAACAAAAGCTACATAAGCATGTTCTGATTTTATGAGGCACAGCATGGAAATGACAAAGAAAAGCAGTCTGCATATCTGTAACTGATGCTCTGTGCTGTCACGCAATCTACTCTAGAACTTGATGGAATTTCTTCTGTGCCAAGGCAGAATCCCATTTGCGGAGACCACTGGAACGAAAGTGACTCGTTTCTACGTATGTAACCAACCGAGCTTAGTGAATCTAATTGGTAACTTAGAAAAGAATGGAGGCATCACAGAGCATTCTTGCCAGCAGCTGAGCTTGGGTTTAGTCGCTTGCGATTTGCAAAACTGATTTCTTGTACAGCACAGCCTGCGAAGTGCTCTAGATATAATCTGAAACTCTTGTTCCACGTGCCAAAAGTTGTTTATGAGCAATGTGCTGTTTTAAAAGGAAATGTAAAGTGTAGTTGAGTCTTCCCGGGTCTGGCCCTTCATCAGTACTTTAAAGATTCCCATGAAGCTCTTTGCTGTGATCTGGTACAACTCTGCAGAATGCAGGGCAGGGCATGAAATAACAGTGAAGATGTTAAACATTTTTCTACAGCATTTTTGCACTGCTGCTTCGAGTAAAAAGAAAAGTAACACTCTTTAAATAGTGTCAGGCTACCAACAGCATCTAGGTTCTAGTGTGACAGAGACTGCATTTCTCATTAATGGTGACTTGAAATTGCCTTTAGTTGCCATAGTAACTATCTCAGCCTTACACATAAAATTTATTCTGAGAAAGGTTATTGTGGCAAATGGTACTAATTGGGAGGGTTTTTTCCTCTCTCTGTGTTACTATTTTTAAACCATGCTAACAGAAGATCCAAATGTTAAATTTAGCAGGATGGCCGATTAACTGCAAATGATAATGCTTTGTTGCTATCATTTTTGTTTAGAATTTAATATGTTATGTTGATTTAGTGCCAACCAGCAAAGTTCTGTCTTGTTTTACCAAACACAGAGAGGAATAAACTGTGGCTTGGGGTAGAGCATGCACTTTTCATGTGGAAGGTCTTGGGCTCCGTTCATGACATCTCCGGTTAAAGTGATCTCCCAGAGATTATGCTAAGAAAGACATCTTTTTAAAAAATTGTATTGTATTTTACATTTTTACTTGTGAACTGTTTTGGGAATTTTATATGGAAAAGTGAAATATAAATCCTTACATAAAATAGATGGTTGTTGTGGGTTTTCCGGGCTGTATTGCCGTGGTCTTGGCATTGTAGTTCCTGACATTTCGCCAGCAGCTGTGGCTGGCATCTGAAGATGCCAGCCACAGCTGCTGGCGAAACGTCAGGAACTACAATGCCAAGACCACGGCAATACAGCCCGGAAAACCCACAACAACCATCGTTCTCCGGCCGTGAAAGCCTTCGACAATACATCTTACATAAAATACTTCTGCAGCTGTCATATATTTAGTTTGAGAGAGATATAATTTTTAAACAGGGTGCTCTTGATCAATTTTGAGACTGGTAATATATTGTAAGAAAATATAAACACGTGACTTTGGGAAGCCTCTCATTTTATTTATGTACTTCAACTATACCTCAGCGTTCTCTCCAATGGGGACCCAAAGCAATTTACATTGTCCCCCTCCTCTTTTTTATACTCACAACAACACTGTGAAATAGGCCAGAGTGAAAATATGACTGGCCCAAGGGCACCCAGCAAGCTTGCATGGCAGAGTAGGGATTTGAACCTGCGTCCCCTCCAAGTTTGCCTCTCCTTTCCTGTTGGGAAGTGGTTGCTTTCCTCCTGTATCGAAACCCCACCTACTCAATCTGAAAGCAGCTTCTGGCTCTCAATTTCTTTCTCCTTTGTCCCAGCATTTGTACCCTCCTGTTGCCACCTCCAGATTAAAAAATGATACGGCTCTTCATTCCCACGCCACCTCACTCCCCCTTTGAAAGCAATTCTCATTTTGGCCCTCCCTTTTTATATTTTCACCCTGTCACCTGCCTTGTCATTTGAGAGAGTCCTATTATCTCGTTAAGTTGCCCTTTTGAGGACAGTGGAGAGCTTTCCCTCTAATCAAAAGATCTTTCGATCTTTGATTATTTTGTCCTTCCTCCAAAGAGCGCAGTGGCTTATGTGTCCCTCTGCCCCTGGCTTTTCTTAATTTGAGGGTGGCTTTTCATAACTATTTAGGCTGTAGATTGGGAGTTGACAGTGCTGTTCTATGTGATTTTTGGTTAATCTTCAGGGCAAAATGCTTCTCTCACCTTCCCCTGTACCCACAAGCTGTTACAAATTTCCTTTGATCTAGGAATTATCTTATTCTAATAGGTACTATTATGGCAAGAATGGACTTTACAATTGGCAGGCAGTAAGTCCAGCTGCACTTTGAGGATCTTTGAGTAAGGCAAAGGAAAAGGGAACTTGAGGAGGCCATTGCCAGAAGTCTTAGGAGTAACAACATCAAATGAATAAAACCCACAAGGGAAGCTATTGGGCCATGAGGTGCAAAGCTGTGAGCGGACTGCTGAAGGGAGATTGTGGGCACGCTCAAGACCTTCCTCGCATCTGCTTCCACTTTGGAAGAAGGCTGGCAGATAGCCTTTCCTGAATCAAATTGTTCGGGAAGCAGTAGGAAGAACTGAATCAAGCAGAGCTGTCTAAAAAAGTTCTAGGGCTAACTGAAAAATGGAAAATTAACACATCATCAGATCTGGGCTATAAATACTCAAGAGCTCTTAATGAACGCAAACGCAAAACTGCTGATCTTCTAACAGAAATGTGAAGTATGTCAAGATCAGCCTCCATTCCAGAAGACTAGAGAAGAGCCAAGGTCATGACAGTTATAAAAAGGAAATCCAGGGAGAGACAGGAAACTTATCTTCAACTCCATGCTGGCGGATAGCTGTAAAATTTTCAGTCATGAAAAAGTTAGGGGTTTTTCCCCTGGCTTTTTCCCCCTTCAGAGAAATACAAACATTTGGGTGGAAAATGAAATGTACTCAATACTCACCTTCCCATCAAGCCCAAACTTATTTTATTGCTCTAACCACACAAAATGAATTATTTACAATTTAGTAGCATATAAAAGTGTACTTGCCTGATACCTTTCTGAAATGTCAAAAGTATAAATGGTGTTGTTTTCTACAAACAAAATTGTGAGTGTATCCAAGACAAGAGAGATGGCATAAGGTACAACCGTTTGCAGCTACCTTAGAACATGTTAGTTCTTGCCCATTAGAAAGGTAGGAAAAATGAAAGCTGAAAATAAAAATACAAGTTTTGTAGCAAAGAAAAAAAGTGTGATAGCAGCATATAAACAAACTCATACAGTCATAATAGGGCTTGGCAGTATATTTCAACATCAAGCCAAATTTTATAACACTGAACATATTAAGGAATTCAGTAGCATATTACCACCATACACGTTATAGTATATTAATTGTGAACAAAATTAATTACTCTTAAAACAAATAAATCCTTCAAATATATTGTGTATTTCTATACAGGAATTAGCATTATCTAATGCTACAGCTGGTCTTACTTAAAATTCTTTATACAGTCTGAGCAGGTAGAACTTTGCTTTAAGAATAATTTTTATCATTCCAAAATAGAAACTATTTCATAAGATTTCTTTTTCAATATCCTCCAATAGTCCCAACATTTCTCAGGAAAATGTGTTGGGGAATGAGGGGGAATGGAAAAAACATACCTTTTTAACCCAAATTTTCCCATTTGTTATAATGGGCTTTCTCAGCTCTATACCAAAGTAAAATCTTAGAAAGTGTTACGGAAGATGGAAGAGGAATTACTGTGACTTTTGTAAAAATCTGGCCTCATCAACCTCTTAAACTTCTTTTAAAGTATCAACACGTCTGTACTTAGTGTTGTTAGCGGTCAGAACCGCCCCCATAATATTAGAAGGCTTATTGTTACGGTTATGCCATAAGCCCCTTTTCTGAATGTGCTTCAAGCACCAAAACTACTGCCCAAGCAGGCAGACACTTGGAAGAGGAGAGGGAACATGCAAATATAGGGATGACAGGCAAGGCCAGCTCACCCCCCCCCTCCCATGGCCCGGAGGTACACTAAGGATCCTAATACAATAGGGCCTTCCTGGAGTTCCTGACTTAATCAATGCAGCGCACCCTATCGATCTCACCTTAACCACTTTCCTCTTCTTAAGCTATATCAAGAACTGATAGCCTCAACCGTCCACTTTGCGGGTCATCAATTATAACTGATAACTTTAGTTCCGTCTGGGAAGACCTAATCAAACCTTCTTAGTTCACTTTTACAGTTTACCACATTATTGTCACACTTTAGAGACAGTTTGGCAGCTCTTTGTCTCGCCCCGGAGTCAACTTCTCAATCCTTTGTCCCCGTCCGCCCCCCCCCCCCCCCGGAACAACCACTCAAGTCTTTGTTTTGGGGGTAGAAGATGCAATTTTGCCCCAGGGTAGAATCCATGTTATAAATCAGACTGCCCCTCTGCCCTGAAGTATGTGCACGTTTTGGATCCAGCATCCACCTACAAACCTCTGTTTGAGTCCCGCCTTGTAGCGCAGTCCGCTCAACACTCCTCCTCTCCCGGATGTCTAGATTGTAAATATCGCCCGATATTTACTCTCTTTCCTACTTAGCCCTGAATGCTTGTTGTGTGTGTGTGTCTTGTATGCTGTTGATCTTTGTTACTCTCAGTAAAAATCCCCTTTTGTTTAAATATCGGTCTGGTTATTGGAAAGAGTCCTCTAGCTGGGACAAGCCTCATATACATTGGTGGAGATCTGTTAGTTACCTCCTCTCGCTCTGTTTTCCTTACTGTTAATTCCACACAACTCACAAAGAGACCTTCCCTTTGGGTAAAAGTGTGACCCAGTAGGCATATACATTTTTTTATAAGGTGCCTCACTAAAGGCTTCAGTGTAAACTTAACTATTATGAGATAAGATGTTTACTTTCTTGGACAGGTAAAAAGAGGAAGGAGAGGGAAAGAACAAATTGACAGCTTTCACACTGGGTTGAGTGATCAGTGGACCCCCTTTCTGATCTGGGTTCACCAGAGCTATTATCCATCATTGACCTGAAGCTGGGGGTGCTCAATGAGGTAACAAAGATTTTGACCAACAACCAGTTGTTCAGGATGGTGAAAACACAAAGGGATTGGGAAGAGCTCCCAAAGATCCTCTCCGAATTGGGTGAATGGGCAGAAAAATGGCTGATAACATTCAGTGCCAGTAAATACAAAAAAAATCCTAATTTTATTTATACACTGATAGTGTATTTGCTAGTGGTGATAGGCCACGAGAAGGACCTTTGGGTTGTGGTGCAGAGCTCACTGAAAATGTAAACTCGGTGCACAGTGGTGATTTTTAAAAGGCCAATTCGATGCCAAAGTTCATCAGGAAAGGGCGGAACCAAGAACAAAACTACCAGTGCAAGATTTCCAGAGTATGAGCTCTTGAGACTCAGAGCTCCCTTCTTCAGACAAAATTAGGCATGGTGCGGAGGAAGTGGATAATGAGAAACTCTCCTCCCTCTCCTCTAATTCTAGAACACAGGAGACTGGACAGTAGATTTAAGGCAGGCAAAAGGAAGTACTTCACATGCTAGGGAGACATCTTGTAAAACTCTCTGACACAAGATGTAGTGAGGGACACTGGCTTCAGTGAATTTGAAGAGGGGGCGGATGGTTTTATGAAGGATAGCTTTATCACTGATGGCTATGCTAGCTGAATGTGCCTCCAGGTTCAGAGGCAGAATGCCTCATTGAGGCTTATCGCTGGGGTCAAGGTTTGCTTGCATCCACTGATTTCATGCCAAACAAAGAGAAGAGGAATGATGGCACACTTTTTATTTTGTAAACCATGGAAAGTTTGTTATAACATCACTGCTGCAGACTTGGCCTTTTTGATGCCCTTGACAGGTGCACTAGGGTGAATTGGGCACATCCCATAGTTTTTAACAATGCAACTGTGATCAGTGAGCCACTTACATTGCAGTACAGTAGAGATTTAATGGGTCCGTTATGCATTGGAACATGGGAAAAAATCCTGTCCAGACAGATGCACTAATTTAATGTTTTTGTGATTGGTATGGTGAAGTGGAAACAGTAGTAACAAAGTTTAACTTCTCCCCCCCAAAGCCAGTCACAATAAAGTCACCTTCACCGCTTGCGCCAGGATTTCTTGCACCCGCAACCACCCCCATGTGCGCGCACCCCGGACTGTGTGATGATGTCACCATGCAGCAAAGCCTGGCCCAATGGCCAGCAGGTGGCTGGGGTGGCACGCGGAGGCTGCCTGTGCTCCGCACACCATCCCGGCCGCCTGCCATGCCTGGCTTGCGGCTGCTGCGCCCAGCCAGGGGTGTGTGGCGGCAGCGCAGGGCTGGCCAGCTGCAGCAGCTGTAGGCCGGCCACACCAGCTCTGTGGCATTCACCTCTGCCTCCGGCGCCCCCTCCAGCACCCGCAGCGCCCGCCTCACTGCCTCAATGGTGGCGCCAGCCCTGGTCACCTTCAAAAACATGACTAAGTTGCAGAAGAGAAAGTGTGTCCCTTTTGGCCCTTGAAAGCTAAAGCTGCATTCAGTTGTCTTGTGCAGTAAAGGGTTAATATGTACCTACTATTTCTAACTTGAATTTGCCTTACAGTAGGGTTATGCGAGTTGGGTTTGTTCACATGTTGGGTGTGTGTGTGCTGTGGCTCACTGGAAGAACCTCTTTGCATGCAGAGGGTTCCAGATTCAATCCTCAGCATCTCCATTAAAAAGACTGGGCGGTAGGTGATATGAAAGACCTCCACCTGAGACCCCAGAGAGCCGCTGCCAGTCTGAGTAGACAACATTGACCTTGATGGACCGATGGTCTGACTCAATATAAGACAGCTTCAGGTATATGTCCTTTATCACGTTTAAATGTAGCCCAAGTTGTACATAAAAAGGTAGGACAAGCTGAGCAGCCGTTTCTGCAAAGCAAGATATTTTTTCTTACATGCTTAGCTTCCTTTGAGGACGTTTCTGTTTTACCCCAAAGCTGTAATTTCCCCCATTCATATAAACACCGGGGCTTCAATCAGTCTTCTCCAGAAGGGAGTTCCAGGATCTTGACAATCTATATTGAATTTTGATCAGGTACTGATTTCTGGACTATTAACTTTACATTTCTTTTATTTTCTTTGTGTGGAGGTTAGCTCGTTTTATTGTTTTCTCCGCTTTCAGCTTCATTGACAACTACACTGACTAGCATGGCTAAGGACGATAAAGGGAAGTCTTTGTCATTTGGAATCCGAACGTCTGTGAACATTAATCTCACAGAATGTTGCTAAGGCAATGCTGTTTTTAGGGATGGAGAAAACAAATGAGGACTTTTAGCTTAAGCTGCCCCTTTTGAAAATTCATTTATGCCTGCTGCACAGTTGCAAACCTAGTAGCTTGATGCAGGCAGCTTGTCTAAGATGCTTTCCCAAAGAATAAAGAAATATGCAGTATAATTTATGGGAGTATGTATATAATTATCCTTCAGGAGCCCCTGATACTGAGAAGATACTGGATTCCCCCCCACCAAACACACACACACTAAAGTAATAGAAAAGTCAGATATCACCTCATTTCATTGTTTAGTTTATAGGGTAATCACAATCTTCGAAGTCTGAGATGTGGCTTCTTTTAAGCACATGAAAATTTGTGATCCTCATGGCCTCAAGTGGGTTGTGTCCACCACCCTCCCCAGTGATTCCTCTCAGACCCTCCAGGTGGAGATGCCACAGGCATTCTGGGGGAGGAGATGGGTAGCCCCACCCGGCATCAATGAGCAGGCAGCCCAGAAGCTGGCTAGGGCAGCTCCTCGCGAGCAAGGCCAGGCATGCTCAGCAGCACAGAAGCTGGCTGGGGCAGCTCCTCGTGAGCAAGGCCAAGGAGACCTCAGCTGGGGATGGCCCGCCTTCAACCCCACCCTGCCAGCAAGGCAAGGAAGCCAAGAAGGGATTAGTGGTAGGAGGGAAACACCTGAGGGAAGGCACAGCTGGGCCAAGTCAGGAGAGGGAACAAGCCTAGAAGGAGGGTGGGGCGGGGAAAGGAAACCTAGCCTATAAGGTGGCTAGGAAGAGCTCTGAGGTGGTGGGTGTGAGTAAGGAGTGATGGTGTGGAGCGAGAGCAGAGCAGTATGAGAGTGGAGGCTTGGAGGAGAGTTCTGGGAGAAGGAGATGATGGAGGATGCAGAGGGGAAGCAGGCCAGGTTGAGCAGGCCAGCGAGTGGACTGAGAGGGAGTCTGGGTGATGTATACCACCCCCCCTTCCACAGAGCAGGGTCCTGCAGCATCCCTGGTGCCCCTCTGACGTCAGGGCCAGCCCAGCTGGGGCCCCGCCCAGCGGCGGCAGCAACAAGCCCTGACAATCAATACCACTACAACAATAAATGTTGACTTTGCATCTGAAAAAGCGGTTCACAACACAACAGACTTAAAAGTTTACAGAACAGGGCTCAAAGTATTAGTCAGTGATTTACTGCCATTGGTGTAAATGCATGCACATTTGCAGTAGAAGTATTGTATGCCCTATATTGTCCATTCTCTTTCGGAACTCCGCATGTGAAATCCAACCTTTTAAGAAAGTGAACTTTGCAAGTTTGAGATCAAAGATATACCTGAAACTGCCCCGATCTTCAGCACACTGGCACTCTCGTACAGATAAGGAGATTCTTAGGAGGGAACAGACACATAACCACTCATTAGGATCAGTGGTAAAATAATAACATTTGATTTCTATACTGCCCTTCAGGATGACTTAACACCCACTCAGAGCGGTTTACAAAGTATGTTGTTATTATCCCCACAACAAAACACCCTGTGAGGCGGGTGGGGCTGAGAGAGCGCCGAGAAGCTGTGACTGACCCCACGGTCATCCTGCTGGCTTCATGCGGAGGAGTGGGGAATCAAACCCGGCTCTCCAGATTAGAGTCCTGCCGCTCTTAACCGCTACACCAAACTGGCTCTCAGTTTGATGTAGTGCAGGTGTTGTTTGCAGAAGGTCTCAGTTCTAATGCCTGCCCCCCCCTCTTTTCATGTAGAGGTATTCTAGTGGTGGAAGATACCTCTTTTTGTGTACCTGAGATGTCAAGAGGGCATCTGCCATTCAGATTAGATGGTACTGAATTAGATGGACCAATGGCCTGAAGCAGCACTGCAGTTTCATGTTTGTATATCTATTTGAATAGGATGTGTGTTCTAACGTAAAATGTGCCCCCCCCATCCATTGCCCAGCTAAGAGACCGTTAAAACTTTGTTTATGTAAGGCTAGAAGTGGGTTGCGGCCACAGTGCCCCCTGCACTTTATAACTTTTTGCATCTCATCAGCCTGTAGACTCTTAACACGGGAGGAAGAGCAATTAAAGCTTTTCAGTTTGCCTTTTTACTTTCAACCAACTTGATTGATTTGGAAGAGTTAAACTTGGTTTTCCGTACTCTCTATAGTTTCTAATGGCTCGCTTTTTAGAAACCTTAATTGGCTATTCTTAACATATTTGATCAGGCTGTAACCCTTTACTGATGTCAGTTAATTTTATGCTTCAGACTGCTGCTTCCTTGATTAGCTGTTGATCCTACTTAATTACACATTTGTTTATCTGCACCCATGGGAGAGAGGCTGGAACCTCTGACCTCTCCTCATCCCACCTGATCCATTCCCGTCTCTTACACAGAGAATCACATGGGAAAGATTTATGATGGGAGTCACACCTAACTTCTCCCCGCCCCCTCTTCCTCCCTCTCTCTGTTTCTATAATTTTTCTTATAAATATGTGGGAAATTAAGTTCTCTTTATAGCATCTGAAGATGCTCTGATTCACGAAAGCTCATGCTGGAATAAACGTTAATCTGTAAGGTGCCGCTGGACTTCTGCTTTATTTTGCTGCAGTAGACTTAACATGGCTACCCCTTTGGTAAGATATTTGTGCCATTCTTTACATAACTCACAGTGGCAGAGCTATACCCTTCAAAATCCTTTGTGGTCAGTGGACACATGAACACATGCAGCTGCCTTATGCTGAATCAACAACAACAACAACAACAAAGCCTTTATTGGCATATCCCACTTTCTACTCTTATAAGGGCTACCAAGGCAGCTGATACACTAAAATATGTGCAGTAAAATCAAATTTTAAAGCCATTAAAACCACTATCAAAACAATATAAAATGGCTGAAATACATACGGAACTGTGATTAAAAACATTGGGCAGGAAGGAATGATCACTGAGGAAATGCCAAACAAAACCAAAAAGCACTCACTGGTTGAAGAGGGCAACAGAAGGGGACAGATGAGTCTCCCTGGGGGGAGAGAGTTCCAAAAATGCCATTACTGGTGCCGTTATTGAGAAGGTCCTCTCTTGGGTTGCTGCCTGCCCAATCTCTGAAGGCAGGGGCACCCGAAGCAGGGCCTCCAAAGATGACCGTAGTGCTCACGCAGGTTTATAAAGGAGTAGGCAGTGCTTTGGGTATGTTGGTTCCAAACCATATAGGGCTGAAAGGTAAGCAACAGCGCCTTGGAATTGTGCCCAGAAACAAATGCCTTCTCTTCAAAGTTCTTGTTGGTGCTGCAGCTCCAAGAAAATAAGAACAATATGGGCCTCGTGGAGCAGGAGATGACAGAAGAATCTAACCTCTAAAGAGTTCGAGAGGAGTTGGGAAGCAGTTTGGGGTTACAAGAAGTATGGGTGGTAGTAAGACTCATTACTGGCTAGTAAGACCATCACTCATTTCTTTTTCTGTTACATTGTTAAAGCCATTTGTGCTCGTGTGGGATATTGAATGAAGTGAAAGAGGTGTGCAAGATACAGTTTGTTTGTTCCACATTGAATGTATATTTGCGCATCGTTTCAAGGAAAAAATCACTTCACTTGAGCAAAGAACTTCATCCAAAACTTGCATTTACTAGAAGGGAAACTCTTAGTACAAATATGGATAGGTAAATTTAATTCCTTAAAATCCAATTAATAGTTATCTTCAGCTTTAAAATGCCTTTAAATATTTGCACAGTTTTATGCTGTTTGTAGACGTCAGTGGGAAAAAATGAAGCTAATTAACAACTTAAAAATTCAATTCGCAGGCCCTCAAAGACACTTTGAGGCTAATATAAGTATCAGATTTTTTTTCTTAACTTGCTTTGTTATTCACATTCTGAAGGCAGATATCGGAGTAAATAATGTTTTACTAGAGTGTATTTTCTTTTAAATTCCTATATTATTGGTATACTTGCTACCACTCAGCTCACCTGACTGGTGGGAGGGGGAGGCATGGGGGTGGAAGAAGCGTGTGCAAATGTTCCCACACTCCCCAGTTGCACCGGCGACAGAGAAGCCACTGGGCGTGCTGAAGCCGAGCTCAGTAGAAATAGCCTCCAAAGGGGAGGTTTTTGACTGAGCTTAGCTGCAGCGCATCCAGCAGTACCTCTGTTGCACTGGAAAATGACATCATTTTCTGGTGCAACAGGGGAGCATGGGAGTTAGGTACCCCACTGCCTGCCCACCCCACAGCCACTTGCACACCTGCTTTGGCCCCTGAGACCCCTGGCAAGTCTAATTATTGGAGTAGTTTTTAGTGTATTTGCTACAATCGTAGATCAGCCAAGATTATGGGGGTAACTTCAAACACAATCAATGTTAACCTCCTCTGATCATTTTCCATGGGGCACATCCCTAGGGACAGAATGGATATGCAAGAAACCTCTGAGGTGCCTTAATTGATGGTGGTGTGGTACATCTTTCAGTCTTACAGCCTTTAGCTTCTAAATTTCAGAGCAATATTTTGCAATATATTTCATTCATTCATTCTCCTGTTCTGCTAAGTCCAGGAAGTGTTTCTGAAGAATCTAATTTCTCAGAATTTTGTGAATGTTTGTTGTCGAGACCTATCTAGCAATGCTGCAGGTTTTGATTTGCAATGTATATAAATATATTCACAGAATCATAGAATCATAGAGTTGGAAGGGGCCATACAGACCATCTAGTCCAACCGCCTGCCCAGTGCATATATTCTATATGAATAGAGTAATTTGACGAGCCACTGTTGGAATTTTGAGGAATGGTAGCGGCCACCACCAAAAAATGGTTACTATTTCTGAGGCAACCTTAAAAGATTAGAAGGTTCTCGAAACCGAGCATCCTATATATAAAAGAGTAAGTGTATTATACACAACCCACTTCCTATCCTGGTGCACCACCAGAGGGCGCTGCTGTGGAGCGAAACCCAGGCGAGTCAGCCTGTCTCCAGAGAGCGCTCCACAGTGGGAAGCCCAGGCCAGGATAAGGAGGAAAGCAGATGGCAATGGCCACCCCCTGCCTTGATCAGCCAGGATCGGGAGTGGAGAAGGGGGCAATTCCTGCTCCTTACATCCACACAACTGGGATCAGGCATGGAGCAGGTGGCAATGTGCACCCCCCGCCTTCACCCGGCTGGGATCAGACACGGAGCAGGTGGCAATGTCCACCACCCGCCTTCACTTGGCTGGGATCAGGAGCGAAGCAGGTGGCAATGTGCACCCCCCGCCTTCACCCGGCTGGGATCAGACACGGAGCAGGTGGCAATGTCCACCACCCGCCTTCACTTGGCTGGGATCAGGAGCGAAGCAGGTGGCAATGTGCACCCCCCGCCTTCACCCGGCTGGGATCAGACACGGAGCAGGTGGCAATGCCCACCACCCGCCTTCACTTGGCTGGGATCAGGAGCGAAGCAGGTGGCAATGTGCACCCCCCGCCTTCACCCGGCTGGGATCAGACACGGAGCAAGTGGCAATGCCCGCCCCCTGACTTCACCCAGTTGTAATCAGGCGTGGACCCGGAGGCAATGCCCGCCCCCCCTTCACCCAGCCAGTGTCAGTCACGGAGGAGGAAGCAATGCCCGCCTGCCCCCCTCCCCTTTCTAAAGCACATTGTATTATTTCCCACAACGGGCTTTGTTGCTCGTCTTTTTATAAGGGAGGCAGTTGTTTCTGAATGGGTGCTTCCTGTAGATCCAAAGGTGATGCCTCCTTGGGTCTTCTTGCTAGGTTGCAAAGCCATGCCTGGTAACCTGCCTTGAGCCCGCTTGCGGGGAGGGTGGGATATAAATATAATAAATAATAATAATAATTCAAAAAAACTAGTGGGAGCTTTGGGGCTATGGCGGGGGTGAGGGAGAAGGGGCTGTGGTATCACTTCCAGGGGAAACCTAAAAGTGTCATCAGGTAGCGTTAGGATTCCTCCGTCTTGAGTCTCTGCCTGGCCATGTGCCACCCTCCTGGCTTTCCCTCTCACTCTTTTACCTCCACTGCCACCAACTGGTCTGTATCGGAATTGCATGCTGAGAGGACCAGTACTCCCTGCTTCCCTTCTCTGCATTACCATTGTAAAGCACCAGCTGCATCTCCCACTACCTTGTGTTGGTTACCATGGGGACAACTTAGTGAACTTGTACACTCCCAGGGAATTAATAATTTACCAACTGACTGCCCCCTTTCCCTGGCACCCTTTTTATCATGTTCAAACACTGGAAGTCTGTGTGGTTTGGAGAACAGCTACCGGCATTCAAAATTCAGAATTTATCAAAAGTTAAGTGTTCACACACATACTCTTAGCACAGCAACAGTGAGCAAGGAATCTAAAAGAAAGGTGTTAAAACACACCGTTCCTCTGTCCCTCACTCTCTACGTGCTGTGAAGGTACAGGGTGCCGTCAAGTTGCAATCGACTCGTGGTAATCTTAAGAAGTTCTACCTCATGGGGTTTTCAAGGGAACAGATGAGTAAAAGTGGTTTGCCATTACCTTTCTCTGCTTGGCAGCCCCACTGTTCCTTGGTGGTCTTCTATCCAAGTACCAACCCTGCTTTAGCTTCTAAGCTCTGACAAGACTGGGCTAGCCTAGGCTGTTGATCTTATTCTCAGGCTCTTCAACTTAGAAGTTACAGTGTTCGAAAAGCTTCCTATTACCTTGGTGTCTTTGGTCAGGCAGGCAGCCTTCCACATGGCAATGGCAGCCCGCAGCACGATATCGGGAGTGAAGGCTCTTTCTTCCTAGATGGAATCAGCCAGACTGTTTCCTCCTTCAAACCAAGGGGCTTTATTATCTCATAGAGGTAATAGAGTGTCTGACAATTCCTAGAGCTACCCAACATCACTTCCAGGTTTTCCCCACAACTGATGTCATGGTGCACATGGTGCCAATTTAAAAAAAAAAATCTCCTGATGCCTGTTGGAGAAGCAGCGGGATATAAGGGCTGCCAGTGGGAGACGTTCTGCTTTAGCAGTAGGCCTGCCAGCCCTACTTCAGGTAACAGAAATTCAGGATTGGCCCTTTACTTCAGAGACTTTTGGAAAGAAACAAATGGGCACCAGATACACATTGGCAGTCATCATGGCACCCCCAGGTACTACCCACAGGTTGGGGATTACTGGTATAAACCTTGCATTGTCCTATATGTAAACAAAAAACCTCCCTGAATGTAGAAATGTAGCTTGTTGAGGAACAACTAGCCTAGAACTCTTCTCGATATGCCAACTTTCCACAGGCAGTGACAAAGCATCCTTGCTGTTTCATTTGTGTGAGGAATTAGGCAATCGAAGAAAAAGAATAAATCAGTAGTATGAAAGCTATTTTATTTTTTTAAAGGCAGACATCTTCCACCTTTCTAGAGGTCATATCAATATTTTGAAAAGCCAGCTTTGTTCTGCCTTTATCATTAGAAATCAATTCGGGCACCTGAACCAACTTATGCAATAGGCTTGTGTAAGACACATAACACACAAGAATTGTTTAGATGATCTGAATATGTATTTGTGTCCTGTTCTGCTTCTTACTCTTAGACAACCCTCACTTTGGCTGCATGAAAAGAAAGAGGGACCCGTAACACATTTCCATAATAATAATGTGCTCTCTGAGTCATCACTATTGAATTCCTTGGCAATTCTTTCCTTCCAGCAACACTGAAGCGGAATTCAGGCTTTGGAAGATAAAATTTTAACTCTGATGACTAATGCACAGATTTGTAGAAAGTATAGCAGAGGTCATTATATCCCCCTCTCCCCTGCAAACACTTTTCAGTCTTAAAATGTGAGCACATTTTTGTGTTTACCTGAGAAATTTCAGTCAGTGAAGTTGCAGATCCTTATAGTGTCACAGAAATCAGATATGTGAATGAAAGAACTTTATTTCTGCCATGGAGCCAGAGGAGTTAGCCGTGTTAGTCTGTAGTCGCAAAATAGTAAAGAGTCCAGTAGCAACTGGACTGGCCAGTTATATAAAGGTGGTGAGGGGAGGGGGGAGTAGATGCAAATCAGTTGCTTCTGTTATTGAAATCAGTTACTTCTGATAATGAGATAACCATTCATAGTCTCTATTCTCTGTAGACTTGGATTGAATAGAGACTATGAATGGTTATCTCATTATCAGAAGCAACTGATTTGCATCTACTCCCCCCTCCCCTCCCCACCTATATATCTCTGGCCAGTTTCGTCTTATCCTCCATGCATCTGACGAAGAGAGCTGTGGTTCTCGAAAGCTTATGCTAAAGTTGGTTAGTCTTAAAGGTGCTACTGGACTCTTTGCTATTTCTGCCATGGGCAACCTCGGTAGCCACTCAGAGTCTCTTATGACTCTTAAGGTGTGAACTACAGTTGCCAACTACAGGTTAGGAACTTGATGGGGAGGGCAGGGTTTGGGGAGGGGAGAGGCCTCACGGGGTATCATGCCTTAGAGTCCACCCTCCAAAGCAGCCATTTTCTCTGGGGAAAATGATCTCTGTAATCTGGGGATTAGTTATAATTCTGGGGGATCTGCAGGTCCTGCTTGTGGACTGAATTAGTATCAAGGCCTTTCTACATTCTTGTGAAAATAAGCGATCAGGTGTTGGAGGTATTTGTGTTTCCATCAAATGTGTGAACAAAATATCACAGTTCAGTCTCCGAACTGCTTCCCCTACTCTTTCGTGTTGTGCACTGCGAAAGGTGGTATCTGCTGCAGAATCGATTTCCCCCCTGATTTTCCACGGTTTTTCTTCCTGCCCATATATCCTGATGTTTGTTTTACACCAAAGTTAAAAGACAGGGTTTTTGAAATGCAGAATATTTTCTCTAGTGTCTGCCTTTTACCCTCCCCTTCATCCCTCTGCATCTTGATTAGTTGAACATCAATGTGTAATCATACCATTCCCCACATTTCTTCCCCCACCACTCTCAGCCCTCATCATTTTTTTTAAAAAGTCGTCATCTGTTATGTGTTGTGTGTTCACACAAACCTTAGCAGTAAAATTGTCTTCCCACCAACACAGGCTTGTGCAGGAGTGTGTTGTGTTTCCTGTATTTTTTAGGCTAGTTTCCCCCCCACTTTTTAATTTTTTTAAACAACATCGCGACATTATCCTCAGCCAATCAAGATAAAGATTTTTTTAAAAAAAATTTGGAGCACAAACAGGGTAAGGTAGAGGTTAACCACAATCTCAGTTAATGGCCAAATGTTACAACGTTATAACGCATGTGCAGAAACCCCCTACAGAACCTCACCAAGTATAGAGTTCACAAAGGAATAACAGATGATTAAAAATTTAGCAAGTAGCATGATATGGCGGTGCTGCTTTACTCTTTGATATAAATCAGAGAGTAAAGTTTAGGGTGGGAGCCAGTTTGGTGTAGTGGTTAAGAGCAGCAGAACTCTAATCTGGAGAGCCAGGTTTGATTCTCTACTCCTCCACTTGAAGCCAGCTGGGTGACCTTGGGTCAGTCACAGCTCTCTCAGAGCTCTCTCAGCCTCACCCACCTCACAGTGTGATTGTCAGGAGGATAATAATAACATATTTTGGAAACCTCTCTGAGCGGGTGTTAAGTCATCCTGAAGGGCGGTATATAAATCGAATGTTATTATGTTATTATTACATTAGCAGATATATAACAAAGAAAAAGCACAAGCCCGCTTTCTTTAGAAAGCTCTTTTTGGCTCGTTTAAGAGTTGTCACTCAGCTTCAGCAAGGTTAACCTGTAACTTTACAATTTTAATAAAAGAATGCATCTTCGTGGCATGGAAACCACTGAATGTCAGAGTCACATTTTACAAGAAGCTTAGCTTTTTAATGAAATGCTGTGCCTAGGGAATGCAGTAAAGGTAAATAAGTTGCCCTTTTGACAGGTTGCACTGTTTCTTATGGATCGGTTCCAGCCCATAGCACTTTAATTTTGGTAAACAAATATTTTCTTCATTCCCTTGGTAAGGGAATGTTAGCCCAAAAAACCTAAGTAAAGCCAGAGGAGATGGCTGAATTCTTTCACCTTCTGTTTGCCTTTTGACTATATATGAACCTTGAGCCCAGGTCCAAGCAGAACTGAATTCAGCCCTTTAATTTTCCTTGAGGCAGATAAACTGAAGTCCACATATCCTGAGTGGAGTTTTCAGGATGAGGCAAATAATAAAGTTACTATCACGCTTTTTTGTAAGCATTGAGGATTGGTGTGTATTGATGGTCAAACTCTTCCCTCTGAGATAGAGCTGATTCTGTTTATTTATTTATTTACTTATTTATTTATTTGATTTATACCCCGCCCTTCCCGCAGATGGGCTCAGGGCGGCTAACAACATTAAAAAAAATACATTAAAAGTCAAAAACCCATAAAATCAGTAGTTTTTAAAAAGTCATTAAAATCAGGGTGGATAAAAATCAATGATTTTTTTAAAAAAATCAAAAAAATCGGATTTTTTTTATTTAAATCGGATTTTTTGATTTAAATTGGATTTATTTAAACAAAATGCTTTTTGAGGAAAATATATTACCATCCAAAGGTTATTCCATCATAAAATAAAGATTAGTTTTTAATTATGTAGAATAAGGCTGTATATGTTTAATTTTTTTGGTAAATAAATTCCATTAATCCATTCACAATGTCATGCTCTTCCAGAGGTTTTTGTAAGATTACTGGGCAGTTTCTCTGCCTACAAGACATTATCACAGATGCTTGGTTTTGCAGTTCTCAAAACTGAATTTGTGTCAGCTCAGCAGAGATCACATGCCTCTTCTTCACAGCAAAAATGTTATAACATGAACAGAGTTGAGAAAAAGACCGTAATCCTATTGTTCTACAAACCTATGAAGACAGAATCAACCCCTCCAGTGCTAAGTTTCAAGAAGTTCAGTGAATAGAAACAATATTTTTCTGATTGTTTGGAGTGGAATAGATCTGCACAAGAAGAAACTAAGTGTGAGGAGGGAGGGGCAAGCAGTACAAGATGAAAGTGAAACTTTTTGAGCACAATACTGCGCAAGTCTTTGGATCTTTTGTGTGTATGACCTGAGGTTTATCACATTCTTTCCTTGGAGGAAAAAACCTATAATGGCAGCAGGCCGTAAAAGAGACCCACTTTGGGAATACTTTAAAGAAGTTCCTTTACCTATCGGTAAGGCAGGCATCTACTTGCATATTAAAGTTATACCAGCAAGAATTAGTCTTTATGTAGAAAACTATGATTTAAATCAAGCCTTAATGACTAGTGATTTAAATCGTGATTTAAATCAGGTTGATTTAAATCAAATCCACCCTGATTAAAATAGTCCAGGAGCAGACTATTTAAACAAATATTGGGAGTCCGTTTATGGGCATAGTAGATGGCCGAGGGCAGCCTCAGAAAAAGTGGTGGTCTTAGATGGAAGAAGGAGGACACTCCCTGGCACTCAGCCAAAGGCCCAGCGGAACATCTCCATTTTATAGGCCCTGTGGAACTGTAACAGGTCCCGCAGTGCCCGGATCTCCAGCAAGAGAGCGTTCCACCAGGCCGGGGTCAGGGCAGAAAAAGCCCTGGCCCTGGTTGAGGCCAGGCAGATGTCCTTCGGCCCCGTGACCGCCAGGAGTTGCTTGTCTGCAGAGCGCAACACCCTGCAGGGGACGTAATGGAAGAGGCGGTCCCGCAGAAAGTTCACTTTCTGTTTTAGTCCAAGCTTAATAAAAAAACACATTTTCCCTCTAAGTATTATATGATGCATTTGTTTTTCAATGTATATAAACTGCTTTTCTTCATAGCACAAAACACAATGCGAGCAATAGTAGTTTGATCTGGTGGATGTATTCTGCGAATGGTGGGATTTTCCTGTGACGCAGGTAGCCTTCCGCTGGTGGAAGAACTTTCTGCATCAGAGAAAGAGCCTCGTGTCTGGAGCAAAGTGCAACCATGAGCAAAATGGTTCCAAAGAATCCAGCCCCCCAAATAATAAATATTATTTGTGATGCTTTTGTCGAGGTTTTGGCTGAAAAAATCTTTCAAATACACTTTGTTTCTGATACTGCTTGTAGTCTAGCTGAGACAGTAGACATGCCCAGTAGACAATCTCATCCATTTATGGATCATTTTGATCTGCTTACCGCAATGAATGCTGACAGGATCACAGGTTCCATAAAGGCAACCAGTTGCACTCTGGATCCTTGTCTGCCCTGGTTACTGAAACCATGTCAGGATCACATCAGCGAGGCCCTGATGTCCCCCATAAATCAATCAGTGTCTGAGGGCACCTCAGTCAATATAAATATAAAAGAACCACAACGATAAAAAACCCACTAGCACATGTCAACAAAACCAGGAATGAAAAAGCGTACATGTCACCTCTGATCCTATCTGCCTTAAATTTAAAAGATAAAATACAATTTCTAAGATTCCCACCAAAGCACTTTCAGAAAGGTAAGATCGTTGTACGAAACCAAAGTCCGAAAGATTCGGGGTTTTTAAAGGTATGGTCCAATTATGTGCATCTCAAATGTGTCTCCTACGAAGGCGCGAGGTAAGACCCCTCTGAGCATCAGAGTTAACGTTTTCCCAAGAAATATTAATTTCAAAACTGCTCAATTTTTTCGGCTCATTCTGAGATTTAATCTAGGCATGGAGCCATTTATATTAATAATTTACCTTTCTCCAGGATGAAATGGCAAGCATTGCCGACAGAGTAAAAAGCAAATACTCAGGCCTACAGTGTTTAAAAATGTATAGCATTAAGAGACAAGGGTCGTGACACCATCACTAGAGAAGAACGATGTGGCCAATTATTGCCTGGTCTTTAATTCATCCTTCCTGGGAAGGTAATAGAGAGAGAGGGTGGTTGCAGAACAAGAGTGATCCATGTGGTTGCAGAACATAATCCTCACAGGGCAAGCCCCCCACCAATGACAACCGTTCACCAAACAGCAGTTCTCTGATACCTGTCCGTAAGGAACAATTTAAACCCATCTGAAGCACATTTTCTAATCCCTACTTGTATCTTAGCCAGATGGCATAGTCCACAGTATTAAAACTTGCTGATAAATCTCGTATGAGCAACAAAGAGACACACCTCTTGTCTACATGGTGATGGTCAGCTGAGGGCTGTTTCTGTCATAGCTCAGCCTGAAACCAGATTGAAAGGGATCCAGGCAGATGAGTTATCCTGGAAGACCTAGAGCTGACCTGCAGCTTCTCCCTTTCTCTCTTCAGTCTCTACATAAAGCCCTTAGGGAAAACCATTCGTGGATTTGGAGGAGGCTTCATCAGTAAGCTGATGACACCCACATCTATATTTCTTTAAATCACCCGATGTTGCTGAACCAACATCTTACTACTGTGGCCAAATGCCGAGAGTGAACGAGTCAAAACTGAGGGCTTTCCCACACAGCTGCCTTACTCCTGATTCTCTTAGCTATCGATCCCCAAGTGTGGGATCAGTTTGGGTATGGTTCTTCCACACGTCTGTCCCCTCCTTGCATTTTTAGAGTTTTGGAATGGATTCATTTTGTTCTGCCCATACCTTAAATCATCAGGGTTTTCAAGTGAGAGTGCTGTCGTCATCAGTGGCATCATCAGTGATGTCACAGAACCCCCCCTTTTATTTTTTGGTTCACGTTTATATCAATGTAAAGGCTGAATTTTTTAAAAGATTAAAAATGAACACATGGAGAAATCTTTGGATGGGGAAGCCTAAAAGGCGAGTGGATCCACCACCTGTACCTACGTTCCCCTAAGTCCCGTCTGCCCCACCGGGGTCCTCTCCAGGTTGCCTCAGAACTAGGAGGCAGAGGCTGGCACTGGCCTGGCAAATCGACCTCTGTTGGAATGGAGCCTGGAGCAGCAGCAACGATGTGCTTTTCAAACCATGCTTCTTTTTTGATGTCAGAAGTGGCCACCCCTCTCCCATGGGCCCCCAGGACTTTTGCAATTGTTTTGTAAAAAAATGTAATTTTCATAACGGTATATTGACCTTCCATGGAACAATACATGCAGCAGATTGTCTGAATTCCCAGCTTTCATTTTTTAAAAAAACATGCACAAAAAAGCGTTTAGCCCCTTTCCTTGCAAAGATATAAGAAAAAAGGCATAGAACAGGCTAGAGACTTACTTTTGTGTGTGTGTAAATTTAAGCTGGAATTCAGAGAATCTGCTGCATGTATTGTTACAACAGTAAGTTGATATAACACTATGACAATGACAACAACAACAACAAAGCCAGGAGAGAGGGAAGGAAGGTGGCAGGGAGTGGTACAATGATGACGAATGCCCAGTTATCAAAAAGTGGGTTGGAGGAGGGTGGGAGTGGGCGGGACAAACAAAACCAAAGTGTACAATCTGCACAAGGAAAAAATCGACTCAAAATCGGCTTCCAGAAAAAGATTTGTATAACAGAGGTCTCAAAACAACTGGGGAAAAAGGGGAAAACCTAAAAAAATCCCAAAGTAAAAACTAAAGGCACAAAACACATGCAGAAACCAGGAGATAAACTGAAGCAGTATAGGGACAGAACTGATAGAAAAAACCTATGTGGAAAATCTGACAAGACAGAGGAAATATTGGTTGGGAAAGTCTTGAAGGACATTGTGCCTCCCACTTTTAATGGGGACCGGTTGACCCTTGCTTGCTCAGTTTAGAGCCTAGCGGTTATCATTGGTCCAGCGTTCTTTCTGGAGAAGCAGGTTAATGCAGGTACAAAAATGCATTCTTCCCGTTTCATTTATTCCAGATGTTGGTCCTCGACCTTGACTTGCCTGACCTGGTCATATGGATCCATGACAGGATTTCTTTCAGGCTAGACTATTGTAATGCACTCTGCATGGGTCTCTTCATAAAGTCAACCCTGAAACTTCAGTTTTTGTAGAATGCCATGGCCTGGTTACTGTCCAGCTGTAGGCAAACCACGCATATCGCACTTGTTCTGCATTACTCCATTGGCAGTACCAATCAGTTACCATACTGAGTTCAGGGTTCTGGTTATGCCATTGGACCCTCATATCTGCAGATCACCTCTCCTTCTGTGCTCCGCCATGACAAATGCACTCATCTGAACCAAGCTTTCTGAAAGTGCTATCCTGCAAATGGGAAAGTTCGACAACGGTCCATTCATGCACATTCTCTGTGGTGGTTCAGAACTTGTGGAACAGCCTGCCTCAGGAAGTCAAGGAAGACCTCACACTTCTGCCATTTTGCAGAATGTGCAAAACAGAAATGTTCAGGAGGGCATTTTTATAAAGAGAATTAGAACTGTAGTACTATAGAATTGCTCAGTCAGGTGCTTTTATCAGAGAATAGGAATGCAATCCATTGGAATGTTTATTGTATGAATCTCCTTGCTTTTTTACATTGTCTTCTATATTTGTAACCCACTAGCTGCATGATGGTATGTTGGACCTTGATTTTTTTTGGTTGTTTGTTTGCATTGTTTTCTAGTTCTATTCTCCTAGTTCCATTGGATAGTCTTAGGGTTGCCAGCCTCCAGGTGGTGGCTGGAGATCTCCCAGAATTACAACTGATCTCCAGGCCACAGAGAGCAGCTCACTTGGAGAAAATGGCTGCTTTGGAGGGTAGACTCTATGAAATTATACCTTGCTGAGGTTCTTCCCCTCCTCAAATCTGCTTTCTCCAGGCTCCACCCCCCAAATCTCCAGGAATTCCCAACTTGGAGCTGGCAACTCTACATAGGCCAGACTAGTCTGAACTTGTTGAAATTGGGAAACTAAGTAGCATCAACCATGGTTAAAACTTGGAGGGGAGATCACCAACAGTTGCTATGCAGAGGAAGGCAATGGCAAACCCTTCAGGTCATCTTTTTTCTTTGAAACAACCTTTTGAGGAGTTGCCATGAGTCAGTTACAACTTGAAAACAATTATTTTGGTCCTAGCTAGACCCAGCTCATTAGATCTCAGAAGCTAAGCAGGGCCAGCCCTGGTTACTACTTGGATGGGACACACCCAAGGAAATCCAGGGTTGCTACACAGAGGCTGGCAATGGCAAGCCACTCCTGTTTTTTTCTTATCTTAAAAACTCTTACGGGTTGCCATAAGTTGGCTGCACCTTGACAGCACTTTACACACACAGTCCTGTCGCTGTCTATTGGATATCTTATGATGTCTGATGGAATTTTTTCCCTCTCTTGTAATTCGCCTTGAGTCCCACTGAGAAAGGTGGGCTGTAAATTAAGTACAACAAAACAAATCAAACAAAACCCTTGAAACAATTACGAAAAGATGAGCAGCACTGTTTCAGAAGTATCTCTGTCTTTCTGTCTTTAAAAATATCTTAACCAGAGAAGAAAGTAACGTGATGGGCTCCTCTTTTGAACAAGTGAGATGCATTTCAAATAAAATGTTTGGGTTTTTTTCCAGAAATACAAATATAACTTCCTCAAATCGGATTACTGTGAACACGCAGAGAGCATGACTACCTCAGGGGGCATTTATTCCAAAAGTTCTTCTAGCAACTTGTTTTATTGCCTGATTTATTTTGCAGTTAGGGCATAGTTCCCTAATTTTTTTTTCCTTTGGGGGAAGCTGCTCAGAGTATTCGTCTAACAGCCCTTTCATCTAAGCTTTAACAGCCCTGATTCCTTCAATACGTTGTATGCTTTAAACAACCGTCCGCAACCGTTGTCGTTTTATGTTGGTTTGCTTTTAACGTAGGGTTAGGAAGATGGAAAATGGAAAGCAACATTTTTTAAAAAAAAACTCGCCAGACCGGTGTGATTTATATCAGTGTTTCTTCTTGGTGAACCAAAAAACATTTTAAAACTGAATTTATATTAAATATTATCAGTTAACTAATAATCGATCCTTCCTGATTCTTTTTTTTTTAATTGCTCCATGTTTGGTAATGCATTAATCTGCTATACATGCTTTAAACCAAGGGTAGGCAATCTTTTCAGCCCAAGTGCCAAAGGAGTGCCGTGTCTACCTGTGATGATGTTGGTGTTCCTGCAAACAAAATTTGATGGGGCGGGGGCGGGGGGAGGGAGAGATGAGGATTGTACTTGGCCAGACACACTTGGAGCAAACCACGTCCCAGCAGCACTTCCAGCGTCTTGGGCTTTGGCCAGGGGAGTGAAGTTCTTCCTGTTGCGTTCCCTGGCACTTCTGGCCTTAGCAGTGCTTCCGGTGCCCCGATTGCTTATAATATTTATTATAACATTCAATTTATATACCGCCCTTCAGGATAACGTAACGCCCATTCAGAGCGGTTTACGAAGTATGTTATTATTATCCCCACAACAGTCACCCTGTAAGATGGGTGGGGCTGAGAGAGCTCTTGAGAAGCTGTGACTGACCCAAGGTCACCCGGCTGGCTTCAAGTGGAGGAGTGGGGAATCAAACCTGGCTCTCCAGATTAGAGTCCTGCCGCTCTTAACAACTACCCCAAACTGGCTTAGGCAGAGATCTGGCCCTGGGTATCATCAAAATGGTCTGATGTGCATGTATATCAGGCATTGCCTACCCCTCCTTTAAACCTTCATCCTCAAAAATTTCCATAAGTAAAAGAGCCAGAGATCACTTATGGTAGATCACTATGAAAATAGGCCCTTTTGACATCTATCACATTCAGCACTGGAGACGTCTCCTGTCAAATAACGGCTATGAGCAGCAAATAAAATGTCCTAAGGACATTTCCATAATATTTTTACCAGCTGCTAATGATTGCTTGTTCAGAAACTTATTTTAAGTAATAATTGCAGATTAAAAATATGCCTATCTATGGAAATAATTTTATTTTCACTGTGTAGGCACCCATGTCTAATTTGAATTCTTCATGGAAGACATTTTTAATTGTCTTGGATCCCTTGCTTCCACAGAGAGCTCAGAGCCCTGCCTTACCCCGTGTGGTTGTTTGCTTGCTAACATAAGAGATCTGGAATTAAGCTTTAAATTTTCGATCTCTTAAAGGTTAAGTTGTATCCCCTGTATCCTTTAAAGCTTCAGGAAAATCCCTGGTAAAGGCTGCAGGGATTTAGCTTTCAATCAACAATAGGCAGGCACAGTGTGGCAGTTGTTCTCTGGACTGAGTTCTTCGGACCAAAGCTATTTTAAATTGGCAGAGATTTGAATGATGTTGGTTCTACTTGGGGATGGCGTGTTCACTGTTGAAGACTGAAAAGATGAGAGATAAATACTTTTTGACTTGGAACACCATTGGCTATTTGTCCTTGGTAGAGTCAACTGTATGATGGCTGTCACTTGTTGGTTTGGACTTGCTACGTCTGTGTGCCCACTTATAGAGAAGGATATCAACGGGTAAAGGCTTCTGCGCTGGTCTTGGAGCTCAGTCTTCATGGAAACAGAGAGTGGTCTAATTTCAGTATGATTCAGACAAGGCAAAATTATTTCCCTGTGTGAATTTGCACGGACCCAACATCTTATTCAAGATAGAGAGGAGTTAGCCGTGTTAGTCTGTAGTCACAAAATAGTAGAGTCCAGTAGCACCTTTAAGGCTAATTAACTTTATTGTAGCATAAGCTTTCGAAAACCACAGTTCTCACGCATCTGACGAAGAGAGGTGTGGTTCTCGAAAGCTTATGCTACAATAAAATTGGTTAGTCTTAAAGATGCTGCTGGACTCTTTACTATTTATTCAAGATGGGCATCTACATGTGCAAAGCTTGTTTATTTAGATGTTTTTAGCCTGCTTTTTTTTCTCAGAGTGGCTTACCATGTAAAAAACACACACACACAAGTGAAAGCCATCAGAGTTCACGACTATTACTTACCATCAACAGAGTAATTCACAAGGTAGACAGAGGGTAGAATACAGTAGGTGACACCTATGCCACCTTTGATTAAAACAGTTCGGCAGTATTCAGGCTCGTACTTGCTTCCTTCCCATAAAGTAACCTTCCCCTTTCAACTCCTGGCACAGTTGCAGATCTCTGGCATGGTACTCATGCATCTCTAGCTTCTTGGATTAAACAAGGCACCGAGGGCCTCTGCCAAGTCTCCTGGGTAAGTTCTGCCACTCCATTGGCATCATGTTTAAATCAGGCCATGGTTACAGATAAGCAAGGAACAAGCGGCATTGTTGATTACAACATGGGTTTGTAGAGTGACATTCTCAGAATGAAGAGCAGAGGAACGCAAAACAACCCTGTCCATAAGTATGTTCTGCCAGAGAGCTGTTGTTCAGTTGGCTTTACAGCTTTGCTGTTCACAGTTTGTGTCAGTCAAAGGTCTGACCTTGTTGGGCATCTTTTTCTTCTTAGGCATAAAAGTGAACTTCCCCCTCGGAGATATGTGTTCGTTGGTGCAGTATGATGTAGATTTGAGTGTGTGCAGCTCTTGTTTAATTGGAATTTCTGCCTGCTCATCATGACACAGTGTTAACCAAAAACTTTCGTCTCCAGAAAACAGAACCACTCCTGCAAAATCACTGAGCTCTGGCTTAAAAGAGCCTTCAGTTGTGCCGCCGCTGCTGTTTAATTAATGTGGCAGAACAACATTATTAGTGAGTTGCTTTATAGCCTCTATGTCAGTTTGGGATATTCTTTCAATAAGACATTCAGGTAGGAGTTTATCAGTGCACACAGTGGAGTTAGACCGTGCTCGAAAATTCAGGCCAACTCAGGGGTGTGTGTGTGAATAAAGCATTGCAGCTAACAAAAAACCCCACAAAAACTGAATCTCTTAAGGACACAGAGTTGCAATAGGCAACAATACAGGCAGTTACTTTTCCTTGAGGATCATTAATTTTGGGACAGAGAGGGAGTAAGCCAAATGGCTAGAAAGTGATTGCTTCCCTGTGCAATAGGAGGATTTAAATGACCTCCCTCGCTTGGGGGGTGGGGGAGAGAAGAGGCAGACTCTTCCAAGGGAAGATTATAAATTCTTTGGACAGAGATGAGAAGCTATTATTTTATGGCTTCTGACCGAGGAGGCAAAAGCCATTTGGACTAAACTAACGACTCCATCTTGTCTGTGTGGTGAGGAACGTTAGGGAGAAATCCCAGCCTTGAGAACTAAGATAATGCTGATCTTTAACTACTGCAATTTCAAGAACTTCTAGCCTGTCTATGTAAACTTCATTTAGGATAAACATTGTTCAGGACTGGGTGTAGAGAAAGGGGACTGTGTGATTTCACCATTTCTTGTACCCTTGCTCAGCCTGAATGCTTCAACAAGCCATGTGTGTTCTTTTAATTTGTTTATTAAACTTCCCTGTATTTTGATTGCTGTAAGCCTGATCTCTGGAAACACACCACACCTATTCAGTTCTGCTGTCTTAAGTGTGATAATCGGGAGGGGCAGTGGGTTAGCTGCCATCCCTTGAGTGCAATCGCTTAAAATTGAGAGGTTGTGATAGCTCACCCCTGCAGGAGTTTATTAGGAGCAAAGCGGGAGAGTCAGCAACTAGGTACACCCTTTGAATGGTCACAGAGCGGTAGATCTGCAACTCCTTTAGCAGGAGATAATCTCAAGAGTTGCTCGTGGCAGCAGGGGACGTCCAATTTCTTTTTGAGATCTCCCAGGAATAAGCAGAAGGGGTGATGTTGTCAAATAGACGCTTGGATAGCCACAATGTTGTTTTTTTTAACCTCCCAGGGACCAACCCAAAAGAACAGGGCTTACAAGTCCATTCCTTCACGTAAGTCAATGCAAGGAATGGGATGAGACATCTAATAATGTGCGTTAGACATCATTGTATAAAATTTGAAACAGCATGCCCTTGTGCTTTCGGCTTGCGTGTCTAGAGGCAGAAAATCAGCATATGAAAATGTTTGATAACCCCCTAGAAAATCCGCATCTGGGAGATGCCTATGTTGTAAGGCAACGAAAACCTTTGGGAGGATGTTAAAGCATCTTTACTGTGGACCAGTAAAGTAACAAAATATATTTAGCTTCGAGAATGCCTTATTCCAGGCTGCGTATTCGTGTCGACCTGTGAAATATGAGAAACGAGTCAAGTTCTAAAGTGCAGTGTTACATTGGGGATAGTATGGAAAGGTAAATCAATTCAAAATTAATCAGAGACCAAGTGTACGCCATCTCTCCTTTGCATGCTGTTTAAACCAGGAGCAGTGAATGCTTAAGGCTGAATTATTAGAACGATAAAGCAGCACCTTATCTTATTAAAAACTATATTCTTAGACGGAAGGTGCTTAGAGGCTATAAAATATATGTTCATCAGCAAAAGCATAAATGGGTTTCACTGTGAGGCGGATTTTAATAAGCAGCAGACTTTTCAATTGCGTATCAACTTTTAAGATGGATTTTGATCTTTTTTTTTAAATTGAAGCAGATCTTAATTGTGGAAGGCGTTATGAAAAATGCACTTGTAATTTACTGATCCCATCACAACTATCTTTTGAACGTACCTTTGTGGAGAAGACTTTTCTTCTCACTCATGAGGCTTCGTAGAAATATGTGTACAGCAAATACAGCAAATTTATAAAACCCTCAAGCTGGTCTTTTTGAGACCTGGGATGTTCAGATTCCGAGCATCTATTGTATTGCACACAACAGAACAGCCATTTGATATCAGAGCATCTTCTGGAAAGTGTTTCATTGAGGGTGGCCAAGCAAAACGTCTAGTCATTAGGCGACAAAAAAGCCACAGGAATCACAGGTATCGGCTGGGAGGGGTGATATGCAAAGGGAAGGCACCCAAGGCAAAGTGGGCCCTGGGCTGGTGTTCTGTTTTTTAGGACACTGCACTTATATGCTCACCATCCTTCCCTCCCTGTTCCTCCCAGGGCTTATCCATGACTCCTACTCTCTCATTTCCTAATTTCCTTTATCACCCTAATCTTTACCAAAATATTCTGTGAATGACTAAATATGGCAACATATGCAAATTAAAAGATGTCATGGAATGAGGAGCAGTGTGCAGATGTGGCAGATAGTAGTATTGCTTTGGTTACTACACAAGTGCCTCCATCACTACTGAAGGGATCCTCAAGCAGCTCTACTCCTGAGCAGTTGTTGAAGTACAAGGGAAGGTTGCCAGCATTGTTAGCTGTCAGAGCCCTCCCTGACACTAAAAGGGCAGTTTATGGATATGAAATATCATAAACCCGTTCCTCAATGTGCCATAAGCACAAAACACTGCTTAACAAGGCAGAATGGATGCCAGATGGAGACTGGAAAGTTAGCAAAACATGAGTAATAGGGGAATGACTGACTGGTGGCCCCCACGCCCTGAAGAGCAGCAGAGATAACAAGGCTTCCTGAGGAAACTCCCAGCCTAAATCTCATCAGTGCCCTTCTGTGCTTCCCCTCACCTCTCTAACTTAATCTGGCTATTCGGCAAACCTGACAGCCCTCCTATCAGATACTTAAGAAGTCATCAAGCTGTATTTTTACCTATATTCCACCCCAAGATACATCACCCCTTTGCCAACTTTAATGTAGATGAATTTTTTATTGTATTTTAATATGTTGTTATATGCCCTGAGCCCGCTCGTGGGGAAGTCGGAATAGAAATTTGAAATAAATAAATAAAATAAACTCTGGTTGTTTTGGTGCATCTCTGTGGACCTTCTCCCCTTCAAGACTGGTAATTATCACCCTTCCCTGAAACAACTTCCAATTTCCTCACTGTTTTCTTAGTTAGCTTGATGTGCGTGCTGTGTGTGTTTTCTCTGTGTTTGGCTTTTTATTGCTCTGTTAATAAAGAAACCTTTCCTGTAGAGCATCTGCCTGTTTATTTGAGACTTCTCTAAGGGAACAATCCTGATATACATAGGTGGAGATTTCTCAATTCTCCCCTTTCTCTGTGTCTCGTTTAATGCTAATTCCCCCAACACACAAGGAGACCCCCCATTAGGGTCAGAACATGGGTGTGGGGGAGTATCTAGGTGTAGTGACAATCTACTGAAGGGCAAGTTGAGTCAAGAATACCTCTTCCCTTAAGCCTTCCTCTGTAAAAACTATGGAACTTCTTGAGATGAGAACCAGACCCTAACAAAGTATTCACTTAACCCATATATTACTAAACTTGTGGTATTTAAGATGGTCACTGCCACCTCTTTCTAACTGCATTAGTTCAGCTATCCTACTATATAAAAGGCTAACCGTGTTCCTGACAACTCACTTCCTACCGTGGTGCGCCTCTAGAGGGTGCTGTCGTGGAGGGAAGCCCAGACGAGGTTGCCCATCCGTCCAGAGAGTATGCCGCGATGGGAAGCCCAGGCTGGGATCAGATACGGAGCAGGCGGCAGTGCCCCCCCCTTCAGCCACCTGAGATCAGGAGCGGGGCAGGTGGCAATGCCCACCCCCTGCCTTTACCCAGCCAGGATCAGTTGTGGAGCAGGAGGCAATGCCTGCTCCCCCCTTCAACCCACTGGAACCAGGCACGGAGCAGGCTGCAATGCCCACCCCCCCTTCAGCCGGACAGAATCAGGCACAGAGCAGGTGGCAATGCCCGCCCCCCATTCACCCAGCCCGTATCAGGCATGGAACAGGAGACAGTGTCCAGCTCCTCTTCACCCTGCCGGTATCAGTCACAGAGGAGGAGGCAATGCCCGCTTGCCCGCCCTCCCCTTTCTAGAGCCCGTTCTATTTTATCCCACAATGGGCTTTTTACTAGTTTCTCATTAAACTAGTTCCTCCGGTCTAAGCCCAGTGAAATGAATAGGCTTAGACTGGAGGAACTTTGCGTAGGATTGTAGTATAGGATGGATTTTCACTTTACTCTTTCAGTGCAAACCGAAGAACACTTTCTTCAGTAGGATTCGAATAGTCCTGTTTAGCATTGCTCTCAGGTGGCAACAGGAGCACATTTGCAAGGAATTAAGTCTTGCTGAACTCAGTGAGACTTATTTCTGAGTATGCCTTTAGGAACGGAGAGTTCTTATCTTATTGAGACTCCTTACTTTTTTAGAATATGCCCATGATATGCATACCAATTACAAACAATCTGGGAGGCATCAGCATTTTCAGCAAGAGCATTTTAAGTAAATAATTAAGCTGTAAAAGCCCATTTTTGTGAAATTAGTAGACCTTTGATACATTAATGGGGAGTTATCTTTCTCTCTGCCACATAGTTCTTGTGCTAATGCAATCCTTTCTTTTCCTTTAATGAAACCAGTTTTGGATGATGAGTGGAAAATTTTCTTGTGGGCTGTCTGAGTAATTTTATTCTACAATGGCATTTTATTATATTTTTAAGTTGTAAGAGAACTAAAGACTCGCACTAATTTTAATAAAGCGGTCAATTTAATTAAATGCTGATGGCCCCCCTATCAACACAACTCAATTTCTAATTAAACATTATTATTATGTCACTTGAGTAGATGTGCTGCTGCTTGAGTTAAAGACCTTTTTTGCATGGGGAGGGGGAGAGAATGCATAGATTTGTTTTACGTGGGGCGGGAAATTACTAGAGGTACCCTAGGCAAAAAGCACTACAGCGCATGATGTGTTCGTGTTTTGAAATCAGCTGTGGTGCACATTTCACTGCTTTCATGGAAGTTCAGAAGGCAGAAGCATCTGGCCCAACACAAGAGGCATTCATCCAGACCCAGAAGCTTTACCCTGTGCTCTCTTGTTATTGTCATCTAGCCAGTGCTTGGGGCTGGGGTTGTATGTACAGCCATCCTTCCACATGCACCATCCATCCCAGATCAGAGACCCTAAGATATATACACACACAGGCAAGTTCTTGGGAAATATGAGAGAGAGAGGCCTGGGGACTCATGTGGTCAGAAACCTCTGCAGGATAGGAAACTACAGTGAAAGAGGAGGAACCAGTCAAAACTGGCACTGGTGACTTTTCCAGCAGTAGCGCTTCTACTGGTGCAAACAGGTCTGTTAGTATAAAGGGAAGTTGTTTGTCCACGCAGATCCGGTGAAGCCTGCATCAGCCCCTTACAGGTCAAAGAGGGCTGCTGGAGAGGGTGGGAAAGCAGACAAGAAAGATCTACTCACACTTACAGGATCTAACCCAAAGTTCTTCAACAACTTCAGTTTGCATAAATCAAAGTATTTTCAAATGTGTGCATACAAAACAGAAAATAGATAAAAATGCCCTTTTTTGTATCAAAAATATTTCAAATATTTATTTTGTTGCACCTAAAAGTACAATATGTTAAAAAAATTCACAGATAGTTCTTGCATAAGATGGTTGTAGCCTAAATTTCCATAATTTGAGAGACTTACTAGTCCACCTGTAAACACATTGATCACATTCATGCACCACAATACACCAGCACTACCAAACTATCATTGTGAAATTATTTCTCTTCTTGGGTCCACATATAAATAACTTAAACTGAAAAATAATGTTTGGGAAATGAAGTCAAACAGAAGGAAGAGATCTATAATGGAGAGAAAGTGTAGGGAGAGGTCATATTTTGTTGGCTTTGGAGCAACACAGAAAAACTTGGATCTGGGGGGTTCAGGTGGGAGGTGGACGATGAGATATCAGACAGTTCAAGACCCCATCAGAGTATCTGTGATGTTTACATTTTTTCATTCCAAAATTTGCTTGTATTCTTTGTACTGAAATTTAATCATTATGACACCCATTCTGTTTTCCATTAATTCAGTATGGAGAGATCCTTGACTTTCACAGCTTGAGACTGTACAGTGTAAATCTTTTGATGACATCTTTAGAAGGGTTATCTCATCATTCCAGTTAATTGTCCCGTGTTAGGGCCAAACAAGATGTCCAGGTTTATGTTCCTAAAGTGAAAAGCTTGAAACCATTTCCCATATATTTTCTTTAAATTTTTTCCCTCCCCTCCAATATTTCTTTTTAATACACACATACAAGGGAGCTGCTTCATTTGCGCCGAACTCCATTTATTGACGCAAACATGTCTGACTGCTGCTGCTTTTAATGATGCTTTAGTGATGTGATGAAAAGTTGTCATGTACTGTCTTTTAAAAAAAATAGTATTTCTACAATAATTGTTGTCATTTTAATTGCAGTATGGCGATTCAAGTTGACAAGTTCAGTTTTGAGAGCTACCCAGACTCGCCTGGTGAAAGAGCTCAATTTACAAATCTGAAGCAGCTGGAAGAAGAGAGACAGCAGGCAAAAGGTCTGGAGATCAACAGCAAGTTAGACATTCTCTGGAAAATTATATCCTTTCCGAATCATTCCCCCCCACTCCTCTCTTGTAGCTGGCCTGTGACCTTTCATTCAAATTATTTCTAAGAAGAGGTCTGAAAGAGGAAATGGTTTGAAATGGGGCACTTAACATAATTATAAAATTCTTAAACTTAATCGCACTCTAATTTATTTAGGTCTTCCAGTAGGTTCTTAATACGGCCGTACTATTTTCTGATTCCAGGTCCATCCGTTTTGCTATTTCTGTGCACGTAGAAAACCGTGCTATTTTTGCACACTGCAGCAGTTCTGAGGCAGGATGATATAGCGAGATGAGGGAAGGCTGAAGTCTCTGGGACGATTTTGGGCTGTTCCAACAGAAGTATAGTGTCCAGTTCATGCAAATTGATGGTGTTGCTCTACTCTGCTCTGGTTAGACCTCACCTAGAGTATTGTGTTCAGTTTTGGGCACCACAATTTAAGAAGGCTATAGACAAGCTGGAATGTGTCCAGAGGAGGGCAATGAAGATGGTGAGGGGTCTGGAGACCAAGTCCTATGAGGAAAGTTTGAAGGAGCTCGGTATGTTTATCCTGGAGAGGAGACAACTGAGAAGTGCTATAATAACCATCTTGAAGTACCTGAAGGGCTGTCATATAGAGGATGGCACAGAGTTGTTTTCTGCTGCCTCAGAAGCTTGGACCAGAACCAACGGGTTGAAAGTAAATCAAAACAATTTTCGGCTAAACAGTAGGAAGAACTTCCTGACAATTAGAGTGGTCCTTCAGTGGAACAGGCTTCCTGGAGAGGTGGTGGGCTCTCCTTCTTTGGAGGTTTTTAAACAGAGGCTAGAGGGCCATCTGACAGCAATGCTGATTCTGTGAACCTGGGCAGATCATGAGAGGGAGGGCAGGAAGGGTTACATCAGTGCTTAGTTCTTGTGACCCCTTCTTACATGCCATGGGTAATACTGATCACCAGTTTGGAGTCAAGTAGCAATTTTCCTCATGCCAGTTTGGACTGGGATTCTGGAGGTGTTTTGCCATCTTCTGGGCATGGAGCAGGGGACACTGTTTGTGTGTGTGGGAGGGGAGGTAGTTGTGAATTTCCTGCGTTGTGCAGGAAATTGGACTCGATGACCCAAGAGGTCCCTTCCAGCTCTATGATTCTGTGATTCTAAGGGGGTTCATGATAAGAGGTTTATAAAATTATGCGTAGGGTAGAGACAGTGGACAGAGAGCACTTTTTCTCCTTCTCCCAAAAGACTAGAACGCAAGGGTACCCAGTGAAATTGATGGGCAGTAGATTCAGGACAGACAAAAGGAAATACTTCTTTATGCAACGAGTTATCATATGGAATTCACTTTTAATTTTTACCAGTCAAAAGATTTCTATGAGCTACTTTTCAGAAGAGCAAATTATCTGGCTGTTTAAGCTGCTGATGCCAAGGTCCAAAGAGAGATTGCAATGCTTCTCCATGTAAATGAAGGTCTATAAACAGTTTCTCTTGCCATTGATCTAGTCCATTGTGGTGTGCAGGTCTGTTGGTAATGCGGCACTCCCCAGCTGCGGCAACTGCCGCTTGGCTGGAGAGGTGGGTGGGTTTGGCTCCCTGGAAGAGGCGGAGGCTGATAGGGCTTTCCCAGACATCTGGGTATTATGGGATCCTGTGGCGTACCACTTAGGGCCTTGCCTGGGGGGGACACTGCCATGCTGCTTGGTGACCATTTGACCCCAACCACCAAGGAGAAGATCCTGAGGGGGGAATATGTCAATGTCTTTATCCTTTTCTTCAGGGAGCTGGAAAAGAAGTATAAAGAGGACTTGGAGGAGCATGATAAGGGGCGCCTTAAGCGCCATAGGGTCTACCGGACCTGGGCTAACTGGCTGCCCGGTTTTCTGATATATGTGGAAGTAATTGCCTGGGCACAGCCATGGAGGGCGGCATCGCTGATCCAGTATATGGACATTATTTACAGGGAATATTCAGATTCCAGCGGTGCCACTTGGATGCAACATGATGAGGCATTTAGAATGCGGGCTGCCCTTAACCCCTTGATGTCCTGGGACCAAGTGAACCAGTAGCTGTGGCTGCAGGTCATGTCCCCAACTCGGCCAAATGCAGCTGATCACTCAGATAGTGGTCATCTGGTGCACCGCCCTGCTACAAGCACGAGCAGCCATGGGGGGCAAAGGCCCTTCATGGATAATGGCCCCCGCATGCTGGGATTTCACTTCCCAGGGGGTGTGCAGCAGGAAGGCTTGTAAGTTTGGGCATGAATGCCCCGTGTACAAAGGTCCCCACCCATTCACCGCCTGCAAGAGGCAGAAGGCGCTTAGTGAACGGGGAGGGGCCCCAGTCTACAAACAGGCTGCTGGACGGGCCACAGCCCAGTAAACGTAAGGGTCCTTGAGGCCAGGTTTCAGCACTATCCCAGGGAAGGGTTCCATTCCCGTTCTAGTGACCATAAGTAGCAAGACAATATTAAGTCTATCTCAGGTCCTCCTGGGAATTGAGCTGGGCACAGGGCCTAGTGGTTGCAAATTTGGCACCCCTTCCTTTCCATACCAGGGCAGCATCCATGGAGCGGCCAACAGGGCATGCAATTCAAGGGGGGCAGTGTTGCCTCTCTGCCTTTCGAGGGTGCATTGGCCCTCAGAATCAAGTGAGCTTTTACTAACACTAACATCTTCTAGGGGGTGGTCGGTGAGAGGGGTCCAGTATCCTCTGTGGCCACAGAATGGTTTTATGGCAGCACAACAAGCCAAGTAGTTGCAGTTTGGGTCCCGGCTCGGCTCGAGCCTGCAGGGCCACTGTCGTGTGATGACCTGGGCCATTAAGGGTAAGACCTTTCCTCGCAGGTGCGGGCGGACTTGCAGGAGAGAGGCAAGTGTGTGCCTGACGTCCTGATGATCTGGCGTGCAATACTTCCGTGCCGGTTGGGTGGGAAGTGTTGAACCCTGCAGCAATAGAGAAGTCTAGGCGGAAGGCCAACAGAGACTTCTTCAGAAGCCTTAATGAGTGGGTTGAATTTAGCTGCCCCACCCACAAATCGGGGCCGAATTTGCACACCTCTACTGAGGGGATGGAGTGTACCTGTCAGCAAAGTGGAACAGGATATTCATGGAAGGCTGGCAGCAAGGGCTCAGGGTGGCCTTAAGCCACTGTGGAGCGCAAAGGCCTAAGCAGAAGCTTGGCCTTTGCGGTGATAGGTTAGATGTAGTGGGAAAAGCAGCGGGACGGCGAGCACCCATGGCATATTCCCATTGGTGGGAAATTGGGGTTTGTCAGGAGCAGCTGGCTGCTTCACAGCCCAGTGGCTAGGACAGACGCCCATGTGGAGAAACCCTTGGACAAGCGAGTCCTCCCCCAGTTTTACGGCGGGTGGAGCTTTAAAGGGATCAACCACATCACCTGGCCAAGCTGTGGCACAGTCATATGATGGATGGCTTACACTCGGGGCAGAGAGTGGGTCGCCCAGACTGGTCAGGGTGGAGGTCCAAGAATGACCCCGGGGCCTGACCTGTACTGCTAGTTAGGCCATTGCTGTGGTTGCAAGTTATCTTGTCATTATTTAATTAACAGCCATTTATATCCCAACTCTCGTGTCTGCCTCTTCATTCCAACTGGGGGGGGGGCAAACGGGTATGTTTTGCTATGGAGGCTCTTCTTCTCCCTTCAGGTCTGGCTTGTAGGGAGCTGGGTGCAAGGGTGCTCCTTGAGCACAGGGATAATTGGCAATAATTTTAAGGAACAAGATACTCAGTTTTAATTCAGACAGCGTTATGTAGTATATTTTAATGTATTGAGGGAGTTTACATTAAGAAACCAGTTTTTTAGGGGGGAGGTGTGTGATTTTTTAAAGTTGTTCTTCGGCATGTGCTGGTGACATCTGCTGTTGTCTGCACAGCAGAGTCGTGTCGCCTCAATTCATTATTTGAACAGATGGCACACAATTTTTAGATTGGCTAATATTTTTCAGCCTGTGCTTTTTTATTAATATTTTCTAAATATTTAGTGGGTTATTCAAAATAAGAGCTATTTTTTAAAGCACTTTTGGCAGCTTGAGTCGCATTCCTGGCAAGCAGGATGGTTCTTCGGCAGCTAGAAATGGGAAATTCCTGGACTTGGTTATTACAAAGTATTATATCTGTTTGCCCAGACTACTAGACTATTGACACTGGGCATTAAGTTACAAAGACACTTCAAAAATGCTATAAGACAAAAAAAATTATAGACATGAGAATTAAGAGCCAAGAAGGGCATGTTGGACAAGGCAGATCCCCTGGGGCCTAAACTAGTCCTAAGTCTTTAAAAAACAGAACATCCAGGGAAATACCAAAACTTCAACCACTCTTGGATTCACCTATCCCTTCCACCTTTGAAGGCACAAAAGAAAGAGGCTTCAATTGAACATCCTGTTGTAAATTGCTCAGCAGCACAAAATTCTAGAGGCATGCCAGTTGTAGGGAATATGAACCCTGAGTGGATGGAAGGAGAAATTGAGGCTAACCTCCTTGCTTCTTACACATCTCTGCCTAATCAAGACCAGGAATCTATACTGGGTCGCTTAAAAGCTTTGATATGCACTTTGAAAGAACTAAGATGGCCTCTAAAGGGACCCCCTAATCCACCAGGACCCTCTGGAAAAGCAGCTGAGCTGCCAGCCATTGTCCACTGGAGCCTGTTATAACTATCTGGAAAGGAACCTTTCATACTAACTTGGTCATCCCACCAGATGATCCCGCTCTTTGCAAGATCTCAGAAGATTCGATGATGGTGGAAGAAACTAATGCATGACAGGTAACGCAGCACAAGTCCGGAGGGGGAAACCATCTCAAGATTATCTCCTGGAACATCGCTGACTGGACTTGCATAAGAAGTCTGGGGTGCTCCCTCTTACAGAAGAGATATGATATCCTTCTCTTGCAGGAGACCTGGACTGCTGGTGAAGTTTTAATTGATGGATATCATTCCTTCACAAATGCGGCAACCCCTGGGAATGGACCAGGCAGGCTAAAAGGGGGTCTGGGAATTTAAATTGCCACCTCATTAAGGACAAAATGTGTACAATTAAACCTGCTAAAGGAATATGCCATGGCAGTTTGTTTGCATTTTGGCAAAGAAAGACTCCTTGTAATTAATGTGTACTTGCCCCCCCCCCAACAGAGAAAACAAGAAATTAGGAAATCCTGGAATGAATTGGACTCATATATAGAAGACCTCATGATTGACAATCTGACATGGTTCTGCTGGGAGGAGATTTAAATGCAAGGATAGGAGCAAATGATAAGGTTGCCTTTGACGGATCTGAACCTACATCCTTAGAAAATGATGAAAACAGGGATTTTCTTCACATCTCTCGACTCTCTAAGGACAATAAAGTCAATGCTGCCGGTCACCATCTGATCTAAATGGTAAAAAGGGATGAATTCTTCATTCTAAATGGTTCCACACCCAGGGACCATCCTGGCGAATTCACGCACTTCACAGACTCCAGATGCAGCACTCTCGATTATTTTATAGCGAGTTCCAATCTTCTACTCAAAGTTCGGAACCCCCAGGTTCTTCCAGAACTGGAAAGCAATCATCTTCCTCTCCTGCTTGACTTGGCCCCTCTCGTTCCCCAATCTCATTACAACATTGACCTGGGACCATGTCTGGAACCAGTACAACATATGGGATGCCATGCTAAATGGTCAGAAAAATTAGCCAGTAAAGTTAAGGAATGCTTAGAGGGTGACAAGGTTCGCCAGTGGAGGCTAGCAATTATGTGCTCAAAGGAACAGAACCCCCTATTACTTCTTGATCATTTATTACAATTACTGAAACCAATTTTGACTCGGGATGCCTATATTCAAAAACAGATATGCAAGAATTTCACGAAGAGGTGTTGGACAAAGATTGTATAACAGCACAATGGGAACTAAATGAGGCATACCACACATACAAGAAGTCAACGGGACCAATGGCCACGGACGCCACAAACCACTTACTGACCCTCAAGAAGTCTTATAAGAACATCATAGTGAAGAAGCAAGAAGACCTGAAGAAAGTGCACAAGGAAATAATATTTTCATCTAAAGAGAAGATTGCCAAGGAATTTGGGAGACTGATCTTGTCACACTCAAACAATAGTGACTCTCCTATCAAGTCTCATATTACAGCAGAGAAATGGGAAAAATTCTTTCGAAAACATTACTCCGCAAGCCTTCCACTTCTGCCAACCCAGAAACAAGATGAGTTACCCTCCTGGCCACCTGTGTCAGTACAGGAGATTGAGTCACTAATACGAAAACTTAAGAAGGGCAAGGCACCAGGTCAGACTTTATACCACCTGAACTATTGCTGGAGAACATGGACTGGTGGAGCCCCCCTCCTGGCTGCTCCCTTCACACATGTTGACTCAACTGGAGACATTCCTGAGTCGTGGAGAAATGCCGTGATAAATCTCCTTCTTCAAAGCAGGGAGGAGAAATGACCCGAAGAATTACCGACCAACCAGCCTACTGAGTATCTTATGGAAGCAGTATGCAAGCCATCTCCTTGAGAGGCTTAGGGACTGGCTGGACTGTGAGAAGCTTCTAGTAGATGAACAGGCAGGATTCAGGGAAGGGCGCTCCACTATAGGACATGTTATGATCTTAACTCACTTAATATGTATCTAACAGTAGGGTACCCTTATATGCAGCCTTTGTAGACTTAAAATCTGCATTCGACTCCATCTCAAGGGCAAGACTCTGGGACAAATTGAGTAGTACATCCATTGGCAAGAGGCTCCTTTTCCTGATAAAAGCCCTATACACTGATACAACCACCAGGATTAGATGCAGTAAGAATGGGCATTTAACAAATGCCATCCCAGTAGAGAAAAGAGTCAAGCAGGGCTGTGTTCTGGCTCCCTACCTCTTCGCCCCTTTATATAAATGCCTTGATCAGCAATCCTAAGACAGTTGATACCCATCCCTCCGTCTTAGCTAACCGTCCTATAGTTGCGCTGCTCTATGCCGATGACATGGTTCTGTTTTCCAGGACAACAGCTGGTCTTAAAAGAGCACTAAAACAATTGGGGCACTACTGTGATTCAAATTTCCTGGAGATAAATTATCAAAAAAACAAGATTGTGGTCTTCAGCAAGAGGCCCAAAATAGGGCCCTGGTCCATTAAGGGACATAGACTAGAGCAAGTACTAAATTACAAATATCTTGGGGTTATGCTCCAATGTACAGGGATGAAAAAGAACAATCATGATTACATTGCTAATAAAGGACGTAAATCAACACTTAGTATAGTCAAATTCATCATAACTAAAGGGGGACGTTTCATCTCTGCTGGCCTCAAATTATATTCATCTAAAATGATCCCACAAGTAATGAATAGTGTCACATTGGGCCCCCTTTCCTAGAGCTTTACTCCATTGGAAAAGATCCAAACAAATTTTTTAAGAGCTATATTCCCCTTCCTAACCAGTGTCACCCCAATGCCACCCTATGTCTAGAAACAGGTCTGATTAGACTAGAGGCCCGGGTAACTCTCACTGCCATAAATGTTTGGCTGGGGTTATGTCATAATTCCTCTGACGTTACCGCTCTAATTCTTAGAGAAAGCCAGTATTCATCTTGGCTTAAGGCAGTATACCACAAGATCTCCCTACTGGGGTTCTCATTTGAGTCGCTGCAGATAATGTCACCTGAAAAAGCTAAGACTGTAGTCAAACAAAGAATATATGACATAGAAAGGCAGAATGATATTGCAAGGGTTCCGAGCCATCTGGCCTCACAGAAAATAAAATATGTAGTAGCCCCAGAACCGTACTTATCACTTCTAGAGATTCCAGCACATTATAGGCCTATTCAATGGCCAGATATAACATCTTTCCATCAGCGGTAACAGAAGGCCGGTACAAGAAGGTGCCATTGATAGAGCGGCTCTGTCCTTGTGGGTCGGGGAATATAGAATCGATTGTACATGTATTATTACATTGTAGGTTCTATGAGGACAACAGAGTAAAGTTTATTCACCCCTTGTTAAAGTGGCTTCATGGGTTTGTGGACATGAAAATAAGCCAAAAATTACTTTTTGACCCTAATCCTCAGTATATATTGAATTCCGCCAAATTTCTAGCTATAGCCCACAAAATTCGCACAGATAAAGCCTAATGCAGTTGGGAGGTTGTGGATTCAAGAGAACGAGTAGTTCCTGCATTTTGACTGTAATTGTCCTAGAGAAGGTGGGGAATTTTAACGTAAACACTGTAGCTAGGACTTACTGCATTTTTATAGTCTTGATTTTAGTGTATTTTTGTTTATTTATACTGTTACTCTGGATTTAATACAGAGACTTGTGCTGGTTATATACCTAATAAAGTGGGGATGGGGGATTTGCTGAAATAATTTAGAACAAGTTTGTCCATGTCAGTGCCTTCCATTCAGATCTGACAGATAAAGATTCTTGCAACTTGGACATGCACGTGATTATTCATTATAATGCCTCTCTCTTCCCTTCCACCTCCTTGTAGCAGGGATCCAAGTTTTGTATGTTTATTTACTATCTCAGGGGCTAACTATTATGTAGGTTTGTATAGACAGATAAATAAAGGGTACTTTTGGAAGTGGGACAGTTGACTGTGCGGAAGCAGCTATGAGAAGAATACAGCACGTACTGGGGAGGAGCTGTGAGTCAGTGACAGAGCATCTGCTTGGCATGCAGAAAGTCCCAGGTTCAATCCCTGAAGTCTTCAGTTACAGATCAGGTAGGAGATGATGTGATAGACCTCCACCTGAGACCTTGAAGAACCACTGCCAGTCCTAGTTGACAGGGCTGACTTCGATGGACCAATGGTCTGATTCAGTATAAGGCAGCTTCATGTGTTCATGTGTACTTAAAATGACTGAATCCCCCACTTCTCCACTCCAGACTGATCGACCGTGGTGTGTTTTTCCCCAGAGGGGGTTTCAAGCACATGTTAGGAAATGTGTGTTTGGAACCCTCATGGGTGGAAAAAGGGAAGCATGTGATCTGGAGCTGAGTAGTTATGGGAAAGGGATTAAGCACCCCTTCCCCAGCTTCTTTGTGTTCTAAATTTGCCACCCTTATACTGAGTCAGGCTTTTCATCCATCCGGCTCAGGATTGTCTACTCTGACAGGCCATAGCTCTTCGGTGTTTCAAACAGAGATAGTTCTCAGCGTCTTCTCTCTGAAATCCATTTGACTGGAGAAACCTGAGACTGAACAGTTGACATTCTGCATTCAAGGCTTAGTGCTCTACCGTTGTGGTATGTGTGATGCCGAGCTAAGGTCATGTTGGCAACAGGTCAATTTGATAGTTTCATATTGTGCGTGTTATCTGCCGTCAAGTCGCCTCCGACGTATGGTGACCCTGTGAACGAAAGACCTCCAAAACATCCTATCTTTAACAGACCTGCTCAGATCCTCTCACTGTAGGGTTTTCAAGGTAAGAGATTAGCAGAAATGGTTTACCATTGCCTTCTTCTGTGCAGTGTTAGCTGAAGTGACACTGCCGTTGTCTGTGAAAGATCCTCCGCCAGTGTCACCTTCCTCTATGGCTGCTGCCCAGTAGCTAACCTTCAAGAATTCCTCCGCTCCGATCACCATTGCAACATTCAATTCTCTTCTGCTGATGTGACCATTGGTTCCTGAAGACAGTGGATGCATCTTCATCTGGTGTCTCAGCTTTGACCATTCCGCCTTGAGTGACTCTTCCAAGAGTTTAGACTCTTGACCAAGCCTGTGCTCCTGACGGTGTAGCTCTCAGCTTCATTGACACACTCGAACCCCCTTACCACGTCAAGGTGTGTATCCAAGAGGGGAGTTTTATATTATATACCATATATTCCCATCTCTTCCTTCACGGAGCTCAAAACTGTTTACGTACTGTTCTTAGGAGGTCTCCCATCCAGGCTGGGATAAGGCCAAGACTTGCCTAAACTCAGCATTGTTGCTCTACCATATAGCTTTAGAACACATAACTGAGAGCCTATTATTATTTAACTTTATATTGACAGGTAACAGGCTGGCATTAAATACCAATCCATATACAATAGCTAGTACAAATATTGTGACTATGAAAATGAATGGTGGCAGCTGTCGCTTGCAGCCAAGGAAGAAAGGACCTCCCGAACATCGTTTGGTATCCATTTCAATTAACATTGTTTTGAGTCCAGACTCTAGTAACATTATGCTTTCTACCAGGCAAGCAGGATAATATTCCTAGTCTCTATCCAAAGAACCATGAAACAAAGTTCATGAGCCAAATAGGATTAAACATTTTTTTTCCTTCTCAGACAGCAGATCTCAGACCACCTGGCAAAATATTTTTGAAACTTGAACATTGAGAAGCATTGCATTGTAAATTCAAATTAAAAAAAAGTTAGACATGAGTCTAAATAGGTCATGGACTCTCAGCCCGTTCCTCAAATGCTGTGGGTGAATCATGTTGGAACTTTAGGGGAGAAGGTCTGGAGATGGGCAAATTTTTATTATTTTGCAGTGGGTTTTTTCGGCATTTGTCTTGGCCCTCTCCTTATAAAGCAGCAGCCCTGACCTGGATGGTCCAGGCTAACCTAATCTTATCAGATCTCAGAAGCTAAGCAAGGTTGGCCCTGGTAAGTACTTGGATGGCAGATCACCTAAGAAGTCCAGGGTTGCTTTGCAGAAGCAAGCAATGGCAGACTGCCTCTGTCTCTTGCCTGTGGGGTCATTCTAAGCCAGTTGCAACTTAACAGCACTTTACATACGTAAAACAGCATTGTGCTTTCTTTACTCTTAACTGGTCACACTGAAGCTTTCATGAAAATTTCTCAGCTTTTCTTCTGCCACAGTTACTGTGGCTGCTTCACCAAACAGGCTCACTCTTTTACTTTAAAAGTGCAACTATTCGAACCCCCTCCTGGTATGAGCTATATTTCTTTTTAAGGATAAACTGCTAGCTATGCAGTGAAACTTACAAGACTTTTAAGGATTAACTGCTAGCTATGCAGTGAAACTTACTAGCATCTCTACTGTTAGTCTGAGGAAGATCTTTTACTGTAGAGATGAAAATAGCAAACAGTTATTTCATAGCAGAGAAGAACAGGGAAGAGATAAATGATTAAACATATTTGTTAAAAGGAGTGGTGGATGAGAGAATGGGACATGAAGGCTAATGGGATTTTACATCATGACCAAACACAACAAAACAAGAGTCCCAGACTAGCTTAGATGAACAGTGCTGCGTTAATTCATATCTGAAAAGTCTCAACGAGATTTTATTAGACGTTCAAGAAAGTAGGGGGGGGGCAAATTGGGGTGATGGCTGGAAAAACATGGGAATGCAATAGGTTGAGACTAATATTTCCTGGCTCCTCCCTGTGGGATTGCTGTCAATCCTGGAGAGCTAAGATGTAGTTGTGTGGCAGCATCCCCCCTAACAAATGCATTTAGTGGGATGAAAATGCCATGGTAATCAGTATTCCAAAAAGTTCAAAATGCAAATGAGAGGGAAAGTATATTCATTAATCATTTTAAGCAGTTTTCCATTAGTGTAATTTCTATTTATGAAAATGTGCTAATTTATTTATGCTGAAGTAGCAATGGGATGCATTCATTCACCTGTATTTATTCACATAGGAAGTGACAAGTAGGACAGAGAGAAACATCTTCATAGTTTGATGCCCGAGGTGAAGCTGCAAAGCAAAGAGAAAGCAATTAAGGGCTGTGAAGTTCAGCGTAGTTAAAAAAAGATCCTAAGTAGATGGTTATTTGAGTTATCTGGCAACTGCGAGTAACTTTGCAGATATAGTATGTTGGATGCATATTCCCACTTCTCCACAATGCTTGTTATCCTAAAGATACGCTATCAGATTTCTCCATTTCCCTTAAAGATCAGCATTAAATAAACACAGTGCAGGGTATCTGCATGCTCATTACTTCCAATAGCCCATCTTGAGAATATACACCCAACCGAGACATCTGGAGAAGGGACTTTGCTGAACAGGGCTGTATGAACAATCAGCACAGGGAGCTGTATTTGTTTTTGTTTGTTCTTTGTGCTAACCATGATGTCTGCAGCAAGAAAGAAAAGGTTAAACGGCTTAAAGGAACAAAGAAGGGCCCCATTATTTGCATGCAGAATGACCCAGTTGCAATCCTTGGCATCTTCCATTTATAAAGAATCTCTGGAAGTAAGACTTGGAAAGAGCTTGAGAAAATTGCTGCTGGTCATAATGAACAGTATTGGGTTGAGTGGAACCAATGGCCGGATTCATCATAGGGCAGTTTCCTGTGTTCTTGCTGCTTGGGTCAGAAGACACCGATGTCATTGTTACGACCCCTTTCTTTTTCTTAGGTAGATGTGGTCTTTAAGCAGTTTATTTTTGCCCCTCTTGGTAGATAGCTGCCTTTTAGTAACGTGTCCAAGGGTCAGACTTTTCGTGGCCCTATGTGGCCTGGAATTCTTCTTAGAAGCTAAAATGACAAGACTAAAGCTATCGTACTTTGGTCACATCATGAGAAGACAAGATTCTCTGGAAAAGTCAATAATGCTGGCAAAAGTGGAAGGCAGCAGGAAAAGAGGAAGACCTAAAACGAGGTGGCTTGACTCAATAAAAGAGGCCACATCTTCCAGTTTGTAGGATCTGAGCAAGTCTGTTAATGATAGGACATGTTGGAGGTCTTTCCTTCATAGGGCCGCCATAGGTCAGAAATGACTTGACGCCACATGACACACATGTGGCCCTGAGGAAAGGAATGGGATATAGGAACGACAGATACTCTGGAATATAAAAAAACCACAGTAAACTTTTATTTTTATAAGAAGTGTATCGGTTTCATATTATTTCTAAAACTTGATGGTTTCAAAAGAGGACTTAACTTAAACCCAGTCACACAGATCTTCTCCTAGGCTTCACACACAGCTTGCCTGCTTTTGATATTAATTTCTCTCTCAGTTACAAGTAAGGCCTTTCCTCAGGCGCACACACAGTTTGCCTGCTTCTCTCTGACTGGCTGTTGTTTCACAAACACACAGTTCAGGCTACCCACACTCTCAGTCATCAGCCAATCACATCACTCACTCATCCCTCTCTTTCACCCCCACTCTTCATCTATACCACACCAAGCATTTAAAGACACATGCACACATTTACTTAAAATCGCTACAGTCATGTTCAGAAGAGACACCTCAACCAGAGAAGTAGGGTGTCTGCCCCCATTTAGTCTTTATGCTGGCTGAATTCTTCGTTAACGTCTAAAGTATAATTTCAAGACTTAAAAATTGCAGGCAGGCATGTTTTCTTTTTACAAGCGATATTTCTCTCCAATGTTCCTTAACTTATCATTCACCCCTCTTTGAAGCGTGAAGGGGAAGCAAGCGTAGAAGGAGTTCTCAATCAACTAGTCCTGGAGCACCTGCAATTGGCGCCTCTCCAGTGGGGTGAGTAAGACTGGAAAGACTGATGATTCTGTAACATTTGCCTTCTGATACCGTATTTCTTACGAAACTGAACTCTGCAAAATCACTTGAAAAATGTTCAGCAATGCACATTGCTGCTCACAGCTATCGTTTCTTTCAGTCATTTGTTGGAAATTGCTGAAGTACAGTGGCATAGTATGAGACCTTTCCCTTGCTATATGGAGTTTGCTTGGTTGTGGAAAATCATTTAGGGCAGACTTTTATTTTCTGAAAACCGATTATTAGTGCTGGGTTGTAGCTTTGCCGTCTAGTACCTGCTGCAGTGGAGCAGAGATTAGGTCTTCCTGTCCCCCCTTCCCAAACACATGCTACTAATTATTTTTTACAAGGCATAACTATTATGCGTTCTGGTGTGCGTGGTTGAGTAAATTATCCAACACAATACATACTGATCAACGAGAAAAAAAATGTTCTCAGTTACATTTAGTAATCTACAGGGCTTTTTATATTCTCTCTACGCCTACAGTCAACACAGGAAATGCTCCCTTAGTAAATTGAAAGTGGGTACGTTTTCATAACTGTGTAGGAAGGGCTGTATAAGCCTCATGAGAATCGTGCTACCTGTTATGTGCCAGGCCCCATGTAACAAGTTCTCGGAGTGTTTGCATGCCAGAGGCTATGAATTTGAGCAAAGGGGCAAATGAAAGGGGCTGCCCAATTCTTTCCCACCTGTCTTTCCCCCCACAGGTGGAAAGAACTAGTTTGGGGAAGGCAATTGTTAATGGGAAAATGTCTGGAGGAGAAGGGTTTGCAGTAGCCACTCCCGCCCACCATTCTTCCTTCACTGGCAGCTTCCAGTGACTATTTCTCAGCAAGGCAATGCTATGAGACTGTTAGGCACATCTGTCATGTGTAACATCGGCCTCAGCCTGTGGTTTGGTTGCAGCGTGGCTTTTGCATAAAACATGTTAATAGTTCTTAGTACTACCCCAACTTTGATATTTGGAGGTTCTTTGTGATGCTGCCTTTCACTTTGGTTTTTGATATTCTGGGATTTGTTTCCAATCCTGGGAGCTACAGTTGAGTAGGCTGTTTCCTCTCCTTCAGATATATAAGCCAGATGGAGTTTATTTTTTATTTATTTTATTTATGTTCCATCTTTCTCACTGAGAATCAAGGTGGATTACATAGTGTAAGTCAATATGATCACCAGCTCTAATGTTCAATAAACAATACAATAGGGTATGCATTTGAAAAGAATCATCAACACAGATACAGAAACACAGAAATATAAATTTGAATAATTTGATTTTGGGGCCACATTTCCCTCTTAAAGGTAGCATTCATGGTTGGGCAGCAGGTGGTTGTTTGGGATTCTGTTGCTTCCTTTACAGTTATTCTTTACAAGAAAAAAAGGCTGATTTAAATTTTAGAAAAAGTATTTGTTTATTTAGATACTGCTCAAATGAAAGTGAATGCTACTGACTGCCTATAACAATAAAACATACTGCTTTAAAATGATGATGTAAGGACTTGTTACTGTTTGTAGTCTTAAAAGGTGTTGGTTGGAATCGACATGAGGAAGTTCTTCCTTTTTTCCAGTGTTCCATTCTGTGTTAGTATAGAACTTCTCTTTATAATTCCTCTGGCCCAGCACACAAAAAATAACTTTCAGCCAGAAGCAACGGCCGCTGGTGGTTGCTGGTAAAACCATTGATTGCCATGAGATGGGTGATGAAAGTCCATATTTTTGGATAATCTGTGTTGCTCCTTTAGGATGGTATTTTCCTTGCCCTGAAGGAAACAGAAAGATGAAGATTTTATAAATAATTTTGTAGTAGCTTTTGGTGGTATATGCTTGTTAAAGGAAATACAAAGTGACTAGACTAAAACTGAGAAGGTACATTTTTAAAAAGGTAAAAGCCTTAAAAATAGGAAACATGCCACAGGATCATATGAGAGTTTTTAATTTATTGTTAACAATAGATTTTTCTGTTCAAGTCTTTTGTTTTTAAAATAGATGTCTATTAAAAATGTGCAATAAATCATGACTAACCTAATTGAACATCTCAAAGTACAATGCACTTTCTGTAATTTATAAGTTTCTGTTTATCACCAGGCACCAACCCAAATGTAGAAATAGATTTGTGTTTAACGTGCATAGACAATGTTGACATATTTACAAAAATGAAAAGGCAAGTTTTATGTTTGAAAATGTTTTCTGTGAAGCACATTAGTGCAAATTTTAGAGATGGATTTGTGTGTAATTTTTCCTGAGTCCTCCGTTCATCTGACATTTAAAAAATCATGCAAAGGGAGACATTCGTTGGGAGATCAGGATTGGGCCTCTGGCATTAACATGTAAAAAACATACATACAGTAAGTTAGACATTACATTGATGTATGGTTTTGTCTCACCTGATGGATGATCAGAGACATAACGGAAGAGTCAGCCTCGCTTTTGGTATCCAGCCTTTGTTTTATGACATCCATCAGAATTTGGGGGCGGCTGAGACAGCTAAATATAGTTGATGGTTTGAACTTGGACACACATGCAGAATGCTGAGAGCTTTTAGCTGGAATTAGCTAAAAATCCCGCTGCAGCCTTGAGATGGTGGCAGCTATTGGGTTGCCAACTTCCAGGGGGTGGATGGGAATTTCCCAGAATTACAACTGATCTCCAGGGCACAGAAGTCAGTTCTCCTGGAGTAAATGACGGCTTTGAAGGATGGACTCTGTGGCATTATATTCTGTGAGGTCCCACTCCTCCCCAAACCCTGCCCTCTCCAGGCTCCACCCCCCCCCCCCATCAAATCTCCAGCAATTTCCCAAGCTGGACCAAGCAATCCTACATGGGAATGTGATACAGATTTAGCAGTTGTCTCTGTTTGTTTCCCCATGTGTCACTTGTATATTGCCGAGTAAAGAAATCGCCAAGAAGCCTCAAGATCTTTTTCATCTACAGGAACTCCGTAGCTCTGTTCTTTACCATCTCAACTGTGGAGCATGTAACAATATAAACTAATTGTTTGTCTTCAGAGATTAGATGTAAGTTTTAGAAATTCTTTATTACTAAAAATAAAAGCAAAGCATATACTGGAGTTCTAAAATTAAGCTACTTATTCTTTGAATTCTGAGATAATCATTGACCTCAGAAGAAATTTCAAGGAAAACCTTGCGGGGGAAAAACCCGTCCCTCTTTCTATCTAGGCCTGGTAATTAAAGTAACTTGCTGATCTTTCTGCCCGACATACCCATGAGGGTAGTCTTGGGTCATATCTCAGAATCCATATTTGCATGTTTTAATAATTCAGCAAGTTGATCTTAATTAGTTAAAATGCGGGTAGCGCTTTGCAGATGCAGCAAATGGTCTACGTTTAAGTGATTGCTTAATGGCAACTCATGCTTAAAATTCAGTAAGCATTTAATTATAATAAAGTGCACAGTATGAAATCAAATAAAAACCTGAAGAACTAAAATATTGAGCTTCATTTGCTCTGTAAATCTTTACTTTAGAGCTTTTTAAGCAACTCACATTTGGAAAGGGTTTCTGGCAGCAGTGTGTGTGTGTGTGGGGGGGGTGCTGCAGGATTAGTGGCTTCAAATTACATTTGGGAACCATGTGGCAAAACGTAGGAACTTTTTGTGTGAGATTGCCAGAAAATGCAGATAAAAAAACACACATCCCTGAACCTCCAGCTCATAAAACAAATGCAAAAGGTGATGATATACAAGCAATGTTGGCTGCAGGATTTTGGGGGCCCTTGGGCAAGGCAACCTGGACTGAAGAAGGTGAGGCTACAGTTAATTCCTGCATGGGAGTTGATCAAAGGGAGAGGCCATCCCAACTGTCCCATCAACCAGTGAAGCTCATTGGAGGGTACCCAAGAAAGGGCCTTTTTCGTGGTACCCCCATGACTATGGAACAGCCCTGCCCCCCCCCCCCCAGGAAGGTATGCCTGTCCCTGTCAGTCTTTCGGAGGCAGGTGAAGGTGGTGTTATTTAGGACTCCAGAAGCTAAGCAGGGTTGGCCTTGGTTAGTAATTGAATGGGAGACCTCCAACGAAGACTGAGGTTGCAGAGGCAGGCAATAGCAAATCACCTCTGTTCGTCTGTAGCCATAAAACCCCCTCCAGGGGTCACCATAAGTCAGGCCGAGGCTTGAGAGTGTTCCATTGTTGGATCAATTGGTCCACTAGGATCAAGCCTTGTGTTCCAGCTGCTCAGAGGTCAGCTGGCCAGGTGACTGACTGGCTCATGTGGAGTCCAGTTGACCAGTTGTAGGACCCTTCTGCTGTATCCCTTCTACTGCTCGTCTCCTCAAGCTGCCATGGCTGTGGCTGAAGCAGTTTCTCTTCTCTGTTTGGGCTGTGGGCCTAGTTTGGGCTATATTGTACATCCTCATTCTTCTAGCCAAGCAACTTCCCTTGGTCAGCCAGTAAGAAGGAGGAATCCATGGGTAGATCAAGTGTTGTGCCACCTATGGTTTGGGACTATCAGGTGAGCTGCAAAGCCCTATTTGCTCAGTTGTCAGTCCAAACAGCACTTCCATTTCTTCTGCTTTTTTGAAGAGTTTACTGCTGGTGCACATGTGTAGACAGCTGGGGCACCTACAGCCTATTTTTGCAAGCACATTGAGAAGAGCAGCAAGATTGTGAGACAAGGTCATAAGGTTTCTTTTTAAAGCACAGTTTCAGAATCTTTCTCCTCCCAAAGCCCCTCCCTTACCTTCACATTCTTGCGCCAGCCTGACCCACTCCTCATGCAGCATACTTGCAACATGGAATTCCTTCTGCACAACCGGGGAGTTTTTCATTTTATCCAGTCTGAGGATTCTTGGACATCATTTGCTTTTATGACTGTTGCCCCTCCGGGTTGCCTGAATCTGCCAGGAAGTGATGGCTGACTGGGTCCTGCAGACAGTAAATGACCTCCTTGAGAAAGGGGTTGGTGACCCCCCGCCCTTGAAACAGGTGGTGGTTTGTCCACTCCTAAACAGTTCAGCTGTGGCCCCAGGAGATCTGAAAAACTATCATCCAGTTTCAAATGTATCATTCTTAATTGAGGTGCTGGAACAAGTGGTGGCTTGAGGGATTGCTGGATGAAGTATATTACTCATGTTGGTCTGCTGTAGAACAGGAGGATTTGAGTCCAGTGGCACCTAAGAGACCAACAAGATTTTCTAGGTATAAGCTTTTGAGAGTCAAAGCTCCCTTCTTCAGATATTTGAAGTGCTTTGGGAGCCTTGACTCTCCAAAGTTTACACCCTGAAAAATGTGTTGGTCTCTAAGGCGCCACTGGACTCAAATCCTGGTGTATATTTCAAGCTTGTTTTAGGACTGGTTATAAGATTGAAAAACCCCTTGGTCGCTCTGGTGGATGACCGCAGCTTTTGATGCCAAAAGTCACAGTATCTTTCTGGACCACCTTTCATGTTTAGACCTGGGATGGCACCTTTTGTGATGGTTTCATCCCTACCTGGAAGGTAGAAGGCAGTGCTGGAGGGCTGCTGCTTGGTCCCTTGGCTTCGGGGTTCCTGCAGTGTTCCATTTTGCCCTCCATGTGCTTTTTAACACCTCCACGAGGCATGCTTCGCATAGGGAGGCTGTGGGAACATTGAACTGGTGCCTGGAGCCGGTTTTGGAATGAATGAGGGCTAATAAACGGAAGCTTCATCCTGACAAGATAGAAGTGCTACTAGCAGGCAGAAGAACTGACCCAGCTGTTGAGGTGTCTCCTGTTCTAGATGGGCTTGCGCTTCCCCTAAAGGAGCAGTCTTGTAGATTGGGTTTCTTTTGCTAGGCCTCTTGTTGGCTAAGCCGCAGTAGGTGACAGTAGTAGCCACCTGATCTTCTGATAAACCATCTGCAGTCTTTCCTGGGTAAAAAAGATCTTGACAGTTCTCAGCAGACTAGGGGAATCGGGCAAGAACAGAGGTGGGAATGGGAGTGATTTTCTAAGGAAGTGCACTGAATTAGCATGTGAAAATTAGGAGAATTTTACAGTTTTTCCGTCAATTAGCAGTGCTTTGTGGTGCACTTTGAACCAGCTGACAATATTAGAACATGTTTCATTTAACTTTTTCAGTTCATGAAGGTCTGTTTTCTTGATTTTTCCCCCAGCTTTGGCATCTCGGCTTTGGGATGCTTTTGCAACAGTGCTCAGTAGGTGTAACGGGTCTGATATATAAGCAGTAATGTTGCAGCCAATGGGAGGCTGACTTGTGAAATTGAAGAAATAAAAATGCATCTGTGCATAGTTAGGTGTTCATGAAATTAACATGAAGAAATGAAGATGCAGTTTGTGAAAGGATGAGGAACAGTTTGGGATTTAAGCCACAGCATTTAGGAACAAGCTGTTCTGAAAGATAAGAAAAGTAAAAGTTCTGCCTTGAGGAAAATAAAGGTACTGTATTTTGGCTGATGTGGCAAAATCTCTGTGGACTACAGTTAAGAACAATAATGCTGGGTTTATGATTCCTGGAAGATATGAGGCATAAAGGCAGGATTTATTTATTGTTTTACAAAACAGTTCAAAATGTGCACAGCTCAAGCAAGACATTAGATCAAGCCCTCAACAGTTGAGTGATAAGTATTATCAGTGGTGGAAAACTGACACGTGGAAAATATTTTAACTATGCCTTTCCCATGGTAGCTTGAAAGAAGGTGACTTGGCTAGAACCGTCCTGAGATCTTTGTTGAAATTAAGTGTTTGTTTCATGTGAGTTGTCTTTGGCTTTTGAAATGTGGCATATAAATAAGTATGAAGGTTTGGAGGCTAATCTGCACACCAGTAACAACAACAACAGCTGTGCTTATATACTGTTCTTCTAGACAGATTAGTGCCCCGCCAAGAGCAGTGAACAAGTTAGTATTGTTATTATCCCCACAATGCAACTGGGGAGCTGGGGCTGAGAGGAGTGGCTTACCCAAGGCCACCTACTGAGCTCATGGCAGTAGTGGGATTCGAACCAGTAGAGTGCTGATTTGCAGCCAAACCACTTAACCACCATGCTACAGCAGCAAGAGATTCTGACGATGAAGTGTGAAGGTGGTTTACTGACGCAAAGATCATTATCCTGGGGAGTGACCCCCTCCAGGGGGGGGGGTATAGGGACCTGGCAATCCCAGTTATTATCCCATATATTTCTTCTCTCTCTCTTTTTGGTGATGTTCAGAACAGAAACATGCATATTATATACTTTTAGGCTGAAGAGGCTGTCTGTCTCCTCCAGCTCAAACTTACTGACTGACACTGCAATCCTGTGCTTAATTACCCCTGTCTAAGTCCATTGCTTTCAGTGGGCTTAGACTGGAGTAACTCTCCATAGGATTGCAGTGTACATTATCAGTGCTGAATATTGTAGCAGCTTTATGCTGAATTGCTTCTTTCTTTCTGTTGACAGCCCCGACTTTTAGTAACCAAGACAATGCGAATAACGATTTGTTCTAATAATGCTGACAATGAGTAAACAACCTTCACACTTCTCCTAATTAGGTAACAGGAGTTGTTTCTGTTCAGGCCTGTTCTTCTCTCCGAGGAACGTCGCGCTAACAAAATGGCAAGAGGGGCTAATTTTTATGCACCACTTCAAATCCTACCTGTCGAAATTACTTCAGACGATCAGAAACACAATCGTTTGAGCAGTTAGTCTGTATCACTTAAATGGCTGGGGGTGATCGTCTGAGCTCCCACCAAGTGCTTGTTCTTATTTATGAGGGCAGGAGAACTGACATGCATTCTGGAGCATTGGCATTGCTTCGATCAGCGAATAAATATTTACTTGTGGTCCCCGGCCCTAAGGAAGCCCTAAGGAAGCCCGCCTCGCTTCAACCAGGGCCAGGGCCTTTTCAGTCCTGGCCCCAGCCTGGTGGAACGCTCTGTCAATGGAAACCCAGGCCCAGCGGGACATATTATCGTTCCGCCGGGCCTGTAAGACAGAGCTGTTCCGCCAGGCGTTTGGTGACTGAAGGGGGCGGTGCCATGTCGGCCTCCCACCTTTGGGGTGGGGAGGGTTCTCCCCACCACTGCACTTTGTTAATTTGTTTTATTATTTGTATATTGATTTTAGTTCTTGTTTTTATCGATTTTAACTGTTCACCGCCCAGAGCCCCTGGGGATGGGCGGTATATAAACAAACAAACAAACAAACAAACAAACAAATAAATAAAAGGCATCATTAGCACATTTCTTGTTTCAAATCCTAATGCGAGAATTGCATGACAGATGTTATGTCATATAATGAAATTCCTTCAGTACCATTTGTTCCAGTTTTGCCCGCCTGGCTAGGAAGGAGGTAGAAGACATGCAGATTTGAGGTGAATGCAGGGCTCAGCTTAAACCCAGTAGATAGTGGGATTGGTCTGTGTAGGTCAGGGATTCAGGACAGAAATAATTTTAGTTCTGTGAGCACGCTTTCTTTCCCTGTCTCCCTCTGACTTTCACTTATAAGGCTACAGGACTGTAGGTGGTGTCATGGTGAGCAGAGGCTGTTTAACCTTTTCCTTGCCATTCTCTCTCCATATATAATGTCCCCCTTCCTAGATGCTTTCCCGTGAGCAGGGAAAGAGATATGGGAGCTCATAGTTCAAGCAGGTAAACTAACAGTGCAATCCCAAGCAGAATTACGTCCGTCTAATCCCACTGAAATCAATGGGCTTAGACTGGAGTAACTCTGTTTAGGATTGCACTGGAAATGAAGTGGATTCCAGATTGATTGAAGGATGGAGGGGGGGAGGGAAATAGCAGGAACATGGATTTTTCATCGCTTCTGTTACTGCTTTCGCACACATTGGCTAATGTACTCTTAATGCACTATAGAGATTGTTTGCAACCAGATTTTCCTTTTTCAGAAGGAAATTCAGTTGTAAACGATTACTATAGTGCATTGAGAATGCATTATCCGATAATGTATGAAAGCAGCCTTAAGTCACACAATGGGTTCTGTGTAAAGCTTTTGAGGCTTCTTAATGAGACTCGTCCCAAATACAAGTGTCTTTTCCATGCGTCTGTTTTGACGTTTAGTCCCTGCCTAATACAAAGCACTGCTACAACTACCAAGGAAGTAGAGTAGCAAAGGAAAGAAGCGATACCAACACTCGTGAAGCATAAATGTTTATTTCCATTACTCTTTCCTATTGCTCTGAGGGAAGCAGAAACAGCTGTGTCTTCTAGGATGAAAGGCTGTGGAATCTGGGACTTTTTAGTTTAGAAAAAAGACAACCGAGGGGGACATGGTAGAGGTTTATAAAATTTGGCATGAGTAGAGAAAGTGGATAAAAAGAGAACCTTCTCTCTCTCTCCCTCCCCCATAGTACTAGCACTTGGGGGCACCCAACAAAGATGATTGGCAATAGATCCTGGCCAGAAAAAAGAAAATACTTCTTTACACAGTGAGTAAGTTCTGGTATTCATTGCCAGTGGTTGTCTACAAGCATGAATGGTTTTGTAAGGAAGGTTAGACAGATCCTGTCAATTAGCCATGGTGACTAAAGGGAATGTTGATATTCAGAGACAGGAAACCTCTAAATACCATTGCTAGAAGGCAATAGAAACTTTGCTTCTATTCCCTGCTTATTGGACCTTTAGGGTAACTAGTTGGCCGCTGTACAACACAGGTGGTTGGAGTAGATGGACCACTGGTCTGATCCAGCAGGGCTGTTCTTATGATCTATACCTATTTGGGGTCCCAGCAAAAAATATTTCTCTTATTCTGTCATCTGGAATAGTGGTACTCTATGGCTGATGGAGAGCTACATTATTTACAATTACCATCAATGAAAAGAGCCACATTTATTACCATCTGTGGCATGATGTCTGAACCTTGGAGAGGATTGCAACTACCTCTTCCTCTGGAAGCAGCTGTTTCAAGGTGGGAACTAACTGCCAGCCACATGTTCAAATGAGCAAGGGCCTTGCCCAGTTATAGGGGAAATTAGGTAGGTATCGTACTGGGGAATGGTGCTTGGAAGGGCCATAGAGGGCATGTCAAAAAGCCAAAAGGTAAGTCTACAGTGAATCCCCCCAAAACAAACTGTATACTGAATAACACCTCTTAAACTTACATGCCTGAAGACGTTCCCAGAAAGCTGAGCTGATCCAAACCAGGCTTACTGTATAGGCTTGTTGATCGACTCTGAACTCGTTCTTAAGTTGCCTTAGCTGTGTGGTGGCTATAGCAGCACCATTATTGGAGTAACGTAACTAACACCATGTTGGAAGGCAGTAGACCTTCCAGGGTCACAAAAGAAGCCCCTCAACGGTGCCACGTTGCTAGTCAGATTTAATTGCATGATGGTATTCATGAGGCAAAAAGGCCAATTTCTAGCTTTAAATGGCTACGTCCCTGTTGTCGTATCAACTGCACTGTATGCCGACCTAGTAGTCTCATTCTTCTCCTTCACTTTGAGGGAGTGAAACACATTGAGAAAAATGCCTTCCCTAGACCCCCCACTTGTGTGTTCTGTGAAAAAAGGGCTGTGTGCAGCTATGAGGTTCCAAAGTGCCAGCTTAATTCCCTTTTTTCAGTGTTTTCTACTGCCCTGGTGTCTCAGTGGAAGGTTGTAAAGCAGATTGCACAGTTCCGTCCAGTTATTATTACTCATAAATCTTGACACAGACAATACACATACTTGAGGATGAAAAATGGACTGGAAAGATGCAGGGCAAACCATGAAAATGAGAGTTCAGAACTATGGTTAAGTTTACTTGAGAGGGAGCCAGGGAGAGGCTTCAGTTTCTTAGCCGCTGCAGTGCATTGTTCTAATACAGGAAGTTCATTCCGAAAGCAATACGTAATTCTGACGAACAAAAATGACAAGATGTCGCACAGGGTGTCTCGCAGATACAAAAGACAACAGGGCGAGAGAGGAGCTATCAACTGATTACTCTCCTGCTATCTCCCTGAACTGTAGCTTTTTCTGTTGTGACAGTTCATAGGTAATATCCTTTCTTATCAAATGCAAGAAATGATAGGAATATATAAACATGGATTGGCATACACTAGAGTAGTGATCATCAACCTCTTCTGGCCCTGCACCCAACTTTAGCCTTGCCATTACAACACATTTTTTAAGAACCGCCGTATCGTTTTCCTTTTCCTCCTCTGACTTCTTCTTATCTTTCTCTTTCTCATAAAGAAAATATGTGAGCATGACTCAGCTTTCGCAGCTAAAGGATTATACTAGCAAGGTTCATCAAACTAGTGCTTTTGAATATGTGGGCATTCATCCAGAGCTGGGATGAAGTCCACTGTGCCAGGAGCTTGATAGGCTTTTGATTCCATTAAGTGTAATAATTCTGTGCATGAAACCGTTGCCCCAGAAGAATACACGAAAAGCCCCTAACACCTCATTGTTAGTTCGGTATCCTGGGGTGGGGTGTTCCCTTCTTCCAAAAGTAGCTCTCCATTGATTCAAGCAAGATGATCCTGACATTCCTTCAGAGTTTTCCTCTGAATAAAAGCAGTCTCTGATGTATGTTGAGAAGCTGGTGTTTAATAAAAATTGAGAATTCCGGGAACGGACACTCTGGACCACTGTCAAATAGTTTCACTTGTTAAGTTCTTGAGCATCGAAGGATTGTGCCTATGGAAATCCCAGGCATGATTTGGAATTGACAAGGATGCTTCTGTCAGATTTACCTGTCATATAGTCAGCAGATGCTCTTTCCGAAGAGGGTGTGCATAGGAATATATTGCGGCCTTATCTTTTGGAAATGCATTGGAAGTCTACAGGATCTTTTAAGGGTAAAAATGTATGTTCTAAATCTGCTTCAGGAAGCAGACGAGCAAGATTCAAGATCAACAAGATTCCCAGAGTACAAGCTTTCAAGAGTCAAAGCTCCCTTTGTTAGATGATGTATCTGCCAGTGGGAGCTTTGCCTCTTGAAAGTTTGTACTCTGGGAATCTTGTTGGTATTGGAGTTGCCACTGAACTCAAGTCTTGCTCTTCTACTGCAGACCAATGTGGCTACCCATCTGAAACTATCTTCAAGGGAGCAGAAAGACTCTATAAGGGACTTGCCAACTGCAAAATCCTTTCCCAGTATAATTTCAACATTGCTTTGTGTGCTCAGAAACTGGCAAAGATCATAGAAAATGGTAATGTCAGACAGTACCTAGATTTATTTGTATTATTTATAGTCCGCCATTCTCACTGGACCTCAAGGCAGATTACATAGTAGAAGTCAGTATGAACGTTGGCTGGGATATTCAATAAACAATACAATAGGGTAAGGATAGCAGAAATTTGAAAACAAGCCGAAGTCCAATTCAGAACTGAAAAACAATGCTGAAAAAGAATATATGAAATAGCACAGAACTCTAGTAAGAGCATACTTACAGCAATAAACAGCACGCAGTAGAATACTTTACAGTCCCTGTCCTTGTAGCTGGCCTCTAAGGAGCAACTGGACTCCAATCTTGCTCTTCTCCTGAAGACCAACATGAAAATATCCCTGTACCAACACACCTCTCTGAACCATTTCTTTACAGCACAGCAGTATCAGCAGTGTAAGAAAGCCCTCCTGAATAATTTGGTTTTGCTCTGTTTGCAAAACAGTTCCATAAGTTGGTGGCCACTACGGAGAATGTGTGTGTCCAGGCAACTGCTGATTTTGCCCATTTGCAGGGTGGCACCTGCAGAAGGCCCTGTTCAGATGAGCAAAGCTATTGTGGTGGAGTGTACAGAGAGAGGAGGTCCCATGGATATGAGGGCCTAAGTTCATGGAGGGCTTTGTATGTGATAGCCAAAGCCTTGAATTGAGCCTGGTAACTGATGGATAGCCAGCGGAGTGACTGCAGAATGGGAGTAATATGCATGCTCCTCCTAGCTCCTGCTAATAATCGAGCTTTGCCATTCTGCACCAACTTGAGTCTCTGAGATTGACTTTGAGGGGAGACCTATGTAGACTGCATTACAGTAGTCAAGTCTTGAACTTATCATGCTATGGGTCGGGTCAAGCATGCGGCTAGTGCAGCCCTAGTATGGCAGGATTTTTAGCATTGCTTTTGTTTGTTTGTTTTTAAAAAGGTTCGAGTAGTTAGTATTGCTGAGTACCACTTGGAAAAAAAGCTCTAGTTATCTTCTCTTTCATTTTATACACCAAATTACGCAAGTGCTTTAGACTTCAACTTTGAGTTGAATGGATGTTAAAATCTGTCTTCGGAATACACGGCTGAAGCTTTTGTGTCGGTTGTTAATGCTGCTGTGTTGTAATTGCTGATGCTTTAAATGCAAGTTCATTGGCATTTTATGAGCTTCTATTTATAGCAAGAGCAGAAAGCTCTCCGTTGCATTCTGCAGCATCGAAAGCCGCTGTCCCTAGTGGCAGCGAGATATTTTTAGCAGCAGCATTTGGCAGTGGAGGGGGAAAGGTCAAGAATTCAGATGAGGAGACGATCTGCTGCTTCAAGGGATATTGTGCATCAGTTGTTCGTTGTCATTCTCCAGAAGCAGACCTAGTTATTGTGATGCTGAAGATAAATCTTCTAAAAGATTGTCACAAATGCGAAGCCAATGATCATCTTAGCTGCTTACGTTACATTTTCTCATTATCTTTGAGAGCTGATTTTCAGCCCTCAAAGGTTTCATTCAGGAATGCATTAGTAAAAAAAAAAAATAGGATGGGAGAAACGAAATCAGTGGCATGAAGTTGCTTTGTATTTTGTCTGCTCTCCTGAGCAGACGTATATCTCAGGAGCAGCCAAGAATTTTTAATGCCTATTGTTGTCTGACAGCTGCTATGCTTCCACGTTCTTAACAATTTATTATCGCATAATAAAAGAAATCTGTGTTTGCTTCAGTAAGCAAGGAATTTGAAGATCTCCGAGAGCCTGAAGTGCAGAATTGTGGGTTGTTTATTATTTATGCATTATACCAAAGTGTGTAAGAGCAGAGCCCCGTGAAGGAAACACAAGTTGGTTTATTTTAAGGCTACAGTTGTATCGTTCCCAGTGGGCAAACTGGCCAGACAGATGGAACAGTGGGCCTTGAGAAGGGCACCATAACAATATGGAGAACGAGAATCGGCAGTACTTTTAGCCAAACTCAGGGTTGGGAGACTTCTCTGTATTTTGTTAACAAATTAAAGATCCACCTTCAGCAACTCGGGAAAAGCGACTTAGGAAGTGTTTCTTTTTTAGTTTTGCAGGCCCACTACTTGTTTACAATGGCTCCGCACATTGAAATACAAACAAAGCCTCATTTTCTGCAGTCTAAGCTTTTTTATGTTAAGTTTTGCATTTTCAGGGTTAACTGTTTGGCATGCAGCTTTTATTGAATCAAGCTAGTAAATGTTTTGCAAATCAATTGTAAACTTAAGGCTAATTCACGTGCATGCACCAAAGTTATTATGTGCAAAAGCATAATGGGTAGGTGCAACAGATATATATTTGCAAATGTGTACCATGTAACTATACTTACTAGGCAGCCAGGAGTGACTGCAACACCATGCTGTGTGAAAAACCCGGGTTTACTACTACGCTTGTGTGAAAAGTGCCTCTGTTGCAGAAGGTTCAAATAGGCAAGGAAAACAGTTTTCCATCTAACAGGTGTGTGTAAGAGACTCCAATACAAGAGTATCTTTTTTTTCCTGTGACAGTTCAGTGCTTTAAAGAAAGATATTCTAATTTCTTTAGAACATGTTTGTTGTTAATGAGGTTTGATGCATATTTAGACTTATTTACATGTTTTAAAGAAAATATTTAGCCTGCCTCTCCAGAAATCTGTTTGAGGTGGTTCACAAAGTTGAAAAGAAGTAAGAATAAAATCATTTTTTTAAAAAAATGAAGAAATCAGCAGTTGCAGAGAACATGGCAGAGGCATAGGAAAAGAACAAGAGTCCAATAGCACCTATAAGACTAAGACAGTAGCACTATCTGAAGAAGAGAGCTGTGACACACAAAAGCTCATACCCTACCACAAATTTTGCTAGTCTTCTAGGTGCTACTGGACTCTTGCTCTTTTCCACTGCTACAGACAGACTAACACGGCTACCCATCTTGATCTGCCAGAGGCACAGAAAGAGCGTAAGAGTAGTATAACATAAAAGCAGTATTCAGCAGCATAAACAGCACTAGAAAAATTTAAGAGAGAGCATAAAGCAGCCCTCAAGGGAGAGGCCAACAAATGAACAGTATGAGGATAACTCTTTAGTTAGAAACATTCTGCCCTGCCGCCTAAAAAGTGCATTGAATTGAACTTCAGAGAAGAGAGCTTTCGAAGGAGAGGCCCCACCACCAAGTAGGTCCTATCTGTAGTCGCTACTCACCTCAACTCTGCGGACTGGCAGAGAGAACGGGGCTTGAGAGGAAGGTCTAAACTGGTGGGCTGGACAGTGTGGGAGGATGTGGTCCTTCGGGTATTCTGGACCCAAGCTGTTTGATCCCTTAAATGTAGGACTCATCACTTTGTGTTGTTTCCTGAAACAAGCATGTCACTGTTGAGACGATTAAATGGCACTGCAGAAGCTAGGAACACTGGGCCTTTTGGTGGGAATTTCTGAAATTGACCAGCTGGAGGCAGTGGACAGAAGGAGAAGCCCGAGAAAACCCCTCCAGGAGTAGGGGGACTCAGGAGAGCAGTGTATCACCAAGCGAAGATTCAGGATCACTGTTGAATTCCTAAACACCTTGGAGGGCTGAAAGGGAACGGGGCTGTTCCGTGACATGATCATCTTTTCTCGGATTGACACCCATCTAGCCTCACATGGCAGGGGCACCTGCCGCTGGCCTCCAGAGATGACCACAATGAACATATAGGGTCATATGGTACCATCCAGGGCCAGTGGAATAATACACCTAGCCCACTTGTGCTGAAAGTGAGTCTTGGAATTGTTGCACAATGAACAACCCATTGTGTTTTGGAGATACGTATAAGAGTCTGCCATACATTCCCAATGCACGGTTGACAGTAACTGGACAGAATGGATCACTGTGTCGGGGTGGGCACTAATTCACCTAACATTGATGGTGGCTTTATATATTGCATGAAACTATTGGGAAAGTAAAGTCGGTTTGAAAGCAAGTGTTCATCAGTAAGGTAGTGGGAATGAATTCAGACCTCTCCAGGCTTTTAATACATTGTATTTGGTAGATACTGAAAAGTTTCTAGGGAGTCGAACCAATGAAACTTTAATGATCACTAATCTATTCGGTTAAACAATCTCAGTCATAGGAGATGATTTATCATGCGGTTGATCTTATTTGACAGTTTTGTTTTTCAATTTGAAATAAAGGCAGCTGCTTCTAAAGTCCTGCAAAGAATTAAACAAAGCCCAGGTTGGGTCTGATTTTACAGCTATTTTAGAACCTTTTTATAGCTGGGGAGATGAAAATTTCAGAAGTTATACAGGATAGTCAAATTTGACTTGGAACATATAACTGTTGATTATAATTAATTGTATTTAATTTCTTTGCTGTATAATTCTTTGCACGATGACCAACTTCAAAGTTGCATAAAATCTAGGGAAAATCTCCCGAGCCCATATACACAGGAGAGGTTTGGTTAAATGCAAAATCCCCACATCTGAAAGTGGTTCCTCATCCATTTCAAAGGAAGTGTCAGTGTTGCTTATGCATGGGTCAGCCGTTAACATGACTTGAATTGAAATTTTTGTCTTTTGTGTTTCTCCATGCATACAATGATATTCTTATAGAGATGTGGATGGGACTCACTAGTTGAAAAAACTATTTCCTTTCCTAGAACTAGAGTATAGTTAATCTGCACAGTTCGAAAGACGGGTGGAAAGAATCAGCACATTTGAGTTGTACTGTTTGTCTCGTCAACTAGGACTGAGGATGCTGGTTAGGTTGGAAAGACCTATAGAACCAGCTCTGCCCAGACGGTAGTTGTATTCTGAGAGCCAAGCTACAAGTACGCCGACACAGGTTGGACACTTGTCAGCTTCCCTCAAGTTGTGATGGGAAATGTAGGCGTCCTAGTCTTGCAGCTTGGCTCTCCATTTAATTGAAGTTTACAGAGCGGCAGTCTATGGGAGGCAGAACATGCGGTCGGGAGGGGAGTGCACGCATTGGGCTCTCGCTGGGTGCCCCCCTTCCCCTCCGCTGTGTGTGTGTGGGGGGGGGGGTTCTGTAAACTTCAATTAAATGGAGAGCCAAGCCGCAAGACCAGGACGCCCACATTTCCCATCAAAACCTGAGGTAAGCTGACAAGTGTCCAACCTGTGTCAGGTGTCACTTGTAGCTTGGCTGTGAGACCCTTCCCAGCTTTGTGGGACAATCCTATGAGGAAGTGATTTGAAGTATACATGAAGGGAGCATCTGCTGCTTTGGACATTCTAAGTGAGCATTGAAAATGGAAGTGAGATTTTTTAGGTATATGTATTTCAGGTTTATGTATTTCCAGAATACAGGGGAAGAACGGTGCTTCACCTCATCTCCCCCTGCAGGATTCAGACATATAAAGAGAAAGATGCACAAGTAATTCTCGTGACATCCTCTGCCTCTTCTGCTACAGTATTGAAGCTGGAACGGCCACATCGCTAGCTGAGTCAGGCTGCTTTGGAAACGTTCAACAAATCCAGTTACCGACAGAAGCAGAACAGCAGGAAGTTTCAGAACAGTATGGTAGTTTGTTTCTTTCACAGAGCTCCTAACCTCAGGCCAGATGTTAAACAAAAAGGGAGAGAAGACGAAGAAAGTTTGGAGTTGCTATTGCTACCCATAATTAGTCTTCGCTTACGTATAAATTTTGTAGCAAACAATATTTCCCACACTGTTACTGAAGATGCCAATTGGTCTTTGTTTACTGATGTTTGGAATGGAAATTTTGGCTGTGTACTCTTTGATAAAGAATGGAATTTGAAACGGGACCAAATATGATCTAGACAACCCATTAGAGGACAGATATCCACGTTTCTGGAACCTGTCAGAGCCACCTGGAGTGGTCTCCGCTGGAGTAAATATTTCCTGGACTCTTCTTCTTTTGGATACATAGTGCTTATGACCTATATACTGTGTAATTGTGTTGCGCTAAGCTTGTATTTGCACTTTATAAGGGACATGCAATAATATAAGTAGTAGGCACTTTAGCACTAGCACTTTATAATTATATTTGAAGGTCTGTAATATTGCAGCACTTGTATGAATTATTGCTCCAACTGTGGGTCTGAGTTCTTATAAGGTTGTAGTCGTGTATTAAGAAGCTCCACTGTGAACTTAAGTTGTTGTGGATTATGATTAAATACTTTATATTTGTACCTTGACTGTGGATTACGATTAAATACTTGACTGATATTATTAGTATATTTGTACTTTGACATATTATCAGTAAGTTCACATGGGATTTTCTCTGCTTTTGTAAGTTTTTTACTGTGTTACTCTCTGTATTGTGATATTACCCATAATTAGGGGGCAGAAAGTCATCTTCCTGCACATCTGGAATTCTCCGGCAACATCCTTTTCTCTCTCCCAGTTTTTTTTCAGAATTAAACTTGAGGAGGACTTTTACAAAGCTCCAAAACTAGCTGACTTTTTGGTGAGTTTCAGTTGACTCTAATAAATGTATCGTGCTGTTGCTGCTTTTGGGACTAACCAGGCTGCTTGTATTTCATTTGCCTTGTTGAATCACAAACATTTCTCAGGTCTCTGTAGCCCTGCTTGGGGTAAGCTGCCTTTTATTTTAGAAAGCTGCAAACATGTTTCTGTTTAAAATGAAATCCGTTCCATAATGACTGGAAAGCTATCTTTGCTATAAAATATATATTTTTAAAGAATACTCTGTCAACTCTACCTACTCTTATTGCTTCAACTAGATTTCCATTGTGCTCAAAGAACATATAATAAAGTGAATGATTGCGCTGCATTTTAGGAGTGATACAGTGATGGCTCATGAAAAGACTCCAACACATTATCTGGTAAAAACCTGTTTTCAGGGCCTACCACGGCTAACTGCTGCTGGCTCTTTGGTTTGCATACACTGTCATTTTTCAATCAAGGGTGATATTTGCATTTAGTGCTAACCGGTGAGTTCAGGAGCTCGGTGCTCTAGTGTCTGAATGGACTGGGACTCTCAAGTGTGTGCTGCTACTTAATTCAAACTGGATTATTAGATAAGTCATAAAAGTCGACAGGGTCAAAAAAATCTCTTGCCTTATTTGGACCTCAAGATCTGAGAAGAGGTTACTCTTGGTGTCCATAAAAGGCAGGGATGTTGAGGGCTTTGGTGTTAACCATCACATTTCTGCCTGCAGTAAATAATTTTATTTAAAATATTTATAGACCATGCATTCTTCACCAAGTGAGGAACTGAGGCAGTTCCATCGTTAGCACATAAACCTGCCAACAGCCGTAGCTCTTTCTTGTTTCCACCCCATTTTCCACCCCCTCTTCTCACTGTGCACGACTTCTCCCCTCTGCCTTGGTGTCTCAACCATTCTCCATTGCCCAGATCAGAGTGTGTGCTAGTCTGGAGGCATGCTGTGTTACACGTGCTTGTGTGTATCTGTGAACTTGCAAAAATATTAAGGTAAATGCATGTTAAGAGAAGGGCAAAAGGTAGCTTTGGAATGGCTTCTGAATAAGATGGAAAACAAATAGGATGTATATGCATGTAGATTCAACAAATATCAAATTTTTAAAAGGTTTTTTTTAACACCTCCCCCTCCATCAGCAATGGGGCATAGTGAAACTGACCAGATTAATAGACCTATTCGTTTGATATTGGTTAAAACAGAGTTGTATATTCTAAAAATATATTAGGAGATGGGTAATTGGCAAGTTATAAAGCTGTTTCATACAAGGTCAGACTGATGGTCCACCTTGTCTGGTGTTGTCTGTTCCAATTTACATCTGTCTAAGGCCTCAGACAAAGGTCTTTCCCATGCTGGTGTGCCTGGGACCTTTGGGTATCCCTTTTGTTTAAATGTAAACCAGTGTTATTCATTTATAATGATATTTGATTTCTAAATGATATTTTATTTCTAAATGTGAAGGAAGAAAAATACATCAGTTTTTTCCAGCATACATCGTCCAGATTCTAGCAGTTAAGAAAATTCACTTGAAATTCATAAACTTTCCTGGCAATGAGTGCAAGCAATGATAAACATAACTGTTACTGGAATAAATATAGAAAAACTGCCTGTGTTTACAAAACAGTCTCGAATGGCATGGGTAACACTGCATAAGGGCAACTGGTCTCTGAATTGCTGTACAGAAAACAGGGCTGTGAATAATTTCTCACATTCACTTTTAAAGATAAACGGTGCCCAGCCATAAATTTATCCCAGTATGAAGATGCGAACAAATGTATAATGTTACAGCTGCAGTGTTGCAAACATCTGGATGTGTGGACACATGCACACACAGTAAAAAAAGATGTGAAGTCCAGAGACTCTCAGGAAGATTTCCTGATGCACGGCTCTTTTCTAGGTGATTGCAAATTTAGACTTTTGTGTTGGTTTGTGATGGGTTAATGCAAAAGTGTGCCTGTGCCCAAATGGTCATGTGAGATGCCGACTAGAAAGGCTAGGCGTGATGTCCCTCTCTCCTGAGCTTGACACAGATATGGATGAGGAGATGTCCAGTTCAGTTCTTGATAGAGGCCTTGGGATTCATGGGGAGGAGGCAGTGGAGGGCCCACGTTGCCCCCCTGAGCCAGCAGTCCCATCCAGGGAACACAAAGACAGAGTGAGAAGAACAGGACTTCTAGACCTGAGCCAACTAGTAGTCTTTTCCCTGTTGTCCTCCAAGTAGACTCCAGTGTCACCACCACCACCACCACCACCAAGCCCTTCTCATTGATGCCAGGAGCACTGCAAGAGTCCACAACTCTAGGAGCCCTCTAAGAAATACGCCTTGCCCTCAGAGAGTGAGGCCTTCTCCTCTGGTCTTTGAGAACTCCAGTGGCCCTTGGGGAAAATTGCCAGTTTGGAAGCTATCCAAGGTCCTGCTGCTTGCCTGATTTAGCTAAGCCTGATTCAGTAGATGGCCGGCCTTCAGTAGACAAACCAGCCTTGCTGGTGGCGATTCTGTTTCCTTGTGCCCATTTCTCTGTGGCTTGGCTCTGCCTTGCAGGCATCCACCCAAGTCAGGGCACTGGGATGAATCCCATGACCCCTTTCGTGAGGGGACTTTCTGTTTTGTAAGGGGAGGGTGTCTGTTTGCATGGACTTCTCTGTTGAGCTGCAGCCTTCTATACCATTCCCAAGAACTCCCTGAACCTCAGGATCATCTTTCTGAGCATAGAGGGCTGCAGCACAAATGAGGAGGTGGGAAAGATTTGTTACAGGAGAAGAACTCTGCACGTAGTTCATAGGAATCCAGCCCCTGTTCATAACTTCACAGGGTAATTGTGGACCATTGGACTTGTTTTAGTCTCCGAAAGAGAGCAAGGATAATTGCAAGTCTTACTGACATTGCCCTTCGCTAAGAATGACATAGATCTACCCTAAATGTAATAGAATGGCCTCTTTCCCTGCCTGAAGTTGCATGTAAACTTGCATGAAAAATGCCTATACTTTCTTTAGCACAAACAGCTCGAAGATTTTGTTGCTACGTAGTTATGTTGCACCAAAAGTGTAAGCCCTAAAGAAACATTAAAAATAAAGCAATTTTACATAACCACCCTACATACAGCGAAGACCGTATTAATTATGAATGGTGTCCAATAAGCTGGGTCATCTTGGAGAGTGCTCCTTCGTTTGTCTAAAGTACCCTGTGTGCTTGTTTGGGACTTTTTGCTGAATTTCATTTTGCCTCCTCTTGTGCATTTTTTCAAGTGGAAAATTGTCTAGAGTGATGTTATTGTTATCATTTGTATTCGAATTTCTTCCCTTATAATCCCAGCGGGTAAAAACACATACACTGCTGATACCTTTGAAAGTATTTTGACCTAAGCCTCAAACAAACAAAAGCTGCCTTAAAAATGCTGAAAATGTTTACTGTAGATGCTTGTTTTATGTATGAATAGCTAGTAAAAGATTAATGAAGTGATGAGGTCTGCTCTTCCAGTCTCTCCAGGCATTATGTACCCGGATTATGTTGTGTGACATTGTAAGGTGCCATCATGTTGCAGTGATTTATGGCAACCCTATAGGGTTTTCAAGGCAAGAGATGAACAGGTGGTTTGCCATTGCCTGCCTCAGCGTAGCAACCCTGGACTTCCTTGCTGGTCTTCCATCCAAGTACTAAACAGGGCCAACCTTGCTTAGCTTCTGGCATCTGACGTGATTAGACTAGCTTGGACCATCCTTATTGAGGCTCATAACTGTATATGAGTCTTTCATCTGCTCTGAGTTACTGGAATACATAATGCTTTGTAAAATAGGGGACTTGGGAGTTCTAAACCTGAGCATTTGTATCTGCCATTACCAAAATATCTATCAAATGGGAGGAGAAGGGGTGTGTAGTAATGAGATTGGTGTTTTTTCCCTCTTTATGCTCACACACATCCCTTTGCTTCCTGGCCTGTTGGGTATGGCACATCTGCTCCTTGCCTTTTTGTCTGGTATTTTATTTTTCAGACTTGAAAATCAGATTTGAGATGAAGGAGGGACTGTTGTAATAACTGCTGATCTCAGAAAAGCACAGACGGCTTCCTCAAGACGTTGTTCACTTATGTATTGTTTGGTGCATTTGGAACCTTCCCCTTGCTTTTAGAAAAGGTTGCAAATTCTCCCCCAAACAGTGTGCTATGTTACCCTTCTTGCCAGTTTTCTAATGGCCTCTTGCCCGTTCACATCAGCAAAACATCCCATCAGGAAAAGGCAGGCAGATACCCGGATGTGTGGGACGTTATTGCAGAATGTTAGATGACTTCAGCTTACTTTTAAAGGCTGTTTTGTGGTGTGTAGCTACACATAGCTACCGTTCCTTGAAGCTTGTGGAAAATTTAGATATACTGATTTGTCTGCGGAGATCCCCAAAATATTCAAATGAGAACTGTGGAGCTTTAGGAAAATAATTAATTTCAAATATGCCAGCCTCCTTAGGCAGTCAGGCCTGTCCTTCTGGGTATAATTCCCGCATAGTGTTATCTACTCCCAAGACAAGAGGCTGCACTATTGCAATAGCCCTGAACTGTAAGGTGAACGGCAGGATCAGATCCTTAAAATAATGAATGCATAAAGAAGCTTCTGTTTCTCTTCTCTGTTTTATGAGAGCTGGCAAATAGCCTTCCTTTTAAGTTATGTATTTCCTAGGCAAGAACACTACAGGCTGGTTTTAAAATATATTTGTAGAGCAGAGACTTCCAAACAAAATTCTTCAAAGCCATTACTCAGCACAGCCACCGTGATCAGTTTGCACTTTTTGTAGCTGAAGTCAGCAATCTGGGAAACCAAAGTTAGGGTATTGTGGTCTTTTTTAAAAGATGAGGACCTTGCTTTAATGCACAATATATATTACAATGAGTACATTACAAAGAGCTGGCTCCAGCCTCAATTAAATTTCCCCCACCCCCACCCCCACCCCACTGCCGTTCCTCAGGATCCCCCATCCGTAGGAGCAGCATTTCGAGGGCTGCCATGCATAGCGGGAGCCAGGAAGTCAGTTATGTATGTTTCATACCACAGATTAGTGAAACACAAAAACGATAACGTCCTATCGATGAAGACATTTTTATTTTCCATTAGCAGCTGAATTTCATTGTAAAAATAGTTTCAATGAAGTCCTGCCCTCAAATCATAGCTGACTTATCGCAACCTCTGGTTGGGTTTTCATGGCAAGAGACTAACAGAGGTGGTTTGCCATTGCCTGCCTCTGCAACCCTGTCTTTGTTGGAGGTCTCCCATCCAATTACTAACCAAGGCCAACCCTGCTTAGCTTCTGAGACCTGATGAGATCAGGCTGTTCTGGGCTATCAACTCCTTCTTTTTGCCATTGACATCTCAGTGTCACTGAAGGGGGACATTTCCTGTCCAATATGAAACAAACCCTAAAAATCCCTTCCTGAATGCAAAAATACAAGCGAATCCCACAATGCTGCCCACAGAGGCACGGGAGGGAAGCTCTGAGCCAAAGATGAGGCAAACCCAGTGAAGTATGTATATATAGACCACCTAGACTCCTTTCCTTATCGTCCAGGCAATTAGTAGCTGCTAGGCACCCCTCTCTACCCAACACCTCTATTTTCTTGTATTTCTTCTAATGGAATGATTGGCAGCGCCCCCCACTCCCCAAGCATATCTGCAAAAGCCTCTCTTTATGTGTGAAACTTTCATGCAAATTTTCTGATGGGGAAAACATTTAGTACTAAGTAGTAGGCTTTGTCTTAGGACAGAAATGAGAAATTCCACCATCAAAAAGTGTCCAAGTCCCAATAATTTGATATCTATCTGAAGTAAGAAACTAAGTGGAAATTTGTCTTCCATTCTCCTTTTAGGCTGAAGATTACTTACTGAATTGAGACAGAACAAAATGTGTTGGGGAGGATGGATTCTGCCATGGATTCAGACTGTTCCAATGGTCTTAATTCTGAACATTGACATTTAATATTTAGCAGTGTTCATGTTTGTACCTTACGGGAATGACCGCTGTAATTTTGTCTTCTCAGTTTTGACTTTTGACATTCAGTTTATTCATTCTGGCTTTAGCCCTGGATGCTACAAATTTTATGGCAACACATGGAAAATCCGTTGTTCCCATTCTGTATGTTTCCAGGCAGTTTTCAAACTTTAACTGCTCGATGCACTATTCTTTAAGAATGCAATATTGTAATATGCAGGATAAAGTGATAGAACACATAAAATCGTGAAATATTAAATATCAAAGAACTTAGAACACTCCCTCAAATATGACTGCAAAATACAGACAGTGTACTCTATAATGCACCTTGAGTCTCAATGAGAAAGGCTGGCTAGAAATAAACATAATAAGGAGGAGGAGGCATTTTTGATAGGGACATCCAAAAGACTGAGACCACCAATAATGTGGGGGGCTACTGGATCATGGCCTGCAGTTGGAGGCCGAGGTCTCCTATGTGGCACACAGTTCCTTTTATCAACTTTGGCTAATGGGTCAGCTACAGATGTTCCTCAAAAAGCATATTATGGTCACAGTGATCCATGCTTTGATTATATCCAGGTTAGATGACTGTAATGCCCTTTATGTAGGGTAGCCTTTGAAACGGTCTGGAAACTCATCCAAAATGCAATAGCCAGGCTGTTGTCAGGGGTAGGATGCAAGGATCATATCCCCCCGGTGCTGAAAGATCTGCACTGGCTGCCTATTTGTTTCTGGGGGAAATTTTCAGTGCTGGTTCTTACCTTTAAAGCCCTAAATGGCTTGGGGCCAGGGCACTTGAAGGACCACATCTTCCCATATTGTTCAGTCTATGAGTTAAGATCTACATCCCAAGACCTACTCCTTTCAGAGGTGAGGCTGGTGGCAACCAGAGACATGGCTTTTTCAGTACTAGAACTTCACCTGTGGAACACCCTTCCCCTTGAGGCTCGCCTTTATGTTGCTCAGTTAGACTACCTTGTCCCCAGGAGATTTCAGCAGTAGAAACATTTGGAATAGGCATTGTCCATGCACACAGTCACATGTTACCAAACAAAATGAAGGCTACACCAGTGGTGTAACGTTTTTCTAAATAAACAATTGAGAGGAAACATGGAGCTGTTTTTCATCCATCTATTGATGACTCTTCACTTCAAATGTATAGGCAATCTCTCTGAGCAGCCTCATTGGCGGTAAACACGACAGGTGATAATCTTGAGCTCCATAAACAAGTTCCTGGGTTGGAGTCAACACATGTGCCAGTACAGCTCTGCTGTTTAGCAGGATTGAATGAAATGCTGAGCCATTCCTCAAGGCCTTGCCTGGTCCCACAGGTGACTCATGAGTTTGGTCTGCTGCAGTGATTTTCAAACTGTGGGCCAAGCCCCCAAATTGAGTCACAACTGCCTTGCAGGTGAGTCACAAGAGTTTAAGTGAAAACAGGTGAATTGGGAGAGGAAACTCTGCGAGAGTTCATGGCAATGGTTGTCCTTTGCATTACTTTTGAAATGGACATGAAATACAGCCAGTTTCCCAATGCTACATAAATATTAAAAATGAAAAATAAAGTGTAAAATGTTTACTGTTCACCAATGTGCGACTCTTGTGTTTTATATCGGCAAGCCAAAAAGTAGCATGGAGTCGCTTTGCAAATGAGTCCTGCGAAGTAGGTCAAGTTTAGAAGTGGGTCCTTCTTCAAAAAGTTTGAGAACTTACTGTATCAAGTGCAGCTGAGAGAACAATTAAGTAAAAAAGAAAAGCAATGAGCCATTTATTAGTAGATAAGACAAGTTGCATTGTGTGTTCCAGTAGAGAAGATAGAGGAATTTTGGAGACCGACTATAACAGCATGATTAATTGCACTCAGCCTCTCATACGGAATCTTCCTGCTTTAACAGTACTGCTTAGCAGTTGCTCTGTTACAGTTCCGACACTGAGCTGTTTGTCTGATGCTCATTAAAACCATCAGTGCACAAAAACATTGGTGTGCTAAAAAGTTTTTTATAATAAGGATATAGCTACTTAGAATCATTAACTGTTGTAAAAGCTAAGGGTATGTTCCCCTGACGTATGACAAGACTTTTCTTTTTAAAAAGTCTGTTCCACATTCTCTGCTGGCAGCAGCACACAAAATTATTGATTTATTTAAAACATCATTAGAATTACAGTGCAATACTGTTTGACCAGTCTCTGTATCAGGCATCTGACGAAGAGAACTTGATTCTCGAAAGCTTATGCTAAAATAAAATTGGTTAGTCTTAAAGGTGCTACTGGACTCTTTTTGATTTGGCAATAAGAAAGAATCAGTTGAAAGCAATAACGAAACAACCAAGTCAGGGGTAGTCTTAATGATTCTGGGGCCTTGGGCAAAAGTTCTGGATGGGACCCAGAATCATGGCTGTCCTCTGAGCCACCCCAGGCTGAAGGGGGCAGCCATCTCCCAATGCAAGTCATGTGGGTGCACCCCATAGTGACCTAGCCCAGAGGGGATGGATGGTGCGGGCGCAGCACCACTGAACCTCTTGGCGGCTACCTGTCTGTCTGTCCTGGCAAGAGAGGAACATTTCACCCCTGAGCCCTCCAGCTCGAGCCCTGAAGGGAGTATGGAGCAGGCGGGTGCATTACTGCTTAACCCGCTGCCTGCTGTCCATGTGCCCAGTTCCTGGAGAGGCAGGTGCACTGATTGACCACTGACCCAGCTGGATGCCCCCTGCCTGTTGAGCCCTGGAGTCTCTTCTGACATCTTCCCTCTGTCAGGGTAGGTCCGGGGCCATGGGTGATTCATGGCCTACCCAGCCCAGGGCAGTGCCACGGATGCCCTGTGCTGAAGACTGTCCCGCACCTCTGCTCAATACAGTCATGAAAACATTTCTGTAAAATACCAGAGAGAAGACAGAGTAGCATGATGCCTTACTTACAAAACTTGGATAAAGCAGATTATAGAAGAGCAGTTACCCTCCTTAGAATGGACACGTTACCATCAGCGGTCATGGAGGGCAGATATGCAAAACAGCCACTCGAGAAAAGAGTATGTATATGTGGGGCTGGACAGATAGAAACTAGGGGACACGTACTCTTCGAGTGTGAGCTTTATCAAAATATTAGGGCAATCTTCATAACTCCAATTTGTAATCAGTTCCCAGGTAGAAATGATAGATTCTATCTAGATAAGCTTTTAGCCGATAAGGACCATGAAATTACATTAAAGGTGGCAAATTTTGCTGTGCAAGCCATACGGATTAGGAAGTATTTTACAGGGGGAAATATTTAAATATTTTATAATGTTAAGGATTTAAATATTTAACAATTTGGTCTTAGGCATTCAGGTTTTAAGGTTTTAAATATTTAAGAATCTGTACCCTGAAATTTTAGTGAATAGATTTGTAAATAATATGACTTACCCTGACTGTAGGTTGTATGCTATTAATGTGTGGTCTATGACCGTAATAAAGATTGATTGACAGAGTAGCATCAGTCCTGTACTTGACCAAACCCTGCAAATGAATAGGTCAGTGCCTGGCCCCTCCATGATAATAGTGCAAATGCCAGGCAGACCTCTTTGTAAACTTGGTGCCACAATGGAAACAGCTCTTTGTATGTGCAACATTATATGTACATAAGTATTATGGTCAACATCCAATTATAATAATAGTCATAATCAGGGATTTTTTTCAGCTGAAACGTGGTGGAACGGAGTTCCGGGACCTCTTGAAAATGGTCACATGGCCGGTGGCTCCCCTCTGTCTGGAGATCAGGGGGTGGGGCCACCAGCCATGTGACCATTTTCGCCAAGGGTGATTTAAACTTTTAAAAACTCCCCCCTTGTTCCAGCTGACCCAAAGTGATGTCATTGTGAGGTCCTGAGTTCCACCACCTCTTTTCCCTGGAAAAAAGCCCTGGTCATCATAATAACAACATTCGATTTATATACCACCCTTCTGGACAACTTAACACCCACTCAGAGCGGTTTACAAAGTATGTCATTATTATCCCCACAACAATCACCCTGTGAGGTGGGTGATGCTGAGAGAGCTCTGAGAGAGCTGTGACTGACCCAAGGTCACCCAGCTGGCTTCAAGCAGAGGAGTGGGGAATCGAACCTGGTTCTCCAAATTAGAGTCCTGCTGCTCTTAACCACTACACCAAACTGGCTCTCCAGAGGCAGTAGAGGTGAAGATGCAGTGTGAGTTACATAGTTATATAGCTATACATCTATATCTTGGTCCTTTGGGAACTTTCACAGTTGTTTCTGTTGTCACTTTCCAAATTGGTACAATCCTCTCTCTGTCTCTAACACCTTAATATGGTTTGATCTTTTTGGACTTCAACGTAAATTTGTGGTGATATGCTTTGTTGCCTCTTGCATGTTGCAGCTAGTGGGTGCTGTGTCCCAGCTATACCCGTTCAGGTGTGGTGCTGCTGAATCTCTATGACATGCAGATTTTTTTAAAAAAGAAGATATCCTATAAGATAAAATCTGTGTGATGATACTGGGGGAAAAATTCTTGGTCGTATTAAATGTGTAATGCCTTAATTTTTAATGCCCTAGCGGTTCTTCAGCTGTTGCAGTGGAAAGCAACTGGAATTTGGTGCACACCTAGCCCAAATACTGATTACCAAGGGCTAGGAGGAGCCCCACCATTCAAAAATGAGGATATGTGTTGGGGTGTGGGAGTTCAGCTGCCCGTCAGGCACAGGTTTGTGAGAGGAGCAGCAGTGAACAGAAATCTGTGCTTGAGCACACTTGCACAAATTACTACCAGTTGTACAAAATGCTTACCAAGTGTAGCTTTGTTTTATATCGCTCTCACCCACACTCCACTTCCAGTTACCATATGGACCGAACATACTGGGTTGGATCCCGTCTAAATTTTCTACTAACAGAAGAGGTGGGCTAATTGTTCCTCATGCCACTCCTGTGTGTCCTCTAACCCCAAGAACTGCATGTGGGGCAGATCCTTGGGCTGCAGTGGGAGCACAGAGAGGAGGCAGGAATGCTCTATTCAGCTATCAAAAGTCTGGATCGAACCCACTGTGAGGACAATTGTGGCATTTAGCAAACAAATTGCTTCGTTTGACTGTACAGTGGAAGTCTGGTTGAAGAAGTACTTGATGCTTAAAAGATATGTATGCGTTTGTCTGGATTGATGAATGTATGAATTATGGCTGATTCTTAGTTTTCACTTGGGGTGATATCATTCTTGAGGAACGGATTTCTGTAGTTCCATAAAAGCTACTTCTTTCGAATTGGGGAAAATATGGATACTTCTGTAAGTTTGGTAATACTGCATTCATTTATAGCGGACTATAATTTAAATGAAAGTGCTGTTTTGCAGTTTTAGACTAAAATATGATGGAGAGAAACCAGAATGTACATTTTGATATGTATCTTGACTTGGCTGTGCAAGAAACAAATGTACATAGCAGAGACAGCTGACAAGGTTGTGTGGGAAAAAAATGCGGTATATAGCTGAGAAGTGAAGGTTTCCCTGCAGCACTGAAGCCCATATATTGAGAATGCTGCAGCGCAAAGGGAGAAAGAATAATAGTTGGTTAGAGGTGAAATGACAGGGATTCATTTTGTGATATGGGAAAAAGCATCCCTAAATATGAGGGAGCGATGCCGAGCCACCTGATTTCCCACACTGCGCTGAGGACATTTGAGCCAAATGACTGTGTTTTTGTTTCTGGTTTCATTACAGTGATTTGTGTAATGGCATTTGGCCTAGTTCCTCAGACACCTTTCGGTTGCTCAATTTATACAGTGTTTATCAGGCTTTTTTAGTCCTCCTCACCCCCAATATATAATACAGGGTCCTATATTTTTACTTGATTTCTGGGCTTAATATTACATTGGCTTTGATCCGAGTATGCAATTCGCCCCAGGAACTTTCAAGAAAAGCATTCTTAATGGGACCATTGAAATTGCTTTCCTCTAAAGACTAGGCTGTTTACACTGTCAAAGGTGTGTCTGAGATTTCCTGTGGTTTCAGCAAGGAAAATGGTTCTATGACAGTTTTGGGATTTCTGGGGCTGAACCATCTGTTTTCGATATCTTCTTTATTTTTAGTGGGGGCTGCTCCGTGGTTGGGCTGCTTCAGCATTTTCTCCATTACGCCTAGAGGCAGTTCTGAAACTTTTCTTCCTAGGGTGGCTCACAGATAGTACGATGCTGTTGTTCCTCTGCTAATCTTTTTGTTTCTTTATTTTTATGATAGTCTTAGAAATTTTGGCAAAGATAAGTTGCTCTGAACTAGATTTTAGTCTTCTGGTCTGACGGAAGGAATAAAGGCCACCACATTCATCTTATCCCAACTTGGGATAAGTTGGGATAACTTGGGCCAATAGCCTGTTCGACCTGAAAAAGACAGCAATATAACTAAAAAGTTATTGCTGTTCAATATACATTAAAAACAACAATATGACTAAAAAGTTATTGCTGCTCATTATTCACTAAAAACAGATGATGTTTACTTGCGGCAGCTATATATTTACACACATCCAATGTTGCGTTAAAATCCAGGTCTGCTAACAGGGTCATTAAATGATTGTTAGAAGGGCAAACAGGCTTCTTATTCAAATAAGGATCCAGAATTTTTCTTCTAAGATCTGAATAAATTATAAAGAAAAAGAAGAATTGCTCGCTGACAGTGAGGAGCCTGGGTGTGACCTTGGATGCCACACTTTCAATGGAGGCCCAGGTCATGACCATTGCCAGGTCTGCCTTTTTTTCATCTTCGACAGGCCAGGCAACTAGCACCCTATCTTTCGCCCCGGGACCTGGCCACAGTAATCCATGCAACGGTCACCTCCAGGCTAGACTACTGCAACTCACTTTACGCTGGGCTGCCCTTGGGCCTGACCCGGAAGTTACAGCTGGTCCAAAATGCAGCTGCACGCATCCTTACCGGAACGCCAATCCGAGCGCACATTCATCCTGTGCTGTGCCAGCTGTTCTGGCTCCCAGTGGACTTCCAGATCTGGTTCAAGGTGTTAACCTTGGTGTTTAAAGCCCTTCAAGGACTGGGACCTGCATACCTGCGGGACCGCCTCTTCCATTATGTCCCCTGCAGGGTGTTGCACTCTGCAGACAAGCAACTCCTGGTGGTCCCCAGCCTGAAGGACATTCCACCTGCCCTGGCCCCGGCTTGGTGGAATGGTCTCCCGCTGGAGATCCAGGCCCTGCAGGACCTGTTACAGTTCCGCAGGGCCTGTAAAACAGAGAGGTTCTGCCGGGCCTTTGGCTGAGTGCCAGCGAGTGTCCTCCTTCTTCCATCTAAGACCACCACTTCTTCTGGGGCTGCCCTCGGCCATCTGCTATGCCCATATACAGACCCCTAATATTTGTTTAAATAGCCTGCTCCTGGACTATTTTAATGATTTTTTAAAAATTATTATTGATGTTAAGTTTTTGTGATTTTAAAGTATTTTTTAATGTTGTTAGCTGCCCTGAGCCCATCTGTGAGGAGGGCGGGGTATAAATTGAATAAAATAAATAAATAAATACCAAAGACTTATCACGAACTCTGAATCCCCTTTCTTGGTCTGTAAATCATCCATGTAAGACAGCAAGTCTACCGCCAAATCACCTTGAACACGCCCGATCTTGTCTGATCTCGGAAGCTAAGCAGGGTCAGGCCTGGTTCGGAAACCACCACATACATCATTAGTTCATAATCCTTGTCATTCAAATACTAGAATATTATGGTGGTGTCACAAGGAGTTAGTTATTTACATAATTTTAAATCTTCCTTCAAAATGGATTGTGTTGAAAGTGTTCAAATACAACATATAGAAAATAACTGGTGAAAACCACACTATCCAGCGGCCAGCCCTCTGTTGCTAACTCCAACAACACAATCTAGTTTTCCTGCCTAAGGGCCAAGTTACACATGACGAATGACACTTGAACGGCAAGTGGATTGAGTGGAGGGCAAGTGAACAGGGAGAAATACACTTGCTGTTCAAGTGTCAATCGTCATGTGTAGCTTGGCCCTAAGTTTGTCAGGAAGGTCATTCTGCAATACAGATGCCACCACTGCTTGGACTGAGGCTAATTTAATAAACCTGCACAAAGGAACTGAGCGCAAACTCTACTTGGGCAAACACAACTGATGAACAGGCATATCCTGTCCAAACTGTATATGCAAACTGTATTAAAATACAAACTGTATTAAAAAGGAAGCCTGTCCCTTATCAGCTGACCAATGGAGATCAGAAAACCAAAGTGTCTCTGTACCACGACTAGGCCTGAGGCCAGACTCAAAAAGGGAGAGAGTAATGAGTTATATCTTCTTTGCTGGATGCTTCAGGCACTTCTGCCGACTATGGGTGGCATGTTATAATCAGCACACGTCATCCTCTAAAGCAGTCCAGCCGGGTTCTGGTCTTGTCATGGGTGGTGGGCATGGAGGAATGGATCCTTGTCAGATTCCGTTCTTCAGGTCTGTTAAGGCATAAGGTTATGTTTTGAGGACAAAGTGCTTCTCTTTAACAAAACAAAACTATAGTACCTTGTTTTATATTTGTAGACACATAGAGAAATTTGTGAATGATTTATGGCGCTCGGCCTTTGAACAGTGGATGAGAATATTGAAACCGATGAACACTGAATACTGAACTGATTGAATGCATCATATATATATATATGATATATATTTGTTTCCACCCATCAGCTTACATAAATTCATTGACCAGGTATGCTGGTGAATTTGATGACTGATTTGCTTGAAAATTAAATAATCTTTTCAAGAGAGTCTAATGCTGGGTGGAAAGATCGAGAGACACAGAGTGGTATAGTCTTGTCTGTAGTAATCCATTCTCCTGGAAGTTGTGTGTCAACTGCTTACCATTGGAACTTTGAAAAAGATAACATGAGAAAGGTTTTTTATTTATTGTTTTTAAATTTTATTTTTATAAATTTTCCCCAAATTTTTTCATAACAATATACAACAAACAAAAAACTGTTTACAAAGTATAGAGCATAAGTATGCCTTAGAAGAGAGAGTGATAAATATAACTTAAGGTCTTACAAAACATTTAGTGACTACAACATATTTGATCAAGTTGCACCAATAAAACTATAAATGAGTGGATTGGGGTTGCATAATTGCTTGGTATTGCTAATATGATTTAGGAAAGGTAACCGCTGTTCAAAGAATATTGATTGGTATTGTGGATTGTCGATGGATTGCAAGCGATCAGCTATTTTGTCCATAATGAAGACCTAATGTTTCAAAGCGCAGCCAAGGTAATCTTCCCTCAAATCGCAGCAAGCTGTAGAACCAGTAATTGTGGGAGGTACCTTGTCTACCTTGGTCACTAGAAAACGTGAATGGGAAAGAAGTCTTGTGACTTGGGAAAAGTTATCAAGGTGAGCTTAAAGGATAACTGCATACTTCTTGTGAAAGCTTTGCATGAAGTTGACATTGAGGGCTGTTACATAGTTAATGCTGTTATTCATGTACCTGATTGACTTACTCAGGAAAAAAGGAAGTCAGGGTGGGAAAATCACACTTTAGTTGTAAAAATGTCTGCCTCTTAGCACTTCTAATAAAAGTAAAATATCCAGTAAAGACTCAGAGGAGCTTTATTGCACAGTCAGAGCTCCCGCAATGCAAGACTATTGCAAATTGATTGAGTCGCTTGAGTACCGAAATCTAGAACCGTATTTCTCTTTAAATGTAGATTATTTGTTTGCTGCTTTAAACATCATTTCATGGGGCCATCATTTCTTGGGGCATTCTGTTTCATTTTTGTCTCTTACTGGTCTTACAGTAACAACAATAATAAAGCTGACTTCCCCTCTCCCTAAACTTTCAGGAAATCTGATGAGAATATAGTCCTATAACAATTGCAATATAAAAGAGGAGTTTCTCCAGTTGTCCATTGAACTTGTATGTGAAAGGTACGACTTCTATTTGTTCAGAAATGGCTCCTTTGCTTCTGGAAGGTGGCCTCCTACCATCCTCTTGCCTGTTTAGTCCTTGTCAAAGAGAGATGAAAGCTCTGACCCTAATTGGCATTGGGCTGTATAAAAGCTCAGTTTATTCAAGTGTGCGTTTTCATAATCCCTATCAAGGAAATTTTTGAGGTACCATGATGATAATAATAATAATAATAATAACATTTGATTTATATACCGCCCTTCAGGACAACTTAATGCCCGCTCAGAGCGGTTTACAAAGTGTTATTATTACCCCACAACAATCACCCTGTGAGGTGGGTGGGGCTGAGAGAGCTCCAGAGAACTGTGACTCGCCCAAGGTCACCCAGCTGGCTTTGTGGAGGAGTGGGGAATCAAACCCGGCTCTCCAGATTAGAGTCCCGTGCTCTTAACCACTACACCAAACTGGCTCTGATGATTTGATGCATGGTCTAGTTGTAAAAACTACAACAGTTTGGCTTCTTGGTGGTTACATTTGAACATTAGGGTTTAGTAGAATGCTCTTCAGATATTTTCAGTGCATAAAGGAGGCTTGTGGGTGGGGAGGGGGGGAGAAAGTCTTTCTTGAACAACCTGCAACAAGATTACCTTTAACTGATGGCAAACTTCAGGAAGAATGGTTCTCTCTCTGAAAAAGCTTTATTGGCCCTCAGTGATGTTGTCAGAGGGCTAGACCTGACTGGATGCATGATAACATCACTGTTACCTAGACAAAGAGTGATTGAGAGAACCTCCACATTCAGGTGCAGTAAACCTCTAAATACCAGTTCCAGGAGGCAAGTTCAGGGGAAGGCCTTGGCCTCTACGCTCAGTTTTTGGCCCTTCCTCAGTAACCGGCTCGCCACTGTGTAAGACGGGATGCTGGACTAGATGGATCACTGGTTGGCCCAGCGGGGCCTTTTCTTACGTTCTTATGAGAAAAAGGGCACTGAGGCCATAGTTGGCAGAGACCTACATTGGAGCTGCTACCTGATTGTCAAGTGGGAGAGACAAGCTATTTGAAAACGTGTGCGCAGATGGGCATCTTAAAAGGTGTACCAAGAGAAAATGCTTTCCTTCTGCAGCATCCCCTTAAAAATGTCTAAGGCCGTTTTCACACTGCTTGCCTGCCACGGAACATCGCGCCAAGCTCCCGGAATGACAGCGTCTTCCTGGCGCGATTTCGCGTGAGAACTGCTGTGTGAAAACGGCCTAAAAGGGGTTTCTCAGAAAGGCAATTTTTTGCAAGAAGAGAAAAATGTAAAAAAAAACCCCAACGCTCCTGTGTTTGGGCTAAATCCTTGGACACTCCAGCTGATATACATAGAACACCACTTCTTCATTGTTATTTGGAGCTGGGTGGAGTATGTATATTACACCTATCGTGCAGTCACTCTGTTGGCTACCAGTTAGTTACGGGGGTTCAATTGAAAGTACTGATTATTACGTACAAAATTATTTACCCTCGTATCTGGAGGACTGCCTCTCCTGCTCTGCTTTTTCAGTTTCACTCATCTGAGCAAAGGTGCCTTCCTGCAAATGTGTGAAACCAACAGCAGCCCATATGCAAGCTTTTATATTGTGGCCCCCACTTTGTGGAAGGGCCTACATGAAGAGGTGAGGAAGACTCACACTCTTCTATCATTCCGGAAATGTTCAGAAGAACATTTATAAAGGAAATAGGGCTATAGTATAATGGAATGGTTATGGGACTGGTTGTTGTGGGTTTTCCGGGCTGTATTGCCGTGGTCTTGGCATTGTAGTTCCTGACGTTTCGCCAGCAGCTGTGGCTGGCATCTTCAGAGGTGTAGCACCAAAAGACAGAGATCTCTCAGTGTCACAGTGTGGAAAAGGTGTTGGCAGGTCATTTATATCTACTCAGGAGGGGTGGGGTTGAGCTGAGTCATCCTTTTGCATATGGATTGCTAAGTGGCTTGATGTGCTAATCTTCTCCGCAGGGCTATTGTCGAGTGTAGAGTGTTTTGTTAGCCTGGTGTTTTTCAGAACTGGAAACCATGCTCTGTTAATTCTTAAGGTTTCTTTTTTCCTGTTTCCATATGCAAAAGAACCTCCTCAGGATACAGTGAAGCCTCCCGCCATTAGCATTCCACACCCTGGGAAACTCTTACAGGATGACTCAGCCCAACCCCATCCCTCCTGAGTAGATATAAATGACCTGCTAACACCTTTTCCACACTGTGACACTGAGAGATCTCTGTCTTTTGGTGCTACACCTCTGAAGATGCCAGCCACAGCTGATGGCAAAACGTCAGGAACTACAATGCCAAGACCACGGCAATACAGCCTGGAAAACCCACAACAACCATCATTCTCCGGCCATGAAAGCTTTCGACAATACATCAGTTATGGGACTGTTATGTGTCACACAGTTTATGGTATGAATTTTCTTGCTCTTGCTGCCTTCTTGTCTATTTTTGTAATCCATCTTTCCCCCTGTTTATGAGGTATGCCAAACTCCATCCTACCACAGTGAGTTGTGAATCTTTTCCATACTGCTGAGATCCAAGGCTGTTTATTTGGAACTGCTCTGGGGGAATATGACAATTTTCAGCAAGTTTATTAATTCAGGAAGGTAACTTGTTCTCCTAGATAACTGGTTGGTATTCTTTTGGAATTTTGCTAAATATGTGGGAATGTCTGTTAACATCTCACAACACCTCTGGCCTTTCTGTTAGGTCCTGATTTTAGGATGACCTCATGAAATCACAAGAGAAGCCTTTAAGTACAGTTTCCTGCTCATCTCATTGCGAGATTGTATCCTGTTTTATTTTTAATTCTTTCACAAGTCGATTAAAGTTTCTCGGCTTAACTAAGATAGAGTCCTCTTGGTATATCCATGTCTTCTCTGAACATAGATCCAGAGGAGTTAGCCGTATTAGTCTGCAGTCGCAAAATAGTAGAGTCCAGTAGCAACTGTAAGACCTTAGCACCTTTAAGTCTTAAAGGTGCTACTGCACTCTTTACTATTTTGTTTCTCTGGGCAGAGAATTACAAGGTTCTGGGGTAACAAGCTAATATTTTAATTTTATTTAGTACCTAAATGTAATGCCTTTTAGCAATTCAGAGTCATGTTGGGTGAAACAGCAAATCTATGTATGTATATGCACCTATCTTACAGTGAAAAAAATCCAAGCATTCATAGCAATATAGATCTGATGTAATTCATGAGTTTTACTCAAGTATAAATGCATTTTGAAAAGAAAAAATGCACACCATGTGCAGAGCTCAGTTACACTTATGTGCAATAATTTTTTGTCAACTTTTCGTGTAATTTACTAAAGCAATGAAAAATATGCCGTCATTTGGCAAGACATGTATTTTAGTAAATGGAATGAAGTTATGGTGGTAAAAAAATGCGTTTGTGTTGATGGTACAACAATAAAAGGTTACAGTGCAAATTAGATCCTTTAAAAGAAGAAGGAAAGTTTTGTGTTTGCGGAAAAGCACAGGGAGGGTAAACATGAAAGGAGCTAAGTTTGTAGCCAAGATGTGTCATTGATAATGAACAGAAGGTACCCTGTTAGTGTTAATTTTAGCACAGCGGGAGCAAATTGGCAGAAGGCCAGCAGTGAGGCATTTCAAGTTATATGCCTTGGTCCCAAGTTTGCCTGCAAATTAAGAAGCCCCCAAATCAAGTTACAGAAATATTTATTATCATGTTGATATTTCTCATAGAAGCATTTCCCCTCATCGTTGTTAAATTAATATTTTTACCATATGTTAAATTGAAACTGCTTCTTTACAATGAAAAATTACTATGCAGCAAGGTGAATTTCTGGGGTTTTTTTTAACTGTCAAGGCCTTTTTTTCTCACTTTCCCCCCAGCTAATTCTCTTAAATAATCATAGTATCTCTTATTGTTTGTGACTTTTGGGGTGGAATAATTATTTATTTCTGAAGTATATTTCCCCCCCCAGTGGGAAATATTCCTCTGATGGAAGTGACATAAACTTCATTCCACTCGACGACCATAAATGCATATATTTCTGGCATCCTTCTTTATTTTTAAGTACATGTTATTTTTAATCATTTTCCAATGCTTGCTTCTTTCTCTGAATTATCTGGGGAAAAAGCATTTTGAACTACTTGCGATTGAACAAAGATATGTATGAAGATTCTATATGGTGGACCTTAAAGCAGTGTTGGCAAAACCGCGGTATTCTCATTGGGACTGATTTCCTTTCCCTTTGAGAGAGTGCACTTAGCCACCAATGATCCGGGAGTCAGTGAGTGCTGTTTTCATAGTCTTTTCTGTATAGAATTGCTAACTATGGTGTGTTTCTTTTTTTGCTGAACTGATATAAAGGGTGTGACCTTTGAGACAGAAGTGTCTTCTGAAGATGAAGAGTCTACATCAATGATTCAGTTTTGCATTTCAGTGCTCCCTGCTCTTGCACATATGTCGCTAGTGCATTGTTGCTTTCGGAAGTCATCTTTGCAACGCTTCTACCAGTAGTATACAGCATGTCTTTGAAATCTGTGTTCATGTTTGTTGCGTTTATTGTGGTATACCTTGGGCATATATTGGATTTATAAACATGTAGAGTTGTATACACCGTTGTTGGTAAACAAATTAAATTAGATGTCTTATGTTCAGATTTATGAAGCTATAAAGACTTCTTGGTCTATCTGAGAGGGATACCTATCAGTTTCCTATTGAGTTCTGGATATCAAATGGAGCTTGAATTCATTCATTTCAGTGACAGTTATTGATGTGAATTGTAATTAAAAAAACCCCTCGTCTTGTAAGGCTGTCAGTTCCCCTGTATGCCCTTTTCAGACTCTAATTTGCAAGAACAATATAATTTAACTTGCACACCAGCAGACCTTAGCAGGTTTGGAGATTGAATTCCCCCCTCCTTTCTGAAAGCGGCAGATCACAATTAAGAATGACTTGTATTTAGACGGGTTGCAGTGATAGTTGTTTCCAGCCGCTCATGATTTTTATAGAGACTGGTACTGCATTCAAACTCTTTGGCAATTTCAGATAGGAAGACACTTACTTCTTGGAAAACAAATTAAGCAGCGAAATGTTGAATGCTGGAGTTGTAGATCCTTGGGCATTCTATTCGAGTTTTTCTAGTGCTATTCTTCAGCACATTTTTACCAAAATAATTATTAAAGTATAATAGTTTTGTGCTACCGAATGTGGTAATTAGTAAGGTTAAACTACTAAGTGCACAATATTTACAGAATAAAATGGGTTCCTTTAGAATCAATCAACTGTTTTTTTTTAATCTACATGGTAAATGTATACCTTGTCTTCCTCTATAATAATAAAAGGCTCCATCCTTCCGTAACTCACAAAACTCCTTAGAAATTAAAGTTAGGGGTCTCAAAATTGGCCACTGGCTTCAGCATGATCGTGGGGTTGCCATGCCAAATATGAAGGGAATTGGAACATCCTTGCTTGGGTTATTGTGACAAACCAACCACCACCACCCCCTCTTTCCAATGGAAACTGAGGCATGCCTTCTCAGAAGATAAGACTGTGGGTCTCTAAGCCAGCCACCGGTTCAGGATGATGCTGAGAATTGCAGATCCAAAAATGAAGGAACTCCAACCACCCAGCAGAGATTAGCTCTACATCTCCCTGCTATTTGCAATAGAAGCCTACACCAGAAGCCAGGAAAGTATAGGCAGCAGTGACATGAAGGCTGGAAACGATTCCCTCCCTGATAAAACAGTGGGGCTTTAATAACTTCCCTGGCCTATCAGAGCCTCTGTGGCATCCTCGTGGGTAGAATATTGGTCTAGAATCAGGGCCGGTGCATCCATGGAGGCAGGTCCGGCAGCTACCTCAAGTGCTGAGGTGCCGGAGGGGGTGGCCAGGGGCAGGGGTGCGTTCTGTGGAGCTGGCAGCGGCAGAGCTAGCAGCTGAGTGGAAGGGCTAGGAAGCTGCCTGTGCACCGCCCCAGCCACCTGCCACGCCTGGCGGCGACAGCGCAAACCAATCTGAGTGGGCAGCCTCCCAGCCCTTCACCTCAGTTGCCTCGTGCTGCTGCCGCCTGCACACAACTGCGGGCCAGGTGCAGCAGGCGGCCAGGGCGGCACGGGGCAACTAAGCAGGAGGGCTGGGAGGCCACCGATGCACTGTCCCAGCTGCCTGCCGTGCCAATGGGGCCAGCTCGCAGTGGCATGCTGCGTGATGACGTCACTCGCAGTGATGTCACCACGCAGTCTGGGTGCGTGTGCTTTGCGCACATGCGTGGGGGCGGCAGCAGCCCTGAAGCTGCCCTCGGCCTCAGGCACCAGAAACTCTGGCACCGGCCCTGTCTAGAATCGAGGTGATCCCTGGTTCAAATCCCCCGCTGCTCCTGCATGTTGTTAGCAGACTTTGGGCCACTCACACAATATCAGCCAGAGCTACTTCACAAGGTTGTTGTAAGGATAAAATGGAGGAGAGGAGAACAATGTCAGCTGCTGTAGGTCCCCACTGGAGAGAAAGGCAGGATATAACATTGCTATCCTCCCACCGTGCAATTGTGTTGGCAGATGTCGATGCCTCTTTTTAACTTGGACCACAAGTTATCTAAACTGAGAGTGAACCTCTAGCCTAATCAGTAAAGAACTCTGCTCATTCAGTCTTACTTAGAGAAGAACAATCTTCTGCTAAAATGCGCCCATATCTAAATGCAGGTGCACATTTCATCTTCCTAACGAAATTTGACAGGATTATAGAATTTTAACACAAGGCATGCATGCAAAATTCACTTGTATTAATTTCCCTTTCTTCTCAACATCCATATTTTCTTTTAAGCATTAGTGTTAATTTTCACCATCAAGACTACTTTAAAAATTCAAGCTTTATGTCCGGGGTCTGAGGCACAGCCTCTGGACTTGCTGGGAGGAGGGGACAGGAGACAGCCAGGAGACAGATGCCCAGATGCCCCAGCAGACACCCAGGGCCAGAACCTGCCAGCACAGGAGGGAGGGAGGAAAACAAGCACCTAAACCTCAGAGGGTTAGAAGGGGCAAATGGAGGCCAGCAAGCCCCACCCTCCAGTGGGAGTCTAGGATCCTAGGCAGGGACAGTGAGGACAACCAAGAGGAGGCCAGGCCAGAGGGAAAGGGCACAGGCACCAGGGAAAGCCAGCCAGCAACTAGCCAGACAGAAACCTTACCAGCAGTAGAGGGAAGGCCGTCAAGGCACCACAGAGCCACACCCCAACCTGCAGGCAGGCTAGAAGGGATTAGCCAGAGCCAGGTGGGGCAGGAAGGCAAGCAGCCACAGCTGGAGCTGCCTGAGGCACTCTACAGGAAAAGCTTGGCAGCCAGCCAAGAAGGCACAGGTGTGCCTGCCCCAAGCAGCCAGCTCCCTAGAGAAAGCTTGTCAGCCAGCCAAGAAGGAACAGGTGTGACTGCCCTGGACAGCCTGCAGAGCAAACCCAGGGGCAGTTGCCTGAGTCAGCCAAGGGCATGGTGAAGGAATAAAAGGAAAGTCCACACACAGGGTGTGGTGGGTTGTTGTGAAGGAGGAGAGATGGAGTGCAGAAGGATGATGAAGAAGGAGAGAAGACACGAGCAAGAAGGAGGAGGGCTGTTGAAGAAGGAGAACAGTGTGAGGGACAGCTGGGGCAGGTTGAGCAGGCCGGTGCGTAGACCAAGAGGGTGTCAGGGTGATGTATACTGCCCCCCTTCCACAGAGCAGGCTCCTGAAGTATCCCTGACACCCCCTTGGGTCAAAGCCAGGCACTGCAGTGCTCAATGCCATGGTGCCCAAAGAAAAACCTGACGCTTTAGAATGAGGGAAACCTTTTTGCTAACTTCCCTGATGTGTTTCCAAGAATCAACTGCCAGATATTGTATGTGGCAGTATTGCTCTCAAGAATACATACTTTTCTGCAAAAAACATAGGCCATTGGTCACTCATACAAATGATCACACTTTGCTATCTTCTTTAGACTCTTCTTCCATCACAGTCCAGCCATGCTGTTGTGAATTTTTTGGGGGTCCAGGGTGCATGTGGGTATGCTTTCTCCCTATGTAAAATAGTGCCAGGAAAACTTCCTACTTTCTTAATCTGGTCACTAATTCCTAGCAATTTATGCAAACACACTAGGGGTGGGAGGGGAATCGCTTTGGGATAAACTTTTCCCCCCTTGTACATGAAAATACTTGCCCTGTTACTTGGCAATTATAGTGCTGTGCTGGATTAAGTGGCACATTTCCTAGGTACCCAAGTAAAGGTTTTCCTTTTTCTTTCTGCATGTGTCTTTTTTATTACTGCAAAATCTCACTCGTGTTCTGTATTGACTGGTGGAGCTTCTCCCGTGGCAGTAGCTGAGGAGGAGGCAGCGGCGGCAGCTCTGTCCCAGTTTACGGTTGCATTTACAAAAAACTCAAGTAGGTTTCAGCCACTAGGACAGTTTAATTAATACCAGATCGAGAAATGAAAGTAATGACCTTCTGAGCCCAAATCACTAATGGCTATTGGCCTTGGCTACCTAGTCTAAGCAATACTAAAGGCATAAGCACACGGTTTGAAATAATGACACCCTGCTGTATATCTCACTATCCAAATCATGGGTCATTGCTTGGCAGCTGGGGTCAAATGGCTAAAAGCAAACACATTGAAAATGAACCCAGACAAGACTGAGGTGTGATGCTGGTTGGGAAGCTGGAGATCTTGAAGGACATTGTGCTCCCCACCTTTGATGGGGTTCAGTTGACCCTTGCAGACTCAGTAAAGAGTCTCAGGGTGATGCTGGATTCAGAGCTAGAAAAGTTAAGGCAGCTTCAAAAAATGCCTTTTACAAACTGGCCTGGAAGATGACCGTTTACCTCGGGACGGGCGACCTGGCCACCTGGATCCATGCCATGATAATATCGAGATTTGACTGTAGTAATACACTCCACATAGGTCTTCCCTTGAAATCAACTCTAAACCTCCAGTTGGTACAGAATACTGCAGCTTATTATCAGGAGCTAGGCAAAGCATGCGTATCACTCCCCCTTCTGCAATTACTCCATTGGCTACCCATCAGTTATGGGGGTCAGTTCAAGGTTTTGTCTATCTCATACAAAGCTTTCCGTGGTCTTGGCCCCCATATCTGCAGGACTGTCTCTCTCCCTATGTTCCAACACAGCAGCTTTGCTCATCCGAACAAGGCCTTCTGCAAGTGCCACCCTGCAAATGAGCAAAAGCAACAGCTGCTCGTACAGGCGCATTCTCTGTAGTGGCTCCCCTTTGCCCTGTTCTGTTGTCAGCTGTAGTCCTGTTTGGAGTGCTGTAGCTGCGCATTTCCTTGCCCAAGGAGGTTTGTCAGTCAAATTTGCTGCCGTTTTTCAAAATTTATTATTATTATTATTTAGTTTGATCATTTGACAGCCTTGCTCGAGTGTTTTTGTCTGGTGGGCAGGGAAAAGTGAAAGGGGGCCCGTCTTGAGATGTCAGAATTTATATCTGTTCAGATTTTTCATTACTGAAAGTTATGCTTTTTAAGCATTCTGATTTATTGTTTTATTCCTTGTATTTTTATTATTGTTGTAACTCGCCCTGAGCCCACTTTCCGGGAGGACAGGCTAGAAATCAGATCAATCAATCAATCAACTATAAAAACCATTAAAAGCATTATAAAATCTTAGTCCATTATAATAAAAATATAAAAATAATTTCTCAGATGGCGACATCACTGCTTAGCTAATTAAAAACAGGGTAGAGGACAGATCTGATGGGGAGGTTTAAATCGTTCACCTCCTCCTCCTCCTATAAGGCCAGCAGAGGACTGGCCTAGCCTCAACCATATGCCTGGCAGAACATCTCTGATTTACAGGCCTGGCGGAAGGATAGCAAATCCTGCCGGACCCTAGTTTCAATAGACAGAGAGTTCCACCATGTCGAAGCCATAGGAACGGAATGTTATTATATCTCGCTTGACTTCTGATAACAGACAACATCCTTGCTGATGCTTTCCCATCTGCTGTTGTTCATGTTCGACATAGAAGCATCAAATAAATCTACCCAATTTACAAGGAAGTTGCCGTCAGAGAAAAGACTTTTCTGCCTTAGGTCGTCTGGCATCTGGCCTCTTTTGTGGATTGAAAAATACCAGGTCCATTGCTTTGTGGAAGCTTTAACCTTCCCAGTGATTAGCTTCAGTAATTATCTCAGAAGCTGGTATCACAATAAGAGAGACACTCCCCCCCACCCCACAACCTGCAATATGTCTGGTCTCTTCAGACGGACCAGATTGCCTGGCCTCTCTTATTGAGGTAATGGCGCTGGCCTTATATTATGCCTTATTGGGTGGTGCAATTTCAAATTGCTAAACTCAGTTATCCTCTTGCAACTTACAAGTCGATTTTTGCTAATTGCCTTTTCCCATGACACACTGCTCTTGGATTCATACTTTTCAAGTTTATAGTAGATGTTTGCATCAAGTGGGTCACCCTTCTGTACCATTTTTCAAGCACGCCATCAAACTGATCGACACTGACTTCCATTGCACACACTCTGAGCTGGGTCACTCAGGTTTTATTTATTTATATATTTACATTATTTATAGTCCGATTTTCTCACTGGGACTCAAGGCACTTTAATTTTTTTTATTTAATTTAAAAACATTTTTTAGTTCTGTCCCAGTTTCTGAGTCATAGATTCTTAGAAGGTATTGTTTGGGGCATCATTTGGCTTGGCTCAATGGCAACATTGAAATATGTGTCTTCTAAGGCGGAGTAAAATAGTCTGATCAAAGCAACTAGTTTTCAAAAGAGGGCTGGCATGCCTAGAAGACCCATTTGCCACGGCATCTGTAATTTGCCAGAGTCCATCTATAATTCATCTTTGTGTGTAGACTCTTCTCCACATGCACTCTGCTGTGCTTCTGTGGAAGTAAAGCTGAAAAGTAATTAAAATGCCTGTCTCTCAGGTCTCTTAATTAAAAATAGTGTTCTTCAGCAGCTGAAAGATGTCGAGGTCTCCCTCAGGCTTTCTCTTGCTATAAAAAGAGCCTCCTATTTTTATTTCCCCCCCTCTTCACTGAAAAAGAGCCACCCACCCAGCATATTCATCCCTTGCTGCAATTCACTGATCCAGGAGCAGGTCTGAGCCATTTAAAATTAGCAGCCATGCCGCTGTAGCCTTTAGGGTGCACTACTTCATTTTATAAAAGGAAACCATCCGCTTGGTGCATTACTTAACTAAAGCACTCAACCAGAATAACCCACATGCAGTGTCAATACCTTTTACTTAAATAAAAAAACTAAAAAACTTTTTATGTGAAAATTACTTTCAGCAAATGAGAGCTGCAGATGAAACACATTTTCGTTTTTCTTTCCTCAGCAGTCTCTAACCTCTTTCTTTCTTTCGTTTGCTGTGTGAAATTTATACACTAGGTTTATGTGATCTTCCTTACAGCCATGAGCTTGGGAGATGTGAGGAATATCCCCTGCTAGTGAGGTACCTAGGGAGAATTTGCATGGCAAATTAAGCAACTGCCAGATTTATACAGTTGTCTTTTTTAAGCAGCACCCCCCCCCCCGATCAATTAACCATTGAAGTTCAGATCATCCAGGATTTGTCTGTTTTACATTATGATAATGGAAATATGGGGCATTTAATACCAGCTTTCCCCATTCTGATTCTTTCCAGCTCAATGAAGAACAATATTTGGGTGGCCCTTTCTTACTTGTGATGATTTTAAGTGTGTGTGTCTTTAAATGTTTGGTGTGATACAGATTAGGAATGGGGGCAAAAGAGAGGATGAATGAATGTCATGATTGGTTGATGACCGAGAGTGTTGGCAGAGTGAACTGCTGGTTTTTAGTTACTGAGCAGAGAAAGAACAATCAGTCTGGGCAAAACAGGCAACCTGTGTGGAAGCCTGAGGGGATTCTCATTCTCATTCAGTTAGGCAGCCTGTGTGGAAGCCTGAGGGGATTCTCATTCTCATGCAGTTAGGCAACCTGTGTGGAAGCCTGAGGGGATTCTCATTCTCGTTCAGTTATGCAACCTGTGTGGAAGCCTGAGGGGATTCTCATTCTCGTTCAGTTAGGCAACCTGTGTGGAAGCCTGAGGGGATTCTCATTCTCGTTCAGTTAGGCAACCTGTGTGGAAGCCTGAACTGTGTGTGGCTGTGAGAGAATGTTCAATCTGTCTAAAGTAGGTAAACTGTGTGTGCACCTGAGAGAAAGTCTATATACAATTGAGTAATTGATCTATCTGAAGCAGGCAAACTGTGCGTGCCTGTGAGAAAAAGTGGCTAAGGCTAGGAAGTACCCATATTCCTTGTCTTCTTTGTAGGGTCAGTCACAACTTCTAGGAGCTCTCTCAGCCCCATCCACCTCACAGGGTGTTTTGTTGTGGGGATAATACTAATTTGTAAACTGCTCTGAGTGGGTGTTAAGTTGTCCTGAAGGGTAGTATATAAATTGAATGTTATTATTAGGGTGGTTGGTGGGAATAAAATGAAGGAAAGGAGAACTATATCTGCTGCCCTGAATCTTCCTAGGGGAAGGGCGGGAGTTAGAGATGGGCACGAAACAAACCACGGCTGGTTTGTTTGCACTGAAACACATTCCATGGGAACGCGTTTTTACGGTGCCCAATTTCGGCCCTGAATGGCCAGGATTGGGTCCAAAACAGCCAGGATAGGTGATGTCAGGGGGTGTGGCATATGCAAACCAGTTATGCTAATGACACACTTCTGGTGATGGTAAGGAGCATGGCATACGCTAATGAATTATGCTAATAAACTATGCTAACGAGTTCCTTCAGCTCTTTTTCTACGAAATGACCCCTGATTTACCATATGGTTTTATGCCAAAATTATATTTACATATGCTTTGCGAATACTTGTATTAGCAATTTTGTATACTTAAAAAACAAAATTGTTTTAAAATGTGATGAAAGGTTGCTCAGGATCCATTTTCCTTTCACACATAAAGTGTAAATATCTATAAAGTGCTTAGGCTGCTAAAATCCTATTTTTAAGTGCTTAGGCTGCTAAAATTCTATTTTATCTCATTTAGCCAAAAACTTTTTTAAAAATTGGCAAACATTTCCCAAGAACCAGTAAATACATTTGTAACACATTCCATTTTTGCATATTTATTCTTCTAAATGTCATTGCACTCCTTTATGAGTTAACTGAGATTTTGCCTTCCAGCTGATAACACATTGTCCTTGCCTGAACAGCAAAAACTACGTTGAATTTGAACATAAGTACATCTTTTGTTTAACATATAGCAGTAGGCTGCCCATAAGAGTTGCAGTCTTGCACTGTTAAACACATATCAATTGCATAGTGAGTGAGACTTATCCAAGTTTAATTCTGCACGGGAATGTTGCCTGTGTCAATTCAGCAGCTGCAACAACGGCCAAAGGAGGTGATACGCCATGCTAAAGATTCATATTTGGAGGCCATTCTAGGTACCATCTTGGTGCCCATACAGGACTGCAGAGTCTCTTTCAGATTCCGAAGTCTGAAGATCTGATAGACTAGATTTATCTCAAACCAGTGCCAGCCAACTAGCTTGTATTCAATTTCCACCTCTGCCTGAGTAGAGACAGGCAGGTGTGTACTCAGGTTCTCATTCTGGTCTCCCAGCTGGGACCTAATATCTAGGCAGAATGAATCAACTAATGAGGAGAGCCATCCCGGCCCAGTGCAGTGCTGCAGAGCTGAATTTTTGGCCCCACACTAACATTTGAGGAAAGGAGCATCGTGTGTACCGCAGGGGACTCAATTACTGCAGCAGGAGAATAGATTCTGATGGATAGCAGGAGAACAGTTGACTGTTGCCTTATTACTATTTTGTTAGTAATATTAGAAGTAGTAGCAGGTTGGTAGGGTTAACTACAAGCTACGTTTCAGAGGAAAAAATCTGCTTGGTTAATTATAGCATTTAGAAATGCGTCATGGTGAAATCTTTCCTCATTGGACGGCAGCTGGGCACCAGGTGAGAGGATAGATGGTGCACTAGGAAGTCAGAGCGAGGCTTAACAAGAAGAGGATTAATTTATGTTAAGAGGCTAATGGTTGCTTAAAGGATCTGAATGATGGAGAGCCATTCCGTTGCATTTCTTTCCCTTTTGTAAACGAGTGTCTATTGATTTAAGAAACTTCGCCAAATGAAGCGGTTGAGGCAGCTTTGAAAGAGTTGATCAAAAAGCTCATCAGAAGTCCCTGTAGTGAAATCTAATTGTCTGAAAACTAATTCAGAAGTAATCTACATTTTATATTCTGAGTATTTTATTTCAGTGGAACGTGGCGGGGGAGAACATTCCCCCCCCCCCTAGATCTTAAATATTAAAATGCAAACAGATTTCCTGCCTGGTGGCATGCACGTATTACAATGCAAATGATTCTGATTTTTCTAGTGAATGCTGAAGGGACAAATAGGCCATTTCCCCATTTTGATAAATTCCTGCAGCTGTATGCATCCAGCAGAACGATACGGTAAGCTGTGGCGTTCTAGTGCAAGAAATTGGCCTTAAAACGTGATTTAATAGTCACTTGGCACCTGTGTTAGGCAAAGAGCCTATCCATCATACCTGCGCCTTATGAAAATAGAAACCACCAAAAAAATCCTATACCATTAAACAAGTGAAGCGGCTCTTACATCGCTTTTATGATGGATAATACGGTTCAGCTGAATGCAAATAATTTTAAATTTATTTTTCAATGCAAGGAAAGAACTGACGATCATTAGGTATGGTTAATTAGGGTGCAAACTACTCTCATAGTAGAAAGATGACACACTAAGAAGTTCATAAGTTGTAAGTGTATTTTTGGCATCCAGACGTGCAGCCATCTGTTTAAAGAAATATCCTTACTGCTGTGACATCATATCCTTTAGGACTACTACATTTTCCACTCATTTTACTTGGGCCATTAGCTGCTCCTTCCACCTACACTCAATGATTTTTTCCCCCCTGTCTGCTACCCACTCTTCGTTGCGGCTGCAGTATGGAGAATAACTTGCTTACCTGGACGAGATGCGCACTCCAATACAGCGCAGTACAACAGCAAAATAAATGGAGGTATGGGGCACCTCAGCAGAAACTAATGATGTTGGAGACCAGCAAGAAGGTCTCCTTGAAATGAGGGAATTGCCCCAGTAATTGAGAGGGAAACCCTAATATGAGAAGGGTTTATGGACACTTCCTTTTCTGCACCAGCAAAAGGGGAGCACCCAGCCCATGCTTTGAAGATTCTTTGAGTCACGAATCCTTCTTATCCTATTCCCATTGTTGGTGTAGAGGAAAGGATTCCTGGAAGACCTAATTAGCTGTGTTGATGCCGATACCTTTGTGAACTATTAACAATGACTCAAACTCTGCTTTTGTTTGAAATTGATTCCATCCCCTTCCTCCCTTCACACGATTGTGTCTGAATTTCCTGGCTTTAGAATACAAGAGAGAAGCCCTTAAAACGGAGGATAACTGAAATCAATACATTGGGAAGGATGCTGAGTGTTGTAAGAAATGAAAAAAGCAGTACTTTAAGGAGAGCCGTTGGGCTTTGTCTGAGGTGCGCGAAGAACATGACTTTAGAAGAATGGAGAATTCATATCTGGGGCTTTATGGAGCCAAGAAAGATGAATCTGTGCAACGTGACTGTTCTGGAATTTGAGCTGTGCGTAACGGCTGTGTCCCTCAAACATAAGGATGTCTGAGAGCTTTCCAGTCTTGATCTTGTGAATATCAAAGAGGGTGTGTTGGGATGGTTCCAGTTCTCATTTCACACTGGTCATTAAATCTGTTGGTAGGCAAATCAATATTTGCTCAGCCCATAACTAATGTACACGTGCGGGAAAATGCCTGTATTGTCACTTCCAGAATGGGTGGGCATCAGCAGGGTAATGAGGGATAAATACATGACTTAAAATGAGAGAGAGAAAGAGAGAGAGAAATCCAGGTGTCTGTGACAAATTAAGGACAATTGTGATTGTGGTGCTGCTCAGACTCCCTAGTGTGGCTCAAAGACTGTTGTCCATTTAATCTCCAGACAGCCCTATTGTCGAGCGCTGCATGGGATGACCTATAAGCTGTTTGATAGATTTGGTGAGCACAGAAGTTCCTCGCTGAGATTTTAAGCATGCTGGGAATATCATTTAATATAAATTATCTCCCTCATAAACTTCTCTTGCATTGATGGAAACAAAATGATGTTTACTGCTCTCAGGTTTGGATTTATAGTATGGCTCTTTTAAATATGCGGTCGTTGGTGTGTGGAGAGGGGCGTGCCAAATGGCTTTCATATGAGCTCCAGATGTTTTTTTTTTAGTGGAATTTCAATAGCAGGAAGAGGTAGTATATCCATATTTACTGTGATGCTTTCTGTTAATAAAGTATACTTACTGCATTTTAGAGGTAATAAAAAATTCAAAGTTTTATGATACACAGCTATTAATTTGTTTGTTGTGCCGGGTATTAAGACCTCCTAGATACACAAGCTGAGGATGTGTTAGGAAGTGGATCACGTTTTTGTAAGAAGCAGTTTTTACGGAGTATGAATTCGATGGCAATGTTTACCTCTGGTTTTGTTTACCACAGTCAGTCTCTTAAATTGTGACCCCAAGCACTCTAGCGCTGTGGCATTTGGGCTGAAAAATCAGTAGATGCTCCCCAATACCGTAGAACAATATGCTTTTTACTGCCTCCTTTTACAGGGCTCTAGTTTCAGGCCTTGTAAGGGATTTGACTGTGGTTGAAGGAAGTTTTCAGTCTAGATTGCACGTAAGCACTTCTGTTTCCCTAAAAAAGGAGCCTAACAGAGCATCTAGCTTTGTACGCTCTGATTTGATTGACAGCAGCTGTGGAGGCGTTGCATCCAATGGCCCTTCCTGGAACTGTTCCCTTTGATCTTGCTGGAAATGCCTGGGATTGAACTTGAGCTCCCGCACGTGCAAGACATGCATTCTCTGCTGAGCAATTTTCCATTGCTGCTAAAGTGTGAGTGTGTGTTGGGGGCGGGGGGGGCGGGGTTGTCTGCTTAAACAGTTTATATTCTACAATTAATCTTAACCAGAAGCTAGTAGTTGAACTCTCCTGTAATCATATTTTGTACCACCCGCTTAGCTCCCATTGCTCTCTGAAGTCCTGATGCCGAGGGATTCCTCCTGCTTGCTACGTTCCATATTTGAACGTTCCCCAGATGAGAGGGAGGCTTTTTGCTTGTGCCGTGTCTCTTTTTTTTTTCAAAAATCATGTGAATAATCTGCAAAAATGAAAATTGGTGAAGTGCTCTTCCAACCATTCCCCTCTATCAGATACCCATGGTAACCATAGCAACCTTAAAATGGCAGCACAACACAACATAGCTGACTGGCATAGCAAAAGTTTGAAGTTGATTTAAATAGCATTAATAAACAAATTGGTACCAAACATTCAAGTGATTAAAATTAATGCTTATTGGATTCATTTTAAAATGACAAAATTGTCATCTAATAATTTGAATATTATTTAATATCATTAATGATTAAAAATGAAAGAACAGTGGAACTGAAATGGTTTAATCTTCTCCAGCGGTTCCTACCGGCTGGTAACTTTACAGAAAATTACATTTCCTAGAGTTACTTTAGTGCCAGTTAGAAATTTCCAGTTTTATACATGAATAATTTAAGTGAATTACTTTGATTGCTGGCAAATGACTTTGATTCTAATATATTTGAGCCATTATGATTCTGTGGATTTATCTGTGGTTCTTTCAGCGATGAACTGTGCAATTGGGTTGTTATTTCAATAAAAAATTACTTTTGTGTGAAATACTGTGGATATTATATTAGGAGAGAACTATTTATCCAAGCTTTGCTGTTGTTATATTGCCTCTTTAATACTGAATGGGAAAAATGATCCCCTCGACACACTTTGTTAACATCAGGCTACTTGGACAGAAGATTACTCATAAAATGTCCTTTAACTATGCTTTAAAAATACAGTAGGGATGGTAATGTGTCTGACATTCTTCCTTCGAGAGAGAATAAATCTGTAATCAGAAGATCTGGTCTTGGTAAACTGAATATGTATGGAATGGAAAAGAATTTCATGGTGCCTGGAAGTTACACAGAGACTGTTTGTTTGAACCAGGAGAATTATTGAGCAGTAAACTGAAAAGAACTGGGGTGAGAAAATGTTATTTAGTCCATGGGTATGTTACCTTTCTCTCTTCTAGGTGCATTCAAGAAGACTGACAAAAAAAAAGGGACGAAGCAACAATTAAAATATCATAAAAACAGCCAAATACCAAAGGGCATCAGGAGAACATAATAATAACTGTAATTTCTGGCAGTTCATTCGAAGGCCCTCCAGAATAAATGATCTTTTAAACTGAATCTGGTGGAAAGCTTGCAACAGCAGAATCAATTCCATCTTTGGCTGGGAGGAAGTTCTGCAGCTTGGGGGCAGTAGTTGAAAAGGCACTCTGGTGAGTTCCTACCAACCTCACATGATTCAGTTTCCCACAGGAAGTCTTCGGCCCTCGATCTCAAAGATTGGTCCTGCAGGTTGTAATGGATGGAGGCAGTCCTTCAACACCTGTGGAATAAGCAGTTTAGGGCTTCAGAGGTTGGGCATAATGACTACATAAAGTCTATATAATTCCCCGGTATATGGGGCATATTGAACAACAATTGGTAGATCAATTTGGTCTGGGACATTTTGATAAGCCCATTAGCCTCAAATATTGAAAACCTTGATTTAGCTTATCAAAAATATTACTCAGGCAGGTTTGGTTCTTCAGCAGCTAGTATAGGAGTCTTGTTATCAGACTGGAAGCCCACAGGGTGATAGTTATTTATTTAAAACATTTCCATCCTTATCTCCTTAGGCTCAAGACAGAAAACCAGAGCTTGAGGCTGATCAGCAGTGGCTACGGGATGCTCGTGCAGGTCTTAGATAGTAGGGAAACAAGAGTAGAAAAGCGATCACAATGAGATGCTAAAGGTTCTGGGAGAACAACCAGAAGGACGAGGAGTTAAGCCCATCTGAGTCCTCTCTCACCCCCAATTACAGGGATGGTAGGTGCTCTAACCTGGAACACTGTCAACATCTAGCAGCTTCAAAATGTGTCTCTTGATATTTTCAGTAGGGATCCTTAGGGGGAACAAAAAGCCGTAGTGAATAGATTTTAAACACTCTGCCATGTATACAGAATTAAAATTCTGTCTCTGTTTCCGCTGGTGGAAGAGCCACTTAAGTTGGGGGAAGACTTCAAACTTTGCTGAGTGGAGTGCCCATGGACATGCCCCTGTCTAAAAGGTCTGACTTAGCGATTCTAGCTTGTCAGATAACTCTCTTTTCTTTCCCCAAGAGGTGTTCGTATTCTTTTTTTAGCAGTGACACTTCTTGGCCAGTTGTCGTGGCACTAGGTCTTTCTCAGAGAGGTCGACATTAATAGACAGTGGTACCATGTCATCATTGTGGTTTTAGTTACTCAGTTGTATCTAGACCCAAAACAGCTGGGGTTGGGAAAGACAAATATTTGTGCTGTTTTCATGCACATCCGTCACTTCTGACCTTCCACTGGATGTTTTAAAACAATAAAATGATTTTCTTGAGTGGAGTAGCTTTTTTTTTTTTTTTGCAAAAGGAAGAATGTTGCTTCTGAATTTAATTGTGATAAGTATACCATGAAAATGACCTTTGATAAAGGAAACAAAAATGCAATTTCAAAAGGAAGTCAGCAATAATGTGTAGGGAAATTCTGCAAATATTTGCAAATCTGGAGATATATATATATATTTAAAAAGCATGGCTAATGTACTTTTTGTTATTCATTTATCCATTTCTCTGTTGTTGAGGGATTTTTAAAACAGCTTAATAGTGCATGAATATCATGCACTGTTGGTTACCCTCAGCTTGTAGTGGTCAGCTAAAATAATAGCCACCATCTGTTTATGTAATTGCTTTTTGAGGTCCGAGTATTTCTCAGTCTCCAACAGTGTACTTTCTGAAGCATACAAGGTTACAATAAAGAAGACTGTCCTTCTTAGTAGAACCCACAAACTAAATGAATATGTAAGTTAAACTCTTTGTCAGCTTCCTACACTTCCCTAGTGAAGGTGGAACTTAGTTCTGCACCTGCAGTCACAGTTTGGATGGGAGCTGGAAGGAGACAAGTGATTTGGTCGCAGAAGTTCAGTGCGATTCTGCAGGTTCCGATGGGATGAAGCTGTGCTGTCTCATGAGGGCTATTCAAAGCACTACACTCTCTATATTGAAGTCCGGTGCGTGGTAAGCTACACTGTTCCCTGCCTGTATTTCTCAACACATTTAAATGCAAGATATAATACAATGCAGTTTGTAAACCAACATCACCATACCCCTCTGTCTGTGAGTGAAGTGCAGTCAAGTTGCAGCCGAGTTATGGTGACCCCTGCTGGAGTTTTCAAGGAAAGAGACAGACAGAGGTGGTTTGCCATTGCCCATCTCTGCCTAGCGACCCTGGACTTCCTTAGTGTGCTCCCGTCCAAATACTGACCAGGGCAGACCCTGCTTAGCTCCTGAGATCTGATGACATTGGGCCAGCCTGGGTCATCCAAGTCAGAGCCATGCCGCTCTACACAACCCTAAACATATTTTAGCCTCCCCTCTGCAATAGTTTAATGTTGCAAGCATTTCAGGACTTAAGCCAGATAAGTCCAGCTGGCAATGAGTGACTTATCCAGTTTTAGACTTCACCTGATGCCCAGGATGGTGGGATTTGGGTGCTTGGATTCCCGTACCATTCATCTATAGTAGCTGTTCTGCTGTAATTTAGCAGTGCCCTTCTTTTGTATGAGCCAAAGCCTGCTCACTTTAGACTTGAATCTTGCAATGTTGCCAGTGTATTTCAAATCCTGACAACATTCCTAGTTTGGGAATGAGCAGGACTTTTTTTCAACTGGAATGTGGTGGAACAGAGTTCCGGAACCTCTTGAAAATGGTCACATGGCTGGTGGCCCTATCCCCTGATCTCCAGACAGAGGGGAGTTGAGATAGCCCTCCGCGCCGCTGGAGCGGTGCAGAGGGCAATCTCAACTCCCCTCTGTCTGGAGATCAGGGGGTGGGGCCACCAGCCATGTGACCATTTTCACCAAGGGCAACCCACTGAGTTCCACCACCTCTTTTCCCAGAAAACAAGCCCTGGGAATGAGGCTCTTATTTTTATCAAGTGTGAAATATCAGCAAACTTAAAAACTAAGGTGCACTGCTCATAGGTGTTTTCTAGATTGCTTCAATAGTTCTCGGTCAGTGATGCTCATTCAGTGGTTTGGGAGCCACATGTGTCTCTTTGACATGCCACCCGTGGCTCTTCTGAGCCCTGTTCCCCACTGTGGCACCTGCCCCATGTTTCAGGAAATGGGGCAAGGCCTTTGCACAGCGGGGTTTGTTCTTGGCAGGTGGTTCCCCCCATAAAACAGCTACGGACAAAGAAAAGGATATGCTGCAGGCTTTCCTAAGAAACAGGCCTCCTACCATCCCAAATATGGAAAGACAATTTCTAGAATAATACAAGTTTCTAGGTTAACTGGTTGTGAGCTTTTAACATTTTCACGTAGGAAAACGTTCAGTACTTCGCTGGTAGACTGAAATGTTCACTCCAGTAACAGAAACACGGCATCAGGCTCCCGCTCGACTGTTTTAGCTTCACGATGCTAATGTTCAGACCCACAAAAGGCACAGTGATCTATGGTTGTTCCATGAATATTTTTAGACATGTTTACAATAGATCAAGCAAGTTTTACTTTTGCCATTTGGCTCCTTAACATAGAAAAGTTTAGTCCAAATTCTGCACAGTGTTTACCAAGGCTCTGTCTTTCATCTTTCCCTGTAGCTCCCTGATATGGAAAATCCTAGGCTTGAGAGCACTTTGAAGCCTCTCGAGAGCTGGAGGTGGCTTTCAAGGATCCTTGTTTTTCACCTTAGCCTGGCTAACTTTGAAGAAAATTTCATTCAGTCCTCATCAGCTTGTAAGAAAAGTCTGTAACACAGAGTCTCTAGGGGGTACGAAAACAAAGAATAAAAGATCATTATTGATCTTCAGAGATATATGAGAAATTCTGCCAGGGAAGTCGCTCTTAGGAGTCTTGATAATTTGCAGACTTGGAGAGAAGGGAAGCTTCTCTTCAGCAATGCACAGAAGCCAGCAACTTAGTATCTCCCTCATGAGATCCTAGAGAGAAAATGTGCACCTGCTTTATACTTCATTCGTAAAGGAAGTCCTAAGTAGACGTGGGCACAAACAAAAAACCCCCCAAACAAGCTGTTTGTTGTTTGTTGCCATCCACGAACAACAAACACGACCCTGTGCATAAACATGTTAGTTGTTCGTGGCCCTTTAAAGATCCCTTTAAACTATCAGCTGTCAGGTGTCAGTGGGATTCCCCCCTGCCGCCTGCCAGCTGATAGTTTAAAGGGCCCTTTCCTGCCACATGGAAGGGGCAGGGCCCTTTAAATACCCCACAAACTGACCTTCCCAATGTCCAATACCCACCAAATCTGCAGGGGACATAGTCCTTACTGTCCTCCGAAGACCCCCCAAGTTTCAGAGAGATTGCACCCTGGGAAAGGCATGATCCATGGGTCCCCCCCTTTGCTGTCATTTTCTCTTCACAGTGGCAAAAATGGGACTCTCTGCTGGAAGTACTTTGAAGGGTTAAAGCTAGAAGGAAAGCCAGAAAGAGTTCAGACAGAATTCAGTCTCTGCCTCTGTTGCCAGTGGAATTGATTGAAAGGCGCCAGACTGTCTGGTTTGACGAATGGCTGATGAAGGCAACGAACGAACGAACGAGGCATGCAATGACCACTTGTTTGTTTAGAATGGGGCCTCACTAACGGCTTGTTCGCGAACAGACGAACGGGCTGTTCGTGGGCTTTTTTCTGTTCGTAATGCTGTTCGTGCCCATGTCTAGTCCTAAGTGATTTAGAAGTAATATGGTTAGGAAAAATTACTTCTAAAAACAAAGGCTTATCAACTGTAGGAAGAAACTGAGGGTGATTTGCAAGGATTTAAAGCTGCACATTAAACTGAGGAACTAGAATGTTGTGGGCCACCAGCCAGCCCTGCAAGGCCTGCATGGCTCTGGGATGGCTAGGCTAGAAGTGGTGTGACATGGCCAGTGGGGTGGGGGTGGCAGGATACATTCTGTTTCCCTGTTGTTACAAAAGAATAATGGGAGTGAGATGAGAGGGGAGTCGGGCACTCTTGGAAGGAGTAGAGTGGGCCTCTGGAGATTTGGATGTCTCAGAGAAGCCTGGACAGGGAAGGGAGAGAGCAACCCTGAAAGAGGATACGGCAAACCTTGAGACATGAATCCAGCAGAGGGGCATGCTGGTGTAAGGGAGACAGGGAGCATGGGGTCCATGGGAGCAGCATAGTATCTGAAAAGAAAAAGAAAAGGATGGGAAAACACAGCACAGAGCAAGTAAAGGCAGAGGAAGAGCCAAAGGCTGAACAAAGAGATTCAGGATCCTAGTCTGAGATCCTTGATACCCTAAGGGTGACAGATATATTGAAGAACTAATATGTGCACAGCCATGGGTGGTTTGCCGATCAGATCTTGTCTCTGTACCACCTTTTGGAATCCACAGGGGTCCGACATAGGGTTGGCAGTCCCCTGCTGGGTGTGGGGGATCCACTGCTCCCAACCTCCACCTCCCATCCCCACTTACTTGGCCAGCGGGGGAGGCATGGGGCACCTGGGGCTTGGTTCAAGCTCAAATTGGCCTGGATTGGGCTGCTGTGGAGCACGGGAGCCGAGTTGGCTCGATTATGGCCTGATTTGGGTTCGATCGCCCCCCCCCCCCGGTGGAGTGTGGGAGTGCTCCCAGGGCATCCATGGCCCTCACAATGTGTGACATCATTGTGTGGGCACGGGAGCAACAATTTTAAAATGTCAGCAGAAGCAATAAAGGGAGGACTCAGTAGATCTCCCTGGGGAGGCAATTCCACCACGTGGGCACTGTTACAAGGAAAATCCTGCTCTGTGTCCAACAGATCTCATTTTTTTAAATGGACTTGTTGGTAAAGAATCATTAGGATTTCTTGAGGATGGTACGATAAAATTAGTCAAGTACATCCTTGGTGCAGTGGCTAATCATAGCTCAAAGGTCCTGCTTTGTCTCAGTAGACAGTGCAAGCAGATCCTCATCCTCCATCTTAAAAGAGATGTGGGGGCTCCAGGATACCAGCTGGACTTGAATGCTGCTGCTCTAGTGGGCATGTTTTACATTTCCACTACTAAGGGCAAGTAGCAAAATCCCTTCCTCGCCCACACACAGGAATGTTCCAATGCGGGGACTGGCATTAGCAGTCTACAAATGAATTAGATAAACTTTAATAGAATTTAGGAATGGAAATTGGCATACAAAAGCTATTGAACAGAGAAATAGTGAGGTGACGATCACATTGCTAGATGATTGCAGGAAAGAAGAATTAAAAGGGTTCATCCTGGTTGTATTTCCTTCTGCAGATCTGTACCTAAAATTGTCATTTGCGTCTCTTTAGGTACCCACCAATTCCTTTGTGATCTGTCTGATTACCGAATGATTTTCTTCTCCAAATTCTGTTAATTGTTTGACCCAATTATTTCAATTGATGGAAGCAATAAATTGATTTGTTTAATTGCTATATCAACCACATTTGTAACCTAACACCTCATTATTTTTGCCACCCATCTGGTTTACAGATTGCCCACGTGCTCTCTCCAGAACTGTTTGATGGTTCATTTGATTTCCTGCATAATTACTTGCTGCTCATTTGGTTCTCTGAATAAATAATACGCTGTTGCGTAATTAACACACTCTAATTCGTTGTTAATTGTTTTCTTTTTAAAATATCTGAACTGAATTTTCTGTTTCTGCCAACTAATTGTGTTTACTTTTCCAAATCAGCTATCAACTTTCCATTCAGAAGGCTCCTGCTTCCCTTTGTTACTGTTAAGTTCCTACTTTACTATGATCTACTCGTCTTTGTGCTGGCCACACATCTCAGGTGCCTGTCATTGTGAGAGATGGCCAGGACTGCCCGGTTCTCAATTTCAAATCCTCATTACAGAGCCTGACCGTTCCTGATTTTTGTTCAGAACTCCGATTCAGAGAGGGTTGTAAGGGAAACGGCCTGAACGACCACCTCCTTTCTCTTTCAATGGCAAGGAAACGTAACTGATATCTCAGGAAAAGTACTTGGGAGCAGCTCTTTTTAACAAGGATGCTGAGAACTTGAGTGCAAATTCTTGATTGAACTCTGTATTTCCATGCGAGTTAAGCCTCCTTGCCAGAACCTTTTGCTTTTGTTGCTGTTTGACCAATTCAAAAAAGCTGAGCAGCTTTGTGTATATTAAAGGGTCACCAACAGATCTCGCTAGGGTTGCCAACCTTTAGGTGGGGCCTGGAGACCTCCCAAAATTACAGCTGATTTCCAGACTATTGAGATAAGTTCCCCTGAAGAAAATGACTGCTTTGGAGGATGGAGTCTGTGGCAGTATAACCCACTGAGGTCCCTCCCCTTTCCAAACCCTGTCCTGCACATGATCTAGACCCAAATCTCCAGGAATTTTGCATCCTGGCATTGGCAACCTAGGTCTTGCCTTGGTATATAAGTTATATCTTGTGCCTGCTTTGTGCTTGGATGAGCTAAATTTTCTCAACCAGTGGAGCCAGAGTTGTAGTCTGGGTCATTAAGACTTACTCGCTGGTCAAGCACAGACTCACTGACAGTTTAACTCCCCTCTTTGCAGCTGCACAGGCAAATGTATCCTTCCAATTACTGTTTTTGAATACCCTGGTGCAAATTTATCCTCAACCAGGGTAGTTTGCTCTCTTTCTAGTTGTCAAGGGGAAAATTGTTTGCCAAGAAGAGACATATTGCAAAGAGAATATGCTTTGAGACCCATCTATTTTGCTTGTGTAAATGTTAAAAAAAAAAATTTTTTTTTTGCAGACCTGGGGAGATTACAAATCCTGTGAGGCTGTGTAAAAAATAAAACAAGAGTCCAGTGTAAAAAATAGCATGTACAAATTGCTCTAGATCCGGACAGCTTGGCAGCCATTGACACGCTTTAAGCTACACTGCTGTAAGGCACATATTGTTGAACCCAAAGTAGTAACAGTGGGCTTGTTCCAGTCTTCCTTCATACCAACTCCATCAATGCTTGAGGAAAAGCAGTCTTCAGATGTGATGAGTAAATCTTTGGCTTTATGATAGTCTTATCTTACTTTAGTGACAGAAATTCTTTAGATGTAATGTTTTGCTCTCATTCGGTGGGGAAAGAGCCACTCTGAGAGTTGGAGAATCAGCCTGTGCCGTGGTCTGGCCACTGCCTCCTCAAAGCATGGATGAACTTGCTCTACAAGAGCAAGTGTTGGTTGAAATGGTCCACCAATAGAAATGGATGGATCCAGACATCCTCCAAACTGCAAGATTCCAGTTGATGGCCCTATTGAGATTGTGGCAGAAGTCTGAAATGAGAACCTTCTGGAAGCTATGGACATGGCTGGCCCTCTGCCCACCTCTCTGATTCTCAGCTCTAGTCAGGCCTGATTCTCATATAGGCATGCGCTCAAGAAGCCTCAAGTGTCTGGTTAGCTTTCCTATATCAAATCATTTAACACCTGGCAAGAGGTACACAACAGATAACATCTTAGGTTCATTTCCAGTTTTTGTACACAAGTAATACTACTATGGAGTCTCTTGACAGAAGGTCTCTTTAACAACAGGACTGTGGGGGGCAGGGCTCGAGCCTTTACTGGCAAGCAAGAAGATTCTGTCCACTGTAGTGAGCCAGTCATTGGATGACGGCTGTTGGTTAATTGCATCAATACCCTCAACTGACATGAATATGAGTACTTTATTAATGATAAGTTCAAATGTCAACCATCTTCCCTTCAAAGTTCAGAGTATGCATCTCTGATTGTATCTGATGGAGAAATTTATAGATGACTAAGGCATGTAGAAGATGTAGATACGAATGAAGCTTTCCTTGCTTAGCAAATGAATGTGAAATCTTATAAAAGAGAGATGTAAAAAGGAAGAGATTCCCTGGAAATTTATCAAATGCTTAGAACCAAGGATCAGATTTCAAGGGAAAGGGAAGTTTCTTTTTTCCTTTTCTCTATGTAGCTGTGCATAAGCAGTTTTCATGAGCTCAGGCATTAATATTGCATTATGAAAGATGCTTTAAACATGAATTTATTAGTCTTAACTTCCCAAAAATGTGGTAGTTCTCTAAAAAGTTGTGTTTAAAAGGTACCTTAACAGATCTTTCGTATTTTTGTATTAGAGGTTTTGAGTGAAACACTTTTTCTATTTGCTGGTAAAATTAGATTTTGCGGCCAAATGGTCACATCCAAGCATTTGAAATCCTGTGTCTCTCATTTCTTCTTATTATCAACTGCAATGTTACAAAAACATGGATTGGCATGGCCAGGTCAGCTGAGCCTAGAGGCTTTCCTGTACACTCGACGTATTCCTGATTTTCTTAGCAGTTGATCCCTGAGCATTGGAATCGGTTTGGGAACGGTTCTTCTGCACATCTGCCCTCCCTTTGCATTTTTATAGTTTTGGAGTCAGTTTATTTTGTTCTGCACATGCCTTAAGTAGTCAGGATTTTCAAGTGAGGGGCTGTCCTTATTGGCGGCATCACAATAGCCCCTTTTTATTTTTTGTGCATGCTTATAACGTTGTATTGATATAAGGGCTGTTTTTAAAAAAAGAGCAGAAATGAACGCACGGGGAAGTCTTTTGCATGGGGAAACCTTAAATTGGAGGTGTTCTGTCACCCATACCTAAGTCCCACCTCCCCCTCAGTCCAAACTAGAGAGCCTTGTCCAGGCTGACCCAGAGCCAGAGGTTGAGGCCAGTACCAGCAAGACAAATGACTATGGGCTTTTCAAACAGTGCTGCTGCTTCTGGCACCAGACGTGGCCATCCTCCCCTCCCTTGGACCCCCAAGGCTTTTGCAATTTTTTTAAAAAATCATCATTTTTGAAGCATTATAGTGAACCACTGTTAATAACAACAACAGCAACAACAACAACATTTGATTGATATACCGTTCTTCAGGACAACTGAACACCCATTCAGAGCAGTTTACAAAGTGTGTTATTATTATCCCCACAACAATCACCCTGTGAAGTAAGTGGGGCTGAGAGAGCTCCAAGAAGCTGTGACTGACCCAAGGTCACCCAGCTGGCTTCAAGTGGAGGAGTGTAACAACTCAAGCAGATCTGAATTCCAGCTTTCATTTTTTTCAACAGAAAGTCTCCAACCACTTCCTTTGCAGAGATATAAGGAAAAAGGCACGTCTCCTCAATGCAATGGGTTAAAGTCACATTGAGAGCCAGTTTGGTATAGTGGTTAAGAGCGTGGGACTCTAATCTGGAGAGCTGGGTTTGATTCCCCACTTCTCCACTTGAAGCCAGCTGGGTGACCTTGGGCTAGTCACGGCTCTCTGGAGCTCTCTCAGCCCCACCCATCTCACAGGGTGTTTTGTTGTTGGGATAATAATAGCATACTTTGTAAACCGCTCTGAGTGGGTGTTAAGTCATCCTAAAGGGACAACTTATTATTATCAAATGTTATTATTGATTCTATTATTATTAAATACTTATAAAAATGAAAGCTGGGAATTCAGAGAATCTGCTGCATGTATTGTTACAATGGCAGGTTGATATAAAGCTATGAAAATGATAACAAAAAAGGAGGATGCTGGTGAAAGGAATAGTTTGATGGTGGTGAACGTCCAGTCATTGAAAAATGGCCTGGAGGTGGGTGGGAATGGGCAGAAAAACAAAACGCAAAGAAACATTCTGTATGAGAAGAAAATTGACTCAAAATTGGCTTCCAGAAAAAGATCAGAGTGGTCTAAAAACTACCAGAAAACGGGGAAAAACCAAAAAAGCGAAACAAAGACTAAAGACCAAAAAAAATCAGGATAAATTGAAGTAGTATGGGGCCAGAACCAATGGAAAAAACCCATAAAGAAAACAGAGACTGGGCGAACAAACACTATTTTGTAATTGTATATATTCAGTTACTTTACTTCTCAATTTAAAATAAACTTGTGTTTAATGTGTAACACTATTATCTGTATTCACTTGCAAAGATAGTTAATTTGATAAATTATATTCTTCTGCAAAGCAAGGGAAGAGAAACAATTTGCAACTCTTAGCAAACAAGTCTTCAGTTCTTTCTGCATCATTCCCTTAACATCTATATAGATTATTTTTAAAGATGTTATTAGTTTAAAATAAAAGAATGACCCATTATTGTTTAAAAATCAATTCGTGGTTGTTCTCTTAATGTTATACACATTTAATCCTCGCAGTTATTCATTTCTAGCCTTATTGATTAGAAGACTTTTTAAAAAATAGAACACAGCCAGGATTTTTGATTCTGTAAAGTTTGTAGTTTTAAGTTCTTTGCCAGTTAGGAGGCATAACAACAACAACAACAACAACAACAACAACAACAACAACATTTTGAGAGGAAAATAAGTAATTATCTTGCTAAGAATCTTAGAAATAAAGTAATTATAAAGCCGATGGTTGTTGTGGGTTTTCCGGGCTGTATTGCCGTGGTCTTGGCATTGTAGTTCCTGACGTTTCGCCAGCAGCTGTGGCTGGCATCTTCAGAGGTGTAGCACCAAAAGATAGAGATCTCTCAGTGTCACAGTGTCACAGTTCTCCGGCTGTGAAAACCTTCGACAATACATAATTATAAAGCCATTGCTAGGTTATGTAGAATTCTTATTGAAATCATTTAAATATTAGAAGCTGGTCTAATCATTCATTTTTCTCCTTTGGTTAGGGTGAATTGTGGCACACTGAGTTACTCTTCACCTGACAGCCCTTAGGTTATGAAGTCAAGACCTGTGGCAAGCTTGCGTGCCTGGCATAATTTAAAAAAAGTTTTCTGGGTATTGGTGAAACCGAATCCCAATGTATAGTGGACTTTTTTGCAAAACTTTCAGTGCTTGTAAAGACCATGCCATAGTAAGAAGGTCATTTCTAGAATTACCTTTCAGTCAAGAAAAAACAGAAAGCTTCCCAGAAACGATGACCTAAATATGTCTGCACAGCATCGAACATGCCGGCCACCTGAAGACACACATTTACACACACACATTCACACGAGGACAAAATTTTCAAACACTATGGTATGGATTTTAGCCACCTCTGCTCAGCGTAGAGGAATTGTGTTATATTACTACCTGTTTCAATGTGGAAGGAGCTGCACCAGTGTAGTGAGTTGGTTAGAGTGCTGGGCTACAGTCTTGGAGACCCAGATTTGAACCTCTACTCTGCTTTGGAAGCTTGATGGGGGACCAGTAATAACAACAACAACATTTGATTTATACACTGCCACTAAATGGCAACTTAATAGCCACTCAGAGCAGTTTACAGAGTGTATTATTATTATCCTCATGACAATCACCCTGTGAGGTGGGTGGGGCTGAGAGAGCTCTGAAAGAGCTGTGACTGACCCAAGATCACCCAGCTGGCTTCAAGCAGAGGAGTGGGGAATCAAACCCGGCTCTCCATATTAGAGTCCTGCTGCTCTTAACCACTACACCAAATATTCTCACCCTAAACTTTTCACAGGGTTGTTGTGAGGATAAAATGGAGCATACAAGACTGATGCAAGCTGCTTTGGGTCCCCATTGAGGAGAAACAAGAGAGTCTAAATGAAATAAATATAAAGCCTGAAGAACACGAAGTACAGTTCAACATGATTGGTAACATGTTCATGTTAAAGAAAGGAGCATACTTCATACGATACTTAATTCACTTATAGTTTCAGTTCAGACCAAGCAAATCCAGGGTTTTATTGTGGTTAGCTTGTTTGTGAGCTGAGTCCTGGTTTCACAATCATTCAAATCCTGGTTTGCCTCAACAAATACTGGTTTCAGCTCTTGCCCTCTGTTGCCTGGGAGGGCAATGTCAGAGAACAAGCCGGGAGCAAAGCAGGACCAAACCAGGATGTTAAGATTCAGATGTCACACAACCCCCTGCTTAAGTCTCATTGTAAGGCCTGATCCACAGGGTAGTAATGTGCCGTAGCAGGGAACGCCATGCCTTTCGTAGAGTGTTTCATCTCCATGAGCAAAGCTCTTTATGTCACCTCCCTAATCATCAGAATTGTAAAACGAGTAAGAATGGTTTAATACACACGTTTCTGAGTCGAATCCAATGGAATTTATCTGTGGAAAGGGGACAGAGAAAAACGTGTTAACGTGTAGAAAAATATAGCATCGTTATTTAGCTGAATATGTTAATATGGAGGCAGAGTCTCTGATTATCTATAGCTTAGAGTTGAGAAAAACTCTCCTTGATAGGTGAAGTGCTTAGCTTTGTGTTAGGCTGCCTTTTCATGCAAGACATTACCAGCCACCTTTGAGGGAAACTTGTATTCTGCAAAATTGGAATTGTAATTACTTTGAACTCCCTTGTAGAGAACAAAATGTACCATGTATAGACTTTCTTTGCAAAGGCTGTGCGTGGAATTCCTAACGGGTTATAAAATAGTAACCTCCATATTTCACCTTGCTTTGAAACTTGAGGACAATTACAACAGGAATGAAGCATATTCTACTAAGATTCCCTGCATGGAATTGGTGATCTCAGAACAGCTAACAAGATCAAATACCCAGTCATAGCTCCAATATACAGAAGTCATCAGATGACTACACACTTTGTCCAAAAGTCATTGTAAAAAGCCCCATTTTACGGACTCTTCTGAGATCTAATGGGCTAGCATATCTCCCCACGAATGTAATTCCATAGTTGTGAGGCATTGGCAGAGACTGCTCTGTCAGGGAAGATAAGCATACTTCCAGATGAGAAGGCTTGGACTTCTCAGCTGGCCTAAGTGCATATACCAGAATGGCAGTCCCTAACATGTGTGTGCCCAGGCCATGAAGGATTTGAGTCCCATAGCACCTTAGAGAACAAGCCTAAAGGCTCATGATTTCTCCACTTTTCCATATATCAGAAGAAGGGAGTTTTGACTCTCAAAAACTCATATCCTGGAAATCTTGTTGGTCTCTAAGGTTCTACCGGACTCAGATCCTGTTGTTCTACTGCGTGCAGACCATCATGGCTACCTAGCTGAAACAGGCCATGAAGGGCTTTAAAGTTTACTGTATTGGTTCCAACATTCTTTTGCTTTGCAAAATACTCATGTAAGGTTCACTGCTTCAGACTGCACCTTACTCTCCTCTCCTGTGTTACCTAACCAGTCTCTGTGTTGGGATTATCCCCCATAAGTACTCGAATAGCACATTAGTCCCTTGCTCACTTCTGGAACCCCACTTCAGGGAACTTTGAGGCTCATGAATTTTTTGTCTTGAAACGCATGGAGTACAGGGCAACAAAACAACCAGTGAAAATCCAACCTAGGAAATGGCATTCAATCTATTGCCAGCTTCACTGGCAAAAATGCAGGGCAGATGGATTGATTTATGAAAGTGGAGATAAAAGACAGAATTAAGAGATTGCACGCATGAGTTAGGGGACCCAATTACAAATCGGCATGGGAGTAGTTGTGTTGTGTTGTTCTATTCCGTTACATCTTTAATGTTTGTCAAGGAAAATCAATCCCTTGTATAGGTTTTGGGAAATGGCTTTAGAGGTAGAAGGTGACAGCCCGAGTTATTTAAAAAGGTGATTACATGAGATAAGCAGTGTCGCAGAACTGATACCCTTAGAAAGGAGGAAAGGGAGGAAGCAATGATTTTTTTAAGCAGCAAGTATTGATTTTTTCATTGATTGGGAACTACATCCACAGTTCTGTCCGCCAGATTAATCTGAGCTTTAGTATTGGAATTCCTGCTTATTTCCTTTGTCTTGTCACCACAGCTGCTTCCTCTTAAAACTTATTTTATCCAGTGAACCATTATGGAAAGATAACTGCATTCAATTAAAGGCATTGGTTATTACATACAAAACTCTTCCCGGCCTTGGTCCGACGTACCTACGGGACTGCCTCCCTCCCTACGTGCCTCCACAGCAGCTTCACTCATCTGAACAGGGTCTCTTGCAGGTGCCAGCCTGCACATGGACGAAATCAACAGCAGCTCATACATGGGCTTTCTCTGTGGTCGCCCTTACCCTGTGGAACAGCCTGCCTGAGGAGGTCAGGAGAGCCCCCATTCACCTGGCTTTCTGCAAACAATGCAAAATTGAATTATTCAAAAAGGCTTTTTACTCAGATAGGAGGGCAGTATTGTAGGGAGGGGGTCTCAGATGCTCCGCTAATGAGTTAGGGACCATAGACTTCTCCACTATGTTGCCTTACATATTATCTGTTGCTTTAAATTTGTACTCCTATATACTACCTGTGCTTCATGTTGTTTAATGTCAGTCCTAGAATTGATTATGTTCTGTTTCAGCAATTCTTCAACTCTGTATTGGGTCGTTCCTAATGCTATGTCTTTGTAAACTGTATTTATTTATTTTAAAAAAAGTAAACTGTATTTATTTATCCTATGGCACTGTCTATGGAAATGTCCTTGACACTGTATGGAAATATCCTTGACACTGACCGTACTGGTCTCACACTGTATAATCCGCCTTGAGTCTCAGTGGGAAAGGTGGCCGATAAATGACATAAATAAATAAATACATATAATTTTCCTAGATCCAGTGAGATGGTTTTCATAAGAGCCCCAACGATTAATAATCTGAATGTTCACTTGAAATATGTATATAGGCTGAGACAATAAGGAACGTTTTTCTCCGTGTTCTCATGTTGTGTTCCCAGATGAGAAGTTTCATTTGGAAATATGTGAAACAGTTGATCACCCTGCCCATGTTTCTACAGTGTGCAAAAACGAAGCCAAACACTGCAGTAAATGAATGAAACAGTGGCAGGTGTAAGTAGCTCACTATTGCAGTCACGAGCACTCCACATTACAAAAACCACGTTATGGTTTAGATCCTGCCCAACATTTCTGAGGCTGAAAAGTGATTGGTTTTCCCCAATTCTCCTGCCTGTTGCAGACCCCTGATTTCCACTCCCTGAGTTAACTGGGGATCCTGCATCCCCCAAGATCCGCATTTTGGGGAGTACCAGGAAGGGGGAGGTGGGAGATTTGGGCTCTGTAGACAGAAATCCTCCCATCAATTATACGTTTAAACAGAATCCAAGCCTTAGGGGAATCTTGGCTAGTGATAAATCAAGATGTGAGGAGAATAGAATTTGGCAGTTGCTGTCTATCAGGTTGACACATTGTGGGATTTTGTTTCCAGTTACTGTTTCCTTATTATGGCTGTCATTGCTTCTTCTTTCTCCTGTATGCATCAACGGCGAAGGCCTCTTGAGCAGCTGATTGCCCCTTATGCAGTTCAGCTTTGTCCGAAATGTCTTAGAAGAAGTAACTGAATGGCATTAGGAAGTACTCATGGAATCCTCTTCGAGGAGATGCATTTGGGTTTATCTGGGCCTGAGACTGATGTAGAGGACCAACTGGGTAGAAAACGTTAAGCCCTTTGTACGTCCTTTACAACAAACACATCAAAAGTAACAAATATATAACTCCTTTTAAATCTGAAAGCTCACCTCCAGTGATTTTCATAAAGTCTGATTTAGACATTATTTGTGGTCCAGCTTCTTCTTCTTCATAGAGTCAGGTGGGTAGCCCGACGAAGGGAGCTTCGGCTCTCAAAAACCGATACCCTGAAAACGTTGTTGGTCTTTAAGGTGCTGCTGGACTCAAATCTTGCTGTTGATCATATGTTTCAGTACGCTGACCACCTGGCATATTGCTAGTTTCTTGGTCTGCGTTCCCAGCACCTGCTCCCACCTGCTTGGCTCCCTAAGACTTGACAAGGTCTCCAATCCTAGGAGGAAGGCAGCTAACAGTGAACTCCTAAGCAGAGCTGCATCCTTCTAAGCCTGCTGACTTCAGTGGAGTTTGAAGGATGTAAAGCTGTTTAGGATTGCGCTGTAAAGTGCGATTGGATTTGGAATCCAAACAGCCACCATTCCAGTTTTACCAGTGGAAGTTAATAAAATGGGATCCGGGGGAGGGACAAAGAATGTTGTATTTTAGCAATGTTCTAAGCTACTTTGAGATCCTTATTATCTGAAAGCGGGATATAAATGAGGTATAATCTGTAATGATGAAAGGTTCCCTCCATCCACCCGACACACATATGAATGAATGAAATCCTGCCCTCAAGTCATAGCCGACTTACGGTGACCCCTGGTGGGGTTTCCATGGCAAGAGACTAACAGAGGTGGTTTGCCATTGCCTGCTTCTGCAGCCCTGGTCTTCCTTGCAGGTCTCCCGTCCAATTACTGACCAAGACCAACCCTGCTTAGCTTCTGAGAGACTGGGCTTGCATGGGCTATTCAGGTCAGGGTGAGGCACATATAACTCCTCAGAAACTGGAAGCTAGGGGTCTGATAACTGGACACTGGCTTCAGGATGATCACGGGAGTCGCAGTGCCCCAAACAAAGGGGATCAAAATAAAGGGGCTCATGTTATTGCCAGCCCCCCCTCCCCACTATTTTCAATGAAAGCAACATTTGTCTGCGGCAGCCAGAACTCAGACGAAAATAAAAATAGCAGTCTCAAGGTTGGCCACCGGCTTCGGGATGATGGTGGGATTTGCAGTGCCCCAAATGAAGGAATTCTGACCACCCAGCAGAGATTAGCTCCACCACATCCCTCTGCTATTTCCTATGGGAACAAAGGTTTCTTTAGAGGAAGCCAGGAAAGTGCAGGCAGCACAGACAGGCAGGCTGGAACAACTTCTCTGGCCTGTCAGAATCTGTGTGGTGTCCTGGGGCAGTATGTTCGACTAGAATCAAGGAGATGTGTGTTCAGATTCCCACCCCACCCCTGAAAGTTGCTTGCAACCTTGGGCCATTCTCACATGCTCAGCCAGACCAACTTCACAGGGTTATTGTGGGAACCAAGTGGAGGGGTGGAGAACGATATCAGCTGCGTTGAGTCCCCACTGGAGAGAAAATCAGGGTATGATACTAGTTACAAAGCTAATTTCGGCTAAGAGTCGTCAAAAAGGGATGAGTGCTATCGCTGTAGCTTTATCCAGTTTGCAGCAACTCTTTTGGCAGGAGGCAGTATTCAAACGATTATTATATATGGTGAGTGCAGGGATGTATGGGGTTGGCGAGTGGAGCCTTTAGTACATAAGTGAATAGTGGCCATTTGCAAGGAAACACATAAGGAGATGATGTCCCTCGCAGGATTTGTAGCGGTTAGTGAGTTTCCATCCCCATGTTTTAGCATCTACAGCTGTGGTGTTGTCCTACTCTGAGTTTTCCCATTCCTTCCCAACAGCTATCAAGGATGTGAAGCAAGGGTGGAGAAATTGTGCTGAGCCACACAGCCCGTGGCTCGCTGACATTATGGCATGAGGCAAAAATACGCCCTGCCCGAGTGCCTGCATTGTGTATAAGGGAATGTCTAGACTAACTCTAAGAGCCAAAGACTCCATTCAGTAATGCATAGCAAAAAAAAAAAGAAGAAACAGAAGTTTGTAATGCATTATGGCTGGTTGCTTTAAATACCAGTTGAATTATTAAAGTCTTACTGATGATTGCCAATTGCTAATTACAGTTCTCTGATGTGCTTACTGTACTCTTTGAAATCTCATGCAAACAGACAGATTAAGTCAACTGTGTACCTTAATATTATCAAACTGTTACGTATGTTCTAATTAATAACTGGTCTTTTTTTTCCTTAAAAGAAAATGAAATGCATTTGTTAAAGCTCCTAGATTTTCATAATTCTACGAATACATAGTTGGGGTAAAAATAGAACCTGCTAGCTATACATATTCCCGTATATCTGTTTTGCTCCACTGAGCCAATTAATTCTCTCTCTAAACAGAAGGAGAAACACCTGAGATTTTAATTAGCAGATCTCAAGGGTGTTCCTATCTTTGGAGAACTGGGTTATTTTTGGACGTGGTGGCTAAGAAAGGAAAATATATTAAGCACCTCTGGAATCATGAAGCTCTGTGATCCAGACGTTATGGCGGGGGGTGCGGAATGTAGAAAATGAGTCATTTTGTTGCCTTATGTTAATCCAGTACCTTTTTGTCCTCAAATTGGCACAGTTACAGCCTCCATCGTTGAACAAGATGGACTTCTGATTCTGGGTAGTTTGCCATCAGTAACTGTGACTTTTGCTGAAGTTGCAGCAATACGGCAATAGGTGATTGTTGTGTGTTCCAAGATGAACAACTCACTGCAAGTAGCTGTAAACACTGGAAAACACCTCTTGAGAAAATCTTTCTTTGTAGGGGGGGAGCTTGTCTAAAGGTTATCCAAATGGGTTTTTACAACAGGAGGACTGCTCCCACCAGAGGGCCTCACTTGTGTTCGACCCTCTTACATGCTATTATGGGGGGAGAAGAAGTATTGCTGGGTTTGTGCAATATGGGTTGCCACCTGAATTATATGTTGCCTGAATTTTGTTGTTGCCGTGAATTTCCTGCATTGTTGTTGATGTGATTTTATTGTTGAATATATTTATATGATGTGATCCGCTCTGAGCCCGCTTGCAGATAGAGCGGAATATAAATCTAATAAATAGTAATGAATAATAATAATGCATTGCTGGATTTGTAATCTAGTTTTGTTTTATTTGGGAGAATCTGTGGATTCAGCTGAAGGATCCTAGAAACTGGTGTATGGACTGGAATGTGATGTGATGTGATAAGATGAGCAGCTGCTGAGAAGTGGGTACTGAACAGGAAATGATACATTGGAAAGCAGGCCAGCAGCCTAATAATAATAATAATGAGCCAGTGCTAGGCTCTCATGGCCTTTTCTTACATGCCCAGGGTAACGCCAGTCGCCACTTTGGGGTCTTCTTCCAGACCAGATAGGCCAGGTATCCTGAAGGTTTTTTTGCCTTCCTCTGGGCATAAAGCAGGGGTCACGGGGGGGGGGGGATAGCTGTAAATTTCCTACTATTTATCACCACTCTGTTAAACCCAGAAAGTATTGTAGTACTGCCTATGGGGTTTTTATCCGAGTGAAAGTATGTAAAAGTTATATTGTGGTAGCTGCCCTCTTGATATTCCTCTTAATTATTTATTATGTAATTACTTAAGATTTTAACTGTTTTTAGGGTTTTTATGTATTTATTGATCATGTAACATTGCTATGACTATGTTTTAAATGATGTAATCTGCCGTTCGCCCGTTTGCGGGGAGGGCGGAAAAGAAATATAATAAAATAACTAACTAAATAAATAAATAGTTCAGGGGGTTGGACTAGATGGCCCTTCGGACCACTTCCAGCTCTGTTTATGTGTTTCTAAGGGCCAAGCTACACATGACGAATGACACTTGAACAGCAAGTGTATTTCTCCCTGTTCACTTGCCCTCCACTAAATCCACTTGCCGTTCAAGTGTCATTCGTCATGTGTAGCTTGGCCCTAAGACTTTAATCAAAATGATTTCCCTTGCACTGAATGATGCTTAAAATAGGAAGAGGGAGGTAATCAGCCACATTTCTACACTTCAGTGCACTCTATTTTAATGAACTAGATGTACACGTGTGGACATCAGACCAAGGAAACGAGAAATTTTTGCATTTTCCTCAGTGACTAGCTTAGGACCATAGAGAAACAGCCAGCTTTGGCATGGTGGTCCCATTTCTCTTTCACAAATTATTTTTGATAATTGAAAGTATGCTATTTCCTACTGTCTACCCAATATGTATCTTGTTTGCAAATAACAGTACAATGCATATTTTTGTCATGTGCTCGTTTTTCAGAAATTAGTGCTTTCTAGGAAGGTCTGTTACTAAATATCCATATTTTATGTATTTATTTATGTAGAGTATTTGTTCAACTAACATTATTTTATCTGTTCAACTAACATTATTTTAGTTGACGGAAGGTGCGATTGGATATATATATTTGTTGAGGTCCCCGTGCTTCATGTATTCAAAGACCATGATGAGAGGATCCCACTCCCCCCCTCCAATAGAACTTCACAATGTGCTCATTCTGTAAGTTGGTCAGCAGTTGTGCCTCTCGATGGGAGTCTTTGCAAGCATTGTTGCTAGCATCTTTTAGTGTCTACAAACAAAAAAGAAGGGCTGCCAACTCCAGACTGGGAGTTAGAGATTTGAAGGTAGCACCTGTAGAGGAGGGAATGGAATTTTGCCTAGAATCTATGGCATATCATAGAGTCTGCCCTCTGAAGCTGCCATTTTCTCCAGGGGAGCTGATCTTCGTAGTCTGGATTTCAATTTTAATTACAGGAAAAGTTGAGGCCCCACCTGTAGGTTGGCATTGTGCGTCTGTGTGTTTTCATATATGGAATATATATATCCCAGTGGCAATCTGTATAAACTGAAGAAGTTCCTTTTATAGGAAAACAAGTTAGTTTTTGATAACTGATTCGCAGACATGAGCATGAATTGAAATGCGAAGCAAATTTCCTCACAAAACGGGCCATTTCGTGTGTCACGAAACTGCGTTGGGGGGGGCACAGTTATCACGAAATTCATGACTTTTTGGCCTGCTTCGTTCGCTTCATGAATAATTCATAATTTCAGACAGGCTGGCACCGATCCATTGATTCCCTAGACAACAATGGGCCCAGACCTTTTGTTGCCATTGGAAACCCCAATCATAGCCCACTTACCCTTGATTGGCAGCTCTCCTAGCCATCTGGAGAGCTTCCATTCTGCCCCATACAGCCAGGAGCAGGGGGTTAATCCCCTAGACAACCAAAGAGGTGGGCCTTCTGTAGCCATGGGCACACCAATCTCACTCCTCCAAACCCTGTTAGGTAGGTCTGTCAGCCAACCACAGACCTCCTGTTCTGCTCTATGTCAGCGTTTTTTTTATAAAAGGCACCTCTCTCTGCCTCATGCTTTTCAGTCCCAGCAGACAGGCAGAGGGAGGACCTGTTGCTGGGATTGGAGTGAGAGAGAGAGAGAGAGAGGGAGAGGATTTGGAATTGTGCTTTTGGCTGTTGTTTCTTTAAAAGAGATTGAAAGAACCCTCTTACTTCCAGCTCTTGGCCTTGTTGTGGGAAGGTCTTTGGGTGAAGATGCCTTTTTTCCTCCACCCCACCCCACCCTAGTCTCAGGCCTTAGCCTGGCTCTGGGGCCTAGGCCGCCTCTTTTTTAATTTGCTTGTCTTTGTGTCATCTCAATTATTTCTCTGATCTTTTGAGGGCTCACACTCCTGCTGTTTCCTTGTTTCCTTTGGTTTTATTTTAGGGCCTCTCCCCCCAAGCCCAGTCTCAGGGCCACTGGCTCTGGGGCCCAGCTTTGTGTGGGTTCCTCCTGAGGGCCTCAGTCTCTTCTGTTTGTTCTCTTTCTCTTGTTGTGCTCCTGTCTGGTGCAGCTCACATTTCTTGTTTTGCACACCCACTGTGTGCACTTCATTTTTATTTTGAGCACTCATACCTGGGCAGGTGTCTCTGTGGTGTGGTGAAGGGGACCATTGAAATGCCCCTGGTTTTGACATACCATTAAATTAACAAATTGTTTCGTGAAACGAGTCAGTTTTGTGAAAATTCATGATTTGCGATTCGTGAAACATGATGAAACGTGAACCTCTCGTTTTGGTTTTTTTCTGTTTCATGCCCATGTCTACTGATTAGTTTCTGATACCTGATGTATGCTTCATAATACATTTACTGCTTCTTGTTCTTCCTTTTTTTTAAAGGTTAATTTTCAATCTTTTAAAAAATGTCCACTGACTGTGAAAAACATTTTCAAAAGAGAATTAGTTCTGTTGCTTTTCAGAGTACGTTAGAAATTTAATTTACGTGCATTTTTCCCCATTAAATCTTCCGCCTGGTACTTGGTTTAGAATGACCTCTTTCCAGAACACTGTCAATATACCTGTCTTCCATGTATGTGTAAACTTAGCAGCATTCTAAAGGGAACATTGTTACACTCTGGCATTAGACTTCAGTATTGTTTATTTGAAAATGCAATTTCTCCTTAAGCTTTGTTGTCTTTTCTTCATTTGCATTTTCTGCTCTGGTTATATTTTTTCTGGCTGCACAAAGAATGACTAGCTCACTGCAGTCACTGTATATGCATGCAGAGTATTCCTTTAAGTCATATTGGGGCTTTGTTTTGTCCTTCCGTATGTGTGCAGGAACCATGGGCAATGCAAGGTCAAGTGTAGACATCCACCAGATCAGTCCAGGCAACAAGCTTGGGGAGTCTTCTGCAAGTCTTACATTTGCATCTTTTAACAGAAAGTTAAAAAAAAGAATTAAGGTAGGAGAAGGAACTTGTATAAAATTAGGATTAAATGTCAGCCAGAGTCAGAGCCTGAGAAAAATTGTTGTTACTTTGATTCTTCCGCTGTTTGAAAACGGTAGTACTATAAAACTTAACATCATAATTTTTTCCCCCAAACATGATATTTCTCCTTTTTTTTGTCCTGCTTGGGGTATTGCTCTGAACTCAGTCTTAGTGTGCCATGAGTGCGTTCGACAGATTTGACTTTATTGCATTATAGAATGGCATCATATAGTTTGTTGTTTGTTAGCTCTTGACTTTCCTTTGAATGACGCCCAAGTGGGCTGACACTTCTTGTCCTGTGGTACTGGAGACTTGGAGGAGAGGCAAAGGTGAGGAGAACAGCTTGTCCTCAGCCTCTTTCTGCCCAAATGAGAAAAGCTGGAATGGCAGCAGTTCAATCATAAACCTAAGAAAAACAGCTAGTACTTGTCAAGCTAAGAACTTCCCCATGGGATGGCTTCCTCAGGGTTTGAGGTTTAACCCGCAGTTGGGTTTAACCCGAAAGCCCAGTGCTTTCAACCTGGAGAGAACAGCCAAACATTCTGAGTGAGTTTCTGAACCAATGGTAAATGCAGCATAATTTCACAGATCATGACTCAAAACTGCGGTTCTCCTCTAAATGCTTGGTTGGATACCTTTTTAAAATGGGGTGAGAAGGTGTTCTGTTGAGAACAAATGTAGAGTAGCCGTATTATCAAATACTTACTAGAAACACATGCAACAGTTGAGAAGACTGAAATTACATATAAGGAATACAGAGAAGTTTGATTCCCTGGTGCCACATTTTACTCTAGAAGGTATTTCACAGGTCCGTAAATCTAAATGCAGTCTATGGTTGGTGTATAAGTTCTTGTTCAAGGTTGATGTGCCTAAATTTAGGCCGATTCCAGACGGCCCCCCGCCTCGCAAAACGTCACGCGTCGTTGCGCAGAAAACGCGAAATATCGCGTTTTCTCGTGCGAGTTTTGCACAACGTTGCGCAAAACTCGCGCTGGAAAATGCGATATTTCGCGTTTTCTGCGCGACGACGCGCGACGTTTCGCGAGGCGGGGGGCCATCTGTAATCGGCCTTAGTCTCGTTTATTTTAATGGAGTTTTAAAACTAGCCTAAATCGTCCTTAATTGGGTGCAATTATTCTAAACCAGTAGAAATATGCTGTATGCTGCTGTATCTTATACTAAACTGGCTAGCTGGCCTGTGTGGTTGCCAAGAGCCACCATAGTGAGGCCTGTCATGGACAAGGTAGGTTCTTGCCGTCCTTGGAGTACTCTCCAGATATGCAGAAAAATATGATGTCGTAAATTGACCAAAACATTAAAGCCTGCCCCCCACCTCAAGTTGGTCTGATGAGGGCTGAATATGGGATGAAATGCTGAGAGCAGCTAAGTGCGCGGTGGAGAGTGTGTGTGAAATCAGCCCATTTCATACCCTGAGAGGATCTTGGAGATATAATTTGTTTAAGGGAGAGATTTCCAGATTGTTCCTTTTTACCTACTTCCTTGAGGACCCTGGTTTGTTATCATTTTACTTTCAAGACTTTTCTCTCTTAAATGTGCAAAGTGTACCAGATTTGATTGATTACAGCTTTCTTTATGTAGAACCTGCAGCTGCTGTTATGATCGCTGGCGTTATCGTTCTTATTAGCCATCAATGTTCCTAGCTCTTTATGGCATGACGGAACACAAAAGACTGGTTCCCTCTGATGTTGAGATCATTTTGAGTGGGACAGTTCAGCCATCACATTTGGAGCATCAATAATGAATGGCCTGAGGATGCATGGCCCGAAACACTCTGGCTAAAATAGCATCTCTTTCTCCTCATTAACCAAATGAAGCCATAAAATGTACCCATGGTGGGTGAGATGGATTGCACACACATGTGGCATCCCAGGAACAGTGGGAGAACAATCAAACCGGACTTCTGGAATTTAGACAGTACAGTAAAAAACAGCTGAGGCCAAATTTTAAAATTGATTAAAATTTCAGAGAGAACAGAAGACTCGAGCATGTACTGTGACAATGTCAGAGGGAAATGGGTTTTCTCTCACTTAGGACAGCCCTTTCCCCTTTCCATATCTGAGATGTTTGGGTCCTGATGACCCACAAGAAAGTAGGGTATCTTGATCCCATGGTCCCTGCTGAAGACAAGTGGGTCGGGATCTGGTCAGAACCTGGTTGGGAGAGGGCTTGGTAACCTCAAATGCACCACTTTGGGTTCTCTGATGTTAGAAATGCAAACAGACCAGATGGATGTACTAGTTGTGCACGGAGGATATATCTGTCATTTGAACTGCATTCAAAAATATGAAACTCCATGTGTGGTCTGCACTTTTATAAGACGGAGAGAAAGTAACTCATTCCACATATTTTTTAACGGTTATTATTTATTATTCTTTGCCCTGACCTGGATGGCTCAAGCTAGCCCAGTCTCATCAGATCTCAAAGCTATATAGGATAGGCCCTGGTTAGTACTTGGATGGGAGACTACCATGAAAGTCCAGGGTCGCTATGCAGAGGCAGGTAATGGCAAACCACTTCTGTTTGTCTCTTGCCTTGAAAACCCTATGGAGTTGCCATGAGTCAGTTGCGGCTTGAAGGCATTTTACATTACCATTATAGTTCACACAAGAAACGTTCATTTCATGAAGTGCAGTGCGGTACAGGCGGGCCTTAATACATGCTGCATTTGGAGGTACGGATATACCTCCAAATTCCAGATTTTCTGAGAGAGGATCGTAGGGTTTTTTTTACACTTTTATCTTCAAATTCTTACACATACCATTGTTTTTTGAGCAAAACTTGCCAGAGCTCCAAGGCTACTGGTTGTTTTGTTAAGGCTGCCGGTCGTTCTGTTCGTCTTGTCTTTTATGTATTGTATTATGCTGCCTTATGTCTGCTTGGATGTGCCCTGAGTGTAAGGCTCTCACGTTATGTTCTGCTATCCTAGTCTAAGGGGTCGGGGGGAGAAGCCGAATGCCTAAAATGAAAATCAATACATATGCTATATACCTTTTTATATTTTATACAAAACGATTGCCCTTTCAGGAAAAGAATCCCAAAATTATAAACCCGTTTAAAGAGTTCAGTCTTACAAAATACAAAATTCACAGGCTCTTTTCCAGAAATGCACTTAATGCTATTGGAGGGTAGGTAGGGAAAGAACCCACATGCCTGAAGATGAATCGTTGTGTTTTTCCCTGTATTGTTTTCTCAGTTTGGTGTAGTGGTTAAGAGCACGGGACTCTAATCTGGAGAGCCGGGTTTGATTCCCCACTCCTCCACTTGAAGCCAGCTGGGTGACCTTGGGCGAGTCACAGTTCTCTTGAGCTCTCTTAGCCCCACCCACCTCACAGGGTGATTGTTGTAGGGTAATAATAACACTTTGTAAACCGCTCTGAGTGGGCATTAAGTTGTCCTGAAGGGCGGTATATAAATCGAATGTTAAATCGAATGTTATTATATTATTGGTTCAGGGTAATTTAACGTTATGCAGCTGGATAGTTCCCCTCTCACCCTCATCTGCAGGATGAAGAATACTGAAGGCTTTGCACTGTGAGGATGAACGCCATCAACAAGTTCCTATCAAATATCTGGAGCCAGTGGATTCAAATCAAACCCCCAGCATATCTCACAGTGACCTGTATGTTTTCCTCTCGGTCACCATTCACATTCCTGACAGCTACAGGTCAAACTGCTCTCTAACCAAACTGTGGGAACAAATGTAACCATGTTTGCCTTTGGGAGAGAAATGGAATAGAGGCCATGCCACAGTCATTGAGAAGCCTTAGAAGTCCAGAAAGTGAAATGTTGATAAAACGCTTGATATGTTACAACATCCAACTGGCCCAAAAGATCACCTGATGGTGCACGATTGGCTTACACCACTGGCCGTTGACCAAGCTTAGTGTGGAAACCAGAATTTTCTATGCCCTGTTCGCCCACCATAGCAGCTAGTTGGCCGCTGTGTGAAAGAGGGTGCTGGACTAGATGGACCTCTCGTCTGTTCCAGCAGGGCTCTTCTTACGTCCTTATGTTCTTATGAGATGTTTCCATAATTACTGAAGTCCCTGGAAGAAGTTTACACTATTTAGTTTGTGTAAACAAATTTGAACAAAACGAACCCTTCTGCATCTAACCATTCCTCGGTTTGTTATTTTCTATTCTGTTTTCTTATCACCCGTCACAGTTGCTGTTGTCACCTCGCTGTTGCTGCGAGTTATTCTTGCGGAAAGTGGTATACATTCTAATGTGATTTAGAGTAGCAAATGACATTGGGTGCTATGAAGTGATACAAGTAGAAAAACAGTCCATATTTAACACATCATGTTGATTACTCATGATGATAGTTCAGAAATTCAAGAGTATCCAGGGGCAGAGTCATTCTCCTCACTTGCAGGATGCAGAGGAGTTAGCTGTGTTAGTCTGTGCTTGCAAAATCAAAAAGAGTCCAGTAGCACCTTTAAGACTAACCAATTTTATTGTAGCATAAGCTTTCGAGAATCAAGTTCTCTTCGTCAGATGCATGGTACAGAGACTGGTCAAATATAGAAGAGGAGGGAGGAGAAGGGGAGGAGAGAGAAGAGGCCTCTTCTCTCTCCTCCCCTTCTCCTCCCTCCTCTTCTATATTTGACCAGTCTCTGTACCATGCATCTGACGAAGAGAACTTGATTCTCGAAAGCTTATGCTACAATAAAATTGGTTAGTCTTAAAGGTGCTACTGGACTCTTTTTGATTTCACTTGCAGGAGCCTCTCTGCAAAAAGCTTCCAGAGCAATCCAGTGTTCTTTTTGCATTTGGATCCAGAAGAGAAAGAGAAGGTTGCCACACGCCCTCCTCGGTTCTCAGCATCCTTCAGCTGACCATGCTCTGCTCTGCCTCTTGGGGCTCAAACTTGCATTCCAAGTTGGCAGACAACCAAAGGGGTCCCCCCTCTTGTCTGGGAGTCTTCTTCAGTAGGGTCAGCCACTAGCAAAAAGAATTATTTTGAACCTTGCCTCTTAAGTAAGCCAGAAAATATATTTGCGTGTGTCTGATTTGTGGGCGAGAAATGGAGACCTGGGCTACTCTTCCTCCCTCTCCCTCCCTCTCTGTATTTCTCTTAAGATGTCCATCAGCACTGGTTTCCTTTTAGTAGCTAAGCAAAGCAGTCTGCAGTGCAGTTTGTGAGAGATTCTTTACAAGCCATCATTAGTAGCACCGCCCCCCCAAAAAGATCCTGGGTGTAAAAGAACTTCAGTAGCTAAATATAAATTCTAGAAAGCACCGATGCTTTGAAAGAATCAGTAGAAATACAGAGAGAAGTATCAAAAGATAAGTTGCTAGCTAATCCTATACTTACAAAGAGCCTCTACATTCCCTTTCCTGGGAATGGGCCTAAGACCGAACATCTTGGCACAGCTGAACAGGGGCTGTGCTTGATATCAGAGTCTGGACTCTGGTCTTGACACAGAACTGCTGCCCAGGCTAACATATTTATGGATTATCCTGCAGTCTGGGATTTTCTTCTAAGAGTCAACCAGATTTTTAGGGTGCAGGCTCCAAGTTCCCCTCCAACCATACTCTTGACCAATCACAGCGAAAGTCTGGATTAAAGGAGGTAAACCAGTAACAATATGGGCATTTTGACAGTTTAGCAAATGGTTCAAATTGAAGCTGCGATGCAGTTTCCTTTCCCAGCTCAATCCATCACTCTACCTGTCACTCCTTTCCTGGGATATAATCTCTCCATTCCACCGAATAAACCTTTTTTTTATTCTAACAGCCCATTTATCCTTTTATAACAAGCACACCCCTTTAGATCTAGATATGGAGAGGGCTATGGCTCAGTGGTAGAAACTGGGCTAATACCATTGCAAGGTATATTTGTGCAGTTCACCTATTCATTTGAAAATGGGAACCTGTTGCTCATTTCTTTAGGCTCATTTCTGCTTTAACAAATATTTTAGCTTTGCACAATGTTAGAACAAGGCACAGCTCTAAAACAGTCATGTTTTAGTTCAGATGGCAGCAAACCGAAATTTAAATGTACAAGTAAAAGGTTTTAGTCACTTTGCCAGAGTAACGTTTTCCCCTGATAATCCCTGTTAATTCATTAACAGAAGCTTTTTCAGTATTAGAAGTTTGTGTATTGAGGTTGCCAGGAAAAGTCCTTAGATTATTATCTGTGTAATCTCTGAAGGTTGAGACACTAGTACAGGGTGAACAGAACGACAGAACAAGCTGGTTATTTATTTTATCATTCTCCTGCTGCAAAATTGCTTTCTAGCTCAAAAAACACACTTGGATGTTAATGTATTCCGTTCAACAAACTTACTTACATTATTTAGGGGTTTCTCCCTATTTCTAGACAGAGTTGACCATTACACACAGCAGGTGTCTGCAGCCGTTTCCTGGTTATTTCCATGCAAAATACAAATGGGGACCGGTATCATTAGAAACAACATTAGCTATCTATTTTTAAAGGCATAGAAGAATCCTGGGTGCCTGATTTTTCAGGAGTTAGTCTGCCACCTGTCTAATTTATTCCCTTTTCCTCCCTTTTTATAGTGTCAAGAAATGACAATCTTTGGCTGTAGATTCTAGGCTCATGGTCAGGAGGATGATGAACAGGCAAGTTGATGAATAAAGTGGTCAGAATTGGAAAAACCTGCTTTGTTGTCCTGGGCTTGTTTTACCCAACTTGCCCTACTCACAGCTGATTTCATTACCTGTTTCCCATAATGGATATATCTAACCATCTTCGTGAATGTCCTGGGGTGGTGACCCCACTAGAGTTGCCAGGGATCCCAGGGGCCCAAGCAGGGGACAGCGGGGTGCTTACCTCCCTTGCACGCTATGCACGTGCACGCTCCCATACTCCCCCTCCGCAGAGGAATCCTGGCACACACTGACTGAAAACTGCCAATTTGGAGGGGGCATCTCGTCCCACTAATTTCCTAACAGGATGAAGGAAGGAGCTGCAGCTTTTGCATGTCCGCTCAAAGTGAAAACAATCTCCAAAGGGGTGGTTTTCAGTCAGAGCGCACCAGGATTCCTCTGCGGAGGAAGTTCTTACCTGGGAGTCCTCTGCGGAGTGCTCCCGTGCTCACCTCTTGGCAGCCAGGTGAGCAGGGCTTGGAGATGGCAGGTGGGGGCAAGGGATCCCCCATCCCAGGTGAGGGGGACCCACGGCTTCACCCCTACACTCACCGTCTCCAAAGGTGCCTCCAGCAGGGGACAACCTTACCCAGGCACCGCTGAGGCAGGCAGCTCAACCAGGAACTGTGGGGAAAGGGGACGATGATTGAGCCGCATCCAAAGGTGCGCCAGCATCAGCCTCAAAGTCTTGCAGGGCTGGCACATCTCTTAGAAGGGAGGCAGGGCTCGGTCAGCAAACTGCACTCAGGAACAGCCTGAGGAGGAGGCTGTCAGAAGCTGAGGCCTCCTGGGGCCTGGATAGGTAGGCAGAATAGCCTCTTAACATCTCTGAGGAGGGCAGGGCAGCCTAGGGTTGCCAACTGTGGGTTGGGAAATTCCTGGAGATTTGGTAGGCGGAACCTAGAGAGGGCAGGGGTAGGTGAGGGGTGGGGCCTTAGCAGGGCATAATACTATAGAGACCACCCTCCATAGCAGCCATTTTCTCCAGGGGAATTTATCTCTGACATCTGGAGATCAGTTGTAACTGTGGGATAACCCCAGGCCCCAATGGAGGCTGGCAACCTTAACCCAGCTAGGGAGTAGAAAAGAACAAGAATCTAGTAGCACCGATAAGACTAACAAAATTTGTGGTAGGATAACAACAACAACAACCATTGATTTATATACCACCCTTCAGGACAACTTAACACCCATTCAGAGCGGTTTACAAAGTACGCAGTTATTTTCCCCACAACAACAAACACCCTGTGAGGTGGGTGGGGCTGAGAGAGCTCCTAGAAGCTGTGACTGACCCAAGGTCGCCCAGCTGGCTTCAAGCGGAGGAGCAGGGAATTAAACCCAGCTCTCCAGATTAGAGTCCCACGCTCTTAACCACTACACCAAACTAGCCTTCATGGGTTACAGCTCACTTCTTCAGATACAGCTATGAATGTGTGTCCATCTGTCCTTATATCTTGGAGATTGGAGTGTGTACAGAAGCTGAATGATAATATCCAGTAAATGACAAAGGCAGGTGTGATTGAATAGGGTGGAGAATACAGAGGGGTAGTGCATGTGGAGAAATTAGCATGGGTAATGAGACAGGAAGCCTTTGTCACGATTCAGTCCAGGTGGATGCATTGTCTTGAGCTTCATTATCAGTTGCAATTCAGCAGTCTCTCTTTCTAATTGCCCTTTCAAATTCCTCTGCAGGATAACTACCCCTCTGCATACCCCACACTATTCAATCACGGCTGTTATTGTCATTCGCTGGCTATTATCATTCGGCTTCTGTGATCACTCCACTCCCCAAGGCATGAGGACAGATGGACTCACATTCTAGCTCTATCTGAAGAAGTGAGCTGTGGCACATGAAAACTCCTGCCCCACCACCAATTTTGTTAGTCTTCTAGGTGCTACTGGACTCTTGCTCTTTTCTACTGCTACAGACAGACTAACACGGCTACCCATCTTGATCCAGCTAGGGAGGTCATTGGCCCAGATTCCCTTCACTCAGCTTGAGCCTACCTCTGAAGAGATGGAATTGGAGGAGGGCTCCAGAGTCTGGCCATCCCCAGACAATCCTTTATAAGGCAGGCCCTGGGTGGGTCAAACAGGGAGAGACAGACAACTCGCAAGGAGTTTGGGGAGAGGCAGTCTGAGAGAGTGTGCTTGCGAGACTAGGTCCTAAATAACTCCCCTCTCCCGATTCTGAGGCTCATCCATGGCTAGACTGCTGGTGCAAAGGGAATCTGACAGTATCCTTGGAAGAGCTCGTAGGAGCATAGATGGTTTTCCCTTCCCCATACTAGCCTCCTGATATAGGTAAGGCAGATAATGATCGGCCTAAATTTACCTAGCAAGCTTCGTGCCGCTCTTGGTATCTGGACCCAGCACTCTAACCACTTCACCGCAATCCCTCTCTGGCTAGAGCAAATGGATTAAATAGGGCCCAGTCGTATTGTTACAGAAATAGCGGTGGGCTGCTCTATGGTCCTTTGCACAGCTCTTTCCAATTTCATCACATGCAACAAGCCAAGCTTTTGAATCAAGAGGAAACGGTAGGAAGTTGTCAAAGGACAAACTCGCTTTCAGACAAAACACATTTTTAAAGAATATGCTTTTAATGTAACAAAGCATTCCTTCTACGATCTGTCTTCTCCAATTGACTCTAACTGAATTTTTTTGTTTTGTCTCGGCCATGGCAGAATGTACTTCTTGTATGATTTGTTTCATCTACTTTCCCTTGAAATACCCAAGCCTATGTCATCCTTGCGATTCTGCCCGCAAGCCAGCTTTTAAAGAAATGATCAGAACTACCCACATTTGGTCCAACATGCAGCCAAGACCAGAGAAGACTTTAAACTGCGATTTCAGCATAAATCTTTTAAAATTATTAGTAGTGGCTAGATATCAGGGAGGCTGATGAGGATTATTGGAAAAATCTGAAACCCTTGCTCTGTTTTAGCCTAGTCTTTATTTAATAGTTGTCCATGGCAGGCTCAAGATGGCGCTGTGATGTAGATCAGTCACTGTTCGTTGCCTTGTCAGAGACGGAAGGCCAGATGTGTTCAATCGAGTGCCACAATAATTGGCTTTATGTTCCTGTGCTATTCAGTCCTCAGATAATACTGGGTTTTTTTATGGAACACAGATGTCTTTTTTTTTCCAGTTTGAGGTCTAATTTCTTTTCAGTTTGTGTACAGCCAGCCAAGAAAACCATCAGTACGGAATCTCATCTCTTGATGAGGAACACCTAGTGAGCTGTCGCTGTCAGAAAATGAAGAACTTGAAGCTACAATTCAGGTTGAAAATTGACCTAGGCTGTCTTCTGTCTCTAAAGCTATAATTTGTTCTTCCTCAGGAAATTATCTGTAACTTTTCTTTTTGAGAAGCTGCATATTTTTAAACATTAAATTATAGGGACTAGTCATTGACCTCTGACACAGATGTACTATCTGTTTTAAAACCAAAGATGGTCACTTGCTATCTGCAGCTAACAAAGAATGCAGAGAATGCTATTTAATAGTGTTTAGAATGTGTATAATATGCTTTGAATGCTCAAAGCAATTCATGTAGATGGTTACAAAAGTTCTTTCAATGGCCTTGCGACGTCGGTCAGTAGGATCCACCAAGCAAGCCTGTGGTTTCAATCAGATTCGAATCTGGAATAGTCTCACGCTTCAAAACCTGATAATTATCCTTCTTCGGTTCTTGTGGTTTCATTCAATTGGGAAAACTGTGTTCGTTCTATGTGGCTTCAACATAGCTCTCTTATGCTTGCATTCATGAATGTTCTCGATTTAAAACTCTTACGAGGCTGTTACGGATACAGGAGGGGCAGTTTATGTCTTATGAGGTCGCATTATCAAATTGTTGAATGGGAAAAGGTAAAATGAAGGAAGGCAAAATTGTCCTAGGCTGCTATTCATAAGTCATAGCTGACTTATGGAGACCCCTGGCAAGAGACTAACAGAGGTGGTTTGCCGTTGCCTACCTCTGCAACCCTGGTCTTCGTTGGAGGCATGGCAGCTGCAGCAGGGTCAGGGACAAATCCTGGAGGAAATGAGGCAGGATTCAGGATTATTCAGAGTAGAACATACCAAAGATTTGGACTTGTTCTACATGCAGTTCTAAGCAGAAGTTGTTGACCAGCCTGCCAGTGCCTTGTCCTGCTTCTATTAGGAAGGCGGTAGTGGAGAGTGCCCTCAAGTCATAGCTGAATTATCGCGACCCCTGGTGAGGGTTTCATGGCAAGAGACTAACAGAGGTAGTTTGCCATTGCCTGCCTCCGCAACCCGGGTCTTTGTTGTAGGTCTCCCATCCAATTACTAACCGAGGCTGACCCTGCTTAGCTTCTGAGATTTGACAAGATCGGGCTCTCCTGGACATTCATAAGGAGCTAAAAGATTATTAAAGCTGTGTACTGTACACAAGAGTACAGACTGATTAACAGCTCCCCCTTCTTCTCACAATACTCCTGTGAAGCTGACAGCGTGTGACTGGCCCACAGTCACCCAGCTGGCTTCAGTGGTAGAATGGGGATCTGCCCCTCCCTGATAACAGTGTACACGTGTCTGTTTGCAAAGTACAGTTTTGAGTCGTGCAGACATATTCTTTATTAGTCTGTATTTTTTCCTGACTGCACAATGGTTAAGAGAACTAGCGTCATGACATTTTGTCTTTCTCTTGTCTACTCCACTTGTGACATCACAAGACGGGTGTCTTTTTGGAAATTGGTCCCCACTCCTTCCACAGTTGGGAATAATTTTTTTTTAAATCTTTGACGATGAACAAGAAGACACTTTATAGAGGGCCAGTGAGAGCAAGAATGTATCAGCAGGTCTTTTGTCGCTAGTTGCCAGGACTGCTAAGTGTTTGTTCAGGTATTGTTATTCAGGCAGGGAGGTTTGTACTTTGCATGAGCGTGTCATTGATTATATGCTCTCAAGATTTCCAAAAAGGCACTTATATCAGCCCCCCACCCCAAAGCAATCTAGCTACAGTGCTGTAACTTGAAAGTCACATTGATGGCATCCAGAAATAATTCAATTGTCATGCATTCTGACTTCTTTAGGTAAACGCTCAAGCTGCTGCTTCTTCTTTTTTTTCTCCCTCAAAGGAACAAAGCCAACAGATCAGAACTTGGCAAATGAGTATGGAAAAAGTCTTTTCCTCGTTCATTTAGCACTTCACATAGATAACTGGCTCTCTGTAAGCACTGGAATACACATGATAAGTCAGAGGAGGACAAAGCTATCTGTCAGTGTATGATGGTGGCATGCCTGACAGCAGCACATTTGTAGCAGCCCCTTATGGGCCGGTGGCTTGGCTGCTCTGTTTACAGTGAGGGGATGTGAGAAAGGAAGATGAAGAAGGCCGCCTGGCTTCTTGGATTTTTCTTTATTTTATTTCTCAAAGATTCTGTACTGTTTGACAAGTCATAGAAATCGGTTTGCAGCATGTAAAACCAGGGCTTTTTTTCAGCTGGAATGTGGTGGAACGGAGTTCCGGAACCTCTTGAAAATGGTCACATGGCTGGTGGCCCCACCCCCTGATCTCCAGACAGAGGGGAGTTGAGATTGCCCTCCACACCGCTGAGTGGCGCGGAGGACAATCTAAACTCCCCTCTGTCTGGAGATCAGGGGGGCGGGGCCACCAGCCATGTGACCATTTTCTCCGAGGGCAACCCACTGAGTTCCACCACCTCTTTCCCCAGAAAAAAGCCCTGTGTAAAACAATAACAATAATTAAAAAATATGAAAGTATGCTAAAATTACCATAAGATCAGCAGCAGCAAAAATAGCTTGCAGAAAAATAGCAGTTTTCCTTCTAATTCAGATCTTATTCTCCAGTGTCAAATGCCCAGCTGAATGCCATCTTCATCTGCTCCTGGAAAGATTTAACCAAGGGGGACACAGACTGGAAAAAAGTTCTGTAATGTTAGAGCAACCACTCTAACAGTGCAATCCTAAACAGAGTTAGTCCAGTCTAAGCCCGTTGAAATTAATGGGCTTAGACTGGAGTAACTTTGTTTAGGATTGCATTGCTCAAGCGCTGCTCTTAAGGATGCCAATCTTGCATCTACCCAAGCTGGAATCTAAGGGGAGGGGGGTATTGACATTATGGAGCTGGGGTGTGTGTGTGTCATAAAATAGCCTATGTCCTGTTTAAGTCTTTAAAGATCATAAACAGCACCTTGAATTGCATCTGGAAACTAAGAAGAAAGATGTAGTATATTCCCTTCTGCTTATGCCCTACATTAGATAAACGGCAGCATTTGGGATCAAATGAAATTTGTGGACTGCCTTCATGGGCAGTCCCACACAGAGTGAATTTTAGTAGTCAAATTTAGATGTCCCCAAGGCATGGACATCCTTTCGTTTCAGTAGCAGATCTGCTTAGGTCGGTAAAAGACGCATTTGGTCTCAGTTGCGATCTAAAGCTCCTGCAGAGAAGAGCCCCCAAATGGAAAATTTTGAACTTGAACAAGCTGAATGGTCAAATCTATGCTGCATGTGTGTTTGCGGCTATTATAGTAAAGGTTGAATCTTGGTTATTTGAATCTAACTCTGCCCTTAAGTTCCTTCACCGCATGCCTTCTTACCAAGCCACGCTAGTGAATGAACGAGAAAATTCTTCGTGGTGGCTATGCAGAGGAAGAAGACACGCTTAAGAAAAGGCTTCCACTAGTTGGCAGCGGTGGGTGTTTTCATCCAAGGAGAAAGCAGGAGAGATGTTTGTCCTGAGAAATCTGTTACCTTCTTCCAATCATGTGACAGGACAGAAGCTGTACTGTGACACCTGTCCTCTCTGTCTACTTGAATGGAGTTTCAGTTCTTCCAACTTTATCAAATCCATTACCAATCCTAGACACCCCTTTAGGGCAGGGACAGCTTCAACTTGTCCTGATTAAAAGAAGGCATAGAGTTAAGCTGTCCGCAGCATATTGATGACACCTTACTCCATGTATCTCCATGACTTCGTATAGATATTACATGTAAATAGCCTGGGAGACGGAATGGAACCTACAGAAACACAACAGGACTGGGGTCTCCTGGTTAATACATTCTCTGTTTGGATATGTGCAGTTATCGGAGTGCTCAGTCTTCAACTCCATAGGAAAAAATGTGCAATTTGTCAGTGTCACCTTTGTAATGTGGAAGTATGCATTATGAAATGGCCTTTTGAGGTGCGGTAGAGGTGGCATTGAAAATGATGTATGGATTAATTAATTCAGGTTAATGATGTTATATGAATTGCTTGCTTAAGTCTGCTAATTATTGGTTCATCTTCGTTCTTCTGTGCCTCCACACATGGGTACTGCGCACGCGCAGGCCAGCCGCCGGAAGATTTTTTTATCGCTTTCCCAGCTCCGAAGGGGCCGTTTGCCGCGCGCCTCAGCGACCGTTTCCCGCCCAAACGGTCACATGCTCCTCCAGCGGCCAACGGCCCCTTCCCTCAGTTCTCTTCTTGCCGCCGCTTGAGGAGAACGTTCGCTTGTAGCTCCGTGTTTTTACCTGTGCTTTGGATTGCTTTCTCGTGCTTGACTTGGATTCTGATCTTGACCTTTCTTCTGCTTCGTGATTTGGACTGACTGATTTGGTAGTGTATCAATCCGGACTGTATTTGACCTCGCGTTTTGGCTTGCCCCTCGGAATGGCTTCTACAGCCCTGTTTAAGCACTGTGCCCAGTGCCGTGCTAAAATGGCCCAAACGGATGGGCATAGCCTTTGCCTGCTTTGCCTGGGGGAGGAACACGTAGTCCCCACTTGTAAGATCTGCCAGGGCTTTACGCATAAAGCCAGGCAGGAGCGGTCCGCCCGCCTCAAGGCTTCGCTGTGGCAGCGGGTCTTGGACGCCCCTGGGCCCTCTGAGGCGGAGAAACCTGGGGCCGCGGAGAAGGCTGGCCGAACCTCCACCCATGCCGGGAGCCGGTCGCGAGCGGGCTCTGTAACCTCTTCAAAATCGGTGGCTACATCCCGCCCGGCGGACAAACCAGCGTCGCGGGCAAGCTCGGTGGCGAGGTCTGCGAAGTCCCCGCACAAGGCGGCGTCGGTGAGGTCGGAACCGGGGAGGTCGACTCCGAGGCCGGAACCGGGCGAGTCGGATCCGATACGGTCAGCCCCGGCGTCGATCGAAAGGCCTGTGGCAGTCCCGGGACCGGAGGCTACACGAAAGGCGTCTACCAAGAGGGCATCGGTTCCAAAAGCTTCCTCCGAATCGGTTCCGAAGAAGAAGGCTAAGAAGACCAAGCATCGCTCTCGGTCCCCTCGGCGCCGGCCTGCAGAGGAGGTGGTCCTGGTGTCTCCACCTACGCCATCACCTCATCTGGATTCCCCTGACCGTCCCCTCCTTGAGGAAGAGGTGCCGGATCCGGGGGCCTATGTGGTCCTGTCGAGTGGGCGGCGTTCGCCAACACCGGAATCGAGCCCGGCTCCGCGTCGTCGGATCCGAGAGACGACCAGGGATCCTTCGCCTGCACAGTCTGCCCGTAGCCAGCGGTACTGGTCGGAGGGGAGTGTCGGATCCGAGCGAGTCGGATCCGAACGGTCTGTGGCTGCACGTCACCAACAGGCTACAGGTCTACCTGAGGCTTATCGGTGCCAGTGGAAAGGGGCTCCACCTGGTTTCAGATCATCGGATCCGGGGCCGTCGTCGACTAGCCGTCGTGAGTGGTTGCCCCCACCCTTCCCAGGAGATGAAGTGTCAGCTCTTGCGTCTGATGAGGATGACGAGGATGCGGGATCCGGCTACCGCTCTGAATCGTTCTCTGAACCATCTCCAGACGACAATGTCGGCCCATCCACCAGCTCTCCCTTCGAGGACCTGCGGATTTATGCAGACCAAATGGCCCGCATGTCCAAGGCTTTGGAGATTGACGTGTCTTCCGTGGTCCCGAAGACGAAGGACAAGTTGCTGTGCAGAATCTATGGGGAGAACCCGGCTACAGTAGGTTTTCCTATGTTGGAGGGCTTGGAGGAGATCATCGACAAGGTCTGGAAGTCACCATCTGACCTGCCTGCCACGTCCAAACGCATCGAACAGATGTATAAGATCAAACAAGGGACGTGGCAGTCTCTCATCAAGCACCCTCCACCATCATCCTTGATAGCCGAAGAGATTCAGCACAAGAGGTCGGGGTCCTCCTCCGTCCCACCAGATAAGGAGGGGAAGAAAATGGACGCACTGGGTAGACGTCAGTACTCAGTCGCTGCTTTAGCCCTCCGGATAGCCAACTATCAAACAATTATGGCGGGCTATCAGCTCTACCTATGGGAGAAGCTGGCCAACTATGTCACTGACCTCCCTGCTGACAAGAAGGCGGTGGTGTCGTTGCTGCAGACGGAGGCAGTACGATTATCAAAACAACAGATGAATGCTGGAAGTCATGCGGCTGACACGGCTGCTCGGGGTATGGCGTCAGCGGTGCTTCTGAGGAGGCACTCGTGGTTGCAGTCGACTGCCCTCCCGCAGGAGGTGAAGGCCAAGATTGAACGTCTGCCCTTCGAGGGTGACTCCCTCTTCTCTACCACCACCGACGAGGCGCTTAAAAAGAAAAAGGAGGACCGGCAGACGGCTCGCTCCCTGGGGGTCACTCCGGCAGACAGGTCCACGTTCAAGCCTCGGTACTCGTCGAGGTATAATCCCTACCAGTACCGCAGCAGATACCAACCCCGTCCGTACTATCCGCAGTACCCTTCCTCGCAGCGCCAGTATACCCCAGCGCAACACCAGGGCAGGAGGCGTAGGCCATTCAAGCCCCGCTCGTCTCAACCTCCACCCCAGCAGAAAGATCCGCAAGGGGCTGGAAGGCAGTTCTGAGGACCCGGCCCTGCGGCAGCCCTGAACTTTTCGGACAGACTCAGTCCTTTTTTGTCTGAATGGGAGTCAATAACATCTGACTCATGGGTCTTAACGATTGTTGATAAGGGGTACGGGCTGGAATTCACTGAACTGCCGATGTGTACTTCGCCGCTGTATGCGGTGAATAATACCTTGGTTGAGCTGGAGGATGAAATTAGGTCCCTCTTGGCTAAGGGCGCTGTGGAAGAGGTGCCATTTGTGGAGTCTGAGAAGGGTTTCTTTTCCCGGTTCTTTCTGGTCCCTAAGAAGGACGGGGGTCTACGTCCCATTTTGGATCTTAGGGGCTTAAATGCCTTTCTAAGGGTCACCAAGTTTAGGATGATTACACTGCCTGCTGTAATTGCCCTGTTGAGGAAGGGGGATTGGTTCGCTGTCCTGGATTTAAAGGACGCGTATTTCCACGTGGGGATCTTGGAGGAGCACGGGAGATTTCTGTGCTTCGTTTACAAGCAGCGGGTATTCCGTTACAAGGTTCTCCCCTTCGGCCTTTCCACAGCCCCACGTGTGTTTACTAAGTGCGTGGCTCCTGTGGTTTCCTTTCTTCGAGAGCAGGGCTGTACCATCTACCCCTATCTCGATGATTGGCTCATAACAGCGAGCTCGGAGGTTAAGCTGCTGCAAGATGTGGCATTGGTGCTAGACACTTGCGAACGCTTGGGCCTCCTGGTTAACTTTGAAAAATCTAAGCTGACACCTAGCCGTGTTGTGCCTTATATTGGGGCAGTGTTCGACTCAGTGGAGGCCAAGGCTTTATTGCCTCCAGAGCGGGCACGTTCTTTGAAGGGACTGGTAACCCTGTTTAAACGGAATCGTTATCAGCCAGTGCGCATGATTCAATGCTTGCTAGGGCATATGGCTGCTGCGACCCCGGTGGTCCCTTTTGCGAGGCTGCGGATGCGCCCGCTCCAGAATTGGTTTGTGAGGAGATACAATGCTTTACAGCATCCTCCGACTGCTAAATTCTCTGTTCCCAGAGCCGTTATATCCTCTCTGGACTGGTGGTTCTCGGATGTTAATTTGTTTAAGGGGACCCCATTTGGTTTCCATCATCCCGAGTTCTCCGTGACCACGGACGCCTCTCTGCAAGGGTGGGGGGCTTTCTGTGGGGAGCTATGTGTTCAGGATGTGTGGTCTGAGAGAGAAAAGGGTCTCCATATTAATGTGCTTGAACTGAGGGCTGTTCGTTTTGCACTTATGTCGTTCACAGCAATCTTGCAGAACCATCAGGTGCTGGTGCAGACGGACAACACTACCGCTATGTATTACCTGAACCAACAGGGCGGCACGGTGTCCATGATCCTCTGCAGGGAGGCCACGCTCATTTGGGAATGGGCAATCAGGAATGGGGTGACGCTTCGCGCCATTCATGTAGCTGGGTCGGACAATGTGCAGGCGGACACTCTCAGCAGGGTGCACATGCTGAATCACGAATGGGGGCTCAACGCAAAGTACGCTGGGCCGATCTTTCGGAAGTGGGGTCGCCCAAGCATAGACGTGTTTGCGACGTCGGCAAACACCAAGGCCGAGGTCTTTTGTTCTCGGGCAGGAAGCGATCCCCTCTCTATTGGGGATGCCTTCCAATTTACTTGGGCCCGGGGACTACATTACATGTTTCCGCCCGTCCCTCTCATACCCAGAGTGCTGTGCAAGGTGGAGAGGGACAACACGGACTGCATCTTAGTGGCTCCGTTCTGGCCACGGCAGCTCTGGTTCCCGAAGCTGCTGGAGATGTCCGGCCGAACTTACGTGGCCCTTCCGCCCCGGAGGGATCTCCTCCTGCACGGGGAGCTCTTCCACCACGAGCCCAGGAAACTACACCTGACCGCTTGGCGGATTCGGCCCCGTCCCTAGTTTTCTCTGAGCCCGTCAGGAAGGTCCTACTGAACGCTAGGAAGCCCTCCACACGGCGTGCCTACAAGGCGAAGTGGAGTAGGTTTGAGGCTTGGGCTGCCTCTAGGAAGGTGGCGCCTCTGGATAGCCCCTTGGGGATGGTCTTGGATTATCTTTGCGAGCTGAAAGATCAGGGCCTTAGTGTAGCATCTCTGAAGGTGCACCTTGCGGCCATCTCTGCGTTCCATGATCGGGTGGATGGCTGCACGGTTTTCTCTCACCATAAGTCCCGCCAGTTTTTGAAGGGGATGCTTAATCTTTACCCGCCTGTGTCACCCCCTGTGCCCCAGTGGTCTCTCTCCCTGGTCCTGGCCAGGTTGATGTTGCCCCCTTTTGAGCCTTTGGCTACGTGCCCTCTGGACTTGCTCTCCTACAAGGTGGCATTCCTCGTGGCGATCACTTCTGCCAGACGGGTCAGCGAACTGGCTGCTCTTAGGGCAGACCCCCCGTTCCTTCGCTTCCATGCGAATAAGGTGGTCTTGCGACCGTGTCTGTCGTTCCTGCCCAAGGTGGTGTCAACCTTCCACCTTTCTCAAGAGATTTCTCTGCCTGTATTTTTCCCTGAAGCTTCTACTAAGGGGGAAAGGGCCCTCCACAGTTTAGATCTGCGGAGAGCTCTGGCTTTTTATTTGGAAAGGACAAGGGTGTTCAGGAACAGTCCTTACCTTTTTGTGTGTTTCGGGGCGAAGGACAAAGGCCGCAGGGCGTCTGCACAGACGGTGTCACGTTGGATTGTGACAGCCATTGTGAAGGCCTATGCCACGGCTAAGGTGGACTGTCCTTTGGGTGTCAGGGCTCACTCCACACGGTCCCAGTCGACATCTTCGGCACTGCTCAAGGGTATACCTTTAGCTAATATTTGCAGGGCTGCAACTTGGTCGTCCGCCGATACCTTTGTACGGCATTACGCTGTGGATGTGAATGCCAATGAGGATGTAGCTGTTGCTAGGGCTGTCCTCCATTCCTTGTTTCCCTAGGAGTATGCTGGTTAATATGCTCCATTGGGGAGGTGGCGGCGCTGTATATGGTGTATATATATATATATATAGATATATACTTTTCTTTTGTAACATATGTGTATGTGTATATATGTTGTCTTGTTCCTTTCTTGTTGTATAATAAAATTGAGTTGGATTTCACCCCTCCTTCCTTATTGTGTGAAGCTTGGTACTCTCCCATGTGTGGAGGCACAGAAGAACGAAGATGAAAACAGGGTTAACATACCTGTAACTTATGTTCATCGAGTTCTTCTGTGCCGACACACAACCCTCCCTCCTACCCCGCTGTGAACTCCAACGCAGGTCACTGTACTATGGCTGGGCTATGGCTCTAGTCTTCTCGGGGCTATGGCTCTGTGTGTTGGATGAGCGGCGGCAAGGGAGAACTGAGGGAAGGGGCCGTTGGCCGCTGGAGGAGCATGTGACCGTTTGGGCGGGAAACGGTCGCTGAGGCGCGCGGCAAACGGCCCCTTCGGAGCTGGGAAAGCGATAAAAAAATCTTCCGGCGGCTGGCCTGCGCGTGCGCAGTACCCATGTGTGTCGGCACAGAAGAACTCGATGAACATAAGTTACAGGTATGTTAACCCTGTTTTTACCCTCTTGGTCTGATTGAAACTTTGGAAAGAAGCTATAACTTTGGGCCAGAACCAAAATAACTACGCAACTACGTGCCCAAAGACTTTTTGACCTAGGATTCATTCTACATTGCAAATGATTTTTGAAACCAGGGTCGAATCCACATTACTCATTCTAAGTCGCATTTTCCCCGCATTCCCCACGCAATCCCGAGTGCCGGTCACATTACCTCATTAAACAGACGCATTTCATTCGCATTTCTCCCGAATATGTGGTCACAGGTTTTCAACGGGAGTTTCACGGTGGCCGTGAACGGGCCAATGCGCAATTTACATGGTTTTTTTAACAACCACCTCCCTTCCTGTCTCTCCGGCCGTTCCAAGAGTTCCTATTGGTTGATTCAACTTGCAAGTGCTCCGTAGTCTGCAAAGACTGTTTTTGACTTCATAGCATTGGATTTATTGATTATGCTGTTTCTGAATCAAATCTGGTAGTTTGAAAAATCATTTTGGGGTGAATCCATCCTCAGAACGGACTCGCGAAACTTCCTTTTTAACTGTTTTTTATTTTTTTTATTGTATATTACTGTAATATCGAAATTATGAAATATCGAAATAATGACACTCCAAGGAAGTGAAACTTCAGTAAAATTCAGGCACTGAACTGTCCTGCATAGGAAATGCCCACGAAAACTTCCCACATGCTTCCAAATTTCCAAAAAAGAAATGGGAGAGAGCCATCAGTGCTGTCAGTGGGGGAAAGAGAGGCATCATTATCTTCAATGGTGTTTCTTTATAAGGCAAGATCGAAATAACGGAAAAGTGCGCTCAAAAATTTTTTAAAAAAATGGGCGGGAAAAAAGGTCCCGCCCAAAAAAGCGGTTTTCGAGTGGCCGTGTGACCGGAGGGATGCGCGAGAAAGACGGATTGGAAGCAGGGATGTGAACGAAGAGGAAAAAATCGCGGATTGGAGGCAAACGGAAGATATCCGATAAACATGCGAGTAATGGGTGAATGTGGATTCGACCCAGAAAGGGTTTAAAGTATTTTGTAATATAGCAGGAGGATCTGCTAGTCAAATAAAAAAGTTTTTTAAAAAATTACTAGTATCTCATATCATCGACAATGTCTAAAATAGACGGTTTGATCCCCCTCCTCTGTATTTATACCTTACTATATGTGTGTTTTAGTACTCTGATAGCGCTAGAATGTGTATCGTTTAACCTTTCTCTACAGTTTCTTTTAAGTTCTATTTTATCAAGATTTTTATTTATGTATAGATCAGTTTTCAACAATGTCATCCTCCCACTTTCTAGAGAATTCGTTGTAATTCAGTAGAGCTCAAACTGAGAGTCGGGATCCCAAAGTGGGCGCCGTTCTCTCATTGGTGGATTAGGGGACTGGAGGGAGGCAGATTTTTCAAAGGGTGATCCGAGAGAGGGGGCTTCAGGAGGCTCCGTGGAAAATTTGAGTTTATCTCTGCATAACACGCAAAGAGACCATGAAATGCAGCCTTTTGGTCAGCATGACCGATATAAGAGATTCCTGTTGAGGAGGGTGATAGTAGTGTGGAGTCACTTTGCAAGTGGATCAGAAAAAACTACAGTTAAGTTTCCATGCGGGTGCCGCTTCAAAAAGTTTGAGGAGCCACTGACGTAATGTAAGGAAGAGGTTTTAATACTTCCCGAGATTGTTGTTGATGTAATGGTCACATAGAAAGCCTTGCTTCTTTATTCTGTTGAAGCCATAGTAGATCGAGTGCAGGATCTTCTCCCAACCCCGAGTTCCCAGGTTGAGATAAGAGCAATATCTAGGTCCTTTGTGCGCTAATTCTTCATTTTCTATTCCTTTCTGATTTTAAAAAAATCCAGTACCCTATGACAGCTTTCCTATCATTTCATGTAAAACTCCAGGGTTTTCCAATGCTGTCAATGCCTGCATAAACTTGATTCAGTCCTAATATCCTCAAATGACTTAAGGCAGCTGTTTGTTAAAGTGGTGTCTTATTTTCCTGCTGTCTCTTGTGTGTGTGTCAGTAGGCTAGAGATCCTCTGCATCTGTTTTCCTGTTCTTTTTGAGTTTTGCTGTTGTATCTGCATGGAATCGCCCACTCCTTGCTCAGCTCTGTTCTTGCAATTTGGGTTGATGGTTTGGCCGTACATGATTTACTAGACCATTTTCTGTAATGATGTATTGTCAAAGGCTTTCACGGCCGGAGAACGATGGTTGTTGTGGGTTTTCCGGGCTGTATTGCCGTGGTCTTGGCATTGTAGTTCCTGACGTTTCGCTAGCAGCTGTGGCTGGCATCTTCAGAGGTGTAGCACCACACTGTGACACTGAGAGATCTCTGTCTTTTGGTGCTACACCTCTGAAGATGCCAGCCACAGCTGCTGGCGAAACGTCAGGAGCTACAATGCCAAGACCATGGCAGTACAGCCCAGAAAACCCACAACAACCATTTTCTGTAATGCATTGAGGCATGTACCATTTCGTAAGCCCTGACCTGGATAGCCTAGGTGAGTCTGATCTTGTCAGATCTCAGAAGCTAAGTAGGGTTGGCCTTAGTTAGTAATTGAATGGGAGACCTTCAGTGAAGACCAGGGTTGCAAAGGCAGGCAATGGCGAACCACCTCTGTTGGTCTCTTACCATGAAGAGTCACCATAAGTCAGCTGTGACTTGAGGGCATTCTCCACCACCATACCATTTCATAAAAGTACAGCAAGGCAGATTGGAAGTGGTAGTTAGGAGAGCACACCTACTGTGATGCCTTAAAAAATTCTAGAACACAAACTCACGGATATATTGCAAGTATATTAACATGATACAAAATGTTACTTCCAAATGAAAAAATGTAAGACCATTACAATATATGATCCACAGCTAAGTTTATTTTACTCCATCTGTGTCACGCCTTTCTCCTAAGTGGGGACCCAAAGCAGCTTACATTGTTCTCATATCCTCACAACAACCCTATAAGGCAGATTAGGCTGAGCATGTGTGACTAGTCCAAGGTCACCCAGCGAGCTTCCAGAGCAGAGTGGACTTTTGAACCTGAGTCTACTAGATCCTAGTCTGACAACAGCACACCGGTCAAGCTGAGTGACTTCATGCACTTTGAAAAGATCTCCTAAAAGACAACTTCTCAGAAGTTCAGGGCATATAATAGACGGCCATCTCTCTTTCTTGTTTCCAGAATATGGCTCTCAGAGGTATACAGCCTTGGAATATTAAGGTTTTAGGTTTGGTTATCTTGGCTAAGACGTGATCCCTATAAATTTATATAGTACTTTTTCAATCCTGTTTGAGAAACCAAATTACAGAAATTAGTCGGGAATCAAGTCCTGTAGCATTTTAAAGACCATCAAGATTTCAAAGTTCTTATCTTTCCAGAGATCTGACAAAGGGAGCTTTGACTCTTGAAAGCTTATGCCATGCAAATCTTGTCGGTCGTGAAGGTGCTACTAGACTTGAATCTTGCTCTGCTGACCAGCACAGCCCTCGACGTACAAGTACAACCAGCTAAGTTCTGGTCATGTCCATCAGCTGCAGGAAACCATTTGTGCGGCTGGGATTTGATCTCCTCCTCTTGCTATCAACGGAATGAAGCAGTTCTGGAAAGCCTGTGCAAGTGAGTTGTTTATAGGTCAGAAGATTGCTAGGAAATGAGCTATGTTGGGGCAGTTCTAGGCCTTCAGTACACCCCTAGAACTCCCCGCATCTGATTTTTTTTGTCCTGATAGTGCTAGTGCATCGGCAGAGAAATCCAATTAATCTAGTACAATTTTATGCTGGGTGTACAAAGCTGTGAACGGCTCTACAGCTTTGAACCTACCTTTGCGTCCTAGCTCCTTTTTGCATGTCCCTTTTATCCCATTTCACCACTCTTGGTGCAAGACTGTTGTGGGTCCTGTGTCGCTCCTGCCATCTGGCACATCCATTCCGTAACTCTTTGCCTCATTGCTTCCCCATCTAATTTAGAACTGCAGCTGAAATCTCTTTCTGTGTATATAATATAATGTCACTTCCAGCTCCACCTCCTGTTCTGTCTCTTATTACTTAACATGGTTTTGCATTTGCCTCTGGGAATCCAGTTTATTTTCAAGAGATTTTTTAAAATTACTGTATTATGTTGATGATATTTCTCGGGTTGCTTTATGTATGAGGTTCTCAACAAGTTCACAAGTTCTGTTTGCAGAGGTAAAGCATACATGCTTTGAAACGTGGTATTCTGCATAGTATTTCCTCATAGAGCCACCTATTTTTAATTACATAAGTGCAGGGCTCATTTTGATGGGGAACATGCAGGAATACAGTTCTGGCAGTTCCCCAAAGAGGTCACATGTCAGGTGGCCCCTCCCACCTGACTCTCAGCCATTTGGGGCCCGTTGCATCTTGGATTGGGGCTGAAACGGCCTGGATCAGGCCTCTGACAGGTGGGGGATCACTCTCTTGTTCAGCAGCAGCCTGATCCTGACCATTTTGGGCCTTTTTTGCCATTTTGGGCCCAATTTTGGTCCTGAATGGCCAGGATTGGGTCCAAAACTGCCAGGATAGGTGATGTCAGGGGGTGTGACATATACAAATCAGTTATGCTAATGACACATTTCTGGTGATGTCAAGGGGGTGTGGCATATGCTAATGAGCCATTCTAATGAGTTATGCTAATGAGTTCCTCCAGCGCTTTTTCTACGAAATGACCTCTGCATAAGTGCGTTAGCTTTTATGTGTATTGGTAGTGATGGCCACAAGCATAGATAGCTTTAAAAGGGGTTAGACAGACTTGTCTATGGCTACTGGCTGTGAATGAGTAAAGGGGAAGCCACCATACACTGGGACAGCAAGCCTCTGAAATCCAGTGCTGAGAGGCAATAACAGGAGGGAGGCCTTGACTTCTGTGACCTGTTTGTTGGCCTTTCAGGTCAACTGGCTGACCACTATGTGAAACAAGGTGCCGGACTCAATGGACCACTGGTCTGATCCAGCAAAGCTCTTCATGCATTCTTATATTGCTTTTGGAAAAGAGCAATAGTCCAGTAGCATCTGTAAAACTAACAAAGTTAATGGTAGGGCTTGAGCTTTCGTGAGCCACACCTCACTTCTTCAGATCTGAATAAGTGAGCTGTTGCTCACAAAAGCTCATACCCTCCCACTGATTTTGTTAATCTTATAGGTGCTGTTGGACTCTTGCTCTTTTCCACTGAGGCAGGCAGACTAACACGGCTACCCGATTTATATTGCTTTTTTCATCATAATTCATCCTGAGTCCAGCTTCAGAGAAAGGTGGTTCAAAAATAAATAAATAATTAATAAAAACCTCATACTTTGTAAGAATACAGAACGCCTGTGTGTCAAAAGCTCACCATTTCCTTTCCTTATCAGTCTTCTCTTTAAAAAAAAATGGCGTCTTGTTTTTGCAGCCTTTCTTTAGAATAAGATGTCATGCTGCAGGTTTTGCTTGGCTCCCTCAAGTAAGATACTTCTGGTCTTGGCATTGTACAGCCTGGAAAACCCACAACAACCATCGTTCTCCGGCCGTGAAAGCCTTCGACAGTACATTAAGATACTTCTGTTTGCAGCCATGACCCTGTAAATCGTGTGTGTCCGTGAAATCCCAGAGTGTTCCAATTAAAGCACTCCCATCTTACTGTGTAGGTATTTCTTGTTCAATACTGAGTGGGGAATGGCCTTCCCTTTACTGGCCCCTCCTCCCTTAGTTTGGCACCCCTAAGCTTTACTTGGCATAGATTGCAAAACTGTCCTTTGTTTATCCATATGTATATATATTATTTTCCACTTTTGAATACAATCTGAAGAAGTGAGCTATGACTGTACCACAAATTTTGTTAGTCTTATAGGTGCTACTGGATGCTTGCTCTTTTCAAATACCATCTTGTTTGTTTATTTTTTTTTACTCTTGATTTTTGTTTATTTTCGACCTTCTTTTGAGTCTTTGAGTTTTTTCCAAGATACACATTTTTAAAAAGAAGGTTCAGACGTGCAGTGGAACTAAAACACCTTTCAGTAAAGGTTTGGTTTTGATCTGCTGCGGTGGAATTGGGTCATCACTTTCAATCATATTTCCTAAGGAGTACTCTATCAGTGCTCCTCAGTAGTTTCTTTTCCCTTTGAATGACCCATATGAAATTGGGTGTCCTCCCACCAAACACACCAGAGCCATTAATTTGTTGCTTTTAACCAAGCACATAATGACTCCTTAACAAGAGATGAGTCGTTTCCCCAAATTAACCCACCTCCTAGATTTCTACTTGTAATGGACAGGAGGCTGCCCTGCCCCTGACAGGTAAAACAGCCGCTGAGCCTGTGGGAGCGCTGCCCCAGCATCCAGTCTCTGTCCATTGGGGGATTGGAATATTGGAGGGAAACACAGCAGCAGTGAGTTGGTTTCTGCTTCAGGAAGAGAGCAGTTTCGTGTATAGCTGTGCCTCGTATTGTGGCAGAGTGGTTTAGCTCTACCTTTGGGAGAGGACAGAGTTGTGTAGCCTGTCTCTGGTAGTCAGCAACCCTCGTACCATTTAGTCTGACACTTGGGACAGGGCAGACTGGTGCGGGTATGTTTGTACTTGAAAGCATTGAAGGGAATTAATATCACAATAATAATAACAACAACAACATTCGATTTATATACTGCCCTTCAGGACACCTTAACACCCACTCCGAGTGATTTATAAAGTGTGTTTTTATCCCCACAACAATCCCCTGTGAGGTGGGTGAGGCTGAGAGAGCTCCGAGAAGCTGTGGCTGACCCAAGGTCACCCAGCTGGCTTCAAGCGGAGGAGCGGGGAATCAAACCCGGTTCTCTAGATTAGAGTCCCATTACTCTTAACCACTACACCAAACTGTCTTTCTGAAGCCATAACCAGCTTCAATTCATGTGCCTCACCCAGATTTCTCCTTTGAACATCGAGAGGCCTGGGCTGCTCTTCTGTTCTTTAAAAAAACACCTGTACATAAATAACTCTTCTTTGTTATATTTATAAACCTTCTGCTTCAGTGATCTCTCTTATTCACCACAAAACTTACCTCAAAACAGCAAGCCCGAATTCATTCTCTCTCTCTCTCTCTCTCTCTCTCTCTCTCTCTCTCTCTCTCTCTCTCTCTCTCTCTATTTATTTATTTATTTATTTATTTATTTATTTATTTTCTGCTTGGCCAACAAACGGGCTTGGAACGGATTACAACAAAAGATATAAAATCAACAGGGTAGCATAAAGATAAAAACATTGGTATAAAATCATTTTAACAGTAGCACACATATTGCGCAACCCTCCAGTATCGATCTGTGGGGCAGGGTGGCCAATTGAAAAGGTGGCAAAACCAGAGGGGCATACCGCCCCCCCCCCTTATTGCAGGAGGTCGGTTGGGTGGCCAGCCTGCCTCAGCCCCCATATGTCTGGCGGAACATCTCTGTCTTACAGGCCTGGCGGAATAATAAATCCTGCTGGCCCAGGACTCCTCAGGCGGAGTTCCATATATGCTTGCTATCATAAGAACATCTGGCAACTGAGGGAAAGTTTACATTTCAAAATAAACCCAGTTCCATAAAATTATAGGAGGCAGTCTGGGTTTCCTCAGTTGGAAGAAAAGGCCTGTCACGCGACTCCATTTTGTTAATTTAGGATTGGCTCTTAAGGTCCCATTTGGGGAGATGTGGCAGCTCAGGAGGAGCAGTGGCTGCCAACTAACGCTAGTTGCCCAGTTACCTCAAGAGGCCAGTCTTTATCTACCTGAAAAGGGAGAGAATTCTAATACGAATTAATGCTCCAACAGAGAAATTTAAAAAAATGGGCTCAGAGCAATGTGTCCTTTTCCTAAATTTTATTAAAGAGGATAGCAGGTGAAGAACAAGCATGGATGAAGGCAAAACCGTCTCTTCAGGCATCATTTTCAGGCTGTATGCCTGTCACATTCTAGTTCATCCATTTAGTAAGCAAAAGTCAGTGAACGATCTCATAATATCACATCAGACTCCTAGCCCAGCAGGAGTCGTGTAAACAGTTTCAGTGCAGCAAGGCTGACTCTCGAGGGCATCCCAGTTTCAAGCACTACGTAGATATCTGTTCTCTGTAATGCAGACAAACAGTGCAATCCTAAGCAGAGTTACTCCAGCCTAAGCCCATTGAGAGCCAGTTTGGTGTAGTGGTTAAGAGCACGGGACTCTAATCTGGAGAACTGGGTTTGATTCCCCACTCCTCCACTTGATGCCAGCTGGGTGACCTTGGATCAGTCACAGCTCTCTCAGAGCTCTCTCAGCCCCACCCACCTCACAGGGTGTTTTGTTGTGGGGATAATAATAACTAACTTTCTAAACCGCTCTGAGTGGGTGTTAAGTCATCCTGAAGGGAGGTATATAAATTGAACGTTGTTGTTGTTGTTGAGATCAATGGGCTTAGACTGGAGTAATCCTGTTTAGGATTGCACTGAAAGTTTATCAAGCTGAATCGGTCTGTCATACTTCAAAACGGAAATTTCTTAAGGCCCAGAGAGGCTTATAAAGCATGGCTGCCACATAATTCCTGCAACTGGAAGGTGAGCAATTTTCACTAATTCCGCCCTTCGGCTCCCTTCTCCCCCCGGAACTATCCCTGAGGGTCTCCTGGAACGGAATTTGAAGAAACCCAGTGGGCTTTAGCTGGAGAGAGAGTCAGGACAATTCTGTTCCATTGGTGGGAGTGCATTCCATTCACAGAAAACAACCTTTGGATCTAACCCGTGGTTACTTACTACTTTCATTTCATACCCTTTGAGAATAGATAGCACCATATTTTAAAGGCCCCAAACACCTGATTGCTTTGCTTTGATGCTCAAGTTGTTTACATGTTTGACCTGTTTATTCTTTGTTAATATAATTCTGAATAACTGTATGTTGAATATTACCTCTTGCTTAATTTACTGTATTGCATTCAGATTCTTCTCAGGAAACTAAAATCCATTTTAAATGGAAATAATGACTTTTGGATTGTTAGCAAACAGTATTTCCTGAAAGCATTCAATAGCCTTTAGAAATCCACCTGGGTGAGTGATGTTAATAATTAATCGCTAGCATGAAAGAAATTGTATTATTAAAAATTGAATACTGCTTGCCAGCTCTTCTAAAATTGTTACAGTGCTGGGTAGATCAGTGTAAGCAGTGAGAACGTTCACAGCAAGCTGGTAGACATACGGCTGAGTCTATTTGATATGATGGGGAGCTTGTTAAATGCAAACGTGAGAAGTGTAGCTTAATATTTTATCAACGAGACCATATATATCTGTATTCAGCATTACATTTTCTCCCATCACAACGTGTTGCCAGACATACCACGAGTTTCTTGCAAATGGCTGTCCTTACTTATTTGCATAATGCCATTGGGACTCTACAAACACCCGTGGCTTCTCTCACTCAATTTACCATACCTTTAGCATACTGTTCTGTATCTGAGTAGATCAAAAAGATCTGCGACCACACTGGAGACTCCTGTTGCTTTGTTAAATATTGTACTGTTCTGTCTTCGAAGACGGGACATAATATGGTGGTTTGGTGGTTGAAAAACATTAGAGGGTTCTTAGTACCAATTTCCAGGTACAATTAAAGAGATGCCATATTTATTTTGGAGCCTAACGTTAATGAAGCCTTTGTTCTCCCACTTTCTATCTGATCACACTAGCTGGCAATTGGATAGCGCATCTGTCTTTAAAAACGGAGGGTCTTAATTACATCTGGACTCACCCTCCTATTTTAGGATTTATACATCCGTTCCAGTAATTATACTGTGCAGTGCGTATGTATTTTAACCAAAGCAGGAGTAGCCTGCCCTGCACCTGTTTCATTCTTCCTGAATGAGTGCTGTGTACCTTACAGTGCAGCCTACAAAAACACATTTTATTGTTTTGTTTTTTTAATGAATAATGAACTTTACTCTTTCAGCCTTTTAGAGAACGGGAACATCGTATTTGCAGAGCCAAATAAGCAGGTTATGATGTGGTTTTCCAGATGTCAAATCAAGGGGACAAGAAGAAGCGATCAATGTCTGTCTGTCTGTCTAGTTAGAAAATGTATATGCTGCCTCTTCGGAGTCCTGTTTGAGGTAGCTCACAACATAACAATGCAATAAAATCATAACATCGAAAGTATAAGAATTGTAAGATATTATAATTATCAATAATATTATTATCAATAATAAATAAGCCGTAAAAAGCACATAAAACAATATCCAGCAACCTAAAATGATATTTGAGCAATAACATTATGTTAGAAGCAGACCATAAAAATAGCTAAAAAGACAGAACCCCTTAGTTGAAAGCCTAAGACTTGACTTGGCCTGGCACCTAGAAGCAGTAAGGTGGGTATGAGGTGAGTCTCTAGGAGAACAGTTGGGTTAGATCTCCCACTCCTGGCTGTTCAGACGTTCATGATGGGTAACAGTGGATTAACTGTGCAGTCCTAAGCACAGTTGCCCCCTTGTAAGCCCATTAAAGCCAATGTGCTTAAAAGAGTGTACCTACTTAGGATTTTCAATGTGAACTAGGCCATTCTATTGTGTTAAATCTATCGAATGATATGTGCTCCTCTTTTACAGTTCCAAGTCTGAAACATCAAGCCAGCCACCTAACCATTTTGATATTTGTTGGAGCAGAGTATGAATTCGTTTGGGCCCTGGTGGCAGTAGATGTGTCAGATCAGAGCAAGTGGTCGTCTTTGAAGCTCTGGAGACTGCTAACCAGAGTTAAGGTCAATGAGTGACGTGTAGTGAGGAGGGGGAAACACAGCAGGGGAACCAGTCCATTAAAAAATTCAAAGGTGATGGCCAAGATAAAGTCTGTGTCGGGACCGAAATCACATGAAAGGGGGCAGGCTTGCAATGAATGTAAGTTAGTTCTTAGAGACTTCTTAAAATTTAGAAAAGGATACCAAGCGGGAAATTGTGAAGGGGTAGGCAAACCCTCATATATTGCATGGAATATGGCATGTAGGGCTGCCAGGCTCAACCTGGCACACAGCAGGAGGGCAGCTGCGGGGGGCATCATCACAAGCATGATGACATAACTTCTGGGGAAAACCCGGAAGCGGTGTCATTAGCTATAGGAATCGCTGGAAATTGCTACCATGATTGCTTCTGGGTTTCCCCTGGAAGTGATGTCCTCATGCTCTGGACCCTGGTGAGTTTTTTTAAAAAGCGCCTCCCCCTTCAATCGCCACTTGGAGCTGTTGCAGGCAGTGGGAGCTCAAGGCAAGTTCTCCTGCTCTGACCAGGGGTTTGGCAGCTTTGATGGCATGGTAAGTTTTGGGATAAGTTGCCTATCCAAAAGAAATGAAACTCTGCATTGTCCATCGAGTAGCTCCAGCTCAGAGCTCTTAGAGCTAAGCTACAAGAGACAAATGGATGAGGACGAGCACATAAAGGGAATTGCAGTGTTAGCCGGGAAGCTGAATTTTAAATAGATTGCAAGGCTTTGTCAATATTCCCTCTCTCCAGAGCCAGGAAGATTGCTGCTCAGAAGGTTTGTTTATTTCCTCTTCGCCTCTTAGAAGGGGCAGTGAAACTGACAGAGTCTTCTGGAGGTAAAGAGGAAATTAACAAACGCTCTGAGCAGCAATCTAGCCCTGTGGCGCAGAGGGGTAAACTGCAGTACTGCAGCCCAGGCTCTGCTCATGACCTGAGTTCGATCCTGGCGGAAACTGGGTTCAGGTATCCGGCTCAAGGTTGACTCAGCCTTCCATCCTTCCCAGGTTGGTAAAATGAGTACCCAGTTTCCTGGGGGTAAAGTGTAGATGACTGGGGAAGGCAAAGACAAACCACCCCATAACAAAAAAGTCTGCCAAGAAAATGTCGTGATGCGACGTCCCCCCATGGGTCAGTAATGACTTGGTGCTTGCACAGGTGCTTGCACCTTTACCTTTTTTACCTGAGCAGCAATCTCTCTGGCTCTGGGGAGGGGAAATTAACAAAGCTTTCCAGTCTCTTTTAAAAATCAGCTAACATTGTGACTTCCTTCATGTGCTCCTTCTTGTGTAATGCATCTCTTGTAGCTTGGCTCTTAGGTCCACCCACTTTCCTCTGTGGCTGTGGGGTACAGTGCCAAAATTTGGAGTACACATGCATACAGAATATAGCCTCTTCTCTGTTTACTTTTCCTGGATGCCACATATCTGCTCTTGAAGATATTTGGGAGGTTTACTGCTCCTATTATACTCTGATAAGGATATGTAGTGGCCAGGGGTGGACCAGGGGTTTTGGGCACCCTAGGCCAGCCACTAGCTGCTCCTCTTCCCCTGTGTACAGCCCCATGTGGAGAGAAGGAGCCACTGCTGGTCGAGCTGAGTGGCTGGGGATTCTGGCAGCAACAGAGCTGGTGGCTACATGCTCCTTCTTCCTCCTTCACATGGATGGGGTTGGGCAGAGGAGGTAGAGAAAGCAAACTTGCGGTTTGCCACCCTGATTCCGTCCATCCATCTGGTGCCCTAAGTAATCCTCCTAGGTCTCCCTAATGGCCAGGCCAGCCTAGTTGTGGCACTATAGGTGTTCTACTAAGTGTGTTTGTTACTCTGTTTTTTTAAAAAATGTCATATCAATCCAAAAACTTAGAATTAAATAGGGATCAAAATCTGTGCCTGTTGTTATGAGCTGTATTTTATTTTCTTATCTTTGCCATACCATCGGTATGTTTTATCGTATAATTTATGTCCTGGCTGCGTAGATGAGTGACTGGAAAATGCAAGTAGTTACAGTGCCATAAATCCAAAAGTTACAGCCACAAGAGCATTGTTATGCATATGGGGAACTGATTTTTGGAGTACAGCAAAGATACTGTGTAAATAACATTTCTTCAAATGTGACAAACAGTTGACATGTTCAGTAAATTAGTTTAATTAAAATCCAAAGTGAATTATGATGGGTGAGCTATGCTCTTTTTCAGCGGCTCATAGGAACAAAAGAAAGTTTAATCTTCTTTGGTGTTGGGGGAAGGATGAGGAAACTCCATACAACATATCAAGAGTAGAGATGGGCATGAACAAAAAACCCCTGAACCATGCTGTTTGTGGTTTGTCGCATTTCACAAACCACAAACTTTCATGAACCTGCCCCGGTTCATGAACTGGCTCGTTTGGTTCATGAAAACGTCACATCCAGGTCAGCAAATTGTCACTTCTGGGTCAGCAGAAGGTCTACAGGAAGTCCATCCCCTGTTGCCTAGGAAACTGATAGATCGGCGCCAGGCTGTCTGCAGTGACGAACCAAAAAAATGAACCAAACGAACCAGCCAAAAGTTCACGGCGGTTCATCAGAAATGTCCTCGCTGATGAACCGCTGGTTCACGAACCACGAACCGGCCTGGTTCTTCACGAACTTTGGTTCGTATTTCATTTTGTGCCCATCTCTAATCAAGAATCTTGTAAGTACTTCCTTATGAGGAACAGATCATAAAAATTGTTTGCTGTTTTCTATTTTTAAGAAAGTAGCCCAGAAAAGAATTTTTAAAAAACTGCAAAGAATTTGATTGTAAGAGTTGCAAATGAAGGAGTCAAGTAAGAAATCCTTTGCCTCAAAGTTCTGGAAAAATTAAAGGATTGGTTAATGATCTTTCAGCTTGACTTTGAATTGCGGTGCACTTTCCATATGCAGAACGATAAACATACATTGTCTTAATATTAGAATAGTAATCCTATAAGAGAGCACAGACAAGATTCTACTTTAGGTCAAATAAATTGGAGGCATTAAAACGCGTGGCTTGTTGGGCTCTGTTTTTTGGTTAATTTAAGAGGTTCCCGCTCTTGTATCATAAACTCCTTCCAATGTAGAGGATGCTGAATTATGTATTTTTTAAAAAAGCCCTGTTTCTTAGTACTAAGACAATCGGTTATAATATTTTCTGTTGATAAAGGGATTTTTTTCCTGAAGCATCAGGCCCAAGTAACAACAGCAGCAGCAGCAACAGCTGTGCTACTCTTATACTGCTCTTCTAGACAATTAATAATAACTTTGTGCTTATATACCACTCTTCAGGACAGATTAGTGCCACACTCAGAGCGGTTAACAAGTTAGTGTATTATTATCCCCACAAATCAGCTAGGGAGCTGGGCTGAGATAACTGGCTTACCCAGCAGAGTTACTCCAGCCTAAGCCCATTGAGAACCAGTTTGGTGTAGTGGTTAAGAGCGCGGGTCTCTAATCTGGAGAGCCAGGTTTGATTCCCACTCCTCCATTTGAAGCCAGCTGGGTGACCTTGGGTCAGTCACAGCTCTCTGGAGCTCTCTCAGCCCCACCCACCTCACAGGGTGTTTTGTTGTGGGGATAATAATGACATACTTTGTAAACTGCTCTGAGTGGGCATTAAGTTGTCCTGAAGGGCGGTATATAAATCAAATGTTATTATTATTATTACATAACAGTCATGGAAAATTGAACAGTCTGGATAATCGACATTGCAATTTCTGGGGATGCCAGAGTCGAAGAAAAAGAACAAGAAAAAATGATTAAATATAGAGATCTGGCAATAGAATCCACCCGACTATGGAAGAAGAATGCAACAGTAGTCCCCATTGTCATCGGGGCACTTGGAACCATCTCAAAAACTTTGCAATTCATATGGAAAAACTGCAGCTTTCTGACATAACACCTGCAGAACGGCAAAAGACGGCTCTACTTGGAACAGTGTACATGTTATGCCGATATCTGGTTGATACTTAGGTCTCCGGTGGAAACTTGTATCAGCTTAGCAAGGCCAATCAGTAATCACATGTGAACTCTGCTTATTGTTGATTGTGTTTCGGATATCAACAACAACAACAATCGATTTATATACTGCCTCAAAGCGGTTTACAAAGTATGCTATTATCATCCCCACAACAATCACCCTGTGAGGTGGGTGGTGCTGAGAGAGCTCTTAGAAGCTGTGGCTGACCCAAGGTGACCCAGCTGGCTTCAAGTGGAGGAGTGGGGAATCAAACCCAGCTCTCTTTAGAGAAAGAAACACCAGGAATGGAGCATTTCATAGGCGCAGCGAACCCCTTAGAAAACAGCAAGTTCACAAAATGGCAAGGACTGGATTAGGTGACCCTTGACTCTTCAGCAACCATAGACTGTATGATGTGACTAGAAAGCTTCGGGGGGCAGACTGCTGGTACATTGCAGCCTTCTTTTGCAACCGTAATGCAGGGCTGCTGCGGCAGAATCAGCACCAGGTTGGGGCTGCAGCTCAGCAGTAGAATATCTGCTTTGCATGCTCATGGTCTCTAGTTCAATCCCTGGTGCCTCCAGGCAAAAGGATCAGGTGATATGAAAGACCTCTACTGAGATCCTGGAGAGTTGCTGCCAGTTAGAGTAGTCAGTGTTGGCCCTGATGGACTTATGGTCTAATTTAGTAGAAGGCAACTTCATGGGTTCATTTGTATGTTCAAAAAGAGATTGGCGGCGCCATGAAAAGAGGGGAAGACAACAGAGAAACAGGAGGTCCAGGAGACCATTTCAAAAGAAAGAGGGAAAGAGGGAGTAGCAGGCTCCAGAAAGCCTCTTCTACAACAGTCCTGTGCCAGCAGTAACAATTCCTGCACCCTTTGGTAGCTCTCAGGCTTCTGTGGCACATGGGTTGACTGTGTTAACTGCTCTATCCAGGCCTGAGAATACAATTAAATTCTTGGAGAAGAATTTGTCACTGTTAGCTGACTCATTCTTATGCCTGGAGGTAACCTTTAATATTGTACGTATATGGCCTTTGTCGGTGGGCTCCTTGAAATACTCCTGCCGGAGGGGTTGTGGGGTTATTTATGAGAACAAGATTGCAATTTGAGATCATTAGCTGAGAACCTTGTTTTTGCCATAGGCTGCAAAAATAAGCGTTTGGGTCTTCACAGTTGCAGCTGCGGACGATACAGACATAACATGAATTGAATTGACTTTTAGTAACATGATGCCAAAGCTCCACTTCATTTTCTGTTAGGCAGAAAAACAGGATTAGTATGTCTGGTACATGGTCCTGTTTTCTGTCACACTCAAATGGGCTCCCCCCTTCCTTTTTCTTTTCCATACAAAACAATCTGTCACAGGAAACGGCAAGTACAACGTGCGCATGCTTGCAATGCCCTTTTCACAGCAGTTGGCATTGATGCCAACAGGGACTGATTGGAAGCATGTTGGACTTGCAGGATATCTGTTCGAAAAAGAAATGACGGCCTCGCCCATCCGCCAGCTGAAGAATTCACAACTGCTGGGAGCTGGCCTTGCCTAATTCCCAGAAAGAACATTATCCTAACTGCCAGCTGCTCTGTAGATAGCAGCCAAAGACTGGGGGCTATTTTGTCTTGGGCTGAGCTTGCCTCACTTGGCATCTGTTCCAAATCTGTAAAATGGGAGCAATAATGACTTGTGTCTCAGGGCTGATGCAAGACTGAATGGCATATAGACTGTAAAGCCCTAGCATGCTGGAGGCATAAGCAGACTGTTGTAGAAAGTACTTCTGCACTGTTATTGGGCTAGATACTTTGAAAGCACTAAAGATTTTATGTTTATTTACCCAGCTTTAAAAAAAAGCATCATTTCTATATGGAAAAGGCCAGATTTGATTGTCCATTTCTCTTTATTCATAATATTTGATGATTCTGAAAAGATTGCCATGGAGGTAGAACACAATTACTGGTGAATTCAAGCTTTGTAGTTTTTAAAACACTTGCGTTCTGCATACAAAGTAGCTTGCTCCTTTAAACTTTCATCTCAGTTGCCTAGAAATTCCTCATTATTGTCATTTGCAATAGATAATCGACTAGCCCACCAAGAAGAATAAGCTATTCAGGAGATTAATTTTAAAGAAGTGATTAAATGGGCAGGGCTAAGAGAGGCCTGGATTATATACTGCTAAATATTCCAGCACACATTTGATATGTGACATCTAAGTAGTGTGTGAATTAAGGGCAGTTTGCAAAGTGGGAAACTTTTATATTACTCACCCCACCTCACCATTGACACGCGCAGCACACACATTTTTGCTTTGCAAATGTTAATGATGTAACCTTCACTGGGCAAAGCTTGACCCCATCCCAGCTTCATATATCTAAGCACTTAGCTCCATAGGAGGCTGATAATGGTCAGAATATGGAGGAGCAAAAATCTTCCAGCAGATTCTCTTCTGTGGTTAAATTTTGAACATGGAAAAAGCCTGGCTGTAAAAATGAGTGAGCCAAGGGAAGAAGGGCGCTTTGCCGGGGCACTTTGTAAAAAAGCTGTATGCATAAAAACTGTAGAAGACATGAACCCAAGAGGGGCCAATGACTAATGATGTAGTAACACGATTTTGAGTATCTAATGGATTAGAATATCAAAGATGGGATGCAATAGGGAACACGCTCGCAAATTTGCCATACATCAGACAGTTTGGAGCAGTACAAAATCCCTCAGCATGCAGTGTTTCATATAGATGTGGTGGTAGGCACAACGCAACGCTTTTTAAGACCGTAAAGCTTGAGCTACCCCTACCTGATCCTTGGGCGGAAGAAAGAGATCCAGACTAAACCCAAAGTGACGGTCTCCTGGCTGCTGTACTCCTTGCAAAATAATCTTGACTGGGGGTGGACAACTACAAAGAGCTATTGCTCTTTGGCACTGTCCTAAAGCAGGATGTTGTTTTAAAAGTATTATAGTGAGATTCCTCCTAACATCATCTGCGTTTAGTCTTGGAGCTGGTTTCGAAAGAACTACAGGAACTCTGAAGAGGGTGGATATTTGTAGGGCAGTGGTGGCGGAGGATCACGTTAGTTGAAGGGAGGGAGCTCCTGTTAATGAGATATGGAAGAGGGTGGGTGGGCGGCATTTTCTTGCTTTCCCTCTAGTTGCTTCCCTACATAAGCTGTTTCTAAAAGTGTAGGGTTCTAGCCACATTCTTGAGAATTTGCCCCAAAGGGGAAAGATTTCTGGGGTGGAGAGATTTAGGGCAGCCAGTCCAGATTGCCGTGACTGGAGGGAGATGATGGGTGGAAGAGAGCGGAAATTCTCCGAGGCTTCTATCCCAATGAAATTCAGGAAAATCCACTTTCTATGCAGCTGCTTTCATTTCCCAAGAACATGTCTGTGGCTTGCCTTCTTTGGGGTGTGGCTTGCTACAGCATCCACCCAGCATCCACCCAGTTGCAGCCATTTGGGTTGCTGTGAGCGGCAAGATCTCCTTATCTGACCGAGGTCATACAAGATGGGTCCAAAGAGAAGCATGTCTGCCTGCTCTACAGTTACAGAGCACCCTTCATCAGGGAGCCATGCCGCCATGTCTTCTGGATGCAGGCAAGGCATATGAACACGCGTGAAGCTGCCTTATACTGAATCAGACCATCAGTTCATCAAGGTCAGTATTGCCTACTTGGACTAGCAGCAGCTCTCCAGGGTCTTAGGTAGGAACCTTTAATATCACTTACCTCCTGATCTTTTTTAGCTGGAGATGTCAGCGATTGCACCTGTTGCGTGACAAGCAGATACCCTACCACTGAGACACAGCCCCGCCCCAAGACTTTTGGATTTTCTTTGGTTTTTCTGGAGTTAAGAGAATGTGATTTTTAAAATCCATTTCCTTTTCGACATTTTTGAGCGTTTTAATCCGTGTGGTTCCGCGTCTCAGTATGCATCTTATTACCTAGCCTGAGCCCTTGGGGTGGGGGCAGGCTATAAGTTGAGTAAATAAATTGAAGCTGAACTCATCTTTTTTTTTAAAGGAATGTTTAAAAGCAACAATTTTGAATGATCTAGAGAATAGCATTGTGGCACTCTGATGAGCATGTTATGAGACTGAGTAAATTGGATGTTGGAAATCTTGTCCTCGGAGGTAAGGATAAATAAGCTACTGACGAGATGAGTGATTGGTAGTGTGCAATCCTGAAATTGTCACTTTCATATGTTGGTACACACACCATGGGGAAGCAGGTGACAGAATATCAGTTCCTCGCTGCAAACTGCAGGCGTGTCTTCTGCAGAAATGTACTGGCTCAGTCTGGAGGAAAAAATTCTACATTTTCTAGTGGGTAGACAACGTGGCTGATTTATTAGCTCTTTTCTGTCTCTCAGTTCTTCTGACCCGATCTTCTAGGGTGTGCACGTGCTTCTTTTGGCACATTAAATTGCTGCTCTGACTACTTTTTAAAAGCAGTCATTTGGCCCAGTGCAACCTTGGATCATTTATATCTCTGGAAAAAAAAACACCAGCTGTTACGGCATTTTTTCCAGTCTCTCCAAATAGCTCTGCATCATCTTATCTTCAGGCCTGTTCAAACAATCCCAACACCAGGAGAACTGCATAGAGGCAAGTGCAAGAAGGCCATGCAGCATATATTGCAAGGTGCATGTTTACATGTGTATGTTTGTATATCTGATTCCTGCTTTCTTTGCAGCCAGAGAAAGGTTACATCAGTGCTTAGTTCTCGTGGACCCTTCTTACATGCCCAGGGTAAGGCCAATTGCCACCTTGGGGTCAGGAAGCAATTTTCCCCAGGCCAGTTTGGCTAGGGATCCTGATGGTGTTTTGCCATCTTCTGGGCATGGAGCAAGGGTCACTGTGTGCGTGTGCGTGTGTGTGCGTGTGCGTGCATGTGTGTGTGTGTGAGTCCTTGGCAGGTAGAACCCTCCAGTTCTCCGCAGCAAACATGCAGGTGTATTGGTTGAAGTAACTTCATTAGAGATCCATCAAGTTCAAAGTGCTCAGACATGTTCATTGACAGAAGTGACGTAACTGGGGTTGGTGAGGTTAGGTATAGGGAACATTCCTGCCATCAGGATGAGGGCCATTAAAGTTTTTGGGAGCAAAAGAGTCAGGAGGGTTGTCAGGGAAGAGCTAGGTTTAAACTAGACAGAACAAAGAATGAAATCATCTCAGTTCCCAAAAAAGATACATTTTGAGCTGGCTGCAGCCAGCCTTCAAGGCCACTTCTGGAGGCAGCGGAGAAAGAGAAAGTAAATACTTGAGAGATAACCTACTGCCTTAACATCAATAAGAAACTTCTTATGCCCTCAGAGGACCAGTACAGAACACAGAATGTGTTCATGGCAGATATGCAGACAGAATACGTTCATGGCAGATATGCAGACAGGCATATATCACTGTGCGTGAGCACGTGCATATGTGTGTGAGGGAGGGAGGGATGGAGTTGTGAATTTCCTGCATTGAGCAGAGGGTTGGACTAGATGACCCCGGAGGTCCCTTCCAACTCTATGATTCTAGGTGCGAAGATTGCAGGAATCTTGGATGCTTGCCTACATCAAATGTAACATTTCATGCATGGCAGGAAGCAAAAACAAGATCTACCTTTTTAGCAGTGAGCATGTATGAGGCACATTGGTTCAAGTTCTCTGGAGTCATAAATGTAAGCATTAATGACAGTATTGATGTGATGTCCCCGATTTTAAGGGATATTTTGAGGGGCCGTTCCATAAATTGTTTTGTAAATAGTTTGAGTATCAAAGGGTCGGATGAGGTTTCATCAGTCCCAAGAGTATATGGGAGCTGTGTCTGGAGGGGGTTTCTCCACCTTTACAGCTCTCTTTTCTCTGTGTGTTGAAGAAGCACTATTTCCTTTCGCCCCTTTACATGCAGACTGATCCAAAGCAGAGTAACTCCAGTGCTGAGTGTTTTCTGAACAACAGAATCGGAAAATCTTCTGTGCAATAATTGAACCGTGTCTTGAGTTTAATGAGAGTAGAAAACTGAAGACTTCATGCAGGACAGGCTTAAAACAAGTGGATTTACAGTATAGAAAATAATGTATTTGTCAAATGATACGTTACCATTTAATTAGTAAACACAGTGAAGAAGCAAAAGTCAAGGACCGAATGATATTTACTGTAGTGTATTATTGATTATGTAGTGTAAATGCACATTCTCATTACTGTGGAGCAGCGTTCCCCACTTAAAAGCTAAGCATTGTGAAGAGTGAAGGATTGTACAGCTTCTTCCATGTATTCCCCTCCATAAATTCCTTCTCAAGAGTTTAACAGCCTTTCATACCTTTAAGTGCATTGGGGAATGAAGTCTGGTCCGGAAATATTTGTCCACAACGTGCTTGGAAATGCCTGTTGCCCTTGGTGAGGTACATCTTTACCACAACAAACCCTGAGGTGGATGCTACCACTGTTGCTACAGAAGTGAGAGGAAGGAGGACTCCTTTTGGCTTCCCCCTTCAAGACTACTCCTGGAGTGATTCCGCACACGTTGGATAATGCACTTTCAATCCTCTTTATAGATCATTTGGAACGGATTTTTTGTGTGTGCGGAACAAAAAATCCACTTCAAACGATTGATAAAGTGCATTGAAAGTGCATTATCCAACGTGTGCGGAATCAGCCCTGGAATCAGGGGATGGGACGTAGGCTGCTAAGAGGAATGGAACTGGGTAAAATCACCCCTCCTTCTCCTTGTGCCAGTGGAAAACCTGGTAAGATCCAACCTTCTGAGGTGCTTGTGTTACCCAAATAGGAATCTTCTTGTGAGCGGAGAGAATTAGCATTAAAGGAGACACAGCGAGAGGGGGTAACTAGGGATCTCCGCCAATGTATACCAGGATCGTTCCCTTAGAGAACTCTCAAATGAACAGGCAGATGTTTAAAAGGAAAGGTTTCTTTATTAACAGAGGAATAAGATCCAAGCATACAGAAAACACACACAGCATATGCACACAGATAACTAAAAAAACAGTGGGGGAATGGGAAAGCAGTTTCAGGGAGGGATGTAGTTACCAGTCTTGAAGAAGGTCTGTGGAGGAGCAGCAAAATGACCGGCACTTTACGGAAGGGGAAGAGAGGGCTCAGATATAATCTGAGTGTGTGTGGATGGGTCCCAGAACACACACTCACTGCACATGGCAGAGGGCAGCCCAGTTATAGTGGAAAACGTACCCTGGGGTAGACCAATAACTTGCCTCAAAGATAATGGCTTGTCCGGAGCTTTGGACAATAGGAAAGGCTTAATGACTCTACCTGAGGTTGAGAAAAGGTGTGAATGGGGCTTGATGACCCAACAACTTTTGGATGGGGAGAGCTATCAGGTCCCCGAAAAGCCCAGATTGAGAAGGTATGGAGGGGCATTTGTGAGATAAAGCAGGAACTCCTGGAAGACCTTTGTTTCACTTAAGTGGTCCTCTGGGGTGTGGAGGAGTAGCTAGTCAATCTGACACACCTTCTGACAATTTTCCAACTCCAGCTGGAGCTGGCATCTGTTCTGCATGGACAGGCAGTGTTTTGCGCTTAAAGCAAATGAGGGAAAGCGGTTTATGATATTCCGTATCCATAAGCTGCTCTTTTCCAGAGGGAGTCTGACTGCTAACCATGGCTTTTTTTCAGCTGAAACATGGTGGAACGGAGTTCCAGCACCTCTTGAAAATGGTCACATGGCCAGATCTCCAGACAGAGGGGAGTTCAGATTGCCCTCCGCGCCACTGGTGCGGAGGGCAATCTAAGCTACCCTCTATCTGGAGATCAGGGGGTGGGGCCACTGGCCATGTGACCATTTTCGCCGAGGGCGATTTAAACTTTAATGTCCCTCTTGTTCCAGCTGACCCCAAGTGACATCATTGTGCGGTCCTGAGTTCCACCACTGAGTTCCACCATCTCTTTTCCCAGAAAAAAGGCCCTGCTGCTAACACTTGCAGTTCTGTTTAATTTTCCGAGCAAGACTTAAATGTTGGTTCCTGTGCAGAGGAAGGTTTTCAGAGCCACAAATTGCAGCAAACTGTACTCATTTTAAGCCCCACTGGTGGTATCCATCTCTCACGGACATTGTTCAGATGTCATTTCATGCTCCTCACTAAAGGTTTCCGATGGCATTTTGCTTCCATAGTAGGAAAGGACATGGTAAAATCTGGACAAATACGTATGCCACTGATGGGACTTTCCAGTTGTAGGGGGCAAGAAACTCCATTGCGGAGATTAAAAACAGGAAAAGAATCAGGCACTCAAGTAGGCTGATAGACTTCAGATGTTAAAATGGAAGTTTAGCAAGTTTCTACTCACAGATAGACTTATGTTGAATGAAGATGAGTATTAACTATTTATACAGACATACATATCCCCCAGTGTCTAAAAAAGAATATACCCCAGCTTTCCAAACTTCTAGATTCTGGACTACTATTGAAAAGGTTTTCTCTGACCTGAAACCCATCACCGATTATGACAATCTAATGTGACATCACAATAGGCCACCTTTTATTGCACTATATAAAATGCCAGATCCTTATATGCCCTGTGTAGTAGTGCATTAGTGACACTTAAAAAATTTTTAGCATCCAACATGGAGTATGTAAAACTAGATATAAAACTCTATAAATTTCTGTAGGGTAATATAATATCCATTAAATATATGTTGTAACTCCAAAACTTCTGTTACCCCAAAGCTTTCTAAAACTGACTGAAAACAGAAAGGGGCTTCCAAAAGGTATTCATACTCAGGTTTGTTGGTGTCCAGTTGTCATCTTTTGTTTCTCTGCAAGCCATTTTCGGCACCGTGGAGATTATATATGGTGTTCTACTTCTCAATGAAAATCAATGGTCATTAGATGTGTGTCTTATTAGCAGCCCCCTGGTATCTTACGAAGGTGCCATTATCTGCAATCTTTTATAGTTCTGTTGTGCTCCACTACAGAGAAAGGAAAGGTCTCTTATTTCTAAATTAACAAGACAAAAATAGTTTGTTGAGCTAGACTACATGTCACCTTCAAGTAACTAAAAATTAGCACTTTTCCTCTGTCATGCAATGAAGAAGACCTTGCCATCCATTCATTTCTGTTGTCAGAGATGAAATTGTAGGAATTCTTAAGTAGCTGAGCTTTCCCCTTTTTCTATACTATTAAAAAGCATGTTTGAACAATACAGAAAACTCAGTTAAAGGCTGCAGTACTTTTGTGTTTTTTCCCACCTAACATAATTTTAAATGGCTGTGGTTCCGATCCTAAGCTGCATTTCTGTTCTCGGTAGATATTTTTGCTTGGGGCTGGCTAGCTGAGGGCAACGTACAATAATGTGTGTTGGCAAGTGGTCAATAAAGCTAACTGTACATATTTAGAAGGCTGGATAACTTGCTGAAGTTACTGTGGATGGCAGCTGAAGTTTTCAGGGGACAATTTATACTTCCCTTCTCCTCCCCTTTTTGACCCAAACAGGCCCCTTATTTTAACAAAACAATATTGTTCTTGTATAGAAGAGTTAAGGAGCTTATTTTGGTAGACAGGTAAAAACATAAAAGCGTAATGGTTTTTCACAGCCAAGCTGGGCTTCGGATCTCTTAAGAATTCCTATAGTGTCACTCACATGCCCAGGGTTACAGAACTGAGGGTCTGCTCCTCTGGTGAGAGAGATGGAATTATTTTATCTGTGAAAGGCTCAGTAAACACTGGGATCTTTGATCCTTACACCTTCACCTCGCTGATGAGGATAGTGGAAACATGGACCTTATCTGTTTAGTTCCTACACTTTTCCAGGCAGTGCCTAGCCAGGAGGGTTGTGGGGCAGGGTAGCAGTGTCCTGGGGAAAAAATAAACCCTCATCCATATACAGAAATTTCTTATCATAGAGTTTTGGTGATTCCTAGAGATACATGGAAGTATGGTAAGAATTCCCGGCTTTACCATAGAGCATTTTGTTTGTTATTCCGGGTATGTCTAGGAATTGCCAGAACTCTGTGGTAAGAACGCCTTCTAAGCAGAGGAGGCTTTATTTCTCTTTTTAATTTTTCTCCCACTGCCTCTTCAAGCAGTGGTGGGCAACAAGACCTGGACTGGGGGATCCCCTAACCCACCAGAGGCTTGGCAGCCCTTCTGGAAACCCTTGTTTGGTGTAGTGGTTAAGAGCATGTGCAGAAACCCCCTGCAGAACCTCACCGAGTATAGAGTTCACAAAGGAATAACAGATGATTAAAAATTTAGCAAGTTGCATGATGTGGCGGTACTGCTTTACTCTTTGATATAAATCAGAAAGTAAAGTTTAGGGTGTGAGCCAGTTTGGTGTAGTGGTTAGGAGCCTGGGACTCTAATCTGGAGGGCCGGGTTTGATTCCCCACTAGAGATGGGCACGATCTGAATTACGATTTCAAAAATGCCCCGATTTTGGCATTTTCACCATCGTGACTCAGCTGATTGGTTCTGCCCATGGCAACCGATACAGCTGTCGGGAGTTTGCTAGTTCGGCACTTGATCGGATGGGTCAGTTTCAGTTCGCAATTGCAGACTTTCTGGTGCTAGTAATTAATTCCCGGGGCAACGGAGTCAGGGAAATGAGCTGTTTGCCTTCCTTCTGTCGCCCTCGAAACACGAATGGAAGCCCAGCTTTCCTTGATTAGCAGGCTTCCTTCCAAACACGGAGCAGCAACCCAGGGGAGGGAGGGGGAAGAGGGTGGGCACAAAGGAAAGGCAAAAGGCAGCGCGGGAGGCTGGGAGGCCGCCTGCGCCGTTCGCCTTTCCCCAGGACAAGGGGCGTGTGGGCAAGCCAGCCGCCCCTTGTCCTGGGGAAAGGCAAGAGGCAGCGCGGGAGGCTGGGAGGCCGCCTGCGCTGTTCACCTTTCCCCAGGACAAGGGGCACGCGGACAAGCCGGCCACCCCTTGTCTTGCGGGGCAGGTGAACGGCGCGGGCAACCTCCGAGCCACTCGTGCTGCTGCCAGCTCCACAGCGCACCGGGACGAATGGCTTGCTGCGTGGGCAGGGGCGACTCAGGAGCACGCGCGTTCGCGGGCGCAACAGCCTGACTACGGTTGCTCTGGGTGCTGGCCTCCTCGATTTCCGATTTTGGACCGGAAACGAGACGTGATCGGTTAGAATTGGGAACCTGCGTTCTGCAGCAGCCCGGATCCACGATTGGCTTGATCGGGATTTATTTTTGGATCGTGCCCATGTCTATTCCTCACTCCTCCCCTTGAAGCCAGCTGTGTGGCCTTGGGTCAGTCACAGCTTCTCAGAGCTCTCTCAGCTCCACCCACCTCAAAGAGTGTTTGTTGTGGGGATAATAATGGCAGACTTTGTAAACCGCTCTGAGTGGGCATTAAGTTGTCCTGAAGGGCGTTATATAAATCAAATGTTGTTTTTGTTGTTATTATTGAATCAGACCCTGAAGATGAGGAAAGTCAAGGTCTCATCATTCTCTCTTTATCTCAGCCCTAACCTATAGCCTCCCTAAGGTATCCTAACCTGTCTACAGGAATTGCCGCTTAGAGATCCAGTGTGGACAATGATGCTCAAGGGTAACACAAAGAGGAATATTTTTTTCCCAGTTCGATGCAGAAATAGAAAATAGAAATGAACCAAACCACCACTGAATTATTGTCTCCTGTTCCTTTTCTTTGTGTATTGTTCTTTAAAACTAACTCCCCCTTGAAGCAGGTGCCTGCTACTCAATACATAGAAAACTTCCGGAAAGTTAGTAAATATCTGAAAGCTGGCTAACACAGTTTGTTCAGATGCATTTTGGGCACGATCCAGGGGTGATTTCTCCTGCACAAACTCCACTAAAATGAATAGGATCTTCATAACAGCACTGCAGAGTCCATCTGGCACTGTCCTTTTCTTTCCTTTTGCCAATTGCAAAACACTGTCTTCATTCAAAGGGCCTTTAGGTGATAGGTTTTGAACATCTTCTTTTGCTAACCTGTGGAGCATCTGGATTTTGATGCTGTCTTCTTTAATCAGTTGTTTTTAACTTGGTATTTTTAGGTTACGAAGGGTCTTAAAATATTTATATAGCATTGATTTATATTGTGTTTGTTCTAGCCCACTTTGGTAGTCCAGTAGGAGGGATAGGCAAGCTGTAAAGATTTTTAATACATGGATGGATGGATGGAAGGAAGGAAGGAAGGAAGGAAGGAAGGAAGGAAGGAAGGAAGGAAGGAAGGAAGGAAGTTGTGCTAGAGAACTTCATACTGGATTGTACCTGAGGATTGAAAAAGCTGTCCATTGTTCAAGTTAATTTGGTTCACTTCTCTGCCAGCAGACATTGACTGAAGTATTGTTAATGTTTCTGGTAGTGTAAGTTTAAATAATCTGTTCTGTTAATTATAGAGCTCTCTGTACTGGACAGCCTCTTCTGTTCATTTTTATTCCAAAAAAGCTGTGAGTTTAAATGCACTAAGTGAACTCTTAGTAATAGTTATGATAATTCTGTGTCCCACAAGATTCCTACTGCATTGCACCACTGATACACGTACTACCAGTTTTGAACAACTGCTCTGAGACATGGCATGGTCTGAAATGTAATCCTCCTAAAAAAATCTCGACAAGGCAATCTCTGACTTTGAAAAGCTCAAATCCTGAAACTCTTGTTGGTTTTTAAGGTGCCCCTGAACTTAAATGTGGTTCCCCCTCTCAGAAAGGAACCCAATACAAATGGTAAGTTCTTCCTTTTTTCTAACAGTGGAAAATTGTGAATCTTAAAGACTAACTTAGGAATGATAATTTGTCATTTAAAAGATTCTTTGTTCTCCAAACTGCAATAATTTTTGCTTTCAGACAAATTCCAATTGCAGCTAGCCATGGGGAACTAACAAGTCTGCTGAGAAAAGGAAGACTATGGGAACCAAATTCTTCAGGCCTGGAGGAGGTCCATGCAACCCGGTATATTTTCATGTCAAGACTAACAGTAAAAACTCTTCGCTGTAAGTCTGGGTAGTTTGAGGCGAGGGGGCAGAGGGATAGAATGAGCTTCATGAAACTCTGTACTAGAGATACAATGAACAGCTGGCTTCTCAGACCTCAAGCTCAGGACATCAGAGGCATTGGCCTTTGGGATAAGTTTCAGTCCAGAAGAGTTAAAACAGTCTCAGAAAGGACAGCCTAATCTCCAATATCTCTCTGTTATGAGCTGGCAGAAGAATTCTTTTTTGATTAGCATTGCACCAATGGCATGATGTCACTTCCAGCAAATACCCAATTTTACCATAGAGTTTTGTCCAGATCCTAGAGCATCTCACCAATATCATGCCAGCAATGTGACTTCGCTTCTTGGTATTTACTGGAAGTGATGTTGCACTACTGTCATTGACATTATTCCACCCCATTCCTACTCCCTCCCTCTCCTGCTGGTTGCCAGATGAGGGCTGGCAACTCTAATGCCTGGACACATAAGTGACTTTCCTTGGAGGCAATGTTGTGGAAAATGAGAAAATAAAACTTCTTGATTTGCTGGAATTAATTGAGCTGTGGTTATCATTGGACTAACACTCTGGGTTAGGGTTTTTTTCTTTCGATGGCAGATGTTCTTTACGGAGATTATTTTCTTGTTGTCTGAATGACACTCCAATTTGCAACCTGGCTCTCTACAGTAATCCTAATAAGGGTCTAATAAGGAGAGCAATTTATTTCCTTTCTCTCAGTAAAAATTGCTGCAGCTTTCAAGCCATTATGATGCCTACAGCCTGGCAACAACAGCAGAGGAATAGTACCAGAGGAATTTCTGGTGTACCAGGAGAAAATTAACTTGTGGTTCTTTTTCTATCTGATTTCCTTTTCCTTAACATTTTTTCGCACAACCCAGTCTATAATTTACTTTGGTATCTGTGTTTTTTATAATTCACCATGCACAAATTGATGAATTTGTGCAGGAACTTCATTGGTGCTGGAGAGTGCTCTCAAGTCATAGCTGACTTGAAAATCCTGCTGGGGTTTTCATGGCAAGAGACCGACAAGTGGTTTGCCATTGCCTGCCTCCCCAGCCTTGGTCTTCGTTGGAGGTCTCCCATCCAATTACTAATCAAGGCTGACCCTGCTTAGCTTCTGAGAGCTGACGAGAGCAGGCTCACCTGAGCTATCCAGGTCAGGGTAGAAACTTCATTATTCAGTGATATAAAAAGAACTTTTTGTTACTATTTGGGGAGAAAATTATGCGTACCCCTCCATCAGCTGAGAGGTGCAAACTTTTCTCCCCTTTCATCACTTCTCCCAACTCCAGTGAGGATTGGTTTCCATCTTAATCTCTGATTGTTTCATATTGTATAAAGCAACGTTTCCCAAAGCAGCTTGCTGGTGACTCATATTTCCTACTCTCTATAAACAATTTGACAGCCTTACAAGCCAGCTTGGCGTAATGCATCTTATATATCTCTGTCCTTTGCCTGTGGCACATCCAAGATCTAATGGGCTGTATACTTTTGTGGGCTGGACACAATGCAGTCTTATCCTTTGAATCTACTGGCCAAAGTCTGGCCTCTCTGCAGATCACAAAATCTACACAATAGGGTAACCACAGCTACAATTTACATTTCTGCAAATCCAGGGGATGTTAATAACATCATGAAATGACATTCTGTTTGTTACTTTGGTCATTGAAAGAATGTAAAGGCTTGGGGTCAGACTCAAATTTTGCTAAAACCACCAAAGATAAAGAGATCTGCCATTGTGGGGCAATCACCAAGAACTTCTCATTACACGCCCTTACTCTTAGAAAGGGAATTGTCCGGGGTCTGAGGCTCTGCCCCCGGATTTAACGAGAAGGGGAGGGGAGACAGCCAGATGACCACCGCTCAGCTGCAGCTGCCCAGACAGACACCAAGACCCTGTCACACCCAGCAACAGAGGAAAGAAAGGAAACACCCAAGCCCCAGAGAGTCAAACGGGGCAGGGGAATGCCAGCCAGCCCCACCCTCTGGTGGGAGAATAGGAGCCCAAGCCAGGAGGGAGAGGGCACAGGCATCAGAGATGACCAGACAGCAAGATCACCAACAGTAGCTGAAGGACAGCAAAGACAGCACAGGGCCACACCTCAACCATTAGGCAGGCTAGAGAAGGCTGGAAAGGAGAAGCTGGGAACAGAGCAACCTCAGGTGGGGCTGCCTGAGGCAGTCAGCAAAGGAAGCCCAGCAGCCAGCAAAGGAGGCACAGATTTGACTGCCCAGAGCAGCCAGCAGAGTAACCCCAGGTGTTGCTGCCTAAGACGTCCAGGGCTGAGGCTAAAGTGCTGGAGGGCATGGCTGGCAGGTGGAGCTAGGAATGGATGATGAGATATAAGGGAAGTCCACCCACAGGAGAGGGTGGGTTGTTTAGGAGCGGAGGAGGAGAGAGAGGGAGAGCATGAGAGATGGAAGGAGGAAGAGCAGAGGGGCTGAAGAAGGGAAGGAACAACAAGCTGGAAGCAGGAGGAGGCAGCCGGGAGTCAGCCAGGTTGAGCAGGCCTGCAAGTGGATTGAGAGGGAGTGAGGGTGAGGTATACCCCTCCTCCTGCCATGGAGCAAGGCACTGCAATATCCCTGGTAGCTGCCTGGAGTCGAAGTCAAGTGCGCTGGCATACAGCACCGCGGCGTCCGTACTAGAATCTGACAGGAATGAATATTGCTTTTCTCCAGATCCTGGAACACTTCCTCTTCTCCCCCTCTCATTTAGTTCAAGAAATGTTCACCAAATTAATATTTTTTTCATATTGTCTTCACGAAAGCAAGCACAGGGATTCATCTGCACAAAAGTGTAGAGTTGGGCAATAGCACCTACTTCTGAGCAATAGCAGTCTCCAAAATCTAAGGCCACTGATTGATTAAAAGAAAGCTTTGTAAAAATTTCAAGAGCTTTTTCTAGAATAAAAAGTAAGCTTTGGCCGATTGGCTTTAGAAAGAGAGAGGTTGCTATGCATCTGTAACAAATCGTAGACCTTGTTAGGTTACCAAGTCTGAGTTGTAAATTCCTGGAGTTTTAGGGTTGGAGCTAGGGAAGGAGCAGTTTGGAGAGAAGAGGGCCCTCAGCAGGGTAGAATTCCATAGTGTCCACCCTTTAAAGCAGCCAATTTCTGCAGGGGAACTGATCTTGCTAGTCTGGAGATCAGTTGTAATTCCAGGAGAGCTCCAGGCCCGGCCTGGAGGTTGGTGACCATTCGGAAAGTCATCCCCCCCCCCCCCAGTTTTCTCTTCTTGTGGATTTCCCAGTATTGGTTAATTCTTACATAATTCAAGAAGAAAACCATAGAATTCTGGTTTTTGTCACTTTGAACACACCAAAAAATAAAACTAGATTATTTTTCTGATGAAAAGCACCAAACTTCCTGTCACCCATTTTATTTCAGATATTTATCTCTTTAAGCTTTGCTGTGATAGATTTCATAATTACCAATTAAAACATTACATATGAATTAAAGCATTAAAGCAGAGTAAGTGAGGGTTGCTTTTAATTCATTTCCTAATTATTCTTTCTCGTAAGAGTGGGATTGACTGAACCCTATCATAAATAATTACATTAGTCCCACATTTAGTCATTTATTGCTGTGAATTATTTTTAATTACAAGAAAATTCTCTCTTTACAGAAGCAGATATTTCCACTCCTCGTTTTGGAAAACCAGTTCAGACAGCATCAATGGGATCTGAACAGTTAATTTCTGGGCAGTTGAGTTAAATAAATTTTAACTGTTGTTCACCAATAAGTTAACCCCAGAAACAGTATCCATCATTAAAACGAAATCTCCCTAATCAAGATGATCTCATCTTGGAGAGAGTGCTACCCAGAATGCAGGCCAGTATCTGTCTAATTTTTAATCTAGCGGAGACTTTCCAGGATCACATCTGGGACTGGAAGAGATTAAACAGTTAAGCTAGGCTGTAATTGGTTCTAATACTGGAGTCCGTAGCCCAGAAACATAACCGCTATAATAACAGAAGGCATTTTTTGCTTCATTCTCAGAGTTTGTTTTTATTTTAGCAGCTCCCTAATGGAAAATGTAATTTTAATATACACGATAAGCATGGATAACATTAGACTGTTGATTTAAAGTAGACCCCTTAAAGAAAGAAATTATCTTTTCTCCAGTCTAGTTCTGGTAAATAATGAATTAAAAAAAAAAAACATTTCTGGTTTCTTGCTCTGTTATAATGATCATGCAGGTCTTAATGGAAGAATAAATCCTCTTTTTTGTGTTTGTGGAAAAAAGGATTCCCCATTCTTTGTTGATTTCTGTCTTTGAGAGCCAGCAGAGAGAAATAGAAATCCTTGTATTTTGTAAAATGCAAAGTTAAATGTATCTTAATATAGCAGAATTGACTTGACTTCGGACGATGAGCAGAGTAATCAAATTAATTGCTTAAAGAGAGTGTCTTTAAGCCACCAGACCCTGTTTTTTTATGCCTGTGCATTTAGGGTTTATGGGGCAGGAGCACTTACTCTGTTCACATTTCCTGAGAGCAAAAGGGAATTCTGCTGTTAACTTTTATTCTGTTACTTCCTTGCTGCTTACCTCTGCCATTTGTGGCTGATGGTTACACTCAGTCTGGTTGGGGGCTTGACATTTGCTTCATGTAGCCGCTGCCGCCACCACCCCCCCCCCCCCACACACACAAAAGAAAGGTAAAAAAAGAACCAACTTGCATCAACAGCGCCTCCTAACAATTGTGCCACAATTTTGTCACATTGCCTTCATTTTCATGCCGGGGAATGTATGGTCTTCTGTCGTGTTATTTCTGGAGCTTTGAACTAACTGAAGCAGGGGCCTAGCTTCCTCGGGACCCAAATGTGGGAATTCTCGGTAGTCTGTGCTTCCAATAAATGTGCTAGAAGGTAAAATCATAGACCTTAATAAACTGCATAATAGTACTACATTCAAGTCAAAGTAATTCCTCGCAGAGCAAGGAAACACCCTAAAGTGAATGAACAAAGCCTGCCATTCAAGAAATTTATTTTGATCAAAAATAAAATCTGCATTTATGAAGGATTGCATTCTTCCGAGATCCATCTGCCATATCCATTTGTCCTTCATTAAGTGATAATTAGATGATTCGTGTCTCTTATGAGATGAGATTTGGGAGTCAATAGTGTCTGAGCAATACAAAACGGGTGAATTTTCCATTGATGGCTGGGGGAAGAGTAATTTGGGAACATACATGTTAAGATTCTTTCTCTGGGGGACTAGAATACTTGTCAGCTAGCTAAAACGTGCACGATCTGCCTTGGTCAAAGCCTAACATTTCTTCACTTCTTTGTAAATCTGGGCAGAGGGAAGAGTCACAGGCGAGTAGGAAAACTGATAATGTATCAGCTAGAAGGTATCGGCAAATGCTTTCCCCTTATTTAACATGCTGCATAGCTTCCTTTCAGGGCTTTTTCAGGTATCAGGCATGCTGATTCTGCACCTGACATCTGAGATTCACTTCTGCACATGCTGAAGTGAATCTCCACACAGATTGTCGCTAGTCGAAGCATCAGGCTTGGCAATCACAGATTTACCCCTGTTGCAGTGTTTAAAAGAGCCTCACATTCTGCGGTAGGTGCTTTCCCCATGCAGTATCTTCCCTACTACTTGGGGCTTAGCGCTCCTGCTCAGTCATCTGCTGGAGGATCTGACATCTGGCACGAGCCTTAGAACTGGGATATGCTATGTTTGTTCCCTGGACAGTGATTTCGGTGAGCCATTGATCAATATGTCAGTCAAGTGAATTATGCTGTGTGGCAATCTGGAGTGGCATCAGCTACTCGGGGCAAGCTGGGGGAAAATCCCATGTTGGTTCTTAGAGAAACTATTTATTACTGTCACTTGGGAACAGGAAGATTGGTTTTTAAAGTAGCAAAGACAATCATCTGCTTCTTAGCTTTTGTGCTTTCTGCTATTTTCAGTCAACAGTGGGGAAAACAACCTGGGTCCTAGGATTCAGCTGTTTGTAGAGTTAACAGGTTCCCCCATCAACTGGTGGGGGATTAGGGGAACTTACTAGGTTCAGAGAGCTTGCTGGCAAAGTCATTATGTTGTTAGTGACACACTGGCGTCATTCCCTGTACTCCAAGAAGTGACATCAGTGTGTTGTTGGCAATGCTCTGATTTTGGACAAAACTCTATGATTTAACCACAGAGTTTTGTCCAAATGCCAGAGCATCCCTGGCATCCCCCGGCAACTCTCTGACATTGCTTTTGGGCACACAGGGAGCAATATTAGTGCCAGGGTTGCCAACCTCTAGATGGTGACTGGAAATCTCCTGGAATTACAACTGATCTCTAGGTGAATGATCAGATCCCCTGGAGAAAATGGCTACATCGGAAAGTAAACTCTGTTTATTTTATTTTATTTATGTCATTTATAGTCCGCCTTTCTCACTGAGACTCAAGGCGGATTACACAATATGAGATTAGTACAATCCGTATCAAGGACATTTCCATAAACAGTGCCTTAGGGTAAATAGATACAAGTTTAAAAAGACATAGCGTTAGCAAGGATCCAATGCAAAGTAGAATAAAATACTGAAACAGAACATAATCACTTCTAGGATTGACGTTAGACAACTTAAAGCACAGATAGTACATAGGAGTACATATTTAAAGCAAAAGTTAATGGTTAAGTTTATGGTCCCTAACTCATTAGTGAAGCATCTGAGACCCCATCCCTACAATACAGCCCTCCCATTTGAGTAAAAAGCCTTTTTGAATAATTCAGTTTTGCATCGTTCGTGGAAAACCAGGGGACTGGGAGCTCTCCTGACCTCCTCAGGCAGGCCGTTCCACAGGGTAGGGGCCACCACAGAGAAAGCTCGTGTACAGGCTGCTGTTGATTTCGTCCATGTGCAGCGTGGCACCTGCAGGAGACCCTGTTCAGATGAGCAAAGCTGCTGTACAAGAAGGGAGGGAGGCAGTCCCACAGGTATGCCCGACCAAGGCCATGAAGAACTTTGTATGTAATAACCAATATCTTAAACTGAGCACGGTAACTGATAGGTAGCCAATGGAGTGACTGCAGGATGGGAGTGATGCTCCTGCTCGCTCCTGATAACAGTCGAACTGCAGCATTTTGCACTAATTGGAGCCTTCTAGTTAGCTTAGATGGGAGACCTATGTATAATGCATTACAATAGTCAAGCCTTGATGTTAACTCCTAGGCTCTTAACCAAGTCAGCGAGGGTCAAACAAACTCCATCGAAAGTGGGGAGTACAATATCCTTCAAGATCTCTGCCTTCTCAACAAGCATCCCTTCAGTCTAGTCTGGGTTCAATTTCAATTTGTTGTTTTTCATCGATTTCACCACAGCTGTCAGGCAGCAATTTAAGATTTCTACTGCATCCTGTGGGGACCTAGATAGCGAGATATAGAGTTGGGTGTTATCTGCATATTGTTGACAACCAACTCCATAGCTCCAAATGAGTTCTCGTAAAGGCATTACGTAGAGGTTGAATAACACGGGAGATAAGATTGCGGCCTGCGGAACCCCGCAAGATAGTTCCCATTGTGGAGATAGCTGATCTCCAACGGCCACCCTTTGAGTCCGTTCCATGAGAAATGATTTCAACCAGTCCAGGGCACATCTTACAATGCCCACTTCTGTTTCTAAATGCCTCAACAGGATTGATACTGATACTGTGTTGATAAGAATGTAATGAGTTCCCCAACCATCCCCTGCTGAGGCACCAACCAGACCCTGCTTAATAGAAGGAAGGTTGCTGCATCATTCGGACCGTTCCTCTGAGCCATATAGTAGGGTAGTTGCCATCTGTGTTTCAGTAGTTTCTGTGGCTTTAATAAGTGGCACAAAAAGTTCTCTAGGTGAACCTCTCCTCAAATTTCCCTACTTGAAGCTGGCAACTCTAGTCAGGACACCGCCAATCCTTCCGTTTCCTACCATCCCCCCGCTGGGCAGCAGGGCAGCACCAGAGGGGGCTTGGCAAGCTTGACTCTTCTCCACAGCAAATGCTATTTGTCATCCACATCCTGTCTGTGAATTTTGCACCATTCCCCAGAACGGAAGACCGCTGTAAACTGTAAGCTCTCAGGTCTCAAAAAGGATGTTTCAAAGCAACTTCTGTTATCATTGGCTCCGTTAATAGTCGCCTGTCTGTCAAGTGTTGCTGTTTTGATTCAAGGCATTGGAGGATGCTCTTGGCTGTATATAGCATTAGCATTCTTTTGTTCTACTGAGTCTGCCTTGATGCTAAACACCAGCTTTAAAAAAAACCTTTTCATTCTATTCCTCACAGTCATAAAGCTCAAACCTACTTTGTAAAGGGATCATAGCTCAGTGGTTGATCAAATGCTTTGCATGGGTCATGTCCCTGGCTCAATATTGTAAAGAAGTGTTTCCCAACATTCTGATAGCTGGGGTACAAAAAATTCTTAGTTCAAACTGGAATTAAACTTCACTCTTACCCATGAAAACACTTACTCCTCCTCTGACTGGAAGAAGGCATGCAATGAGATGACAGGCAGTGATTAGTGGAGGATTGGAGAGAGTCGCTTCTTAGGTGGAATTATTGTGGTATTTCACAAAAGAGATGAGAATCAATGGACGTTTATCCAGGAAACCACAGAGAATACATACGTGGCCTTCTCTTAGGGCAGCAAGATATGAGTCCAGTGGTACCCAAGAGACTAACAAGATTTTCAGAGTGGTAGCTTTCGAGATTCGGAGCTCCCTTCTTCAGACATAACTAGGAAGGAACTTGCCTTAGGGGAGGGGCTAATGCCTCAGGGGTAGAACATCTGCTTGGCATGCAGAAGGTCCCAGGTTCAATCCCCAGCCTCTCCAGTTCAAAGGACCAGGTTACAGATGATGTGAAAGACCTCCTCTGCCTGCTGCCAGTCTAAGTAGACAATACTGACCTTGATGCACAAATGATCTGATTCAGTGTAAGGCAACTTCATGTGTACATGTACTTTGGACACATGTTGTACGTGGCAGTAAGGAGCTTGAAGGGAAGGTGATTCTGATTCAATAAAGTGGTTTTTATTATTTTTATTGTCTACAGGAGATAGATAAAACAGTAGAGAAAAAAGACACTTGAACTGGGTTCAAACAGCAGTGGCACTCGCTTGAGCATAAAAATTACCCATTTACAAATAGTCCCAATGAGTATGTTGCAACTATGTGGAAAGTTTATTAAACCCATCATGTCTCTATGGTTAATTTTTCTTAGTGTTATATTTATAGTCCGCCTTTCCCACTGAGACTCAAGGAGGATTACACAATATAAGTCAATGCAGTCAACAAGACAGGACAGCCAATAAATAATCTAATAGGATTGGGATTGCAGAAATTTGAAACCAAGCAGAAAGCCGAAACAAAGTGTTAGCATGATATGTTGATGCAGAAATTGCATAGTAAGATAATACATATAGCAACAGATAGTATGTACTATACCCAGTAGTATAGTCCACTGTGCCTTTCCCTCAATTAAAGCATTTTCCTGAACCATGCACATGTACAAGTAGTTGTTGATCTATGAATTTCAATGGCTTCCCTGTGCAATCTGACAAAGTAGTTGGATGTGATGTCCAGTATTTTAGTGTCCTGGAATAAGATACTGTGCCCTGTTTGAGTTAGGCTATGTTCAGCCACTGCTGATTTTTCAGGTTGGCCAAGTCTGCAGTGTCTTTCATGTTCCTTTATTCTTGTCTGGATGCTACGCTGTGTGGTCCTGATGTAAACTTGTCCACAGCTGCAGGGTATGCGGTATACTCCTGCAGAGTTGAGGGGGTCACTACTGTCCTTTGCTGATTGTAGCGTCTGTTGTATTTTTCTGGTGGGTCTGAATACTGTCTGTAGGTTGTGCTTTTTCGTAAGCTTAAAGCACAAGCTTAAGCTTAAAGCATTCATAAGCATAAGCACAACTTCAACAGGAAAGAAGAGACTTTAAGAATGAATAGAGCATGGTTTCCAGTCCTGAAAAACACCAGGCCTACAAAATACTCTACATCTTACAGTAGCCCTGCAGATAAGATTAGCATATCAAGCACCAATCCATATGCAAAAGAACCTCCTCAGGATACAGTGAAGCGTTAGCATTCCACACTCTGGGAAACTCTTACAGGATGATGCAACCCAAACCCACCTTCCTGAGTAGATATAAATTACCTGCAAACATCTTCTCCACAGTTTGACACTGAGAGATCTCTGTCTTTCGGTGCCACACCTCTGAAGATGGCAGTCACAGCTGCTGGTGAAACATCAGGAACTACAATTCCAAGACCATGGCGATACAGCCCGGAAAATCCACAACAACCATAAATGACAAAACTGAGGCTATCGTACTTTGGTCACATCATGAGAAGACAAGATTCTCTGGAAAAGTCAATAAGGCTGGGAAAAGCAGAAGGCAGTAGGAAAAGAGGAAGGCCTAAAACGAGATGGCTGGACTCAATAAAAGACGCCACCTCCTCCAGTTTGCAGGACCTGAGCAAGCCTGTTAATGACAGGACGTTTTGGAGGTCTTTCATTCATAGGGTCGCCATAGGTCGGAGGCAACTTGACAGCACATAACACACACAGACAGTGCAGAATACTTGGCTAAGTGAATCTGCCTGGCAAAGAGGCTGAGGAGAAGGGGGCAGTTAAAGAAGGTGCACACTTTTCCTGTCCCTGCAGCTTTCCTTCAGGTCTCCGATGTTCAGAAGTAGCATGATGCTGGAAACCCATTTGTGGTCGAGGACTTCCTCTGTTCATGGCTGAAAAGCGGCTAGCTTTTTGGATCTTACTCTGGGGACTGCACCGGTTTGTGACGGTAGATGATGCTATCTTTGTTAATTCAGTCAAGAAGGATGCTTAATTGCCATATATGATAGTAAGGCATTATTTCGGAAGTTTGTTTGAGCATCCTCTTAGTTTGGATTTAGGATAACCCCAGTAGTCACAAGAGAAGCCTTTAGAGAGAGGGATGGTGCAATTCCCTGTCTTCTCATTGTGTGGCAGTGTTTTGACTTTATTGCCTCCAAGAGTATATTAAAGTTCTGTGACCTAACTAAGATGGTATCTTCATTGGCTTCTTACGGTTCCAGGATTGTCGGGACTCTAGGGTAATGGAGTTTTCTGTTAATATACAGCATGTAATTTTCTGCCCCAAATAGTCATTTACTCGGGAGTATTTTTACTCTGTTTTTTAACCAACAATTGGCTCCCCAAGTGGTGTAGGGAAATAAAAGTTGCTACAAATGGAAGTTACAGTATCAAAGAGGAGCTGTTTGTGTAAGGGATTGTGGATAGATGACTTCTTTAGGGTTGCCAGCTCTGGGTTGGGAAATTCCTGGAAATTTGGGGGTGAAGCCTGGAGAAAATGGATTTTAGGGAGGGCAAGGGCCTCAGTGGAGTATAATGCCATAGAGACCACCCTCCAAAGCTGCCATTCTCTCCAGGTGCTATTGGACTTCTTACAATTTTGCAACTACAAATTAACACGGCTAACTCCTCTGCATCTGTTCTCTCCAGGGAAATTGATCTCTGTTGTCTGGAGATCAGTTGAAGTTCCAGGAGATCTCCAGCCATCACCTGGAGACTGGCAAACCTAGATTTCTCCCTCTTCTCCCTCTGCCTTTTAGCAATGATAGTTGGGAGAAGAAGGGCTCCCTCCTGCAGCCAGATCCAGGCATGATGGAAAGGCAAATTAATAAAGTATATCCAACAAGATCATGGAAATCAGTTTCATCCATGGTGCAATTTCTCCTGTGGCACCAAATTTTGGATAGAGCATATTAGAATCCTTTTACAGTGCCTGTCGGTCATGAAGTGAAATTTGTTGGCATGCATGCAAATCAACCAGGTGTGCTGCTATAGCTGTCTCTCCGTCTTGTCTGACTCCAGCTCCTGCAGCTGACAGGACACGATGTTTCAAAAATAGCTCCTTTAGATTGCTTGGGAACTACTTGTTGAGAGACAACAGAAAAGTAACCTAGCAAGGCTTATACCATAACTGAGCTTTATTACCATCTCGAAGCTGTATAGATGAAAAATAAAGCTGTAAATCTGCCTTCAGCGCAGAAGTATCCAGCATTTGATCAAAGCCATAAATTTGGTTTATCTTTGCTAGTTTGCAGCAATAAGAAGCCACAGAATTGGCCCAGCATGGCAGCTTATTGGGAATCAGGTGCTAAACAAAGGCCAGAAAAAGCAGAAGCAAACCCGAGGCTCAGTCCAAAGAATTATTGCACCAAGAAGCAAAGGGTTTCGTCTGGGACATGCTCACTGCTCAGCTGCATTCACAGTCATAGTGTCCTGACGGTGCTCCTCTGGTGTTAGACAGATTTTTAATAATGGCAACAGTAATAAATGATTATTTCTAAGGCTTTGGACTTAATGCTGTGCAGAAATCAGTGGAAATGTTTGAAATGAAGCCATGAAGCTTGACTCTTCGATGCTCTGTTTGGTTCCATGTAGAGATGTATGTAGCTGTCCAGTACTTTTGAGACACATGAAGCTCCCTTATATTGGATCAGACCCTTGGTACATCAAGGTCAGTAGTGTCTGCTCAGACTGGCAGCAGCTCTCCAGGGGCTCTTTCACATCATCTCCTACCCGATCCTTTTATCTGGAGATGTTGGGGATTGAACCTGGGACCTTCTGCCACTGAACCGCAGCCCTTCCCTTTAACAACTTTGTTAAGTCTAGGTAGATTGTTGGATTATAACAGGAGAGTATGCATCTCAGATCGTAAGAGTGACCCGTTGGTACTTACCGCCAACTTGGCTACATAGAATAAGTTCCATAAATTCTCCTTGATGTACCAGGAATTGTGGTCTGATGGGTGACTTCTTCCACATGTGGTGGTCTTGCCCAATTATTACGTTTTTTTGGAAACAGGTCCACCAAAATATTTTTTTCGATTACAGGCGTAAAGTTAAATGTTTTTCCAGAGGTTTTTCTATTGGAATATCAAAAACCTTTAGTAGAAAATAAACAACATAATAAGCAAATCTCTATTTTACTTTCTACAGCAAGAAATACTGTTGCCGCTCATTGGAAAAACCCCTTGTCATCCCATATTGACACTTGAGTGGGTCACATATGGGCTGTTTCCACATGGCTTACCTTCCTTCGAAAACTTCCGAAAAACAGCATCTTTGCGCGTGAAATTGTGCTAGGAAGACGCTGTTACCGTAGAAGACAGCGTCTTCTCGCGCAATTTCGCGCGATAACAGCGCGCGAAGATACTGTTTTTCAGAAGTTTTCGGAAGAAGGTAAGCCATGTGGAAACGGCCATGGTCTTACTTTGTTATGGCAAAGATTACTGTTGGTACTATACAACCATACTCTGAGAAAGCTCACAATAACTTTGTGACAATATGGGGCCCACTTGTGCAATTTTTGGCTGAACAGGATTTTATTCTGAACAATCCAATTTACAAAGATACGATCTTCTTTTAGTGGTTTTTTTCCCCTGCAGATGGTTGAATACTTTGGTTGTATTTAGATTGTTTACTTGTATTTGGATTGGTTTGTAGGTTGTCTTTGTTGTATGAAATTTGTGTTAAATAAAAAAAAAAAAGATCATAAGTGTGAGGTTTTTAAATAAACCTACACAATGGTTGCCGTAAGGAAGGAATGAAGATTGTTTCAGCCAGCAGAACCAGTAAGGGAGCGCTCTAGTTCAACAGTGGTTTGCTCTGAGCTACGGCACCTATGTACAGTTTAATTTGTCGTTCCAAAAAGCCAAGCAAGTGACTTTTTAATCTTCTCTGTTCATTGCTGCCTTATGAGAACCTCACATACCTGCACCCACCTTTACAAAAACACTTACTGCTCTTAGGGAGGTTTAATAATAGCTGGGTTTATATTGCAGCTAATTCCTTTTAGAAAAAGAAAACAAACTCCCCCCGTCCAGTTCACATAATCAACTGATGAATTGTTCATGGTTGCTCAGGGAATCAATACCGTCTTTGATTTACACGGGATGGGACTGGTTTGTATATATGCTGACAAAGTCAGGAACTCACTTTCTTTGAAGCAACAAAATTATTTAAGTGGTTTGTATAAACTATTTTATTGGCAAGAGAAGATTATGATGTGTAAATTTAATAAGTCTGCCAAGTGCTCATCTCCTATATGTATATAAAAAGGGTATAAAATTTTGTCTTCCCCAAGCAACTTTAAACCTCTCCAAGTGCTGTGCTGTATAAATGCCTAGCTCTTGAGAAAATGGCCAGGGCTTTCCATAACATTATTGCCTAGTGAATTTGCAAGAGCCCGTTACTTCTTCAGTCACCAAAAATGCCAGATCAGGGTTGGATCTGTCAATTAAGCTAAGTAATCTACAGAGAAGTGCCTTAGCCAAATGGAAGCCCCAGACATAATGTAATTCTCGGGCAAGGGCTCGGCCCGTTTTGTTTCTTTCATCAGATTTCATTAAAGAAAAAAAAATCTGTTGCAGCTCTTGTTCCAAGCTCCACCCACCTGACCGCCTAGACATGATTCTTCCCAATCACCGCCATGCTTATGTGCAAGAGGATGTACACATATGTCATTTTTAGTTGCTTTCAGTTTTTTGTAAAATAGTAGAGAATCCAGTAGCACCTTTCAAACTCACCAACGTCATTGTAGCATAAGCTTTCGAGAACCACAGCTCTCTTTGTCAGATCCATGCAACTGACGAAGAGAGCTGCGGTTCTCTAAAGCTTATGCTACAATAAAGTTGGTGAGTCTTAAAGGTGCTACTGGACTCTACTATTTTGGAACTACAGACTAACATAGCGAACTCCTCTGTGTGAGAATGTACATGTAAGTGTTTTTGTGCCATCTTTGCTGGTTGTCTGGCTTCATTTGTTTCTTTTTTGCTACCTTTGCACCATTTGGGCACAATTCACCATTTTTACACTAAAGTGGGCATCCAAGAAATGCTTCTGAATCGAACCAGAGTATTCACAAATCTGAGACCTTGGCTGTCATCACACGGCCATAAATTTAGCGCCAAACTAGCGCCATCTCCCGCTGAATTCTCACCTTATTTCATCTCTCTTGCGATTTTGCCATTTTCCCCAATTCACGCTTTGTGACTCTTTATGTCGTCTTTATCCACTTCCATGTGAATGCCCTGGATCGACTATGAACGCTTTGCAACACCAAAACGCTCATTCTCCCTGATCATCTGTCTCACCTAACACTGATTCTCCTGCCCTACACTCCCACAAGCCCCAGTGCGATCCGCAATTAAGCCTCAAAGTAATTTTTAAAAAAAAAAACATCAGCCTTATAGCGTTATAGCGCTATAACACTATTCTGGCACAGGTGGGAAACCTCTGCTACCTATCACGGTTGGCTTTTGGGTTGGCCCAGCACAACATTATAATAGAAGAGTGATATAATGCAAATATGCGAAAAAAAATTTTTAAAAAGGGGGCGGGATTTTTAGGGCCCCGTTTCTGGAGGCACTTTGACTGATCGTCGAATTGCGCTTTTCCCTTTTAATGTGACTGACTGGAAGCGCAAGCAGTCGTCAAAAGATGGGAGAATCCGTTCTAATAACGATAACAAAAGAAACGATTTCTAGTGCAAAACTGACGAAATAAGGGCCCGTGTGACGATGGCCCATCCTTAATTTTGGCATGCCCAGAGTGCTTACCCATTTCCTTCATTTTACCTTCACAGCTGTGTCCTGTCTTTGGGCTGCTCTAGAAGATACACATCTGCATGGGAATGCACTCAGTTTAACGCACTTTGCACACAGTCATGCAGTAGTCGCAGTGAACTGCTTCTTTTTAAAAAAGGAGAGCTCAGATGAGTTTAGAATGGCACTGTGACGGGAGTGGGGGAGAGCTGCCTTTCTCCCAAGCCATTTTCCCATGCACAGATTCTCCACATGGAACAGCAAAATCAACAAAATAACCCCCCAAATTATTTTCACGCTGGCTTTTCATTGAACAAGTGTTCAAATTTAAGTCACTGTAATAAATCATCTCAGGTTATGATTCTCTTCTCGTTGTTGAAACTCTGCCCCCTCCCGGTTTCCTCGGTCGATCTGAACAAAGGAACATCCCCCTGGTTTGACTGTCTGTGATCAAACCTCATGTTCTTGCACAGCCATTGATTATATTTGTGTGCAATGTCTCCCATCTGAAAGCAGGCTTTGTGCAGAATGTGATTCATATTTTTATTCTAGTCAGAAGTCTCTTGAAGTCTCTCTGGTACTAACTAACTTCAAAGTGAACATTGTGCTCTGTTGTGACTCTTCCATTGGTAGATGGGAACATGACTGTGGCTCATGCTTTTTACTGCACTTTGTGGGGTCTGCTGTGCTACTTCCTTGAACCAGCTTGCTTACTATTAGTCATAGGCCTTTTTTACTGTATTATTTCTCCGGTAACTTTCTGTTCTTTCCGATAAGTATCTGTGGACTCCCTCAAGAGTTCTGCAGGTTTTTCTTGAGACTTAAAATTCTTTTCCTGCCCGTGTTTTGAATGACTCTCGGTCATGTTTTGTTTCACTAAATTTTAGTACTACTAATTTCGCTCCGTAATAACTCAAATCAGAACCATTTTATTTCTAAAGCTTGCCACCACCAAGTGGTTGCCTCTCCTTGCCTCACGCTGGCATTCACTGAGCCTTAGCATCGTTGGCAGTTTTGGTTGTGGGTGGCCTAGCAGCCGTCAAAATGACCACCAAGATCTCTATAGAAAAGAGTCCAGTAGCACCTTTAAGACTCACCAACTTTACTGTAGCATAAGCTTTCGAGAACCACAGCTCTCTTTGTCAGTTGCATCGTCCGCTTTCAAGAACCACACATCTCTTAGTCAGATCTGATGAAGAGAGCTGTGGTTCTCCAAAGCTGACGATGCATCTGACGAAGAGAACTATGGTTCTCGAAAGCTTATGCTACAATAAAGTTGGTGAGTCTTAAAGGTGCTACTGGACTCTTTTCTATTTTGCTACTACAGACTAACACGGCTAACTCCTCTGGATCCAAGATCTTTATGACACACTTTTCTTAAAGAATTTGACGTTTCACCTCTGATTTTTAGCTGTTCATAACCCATGTTGTGTTTGTCTTTATATTTCATTCTTGTCTGCAAACTTGGGGCTTCTCCCCCAACTGTCCCTTTTTGATCCGTACTCAATGGCCTGGTTCAGAATTAAACAAGAAAGATATTTAGGAGGACTCTCAAGGGGGAGGGTCTCATTTCCCTTGCAGCTCTCCATTTTGCTTTTCCTCTTTGCTTCCCTTAGGCAGTGCCTGCAACCCCTCCCATTTGATTCTCTCCCCCCCCATTACCTACCTCTTCCCTCTTTCTCCTTGCCTCATTCACCCACCCACCTTCTGCTAGCCTCCCCCATCTTTAGATTTTCTTTTCCTTCCTCCCCCCTTTCCCATCCCTCCTTCCTTCCTATTTTATCTTCTCAGTTTGTCTCTCCGGTCTTCTCTCCAAAACTGATTTTACTGGAGCCTCAGGATCCTCAGAAATGTTGGTTGGGGGTTGCCTAGCAACACCCCAAATCTCGCACGACTGCGTTGTGAGATCTCAGTGGCAGTCTATGACTTTAGTCTTCTTAATCCCAAATGACTATGCGTGTGTTGTACACTTAATATTTTTTTCTCCAAACCTGGGTTTCCCCCCAATTTTGCAGAAAAACCCTCCTTATTTGTACATGTAGAAAAGAGCAAGAGTCCAATAGCACCTAGAAGACTAACAAAATTTGTGATAGGGGATGAGCTTTCGTGAGCCACCGCTCACATCTTCAGGGTTTGAGCTTCCCTGAGCTATGGCTCACGAAAGCTCCTACCCTGCCACAAATTTTGTTAGTCTTATAGGTGCTGCTGGACTCTTTCTCTTTTCTACTACAACAGACAGACTAACATGGCTACCCATCTTGATCTATTTGTACATGATCCAGGTCTGTGGAGTTCTAGGCTGTTGTTCAGAGGGGATTTGCAAAGACTTGTCTGGGGGAGGGGGGGCTTGTTTCCCTTCCCTGAAACCTCCCATAGCCTCTCCCCCTTGTTGTGCTTCCTTCTCTCCTTCCCACTCACCTACCAACCTACCTTTATCCACTCCTCTGTCTTCAGCCTTCCCTTCTTCCCTCCCCCGGCAACCTTTACCTGGGAAAATCCACCAGGCTAGACCCAGCTATGCAGCTCTGGCTTTCAGGCTAGAGCCAGTTGTGTAGTGCCACACAATTGTGCAGTGAGGAACCTTCAAGGACTTGTGAGGCATCTCACTCTCCCCTGTATCTCCCTCCCCACACTGTTTCCTCTTTCCCTTCTCTGGGCAGCCTTCCCCGTCTTCAGCAATATTTATTAATTATTTCATTTACACCCAGCCTTTCTGCACAGTATAGACCCAAAGCAACTTACATCATGCTCCACTCCTCCATTTTGTCCTCCCAACAACCATATGCAGGGCTGGATCTAGGGTTGCCGGCGCCCGTTGCACCCCTTGTCCGTCCCTCCCGGCGCTGCATGATGATGTCACTTCCGTGACAGGAGGGTAGGAGGCATTCCGCCTGTGTGGCAAGCCGGCTGCCCCAGTGCACGCCTGCACCACTGCCACCAGCTCTGCAGCGTGCTGGACGCTGGGGCTGCTGGCTTGCCGCACGGGCGGCTGAGCACAGGGCTAGGAGGTCCTGCACGCGTGGCAAGCCAGCTGCCCCATCGGCGGGGCAGGTGAGGTCCTCCCAATCCTGTGCTCAGCCTCCCGTGCGGCAAGCCGTGGCGCTCTCCTGGTGGCTGATAGCCACGCCCAGCGCCCCCTTTTTGGTGGCACCGGGGACAGGCTACCCCCTGCCCCCCCTTGATCCGGCCCTGACCATATGAGGTAGGTTAGGCTGAGAATGTATAACCGGGGAGGGCTGTGGCTCAGTGGAAGAGCCTCTACTTTGCATGCAGAAGGTCCCAGGTTCAGTCCCTGGCATCTCCAGTAAAAAAGGACCAAGAAGCAGGTGATGTGACAGGCCTCCACCTGAGGGCATGGACAGCTGCTGCCAGTCTGAGTAGACAACACTGATCTTGATTTGGACCGGTGATCTTATTCAGTATAAGGAAGCTTCGTTGTGTTTATGTGTGTGAGAGAGAGAGACTGTATGAGCTTCCATAGCAGAGCGGTGATTCAGCCTTGGGTGTCCTAGATTTTAATCTGGAATGCTAACCAATCCACTGCATTGACTTTTGTGAGGTGGCTGCTGTTGAACAGTAACAAGTGGCCAGTTCTGGGGGAAATCATGCCAATTGTGTAGTATCAAGTTGCCTGTTGCTTGCTTCCAGCCCAGCCCTGGCCCTTAAAAGGGCTGCGCCTCCTGCCTTTTACTGAAAGAAACCAAGGCTTGAAGGCTAGTGAAATGGTAGTGTTTGTCTAGCAAAGTCTACCATGCCAGCATAGAGGGCATTAGCTTCTTAAAGTTCAGGCTCTGTTTCTATTATTTATCATGTTTTAAAAATTTATTTCAGGTTTTTCTGCAAACCTGAGGCTCTTTTCAGGTTTGTAGAAGGATCTGTCTTGTTTGTTCATGACTCCAATTGTGGGATTTAAGTAGCCACTGATCTGGCCACGTTGAGAATTAGATATGTTGTTGATGATGACATAAATTGTCAAAAAAACCAGCTTTTGATACCATCCTTTAGTACGGTGGTTCCCAATACAAAATGTTCTTTGTGGAGGGAATTCTTAATTGTGCTGGACGTGGACACGGTCAAGAGATGCCTGACTGCTCCTCACATCTATGGCCTTAGTGATGTCACTTGACTTGGAGGAAGGGGGACCTCATCTCTGGGCGCACATGTTGAGTTGCAGATCTTTCCCACAGCTGATAATGCAGGGATTGCTAATCTAGGTGATGAAATAAATGGTCCAGTAGCACCTTAATTAGTAACAACATTTATTCCATCAGACACTTGCTTGAGTCAGAGCTCACTTCAGATGTATGAACTGTCTGGGGCTGACCCCTCCTTCCCTATGCTTACCGAGCTACCCTGGTGATAGATCAGCATGGGCAGCCATGTATGTCTGACTATAGCAGTAGAAAAGAGCAAGAGTCCAGTAGCACTTATAAGACTAACAAAATTTGTGGCAGGGTATGAGCTTTTGTGAGTATCTGAAGAAGTGAGCTGTGACTCACAAAAGCTCATAACCTACCACAAATGTTGTTAGTCTCATAGGTGCTACTGGACTCTTGCTCTTTTCTACAAGATACTCTGGAGTGATAGAGAGGGAGACATCATTTCCCAATGAAGCTCCTGGTTTGATGATCTGCCAGAGATGTGGTAGGGGCCAAGGAAACCAAGTGGTGGGCCCACAAGGAAGCTGGCAGCTAATGAGTGGCTCCTTAAAGGGCTGCGGCCCACACCTCCACTCAAGGCACAGGCTTTTCCAGCTGTCACTGAAGACCGGAGGGAGTGGCTATGAGATACAAAATGGCCCACCCAAAACTCTTGCAAGGAGCAGTTCTCTTCGTGAATAGGCAAGCAGCCCTAACTGGACTGGGCATACTTGGCTGGGGATAGCCTGATACCACTTGCCTATATGGGCACTTGGATCAGGTGGGCTCAGTTGGGGAGGCATGCCTGCACTGTGGCAAGCTAGCTGGCATTTGAAGCCAGCAGGACTGACATGGAGTTGGGGGGGGTGCGGCTACCATGGAGGCCACCCCAAGGGGGAGGCAAGATGGAAATCTGCCCAAGCTGGATGGATTCATGGCCCCCTTGAAATAACCTCATGGCCCTTCAGAGGTCCCCAGCTTACAAGTTGAGAACTACTGCTTTGCTAAGTTTCCGTAGCTGGTCCGGTATGCAATCTTGTGGTTTGCGGAAGGAGTGGATTTCAATATGATTACTCCTGATGAAGAAGAGCAAAAAGCCCTGATATAAACCATCCCCTCAATGAGCTGTTACTGTTGTGCTAAGTCATGGATCGATACAACCCGCATGCCAATCTTGTCTTAATTGCCCAAAGGGCCTAGATTAAATAAAGCTGTAAATTATACTGTTGAATATTGATCCTTAAATAAAAGTTATTGCCTCTAAGTGCTGACACCGTACTTGACACTCCAATCTCTTTACGACGGGCAATCTTGTCCAAAACTGGGATCCCTGAAAAGCGCTAAGAGTATATATATTAAATGTAAAAGTAAGAGCTGGCCAGCAGCAGCTAACAGGTCAAGGTACATTTAAGATGCTAACCAGTGCATCCCTGAGAATTTGCCCTTTCCCTACTTTTTGGTAGGCCATTATAAATGGGTGCCGTAGGCTGCTCAAGCCACAAATGTGATGACAGATAGGACAATACTCAGTAGTTAACTTAAGACATTGACTTCTGTGCAAATTCAGCTATAACGGATGGGAAGCCATTTTTTTTGTTGCTCCTTGTACTATGTAACTACTGATTTACTGATGGGTAGGAGTGTAGGGGGTGAAGAAGGAACTCTTATGGCAGTAGCAGCACAGTCAGATGTGTGAGAGTGCCAGAACAGGGTTGAAACAATTTCCTCCAGCCCTGGAAAGCCCCTGGTCATATCTGCCCCTGCGGCAAAGATATAAGGAATGGAGGAGCCAGGGGGACATGCCTGCCTCTCCATCATCATGCGTTCTCCAAGTTCTTTTTTGTACTAAGTGTTATCGAGACACTCAAGGCCTTTATCTTCATGATATTTTTGATTATTTTAATTGAATTGAGCATTCTGGGCACCCAATTAGTCAAACATTGGAGACATTATAGATCCAAAGTCTTCCGCCCGCATGGTAGGACAATTGTTTCAGTGCCTTAGGGACCAATTAGGTTTTTCTTTGTCACAGTAGACTGTATTATTAGAGGCCTGAAGTAGTTAGTATGCCTTGAAGTTTTCAGAGAGTTGGATCCAGCTCCTTTTCTAGCCACAGATTTCCAAATGCTTCCATCAACCAATATACACTCTTTGGGCCTATTCATACATTGTACATCAGTATGTGAGACATTTATATAGAAAACAAATGAATTAGGATTTAAATTTGGCTGGCAATTCCATACCCTTCTGTTACATCCTTTCACTCGTTCTTCAAACCTATTATCTCAAATCAGCATTTAGTTATAATTATGTATCACTTTCTAAGACATGTTTCAGGTAGGTAACCGTGTCGGTCTGTAGTAGAACATCAGGATTTGAGTCCAGTGGTACCTTAGAGACCAACAAGATTTCCAGAGTATAAACTTCTTGAGAGTCAGAGTAGCTCTTGTTGATCTCTACGGTGCTACTAAACTCAAATCCTGCTGGTTGTTGTGGGTTTTCTGGGCTGTATTGCCGTGGTCTTGGCATTGTAGTTCCTGACGTTTCGCCAGCAGCTGTGGCTGGCATCTTCAGAGGTGTAGCACCAAAAGACAGAGATCTCTCAGTGTCACTGAGACAGTGACACCTTGTGACACTGAGAGTTCATCTTCGTTCTTCTGTGCCTCCACACATGGGGACTGCGCAGGCGCAGGCCAGCCGCCGGAGAATTTTCTAGAGCTTCCATGGCTCCGAAGGGGCCGTTTGTCGCGCGCCTCAGCGACCGTTTTCCCGCCCAAACGGTCACGTGATCCTCCAGCGACCAACGGCCCCTTCCCTCAGTTCTCTTCTTGCCGCCGCTTGGAGAGAACGTGAGCTTCGTTGCTCTGTGTTTTTTGTGCTTCGTGCCTTTCTCTAACTGATTGCTTGGCTTTTGACTTCGGACTTCGTGACCTCGACTATTCTTCGGATCTCGCTTTGGACTTTGACGTGGACTCGGTAATTTGACTCGGACTGTCTTTGACCCTTCTTTCGCGTGCCTCTGGAGATGGCCTCTACGGCTCTCTTCAAGCATTGCCTGCAATGCCACACTAAAATGGCCAAATCCGATGGCCATGATTTGTGCCTTTTTTGCTTGGGGGAGACCCACAATGTCTCGGCCTGTAGGATCTGCCAGGGTTTCACCAGCAAGGCCCGGCAGGATCGCAAGGCCCGGCTAAATGCTTCGCTGTGGCAGAAGGTCATGTCAGAGGGAACCCCGTTACCTCCATCCAAGGCCGGCCCTAGCCCCTCTGCCGAACGGCAATCAAGAGCTGGCTCAGTGGCCTCCGCGAGGTCGGGGTCGAAACCGCGTCCCCCGAGTGCCTCGGCATCGAGAGCGGCCTCTCCAGCGCAGGGACCGGTGCGGCCGCCCCGTAGCGCGTCATCCACCAGGTCGGATCCGAGACCGACGTCAGAACCGAGGATCCTGGTACCGAGTCCCCAATCGGAACCGACAACCGGCTCGATTCCGATAAAGTCTAAGAGGTCGAAGCCGAGGTCCCCTTCGAAGGCGAGGAGCGCGTCGGTTCCAAGGTCTTCTTCGGAACCGGCAAAGAAGAAGAAGAAGACCAAACATCATCGGTCGCCGCATCCCGCTCCCCAGGAGGAGGTCATCGTGCTTCCTCACACGCCTTCCCCTCATCTGGGTTCCCCCGAACCAGAGGAACTCTCCGTGCCGGTGCCGGATCCGATGGCCTTCGAGACGGTGCCCGCAGAGTTCTCGTCGGGGCCGGAGCCGAGCCCGCGCCGTCGGAGCCGACCATCTCCTGCCCTTCGGTCGCCGAGATTGGAACCGAGCCCGTCTCCTCGTCGGGTCCGTCCATCTCCTGCCCGTCCATCTCCACCTGCTGCCGGTCGTGAGCGACGTCGGTCCGGGGACAGTGGCCGCTCCGCCCGGTCCACTGCGTCCCGACATCGACAGGCCTCTTACCTTCCCTCACCGTACCATTGCCACTGGGAAGGGGCGCCTGCCGGTTTCTCCATGTCGGAACCGAGGCCTTCGACATCAAGGCCAGCGTGGGCTCCCCCTCCAGTCCAGGTTGAGGAATCCCAGCTCGGTTCCGATGAGGGGGAAGTGGAGAGCCTTGGCGACTACCAATCGGAGTCCTGGTCCGAACCGTCGCCGGCTGAGGATCTGGTGCCATCTGCGGGCTCACCATTCGAGGACCTCCGCATCTACTCCGACCAGATGGCAAGGATGGCTCAGGCCCTCGAGATGGACATCTCTTCGGCAGTCCCCCAGACCAAGGACAAGCTCCTCAAGCGGATCTACGGGGATAATCCGGCGTCTATTGGCTTTCCCATGCTCGAGGGTATTGAGGAGATCGTGGAGAAGGTGTGGAAGGTGCCCTGTGACCAGCCTCCAACATCTAAGAGGATTGAGCAGCTTTACAAGATCAAGCAGGGCACCTGGCCGGCACTGGTGAAGCACCCTCCACCTTCCTCCTTGGTCACGGAGGAATTCAACCCCCGACGGTCGGGTCACTCCTCGGTGCCTGCCGATAAAGAGGGCAAGAAGCTGGATGCCATGGGCAGGCGCCAGTACATCGTCGCTTCGCTGGGTCTGAGGATCGCCAACTACCAGACCATCATGGCAGGGTACCAACTGTACCTCTGGGAGAAGTTGGCATCCTACACTCGAGACCTCCCACCTGAGCAGAAGGCTGTCGTCTCCCTGTTGCAGACAGAGGCTGTCCGGCTGTCTAAACAGCAAATGAATGCTGGGAGCCACGCTGCCGACACTGCTGCTCGGGGAATGGCTTCGGCGGTGGTCCTCAGGCGCCACTCCTGGTTGCGGTCTACGGCCCTGTCCCAGGAGGTGCGTTCCAGGGTGGAGAGCATGCCCTTTGAAGGGGACTCGCTGTTCTCCAAGTCCACCGACGAGACCCTGAAAAGAAAAAAGAGGACAGGCAGACGGCGCGATCCTTGGGTCTGGCTCCTGTGGACAAGCCCTCCTCCAGGCCACGGTACGCTCCCCGGTCCGGCCCTTACCACTACCAGGGCAGATACCAACAGCAGCGGCCGGGCTACCAACAGTATCCTGCCTACCAGCAGCGGCCTTACCCTCCCGCACAACAGCAAAGGAGGCGTCGGCCCTTCAAGCCTCGTCCGGCACAACAACCGGCCCAGCAGAGAGATCAGCAGGGCGCCGGGAGGCAGTACTGACGGGTCACGCCAGCCGTATCCCCGAACTTTTCGGACAGACTGAGTCCACTCCTCTCTGAGTGGGAGTCAATAACATCTGACTCATGGGTCTTAACTATTGTTGAACTGGGATACGGGCTGGAGTTCGTTGAGCTGCCTAGATGCAGTTCACCCCTGACAGCTGTCAATAACACTATGGCCGAGCTGGATGCGGAGATCGTGTCGCTCTTGGCCAAGGGTGCTGTGGAAGAATTGCCCTATGAGGACTCTGTAAAGGGTTTCTTCTCTAGGTTCTTCCTGGTCCCTAAGAAGGATGGGGGCTGACGTCCCATTTTAGATCTGAGGGGCCTTAATGCCTTCCTCAAGGTGACCAAATTCAAAATGGTTACATTGGCGGCTGTGATCGCCTTGCTGAAACAGGGGGATTGGTTTGCGGTCCTTGACTTAAAGGACGCATATTTTCACGAGGGGATACGGGAGGAGCACAGGAAATACCTGAGCTTCGTTTACCGGCAAAGGGTTTTCCGGTATAAGGTGCTCCCCTTTGGCCTGTCCACTGCCCCACGAGTGTTCACGAAATGTGTGGCCCCTGTGGTTTCCTTCCTGCGGGAAGAAGGCTGTACCATCTTTCCGTACCTCGATGACTGGCTCATCGTGGCTGAATCGGAGTCTAGGCTGATGCAGGACATTGGCTTGGTACTTAGCACTTGCCAACGCCTGGGGCTCCTGGTGAACTTTGAGAAATCCAAACTGGTGCCCAACTGCAAGGTGTCCTACATTGGTGCACTGTTAGACTCTGTGGAGGGTAAGGCCCTGCTCCCCTTGGAGAGGGCTCGGTCCCTAAGGGGTCTAGTGTCCATGTTTAAAAGGAACCGATTCCAGTCTGTGCGCACTATCCAGTGCTTACTAGGGCATATGGCAGCGGCCACCTCTGTGGTGCCCTTTGCTAGGCTGCGTATGCGCCCGCTCCAGAACTGGTTTGTGCGGAGGTACGATGCTCTGCTGCACCCTCCATCCCTCAAATTCTCTATCCCGAGGGTCATCCTCTCCTCCTTGGACTGGTGGCTGTCTGATGACAACTTGTTTAAAGGGACCCCCTTTGGGTATCAGCACCATGACGTCACGGTTACCACTGATGCCTCTCTGTTGGGATGGGGGGCTTACTGTGGTGATGTGTCTGTGCAGGATGTCTGGTCTGAGAGGGAAAAGACCCTCCATATCAATGTGCTTGAACTAAGGGCCATTCGTTTCGCACTTGTGTCTCTTACAGCACTGCTGAGAAATCGTCAGGTCTTGGTGCAGACGGACAACACGACTGCCATGTACTACGTGAATCAGCAGGGGGGCACAGTGTCCATGGCCCTGTGCCGGGAAGCCACGCTCACTTGGCAGTGGGCTATCAGGAACGGCGTGTCGCTCCGTGCTATACACGTGGCTGGGTCAGACAATGCCCGGGCAGATGCCCTCAGCAGGGTCCCTTTGCTGGACCACGAGTGGGAACTGAACGTAGAGTGCGTTGGGCCGATCTTCCAGATGTGGGGTCATCCAGTGATAGACGTGTTCGCCACTGCGGCGACCACCAAGGCCCACACGTTCTGTTCCAGGGCAGGGAGCGACCCCCTCTCTATTGGGGATGCCTTCCAGTTTACGTTGACGCAGGGCTTGCACTACATGTTTCCTCCGTTCCCCTTGATTCCCAGGGTCCTGTGCAAGATAGAGGAGGACGGGACGGACTGCATCCTGGTGGCCCCCTTCTGGCCACGGCAGGTTTGGTTCCCGAAGCTCCTGCGGATGTCCCAACGGACATATGTGAGTCTGCCCCCTCGGCAAGACCTTCTCCTAAACGGGAGCCTAGTCCACCACGATCCCAGGAAGCTGCACCTAACGGCTTGGCGGATCGTTCCTCCCCGGTAGGCTTTACTGACGAGGTACAGAGAGTCCTCCTGAACGCCCGTCGGCCATCCACTAGGCGCGCTTATGCGGCCAAGTGGCGCAGGTTTGAACTTTGGGCACTTGCTAAAGGAGTGGTGCCTGACAGCAGTCCCTTGGGGGTTGTGTTCGAGTATTTGTGCCACTTGCGTGGCCTGGGCTTGAAGGTGTCCTCCCTCAAGGTCCACCTGGCAGCGATATCAGCTGCCCACACCCGAGTTGAGGGTGCTACGGTGTTTTCTCACCCACGATCCCGCCAGTTCCTTAAGGGCATGTACAATCTTTACCCACCTGTGTCGGCGCCAGTGCCTCAGTGGTCACTGTCCTTGGTGCTCTCACGTCTCATGTTGCCTCCATTTGAACCTATGGCTACATGCCCCTTGGATATGCTATCCTACAAGGTAGCATTCTTGGTGGCCGTCACATCAGCCAGAAGGGTCAGTGAGCTGTCTGCACTGCGGTCTGACCCTCCCTTTCTTGTGTTTCATCCCAACAAGGTGGTCCTGCGTCCCTGCCTCGGGTTCCTGCCCAAGGTGGTGTCCGCCTTCCACCTCTCGCAGGATATCTCACTGCCTGCATTCTTTCCTCAACCTTCCTCTAAGGGGGAAAAGGCCCTTCATTCCCTAGACTTGAAGAGGGCCCTAGCCTTTTACCTGGATAGGACGAAGGAATTCCGCTCCTGTCCTCACCTGTTTGTATGTTTTGGGGCCAAGGACAAGGGTAACAGGGCTTCCTCACAGACCCTGTCTAGGTGGATTGTGACGGCCATTAGCAAGGCCTATTCCCTGGCAGGGGTGGCTTGCCCGCTTCATGTCAGAGCCCACTCCACGCGGTCCCAAGCATCCTCTTCGGCACTCCTCAGGGGGGTGCCCCTGGTTAACATTTGTAAAGCGGCCACATGGTCCTCTGCAGACACCTTTGTCAGGCATTACGCCATTGATGTCAATGCGGAGCAGGATGTATCTGTGGCCAAGGCTGTCCTACACTCCCTTTTTTCCTGAGGGAGTTTTGGTATGACTTTCTGGGCGTACCTGCTGGGTACCCTTGAGTGGAAGAGTGTATATATGTACCTTGGGGTGTATATATGTAAATATTGAGTATTTATGTGTCCTTACACAGTTTTTTTTTTTTTTTACATAGATGTATATATGCATATCTATTTGTTGTTGTTCTTGTTTGTTCAATAAAATTGTGTTGGACTTCACCCCCGCCTTCCTTATTGTGTGAAGCTTAGTACACTCCCATGTGTGGAGGCACAGAAGAACGAAGATGAAAACAGGGTTAACATACCTGTAACTTATGTTCATCGAGTTCTTCTGTGCTGACACACAACCCTCCCTCCTACCCCGCTGTGAACTCCAATGCACGATGATGTGATGGCTGTAACGGAAATTGGTGTTTTTAAGGTGTTATGGCTGAAGTGTGTTGGTCAAGCGGCGGCAAGGGAGAACTGAGGGAAGGGGCCGTTGGTCGCTGGAGGATCACGTGACCGTTTGGGCGGGAAAACGGTCGCTGAGGCGCGCGACAAACGGCCCCTTCGGAGCCATGGAAGCTCTAGAAAATTCTCCGGCGGCTGGCCTGCGCCTGCGCAGTCCCCATGTGTGTCAGCACAGAAGAACTCGATGAACATCAGTTACAGGTATGTTAACCCTGTTATCTCTATCTTTTGGTGCTACACCTCTGAAGATGCCAGCCACAGCTGCTGGCGAAACGTCAGGAACTACAATGCCAAGACCACGGCAATACAGCCCGGAAAACCCACAACAACCATCGTTCTCCGGCCGTGAAAGCCTTCGACAATACATCAAATACTGCTGTTCCTAAGGAATGTTAGTCTTCTTGTTTCTGTTAGTCTGATGCGCAGAGATGAGCTGTTCTGTACAAACAAGGACACTGGGAAAGAGATTTAACTTTCTAGGTCATTTTACCCTACTTTTCTGTACAATGAGGACCCAAAGCATATTAAAAAACAACAATTTGAAAGTGCAATACACTATCTCTTGGACTAGCCCTGGGTCCACTGGATTGGCTCACTTGGTGGCACAGGCTGCAAACCATGGGCTAAAAACAAAGAGATGCCAAAGTGCTCACATCTCTGGCCCTACCCAGGCTTGAAGAGGTAGCCACAGAAAGCAAAACAGAAGCTCATCCTAGATTTTACCCAGCGGGCAGTCATTCCGAAAAATCCTCCTCCGTTGCTGGTAGAACCTCTGGTCATGCCCAGGTTTAAATATCTGCAAAAAGGAAGGGAAGCAGAAGCAGTCTGGATGTTACATAGCTGACAGAGATGCTCCCAAGAATTCCCCCCCTTTGCCAGGAACCAAACTGCATTGGGGGACTTGCGTGTCCAGAACCTGGTTGAGTTTGCCACTTTCTCGAGTGGATTATTTTCAGCAATGCTGGGAGTGACAGTTCATTTCCGTTGGGGTGGGATAGTGATGGAAGCAGGGCCAAGTCTGCATAGGAGAAGGATGTGGCTTTTTAGCAGCTTGCTTGAAGGCCCACAGACTCCAGTTTATGGACATCCAGAGCACGTGAATGATGTCTGCTGTTTCATTACAAGACATTAATAGCATATTTAGATGCTTTTCGGCTCTGAACTTAATAACTTCTGTCTGTGGCCCTCCTACAGTTACCAACCTCCAGGTGGGCCTGGAGATCTCCTGGAATTACAACTGATCTCCAGATGGCAGACATCAGTTCCTCTGGAGAAAAATATCTGCTTTAGATAATGGACTCTGTGGCATTATAACCTGCTAAGCTCCATCCCCCCTGCAGCATAGTGTTTAAGTGGCTGGGCTCTGAGTCATGACTCTGCTGGTTCAACTCCCATGACTGCCATGAGCTCAGCAGGTGGCCGTGGGGAAACCACTCCTCTCAGCCCCAGCTGTATTGTGGGGCTAACAACAACACTGACCTTGTTCACCACTGTGAGTGGGGCACTAATCCGTCTAGAGGAGCAGTATATAAGGACAGTTATTATTATAAGGGAGCTGCTGTAGCATAGCGGTTAAGCGGCTCGGCTGCGAATCAGCATTCTGTTGGTTCGATTCCCACTGCTGCCGTGAGCTCAGCAGGTGGCCTTCGGTGAGCCACTCCTCTCAGCCCCAGCTCCCCAGCTGTATTGTGGGGTTAATAATGACACTTGGCTTTGTTCACTGCTCTGAGTTGGACACTAATCTGTCTAGAAGAGTGGTATGTAAGCACACTGTTACTATTGTAAGTCCCACCCCTGGCTCCACCCTCACAATCTCCAGATACTTCCCAAACTGGAGCTGGCAACCCTAAACACGTCCCCCCCCCCCCCATCATTAAATTTTACTGATTGGAGAAATGATTACCCAGATTTTGTTCCCTTAGCTCAGAAGATGACCCAACTGCCAAATTCCTCTCTGGTTTTAATAGCAAACCCCAAGCCGGAGGAGAATCTCTTACTCCTTCCTCCCATCCCACTTCATCTGCCCTGTAGTTGAGGAGTGATGTGGTGGCCGCAGGAAGCTGCCAAGAGAAGAGAAAGTTCTGGCAATGTCACCTCTGTTCTTCTTTCTTCTTCTGTTTCTTCTCTATCTCCAGTGTGTTCTCAGAATGTTTGTTCTCAGAATGCTCGACACAGGCGTGACAATGAATAATGAAAAGTGGAAGCGACCTGTGAGTCCTTGCCCATCTCTACCTTCAGCCTTTGCACACACACCCTCCACTGTGCCTGGATGACTTTATCCCCAAAGTCTGACTGTGAAATCTTAAGCAGAGTTATTCCAGTCTAAGCCCATTGATTTCAATGGGTTTAGACTGGAGTAACTCTACTTAGGATTTCACTATTAGGGTATCACTTATTTCCCAGTTAAGTTTATGAGATTACTGGGTTATTTTCATCTTGTCAAAATTCCAAAACATTTTCCACTAACAATGTAAATTTTGGAGAAAAGATCCCAGGAAAAAGAAATCCTCTGCATGCAGAAATATCCTGTCCTTAGTCTACAGTGTGTGTGGGTGCAAGGATTTTTCTTGTGATTTATTTTAGTATGTTTTTTAAAAAATATGGCAGCTCCTACATTAAAATCAGTGTTACGTAAGATGTCTCCAGTGCCTTGATGAAAATGTGGAGTGTGTTGTTTTTCTAAGAATGCGGATTTTTATAAAGTATGTTGATTATAAACATCCACAGCAACCTTGAATATGCAAGTTGCTTGCCTATCCATGTTTTTTTTTTGCAAACCTTCCCTATGGGAAAAAACATTTCCATTCTTCTCTGCTTACAGGTTTAGTTTTTAAATAAAAACATACCAGTAGGGATTTTTAATTTTTTTAAAAAATACCTTGCAAAATAGAAAACAATAGTCAAAGTTTCACTGGAGCCCTCTCTCTTAAAATCTGGCTAATATTGTTGCTTGTGGCCATTTTCCTCTGCATTCAATCTTGGGTAAACTCTTTTCCTTTCTTGTATGCTTCTGAAAGTTATCTGTTTCAAGGCTATCTGTTGTTAGAAAAAGTAACTTGGAACTTAAAGAGGAGGTTCTCTCCAGAAGACTGAAAGTAAAAGAGAAAGGAGAAAACAGTGCGGAGAGGTAAGAATGACAGGATTTGAGAGGATTTAGAAAGTTTACATTCTCCATGGAAAGAAAGTAAAAGTAGAACAGAGAAGCTAAGCAACTAGTGGTACAAATAAAGCAATCCTTTCAGATCAGACTTGGGTCAGAAGAGGAGAACGAAGGTTGTTATATTTGCAGTTTCAGTACAAGGGAATGGTTGGTATAGGAAGATTTTGATTAATAAATAGATCCGAGAAGAGCAACAAAGAAGCATGGCCTCTTCAGATGGAGGTCATCCACTAAAGCCACCAGAGCTGTCTCCATCCCATAGCCCAGCCTGAAACTAGACTGAAAAGAGTTCAGAGCGCAAGAGTTACCCAAGAAAACCTGGAGTTGGTCTGTTACTGTTCTCTCAGTCATTTTGCCTAGAAAGGACATTTTGCCTAGAAAGGATAACTGTTCACTTCCTTTTTGTGTAGGGATTGTTTTTTAAGTAGTGGATGGTTAACCGGCTCTCTGAGTGGCTGAGGGAAGGTGACCTGAGTTTGTGACTGATTTATGGTAGACTTCAAGGGCTAATTAATGTGGTCCTTACATGATTTTAGCAGCCAACTTGGGCACAGATACACTGCACAAGTGATAGGCTTAACAGATCTCAGGATGCTGTCAATATCCATCATGGTAACTGGTTCAAAATGGTCCGTAGGTAGACCAGACAATGTATTATTCCTCTGCCTGGCCTCCAAATCAGAGCATATTCATGTTATTTAACCAGCAAATAAAACCACAGCAAGAATATTCTCTCTTGGTTGTGATCCGCTGGCTTTCCATTACTTCCTTCATCTTCACAGATAAAAAGAGGAGAAGTAGGAAAGGGAACTTATGTACATATCCATGTTTTTTGCCAACCCTTCTTTATGGGTAGAGACCATGGCTCATGCATAGAGCATGTGCTTCATATACAGAAAGTTTCAAGTTCAACCCCCAGCATATCCAGTTAATGTAGTAGGTGATGTGAAAAGTAGTAGGTAGTTGGTGATGTGAAAGATCTCTAAGAGGGAAACTGCATGAGTTTCCCACAAGTTTTCATGGGAAACTCTGCCAGGGAGAAGAGGGAGAGAATCCCTCCCCACTGCTCAAGGGCCATATTGAGGAGGTCAGCTCAGGAAGTCAGCAGTCTTGCCCGCCTTACCATATAGCTCTGGCCAGCGCTCTCTCTTCTTCCCACCCCAGCCAGGAGTGTTTGTGGCAGCCCCAGCCACCAGTTCACACTTGGAGACTGAGAAAATACATAGTCTGCTCAGCTCCCTCTGGCTGCTGCCGGTGCACTCCCTCCTTGCAGAGCATGGAGTGCATTTAGAGGAGCAAGGGGAGTACACCAGCGGTGACCAGAGGGGGCACGCTCCCCTTGCTCCCCCAAATGCACTCCGCATTTGGGCTTTTTTACTTCCAGTCTTTGGTTAGGGCAACGATTCTGTAACCTTGCCTCAACAGGGAGTTACATATACAAACTCACATTATCAGTATATGATGTTAAAATATGTAACTCTGAAGCTATCCCTGTACGGAGGTAGACTATCGGTCAGTGTTGTCTGCTCAGTAGAGATGGGCACAAACCGAAATATGAACCAAAGTTCACAACGAACGTGGCTGGTTTGTGGTTTACGAACCGGCAGTTCATTAGAGCCCATTTCTGATGAACCACAATGAACTTTAGTTGGGTTCGTTTGGTTCATTTTTCAGTTCGTTACTGCAGACAGCTTGGCACCGATCAATCACTTTCCTAGGCAACAGGGGATGGGCTTTCTGCAGACCTTCTGCTGACCCGGAAGTGACCTTCTGCTGGCCTGGAAGTGGTGATTTGCTGGCCTGGAAATGACATTTTCACGACCCAAACAAATTGGTTTGCGAACCAGTGCAAGTCCGTGAAAGTTCATGGTTCATGGTTTGTGAAATGTGATGAGCCACGAACTGCATGGTTCATTTTTTTCTGGTTCGTGCTCATCTTTGTCATGTATGCCTGCCTGCAGAACATGCCATGAGTATGTTATATGCGACCTATTGGTCCCCTGACACTATGCAGAGTTCTGAGTACCAGTCAATGCCTGTTATTTGGAAGTTCAGTGTGTTATCTCTGCTTTGAAGTTAAACACTTTAATTTCTGCAGCTTACGGCCTTGAGACCAGATGCAGCCAGTCTGAAATGTATCTTCCCTGAGAACAAGGATGATTTCATTCCCAATTTGCTATTGTTGCTTATCATAGTCCAAACTCTGATACTTTTTGTCTCTGGCATTCGCGCCAGAATTCCAACGGACTACTAACCTGGGGGTGGGACCTTAACCTATAACTAACCATGATTTCCTTCACTATGTCACTTCTACCAATTCCACTGTCTGAGCACCTTGAACCTGATAGATCTCTAATAAAAGTTACTTCAACCAATTCACCTATGTGGTTGCTGTGGAAAACTGGGAGATTTACTTGCCAAGGACTGACACTTTACTGCTCAGACTGGCAGAGGCTCTCCTAGGTCTGAGGCCAAAGTCTTTCACATCACATTATGTTATCCCTTTTTCAATACCAGATTTATGGCCGGGGGGGGGGGGTTGAAACTGGGACCTTCTGCATAGAAAACAGATGGTCTATCACTATGCCTTAAAAAAAAAAGAAAGTCCAAAAGCGCTGAAGCTTTTAAAAAGAATCCGTAAGACTTTCTCACTATGTGTTAAGTCCTTTTCCTTTGTATGTTTCGAAGTCATTCAGAAACCTGCTTAAGTAGCTTGTTTATCACCAGCCAGTTCCATTATTCTCTGATATTATTAATGTAGGCTTTTTTGTGTACTGTAAAAACCCCACAATAGCATCAAGTAACATTACAACAGGTGTCTCTTTCATTTGAATACCTGAAGAGCTGTTAGGAAAGAAAAAGAATGCCTATATGCTCATAAGAATTTGCCTTGAATTTGAATATTAGGGAGAGCAAACATAAATGCTTATCATTTGAAACAAGATAAAATTATTAGGTGCTACTAGATTCACACCCTAACCAGTGACATCACAAGTATTTTTCCAGAGTACTGCATTACTCATCTCTCTGAACAAGAGTAGGAACTTCTAGTATCAAATCAGAGTAATAGTTGAGTGATTTCTGGCAAGATTTCGGATAGCTGCTTTAGGACCAATCCTGAGCTGGCTTGTGCAGAAGTAAGGCATATGTTTTTACTCCCAGGAAAGTGTCCTTAGGATTACAGCCTTAGTCTATTTATTTACTTAACTTATACTCTGCCTTTCCACAACATCTCTTTTGTTGGAGCAGCTCCTGTGTGGATCCTCAATCCCTGCCTCACAACCAGACTTGCCCTTTGTTTTTGATAGCAACTCGTCCATGTATTAGCCTATCTTGTCCAAAATGGGACCTAACAACTTAGACCAAGTCTTAACGTGGAAAGAGCCTATATTTACAGCTCTTATTTTTAAAAAGTCCCAGAACATTCAAGAGTTGGAGCAGGCTCTTTCTGCTCCAGAAATACCGGTGCCAGGAGGCAACATCAACAGGTCCTCTATGCCCTCTTGTTGGTCCTCCTGAGGGCCAAGCTACACATGACGAAAGACACTTGAACGGCAAGTGGATTGAGTGGAGGGCAAGTGAACAGGGAGAAATACACTTGCTGTTCAAGTGTCATTCGTCACTTGTAGCTTGGCCCTGAGTAACTGGTTGGCTGCTGTGTGAGACAGAATGCTAGACTAGATGGACCACTGGTCTGATCCAGCGGAGCTGTTCTTATGTCCTTAAGCTTTTTCATTGTTCAAAATTTCCATCTCAATCTCCTTATACTCCTTTGAGAAAGCTCTGTGGTAGTGTTGGTAGCCACAGAGGGAAGAACGTCATGATGCCACCATTCTAGAACTCCTCTCTTTCTTGAGAGTCTCATCTGACCCATTTTTAGTTTTCCTTCCGATTGACTATGAAGACTGCCCTCTTCTGAAAGGCTTTTTATACTAGGTAGCTTTTTAGTCTTTTAAAGATGACTTTTATGTTACTGATTTGTAACTCATCTCACGTCTATGGCAGGTAAGAAATGCAGAAACATCTCAGTCGACACAGGCCTTCAAATGTTGCCAAATTATTTGATTCCAGTGGCGACAATGAACAACAATGGAAATTTGATTTGGACATAACATTTGCATGTGTAAATATAACGAAAGTGTTGTTGTACCTTACCATGAGCCGTTGGAGGTAGCGTGTTTGGTCAGGAGCCCATGAACAACTGCAGCTCTCTAATAAATCATAAATCAAGACCAAGACACATATTTAAATTAAATGAAGTCATTGTCTATGATATATTGATATTTTTTAATGTAAGCTCAGTCTAAGTTGACTGTAGTTGCTAATGGTATTTAGTTGGAAGCACACAACCAAGGGAGGGGATTTCCCAGACTCTCTTTTGTTGGTCGGATACAGAGGCCAGAGTGTGTTCTAAATCTTTTAAAAAATACATCATGGGTCTTGTAATGGATGAAAGTCACATTGCTAGCTCCAAAATATTATCAGAGGTAAGAATTGTGCATTTAAAATAATATGTTGGAGGGTTGACCAGAAGATAGATCTGTCAAGATCCATTTACCTCCAGACTACTTTATTTTTTCGTTCAGGTATGGGATAAATTCATGTTTGGTTCAACTATGAACATCACACTGAAATTATTGACAAAACATGACTGTTTTTTTCTCTTGCATTTGAAAGAAGATCAGATGACCTGTTATTGTTGCGTCAATCAATGTCAATCTCTGTTGCGGTCAAGGGCTGCTACTCCTGCTCACTGCCACGTTAAAATTGAATTCATGCAGTCGTTTTGTTTTTGTTTTTAATAAGTAGATGATCTTTATACTCACCAGGCTTGCCGTTTGCTGGCCCATGGCAGACAAATCTCTGCCCTCGGCCCCAGTGCCCACCCTCAAGACATTAAGGAGTGGGAGAAAAAATGGCCTCCATAGTCCATATGGTCTTTATCATAGAGATGAGAAGAAATTCCTAGAGTGTCACCTGGAAGTGCTGTCGCATCTTTCCCAAACTCCACCCTGCCCAAGCACCACTATCAAAATCTCTTGGCATTTGCCAAGGCAGTTCTGGCAACCATAATTGTATAGTAGTGGGAAAGTATTTCTGTCATATGCAGGTCATGATGTAATATCTGATTTTTTTAAATGTACTGCTGTTTAAACAAAGATCGGCAGTGTGTGTATTTTAAAATTTCCATTTACTAAACTTAGCATTTATTAATGGGCATTAAATTACACTGTGGCTGTTGCACTTCACATTGTGGATAATGTGGGAGAAGTTCTCCTCCCATTATAAAGTGTTGTAGTTGATCTTCAAGACACTTTCAGAAGCCTTACAGTTTTATTTCTGGCAGTTTAACTTACTGTCTGCTGGTGGCCTCGCCATTCTGGGTGGCAAAGAAAAGAAAAATGTGTCTGGTGTTGTTGTGTAAAGCTTTCTGCTTTTACTTGACATCCCAGGTCCTAGGCCTAAGTACATATAAAAAGCTGTAAAGCTTGTTGAGTGAGGATTATAAATTGATGCTGCAGTGATTTTCTTAACCCCCAGCACAGACATGTAGGAGTTCAGTTTGTAGAAGACTACATATCATTTTCCCACTAGAAATATTTTAGCCTCTTCTGATATTCCTCAGTATTGCAGAGCTGATTTCAATGGACTTAGACTGGAGTAACTCTGCTTAGGATTGCATATTAGTCTTGGTCTACCCTCTTGCTTGCAAGATCTTGTAACCCATTGTAAAGTGGATGTTAGCACATAAAAAGCGGCAGAAACACCCTGAGCAGCCCACAGATGAGTTTGCAGATTTTTATTGTGGCGTGTGTGGATTGGGTGACAAGTCAATCCTTTGCTCTCAAAGCTTTTCTCCTATTCCTTTTTGTTCTAGGACCTCTATAAATATGCAGGTGTGCTCTCTTTCTCCCTTCTTAAATTGTTTCATGAAATAATACTAATGCTTTTGGATTTCATGAAACACTATCTAGATCGCTTGGTTGCAATCTAGATTGCAACTGTCTAGATTGCTTGGTGTTCTTAAAAGGTGAACCCTCAACCACCCCATGATTATAAGCCTTCAAGCCATTCTTTTTGTGTCCAACATGCCACAATATGTTGGCACTGGAAGTAGTTGATAAAATAGGTTTAGCTTCCAGATATAGATGAATCCTTCCTCATTCTTACACCAGTCTAAGCAAGAAACCAATCGAAGACTAGCACATAGCTTCAAAGGAAATAGCTAAGATCCAGAGATTGTTGTGCTCTGTTTTCCTAATAAGAGAGTTCACCATGAACTCTGGGATCTGAATAAGCAAGTTCTGACTTCTAAATCTAGTTTGCTAGCACTGAGTACCCACCTCTAGGGGGTGCCAGGACGAATGCCAGGACGAAACCCGGACATGTCTGAAGACTATATTTTGGTGTCATCTCAACAGATGCAACAACAACATTATGCTGAAGGTGGAAATAGAGAGAAAGCAGTTTGCTCGAATCACTGCACTGGTAGCCGGGAATGCTAGAGACCTGCTCCATTTCCATCATCCACAATGATGCTTGAAATTGGCAAATTGCTTGGAAGCAGCGAGATTCTCTTTGATTTTCAGTTGTTTTGTTCTTCAGGGTAAGGGCGAGTGAAGGCATTTATTCTTGTGAATGTGTGACCTGAAAGCAAGGGCGGGGACTAAAAGCATTTTGGCTGGCTGGCAGGCCTTCCAGGTTGTTGTCATTGTAAGAGTAGAGTGGCAGGGCCAGATTTTGCTGAGAAACATATTTACTAAAATAAGAGTTCATTTGTACCGATGCAGTTAACTATCTTATTTCCCCCCATTAATCACAGTGCCACACTGTGACACTGAGAGATCTCTGTCTTTTGGTGCTACACCTCTGAAGATGCCAGCCACAGCTGCTGGCGAAACGTCAGGAACTACAATGCCAAGACCATGGCAATACAGCCCGGAAAACCCACAACAACCATCGTTCTCCAGCCGTGAAAGCCTTCGACAATACATTAAATCAAGTTAATTGTTATCAGGTAGAACCATCAGGGAGCCACTGGTTGTATTTCTTTGTAAAAAGCTGACGGCGGGGTGTTAGGGAAGGTCAAATGAGCAATGTCTGTTCAAACTGTTTCTTCTTGTTTTGGATTTCTTTTTTTAAAAAAGAATCTCAGTAACATTCATCAAGTCAAACAACAGTGACAATGCAGGTCTTTTGCCCCCTCAAGTGCTCCGGAAAGGTTGGAAGCATCCTTGGGACCCCAAGAGAATTCCCAAGAATATGCCAATGAAAGTTTTCAACAGCTGTTGAGAGCACCTGGTGATGTATTCCAAGTGAGAAAACCTACAGGCCTGACCAGGTAGAACCCCAAAGCCCGAGTGACTGTATGCTAAATACATTTTGAGACTCAAATGATAGCTTCCCTGAGCCTGTGTTTGAGCTATGATTGAGTAGCTGGTTCTGCTTCTGGAGCTGAACTCCAGCTCCTATATCTGTATTCCCTGTCCACCTCTTATACAGCTATCCCTTGCCAGTTGGCATTTGAGGAGTTTCTCTCTGAGGAGCTCTGAGACCCTTTGGGCAGCAGGCAGCTATACTCCAGAGTATCTCATGATACCCTAATAATTCAAGTTTGAGTTCTCCATAAATAGGTTACCTGAATTTAATTTAGTGTATTTAAATATTTGTATCTTGCTTCCCCCCACCTGAGGACTCAGAGGGAATTGCAGCATGAAATACACATAAGAACCTGATTTTAAAAAACGAAAAATATGCAACCCAGCTGGCTCCCAATCAAATTTGACATAGATGGTGAGCTACAAAAGGACACCATAGAGAGGTGATGACAGGAGTGGACTGGGAAATAAAAATGGCCCTGGAACAAGGCTAGCTAATCAGCTGTCAGTTCCAGGGATGGTAGTCATGACAGATAGATCCCCAACCCCCTCACAGCAAGTACTCCAGGGTCTTGGTTGAAAAGGTTTCATTATCGAGATCTATTAAGTTCACAGGTCCTTCCAAACATGAACAGGAATTGGCAGGAATGAGAATACAAGTGTATACACTTTGATATAAGGAGCAGGATCCCCCCTCCCCTGGGGCAGTTAGCAAAAAGGCGCGAAAGTCCCAATTCTCATGAGAAACACAATAGCTTTGTTTGGCTGGAGAGAGCCAGAAGATTACAAGGAATTCGACTCCCTCTGTCTCTTGCAAAGAGTTACATTTTAATACAAGGTCAGCAGCAGGCTTCAGAGATAACAGTCTCAACATTAGTACTTCCGTTTTTAGGCAAGCTCAAGATGGCATGAATATAATGGTCACAGTACATGAGCATAATAACAGAGCATATAGATACACAGTATGATCAAAGCAATACAGGGAACAGAGAACATATGAATGGCATGGATGAATGGGATGCAGACATGACAAGCCAGCACGTTGGGGGCTACTGAGCTCAGTAACCCTGACAATGAGTACTAGCTCATCCTCATCCTACAAAATGTCAGTAATGCTGGAGGAGACGACTGGTGAGCTGACACCAATGATCAATGAAGAGTCTGAGCCAATTGGCCCTGAGACGCTGACAGAATTGATGTGGTTTGGCCACCAGCAACTCTCCTAGACAGTGGGCTGCTGGAAAATTTCCCTATACATTGCCAGTCCTTCTCTGGGTGCCAGCTCTGCAGCCATGGCTCTCACCGGGCCACAAGTTGTAAACCAGAGGCTAAGGTCCTGAGCCCTTAGTCCTCTGGCCCATCTTGGGTTTTAAGCTACCTGCAGAAAGGGGAGATGTTCAGTCCACGTCTTCTTCAGCTGGCTCAGATCTTCACAAGCTGTCCCCTTCAACTATTTCTGATGGAGAGGATTCGTAGTAGTTGCCGGCTAAAATGACTAATGAGGAATTACACAATTTTAAGGTTGACAATGAGGAAATTGAAATTGTTCAAGATTTTCTATTCCTTGGATCAATCATCAACCAAAAGGGAGACTGCAATGAAGAAATCAGAAGATTGAAACTTGGAAGAGCAGCAGTGAGGAAACTAGAAAAGATTCTTAAAGTTAAAGATGTCTCTCTGAGAACCAAGATCAAGACAATCCAATCTATGGTATTCCCCATTGCTATGTATGGATGTGAAAGTTGGAAGCGGACAGGAAGAAAATTGATTCATTTCAAATGTGATGCCGGAGGAGAGTTTTACAGATACCATAGACAGCCAAAAAGATAAATAAGTGGGTACTAGATCAAATCAAGCCTGAATTCTCCCTGGAAGCGAAAATGACAAAATTTAGGCTATTGTACTTTGGTCACATCATGAGAAAGGATTCGCTGGAAAAGTCAATGATGCTAGGAAAAGTAGAAGGCAGTAGGAGAAGAGGAAGACCTAAAACGAGATGGCTGGACTCAGTAAAAGAAGCCACAGCCTCCAGTTTTGCAGGATCTGAGCAGGTCTGTTAATAATAGGACAGATTGGAGGTCTTTCATCCATAGGGTCACCATGGGTCAGAGGCAACTTGATGGTGCACACACACACAGCTGCTAAAAAAGAATGGTGGTGGGTCCGGTCCACCTGAATATCATATCCTCTGATTTGCAAGCTTTGTCCTTTAATCCAAGATGAGTGGTAGATGATTTAGGAATATTTGGTGAGGCAAATGGACTCTGGCAATACTCAGTGGTACTCATTACATCACCTGATTCAGGACAAAACATGGCCGCTGGTAGGTGAACAGTCTGTATGCGGGTCAAAGGAAGTAAGAGATCAAAAAAGTTTCAACAATATTGTTTGCCCTTGACAAAGCTGTACATGACACGATAGTCTTTGCTGGCATCGAGTTCATCATTGGAGAGGACCATGGCAAGCGTCAAGCTCTCTGGCATTTTCCAACGTGCCCGTTTGGAGAAAGAAAAGGACAAATTATATGACCACCAAGCTGGCATATATTGCTTCTTGTAAATATGTACCTTCAGTATATACAGTCTTGCGAAAATTCGTCTCACTGGACGCACCTGAAATAGAGAAAACTGCAATAGATTATGACTACATCTTAACAGGAACGGTGCCTCCCAGCAGCTGAACACAGCCATTGTGGACTTTAAGGTTGATATTGTTAATAAGGTCTTGCATTTTGTCTCTGTAACAACTATACAGTATTATTGATCACAGGAAGGTATTTCAGCACTTAGCACTTTAGTATATTTACACTGGAATTTGTATAAAAATTATTTTAAAAAACTTTTATAATATTTATTGTGGCTGTATAATAATTAATTGATCCATTCATGAGAGTCTGTTTGGAGTAGTCTTCACGTTGTTGCCCTGTTGGGGAGTTTTCTCTCCTTTTTGGGAGTTAAAAGTATTTAGGACCTGAGACCTCAGGTTAACATTGGGTTCCCAGAGCTGGCTCATTGTGATGTAGTTCTGATTGTGAAGAAGTAATTATTTGTGGAGAATGAAAAATGTGCAAAGAAACACTGGCCCCCAGACTTACCTGGGGGCTCAGGTTGCAGGCTGTGTGTGTGTGGGGGGGGGTGAGGGCAGGGATGGCATGGCAGCTGCCATGTAAGAGGGGCAGGGAAGTGCCAGGGGCCTGGGGAAGCACCCACACACATCTGCTGCAGGCCCCTGGTCAAGAAAGCTGGTCCCCCCACCCCACCCCTCAGCACTTGGCTCTTGGCTGGCATCCCGCCCAGCCCTCCCTTTTGTCACAACTTTGGAGAGGGCAGGCAGATTGGGCATAGGGCACCGATCCATTTTGGGGGAAACAGGGCCCTCAAGCTCAATTTTCCTATTATGGGGATCCCCTTAAGGGGTCTGGGGAGTGAGGCATGGCAGGTGCATGCCAAGTTGGAGACTGTCAGTCTGCCTCACTTCCAGGTGGCAGAGGATGATTCACACAGGGCTGTTCACCCACATGGCATCCCACTGACTGTCACCCCATGGTTCCCCCCCCCAGCTGTGGTCTGAGGGGGCATGGGGGTCATCAGCTGGCAGGCAGGGCAGCCAATGCTCGGATCAGTGCCCTATGCAGTGCCTTTGCTCCACGAGCTGTAATTTCAATAAAGGTGTGGCCTCTTTCAACTTCGACACTGGTGTCTGTGTGTTTTGTCCCCTTGCCTCCTCCCTGCTCTTCCCCCACTCAGCACTAGCCTGCAAATGAGAAGGCCTTTGAAGACAGTAGCAAACGGGAGTTCTCCCACCAATCTGGGAGTGATTGTCAGCATTGGGAGGAGGAGAAATGAAAGGGCCCGCACCATTTCACCCACGCCCCCGGAACTAAAATGAGGACGGTGTGGATCAAATATATTTTTTACCTGTTACTACATTGGAAAAACAGCCCTAACAAATTCTGACTTCAAATGTTAAATGAACAACTTGCCCTCTTTAATTCTCTTATTACTTGCATCTACCTTTTAAATGCACTTTTATCTGGTATAAGAAGGAGGCTGTGGAGCATGGATAAGCCTAGGCTTTATGATTGTAGTTACTTTAAGGAGATCCTGTTGTAGATGAATAGGGAATTGGCAAGAAATTTTAAATTGGCCGGAGTGACACAATGAAATGAAATAGGATTTAAAATCTTCTCTTGCTTATAGTGGTTCATGCAATATCGACTGGATGCAGTGGGCTGGCATGCTAAGTGGCAGAAATGTCTCTCCTGAGAACTGGCAGAATTATTATGATGCCACCACTGGTTTTGTAGTATTTTTTTTTCAGTGACTGGGTTATGTTCACAGACAGTAAGATAAGGGCTCTTAATTTTGAACAAGAGCTTGCTTTCATATCTTGCTAATGATTACTTAAGTGATTCTGCCCCTTAAAAATAATAGAAGCAATGTGATTTATTGAATGTGAATACTCTAGTGAGAAATAAATTGAGTGGGTTTTTTAAACAACGTACTATTATTTAGGACTTGGGCTGTAGATAATGATTTTTCTTTCTAAACTAATCTATTTTACAAAGATAAAGACCAAATACACCAGCACTCTCTAACATAGAAAATTTGATCCAATTTAGAGTTGGCTCAGCAGAGATCTATACTTGCCCACTGTCTAGAGTTAAGGTGACCTTGGTCACAGAAAATGATATTCTTAATGCATTTTCTGATTGTGAATTGCTTTAGGCCCCCTGGCACAACTTTTAGCATTCATTTAAGAAGACAAATAACTGTAATCTGTTGTTTCCAAATCAAGAATATCAATTCTAAGACATTACTATGCAGGCCTGTTGTGGGGTAGGAGTAAACAAGACCTCCGAAGGGCTCTGAAAATGTAATAGTGCTGCTTTTTCTTAACCTTCTGTTAATGCTCACAGACACTTTGAGGGATGTTCCGGGAAGTTGAAAGACTTTTGCCCTGCTCTGTCTTTTGGCCACCAGCCACCCCCAAGGGCCATATCAAATGCGCTGTTTGAGCTTCTTACAGTTAACTGCTCCATGTACATACATATATTCTGAAAAGCTGTGTTCTGAGTGTTACCACTACAGCTTTAGATGCTGTTTGTGTATTTGTACCTGAGATGAAAACTGCTTTGATGCCTAACTTCATGACAGGGCTGGATCTAGGGTTGCCAGCGCCCAGGGCAACCCAAGTCCAGCCTTGCATGTGTGTGCAGAGTGCGCATGCTCCCAGCTCTGTGCGATGATGTCACTTCCGTGACGTCGTCATGCACTGCAGAGCGCGCCGCCCCACACGGCAAGCTGGCTGCCCCGGCGGACTGTGGAGCTGGCGGCGGCAGCGCGGGTGGCTGGGAGGCCACCTGTGCCATTCGCCTGCCTCACTGAGGGGGCGGCCGGCTTGCCACGGGTCCCCTGTCCTGCAGGGCAGGTGAATGACACAGGTGGCCTCCCAGCCACCCGCACTGCTGCCGCCAACTCTGCGGTGTGCCGGGACAGCTGGCTTGCCGCGCAGGTGGCACACTGACAGGGCGGCAGGCTTGCCACGTGCCCCCAGCTCTCGCAGCAGGCAAATGGCGCGGGCTGGCTCCCACTACCCTCTGCTCAGCCTCCTGCACGCTCCCAGGAGCTGGCAGCTGCGCCCGGCACCCCCTCTTTGATGGCGCCAGGGGCAGACTACCCCCCTGCCCCCCCATCGATCCGGCCCTACTTCATGATAAGCCATTTGTGAGCAGTGGTCCCACTTACTGTTGCCATATTGCCAGCTTTGGCAACAGCATTTCTTGGTACTCACTGTTTTTATCTGTCTCTGCGCCTGTCCAATCTCCCACTGGTTGTCAGTGAAGGACTGACAACCCAATTCCGCATGGTTTGAGTGATCTTCACAACCTTGGTGTCCTTTTTATATCCCTTAGATGCTTTACATCACACTGTTGAGCGCCCAAAGGAGAGAGCCCATAGGATTCCTAGTTTGGGAGATAGCTATGAGCGCCCAAAGGAGAGAGCCCATAGGATTCCTGGTTTGGGAGACAGCTATGCCGAAGCAATCAGCAAGGATATAATGACGAACTAGGTGGACTGTAGAAAGGTTCCCTGAAAGGAGTGTGTTGTGTTTTAATATCTGTATTTTGTTTAATTGTTGATATTTAGAAGTTTTTACAGGGGAGATTTTTGAATAGGCCCTATTCAGACAGAATTTGCCCTTGTGGCCTTGCTAGGATTGATACATCCTTTCATGCCCTGTTTGAATATAGGTTCTTCAAAAATATAAAGGATTATAATCCCTTATATAAATATAAGGGATTATATTTAACCAGCCATCCCCTTATACTTCAGAAACCCTGGGTCTTTTGCTTTGCGATAAGGATTCTAAATTTATGTTAACCATTGCAAAATATGGCTCAGTCCTTTTAGCCCTTGCATCCAAAAAAGATAAGGAGTAAGTATTTTCCGCTGCTCAAGATTTATGAATCAATGAGCATCTAAGGGAATAAAAAGAAAGGATGTTTAGAAAGGGAAACTGTAACTTGATGCTGGGCAGACTAGACTGAAAGGGGAAAAGGACGGAGAAGGAAAAGAAAGATGGAGCAGAGAGTCGAGCAGGGGTTGTAAGAAAGACCAAAGAATACAGTCTTATGCTGAATCCTGTCTCGTGTTGTCTTCTTGCCTGCATCAGACTTACAAAAGAGTCATTCTGTTAAAGGAAAGAAGAAACTTGTATTTAAGTATTCCATTGCATCAGAAATATTGGCAAGATACAAGAAGACATTTCTTGACCTCCTCGCCACGGCTAACGAATCTGAAGTGCCCTTTGGCCTTGTGTGCTTCTCGTCTCCTTGCTCTCTGAGCCTTCCATCTTCCTGTTTTCAGCACTGTGGTTGTTGTTACATCTGCACCAAGCAGAGCGCTAACCATAGTTAGTCTTTTCAAACCTACTTTCTAAGAGCCAAGCTACAAGTGACGCCTGATACAGGTTGGACACTTGTCAGCTTCCCTCAAGTTTTGATAGGAAATGTTGGCGTCCTGGTCTTACAGCTTGGCTCTCCATTTAATTGAAGTTTACAGAAACCCCCCACACATACACAGCGGAGGGGAAGGGGGGCGCCCGGTGAGAGTCCAATGCCTGCACTCCCCTCCTGACCTCATGTTCTCCCTTCCATAGACTGCCGCTCTGTAAGCTTCAATTAAATGAAGAGCCAAGCTGCAAGACCAGAACGCCTACATTTCCCATCAAAACTTGAGGGAAGCTGACAAGTGTCCAACCTGTGTCAGGCGTCACCTGTAGCTTGGCTCCAAGAGAAGTGTGAAAATGGAAGAAAGAGAGAGGCGCAGGGGCCCATGAGTCTGAGGAATTCTTCCAGTCTTTTTGCCATGGTTCCGAGATCAGGGAAGATAAAATCTGCCACAGGCTGTTACTTCCTTGTATTTTCATTTTTACCTCCATCACAGATAAAAGGAGCTATTTAGACAGAAGCAACTTACATGCTCATTACGGTCTTATCTTTTGATAGTCCCAAAGTACATGTTACATTTTGCTTCATCTTCTGTGTGAGAATGCGGAGAAAGTGGCACATCTCTTTCCCAAGATGCCAAGTGGTCTCCTAATGACTGGAAATCACGTGAAACGGAGAGAGAAAGAGCTAGCCAATGCTTCACACGGCTCTTCCCTCCTGCTTTTTGCCTGAACACTTAGGCAACGGTAACGGGAAAGGATTGAAACAGTCAACGGCGTATTGCATTTTTCTTTCCTCTTTGCATATCTGGACCTTTATACTTGAGATAATGGCTGGAAAGTGGAAAGTATTCCTTTCCGAGCGATGAAATCAGATCCTTTCCACTGGCAAGCAAGATCAAAGAGATGATTAACATGTCCGGGTAGCCCTCTGCCAGCCTGCCCAATCAGTATTATTAGCCTTCGTTAGTATCTTAAGTCATTAAGAAATTCCAACTGTTCAAGATTAGTCTTTGCCAGAGAAATCCCAGGAACACGGGAAGAGTCGGCTCTGCCTCTGGCGGTTTCTTCACTTAACTCTTCTGTTACAGCAAAGAAAAACTATGGTGGATTTGTGAGCTCCTCTACATTTTAAATTTTATTCTTGATTAACTCCACTTCAATTATCTCCCCCCCCACCTGTTCCTGGGTCTCTAGGATGATAATTGCTACTGTAAAACTGCAAATACCTCCGAGCTAATGCATTGGGGGGGGGGGGGGTTCTGAAAAAATTTCATTGTCCCTTCTTGGCACTGTCTTGTCTTCCTCATTCCCAATTTGTGTTTGCGACATCTAGAAGACACTAGCACTTTTGTGGCTTGCTTTTTCTTCTGTTTTCCCTAATTAGACAATCGCATTGCATCATCTAGTTACAGAAAGGGACAGTGTGCCAGTTTATGGAAACCATAAAATCAAGAGGCAAAGATGTGTGTAACCCCCTGAATCCCAAGGACCAGGTTCAATTTCTAGAGTAATGTTCACAAATTCAAAATGTAAATCCAATTTATTTAAATATAACAACGCCACTGTGAAAAATGTCCCCGAAGCTATTGATAGTGGTTCACTAACCAATGTCCCCAGAGCAGAGTCCTACTCACAATCCACTTTGTAGAGGGCGCAGACAGTACTGTGGGTTCGTCCAGAGGCTATGCCTGGAACAGAGTCCCAGATATCCAGAAGGCCTTCTCACAACAACAGGAACTCTTCTTGTGAAGATGCTGGATCAATCCCCAAGCTTGTTGGCTGCCGTAGGAGCAATTCCCCTTTCGTCTTGGCAAGACGAAGCGGGGCAGCTGTGTACTAGGGTGCTGACCTCAGGCAGTCAGTGAAGAGTTCAGGTATCGGCAATTCTTGCTCTTTACTCTTCCTAGCTTTTTTAGGTCTTTCCAACCTCCGCTGTCCTCCCAGGAAAAAGTGTTCAATTTTTCTGAACTAACAGTTTCACCTCAGTGTCCTTTTTAGATCCAACATTTAGAAACAAGCTTTGGCTTGCAGAGAACATTAGTTGAAGCACCTCTTCCTTTGTCCTTTCAGCTATCCTAGTCCTGCTTTATACCAGCTCTTGTAGTCATGGTGGCCCTTTCAAAAATATGCCCCATGAGCCTTTGCTAATCATGCAAATTAATACAAGCCTATGTACACATCAGCTATCTGCTAGTCAGGTCTGGCCTAAGGTCTATCTGCAGTCTTCTAATCAGACCTAGGTCCAAACCCTTCTTTCAGTACAGGCCTACGTGTAGAGCTATCACAATTTTGATGTAAACAGAAAGAGCAATAAATGTATACAAATATAGTAAAGTCATTCTGGAATTGCTGCCCTGGCCCTGTTCACTTGTTACATTCACTTCTCTCGTGAGAGTGATTTATCCTCATCGAGAGCGAAATAGGTGAGGCAGGAGCACATCATAGACACAACCAAAGCAAATGACAGTCTCCGAAGTGACAGAATATATAATCCTCCAACACTATCTTCAGATAATGATCTTTTCCAGGTTTTACTTCTCAGCAATACACAGTGAAGAGCAACTCCATGAAAGCCGAGATCAGATTTGCAGGGGCATTTTTTAACCTGAACCAGCATTATCTTGTAAGGGTGGGATCCTTCCATTCCACTCAGCTAAGGTCAGATCCTTCCTCCAGCACAGGGAATCTTCCTTTAGAGACACTTTCCTCCAGAGGAAGCTCCGTACTCTAGAGAAAGACTGAGCATAGCCAGGCAAAGTGGAGGAAGCCCATGACCCCTTATTCTGCTATTATGATTAATATGTTGGGGTGCCAGGCCCCCCTACCCTCCCAGGCAGGAGATTGAAGGCCCAGCACCTACCTTTTGATGTCCTTCTCTCGTGGAGTGTGCACACTCTCAGCCTGTGAGATGATGTCACTTTTGGGAAGTGATGTCGTCGCGCAAGCCACAGGTCTCCCTGGGAGTGCTCCCGCGCTCTGCAGGGGGCTGAATTGAGCCTGATTCGGCCCAAATCTGGCCACTACAGACTGTGGGAGTGCTGCTGCACTCCTCAGTGGCCCGATTTGGGCCAAATAAGGCCGCTGTGGAGCGTGGGAGTGCTCCTGAGCTCTGCAGCTGCCTGATTTGGGCCGTTTGGGCCGCTGTGGAGCCAGGAGTGCGTTACGCCAGCCCCCAGCAGGGGACTGGCAACCCTATTAATATGGCACTTCAAACTCTGCAGGCTTCGTTTGCCTTTGCAACAACTTTGTAAGGAGATCACTGCTATTGTAATTTTAGAGGTGGGAAGACTATGAACAAGGACACCCCAGAACTCTTGGTGGTGGTTTATTTTCTGAACCTCCGTGGGTTTCTATTCTGATGGGCGGGCCAGTATCTGACAAGTCTTAAATTAAACAAAACTATTAACAGGATTTAATGGAGGAGGGGGACCGTGAGTTTAGTAAAAATCAATTAAGCATGCAGCATTCTCCCCTGCTGTGTGTAATTGGCTTGAGTATTTTATATGCAATTGTCTTGATTGTGGTGAATAGCAAAAAAAATGGCTACATACAAATGTCCTAAAGGAGTCCTCTCTTCACTTGTCAAGCTCTCTGTCCTACTTATCCAGTAACAGAAAGTGTTCCCCCTCATCTGTTTTTACAGGCTGTTTGAGTGGGACTTGAGAGGCCTTAGTTCAGAGGTGAAGTAGTCCAGCAGGACCATGATGAGATCTCCATGAGGAGGTCTTGTGCTACCTTTCAGTCTGCACTGCACCTTTGTGGAAACATGCACACCTCTCTTCCATGGGGGTTTGTGTTGCTGAACTTGTGCACATGTGTTGAGACTAGACATGGGCACGAACAGAAAAAACCCCGAACATGGTGTTCGTTGTTTGTTGCCATCCACGAACAACAAATATTGACGAACATGACCTGTTCACAAACATGTTCGTTGTTCGTGGGAGCCAGCAGGCTCTCCTCCAGCCATCAAGATCCGTACCGCATCACTACCAGAAACTCTACCAGAGCAGGCAGCAGGAAATGTACCAATAATAAATAATAGCTTGGCCCCAGAGCCTGGCAGCAGCTCTGGAACTTGAAGGGGTAGATCCCTATCCCACCACACACAAAGAAAATTCAAGCTCCAATGCACTCTCCCTGTCTCTATCTCAAAATGCCAACAGCAACTCTCTCTCCCTCACTGTCTGCAAAACCAAAGCTGGGAGCCCCCCTCCCCCCTGCTCTTTGCTTCCTTGTAACACGTTTGGAGCTCCACACTTGAAAGGAAGACCTGCCTATCAAGCTAAATTGGACTTAGATTGGGGTTTCCAGGGCAACAGCAGAAGTTCAGACAGAGTTCAGACAGTCCCTGCCTCCGGTTGCCAGGGGAATTGATTGCAGGTGCCAGATTGTCTGGCTTGATGAACAGCAACCAACAAGGCTTGCAACAACCACCTGTTCGTTTAGAATTGGGTCTCATGAACAGCTTGTTCGTGAACAGATGATTGGGCTGTTCGTGGGTTTTTTTAGTTCATATTGCTGTTTGTGCCTATCTCTAGTTGAGACTTGTCCTAAGCAAGAAAGGAAAATATGGTAAGGTGGGGTGGGGACAGACATTTTCAATATGTGCAAGGTCTTCGGCATATTGGCTGTAACAGCACAAAGCAGTTGATTTAAGTGATTGCTGGACCCCTCAGTCTCCTCCTTCAGTGCCCATCTGAATTTGCCCTTCACATATAATAATATTAATAATAACATTTGATTTATATGCCGCCCTTCAGAACAACTTAACACCCACTCAGAGTGGTTTACAAGGTGTCTTATTATCATCATGACAATCAAACTATGAGGTGAGTGAGGCTGAGGGAGCTCTGAAAGAGCTGTGACTGACCCCAAGTCACCCAACTGGCTTCAAGCGGAGGAGTGGGGAATCAAACCTGGCTCTCCATATTAGAGTCCTGCCGCTCTTAACCACTATAACAATATAACTATTAGTTTGTCACTCATGGTGGGACAGCAGCATTTGAGTCCAGTGGCCTGGTCTACTGCAGACCAACACGGCTACTCACTTGAAACTATACTCATGGGCAAATGGTAACTTATTCTATGAAACAACTTTAAAATACCCTTTCACTCTTTTCTGTTATTCCGAAAGAGGTTAGGATGTTTAATCATGACATTTCTTGAATCAGATTTAATGATAACATGATATTTATCCTCTCCTAGGAGCAGAATGGCAGGATAGCCTCTGAAGGTCCTCCGTTAAACAAGATTCATATTGTTCTCAGTTCATCACAGTTGTAATTTTCTTTGCGCTTGCAGAATGTTCACTGTCCTGTAAGGTCTCTGAAACGGGTGCCTAATTGCTAGCAAATCCACATGTACGCTAGCATTGTATGTTGTCTTTGCTGTTTTAATTGGTGCCAGTCACATAGAATTACTGACATTTCTCACCAGCCCCTTTTTTGTGTTCCCCTTGCTTTGTCTCCCAAAGGCAGACAGATCTCCCGAGATTTCCTTAAGTTAGCCGTGGTTATTTGGCTTTTCCCCAACAGACTGAATTGTTTGCCTCTTCTGAAAGTACTATTTTGATGTTTCTTCTTGTTTTTCCCCATAGACTTCCCAAAGGCGAGTTGAGATGTGATTGCTTTCTTTCTTGCATCCGGCCTCTTAAAAAAAGCTAGAGTTCTTTTTTCCCCCAGCCAGTGTAGGAAGGAAATGGGCGATGGGAAGGATGGGGCAGTTTGAAGCAAGAGTTGTGGAAGAAAGGGACAGGTAACAGCCTTTTTCTCTTCCTTCATGGGATTTGGAAGACAAGTCCACTGTTGTATTGTCGAAGGCTTTCACGGCCGGAGAATGATGGTTGTTGTGGGTTTTCCGGGCTGTATTGCCGTGCCACGGCAATACAGCCCGGAAAACCCACAACAACCATCAAGTCCACTGCTGTTCTCTGTTTCTTGCGACCATCTAACACACTGAAATAAAGCAGGTGAAATTTTTCCTGGCATCACAGTGGAGCAACCGGAAGCACTTTATAGGCTGTGGATCTGATTTAGAAGCTGTAGTTTGAGCATCTACAGTTCCAAACTGCTCAAACGGGTGAGAATTCCCCAAGCACCGCACTCTTGTTCCCGTGCTTGTATTCTGCATTTCCTTGCTAATTTGTTTTCTTTGGCTAGACTGGGATTTAAAAAACGGTTTGAAAAATGATGTTGTTCTTTAATTCATCCAGCCCTTGTATTAGGTATTAGCACATCTCTCGCCAGCCAGGCCTCCTTGCTTTCTTTAGCCCTCATTTGTTTTCCACTGATGCTGGCTTTTCTTCTGCTGTGTTGAATACTATTCTTTTTCCTGTTTGTTTTGGATAAATCTAGATGGGTTGTTTGCTTTTCCATCTTCACACTGTATTATATTTCTGAATGGCCATTATCCCCTGTTTATCAGCTTTTGTCTTTGCAGTACAGACCTTGTTGAATTGAAATAGCCTTTCGGGGAAACTTGCCTGCCAAATAAGCAAATACGGGTGATGCGAAGCATTGAATCGGTTTCATAAAAGCCCCGCTGCCTGAAAAAAGGCTTTTATTTCTTATGAACATCAAATTCAGTTTGCTTCTTATTTTGTCTTCTGAATCTGAGTAAAACTTGCATTTATTATTTGTACATCATTCATTTCACATTCTAGGGTGTGTTAGAAATGGCCTTTACCGTCCCCATTTCTCTTGTCAGGTGTCTGTTTTGAAAATGTTTAACCCTTATTTTAAGTAGTAAACCTATGGCAAAATGTACGCACTCTTGCCCAGAAGAGATGGTTACGATTCCTTATTCTCCAAGAGAGGCAGAGGTGCAAAAGCTGACATTCTCAGGAAGCTTAGTTCTCTGCTTGGCCCTTTGCTAGCCCTTCCGTGAAATCGTGGCGTGCAAGCCAGCCCTACTGGACCTACTGAACAGGGCTGTCTGCTGTCATCCGAACCACAGCTTGGCAATAGCACGTGTCTTCCTTATGCATATCAATATTGGCCTAGCCACCCTGACTCCCTGGGGCTTGACTCCAAAATGGTGAGCTATTGATTCCTACGATGAGGTGAGACCAGAATGAAATGAAAAGCAAATCTTGATTCTCCTTGACTGCAGTGTTTAAAATGCAGGACAGGAGGCAGCCAGCAACTAGGACAGAGGGCTCCAAAAATCTGCAGGGAAGTTTGGCAAAGAGTGATGACAATGATAATGATATTAGCCGGGTTTCTGTTTCAGAGTGGATCCAAAGAAAACTCGTAATGGATAATGGGATGCTTTGTAGATGGGGAGAGCTGTTAAGGGGAGGGAAATCCAGAACGGACTTCCTACTTAGACAGGGCTTCCTATTCTCAGGATTAGATACGGTGGATTTCTTTGCAGACCGTCTCTGTATTTAAGTTGTAATATGCACGTACACGCTGTCAAGTTGCAACCGACTTACAGCAACCCCAGCCAGAGGCTTTGAAGGCAAGTGAAGAGCAAAGGCGGTTTGCCATTTGCCTTTCTCTACAGAGCAACCCTGGTTTTCTTTCGCAGTCTCCCATCCAAATACTGACCGGGACCAAACCTCAAAGATCCAGTGAGATGAGGCTGTATCATGTAATCTCCCCAAGGTGTAATAACCCTCAAAGTAATTAAGATGGGGATTTTGAGTGTTTGTATATTGCTTTGCAACGGGAGGCAGAATGGAAATCTGCTGTGGCGTTTCCAAAGCAAAAATGTCTTAGTCACACATTTGCATCCACTAATATGGTATTTTTGCTACATCCCACCATAGAGTGATATGCTGTCTGAATCCGTTGGGGATCCAATAAGGAGGATTTTGGTGTTCATTTGGATACCAACACTACTACTTTAAAATGCCCTGCTAACAAGAGGGAGGTTTTGGGCCCTCCATTCATGGACATTCTTTATCCTGGAAATCTATTGAACCCCTAGCCGAAGCGTTGTCAACGTGTTGGTCAGTTTTATGTTCTTTGGCCTCACTTTTGATCATCCTGATTTTTTTTTAATTTTATTGGATGGTTAACATATCATACGTATTGTTAATACATACTAATTGTCCCCTATGTATATAGTGTATGCTCCCCACCCCTCCCCTCCCCCTTTCCTCTGTTGACTTCCAACATCACCACAACCCCCTGTTTCTGTTCCAAATTCTATCTCTTAGTTGTCATTTTAAACTTAATGGTAAAGAGATCATCCTGATTTTCGATGGGTCAGAAGCTTGAGTGTATGTGTTTTATGCTAAACTGCTTGTATTGGATGCTTTAGATTTATTTGAAATGGCAGTCTGCTTGAAGGTGCAGGACTAGAGAGGCCGAGCCATCCAAATGAATGAACTGGTAGACAACGGGGCTTGTTTTGTTTAGCTTTCATATCGCCAATCATTAACAGAAGTGTCCATTATCCCCGATTTCCCTTAAATGCAGTGGAGGGTGCATTCTCATTAATTTCTGCACAGCCACCGAAGCAGTCACTCCACTTCGCCTTTCTTCTTTGTTTTAAATGGAACCCATCTATTATTGAAATTGTTTCCAGTAATAAATAAAGGCAGCTGAAAATGTGATTACGTCTTGTCCCTAATTTCAACTCTGTCTTTCCTAATTTGAAAGCTTGGGGTGTGTGTGTTTGAATTATAAATAAAATGTTGATTTCAACGGAAGTGATTGGTGTCTCTTGCAATCCACTTAAGAATAGGTTTTAATTTTTTCCTGAATGTCTGCTGTGGGCCAGGGAGCCGCGGTTGTTTTTAATTTTGCATAACCCTCTAGGACACCATATGAAAAATAATCACATTACAAATGCTGAGTAAATTTCAGACAAAAATGCATCTGTTCTAAATCCGGTCTGTAATTGGTAGTATTGCAAAGCACAAGGAGATGAAACAAACAGAACAAAAGCGTGTGATTTGTAACCCTAAAGGTCAGCATATACAGTCCTTTGGGGACCTGCTAGATCTGTCTTCATCCTGAGATCATTATTTGTCTTCTCCCTCTCCATCTTTTGGTAGTTCCAGCCTTTATTCTGGAAGGGATCTGATAACCCAAGCTTCCTTCTGGAAGAAGCATGGATTTCCTAGTTATATGGCAAGTCTGGAGAAATGACAGTCTCTTTCATGGCATTTAATAGGACTTAACGTAATCTGAGTTTTGCTTCATGGTCATATAGATCCAGAGGAGTTAGCTGTGTTAGTCTGTAGTAGCAAAATAGAAAAGAGTCCAGTAGCACCTCAATTCTCGAAAGCTTATGCTACAGTAAAGTTGGTTAGTCTTATAGGTGCTACTGGACTCTTTTCTATTTTGAGTTTTGCTTGTGGCTGATATTAAGAGGCGGATACTGTGTTAATTGTCTGGGATTTTCAGTGGCACTCTGTTTCCAAGGATTGATTGTGGTGTTTGTTTGAGATTTGGAGCTTTAATTTTTGAGAAGTTATGCCTGCCACAAACAGAATACCCCAGCTCCCACTGGACACAGCAAGGTGTGTGTGTGTGTTTGTGGCTTGCCAGAGACGATCTCGGCTTCCAGTACAAAAAGCGTGTGTGTGGGGTGTGTGTGAAGATTTCTGATTATTTTTGGCACTGCAGATCCCACGATCATCCTGAAGTTGGTGGCCGATTTTGACATCCCTATCTTTATTTTCAAGCGAGTTTTATGGGTCACTAACACATACAACTTCCATGGCAAAAGGAGGAGCATTTCTGGCAATAATTTGGGCCACAGTGTTCCAATTTCCTTCATTTTTGGTGCTGCAATTTCTGCCATCGTCTCAAAGCTCGTGGCCTGTCTCAAACAAGATACCCCAGCTTTTACTGGAAATAGTGCGGCAAAGGAGGGTTGGTTTGTCATAGTGACTTGGGCAAGGATGTTCTTAATCCATTCGTTTTGGGCACTGCAACACCCACCGTCACTCTGAAGCTAGTGGCCGCTCTTGAGGCTCCTGGTTTTATTTTTGGATGACTTGTGCTTTCCAGAGATAACTATGGCTTACAAAGCAAAAAGCGGAGGTGAGAATTTCTCGTGATTGCGTGAGTCAGAACGTTCCGATTCTCCTCGTTTTGTGCACTGCGACACTCTCCAACATTCTAAAGCTAGTGGCTAATTTTGACCCGCTGTATTTTCAGATGATTTGTACCTGCCAGAGACAACTACGGCTTCCCACAAAAAAAAGCTGATGTGTGTTGGGGGAGGGAGCGAAGGTTTCTGGGAAGTGCGTGAGCCAGCACGGTCCAATCCCCTTCCCGTTTGGTCCGGCAGCTCCCATCATCTTCCTGAAGCTGGTGCCTGATTTTAAGACTCCTAACTTTAATTTCTGAGCAATTGTGTGCGCCATGGATGGACAAACTCAGTTTTTTTATTACGGATAAGGGAGAGGGAGTATCTGAGTTGGCGAGCTGATACTCCATACCCAGTTGGCATTGAATGATCTTTGCAACGTGTTCCTGACCCGCAAGATATTTTATTTTGAATAAGTCTGGGCAGCCAGGTATTACGTATTCTATTGTTTCTTGATTTATCTTTAACAAGTGTCTCACTGTGGTCTGCGCTTTATAGTCTGAAAGTTATTGGTAGCTGTTACAGTGTTTTGAATAGCAGTGATAAAACCATCAGTTTCTTTAACCACTTCACTACATCCATATATATCCTCCATTAAGTCTTTCACAGTATCTCCCAAACAGAGATTTGCCTTTCCCTGATTCAGTTCTTCGTTTTAATGATACTGAGGCGGATGGGAATGATTCATCATGGAAGTTCAGAGGGTTGAAGTTTATACTGCTTGCAGACCGGAGCAATCAGATGCCTTGAAGTAATTTTGATGTTTTGCTATCTGATTTTTACATATGTATGTACTAAGCCTCTCTCTCTCTCTCAGATCTTGGGATATGCAGTTTCCCTCTGAGGCTTTTGGATTATTCATCCTGAACTTTGACATGCATGTGTGGGTTAATACATCATGCTCCATCAAATCAGTAACAGTCCACTTAATTAAACTTTGTAGAGTAAATAAATCAGAGTTGGGAGTGCCCAAGTGTTAATTGCATTTGTTTTATTTGTAGCTTTACGCCCGGTTTTTAGCATCTTAAGGAATCTCTGTCCATAGACACACTGGTAAAAGGATTATAAAATCTATCTGCCTGTTCTGATTGATGCTCTGCCACTTGAAGGTGGTGTTCATACACACACCAGGCACTCATGTTGTGGAAGGTCTTTACCTTTAATTATGTGGAAAATTAACATGGCAGGAGAATTCGGGGAAGGTGTTGCAGAAGTGACAGCAGTTTTTCCTGGAAGTAACATGATCACATGTGCAAGCTCAGTGAGCCCCTCCCCGTTTTTCCCCCACTGCTTCTCCAAGCAGAGACGGGGGCAAGGGATGCCCATTCCAGCCAAGGGAATGGAAGGCCTAGAAGTTACGCATTTTTCAATCCAGATGGCATTTTATCATTGTGGAAAATTTGGCCTAAACTAGTCATGATGCCTGGAGTTCTGTGAATTGAGATTCCAGTGTTGTTTTGTTGTTTGTAACAAAATCAGGTGCGTTTGGACTCCGTTCGTATCAGCGCTGTGGTATGAGGGAAGGGAGGGGGTAAGCCTTCGCTTTGTGCCATTTTCCTGATCCGAAATGGACCCACAGAGCCGTTAATTTTCCCCATGGTGACAAACCTACAGAGACCCTTACCTTAATTATTTGCTACATCTATAGGCTACTGTTTCAACAGTCATCTCTCCAAGCAGCTTACGTCAATCAAGAGAGGCAGGCCCGGCCCTCAGGTTTTTAATCTGAAAATGCAAGGCACCTGAGAGAAGGGGTACGAGAGCAGGCGGAGGACGGTGATCCGTTGAACAGTTAGAATTTATACAATTGGCTAAGAGGATCTTGTTTTGAGGACATGTGTCTGGCCTAGAGTAGGGAAGTGTTGCTACCCTGTGAGAGATGACCCTTCAAGCCATTAGCCCACCGGGGCTTTTCCCAGGGGCCATAAATGTCCATTCGCCCCTGTGACTTGCTTGCAGGACACCTTTGGTTCGGTCCCGGCCATCTCAGCGCTCTTGCCGGAAACCTTGGAGAGACCCTGCTCATTTGAGTAGAAAATGCCAGGCTAGACAGACCAACCCTTTGGATATGAGGCAGATGCTCTCACCGTTCTTTGTTCTCTCACTCGGTTTGCGTGTAATATGAAATCATAGGTCATTTTAACTTTCAATTTAAAACTTGATTTAAAAAAATCATTCAATACCTTGCTTGTAATCTGAAAATGGTTACATTCATTTTCAGCTGCTCAGTGATTTGTATTTTATTCTCTGGGTGGGTTGCTTTATTTTAATGCTGAGTTTTTATTTTATAACTTTTAATGTTCTGTTTTATTATGTTATTTTGTAAGCCACCTCAGACAGGTTCCCCGGGAGAGGCAGCATAAGACTTCTTCAAATAAATTTTTAAGAATATATACTTAGCGACACAAACTTGCAATGATCTAAGAGGCAGGGGGGCTTTTAGATATTTTAAATCAGCAAAAAGATCATGCAAAACCTGGCTTTCTCGGGCAAATGCTGAGCCATTCTTAATCCAAGATGTTCTTCATCTGTCTTGTCAGGGCTTTTTTTCTGGGAAAAGAGGTGGTGGAACTCAGTGGTGGAACTCAGGACCACACAATGACGTCACTTTGGGTCAGCTGGAACAAGGGGGGAGTTTTTTAAAGTTTAAATCGCCCTCTGTGAAAATGGTCACATGGCCGGTGGCCCCACCCCCTGATCTCCAGACAGAGGGGAGTTTAGATTGCCCTCCATGCCAAGTGGTGTGGAGGGCAATCTAAATTCCCCTCTGTCTGGAGATCAGGGGGTGGGGCCACCGGCCATGTGACCATTTTCAAGAGGTGCCGGAACTCCGTCCCATCACATTCTCGCCGAAAAAAAGCCCTGTGTCTTGTGGAGCCAAGTTAAGACTAATTATAGTTATAAACCAAACAGATTCAGAACCTGGTTTAACATACCCTAACTGGCCATAATTACTTAAGTGGTTTTTGTTTGGACTCCTCTGCATCTTTGTTTGGACTGTGACACTAAACATAGTTTGTTTATGATTAAACCATGGTTTTATGTGTGACAGTGGAACCCAGTCTGATTCGCATGCACACAGAGAGGGCTTGTACAACCATACAAATTCACACACTCATGCCCATCTCTAAATGCAAGCTGTTGGAAGCAACTCGAAGAGGGATGCTGTTGCTTTTGTGAGTTTCCCAGATGTCTGGCATGGCCGCTCTTTCTGCCTCCTCCCACCTTACTACAGAATGTCAAGCACTCCTTTGGCTATCTGCACTTCTCTGTGGGCCGGGCAGGAGTCAGTCTTGTGATCACAGTTGCTTTGAGTATCGGTTCCAGACGGAGCCTCAAAGGGGCCCCGCCAGTCATGCATTTGATTTACAGCATTCACCACTGCCGCTTTAGGTATTGGCAAGCTCTCAGCACTGCGCTGTGGTCTGCATGGCTATGCTTAAGAGCATTTTCACAACTGAAAATTTCAGCTTTGGGAGCCATTGCCGATTATTCCTATTTATGTATGCAGTGGTTAAGGACACGTTAAACACAGGGCAACAGTGTGAAGTGAAGTGGTCCCTGCCCAATTGGCTCACGATCCGAAATGGCAGAGCTAGTAAATAAGAGAATTTTTACTAGATGATTATCAGTGATGGTAGCCGATGTCCCCCTGCACTGCTTTCCACAAACGGAGGAACAAGGACACCCACCAAGCCTCCAAAGGTCATGGCACGTAGAGCAGGACTTGTCAAGATTTCCTTACCAAGCAGGTATGTCTGTGCAGCAGACAGTCCATCTGCCTCTCTGGCTTTGTAGGGCTTCCTCAGCCCAAACCAGCACTCTGGATTGCACCCAGAAGCCAAGTGGGGGCCGCTGCAAATTCCTCTGTCTCGTGGCTCTTAATCTCCATTTATTAGTTTGCTTCATTTAGGGTGCTGCATTTAGCAGCGCTGCTTGACTATTACCCGTTTAAACGGCTCATTCCTTTAAACCTATTTAATTCTTTATCTAATTGATTAATGTAATAAGCTCGTAAGTATTATCTTATTCCCAGCACATTAGCAATCAGAGGCTCAGGGCCAGCCCCGTGGTCTAATTGAAGTGCCGCTGAGTTTTCCTTTTCAAGGCTGTCCAAGATAAGGAGCCAGAGGCAAAGTGTTCCTTTCCTGCCGAGAGGAAGTGCTTCACATTGTTCCGTAATGATCACCCTGGTGGCCGGCACTTGCCTCGCCTGCAAAAGGGCATTTCATCAGTCGCTTTTCACACAGGCAGCAGTCACAGGCGACAAACTGGGCTCCTTGAAGGTCCTCTGCCTTCAAACGTGTGTGTGTTAGAAAGTGGGCTTATTCAGGAAATGCTCGACAACTTATGTTGCTCCGCAACTGTGCATTCTTAGTCTAATGTAACCACAGCCCGAGCATCTCTGTTTGCAGTGCTTGCTTACAAGCTATAAAAAGGACTTGCTCGGAATTCATTTGATTGGCATGTTCTTATCAAAGCAGGTCATTGTTTTATCAAGTAATCACATTGCTGTTGTGGGTAACGGGTCATGTTATCAAAAGCAGGTAATATTGAGTCCAAACAGAAGGAAACCTTGATAGTGTTTGATCAGTACATCCGTAGCTTAAAGTGGTGTTTACTGATTCCCACATTTCGAAGAGGAGCTGGCTTGCTCTTTGTTAAGAAAGTGAAGCAGTTGGCAGTGGCAGGTCTAAAGGAGTTAATGCTGTATGGACCAGATTGCTGTAGTGGTTAAGAGCGGCAGGACTCTAATCTGGAGAGCCAAGTTTGATTCCTTACTCCTTTGCTGGAAGCCAGCTGGGTGACCTTGGGTCAGTCACAGCTCTCTCAGAGCTCTCTCAACCCCACCCACCTCATAGGGTGATTTTCATGAGGATAATCATAACACACTTTGTAAACTGCTCTGAGAGAGTGTTAAGTTGTCCTGAAGGGTGGTATACAAATCAAATGTTGTTGGTGTTGTTTGTTATATTTTACCAAATTTATAGATATTATAGCTTTAGGTTAGTGTGCTGCCATGCAGACGGATTTTTCTCCAGCTCTTCTGTGGTGGTTGGGATGTTTATACTGTCCCTAAGAAAGTAGCATTCTAGAATCCCTTTTGCAATACCATTTAATATAGGGCCAAAACTGAGCCAGAACCTTTGGTATAAAAAAAGTGGCTTCTTTCTCAGTAGCATACGAAAAAGGCAAAATGGGACCTGGTGGCGATTATGTTATCATGGGCAAAACTGGCAATTGCAACAAAACGGAAGGAGAACGATCCCCCCTCGTTAGACTTGCGGTATTTGAAACCTTGGGAACAAATGCTTATGGCAAAGAGAGCCACTGGAATACAAGAAGGGGGGAAACAGTTGGGAGATGGAACCAATATATTTTAACATGGTCTCCAATAATGGTTTTTTTGGCTTCAAATGAAAATCTACCAGCACCAAAGATTTAAGGAGTTATTGCTGGTCTAAGTCATGTATAATCTGGGTGTCTTGACTTTTGCAAGATGCTGTTGTGTTCTGGATGAGTTAGTAGCTTTAATTTAATTTATTTACTCCCCCCTTCCTCTTCTTCCATTGTATATAGCTATAGCATAGTTACTGTGGTGTTTTGTTTTATGTAATAAAATGTTTATTTTAAAAAATTGCATATAAAAAAACCTATTGATATCAGGCTCTGCCTCCATCTTACTCTACTACAATAGCCAAATAATGCTAAGAGGCACAGAAAGAAATCTGGCATACAGTGCGGTGAGAGGAAGGAAATTGATTGAGCCATCAGCGATGCTCTGTCATGTTCATTGTTACCACGATGCTTTGTGAGAACAATGGCCTTTAAAGAAACGGTCTTGAAAGGTAATGCAACGGAAGAAAGGTAACCAAACTGTCATGACTGTATATCATTAGCTAGCTCGATATTGCTAAGTAATATGGCAGTTGGTTATAGTAATGATAGATACCACGTTAGCCACTTCGGCCCCAAACATCCATTTCTCATTGCGCACTAAAAATCATTTGCTATCAAATGGACGTTATGTTCTCGGTTGTTGTTCCAGTTTAAAGCGTTCTCTGAATGCTGTACAAATACTCAGCACTTCCACTCACAAGCTTGCCTATTCCACAAGGAAATGCACGATCAGAGCTCTCCTTAGCACTGAAGTGAATAGGAAAGATTATCTGCGTAAGGAACAGCAGGATTTGGGTCCAGAGGCACCTTAGAGACCAACAAGATTTTCAGAGTGTAAGCTTTCAAGAGTCAGAGCTCCCTTCTTCAGACACAAGTAGGAATGGAGTTCCCTGATAATCTCATTGGTCTGTATGGTGCCACGGGACTCAAATCTACTGCAGACCAACACGGTTACCCACCTAACTATCCTTTCTGCACAACGAAGCTTCGTGTGTGCATGATGCTTCGGTTCTTCCAAGTAGCCGCTATGGAGGGCTGATTCGATATGTTTAAAAAGCTGGTCCTTAAGGGTGCTTTCTGGCGTAATGCTTATCGTTTGTTTTGCCCAATGTGTACATTAAACTATATTGTGCCTTGAAGAATGTTGGAGTAGGCAGGGAGCTTCTTACAGGCTTTGCTTTGTCAGTTTGGGGTGGTGTGTACATCTATTTAAAAAAAAAAACAACATGCTCCAGTATTGATCCTCTAGGGCCCCTTTCACACTGCTCACCTGCTGCTGGAACGTCGTGAAATATCTTGCAAAAATGCGGAAGATAGTGTCTTCTCGCGAGAGTTTTGCGCAACATCGCGCAAAACTCTTGTGAGAAGACGCTATCTTCCGTGTTTTTTGCACGATATTTCGCAACGTTCCGGCAGCAGGTAAGCAGTGTGAAAAGGGCCTAGGTGTTTTCTGCATGCAGACAGGCTTCTGTGGTTTCCCCATAGCTGCTGTGTAGTGGCAGCAGCTTTCCCACTTAGCAGGTTTCCCCACAGTTCCTCTACCTGAGTCCCCTAGCAGTACTATTTTCTAGCCCTGTGCCAATAGGAGTATTTTAGGGTTTTCTTAAAGTCATCAATTGAATATCATTATAAAATTATAACACTATGTGTATCAGCTTTCATGTTTTTTAAAAAAAAGTATGGCTGTATCCTTTTTTATTCCAGTGGTATAACTTTCCCATAATATCTCTGCAGTGAAAGGGGCTAGACATTTGTTACAAAATAAAAGCAAGAGGAGAAAGTGTCCGGGGCAAGGAAAATGGCTGCCATGTGGGCAAAGAAAAAGAGGAAACACTGGCATGGCAGGCCTAATTCTCCTCTCCCACATGAGAAAAGACAACCGTTCATTGCAACAGCTGGATATTCCGAGCTCTTAGTTTGTCCATTTGGTCCATTTTCCACGAAAACAGTATTGGTTAATGAATGGTCACGGTCGGTCAGTCGGTTGGTCACTCGCTCGCGCGTCACTCACTCACTCACTCACTCACTCACTCACTCACTCACTCACTCACTCACTCACTCACTCACTCACTCGAATTGTGGTGCTTCCCCCAACTTTAGATCTGAATGGGGAGGCCTTATTCCATTGTTGCTGGATGCAAGTTATTGCTGCTATTTTCTTTTAACTGCTTATTTTTATACTTTTATGACTGGTTTATTTTTATAGGGTTTTAATTGTTACACGGGTAACTTGTTTTTAGTAGAAAAGTCGCTAATCGGTGGATGAACTTTAAAAATGGTCTTTTGGAAATTTATTTCACATGAAATATTGAGAACTACAGAAAGCCCCCCCTCTTCTCCCCGGTGATGGTTCCAGTTTTAATTAATTATTTTGAGGATGCTCTTAGTGTAATGGATGTGTAGCGCAAGACACATTGATGTTTATTGTACCTCATTTGGAGCAGCACATCAAAGGCCTCCACTGCTTTCCTGGAAACAATCAGAGGCTGCAGTTTATTGTAAAGTCCTTACTTTTTATAGCATTAATGCCATCTGTCTTGTCTGGTCAGGTTAGTGAGTGGGGGAGGCCTCCCAACTTCTGAGGCATTTGTATAAATGAAGGCAGTTGACATTTCTAAGATTGATGGCAGCTCGGCTTGTTTTCCCCAATCTCTTTCTTTTAGCAATTAAAGGTTATGCTTTCTTGGTTTGTCAAGCCTCAGTTTTAAAGAGAGTGCCTCTTTAGAATAAAAAAACTCTAAGGGATTTTTTTATTTGTTTGTGATTATGTTAAAGAATGCACAGTACCAAAAGAACTATCAAACGAGTTAATTTTGCATCTCTTAAAATGAAGCAGAAATTAAGAAGATGAAAGGTGTTGTTTCCGTATCTCTTGATTTCGTTTTACGAAATCATGGCTTTGGAAGAGGTTGGGATCATTGGATCCCAATGAACTAGCATAGTTGCATGGGTTAGAATGGGGTTCCAGGTTCAAGTTCCTACTTCGCCATGAATCTTGGGCCAGCCACTCTCTCTTTGCGTAAACCTACCTCACAGGTTTGTTGTGAAGATAAACAGAGATGAGAACAACATGACCTGTCCTGAGCTCCTTCAGGCTTTCTTTAAAGAATATGGTAGAAGTTTCATCTCTCTGTGTGTTTCCTTGAGAACACTGAGGAGTGAGCTGGGGTAGTGTAGCGGATGGGCAGAATTTGGATCTTCTGTTCCTTGATTATTTGACTTCAGAAGCTGGTTCAGGGAAATGTATCCTCCAAATAGTGGATTAGATATCAGGACTACGTAACGATAGGCCTCTATTTTTACAGCCTGCCTTCCGCTCTTCAGGTGTCCTGTGAACAATGGTTAGAGTGTTGAATTAGTACGGTTGCCAACTCTGGGTTGGGACATTCCTGGAGATTTGGGGGTGGAGCCTGGAGATGGTGGGGTATGGAGAGGGGGTGAACCTCAGTGGGGTGTGATGCCATTTTCTCCAGAGGGGGAACTGATCTCTGACACTGGAGATCAGTTGTAATTTTGAGAGATCTCCATGCCCCACCTAGACGTTGGCAACCCTATGAACTAGGACTGGGGAAACCTGGGTTCAAATCCCTATTCAGACAGGAAATGCATTGGGTGATCCTGAGCCAGTCATTCTCTCCCAGCCTAACCTACCTTGCAAGATTCTTGTCAAGATAAAATGAACTGAGCTGATGGGAGGGTGGAGGAATTAAAATGTTCCAGCCAGATCGGTATGGCAAACACCATTTGAACCACAGTGGCTAAGTTTGCACCGTTTTATTACACATGGACTTAAAGCATGCACCACCTTCTCCTTGACTGCACAGAAGGGAACTACAGAGCAGCTTGCCCAAGGACTGAACTCCCACGCTTGGTCTCAGCAACCAAGTGGCAAGACAGGAATAATCTTGTATCATTTGCTTTGCCGTCATGTTGAGGTGGACACCTGTCAGCTAGTGCTGAAGCCTTGTGTTGTGTTTATTGTGGCTGTCTAAGCAGCAGTTATATTCAATATATTGTCGAAGGCTTTCACGACTGGAGAACGATGGTTGTTGTGGATTTTCTGGGCTGGATAGCGGTGGTCTTGGCATTGTAGTTCTTGACGTTTCACCAGCAGCTGTAACTGGCGTCTTCAGAGGTGTAGCACCAAAAAGACAGAGATCTCTCAGTGTCACAGTGTGGACAAGATGTTGGCAGGTAATTTATATCTACTCAGGAAGGTGGGTTTGGGCTGAGTCATCCTGTAGGAGTTTCCCAGGGTGTGGCATGCTAATGGTGGGAAGCTTCACTGTATCCTGAGGAGGTTCTTTTGCATATGGATTGGTGCTTGATATGCTAATCTTCTCTGCAGCGCTATTGTAGGATGTAGAGTATTTTGTTAGCCTGGTGTTTTTCAGGACTAGAAACCATGCTCTATTCATTCTTAAAGTCTCTTCTTTCCTGTTGAAATTGTGCTTATGCTTATGAATTTCAATGGCTTCCCTGTGCAGTCTCACGAAGTAGTTGGAAGTGTTGTCCAGTATTTTAGTGTCCTGGAATAGGATACTGTGTCCTGTTTGAGTTAGACTATGCTCAGCCACTGCTGATTTTTCCGGATGGCCAAGTCTGCAGTGTCTTTCATGTTCTTTTATTCTTGTCTGGATGCTACGCTGTGTGGTCCCGATGTAAACTTATCCACAGCTGCAGGGTATGTGGTATACTCCTGCTGAGGTGAGGGGGTCTCTACTGTCTTTTGCTGATCATAGCATCTGTTGTATTTTTCTTGTGGGTCTGAATACTGTTTGTAGGTTGTGCTTTTTCATAAGCTTTCCCATCTGATCAGTGATTCCTTTGATATATGGCAAAAACACTTTTCCTGTGGGAGACTGTTATATTTACCACTTCTATGTTTCATGTGCCCTCACCTGGATAGCCTAGGCAAGCCTGATCTCATCACATCTCAAAAGCTAAGCAGGGTTGACCTTGGTTAATAATTGGATGGGAGACTTCCAAAGAAGACCAGGATCTCAGAGGCAGGCGATGGCAAACCACTTCTGCTAGACTCTTGTCTTGAAAACCCCACTAGTGTTCGCCATAAGTCAACTATGACTTGACGTTATTCTCTACTCCATGTTTCATGTACAATTAATTCCTGTGTTGTTAGAACGTTTGTGTATGTGAGTGGGACCTACAGTGGGTAGGTGGAAAATCCTTGTTCTACTGCCTCTCACTCCCATGAGCTCCTGAGCTTGGTTTTGCACCAAGGATAAAGGAATACGCCCAATCTAGGCAAGGGCAAGTGAGAATAAAGGGATCTTTGACAAAGTGATGAAGCTCCTAGTGCAAGTTTAGAAGAACTGCTGAGACGGTGAAAATGGTGAAACTAGACAGAGTTTGTTGTGGGGAATAATGAGCTGACTCACAATAGTCACAATAATATCGGGCATACAGCAACATCAAATGCTAGAAATGCAATTTTTCCAAATGCCAGAGTATGTAAAATGTGCCACTCAAGAAGGGATGGAAAGAAACAAAAGAAATTGAATGAGAGACTGAAGCAGGTCTTACCACTTCATGTGCCAGCAGGTTCTAGACAGAGTACCAGATCCTCCTTGGGGGGCCCTAATGTCTGGGCAGGCAATAATCAAAAAGGTAAATCCAGGAGGAAGAAGAGTAACAATGCTGATGCATGTAGCATGGTAGTTCATTCTTAAGAAAGCAATAATCTTGGGCTGGTGAATGTTCAAAATGTTCAAAATTTGAGACAAATTTTAGCCTTACTTATCAGAAGGGGGGGCCTTAACAATGATGTAATGATGTCACCAGCAATGCAATTACATCACTTCCTGGGTGACTGGAAGTGACGTCGCCCAGCCAAAACTCTGCATTTTAAATACTAGAACATTCCTAGCAATGCAATGATGCCACTTCCAGATGCCCTGGAAGTGACATCACATCCCCCGTGATGCTGATGACTGTGCCCCCCCCCATTTCTTTCTCGTCACCCAGCTGAGTGACAGTGGAAATGGGCAGTGAGGGAGAGGTCTCCTGCTTCACCCTAAGATAGATGGAGTGACACCTCTTGGGATCTTCATATGACAGGCAGTGAAGAGCTGGTCTTGGTCACCAAGGAGGAGAGGGAGAGAGAAAGACCCACAAAATGGAGGCTTGATGGCAACAATTCTGTCTTTGATCCCAGTCTGGAATGGATTTTTCTTTGTTGCTCTTAATTTAATCTGTGGCTTTTAAAGCTTCTTAGACTTGGTTGTATTAGTTACTGTTAAATGAGGTACAGCAGTGAATGTGTTAGATTCATGTTGCTGCTTTCTATACACCTGTACAGAAAATAACATTTTTTCTTTATTCTCCAGATTTGAGACTGGAATAGGTTTGTTTACTTCGAGCTTGGCAAATGGCTGGATGCAGCAAAGCTAACAATTTGTCGAGGCTGAAATTTTATAACTAAAAAGTTAAAAGAAAGTGATGGTTTTAAACCCTTAGGTACATGGCCTTATACTGAAGTTGCAATCTACAGAGGCCTATTATTTAATTCAGTCTATTATTTGAACACACAAGCAAAGAGCCTGCTTGCTTTTTACTAACAAAAATGTAGACACTTTCCTCTTTCACATGATTTCTAGAATCTTTGATAGTTTCTCAGAAAGGTATGGAGATTGCTGGTTGTCACACCCTTGCAATTCTGAGGGTTTTTTTTCCAAGCAAAGATGCTAATCCCAAGAGGCATTCCGCTTGAGCCATGTTGAAATGAAGTGAGTAGCATGGAATATGAGTTAAGCCTAGGGTTGTCATGTGCCCACCGGCACTTCAGTGGCTATTGGGGGGAGAGAGAGAGAGGGAGAAAGAAAGAAAGAAAGAAAGAAAGAAAGAAAGAAAGAAAGAAAGAAAGAAAGAAAGAAAGAAAGAAAGAAAGAAAGAAAGAAAGAAAGAAAGAAAAAGCTGACATTGATTCATTTCATTTCATTTATTTGATTTTTTTTGTCCACTCTCCCCATGGCAGGCTCAGAGCAGAGTAACAACCAGATTAAAACATACATAAAACAGTTCATACAATGATAAAACTCAATTGATACAACAATAAAACTCAAGAAGGTGGTCCACAAAATATGCCCTGCCCCATTAATAATTAAGGGAGGTGGAGGTGGAGAGAGCAACCAATCTGATGGAAAGATGGTGTTACAGCACTTTTGGGACAACCCAGTAGTGATGTCATGCCGCTGTAAGTGTCTCCATAAACTCTATTGTAAATCCATAGAGTTTTTGGTGATTCCTAGAGAAGACTGGCTCTGGCATCACACTGTCACTGACAGCCCCCTTCCTCCAGTCTTTTGCTGGTTGCCAGATATTTACAGTTTAACTGTGATTAAATAAAAAGGTGCACAAAACCAGCTTGTCCGAGGATTGCATGTGTGCACCTGACTCCTCTCTCTTCCATGGAATGGTGGTTTAAAACTGAATCTAGTCACCTGTAACATACGAGGGTAGAAACATGACCTAGCAGAAGTTGGTTTTCTCCTTGCAAGCGGGGGATCTGCACTCACAGGAGGAAGCAGGATTGTCTCCAGAGTGACAGAGAGATACTGAGGTGCAGACTTTGACTTCACTGGAAATGAATTTACTGTCTTTTTGGCGTGTCTTCTTTCCATGGGACTCAAGGCAGCATTCTAAAGGTACATAAGTGGTCTCCCATTTAACCAGCCCTACACTTGCTTTTCTTCAACAGCCTGCATCATGTGCTTTCATGTTTGCAAGGGACCTGCCATGCCCTGGAGCAGAACATAGTGCTAAAACTGCGTAAACTTTCTGCATGCAGTACTCTTAACTGATGGCATTCAGACTCTTTTCTGACCATTGCTGTTCAGTTTTTAAAGAACCATTTTCCCCATACATATCATCGCCTAGTTCACCCCATCCCATTTCATTTTTGCAGTTGACATTTGTAGATTACCCACACCTCCACTGGGGTTCCTCCACAACTAGCAGAGCTGATTCTCAGTCTTTTCTCATATAAGTAAATTGAATTTAAATTTGCTCTCGTTGTGTGGATGTTTAAAAAGAATTTTGCGGGAGCTTAAAAATGGCCTTCACCAGAACACTACGGGGGGTGGGGAGGGTGTTATGAAAAGCTTTGCATATATTTCTGGATTGTGGCCCAGAACTTCCACTTTAAACTTTAGGTAGATTCCAGTGAAAGTGATAACGGTGCAGAAATCCATCTCTGACAAATATTGTGCAAAGTGGTTCCTCACCCTTGATTCTTCCTCTTCCAGGAAAGCTATTATGGTGATTGTCTTTGCTAAGGACTGTGGTCCCTCTCCATTGGGAAGCGTTCTGCTATAATCAATTATCTATTGTGAATATTGCTTTCAGAATGCCTTTGCCAGGTGTCCCCTCTGGTGTTCTATAAAATGGACTGCTACTTTGCCAGATGGTTCCTTTTTTGGCAGTGGGGCAGGGGGGAATCTTTCCTGTCTTGCTTTTGGATCTCAGAGGATCCCCAAGATGTGTTTACTTCAGCTCATTTATGCAATTGCAGTCTTTGCAAGAGCCGGTGTGGGATTCCGCAAGTTCCAGCTTGGCCATGAATTTGCTAGATGTCCTTCGGCAAGACGCCGTCTGCTGCGCTCAGTTCCCGATTTTTAAATATGGGAATCAAGAGAAGGCCAAATACCATCCTTATTAATACCTCAAAAACAGCCCGCAGCCTACAAATGTGTATTCACTGGTGTTGCAGGAAATGCATCTCTCTCATTTCTTGCGTAAGTTGAAAAAGTCCCAGTTTCTTGAAATAATCTGATTTCATCGGCTGTCTCTTGCTCAGCTTTTGCAAAAAATTCTTTGTATTGGTTTTCCTTCTCATTTAAATCCTCAACTCTCCATTTTGGCCAGTGGCATTACCAGTGGGTCCTTTGATGGAAAACTGAAGGCAACAGCCCAAGGAACCTTGGCCCTTGGTCCGTAGCCTGTGGGTCACACCCTGTGCCCTCGAGTGGATCCAGAACCAGCCCCGGAGGTGAAACTGTGCTTTTTTTTTCATTCTTTGTTTCCCTGTCCAAGCTGTATTTTTTCTTGCCTTTTCAAAAGCTGCTGTGAGTGCCCACTGGGGAGAAAAGCAGAATATAAATATCTAAGTAAATAAATAATGTGGAACTCTGCTGTTCACTTAATATGTTTTGCCTTTTGTTTTAATAACTTTTGTTCTCACTGTGTTCCACTTTTTTGTTCAGCACAGTTTAAACCTCACCTTGTGCTCTTCCTCACGCAGTTCACTGAACTGACTGTACTGGCACTTTAAGACCGAAAAGTTTGCTAAAAATGGCTATCCAAGATGCCCCCCATTTTGTGGCCATTTCATGTGTTACGGTAACCACTGTATGTATTAAGCTGTTGGTATCCAGGGCTAGTTGTCACTACAAGGAAGTAGGAAGCCTCTTGGGTCAGGGGTCTGCTCGCCACAGGCGTATCCCATCTTCCTCCAGCTTTACCAGCAAATGAGTAGCAGTGAAGTAGGCGAGTCTATCTTTTAATTCAGAGGAGTTAGCCGTGTTAGTCTGTAGTAGCAAAATCAAAAAGAGTCCAGTAGCACCTTTAAGACTAACCAATTTTATTATAGCATAAGCTTTCGAGAATCAAGTTCTCTTCATCAGATAATTGTATCAATCACAGTTAACAATAGCTCCTGGTCTGATGGCCAGTTAGCCAAACACCACATCCCCCTTGTTACTTGCTTCTGGTCCAGGCCCCAGGTCTGCCTCTTCCTCCAGGTGGGACCTGAAGATCTCCAAGAAGACGTGATATCACGGAGCCCACTCTCCAAATAGGGATGTTCACCTCTGGTATGACCTGTCCAGACATCAGAGATCATTTCCCCTGGAGAAAATGGCAGCTTTGGAGAATGGACTCCATGGCATTATAGCCTGCTGGGGTTGTCCCACCCCTTCTGAAACCCTGCCCTCACCAGGCTCCACCCCCAAATTTCCAGGAATTTTCCAACCTGGAGTTGACAACCCAAACTCCAAGAAACAGGGCCCTGCCCCAAATCTTTAGCTGCTGGATTAAGCTCTGGTTTCCAGCCGTGGTGTGTACTGCTTAACTGGGCTTGCCATTTGCCTGCCTGTGGAGGGTAAACCCCAGCCCTCAGCCGCAATTCTCTGCCCTTGAGAAATTGAAGAGCAGGAGGAAATGGCCTTCATAGTGAGGCCACTCTAGGAATTTCCCTATGTCTGTGGTCTTTATCATAGAGTTTAGTGGAAATTCCTAGAATTTCTCCAGGCACCCCTTCAAAATCTCCTAGTATTTGCCAAGGCACTGCTGGCAACTGTGTACTAGCTAGGTGAACAATTCCTCAGACTTGTTTTAAGGCTCATTCTATCCTTTAAGCCAATGTTGTGTGTCTTGGAAATAACAGATCAAGTTAGGTCTTCTTTATGCCCCCCCCCCCCAGGATACTTGCTTTAAAACTTGGTGAAGGTTAACATTTTGGTAATGTTGTTTTTGAGACAGAAGTACATGCCGAGAAATGTAACTCTCTATTACCCTTAGCCTCTGATTATTACTGCCTGCTTCTTCCTGGCGAGCATCCACAGTTGGGAAGGTTTAGCAAATGGACAGATACAAATTTTCATTACTGTCAACAGCACAGATTCAATATAGCTGCAAAAGATCAATCTGTGTTTGCATTCTGCTTCACATATCATCAACAGCATTGCTACGTTTTGATCCTGGCCCTTCCTTATTGTTGGTGATAGTTTGTGAGGCTGTGCCGCAGATGGTAGAAAGGTCACAGATTGATTTTCTGGCACTGGGGCTAGAGGCTGTAGAGTTTTACTTATTTATTTATTTAACCTTTTAAAAAAAAGGTTTTGCTTTGCTTGGTAAATGGTGCAAATTGGATACACGAATGATGATGATGATGATGATGATGATGATGATGATGATGATGATGATGATGATGATGATGATGATTTAATTTTTAACCCACCCTCCCCGCAAGCGGGCTCAGGGCGAGGTACAACATGGATTAAAATTCAGCTTAAAACCAATTATAAAAACAGATAAAATACAGATAAAAACAGATATTTATGTTATTGAAGTAACATACAGAGGAGCTTTGAACATTATATACAATTTCCCAACAAAACCAAGGTAGCTCTGTGATTAAAAAGGAGCAATTTTTCTCTCAGCATCCTTTCAGTAAAAGGGGGGGGGGGAGAAAAAGGTCTCTAAGCATTAGCACTATTTTCATTTAGGACACTGGGTCTGGCAGCCTGGCTGGCATGGAGAAAATGAGTGTGCTGTGGCTTTTATATATTTATTTATGCAGCAACCTCAAAATTTCAGAAATTAAGTACCTTTCAGGGATTGGTGCTGATCTAAAGCGCAAGCTTAAATGAAATGCTAATAAGGTGCAAGTGATTTTTAGCCACAAGACCAGCTTATGGAGAGATAATCTACAAACATGCTATAGGTGTATTTGGAAAACGCAAGCCGGAATGTGTTCCGGACAAGGTGGAACCAGTACGTCCTGTCTGTGTACTCCCTCTTTCCCCTCCATCCTTTCCTCATGTGCCACACCAAGAAGATTAAAACTGTTCAGGAATTATGGTTGTTGTGGATTTTCCGGGCTGTATAGCCGTGGTCTTGGCATTGTAGTTCCTGATGTTTCGCCAGCAGCTGTGACTGGCATCTTCAGAGGTGTAGCACTGAAAGACAGGGATCTCTCAGTGTCAAACACCTCTGAAGATGCCAGTCACAGCTGCTGGCGAAACGTCAGGAACTACAATGCCAAGACCACGGCGATACAGCCCGGAAAATCCACAACAATCATCGTTCTCCAGCCGTGAAAGCCTTCGACAATATATGTTTAGGAATTCTTCAACCACACAGTAATTTGTGGTGGCCCCTGAATCAGGCCCTTGAATAAAATGGGAGTTTTTTCTTGCCTACAGACCAGGATTTGGAGGGTTTAAATTTGGATTAGTATCTCAGTTTGTGTGTGTGTGGGGGGGGCAAATCAGGCTTCACAACAAATGACTTAAGGTGAGTTGTAGAGGGATGAGCCTTGAGGGAGGGAGGGTGTGAACCTGAGGGTATCTGTTTGTGACAGCCATTTTGGTTAGGATAAAAGGAGTTTATCCCTTTGCATCTTGCCTCACAGGTAAAAGTGCCTTGCTCCTTATATCGAACCTTGAGCTTCTTCCAGTCTCCAAGAAGTCTTGCATTTACTTCACTGGAGAACCTTTGGATAGTGCAAATGTGACACCCTTGTAAACTTAACATGGAAAGCGGCACCTCTTCTGGCACTCCCCAAATTAGACCGGAGAGGACATGGGGCACAGTCCTCCCTAAAATCAAAGCAGTGTGATTCCTTTGCTGGGGGGATTCTGCCCCCCTGGTCTTAGAAGCCTCACCTGCTTCAGGATTTTACCCCTCCCTGGAACTTTCCCTGCTCCTCTTTCAGTGGGGATCTGCCCCACAGCTTGAGAATCAGGGCTGTAAAGGATGTGTCTTTTGCTATGCCATGAAATGTCTTTCCAACTAGTGTCGTGCCGATTATCCATGTTGCTGTAATCCCTTTGTGTGCCTCGTCAAATAGCTTACGGTCTCCCTTTTTAGAACTTAAATTGCAACGCAGATCTAAAGCCATATATTTTCTCATGCCCGCTTTAGTATGAAAATCTTGCAGAAGCGTGTGAGGAAAAGATGAAAAGAATCAAGCAGCTGACGTGACGGGCTCTGTTTGCCTTGTGCCTCGAATTGTCTGAGGTGTTTCATTATTTAAGTAAATATCTGCCGCATTGTGAGAGGTTGCTAGTCCTGAAGCAAGGGAGAGGAATTCAGAATCAACAGATGAAAGGGACTCAGCGGGGCTCTTGCTCACCTATAGCGATGATGTAGCGGGCACCATCTAGCAAACTGTGGAGAAACTTTTGCCAAATGTCTGCCCCGGGAAAAAAATGGATGGTTTCACATTCATTTAGATCCACAGCATGCCTGCCTTTCCTGTAGGATCTTAAGTGAAACAACCGACTGTCATCGCACTGCTTATAGGCCTGCTGAGGTAAAGGCCACCCTCAAGGCCCAGCCGGCAGTACTGCAGGTTCGAAATGAATGAAATTCTGCCCTCAAGTCATAGTTGACTTATGGCAACCCCTGGCGGGGTTTTCATGGCAAGAGACTAACAGCGGTGATTTGCCATTGCCTGCCTCTGCAACACTGGCCTTCCTTGGAGGTCTCCCATCCAATTACCAACCAAGGCTGACCCTGCTTAGCTTCTGAGATCTGACGAGAGCAGGCTCTCCTGGGCTATAAGCAGACAAGAGACAGAAGATATCAAGAGGAACTATTACTGCTCACAAAGCTCAGGGCACGCTTCCTTTGCCCCTGAGCACCCGTAAACCATGTGTGTATATGTGGCATCAAGTGCAATCGACCTATGGCGACCCCAGCAAGAGGCTTTCAAGGCAAGTGAGAAGCAGAGGTGGTTTGCCGTTGCTTTCCTCTGCAGAATCTTGGTGGTCGCCCATCCAAGTACTGACCCTGCTTAGCTACAGAGATCTGATGAGATCGGGCTATACCATGCTGCCTTCCCTAAACCATTGCAGGCTGAAATGGGGGACCCCTTCAAGGAACAGGTTTTGCACTTACCTTCTGGAATCGGAGACTTGGCCCCAAAATTGAAAAATTGTACTGAGCCCTAAAACAACGATACTTGGGCCTTGCTTGCAGGTTTCCTCAAGTGCTTAGTATGTGGCAGCATCCTCTCATTTGAGAGCACACGTGAAGCTGCCTTGTACTGAATCACATCCCTGGTCCATTGAGGACAGTATTGTTTACTCACACCGGCAGCGGCTCTCTAGGGTCTCAGGCAGAGGTCTTTCACTTCTTCCACTGCCTGGTCCTTTTAACTGGAGATGTCGGGGATTGAACCTAGGACTTTGCATGCAAAACAGAGCCACTACCACTGAGGCGCACCCCTTCCCGATTACTCCAGGAAGACTGCATGTAATGTAATATACCCAGCACTCTCTTGGGAGACCGTTCCCTAACAATAAGGGGAGATATGGATGGGGATTAGAGGGTGTACGCTTGAACAAGGGCTTTGTTTTTATTCTGTTCTCCAGATTAAAGCAGGGTATCATCTCAAGAAGCTAAATAATTAGGAGGTTCTTTATTTGGAGCCCAAACCTAATTGCCAGTATTGTCATGGCAGCCGTGCTAATTCAGCAGCTCCTTAAGTGGAAATTCCCTGAATCGCGATGGATGCCTGATGCTAATGCAGCCAGAGACTTGCACGAAGCTCCAATTTCAAGACGCTCTGTTTTGTATTTGGCCTTCTATATTTCTCTCTGTGTCTGCGAAACACCGCTAAGTGCCATTAGAGAGAGTTTCTGTAGTGTGTGTGTTCAGCGCCGTCGTTTTATTAAACGCAGCTCTTCCTGCATCCTTTGATTTGTTTCTGATGTCGTTGAATGCTGATTAGATATTGTCCAGACAAGATGATAATAAGATCTGATCAACTGTTGCAGCTTGCTAATGAAAGCAAACTAGGGAGGATTGTGTTAAAGGTTTAAAATAAAAACGTTCTTTGACAGTTTTTATTAGAGTTTGTCTAGTCTATTATTTAACAAACCTCTTTATTGCTTAAAGAAATGATTGCACTATTTCAGAAGGAGCTCATTTTTCTTCAGTTTCTCTACTGTGAGCTCCAGACAGTTTCGTGCTGTGCCTCTCATGCTAATTCTTTTTATTGCAGCAGTTGGAGAATCTTAATGAAATTTAGCAATTTTAAGATCCTTTGCTGTCCGCCACATCCTGGACATCATTAAAATCTGCCTGATTTAGCTGATCCACAGACACCCAAACCGATTCTAGGGTACATCCAGGGAGAAATGCGTGCTGATTCAGCAACCACAGGCCGTTTTCTGAGTACGTTGTGCTGGTTCAAATGGCAGGAATGGAACCAGCCGTACTGTGACTGGACTCAACCCTCTTCTCCCCCCTCCTTTACTATTTGTTCTCTCCCGGCTCATTATAACATTATTTTTCAAAATCAAAAATGGCAGGGGAATATTTGCAATGGAGATGTGGTAGGTGCAGGAGGGGTTACACTCCCATCCAGACCCATCTTGAAGATGTCTCTCAGATCCTCTAAATTTCTGCAGACATGGAAATAGGTCATTTCTTAGAATCTCTCTACACAAGACATCTGACACATGAAGAACATGTGTCGGGAGATGCAATGTTAGCCGGGACGGGTAGTTTAAAAAGACAGAGCCGGCATCAGGGCAAAGGCTTGGCTATACACTGAAGCTATTTGAAGGGGCTGTGAAATACCAGAAGGGAAACTTCAGCCCTCTCCAGGTCCAAGCCCGGCTCTGGAAGACAGCTCCAGCCCATTTCCATTCCTGGCTGCCCTCTGATTGCAATCCCACACAGTTTTAGACAGGAGAGGTGAAATTGACAGAGCCTTCAGGGAGGCAAAAATGAAATTATTAAACCCTTTGAGGAGCGATCTGTGTCAGCTCTGTCTTTTTAAACTGTGCTTCCCAGCTAACATTGCGTCTCCCTACACTTGACCGAGGCATCTCATGTAGAGAGACACTTAGTCAGTGTGATGTCTAATTCCTTCTGAATTTATTTGCATGCAGGAATGTAAGTAGGGTTGCTAGCTCTGATTTGAGAAATTCCTGGAGATTTGGAGGTGGAGCCTGGTAAGGGAGGAATTTACACACACCTGTCACTTCCTTTGACTGAAGCCAATGGTAGTTAGATTGGCTATAAGCGCTCAGTCATGAGGGAGAGTCAAGTCTAGCAGCACCTTAAAGACCAACAAGAATTCCAGAGTATAAGCTTTCAAGAGTCAGAACTTTCTTCATATCTGACAAAGAGATCTTTGATTCTCATACCCTGAAAATCTTGCTGGTCTTTAAGGCATTGCCATAGTCGAATCTTGCTGTTCTACTGCAGACCAATATGGCTACCCACCTGAAAAAATCATGAGAGTTATTCTGCACATATCTAAAGACACATACCTTCTTTATTAACTCTTAAGAAAAAGCTGCCTTTTGGGAAACGTTTTCTGTAGAAGCAGAACAAGATTATCATTGTTTACTGGGAGAGGCAAAGGTGATGCATAATTAGACCTTCCTTGAGGGTTTTTGCATGTGTTTGTGTTTAAATCAACTTGTTGTTGCTACGGTGATAATGTGTGCCTTTCATCAACCATACTTAAATGTTCTTTTTAGTGTCTTATACAGGCCATACATGTTTTCTTTAAAAAAAGGAAATGTGCTCCAAGATTTCAGGCATCTGAGAGTCATTAGCAGGGAGGGTAGTATTTTCATTTATCCTGTAGTAGCTTAGAAATTACTGAATCATGGTGGGGAACAAACAGAAGTGGGGGGGTTGAGAAGCCCCCGTGGATGTGACCCAGGACAGCAGCAGGGTTGGAGCAAATGGGCAGAGGAAGTACTGCTGAAATATGCACTGTTGTTTCTGCGCCCACCCACTCAAACATTTCGCCTCTGTGTGAACACTCATCCTGTGGTTAGCACTTGCCATTACTTCCGCTGCGTCCGTTAAAATTAAATATTCAAGTGCAGCAGACGAATGAATCGGGAGACTTTCTCCTCTTTGCAAAACGTGGCCTTTCCTCTCCTGCGGCTTCAGCACGCCTGTGAATTAGGTTCGCTATGCTTTGGTAGCAAATGTGTCTTTGTTCTGAGGACATCTACAATGAAGACTTGGCTTTCAGCTGGTTTCGAAGCCTCTGTTTTGGCTTTGCCCTTCTAGAGGTTGCTATAGTGTCTAAGCAGGCAACTGTGTGTTCCTGAGGTGCCAACCAGAACTCTCTTGTTTCCTGTGGCCTTTCTGAAGACTTATTTATGGGCAAATGACTCTCTGTAAAAATCACTGGGGGCATTGAAAAGAACAAGAGTCCAGCAGCTCCTATTAGACTAACAAAATTTGTGGTAGGGTATGAGCTGTTGTGGGTCACAGCTCACTTCTTCAGATACAGACATTCAGATACAGATTTCAGATATAGAAAGCTCATACCCTACCGGAAATTTTGTTAGTCTTAAAGGTGCTACTGGACTCTTGCTCTTTGCTACTGCTACAGACAGACTAACACAGCTACCCGTCTTGATCTGTCTCCATTGGGGCATTGGTATACCTGAGCCAGCAGAGGTCAGGAAAGGGATTTCATGGGAGGAACCGAGTTTAAAACATGTGCATTGGTAATATGCTGTATATTTTGTACTCAAAAATCTATATTCACGTAAAGAATATCTCATGAGGAAGCAGCCTTAAAGGACATATATTATGCGTCAGGTATCACACACACCTAGACAAACTTCAGGAATTTCCCTCCTAAACTTCCTTTCTTTACAGCAAACATGTAGGGAGATTTGTTGGTTGGTTTATTACAATAGTCTCCTGCAGGGCTTTTTTTCTGGGAAAAGAGGTGGTGGGACTCAGTGGGTTGCCCTCGGAGAAAATGGTCACATGGCTGGTGGCCCCGCCCCTTGATCTCCAGACAGAAGGGAGTTTAGATTGCCCTCCGCGCTGCTTGGCGGCATGGAGAGCAATCTCAACTCCCCTCTGTCTGGAGATCAGGGGGCGGGGCCACCAGCCATGTGACCATTTTCAAGAGGTTCCGGAACTCCGTTCCCCCGCATTCCTGCTGAAAAAAAGCCCTGGTCTCCTGGTCTTCCTGTAAGGAAATCAGGGCCATGTACTTCAGAGTTTGCCCATCCTATCCTCCCGACAGCTTCAGCTAAATAATTGTGACTGGCCCAAGATCACTCAATGAACTCCAGATCCCTTCAGGTCCAACAACCTGTCTCCTACAATAGCTTTCAGAATTTGGGAAGCTCGAACACCCTCAAATTCCGCTCATATCCTGTTCGTTGTCTGTGAACAGAGGCCTGTTGTTTTGCTTCAGCTGGTTCAACAGTTTGTCACTTTGTTTGAAGGTATTTGGCAAGTTGTCTTCCTTACTAACCAGGTGGTACAGTGCAGTTGGCTTTTTGTACATGTGTGTTCTTGCACTGCCTGATTGAGCTATAATCCCCAGTTCCAACCTTGCTGTGTAACTTCTCTGCTCAGCAGTTAATTGTTTAAATAGACAATTAGATCACTTATAAATTATATACATCATTAAATGAACACATGCTGTGTTTCAATAAAATCCTACCCTTCGGGCTCCATCTAACTGGTCAATGACACTACTGGCCACTAGCCAGTTTGAATCCACATCATCTTCACGCATGCTCAGTTTTGGGGACAATCAAATGCAATCTAGCTCAGCAGGCATTCATAACTGCTCTGCATGAACTGGAAAGGCCGCGTAGCTCACACCCAATCAAGGCCTTCAAACATTGTAAGATCAACAGTCGAGTTTGTGTGTGTATAAGTTCAACAGCTGAATGTGTGTATCAAGTCACCTCCGACCTATGGTGAGCCTATGAATGAGTGACCTCCAAAATGTCACATCATTAACAGACTTGCTCAGATCCTGCAAACTGGAGGACGTGGCTTCTTTTTGTTTGCGGTGAAATTCACAGCATCCCTATTTGGAATGGACGCAACTCACAGGAGCAGTTCTTAGAAAGGGATCGCAACAAAATTCTTGGCATTATTAGCATGCATGCAACTCTACAGTTATATCTCTAAATATAATAGCATCTTGGGCGTGTTGATGAAGGCTACGCTGTGGCAAGCAAGCAGCTGCTTCACATCTTTCAACATTAGCATGATACGAGGGGAAATATTTCCCCATCTATAAATAAATAATATACTGAGAATTATTTACTGGAGAGAAAAAAACAGCCATCTTCTTAGAAAGGTGTTTGGATATGAAGACACACGCGTGCGCGCACACACACGAATCCTGCTTTTGCAGAAATGTTGGCATATGAGCAAGCGAAACGTAAAGCTTTTCCAAGTGTGCACGAACAGCGGCCTTCAATGTGCTTCCCCCCCACACCGCAAGCACTCTAACATATTTTATTTTATATATTTTGTAATCTACCTTGAGTCTTGGCAAGAAAGCCATTCTATAAATGAAGTATGTAAGTAAATAAATAAAGTGATGCTTTAACGGGTAGAGTCCTGCTTTGGTTCCTTCCGCTCGGCAGCTCTGGGGCCATTGGTCAGCAGAAGGAATTGCATCTGAAGCCAAGATAGGAGTGCTTTGGACCAAAATCCTTTTCATCCCATGAGTGAGGGGAGCCAATTCTGTGCTGCACCTTGCCATAGAGTTTCAAGGCTCTCTCCATGGCCTCGGTATCTTGACTTTTGTGGAGGCCCTTCAGCACTTCCAAAACACTCCCCTCCCTCCCGCCCCTTCCCCCCTGCTCAGTTCCTTAGTCCCTCTCACCCCACTGTGTCATGTGGTCCCTTTCAGCCAGAGGCACACTATGGAACGGGCTTCCAGTCTAGTCTGCGAACATTTCCCCTGCCCCTGCCAGCACTTGGGTTGGATCCTTCCGATGCGTTCCACTAGTGGAAGCTCTTTCCATCAGCAGAAGAAGCCTTCCCTTATGCAAGATGCTCTTCCACTTCTGCTTGCAGCATGGGGCTGCGGGAGCCAACGTAGCGCTTTCCAGTCTTCTGGCGTTTCGTGGGCTTTTATGATACGAAGGGCAGGAAGGGCTGCGCCCGTATACGGACTCCCAATATTTGTTTAAATAGCCTGCTCCTCGACTATTTTAATGACTTTTTAAAAATTATTATTGATTTTATGGCTTTTTGACTTTTAATGTATTTTTTGAATGTCGTTAGCCACCCTGAGCCCATCTGTGGGGAGGGTGGGGGTATAAATCAAATAAATAAATAAATAAACAGTCCACTCAGCCCACTCTCTATGAACTCTCAGCCTGGTTTCTCTCTTAGGATCTGTGCATCTTTGGTTACCACTCCCAAGTCCTTTTTTTGTCATTTCCTGATAGGGCTCCCCCCCCCCATTTCTTAAGCTCTATTGCTATGGACAGCTCTACGTTTCCTCCATCTCTGTACCCCTCCCCCCAGTTACACCAGTACTTTCTCTGACTCCGTTCCTTGTTTTTAAATGGCTGACTGGTCCTTAGATGACCATTTCACCTTAAAGTAAATAACATTTCCCAGCAGCCTGCACCTTATTTTAGAAGAATCGCTGCTAGAGTTCTATTTTTGCATCATCTCTTGTATAGCAAGATCCCTTGATTAATTTTAGAAGTAATCCCCTTTGGAATAAAAAAAAATAGTAATACTGCAAATGCATTCCAACTCTCATATGAAGAGGAATTAATCTCTCTCAGGAAACTTAAACACAATCTGTCTGAAACACACATCTCTGGTTGTAACAAATACAAGAGTCACATGGGATGTTAAGATTCTGGTTTTGTTTTTTTCCTGCAGTGCAGTCTTGCTTGGGGAAGGCTTGCGGCTCTTGAAATAACCGTGCGTGTCTTCAGTTCAGAGGACTACTTGAAAAGTAGCATCTGCTATATATCAAGTGGGGTTAGATTTGACAGGCGGAGGATGAACATTTTCTTCAGGATGTAACAAGGCACACCAGTTGACTGCTGGGGAACGTCTGCTCTACCAGGTCGCTAGTCAAGTTATTACATGATTACCCAAATTACAGGCGTGACACTGTGGAAACAGTTCTATTGATCGATTGTGGTGCAATAGTTTATGTTGTGAAGACTTTTTAAAAAAAATCACAAAGAGGAATTTGTGACTCTTAGTCGGTGGCCCCCATTTCCAGTCTCCAATATCATATCTAATTCCAGATGGCATAGAGTTTGTGATCTGCAAAATAGATGTAATTCAACAAGAACTCGGACATGGTTTTGCATCCACATTTCCTTCAGTCCCTGCTCTTCCTCGCTGGCTGCTACTTGTAGAATAGGCAGAGGTTGGCTGTCTGCTCCAACTCGGTGTAACTGTATGAATCCTAGATGATACGAGAGGTGTAAGCTGCCGCCACCTTACACCCCCAATAAAGTGTTGTCAGGCTCAGAGGAGCTGCTGTATTGAAGCAAATTTCTTCCCCTACATTCTAGCATGCCGGGAGCAGGGAGTGGGGGAAGGAGATCAGGCAAAATCTGCAGAAGCCCATTTTGAAACAAAGATAATCAATTTGCCCTTCTCTAAGAGCCACAGAATATCCGGTAACAAGCTGTTTGTGCAGAGGAGCAGCTGGCTTAATCCTTCACCAAACCCTTGCCTCTTCTCTGAAGTTTAAATAAGCTAAAGCTTTATTTATTTCATTGTGTTATTTTTCAATTTAATGCACTCTTGCACTTACAGTTTCTGGCCAGGAATCAAAATGTAAGTGGCTGAGATACTACGGTAAAAACTATTGCCATTGTGCCTCTAGCTCAGCTGGAAAAAGGTAGCGCTGTGAATGACAGTACAGAGCATTCCCACCCCCTTGTTCTTCCTTTTTAAAAATTTACTCTCATTTAGAAGATCTTTCTTCAATCATGTTTCTTCAAATAACTCGTGTGGGGACAAAAACATCTTACGAATGGTTTTGAGTGTGCTATAGAAGCCTGCAGATCTACTCTCAGTGTAAAGGCAGCAAAAAGAGAGCAGTAATTGTCATGAAGGCTCTAAGTGCTGCTCTGAAGGCAGCTAATGGTTGAATCCTGACCAGGGCTGGTTCTCAGACCAAGCCACCCAAGAAATGCACATGAGCAGGGTGCCAAGGCACCGCCAGTCACCCATGGCACAGGGAGGGACTGGCATCCCTTCCTGGACCCTTGCTGCTGCTGGCTGGGTCCAAGCCAGCAGCTAGATTTGCTAGACCTGCCCTGGCACTATCAGGATCTTGATGGGGCAGGGCATGGGTATATTGTGCAATGTGGCAACATCACTTCCATGTGAAGACCTGGAAGTGAGGTCACCATGTTGAGCAACACTCTAGGAATTCTCTCAGTCTCTATGGTAAAGACCACAGCGATTAGGCAGGATTCCAGGAGCATCGTTTGACATGGTGATATCGTTCCCTACCCATTTTCTCCCCACTACTTCATTAATACTGATGGAAGACAGGGGGAGCCAGCAGATGTTTGCTCATTTATAGTGGGCAAATGGCAGCCCTACCAGCAGCTGTGTAGGTCCAGGAGAAGATCGTTGTTCTTTGCTTGGGATGACAGAATAGCAGCCCTGATTGTGGCAGAACTGGGTGAAAATCTGGGACAAATCCACGGGTGGGTCAATCTAGTGGCAAAGTCATTTGCAGGTTGAGGATCTGAACCACCAAACGAGCTGAGATGGACCAAGGATGAAGGCAAGAAGCAGGTTAACAGCGAAGCATGGAAGGGTCCACCTTCAAAATCTGAACTTGGGTAGAAAGGTGGCATTCAAATGCTTTAAATAATTAAAGGAGCAGGAAAATGAGAGTGAAAGAACAACTAGGAAGCCATCACATGGCCAGAATCTGGCTGTTTCCCATGTGACTACACAGGCTGAACCTGAAGGCCCTTTAGAGCCAGGCCACCTGGGCAGCTTGCGTGGAATTGGTAAATTCCCTTTTCCGAATGTCCTCCTTAGCACTTTAAGCAATTCTTCAGCTTTTAAGAACCATTATATCAACATGACATTTTCACGTTTAAATTATTAGGCATTCAGATGTTTTAATTTTCACCAGTGATATTTGCCCCTAAATCCTTGCCAAGGAAATTTTTTAAAGGTTGTAAATGTAGAGGAAAAAGCATCGCACCTCTTTTAAATGCTAAATGCAAATGCCTTCTGAATATCTGCCCTTCATCTGTTACTGTAAGCACCAGGATGCAAAGGGACGAGGCATTAATATTCCTCTTTAGATGCCATTGGCATAGATATGTAAATTAGCTCAGGAGATCTCTTGCCTGAATTGGGCTGTGTAATGCATTAATTTTAAACTTCATAACGGCAAGCACTCAGCTGCTGTTGTACAACAGGCTCTCTAGAACTGGAGAAATTATGTACTTGGTTGCCTCAAAAGGCTCTATGTCAGCTTGTGATAGCTACAAAAAAAACACAAACCACTCTTCTGTGCTCCAATGAGTACGTACACCTAAATCTGATAGATCACTTTCTGGCGCCTTTTAATGTACATCTGTGAAATTCTTCCATAGATACTAGGAGAGTGATAGAAGAAGAACGTGCCATGAAGTTGCAATCAACTCATGGTGACCCCATCCATGGGGCATTCCGGGCAAGAGATAAACAGAGGTGGTTCGTCATTGTTTTCCTCTGCATAGCTACCTCTGTCTTCTTTGGTGCCTGCCCAAAGCAACCCCACTCTTCCTTGGTGGTTGCCCGTGACTGTGGTCAACCCTGCTTAGCTCCAAATCTCTGGTGAGCCTGGGCTAAGCTGAGAGGAGACAGATAACATAAGCACTAAAAGCAGGCAGAATGCAGCGACAGATTCTAAGAGGAGATTGGGTTTTTCTACTCAAGAGCAGCCCATCTTTGTTGATACCATTGTCAATCCATCTTGTGCTTCAAACACTTTCTCCCCCCTCCCAGCTTTCCCAGTAAAAATTACAATGTATTTTGTCTGTCCTTGAATTTCTTTTGCTGCCTGTGAACTTCTGTGTCTTTGATCCTTCAGCTATTTTGATGGGTTCTCTTTACCATTCAAAACCAGAGCCTTTTTTGAGATAAAGATTTCTCTTTTAATTCAATGCAGAATTATAAAAGTGCTGGCACAAACCTAACAAGGTTTCTTACCTCTGCCCATTGTAATTCTCACCTGGCTTTTATAAGAGCAATGAAGACCTGTCTAGATTTTCTGCTTTTCTTAAATGTTATTTCCATTCATTGGTACAAGACAGTTGCCTATACAATCAGCATGAAAATCTTTTTTACGTAATGAAGTAAAACAATATCAGAAATAAACCGAATGAGCCATATTGCCTAAATACAGTTACAATCAAACAGTGCTCTAAAGAACGAAACCATCAAGAAACACCTACATACGTTTGGACTTCTTTTAATGTGCTGAGCTGGTCAATGTGGGAAGCCACAGAGTCAGTATAAAATATGTAAGGTGGAAGAAACAGAAAAGACAGGGGAGATCTAAGAGTGACTTCACTGTTTTTCCAAGTTCAATTTGAAATTCAAACTTTTCCTATACAAGCATTCAGGATAAAAAAAGAAAAAAGAGTCCAGTAGCATCTTTAAGACTAACCAATTTTATTTTAGCATAAGCTTTCGAGAATCAAGTTCTCTTCGTCAGATGCCTGATACAGAGACTGGTCAAACACAGAAGAGCAGAGGGAAGAGGCAATTAGGCTGTGACTGAGAATTTTTGGACAGTTCACTTTTGTTTTGTTTTGTGCTGGAGTTCTAGAGAATCCCACCATCATTAGACAGTATTCCCAACTGTCCTGTCCTCCAGGAAGTGTATGGATCGACCTTATTCATTTTTCATACAGTTTGCTGCTGATCTAAATGATTAACTTCTCAATGCACCTTTTCCTAAATCAAATGCAAGAAAAATCCATTATGGTTCATATCTATGTTATTTATTTATTTACTTCATTAATACCCCACCCTTCACCCCAGTGAAGACCCAAGACAGCTTATGTCGCTGTCCTCTCCTCAGTTTTTATATCTATTTACATGATAAGTGAATCGTAAAACCCCACCAAGAGTTGGGAATGCCTGCGTGTTTCTCAACTTGTTTTTATCGTTATGCTAGCTGACAAATGGTTTTGTGTTTCCAAACTGTTCTTTCTTGTGAGTGTGCAAAATGGCATCTTTGGAGAATTGTTTTAATAATGGGGTCATTACTTAGAAGTATCCTTTGTTGCGTCAAATCTGGGTGATTTCTAATGGCATCGGTTTTGAGTGATGAGAGGGAAGAAATGGCTTCGAAGAAGAGAGAGCTCTTTTCATCGAGAGTGGTAAAGATATCAGGTATTCATGGGTCTCAGTTTCACAAATGCTGCCACAGCTTTTCAATTCAACCATCCTAATTGTGCTGTTTAGTGCCTAGATGTTGCTTTTGCTAAATGCTCAGAGAAATTCACGCTGTCTCAGTGGTGCTTTTTTGTATTTTTAGCTTCTGCACTTAAAGGTCTTCCAGAGGGACCTCTTCAAATGGAAAGCACAGAATAAACATTCAGCAAGCTTTTCTCGCCCCTAGCCCACCATCTCCATAAATAAATAGCCAAATTTTTATGGCTCCAAAGTACCTCTCATTGTGCTAAATACTTGCTTGCTTACTTTACTTACTTACTTACTTTATGTCCTGCCTTTCTTCCCAAAGTGGATCCCATTGTTCTTTTCTCCTTCGTTTTATCCTCAGAACAGATCTGTTTTGTAGCTTAGGCTGAAAGCATGTTACTGGCCCAAAGTCTCCGAGTAAGCTTCCACGGCAGATTCAAACTGGGGTTTCCCAGATCCTAGTCTGACACTCTGACCATTAAGCAACACTGGCCTCTATGTCTGGCTGCACCATCTCGCTAATCCTTAGAGCAACCCTTAAGGTAGACTATTGTGACAGTATCCATGTTCCAAATGTGGTGAGGAGCCTATAAGGTGATGTCTTGCCATAGACCACTCAGTGAGTTAAGGGCTAGGCTAAGTTTTGACTAAGGGCTGCACAGTGAATTCTCTTAATCTGGCTAACTCGAGCAAACCAGAAATCCACCTGTATGCTGGGGTGTTTTTTTGACCTTTGCACACTGGCAAATACAAACAGTTTGAATACAAACTGTTTCCAGTGCTGCTGTCGAGCAAGGATGGTTTGAAGACCAAAGCAGGCTTCTTCTTTAGGTCTGGTGTATTCTTCATGGGGCTAACCAGCTGTGGCAGTACCTAGGACTCCTGTTGTGCCTGAGATCTGCCTGCACCAGTCTCTACCTGCCATTCAGAGGTGGGTAAAGGTGCTAGTTTGTTCTTAACAGTCTGCTTTTATTTTATTTGTTTGGTTGAGCTCAGGCTACTTGGTGGAGCATAGCCTGATCTAGGCACCCAGCTTATTGCATCATGTGCAGTCTGGGACCACAATATTTGGTGCTTCTGGTTGGCAACGTGCAAGTACCTGGCAGCATCTGTGCAACTTTCTATGTGCAGAAGAGCCCAGACTTGCAATTCAGATCACATTCACCCTCTCAGAGGTGGACTTCATGCGGCTTAATGTGCTTTAGACCCTGGGACATACATGTGAAAGCACTCTTCTTGTAAATGTTACAAACTTATTTGGGGCATGCGTATTGTCATTGGCAAAGCAGTGCTTGTAGCACCTCCCAAGGTACTTGCCAACGCTCAAAAGCTCCCTGTAGAAACACAAGCACTGCTGATCAAAAGAGGGCTACCTTTTTGTGTGCTGGCAACTGGCACCTCAGTTTTTCTGTTTTGTAATGTCAGCAAAAGTAAAAGCCAGTTCCCTAACCCCGAGCCTGCATAATTTTGCAATTATTGTTTTTTAAGTTCTAAATGTTTTTGCTAAATTTGACAAAAGGTCATCGGTTTCCACTTTACCGTATGATTCCTAAATATGAATAGCTTTTGATGCACCTATTTTAGCCGTTTCAGCAATCCTTTCCTGGATTTTTCTTTTTTCTTTTTGAAGATTTGCCATCGCAGCCCCAGACTTAGAGCACATTTCTCCCTTTCAGAATGCACTGTCCTTTTGTCTTCTAAAGAGTTACTGCCCTGCTCTTATATGGCTCATTCCGTTGAGACCTATGTGTGGGGGGAATTCCCCATTGAACATACATTTGAAGCTGCCTTGTATGGATAAAGACCACTGGTCCATCTAAGCCAATATTGCCCTTTCTGGTGGCTGCTCTCCAGGATCTCAGGTGCTTCCTGCTCCCAGAGAATCCTTGTTCGCTCGAGATATCCAGCCATTAAACTTTGAACCTTAATTGTGCAAAGGATTTGTTCTGCCAGTGAGGTGTGGTCTCTCACATTCTTATATATCATGTCATGGAGAAGAAATCGCGTTACATATTTTATGCAATGTGGTTTTCTGTTCTTAATGTAAATTTGAAATATTATTTTAATATGTGGGATTGAGGAATGGAAATCATTCTACCAGTTTCCTTGGGCTGGGCGATGATATGCCTTGCAGAAGTGACCTGCATTTCTCGGTCTGTGGTTGTATTCTACACACACACAAAAGCTCCGTTTCTGAGAGCCAGAATCCACGGAAGTAATGGGTTTAGACTTTGCAAAGGAGCTTAGATTCCTTTTGACGTATTGACGAGATAGATGAGAGGGAATGCTAAATCCCTGGGTTCCAGTGGTGCCATGGACACGCTTGAAGATCTGGGATGAAGCATTTTAACTTCTTGCTCAGCGTATCTCTTAATGTAAAACAAAATGCGGAAACAGTTGTCTCCTGAGAACACATAAGAGAATTCCTTGTTTTTCCTGAAATGTGCCCAGTTAATGAATCCAGTTTATAAATGCATGCAATTCATAAATATCTTCCACATAAAGCCCCTTAAATTTAATATTTATTTTATGCCTTCAGCATGCCATGTGCTACATAGCTCATACTCAAACTTATATCCTTGTTTCCAGGAGGGAGCTAGGATGGGGGAAATTATTGGTTGAATATTTTGATACAATTAGACCAGTAACTTTAGTTGGGAGTCTGTTACAGTGCCGGGCAAATCAGGACTTCTGTGCAATTGAAAACATCTGTACATCCTCGATAAGAAATAACAGGAAGAAGCTGTGTGTTCTGTTTTGACAGCAGACACATTTCTGTGAAAATGTCCATGTCCCATGTGGATTCTGTCTGTGCCGGGGTGGGAAGGGCTTACTTAAATTCTGCAAAGGAAAACCATACATGTGAGTAAAAGTTTGGGCGGAGATCTTCCTCCGCAACGGTTATGCAAATCCGCAGACTCCGAGCTGAATTCCCATCTTCGGCTCGGTTTGCTGTGGCTGTCGTGACAGAATCGAAGCCAAATCCGAGTATACTGGAGGCAGACAAACAAATTAATAGTGAAACCCATCTAAAGCACAGAGAGCTGGAAAGGCATCTAAAAATAGAATGCAGGCGAGAGGCGAATGCACTGTCAATAAGGGAACGTGCCCATCATCGCGAAGATCATTTCAATTATGTCATCTTTAATACTGGCCTCCTTTGATTTGTTTCAAGGCAGGCACAACCCTAGCAGGATTTTTTTCTTTGTATAGCTGCTTCTTTGCAATCTGCGCCCTGCAGAATGATTGGCAGGGTGAAACAATACAATTGCTCAGCTGAATAACTGCTTAGATAAAAGGGTAATGTCTAGGCAAGGGACAACAGGTGTGTGCTTTTCCACTGAAACTTGGTACAAAAACGAAGACGCACACAGCCAAGATGCTTCCTGACAGTCGGGCAGACCAGGGGGGAAACTCCAAACCACCCAAAACAATTAACAATTTAAAATGAAATGCATAAAAATCTGGGAAGAGAAAGCAAAGACGCAGGAGAGGGAGGAACATGAGTCATCACGAAAATAATCTTGACTGTCCCTTTTAATTTCCCCCCCAATAAAGCTATTTACAGAATAATTATATTGAAGTGAATACTGCATGTGAATATCCAGTGCTCTTTCAAACAAAAAATCTGTAAAAAGCATCCTACTTTGAGTGCTTTTTGCTAAGTTTGTCATATTTACATTACGTTTTTCTAAGGCAAACATAGTACATTTTATTACTGCTACTGTATCCTAAATTCTAGTTTGCCAGATATACGTGCTGGGCTATTTTCCAGCCATTTGCAATATTCATTTTTGCCTGTTAATCACAATAATTCTAAAACAATGTATTCTCACAATGTTCTCAAGGAGCTTGAGAGCTTGAAATAAAAAAGGTGTCTCAAGAAATGTTGGTGCTGACTGGTAGATATAAGGTGGAGAGTTAGATAGGCAAACAGACAGAATCTATCCAATATATTTTAATCTCACCCTTCCTGCAAAGCTACCTGGATGGCATACGTGGTTATTCTTTACTCATTTTACTCTTACCACACCCCTGTGAGGTAGGTTAGGCTGTACAAGAATTACAGGCCTATGGTGACCTTGGTGGAATCTGGATCTCCCAAATACTAGTCCGACATTCAAACCTCTATACCACACCATCTCTTCAGGTTCCATTTAAGAACCTGTTTCCATTTGAGAACCTGCACAACCCCCAACAGGGAAAATAAAGACACAGAAGGAACGATGTCCACAGCATGATACTAACTGCTACTATCGGGTGAAAAGAGAAAGGTGAAGCTGTAATGATCCAACTGCCGTATCGTAATGAAGCTTCGCGATTGCATCTACAATTGCATGTTAAAGGCGTAATGAATTCTCTTCTCTACTTTATCTTTCCAGTGTCTTTATCTCTTCAGTGCAGTTGGCTTAATTAACTGGCTTATTTTTGATGGAGGTTTTGTTTTCCTTGACGCACTTTGCTATTACCTCCACATCACTGAATAATAAAACTCCAGCACTATTAACAATGATAAGTGGATTATAATAGACCCCTTACTGATATGCATTATATTTGGTCTTTAATGTAAAGTTCCGTACTTTTCACTGAATTAATCATTTCGACTCGTGGAAAAGAGTGAACCTCTTGCAAAGACCAATTCATACTTTAGAGAACTAGGATGTGGGGAGACGGACACTCAGGAGCTGAAATGGGAGGGCTCTTTATTGCATATTTTCTTTTTTGTGTGTCTCTGCAAAGGGTTCCTTAGTAGGGGTATGCGTCTTGAAATCCCTGAACTGAAAATATATACAAAAATAGCTGTTTTAGGCCATAACTCCAATTTTTGGGATGGTAAACTCAAATCCAGGATTCTTCAGCATTATGGAAACACAGGGCTCATTTTGAGGGGGAACACACAGGAACGCAGTTCCGGCAGTTCCCCAAAGAGGTCACATGTCAGGTGGCCCTGCCCACCTGACTCTCGGCCATTTTGGGCCCATTCCAGCCTGGATTGGGGCTGAAACGGCCTGGATCGGGCCTCTGACAGGTGGTGGATCACTCTCCCACTCAGCAGTGGCTCGATCTTGACCATTTTGGGCCCCTTTTCGGCCATTTTCAGCCCCTTTTTGCCATTTTGGGCCCAATTTCGGCCCTGAATGGCCAAGATTGGGTCCAAAACAGCCAGGATAGGTGATATCAGGGGGTGTGGCATATGCAAATCAGTTATGCTAATGACACACTTCTGGCAATGGCAAGGGGTATGGCTTATGCTAATGAGTTATGCTAATGAGTTCCTCCTGCTCTTTTTCTACGAAATGACCCCTGTGGAAACACATCCAAAAACTGTTGCTTTTCACGTTTGGGTGCTTACAGTCAGGAGGAACAGCAGGCATTTTGTTTTTCTCTGATTCCCCTGATTTCCCGGGCAGTAGCAATTTTCTCTTTTAATCGGATTCCTGCAAAGAATCCAGGACAGTGCTTCCAGCTAGTCATCATCAGAGACAAGCCTCAGAGAAGGAAGGCTTCCTAGATCAGAGCCATTTCCCTTAAAACTCTTTAACTGTAGTAGTAACTAAGGTACCCCTATAGTGATAGGTGGAGACATGTTTGTCTCATACAGTCACATAAATTTTTTTTAACAGTTATCAAAGATTGCAGATAGTGATGGTGTGGGAGGGCAGTTTTCTACAACAGAAGCCTTTCTTACTTTGTGAAAGGAGACAACAAATCACAACAAAGAAGGATGGCAAATGTAGAATTTTCAGCAGAAAGGTAAAAACAGATTATCAGCCAATCACTGTAAGATTATGTACAGAAACCAGATGTAGCGAGGAGAATTTTTTAAAACATTGACTGCCAGCACTCTCCTGATGGGTTGCCACTGTTTTCCCACCATAGGAAATAGCCAAAATGTGCTGATGAACACTTCCTTTGAGGGCCCGTACAGTCGAACACCTTTGTCCATTCTGCTTGAAACAGAGTGTCTTTTAATTATAGCGAGGACTTTTTCTGTGCAGATTTTGTGCCATTATCTTTAAAAACAGTTGCCTCAGACCCTCAAATTGGTTCTCCATTAAAAATAATGATTCCAAACGTCTAGATTCTAACTCCTCCTCCCCCGAAAAGAAACCTACAGATTTGAATCCTGACCTCGCCTACCTGAAAATCAGGTGTCCATCCCGAATCCTGGATTTAAAACTATAATGAATTTTTTCTCAGCTCACTCCCTTATTGCTTAAACCTAATCGGTGTGACCATTCAGTAATGGAGGTGGTGCTTTTGTCTCCACTCTGTTTTCTCTATGGAGTGCTACAGCATGGTGCACCCACGGAGATCTTCCATCCAGGTGTTCTTGCTTTTTGAATTTGATACAATAGGATAATATAGCAAGCAGGTAATACATCTTTTACATAGTGGTATAATCTGCAGTCCCTTTCCTTTTATTAAGTACCTTCCTAAACCTCTTACCTTTATAGAAAAGTCATGAATGATTGAAATGTATTGTTTTCGGGTTTTCAAAGGACTAGAATCACACAGCCTGCCACATCCTAACATTATTATATTACTTCTGTCATGCCTCAGGTAGGGTGAGCCACCTTACGCTGCCACCACTCTGGAATTTAGGGTCCCTTGGGAAGGCCCAGAGTACCCTTCCAACCTCTGTACCTTGGCCAATAAACAGGCATGAGGACCCACCAGAGTAACAACAAACAAAAGGATTTATTTACAAGGAGGTCAGTTAACAAAAAAGCAAGCTGCATTAGCAACAATAAATGGGTGAAAGCAAAATAAACAAAAGGCCCTAGTGCAACTGAACTCACTGCCCCTCTGTCAGCCAGGCCTGTCTTCTCACTGTACCTGGATGAAGGCTTCTGTCCCTAGCAGAGACCTCCTCCAGCCTGCTCCCTGGGAGAAAAAGAACATAGGCTTTTCCCCTCCCAGACTTATATAGCACTAGCCCCCTGTGTTCTGATTGGCCGAAAAGGGCACCAAAACGGCCCAGGGGCTCCTGGGAATTGTAGACAGGCCTACTCCCACTGCTAACAGGCTTCTGAGGCCTTGCTAGGCCTTCCTGGCACAGCCAGATCATGATGACTTCTAAGAGACATAACTGCAGTTTTGCTTACCACATATTGGCTTTAATAGATAGGAAGGATACATGGAGCCAGAGAAAAGAGGCAAAAAGCACCCCTCTCCTTTCTGCAGAAGAAAGTTGGGTGGCAGGGAAACCTAAGCTACTTCTCTCTCAGCACTGAACAAATGAATGCTATTTTAGGGGGAGTTCCCTGGATTTACATCTGACTGCAAGTCTGATCTGACCTGTGAACTGACATGTCATTGTTAGCCCACTCCTTTATTGTCGTAATTCATCCTTCACTGATAAAGGACCGTAAAAATGGAAGATTTTGGCTTAAAAGCATAGCCTCTGTTCCCCATATGTAATACAAGAAGGTTCTGAGAATCAGCAGCTTGAAATATTATACTAAAATCAACTCTGGCTGGGCAAATTTACATTTAAATTACATGTGTAACTTGTAGATGTGAAAATAAATAGTGGGGAAGCATAGATGGGAAAATAGAGAGGTATTAACCTTCTGTTCAAGACCGTGTTGCATCGTCGTGTATGTGTGTGTATGTACACACACATACGAGACAGCTGCTTAATAGCTAGCATCATTTAGTAGTTAATAATCAGTTCCGGAATTCAGAACAGATTGAAGAAGACCTAAAGAAAAGGTCAGAATATATTTTGGTGTGGATAGGCTGACATTTGTCACAAATAATGTAGGCCTGATGGTGGTAGATGATCATAAGAACTTTGTAGGTTGATTCATGGACGTTTAATTAGTTGTGACAGTTGTCATGTCTGCTGCAAGGTATTAGTATATTTATTATTTAGAAAGCACCTAACAGCCGGTATCTCTACAGATTATCTGCTTGGAACGTACTAACAGTCTCTACAAGTTTATGGTTAAGGAATATCATCGTGTCACTGTTGAAAATGACTCTTAGGGCACAGATGCCAACCATGCTAAAATCTTGAAATCTTGTACTTGGAGGGAGTGTTTAACTGGTAAATGAGCTCATCATTGTCTCTAGTATGCTGTTTTGCCTGTTTGGGCAGAAACTACATTTTTCAGATGTTCATCTGGACGGCCTAGGAACCATTCATGCATAATCGGAGTGAAATGTACAGAGCATTATAAAGCAATGAGGCAATTGCACATAACAGCCCCAGTCTCTAAACCATGGTTAAGGTGTTGGGAACAGGCCGTAGTATCACATGTATCACATGAACACTCTCCGGGCCCTTCCCCTTCCTCAGGCAAATTTCCCAGTCTTAACAATGATTAATATTTGTTTGTTAGTTTGACTTTTATACTGCTTCTCATTGGTTAAAAGCTCAGAGCAGTTCACATCAATCAATTACATCCGTTAGAATCAACAAAACATAAAAATCCTATAAAATCCAAACAATAAATACAACATAATACAAAAAAAATAACAATACACAATTGTGTAACAATACACAATACTCGCAACCCCTGATCAGTGTTAACTTGGGAAAGATCAGTACCAACGTTGGCTTTAATAACAACAACAACAGCTGTACTTATATACCACTCTTCTAGACATATTAGTGCCTCACCCAGAGCGGTGAACAAGTTAGTGTTATTATTATCCCCACAATACAGCTGGGGAGCTGGGGCTGAGAGGAGTGGCCAGAGAGAGGAATTCAAAGGTTGCAGGGGAGGAACATGCAAGGGGGTGGCTTCGTGGAAGAGAGTCTGCTTGGCATGCAGAAGATCCCAGCTTCCATCCTCAGTATCTCCACCTAAAAGGACTGGATAATAAGCGACGCGAAGACCTGTGGAGGCCTGCTGCCGGTCTGAGTATGCTGGCCTTGATGGACCAGTGGTCTGATTCAGTATAAGGCAACTTCATGTGTTCTTCATGTGTTCAGTCCGATAACTAGACCTATTTCTTAGCCATGAATATGTTACATGAATTGGTTTATAGCATCAAATTGATCATACCCAAAATCTACATCACCGAGAGAAATTTGGATAATGAGGAATTCTCTTTTCCACGAACTGCCTACTGGTGTTTAAAATGGATGAGAGAAGCTTGCAGTAGACAGAAATGAGCCTTTTTATTGGCATGCCAAATTATTTTAAAGGTTTGCAGGCCTTCGAACTATGCACATTAATTTTTTAAGGCTGCTGAGGTATCCGGCACAAAATTGAAATAAGATTTTACAGGTGCAACTGTGATTATTTCTCACCTGCTACGGTGTCCTCTTTTTTCCATCAGAATTCTACACTGTACTTTCCCACTGTTTTACACTTTTAAAAAAGTAATTTAATTTTTAATAAAGAATTTAACTTATCTTTAGGAGGCTCTATCCACAGGCTGACATGTTGCTTTAAAATTTATAACTTTCATTAGCAGAATGTCAGCATAATCAAAATACAGGGCAAAATTGTAGATGAAATGCAGACGTAATGGCCTTAAAAGCTAAAGCTGAACAAGATGCTTTTGTGGCCAAGTTGGGACACTAATTCTGAAACTCTTTAATAAAGAAATGGTTTTATACTTAGAAAGGCTTTAAAATGCTTAGGGGTGCCAGAGATATTTTACAGTGATTTGTAAAAACGTATTACAAAATGATACTATGTACATTTAATTTACTTGTTACAATTTTGAAACTTGGTTTTTCTTGAAGCCGCTTCTGCATATAGATCTGTTTGGAATAGAATTTACGATTTGTCACCTAATAGTGAGGGCTCAAGTGAATGGCAGAAGATACTGGGAATGCCATTCTGTGATGGGGACAGCTCCCAGGGGCTATGTTCTGTAAAGCCAGTTTAGAGAAGAGCAGAGGCCCAGAGATTTAAGGTGGAAAGTGGGACTGTTTATATATATATATATATATATATATATATATATATATATATATACACAACATAAAGTGTGTGTGTGTGTGTGTGTGTGTGTGTGAGAGAGAGAGAGAGAGAGAGAGAGAGAGAGAGAGAGAGAGAGAGAGAGAGAGAGAGAGATGGATAGTCTCAACATTGACTGACAAGTGTCAGCCTTTGGATTGAATCTGGTCCTCCAGCTGCCAATGCACTCCTTTATAGTTTTGACAGTTCCACGGTAAGTTGAAACTGGGTGTTGAATATACAGTTGAGAAAAGGACTTTAGTTTTCAGACTGAATTCTGCCATCCAGCAGAGAAGAAAAGTAGTGGCGTTGCATGAGCTTCTGTCCCCAGTCCCTTCACCAGCACCAAACAATGACTTACCAACACAGTAGAAAAAAACACTTTCCACTGTGTTAAGGTTTACCTTGACTAGGGTTATCAGGCCCGGCCTGGCAACCAGTGGGAGACTGGGGCAAGGGGGATACATGAGGGGCAGATATCAGCAGAAACTCTATAGTATAACTGGGGAAAACCCAGAAGAGATGTCAGTTCTCTCTAGAAATCACAGGAAAATTTATGATTTTACCATAGAGTTCCTGGCAGTTCCTAGAGAGGTGTGATGTCACTTCTGGTTTCCCCCAGAAGTGATGTCACATCATAGGGTCCAATGCCCATTATTTATTTTTCTCATGGGAAGGAAATGGAGCTGCAGGTGGGGAACTGGAAACCCTAACCTTGATGCTTTATCAGTAAATTGAAGTGCATATAAAGCTGATTCTTTTTGCTTTCCTTTGTCCCTCTGATGCAGCTCTGGCAGGACTCTTAGTGAGATGAAAGGAAGTAAGTTTAGAGAGGAAAAACCACCAATTGCTTTGGGTGTGTGTTGTGTGTGTTTATTCTATATTTTAGAACTGATATAGGCATGAGATCAGCAATTACAGTTAGGCCTCACTATAACTAAAGTGCATCAAAAATAAAGTGCTGTCTATAGTCTGGGGAGATTCATTAACTGATAACATGTTAAAATGAACTCACACCCTGCATGTATGTGTGTACATCTGTTTATAAGAAAGAGACAGTGCATGTTCACTTTACAAAAGAAATCAGGGACCAGTACTGGGGTAAACGTGGGCCTGAAATCACACGTTCCGCTGAACATACGTGAAATGTAACTTGAGAATTACTCAACACACGGATAAAGAAAAAATCAAGGCTGCATAGATTGTATGTGTATTCTGTGTCATTTGTGAACAGAGCTTTGTGTTTTGTCAGTTTTGGACTTCAGCCACTACTAGAAGGTATAGTGCTAGCGGGGGGTGGGTTGCTTTATAACCAAGATCATTTGAGACAGGTATTTTAGCAGAGAAAAAGCCTGGAAAATGGGACAGTTGGCAGGTACGTTGTTATGAATTAATCTTATGCTCAGTACATTGCATGACTGACAGCCTAATCTCAGCAGGCTACCAGACTGTGCCAGAAATAAGTCAAGTTGGACTTAAGTTCCTGCTGGGAAGCTGCTTGCCTTCTAAAAAGTCACTGTCTTAGAGCCAAAACACACGTTAAGAAAAACCTAGGTTCAGCACGTGTTCTCTTACCTCAAGGTTTGCCGGGATCTGTAGGAGTCCTGGAAGCTTAAAGTAGGCGTCCTGGAAGCTTAAAGATCTGTAGGGGTCCTGGAAGCTTAAAGTCCTGGAAGCTTAAAGGATCTGTAAGCGTCCTGGAAGCTTAAAGGCGTCCTGGAAGCTTAAAGCTTAAAATACAGGCGCCTGTATTTCCCTTTCCCTTTTTGCTGCTCTGTAAATGCTAAACTTTAAGCTTCCAGGACGCCTACAGATCCCAGCAATCCTTGAGGTAAGAGAACACGTGCTGAACCTAGGTTTTTCTTAACGTGTGTTTTGGCTCTTATAGCCTGAACTCACTGTGTATAAAACTGAAAGAAAAAGAGAGCCAGAGCAGGGTCAAATTAGGATCTGGAAGACTCACATTCGAATCCCAGATCTCTCATGGATTTCTCTGGGTATCCTCGGGCGAGTCGCTCTCCTTTAGCCTAACCCAATTTACAAGATTGTTGTGAGGGTAAAATGAGATCCGTGTATGTCACCACAAGATCCTTCGAAGAAAGGCAAGATGAAATATCCTAGAGCATAATCGTCTCATCTGATAGCTGTGAGAGTGTTAGGGCTGCAGCAGCCATCCTTGCATTGCGTGTGCTGTCGATGTTGTGTGCACCACTTCGACACTTCCAGGGAAAACCTGGACGTAGGATAGCTGTAGGAATTGCTGGACGCTGTTTAATTTTAATTTTTTAATTTAATTTAATTTATTACATTTATATTCCGCCTTCCCTGCATCAGCGGGCTCAGGGCGGATAACAAGAATTCAACATATTAAATATCACTAAAAACTTTAAAAACACTACATCTAATCATTAAAATTACAGCTATACAAATATATAAATTTCATATATATTCATATAAATAAACAAAGAGGCAGCACATAATTTGAAATTCGACGTTCCATACAGCGGTTCTTCCCAGAGCAAATATATGAAGTTTAAAGTATGGACAACAGCATCTGCATAGGAGGGCATGTGATTTAACCCCCTTCCCCCTCAATGGGGGGGGGCACCGCCTGGCATCAACCATATGCCTGGCGGAATAGCTCTGCCTTACAGGCCTGGCGAAATGCTAGCAAATCTTGCTGGGCCCTGGTCTCATAAGACAGAGCATTCCACCAGGCCGGGGCCAGGACCGAAAAGGCCCTGGCTCTGGTCAACGCCAGGCGGGCCTCCCTAGGGCCAGGGACCCTCAAAAGATGCTTCCCACCTGGTTTACTCTAGAGTTCCCAGTGATTTCCAGAGCTACTTTACATCACTTTGGGTTTTCTCCAGAATGACAGAAGCGCACATGATACTGCTGCCTCCTCTATGTCCCAGATGGGTGCCAGGCATGGCATGACCTGGCAACTCTAGGCAGCGTACCGGGCAAAAAAACTGAAAGCACTTTTGACACAGGGTAGGTAGTAGGTGCACAGTAACAGGGCTACACTTCGGGTAATAGGTACACAGGGCTGGATCTGACACCTTCTTTCTGCCAGTACAAGAAGTCTTCCACTGGTGGTAGTGTCTCCACTCACAAGAGATAGGAGGGGAGATTTTGACTGCTGCCTCCTCTGCGTTGCATTTGCCCATTTCAGTAGCTCTTTGCTGACCTAGGCACCTGACCTCTAGCACCGCCTTGAGTGTCTGAATGCTCAACCGCCAAAGAGGAGGGGGGAACTGGTTATCTCTGAAGTATATGTGTGACTGGGTTTTGCATGTGTCTTATTCCTAACAAAGCCTTTGTAATATCATGACGTTAGGTCTTTACAATAAGCTTCAAAAAACCAACCGGTGGAGACTTTTGTAAATTCCTTGGCAAGATCCTTACAGATCCCCAGTCACACATATACTTCAGAGATAACTAGTCCCTTCCCTTTTGGGGGTTGGCCATTCAGGCTTAGAGCACTCAGGGCCAATCTGCCAGATACCCAGCAGCTACACAACCTTGAAAGAGAAACTGCGAGCTAACCTTGGGAGAGAAACCCAGCTGCACCATCCCCTTCTGTTGGGACAGATGGCAGATGCCAACATCTTGACAATACCCATTATACCCAATGTGTGCACCCAGGTGAGGTCTTAGGCTGCACCTGTTAAAACTGTTGACTCTTGCTGGATCAGACAAAGATCCATCCAGCCCACTGTGCTGTTTCCAACAGAGGCCAGCCAGATATCTTTGGGAAGGTGAGTATGTCCTAGCATCTTGTAGACTGCTTTTGGGCTTGGAGATTCCATTCTCTCCTGGTTGATAGACCTGTCCACAGTCAATTCATCTAATTCTCTTTAAAAGCCACTTTGGCTGTATGTGGAATGGATCATTCCCAAAAACTTTCAGTTACAAGTGGAGATAGTTTGAAATGAGTGACTGTTTTGGTCTGCAGTTGGAGTAATATCTGGGTCCAATAGCACTTTAAAGACCAACTAGAATCCCAAGGCTTCAGCTTTTGAGAGTCAGAGCTCCCCTTGTCAGATCCAAGTGACGCTTGAGACATCCCAGTTAACAAAGAGAGCCTTTTCAGTTTAACAGTTTCCTCTCCATACTTCTTGTTGGGGTAGGGGGGGGCAAATGATATAAGCAGAATGTGGTGGTTCTAATGGGTTCATCTATGTGCAACATAAAATATTTTCTCTCCATTGAAGAGATACATACTTCACAGCTCTCCAGTCTCATGCCAAAACCCAACGTTTCACCACTTTAGTCCAGTGGTTAGACTGCCAGATTAGCTCCTGGGTTCAATTCTGCATTCACCCATTACATTCATTGGGTGACACATCAATCCATCAAGGTTAGTAATGTCTGCTCAGACTGGTGATGGCTCTCCATAATCTCAGGCCAAGGCCATTCACATAACTTACTACCTGATCCTTTTTAACTGCAGTTGCCGGGGATTGAACCTGGGACCCTCTGTGCAGCAAGCAGATGCTCTACCACTGGGCCACAGCTCCTCCCCTATGGCCCTTTGGTCCATTAAAGTCAGACTGGCGGCGGCTCTCCAGGCTCTCAGGCAGATGTCTTTCACAACACCTATTGCCTAATTCAGGCAGTCTATGTATCATGGAACCTTCCATTTAGTAATAAGGTACTAAAGGGTACCACCGTATTAAATGTTTGTGAGCAACCAGATTAAAGATGGTGGCAAAACAAATCCTTCATATTCTAGTTGGTCACAGAAAACCTCCAGAGATAAGTTTGAGGCATGTTGGTAATTTTTTAAAAAAATGTTATGTTAAAAAAAAACCCTGAACTTCACTTCAAGCCAGTGCCCTTAAGAAGCAACATTTAGCAGCAGGATTTAGTTTGGCAAACTCAAGACCCACACAATAGTATGCCAGAACTAGGCAAAGGGAGTGAGTTCTCTTGAATTTGCCTTCTCTGGCACGACCCGCCTAACAGGGGCTCCCTTCTGGGACTGTGAAAGCCTGATTGGAGCTTTAAATTGGTTTCTTTCTCCAGTGAAAGAAAATAGTCATAACATTAATAACTTCTTGAGTTGCTAATGCACTGCCAGTTGCTATCTCTTGAGGGGAAATCTTGGACAGTAGGTCAGCCATTGAGAATAACAGCAGTGCCTGTTATTACCGAACCTTTGCCTGTAATAGGTTGTTCCAGGCAGCTGTTTGCGAGCGTATGCTTGGGCGTTTGTAATGATGAGAGTATGGTTCATTTATGCCCGAATGGCTCCAGTGATTTCTTTTCGGAACGTTTACTCCTCACAATGGCTTCTACTTTGCTGCTATTTTTACCCGGCCAGGCGCAAAGAGGTGGATTCTTCTTGTAATCGCACACCCTGTTCATCCGTGTCAAGGGCTGCTCTCTTAGCTCCCAGTAGAATCCTGTTTCCTAGCATCGTCCGGGCCTCTCCCATCTAAAGTAAGACAGTGGTCACATCGTAATTGGTTTTTGCAGTAATTGCCCCAGAGCTGCAGAGCGATTTCAAAGTAGACAAGGCATCCTTTGCTAAGATGCCACCCAGAGAGACTGCGTTCTCCCTTTGATCTCAGAAATTACAACTTGGGTGGCTCTTCCTTCTTCCGTAACTGCAATGCTTCTTCACACTTAATACACATTATATTATGAATTATGATAGGGTCCTAGAATAAGAAACAACAGTGGCGCTCCAGAACTGTCAGAATAAGGAGTTTGGTGTATCTCAGCTTTGCGAAACAACTGTTGAGTATGGGAGCAGCTAACATGGCTAAATAAAAAGATATTTCTACTGATTACATTTATTTATTTGTCACGTCTGTATTCTGCCCTGACACTAAAGAACTCCAGGCGGCCTGCCTGGAGTTATTCCACTTTGTTCTTTTGAAGGGGGTTAAGCTGGGAGGTGATTGCTGGGCCAGAGTCAACCAGTGGGAAAGAGCAAGAGTCCCTATCCAATCATGCCCAGTATTGTCATTCACCAGTTTTGTCACTTACCTGCTATTGTCATTTGGCATCTGAAATCACTCCACTCTCCAAGATACAGGTACAGATGGACTCACATTCTAGCTGTATTTGAAGAAGTGAGCTGTGATTCATGAAAGCTCGTACCCTACCACAAATTTTGATAGTCTTCTAGGCGCTATTGAACTCTTCCTCTTTTCCACTGCTACAGACAGACTAACACAGCTACCCATCTAGATCTATCACCAGAGTCAACCAGAGAGCCTTGATTTGAGTCTGATTGTTCCTTCACTGAGCTTCATTGGCTCTGTACCTTGAGAAGCTCACAGTGACATTTTTATTCTTGATGGCAAGCTTATGTATTACATTAGATTCATTCTGTGAACTTGACTCCTAAGACCACCCAGTGAGCTCACAGCTGAACACAGATTCCAACCCTGTATATCCAAGCCCAGCGCACACTACCCCAAATTGCCTTATGTGACTTGTGCACATTCAGGGTGTCCCCCATCTGGACGGGGTTGCACTCCCCTTGAAGGAACCGGTCCAAAGTTTGAAGGAGCTCTTGGACCATGCCCACTATGGGATAAGATAAACAGGTGGCAGCTGTTGCCGGAAGAGCCTTTTATGAGCTTCGGCTGGTTAGTCAGCTGTGGCCTTCCCTGGGCAGAAAAGATCTGGTCATTGTGGTGCTTGCCTTAGTTACATCTCAGTTAGATTACTGTAATGCATTCTACAAGGGGCTGCCCTTGAAAAGTGTTCAGAAACTTCCAACTAGTGCAGAATGCTGCTCCCAGAATGTTGACTAAAATGGGTCAAATAGACCATATTGCGCAAGTCCTGGTGTATCTACACTGGCTCCTATTCTGTTTCAGGGCACAATTCAAGGTGCTGGTGTTTTTAAAGTGCTATATGACTTGGGTCCAGCATACCTGAAGGACTGCCTACTCCTTTACAAGATTTGTTTTGGCAGTAGTGTGTCCAAAATCACAAGAAATGATGGTATCGCTCTACTCTGGTTAGATCTCACCTAGAGCATGGTGTTCAGTTTTGGGACCAAATTTAAGAAAAATATAGACAATGTGTCCAAAGAAGTGCAACAAAGATGGTGAGGGGTCTGGAGACAAAGTCCTATGAGGAAAGTTTGAAGGAGTTCCGTAGGTTTAGCCTGGAGAGGAGATGACTGAGAGGTGATATGATAACCATCTTCAAATACTTGAAGGCCTGCCATATAGAGGATGGCGCAGAGTTGTTTTCTGCTGCCCCAGAAGGTCGGACCAGAACCAACGGCTTGAAATTAAAAGAGTTTTCAGCTAAACATTAGGAAGAACTTCCTGGCAGAGTAGTCCCTTAGTGGAACAGGCTTCCTCGGGAGGTGGCAGGCTCTCCTTCTTTGGAGGTTTTAAAGCAGAGGCTAGATGGCCATCTGACAGCAATGCTAATTCTGTGAACCTAGGCAGATCATGAGAGGGAGGGCAGGAAGGGTTACATCAGTGCTTAGTTCTCGTGGCCCCTTCTTACATGCCCAGGGTAATGCCAATTGCCACCTTCGGGTCAAGAAGCAATTTTCCCCAGGCCAGTTCTGCTAGGGTCCTGGAGGTGTTTTGCCATCTTCTGGGCATGGAGCAGAGGTCACTGGGTGTGTGTGTCTGCGGGGGGGGGGTAGTTGTGAATTCCCTGCATTGTGCAGGGGGTTGGACTAGATGACCTTGGAGTTCCGTCCAATCCTATGATTCTATGAACCTACCCCTCCACTACAGTCATCAAATGAGGCTTACTTCAGGTGAGGCCCTGCTTCTGAGATTAGGTGAGTGGCAACCCGAATGAGGATCTTCTCGTCCATGGCACCAAAACCTCTGGAATTATCTCCCCAAAGACATTTGCTTGTCCCCTTCCGTTGCTATCTTCTGCTAGTCTGCCAGGAACGTATGACACCTATTCTAAAAACTTCATTGACTACCTTTTTGTGTCTAGGCTGATGCTGTGTCTAGACGGATTAGAAGGCGAACAATATTTAACCAACCAAGCTCTTGACGACCTGGGACTAACAGAGCTGAAGGACCACCCCTTTGCACCAGTTGGAGTTCTCTCCGAATGTCATGGTTGTGGTTCCATCACTTCTTCAAGGAAGGTCCACCATGGCGAGATGCTGCTTGTTCTCTGCAATAGCACTCGTAATTTGGAACTTTGAAGTAAACCCACCTTTTTTCTTAAGTTTTGGGAAGCAGGCAAGGCTGTTCTCTTTCAAATGGCTTTTTCAAGTTAATTGATTGAGGACTTTCATATTGTAGTTCTCGTCGATATTATTGGCCAGTACTAGTGCTATTTACCAAATTAGTTCTGATTGAGCAAGTAAGCTTAGCAGTCATGGGATAAGAAGATTGGTCCTCTAATGGATTAAAAATCGGTTAAACAATGGGAAGCAGACAATAGGAATAAATGAACAGTTCTCTCAATGGAGGGAAGTAAGCAGTGGGGTCCCCCCGAAGATCAGTGTTGGAAACAATCCTGTTTAATTTGTTTATAAATTATTTGGAATTAGGAGTGAACAGTGCAGTAGCCAAGTTTGCAGATGACAAGAAATTAGTCAGGATGGTGAAAACCTAGCCTGACTATGAAGAGTTTCAGGACGATGCCCACAAATTGGGTGAGCGGGCAACAATGCGGCAGATGAAGTTCTGTGTAGGCAAGTGTAAGGTGATGCACACTGGAACAAAAAAAAAATCCCAACTTTAAGTATATGTTAAGACCTAAACTTGCTGAGACTGCAAGGGAAAAGGGACCTTGGGGTTATAATGGATAGCGCAATAAAAATGTCAACCCAGTGTGCCACAGATATGAAAAAGACAAACTCTGTACTGGGTATTATTAGGAAACTGGTTGAAAATAAAACAGCCAATATCATAATAACCTTTAATAGATCTCTGGTATGGCCTCATTTTGAATACTATGTGCATTTTTGGTCAACATAGATCAAAAAGGAAACTGCGGAGCTGGAAAAAGTACGGGAGAGGGCAACAAAGATGATTAAGGGCTTTTCCTATGAGGATAAGTTTAAGAGTCTGGGACTTTTCAGTATAGAAAAGAGATGACGAAGAGGGATCACGGTACAGGGTTATAAAATTATGCACAGGCTAGAGAGAGTAGACAGAGAGGACTTGTTCTTCACTCAGCGGCACCCAGTGAAGTTGCTGGGCTGTAGATTCAGGACGGACAAAGGAAACACACCTTTACACAACGAGTGATCAAAATATGGAATTTGCTGCCGGAGGATGTAATTATGGCTGCAGGCATAGATGGCTTTAAAAGGGGATAAGCCAGATTCCTGGAAGAGAGGTCTATTGATGGCTACTTGCCATGGTGGCTGTAAAAGGAACCTTGACATTCAGAGATAGTAAGCCTCTGGATATCAGTGCCAGGAGGCAACATCAGGAGAGGGCCCTATTTGTTGGCCCTCCAAGTAACTGGTAGGTCAGTGTGTGAGATGATCCGATCCAGCAAGGCTCTTCTTATGCATCGTTCCGTATTTTAAATCCGTTGGTGGCCATCTTGGATCATAAGATGAAATGTGAGATACATTTTAAAATAATAAACACAGAGATGATAAGTAAATAAATACCAGTTCTTGACCAGAGCAGGGAGTAGCAGCCCTACTAAAGGAGTGGGAATGCAGTAGAACAGATACCAGATATTGTCGGATTGGATTTATTCAAGTCAAGGAAATGGTTCACTATCCTCCCTGCAATAATTCAATAAAGGAAGCCCCGTCCTCCTGTTTGCAGGATCTGAGCAATTCTGTTAACGATAGGATGCTTTGGAGGTCTTTCATTCATAGGGTCGCCATAGGTCAGAGGTGACTTGACAGCACATAACACACACACATATCCCTACATGCAAGACAAATGGAGGGCTTGGCTAGAAGCATTTGGTCTGCTGTGGGTTGGTTTGAGAAGCAGGCAGGTAAGTAGAAAAGGAATAGGTTTACCTGAGCCTGTTACATGTTTTAGAGATGTCAGAACAAAATTAAATGCTTTGGGAAACCATGGCTGGCTGCACTTTTGAGAGCCATCCCTCATAATCATGACAAGATGTTATTAGCACTTTAGTCAAGCAGCTTTCTGGAAGGGTTTATGAGAACAAGGGAGCCCCTTCTAGTCCGGAAGATCAGTCTCATGCTATGAAAAATTCTAGACAAATTCATGCAACGTTCCAAAAAACAAGCATAACATTTTTTTTTTGTAACGTGCTGCACTGTGTTCTACCATATCAGGAGTCTGAAGGAAGGAGCTCTGACTCTCAAAAGCTTACACTCTTATTGGTTTCTATGGTGCCCCCAGATTCTCCTCTGGTTTTTCTAACATATCAGTAACGGAATTTATGGACAACAGGGATGGAACAATAAAATATGAAGTCAATGCATTTCAAAAGCTGACAGATTCCATAAAGGCAGTAATCAGCTAACCAACTGCATATAAATACATGCAAATGACTTGACATTTTCAGCAGACAGGCATTGTAATTGGATGTGCTTTGTGAATGGCCGCCTCCCTTGGATTTCATTGCCGGCCCAGACCTGTTCAAGTTCTGATTTGCTGACTGTAGGAAGTATTGTTTTAAATCACTTTAGGTTTAAATACGGTGAGTCCCAGTTTTAATGTTGTGCAAGTTTAATGTTTTTTTTAAATAGTTGAATGATTTGTCATCGAACACATCTTCAGAAATCTAGAAAATAATGCTACCATTATATGTCAGTATTCATTATCCATTGTTTAATTTCTTTCCGCCAGTCTTGAATATTGACTTTGTATGTTTCTTTAGGTGGCCTCTTTCACATGTAATGCCTTTCCCAAGAGAGATAAAGTGCTAATCACATCTTGGTATAATAATAATTGGTGTAACAACAGTAATAAATAATTGAGGCACTGTGATCAGAAAATTTACAGAAGGTATGGGAGATTTGACCATCCCATGACTTGTGAATGTTTTCTGTTCCGTTTGGTTCCAATTGACTCCTTTAGCATTTCTATTGATCTTTAAATCCTTTCCATTGGTGAACTGCTGTTCAGCTGGCACATCTGTTTGTACAATCATCAAAAGCAATGAATGAAACTTGCTTTTGGAGTTGAAGAACATGGCTATCGATTTCTTAAGGAAGGCGCTTGGTCTTGTGTGATGATAGAAAGGTTAATTATTCTATGAACAGAGAGAGGGAGAAAGTGCAAGGAGCTGAATTGTTTGGCTCCCTGCTGTTTGAATGGCAAGAAAGACTGGGAAAAAATCACCGTTAAATAGCAGGCAACTTCTTAGTAGTTTTAAGAATATATTACTGATGTTTCTTGTGAGATTGGCAGTCCTTTGTGAATACTCCGAATTCACATACCCAAATTACAGTAGGTTTGCGTGCAGTAGCTCAGAGGGGAAGACAGTACAACCATATTCCCAGTTTCCTCTTGCACAAATAAAATGGCTAGAGCGTTGCTTGGTCTCCCCCCCTCCCCCTATCCTTAATCGATGCATGGCTGGAGTCTGGTGTCTGTACCATTCAACATGGATGATTGATCTGCCAGGAAATTTCAGCTTTATTTATTTAAAACATTTACAGTCTCCTTTTCTCCCAGAAAGGACCCAAAGCAGCTAATAGCACAAATTAAAACCAGCAATTCCAATAGTACATAGCCAGAAACTAAAACATAGAAAGCCAGAGCAAAGAAAAGGGAGTTCTGTCATAGCTATTAACTAACCTCAAATGCCTTTGCAACAGCCATGTCTTGTGCAGTTTTCTGTAGCCCCTGAGGAGGTACCTTCCTAGCAGTTCCGAAAGACTGTACTACGCCATAGGGGCAGCCACTGTAAACACCCAAAACCAAGGATCATAAACACTCGAATCTCTAATACAGCCGATGAAGTTGATGCACAGTAGATTCAGGATAGACAAATGGAAATACTTATTTATTCAAATGTGGAATTTGCTGCCAAAGGATGAAATGATAGTCACAGGCATAGATGGCTTTAAAAGGGAATTAGATTAACAGATGATAGGTCTATCACTGGCTTGGTGTAGCCAGTTTGGTGTAGTGGTTAAGAGCGGCAGGACTCTAATCTGGAGAACCGGGTTTGATTCCCCACTCCTCTGCATGAAGCCAGCTGGGTGACCTTGGGTCACTCACAACTCTCTCAAAGCTCTGTCAGCCCCACCTACCTCACAGGGTGTTTGTTGTGGGGATAATAATAACACACTTTGTAAACCGCTCTGAATGGGAGTTAAGTTGTCCTGAAGGGTGGTATATAAATCAAATGTTGTTGTTGTTGTTACCAACCATGGTGACTAAAGGGAACCTCGACATTTAGGAGCTGTAAACTTCTGAATACCAGTGCCTCTCCCTCTATGCCCTCCAGAGTAACCAGTGAGACAGGATGCTGGACTAGACAGACCGTGGGTCTGATCCCACAGGGCTCTTCTTCTGCCATGCTCAGGCAAGGCCTAGTTCAGATCTAACCCGTGATTCATTTTCATGGAGAAATGCAGCCCTAACGATTTAGATAGGAATTGCTGTATCATGTAGAGAAATGGAATTTTAAAAGAAGACATTAAAAGTCAATGAATCATTACCTCCTAGAAGTTCTAAGTTGTTTTAGGTCTGGCTGCGCTCATATTTTGAGCTATCAGTTTTCTGCTGCTTGACAGTCGGTATTTCTTGTAGCAATCACACCCATTGGATACCTCGTTGTTAGCCAGGAACAGAGATTGTGTCTGTCTCCTTTGTTAGGTAGGCTGCTTGACAGCCACATGTCTGCAAACAGTCGAAAATTAAAGCATTATCCCACTGCCTCCACACTGTGTGTTAATCTGGGGAAATAATGCAACTCAAACGGGGAAGGATATGCAGCAGGTTTTTTTTTTCCTGAAGGCAGAGAAAGAAAAATACCATGCTTATTAAAATGTTCTGATCTCGTCTTTGACCTGGTTTTATCAGTAAGACTTAAATGGTACCTGTTACTCCACATTGTGAGACTGGGAATAAGATGATAGAAGCTTTTGCAGGCAACAGTAAGGCAAGGACTGCGATTTTCCCCGCTGCAGCTAGCCTGTTAAGTTATATTCCTTTTAGAATTTAGCTGATCTGACCATGTACATCTGCTCTGCAGTACCTTCAAGGATGGACAACATGCTCTACATGGGGCTGCCCTTGAAGACAATGTGAAAACTTCAGGTAGCTCAAAACGTGCTTGCCCATTTGTTAACAGTAATAATAATTCAGTACACTTATGATTTTTACTTTGGCTTCCAGTATGTTTGCAGTTTCAGTTCAAGGTGCCTGTGCTTACCTCTAGAGCCCTTCACACCTGGGGCCTATAAACTTGAAGGACAGTTCATTATGTTGCTGATAGTGGATTTTAAATGCCTTAGTTATGTTGTTACTCACTTTGGGTCCCTGTGCATTGGGAGAAAGGCAGGCATACAAATATTTTAAATAAGTAAATATAAATTAAAAAGCACAGTTGGAGCAGCCTAAAATGTATTCTTTGCTCCAGTAGAAGTATAAGGAAATGAAAAATTAAAGAGAATGGAAAGTAATGCTAAGTTAAAAGTAAGATGCAGAGGAGTTAGCCGTGTTAGTCTGTGGTAGCAAAATCAAAAAGAGTCCAGTAGCACCTTTAAGACTAACCAATTTTATTGTAGCATAAGCTTTCGAGAATCAAGTTCTCTTCGTCAGATGCCTGATACAGAGACTGGTGTATCTGTATCAGGCATCTGACGAAGAGAACTTGATTCTCGAAAGCTTATGCTACAATAAAATTGGTTAGTCTTAAAGGTGCTACTGGACTCTTTTTAAAAGTAAGAGGAAAGCAAAAACAGGACTGATCTTTGTACAAACAGGCTAGCAGGCAGTGCTTGGCACAGGGTCTAACAGGAGTCCCATCAGACTGTGTTCTGCCCAGATGTCTGTTTTTTCCCAGTTTATTGATCTCAGTTTAAATGAAACCCAATTCAGCTGTAATTATAGGCAATGTCCATGTCAATACAGTTCTTAGGCATGGAAAATTAAGGTGGGACGAATTGGCCCCAAGAGAAAGACCGCCTTCAGGGAGGTCCCAAGTCAGTGCCTGTTTTGCAAACCCGGCCTTTCATCTTAGATCTCTGCTGAGTATCGTCTTGATCACCTACGGCTTAGAAGGCTTTGCTGTGCAGACCTCTGCAAGACAGTGTTTCATTAGTTGCTTTTAATTACTTCTGAACACCTTAAAATAATATTCTGCCTGCCTGCCTGTGGCATTTGAAATGCTAATGAACTTCACATCTAGCACAGCACAACCTTGTCATTTGAATTTTCCATCGCAACCAAAAGGCCTTTTCAGCATCTGTAACTAATACCTGTCAATAGAGAGAGTGAAGCTTGCATGTGACCATCTTATCGCTCAATAGTCATCAGGCAAACTGCCTGCTTGACAGGAGGATTGGTCTACTTTTTCTCTAGTGGCGCCACAAGAGGGACATGTCTGGCAGGTATAGGGTTGCCACGACCCTCCTGGCCTGAGAGGGAGGACATGGAGCTTGCCTTTGTCTTCTTCCTGACAGCCTCCTCAGGTGCACGCTGCCCTGCACCAGCATGATGACATCACTTTGGGGAAGTGATGTCATTGTGCAAGGCGGGGAGGACACACTAGCTTCACAGCGAGCTGGGCCCAAACCAGCCCACTGAGAAACACAGGCGCGCTCTTGGGGCAGTGTAATGATGTCAGTGACGTCATCGCACTGGCCATGGGAGGTCCGTTCCCCACCTTTCCCTCCCACTGGCCAGGTATGCCCGGTAGCAGAGGGTGAAAGGTGGGAGCGGGGAATGCCACTTTGAGGCATTGTGTTCTGGATGAGAAACCTGTATAGAAATGGGATAGAACCAGGGCTTTTTTTCAGCAGGAACGCAGTGGAACGGAGTTCCGGCACCTCTTGAAAATACTCACGTGCTCAGTGGCCCTGTCCCCCCTGATCTCCAGACAGAGATCAGTTCCCCTCATTTCCCTCTTGAGAGTTCCACCACCTCTTTCCCCAGAAAAAACGCCCTGGATAAAACTATAACATTGTAACACCACTGCTTTATTGTTGGCAAAGCTCACCTTCTCATTAGTCTACATGGGTGCCATTTTGGTGGAGATTTGGGTGTGGCACACTGTTCTCATTTCTTGAAAAAGGTATATCTGTGGAAACCCAGCATCTGGGTCAGTTGGATTTCCTACCATCTCTGCCTATTAGAGTTTCCATTATCTGGCTGATCTGACCATTGCAGGTCATTAGTGACAAATCATGTCATGAGGGGGTAAATATCCTATTGCTTCTCAAATTGCACAACCTTGTGTTTCCTCATCCTGGTTACAGAAGTCGTTATTGAGAATAAAATTCATCGGTCCTGTTCCTTATTCTGTTGTAGAGTACTGCAGAGATGATTTTTTTCCTGTTGACTATAGGTTATCCTCATGGAGAGCTGGCCATCAATAGCTGCTGTCTAAAATGAATAATCTCCGGCTACTAGTGCTATGACTTAGGGTTACCAGCTCCAGGTTGGGAAATTCCTGGAGATTTGGGGGGTGGAGCCTGGAGAGGGTGGGATTTGGGGAGAGGAGGAGCCTCAGCCGGGTATAATGCCATAGAGTCCATCTTGCAAAGCAGCCATTTTCTCCAGGAGAACTGATCTGTTGGCTGGAGATCAGTTGTAATTCTGAGAGATCTCCAGACACCACCTGGAGGCTAACAAGCAACAATCGTGAACTAACTAAGTTTGACGACAATAAAATTTTTTAGCATGCAAGCTTACAACCCCAAGAACTGTACAAAAAGTGCCAGTGCATATTCCAAATATCTATTCCTAAATCCTATGAACTATATCCTTAAAATGCCAATATTCAGTATTGCAATAGCCCGCTCAAAGTTCCACAAATAATGAATCTCAATTTTACATAATCAAAAAGAGTCCAGTAGCACCTTTAAGACTAACCAATTTTATTGTAGCATAAGCTTTCGAGAATCAAGTTCTCTTCGTCAGATGCATGATACAAACTGGTCAAATACAGAAGAGGAGGAGGGAAAGGGGAGAGAAGGGGACATATATCAGAAGGGGACAAGATGCAATTAGCGGGGAGGCAACCAAAACATTCCTTTGCTAGTTGCCTCCCCGCTAATTGCATCTTGTCCCCTTCTGATATATGTCCCCTTCTCTCCCCTTTCCCTCCTCCTCTTCTGTATTTGACCAGTTTGTATCATTCATCTGACGAAGAGAACTTGATTCTCGAAAGCTTATGCTACAATAAAATTGGTTAGTCTTAAAGGTGCTACTGGACTCTTTTTGATTTTGCTACTACAGACTAACACGGCTAACTCCTCTGAATTTTACATAAGTAAACACTATTTCATCAGGGCATGTATATTCAAAAATCAAGCACGGAGAGTGCTGAGTCCATAGAATATTGTCATTTATGTACAGTTCAATAAAGGTGGTGTTAAAAGGCATAATAGTGTTGTCCAATAACCTCAGGGGAAGCCTCGGCTTCTATGCCGTGTTTGTTGGCCATGCAGGTCCACTGTTTGACCGCTGAGTGGAACAGGATGCTGGACTAGATGGACCACTGACCTGATCTGGCAGGACACCTCTTACGTGAGCTCCTGGTTGCCTCAGCTAGGAGCTTACTAGGTGGTCTCAGATGACCACCATATTCCCCATCATTTTGATCACCATACTAGATGGACTGTTGTATGGAGGGCTGAGAATTTAGGCTGAAGAAAACGAACCCAGAAACACAATAATGATGCTGGACGAGAAGGTGGAGGCCTTGAAGGACATGACGCTTCCGGTGGGGTTCAGCTAACCCTTGCTGACTTGGCTAAGAGCCTAGAGGTTATACTGGGTCCAGCATTGCTGCTTGAGAAACAAGTTAATGCAGCTGCAAAAAATGCTTTCCTCCAATTCGGCTTAGAGGGTAGCCTACCCCCATCCTGCAACATCTGAAACTGAACTACTGCAATACACACTATATAGGTCGCCCCTCCAAGTCAACTCAGAGACTCCAGTTGGTGCAGAACTCTGCAGCTCAGTTATAATCAGGAGCTAGGTGGGACGCACGTATTATTCCCATTCTCCGTTGTGTCCCTCACCCTGTGCAATGGACTGCCTGATGAGGTCAGGAAGGCTCCAACCCGCCTGGCTTTCTACAAACTATGCAAAACTGAATTGTTCAGAAGGGCTTTTTATATAGGTCATAGGCAGGGCTTTTTTCTGGGAAAAGAGGTGGTGGAACTCATTGGTGGAACTCAGGACCACACAATGACGTCATTTTGGGTCAGCTGGGACAAGGGGGGAGTTTTTTAAAGTTTAAATTGCCCTCAGAGAAAATCGTCACATGGCTGGTGGCCCCGCCCCCTGATCTCCTGACAGCTCGGTGGCGTGGAGGGCAATCTAAACTCCCCTCTGTTTGGAGATCAGGGGGCAAGGCCACCGGCTATGTGACCATTTTTAAGAGGTGCCAGAACTCCATTCCACCACATTCCCGCTGAAAAAAAGCCCTGGTCATAGGGTTATACTGCAATGAATTGTTTCAGAAAAATGCTTCGTTATAAAGACAGGGACTCCACAGACTAGACCACTGTGTATAGAATGTTCTGCCTGTTGCTTTATGTATGATCCTGCTATGTAGTTTCTGCATTGTTTAACATGTCGTGTTAATGCTTATGCTCCGTTTTTAGATTTCTGCAGTCCAAATTGTATTGCACTACTGGGTGCCCCATTCCCATTGATGTAATTGTCATATGTTGTATGATCTGCCTGGAGTAGGCTTACCATTCCTTGTGGGCCCTGCCACCTCTCACTTAGCTGGCAGGGGGGAAAGGTATGGGAACGCAGTGCAGGGGGGAGAAACATGCTCCAGTATGTTCCAGAGTGCCCCTGCGTGCCCCGTGTCATGACAGGAATGATGTCATTTCTGGCATAACTATCTTCAAGTGCTTGAAGGGCTGCCATATAGAGGATGGCGTGGAGTTGTTTTTCACTGCCCCAGAAAGTGGGAACAGAACCAACAGGTTAAAATTAAATCAAAAGAGTTTTCAACCTAACATTAAAAAGACATTTCTGACAGAGCGGTCCCTCAGTGGAATATATAAAACAAATTATCATTTATATACCGCCCTTCAGGACAACTTAACACCCACTCAGAGCAGTTTACAAAGTTCGTTATTATCCCCTCAACAAAAACACCCTCTGAGGTGGGTGAGACTGAGGGAGCTCCTAGAAGTTGCAACTGACCCCAGGTCACCCGGGTGTCTTCAAGTAGAAGAGTGGGGAATCAAACCTAGTTCTCCAGATTAGAGTCCCACGCTCTTAACCACTACACCAAACTGGCTTCCTCGGGAGGTGGTGGGCTCTCCTTCTTTGGAGGTTTTTAAGCAGAGGCTAGATGGCCACCTGACAGCAATGCTGATTCTGTGAACCTGGGTAGATCAAGAGAGGGAGGGCAGGAAGGATTACATCAGTGCTTAGTTCTTGTGGCCCCTTCTTACATGCCATGGGTAATGCCGATCGCCACCTTGGGGTCAGGTAGCATTTTCCCCCAGGCCAGTTTGGCTATGGATCCTGATGGTGTTTTTCCATCTTCTGGGCATAGAGCAAGGGTAACTGGGTGTGTATGGGGGGGAGGTATTTGTGAATTTCCTGCATTGTGCAGGGGGTCTGTAATCCCCCCTGAGCCTGCTGGAAATGTGGGGAGGGCGGAATGAAAGTCGAAAATAAATAAATAAATAAATGACCCTAGAGGTGACTTTCAACCCTACAATTCTATGGTTCTGTGATTCTAAGAGGCTGATTGAATAAAAATTGGCCTCCAGTTTGGGCCTGGGGCTGATTTTTACTCAACCATTGGCACAACTCATTACTTCCCTGTTGCACCACGAATGATATCATTCCTGGTGCAATGCGGGGTGCTCTGGAGCCTGTGCGTAAAGTGCTTGCACGAGGTGAGTACCCCCGCACTTCCCATCCTCTGGTTTGCCCCCCCCCCCAAGACCTGGCAACCCTACCCTGGGGCCTGATAAATGATGTCAATAAATAAATAAATATGTTCTTTTGAATGCTCAAAAAAGAAAAGGGTTCCTTTGCTGTTGAGTTTGAAGAGCAGTTTCATAGAGCTTCCAGCTAATTAATATACGGCTTCTTAATAACATTTGCTCTTCTGAGGAGGAGGGCTGGCTGGCCAGTTGTCCCCCTCCCCCATCTCTAATTCCTGTGAACAGTGTAAGTCTTTTGTCAAATTATGCCAAGCAGTTTGAGAGACTTGATTGTTAAATGCATTGAGATATTTAAAGAGGGCAATCTATGAACTCACAGAAAGTCATTTTAAAATTCAGGGAAATCTGTCATCTTAAACAATTCCCTAAGTGGCTCTCTTGATAAGAACTCCTTGTTATGGGTGAATACACAGTTGCGTCGAGAGTTTTCTTTGTTCAGAAAGCTCATGTTCCCAACTATTGTCAAGAACAGGTGTCTGCGGCAGTATGCCACGGCAGATATTCTTTCCCCCAACACACCGGATGAATCCATAAATTGTCACAGTAGGTCAAACCTGCCTGACTTTCCAAGTAATTAACAATTATATTGGATTTTTGCTGGGTATATATTTTTTAGAAAAGCCTCAAGGCCACTGGAGTAAGAGATGATGACATTCTTTTAAATCAGTGTTAAAAGATAAGTGTCGGAGGAAATGGACCTCTGTTCTTACAAAACTGATTTCCACCAAGCAGCCAGGCAGTAGAATTTAAAGCTAAAGTTATCCTAGAAATGAAAATAAGAGGATTTTTTTAAAAAATGCCATAGGTCACCAAATTGGTGTTCCAGAAGAAACCCCTTGAAGGAGGCTGTGGTGTGTAGTTCTGTAAAATATTTCAGATTTTACTTTGGTGACCGCTGACTGACTGCTGTTTGGATCCCGTGGTTTATGCCCAAATTCCCTTTTTTTCAGGACCACGCAGTCTTTTCCTTAACCTCAGTATATGTGAAAGCCCCTCGCTTCCATTTTCTAAGTATGTGCATATTCAGAGATAAGTTTATGTGGGCTAACTGATCCAGAGGAGTTAGCCGTGTTAGTCTGTAGTAGCAAAATCAAAAAGAGTCTAGTAGCACCTTTTAGACTAACCAATTTTATTTTAATGTAGCATAAGCTTTCGAGAATCAAGTTCTCTTCATCAGATGCCTGATCCGAACTGGTCAAATACAGAAGAGGAGGGGAGGGGAAAGAAGGGGACATATATCACAAGAGGACAGGATGCAAGGAGATGTTTACATTTACAAGCAAAGGAATGTTTTGATTGCCTTCACACTAATTGCATCCTGTCCTCTTGTGATATATGTCCCCTTCTTTCCCCTCCCCTCCTCTTCTGTATTTGACCAGTTCGGATCAGGCATCTGATGAAGAGAACTTGATTCTCGAAAGCTTATGCTACATTAAAATAAAATTGGTTAGTCTTAAAGGTGCTACTGGACTCTTTTTGATGTGGGCTAACTGTGTCTGAAAAGCTTTTAACCGCGAGTTTTTCTACTCGAGACATCTGACATGGGAAGAACACATGTCAGGAGATTTGCAATGTTAGCTGAGAAGGATAGTTTAAAAAGACAGAGCCGGTGGCAAGGCAAAGGTTGTATGAAGGGGCTGTGAAATGCCGGAAGGGAAATTTCAGTCCATTCAAACCTTTCCAGGTCCAAGCCTGGCTCTGGAAGGCAGCTCCAGCCCATTTCCATTCTTCGCTGCTCTCTGGTCGCAATCCCACTCAGTTTTAGACTGGAGAGGTGAAATTGACAGAGCCTTTGGGGAGGCGAAGATGAAATTAATAAACCCTCTGAGGAGCAATCTCTGCCGACTCTTGTCTTTTTAAACTATGCATCCCAGCTAACATTGCATCTCCCTACACTTGATGAACATGCACCAATGAGTCTCATGTAGAGATACTCTACATCTGGGGTATTTCTAGGGTAGAGGTCCCCAACCTTTTTGAGTCTGCAGGCACCTCTGGAATTCTGACACAGAGGTGGACAGAACTGCAAAATGGTTGCTGCAGGAGGCAGAGCCAACTGCAAAATATCAGGTTATACATAACTCTAATAGTAGCTCTTCAACATTTCATAGAATCATAGAGTCGGAAGGGTCCTCCAGAGTCATCTAGACCAACCCCTTGCACAATGCAGGATATTTACAAGTACCACTCCCCACACCCCTAGTGACCCCTGCTCCATGCCCTGGATCCTTGGTCAAACTGGCCTGGAGAAAATTGTTTCTTGACCCCAAAGTGGTGATCAGCATTACCCTGGGCATGTAAGAAGGGGCCATGAGAACTAAGCACTGATGTAACCCTTCCTGTCCTCCCTCTCATGATCTGCCTAGGTTCACAGAATCAGCTTTTCAGGTAGAAGCTCTGTTTAACAGGAGGTCTTTTAAAATGAACATATTATTTGCATACACACAATTTACCTTCAGTTATGCAGTGTTGTGGTGACAACTGCTGACAAGGCAGTATTTTTAAACATCTGCACAGCCAGTCAGATCTCCAAAGGCCAATCAGCACCTATGCTGGATTAAAGCCCCATTGGGTCCCACCCATTTTCTAAAATCATTTCATGAGTGCCAGGAAAGGTGTTAGTGGGCAACATCCTGCCCACGGGGACCATGTTGGGAAACCCTGTTTTAGGGTTGCAGAGCTATGAACCCCCCCCCCTTTCAGTTAAAACTCCAGCTAAAGTCGTGTGTCAAAATCCACCCCTTTCTTTACCTGTGAAACATCAGAATGGTGAAAGGAAGAGCAGGATGTGGCAGCAGGAATGATATTCTTGATTTGTGAGGGCCAAGTGTCACATGTGACACAAGGATGCCTTCAAAGGGGCAGTAGGTAGAGCAGCTCTCCCCTTCTGGAATCATAGAATCATAGACATAGAAGATACACCCTGGGGTCATCTAGTCCAACCCCTGCACAATGCAGGAAATTCACAACTACCTTCCTCCCTACACACCCCCAGTAACCCTTGCTCCATGCCCAGAAGATGGCAAAGCACCATCAGGATCCCTAGCCAAACTGGCCTCGGGGAAATTGCTTCCTGACCCCAAAGTGGCGTTCGGCGTTACCTTGGGTGTGTAAAAAGGGGCCACAAGAACTAAGCACTGATATAAGCCTTCCTGCCCTCCCCTTTCATTATCTGCCTAGGTGGAGATCTTCCCTGAGAGACTAGATAGCCACCTGTCAATGCTCAAGCACTGGATTTCCTGCAGTGAGCTTGGGGCTGGGGTGTATTACTATTAAGGCACCTTCCTTCCTGTTCTAGGATTCTCTCCGTGAAATCCTAAACAGGGTTAAATTCTTCTAAGCCCAGAGCTTTTTTTCAGCGGGAACGCCGTGGAACGGGGTTCTGGAACCTCTTGAAAATGGTCACATGGGTGGTGGCCCCGCCCCCTGATCTCCAGACAGAGGGGAGTTTAGATTGCTCTCTGCACCACTCAGCCGCACGGAGGGCAATCTGATCTCTGTCTGGAGATCAGGGGGCAGGGCCACCAGCCATGTGACCATTTTCTCCAAGGGCAACCCACTGAGTTCCACCACCTCTTTCCCCAGAAAAAAGCCCTGTCTAAGCCCATTGACTTCAGTGGACTTAGAAGGATGTTGCTGTGCTCAGAATCGCGCTGCGTGTCTCCAAATGGGCTAAGTGTTCTTAAATCTTACAAGGGAGAAGTTACCATTTTCAGCAGCCTTCCCGTAACCCATTAGCATCTCTGTGAAAAGGATGAAGTAGGAAAGGACAAGGGTCCATGGAGAAAACTGTGTTGCTTCACCTTTCTGTTTGCAGTGGAGATTGTGGAGTGAGGGGTATGTCCAGTTCCACGAAGAACTTCTCTTCCTCGGGAGTGTACTTTGGCTTCTGATGTATGGTTTGTCCTGTGGCCCTTTAAGTTGCTTCTTGCTATGTTATAAATTGATTTGTTCCTTCTGCTGCTGCCTTGATGTTTTAAATCAGCTCAGAAAACTTTTTAATAATAACGCACAGCCTAAGTTTGCAGGACTGAGTCATATGCCTGTTTTGTACTCTCAGGTCGGCTCAGCTGCGTCAGTTTATGTAGGCTTGAGAAATACTTCGCTCCCGCTTTGATTTGATCATCTTTTTAAAAAGGGAAGGAGAAACACTTTCCTCTCCTGAGCCCCTTGTTGGCTGATTATCTCCTCCACAGTCTCAGAAATCAAGTCTGTAATTCATCGGCGTTTCTTTTGCCACTGATCACGGTAATGGTAAGAGTTCAATGGCTGTGGAACCTAATTTTGCTGAGTAGAGCTTAGGAGAAAGATTTGGCTGTATTTAATTATAGGTCAATTGGCCTGGCAGGGTGAGAATATGGATTACCAGCCACTTTTTCACTGAGTCAGTGTTACCCGTTCGTTTACTTCTTTTAATTTGTTCTAATGCTTGGACTTCAGCTGGGCAAACGACCTGTTTTCCAGCAAATTAATTTTGGCAAAGCAAACTACACAGCAGAATAGCTAACTACTGGAGGCTGAACTATGTAAAAGTCAAGAATGCTCTCAGGAACTTTTCCTCTACTACCCTGCCAGTCCTTTTTATAGGTTTTCTCTCCAGGTCATAGAATTTCTGCACTTGTCCATTTACAGGCCCATTAAAGACCATTAGGTAGGAGAAATAACGCCATTAAAATGAAACTTTGCCACCCTATAAGCAACTTACATAATAACAAAATTATTTTGCTTTCCCTGGTCCCTCTTTAGATAACAGCCATGCAGACAAAAACAGAAGTATGTTTAGAGATGGGAAGGCCCAAAAGAACTTTGGAAAAAATCAGAAAAAAACCTCCCCGGCCCCTGTTTTTTGTCCGAGGACTCTCCATTTTTCTAATGGATAAATCAAATATTCTGGAGAGTGTTGGGCGGGGGGATTCCCCATGATCCTTTGGGGATTGCAGGATTCAACCCAAGGAGAATAAAATAACTTCTTACGGCTTAGTATTTGTCGATCGTCAGTGGAATCCTACTGCTTTGGTAGTATAAAACTCTAATACGATATTCGAGTTACGCATGTCATTGTGCGGGTGGCGGAAAAGGTGTCTACCACTGGTGACAGTACCGTAAAATATCCATGTCCTGAATCACTAAGATGCATGGAATTGTTTAAAATTCAACTCTGTGTGGTTAGCTGTCTAAAAACGTGATGCTTTGGAGATTTTGAAATGTTTTCTCTGGTTCCATGTTGGTGCTGTACACGCAGCTAAAGAGTGAAAGGCAAAATCAACAGGTATGCTGTCATCCACTGTGATAAGAGGTGGTCTTGTTCTGAACTTTTCAAAGTGCTTTTTCTAGATCTTAAATGATAAACAGGGAGGAAATGTTATTTAGGAATGATATTCCTGTCCAACTCCTTTCACTGATAACCAACCGTTAATACGCTTATTGACAGATAAATTTACTAAAATTAACACTGAACTCTATATGGAAACATGCAATGGACCATATCTAAAGTGATGTTTACCTATCCTTTGCCACAAAACCTTGCACTCCATCTGTTTCTTCTACCGCTGTTAGGTAAGAGTTAATCTCTGCGTTCTTTAATTATGCAGCTGTCTTTCCACTAGCTATGGCAAAGCTCTGATATTCAGAGCTTCTGCAGATAAGCTGATAGCCCCGGCCAGCTTGCTTACCACCGCCTGTGCAAATAATTCTGAGAAGAGAGACCTAATGAACCACCAGACTGCATTCATTTGCACATCATTGTATCTTCCTTTGAAAGTGTGTGAATCAAGGACCAGATTTGACACCTGTTCCTCTCATTTTCTTCACTCTCTTCTCTTTAAGAAATTAGCTCTAAATTATATTTCGCTGTAGTTTTTGCCACCCAACTGGCCAATTAAAAAGAGTGGCATGGATATGCTTCAGTCCACTGCAACCCTTGAGAGATGAAGCTTAAAGCATGCATTGTGAATTCAGGACTTCTTGACACTGCGGCTTCCCACCGGTTAAATGGGCATTAGTTCTTAACCTACTATATAAAAGGGTAAGCGTTTTCCAGACAACTCACCTCCTATCCTGGTGTGCCTTAGAGGGGCTCTGCTGCAGCAGGAAACCCCGGCCGGGACCAGAAGCAGAGCAGGTGGAAGTGACCACCCTCCGCCTTCACCTAGCTGGGATCAAGAGCAGAGCAGGAGGCAATGCCCACCCACCCCACCTTCACCCGGCCGAAATCAGGAGCAGAGCAGGAGGCAATGCTTGCCCCTGCAGTGATCAGGAGTGGAGCAGGTGGCAATGCTTGCCCACCACCTTCACCCGGCTGGGATCAGGAGCAGAGCAAGAAGTAGTGTCTGTGCCCCACCTTCCCGTGGCTGGGATCAGGAGTGGAGCAGGTGGCAATGCCCACCCGCCACCTTCACCCTGATCATGGCTGGGTGATGGTGGGGATCAGGCATTGCCACCTGCTCCATGCCTGATTGTGGCTCGTTGAAGGTGGGGGGTGGGCATTGCCACCTGATCCTGGCTGGGTAAAGGTGGCTGGTGGGCATTGCCACCTGCTCCACTCCTGATCCCAAAGCAAAGCAAAAGAGGGGAAGCACTGCTGAGAGCACAGGAAGAAGATTAGGAGTGGAGCAGATGGCAATGCCCACCTGCTGCCTTTACCAGGCCAGGATCAGGAACAAAATGCCCACACCCCACCTTCGCCCAGCTGAGATCAAGAGTGGAGCAAGTGGCAGTGCCTGCTCCCTGCCTTCACACGGCTGGGATCAGGAGCAGAACAGGTGGCAGTGCCCACCCCTGCCTTCACTCGGCCATGATCAGGCACGGAGCAGGTGGCAGTGCCCACCCCCCACCTTCACCTGGCCGGGATCAGGAGCAGAGCAGGTGGCAAAGCCCACCCCCACCTTCACCTGGCTGGGATCAGGAGCAGAGCAGGTGGCAATGCCTACCCCCCATCTTCACCTGGCCAGAATCAGGTGCGGAGCAAGTGGCAATGCCCCCCCCACCTTCACCCGGCCAGGATAAGGAGAGGAACGGGTGGCAATGCCCACCCCCTGGCTTCATCTGGCCGAGATAAGGAGTGGAGCAGGTGGCAATGCCCACCCCCCCTCCCCGCTTTCACCCAGCCGGGATCAGGAGCAGAGCAGGTGGCAATGCCCACCGCCCACCTTCACCCATCCAGGATTGAGAGGGGAGCAGGTGGCAATGCCCACTTTCTGCCTACACCCGGCTGGAATCAGGCAAAAACCCACAGCTATCTTGGGAGGCAGACGGGAGATGTTCATCCATCCCTGAGTAACTGAAGCCTGCACAGGTGTGCAGTTCTGTGCCAGGAAGCTGTCCCTGGATTGCTGAACTGGTGTGTCTGCCCTTCCATTTAAGCTTGATGATGCTTCTCAACTGGAAATGAAACGAAAAATTGTTAATCATATGAAAGAGAGCGAGAGAGAGAAAATAGTCTTGCCTGGCTCATCCATCTTTTTTTTCCCCACCAAGTAGTGTGGATTGAGGGAGAGAGTACCAACACTGTAGTCACCAAACACAGGCTTAGTTCAGATTTTTCGTTCTCGTTCTGCCCAATCAGGGACCAGGTGCCAAATCCCAGAGGTGTTCCATACATATGGTCAGCTGCCTTGGTGAAATCTATGTCAATACTAACCAGTAGCATAAAATAGAGTATCTTCACGTGTGCATGTGGGTATCTAGTTGTACACTGTGATCTTTTCACCATTAAATGCGACCTTGTAGCCCTTTAACCCCCCTTTCTGCTTCTGTATTTTATTAGTCTTGTGTCTGACGCTTCCACTTCTAGGAGCAGCCTCATGGGACGGAAAGAAAGCCAGGGATTTATATCTGTTATCCTTTTTCTTTTTTAATAGCAATACTTTATTCAAGTTTGTTTTTCCGTAGGGCTGGATTTACGTGGGACCAGTTTCCTTTTCACTGTGTGCTTTATTAAATCCTTAGCTTTTTACCTCCAGTTCTCCATTAAGCGATCTGTTCCAGCAAATACCAGTGGATTGAAAATTCCTGTTGTCGACCGTTGTGGAGCTTACCAAAGGCTGCAATTAAGAGTCTTTGCAGAGGGAAATTGGTTGCCGAATGTATAGCACGTTACGGTTTGGGTGGCTGCAGCAAGTATCCTCTCTTGAGCCAGGCTGAAGTCCTGTTCCGGTTGGGTAATTTAGGCAGCGTGGGCTTAGGGTATGTTGTAATTGTCCTCCAAGTACATGTAGTCCTTTTATTTCAAGCAACAAGGCATATCTAGTTTTCCTCCCGCTGGAAGAAATTGCCTTCACGTGAAGATTGCTTTATCCTTGAGAGCTGAGATGTTACGGAGCAAATCTAGCTGTACTTAAAGGCGCTATTTACAGGGCTATTCCTCCTCTTAGAGCCTTTTAGAATCTTTTCAGATCTTCGGAAGAGCAATTCCCAGCCTTCTTGAGGATGTTGGTACCTTTGGAATTTTGTAAACGGCTAGTGGCAGGTGCTGCCTAAAATAGCTGCCGTAGGAAAGAGCTAATCTCACATTTGTGTGCCATTGTATTATATGAATTTTACATGGTGATATCTTGTTTGTAGTGCTCCATCCTAGGCCTTTTCCCTCATCTTGGGATCTGGTCTTCTGTGTTGGGATTTCTAGATCACAACCCATGTAGGAGATCTTTATTCCCAGGAGAAAGGTCCTCAAGCTGTCCTCAATCATGCTGGCCGCCTTGAAAACAGGGTGCCAGAGAGGAGGGGCCAAATGTTAGTGGAATCGCCTTACATCATCAGGTTTGTTGTACCCCAGTTTTATTGTGGTTGCAAACCCTTCAGGCGAGGCCTGGAGATCTCCCAAGAATTACAGTTGATCTTCAGAGTGTACAGAATATCATTTCCCCTAAAAGAAATGTCAACTTTGGACTCCATAGCATTATACCCCACAGAGGTCCCTCCCCAAACCTTATCCTCACCTGGCTCAATCCCCCCAAATCTCCAGGAATTTCCGAACCTGGAATTAGCAACTGTAAATTAGTCATATTCAAAGTCCCGTGCATCCTTTGTGTTAGTGCTTTCTGTTAGGTAAACTGTCCTACGACAGCCTTATTTATCAAGAGAAGCAGACGTATCCACCAGCTGTCCGCTGCATTTTTCTTAATCTCCTGCTCAATGAATTTTCCTTTCGGAAACCTTCTTATTTATGAATGTGACCCAACTTGTGCCCTGTGGAAGAGATCTTATTACTGTACCGCCCAGATGCCTTCGAGGCTGTTTGTGAATCTTGCTTCAGAAACCAGATTTATTGTTTATTTCCTACTGCATTATCAGATGAGGTTGTGGGCCTTGCTTGCGAGTTATGAGGAATGGGGAATCAAACATGGCTTTCCAGATTAGAGTCCTGCTGCTCTTAACCACTACATCAAACCGGTGTTACTTGGCCCATCTACTGCTGATTGGGATAGAAGCCAGAGCAAGTCTTCCTCCGCTGGCTCCCACCCAACTTTATATAAGTCATGGCAAGCCATTCATACATCTTGGGCCTCCCTTGTTAGACTTCTGGTTCTTGCCATGAGATCCAGGAAACAGTACCCATAGTGGCATATCAGCCAAGATGCTGCCCTGCTCTTCCTGAATAGCTATCAATGATATGGACTTTTTAAATATGTATCTCTGTCCCATTTCCCCACACTATGGAGCACCGCAACAATCATTCTGTGAAACTCATAGTATTTTGCAAGAGAAGTCGGCATAGTTGTTAGAGTGTCAGACTAGGATCTGGGAGACCCAGGTTGGGACCCCCTCTCCACCATGGACACTCGTCAGGTAACACTGGGCCATCACACAGTCTCAGTCTAACCTGCCTCACAGAGTTGTGAAGATAAAATGGAGAAGAGAATGATGTAAGCCGCTTTGGGTTCCCGTTGGGGAGAGTGGTAGGGTATAAATGAAGCAAATAAAAAATAATAAAGTAAAATGTATGTAGCATCACTCATAGCTGAACAAATGCGCCAGTACTATCTATTTGGAATTGGTACGATCAATATAGAAAGAAAAAGGATGGTTTAAATATGTCAATATACTGTCCTTGGCTTTGCTCATGTTGGGAAGTTGCATGGATAACTTATTTCAGTTCTGTGGTTTGTGTACAGGTATGCCTTTGGAATCTACCTTATGGATGTTAACATTGTGTTGGAAATTGACTCAAAGAGAGGGAGAAAAGATCTCTCTAGCTGTGAACTCTTCCCTTACAAGGCTAGTGAATTGATTTAATACTGACCCAGAAGGAATTTTGCCAATTTCGAATGGTATCGCTATTTCCTTTAGCATTCTGGGGTTCCTTGGAGGCCTCTGTTTCTCTCCCGACCACTTTAGTTTAAATAGCAGGCAGGCTTCCAGCACCCCACGGTTATGTTTTTAGGATACAATGTTCTCTCCGTTAACTTTTCAGCTCCAGAAGTCTTTATGAACAGCCTGGGGCACATGTCGTTACACTGCACACTCTTGTGTAGTGAGAAGACATCTTCTGAATGAATACAAATCCTATGAATAAATTGTAGGCTGAATGTGTTTTTAAGCAGGGTATGGCATTCCCAGCTAGTGCAAAAAAGGAGTTTTGAATGGCGAGAGTGCCAAAGTCTAGCAGGTGCCAATGGCTCCAAGTTACCAAAAGGGCTTTTTTAAAAAAAAAATAACCATTAGAAGTGCCTTGAAAATATTCCTAATCTGCCAGTCCTACGGTGCCACCCTTCCACATTAAGCTGTGGAAAGATACAAGGGCCGTTTCCAGGCGGCTTACCTGCCTCCGGAACGTCGCGCCATCTCGTCGGGAAAACGCAAAATACCGCGTTTTCCCCGCAAGATGGCGCGACGTTCCGGAGGCAGGTAAGCCGTCTGGAAACGGCCAAGATCTTCCGCGGCCACAAATATGAGTCGTTGTTTCAGGCATTCCCAGAATAATTTCATATGGGCCCCTGTAAAAGAGAAGAGAAGTCACATGCGGTATCAAGAAAATAGTAAAGTGAACACCTACCTGCAGAGACTTACCTTATTTACAGCTACCTGTCATAGGAGTATGCGTTGCCAACTCGATGTTCATGAGCCCAGAGAAAGTGGGAAGCTGAGTAGCTTTAGCTTCTGATTAGTACATGTTTTTTTGTCTATAAGAGTATGTTAAATGATTGGACGTGAGAAATTAATTGGATGTGAATGTTCTTTACTGAGTTTGTTCTGGCTGTTGATTACTAAGAGTAACAGCCTTGAGGACTATGTATTATCTTGCTGTCAATTATAAAGGCTTATAGTTTGAAACACACTAGTATTTAATAGTTATTGTTGTATTTATTGTATCTATTGACCTCATAGCACAGTGCACTTTAATGGTTAAAGGTGTAGTTAAATATTCAATCAACATTTATAATTATTTGGCACTGCGCACTTTAAATATACAATGACTGGTATTTATGGCTGCGGAAGATCTTGTATCTTTCCATAGCTTAGTCCAATTCCATGGTGCCCTTTATTTCCGTTTACCCTTCCACATTATGCATCCACAAGTCATGTCCACATGAACTATGTAGGCGTTTCACGTACACACAAAGCTGCCATATAATGAATCTGACCATTGCTCCATCAAGGTCAGTACTGCCTACTCAAACTGACAGCTACTCTCCATGAGCTCAGATCAAGACGGGTAGCCGTGTTAGTCTGTCTGGAGCAGTAGAAAAGAGCAAGAGTCCAGTAGCACCCAGAAGACTAACAAAATTGGTGGTAGGGTAGGAGCTCTCGTGAGCCTCAGCTAACTTCTTCAGATTCTTCAGGTATCTGAAGAAGTGAGCTGTGGCTCACGAAAGCTCATACCCTACCACCAATTTTGTTAGTCTTTTAGGTTCTACCGGACTCTTGCTGTTTTCTACCGCTCCAGGGACTCAGGCAGTGGTCTTCCACATCACCTACTAACTGATTCTTTGAACTGGAGATGCTGAGGATTGAATCTGGGACTTTCTGCATTTCAAGAAGATGTTATTCCACTGAGCCATGGCCCTCCCAAGAGGCTGTAGTGGGGCTGTGGGCCAAAGCACTCAGTATGTAACTATGGTGTGGCTGTATATGTATCCTTTGGGATGCCCAATTCCTACTAGCATACAAAACACCAGGGGTCATTTCGTAGAAAAAGAGCTGGAGGAACTCATTAACATACCTCATTAGCATAACCCATCAGCATATGCCACACCCCTTGCAATCACTGGAAGTGTGTTATTAGCATGACTGATTTGCATATGCCATACCCCCTGACATCACCTATCCTGGCTGTTTTGGACCCAATCCTGGCCATTCGGGGCTGAAATTGGGCTCAAAATGGCAAAAAGGGGCTGAAAATGGCCAAAAAGGGCCCAAAATGGTCAGGATCAGGCCACTGCTACGTGGGAGAGTGATCCACCACCCATCAGAGGCCCGATCCAGGCCGTTTTGGCCCCAATCCAGGCTGAAATGGGCCCAAAATGGCTGGGAGTCAGGTAGGTGGGGCCACCTGACATGTGACCTCTTTGAGGAACTGCAGGAACTGTGTTCCTGCACGTTCCCCCTCGAAATGAGCCCTGCAAAACACAGTAAGGAAAGCTCATGGCAATCTGGAACATCACAGTTTTTTGTGTTTATCCCTGCTTTGTTAGCTACTTTCGCTCCCCATTAGGGAGAGAAGTGGGGTATATATGAAGTAAATAATCCAGTTTTATCTGCATGCTGAATGCTTCATATCTTCCATAGGAGTGTCCTCTATAGGGTAATGAGAAACACAAACATTAGTTGGGGGGAAAGTGAATTAGAATAAGTATAGAGAACTGATTAGCTTCATAACCAAAAGAAAGAAGTAGAGCTCATATCTTGAATTATCTATAATTGCCATTCAGCTTTGCAGCAAGAATGTCTGAGCCAACCAGTCCACTGAGCCCCGTGATCTAAGCATTTTTCTTTCCAGACAACATCACCCAGTGTGAAGATTTAATTGAAGAAAATTGTTCTACATCCAAATCTTTACAACAGTCAAGAGATTGAGCTGCTCCAAACGAGAACGCTGATCAACAGTTTGCCAGTGATAGATTTGGGAATTAAAAGTCAGCTGATGAATGGAGAGGAAGCTAATACAATCCAAGTGAACAAATTAAAAAAGTAACACTGTGCTTTTGAAACGTATCCTTTCTTCCTCCGTTGTTTGTGTCTAGTACAGAATTAATAAAAGCAGAATGCTGCTGTGGTGATCACAGTCAGATTAAAAACAGGAATTTCCAATTGGGATAGCTAGTTTCCCCCTTAAATTGTTGACCAAACCAAACAAAATGCCTGGAGATCCAAATAATCAAATCACCCCAGTAGTTTTTTTAAAGGTAAATGGCCATGGGGATCAGGGCAGTGCGGATCAGGGCCACCATATGTGTTAGGGAAAAGGAACTGATCTAGGATTGGCAACTCCGGGTTGGGAAATTCCTCAAGATCTGAGAGTGGGCTTTGGGGAGGGGAGAGACCTCACCTGGGTATAATGCCATGGAGTTCACCCTCCAAAGCAGCCATTTTCTCCAGGAGGAAGTGACCTCTGTAGTCTGGGGATCACTTGTGATTCTGGGAGAACACCAGCTGGAAGTTGGCAAACATCGGCTGAACCCTTCCCAGTTGGAAACAGTCACCTCTCCACTCTGAAGGTGGTTATTAATCCTGAAAGGCACCCTTCCTTTGTCTTTTAAAGCAGGTCTGTTTAATTTGGCAAAATCCTACATGTTGTGGGGCTCGGAGCTGCAATTTACCTTTTAAAAACCCTGGGAGGATTCAGTGATGGATCTTTCCAAGTCGCACCTGGATGAACCCAAACTTTTGCTGGTGATCCTAACTCTATTATTCTGTGGAACCAAGGTTAGGAACGTCAGCCAAGGAGTCTAAGATTTGTGTTCCAGTGGAAAGAAGATGTGGTGTGGAGTTAAAAGAAAACCACCTGGGAATTTGAAAGGGGATATTTTTAACTTAGAGGTGGGGAAAAAACCTCTCACACGTACACACTGGAATATCCAGTAAAAAAACCCTGAAAGCTGCCACTGGCCACGATTCTTGATGGAGCACAAAGTAACTTAATTTTGCCCCTCGATATTGGTGTAAAGTACATTGGGGCCGTTTCCACACGCCCTTAAAGGGACAGCACAGCACACAAACGCAATGCCGGCAACATCTCTGTTTGCAAAATGGATGCGGGCAGTTTGGCTTCTGGGTTTTGGGGTGCCTTTTCTGGGACAGCAGAAAGTGCGTTCCCAGAAAAGGCGCTGAAAAAAACGGAAGCCGAACAGTCTGCAACCGTTTTGCAAACGGATTCATGAGGAAAAGCTGCCAGCATTTGGTGAGTGGGCCATCCCTTTAAAGGCATGTGGAAATGGCCTGGGCACCAATACGGTACAGAAGCGTGTAACATCAATAATCAATCATTAATCATGGTCTCTCTTTTTAAATCCCCTTATTGTTTTATTTACTTCATTTTATAACCATTTTTTCTCCCCAGTGGGGACCCAAAGCAGCTTGCAACGTTCTCCCACTCTCTATTTTAACCGCAAGGAGTGGACTAGGAAGTGAAAACAGCCCTGGAACAAGCCAATTGAAGCCACCCCTGCTGTGGGACAAACCAGCACAGCAGGGCCAATCAGCTCAGTGGGGTTGACAGAAGCATTCGCTCACCTTCTGCATCCTCACCCAAACCGGGAGCAGTGGAGGAGGAGACGGTTGGCGGGCTGACACACAAACTGTCGTGGCCAATGAAGGGTCTGGCCCAGTGGCCCCTGGGGCTCAGGCAAAGTTGCTGGGGCTTGGCTCTACTTGCTCCAACCCTCCAGGAAATTTCCATGTAAATTAAATGGCCAGTCTGTCTCTTTTAATTTCATAACAATTCATGGAGTGGGTTAAGCCGAGAGTGTGCAACTGGCCCAAGGTTATCCCAGGCGATAAACCTGAGAGTTACACCTGATGGTTTAACTGAAGTGCAAAAATGAGTTGCTTTTTTAAATGGTTTCAGGTGGGTAGCCGTGTTGGCCTGCAGTAGAACAGCAGGATTTGGGTCCAGTGGCACTTTAAAGACCAACAAGATTTCCAGGGTTTGAGCGTTGAGTGATAACCCCCTTCTTCAGATGGCTCTGTCTCGCTCATACCTTGAAAAACTTGTTGGTGCCGCTGGATCCAGATGTTTTGTAAATGGGACGACCACATTTTTCCTTACATCTTTTTATATATTAGTGCTAGAGACTTACCTTTTTTTAACAATAAATCTGAATTTCCAAAGAAAGGGTTCAGAATATCACTTGAGACAGCCTGCCTTCTGCACATTTTCTGTGGCCCTGAGCACATCAGAATTAGAGTTAAAAACAGTTTTTGCTTTTCCCACCCCCCATTAGTCGCCATATATTCTGCATTTTGCCATAAGATATCAACAACAACAATAACATTTGATTTATATACTACCCTTTGGGACAACTTAATTCCACTCTCAGAGCGGTTTACAAAGTGTGTTATTATTATCCTCACGACAATCCCCTGTGAGGTGTGTAGGGCTGAGAGAGTTCTGAGAGAGCTGTGACTGACCCAAGGTCACCCAGCTGGCTTCAAGTGGAGGAGTGGGGAATGAAACCTGGCTCTCCAGATTAGAGTCCTGCCACTCTAAACCACTACACCATTGACAGATCACTTGGTTGTTGACATATTTCCCCATAAGCTTGAGCAACTTGTCAGATATTGTCATCTGTTACCAGATCTCGTTTCTACCTGTGACTTCTTTTCTGGCTTTTCCCCTTCTTGACCTCTGCATGCATTGCCCTTTTCCTTTGGATTCTGTGGCTGTGACATTGCATGGCATTAATCTTGAACACCCCTCTGGCTTGTATTCCGAGTTTAAGGGATGTTGAGCTTTCCTTAGAAGTACCCCCTGCCCTTCAGGACCTGACCAGACTGGCACTTGCAAAGAGTCTGATCCGACAGTGTCATTCTCTGATGACGGCAGAATTGTGTTCTTTTTTCTTTTAGTCTACCAACTACTGAATGCAATCGATTCTACAGAAGTATGCAGTCAAATATCAGTGGGTGCTTGTGGCTTACTCTTGTTAGAACATTGCTTGGTGTGATTTCTGTTATGTTTAATTTGGATAGGAACAAAATGACACTAATTCGGTTTTAAAATGTTTTTCTTGCTTGGAAGATTGCCAAAAATTAGGCAGCGAAATGGGATTATGGAAGCAACAAACTGTTTCACAAATTAGTGTTGGTTTGAGGTTATTTATGTTGTATGCAAAGATTCTGTATGTGGTTTCACGCTCTGTTTGCATGCAGTACTTAGGTCTGCCATGGTTTCTGGCTAGTCTTGATTGGTCTTTTATTTCTAAAACAATTGCTTTGGCTTCATTATCTGCTTCCACTTCAAAAGTATGCATCCCCGGTACTTATCCTGCCTCTTTTTACCCATTCTGGAAATGCATCGATTCATTCTTGTGAGCCGTATTCCACTTTTTGAACTCCCTTATTCTAGAGATTCATGAAAACCAAGGACGTGAAGGATGGTTGTTGTGGGTTTTCCGGGCTGTATTGCCGTGGTCTTGGCATTGTAGTTCCTGACGTTTCGCCAGCAGCTGTGGCTGGCATCTTCAGAGGTGTAGCACCAAAAGACAGAGATCTCTCAGTGTCACAGTGTGGAAAAGATGTAGGTCATTTCAATGACCTACATCTTTTCCACACTGTGACACTGAGAGATCTCTGTCTTTTGGTGCTACACCTCTGAAGATGCCAGCCACAGCTGCTGGCGAAACGTGACCTACATCTTTTCCACACTGTGACACTGAGAGATCTCTGTCTTTTGGTGCTACACCTCTGAAGATGCCAGCCACAGCTGCTGGCGAAACGTCAGGAACTACAATGCCAAGACCACGGCAATACAGCCCGGAAAACCCACAACAACCATCGTTCTCCGGCCGTGAAAGCCTTCGACAATACATCAAGGCCGTGAAATTTGTGGGGTGGGTGGCAGAGAGAAAGGCAGTCTTTGTAGTTCTGGAATGCACTTAGTATCATTTCCCCCTTATTGCTTCTTTGATATTGACTTCTTTGGAGAAGAAATTGATAGAACTCGCAATCCCATACCATCAGAGGACTGGTACCTTCAGAAATATAAAGGAGGATCAGCAGTGTGTCCATCACACGTGTAAAATCTAGGATTAATTTCTTAGCATCTCCTACTTACAGTCTTGGAAAGCAGGGCTGCAGAAAGCCTTTCTCTGCCTGAGAGCTTGGAGAGCCACTGCTAGTCATAGTAGACGGTACTGCTCTTAATGGTCCAGTGGCCTTACTCACTGTGAGGAGCCATAGTTCCTTGATTCAGCACGTTTTTAAAGATTCTGTGTTCCGTCCACAGAATTGTCTGCTAATGGATCATGAGAAGTAAGAGTGGAGGAAAAGTTTTTCCTGAGATCATGGAGAACAGAAGAACAGGACCCGATCAGAGAAGGCTAGCAATACTTAGGGTCGCTAACTTCCCGTTTGGGGGGGTGGGGATGGAGTTCTCCCAGAATTAGAACTGTTCTCTAGATTACAGAGATCAGTTCCCCTGGAGAAAAATTGGCACCTTCAGAGGGTGGATTGCGGGGACAGGTTGTGGCCCTGAGATAGAGCATCTTCTTGGGATGCAAAAGGTCCCAGTTTCAATCCCCAGCGTCTCCAGTTGAAAGGCTCAGGTAGCAGGTGATGTAGAAAACCTCCACCTGAGATCCCAGAGAGCCACTGCCAGTCTGACTATACAATACGGACTTTGATGGACCGGTGGTCTGATTCACTATAAGGCAGCTGCATGGTGACTCGAGGGCATCCCCTCCCTGCTGAGGTCCTTCCCCTCCCCAAACTCTGTCCTCCCAGGCTGCACCCCAAGATCTCCAGAAATTTCCAGCTCAAATCTTGCAACCCTAGCGATCCTGCACATGGTGCCCACTGTATGGATTTCCTGGTGTTCATTTCTTTCTCGAGTATTGGGAATGAAATCACTTTGCTTGACACTGCTCCTGGAGAACAGATCAGTAGACCATAGCATCCCTTCCTCTCTTAATAATAACAATGAGAAACCAGGAGGACAAAGCCAGGAGAAATCAACCGCTTTTGCCTTATCCAATTAGGTCTCGTGCCAGGTGAGCGTTTTCCTCTCGGCTGGCCAACATGTTTATTCAGTTGCTGATTGGCAGAGGGACTGGAACAAGGCACAGATTCGCCTCATTTCCCGTATCCAGCTCCTCCCTTCCTACTATTCAACCATCCTTATATTTTAGAAGTCTCAAAATTGATTACTGAAAACTCTTAACAGTCAGGTGTGGCCAGTAAGAAGAAGGGCTGAATATGAAGTTTTTAAGAATTTGCAAACCTGGTACTTCAATAGAACACGTCCTAGCACCCAGAATACTGTAGTTATCCATAGGGCTTTGCATCAGCATTATCCCCTTTATAATCCAGCAAACATGCAGTGGTTTCATTTCAAATTTATGTTCTAGTTGTAAAAATTGTTCTGGATGACTCTGGCCAGGCCTGATTCAGATATAGGAGTGCACTTAAGAATCCCTAAGCATCTAGTTAGTTTTCCTATATTTAATCACTACACATAATGTTTTTGGTTCATTACGGGGTATAGTACACAAGTAGTACTGTTAAGAATCTCTGCTTCCATCCTAAGCCTTCATTATTAAAATATGATTATTCAGTGTTCTTAATATTGGCCCATTCAGCAGAAAACCATACCATCCGTAACTACATAGATCATCAGCGGAGAACAGTTACATGAGTCCAAGGAAGCATCTTGCCCAAAGATAAGCAGATCATAGGCATGGAGCCTCTTCTAAGAAGAAACTTCCGATCAATTCAGCTTCTCATATTTATAGGATTTCAAAACCATCTCCTAACAATAATTCACTGTTTCACTTTAAAGGGCTTAACTAATTAACTAATTATTTAGTTAATTAATTAACTAATTAATCTCAGCTAACTAATTATCTTGTAACTTCAAACACCAGGCAAGGTTATCTTTATTTGAAACATCTTCTTAAAGTATATAAAAACGGTTAGGTCATTCTTGCTACATTTTATCTTAACAAAGTCTATGGAAAATTAGTGACTCCAAGTTTCTCTCATGCATATGAATATCTTTTGGCCCTTCAACAATACGTCTGTCCTTGGATTATATCTTCAGCTTCTGTGAAGTAGGACATTCTTGTCATTCTCAGACACTCTCTGCATCTGGGCCTTAACACATTGTATCTATTGATATGGTTAGAAGGCTCTTCTACACAAGGACATACAACTATGAGTAGCTATGAGTAGAACTACACAAGAAATGCGGGTGCATGTCAGGTTCTGCAAGGTTCCCTGGTCTTAGAAGAAAAAAAACAGCCGCTCGATGCGATGCTCAGTCAGAGAGAATCACAACTGGAGGGACTCTCTCTCTCTCTCTCTCTCTCTCTCTCTCTCACTCACACACACACACACACACACACACACACACACAAATCCTCCAGGAGCTTTGGGGGGGGGGGTGTAACATGAGACAGGAAAAAAGCCAAGGTTTTTGTGTATGCGAGAGAATCCCAGTCCCTCCAATTGTTCTCCCAGCGAGGAATTGCATCATGAATTTTTTCCTACTTCCTGTTACATCCCCCCTCCCCGCCTCCAAGCTCCTGGAGGATTTTTGAGAGAGAGAGAAAGAGAGATAATCCTCCCAGTTACAATTCTCCTCAGCGGAGAATCGCATCAAGCAGCTGGTCTTTGTAAGACTACCCTTCCCAGGGAAGCTTGCTGGACCCAACACATGCTCTTCATGTGTAATTCATCTCGTGTAGTTCAGCTGTATGTTACTTCTCTGTTTCATACCCGTCTCCAAGGTTGTTCTATTCACAGAATCACAGAGTTGGAAGGGGCCATACAGACCTTCTAGTCCAACCCCCTGCCCGATGCAGGATGAGCCTAAAGCATCCCTGACAAATATTCTAAGCCTTTAGACTACCTTTTTGGCATGTCTAGCTATGGGGCCGGGCTAGCCCTGTTTCTGTGTACAAAGGCATCTTCTGTGATTTTTTGGGTCAAATCCAGCAACTATTCTCCTATAATTCTAGCCATATCCCTATCAGGGATGATGAATGGATATGGAACACATACATCGGGTTTCACACAAATACACGTGTGTGCAGTTAACTAGGAGAACTGGGATGTGGCCATATTATGTTTGCATGACAAGTCCAACGGTAGCTGTGACTTTTTATGAATCTGTTTTTGTTTGGATTTCTCCATCTCTGGAAATACTGCTGGCTGCCTTATAACGTAGCAGCAAGCGTGCCAAACCCTGCTTTGTGTGTTTTCAAGTGGAAGAGCCGACAGGCTTAGAAAATGAAAGGGAAACGATCTGTGCAGAAAGGTCCAAGAGGGGTCAAAGGGCACAGGAACAGTGCTTGGGGTTCTCTGGGAAACAAATTGCATAATAGTGTACAAAACGGATTTGGTAGGTTTGAAAAACAGCCCAGCAGCTGAAAACTCCTCTATCAAACATGCCTAGTCAACCAAAAAGAAAAGGCTGCCAGGAATTGTTTCTGATTTTGTACAGAAGACACAGAAGAGAGATGAGATACTTGCCTAATCTAAAGAACCCGGCAAGAAAATCAGCTTGCCTTGTACGCTGCATTAGTTTGCAAAGGGACTGTATTTCTTCTCATTCCGAGTCTTTCCCCCAGAAGTTTTGAAAATCTAAACAGGCATGAACTTAGTCATCCAGCAGCTTTTTCTAATTTATTTATACCCTCTGGCCCTATGAACTTCTCCATGTAGTGTTCAACATCCAGGATGAATTTTTTAAAGGAGAGAGAATTGGGTCGAGGGCGCTCTTGTAGCTGTTGCTGGCTTGAGCTGCTAACAAAATTACAATCAAAGCGGATGCCACTCTAGCTTGGAAGAACTGCTGTTCCCGCTCACTCTTTGGGACTTGTATCTGCATTGAAAGCACTTTGCCTGACTCTAATTTTATCCCAGCCTTCCTCGAAGGAGCTTAGGGCTCTCCCCCTCCCATTTTGTCCCCACGACAATCCTATGAGGGATGCTGAGAGCATGTGATTGGACTGAGGTCACCGTGGCAGAGACGGGTTTGAACCCAGCTATCTGAGATCCTAGTCTGACCCTTGAAGCACTGCTAGCACTACAGCATACTGACAGGATTGTTACCTGGCATGCATTGAAGATACTTGCGACTTTACTGCTCTTTTTAGGCTACCTATCAGTTACCATTCACAGTTTAAGGTATTGGTTATCACAGACAAAGCTCTTCACAGCCTTGGTCCAGCATACATACCGGACCAGGAGTGGTGCCAGGGTTTTCAGCGCCCGTGGCTGGCCAGTGGGCCGGGTGTGCACACGCACACGCGTGCACACCAGCCTGCATGATGACTGGCGATGACATCACGTGTGATGTTATCACGGGCACGTGTGTGAGCTGGCCTGATTGCTGCAGCGGGCGGCTGGGATGGCGCGTGGGTGGCCTCCCAGCTCTCCTGCTCGGTTGCCCTGCGCCACCCCAGACACCTGCCCGCGGCTCCTGCGCCCAGCCAGGGGCATGTGCTGGTGGCAGCGGCAGCGCAGGGCGGGAGGGCTGGGAGGCTGTAGCTCCATGGCACTCGCTCCTGCCCCCAGCACGTCCTCTGGCGCCCCCTCCGGCACCCCGCGCCCTGAGGCAACCGCCTACCTGGCCTCAGTGGGCACGCTGGCCCTGTACCGGACTGCCTCCCTATGTTCTTTCATGGCAACTTCACTCATCTGAACAGTTCCTGCAGGTGCCAGCCTGTACATGGGTGAAACAGCAGCCCGTACACAGGCTTTCTTTGTGGTGGCCCCTACCATGTGGAATGGCCTCCATGAGCAGGTCAAGAGAGCCCCGACTCTCGCGGCTTTCTGCAAATGGTGCGAAACCGAATTATTCAAAAAGGACTTTTACTCAGATAAGAGGGCAGTATTGTAGCGAGAGGGTCTCAGATGCTACACTAATGAGTTAGGGACCATATACTTCTCCACTATGTTGCCTTATGTTGCTTTAAATATGTGCTCCTATGAGCTACTTGCACTTCATGTTGTCTTATGTCAGTCCTAGAATTGCTTATGCTCTGTTTCAGCATTTCCTCAACTCTGTTCTTCAACTCTTGCTAATGCTGTGTCTTTGTAAACTTGTATCTGTTTACCCTATGGTATTGTTTAGGGAAAGGTTCCTGATATTGACTGTACTAATCTCAGTGAGAACAAGTTCATCGTCCTGCCTGGGGGCTTTACTTTAAGAGAAAAGATGCTGGATTAGATGGACCATCGGTCAGATCCAGCACGGCTACCCTTGTGTTCTCATTGACTCAGTCACACTGGCGGGTTCACACAAACCTTTTTTTCTCCAGCTGTACACAGTATGACAGAAACTCTAAGTCAAAATTCCAGCTTTGGAACACAGGTACCAAGGGAGAAAATCCGTACATTGTCCCTTTCAGAAGAAATGAGGATCACACACATTGGAAAGATAGTGTGTAATGTGTTTGTTCCATGTGTGCAGTCACCAGGGGTCATTTCGTAGAAAAAGAGCTGTAGGAGCTCATTAGCATATGTCACGCCCCTTGACATCACCGGAAGTGTGTCATTAGCATAACTGATTTGCGTATGCCACACACCCCTGACATCACCTATCCTGGCTGTTTTGGACCCAATCCTGGCCATTCAGGGCTGCAGTTGAGCTCAAAATGGCAAAAGGGGCTGGAAATGGCCAAAAAGTGGTCCAAAATGGTCAGGATCAGGCCACTGCTGAGCGGGAGAGTGATCCACTACCCACTACCCACCAGAGGCCCGATCTGGGCTGTTTCGGCCCCAATCCAGGCTGAAACAGGCCCAAAATGCCCAAAAGTCAGGTGGGCGGGGCCACCTGACATGTGACCTCTTTGGGGAACTGCCAGAACTATGTTCCTGCGCATTCCCCCTCAAAATGAGCCCTGGCAGTCACAATGCCAGGAATGTCGCTGAAGAGGGCTTAGAATAAACAAGTTTACAGGATTTCTTTATAATGGAAAAACTAGCAGATCGTTTAGCTCATTATGAAAATCAGAAATATAAATCCGTTTTTGGAACTGTGGTTCCCAATCCTTGAACACTTAACAAGCAACCACTCAGTGTTATACGCAATCCCAAAAAAGGAATACTACGACCTGTTGACAAATTATTGAAGAAGAGAACGGTCAAAATGCTACATTCAAGAAAACGTTGTAGCAATGTTAATAGTGTTATCAATGCAGAATGTATCAAGGATGTGTCTACTCTAGAAGTTAATTGTTTATTGTTACAAAGTTGAGCATTTTTGTATGTTCATATGTTGTAAATTATATATTTGAAAAGTTAAAAATAAATAAAAAACTGTAAATAGAAAAAAAATACAGGATTTCTCATGCATTTGAAAGATATACAGTGGGCACCAGACACTGGGGACACAAAGGGAAAATTCGGAACAGTTGTAATAACTTGTGGATTCCCTTCCCTTCGCTCCCCACACAAACACAAACCTTTTAAATACGTACTTGCTTTCGAAGTAAGGCACGTGGGATGCAAACAGAAGCTAATGCCTTGAAATGCTATTAATAAAAGTAGTCTATCATGAACCTTACTCACTTTACAATCTCTCAGCCTCACCTGCCTGTGGAGTCCATATTTGTATGCTAGCAAGCTGGACAGCATTCTCTGCAAACCAGACAGACAGGCGAACAGCTTAGAAGAGGAAATGCCATACCGAGCCTCAGAAATGCCACCTTCAGCTAAAAAGTATGCTGCCCATCAGCAAAGTTAACTTGTAGATGACGAGACCCTCATCCCGATTACGGGACACGGAACAAGCAGCTAAAAACAGCTTTGCAACAAATATTAACCAATTACATCCATTGGATCCCACTGCAGCAAATAATCACCAATCACGTAAAAGTTTGATCAAAGCCTTTGTCTGCGTAAGTGTAAATGTGTAACTCCATTTGGGGCTGTGCCTTTCCACTGGAAAGTCCCTCCGCCGAGACCAAATAAATTCTATGTATTGTCGAAGGCTTTCACGGCTGGAGAACGATGGTTGTTGTGGGTTTTCCGGGCTGTATTGCCGTGGTCTTGGCATTGTAGTTCCTGATGTTTCGCCGGCAGCTGTGGCTGGCATCTTCAGAGGTGTAGCACCAAAAGACAGAGATCTCTCAGTGTCACAGTGTTACAATGCCAAGACCACGACAATACAGCCCGGAAAACCCACAACAACCAAATAAATTCTGTTTGTTGATTTATGGAACAAGAGTGTTTCATTGGACGCCTCGACATGCTTCCCGTCTGACAAAGTGAGCTTAGATTCATGAAAGCTTCTACCTTGGAAAATTATTGTTGATCTTAAAGGAGCGACTGGGCTCGAATATTGTTCTGTCTCTTAGGGTTATTGTGAGAATGAAATGGAAGGGGAAAAAAGAAAACCACCTGCTCGTCCCTGAGCTTTTTGGAGCAAACGTGGGATGAAGAAGTAGTGGATAAGAGATGAAATTAACAAAAGTCCTGCTCAGATGGAAAATCCAGCATCCGTTTTGGAGCATATGGCATGAACAGCACTTCTGTAATAGCACCACGCCCACACCAAATTGGTATTCTGAGGCCTGCTACCTCTGAAGCTGAGGGGTTCCATTAGAAAGGTTAAGGCATAATACAGACCAATTAAAGACTTATATGAGTCAGATAAAAAGAAATTTGGTTTTAGAAAGGAAAATTCAGAATTGGAAGAACTATTATTAGGAGACGATAGAAAAATGATTTCGAAGTTTTATAAATTATTATTGAAATGGTATACAGAAGATGAAGTGGTTAAGGTTCAAACGGTGAAATGGGCATTGAATTTTAATAAAGAGATTACAATGGAACCTTGGGCGTATTTATGGAAAAATGCTTTGAAAATATCTACGTGTATTAATTTGAAGGAGAATTGTTATAAAATGATGTATAGATGGTATTTAATGCCGAAAAAGTTGGCAAATATGAATAATGTTATGTCAAATAAATGTTGGAAATGTCAGGAACGTGATGGTTCTTTTTACCATATGTGGTGGACTTGTGATAAGGCAAGACAATTTTGGTCTTCTATTTGTGCTGAAATATTAAAAGTTTTGAAGTGTAATTTGCAGAAAAATCCTGAAATGTTTTTGTTAGGACTTAATAGGGAAACTGTAAATATGAAGGATAGAACACTATTATGTATATAGAACACTATTATGGTATATGATTATAGCTGCAAGACTGTTGTATGCGCAATATTGGAAGCAAGATAAGATACCAGAAGTTGATGAATGGATACAAAAACTTCTGCACATGGTAGAAATGGACAAACTAACTAGAAAGTTAAAAGAGCAAAGCTTAAATTTTGATGGATTGGAAAAAATTTAAAGATTATCTGGAAAAGAACTGGGATGTAAAGGACCAATTGTGGTCCATGGACAACTTTTGATGAGCACTATGTAATTTGTTGATTTTTATATTGACTGTAACTTTACCTTAGAAGAGTCTGAGAAATAATAGAATCAGAGGGAATATTATGTGAATTAAAGGGTATAAGTGCTGTTGGAGGTCAGAAGGGAGGGGAGGGGAAGGGTGGGTTGGGATGAAAAATGTATTTTGTAGAAGAAAGATATTGAAGTGATTATGTTTTTTCAACCTATCCAATAAAAATGTTTTTTTTTTTACAAAAAAGAAAGGTTAAGGCATGAAGCTGTGGCTCAGTGGCAGAGCCTCTTCTTTGCACGCAGAAGGTTCCCAGCTTCAATCCCATCATCTCCAGGGTAGAAGGTTTAGGTAGCAGGTGATGAGAAACACTCTCTGCAGGACCTTGGAGAGCTGCTGCCAGTCTGATGTTGATAAGGCCAAGGGTCTTACTCAGTAGCATGTGTCCATGTGGGAAGTCATTAATAAAGACGATGCCCATGAATTGAAAAAAGCAGTGGAGCTTCAGACCATTTTCTCCACATTATGTTGTATGCATGTTGGTAATTATAATGACATATTCCATTGTGAACACACTCAAAGGGATTTGTGCCTTTGACATAAAGGCCTAGTATGGAAGCCCATTTTAATTCTTTATAGCCACAGAGTTAGTGAGTTGGCGCCTGAGTTGTGTTGGTGTTTCTGAGAAATAATCACTTACGGGCTAGATACAGTGGTGGGCTTGATGCCCCTTGGCCATCCTTAAAGATCACCCCCCGGTTTAGGTTGCAGGTTGAAGAATCTGCCTTGGACAGTTCACTCCATTCATTGTTCCCAACTTTTGTATATTCTATGGCTGGGTAATGCGGATTTAAAGTTGTGTGGCATGAAGACCAAAGAGGAGTAAGAGACTGCCTCATCGGAATACTGCCCAGTTAAGGAGACCTATCTCCCTACGTGTGGGAGGACAAAATGGCACCATGCCGATGGCACAACATTAATTCCGGCAAATGCCAGAATTCCAGTAAACTCAGTTTTGCCCAAATCCCAGAGGGTTGCATCTAGATTGTGCCAGTGATGTGACTTCACTTCCAGGTTTTTGCCGGAAGTGACACTGGGCTGCCATTGCAACGTCAGTCCCCACCACCACCCCAGGCATGATGGATATAGATTTGAAGAAAAAGGGATTTTATATACTTTTTATGTACTACTTCTGTGCCTTTTCAGTATTACATGCTTTGCACTCTTTCTATGCTCAGGAGCCAGTGTAGTATTTGTAATGCAACCTGTAAGAATATGACACTTGAAACAAGAAGACCAAAAGAAGAATGTATGCAGAACCTCTGTAAGAACTGAGGACTAAATATATTGCTTGTAGGAGATGCACTTATAGAAATATTACACATATGTTATACTAAAACTGATTTGATGCAGCAAGCTGGTTTGGCCGCCTGTAGCATTTTCTCCCTTAAGGCTGCAGAAAAAAAACTAGGGGAAAGGGCATAAATGGGGGGGAATCCCTTTCTGCTCATGGACTTCAGTTATCTGAAGGCACCAAGGCTGCTAGATTGAGACTTGCTGGCACCCTTGAAGGTGCAAGTGTTATGCCCAGAAGGAAGTAGGTGAAAAGTTGGGAGGTGTCCTTCCAAAATGAGGACAAGATAAAAAAAAGCTGCAAGAATTGGAATCTCCCCCAAGTAGAGGGGCCGACCCAGAATTGCATCTTCAAATCAGAACTAACCCTAGATACCTTACGAGCCAATAAGATAACAAATATTAGAATATTGTAATATTATTATAATTACCTGAAGGTATTAATTGCTTTGCACTTCTATTGTAATTTGAGATGAGCTTTGCACACGAGGAGACCGTCTACTTCTGTGTAAAGAAGGGGCTCATCCCCCGGTTTTATTAAACCATCTGTTTTGCTTCAATTCAAAAAGGACTCCAGGATCTTATTTTAATTTTTATTGTGGTTGGTCGGAAAAGGGAGAACGAACCACAGAGGCGCAAAGTTTTGCGCATAACAGGCATACAGTCATTTCTGTGGAGGAAGGCAACCTTCTTTCCGTGGTGATCTCCTACTGACTTGACTTTGTATGGGAATTTTTACAAGTTTCAGCAGTACCTGGGTTTGTCTCTTCCTGTTTTCTGAAACGCTAGAGATTCTCTCCCTTTTGTTGAAATCCTAACCCAAGCAAGGAAGACAACAGCCATAGTTTGTCTGCTGTGCTAAAGATTTCAGGAGACCTTAGAGCCAATAGGGATTCCCTCCCAAGCTACAGTTAAAGTCATCTCAACTTTCTAACTCCATCTTGTCAGCAAGTGGAATCCATGGCAAAAGGACTCTGTGTGATAAATTCTTTGCTCATTTTGCACCAGTTCGTGTGGTGCAAGGGATTGTTTCTGCTTTGGTGGGGAGGGATGATTTCCCATGTCCCAATGCGGCTGTCTCAGAACGTGGCTTACCGTAAAGGTTTTCTACCTACGCTAGCTTGTGCAAACATCCTTTGATCATTTCACAGAGACAGTTGTCTATACAGTTTTATAGGTGCCAGGTACCGCTGCTGAGTTCAGGAAATAATTAGTCTCTGTACACATACACATCCTAAATCAATTTTAAACTAATTGGCTGCAAGAAATATGAAATAAATTAATCTGATGGAAGCTGCCGTCGTGTGACCTTTTAGATTTTAATTGGATGTGGAGGAAGGATGCTTGAACCAGTACGTGGTGGGACATGCCACGAAAAAGGGAAAGCAGGGGGAAATTGTCTTTGGTTCATCACTGTTGGAGTGCAGCTTCTGTGGCTCAGCTGTGGATGGTCAGTGTTCATTGATGGACTGGCTTGTTCTAAATGCCAGTCTCTGCTCTTGGGAAGCATATCTGGCCATGAGTTGCTACAATGGTGGGGGAGAGAAAGCGCAAGATTTTGCCAACTGAAAGGGGTTTCCTTCCACAGAGTCTTGTAAACCTTAATTGTCTAAAATCTGTGATAGAAGAGTGAGTGCATCTATATTCTTCCAACAGGTTGGAGAACCTTAAGAAGGCTTTCTCTTTGTTGTACCTATTCTCTTTGTTTTTCTGTAAAAGCTTCATACAACCTTTCTATAAAGGTCAGTTATAACAGAGATTTCCACACCTTTTTCTTGTGGACAAGATTGTCGCCTGCTAATTTATCCCTGTCTAGTTTGAACAGCATCCTGTGACAGGGCAGGCAGAAATGTTTTGGAGCCATTCATACAAAGAACAGCAGGATTTGAGTCTAGTGGCACTTTAGAGACCAACAACATTTTCCGGGTGTGAGGTTTCAAGAGTCAGAGCTCCTTTCTTCAGAACTCCATGTGGGTCGCCGCTGAGGGATGACTGTTAACAGTCATCCAGTGATGGAAACTATTGTGGGAATCTGCTGCACTCTGTTATTTTGGCTAAAATATAAGACAAGTCTGGGTGTCATGGCCCAGTCTGGGCTCAGTGAGAGCGAGGACTCCTCAGGAGGAGAGGGGCTTCGTGTAGCCAGCCAGGATTCCTCAGGAGAAGAGGAGCTCCATGTAGCTGGCCATGACTCAGCAGAGGCTGGTAGTCAGGAGCGACAGCTGCTGGCTAATTGGAGCTTACAGCCAGCAGCTGAGGCAGAGCCACCAGTACTCTCCAGCCCCAGCACCACAGGGGAAGCTCGGCCAGGGACTTCCACAGGGGAAGCTCAGTCAGGGACTGCCAACACCACAGGGGAAGCCCAACCAGGGGCTTCCACCCCCCCAGGTTCACCTACACCTAAAGAACTCCGCAGACAAAGGCTGAGGCTGGAGCTGCAGGAGAGACGGCGCAGTGCTCATCTCCTGAACCGACACCAGCTGCTGGAGAGCAATGATGAGTAGCAGTAGGATGGAGCCCCAGCAGCTGGCTGTAACCCATGCCCGGCTATAAAAGCTGAGCCGAGGGAACTGCCAGGTGTGGAAGCAAAGTGTCAAATGACTTGCAATCATGCTGTGTATCTTGCTCATGCCTGCCTTTGAATCTGACACTATTGGCAACTGACCTTGGGCTGTACCTGACCTGGCTCTTGGACTCTGGACTCACTCCTGGCGTTTAGTTCATGCTCTGACCACAGTTTGGACTTGGCTTTTGACCCTTGAACTCCTGTTGGGTTTTGTGTTGGTGCTTGGACTGGAACCACCCTGCTTGGGCTGGCCCAGCCCGTGACATTGAGTCTGGTACCAAATGAATTTGTGAGCTCACATCTATGCATTGATGCATAGTGACAATAATGTTGGATGTTGCTGAAATAGTTTTTTTCATACATCCACACAGCTTTGTCTTGTCTGAAGGTAGTCTGTTGTTCCATCTAGTCAGTTCTGTCTAACCGATAGAGATCATCTACCTAGAGAATCTTTCTTTTGCAATCAGTTGCAAACATAGTTCAATGTACCTGATTTCCCAGGAATTTCAATTATTAGTGGCTGATTAGCTTATAAAAATTCAGCAGAATTTCAGAACTGTAAAGCTGTAGAACTGGAGGTTGTTTCTAGGTTATCCTGCAAGCTTCTCACTAATTTTCCAAAACAAATCTCTGTACATTTAGAAGCCACATTGCCCTTGGCTGTGCCAAGCTGGCCAGGAGAGGGAAGTGAAAACTGACTGGGAGTTTTATGTCGGTGCTTCTGATTTGGCTAAAAGCTGCATACCAACAGCTCTTGTGCTCCTTGCAGCCCAACTGATGTCTCTCCGTTTGGAAAATGATAAGTTATCCCTAGGCAATTAGGGGGCAATGTTGTATGAATGCTTGAAAAAAAATTCAGTTTGGATGCCCCTTGGGAGAAGCCATGGCAGAGCATCTGCTTGGCATGCAGAAGGTCCCAGGTTTGGACCCCGCCATCTCCAGCTGAAAGGACCAGGTAGTAAGTGTTGTGAAAGACCTCTACATGCGACCACTGGAGAGCTGCTGCCAGTCTGAACAGACAATACTGACCTTGTTGGACTGGTGTTCTTGGAAGAGGTTTTGGCTCAATGGTAGAGCTTCTGTTTGGCATGCAGAAGGTCCCAGGTTCAATCCCCAGCATCTCCAGCTGAAAGGACCAGGTAGTAGGTGATATGAAAGACTTCTGCATGAGACCACTGGAGAGCTGCTGCTAGTCTGAGTAAATGCTGACCTTGATGGAATGATGGTCTGATTCGGTATAAGGCACCTGTGTGTGTGTTCATGTGTGTGCCCAGAAAACCTCTGTATGGAAAAACTTGGGTGTGTAAATATTCCAGTGACCAACTGCAGGAGACTCTGAGCTGAAAGGAACTAAGGTCTCTTCCCCCTGAGGCCCAAGAAGTTGGACCACCCTGGTCTGGAGAACTGGTTATATTAGCAAACACATCCATGGATGAGATCTTTCTAAGGTAGAAATGGGCCACGGGTAAACAAGTGCAGCCCGTTTCTTTCATTAGACAATGTGTACGTTGCCTCTCCAGAGACCTCCTTGAGGGGCGTCGCAAAACAAAAATGGTACAATCAGATCTGAAAACACCACCCTAAGAATTACCAGTCCTCAATAAGCCCGTGTACATACTATGTTGTTTTTGCAAATGCTCCCTGCTGCAGAACTGGAAGGAGGATTTTGTCTGATCAAGATTGTTTGTATTTGTTTAATGTACACATTTTATATATATTTTTAATTTGGAGTAGATTTCCCAAAGGCAAGCATTAAAAAAAAAATTGCAGAAAGGCGACCTTCTGACTTTTGAAATGCCTGAACAGCATATCTCGAATGACTGCTGGATTCAAAAGGTTATTTGGGTGTGATAATCCGCACGCAGGGGTTCCTTTGAATCCACCCCCAGAGACTGACCCTCCTCCTGCTTGTGAGCCTTGTCCGAAGCAGAGAAATGTCTGCTTCGGTACATGCTTCAGAGACGTGCCACGCTTAATGAGAAGAGCCTACAGCGAGCAAGGTTACAAGACAAGCCGATCTGAAGGCAGTTATTCCAACAAATTTCAAGTGTTCCCTTTTCGGAACCATCCCACTCATATTGCAGAGTCAAAAATAGAATGCAGAGTGAGTGTGTGCATGCACTCAAGCTGACAATCTTTTATTAGCCGGGTAACATAGAGAGAGCTCTGTTTTTCTCTCACGCATTGGGTATTAGTGAGCGCGCTGTATTACATTGCAAATTCCTGCAGCACGTGCACTGCTTCTGAAACACTCTCTATTAACTGGAGGATTTATTCCAGGCAATGGCAAATGTGATTGTGGCCCTCCGGTGCTAGTTTGATAATAGCCGATAGATAATTGGTTATCTGTCTCCTAAATTCTCTTCTTGCATTTCTTCCCTGCTGTCTTTTGCCTGATATTTGACAGCATGGTTACATTTGGGCAATACCTAGAAAAATCAACAACAAAGGCTTGGAGCCTACAAATAGGTTCCACACTTACCGGATATTCTATGCTGCAGATTTCGCCTCCTCTTGTCCTAGGAACCTCCATTTGTGCAAGTTTTTTGTGAGCTTTTGCACAAATGGAAGTGCCTAGCGCAAAAGGAAACACACTTTGTGGCATGCGCCATCCGGGATGCAGAGGACATGTTCACATGATCCTAGTCATAGATCTGAAAGTCCCGCATGGAACATCGCAAAGCAGCCACAACCATCTTCACAGGTGCAAGTCTGTGTGATAATGCAGTTAACTTTTCATCTGGGGAGAGTGGTAACAGTTGCAGAGGGCACTAGGCTGGTCACTTCTACAAGAACTGGCATGGCTCATCTTTCTGGTTTTTTAATGTCTCTGGGAAAAGCCAATGGCATTGTGTCTATGTGAGGCAGGAGGTTTAAGGTCACTGATGTTACTGGCAAGATGTGGAACAAAGAAAGGCTTGCTGGAGGAACTGTGATCCTCAAAAAAGCTTTGCATTTTTATTTACCATACGCCATTTTAAGCAGTTAGATGAAGAATGCCTCCAAGAGGCTACCCTTCTCTCCCAGGCAGCCAAGGCTTCATCTCCAACCTCAACCACACTTAAACATGTGCAGATTTCATTGACTCGTGTTTGTGTGTCACCCATCTTTCTGCCCACTCTGATCTCTCTCCACTGTGAAATGTATTTTGCCAGTTCCTTAGAGCAGTGACTTGTTATAATAATAATAACAACGATACTTCTTTTGCATACCAATCATCTAGACAGATAGTGACCACCCAGAGAGGTGAACAAAGCCAATGTGGCTATATGTGCAATACAGCTGCGAGGCTGTGCTGAGAGGAGTGGCTTATCCAAGGCCACCAGGTTGAGTTCATGGCAACAAGTGAGATTCAGACTGATGAAGTGCTGAATTGCAGCGCAATTACTAAACTAATACACTAAACCAGCTCTCAAGTTTGTACTGGGCTCAGAGAAATAAAGCTTTGGGCCCTGTTCTCAGCCATGAACTCATTTGGTGACCCTGAGGGAGATCTTTACCTTTTGACCATTTACCAACAACGGGAGATCTTTGTGTTATTTCTGAAAATGGGCTATGCAACCATTTGTTCATTAAATGTGGAGGAGTTCTCCTGGATTTGTGTTTGATTGCTAGTCCACACAAATACATGGGTTTCAGATGGGTAGCTGTGTTGGTTGGCAGTAGATGAGCAAGGCTGGAGGCCAATAGCACCTTAGACCAATGAGATTTCCAGGGTAAAAGCTTTTGAGAGTCCTAGTTCCTTGTTCTGTGAGCACATTGGGGCGTTGTTAAACTTCTTAGTATCCCCTGTTCAATCTGTCATTTTTGCTCTTTGTGTTCCAGATGTGTCGGTGGAGGGAAAGCTGTGCGACTGTGATATCATCGCCGACTGCAAGGTTGGAGACCCAGTACAACTGGAAGTGAAACTGACCAATCTGAGCAAGCACAACGTGGGGCCCTTTGCTCTTACTGTGATCCCATACCAAGACTACCAAAACGGCGTCCACAATTATGAGTTGGATGATGCCATCACCTTTGTTGGATCCAATACCTTTTATATCGATACGGTATGTTAATTTGCAACTGTCATTTGGTTTGCCCCCTTAAAATGAAGTATTAAGTCATCCTCTGTGTTTATAGGCATAAGGGGTGGGTATCTCTATTGGGTATCTCTGGCCCTCTCTGGATGTGATGGCGGAATATCCATGAATGAATCTCCCATGGGATTGTTCTGAGCTTAAAAGAAGTGGGGGGAGGGGGAGCTGATGCCGATTGAACTGCATGCCCAGGGCAAAGAAATACAGATGTCATTATATATTCAGGTGTCACCTTCTATAACTTCCAGTGTGACAATTTTCAGGCTGCCATTTGTTGGCTGTCCCACTGCTTAGTGTGGCCTGTGTGGCATTGACCATAGCCTGGGCCTTTTCCATCACTGTCCTGCTCTGCGGAATGGGCTCCCTGTGGAGCTGAGGTGTGCCTCCTCCTTGGAGATATTTGGGAGGTGCTTCAAAGCTTTTGAGGTGAACAGTTACCCCCACTAGAACTAATGGGTTTTCAGGAACAGCGTCGAAAAGACAGTCAAATAGCAGTGATGAGAGATGAAGTTCTACGACGAATGGACACATTGTGGTATACACCGTAATTCCAATGTGAAATTCTTAATCTCCTGACAAAAATATGCAATGTTGCTAGAATCAGTCTTCCTTCAGGAAGACTGGAAGGTAGCAGATGTAAAGCTACATTTTTAAAAGGGATCCAAGAAATTTTAGGCATGTGAGACTAATGTCTTTTGGGGGTAAATTGGTGGAAACTGTTATTAAAAGTAGATGTGCTGAGTGCATAGATGAACCAGCCTGACTGAAGAAGAATCAACAGGCTTCTCTAAAAGGAAATTATGTCTCACCAACCTCTTTGTGACAGTAAATTTATTACATTTTTAAAAAGATTTCTGTCCTGCGCTCTCCAAAATCTTCCTGCAGTGGCTAGTAACTAATAGATAGACAAGATTGATCAGGTAGACATGGACTTCCGAAAAGCTTTTGACAAAGTCCCTCACTAATGCTCCAGGGAAAACTTTAGCAGTCCTAAGTGTCCTTGTAGATTATAGTATGTGCTGGCAAGTTGGAGCCAATTTATGGTGACCCCAGCAAGGGGCTTTCAAGGCAAGTGAGAAGCAGAGGTGGTTTGCCATTTGCCTTCCTGTGCACAGCCTTCCTTGGTGGGTCCCTCATCCACGTATGGTCCCTGCTTATCTTCTGAGATTTGACAACATTAGGCTATACCATGCCGCTTTCCCTCCCCCTTGCGGATTAGAAATTGGTTAGTAAATGGACAGTTCTTCATGGTTTTAGGGCAAGCCCATGAAAGGGTTTTGTGCCTTTAGGAATATTCCTAAAGCTCCTGAGGGGAAAAAATCGTGCTCAAATCTGCTCCCCCCCCCCCAAAGGAGAACTTTGCCCTTTCATGTATGCCCTGAGGCAAGTTCTTTCGCACTCAGTTGTCTTCTGACTTCCATGTTATAAGCAGCTCCGAAAGCAAACTCACAACTTGCTACTTGGGAATATTTTCCCTCAGCTTAACTTATATTTTCGTTACTGGCTTTCAAACAGGTGAACGTCTGTTCTTATTTTTATTCCCCTGGGTGATATTTCCCCCCCACGTTTTAAAAATTGGTGGGCCTGAAGCCAGAGGCAGCTCTTTAAGTAATTTTCTCACAAATTCTCCTAAGGAATTTTTCTTTTCTTTTTTTTTACTTCTAGCCTCACTTTCCCTCATTTTAGTTTACACTTTCATTTCTGTGGTACTGGCTAGGCAACCATTGGTCCTCTTTTTATTCCCTTAAAGATTTTTCAGTATTTCGACATGAAAGATGCAGAATGGATCCTAGATCCTGCCGAGCTGGTTCCTGGAGCCTCTCTTGTATTTCTCTACAATAGTAATGTTAACTGTAGCAACCCAAACACTAAATGAGGTTTTTAATAGTTTATTCATTATTACAAGTTTCAGGATGTTTATGTTCTTTATTTATTTTATTTTTATTTATATTTCAATTTATATACCGCCCATCCCCAGGGGCTCTGGGCGGTGAACAGTTAAAATCGATAAAAACAAGAACTAAAATCAATATACAAACAATAAAACAAATTAACAAAGTGCAGTGGTGGGGAGAACCCTCCCCCACCCCAAAGGTGGGAGGCCGACATGGCACCGCCCCCTTCAATCACCGAATGCCTGGCGGAACAGCTCTGTCTTACAGGCCCGGCGGAACGATAATATGTCCCGCTGGGCCCGGGTTTCCATTGACAGAGCGTTCCACCAGGCTGGGGCCAGGACTGAAAAGGCCCTGGCCCTGGTTGAAGCGAGGCGGGCTTCCTTAGGGATTCTTATTATGAATCTTATTATGACTAGATGGACTTCTAGCCTAGTTCTTATTATGTTTCTTATATATTTTATTTAAAAGAAGAATAAACAATATTATGTTTTGCTTTGTAAGCCACCTCATTACAAAACAATATTATGTTTAGTTTTGTAAGCCATCTCATGCAGGCTATGGAGAGGTGGGTTAAGTGCATGGCTGGGACAAAAAGCCACACAGGTCGGAGAGCTGCAGCAAAAGAGGAGGAACTGGGCAAAACTGCTTCCTCTTCCTAGTTGCAGAGCTATGGTAGCAGGAAGTTCAGGGGCAGAGACATGGGAGAGGCTGTGATGTTGTGCATGGCACTACGTCACTTCCCAGGGAAAACTCAGAAGTGACTTTCGGTAGCTCTAGGAATGGAAACCATAGAGTTTCTTGCAATTCCTAGAGCTACTCTGTATTGCCTCCAGGTGATGTAACAGAGCACACGACACCAACTCTTTTTCTCCTGCAGCTGCTTGGGGTGGTGCCAGGTAGGAGCAGTAGCTGGCGAGAGGCCTCCCACTAGGACAGAAGGCAAGGCAACCCACGATATCACATGATTCACTATTCTCACTGCTGCCCCCTAGCCTGCATGGCCATTTTGTCCTCAGTTCCTGTGACTCCAGGAATCATGTGATCAAGTCTGTGAAGGCAAGAGTCGTTCTGATTGTAGTGGGTAGCTCAATGTAAATGTCAAATGAGTGTGCAGCAGCAGTAATAAAGGCAAACCCCATGCCAAACATTATTAGGAAAGGGACTGGAAATAAAACAGCCAGTGTTATAATGCCCCTATGGAGAGCTATGGCGCTGCTTCATTTGAAAAACCCTGTGCAGTACTGGTCACCCTATCTGACAAAGGACGTTGCAGAGTGGGGGAAAGTATAGAAGAGGGGAAACTAAGATTAAGCGCCTTCCCTATGAGGAAAGGCTGAAGAGCTTCTCAGTTTTGAAAAGAGATGACTACTAGCAACACAGCCCATTGTAGGAAAAAATAGAAAGGGCTCTAGAAAGGGTGGGTAAGTGGGCATTGCCTTCTGCTCCATGCCTGATCCTGGCCTGGGTTTCCTGCCATGGCAGTGCCCTCTGGAGGCGCACCAGGGTAGGAGGTGAGTTGTCTGGAATACGCTTACCCTTTTGTGTAGTAGGCTGTTTGGGATAGAGAAAGACGATAGAGAGAACTAAACTAACTTAAACTCAGCCTCTGTGCTCAGTTTTTTGGCCATCCAGGGCAAATGTTTTGGCCACTGTGTTAAACAGATTGCTGGACTAGATGGACCTCTAGCCTGATCCAGCAAGGCTCTTCTCAGGTCCTTATCTTTTCAGTTGTCCAGTTTGAAAGTATCCATAATGACTGATGTATTGAAACATTATGACCATTATATAATTTTTTTATTCTCCTTTTTTTTGAGACAGTCTGTATACATTTTTCTTTGTCTATGGTAAATCGCCCATGATATCTGTTCAGTTGTTGCTGTTAAGCAAGCTTTTTAAATGAGTAAGAATGGGAAGTATTCCTCTCTAGCTTTTTGGAGAGGTTGCTTTTAAAGGAAATGTTTACCAACCTTGGTCCTCCATTTGGAGAGGGGGAAAAATAGCAATCTATTCAGCCAGCAAGTTGGATACAGAAATGTATGTTTATTCAGTACTTCAAGTATATGAGTTATGTTCGGAGGAAGGCTACTCATGGTCTCAGATAACCACTTTAGTGCATCCCAAGAAAGGATTTGCTCTAAAGTATAAACTAGGCAAACCTTCCATATTTTTCTTAAATTTGAATCCAATTTTGCTGCTTCACAGAGAGGTGATAGCTGGGGACAGGACCACTTTCTACCAATTATTCTTGGCTTGTCTTCTGTCCCCTCTTGGTAGATGAAGATGTGGCAAGTCTGTCGGCTTGACTATTATTATTACTATCCTCACAGCAATCACCCTGTGGGGTGAGTAGGGCTGAGAGAGCTCTGGGAAGCTGTGACTGACCCAAGGTCACCCAGCTGGCTTCAAGTGGAGGAGTGGGGAATCGGTTCTCCAGATTAGACATGGGCATGAACCAGAAAAAAAACCAAACCATGGGGTTCGTGGTTCATGGGGTTTCCATGAACCACGAATTGGCACGGAACTGGCCCAGTTATGAACCATTTTGTGGCTCTTGGGGTTTAATGCCCCTTTCTGGCAGGGAAAGGGGCATTTAATTATTTAAAGGGACCTTTCCTGCCGGTTGCAAGGGGCAGGACCCTTTAAACTATCAGCTGGCAGGCAGGGGAATCCCCCCTGCTGCCTGCCAGCTGATAGTTTAAAAGGACCTGCCACTTGCAAGGCAGAACCCTTTAAATGGCCCACACCCGAGCCCCATGCCCCCAGACCCACCCCCCAGATGCCCAGCCTCAGCCCCAGCCCCTCACTTCCCCCCAGCACCAGCCCCCCACTTCCCTCTGATGCTGGGGTGGTGGAGGCCTCCTTCGCTGCCCTGCAGGCCTGTGCAGCAGAGAAGAAGGCCAAAAACACCCTTTCCACTCCACAAATGGCAGCTGCAGCTGCCATTTGAGGGGTGGGAGGGCCCTTTTCCACCTTCTCTGCTGCCGCGCGGGTCTGCAGGGCAGTAGAGGAGGCCTCCACCACCCCAGCATCAGATGGAAAGTAAGTGGCGGGTTGGGGCTGGGGCTCATGGGGGGTGGGGGGTGGGCCATTTAAAGGGCCCTGCCACTTGCAAGCAGCAGGTCCCTTTAAACTATCAGCTGGCAGGAGGTAAGGGGGATCCCCCTCTGCTGCCTGCCAGCTGATAGTTTAAAGGGACCTGCCACTTGCAAGCAGCAGGAAAAGTTTAAATGGCCATTTCCCCCGTGGAAATGGCCATTTAAACTGGCCCTTTAATACGAACCAGTAGTCCAGTTCGTGGAAGTTCGTGGAAATGAGCTTCCACGAACCCTGGTTTGCGAACCCCGAACCGGGCTAGTTTGTGGGGTTTTTTGGTCCGTATTTAGGTTTGTGCCCATCTCTACTCCAGATTAGCGTCCTGCCTCTCTTAACCACTACATCAAACTGGCTCAGTTTAATCTATCACTGTTGCAGCAATTTGATGTTTCCATGCCCCATCCAGTATTTTAGTCTGAACATTTCATTCCTTTCATAAACCAGCTATACATATTTCAGAGAAGTTTATCACTGCCTGGTTTGCCTGTTAAGAGCTGCAGTTCTCTTGGATTTTTTTTAAAAAAGTGTCTCTGGGGGAGTGGTTATAGAACGACCTGCTGGAAGACTGCGGTTTTTTTTAACCTTTAGAAAAACAAGCAGGGCTCACCTTTTGAGGAAGCCTTTTACAATTGTGTTGATTGATGTTACAGCCATGTCTGGTGTGTTGATTTTCTGGGATGATGGTTTCCTTAATTGCTGTTTCTCTGTTTTTGCGCATTGTACTGTTTGAACTTTGAAACTGCCTAAAGCTTGTGCACAAAAAGGATCGGAATCAATGAAATAAAAAAATAAAATTTGAATTTCTCTATCAATTTGTGTGTCTAGTTATCACGCAGTCGCCAGTGTATAGTTCATCTGTTGTCCCATGACTGAAGCAATCAATACACTTTGGCAACAATACTTTATCATAACATTCTTAATTGGAACATGTTGGATGAGAATATTTCCTCCTCTCAATAAAGCAAGCTGATGGCCTCCTTCTTACAATGTTAGCCATTATTTATATTCTGTGGGTTTTGGCACCTTCCAGATACACCATATAGTGTGTGGTATGCTCATTGCACAGAACTAATACTCACTTAATAAGGACTGAACACCCACTTGTATCAGTGGCCATTTCTCATACAAGTTTATGGAGAACCAGTTTGGTGTAGTGGTTAAGAGCGTGGGACTCTAATCTGGAGAGCCAGGTTTGATTTCCCCACTCCTCCCCTTGAAGCCAGCTGGGTGACCTTGGGCTAGTCACAGTTCTCTGGCGCTCTCTCAGCCCCACCCACCTCACAGGGTGTTTTGTTGTGGGGATAATAATGGTATACTTTGTAAAACTGCTCTGAGTGGGCATTAAGTTGTCTTGAAGGGCGGTATATAAATCAAATGTTGTTGTTGTTGTTGTTGTTGTTGTTGTTGTTTATGGAAGGGCTATAACCCACAAGTGCTGTAGAAATGTAAAACACCATAAACGGCAATGACAAAGATCACTGTTTATGACATCTACCCGTGATGTTGGACACATGCTTTGGACCAATGTATAACATAAATTGAGATGGGAGGCAACTAGGAACACGGTCTTTTCAGTGGTGGTGTCCCATTTGTAGAGTGGCCTGTCATTTAGAGTCCTCCTGGTACCTCCTGGCTTATTTGGCACAAGGTTAAAACAGTTTTGTTCATCTAGACCTTCAATTATATTTTATCCCATTTTACTTACCTTGTCCAGTTTTCCGTTGCTTATGCTTTCAAGACCTGCTTTTATGTTGCAATTATTTTATGCTGCTGGTTTCAGCAGTTAGTGTTTTAACATACAGATGAAGATGGTTTTATTGTTGATAACTTAGTTTTACTGAATTAAACTCATTTGTAGCATGACTTTTTAACTTGTATTATTAAATGAATGTTAACCACCTCAAGCAGATTTTGGAGAGGCAGGTTTTTTAAGCCTTCTAAATCACAATTATAAATGTTTCTGTTCAGGAAAATCTTTTTGAAATAGTCTTAAGATCTAGTCAGGTATCCGATGCTAAGCAGGGTAGGCCCTGGTTAAGACTTGGATGGGAAAGTACCACGAAAGTTTAGGGTTTGCTATGCAACAGCAAACCATCTCTGAAGGTCTCTTGCCTTGAAAATCCTACTAGATCATCATAAGCCTGCTGTGACTTGATGGCACTTTACACACACAGGACTTTAGTTGTTTTCTTTCTTTTCTCATTTCATTTTCTGTACAAGAACGTGCATGCTGCCTAAACAGTAGGACAACTCTTTTACTTTTGCATGTTGAGCCACTTCACCCACTTTAGTTGGGAGAGTTTAGTGTGCATTTTACGAATTTTTTCTAAATTGTTCTCCGAAGGCTATATCGAGCTGCATCCTGTTGCCGATCGATATCAGTACATTTGTCCGGCTAACTTCCAGCATCTCTTCCAGGTGAAACCAACAGAGAACTCGGTGTGCATCGGTGCCCTCCTTTTCCTCTACACGGGCGATTTCTACTTGAACATCAAATTCCATGAAGACAACTCCAGCAGGGAGCTTCCCCTCTCGTGGTTTTGCCTGCCCAGCGTTCACATCCGTGCTGTGGAACCTGTCACCCAAACCAACCTGTAAATGTACCGTACCATATTGCGTTAGCATCCCCGCCCAGCACGATGTGGCTCGTCCTCCGCTTGGTCCAGTGTGTCGCTTTCCGGTCTGAGAATGTTGGTTGGTTTATAGAGGTGCATCCAAATGCTTGCCCTCATTGGCTGGTGATAATTCGGACAGCTGCATTTGTGTATTTGAAAAGACGTGATTGAGTATATCGAGGGACTGGATTTTCCTCATTAGCATACCAGATAACGTTCTCCTTTGCTACAGTAACTGTTACTGAAATAAAATTTGTGGCTTTTGTTGTTAGTTACTAGGAGGTAGGCTTCAGTAGTAGCCTAGCATTTGTCTAGCTGAGGGTTGTTAATTGCTGTCTCTCAATTTTCACTAAAGGCCCGATGGGCTCCATTTTCAAGCCACTTTCCTCTCTCCAACCTTTAGGAATGCTATAGCATTTTTCAAATGTACAGGAAATACAGGTTAAGAATATGGCATGGGTCTTCCCTTTGTCCTCCTGTAGGCTTTAGATCAATTCAGAAGACCACACTCACGTCTTATGTTCAATATGTGTCCTTCCTTTTTTTTAGATGGCTTAGATGTAATGTTGCCGTAATTTGAGAGATTTGCTGTGACACTTGGATCCAGTTTATTGCACCATCAGTACCTGAGATCTTGGATTGTCCTGGATTACCAAACAAAAAAGAAATCTGAGCCCCGATGGAACATTCAAACCACTTGGCCCACTCACATTCAATCCAATCCTGTACAAATGGTTACCAAAGACTGAAAATAAGTCCCTATGCGGTTGAGTGAAAGGATTCTCAGAACTCACCAGAACTGTTTTAAACACAGTTTGAGGCAAGGAAAATGAAATGTTTACACTGTGGATGTAACTTTCTAGGGAGAAATATCCACCCAGTGGGAATCTTGAATCTTGTATTTTCCACCATTTCTCTTTCCCTTTTCCCCTACTTTTATTTGTTGAAACACTGGATCTTCCCAGCTATGCAGTCAATCTACAGAATAAAACAGATAGAGGGATCTCAAAGTTAGGGAGAGTAGCAAGCTCATGCATTTTGATAAATATCCTGCATTCCAATAAATGCAGAACAATCCAGGTCATTTGTTAATTTTTCTGTGCAATAAGAACCTGGGAAATCCAGGAGAGAAATTCTGACCCTCGGAGAAGAAAGGTCAGTAAGATACTAAGGAAATGAGGTTGACTTGAGGAATGTGCCTGTAACTTTTCATTGTCATCTGGACATTTTTCAAAGCCTGCCTGGGGCTGGTTTATTGGGTCGGTTTAGCAGGCAGAATACTGAATATCTGACAACCAACTGCTAATTAGAAGGAAGAGCTTAAGCATGGTTTATTCTTTGTGATCAGAGTTACATTTAGCTTAATTAATGTACTAAGCATGGATAAAACTTTCTTACTAGTGGTGGATACCTTATTCCTGAATTTTCTTCAAGATCTTTTATTTCAAAGGGCAATGTGTAGAGAACCCCAAACGTTAATGTGTCTCACACTATCCACAGACAAGGTTCAGTTTATTTCATTCCCACTTTTAACTTTGAGGAGAGGGGGGCACATTTTTTCCAAATTTCTTCTCAATAACCACAACACATTGTTAGGAGTCAGAAGTCAAATCTGCACTGACTCCAGTCTGTGCACGCTTGAGCCTGAATTAAACCAAAAGACAGTATTGCACAGACTCCCCTGTATAGCAGAGGAGCACCTCACATACACCTGTGTCTTTTTCCAAATACACATATTCACGTGTTCTCTGGTTGCTCATTTCCCTGTGATACTTCTACTCTGGCAATCCAGAGGTCCTGGTGGTATTACCTTTACTTAAAGTTGTGGATCCGTACCTCTCTCCCAACCTCCCACCTCCCTGAAACAACACTCCTTAGTAGTCTGCGGCTCCTGGGCCATGGAAAATGGCATTCTTAAATGCAACCATAGGTTGATGGAATTTGTACGTTATCATCTTCACTTCTCTTGGATTTTACTAGATTCAGAGGCACTAAAAATCAACACAAAAATTTGCTTTGGGTTGAAAGACTATAGAGCTTTAGAATGTCACAGAGACCACAGAGTTTGCTGAGAATGGGGAAATTAGGGATATCTGTATTAACTCCACCATTGGGTTACCATCTCTGTCTCGCCCGCTAGTCTTTTGAGAGGCACCTTGATCCTTCCATGAGGGCGTTCACTATGTAGTTTAACTCCTTAAGATTCCTCATCAGACACGTATCATTTTCGGAAACCCATTCCTAGGTAATCCTGCTCACTTGCCTGAACGGCCAGTAACATTGCAAAGTGGGCAAGTTTTTCCTTTGTTTTCTGTGCTCTTTCATATACAAGCGGTTGCAACAACAGTTGATGCTTGTCAGTCATTAACAGGCTCTGGGTAAAAAGTGTCTTCTCTCCACTGCATAGTCCATCGTGTTTTTGCTCTCAGGGAACCTCGGCTCATAAACTGATATTCTGCTTTGTGCAAGGGGACTTTTGCAAGTCTTTCCCCTTAGAGAATCACAGCACCTAACCTTCTTTCTAACTTGTGCAGTTATCTGCTTGCACATACCTAACTGTGTGCGAGGTTGGATAGTTGGATAGTTTCTGAAAGCTGGAGGTGGTTTGTAAATGTCTAGCTAGAAGAACGTTTCCTATTGTGGTATCATTTCCCAGGACATTGTTCTAATTTTGTGGCTCCCTAAGTGTCATGTCTTTTATGTACAAGAGTCCACTGAAACAGCTTCAGTGAGAGATGGTGCTTTCTCAAGCCCCTCTAATCTCTGGCAGTGTCAGGAGATTGTTTTCTTCCAATTTTGACACATAACGGGCCATCTTGTCAATCTGACATCACCCCACTGAGATGAATTAAATCATTCTTTGAAAAGTTGCCGCAAACTGAGAACATGCGTTGGCCTGTACTGGAGAAGCTTAAATCATATGTAAGATGTGCTTGCCAAATAAATATTTCGCGTTGGTTGTTTACCCATCTGTATGTCTCTACCGTGTATGATTTTACTGCTTGAAATCGCATGACAGGTAAGCTACTGGCCCCGCTTCTGGAGCCCTTTGGAAGAACCTCAGATTGTCCACTGAAGATCCATTTTCTTTGATAAAATTTGAACTATGGTTGTTGGGGGTTTTCCGGGCTGTATTGCCGTGGTCTTGGCATTGTAGTTCCTGACGTTTCGCCAGCAGCTGTGGCTGGCATCTTCAGAGGTGTAGCACCAAAAGACAGAGATCTCTCAGTGTCACAGTGTGGAAAAGATGTAGGTCATTTGTATCTACTCAGGAGGGGTGGGGTTGAGCTGAGTCATTCTGTAAGAGTTTCCCAGGGTGTGGAATGCTAATGGCGGGAGGCTTCACTGTATCCTGAGGAGGTTCTTTTGCATATGGATTGGTGCTTGATGTGCTAATCTTCTCTGCAGGGCTATTGTCGGGTGTGGAGTGTTTTGTTGGCCTGGTGTTTTTCAGAACTGGAGCCCATGCTCTATTCATTCTTAAGGTTTCTTCTTTCCTGTTGAAGTTTTGCTTATGCTTGTGAATTTCAATGGCTTCCCTGTGCAGTCTGACAAAGTAGTTGGAAGTGTTGTCCAGTATTTTGGTGTCCTGGAATAAGATACTGTGCCCTGTTTGAGTTAGGCTATGTTAGGCTATGTTCAGCCACATAGCCTAACTCAAACAGGGCACAGTATCTTATTCCAGGACACCAAAATACTGGACAACACTTCCAACTACTTTGTCAGACTGCACAGGGAAGCCATTGAAATTCACAAGCATAAGCAAAACTTCAACAGGAAAGAAGAAACCTTAAGAATGAATAGAGCATGGGCTCCAGTTCTGAAAAACACCAGGCCAACAAAACACTCCACACCCGACAATAGCCCTGCAGAGAAGATTAGCACATCAAGCACCAATCCATATGCAAAAGAACCTCCTCAGGATACAGTGAAGCCTCCCGCCATTAGCATTCCACACCCTGGGAAACTCTTACAGAATGACTCAGCTCAACCCCACCCCTCCTGAGTAGATACAAATGACCTACATCTTTTCCACACTGTGACACTGAGAGATCTCTGTCTTTTGGTGCTACACCTCTGAAGATGCCAGCCACAGCTGCTGGCGAAACGTCAGGAACTACAATGCCAAGACCACGGCAATACAGCCCGGAAAACCCCCAACAACCATCGTTCTCCGGCCGTGAAAGCCTTCGACAATACAAAATTTGAACTGTTGGAAAAAACAAGGGAGCAATAGATGGTTGTTGTGGATTTTCTGGACTGTATCGCTGTGGTCTTGGACCACGGCAATACAGCCCGGAAAATCCACAACAACCATCATTCTCCGGCTGTGAAAGCCTTCAACAATATAAGGAAGCAATAGATTCTCCTGGATGCTCTTTAGTTTCTGTAGTTGTGTCACTTTTAAAAAGCACAATGTGCATTGTTCTTTTCAGAGGCCATTTCCACACAGCTTACCTGTGCTCGTAACATCCCGGTAGATCGCGCAAAAAATGCAGAAGATCGCGTTCCGTCGCACAAGATTACCGCGACATCGCGTGACATCGTGCAAATCTCGTGCGAGAAAACGTGATCTTCCGCATTTTTTGCGCGATCTACCGCGACGTTACGAGCACAGGTAAGCCGTGTGGAAACGGCCAGAGTGAAGGAGTTCCTTTTTTTCCAGTTCCAGAGGGATAGCCATATTAGTCTGTTGCAGGAAAAATCAACAGGATTCTGAAGGCACCTTAAACCCTAACAAAATGTTTAATTCAGGATGAGCTATAATGGATTAGAGACGTCTTCTTAAAGCCTAAAGATGATTGAAGAAGTGAGATGAAGTCTTGGCTTAGACAAGAGCAATGTTACAGCCTGATGTATCTGACAAAGGGAGGTTTGACTCTTGAAAGCTTATACCCTGAAAGTCTTACTGGTCTTAAGGAGCTACTGGACTCGAATCTTGCGGTCCAACCCTGATTTAGGAACCCTAGGAAAGCGTCGGTGAGAAATTGCCTGGTACCGTTGTTTTGGGAGAGAGGAACAGAGGTGGCCTTCCCATCAGGTAAGCCAAGCCATACCACTTTGGGCAGCAGGTTATGAGGACCATTAATGGTGGTAGAGTGGGAGATGGATAGATCTGGCCTGTCTTCACAATCCGTGGGCAAGATCTCCTGCTCCATTGCAATGAATAAGAGCTGCGCACGAGCATGACTTTGTTGTGTGGACAATGATGTACAGTGGAGCCAGGATGAGGAGCCAGTACCATTTTATTCTGTCTTCTGGCCACAAGTGGGCCCTGATGCACCAGGGAACCAGTGGGTCATAGGGCAATCTCCCTATAGTGCAGTGTAATGGTGATTAGACTGTCAGACTAGGACTTCAGAGACCCGGGTTCAAATTCCCACTCTGCTATGGCAGCTTTCTTGGGTGACCTCAGGCTTGTCACACAATCTGAGCCTAACCTACCTCACAACGTTGTTGTGAGGATAAAATGGAGACGGAGGGGATATTGCAAGCTGCTGTGGATCCCTATTGGGGAAAATACTGGGGTGTAAATGAAGTAAATTAATAATAGTCTTGTATATCTTTTAGTATGTGGTTTGATCTATTTTAGAGCATTGCTATCCTGAAACAACAGATGGGTCTAAAAATGTAATGAGTGTCATTTCGAGTGCCTTTTGCTGCTTTTTTGGCAACATTGCGCTGTTCTGGCAGCTGCAGCCTCGTGATCTATCTCTGTGTACATCTTGTCCATTAATGGAGATGTGTCATTATGGCTTTTACTAGGCTCTGCTGATTGAGCCGTTGACATCACACTCTTGCTTTGAAGTGCAACCATTTGTGGGGATATCAGGTGCAGATCACAGAACAAACAGATGCTGGTATTCCAATCTGGGAAACTGGATTAGCCGTGCCATGTGTAGGGCAGGTGGGCAAATCTCTGGGACAGATCATTCGGACCTCTCTAAAACAGTAGCATGCCTCCATCTGTATCCTCCCCGCCCTTGACCTGGAAAGATGCTAAGAATGGCTTTGTGCTTTTTCGTGAATCTTTTAAATCCAATGGTTGATACAATATGCAGTGCAGGAATCTTTCGGGGCCTCCAAGAATTCATCCTGGAGTCCCATTGGCTGACTCGGTCAATCCTTGCTTGAATCAACACGCCCAGCGGCAATGCGGTTCTTCTTGGCAGTTGAACCAGAGGCGTTCTTTCCGCGCTTACAGGGAGTTGCTCATCCCGCTGAGGGGGCTTAGAGACCACAGCAAGGAAGATGTGGAAGTGGAAGAGGGGCCATGGCTCAGTGGAATAGTCCCTGGCTTTGCATGCAGAAGGTCCCAGGTTCCTTCCCTGCCATCTCCAGTTCAAAGGACCAGGTAGAAGGTGATGTGAAAGACCTCTGCCTCAGACCCTGGAGAGCCGCTGCCTGGCTGAGTAAACAATACTGTCCGTGATGGACCGATGGTCTGATTCAGTGGGGCTTCATGAGCGAAGCCCCTCTGGTGCAGCAACGGTAGCCCAGTTTAGTGTAGTCCCATCAGAGTCCACCTATGCTAGTATCTCCCACCAGCTGACTCCCCATCTCAGTCTCTGTCTCCTTTCTCTCTTTGGCACTTGGCCTCTTCTCTTTGTCTCCACTAGCCTCGACTGCCCTTCCCTTTTGGTCCCTCTTTCACTCTGCAGGCACCCCCTCTCTGACTCCATTCCTCACTCTCCTCCAATCTCCACCTCTTCCAATGCCTCATCCCACTTTCCCCCTCCTCTCTTCCCCCATTGATTGGATCTCTAAATCTAGATTCTGTATCCCAGCTATGGTTACCAGTCCCCCACTGGAGGCAGGGGATCCCTTACTCCCAAGGTCCGTCTGTTTACCTGGCTGGTGGGGGAACATGCCTCCTGGGGTGCGCTCTCAGGCAGCACGGTGCACTCCCACGCTCCACAGTGGGCTGATTTGGGCCCCAAATGGGCCAAATTGGACCTGTTTGGGGCCTAAATTTGCTCGCTGTGAAGCGCAGAGGCTCTCTAGGGATCTCCCAGCAGTGCTCCCTTGCTCTGCAGCGGGCCAATTTCAGCCCCAAATTGGCTCGATTTGACCCACTGCAGAGCACGGGAGAGCTACCAGGAGGACCCTGGAGAGCTCCTGTGCCTCACAGTGGACCAATTTAGGCCCCAAATGGGCTCGATTCAGCCCCAAACGGGAGCTCTCCCAGGGATGGCACAATGCCTTGCATGATGACATCACTTCCCAGAAGTGACATCATTGTACTACCCAGGAGCACACACATGCTTAGTGCACGCACAAAGACCATTACAAAGGTGAGTGCCAGGTGTCCAACCTCCTACTGGGAGAGTGAGTTGACCTGTCAACCCTAATCCCAGCCACACCCCACTTGATCAGGTAGGGCTGGTGACTGGATCCCTACTCCAACTGGCCAGTATTTTTTAAAATAAAATTTAGACCTGGTCTTTCTGGACCATCATAAGGGCCATCAAGGCGGCCAACAAATTAAAACATACATGTTGAAGTCACATTGTAAAACCTTTCAAATCAACCCAAACACATCATTAAAACAGTTAAAGCCAAAGCTTAAAAAATGCAGAAACAAAACAATTAAAACAGTTGAATCCATTAAAATGATGGCCATGAAGGAGGAATCACTGAGGGTATGCCAAACAAAATAAAAATGTTTTCCCCGCTGGCAGAAGATGGCAACAGAAGGGGACAGACAATCTCCCTGGAGAAAGAGTTCCAGAGTTTTGGTGCCACAACCAAGAAGGCCCTGTCCCAGGTTGCCACCCACCTAATCTCAGAAAGTGGGGGCAACCAGAGCAGAGCCTCCAAAGATGTCCACAGTCCTTCAGATATGTTGGTCCCTATTTCCTGTGGGTTGCCCAGTGAAGGGCTCCTCCAGGTCAGTTATTGTGATGACCCCTCCCTTACTGCTTGACTGTCTTGTCAACTAGTAAGATGAAGCTCTGCTCTGTGTGGCACCCCACAACCACATATGGGATTACTCCATGTGCTGATCTAGATACACATCATGTGGTTTGTTGCAGACATGCTTTCTATATAGAACTTGTCTAATGCATAGAGCAAGCCTTCAAAATGGGATAACTCCGAGATCTGGATATATGTAATGCTGACCCGTGTGTTCGCGTTCAGTCACATACCAGAAATCCAACCTTCCCTTGAAATATCCAGTATTCACAGAGCACAACCAGTCCCAGATCGCCCAAAATTTCCCAAACTGGAATCGGCAACCCTACTTATGAGTTAGAGTAAAGGTAAGTGCAAGCACCGAGTCATTACTGACCCAAGGGGGGGACGTTGCATCATGATGTTTTCTTGGCAGACTTTTTACAGGGTGGTTTGCCATTGCCTTCCCCAGTCATCTACACTTTACCCCCAGGAAACGGGGTACTAATTTTACCGACCTTGGAAGGATGGAAGGCTGAGTCAACCTTGAGCCGGCTACCGGAAACCGGCTTTCGCCAGGATCGAACTCAGGTCGTGAGCAGAGCTTGGGCTGCAGTACTGCCTCTTACCACTCTGCACCATAGGGTTCTTCTACTTATGAGTTAAGTTGCTGTTATTACCGCATTTCACACAGGAGATAACACAGGAGAATGACCGGATGATTTGATAGGCAACACTCTAAACACTAAATTGCACTGTATGATGTTAGTTAGGGTTGCCAGCTCTGGGTTGGGAAATTCCTGGATATTTGAGGGGTTGGTTAAAGGCAAAGGTAGTCCCCTGTGCAAGCACCGAGTCATTACTGACCCATGGGGGGACATGGCATCACAACGCCGTTGCCTTCCCCAGTCATCTACACTTTACCCCCAGGAAACTGGGTATTCATTTTACCGACCTCAGAAGGATGGAAGGCTGAGTCAACCTTGAGCCGGCTACCTGAACCCGGCTTCCGCCAGGATCGAACTCAGGTCGCGAGCAGAGCTTGGGCTGCGGTACTGCCGCTTACCATTCTGTGCCACGGGGCCCTATTTGAGGGGTGGAGGCTGGGAAAAGAGGAGTTTGGGGAGGGACCTCAACAGGGATGTGATGTCATAGAGGCCACCTTCTGTTTCTCCATGGGAACTGATCTCTGGAAGATGGCAAACCTGATATTAGTAGAAACGTGCTAAAGCTGTTCTGGCTGTAGCGTCTGTGGGTTTGCAGAGCATGTTTGCAAGTGCAGGAATGGGAGAAGAAAACAGGGAATGGGAACTGTACTTTGAAAGGTGCGCAAAGTGCAGTCTGCAAGCTTGATGAACGCCACACTGCTTCGGGACATTCTGTGTCCCAGTAACTCTTCAGTGTGTGATAATTACAATGTGCTTAGCTGCTTCTTTCATAGCTAACTTGCCAAGCCTTTAAACGCTCCATGGCAGCCTTACTAAAGAAGATTGTAGGCCTCTTGATAAAGCACGCTAATCTTGAGTACAGTCCAAGTGAGTCGGATGTGTACACAGAAATCGCCACAAATATAACGGTCCACTCCACTGGGGGGCTGCTTGCATCATCATAGGCCCAGAGCTGGGCCCCACTGGATGCAAATCCAAGGGGGTCTGCATGTTAGCACAGCATGCCCTGTGGGGGAAATGGGGAGGGGGGCACTTTATTGTAGCATAAGTTTTCGAGAACCACAGCTCTCTTCGTCAGAGATGCATTTGACAAAGAGAGCTGTGGTTCTCAAAAGCTTGTGCTACAATGAACTGGGTTAGTCTTAAAGGTGCTACTGGACTCTTTACTATTTTGAAATTTGAAGTGAACTGCAAACTGCAGATTTGTTCCCGTGGAGGAAACGCCAGTTTCAGAGGGCAGACTCTAGGGAATCCCATCCAACATGAGCTCCCTCTGCACCTCAGACTCTACCCTCCTCAAGTTTTGCTCTAAAATCTCCAGGAATTTCCCAACTCGGAGTTGTCGATCCTAGTGTGCTGTAAAGAAGCCCTTTCACCTGACCTTAGGACTAGAGAAGGTGCCCCCCACCTAGGGTTGCCAGGTACCCCTCACCTCCTGTTGGGAGGGTGGAGTCCCTGGTACTTACCTTGTGCTGGGCACGAGGTCTTCTTTTGCGTGCACACCCCGGAGCTGGCATGATGATGTCATTTCCAGAAGTGACATCACCACGTCGGCCATGCGAGCACTCCTGTGCTCCACATGGGGCTGATTCAGTCCATTTGGGGCCAAAACTGGCCCCAAATGAAGTGCGGGAATGGTTCCATGGGCAGCATGACGACATCACTTCCGGAAGAGACGTTGCCACGCTGGTTGGGAGCATGTGCATGACACGCACTCCAGAATTGTCTGCCGGTGGCGGGCAAGCTCCAAGATCTTGCCCCCTCCCGCCGATCACTGAGTAATCAGCAGACAAGGGGGCAAATCCCTGGGAGTTTGCCTGCCACCAGCGGGCATCTGGGAACCGCACCCCCATCCAAAGTAAGGGGGTGGCTGCTGGAACAGAAGATGGAGCAGGCCCAACTCGGGTCAGGATGGAAGACACCAGCTTGCTATGTTGTAAAGCAAAATTGGCAGAACAAAAGACAACTTCCTTCTTCATCCTGCCTCACGGAGCACAAGAAATCTTTCAAACCCTACTTACTAATGGAAAAACAAGTCCAAGTTTTAAAATCTTTTTAGAATAGCTTAAATAGTGCATACAAAAAGTGAATATATTAAATAATTACCATAAATAATCCTAAAATCCATGCAAAAGTCTAGTTCCATCAGTATTGCACAATCCATGTACAGAAGACATATTTCTTATCCAGAAATCACCAACTGTCTGGGTAAACTATGTACGCCGCTGGCGCCAGGGTTTCTGGCGCCTGCAGCCACCCTCCCTTGTGCACATGCATAGTGTGCACATGCGCCCCTGAACTGCGTGATGACATCATCACGTGATGACATCATCAAGCAGCAAAGCCGAGGCCATTGGCCGGCGGGTGGCTGGGGTGGTGCGAGGAGGCTGCCCGTGCTTCGCACACCACCCTGGCCACCTGCCGTGCCTGGCCCGCAGCTGCTGCGCCCGGCCAGGGGCGTGTGGCGGTGGTGGTGGCAGCAGCGCAGGGCTGGCCAGCTGCAGCAGCTACGGGCCAGGCATGCCAGCTCCGTGGCACGCGGCTCCACCTCCGGCACCCCCTCCAGCGCCCCTCCAGCCCTGCGGCGCCCACCTCACCACCTCAATGGTGGCGCCGGCCCTGACTGTATTGTATCAAATAAGTTCTAAGAGGTAATGCAGTAACATCACTCTCTCTCTTCTTTTTATAGGTGCCCTGTGCCCTGTTGGAGCACAAGAAGTCTTTCAAACCCTCGTGGGGCTCTGTAACCAAATGCAGGCACTTCTACAATCCGGTAGTGGAATTGGCTACCTAAGGAAGTGGTGGGTTCCCCCTCATTGGTTGTCTTCAAGGAGCGGCTGGACGAATCCTTGTTGGGGATGCTTTAGGCTGTTCCTGCCTCAGGCAGTGGGTTGGAGTAGATGGTCTGTAAGGCCCCTTCCAACTCTCTGATTCCAAGGGGGTCACTGTATGCGCTCACCCAGAACGTTGCTCAGCTTCGAAGGAACAAAACTGAAATTTGGATGCACAGTGGACTCAAACGAAAGCTCCTCAGTGGAGATGGTCAGTGAAGCAAAAACCGTGAGTCGTGTCTGAGACATGGCCGAAAGCAACCTTCGGTGGGCCAAACCAGACCAGATGCTGGGGGTTCAGCGTCTGGAGCTCCTGTGCGGGGGGGAAAGCGGATAATAAATCCAATAAATAATAATATAAAATAATAAACAGCAAGGCTTAGATAAGGGCAGGACGGCTTCAACACCCACCCCCCACATTCCTGTTTTGAATAAGGTCCGTACACACCTGGCAATTGAATGTCAAAAAAATTGGGTGCTGCTAGCTAAACAGAACATCCAAGTTCAGATGCAGCACCCAATTTTTTAAAAAATACTTTATTTAGAAGTGGTTGTAACAGGTTTATAACAAGGATCAGAGAATAACAGTGGTATAACAACAATAACTGGTGTTCACTTGTCCAACACAACGGTTGTACATAACTATAGTATGGTTCAAAGATAGAAAAGAATCCATATATGTACAGAAAAAAAGAAAAGTCAATATTAACATTTAAGAGAGCAAAAAGAGACATAGTTATAAGTAAAACAAAGCACCCTATTTTTTTGATATTCAGTTACCAGGAGCGTGGGAGCTGGATTCGCAATGGGAACACAGCATGGTGAAATGTGGGGTTAACCCTCCCGCCCCTCCAAGCCATTTTCATGATTAAAACCAGGGCTGTTTTAGATTGAGAAAACAGCAGGCGGGCTTAAATCCTCGTGCTGTTATTCTAGGCCCAGAGCTTCCTGTTCTCATCTGTGGGTAATTTGAATTCACAGGAGACTGTACTTGTTATTTACACCAACCTGACTGATGGACTTACGGAACTCTCTGCCACAAGATACAGCAATGTCCAGCATGTTTGCTGGCTTTAAGAAAAAGCTAATGAAATGCATGCGGAATGGAACTACTGATGGTCAATAATGATGGTACTTAAATAGGGCTTCCATGTATAGGGGCAATATACCTCTGCCAAGAAACAACAACAAGGCAATTCCCCTTGCCTTGTATGTGAGCTTCTCAAGGCCTCTGGCCGACTGTCATTATAACGTTCGACTGGATGACTTTTGGTAAAATGTCTTTTGCCAAAGCCATGCGATTCAAGCACTTGATGAATTAGACAGCCAGCGTGGTGTATGGATTAGAGTTTCATGCTGAGATCTGGGAGACTTAGGTTGGATTCCCACTCTGCTATGGAAACTTGATGGGTGACCTTGGGGCCAGTCACAGCCTCCTACTTAACCTACCCTACAGGGTTGTTGTGAGGATAAAATGGAGAAGAGGAGAGCAACGTAAGTCACTTGGAATCCCCTTGGGGAGAAAAGTGGGAAATGAATGAAGCAAGTAAATAAATATCAGCTGAAGCATACTGTATGTGGAAATAATGGAGACTGACTGCCCAGAAGCTCTGCTTCTAGAAATTGTACAAATCCCCACTCAAGAGCTTCTAGTCCTGGACTCTTGAGACCTGATGATCTGCAACGATATCAGCTATTCTTTGTTGGAAAATAGGCAACGCGGAGCACTCTTTGATGGGAGGAAAACACACTTTTATCCCTGTAGCAAAATACAGGGCTCAGACTTTAGAGGAAGTCTTTTCTTTGCTTTAGAGACGTGCAAGGGGACAGAGGCACACTGTCTCCTGGGAAAAGCTTCTCGCTGGTCCCCCGTCAGCACTTTGTGGAAAGATGCTCTGATTCTTGGCCCTTTGTGCAAAATACCAGGAGACCAATAACAAGGCAGCTCCCAGATCCCAGGCAGAGACCACAAGAAATCATCCAAATGAGCCGATTGAACATGCCGGAGGCCTCCCATAATCATTAGCGTGGCTCCATTTTCATTAATTTAAAAGCTTGGCGTTCCTCTGCAGGAATCTTTTTTCCGTGGCCAGATTCCTAAAGAAGCACACTCTCGTTGCTTTGCTATGGTGTAATGCAGAGATGCTGCAGGGAACAGAGGTGGCTCTGGGTTCTTTCAGACATGCTGGAATAGCAATGGCTCAGTTCTCCTGCGCCTCGCCAGGGTTAGCTCCGTTCCCCCAGCTGAGTCGGCGGGGGAAAACCTAGACTATCAGCCCTGCTCCTGGGGTCGCATTGTTCATACATGCGCTTCTGCAGCATGGATTTATCTGTGCTGAAGTCACTGCTCTTCTTCGGGGGGGGGGGGTGAAAAAGAAAATGCACCCCTTTAAAGTAGAGAGTAATCGGTCTTTCCTTCCTAGGGTCGCCATAGTTCGGAGGCGACTTGATGGCACATAATGCACACACACAAACAAAGTAGGGGAGTGTGTCACATAGACAAGGTCCCTATGTTGCTGGGCTGTCTGGCAAAGTGGGCTCTCTTCGTCAGATGCATCGTCAGCTTTTGAGAATCACAGCTCTCTTCATCAGATCTGACAAAGAGAGCTGTGGTTCTTGAAAGCTGACGATGCATCTGACAAAGAGAGCTGTGATTCTCGAAAGCTTATGCTACAGTAAAGTTGGTTAGTCTTAAAGGTGCTACTGGACTCTTTTCTGGAATGACAACTGATCTTCAGGTGACAGAGATGAGTTCCCCTGGAGAAAATGGCGGCTTTAAAGGGTGGACCGTATGGCATTATACCCTGCTGAGGTCCCTCCCCTCCCCAAACCCAGCTCTCTCCAGGTGACAACCCTTAAATCTCCAGGAATTTCCCAACCTGAAGCTGGCAACCCTAGTTCAGACACAGTATGTAGTCTTGATGGCTTTACAGACAAGTGCAACTGCCTGCCTAATAGCGGAAAGATAGTTCCACAGGTGTGTATGTGTGTTTGTGTGAAAGATTTTTAATTCAGTGATTTAAAAAAAAGTCTCTGGCAGGTGCTGTAAATAATCTTACCTAGTATTTATAGAAAGCTTTTGGGATAAAAATATAGCAGATGCAAAGTAATAATATATGACAAACAGTATGTCTGGGCATGAACAGAATGCCTTTTCCTCTCTGCTGAGCAACTGAAGCTTTTCTCCATACGCTGAGTATTAAGGAGTTTCTTTCAGGGCAAGTGGACAGTCATGCAGCCCTACGGCAGCCCCACTGTGCCCTCTGCCCTCCCTTGGCACCAATCTGTGAACCTTCAGGAATTTTTGCAGAAGTATGTCTTTTCTTCACACACGATGGAACGAAGCCTGTAGCATTCTTGAAGAAGATCTCGAAACAAGGATCAAGCCAGGCTCCTAGTTGAATTGCATGGCTACTACAGCCTCTGAACCACATGGCTGTAGCAGTCTTCTGCAAAATATTAACAACACACTGGAAGAAAATTTGTACCTTGTGTGGAGTTGTCTTGTTAATTGTTAGACTGGAACCTTTCTGTTGGAAACAGAAGTCAGAAACAGATGTTATGTATTTATATTATTATTGGATGTTATGAATTGGAATAGGATATTGATGGTGGATCATTGTGAATTTAACTGATATTTTGCACTTGCACCTAAAATAAACACAGACAGACCCACAATTATAAATTGCGCTTCATAAATTGCTCTTTAAGTGTTGCTACAGCACATCAGTCAAAAGCCAGGAACATAAACCACACACCCAGAGCCTGAATAAGTGGCATGGGTTTTTATTTCTTTCTGTCTCCCATGAAGGGAGGGGAACTCCCCCCTTAATAGTTACTTTCTGAACAGCAGAGGAGACCATTGCAGAATCTGGGCAGGGCGGATTATCCCGTGGGTCCCTCCTATGGCCTTGAACTAACAATGAGAAAAGCCAGTGGCCTTCTTTCCCAAGTGAATAAATTCTCGCAACGGTCTGAAGTATTGGCAAAGTACATCTATCAGGATCAGAAAATTGTACATCAACACATCACTTATGACAGCACGGGGGCTGCTGGATGCTGGACGGCCGTTTCTACTCCTCCTTCTCCCAAACGGGAAGGCTATAAAAAGCAGGCAGACGAGGTCCAATCAGTTGGCTGCACTGGAAGCAATTTGCAAGCGTTAGTTAGAAAGGGGAGACGGGCCTCTACCAAGAAGAGTTCCTTGACTTGATGAAGAGGCCTATGACTGCCATCCGCGGCAGCACTGCGCCCCGACATTATGAAATTCATACATATTCAAGCATTTTCGCAGAACAAACACTGAGGAGGCTATAAGAAAACACAACGCAATGATGGATTGTTCCTTAGATGGAATATGAAAAGCCTTCATTTGGGAAGCCAGGATACGGTGGGGTGCGATTCTATTCAGAAAGATGTTTATTTTTAAAAAATGCAGAGAGAGAGAGAGAGAGAAAGAGAGAGAGATGCTATACATATAATAAATGGAATTTGCTCTCTTGAAGGCATTTTTCTGCCGCTGCTTAGAAATTCCTCCATAGATTCCATTGATGGTGGCTGAGGAGAGGATCTAGGAGTGCAGAGATCTGCCGCTGCGTGGGACCTGCTGAGACAGTAGACTTCCCAGACCTCCCACGATGGCAGGAGGCTTCGTACCAGTAACCCCCATTGCCTGGCATTGCTCCAAGAGCTGGAAAGAGAAAAAATAAAATAAAATAGTGATGTCTTTGACATCATTACATCACTTTCGGGTATACCCTGCAAGTGACAAAAGGTAGCTCTAGGATCACCAAAAACTCAGTGGTTTTACTACAGAGTTTCCAGCAATTCCTAGAGCTATCCTTTGCCCCTTTGGGGTTGTACCAAAAGTGACATAGTGAAATCGCTGGCATAAGATGCATGCACCTTGGCCTGGCAACCCTATGAGTTACTAGAATTACAGCAACAACAACAACTGCGCTTATATACTGCTCTTCTAGACAGATTGGTGCCTCACCCAGAGCAGTGAACAAGTTAGTATTGTATTATCCCCACAATACAGCTGGGGAGCTGGGTCTCCTTGTTGCTTTCTGGATTCTCTTTCCTTTTCAGGAATGGAGTTGAGCAAGAGCCAACTCAGCTGTCCATTGCCTCTGACCTTACCAATGGAAATAGAGGGTTGTGCCATTTTGGCATGCTATAGCATATAGTCCCCCTCTTGGATACACTCCTTAATGTGGTGAGGGGGGTTGAGTGTGTCAGTGAAGCTGAGAGCAACACTGTCAGGAGCACAGGTTTGGTCAGGAGTCTAAACTTCTGGAAGAGTCACTGGGATGCATTCCGCCCCTTCAGGAATCAACGGTCACATCAGCAGAAGAGAATTGAATGTCCACGGAGGAATTCTTGAAGCTTAGCTCCTGGGCAGCAGCCGTAGAGGAAGGTGACACTGGCGGAGGATCTTTCACAGACAACGGCAGTGTCACTTCAACTAACCATTGCTAGTACTGTGCAGAAGAAGGCAATGGTAAACCACTTCTACTAATCTCTTACCTTGAAAACCCTATGCATGGATGTGAAAGATGGACAGTGAAGAATGCTGACAGGACGCAAATGGATTCATTTGAAGTGTGGTGCTGGAGGAGAGTTTTGCGGATCCCGTGGGCAGCCAAAAAGACAAATAAGTGGGTACTAGATCAAATCAAGCCTGAATTCTCCCTGGAAGCCAAAATGACAAAACTGAGGCTATCATGCTTTGGTCACATCATGAGAAGGCAAGATTCTCTGGAAAAGTCAATAATGCTAGGAAGAGTGGAAGGCAGTAGGAAAAAATGAAGACCTAAAACAAGATGGCTGAACTCAATAAAAGAAGCCACGTCCTCCAGTTTGCAGGATCTGAGCCGGTCTGTTAATGGTAGGACGTTTTGGAGGTCTTTCATTCAAAGGGTCGCCATAGGTCAGAGGCGACTTGACGGCACATAACACACACACACACAATCAAGCTCCTAGGCCTTTCCAATATCTTAACCATCAAACAACTAACAGCTTGACAAACCCTTCCTTTATGATACCTCCTTAAAGGGAAATTCTAACATGCACATTCTCCCTGGCTGGGCCCATCACATACCTGTGAAGGAATTAGCCCTTCCCTTAGTCCAGCTCTAGGCCTCCTCTCACCTGCTGCAGATGGGCTCTTGCAGCTGGCAGCTTTGCTACTTCTCATGCTCTGTGACCTTCTGCTCCCGAGGCACTAAATTCTGAACCTTGTAACAGAAATAATATGTTAAAGAGAAAATGGCATGGGTTACAGTTGCATCCTTCCCAAACTCCACAGTACCGAATGTTGACAATGTAGGATTAATAAGTAACGAAGTGAAGCCGAGCAATTCAGAGAGCACAGCTAAGCGTGTGTGTGTGCGTGCTGATGAGGCGATACACTCACAAAGAGTCCATTTTCTTCAGTAAAGAAAACAAGGGCCCTTTTATTTAGGAACTCCACTCAGGATAGGAAAAAGGAGAGAGAATCTATTTAAGCTAGGATGCTGGTGGATACGAGGAGCAAGCCCTGTGACCTCCATGGTGGCAAGATGGAGAGACTGTGCATGTGTGTGTTTGTGCATACTTCATTTATACCATGCCTTTCTTCCCAGCTTTCTTCCCAGCGGGAATCCAAAGAGGCTTACATCGTTCTCCTCTCCTCCATTTTATTCTAACAACAACCCCGTGAGGTAGGTTAAGTCGAGTGGGGCTGGCCCAAGGTCACTCAGGGACAAACTACACGAAATGCCAGACACATGTTCTTCACATCAGGTTGCGCAAGCTTAACTGGGAAGGGTAGTTTTTTAAAAAAAACAGCCGCTTGATGTGATTCTCAGCCAGAGAGAATTGCAACTGGAGGGACTCTCTCTCTCTTTCAAAAATCCTCTGGGAGCTCAGGATGGTGGAGGGGACAACGTAACAGGCGGTAGGAAAAAAGTCAAGTGTTTTTGTGTGGGAGAGAGAATCATGGCTGGTTCCATCTTCTCTTTCCCCTCCTAATCACCCAGCTTCATCTTTCTTATTTAATGATGTGCTAATACTCTTCCTTACTGTCCAGTCTTCATCTCTGTCTCTGTTTTTCTCTTTCTCTTCTTTCTGTCTGCCTTCACTCTCCAGTTTGTCCACTTGGTACGTTTTTACCTTACCCCTTCTATTAAATATTGAGCCTAGTGCTCAAGTGATATCAGCCAGGCAGTGACTTCAGCTCATGATAGTAACTTTATTGCAAAAAAGAACAACGTGGCTCCAGGGCCGGATCGAGGGTGGGGCAGGGGGGGTGGTCTGTCCCCGGCACCACCAGGGAGGGGGCGCCGGGAGCAGCTGCCAGCTGCCAGAGGGTGCAGGCAGCAGCACGGGCAGCCTCGCAGCCTCCTGCGCTGCCTTTCGCATGCCCCGCAGGACAGGGGGCGGCCGGCTTGCCACTCACCCCCTGTCCTGCAGGGCAGGCAAAAGGCAGCGTGGGGGGCTGCGTGGCCTCCCGCGCCATTCGCCTGCCCTGCAGGACAGGGGGCGGCCAGCCGCCCCCTGTCCTGTGGGGCAGGAGAATGGCACAGGTGGCCACGCTGCCTTTTGCCTGCCCTGCAGGGCAGGGGGTGCGCAGCAAGCCACCCACCCCCTGTCCTGTGGGGCAGGCGAATTGTGCGGGCAGCCTCGCAGCCCCCCGTGCTGCTTTTGCCTGCCCTGCAGGGCAGGAGGTGCGTGGCAAGCTGGCTGCCCCCTGTCTTGTGGGACAGGCGAAAGGCAGCACGGGGGGCCGCGCTGCCTTTTGCCTGCCCTGCAGGGCAGGGGGTGCCCGGCAAGCCGGCCGCCCCCTGTCCTGTGGGGCAGGCGAAAGCAGCGCAGGGGGCTGTGAGGCCACCCACACCATTCACCTGTGGGGAGGCAAATAGCACGGGCGGCTTCCCAGCCCCGCACACTGCCTCCGTTCCACCCTGCGTGATGCAGGAGAATGGCACAGGTGGCCGCGCTGCCTTTTGCCTGCCCTGCAGGGCAGGGGGTGCGCAGCAAGCCACCCACCCCCTGTCCTGTGGGGCAGGCGAATTGTGCGGGCAGCCTCGCAGCCCCCCGTGCTGCTTTTGCCTGCCCTGCAGGGCAGGAGGTGCGTGGCAAGCTGGCTGCCCCCTGTCCTGTGGGACAGGCGAAAGGCAGCACGGGGGGCCGCGCTGCCTTTTGCCTGCCCTGCAGGGCAGGGGGTGCCCGGCAAGCCAGCCGCCCCCTGTCCTGTGGGGCAGGTGAAAGCAGCGCAGGGGGCTGTGAGGCCGCCCACACCATTCACCTGTGGGGAGGCAAATAGCACGGGCGGCTTCCCAGCCCCGCACACTGCCTCCGTTCCACCCTGCGTGATGACATCACCAAAGTGAAGGTGGGTTTGGGCTACTCAGGAAGGTGGGTTTGGACTGAATCATCCTGTAAGAGTTTCCCAGGGTGTGGAATACTGGACAACACTTCCAACTCCTTTGTCAGATTGAACAGGGAAGCCATTGAAATTCATAAGCATAAGCACAATTTCAACAGGCAAGAAGAGACTTTAAGAATGAATAGAGCATAGTTTCCAGTCCTGAAAAACACAAGGCTAACAAAATACTCTACATCCTACAATAGCCCTGCAGAGAAGATTAGCATATCAAGCACCAATCCATATGCAAAAGAACCTCCTCAAGATACAGTGAAGCCTCCCTCCATTAGCATTCCACACCCTGGGAAACTCTTACAGGATGACTCTGCCCAAACCCACCTTCCTGAGTAGATATAAATGACCTGCCAACATCTTCTCCACACTGTGACACTGAGAGATCTCTGTCTTTTGGTGCTACACCTCTGAAGATGCCAGTCACAGCTGCTGGCGAAACGTCAGGAACTACAATGCCAAGACCACGGCTATACAGCCCGGAAAATCCACAACAACCAAAAATAAATAAAGACCAACTAGATTTCCAGATTATGAACTTTCGAGAGTCAAAACTCTCTTTGCTCTCGAAAGCTCATACCCTGAAAATCTAGTTGATCGTTAAGGTGCTACTAGACCCAAATCTTGCTCTTCAACTGCAGATCAACACAGCTACGCATCTGAAGCTTTACACCTGGCCATGGCTCGCCACTCTCCTACATGCAAATGAAGTTCGAGTGGGTGGAAAGTTATGGTTATAAAATCTACTGTAGAACAGTGTGCACATTTTAAAAGATGAAATAAACACAAGGCAAACCGTTCTCGGCAATAGCTTTTTTCATACTTAATTTGCTTGTGTTTGTTTTTTTAAAAAAACGCCCATAAATAGTAGCACAATTGTATCATCAATCATCTGAGGAACGTATCACACAAGATAATGCATCGCATAATTAACCCTACTGTTTTCCCCAGCAACAAATCACATGCTATCTTTTCTCAGAATGTTCTGAAGCATCGATGAACTGCTAAATACGTTCCAAAGAAAACTTATGTTTTCCTACACCCTCAAGCCGATACTTTTGATAGATGGCCACATGTCTGGCAGGGCTTATTAGATGTCAAGCTGTTTGATTGGATTGTTTTGTACTGAGACTCGGTAAGAAAGACAGGCTACTAATAAAATAAATAAATAAATACAATACAGTGCAGAAGTTCCTTTCCTAAGGGTCCCCAACTTTTTTTTCAACTTTAAATAAACTTTATTAAAACAGAAAATTGTACAATAACAGATTAAAAACAACATACATCAGAAGTTAGAAATCAAAACATTAAAAGATGCCAAATATTAAAGTATACACAAGAATTACTAAGTAATTGAAGAACAATGGGTCAACTAAATTTGCAATCCTGGATAGAACTAGCTAACAATAAATCTACATCATAAAAGTAAGAACTGTTTGGGGTGGGTGAAGTGGAATGTTGCCTCATTTGTATTGTCGAAGGCTTTCACGGCCGGAGAACGATGGTTGTTGTGGGTTTTCCGGGCTGTATTGCCGTGGTCTTGGCATTGTAGTTCCTGACGTTTCGCCAGCAGCTGTGGCTGGCATCTTCAGAGGTGTAGCACCTCTTTTGGTGCTACACCTCTGAAGATGCCAGCCACAGCTGCTGGCGAAACATCAGGAACTACAATGCCAAGACCACGGCAATACAGCCCGGAAAACCCACAACAACCGTTGCCTCATTTCTTGCTATAAAGTCAATTATAGGTTGCAATGTTTCAACAAAATCAGAGATGTATTGGTCTGACTTGATCTGCTTTTGTTGATCGAGAATCTTCTCCATTACAAATACGTCCCATATCTTCTTTTACCAATCAGAGAACAGAGGGAGTTTACTGTTCTTCCAAGCTGCCGCAATGTCTAAGCGGGCTGCAGCGCATAAAAATGCTATTAGCTTAAGTCATAACTTGGGTATACCTGTGTTTTGAAAGAAATTCAACAACATTACTTCCGGCTTAAAAGGAATCAGACATGTTGTTATAGTTAATATTTGAGTTCGAATTAGACACCAGAGTGATTGGACATGTTTACAAGACCACCATATATGAAAATAGGACCCTCGGTCCCCACATTTTTTCCAGCATGTTGATTGCTGTTTGCTGTTCATATGATGAATTTTAACCAGCATAAGAGACCATCTCATTAATAATTTAAACATTTGGGTTTTAATATTGATTGATCTGGAAGTAAGCCAATTTAGATTGCCAGATCTGTTACCATTGATCTTTAGAGAGTGTAAAACCAAGGTCCGCAACTTCATTTCCTAAGCCCCCCCACCCCAAGACTTTGAAGATGTTGCAAGCAAAGAAGCAATGGATTCGGACAATGGGCTTTATACAAAGGCACTCAAAGGTCCGGAATTGTTAGCAGTCATACCCCCTCTTCACTCTGAGAGGGCAGTTTATTGATAGAATATCGTAAACCCCTTTCTCATATGCCATAAGTTCAAGGCACTACCTGGTTCAGAGTGGATACCAATCAGGCAGGAAGACTGGAAATTTCCAAGATATGAGTCAGAGGCGGGTGACTGACTGTCTCTCTATGCCCCAGAGAGGTGCAGAGATAACAAGGTTTCCTGAGAAAACTCCCTGTCTAAGCTCATCAACAGCTTCCTACATCTCCCCTCACCCATTTACCCTAATCAAAGCTATTCAGCTTACCAGATAGCTCTTCCCATCCGGTATTTACCAGGTCATCAAGCAATATTTTCACCTATAGTCTATCCCAGAGAGGAACCGTCAAACTTCTCCCCACTTATTGTTCTACCTCTGGACAAACCATTGTTTTTAGACAAGGGTGTCATCTTGCCCCAGGGAACATTTTGCCCAGAACACACACACACACAGCGCATGTCTGGGAAGCCCAGTTATAATTGGGCTTCCCAGAAATGCACTGTGTGTGTGTGTTCTGGGACCCATCCACGTACTCCCAAATTCATGTTTGAGCCTTTTCCTCTCCTCTGCTTTGTGAAACGCTGGTTGTTTTGCTACCTCCACGGACCTCTGCTCTTCAAGACCGGTAATTATCACCCTCCCTGAACCACTTTCTCCCGCTTTCCTCACTAATTTCCTCTTAGTTAGCCTTGTATGTTTGCTGTGTATATTTGTGTGATCGCCCTTTTTATTTCTCTTTTAATTAAAAAAAAACCCTTTCTGCTTAAACATCTGCCTGATTTTTTTGAGAGTTCTCTCTTTTCTCTTCCCTTTTTAATGGGATTTTAAACTTTTCAATAAAATGAAAAGTATTGTGAAAAAAAAGCGAGGGCAGTGGTTTAGATTTGGTCCAAAACAGCAAAGAACCAGCACACACACATACACAGCACACACACACACCCCGCTCGACCAGCACCCCTCCCTCCAGGTTAAAGGTAGAGGAACCTGGGAATTCTGCCAGAGACAGATCCGAGAGCTACAGTGGAAAACACCCAATGATTCTGTCCTCCAGCCGGGACTCTAGCAACCAGTGCTCAGGTTCCTCGTGCTCCAGTGGGCTCCTCTCCTCTCCAGCCGTTAGTTCTGGCTTGCCTGTTGTCAGGAACTCTTTTCAGCAAGGCATCCTAAAGGACAAGGACCCACTAATCTTGGCTGAGCACAGTAGCCAGCTGACATTTGTGGACACCAATGTTTTCGCTCCTCCTTCAATTCAGGGGTGAAGTGGGGGCTTGTCTGTTGCCATTATGAGCTTTGTAGGCAATGTGTTTTTTTGCTGATCCAGAGCCTACAATGAGGTCCAAAATTGAGCTTGGGTAGATGCTTGCTAGTTTAAAGGTTACCATTGCCAATTGTGTTACCCAAACAGGAGATCTCCTTAATTAGCTGGGGAAATTAACATTAAAGGAGACAAGCGAGAGGAGGTGCCTAGGAAACTTTACTAACGTTTTATAGGGAGTATTCCCTTAGTGAGCTCTCAAATAAATCAAGCAGATGTTTAAGAAGAAAAGTTTTTTTTAATTAAAAGAGAAATAAAAAGGGCAATAATACAAATAGGGGCACTGATGTCTGTCAGCGGGAGATCAGTTGAAATTCCTGATCTCCAGCTTCCACCCGGAGGTTGGTGACCCTACAAGTGGAAGCTTCAACTTCATGCCCTAGGATCCACTTGAAGTAGGGTTGCCAGTCCCCCTCTGGGGGTGGAGGATCCTCCGCTCCCAACCTCCATCCCCCACCCCCACTTACCTGGCCGGCGAGGGAGGCAACAGACAATGGAGCAGGTAGATGCCAGGTCCCCTACCTCCCACCAGGAGGACAGGGGGACCTGGCAACCCTAACTTGAAGGGTTGTCTCCTTCCAATATGACCCCGTGGAGCAGTTGCACCTACAGTTTCCAACACTGCCTCGGCAAATGCTGAGAGATGGTGGGGTGGAACGGTGCCTGGGTGTAAGTAGCGAAGGATTTGTATGCTGTCCCTTGTTCTCGTCTCTGGTTGGGGGGGGCTTACAATAGAGTAGAGAGATAAAGAGGAAGACACACTATACTGCTTTACCTGATGCTACCCCTTTGGTGTGTAGATTGCTTCTCTCAGGGAACTCCTTCCTCCTTCTTCATCTCCCTCACATGCACTCCCACACTCTCCATCTTGCCCCCACGGAGGTCACAGGGCTTGCTCCTCATATGCACCAGCTTCCAAGCTTAGATAGATTAGCTCTCCTCTTTCCTATCCTGACTGGAGATCCTAAATAAAAGGGCCCTTGTTTTCTTTACTGAAGAAAGTCGACTCCGTGTGAGTGTATCGCCTCATCAGCACACCCACATGGCACAACGTTGGTAACACCTGCAGCATGCTTTAAAGAATTGAGTAAAAATCTGCATGATAGCCAGTTTGGTGTAATGGGTAAGAGTGCGGGACTCTAATCTGGAGAGCCGGGTTTGATTCCCCACTCCTCCACTTGACGCCAGCCGGGTGACCTTGGGCCAGTCACGGCTCTCTCGGAGCTCTCTCAGCCCCACCCACCTCACAGGGTGTTTTGTTGCGGGGATAATAATGACATACTTTGTAAACCGCTCTGAGTGGGCATTAAGTTGTCCTGAAGTGCAGTATATAAATCGATTATTATTATTATTATTATTATTATTATTATTATTATTATCATCATCATCTGCGGTTGTTATTATTATTATTAGTCTGTTGTTGTTGTTATTTATCATTATTATAGTACTGATTTTCGTATACTTGAATTTACCCATCCCATGTTTTTCCGGACAGCCTGCTTCCCGCCAAGGCCTGCACACCAGACATCGTATACAGCTGTCTTGGGGGTTACACAGGCCTTGGAATATCTCTACCGAGCTGCTCGCTCAGCCGTTAATCTCCTGTTGTTTTCAAATCCCCTTTGACTCGAGTCTTTGCAAGCCAATAATCAAATCACAAGGAAGGTCTTCAATGAATTATTTGGCTTGGTTTGTGAACACATTTGAAAGGATAAATAACCTGCAGCCGATATTAGTCACTTGCTGCGTGCCCCTGACTTCCTAGGGAATCCTTTCGGTCTCAAATGAGAGGAAGCGCTTGTGCTTCTCCTGGCTGGCGTCGCACACTTGTGCCAACTTTCATTGTTCATAACTTGTGAACAGAGCAAAGAGCAAAAGGGAATTGACAGGGCTACTAATAACAACATTTTAAAAAAGATATTACATTTTCTAAAGCTGCCTAAGATTTCATTAAAGCTAATGCAATTCTCCCCTGGACACCGACAATAAAAAACGCACTCTTCAAATTGTGTAATAGGTCTATCACACATATTATTGCAGCTATTGGTTTCCTTTAAGTACACAATATATCCTGGGGAAGGGAGAGAGATTCTATCATTTTTGCAATCAGATGCCTCGAAATGGAACGTATTAACCACAACTGTATTACGAGCAGTTAAATCGATGACCATAACCAACATACGAAGGAGACGAGACTGAGGCCCATCAACGGCAACCAACTTGGTGCTTCATTTTTAAAAAGGGAGCTGCCTTTCCTTATCCTCCAAAGTTCTCCTTGGAGATTCATTTCAAATCCAGTTAAAATAATGGACATGTTTATAAGCATACCACCAGATCTGTAACAGATTATGAGCAAGTTACTGTTGAATTGGATAAAAATCCCTGATCAGAACGCAGGTCTGTTCAGGCCCAAGTCTCCAGTCTTCAGGGGGGACTCAGAGGCTAAGGTAGCCTTTATAGGTTTTGGTATTAACCTATAAAGCCCTAAACGGACTGGGACCAGCATACCTGAGGGACCCTCTCTTCCCATATACTCCCCGGAGGGTGCTGAGATCAGCCGATAAGCATCTACTGGTAGTCCCTGGCCCCAGGGAGGCTCAATTGGCCTCAACTAGGGCCAGGGCCTTTTTGGTCCTGGCCCCGACCTGGTGGAACTGTCTGTCTGAGGACATCCGGGCCCGCCAAGGTCTTGTCTCCTTCAGGTGGGCCTGTAAGGTGGAGATGTTCCGCCAGGCGTATGGTTGAGGCCATCAGGGTTTCCACCAAATGAACCTCTCTCCTGGTCTCCTCTATGTCTGTAGGGGGTATTGACCATCTACCCCCCATATATGAGCGACCACGCATGGTTAAGCTGCACCTCCACCTCCATCAGATGTTATATGGTTTCTATACGGTGAGCAGGTGTTTTATTAGAAAGCTGTGTTAATTTATTGTGATTTTATCTTGTATATTTTATCTTCTGTTGTAACCCGCCCTGAGCCTGCTTGTGGGGAGGGTGGGATATAAATATATTAAATAATAATAATAATGATAGACATACAGGAAAAAATCCATGAATGGCCCAGGAAACTAAATGGAATGATATTCAGGGACAGTGCGCCTTGCACACTTGTGCTAGGAGGCCGCCTTAGGGGAAGATCTTTACTGCTATGCCCTGTTTGTTGGCCCTTCAGAGTAACAACAACAACAACAACATGCGATTTATATACCACCTTTCAAGACAACTTGATGCCACACTCACAGTGGTTTACAAAGTGTGTTATTATTATCCTCAGGACAATCACCCAGTGAAGTGGGCGGGGATGAGAGAGCTCTGAAAGAGCTGTGACTGACCCAAGGTCACCCAGCTGGCTTCAAGAGGAGCGGCGAATCAAACCCACTTGTCCAGGTTAGAGTCCTGCTGCTCTTAACCACTACACCAAACTAGCTCTCCAGTAGCTAGTTGGCTGCTGTGTGAGTCAGGATACTGGACTACATGTACCACTGGCCTGATCCAGAAGGGCTCTTACACACCAAAAATGGTTGTTTTAATCATATCAGATCCCATTTATGGATTCCTGTGGTCCAGCTGTATCTGTCTAGAATGCCCTTCTAATTCGGCATCTTGATTCCAACCTTCAGGAAGTTGATCAAGATGGGTAGTCTTGTTTGTCTGTAGCATTCGAAAAGAGCAGAAGTCCAGTAACACCTAGAAGACTAACAAAATTAGTGGTAGACTATGAGCTTTTGTGAGTCACAGCTCCCTTCTTGAGATACAACTAGAACGTGAGTCCATCTGTCCAACAAGATAGAAGTCCAACAAGATATAAGGACAGATGGACTCACATTCTAGTTGTATCTCAAGAAGGGAGCTGTGACTCACAAAAGCTCATACCCTGACACTAATTTTGTTAGTCTTCTAGGTGCTACTGTTCTCTGGCTCTTTTCAGCCTCAAGGAAGTTCGTAGAAAGGGCATGCAATCACCATCTTTGTTCAGTTCCCAGCATCTGGCATTCTGAGGTCCAGTGCCTCTGAATGTAGGGGTTTATTTATCGAGCTGAAGTATTTTCCACCCTTTTCCTGAACATTTACTTATTTATGATTTACATTATTCATAGTCTGCCTTTCTCACGGAGACTCAGGGTGGCTCAAGTGTAAGTCAATGCCATCAACCGAATAGGATATCCAGTAAGAAGATTGCGTATATTAGGTGCCATCAAGTTGCTTCTGACTTATGTCCTATCATTAACAACTTTGTTCAGGTCTTGTAAAAGGAAGGCAGTAGCTTCCTTTATGGAGTCAAGCCTTCTCTTCCTTTTTTCCTATTGTCTTCCAGACCTGGATAGCCCAGGAGAGTCTGATCTCATCAGATCTTGAAAGCTAAGCAGGGTTGGCCTTGGTTAGAAAATGGATGGGAGACCTCCAGCGAAGACCAGGGCTGCAGAGGCAGGCAATGGCAAACCATCTCTGTTAGTCTCTTGCCATGAAAACCTCACCGGGCCGGGGGGGGGGGTGTCACCATAAGTCAACTATGACTTGAGGGCAGGATTTTATCCATCAATTGGATTCAGGTTGCAGAAGTCTGAAACTGGGCAGAAATCTCAGAACCCACCTACTTACCATGACCAGAGATTGAATGATCCTCCACAAATTTGGCTTGGTTTTTGAGAATTACACCAGGCACAATATGCCCTGACCTGGATAGCCTAGGTGAGCCTGTTCTCATCAGATCTTGGAAGCTAAGCAGAGTCGACCTTGCTTAGTAATTGGATAGAGCCCTCCAAGGAAGACCAAGGTTGCAGAGGCAGGCAATGGCAAACTACCTCTGTTAGTCTCTTGCCCTGAAAAGCCCGCTAGGGAAGAGGGCACTCTCTACCACCACACCAGGCACCACATGAGATCAGTAGTGGAAGAGGGGGAGAAATCACTGGTAAATGGACTCCACCCTCAACAGAGATGAGGAAAGAATTTTAAAGGAGTCATTTAAGACCACTTGTTGAATGCTTTTTAAGGATAACGCGGGATGCCACAATTCGCTGCCAAACCATAAGCCAATCAAGGATATCATGGCTGTATCCAAGGCAGTCACATGTAATGGCACATTCTGGAGGAGGTAAACACCCGCTTGGAAAGTAATGCCTGGAGTTGAGAGTGACTCAGCACTTCTATGCTGACAACAAAGACAGCCGGTCGTGTCCTTAAGCTTCTGTTTAATAAGATTACTTGATTGCTTGTTACCTGGAGCTCTTCTGGCTGCCATAAACGGTTATGTTCTTGCAAAAAAAAAAAAAGTCGTTTGGTTGGAGTGCTGCATCCCTTATTCATTCTGGTTCTGAAAGGCTGGGCAATCGCTCCTCTTCATAAAATAAAGAGCCCTGTTTGAAGCAACAATTGGACTTGGGCCGTGCAGAGTTAGCCAACTACCTCCCAGGAGCAGGAAAGTTTCGAGCGCAGTGTAGCAGAAATCATCGCTGCCCCCTCCGCATTGCTACAGCAGCTGACCAAATGGCTACACACAGACACGCTCCTATATCTGCTGCAACAGAGGTTGTAGACGGGCATGCTTCAGCCTGTTGATGGGACGGATGAGACCTTTGTCAACAGTGGCAGGAGCAGCTGTGAGATGGCTAGAAAATAATAATAATAATAATGCCATTCGATTTATATACTACCCTTCAGGACAACTTAATGCTCACTCAGATCGGTTTACGAAGTGTTGTTATTATTATCTCCACAACTATCACCCTGTGAGGTGAGCGGGGCTGAGAGAAGCTGTGACTGACCCAAGGTCACCCAGCTGGCTTCAAGCAGAGGAGTGGGGAATAAAACCTGGCTCTCCATATTAGAGTCCTGCCACTCTTAACCACTACACCAAACTGGCTTTCCAGTTGCAAGGAAAAGCAAATCTGGCTGATGGGTGTTGTGCTGTCTGGGGCTGTCCAAATGGCCAAACAGCCAAACTAGGTTTAAGGAGCGTCAGTAGGGTATAGTGGCTAGAGTGATGAACTAGGATGTGGGTGACCCAGGTTCGAATCCCCACTCTGCCACAGAAGCTTGCTGGGTGACTTTGGGCCTCTCACAAACTCTCAGGCTAACCTACCTCACAGGTTGGATTAATTGGGGAGAGGAGACTGATGTAAGCTGCTTTGGATCTCCATTGGAGAGAAAGGCAAGGTATAAATGAAATGAAATAAATAAAAAATAATTATAAAGCGGGATGAGCGGGTTCCTGCAGTTCTATTCTACCAAGGGATCGTTCCTGCTCCATTTTTAGAGATTCATTCTGAAGCTCTTCTGTGGTAGCTCACAACTTTGGATGGAGCAGAGCACCAGGAGCGGAAAGAGAGCCTTGATTCTCCTTTTGCCTTTTCTTCCTTTGTACCCCTTGCCCTCTTTGGGTGCCTGCAGAGAGGTAAATTTTCCGATCCAGGCTCTTTGAGATGGCACATGAACTGCTTCTGAGAGCCCTGAGCTTTGCACTTCAGAAACTCCCTCTATATGCCAAGTTTGAATCTCAGACTTGGTTGGCCCACTTATCAGATGTTCCGTAGAATGGGTTCCGATCTGATGGGCAGTCCAGGGCCATTTCCACACAGCTGGTTTTTCCCTTCCTTTGCCCTTTTTTTGCGTGTGTTTTGCTGAGTCACTCTGAAAACACAGCCTCCACACACACTCCCCCAAAGTGCTTACCTTGCAGTTTGGGAGGAGAGATCGGACACTTTCGTCATCATAGCCTGCCTTCCTTTCAAACGTTGTTTTTACTCTGCACATGTGCAATTGCATGCTGAGAGCTTTGGAGGAGGAGCTAGGCTGTGATAGAACGATTTCTCAGAGTGCTTTAACCATTCACAATCCCCAGAATGCAGAAGAAGTGCTCCATCAGCCCATGGCAAAAGAAAAGACCATGGAAAGTGCGGTCTCAGAAAAAGCGCCGAAAAAATGGAAACCAAACAGCCTGCAAGCATTTCACAAATGGAGACGTCTGGAATCATGGGTAAAGCCACCAGTGTTCCTTGATGGCCCGTCCCTATAAGGACGTGTGGAAACGGCCCCAAGTGGAGGTCCTATCTTGATTGCAAAATCTGACCTATTTGGATCTCACAACCAACCACTTTTCAAGACAATGGGTTGGATCCCACAGAAGATTTCTGCACACATAACCATGTTTGCCTAAGCAGAAACACTAAATTGACTCCTGGCTGTCTATCATGTCTGCAGGCACAAGGCATTTCTTCTGATTACAGTTTCAGAACTAAATCAAATGAAACCATGCGAGCCATCTGTTGCTTGTTCCATTGCTCCATATGCACATCGCTATGTCATGAACATTTATATTAAAGAGCTGTGTCTTGCTGCAGCCTGTGTGCTGTTGCTTGCACAAGCGGAACTGTGCTAAGCTCAGTTTCCTTTCTACTCGCGCCACGCTGGATCGCAATCCTAGACAGAGGAACCTAGCAAAGCACTAAAGCCATATTTCACATTGGATTCGGTGAGAGAGGAGAGCTAAAAGGATGGCGTTTTTTGGTTGAGAAAGCAACGGAATAGTATCATTGGCCAGCTGCCAAAATAAGACAAGTGTTGTGGGGAAGGGGCTGTGGCTCAGAGGTAATAATAATAATTGTGCTTATGTGCTGCTCTTCTAGACAGATTAGTGCCCCACTCAGAGAGACAAACAGTGTTATTATTATCCCCACAATACAATTGGGGAGTGCTTTACCCAAGGCCACCTGCTGAGCTCATGGCAGTCATGGGAGTCAAACCAGCAGAGTGCTGATTTGCAGCCCAACCACTTAACCACTATGCTACTGTAGCACCCTTATAATAATAACTGCACTTATATACTGCTCTTCTACACAGATTAGTGCCACACTCAGAGTGGTCAACAAGTCAGTGTGTTATTGTCCCCACAAATCAGCTGGGGAGCTGGGCTAACTGGCTTACCCAAGTCCACCTGGAGAGCTCATGGCAGGAGTGGGAGTCGAACTAGCAGAGTACTGATTGGCAACCCAACCACCAAACCACTCTGCTACAGCAGCTCCTGCTTGCAATGCAGAATTCCCCAGATTCAGTCCCCAGCATCTCCACTGGAAAGGATCAGGTAATAGGTGATGTGAATGATCCCTACCAGGCGCCCTGGAGAGCTGCTACCAGTCCAAATAGACAGTACTGACCCTGATCAGCCAATGATCTGATTGACTTTAAGGCAGCTTCATGAGTGTGTGTGTGTGAGAGAGAGAGAGAGAAGAGCAAGAGAGAGAATCTGGCAATACTTTATTCTGTACTGTCTTCACTGAACTTGCTGTTGCATCTTTTGTGAACAAAATTGAAGGGCTGGCTGGCAAATTCAGAACAGTGCTGTCTGGGCCATGCCACTTCAGACTGTCATTGGGAGATTACATACTCAAATACCGCCCTATCAAAAAGAATGAGCTCCCTGCAATTAGAGAGCTTGTATTTCAGGAGGAAGCCAAGCTAGAATCTTAGTTCTTGATGTGCTGGATCTCTACATACCCAACTGCTGCTTGGTGGCATAGAACATCTCCTAGAAATAAGGAAGGTGTTATTGATAGGCAAGTGTGGACCCTGCTCCTTTCTTTCTAGGGAAACTGCTGTCCTATTTTCTCAGATATCTAAAGTGTCTAAGCTGTGCTTTTAGCAGCGTTGGGCATAAATCAGATACATATCCAAATGTAATATTAAGAAAATTCAATTCCCTTCTAAATTAACTAATATTTTATTTACAGATCATGAGCGTTTGTAGGCTATTATCTACTTCATCAGATGCTGGCGGGACTGAAGGGTGCAAATTGGGGAAATCTGGGGGTGGAATGCTTATGCAAGAGTTCTGGGAAGGGCAGTCATTGATGAAGACGGTGCATGGGGGGTGGAAATCAAGCGTGCAAAGATAATGTTACTTCTAAAGTTAATAGCGGGAGGAGAAACTAATTCCTCTTTAGTCCTAGAAGAGCAGAGTCAAATTTATGATGAATTTCTGGTTTGACCACCTCATGTTCCATCTCTCTACCTGAACACGGCTGTGTGAGGGTACCTGCTCCGATAAAATGACAGCTTGGTGTAGTGGTTAGAATGTTGGACTAAGATCTGAGAGGCCGCTCTGCCCATGGAAGCTCACTGGGTGACCTTGAGCCAGTCACACTCTTTCAACCTTTCATACCTCACAGGATTGTTGTGAAAATGAAACGGACAAGGGGAGAATGATACTTTAAGCCACTTTGGATTCCTGTTGGGCAGAAAAGCTGGGTATAAGCTTATAAATTAAGAAAGAAAGTTAAAATGTCCACCGGCCGGCTTTTAAGTGGGTACTAGATCAAATCAAGCCTGAATTCTCCCTAGAAGCTAAAATGACCAAACTGAGGCTATTGTACTTTGGTCCGATCATGAGAAGACAAGATTCTCTGGAAAAGTCAATCATGCTAGGAAAAATGGAAGGCAGTAGGAAAAGAGGAAGACCTAAAATGAGATGGCTTGACTCAATAAAAGAAGCCACGTCCTCCAGTTTGCAAGATCTGAGCAAGTCTTGTTAATGATAGGATGTTTTGGAGGTCTTTCATTCATAGGGTTGTCATGGGTCAGAGGACCAGGACTACAGAGGCAGGCAATGGCAAACCACCTCTGTTAGTCTCTTGCCATGAGTACCCCACCAGGGGTCGCCAGAAGTCAGGTATGACATGAGGGCTCTCTCCACCACCATTCTTAGCAGTATACTGGATACCAAGGATATCCAAGTCACGCTCTGAGAACAGCTGGAGGGAGGGAGACAGAATGGTTGGCACAAGAGGGAAAGAGGATGTCCAAGGAAGCTGGAGAATGCTGGGATGAAAGTGCTTTCTCAGAGCCAAGCTACAAGTGATGCCTGACACAGGTTGGACACTTGTCAGCTTCCCTCAAGTTTTGATGGGAAATGTAGGCATCCTGGTCTTGCAGCTTGGCTCTCCGATTGCTGTCCAATGGACTTTTCAACTGTCACTTGTCCAATATTCCACCAAGCTGCCTACATTTCCCATCAAAACTTGAGGGAAGCTGGCAAGTGTCCAACCAGTGTCAGGCATCACTTGTAGTTTGGCTCTCCGCCATCAGAGTGCCCCAAGTGTCTGCTTGTGCCAGGAACAGAATCAGACCCTTGGGTGGAGCTGTCTTGTATGCCACAAATGAGCAGGTCACCCAGCATGGCTGCGGAAGGTGCTTTATTTTTATTTTGATGCGAGTATTCAAACATATCCTGCAGCCTGATGTGGTATAGTCACAGAAAGCCTATACCACATAACTAATCTGAATGTGCAGACAGGTTTGGGGGGTCATTTCGAAGGCTCACTAACTCAGGTCTGCATGCAGCCCATCAGAGTTTCAATCAAGGTTTACATCGCCACTCGGCACAGATGGATAAATGGTGTTGTGGTGGTGGTACACTTGCTCTGCATGCAGAAGGTTCCAGGTTCAACCCCTGGCACCCCCAATTAAAAGAACCAGGCAGCTGGTGATGTGAAAGATCTCTGCCTGAGACCCTAAAGAGCTTTTGCCAGTCTGAGCAGGCAATACTGACCTTGATGGACCGAGGGTCTGATCCAGTATAAGGCAGATTCATGTATGTTCCAGGGTCTTCTGAGACCCTGGAGAGTCATTCCCAGTCGGGCCAATTTTATTGTTTATTTCGATATTAACACACCGCTTTTAGATATTGGTGAAGAGTGCCCTCAAGTCATAACCGACTTATGGCGACCCCCCCCCTCCCCGGAGGAGTTTTCATGGCAAGAGACTAGCAGAGGTGGTTTGCCATTGCCTGCCTGTGCAACCCTGGTCTTTCTTCAAAATCTCCCATCCAATTACTAACCAAGGCCGACCCTGTTTAGCTTCTGAGATCTGATGAGATCAGGCTCACCTGGGCTATACAGGTCAAGGTGCTTTTAGATATTAATACACTGCTTTTCTCTCTCCTCACAACAACCCTTTGAGGTTGGTTAGGCTATGAGAGACTGATTGGCCCAAGGGCACCTGCTGAGCTTCTTTGGCAGAGTGGAAATTTGAACCCAGGTCTCCCAAAGAGTTGCCAGCTCCAGGTTGGGAAATTCTTAAAAGATTCTGGCAATGAAGCTTGTAGAGGGTGGAGTTTGGGGCAGGGAGGGACCTCATTGGGGTATAGAATAATACAGTCTACCCTCCAAAGCAGTCATTTTCTCCAAGGGAACTAATCTCTATGGCATGGAGAATAGTTGTAATTCTGGGAAATCTCCCACTACTACCTGGAGGCTGGCAAACTTAAGATCCTAGCCTGATGCTCTAACCAATACATCACACTGTCTGACTCAGTATGAGGCTGATTTATATGTACTTTTGTGAGTTTAGTAGCCAGGTTTTAGAGTCTTGAATGCACAGTTTCCTTTGCTGACATAGATTAAAAGAGGGCAGGGAATGATGACTTTTTAAGTAAAGAGAAGGAAGGAAAGCTACAGGCCAGACCTCCAAAGAACTGCCTACAGAAAAAAAAGAAAACAAGCAATAGGTAGATATTTGGAGGTCTGGCCTGTGGGCTTCCTTTCTACTTGACATTAAGATCACGTCCTTCTCTTTTTTGGGGGGGGGGGTGACCTTTTAAGTAAGACATTAGCATTTGAGCCCGTTTTCACATTGATCCCATTTTAAACTTGTTTTAAACTTTTATTTTTGTTGAGACATAAACGATCCTTATGCGGAAAAGCAGTTGCTCAAATGCGTGGAGTTCTAATGCTCCTCTTTTCGGTTTGTGCCCAGAGGCTTTGCCCATGCCATGATAAATCTGTTTGTTTTGGTACTTGTTGAGGAGCCCTTGAATTATTAAAAGAGGAGAAAAAGACTTGTGCTTTTCTTTCATTGCTCCTGTGTTTATAGCTAGGTAAGGGAAAGCAAACAAAATAAAGTGTTTGTGTGGAAGGGAAATCTTTGAGGAAATCATTTGAGGAAATCTTTGTGTGTCAAGTGCCATCAAGTCACAGACAGTGTATGATGACCCCGTAGGGTTTTCAAGGTGAGATATGAACGGGGTGGTTTGCCATTGCCAGCTTCTGTGTAGCGACCCTGGACTTCTTTGATGGTTTTCCAGGGCTGACCTTGCTTTGCTTCTGGAAGCTTAAGCTAGCCTGGGCCATCCAGATCAGGGCAAGGAATTCTTCCAGAATTTCTATTTACTAATCTCCCCTGTGCATTGTCTTTTCTGTAAGGAGCTCGGGCTGTCATGTGTGGCTCCCCCTTCCTCCTCAGAACAACACTGCAAGGTAGGTCAGGTTGAGAGAAAGTGACGGACCCAAGGTATGCTTAATAGTATGTTTAATGGCAAGGGGGAATAGAAGTCAGGACTCCAGATGCTAGCTTGATCCTCTAACCACCACAACAGAGTCTCTCATGTTCCATTTTTTTTTGTAAAATCTTTATTGTTATATTCCAAGAAAAAAAACCCGTCACCACAACACCCGTGTAGGGACAGCCAGGTGGTAGCTACATAAATATTATTCCATACCATATTGTATCATATTCACAATTACTCCCAATACAACTCTATTGCCCTATACATCATTCCACATAACCTTACAATCAAATATACTTCTCAATTTCCTATTAACTGACTAATCACCCCAAATTGTTGAAACGATTCTAAATACCTCACTATCCTTCTAAACCAATTCTCCTCTTGTTCACTAACCTTTAACCCATTCATTCTATGTATCTTCATCGTAAGGTACTCTAAAACTATTATATTATTCATTTTATCCCTCCAGTGATTAATCATCAATTCCTCAGCTTCTTTCCAATTCCTTGCTATCACCTGTCTTGCTGCTACTAACATCAAATTTATCCACTTAGATTCCTCTCTTGACCTTAACCCTATTCCATCCAAATTAATAAGTGCCATTGCTTTAGATATTCTTACCCTTCCTCCCACTATCCTCGACATTTCCAACCCAATCTGATCCCAGAATTTCTTTACTAAGGGACAATCCCACCACATGTGACTGAACGTTCCCAATTCTCCACACTTCCTCTCAGGTTCCATTTTAACTCCAGTCTCCATCCTGGGTAGGGTTGCCAGCCTCCAGGAGGTGGCTGGAGATCTCCTGGTATTATAACTGATCTCCAGGCCATAGAGATCAGCTCACTTGGAGAAAATAGCTGCTATGGAGGGTGGACTCTGTGGAATTACACTTTGCTGAGCTCCTTTCTCTCTCCAAACCCTGCCATCTCCAGGCTTCACCCCCCCCCCAAATCTCTAGGAAATTTCCTACTTGGAGTTGGCAACCTTAATCCTGGGGACACATAAGCAACGGATGTGTAAAGGCTTCAGTTATGACATGTGCTCCTCAATCTGCTTTATTTTTTTATTTTTTTATTTATATTTCAATTTATATACCGCCCATCCCCAGGGGCTCTGGGCAGTGAACAGTTAAAATCGATAAAAACAAGAACTAAAATCAATATACAAACAATAAAACAAATTAACAAACTGCAGTGGTGGGGAGAACCCTCCCCCACCCCAAAGGTGCTCAGAAGCAAAATCTACTTCCTCCCGTGAAGAAACCGTCAAGGCCCATTTAGCACAGAATACTGGGTTGGAACCACCCTAAATCAGTGATCTCGAGGGATTTCCTGGCGTCCATTTCTTTCTTCCTCAAAGCGGCTCTTCCCCAAGGTGAAGAGTCAACCTAGCTTTCCTCCATCTCAGTGGAGCAGGAGAACCCAGAAACCACTGACTTCATAGTAGAAGAATGCTTGGCTCTCAGCCCCAACATTTTGTGACTGGCCCAAGGACCCCATGGCAGCCATTTTGTGGTGGCACCCATTCCCCGTTCTTAATATTCTAAAAGTGCCCACAGGTTTAATAAGATTGGAGAGACCCCTGGTCCAGAGCCACATGTAGCTCTTTGATATGCCACCTGTGGTACTTCTATGAACATGGCTCGCCATGAGCCACACAGTGAGTTCCACTGCTTTATCTGCTGTGCCACTCTGGCTCACAAATCCTCTCCTAAGATCCACGAACACCAAATTCCATGCATACCGTGCCCATTCACTTCAACTGAGGGGCCGATCCAGACATACATGCTCCTTTCATGGGCAAATCAAACTCTTCTATTTAAATGGAAGGCAAACTTCTCGGTCGGGGGAGTGCACACGTATGTTGGAACTCTTGGGTTTGTGTGTGATCTTGAGTAGAGATGGGCATGAACAGAAAAAAACCGAACATGATGTTCGTTGTTTGTTGCCATCCATGAACAGGGACTCGCGAACAACCACGAACATGGCCCTGTTTATGAACATGTTCGTGGTTGGCTGTTCGTGGGGGCCAGCAGGCTCTCCTCCAGCCATCATCCAAGTCAAGATCCCTACTGCACCACTCCCAGAAACCTGACCTGAGCAGGCAGCAGGAAAGGTACCAATAATAAATAATAGCTTGGCCCAGAGCCTGGCAGCAGCCCGGGAACTTGAAGGAGTAGATCCCTATCCCACCGCACACAAAGGAAATTCAAGCTCCAATGCACTCTCTCTGTCAAAATGCCAGCAGCAGCTGTCTCCCTCTCCATTGTCTGCAAAGCCAGAGCTGGGAGCCCCCTCCCCCCTGGTCTTTGCTCCCTTGTAACAAATTTGGAGCTCCACACTTGAAAGGAAGACCTGCTTATCAAGCTAAATTGGGCTTAGATTGGGGTTTCCAGGGCAACAGCAGGAGTTCAGACAGAGTTCAGACAATCCCTGCCTCTGGTTGCCAAGGGAATTGATTGCAGGTGCCAGACTGTCTGGCTTGACGAACAGCAACGAACAGCTTCCTGACCCCAAAGTGGTGATCGGCATTACCCTGGGCATGTAAGAAGGCACACAAGAACTAAGCACTGATGTAACCCTTCCTGCCCTCCCTCTCATTTTTATATTTATGCCATATTTATGCCAGACTGGCTTGACGAACAGCAACGAACAGCAACGAATGAGGCTTGCAACGATCACCTGTTCGTTTAGAATGGGGCCTCACGAACAGCTTGTTTGCGAACAACAGATTTGGCTGTTCGTAGCTTTTTTTTGTTCGTATTGCTGTTCATGCCCATCTCTAATCTTGAGACAGCCAATATTTTCCAACTAACAATGGACGCAGTTCAGACAAAGTTAAGCATTTCTACCCATTCATTGCAATGGGAACGTTAGAAAACCTTGATGGAATGCAAAGGGGCTTAAGTTTGGTGGGAGATTGATTCAGAGCATTACAGATGGCCCCTCCCCTTTAAAACCCTGTGTATTTTTAGAGCAAGACCACATAGATGCTGTACTTTAGAATTGTCTTTTATTGATTTCCCCCCAGGATTTTATGTCTGGAAATGGAAAAATACTATAATTGCCAATAAGCAAGTTGCATGACTATAACGGAAGGGGAAATGCACAGAGGAAAATACTATATTGCATTGCATTGAGCTGCTGCTGTTTATAAATCCTCTTGCAATGAGAAACTTGGGAGAGCCTTGCTTGGTTAGCTCCTGCAGTCCTGACGCTGGCTGGTCATCAGCATGCTGACTGCACCTTTGATTATGAAGATACTGCACAGGTGCTCGGCCAAAGGATGGGTTCTCATAGCATAATATTTTTATCATCTCAAAATATTTTTCCAGTCACTTGGAGTTTAATTCACATCTCTGAATTTGTTAACAGTTTAATGGCATTTTAATCATAGAATCATAAGGCTGGAAGGGACCTCCAGGGTCATCTAGTCCAACCCCCTGCACAATGCAGGAAATTCACAACTAGCTCCCCCTCACACCCCCAGTGACCCCTGCTCCATGCCCAGAAGATGGCAAAACACCTCCAGGATCCCTGGCCAATCTGGCCTGGGGGAAGTTGCTTCCTGACCCCCAAGTGGCGATCGGCATTACCCTGGGCAGTTAAAAAGGCGCACAAGAACTAAGCATTGATGTAACCAGGGCTCATTTCAAGGGGGAATGCACAGGAACTCAGTTCCGGCAGTTCCCCAAAGAGGTCACATGTCAGGTGGTCCCACCCACCGGACACTTGGCCATTTTGGGTCCGTTTCAGCCTGGATTGGGGCCGAAACGGCCTGGATCGGGCCTCTGACAGGTGGTGGATCACTCTTCCGCTCATCAGTGGCCTGATTCTGACCATTTTGGTCCCCTTTTTAGCCATTTTCAGCCCCCTTTTGCCATTTTGGGCCCAATTTCGGCCCTGAATGGCTAGGATTGGGTCCAAAACAGCCAGGATAGGTGATGTCAGGGTGTGTGGCATATGCAAATCAGTTATACTAATGAGTCATGCTAATGAGTTTCCCCCACTCTTTTTCTACGAAATGACCCCTGGGTGTAACCCTTCCTGCCCTCCCTCTCATTTTTATGTCTAGGTTCACAGAATCAGCATTGCTATCAAATGGCCATCTAGCCTCTGCTTAAAAACCTCCAAAGGAGAGCCAACCACCTCCCGAGGAAGCCTGTGCTACTGAGGGACCACTTGGTCAGGAAGTTCTTCATAATGTTTAGCCGAAAACTCTTTGGATTAATTTCAACCCATTGGTTCATCCGTAGACATTATTTAGGCAATGATCAACTTGTTCTAGTTGGTTTATGGACCTGTGTTGAATCACAGATTGAGTTCTCCATCACAAGGAGATTCACCCAGAGGGTGGAATGATCTAGTCATCAGTGGAGCAGGTCTAGCATCCAGGTTTGAATGCTCTCAAGTCTGGCCCCAACAGGTGGAGTCAGCAGGTATCTGGGACAACAGGGGAAGTACATACTAAAACCTTGGTCTTCAGCCAATAATAATTGGGCGTACGTACTGCTCTTCAGTACAGATTAGTGCCCCACTCAGAGCAGTGAATGCAGTCAGTGTTATCATCATCCCCACAATGCAGCTGGAGAGCTGGGGCTGAGAGGAGTGACTTACCCAAGGCCACCTGCTGAGCTCATGGCAGTAGTGGGATTCGAACCAGCAGTGTGCTGATTTGCAGACCTCCATCTGCTGGATCATAAGCCATTATAGAGCCAACATATTTTTGTGAGTTTTCAGAAAGGCTTGCTGTTAGTGCCTATGCCTAGAGTGAAGGGGCTGTGAAATGCCAGAAGGGAAACTTCAGCTCATTATAACTTCTCCAGGTCCAAGCCCGCCTCTGGAAGGCAGCTCCTGCCCATTTCCATTTCTTGCTGCCCTCTGGTTGCAATCCCAGACAGTTTTAGACTGGAGAGGTGAAAATGACAGAGCCTCCAGGGAGGCAAAGATGAAATTAACAAACCCTCTGAGGAGCGATTGCCGCCAACGCTGTCTTTTTAAACTATACTTCCCAGCTAACATTGCATCTCCCTACACTTGATGAACGTGCACTGAGGCGTCTCATGTAGAGAGACTGTGAGACTTCAAGATAACCTGCTCAGCAAAACTGAGGACGGAGCTCAACAGTCCTTTATGGATTCGAAAACGTAACTCACAATTTCCAGAACTCCTGGTTACCAAGGAAGCTTCTTGTGATGGCAGCTATAAATTGCCCGGGCCTTCATGCTGCAAGGCTGTGACAGTTTCTTTTACAATTTCCTCCAACCACATTATTCTTTGCCAGTTACATCCTTGCAACAACATTTCAGAGGTGGTGAACAAAGTGGAGCCGGGGCTGTCAGATACAGCTATAAACTTGAGTGCAATCACCGACGCAAATTGCTGTGCTCCAGCCTATCGCTGCTTAATCCAAGGTAAGCAATCACTGCCTACTTGCTATCTTATGATTAACCTCCTTCTCTGTGGGCAAACTTTGCACACCCAAACAAAACATTTGTTACGTGGGGGGAAGGGCATACTTTAAGAAGATTAGGAAGGAAAAACACGCTTCATGCTGTCAAATGATCAGTCCACAATCCTACTGGCGTGTGGGTGAGGAACAATGGTTTATAAGGAGCACGTTGAGATGTGTGTTACATTAACTATGGATCGAAGGCGTGGGCCCACCACCTCCACCCTCCTGCTTAGAAAAATCAGTCCGACGCTACTGGCCTGAAGGGTTGCTAGCCTCAGGCACAGTTGAAGATTTCCCAGAATTACAATTAATCTTCAGACTACAGAGAGCAGTTCCTCTGGAGAAAATGCTCACCGTGACATCAAATCTCTGCTGAACTCCCTCCCGAAACTGTGCCTTCCTCTGGCTCAGTCCCCAAATCTCCAGGAATTTTTCAACTCAAAGGTGACAACCCTAATTGGCTATCACTCCCAACTTGACTCTGAAAGAATGGAAATAAAGCTATACGTTGGATTCAAGTGTGTACATTGACTTTTCTCTTCCAGTTCATCCTCGTTATGATCCTAAAAGAGGAGAGTTAATCAATATATATCTATTTCAGAACCGTGCCATAGAGGAAATGATGGATAAAGCTGCAAAATGGAGCTGGGGACACACAGGGAGGGAGATTTCTGTACAAACTTGGAGGAAGTCCTAAGGTTGCAGAAAAATCTTATATTAAAAATACAGCAGGGGGTTAAAGCCCCCCAAATAACAAACAATGCTTGTAGTAGGGCTGGCAGGTCCTCAGGGCTTAAACTAGGGGATGGGAGGGGAGGTTGTGGGTGCATCAGGAGTACTTACCCTCGGTGCATGTGCGCAGTTCATGCATGCTGTGGAGCATTTCTGTGTCATGCTAGGAATGACATCATTCCCGGTGCAACATGGAAACGATGGGTCATGCCAAGGGCTGATTTGGAAAAAATTGGCCCCCAATCTAGGGTTGGGGCCGATTTTTACCAAATTGGCCTTGGAGCAATGTGAATGTGCTCCAGAGTGTGTGGGACTGCATTCCGGGGGGCGGGGGTTGTTGACCAGCTCCTGTGCCTTTTCCCTCCCCCAGCCAGGTGAGATGCAGTGGGGAGCAGAGACTCGGAGTTGGGGGTCCCCTGTCCCCACTGGGGGAATGGGATCCCTAACTTGTGACTTAAAGAAAGTATTCTTAGTGGCTGGAATTCTTAGTGGCCACAACAATATTGGCAAGCCTTCCAAGCCTTGGTTTCTGTAAAGCAAAAGTGTGCAGAGAGAAGCAGGAGTGTACTGCGGGGCTGAAACAGTCCTAGAAAAGGTCCCCCCCCCCCACTATCATTTCCCCTGACCAGTGATATGCCCAACAGTTACGACTGGAAATTTAATACCCACACAACTTGGCCTGGCCTCGTGCTGCCAGCCACCATGCAACTCAGGCCAGCCCAGCGCCAGCTACTGTATCACTGGGCCTGGCTACAGTGTAGCCCAACCCAGTGCTGGCTACTACACAGCTTGGCTGGACTTTCCCTAGGGAAAAGCTGTTGGGGTAGTAAATGAGTGAAAGCTGAAAACGCAGGGGCAGATAAAGGTAGGTTGGTGGGCAGGAAGGAAAGACAAAAGCCAGACTGATAGCACTGGGCCTGGAACTGGTGGTGTGAAATGAAGAAGAGAGGCCCTTGGGCTTGGCAGTGGCCACCACGACACTACTGGGGCTAGTACCAGCCACAGCCCCCATGCCACTGGGTCCAGTCTAGCCCAGCGCCTGCCTCAGCATCATTGGGCTGCCATTGGCCCCGCAATGGAGGCTACCAGGTAGCTGTTCTCAGCTCTGCACGGGCAGCCACCATGCAACTTGGCCAGACTTTTCCCAGGGAGAGGCTGTCAGGGGTAGGGAATGAGGGAAGACACCAGGCAGATACAGGCAGGCCAGCTAGTGAGTGGGAAGGAGAAAAAGAAGCAGGAAAAGGCCTATGAGTGCTGCTAGGGAAGGGGGAATATTTATTTATCCATGGAATGTCCTAACGGTTGATCAGGTTGTATTTTGCTCAGTGAATGTCCTCGATGTTGGTTATGTCGTATTGATTTGCACTGTGTAATCCGTGTTGGATCTCAGTGAGAAAGGTGGACAATAAATAAATAAATAACTGGCATAAAAAGTATGCATGGGTAAATTGTGCCCCTGCTGTTAATCTCCTTGCATTGTGTTTGTTCTGCGTTTGCCAGGGCCGTATTAACAGAAGGCTGGGCCCCTAGGCTTTCAGGTATTTCTGGCCCACTCCGGCACTTCAATTTTTCACCCCACTACGGCTGACAGCCTGAACTTGGTACGGTAGATACTGGACCGCAGTATATAGCCCTATATCCATTTTGAGGGTCTTCTGAACAGGGGTCATTTCGTAGAAAAAGAGCTGGAGGAACTCATTAGCATAACTTATTAGCATATGCCACGCCCCTTGACATCACCAGAAATGTGTCATTGGCATAACTGATTTGCATATGCCACACCCCCTGACATCACTAGTGCCAAAATTGAGCCCAAAATGGCAAAAGGGGGCTGAAAATGGCCAAAAAGGGGCCCAAAATGGTCAGGATTGGGCCACTGCTGAGCGAGAGAGTGATCCACCACCTGTCAGAGGCCCGATCTGGGCCATTTCGGCCCCAATCCAGGATGAAACAGGCCCAAAATGGCTGAGAGTCAGGTGGGCGAGGCCACCTGACATGTCACCTCTTTGGGGAACTGCCGGAACTGTGTTCCTGCGTGTTCCCCTTCGAAATGAGCCCTGCTTCTGAAGAATTCTATTAACAATTTTAAAAAATATTTTATTGTGCGAGTAGAACTCCTCAGGAAAGCATATTTCGGGGGTATAATTGTTCAATATTGTAATATTTTGAAGTGAATAAATTTTTATTATTTATTAAAAATATATAATTTATGGATAATTGTTTTAATATAAGAGACAATTTGTTTCACTTCAATAAGGAAGCAGTTAATTATCTTATTAATAGAGGTTATATAAGAGAATCAATTAATTGTAATTTATGTGGGGGTACGCCTCAGCAAAAAAAAAATGGATGGGCCCCGAGTCCCTGCGGGGCCCCTGGGTTTCAGCCTAGTCTGCCTTATGAATAATACAGCTCTGACCTAGGCTTCGGCCTAGTCAGCCTTCTGAATAATACGGCCCTGACCTAGGCTTCGGCCTAGTCAGCCTTATGAATAATACGGCCCTGACCTCGACTTCGGCCTAGTCAGCCTTATGAATATGGCACTGACCTAGGCTTCGGCCTAGTCAGCCTTAAGAATAATACAGCCCTGGTGTTTGCTTAGTGATGACTTGGGAATCTGCTGGAGTCTGCTTGGCTTTGTGGTTGCTAATGACCAAGTCTGTTTGGGTGACAGCTTGATAGCTATTATCCCAGTTGTAGAACGAAAATGAGCCTCGTGGCACCTCGAAGACAAACAGATTGATGGCTGCATAAGCATTCATGGACACTTGGACAGATGCAAAAAATAGGTTCTCAGGCAGTAGAATTTATAAAGCTGTAGGGAAAGGATATGAACTGCACATGGTGAGATTTCTATGCAAATATCAAAAGCATGCAAGGTAGGTACAGAGAGGAATTGATCAAGTGGGTCGAGGGAGTGGACCCATCCTAGACAGAGGTGATGTTCATACTGGAATGCTTTTCAGGCTCTTGAAGGCCTCTAGGTCTAGGCTTTACTACTCTGCCTTGCCAAGTAGTAGAGACCAGGTAGGTGAAGACCTAAAGGGTGTTATCTAAGCTTGCATCTTTGAGCAACTAGGGTCAGATGTCCAGAAAAGGGCAAGAGGAAGCTTTCTTTTGCTGGTTACGGAGCAGGGCTGGCATCAGCATACCATGAGAGGGGGGGCAAGAAGGGTTACATCAGTGCTTAGTTCTCATGGCCCCTTCTTACACACCCAGGGTAATGCTGATCGCCCCTTTGGGGTCAAGAAGCAACTTTCCCCAAGCCAGTTTGTCTGGGGATCCTGACATCTTCTAGGCATGGAGTAGGGGGTCACTGGGGGTGTGGAGGGGAGGTACTTGTGAATGTCCTGCACTGTGCAGGAGGTTGGTCTAGATGATCCTGGAGGTCCCTTCCAACCCTATGATTCTATTCTATGAAATGGAGGCAGCTGTCAGTACCCAGGGTTTCTGGTGGGACAACTGACATCAACCTATCTGCCCACACACCTCCGCTGCTGCCCAACTGAGGAATATGGATTTGAAGAAAGGGATTTTATATACCATTTCTGTGCCTTTCCGTATTATATATACCAGTATTATATATACCATTTCAGTATTATATGCCTTGCACCTTTTCTATGCTCAGGAGCCATTGTAGTATTTGTAATGCAACCTGCAAGAGTATGACATTTGAAATAAGAAAATGAAAGAAGTATGTATGTTAAAACATGTTAAAACTCTGTAAGAACTGAGGGCTAAACAATATATTGCTTGTAGAGAGGCACCTGTAGAAATGTCACACAAATGCCTTTTGAAGAAACTGAGTAATGTAGCAAGCTAGGTCAGCCACCTGTGGCATTATCTCTCTCAAGGCTGCAAAAAGGGGAGAGAGGACAGATAAGTGGAGGAACATTCCTTTCCACCCACAGAAGATGTCCCTCCGAGGGGAACAGGCACAAGGACAAGATAAGGAACTGCAAATCTTGGAATTTCCCCAATTATGTAGCTGACCTAGACTTGCGTCTTCCAGTCAAACCAACCCTAGATACCTGTGTCAAAGACTACGAGCCAATAAGATAACAAATATTAGAATATTGTGATATTATTATAATGAACCTGAGGGTATAAATTGCTTTGCACTTCTATTGTAGCTTTGATGAGCTTTGGACACAAGGAGACCACCTACTCCTGTGTAAAAGGGCTCCTCCATTGTTTAAATTAAACAATCATATATTGCTTCATTCTACAGGACTCCGTGGTGTGTGTGTCTCTTATTGTGATTGGCGAGAGGGACACCTAAGGCACAAGTTTGTGCATAACACAACTGCTCATCCTTCTTCCCATACATGCTGGCAACCATTTTGCCATCCATGCTCCCACCTATAAGCACTGTCCAGGGAAAGGGCATGTGGGTGGTGCAGAAATCTATGAGCTTGGGTGCTGAGAGGGCCCGATAGGGGGGAGATACACAAGCACATGGGTTGGCAGGTGGGAAGGGGGGCATGAGTGGGGGACCTGGTGGGGACAGAGGAATGGAGGGGGACCTTGGGGACTCTCTGTCCAGCACCCCCCAAAATCTGGAACTGGCTGTGCCTGGGGAGTCACAGGTGGTGAGGTGATGCTACATGATAATGTACTTTATTCAGATATTTATATCCCCGTTTTCTACCGTGTGAGCACCCAAGGCAGCTTATAACATTGTTCTCTCACTGGGCTTGCCAACAGTGTGGAGGGGAAAAAAAAGTTATTTCCTTTAATATAGGCGTAATGGGATGTTATTTACTTGGCAATGCTATTTACCTCTGTGCCTTCCGCTGCTCATTTGTTGGGGTTTTAGCAAGCGTTATCCCTGCAGTCATGAAAGAGTCAAACTATTGTTTGTGTTTAGCTAGACATAACTAGTTTGCAAAGGATCAGTTAAGTGTCGAGTCACCATTGCAGCCCACCGGTTGGTTTTAAACCATCAAGATGTAGAGGCTAAGTTAGCTATTGTTTTCTTACCCATGTAACTCTTTTTACCCAAATATATAGTAAACCGCTTTTTTAGAAACTAAAACATGTATGCCTGTGCTACTTATTTCTGCTGTGCAAATTTAATCTCTCTACTACTACTAATTATCCAACACCTTTTCTACATGTTAAACACCTATTAAAGGGATAAGATATTTTTTCTCCAGATGGTTGGCAACCCTGTCTCCTGTTCTCCCTTTAGATGACAAGTCTTGTTCTGGAAGAACTGTTCTGTGTAGACAGATCAAGATGGGTAGCCATGATGGACTGTCTGTAGCAGTAGAAAAGAGCAAGAGTCCAGTAGCATCTATAAGACTAATCTGAAGAAGTGAGTTGTGACTCACAAAAGCTCAAACCCTACCACAAATTTTGTTAGTCTTCTAGGTGCTACTGGACTCTTGCTTTTTTTGTTCTGTGTCGATTGGTTAGCGATGCGAGAGGCTCCAAGACATCGGGGAGGGGGCTGTTAAGCCCAACTTCTTCTAATCGGAGAGTGTTTGTGGTGTCCCTAGGTGTAGAAGCTGAAAGAAGTAGATTGTGGTCTGCTTTTCCCAAGCAGTGCAGTCGTTGATGTGCATGTTTTAGGTTTGTAAAAATGAACTTGGTTCTGCCTTAACATGATTTCACACACCAGCAGCCAGTCTTTTGTGTGAAGTGGCTCTTACAGCTGGCTCCTACAGTCGACAGAATCAAAAGGTAAAACATTTCCTGGAGTTCAGATTACTGGGGATGTTGAAATGCTCCACTCTTGCCACCCCAAAAACCCACAACAAAATAAGATCTCGGATCAAAAAAAGAACTGTGTCAGGTAGAAAGATCTGGTCTAGGCTGGCATGGCTGGCAACTGGTGGGAGACTTACCTGGTGAGGGACGAGCCATGCCAGCAAAGTAATGATATCTCCGGCAACATGCTGACATCACTCCCCATGTACCGAGAAGTGATGTCAGCAGATGTGCTAGCATTTGGGCAAAACTCTGTGGTTTAACCATAGAGTTTTGTCCAAATGATAGAGTGCCCCCAGCAATGTGCTGATGATGTCACTTCCAGGCACCTGAGAATGATGTCAGCGCATTGGGATGCAGCTCATCAGTCTCCCCCCCATTTCCCTGCCATTTTCTTCCTTCTGCGTACTGAGCAGTGGCAGAAATCATTCTCTGGTGGGAGGGCAATCTCCTTCCACCAGTTGGAACATGAGTAACCTGATCCAGTCTCATTTTCTCTCTGACATGCTAGTTTTCAGCCTGTGTAGACATCCCTTTTGTTGAATCCTGCTGGGCTGTTCTTCTGTCCAAGTTCCAAAGAAACGCCATCAATTTCCATTTTTATCTTCTGTTAACTAGATATACAGGCCAAAACATAATTATGACACCTGAATGACATCAGCATCATCATAAGAGTAATTTTTAGCATGTTCCTTGTGGGTCCAGCCAGATATTTCTTGTTATGTGTGAAGCAGAGACCTTTCATAAATTAACATTCCAGCTGACAAGCATATTACATTCTATCTAGATGGAGATGGCAGAAAATGACACTGTGCCATCATTGGCAACAAAGCAAAACACAAAGCGGGAAGGTTTTCTCTCTCCTTCACCCCCAAAGAATCTGGCAAGTCTTCAATACAAACACTGATATCTCATCTCATTTCAGACACCCTTTAGGTAATTGAAGGGGAAAAAAAGACTTCCAGGTGACATTAAATTGGGAGGAAAAGTAATTAAGGGAGAACAATACTCCTGGACACCAAAAAGATCTTAGATCATTTAAGTAATTGGGCACAAGGATGACAAAGAGAACTCGGTGTGGATAAATGTGGGATAATGAGTCTTGGGCTCGGAATACAAAGAGGAGGCATGTAAATGAGGCAGGTTTCATTGCATATTAAATAGCCAAGAGATAGAGCCCATTGGAAGGCCTACGAAGTGGAGGCCATAGTGACAAAGGAACGTAATTTCTCTGCAACCATTGTATCTGCTGGTTTGTGACCATCCCAGTTGTTTACGGCACCTTAACATCTTCTGACTCCTAAATCTGAACCTTTACTGGCAAAAAGACAGACAATTAGCTGCGACACTTTTGCAAAGTATTTTGCTGATAAAATAGCTCAAATATGCTCTGCACTGGAGGACAGCTGTCACATAGGAGAAGTGGAAGGACTGCTTAATGCTCTGGCTGGCCCATTTATGGATCATTTTGACCCATTGAATATTGACAGTATTCTGGCATCTATGAAGACCACTACTTTTGCACTAGATCTTTGCCCATCTTGGCTGTTAAAATCTTGTAAAGAATACATAATAGAGTCCTTGATGTCTATCATACATCAGTCTCTAACCCAGGGCACCTTCCCTCGGCCACTCAAAGAGGCAGTCATCCACCTCTGAAAAATCCATCCCTAGACAAAATGATGTGGCCAATTATGGTCCATTCTGTAACCTGCCTTTTGAGGGCAAATTGATTGAGAAAGCAGTAACCAAACAAACTCCAGATATTCTTGGATAATGCTGGGGCTCTGGACCCTTTTCAGTTTGGTTTCAGGCTGGGTTGTGGGAGGGAGATAGCTTTGGTGGCTTTATTTGATGACTTCCATCTGAACGTAGACAGTCATGCTCCTTTGATATTCCTCTGAGATCTGCTGCCTTTGATACAGTATACCATGCCAGCCTGTCCAGGTGGCTGGAGGCAGAAATGGATATCAGGGGACATGTCTTGGACTGGCTTAAATTAATTCTCACAGAACATACAGAAAGGGGTGCAGTTGGAAACAACTGTGGGAATTACCTTGCGGGGTTCCACAAGGTGTAATTTTATCCTCTATGTTATTCAACCTCTTGGTAAAACCTTTAGGAGAAAACATTCTGAGTAGGGATCCCGGGTCCCCTGCTGGGAGCAAGGGATCCCCTGCTCCCATCCCCCTGCCTTCTGCCACCACTCACTTGGCCAGCGAGGGAGAAGGGCAGAGGACTAGACCTCCTGGGTGCGCTCCCAGGGCAGTGCTACAATGTCACTCATGGGAGTGACGTCATTGTGCCACCCTGGGAGTGCTCCTGTGCTTCACCGCAGGCTGATTTGGGCCCCAAACGGGCCACATCTGTGAAGTGCATGTGCGCTCCAGGCTCATGTGCAATGACATCACTGCCTGGAAATGACATCATTGTGTCATCCTGGGAGTGCATACGCTTTGCACACATGCAAAGACGTTGAAGAAGGTGAGGGTCAGGTCCCCCACACCCCACCAGGAAGGTAAGGAGACTTGGCAACTATAATTCAGAGCTATCGAATTGGCTGTCATCAATATGTAAAATACGTGGATGATACCCAGCTCTCTGTTTCACGATCCAAATCCAGTAGCAGTCTTGAATTACTGCCTCACAGGTGTGGTCAAATGAAAGCAAACAAATTGAACTTGAACCCAGACAAAATGTTAGTGATGATGATTGGGAAGATGGAGATCTTGAAGGATATCATGCTCCCCACTTCCAAGGCGATTCAGCTAACTTTGTAGACTCAGTTAAGCGTTTAGGCGTAATACTGGTCTCACCACTGCTGCTCAAGAAGCAAGTTAATGCAGTTGCAAAGAAGGCCTTCTTCAAACTCAGACTAGCCTGACCCCCTACCTTGACACAGCTGATTTGGCCACCTGGATTCACACCATGGTATCTTTGAGACTAGACTACTGTAATGCTCTTTACATAGGTCTTCCCTCAAAGTCAGTTTGGAGACTCCATTTGGTGCTGAATGCTGAGCCTCAATTACAATTAGGAGCTAGGTGGAGCATGCCTATTACACCCACTCCTTTGGCTTCTCATCTGTTATCATGCTCAGTTCAAGGTTTTCACAATCATATATAAGCCCTTCATGGCTTTGCCCTTGGCCCCTCATATCTGAGAGACTGCCTATCCCCTTATTTTCTGTCAAGGCAGCTTTGTTCATCTGAACAGGGACTTCTGCAGTTGGGCTAACTCAACAACTTGCCCGTACACATGCAGTCCCTTTCCTTTTGTGAAGCACTTTCCTGTTAGGGTATACAGTGTACCTGAAAGACCCCCTTCTCCCAGATGGTCCTACTCATTCACTCCAGTCATAGCTGGAGGCCTTGCTTTGGTGCCTTTGCCATCTGGGGCTAAACGGGTGGCAACCCAAAAAAGGGCCTTCTCAGTTGTGGTGCTGAAACTTTGGAACTCCCTCCCCAGGGAGATTTGCCTGTCTCCCTTTGTCGTTGTCTTCCGCCAGCAAGTGATTCATTTGATTCATTTGGCATAACCCCAGTAAACTCCTTGCTGGCCCTCCTCCTTGGTTGTGTTTGTACATTTATACATTTTTATCGTGTTGTTAAATAGTTATATACTGCGGTCATTTCGTAGAAAAAGCTGAAGGAACTCATCAGCACAACTCATTAGCATATGCCACGCCCCTCGACATCACTGGAAATGTGTCATTAGCATAATTGATTTGCATATGCCACACCCCCTGGCATCACATATCCTGGCTGTTTTGGACCCAATCCTGGCCATTCAGGACTGAAATTGGGCCCAAAATGGCAAAAAGGGGCTGAAAATGGCTGAAAAGGGGCCCAAAATGGTCAGGATTGGGCTGCTGCTGAACAGGAGAGTGATCCACCACCCATCCAAAGGCCTGATCCGGGCCGTTTCGGCCCCAATCCAGGACAAAATGGGCCCCAAATGGCCGAGAGTCCGGTGGGTGGGGCCACTTGACATTTAACCTGTTTGGGGAACTGCCAGAACTGTGTTCCTGCACATTCCCCTCGAAATGAGCCCTGGTTATATATACATTTTGAACAGTGTTGTATTGTGTTTAATGCCTGATGAATAGATGAATAGATGGTGTGAGGGGACTCAGCAGTATCCCAATAGACGGAGGTCCCAAACAGGATTCAGCACCCCAAGTAACCAAGACAGAAATGTTGGCAAAATATTATTTATTAAAGCAAAAAGACCCAAATAAACTAATGCACAGTAGATATTTCTGACCATGCATTCCAAGCAAGGCATGCCCGCTTACTTATATACCTTCTCGCAAACAAGCCATCAGAAAAGATATTTAGAATATCAAGTTACTTCTACAAAAATGCAAACACGTCTACTCAAAAAATTCCTAAAGATTGACGGGTACTATGATCTGTTAAGTGACACCCCTTTGGCACCTCTTGTTATCTTTTTGCATACCGAGAGGGGTACATTCAGGAGACAATAAGGGGAGTACTGGGGAATCAAAGCCACACAACATCCAGACACTCTCGAGGCCATCTCCCGTCGTAAATTATGGCACTCTGGAACATCTCCTTCTCTTGCTGTCTTCAGCTGAATTACTAACGTTGCAAGGCTGTTTCAGGTAGGTGAAAAGAGGGATAAAGGGAGGGAGTCAGCCGAAACTCATCCCTGCATGTCCTTCTGTAGAACCAAAGTTGGATTAAACTCATAACTAAAAAGAGTTGGCTAAAATATGCACAGTTGTAAGAAAATTCCTTTAATAGATAGATAGATAGATAGATAGATAGATAGATAGATAGATAGATAGATAGATAGATAGATAGATAGATAGATAGATAGATAGATAGATAGATTTTTTAAAAAGTATAGCACAATTAGTTCTATAGAAAATCCCTCCCAAACAACTCAATTTTATGTAGTTTGCAGAATGAGAGATCTCCAGACCTCCAGACCTCCTCAGGCAGGCCATGACACCATTCATTCATTCATTCATTCATTCATTCATTCATTCATTCATTCATTCATTCATTCATTCATTCATTTATATTCCACCTTTCTCACTGAGACTCAAGGCAGATTACACAGTATGAGGTGACTTGGTTGACAGTTGTGATGTTCCGTAAAAAAACACACACAATAGAGTATGGAATTGCAGGATTTCAAAAACAAGCATAACTCCGGTGTGGAGCTGAAACAATACCAAAGCAAAGCATGAGTAATTTGACCAAACATATTAAATGATGTAGAAGCCAGCCAGCTGGAATGTAACTACCTCAACAGACATACCCAATTAGTATAGTCCACATTCCATTATTCCAAGGCATCTCTTTGAGCCTTTAACTTACAGCACAGCCCCACGACCCATGTAAAAAAGCAATCCTGAATAATTCAGTCTTGCATAGTTCGCAGAAAGGCAGGAGAGTGGGACCTTTCCTAACCTCCTCAGGCAGGCCATTCCACAGGGAAAGTACTATATAAAAGGAAAGGGACTACATACAGGACATATTATCTGTTTGCCACACATATTATCCTGCTGTCACTGCATTATTTTCTGCTGGTATAATACCATTTTTCTGCATTCTGTTTGCCCTCTGTTTCATGTCTAATATGCTATGGTTATTCAGATTTCTCATCGTATTCATTGTATCGATTTACGATAAGCCGTAAGTCAGCTATGACATGATGGCGCTTTCCGCCACCAAGCCATTTCCCAGCCTTCCGGAAAGGTTGCAAGGAGCAGGCCATGATCCTTCGGGAACACACGAAGCTGCCAAATCTGATCCATGCTTTGGTCTGTATCGTATTCTCAAGTGCACCAGTTTGGGGATCCTGAAATACACATATTGCAGGCTAGTGCTGCAAGGCGACAAAGCACGCCAGACAACTGTGATGGAGTTGAAAGAGGCCACAACTTTATGGATTTACAGCTCGTGGAGCATTGGTGCTGCATAAGGCATTGATCTGAAAATCAGCTGTTCCGCCTGCCAGCCAATGACCCCCATGCCCCCTCAAACCTCTGCTGGGGGGGTACCATGGGATGACAGTTAGTGGGGTGCCATGTGGGTGTATACACCTATGTGGATTCCCTGCCACCTGAGAGTGAGGTGGACTGACAACCGCCAAGCTGGGCATGCACCTGCCATGCCTCACTCTCCAGACCCCTTAAGGGGATCCCCATAATAGGGAAACTGGGCTCATGGGCCCTGTTTCCCCACAATGGATTGGTGCCCAATGCCCAAACCGCCTGTTCGACTCCAAAGTTGCGACAAAAGGGAGGGCTGGGTGGGATGCCGGCCACAAGGCAAGTGGTGCGAGCTTCTGCTATCAAGGACTGGTGTGGACTGGAGGGAGGACAGCACCTCCCAGGTCCATAGCCCTCTCCCCATCCCTCGCCACCCAGACCAGCCTGCCCCAATTGGCTGGCCTCGGCTTAGATCCCTGGTGGTGTGGGCTGCCCGCAGAGGCTACCAGGAGCCCCGCCGCCCTCAAACATGGTGGCCACCATGTGACCCCCACTCCCCTCCCCACACAGCCCTAAACTGAGCCCCCAAGTGAGTCTGGCGGCCAGCGTTTAATATTAATTATCGATATTAATATCTTAATAAATAATATCTTAATAAATCCACTGTACCCTGCCTTTCTCTCCAATGGAGACCCTAAGCAGCGTATACCATTCTCCTGTCCTCCATTATATCTTCACAACTGTGAGGTAGGTTGCGCCGAGAGTATATGACTGATCTAACCTCACCCAGCCAGCTTCTATGGCGGAGTGGTGAATTCAAACCTGGATTTTCCAGCTCCTAATTCAACATCTCATTCTGATATTCCAGTTCTCAGCCTCTTGTCTCACTTTTTCTTTAGGCTCAATTTTTTCCCATCAGGGACCAAAAATGCAACTAATGTTCCTGCCAGCAAGCTGTCCCACCCCAAACCTTTTTAGAAGTGCAATGTGGTACATTAGTGCGCCATTCCATCATTTCTTTTTCCATTCCTATATTTATGGAATGCGTTCCTGTTTCTAGGGTCTATTCTTGCTACACTGAACAGTATCGTAGCTTAAAAAACTTACGTGCTTTTTAATTCTTTGTTTAAGAGAACTCCAAATGCTGCCATTCAAGCCACATGAAGTCTGTACCCTGTGATTAACTGAACAATAGAAGGAACTCTTCTCCAGGAGCTTTTAACTTTTTCGCAAGTCCATTAGATATATACAAAAAAAGTACCCCGTGTTCTCTCACGTCACCAACAAACGTTAAGACCATTTTAATACATTTTCCACATTCTGTTGGGTGTATAATAGCTTCTAGAAATCATATTTAACGAGTTCTCTCTTAACTCAGTTACAAACACAGATTTGGTTGAATACAAATATAATCCTATTGCTTCTATCGGATGTTCCCCAGAAGAACCTTTTCCTGTTTCATATTATAGATAAGAGCCCTGTTTTATATGCAATGGTATAATTGTGCTAACGATGACGCTTTACTTAGTACAGCATTTAAAATTACTCTCCAGTCCTGTTAATGTAATGTTATTTTTTCCTTTGGTTCGTAGCATTTTAAGGGCCCCGTGTGTTCCACTGGGCATCAGAGAGACATTTGATCAATTATAGATTATGTTGTACCGATAATATCCACCCCTTTTCCCCACTGAAGACAACTAAGCATTTTGCACAGGGTAGTAATTGCCTTAAGATTATGTCCTGACTGAGATCTCTTCTCTCCTTCCTTTCCCCCCCTTTTTTCCCCGATGAAGAGTGCTGGAGAACTTGGAAACTTACAACCTGCATTGTGTTATTGTGGGTGATCTAAATGAAGCTAGGCTTTTTAAAAAAATGACCCATAAAAATCCTTGAAACTCATAAAAAAAAAACACTTGCATAACATACCATTCACTTCTGCTATTTTTCTATTTTAATTCCATGGTCATTTGTACTCAGTCTTATCCAGATGGCAAATATTTCCCCACGTGGACTAAATATTAGAGCAGAAATGTTGAAAGGCTGTGGGTGAGTGGGTGGGTATAACCAAAAATTGCTTTCCAGGGCTCTGACCCCACCCTGTACAGCGATTTTTGATGGTACCCATACTCTCCACCACCACCCCAACTGCGCACTGTGCAAAGATGTTGTGTACCCTAGATCAAGTCACAGAATTCTCTGTAAAATGCAGATAAGCTCAGATATGGAGTTTATTTATGTAAAACTTTTCTATCTCACCTCCCTCCTTCCCATTGGAATGCAAAAAGGGAATGGGGAAGCTGGCAGAGTTAGAGTGCCACAGTAGATTTTTCCTGCCTTCTCCCTTTGGTGGTAACTAAGGGCCAAGCTACACATGACGAATGACACTTGAACAGCAAGTGGATTGAGTGGAGGGCAAGTGAACAGGGAGAAATACACTTGCCGTTCAAGTGTCATTCGTCATGTGTAGCTTGGCCCTAAGTGAGATACCCCAAATTCTGCTGTTGGGGGACCAACAAAAACAGCGTGGAGAGAAAGGTGTGCAGATAAAATACGAATCATCATCATCATCATCATCATCATCATCATCATCATCATCATCATCATCATCATCATCATCATCATCAAAACACGCACACACCTCCGCTGCCAATAGAAGAGCCCTGTCATTGCTGGAAGTGCAAAATGGCACCTTTGAATCCAACCTCAATGAACAATGAAAACAACATCTTAATTTAAAAAATGAGCAGCAACATGCCCACCCTCCCCGCAGCTTGAAATCTGAAGTGAAAGCCTTAGAAAAGTACTAGCCAAAAAAAGATGCCGGCTTTCCAGGTTGGTCTCGTACTCCGAAAAGGATCTCTGGCTTGGCAGATGTTAATGGCTTCCCCTCAAGAGGCGTGGGACTTAATAACGAACTCTGTGTAATAAAACATTTTGGCTAAGTGAACCTGATTCCTGCGTCCCGAGGGGATCTCTTATTGGGAGTGTCATAATTCTTTGTTCCCAATTAGTGCCTATTTAGCACTCGCGCTCTCTTTTGCCTTCTTATTTAGGAGCCAGGATGATTCGTTTCTGTCCTTCTAATCAAGCTGTTAACGAGCTTCTGTGGTTGTTTGTTCCATTATGGCACTTTGATAGGACTCTCCTTGACGCCCCCCCTCCAATTTTTCCCATTGGGTTGCTTTCATCACAGAAACGAGATGTTCCAAGCTTTGATATGCAAGAGATTACACACATACAGCTGCTTTGATATCTTGTAAATACTAATGCTCAATTAAATGATAATCAACCATTCACTTTCTTCTTGAAGTGGTGCTTTTAAAAAGGAAACATGCCAGATTCCTCCTGAGAATTGGGGCGTGGCAACAGACGTTTTTACTCAGACAGAACGCTGGAAGTGGCTTCATACTGAGTCAGGCTATTGAGCTATCACGGTCACTATTGTCTGCTCTAATTGGCAGCTGCTCTCCAGGGGTTCAAGTCAAGGTTCTTCACATTCAGCTATTCCCTGATCCTTTTAGCTGGAGGTGCCAGCAACTGAACTCCAGACCTTCAGTATGCCAGGCAAATGCTGTACCACTGAGCCATGGCCTCAGAGGGGAAATATATGGCCCGATCTAATACACTAGTCGAGATATTCACCCCTGTTCAGACTGCCTGAGTATGTAGTAAGCAAGGTTTGTTTTTGAATTTTTCACCCCTATGTTTTCATCCTGAAATTCCTCATTTCAAATATACATCCATTAGTTGAAACCAAGATACTTTATTTTCACACCATGTTCTGTTTCCTTGCAATGAAGTTTTCCTATCTCTCTCTCTATAAAAGGGAAACCGTGTTCCTGACGACGTACTTTTATCCTGCTGTGCCTGCGCTGGAGCACCAGGATAAAAAGTGCATCCTGGCCAATGTGGCCTCCAGAGGGAGCCACCACAGCAGGATGGCCAAGGTGAGCCCACCTGCCCCTCCAGAGGGCACCGCTGCTCAGGACTGCCAGGTGAGCCCGTCTGCCTCTATGGAGGGAGCTGCCACGGCAGGATGGCCAGGCGAGCCCGACCGCCCCTCCAGAGGGAGCCACCACCACGGGAAGCCCAGCATTCTCGTGTTTTCTAGGGCTCTTTTTTAAAAAACAGGCTCTGTTGCTAGTCATACATATATTTTAAAAGGCAGGCTATCTCAAAGAGACGCTTCACTAATGAGTTAGGGACCATAGACTTCACCACTACGTCGCCTTACATACTACCTGTTGCTTTAAATATGATCCTACTGGGTAATTCTATGTTGTCTAATGTCAGTCCTAGAATTGCTTATGCACTGTTTCAGCATTTCTTCAACGATGTATTTGATTTTTGCCAATGTTATGTCTTTGTAAACTTGCATTTATTTACTGTATGGAATTGTTTATTGAAATGTCCTTGATACTGACTGTACTAATTTCAGATTATGTAATCCGCCTTGAGTCTCCCAGAATTACAACTGGACTACAGAGATCACCTCTCGTGGAGGACACGGCTGGTTTGAAGGGTGGACTTTATGGTATCACAACCATGCTGAACTCCCACCTCCCTCAACTCTGCCTAGGGCTGCCATGCCAACTCCAGGTGGCAGCTGGAGATCTCCCAGAATCTCCAGGCCACAGAGATCGGTTCCCCTGGATAAAATGTCTACTTCGGAGGGTGGACTCTATGGCATTATACTTCGCTGAGGTCCCTCCTCGCCCCCAACCCCACCATCTCTGGACTCCACCTTGGAAATCTCCAGGAATTTCCCAACTTGTAGTTGGCAACCCAGATCTGAGGTTAACATCATAAGAAGCCCCGTTTTGTTTAGCCCTAGAGCTAGCAGCAGGGCCTTCTCGCTTGTGGCACCTCAGCTGCAGAACACCCTTCCTGCTTGTATTTACCTGACACTCTGCTGAATTTTTAGCACCGTTAAAACATCTCTCCTTTTCCTATCAGTGGGTTGTTTCTTGTTAGTCTGTGTGCTTCCCCCCCACCCTGCTGTGTACCTCCTAAGGGCACTTGTGGTATTGTGAGATATGTTTTATGCTGCCTCCTTTGATCATATACTGCCATTAGGTGCATATATTTTAAAACATTTTTAATGCGTTTTCTTTTATTATATATTTGGAGGCTGCTAGACTAGCTGGCTTTGAGATTTTTGCCAGTTTTTAAAATCAGTATTCATACTTTTATCTCTTTTTATGGGTCACGTTTTCAAAATAAATTTTATCGTCAGTTGCTTGGGAAACCAGACTTGGCTGCTGTGAATGTGGGATATAAACTAAAAAGACCTTTCCGCTTTCCTAAAAAACACCATCTTTACCTGGTGCCTAAATGGCAGCAACAGAGTTGAAATTCCTACGTGTGCGGGAGTTCCATAATCTTGTTTCCACTCTTGAAAAGGAACCAACTTTCGGGTGCTCTCACCAAACTTTCATCAGTGGGTTTCATGAAGAAGGGCTTTTGAAGATCTTAAAATATAGGTAGACTCTTAGCAGACCTAGTTTGTCCTTTCAGTATCCAGGATGCAGAACATTAAGGGTTGTAAAAGTGAAAAATGGCATTTTACATGGGGCCCTGAAACAAACAGGTAAGGAAATTAAATGCAAAATTGGCATAATATGATATCTTTGGCTGCTCCTCGTTGGTAGTAGAGAGTACCCTCAAGTCATAGCTGACTTGGCAACCCCTGGCAGGGTTTTCACAGCAATAGACTAACAGAGGTGGTTTGCCATTGCCTGCCTCTGCAACCTGGGTCTCCGTTGGAAGTCTTCCATCCAATTACTAACCAAGGCTGACCCTGCTTAGCTTCCGAGAGCTAACAAGATCAGGCTCACCTGAGCTATCCATGTCAGGGCATAAATGACATCCTGCCCTCAAGTCATAGCTGGCTTATGGTGACCCCCGGTGGGGTTTCAAAGCAAAGACTAACAGAGGTGGTTTGCCATTGCCTGTCTCTGCAACCCTGGATTTCATTGGAGTCTCCCATCCAATTACTAACCAAGGCTGACCCTGCTTAGCTGCCAAGATCTGACGTGATCAGGCTCACCTGGGGTATCCAGATCAGGTCCTGCCCCCAGTTAACAGGCTGATTATCATGTTCTTAATCAGTTATAATTCCTGGAAAGTCTTTAAAGGGAGCCACATGTCAGATTAATCTGGATGCAACCAGAGTCTCAGCCTGGAACCATCTGCATGCACAGCCAGGGGTATGGTTGCCAACTCTGAGTTGGGAAATTCTTGGAGATTTGGAGCCAAAGCAGGGGGAGGGTGGAGTTTGGAGAATGGTGTGACCTCCACAGGGATGTGATGCTGAGTTTGCCCTCCTATTGTCTCCAGGGAGACTGACCTCTGCAGCCTGGACTCTGGAGATCAATTGTAATTCCGGGAAATCTCCTGGCCCCAGCTGGGGGTTGGCAACCCTAGCCAGGGAGCATCCACTGAGAACCAAACTCAGGATCTACCTAAAGCTGATCTGAGTAGATTTTTAAAACGAGGCCTTTTTATTTAAGCATTCCATGTAAAGAGAACACTTTGAAATGAATTCAATAATAAATTAATAACAGGCCATGCTTGGGAGATATTGGAAGGGAGAAGGTGAGGGGAATAACAATAGAGAAGCTAGCATAGATATGATTGTACATCTTCATTTGGAGGGCAGGCTGGGTAATACAGCCAGTGTTGTATAGTGGTTAGAGGGCTGGACTGCTGCTCTTCCATGTAGGTCACTCTTGTGCCAATCACCCTCTCCCAGCTTAACTGGTAGCTGTGGGACAGAATGGGAAGAGAAGAGATCATAGAGAGCTACCATGAATCCCATGAAGGAAAGCCAGATCAACAAACATTTTATTTCTCTAGAACAGGGGTGGCCAAACTTGCTTAATGTAAGAGCCACATTGAATAAACGCCAGATGTATGAGAGCCACAAGACATGATGCATTGAAGTGACTTCGGAGGAAGAGGCGGGTTTTGGGGAGTGCCCTGAAAGTGACATCACAGGAAGGGCTGGGGTTTTGGTACAGTATGTTGGAAGTAACTTCATCAGAAGGGATGGAGCTTGGAAAGAGCCATCACCTGACCTTTGACTTGGAAGTGATGTCACATCCTTGCTAGGCTTCACCCCCAAAGTCCCCACACATTTTCTGAGTCAGACCTGGCAACCCCAAATATGAAAGACATGGAAAGAAAGAAGGAAGGAAAAAAGGAAAAGGGAGGGAAAGACATGGAAAGAAAGAAGGAAAGGGAGGGAAAGACATGAAAAGAAAGGAAGAAGGAGGGAAAGAGACGAAACTAAAATAAAATGTATGGCCATGGCGATACTCAGAGACCACCGGGAGCCATACAATATGCCTAGAAGAGCCACATGAGGCTCCCAAGCCACAGTTTGGCCACCCCTGCTCTAAAGCATTTGTATTCAGCTCTTTTTCCAAAGAGCGTGGCTCTCCTTCCCTCATTTTATATTCACAACAACCCTGAGGGGTAGTTTAGGCTGGGAAGCTGTGACTGGCCCAATGCCATTCGACAAGCTTCAGGCCAGAAGGGGGCTTTGAACCTCTTAAATCTTCGGCCTGCGCTCCAACCACTACACAGTACTGGATCTCCCGGAAGAAGGAATCTATTAGTAATGGAATAGGTGAGCTTTGCATACGTGAGGACGGGTCTATGAAACCGAGGAATGTGTATTGTGTTGCAAAGGCATTTTCAGGCTGGGTTGAAATGTATTAGTTATGCCGGGGGGGGGGGGGAATGAGAAATCCTTTCCTGACTAACATCAGTAGAATTCCTTTAGGAAGTTATGAAGCTTTGAAGGGAGAGCAGGCAGGCATCTGTGGGGGACACTTTAGGGAGGTGATCTTGGAGATTTGTTCAGTTTCTCTAACGATATAACAAATAATGGATTTCTGCAGATAACTTGCAATGATTCATAGGGCTGACCTTTGCGGTGGAAGGAGGATAAATGAGTCTTATAGATTTTTGCAGATTGTGACACATGAGAGAGAAGAAACTCCTGGAAGCAGCCACAAAGGGAGAAGCCACAGGAATTTTCGAAGAAGGTTGTTCGTAATGATGCATTCTAGATGAGCCGTAGGCAGTGCCTCTCCATCAGAAACCGATAGTGATTTAGATATAATAATTCAGAGTAGCTCAGCATTTCCACAGAGTCAAATGTATTTAGCATTAATTTCATCTTCTTCACAATCTTGGCTGGCTGGTATTATGGTCCTAAGATTGCAGACGGGGTGGACTAAGACAGAGAGAATGGCTTGCCGAGGAGTTTCATGTCATGGTTGAAGTGAGATTGGATATTTCTTGGGTCATGGATTGGTCACTTGGAGCACAAAGCCAGTGTCCTCGGCTTTTTCCAGGCAACCATGCAACCAGCTGAGCATAGGATGGTCCACCGGAAACTGGTCAGTGATCCACTAGCAGATAATGTGATCTACCTTTCAGCCATCCCATTCAAATAGCATGTGGGGGCATGCTAATTGAGGGGGCACGTTCTGTGGCAAAATAGTAACAAGCCCAATGAGGCCAGGAGCAGGGCCGGCGCGCCCATTGAGGCCAGGTAGGTGGTTGCTCAGGGCGCGGGGTGTCGGAGGAGGCACTGGGGGCGGGAGCATGCACCATGGAGCTGCAGCCTCCCAGCCCTCCCGCCCCGCGCTGCCGCCGGTGCCAGCACATACCCCCGGCCGGGCACAGCAGCCGCAGGCAGGCATCTGGGGTGGCGCAGGGCAACCAAGCGGGAGAGCTGGGAGGCCACCCACGCACCGTCCCAGCCACCCACCACAGCAATCGGGTTGGCTTGTGTGCACGCCCGTGATGACGTCACATGTGACGTCATCATGCAGGCTGGTGTGTGTGTGTGTGCACGCCCAGCTGTCCGCTCCTGGCGCCGGAAACCCTGGCTCTCGCTAAAAAGGCTATGCATAGGCTTCTTAATTGCCCAGACCTGGCAGGGAATTCCCTGGCCTCTGTCCCAATTTTCGATCCTCAAGAAATTGAGGAACAGGAGTAAAAAATGGCGTCCATAGTAACACTCTAGGGATTTCTCATAGTCTCTATGGTCTTTACCATCAAGATATGGGGAAATGCCTTGGGTATCACCCACAAGACATCACATTCTCCCCAAACTCCCTCCTCCCCAAATCTACTTTCATTTGCCTAGGCTGTGTTGGGAACCCTGGCTAAAAAGGAAGTAACTAAGTGAATTGAATATACGTTATACCGAATCAGTAGCTCAGTATTGTCTGCTGTGACCGGATCTCCAGGATCTGAGACAGAGAAGAGACTTTTTCAAGACCTTCCAGCCGAGACCTTTAACTGAGATGCCAGGGATGGAAGCTGGAGTTTCTGCAAGCAAAAAACCATAAAAAACATTGGAGAAGCCTTCTTTTCCCCCAGAGCAATGATCGCAGTATCATGTCTTTTTGGATCCAAGGCATGATAAACAAATTGAACCGAACCACACCTGCGTCAGCTGTGATCTAGGGTTGCCATCCTCTAGGTGGTGGCTGGAGAGATCCCAGAATTATCGACTGATCTCCAGGCCACCAAGATCAGTCCTCCTGGAGAAAATGGCTGCTTTCAAGGATAGACTCTATGGCATTATACCATGTTGAGGTCTCTCCCATCCCCAAATCCCACCTTCTCCAAACTCCGCCCCCCAAATCTCCAGGAATTTTCCAACCTGGAGATGGCAACCCTCCCTAAACACTTTTTCTGGGAAGAGTCACTGTTTTTTTTAAAATCACAACAACAACAACAACAACAACCTTATGCTTATATACCACTCTTCAGGACAGATTAGTGCCACACTCAGAGCGATTATCAAGTCAGTGTCATTATTATCCCCACAACAGACATCCTGTGAGGTGGATGTGGCTGAGAGAGCTCTGAAAGTAGGGTTGCTAGGTCCCTTGAGTCCCCTAGTGGGGGTCTGGGAACCTGGAACTCACCATCCACAGCCTCCGTAACCTCTTCTCTCGCTCCCTTGCTCCTGGCATGCATGATGATGTCACTTCCGGGATGTGACGTCATCACATGGGTCAAAGGGTGGCCTGGCCTGTGCTTGCCAAAAGGCTGAATTTTGGCAAGCACTCCTGTGCTTGCCAAAAGGCTGAATTGCCCCCCTTGGGCCCCATTCTGCCCCAAACGGGCCCGTTGTGGGGCACGGGAGCAGCCTGTGCCCCCCTGCTGGCCGTGTAAGTGGGGTTGGGGGGAGGAAGTGGGAGCAGGGGATCCCCCGCCCCCGCCGGGGGAATGGCAGCCCTATTTGAGAGAGCTGTGACGGACCCAAGGTCACCCAGCTGGCTTCAAGTGGAGGAATGGGGAATCAAACCCTGGATCTCCACATTAGAGTCCTGCCGCTCTTAACCACTACACCAAACTGGCTCCCTTTGATATGTCCCCCTTTTCCCCCTTTGATATTTTTCTAGGAGGCAAGAAAGCATTTTCCCACAGGCCAGATGGTTGGTGATTTGTGTTTTATTTACTTGAGCCATCTGAAGCTTGTGGAGTACATGAAGCAGGTTTCTTTTTTCCAGACCTCTCGTCAATCAAGGTCAGTGCTATATATTCAGACGGGTCAGTGGCTCTCCGGGGTTTAATCACTTCACTTATTTGCCTGATCTTTTGAACTGATGAAGCTTGGGATAGAAGCTGGGACCTTCTGCATGCCAAGCAGATGCTCCATCACTGAGACACAGCCCCACTCCTCAAATGATATTTGTGCAGGACCGTCAATCCTAAAACAGGCAAAGGCTTTCCTTTTACTAGAGATCCCCAACATGGTGCCCATGGGCACCATGTCACCTGCCAACACCTTTCCTGGTGTCCCCCAAGTGTTTTTAGAAAGCGGGTGGAGCTATGTGGGACTCTTGCCCAGCAGGGCTTCTGATTGGCCACTGGAGATCCAATTGGCTGTGCAGATTAAAATGCTGCTGTTTCAGCTGCCACCAGAGTGTTGGTTTTATTCCCTCTCACTCCTCTTTCCCAGAGTAGTTTTTCCCCTACACTTGGGCTTCCGATGTGTGTCTCCTGTGGCAGCCATTTTGTGGCTGGCTCTGCCTCATCCAGCGGCCATTTTGTAGTTGCACCCACTACTCTGTGTCAGAATTCCAAAGGCACCCACAACTTCAAAAAGGTTGGTGATCCCTGAACTAGCAGGTTGTTCTACATTTTAACTAGGAATGCTCTCCTTGTTTCATGTGAGTTTCAAAAGCCCCCCCTTTTCCTGTGATTTTGACGTTTGTGAACACATTTGTGTTCTTTTTAGTGCTGTCCTTCCTAATGCCCTTTCCGCTGTTCTCTTTAGCCTTTACAAGACTCTGGTTTCTTTGCCTACATTGCTGTTTAATCCTATTGGCTCAGGGTGTGTGCGACCTGTGCGGCTTTGTTGATGATGTCATGACGCTATATTTGAAAAGATGATGTTATGCACGCTCGTAAGCAAAACCAACCAATTGGAAACAGTGTCCTGTGTGGGGAAATAAGGCCAAGGTCTCTGAAGGCAAAGCTGTAGGGAAAAAATAGTATTGGGGGAGAAAAAGCAGCAGATAAGGGGAACAAAAGCACACCGAACAGCAGTGAAATAAAAATTTATAGCTGAATCCCTCTTTTTCACAGTAATTGAAACGGGCAGCAAGTGCAACCCTAAAGAAAGCTAGAAATGTTCCTCAAGGGGATTTCCTAATTATAACTCCTTGGATAATGTTGACTTTCCCCCTTCCTTTGTAATACTAGTTGAATAAGAATTCGTAATCCACTTTAGTCACTCTTCCTAACTGGAAACTCGATAACCTTATGCCATTCAGTAGGATGGCAGAATGGGGCTGCCCACACGCAAGGTAGGAATTTCTGTATTTTTGCAGAATTCCTCCAGGGACGCAGGGGTGAGGGAAACAATCTGTTTTTGAATTTAAAAGGAGAAAAATGCTAAAAAGCAAACTCAAACTCACCGAACCTGCTTGTTGGGCTACTTTATAGCAGGCGTTCTTCACTTTCATTTGCAAACTACTTGTTTCTGCCGACCTAGGGTAATTCCGGAAGTAGAATCATAGAGCTGGAAGGGATCTCTAGGGTCATCTAGCCCAACCCCCTGCACAATGCAGGAACTTCACAACTACCCCCCCGCAACTGCAGGAACTGCTTTTAATATTTCATAGCTCCTGGAGGACAACGAGTGCTGAAGATATTTATGGCTGTCCAAGGCCCATGAACTATTTTAAACCACCTAAAGCAAAAGAAAGTGAGAGAGAAATTGGCCTGCTTGACTCTCAGAGGGGAATATCAAGGTCAAGCAACACCCACTGTAAAGTCGACATTTCTTGATCCTCATTTCCTCCCTGTCCATCAGTCCCGGATTCTGTAGCTTGTCAAGCTCTTTCATCAGTTTGAAGCTGAAGAATCCTGGCAGGGGGATTAATTGAAATCAGGAAAAACACTTCCTCTTATGGGTGGTAGCATGTCGAACACGTGTGTGGGGTGATGGTGGTCAGTGCATCGGTTCTTAGTTTTGTAAGAACGATCTTTACTGGCACCAGAATGCTTGATGGATTGCAGTATTTCACTGCAGATGAGAGCCGGTGGATATGGCAGTGAGATTCCTCCAAGATGGCTAGTATTTGGCAAGGAGGCTCTCTGCCTATCTGACCTCTGTAATGTCCAGAGAATCAATGATGCAAGGGCCCCTATTTCCCCCACTTCTTCATTAATACCGCACAATATCAGTGAGGCACAAAACTGCATGTCTGGTATCTTATTTCCATATATGGCCACGGCGGCTAGGCTTTTATATGCACAAAAACGGAAAAGTACAGAATTGCTTTCAATCGAGGACTGGATTGTGAAATTGTCAGAGTTAGCAGAGATGGCTAAACTTACATCTCTGATCAGAGATAAAACATTGTCTACCTTTATGGTTAACTGGAAACCCCTTATTGACTTTCTGTGTGAGACAAGGAAACATGAACTGATGATTTGTGGTTTTGATTTCTAAGATATTAAAACTTTAAATGTTTGATAAAACATTTGTAGAGATGAAATGTGTATTATTTTTCTTTGTTATTTTCCATTTTTGATCTTTTTCTCTCTTTGTATTCTTTTTTCTTTATTTTCTTTTTCTGTTTCTCTGCCCCTTTTATTCAGCTTTTAATCTTATTAATAAAATAAAAAGTATTCTATAAAAAACACCCTGCATGTCTTTCTAGAATTCTACAGGTACAGAAAATTGTCTTGGCGTGCATAACAGAGACTCAGTTGGAAGAAAATGACATGGAGCGGAGTGTTTGCCCCCAAGTAACTCTGCCTGGCTATGCCGTCCTCTAACAACTGGGCTCATTTTGAGGGGGAATGCACAGGAACACAGTTCTGGCAGTTCCCCAAAGAGGTCACATGTCAGGTGGTCCCACCCACCTGACTCTTGCCCATTTTGGGCCTGTTTCAGCCTGGATTGGGGCCAAAATGGCCCGTATTGGGCCTCTGATGGGCGGTGGATCACTCTCCCACTCAGCAGCTGCCCAAATCCTGACCATTTTGGACCATTTTCGGCCATTTTCGGCCATTTTCAGCCCCTTTTTGCCATTTTGGGCCCAATTTTGGCCGTGAATGGCCCGGATTGAGTCCAAAACAGCCAGGATAGGTGATGTCAGGGGTGTGACATATGCAAATCAGTTATGCTAATGACACACTTCTGGTGATGGCAAGGGCTGTGGCATATGCTAATGAGTTATGCTACTGAGTTCCTCCAGCTCTTTTTCTACAAAATGACCCCTGCTGACAACCCAACACACATGGCTGGGGAGGAGGGGTGTCTGTATTGGATCCTTGCTAATGGTATGTCAGGTAGCTGGTGCTTGTGGTTGATCTTTTCTACCTGAGATCTTGAAGAGCCATTGCTAATCAGGACAGACAATACTGAGTTCGATGGAGCAATGACCAAGCTTGAGATGAGGAATCTGATTCAAGTCCAGTAGCTCCTTAAAGACCAACAAGATTTTCAGGGTATAAGTTTTGTTAGAAGGGACATTCAAAAGCTTACATCCTGGAAATCTTGTTGGTCTTAAGGCATTTCTGGACAAGACTCTTTTACTGCAGAACAACAGAGCTACCCACCCAAAACTACCTTTATTTATCAGTTTTATATATACTCATATTTTTGTGTTTGCCCTTTGTTATACTTCATAGTGCATTATTCATATTTGTTAAAGGACTTCAAACTGCACTGAAATGTATTTTTTTGCTTTTTTATTTATTGACCTCATTTATACTCCACCATTCTTCCCAGTGCAGACCCAGAGCATCTTACATCCTCCTTCTCTCTTCCATTGTATCCTTATAAACAACCCGGTGAAGTAGGCTAGATGGAGAGTGAGTAACTGGCCCAAGGTTATCTAGTGAGTTTCCATGGCAGAGTGGAGATTCGAACCTGGATCTCCTGGATTGTGGTCCAACACTCTTAACCACTATGGGGATAAGGAAATGAAGGAAAACTTTAGAGTCAACCCATGTACTTTAATAAGTCCCTTGTAAGATTCTGACAGTAGGAAGATGGAATAAACTGACTTGACTTACAAGTAAATATGGTTAGCATTCTGGGGTCATAGTTCTCAACGAATTTTCTCTGGATTCGGGGCCTCAAGCGAGACACTCCCATCAAAGAAAGCTAGCAACACTGTTTAGAACGTAGTAAATTTTTACTTTTTGATCTGCATTTATTTAATTGATCAATCAGGCTAGACAATTTTAATTTACAACAAATTTAATTTAATTTATTGGATTTATACTCCGCCCTCCCCACATCAGCGGGCTCAGGGCGGATAACAACACAATTTAAAACATATTTAACGATCATTAAAATTATAAAAATACTACATCTTATCATTAAAATTACATTTATATAATATAATATAATATAATATAATATAATATAATATAATATAATATAATATAATATAATATAATATAATATAATATAATATAATATAATATAATATAATATAATATAATATAATATAATATAATATAATATACACACACACACATAGAGCAAAGAAACAAGGCAGCACATCATTTGATTTGGACGTTCCATACAGCAGTTCTTCCCAGAACAAAAATATAAAAAGATGGACAACGACATTGCATGGGAGGGCATATGGTTTAACCCCCCCTGCCTAGAGGGGGGCACCGCCTAGCATCAACCATATGGCTGGCGGAAAAACTCTGTCTTACAGGCCCGGTGAAATGTTAACAAGTCTTGCCAGGCCCTGGTCTCATGAGACAGAGCGTTCCACCAGGCTGGGGCCAGGACCGAGAAGGCCCTGGCCCTGGTCAATGCCAGGCGGGCCTCCCTAGGGCCAGGGACCTTTAATAGATGTTTATTACATGAGCAAAGGGTCCTCTGGGGTTCATATGGGGAGAGACGGTCCCACAGATACATCGGTCCCAGTCCGTGTAGGGCTTTATAAGTTAGTATCAAAACCTTGAACCTGATTCAGTACTCCACTGGTGTCCTGTTGCAGACTCACACTGGCAGCAGGCAAGGGATAACTCCCAAGTTGTCCGAGCAGGGCAGCACCCAGTTCCAAGTTTCAGGCACCAACTGGGCACACTCACGGCTTCAAGTCCAAAGGGGGCTTCCAGAAACACGTCCACAGGAACAGGCCAAAGTCAGGGACAAGAGAATCAGTTCCAAACACAGCAGCAAGGTCAGTAGTAAGCAGACTTGTTGCTTCCACGCAGCCACTCCCTCTTCGGCTGCTTTTAACCCTCACAGTGCTCAGCTGCCTGTGCTACAGCAAGCACCTGCCAGCTGTCTCAGTCCTGCTCCTGCGAGCACTCATCATCACTAACGATGCTGGGCCGGTGCTGTGCTGCTAGCCTGGCACTGTGCCTTCTGGCTTGTAGGGCTCTTCTAGCCCTCCTCTGGCAGCGCTCCCGAGGCTCTGGTGATGAAGGGGGAGAGCTGGCCTGCACCTGGCTTTCTGTTGCCAGCCCAGGGCTGGGAAGCTGAGGAACCGATGTGCTGGGACCTGGCTGTGGATCAGTATCTGAGCCTTCAGGGCCTGCCTCCTCCTGCAGTGCCTCTGCCACTGGCTGTGGATCTGGGTCAGGTTCACCAGCTGCCTCTTCCTCAGAAGAGTCCTCTGAGTCTCTCTGCTCTGCTGGGCCAGGTTGGTCCATGACAACTGGCAACCAATGCAGCTGGTGCAACACCGGTGTAATATGCCCCCATACCGGTGCTCCAGCGATGACCCGTGCTGCTGCATTCTGTACCAGTTGTAACTGCCAGATCAGGTTCATGGGAAGCCCAGTGTAGAGTGTGTTACAGTAGTCCAGCCTAGAGGTGACCATTGCTTGGACCACTGTAGTCAAGTCGCGGCACGATAGATAGGGGGCAAGTTGCCTGGCTTGTCGAAGATGGTAAAAAGAAGACCTGGCAACCGCAGTGATCTGATCCTCCATCTTCAGGGAGGGATCAAGAATCACCCCCAGGCTCCTAACTCTTGGGGCCAGTGTAAGCACTGCCCCGTCGAGTGTAGGAAGCCGGGGTCCCGAAACCATCCCTCCACGACTCAAGTACATGATCTCTGTCTTTGTAGGGTTCAGTTTCAGCCGACTTTGTCTCAACCATTCAGCCATAGCGTCAAAAGCACGCTCCAGGACACCTGGTGTCGATCCAGGCTGGCCGTCCAACAACAGATAAAGCTGGGTGTCATCAAAGTAACACTATTGAATGCATCAGAAAGATACTAATATGAAAGGGGATAGGCAGTGAATCCTCTGCAGAAATGAGAATAAAATGAATTATTTTCTAAAAAGGCTTCACTCTTCTTCTACCTCAAATCCCAAGAGCTTCCTAATCAAAATATATCCATCATTCATCATTATAAATCTTTGGTATTGAAACCACTGGACATTTTTATCACTGGCAGAACAACTGGCCGGGCCAAATACTTCTGTCTTTTTGTCTGCCCCTGCCGGCCATCCCATTGGCTTAAATCCCCAGCTTGAGAGACCATGAGTTTTCAACAATCTCCATGGGAACCAGGAATGATTAAAAAACAACAACAACTCTGGAATCATCCGAAGATGGTTTGGTATTCGGCGGTTACCATGGAGACCAAAAATAGCATCGAAAACAGAGGTGTGTTTTGTGTACCGATTTGACTTTAAAAAACTTTTATTTCTATAAAAAAGCCTATACTCAGAAACATTCCAACAAAAGCAGAGCCCTGCAAAATTCCTAGTTCATTCTAGATTCAGTCAGATAACTTCATATATAACTATTCTCGAACATTGAAACAGAGATAATCTCTCTCTCTGTCTGAGGAGAAGAAAATTATTGGACTGTATTGGATTGGGAAATATAATGATATGCTTCTTTCTCAAAAAGTAATGGGCTGGATCCTGTGGATTTATTCTACTGTGGTTAGTGCTTTCCTCCAGGCTTAGTATTTATCTCCTGACCTGGACAACCCAGGCAAGCCCGATCTCATCAGATCTCAGAAGCTAAGCAGGCTCAGCCTTGGTTAGTAACTGGATGGGAGACTTCAATGAAACCCAGGGTTGCAGAGGCAGGCAATGGCAACCTACCTCTGTTACTCTCTTGCCATGAACCCCCTGCTTTGACTTGATGGCATTCTCTACCACATTTATGTATTTATAAGATGAAGAGAGCCCTGACTGGGATAGCTCAGGTGAGCCTGATTTCATCAGATCTCAGAAGTTAAGCAAGGTCAGCCTGGGTTAGTAATTTGATGGAAGCCTCCAAAGAAGACCAGGGTTGCAGTGGCAGGCAATGGCAACCCACCTCTGTTAGTCTCTTGCCTTGAAAACCCCACCAAGGGTCATCATAAGTCAGCGATGACTTAACAGCACTCTCTGCCATAAGGATCTTTCCTCTTATATATTAGAAGATGAAGCTGCCTTATTCTGAGTCAGACCTTTGGTCTGTCCAGACCAGTATTGTCCATTCTGATCAACAGGAATTCTTTAGGGTCTTTCACATCACCTACTTTTTGAATTGACATGGGATCCTCTGCATGCCAACAGCCTCTCTCATGCTGTTGAACTGGAGGAAAGGATTTCCATTGGTGGAATAGATTTGCGCAATCCAACCCAGCCTTCTTCTAGCAGAATGCATCTTCAACCAGTGGTAGTCTGGTAGGTTGCTACCTGATCTTTATTACGTTTGTATCCCACCTTTTCCGAAAGAGCTTGTTTTGCTGTTACTACTGCCCTGCAAGGTAGGTTAGGCTGAGAGTCCTTGGGTGATACAAGATTACACAAACAAAAATAATTTGAACCCATGTCTCCCAGTGTACACCCACCATACTATACTACATCACACTGATCACAATGTAGAGGATATATATGTTGTTTTCCCCCTCCAAATACTCAAAGGATTTCACCTTGGTTACTTAAGTGATTTTTACAACCCTGTAATTTAGACCAGCACTATTATCATCTCGAAACAAAAAGGTAAGAAGGCTGAGAGATATTAAGATTGGTCAAGAACGTCCAGGAAGCTCGTGGCTGTCCTGTTTGCATCCAGAGACTGAGTCAGGGAGTAAGGCAGGAATCATAGCAGTCACTTTCAGATCTGTTGATCCCACAACAGCCAGAGCCGAAGTGAGGTTATCTATAGGAAAGAGCACCTGCTGCTGGAGCAGTGGCCTTGAGGCAGCAGGCATTCACAGCTGCACCTTGTCCACAATTTTGCAAAGCCTTATGGTGGATCCAGGTCTGCAGATGCCTCGTGGTCAACAGAGAGGCCTTGGGCAGATGGTCGTGATCTCCACCATTTGAGTCGTGCTTTTGCCCAGGCTTTCCATCTTCTCTGCTCTTAGTGCCCTGGGGGCAACCATGGGGCAATTGCCTAGTCCCCTTCATGTGTCTCTCAGCAGTCCAGGTGGTGGTGTTACTGGAACTGGTCTCCTTGCAATAAAATGATTTGTGGGGGGAATTCGCTAGCAAGGAGAATGGCTATGCAAGAGGCCAGTAACCGCAGGCATCTGTCCCCAGTTTCTACCAGGTCCCTTCCCAAGATAGCAAACGAGGCTGGTTCTCAAGGTCCAACAGTAACTTTTATTAAGAATAAAATGACATGCACATATTATGGGATAAAAATTCTCTCTCTCTCTCTCTCTCTCTCTCTCTCTCTCACTCACACACACACACACACACACACACACACACACACACACACACACACACACACACACACAGTCCTAGGAAGCTTAGTCAGAAATTGTGGGGGGGGGGGAGAGAGGGAGGGAGGGAGGGAGGGAGGGAGCAGATATATTATCTACCTATCCTGAAGAGGGGTCCAGTCTACGGGAGAAGAGAGTAGCTTCGAACGGCCAGCATCCTTGGTCAAGAGAGCAAGCGGCTTGGGCAAACCTCAAGGGAACAGTGCTTGCTTATGGATCCAGAAGTGTGAACAATTTGAATGAGGCCAGGGCTCTACCTTTAAAGGTAAAATGCGCCCTGAGGTGGAAGAGCCCACCTAGCCATTAGAACAAAGACTCCAAAGGTCAGTTCCTGGGTTTGACAAAAGGTTTGAGTACCTTGATGGGTAGCTGCCGGGGTGTGTGAAAGCAAATGCAAAACATGTTCAAGCGCTGTACAAGAGGGATAGTTTGTTAGTGAATTCCACCGGAGCTAAGTTGATGGCTTTTAGATGGGGACTGTACTTTCCCAGGAACAACTATATATACTTATGAATGTCGTTTGATTAGCTCCTCAATCAAGGACAGGAGATCTCATCACGGAAGAAGGGAAAGGAATGTGTTAAGTGGAGATGACTCTGCGAGACCTTTGTTACACTGGGTACCTACGGGGCTGGCAGGACTGCAAATTCAATCGCCTCTTAATCGCTCCACATTCCTGTGCAGCATTCCATGCATGCCAAGTTCTCCCGGGCGGGACTCAGCAACTGTTAGAGGCTCTCTAGTGGCAATACAGCAGCCATTTTAACTCCAGAGGCCTGAGCATTTTTAATATCACAAGAAGCCATGCCCAGAACTGCTTATTGAACATGTCTCCCGATGGCTCTGGGGGTCAGAGGGCCAGGCACCTCAGGGTCTGTCATGGTTTTGTCCTCTGTGGGATCTACCACCATGGTATCCTCATCTTCTGATGAGGAATTGTCAGGCCCAATCCTGACAATGTCCAAAATTCCAGAGGACTGACAAAGAGAACTGTAGTTTTTGAAAGCTTATGCTACAGTAAAATTGGTTTGTCTTAAAGGTGCTACTGGACTCTTTACCAAACTGTGATTTTTAATAGGCAACATTCATCTCATAGCTCATGTTCTTAAATTAGCTCCATCTGTTCAGATGGAAGATATTCTTAAATTCTAGACAAACGAGCCTGACTCTGTACTCATGTATGGTTAGTATTCAGTCTCAGTGTACTCAAGTATGGTTAGTATTCATGAGATTACAACAGCAGAATGAGTGGATGAGGTGGTAAACAGCAAAAAGACAGCTAGTGTGTCCTCAGTTCCTGCTAACAACTAGTGTGTGCGTGTTTCATAAGCAGAACCAAAGTTTCTATTTTTTTTACAAGCACGATGGATAGGTGTAGTGCTCTGTTCAGGAGCATCTGGTCAACTGGAAGAAGATGAGCTGGCCACAACAGTGTGATTCTCTTACATGGGCTGATTCCGCATACGTTGGATAATGCACTTTCAATGCACTTTAGCTATTGTTTGGAAGTGGATTTTTTGTTTCGCACTCGAAAAATTCAGTTCCAAATGATCTCTAAAGAGGATTGGAAGTGCATTATCCAATGTGTGTGTAATGGATTGAGAAGACTGATGTGCACTCACAGTGGATTCTTAGTTGCCTCTCTTCTCCTCATTTACACCTGTCATTTCATTTTGAAGGGGTGGTAGATCACAAAATTGTGTCCCACTTATTCCTCGACTGTATATGAAAAGCACTCAAGAGCGTTTTAGAAAATATAATAGCTAAAAGTGGAAGATGGATAACAGCTTGCTTTTGGAGCCTATCAGCTGGTGTCCTCCATAGATTTGTTTGCATGCCTTTAATATAGCTTTTCAATCTACCCGTAAAGTTATTTTTCTTGCCAAGAACATGATAAACCAGCAACAGAAATCAACGGCTGGCTGACTCAGCAGACCAATAAATAAGGTTTACCATCTTATGACTTAGAGTTTTGTTCCCTTTTAAAACAGATAATGTGGCTGTGTCATAGACATAGAGCTGAAAATACCAGCAGTGTTCAGCAAACAGTTGAAAATGTGTTTCAGCACCTTGGCCAGCCTCATGGTTACTCTACTCTCTCTTAACATTCCTTCTATGGGTCGAGCTACAAGTGACGAATGACACTTGCCTGGCAAGTGAACAGACTCACGTGTATTCCTCCGTGTTCACTTGCCCTCCACACTACGTGATCAAGTGGAGCACAAGTGGAGGGCAAGTGAACAGGGAGGAATACACATGAGTCTGTTCACTTGCCAGGCAAGTGTCATTCGTCACTTGTAGCTCGACCCTGTGGCTTACTTTGTTTTGCTGTGTCCATCTGCTCCCCTCCTCATTAAACATTGCAAATTTGGGGGAATCAATATGATTAGCTGGATCTCTCCAGGGTCTTCATACGTCTTGGCACGTATCCTCTCACTTTACTGTACTGTCCCTTGGTATCTGACAAAGAGATCTTGATTCTTGAAAAGTGATGCCCTGGACGTCTTGTTGGTCTTTTAAGTGCTACTGGAACCGACTCTTGCTCTTCTACATGGCCACCCACCGGAAACTTCCTCCAATTTTTGTGGTTCTTCTATCAGAAAAGGGGCCACTTTCCATCAGAGGATGTTTCTTGAGGTCACAGGAAGACTTCACATTTTGCTGAGTAGCTGGTTACTTGTTGTTAACTCTGGAATTCTGTTAATTCAGAAAGTCGATGAGATTTGGTCACATCATGAAAAGACAAGACTCACTGGAAAAGACAATAATGTTAGGGAAAGTTGAAGGCAGAAGGAAAAGAAGAAGGTTCAAAAGGAGATGGATTCACTCAGTAACTGAAGCCATGGCCTTCAATTGCTGTTAGATGGGATTTTTTGGGGAGTCAGTAATTCACAGGGTTGCCATAAGTTGGAAGTGACTTGACAGCACATACAAAATGAGATTAGTGGGATCTTTCCATGACAACAAAGGAATTTGCGTAGCGTTGCATTTTAGTCAAAGTTGGAGGATCTGGCTAAGCATCTCTGAATTTTGATTGAATAAACAGCTAAGTTCATTTTATGCCAGAGCAGGAAATGAATAATAGTCATCTATGCACCTGTGGCTCCTTCTCTGCTGCCAATTCATTTAGCCTGTCATTTTTTCTGTAACATCTGACTGTAGTTGGTGAGCATTTGCTCTTTGCTGAGGTTTAGGCTCACTGTCTCTCCATAAACCAACCTTTTCTGGCAGATGATGTAGTTGATGAATACAATGTAGAATACATATGTATTCATGAATACATATTCCAGCTTCTCCACACATGCACAGTTGGATTGGGGCCCATAGCTTGCCAATGGAGATCTGTTGTTTTCATGACAAATATCTAAGACTTGGTCCAGCTGTCGGCCACCTATAATGTTTCCATCCAAAAAACTTGGGATTTCTATTGAAAGTGCTGGGAATAAGAAGAGGCTACATGTAGCATAGCCTTGGCCACCGCAATTTAAGAAGGATATAGACAAGTGTCCAGAGGGGAGCAACAAAGATGGTGAGGGGTCTGGAGACCAAGTCCTATGAGGATAGATTGAAGGAGCTCAGTATGTTTTGCCTGGAGAGGAGACGACTGAGAAGTGATATGATAACCATCTTCAAATACTTGAAGGGCTGTCACATAGAGGATGGCACGGAGTTGTTTTCCGCTGCCCCAGAAGGATGGACCAGAACCAACAGGTTTAAATTAAATCAAAAGAGTTTTCAGCTAAATATTAGGAAAAACTTGACAGTTAGAGCGGTCCCTCAGAGCCAAGCTACAAGGAACGCCTGACGCAGGTTGGACACTTGTCAGCTTCCCTCAAGTTTTGATGGGAAATGTAGGCATCCTGGTCTTGCAGCTGTAATGGAGAGCCAAGCTGAAAGACCAGAACGCCTACATTTCCCATCAAAACTTGTGGGAAGCTGACAAGTGTCCAACCTGTGTAAGGCGTCACTTGTAGCTTGGCTCCCAGTGGAACAGGCTTCCTCAAGAGGTGGTGGACCCCCTTCTTTGGACATTTTTAAGCAGAGGCTAGATGGCCGTCTGACAGCAATGCTGATTCTGTGAACCTGGGCAGATCAAGAGAGGGAGGGCAGGAAGCGTTACATCAGTGCTTCGTTCTCATGGCCCCTTCTTACATGCCCAGGGCAATGCCAATCACCACTTGGGGTCAGGAAGCAATTTTCCCCAGGCCAGCAGCTAGGGATCCTGACAGTGTTTTGCCATCTTCTAGGCATGGAGCAAAGGTCACTGGGGTGTCTGTGGGGCTAGTTGTGAATTTCTTGCATTGTGCAGGCGGTTGGACTAGTTGACTCAGGCATTCCCTTCCAAACTTAGGATTTTATGATTTTGTTATCCTTGGCCACTTACTCCCAAAGAGTTCCTTCCAATTGTCATGCAAATGATGTGTTCCTTCAGTGAAGTAGCCAGCAAGCTACAAAGCTGAAATAAGTACTTAATACAGCAACCTCCTACTTATCCCTGCAAATATAACCTATTTTTTTTACAAAATCTTTCTTTTTGTATCTAACAATAGGAGACCCCGCTCCTCAGATTTACTCAGCATCGTTCCTTATTATAGTATCTTGTGTGTTTACAAGCTGCCTTCAGTGCTACAAAATTGACAACTTGGGGGCCAAGCTCTTCCTGAAATAGCGTGCTTATTAAATCATGGCGGAGACAAGATCTCTTCCCTGCTCCTCTGCCTCTTTGGCCCCGGGATGCACCAATTATGGCCTCCACTTTATGGACCAAAGGGTTGGGAGTGTGTAAAGCCTAGCCAAGACAATTATGACTTATTCTCACTGAATGAAGTGTTTTTGCCCTCAACCCTAAAGAGGTTTGCAGAGAAAAGTGAGTGCTGCCATTTTGAGCAGTGCACTTTCCAAATAGCCTTGGGGGGTGGAGGTGGAGGTTTGGCTAAATCTGTAGAGAGACATGCCTTTGCATGAAGTCTTGTACAATTATTCAGGGGCAGGTATGTTTGTGCATGTGTACGTGTTACCAAGTTGCAACCAACTTACGGTGACCCCAGCAAGGAGCTTTCAAGGCAAATGAGAAGCAGAGGTGGTTTCTCATTTGATTCCTTTGCAGAACAGTCCTTGGTGGTCCCCTATCCAAGGTCTGATCTTTAATCATAACCCAAAAACTTCTATAATCCTCTCTCTGCGTCCAGATTTATGTGCATTTTACTGTGTATGAATCATTAGCTCAGAAATATATAAGCTGAGCAAAACCAGGTACTTCTGAGCTCAAAAGCTTTATATCTCTTTCAAAAAAACACTTTCCTTAAATAGGTTCTCCCGTTCCCTTTTCAAGCGCCCTGACATATTCACACAGTAGCTAAAGACAGTTCCTCCCTCTCAGTGCTTTCAGCTTGATAAGAATAAAGTGGCCCCTTCTTACATGCCCAAGGTAATGCCAATCGCCACTTTGGGGGTCAGGAAGCAACTTTCCCCAGGCCAGTTTGGCCAGGGATCCTGGAGGTGTTTTGCCATCTTCTGGGTATGGAGCAGGGGTCACTGGGGGTGTGAGGGGGAGATAGTTGTGAATTTCCTGCATTGTGTAGGGGGTTGGACTAGATGACCTTGGAGTTCCCTTCCAACCCTGTGATTCTGTGATGCTATGATCCTATGAAATACTGAACCAGTGTGTGGTGTAGTGTGGTCTGGGAGACCCAAGTTTGAATTCCACTCTTCCGTGGAAGCTTGCTGGCAGACTTTTGGACAGTCATGCATGCTCAGACTAGCCTACCTCACAGGGCTTGTTGTAAGGATAAAATAGAAGATAGAAGAGAGACATGGCATGCTTTGGGTCCCCATTATGGATAAAGGCAGGGTATAAATGAAGTAAAGGACGTAACTGTTGAATGAGCAGGTCCTGGAAGATGAGTAGGTGGAGTTTAAAGAAAGATCACCTTCTTGGGGTGGGGAGACCAGATGCTGTAAAAAACTTTGTGACCTATGGGTCAAAGGACACACAACAAACCTCTGTATAATTTGAACAAGTGACTGGTGTGGTTTTGTACTATTGTTATAAAGATATGTTTGCAAGGCATCTTTGCTTCATTTTCTGTTCTTTGAATGGAACTCTCTGGATAAAGCCAACCTGTCTGTGTTCCGTTAGCTTCTGTCTGCATGTTGAATCTTCCATAAGAAGAAAATCCAGGGCCTTGGGTCTCAAGAGAACCTATCACCAAAGCACCCTAGCAGGTGTTATAGGCATAAGAACAGAACTGGCTAGCTGGATAGGGAAGAATAAAAGAGTGACGAGGTACACAAACTTTCCCCAGAGTATGAGTTCACAGCAGACTGAAAACACCGCTGTGTCAGCCCACCCTACTTGTGCTCACATGTGGATGCCATTAACTCATGCTAGGATGCAGAGGAGAACCAGTTTGCAAGCAAATACACATTTGAGCTGCTATAGGGCTTCCATTTGAATTCCAGATCACACAGGTAGAGGAAGTGACCAGGGTCATGTCTGAAAACGGGCAAAGCTGATGAAGATACAGCCCTCTAACCTGACAGCAATTCTAAAGGGCACCCTCGAGATACACTATGAAGATGTGCAGAATGGTTTTCGTTCATCAATAAGATCCATTGATTGGTTGGTTCATTCGTTTGTTCGTTCATTCATTCGTTTGTTCGTTCATTAGTTCATTCGTTCGTTCGTTCATTCATTCATTCGTTCGGTCGTTTGTTCGTCCATTCATTCGTTCATTCACACTTTTCTTCCCACCTTTTATTCTTGGGTAGGGTCCCCAGAGCCACTCACAAGGACAAACATTAATATGCATTGGTTCAGCTGGCACATCATTGCATCAATGCACCAGCCAAATTCTGCAATAGGCCAACAGCTCACGGAATAGGAGTGTTTTATATATTACTCAATGTTTCTTGATCCAGCAGAGTACTGAGAAAGTTCAATTTCCTGAGATAATATGTAAGAAGAACCTTCCTGGATCAGACTCGTCGTTCATCCAGTCCAGCATTCTGTCTCACACAGTGGCCAGTTTGTTACTCTAGAGGGCCATTCCCTGATGTGGAAGGGTGGGAAAAGGTGGGAGAGTAAAAAGTGAATGAATGGATGGATGGATGGATGGATGGATGGATGGATGGATGGATGGATGGATGGATGGATCGATCGATGGATTGATCAATCAATCAGTCAAGGCATTCCCTGACGTTGCCTCTTGGCACTGGTAGTCAGAAGTCTACTGCCCCTGAATGTCTAGGTTCCCTTCTGTAACCATAGCTAATAGCCACTCCATGGCTCTATCTAACCCCCCTTTAAAGCCATCTTTGCCTGGTGCCTTCACTATATCCTCTGGCAACAACCCCCACATTTTAATCCCTTGTTGAGTAAATCAGTAACATGTCATATATTTTGAATGTGGCCTAAAACGGCTGTCGTCGTGGCTCTTACACTATGTGAGATTTGAAAGGAAAAATCGCCACATGGTGATTTGTAGCACATCCAGATCGACCGTGTGAATTGGTCCCGCCCCTATAATAAAGTAAACAGTGAGTGTTCCCCCCCCTTCTCTGAAATTCCTTTTACTTGCTATGTAGAACATAGTTGTTTTCAGTCACATTTGTTGATCAGCACGCACAGGGCATCTTGCTCCTTAGCATTATCACACAAACTACGCACACAATATGTTACAAAAAAAGGAGGGGGTTGTGAGCCTTTGCAAAAAAACCCCTTTCTTTAACCACTCTGAAATATCTTCCAACTCTTGCAGGCTACCTCTTCAGGAGACCTTTGGCTAGAAGACCAAGAAATGATGTCACCTTTCTGCCACATGCCCGTTCTGCAGAATGATAAAAAAAAAGATACAGGAGTATAAAAATAGAACAGGAGAGACAATTCAGGCTAGACCAGATGCTCAAATTGCTGCCACCTAGGCTGATTTAATACTGGCGTGCTTCAACCAGAGAAAAAGAAGAGAAACGGTAAGTCCTAAGTAGACTGCAGCCTTTAAGATTGCAATGGTGAAAGGGTGCAAGAAAAAGGCACCTTTTTTTTTCAATCTCAGTTTTGTAAGCAGATGCAAAACACTTGACGTAGGTCTGCCGGTGTGTTCAGAATGCATTACTGTTGGTTTTGAATCACAGAGACGCTTCATGCATATGGAATCGCATGTGTGAGCATTTGTCCGGACACCCCAACGTGAACTTCCTTTATCAGCTCCGCAAAGGCACAGTTTTTCCCCCAATGGATGCCAATTTGTACATTCTGCAGCCAGTCATTGGGTGCTAAGTAAATCATGTGACATACATTCTCATAGGACCTCGAGAGCATGGATGGCCCTTGACCCTGAAGACCTTGACAGGTAAGTAATTGAATTGAATCTGAACATAATTTACTCCATAACAAGAGGACTAGCCACATATATACTATTTAAATTGCCATGCCTGTTTTCTGCCTTCAGGAAATTGTCTGCTGGATAACACTAAAAAGTTTATCTGGGCCAGCATTCTAGTGGCCAACCCGATTCCTCTGGGAAGCCCACTAAAAGGGGATGAAGGCAAGAGTCTTTATCTGTGGTTGTGTCTAAGCAACAGGTGTTTGTATTTTTGAATATGGCACTTCCATGGAGCTGTCCTAGCTAACAGCCATTAATAGATCTGTTATGCATTTGTTTGGTCCTATTAAAAGAAACCTCAAATAGAGGCTGAGCTTACATCTTGTAGCAGTGTGTTCCACAAGTTAATTAATTGTTGCATAAAGTAGTTGGATCAAGATGGACAGCCGTGTTAATCTGTCTGTAGCAGTAGAAAAGAGCAAGAGTCCAGCAGCACCTATAAGACTAACAAAATTTGTGGGAGGGTAGGAGCTTTCGTGAGTCACAGCTCCCTTCTTCAGATATGAAGAAGGGAGCTGTGACTCACGAAAGCTCACATCCTACTACAAATAAAGTAGTTGATTTGCTCTGACCGGAGTCTACTGCAGATCAATAGTTTCAGGTGGGTAGCACTGTTGGTCTGTCATAGAAGAGCAAGATTCGGGTCCAGTATGACCATAAAGAGCGACTAGATTTCCAGGGTGTGAGCTTTTCTAGTTGGTCTCTAAGATACTACTGGACCCAGGACTTATTCTACTGCAAATCAGTTTCATTGGACCATCTGGAGTACTGGTAATGTGGAAGAAGGAGAAAAAAATCAGTGGGTTGCAAGACCCAAATGGTTGAAGAGTGCAATTTACCAATGAAACTGGTGTGCAGTTGTGGCACGGGAAACCCCCAAGATGGTTATAGGCTCCCGATTCCATGCAGTCATTTACCATATAATACTACCCTCTTTTTAGTATCTCTGTTTCAGGAGACTTCTTTTGCTGCTATTCGTTGAGACCTCTTTTTTTTAAAAAAAGAATCAGGGATATGTTTAAAGGATATAATTTCCTGGGAAATAAAAACTCCATGTCCCAAGGCAGTGTATCTTGGAAGACCAGTAGTTGTCTAAATTTATTTAGATAACATAACATTAATAACATTTGATTTATATACCGCCATTCAGGACAACTTAACACTCAGAGCAGTTTACAAAGTGTGTTATTACTATTCTCACATCAGTCACTCTGTGAGGAGAGTGGGGCTGAGAGAGCTCTGAGAGAGCTGTGACCGATCCAAGGTCACCCAGCTGGCTTCAAGCGAAGGAGTGGGGAATCAAACCCAATTCTCCAGATTAGAGTCCTGCCGCTCTTAACCACTACACCGAACTGCCAAATACCTTCTTTATCAGGCAGTGGGGCTTAAAACTGCCTGGATAGTATGCCCCTTTGCCATGTGGCCATCTGCGCCTTCCTTCAGGAGATCGCACAAGCATTATGCTCCTTCAGTTCTGATCTCTGATCTTAGATTTTGGAAGAGGTAAAGGCAAGTAAAAGGTAAGAAAAAGGCAATTCTGCACATGTTCAGAAACACATATTATTTCACAGGGAAGTTGCAATTGCAAGCACCTGCAATTGTGGCTTCCCTGTGAAAGAACATTACAAGGTGTGTGTGTTATGTGCCGTCAAGTCGCTTCCGATCTATGGCGACCCTAGGAATGAAAGACCTCCAAAATGTTCTATCTCTAACAGACTTGCTCAGATCCTGCAAACTGGAGGACGTGGCTTCCTTTATTGAGTCCAGCCATCTCGTTTTAGGTCTTCCTCTTTTCCTACTGCCTTCCACTTTTCCTAGCATTATTGACTTTTCCAAAGAATCTTGTCTTCTCATGATGTGACCAAAGTATGATAGCCTTAGTCTTGTCATTTTTAGCTTCTAGGGAGAATTCCGGCTTGATTTGATCTAGTACCCACTATTTGTCTTTTTGGCTGCCCACGGTATCTGCAAAACTCTCCTCCAGCACCACATTTCAAATGAATTGATTTTTCCTGTCAGCTTTCTTTACCATCTAACTTTCACATGGCAATGGGGAACACCATAGTTTGGATTATGTTGATCTTGGTTCCCAGAGAGACATCTTTATCTTTAAGGATCTTATCTAGCTCCCTCACAGCTGCTCTTCCAAGTCTCAATGTTTTTCTGATTTCTTCATTGCAGTCTCCCTGTTGGTTGATGATTGAGTATCTTACATTTAATGATTAAGAACAGATATCTACCTATGTGGTAGTGGGTATTTATTTTTCTGCTTTTGCCCCTGCCTGGCTGTATGTACTCATGCCTGCCTGGCAAATTCCTCACTACAAACAGGGGAAAGCAACCCCCAAATAGAATCCATCTCACTCAGATTTTCTTCCCCGTGTTCTCACGTGTTGCTGTGGTCATCAAAGAGAAGAGTCAAAAGCAAGCAAGAAGCAAAATGCCCAAGGAGGAAAAGTTAGGGGTGAGAGTAGATGAGAATGAATTTGGTCACTATGGGATTAACTGAGTCATCTCCACCACCCTTCTGTTGCTTCCCTTTCTTCACTTCTTTCCAGGCAATCCAATATAAAACTGATGGCACATTTCCTCTTACATCTCTGTAAGGAAAAGGGCTAAAGATTACCTTTAAGAAAAGGAAATTCAGAAAAGGGGTATGGGGTATTTTAAAGGGGACATTGCTTCCATGTGCTCTCATAAAAACAGACCTGTGTTCAGTAAACCATTTATGAGGAACTCTACCCAGCAAGCGGAGTATGTGGCCCCATTTTCTGAGACAGTATCGCATGAGATGGCAACTGTGAGGGGAGGGCTTCTCGTGAGTAGCCTTCTTCTTGATTTGCTAGCTTTCTGTGTGCCAGTCTCCCTACCTGAAGTGGTAAAGTCCAGGAATATTTGACCAACCATCTCTTTCAGCTTTAGGAGCCAAGGAACATTATACTCCACATTATTGTCGTTAGAATAGAGAAAAGGCACTGACGTCTGAAATAGGCATTGCATTTGGAAGGAGGAGAAAGAATCGGGCAGGCTCTAATGCAAGGAAAAGACAGGATGCGAACAGAACAGTTACCGCTGTTGCAAAAACCTTCCTGTGTCAGGAACTTTGGAGGCCCACGTCGTCAATCTATGATTAACCAATTACGCTGATTGATCGATCAATACGGTTAGCTCCAGAGAAAGCAGAGAGAGGATGAGAAATGTCAGATCTCAGTGTGTTTTTCTCTGGGAAGAGAAAGAGAGAGAGAGAAAGAGAAAATAAAGGCATTATCTTCTGTAACTGAACATGCTGTGCCGTATCTCCTGGGACCACTCGGATAATCCCCTCTGGGAGCCCCTGGGTGTTATTTGCAGGCCAAGCTTCACCCCGGCCCTCAAGCATCCCTTCCCAGCAGGAACGGGTAATCATTCAAGGGGACATTTTCATTCCAGGCAGCTGCCCGCAGGTTGCGTTCCTAGCCCGAGTGCTATTTTTAGCTCAGCTCCTTCGTTGCTATTGATCCCAGTCACCCTCTGTTAATTAGATACACACAACACACAGCAGCATTTGCAACCCATTTATCAATTCTTTTCAGCACCTCCGTCCCTCGGAGACGCAATTTGGAGCCCTCCTTGAGACGAGCTATCGATCTGCACCACAACTTTTACTCCACTGTTGCCAACTATTTATAGAACCTTCCTCTCCGCCATGCTTCCCAATGGGGGGGGGGGGGAAATCATAAATGGCCCGCCTAAATCGGAGGTTGAGGTTTGAAAAGAGGGGGGAGGATAAAGGAGTGAATGCTCTCAGCATTCATAAGTTGGCACCAAATCGGATACTTGCCAGGTCTGGAGGAAATTTCACAGCAGGGACTAGTGGACTTGGTTAGAAAATAAGAATGGTCTTGATGGAGCAGACCAAGAGGTCATCTGGTTTATCCTGTTGCCAACAGTGGCCAGCGAGATGTCATTGCAAAGCGTATAAGCACATCATTTCTACAAGGGTCCATGTACCTCCAGGTTCAAAGCCAAATGTGATTTTCCGAAGCTGGAGGTTAGAAAGTGGAAGAGTGGGTCTTGATTTGGGCTTCCTTGTGGTGCCTCACTGGCCACTGTTGGATATGATGAACCACTGTTGGACTTGATGGACCACTGTTGGATGGACCACTGTTGGACTTGATGGACCACTGTTGGATTTGATGGACCACTGTTGGACTTGATGGAGCATTGTTAGACTTGATGGCCCACTATTGGACTTGATGGACCACTGTTGGATTTGATGGACCACTGTTGGACTTGATGGACCACTGTTGGATGGACCACTGTTGGACTTGATGGACCACTGTTGGATTTGATGGACCACTGTTGGACTTGATGGAGCATTGTTAGACTTGATGGACCACTATTGGACTTGATGGACCACTGTTGGATTTGATGGACCACTGTTGGACTTGATGGAGCATTGTTAGGCTTGATGTACCACGGGTCTGATCCAGCAGGGCTTCTCTGAAGTTCTTCTACCCATTCACCTTCAACATTTTTGAAGACCCTTCCTCATAAATCTTGTTTCGCAGCCTTGCCCAATCCAAATATTTTATTTACTTCATTGGTACCCCACCTTTCTCCCTGTGGAGCCTCCAAAGCAGCTGATATCATTCTCCTCTCCTTCATTGTATCCGCACAACAACCTTGTAAGGTAGTTTAGGCTGAGGGTGTGTGACTGCCCTCCATCTCCAGAGGCAGGAAACCTCTGAATACCAGTGCCAGGAGGCAACATCAGAGGAAAGACTGCCCCATGCCCTGTGGCTGACCCTCCAGAACCACTAGGTGGTGCTGTGTAAAACAACATGCTGGACTAGATGGATCAACAGGGTACTTCTTATGTTCTTGTGTCATTCAGCAAGCTTCCATGGCAGAGTGGGGATTAGAACCTGGGTCCCCCGGATTGCAGTCCAACCATGAGTCCCTTTACATGACATCTTACACAGGGATGCTCAAGTGAAGGGAGACACAATGTTAGCTGGGAAGCATAGTTCAATTTCACCTCTCTTCACTAGGGTGGTTTAACAAGTCAGAGCTGGTGGAGATCTCTCCTCAGAGGGTTTGTTAATTTCACCTTCGCCTCCTGAAACAGAAATTAACAGAGCCTTTGGAGAGGTGAAGATGAAATTAACAAACCCTCTGAGGAGCGATCTCAGACAGCTCTGTCTTTTTAAACTACCCTCGTATAGAGAGGTGAAATTAAACTACGCTTCCTGGCTAACATTGTGTCTCCCTACACTTGAGTGGCCCATGTAAGATGTCTCACGTAGAGAGAGTCCAGGTTACCACTATACCATGTTGGCTCACAGCTGAATTATTTTTAACATTTGACAAATTTCTCATTATGCTGAACCTGAACACAGCACCTGTCGAATGAAATCCTTGGCTGTACATTTCGATGGCCTGGCAATAGAAGGGTGTCCCCATTCCATTTTGAAAAAAAAACCCAGCAGGTATCAACACTTACAATATCTCAGTAATCCTTCTTTGCAAATCCTTCTAATCTTCCATTGATCAACATAATGAGCCAGCTTGCAGTTTGTATAAGAAGAAGATGCAAACGAAGATTAAGAATTTATATACAACATCTGTCTATGTGGCACTTCGTAGGATTAAACGAAACCGATCCTTGCTTGAAAGCCTACTCTAGAAAACCAGTCAAGATTGACAAAAGAAAACCAAAGACCAGAGCAAACTCAAAGGGAAAAAAAAGCAAGTCCCCCAACATAATCCGCTATGTGACACATTACATGATCTGTTGTGTTTCTAGCATTGTCTAAAAAAAGCCAATGGGAGATATTTTTCTGTGGTCAAGAAAGGGATTTCTTGAGGAAACTGATGGAATCCATTGCCCATAGATGCTGGAGTCACCCACACGTGTGAGACTGCCCACCTCTGGGTGGGGCCTAGAGATCTTCTGGAATTAATACTGCTCTCCAGGCTACAGAGATTCATGGAATCATAGGGTTGGAAGGTACCTCCAGGGTCATCTAGTCCAACCCCCTGCACAATGCAGGAAATTCACAACTGCCTCCTCTCCCCCCCCCCTACACCACCAGTGGCCTCTGCTCCATGTCCAGAAGATGGCAAAACACTGCCAGGATCCCTAGCTGAACTGGCCTAGGGAAAATTGCTTCCTGACCCCACGGTGGCGATTGGCATTACTCTGAGCATGTAAGAAGGGACTGCAAGAACTAAGCACTGATGTAACCCTTCCTGCCCTCCCTCTCATGATCTGCCTAGGTTCATGGAATCAGCATTGCTGTCAGATGGCCATCTAGCCTGTGCTTAAAACCTCCAAAGAAGGAGAGCTCACCACCTCCCGAGGAAGCCTGTTCCACTGAGGGACCGCTCTAATTGTCAGGAAGTTCTTCCTACTGTTTAGCCGAAAACTCTTCTGATTTAATTTCAACCCGTTGGTTCTGGTCCGACCTTCTGGGGCAGTGGAAAACAACTCCATGCCATCCTCTATATGACAGCCCTTCAAGTACTCAAAGATGGTTATATCACCTCTCAGTTGTCTCCTCTGCAGGCTAAAAGATTCATTCCTCTGGAGAAAATGGCTGTTTAAGGCATTATACCCCGATGAGGTCCCTCCTCTTCCCAAATCTTGCCTTCCCCAGGCTCCAAGTCTCCAGGGATTTCCCATCCCCATTGCTGGAAACGCTACATGTTTATGATGTTGGTGACTGTAGTCTATTGGATGGAGACCGTACAGATGAATCAAGGCAAGAGAGAATGGATTGCACTCAGTTACCCAGGTACACTTGGAGAGATTGGTGTTACAGTGTTCTTTATTTAAAACATTTCTATGCATCCTTTCCACTCAATTATAGATCTCTAAGGAGGCAAACATAGGAGCCCCGTGGCACAGAGTGGTAAGTTGCAATACTGCAATTGAAGCTCTGCTCACAACGTGAGTTCGATCCTGGTGAAAGCTGGGTTCAGGTAGCCGGCTCAAGGTTGACTCAGACTTCCATCCTTCTGAGGTCGGTAAAACGAGTACCCAGTTTCCTGGGGGTAAAGTGTTGATGGCTGGGGAAGGCAACGGCAAACCACCCCGTAAAAAAGTCTGCCAAGAAAACGTCATGATGCAACGTCCCCCCATGGGTCAGTAATAACTTGGTGCTTGCACAGGGGACTACCTTTACCTACCTAAGGAGGCAAACATGAAAACATTTCAAACAATAAAACATAATATATACAGAAAAATATGAACATATGAACTCATATAAACAGGGATGGCAGTTCCCTAACTCTTAAATAGTGAAGAAATGTCAAACCAAACCAAACCAGTCTTCAACTGTTGGTGGAAGATGACAATAGAGAGAAACAGACAAATCTCCTTGGAGAGGGAGTTCCAAAGTTTTGGTGCCATGGCTGAGAAGGCCCTGTCTCAGGTTGCCACCTATCTAACTTCAGGTGGTGGGTGCATCTGTAACAAGGCCTCGGAAGTTGGCTGGAGTTAATGAATAGGCTCATATGGGAGAAGGTGGTCATAGAATCATAGAGTCGGAAGGATCTTAAAGACCATCTAGTTCAACCCCCTGTCCAATGCAGGAACAACCTAAAGCATCCCCTACAAGAATTCATCCAGCTGTTCTTAAAATATGCTGCTGCCAAGCGTTGGTGGTGGTGCAGAGTGCCCTCAGGTCATAGCGGACATATGGCAACCCATAGTGGGGTTTTCATGGCAAGAGACTAGCAGAGGTGGTTTGCCATTGCCTGCCTCTGCAACTCTGGTCTTCATTGGAGGTCTCCCATCCAAGTACTAAGCAAGGCCAACCTTACTTAGCATCTGAGATCTGATGAGATCAGGCTCACTTGGGCTTTCCAGGTCAAAGTCTATACCAGCATCTTGGCCCTAGTGATTCTGATCTTGTCAGATCTCAGAAGCTAAGCAGGGTCAGCCTTGGTTAGTAATTGGATGGGTGACCCCCAAGGTCCCTGCCACCCAGGGTGGCAGAGGCAGGCAATGGCAAACCATCTCTGTTAGTCTCTTGCCATGAAAACCCCACCAGGGTTGTCATAAGTCAACTCTGACTTGAGGGCACTCTCCACCACCACACCAACACCTTGAATTAAGCCTGGAAGCAAACTGGGAGCCAGTGTTGATGGAGCAAGACTGGAGTGATACAGCCCCTACTACTCTCTCCAGTCCATATTCTGCTACTGGGGAGCCATCTCTGCAGCTCAGAAGGATTTCTGCACCACAAATATAAGGCTGTACAGAGGGTTGATCAGACCCCAAACGATTCATCCCAGGATTCTGTTTGCAATAACATCCCAGCCCGGCCTCTTTGAGAAGCTCCCTTGCCTTCCATTGAATGCACGAGAAGCAGGGGGGAAAAAAGAAAAACCCTTTCCTACCAAATGCGAGGAATGCTACTTGATTGTACCGACTGTACAACCCAGGCCCGTTCTGGCTGCAATTAAAATGTTAATACGAAACATCCGTCTCGATACTGTAATGACCTCGGAGCTTTTGAACTCTCCCAGATGCATGACTCGGCACACCCTGGTGAAACAAGCCTCCCTTGCCAACTTGCCGCAGAAACCTAATGATGTATGGAAGACAGCAGTTCCGTCTCCAGCAAGGCAGGCACCTGCTTGCGTGCAGCGGCATCTCTGCATTGCCCACAGGCCTCGCCTCTGAAGGGCGCTGGCAACACCACAGCAAATCCTGTCATTCACAAATTCACAGCACTCCCTGAACTCCAGGATCTGGTCAAGATTTCCCTTTGAATCAAGTGGCGGTTGTCTGGCTTCCCTGCCCTGTCTCTGTTTCCCCAGGGCAATGTGGGGTAAGGTGCGCCTTGTTTTCAAACTGCCTTCAGTTCTCGAAGAGAAGGATTGTGTAGAAGCGCCTCCTCTATTATTCCGGCAAAATGTCTCCTACAATTAAGCAGCAGGGGAAAAAACCACTTTCGCCGCAGTTCCCCTTTGTTCTGTTCCCTGGCTTCTCGGCAGCGGGGTTGTGAACGCATGTATTAAGTGGCGCATTAATTGTATGGACACCCGGGAACTTCAGACTGCTTATATAAATGGGGGGGGGGGGACTTATGCTGGAAATCTCTTTAAATTTCTAGCGAGATCTTGAAAAGCGAAGCAAACTTGATGTTGAGAGAAGATGCACGCACAGAGGGGTTTTTTGTAGGGTTCAGCCACTAGCGAGACATCTTCTTACTAACCAAGGCCAATGAAAGATTGGCATAGGGATGGTTGAGGGGGCGGCTGGTGGGGAGGCACAGCCATGAGTGTGATGATGTCATTTCCGGGGAAAGCTCCAAAGTGATAGGGGCAACATTGCTGCTTCCAGGTATTTCCCAGAAGTGATGTCACACTGCTTGTAACCAGGGGTCATTTAGTAGAAAAAGAGCTGCAGGAACTCATTAGCATAACTCATTAGCACAACTCATTATCATATGCCACACCCCTTGCCATCACCGGAAGTGTTTCGTTAGCATAACTGATTTGCATATGCCACACCCCCTGACATCACCTATCCTGGCTGTTTTGGACCCAATCCTGGCCATTCAGGGCCGAAATTGGGCCCAAAATGACAAAAAGGGGCTGAAAATGGCTGAAAAGGGGCCCCAAATGGTCAGAATTGGGCTGCTGCTGAGTGGGAGAGTGATCCACCACCCGTCAGAGGCCCGATCCTGGCCGTTTTGGGACCAATCCTGGTTGTTTTAGGCCCGATCCTGGACATTTGGGGCCAAATCCAGGCCAAAATGGGCCCAAAATGGCCAAAAATCAGGTGGGCAGGGCCACCTGACATGTGACCTCTTTAGAGAACTACTGGAACTGTGTTCCTGCACATTCCCCCTCAAAATGAGCCCTGCTTGTAACACCCAAGAGTTTTTAAAATGTATCCCCCACCACTGCTCATAATGGTAGCAGGCAATGGGAGTTCGGGGCGGGGGATCTTCTGCTCTAACTAGGGGGTTGGCAGGCCAAATGGGCAAGCTCTAAGCATTATTTGCCATTCCATCAACTATTCAGGATACACAAGCCTGGCAGCTGAGAGGCAGTGTTGTGTAGTGGTTAGTGTCAGACGAGGGTCAGGGGAACCCAAGTCTGGATGCCACTCTGCCACAGAAGCTTGCCTGGTGACCTTTGGGCCAGTCACACATTTTTAGCCTAACCTACCTCACAGGGCAGTTGTGAGGATAAAACAGAGGAGAGGAGAATGATGTAAGCTGCTTTGGGTCTCCATTGGGGAGAAAGGTGGGGTATAAATGAAGTAAATAAATAAATGGTCCCAGTGAGCTACACAATCGCTGTAGGAACGTTTGATTACATGGACCCCATTCGAAGAGTCTTGTTACTCGAGACATCTGACACGTGAAGAACACATGTCGGGAGATGCAATGGTAGCAGGGAAGGGTAGTTTAAAAAGACAGAGCTGGTGGCAAAGCAAAAGCTTTGCTGTATGCTGGAGCTGTGTGAAGGGGCTGTGAAATGCCAGAAGGGAAACTTCAGCCCATTGTAACCTCTCCAGGTCCAAGCTCGGCTCTGGAAGGCAGCTCCAGCCCATTTCCATTCCTCGCTGCCCTCTGGTTGCCATCCCACCCAGTTTTAGACTGGAGAGGTGAAATTGACAAGAGACTTCCGGGAGGGGAAGATGAAATCGACAAACCCTCTGAGGAGCGACCTCCCTAGGCTCCATCTTTTTAAACTACTCTTCCCCGCTAACGTTGTGTCTCCCTACACTTGAAGAACACGTGTCGAGGCAACTCGTGTAGAGAGACTCTAAGGCCCAATGCCATCAGCACCTCAGTTATTTGCATGATAATTGCCACTCTTTCGCGGAAAAATAATTTTGATTCTTCTGGATGCGTAGTCTCTATAGTCCAATATCTCCCTCAAAGCTGCCATGGACCTTATTCCTGATGATACTACAGCGGGCTTTCATCGTGCACTCTGCCACTTAGTTCTCACACACCGTTCCTTCAGCCTGGCACCACAATGTGCAAACATTTTCATGACTGTGGGAGAGCAATGCTTCCTCATCTCCCACACATTAATGCCTCTCCTGAGCTTAAATCATGGATGATGTTTTCATCTTCTGGACTCTTGACAAAGAGTGATGGTGATGGAGAGTGCCCTCAAGTCATAGTTGACTTATGGCAACCCCTGGCGAAATTTTCATGGCAAGAGACTCTCAGAGGTGGTTTGCCATTACCTGGCTTTGCAACCCTGGTCTTCGTTGGAGGTCTCCCATCCAATTACTAACCAAGGCTGATCCTGCTTAGCTTCTGAGATCTGACGAGATCAGGCTCACCTGGGCTATCCAGGTCAGGGCATATATCTTAGTTCATCTATAGTTTTACAATTGAATGTAATGATCATGCGTCACCTTCCACTTTCCTAGATTAGACTGTAGCAGCCCTTATAGCCCAGACTAGCCCAATCTCATCTCGACACTAAGCAGGGTTAGTACTTGGATGGGAGACCCCTCCCAAGGGAGACTGCGGCTGCTATGCAGAGGAAAGCAATGGCCAAACTACCTCTTGCATGAAAACCCTATAGTCCTGGATCCAGAGGAGTTAGCCGTGTTAGTCTGTAGTAGCAAAATCAAAAAGAGTCCAGTAGCACCTTTAAGACTAACCAATTTTATTGTAGCATAAGCTTTCGAGAATCACAGTTCTCTTCGTCAGATGCATGGAGGGCCAAAAGAAACTGGTCAGATATAGAGGAGGAGAGGGGAGGGCGGAGTAGATGCAAACAGCTCCTTCTGATATGGAGATATAGTCCTGGGTTCAACATGAGTCAGTTGCAACATAACGACACACTTTACCGTTATACTTATAATGTTTCCCTTTACACTTTCCTAGATTTGATCTGCCTATATAGGAATCCTACTTAGCCCATGTACCAATGTACCTCAGCCACTATGAGTGAACCGAAACCCTGTTAATTGCATGCTTGTCTCTCTCCTCTCCAACTTTCAGTTCTTTGCAGCTTTTAGTATAAATATATCTGTCTAATGGACAAATATTTTGTACATCTGGGGAAGTGAGCTCTGACTCATGAAAACCTATGATGCAATAAATGTCACGAAGTATTCCGAGTGCCACTGAACTCCGGCTTTACTTGAGCATCACAGGACTCTCTTGTGTTTCTGCAAGAGTCTTTCTTCTCAGTTGGAAGGATGCAGCCTGGGAGCAGAGACCGTTTCAGAGATGGGAAGGGAGGGTGAACGTGTTGGGGGCGAGGCTATTGTGCCTCTGCATTGGGAGTGATGGAAAAATCCAAACACACCTAATGCAGAGATGTGGCAGAACTGCCTGTACCCATCAGAAGGAAGCTTTTCAAGGCAGCTAACCATTTGAAAACTGACAAAGCTGACTGGCGAGCTGTATGAAGCCGAGGCTGTTTTAGAGGACCTGTTGTGCTATTTTTTTTTTAAATCTTTCACACTTTACTATTTTGAGTGGTCTGTTGTTTGATATAATACTGTGGATTGATATTTGATGGTTTGTTATGGATGGAAGGTAAGCCACGAGTCTCTGAAGGTGAGAAAGACAAAGTGAAAAGCATATACATGCACACACACAGTTGCACACACACACACACACACACACACACACACGCACAGAGTTACATACACATAGAGTGAAATCCTAAACAGAGTTATTCCAGTCTAAACTCATTGATTTCAGTGACAATCCAGCTGCTCCAACGTGATATATGCCACCATGTGCCAACAATGTCCATCTGCTCTGTACATTGGACAAACCAGCCAACCTCTGCGCAAAAGAATAAATGGACACAAATCTGACATTAGAAATGGCAACGTCGAGAAACCAGTGGGAGAACACTTCAATCTACCAGGACGTTCCATCAAGAACTTAAAGGTCACCATAGTTCAACAGAAACCTTTCAAAAACAAAATCCAACGGGAAGCTGCTGAATTGGAATTCATATGCAAATTTGACTCAGTCAGACTTGGATTGAATGGAGACTATGAATGGTTATCTCATTACCAGAAGTAGCTGATTTCATTATCAGAAGCAAACTGATCCCATTAGCAGAAGCTACTGATTGCATCTACTCCCCCCTCCCCTCCCCACCTATATATGTCTGACCAGTTTCTTCATACCCTCCATGCATCTGATGAAGAGAACTGTGGTTCTTGAAAGCTTATGCTACTGTAAAATTGGTTAGTCTTAAAGGTGCTACTGGACTCTTTTCTATTTTACTGACAATATGGATGGATATAGCTACAAATGTGGAATAATATAAAGGCTACTGCAGTGAATTGTCTACCAGCCAATAATCTCTGTGGTTGGCTTTTGATTTAATTTCTCAAGGCACAGAGTTTGGGAACTCTGTCCTAGAAAGAGTTTGCAGTGTAAAGGATCAGTGCTTTTCAATTCCTTGACCTCCAAGCAATCCCACCAAACTGAGATTATGGCATATATTGTCGAAGGCTTTCACGGCCAGAGAACGTTAGTTGTTGTAGATTTTCCGGGCTGTAGCACGGCCATACAGCCCAGAAAATCTACAACAACTAACTGAGATTATAGCAATTGGACAGAAAAATGATAACTGCTTATAGTTTTTTTTTTCAACGCCCATAATCCTTTATAAAACAAGTCTGATGAAATGTGGGATCAGCTTCTATTAGAGCAAACACTGAGTAATGTATAAAACACTCTGATTCAGTAAGCTGTTGGCCTGTTGCTGAATTTGGCTAATGCGTTAATGCCATGATGTGCCCACTGACACAAACTGATGTATGTTAAGTCCTTGTGAGTTGCTCTGATGACCTCTGCCCAAGAACAAAAGGTAAAAAAGTTTGAATGAATGAAAGATGAGTGAATGAAAACAGTTCTGCACATGCTCAGAAATTCCATGCCCTCCAGCAGGGGTTGAGTCCCGTGGCACCTTAGAGACCATCAAGATCTTCAGGGGATATACTTTTGAGAGTCAGAGCTCCTTTCTTTAGAAGATGGATTTAAATCCTGCTGTTCTACTGCAGACCAACATGGCTACCCACCTAAATCTATGCCTTATGCTATATCTCAGGGGTGGCCAAACTTGCTTAATGTAAGAGCCACATAGAATAAACATCAGATGTTTCAGAGCCGCAAGACATGATGCATTGAAGTGACTTCAGAGGAAGAGGCAAGTTTGGGGGAGTGTCTTGAAAGTGGCATTACAGGAAGAGGTGGGGTTTTGGTGCAGTATGCTGGAAGTGACATAATCAAAAGGGGTGGAGCTTGGGATGAGCCATCACCTGATCTTTGACAAAAGTGATATCACATCCCTGATAGGCTTCACCCCCAAAGTCCCCAGGGATTTTCTGAGCTGGATCTGGCAACCCCAACATTTTTATTGAAACTATGAAAGACATGGAAAGAAAGAAGGAAAGAAGGGAAGGGAGGGAGGGAAATAAACTAAACTAAACTAAACTGTACAGCCATGGCGATACTCAGAGACCTCTGGGAGCCACACAATATGTCTAGAAGAGCTGCATGTGGCTCTCGAGCCACAATTTGGCCACCCCTGCTATATCTTAAGGCTGCCCTTTAGAATTGAGGACTGGTCCATAATCAGCTTTGGCCATTTTCCGACATGGTCCCAATCAGTTTTTGCAGCCACATGGTTTGGAACTCAAATGGAAGTCCTGTATCAACTTGAATCAATATTTGCCTGCAAACTGATTCTCCTCGGCTTCCTAATCACATTGACAAGTGAGCACAAGTAGGTGGCTTAGCTCAGAGGTGCATTTGATGGTGTGCAAACTCACACTCAGGCAAACGTCCTAATTCTTTTGTTCTCCCCTATCCAGCTAGCCAGATTTTCCCTTAGTTCAGTTCGTGAGCCTATAACATCCATCAGAGTAGGAGATAGGTTCCTTTGAGATCTAGGACACAGGATTTTTGTTTGATGGAAAATTAAATATGCAGAAAGATATCAGGACAGAGACTTAAGACGTCATAAATAAAACTTGGGCTTCCTTCAAAGAACAGGGAAATGAAGCAAAGATGCCTTTCAGAATTATCTTTCCATGATATTGCAAAAGCACACCCATCTCTTGTTCAAGTTATGTAGTGGTTTGCTGCCAGTCCTTTGATCCACAGGTAAGAAAGCTTATAACAGCGGCTGTTTTTTTACCTTGGGCTATCTTGCCAATATGTGTATTCTCGTTTCCGCCAACTCCAAATGCCCAAATTCAGGCCTCCTGGATTTCTGGTCTGGGGTCAGCTGAGGATATATAGAACTAAGCTCATTTGGTAACTTTATGCTACATTTTTATGCAGTGTTGTTCTTTGAGTACTGGCCTGACATGTTCCCTATAACCTGTGATAGATCGAGATGGGTAGCCATGTTAGTCTGTCTGTAGCAGTAGAAAAGAGCAAGAATCCAGTAGCACCTATAAGACTAAAAAAATTGGTACTAGGGTATGAGCTTTCTTCAGTCACAGCTCACTTCTAGCTGTATCTGAAGAAGTGAGCTGTGGCTCACAAACGCTCATAGCCCACCAAAAATTTTGTTAGTCTTGTAGGTGCTACTGGTGTCTGGCTCTTGTCTACTGCTATAACCTGCGAGGGTCAGTAATCTCTGAACCTAGGCAGGATGCAGTAGTGGTTAGAGTATCAAGGATCTTGGAGACTCACGATCAGAACCCCCCTCCCATGGTAACTCACTGGGCGACCAGTTACTCTCCGTTAGCCTAACCTACCTCACAAGAATGTTGTGAGAACAAAACAGGGGAGAGGACAAAGATGTAAGCTGTTTTGGATCCACAGCGGGGAGAAAAGTGTAGTGTAAATATCTAAATAAAATAAATGAATCTTTCGACACTGGGATCCTGCCTTTGCTCGCACATAGTTCTCCTTTCCCTGTTTTACTCTATGTGGTTGGTTAGGCTGAGAGGGAAAGAGAGAGAGTGGGGATCGAGAAAGAGACTGGGCCTCATTCACCCAGCAAGCCTCATATTAGAGTATATATTGTCGAAGGCTTTCACGGCCGGAGAATGATGGTCGTTGTGGATTTTCCGAGCTGTATAGCCGTGGTCTTGGCATTGTAGTTCCTGACGTTTCACAGGCAGCTGTGACTGGCATCCTCAGAGGTGTAGCACCAAAAGACAGAGATCTCTCAGAGTCACAGTGTGGAAAAGATGTTGGCAGGTCATTTGTATCTACTCAGGAAGGTGGGTTTGGGCTGAGTCATCCTGTAAGAGTTTCCCAGGGTGTGGAATGCTAATGGAGGGAGGCTTGACTGTATCCTGAGGAGGTTCTTTTGCTACACCTCTGAAGATGCCAGTCACAGCTGCTGGCGAAACATCAGGAACTACAATGCCAAGACCACGGCTGTACAGCCCGGAAAACCCACAACTACTCATATTAGAGTGTTTGCCTTCAGAAGTTGCTTTCAGACTGTGGGCCCATCAAGATTAGGATTCTCTACTCCAGTTGGCAGTGGCTCCTCAGGATCTCCGGTCAAGGTCTTCCGCACCACCTACTCTCTGATCCCGGGTTAAATCTGGAGATTTAACCTGAAAGCAGATGTTCTCCCACTGAACCTGGCTCTCTCAGATCCTAGTCACAATCAAAGAGGGATGGTCTCAAACAAGCCACACAAACAAGGGGACTGAGAAGTCCGGAGAGACCCCAATACAATATAACACCTTTTGATAATAAAAGTGCAAGTGCAATTGAGCATCAACTCTCATATTTTTTGACAATTTATCCCTACTTCTCTGTTTAATTGGACAATGCCAACAATGTACTTAAACCAATGCTTAGTAAATACGTATTGTTTCATCAAGTAAGAATCACAGTTCATTAAGTTGAACACAAAGGCCCTTTTCACACTACATGCCTGCTTCCAGAACACCGCGAAATGCAGCGCAAAAACCGTGGAAGACAGTGTCTTCTCACGAGAGTTTTGTGCGACGTCGCGCAAAACTCGTGTGACATCGTGCAAAACTCTCGTGAGAAGACACTATCTTCCATGGTTTTTGCGCTGCATTTCGCGATGTTCTGGAAGCAGGCATGTAGTGTGCAAAGGGCCCATGTCTATCCAGATTCATAAGGTGCAATTCACAAGGTAAGTATCCGTGTTCAAATTTGTAATCAAGTGGCGATTAAGCGTCGTTTCTTCTTCCTTGCAGGCAGAGACTGGTCGAAGAAAACGACAGGGAAAAAACTCCGGGAGTTGGACAATGGGGAGAAAATCTCCCGGGCATTTGGCAACAGGTGCGCTAGCCCTTGTTACATCCCGTTTCGCACTGCTTTGTCAAGCCAATCATTCGCTGCTCATTCATTATCAGGCAATTCCTAACAAGCGTTGGTAAGTTTCATCATAGTTACATTCTCTCAGATGCTAGTCTGACACTTGTAACCACTGTACCACACTGACTTTCCAAGGGCAGCCCCCAAAGAAGCCCCCACATGTAGTAGACTGGGACCAGTATACCTGAGGGACCGTCTCTTCCCATATACTCCCCGGAGGGTGCTGTGATCAGCCAGTAAGCACCTACTGGTGGTCCCTTGCCCCAGGGAGGCTCGATTGGCCTCAACCAGGGCCAGGGCCTTTTTGGTCCTGGCCCCGACCTGGTGGAACTCTCTGTCTGAGGACACCTGGGCCCGTCAAGATCTTGTCTCCTTCAAGCGGGCCTGTAAGACGGAGATGTTCCGCCAGGCATATGGTTGAGGTCATCAGGGTTTCCACCAAATGAGCCTCTCTCCCGGTCTCCTCTATGTCTGTAGGGGGTATTGACCATCTACCCCCCCATATATGAGCGACTACACATGGTTAAGCCACACCTCCACCTACATCAGATGTTATATGGTTTTTATACGGTGAGCAGCTGTTTTATTAGAAAGTTGTGTTAATTTATTGTGATTTTATCTTGTATATTTTATCTTCTGTTGTAACCCGCCCTGAGCCCGCTTGTGAGGAAGGCAGGGTATAAATATAATAAATAAATACAATAAATAATAATAATAATAGTGCATTGCATGGATGAGCACAGAGCAAATGCAGAAGAATCTCAGGGAGGCCTAGAAATGCTGTTGTCAGATGACCCTCGTTACAGCCTTTGGAATGTCTTTACTTAATTGGTTGATTCAGCTTACAGCTGCTAGCAGGGTGCTCTTTCGTTAGCCTCCCAAGGGTCGTACCTGCATCAGGTGTTGCTAACTGTTAGGCCTGCCAAGCAAAACACAGCAGGCTACATTAGTATAAAAGATGCATGGAAAAAGACGTTGAGAGCTTCATTTAAGCTAGTCTGACTGGGTGATGGAAGAGTGCTATGGGGATAAGGCCCTGGGATACATTTGTTGCTGTCCAAAGCTCCCAGCAACAGAAGGGCTGTATGGTACTGCCTCTATAATTGCTTTGTCTTGGGCTGATTCCGCACACGTTGGATAATGCACTTTTAATGCACTTTATCAATTGTTTGAGGTGGATTTTTTGTTCCGCACACAAAAAAAATCTGTTCCAAATGATCTATAAAGAAGATTGGAAGCGCATTATCCAACATGTGCGGAATCACTCTTGGATGCTTTTGTTTAAACCGCCTTTGTACCTGACAATACCTTGCCTCTGCAAGCTTATTGCCCTTCCAAATTTCTAAAATAACTCTCTGCCAGAACTGAGTTTGCAAGCTTTTGAGGGTTACATTCATACATGTTAGGCAGACACTGAATTCATTTTAAATATGTGGCTTTAAAAAAAATGTAAAGCAGCCACATTTGGAAAACATTCCGTGGTAATGTTTTGCATGCGGAAGGTCCCAGGTTCAAATCCCAGAACCTCCAGTTAAAGGATATAGCAGTAGGTGATGAAAGACCTCCACCTTAGACCCTGGAGAACTGCGGCCAGTCTGAGCAGACGGTATTGTCTTCGGTGGACTGATGGTCTGATTTAGTACAAGGTAACTTCATGTGTGCATAGCACACAGTTGTGCACCGAAATGTTAGCAGGTGAAGATTTGCTCCATAACTTTCCTATCTGAAGGGGTAGGAAAAGTTTCACCCACTGATGCGGAGTATCAGGGTGCTACTAAAAGTAAAGGACCTGGGGGTGGGGAGGCAGCAACTTCACAGTTCAGCAGCTACATGAAAGGAAAGAAACCTTTCCCATGCCTGGATCTGAGTCCAGCAACACCTTGGAGGCCAACAAGATTTTCAGAATATACTAGGTGAGCCTGTTCAGATCTCAGAAGCTAAGCGGAGCTGGCCTTGGTTAGTAATTGGATGGGAGACCTCCAACAAAGATCAGGGTAGCAGAGGCAGGCAATGGCAAACCACCTCTGATAGTCTCTTGCCATGAAAACCCCGCCAGGGGTCGTCATACGCCAGCTATGACTTGAGGGCACTCTCCACCACCCCTAAGCTTTCTAGAGAGCTGCTGTAGCACAGTGGTTAAGTGGTTTGGCTGTTAATCAGCACTCTACTGGTTCAAATCCCACTCCTGCCATGAGCTCAGTAGATGGCCTTGGGCAAGCCACTCCTCTCAGTCCCAGCTGTATTGTGGGGATAATTATAACACTAACTTATTCACCACTCTGGGTGAGGCACTAGTCTGTCTAGAAGAGCAGTAGATAAGTGCAGTTATTATTAAGGCTCATTTTGAGGGGGAACGCGCAGGAACGCAGTTCTGGTAGTTCCCCAAAGAGGTCACATGTCAGGTGGCCTCGCCCTCCTGACTCGGCCATTTGGGCCTGTTTCGGCCTGCACTGGGGCCGAAACCGCCCAGATTGGGCCTCTGACAGGAGGTGGATCTCTCTCCCTCTCAGCAGCAGCCCAATCCTGACCATTTTGGGCCCCTTTTGGGCCATTTTCAGCCCCCTTTTGCCATTTTGGGCCCAATTTTGGCCCTGAATGGCCAGGACTTGGTCCAAAACAGCCAGGATAGGTGATGTCAGGGGGTGTGGCACACTTCTGGCACACACTTCTGGTAATGTCAAGGGGTGTGGCATATACTAATGAGTTATGCTAATGAGTTCTTCCAGCTCTTTGTCTAGGAAATGGCCCCTGGTTATTATCATTATTAGAGTCAGAGCTCCTGTCTGTTCTTTATGTCTGAAGAAGGGAGCTTTGACTCTCACAAGCTTCTACCCTGAAAATCCGGTTGGTCTCTAAGGTGCCACTGGACTCCAGCCCTGCAGTTCTACTGGAGACCATCAGGGCTACCTCACTGAAACTTTCACACTTCTTTTGGCCACTGAAGGGCATCTGAGTTCGGCATGGGAGCTGAGGAAGGAGAAATACACGCTCCCCCGAACTCAGCCCCGTAACTGCCATACGTGGGGATGGCGGAGAAGGCTGCTGGGTTTTGCCTGCTTGGGTGCCCGCGTGGCTCCCAGCGACGGCCCTCCCTTCCTACAATTAAAAGCGGCTGCTTGTTCTATTTTTTAAAAAAAGGGCAGAAGGGGCGTGGCCGCAGCTGGGGGCGGGGCCAGAGGCTGGGAGAATGAGCGAGTGAGAGCGTGGAAGACCAGGAGCGCGGCTGGGGAGACAGCGGCAGACGAGTCCGGCTTTTTCCAGACAAGGTGGGTGGATCGGATGAGACGGAGAGGGCTTTTCTCTCGCCCGCCGTCTCTCCTCCCCGGAGCAGTGCGCGGCTGCGAGGAACTGCACGCTCCAATGGCCCCCGGGGAGGCTTGCTTTGAAATAATTTTCAAAAGCCTCTTCAAACTCTTGCCCGGCAGATCCCGATCGCAAGTGGTCTCCTGGTTGCTCGGGGGAAGGTGTGTGTGTGTGTGTGTGTGAGAAAGCAGAATTGGGAGGAGGGGGGATGATTTATACCTCTCCTCCGGGTGGTCGTCGAGAGGCGGAGGGGCAGCTCGGGCGTTGAGGCTTCTTGCATCAAATCCAAAACGCCCCGGGGTGGGAGAGAAAGAATCTCGCTCGAATTCCCTGGCAGCCCAGCCCAATGCAAGGACCGTTCATTCGGTTCTCTCTCTGCGTGTGTGCAAAGCCAAGGCAGGACACCCCCCCCCCCCAGCTCTCCTGCCTGCTTCCTAATCGTGACTGGTGTTTCTTCTCCTCTGTGCAGCAGGAATGCTCAAAAGAGACCCTCCTCTGAATAGCTCCAGCTTGGGGAGACGAACGCGTCCATGCCCGGGGGCCTGCCGAAAGAGCGACGCGGGGGGCGAGCCGATGCTTTCCAGACGGCCCAGAGAACGAGCTGGTGATTTCGTGCTTCCCTGGGAGACGCCTCCCCCGTCCCTTCTCCTCCCCCCCGCATCTTCAGCCAGCTCGTTCCCCTTCCCGGTTTATTTTTGCTGAAATCCCAAAGCATTAAAACTGCAGAAGCGAGGCTGGCGCACGCCTGTGTCTCCGCGGAACGCCCCAGCCTGCCTTTACTCCGGCGAGGAGGAGAAAACGCGGAGGCAATACAGAAAGTCTGACTATGGCAGCCCAAACTCGCGGGTTGGCTTCGGAGGCAGCCCCTTTCCTACCGGATCGGACTTCCAGCCGGTTCTTTTGAGCAGGTCTGAACAGGAGACCGGATCGGATCTTCTCGCCCCGTTACTTTCTCCTCCCCAAAGCGATTTTGTAGAAGTAAAGCAGAGTTGTTTTAATAGGGAAGAAACAAAAGTTAGCAAGCAATCGATCCCGAAGACAGCCGGGTGGCTTCCTTCTCTTCCAGCTCTCTTTCCCGCTCCTACAAGGGTGTAGCGCCGGATCCAAGACTGCTCCCCCCACCTCCCAATCTTGCCTCCTTGGAATGGTTTGGCTCTGCCTAAACGGCGTAGTTGGGAGCTTGGCTCTGAGAAACTCAGCGGGGAAGTCGCCTGCCAAAGAGGAGCCCCTTTGAGGAGGGGGAAATTTGGCCTCTCCTCTTTTGGGGAGGGGGTGGGAGCCATTGCAAGGCGGCCAGTTTCCTTCCCGCTTTCTGGAAGTCCTCCTTCTATCTCCTCCCTTCCAGAGAAACAGGCAGCGCCCCGAATAGTCTTGGAACGTGGCTGATGCCGTGCGGGGATCCCCCGCGTGCACATCCGGACTGGCCGCAGCTGCAGAAGAGACTCCCGGCCCTTTGGGCGAGACCCCGCGCTCTGCATGGCGTGGAAGGGGTGTGCCGCTCCGCTGCCTGTCTGATGGGACCCCCGCATCCTTTCCCCCCCTCCCGGGGCTTGAGAAGTACTGATTAATCATAGCGACCGTAAGAATCACAACTCAAAAGGAGAGGGAGAAAGGGGGCGAAAGGAGATTTTCTTTCCCGCCCTGCTTTGGACAGGTGGCAGGGAGTTGGGGGGTAGGCTGAGAAAGTTGGGGTGGGTGGGTGGGGGTGGGATCGGCTCCGTGCCTTGGGGCCCCCTGGAAGGTTTGAGGCTCACGTCCCTTCGACTGCCGGGCAGATTCTGGCTTCCTGGAGGAGGTGCCGTTGATGGCCCTGCGCGCCGGGGCAGGCTGGTTCGGGCAGGTTTGGCGCAGAGTTTGCCGGCTGCGCGCTCCTTGGTCCCGACGGTCCAGCAGCCTCTTGTGCCTGTCTGCCTCGCAGGAGCCCGAACAGGTTGGCGGAGAGCAGCTGCCGCAGGCGCGGAATCAGCACCAAGGACAGCAGCCGCCCCGAAGGAATCAGCACCGAGGACAGCAGCCGTCACTTCTCAGCCTCCCCTCGCAGCTCGCCCCGGTTGGCGGCTGTTTCTGCTGCACCCTGTCGGGTCCCCAGGCGGCCAGGGGGGGACATGGTCCCCTCCGTGGGCCCTTGCTGGAGGCCATGAAGAGGCAGAACGTGCGGACCTTGTCCCTGATCGTCTGCACGTTCACCTACCTGCTGGTGGGGGCTGCCGTCTTCGATGCCCTGGAGTCCGACTACGAGATGCGGGAGGAGGAGCAGCTGAAAGCCGAGGAGACCCGGCTCAAGGGGAAGTACAACATCACCCACGAGGACTACCAACAGCTGGAGCTGATCATCATGCAATCGGAACCCCACCGGGCCGGGGTCCAGTGGAAATTTGCAGGGTCTTTCTACTTCGCCATCACCGTCATCACCACCATCGGTGAGTCCCTGAGAAGCTGTGGGATACCCGGGAGGGGGGACTTAGTGGGTTGGTTCTCACAGTTGGGATTCTGGGGGAGTCCATGGAAACTCTCCTAAAAGTACCAAAGAACGGTTGTCTCAGTGTGCGATGGGTTGTACCCAAAAGTTGGGAGCTGGAAGAGAAAAATGAGTTGGTTCCATATATGCCTGACTCTGAGAGTTTGGCAACTGTGGAATCTCAAGGGCTGCATAGGGGAACGCATGTATTGAAGGATTCAAAAAATTGCAGAGCCATTGGGTTGCCAAGGGGCAAAATGAGACCACCCACACACCCCTTTCCTCCTCTAGCTTGTAACTGTCAGTGCCTGTTTGTTGAACTTTGAGTCTCTCTCTCTCTGTCTTGATTAAACTTTTAAAGAATTGGGTGCATTATTGAAAGGAGTGGAAATCACTGCTGGTGACTGGAGAGTTTTTAAAGAGCTATCAAGAGTCACAGGTAGCCCCCTTCGGAGACAGTAAAGTGATGTAATAGCATAGAAATTCTTACAAGTGACAGGCTTATGGCTTTGATCCCATGCCAGAGTCTTTGGCTTGGAAGGTGCTTATGCAAACTGTATTGGAAAGAAAACGTTGATCATGAATCAATTTTAAAAATTGGATTTCTTCATTTCATACTTGAAAAGGGGGAAGCGTTCCGAGAAGTTTTGTTTTAACCCCGCACTTCTCTTGTTATGGATGTGAACAGGTCCTTGCTTGTGTTTCTTTCTTCTTGGCTCAGAATCGTCACATCTTTGGAAGGGAAAGTAAGCAGTCCAGTATAATCATTAGTGAATGTTGCTGCCACTCTGCAGCAACATAATGCTTCAAAATACTCCGGAGATGACAGTTTTGTTGACAATGCCAAAACGGTGCTTTTGCAAAGATGTATTTGGCTCCCGGCAAAATTGCCGAAGTCTCCAGTGAAAGTTTTGCTCCCTTGAATAAATGTGGATATTGAATGATAGGCTGATGAATTCAGCATGTCACCCACTTAATCCCAAAGAGCCGTAGTAGATAACAATAGGCAGGTAACTTCAGAAAAAGATATTTCTAGACACTAAACTGTATCTGGCATTATTGGACAGATCTCTTCTTCATTGGCTTCTTTGTCATTTGTTAGTTTGCGTATGTTTTATTTTCTCAAGACGTGCCACTTGGAAATGTTGGTGGAGCTCCAAGAATGTCAGTACAATGTGGTAGTTGGTTAACAGTGCGTCGACTTACTGAGCAGGATGTGAAAGACCAGAATAATGTTATTAATCCAGACAGACATTATCTTTTGACCGCTGGGTCTTGTTACCTATGATGGGACCATTAGCCACATGAAGACCACTTTTCAGCAGTACTTCCACACTCCTTTCCTTTGAGCTGTCAGAAACGGGTGCTTACTTACATGTAGAATCGCCTTACCTGGGGCAGTGTGCTAGTTTGCTTGAGAGGTGATTTGTTGCTTGCACAAGGTTGTGTTAACTAAGCTGCTTTCCTTGTATCTTCTAGACTTCCTCTCCATATCTTCCCAGTTGTCTCATTGTCTCATTTATTCCATTGGGTTGTCTTAGCACGTCAGGCTCAAAATCAACGGAACTTCAAGCAGTGTTCATCTGTGACTGGATTGTGTCCAAAGTGTTTCCATTGCTTCATTTGTCAAACGACAGGTGCCGAGCACGAAAGCAGCCTTGAAGCTATTGTGGAGGTGCAGAAATCAGCTGTGGCTAATAAATTGTGAGAGAAAGAGACTCTGTACATGCTCAGAAGCATTAGCCTGTAAGTGAAGGCTAAAGGAAGTTCTCCTGAGTGCAGCTGGAGCTTTGGTTTATACAACCACTGTTGCTGAATACTTGGTCTGGCATCTGACGAAGAGAACTGTGATTCTCGAAAGCTTATGCTACAATAAAATTGGTTAGTCTTAAAGGTGCTACTGGACTCTTTTTGATTTTGCTACTACAGACTAACATGGCTAACTCCTCTCGGTCTGGCAGTCAGTTTTGTTGAACTTTAGCACAAGTTAGGGAGGGCCAAAAATGGCACGGCCGCATTTGGCTTAAGCAGGCCCCAGATCTGTCCTCTAGCACCTCCAATTAAAGGAATCTCAAGTAACAGAGATTCTTGCAGAGTAGGAACAGGGAAGGACCAATAAACAGATTCAGAATAAAGCACCTTCAGGCATTCAGATTAAGCGTTTATAGATGAGTTGCCAGAATCCGTCTCTGACTGAGTGATTTATTGGCTCAATGTTTAGAATAATTTATACCCCAAGACTCCCCCACTGCACACTATCAGGCTATTTAATATTATAAGAATTTTTCCTGGTGTCTTTGTTCCAAGGCAACAATGCTAGACTTTTGGAAGAAATACTCAAAAAAGTTTCTAAAGATACTCTACAGTGATGTGTTGCTTCTTTTGAATTGTTTGTAATTATAGCTTTTTAAAAAATTAAACTTAAAGCTGCTGCTCACTCCCTTTCTTTTCTCTCTAAAACCAGCCAGGTAGAATTCGGTGTGTGTTTGTGTGAGAAATGATACTTTGCACATTAAAACACCAACTGGTCTAGGTACGATAGTTTTAGTGGGATGAGTTTGCAGACGTAATTGCAAATGTGCATTTTTTAGTGAACTGTCAAGGAAGACCGCATTGGTTGGTGAACTGCAAATACTCACTCAACATTCCTTCCTTTTCAGTGATTAGGAAGCAAAAAAAAATAGCACCCCCCAGCTTATTGAGGACTGCCAGAGTGGTGAGAAGGAAGGAATGTTGAGTGAGTATTTGGGTGAACCTTGAGTCCAATCTATTCAGCCGTGAAGCTTGCATGATTGACTTTCAGCCCCTTGACTTTCTCCTAGCCTCACCTACCTCACAGGGTTGTTGTGATGATAAAGTGGAGGAGGGGAAGCCCCGGTTCAGTACCTTGAGTTCCTTGGAGGAAATGCAGCATATAGTATTAACAAAGTGTGATAGGTTCAGAATTTTTGCCACTGAAGACAACTGTTTAGGTTTTGCTGATTCCCGTGTGGGTGTTTAAAACATTCCGGGGGTATCAGCATGTTTGTAATTACAGCTTTTTAGAACATTTCCAAATTCTACCTGCATTTTGTATTCTGTCCTATATTACATCGGGTACTTAATTTTTTATATATATAATTTGGTGTTTTCTTGTGTAAACAAAAAGGGAGCACAAATTCCTATTCTACAGAGTCAGCATGGTATAGTGGTTAGAGCGTCAGTCTTGGGAAGATCCAGGTTCGAATCACCCATTCTGCTGTGGAGCTTGCTGGTCGACCTCGGACAAGTCACTCTCTCTTAGCCTAACCTCACTTTGCAGGATTGTAGTTTTACGAATAAAATGGAGGAGGGGAGAATATTGTTGTAACCTACTTAGAGTCCTCACAGGAGGGCGGTAAAGTGGGGTATAAATAAATTTAAACAAAAAACAAAACTTGGCAGTGGGTCAGTGGAAAGAGTGAGGAAGAGAGGTCAGAGACGAAGCTTAAAAAGATCAGTGTGAATGGATACCGTTCCGCACGCTTTGACTTTGTTGAGGCTGGCCTTGAAGGCCGATAAGTTTACCAAGAGTTTTATGAAAATATAGTTTTGAGGAGGGATTGGATGGGTGAAAAAGTGATGGAGCACTAGAGAGGTACTGTACAGGGTGCTTTGATTAAAACCCTTATTTTGTGGCCCATGAAGAAACGGGAATTTTCGTATATTGCGCAGTTAATGAGCCCAGGTTTACTGCAAAGTGTTCCTTTGAAAAGTATCCTGAGTCAATTTCATCTTTCTAATGTGTGTGGCCATCTGGTATGCATTATTGGCTAGCTCACCCATTAGATTTTCAGTTGGAAAAGTGTAGTGAGTGAAGAGGTACTCATTCATTGAGTGGGGATTTAAATCTTGGTCACCCACCACGGTGCAGTGGCTAGAGTGTCAGACTAAGACAAGAGAAAATCTGGGACCAGACCCCTAATTGGTCATGAAGCTCACTGGATGCGTTTAGATCAAGGTGGGTAGCCGTGTTTGTCTGTAGCAGAAGAAAAGAGCAAGAGTCCAGTAGCACCTAGAAGACTAACAAAATTTGTGGTTGGGTATGAGCTTTCATGAGTTACTGCTTACTTCTTCAGATACTGCCACACTGAAGAAGTGAGCTGGACTCATGAAAGCTACCACAAATTTTGTTAGTCTTATAGGTGTTACTGAACTCTTGCTCTTTTCTACTGGATGAGTTTAGACCAGTTTCCCTTTCTCTGTCTGACTACCACACAAAGATTTGTGATGATGCGATGACGGCGAGGAGAATAATTTACTCCTTTGTTGGGGCCTTTATTGGAAAAGAGATGGGATAAAAACACAATAGGCAATTAACAGTATAATCCTATGCAGAGGTAGGGTAGGATTGCACAGTATTAACACCAGTTTACGGACTAGGGAGATGAGGCCAGGGAGGGAACTATATCTAACTATCAAACTCTTGAATCCAACTACCCTGATGCCTTCCTAACAGAGCAGTGTGGGGAAACTGGCAGAGAGGTTGCGGAATCCTCCCCTCCCCACAGATGGGGCTGCATTGCTAACACAGTTCTGGGATCCTGCTTAGGAATGAAAGAAGGTTGAGAGCCAGTTTGGTGTAGTGGGTAAGAGTGGTGGCACTCTAATCTGGAGAACCGGGTTTGATCCCCATTCCCTCGCCTCAAGCCAGCTGGGTGACCTTGGGTCAGTCACAGCTTCTAGGAGCTCTCTCAGCCCCACCTACCTCACAGGGGGATTGTTATGGGGATAATAATAACATACTTTGTAAACTGCTCTGAGTGGGTGTTAAGTTGTCCTGAAGGATGCTGTATAAATTGAACGTTGTTGTTGTCGTTATTCATTTGAACTACAGCATAAAAGCAGCAGACAGGGTAAGAATTAAATATTGCTTATCCCTCTTAGTGCTTTCCCCTTCCAGATCGGCCCATCTCAAATCCACTTCCTGGTAAAGAGGTGACAGCTGATTCTCAGCCATGGCTCTTTGTTGCACATCAAGTCAGTCCGAGCATACCTGGGAGTTCCGTTGCCTCTACCTGTCCTGTGTGTTACCCATTTTGACACATTGTTCTATGGTTCGGGTGCAATAATCTTTGCTATGGAGGTTGGGCTTCAGTCTGGCCAATAGACCAGTAGAGACAATTGTTAGATAAATTCTTGCTGATAGAACAGATTGCTAACACAGTTCTGGGATCTCTTAATCTTAGATCACTCACTCAGCAGCAGCTGTGTTCTGGATAACTCGGGAGAGGGTGACTTATAGGGCGACTCCATCTTTATCGGTTTACAAGCAAGGGAAAATGGATACTGCTGTAGCACAGTGGTTCAGCTGGGAATCAGCACTCTCTTGGTTCGAATCCTGCTACTACCATGAGCTCAGTAGGTGGCCTTGGGCAAGCCACTTCTCTCAGCCCCAGCTGTATTGTGGGGATAATAATAACACTAACTTGTTCACCACTCTGGGTGGGGCACTAATCTGTCTTGAAGAGCGGGATAGAAGTGCAGTTATTATTATTATTATTGCTTCCCCCTTTGACTGTTACTTTGCCAGGTCAGTATCTAAGTTATGGTGCTGAACTGGACAGCTCCTCAGATGTTGTCCACTGTGTTTGAAGGTTTTTCTTCCTTTTTTTACGTTGAACTGCAACAAGAAAGGCCACTGCTAATTATTTCCATTGTCATCACACACGAAGAAAGGCCTGATGATAATGCAGATTAAGTGGGGAAGAAACATCAAAAGGCTTCCAAGCTTAATTGCAGTAATAATACTTGGCCAACTTGGAACGTTTAGCATGACTGAGCCCATTCTTTTCTTCATTATTAAGCAAGGATCGAGAGATTTCTGGTAGAGAAAGGAAGGGAGAGGTATGGTTAATTTGTCGCTTTTGGCGCTCAAGACAGCTCTAGCACAGGCCTGAAATATTTATTCCACAAGTAGAGGACTTTTTCTCCAACTCCGAATTGCAAGTTGTTCTAATTCAAATGTACTGTGTAAAGAAGTTTGTGTGGGCTAGCTTCCAAAACTTTCTTATCATCATATAGACAATAAATCATATACTACTGGCAGTACAGAAGTGACTTCTCATGAAATTTTCATTATTTGGTGGTTCAAAATAGTTTTCAAGTGATGAAAGGGAGTTGCTTTTTAAGTTTATTCTACTTTGTTTTCTTTTTATGCTCCATCTTCTGACCATTACGCAGCATCCCACTGTTTCTCTCTGTTCCCAACCAATGCTGGGTTCTGTCCAGCCCACCGCCCACCTGCCTTCATCTAGTTTATTCTTTCCCACTTCTTAGAGTGAATCTTCCATAAGAATTGCTCTTCTAGATTAGACCAAATTCCATCAACTTCACTTTTCTGTTTCCAGCAGTGAGATGCTCACGAGCATGAAGATGCTGCATTTCCCAGACATCTGGAGTCTGAGGTATGTTGCCTCTGTACATGGAAGGTCCATTTAACTTTCACAGTTGTTGAGAAGGATAAATCCCTCTTATATTCCCTTTTCTATGCTTAGTGATTTCCTTAAGCCCTCTTCTCAAGGTTTTCCCCCCCATAATTTTTAATTCCTCATAGGGTTTGACGGAAGAGACTTTATGCCACACTGGGCTGGTTTCTATGGGACAGCCCAGGTGAGCCTGATCTTGTCAGATCTCAGAAGCTAAGCAGAGTTGGCCTTGGTTAGTAATTGGATGGGAGACCTCCAACAAAGACCAGAGTTGCAGAGGCAGGCAATGGCAAACCACCTCTGTTAGTCTCTTGCGATGAAATCCCCACTAGGGGTCGCCATAGGGAGGGCACTCTCCACCACCACCAGAGATGCATAGTGCCTGCACAGCCAAACTCATGCAGTGTTGCTCCAGTGTGGCAGTTCATCTGGGCAAAGATATCAAGGTCTCCAAGTTGAAGGTGGACACAAAACAAGTTCTTCTCAGTTCCTCATTTTGCAGCTCCCAGTTCCTTATCCGGTTCAGAGATGGGATGCACAGAGTTCAGACCCCAAACAACCTTTGAAATAGCTCAGATCCAACATGCAGACAAGTGGGATCCATCTTTAGGAGCTACTGGCTAGAAAGACAGTGTGGTGCAGTGGTGAGTGGATCATCTTGCACCTTGCTTACTTCATCAGGTTGTTATGAGAATAAAATGGAAGAGAGAATGATCTTTGCAGCTCTGAGTTCCTTGGAGAAACGGTGGGATCAAGATGTACTATTTTTGCACTGATTTATTAAAAACCTTTCTTTGCCTCTTTTCCACCCAATTTATGGCCCCAAGGTTATGAACAATCACAACATAAAAACAAGCACAAAAATGCAAATGAATATGTATAAAACATTGAAAAGCATTTACATTTGAAACAACTTAATAGAAAATAAAGACATATAGACACAGTCACATAAACAGGAAGGAGGACCATTGCAAGTTAGTGAGGAAATGCTACACAAAACAGAGAAGTCTTTGCCTGCTGGTAGAAGGCAACGATTAAAGGAAGATAGATGAATCCCCCTGGAGAGGGAGTCCCACAACTTTGGTGCCATCATTGAGAGGGCCCTTTTTTGGAAGGCCACCCGTCTAGTCTCAAATGGTGGGGGCACCTGAAGTAGAGGCTATTAATATGATCCGAGTGATTGGGCAGGTTTCTATGGGATAGCCCAGGTGAGCCTGAACTTGTCAAATCTCAGAAGCTAAGCAGGGTCTACCTTGGTAAGTAATTGGAAGGGAGACCTCCAACAAAGACCAGGGTTGTAGAGGCAGGCAGTGGCAAACCACCTCTGTTAGTCTCTTGCCACGACAACCCCACCATGGGTTGCCATAAGCCTGCCAGCTATGAGTTGAGGGTACTCTCCACCACCATATGGGAGTATGCTGTCTACTAAATGGATAGATAGTAGGTATGGATATATGTGGATAGCCGCCACACTTCATGCAATGTAAATAAGCTGTTATTTTGATATTCAGAAATCAAGTGGCCATGCGTACTCTCTCTCCATATGGAGATGCCAGGTTTCAGTCCTCTGAGTGTGCATTGCCTGGCAGCATTTCCCCATTTGAGGTCATTGATTGAGGGGTTTTATAAGTGTGGACTGGCCCAAGTGCATATTGATGCACCTTTTTGTCATGGCGTATGACACTGCAACCACAAAATACAGACTTTTTTTAAATAACAAGTGCCACAGTGTCTTAGGCCATGAAAGCCAATGTGGTGTAGTGGCTAGAGTGGCAAACTCGAAGCAAAAACAGCTGACGTAGAGCCTTGATTCCTAACCCCACCCCCTGGGAAAAAAGCATGCGTCTGTGCATGTGCGGCCAGTGCCCACCCTGTATGCACAGTATGTGCCGAAACTCATACAAATGAAAAAAACCCCCAAACCCCCAAACAGATTAGATCTGAGCTGTCACCGCTCTGGTTGGAACAAGCCACTAATGTAACTGAATTTTTCCTGAACCCCCGGGAACTGAAACTGAAATGGAAATGTTCTCGGTGCACAACCCTACTCGTAATATTTGGTCTTCTGTTTGGGGGAATTGAAAATATTTTGGGGAGAACAGAACAGAGGAATCCATTTATAGCTGCGAGTAAGCTGTTTTAGTTATAGGTTTGATGGGGGGGGGGTTTGTCTGAAGTGAGCAAGTGACACTATCGAAATGTATTCCTTCCTACCATGGATATCACTCGATCATTTCTCGGGCTTTTAGAAGTGATAGCCATACTTGATTTAACACCACAGAACTCTAGGAAACACTGAATATTTCTGGAGGTCTCTGTACGGAATGCAAAGACAAGAGAGTATTTTTTTCTCTTGCTCAAAATTAAACCAGTGCTGGCAATTCCCCCTAATCAGTTAAGGGGTACTAGAAAAGGCAAGAAACAGCCCCGTCTTTGGCATCTACTGCAGAAGTTAAACTTAGACAGGGTGCTAAAAAGCATTTGTCTCTGAGAATGCCATGCAAATATTTACGTCTTGTTATATGGCACTTTAAAGATATAAGAAAAGCCCTCCAGGATCAGACAGCCTTGTTTGCCGCAGTTTTCGTCTCACGGACTTCCTCAGGGGCAACCACAGATCACCATACAAGTCTTCAATTCTTTCTTTGAACCCAAAGGGTGACGCTGACATGAGAATCTTGTTTGCCGCAGTGGCTGTCGAGATTGTTCCCACGAAAAAGGCAGAAGGCAATTGTTCTTTTTCTTTCTCGCTGCTGTTCAGATCTATGCTGCCACTGAACATGGAGGTTCCATTTAGCCCTCCCCTCATCACTTTTTACGGGTGTGTCCTCTTTGTATTTGCCTTATCCCCTTTAAAATCCACCCTGTACTGCTAGTCCTTTGGGTCCACCTCTTACCGGCAACTCTCCAGTGTCTCAATCTGATTATTGTAAGAACAATAACATTACGGACTCTCCCCTCCGAGTGTTAATGGTTAAATCAGGATTTTTAATCTGTGTTAGTGACTGTGTGTGTAGCAAAGGGGGTTGATATTTATTCTGGATTAAATCAGGGGCTCGTGCATCCTGCAGATCTCCCAGTTTTGGCTGCACATTCTGACAAGCAAATGGACATTTCCAAAAGGTTATATAGCACCCCGGGAGACAGGAATCCACGAACAGAGATCTTATATCTCATAATTAGAGCTTGAAGCAATCAAAGAGGAGAACATTGTAAAGGTTTAGAACTTTGGAATTTATATACAGACAGAGCGATGCCCTGCTATTTCCTGAACACTGGAAAACCCACTCAGGTTCCCTCTAGCTTTTAACCATTTGTGACAAATTGTCATTTCTGGTTTCAAGTTTGTCTTGCAGCACTGAGTCCCGTTCCTTGTGCACTTTAGCCCTATCCCTGTAACTGGGTGCATCGGTGATGTTGGTGGCTGGTAAACTTAAGCTAAGAGAATGCCCTTCATGATCATGGCCATCAGGGAGTCCAGATAACATGCTTAATCTGGGCTCATTTTGAGGAGGAACATGCAGGGATGCAGTTCCGGTAGTTCTCCAAAAAGGTTACATGTCAGGTGGCCCCACCCACCTGATTTTTGGTCATTTGGGGCCTGTTTTGGCCTGGATTGGGGCCAAAATGGCCCAATTCGGGCCCCAAATGGCCAGGATCAGGCCCAAAACAGCCAGGATTGGTCCTGAAACGGCCAGGATCGGGCCTCTGATGGGCGGTGGATCACTCTCCCGCTCAGCAGTGGCCCAATACTGACCATTTTTGGGCCCCTTTTGGACCATTTTCAGCCCCTTTTTGCCTTTTGGGCCAAATTTCGGCCCTGAACGGCCAGGATTGGGTCCAAAACAGCCGGGATAGGTGATGTCGGGGGTGAGGCATATGCAAATCAGTTATGCTAATGAATTATGCTAATGAGTTCCCACAGCTCTTTTTCTACAAAATGACCTCTGCGCTTAATTCTTTCTGTCATAGGATTTTCTCCTTCCTTTAATATCTTTATCTGAGGCCCTGCCCCAATTACCCCCACCCACAGCGATTCAGTTACGCAGACTTTTCTGTAGTGGCACCCTGATTGTGGAATATCCTTCCCAGAATCACTTGCTTAATGCTGTCTTGGTCGGCTTTTGGACTTTCACAGGGCCATCAAGGGCTATCAGATACTCTGGGCACAAATTGCTCTGGGGACCTGAGAAACAAAGCAGACCAATGGCTTCAGTTTGCTCTCATGAAAGAGCAAAGGAACCAGCCGGTACGATGCCTTTTGGCTTGGACTGATAGCTTAACTCTTAGGGTTTAGCAACAGCTAGAACACATGACCTCATAAAGTGCCTTATATTGAATCAGATGGTTGCGCCGTCAAGGTCAGAATTGTCTACTCTGATTGACAGCCGCGCTTAAGAGTCTCATGCAGAGGTCTTTCACATCACCTCTTACCTGGTCTTTTTACTTGGAAATGGTGAGGATTGAACTTGGGACCTTCTGTGTGCCAAACTCTACCCCTGAGCCACAGCTCCTCGTAGAAGCCTCTCTAGGAACCCACTCACTTCAAGTCTTTCCTTGGCTTAAAAACATAGCAAGTGCTCTCCTGCAGCAGCGAACGCTCGCTAGGGTTTCCAGTTACGCAAATAATGAAAGTGAGAACATCTGAATTTCTAGACAGGCTTTTTCCTGCTCTGCTCTTTAAGGATTGATCCTGGAAGGGAGATACTCAGGTGCCACTTTAGGCTCAGGGGCCTCTACTCCTCCCAGTATCTGAAGAAGGAAACTCTTACTCTTGAAAGCTTGTGTTGTGTGTTATGTGCCGTCAAGTCGTTTCCGACCTATGGCGACCTTATGAATGAAAGATCTCCAAAACGTTCTATCTCTAACAGACCTACTCAGATCCTGCAAACTGGAGGACGTGGCTTCTTTTATTGAGTCAAGCCACCTTGAAAGCTTACCCTCTGAAAATCTTGTTGGTCTCTAAGATGCAATTTGACTTAAATCCTGCAGGATTACTCTGAGTTCGAATAATATGAGGGCAAAACTAGATGACACGGATATAACATCAGGGAACTAATGTTCCCAACCAGGGGTCATTTTGTAGAAAAAGAGCTGGAGGAACTCATTAGCATAACTCATTAGCATAACTCATGCCACACCTCTTGCCATCACCGGAAGTGTGTCATTAGTATAACTGATTTGCATATGCCACACCCCCTGACATCACATATCCTGGCTGTTTTGGACCCAATCCTGGCCATTCAGGGCCCAAATTGGGCCCTAAATGGCAAAAAGGGGCTGAAAATGGATGAAAAGGGGCCCAAAATGGTCAGGACTGGGCCGCTGTTGAGCGAGAGAGTGATCCACCACCCATCAGAGGCCCAATCCAGGCTGTTTTGGACCCAATCCAGGCCGAAACGGGCCCAAAATTTCCGAGAGTCAGGTGGGCGGGGCAGCCTGACATGTGACCTCTTTGGGGAACTGCCAGAACTGTATTCCTGTGCATTCCCCCTCGAAATGAACCCTGGTCTCAACTATGCTGGGGTCCAATTAAGCTTGGAAGTGTGGCAGGGAAGAAGGGAATGCCTTTGCTATCCCTTCCGTGCTTTTTTTCCTGAGTCAAAACAGCTATGGGGGAGATCTTACTTGTCCCACTGTGGGAATGCATGTGCATATGGAGCTCCACAGCAGAGCAACTGGGGAGTCCTGGAAGCCATTTTGGATCCTGAAAATAGTGTGTGGGGGGGAGCTGAGGCCCCTCTTCTTCCCACCCTGATGTGTTTGGGAAGGTTAGTCCCCCAACATAATGCTTGTTGCAAATCAGATCAGAGAACACTGATTTGACTTAAGCAAATGTATCATTGGTGTGGTTGAGAGCCAGTGAATTGTCCCCTTCCTGTTTGCCACATCCCATGTTCTGCTGGCAGCCACCCTTGTCTGTGCCACAGCTCTGTACATGATTTTAAAGATATTTATTATAGTCTGAGTTGATCATGGCACTAGTTGTTTTATATTGGTTTTATGTTTTTTAGATGTGTATATGCAGGGCTTTTTTCTGGGAAAAGAGGTGGTGGAACTCAGTGATGGAACTCAGGACTGCACAATGATGTCACTTTGGGTGAGCTGGAACAAGGGGGGAGTTTTTTAAAGTTTAAATCGCCCTTGGCAAAAATGGTCACATGGTCGGTGGCCCTGCCCCCTGATCTCCAGACAGAGGGGAGTTTAGATTGTCCTCCGCGCCGCTGAAGCGGCACGGAGGGCAATCTAAACTCCCCTCTGTCTGGAGATCAGGGGGAGGAGCTACTGGCCATGTGACCATTTTCAAGAGGTGCCAGAACTCCGTTCCATCACATTCCCGCTGAAAAAAAGCCCTGTGTATATGGTTTTAATTGTATAATATATGTTGTTAGCTGCCCTGAGCCCATTTGTGGGGAGGGCGGGGTATGAATTTGATAAAGTAAAATAAATGAATAATCTACTAAGAGAAGGAGCAAAGTTTCTATTCCCTTTCTCTGCTCTGTGCATCATTTTGTAGACTCTAATGGCATGGTACATCCGGATCACATCAGATCTCCGAAGCTAAGTGTAGTTGGTGCTTGGATGTGAGACCATCAAAGAAGAGTGGGGTTGTTTGAAGCGGAAGTCTTTGGCAATAGTTTGCCGTAGGTCAGTTGCGACTTGATGCTGCTCACATACGTAGGCCCTGTTCTAATGATAGTTACAACAGATTTTTGCAGCAGTTTTCACCATATGGAAGCTGTGATGTGCAACGATACTTGTCCTTAGTGTTTCGAAGTCCCAAGGCACAGGCTCGCACTGAATTCTTGCTACGTCTTTTGAAAGCTGTTCCTGATTTGGAAACTTTCCCTTTGCAGAGAGGCAAAAAGGACTCCCCAAACTGCTCAAAGTTGCTTTTGATGATATCTTTCTGCACCCCAGTGCTGTAGCCAAGCAGTGAAGTTAGATTTGGCTTCTTGGAAGTCTAGTTAGTTCCTCTGGATGTTATCAGATCCGCATAGTCAGGTAACAAACTAGTTCCTTTGCAAAAAGCCTCCATTCCATCATTGCCTTGGGGGAAGCACACCGAAAGGCAGCCGAAAATCCTTTCCTTTCTACTGATCCAATCAAGTGAGAACTGCAAACATGCCCTGAACAAAAGAGTTGCTTTTTTTGGCCATAATATCATCACCATCTTGGAGATGCCAGCTTTAAAGGCGGCTTCTCAGCCAGTAACCCTTTAGCCAATTGGATGTTGCATAACCTTCGTGTGGCAAGCATCCAGACATTAACAAAAAGTTTATGTAATGCTGCAAAGAAAAAAGGGAAAGAAAGCAATAACTCTGAAAAAATGCCAAGATTCTTGGAGGCATTTTCACTGCCGATTCAGAAGAGAAGAAAGTGGATTTAAAGGACCATTTAAAATATATCTCTTACCGTGTCTCAGCTGAATTGAAGTGGGTGTGAGGGAGTTGAGCAAAAAGGGATGCAAGAATACAGGGTTGGAACACAAATGGCATAAAATTCTTCTTTAGAATTTCCCTCTGTTGAAAATCATTGGTTATGTAACTCTCAGTATGACACGGGTGCATTCATTACGTGGCTCTAACACGGGCAGGTGGCCAGGAGCCAGAGAGGAATCTCCTTGGGACTTATTCAAGGGCAAGGTTCAATCTCCATTTTAGCTTTATTCCTGCTGTTCTGTTTTCTTTCCAAAATGGAGCACAAGGTGGCATCTATAGGGTTCTCAGGAAGAGCCCCTTCTGGGCACCGAGCAAACCCAAACCTGCATAATGGCAGCATGCTGCATATTATGTGCTCGACAGCCACAAGTCAGGACTAAAGGTTGTTGCTTCTCCATGCCATTTCCGTAATGTTAACAGTTTAGGACTGGAGACACCTGGGTTTTCAATTCCCTCCCACCCACCAAGCTCAGCATTTGCTTTGGTCAGTCTTTCTCTCTCAGCCTAACCTAACTCACAGGAAGATAGCTTCAGGTAGGTAGCCATAGAAAAGAGCAAGAGTCCAGTAGCACTTATAAGACTAACAACATTTGTAGTAGGGTATGAGCTTTCATGAGTCATAGCTCACTTCTTCAGATACAGCTAGAATGTGAGTCCACGGAGCGAAAGTGAGCTGTGACTCACGAAAGTTCATACCCTACCACAAATGTTGTTAGTCTTATAGTTGCTACTGGACTCTTGCTCTTTTCTACTGCAACAGACAGACTGACATGGCTACCCATCTATCTCCATACGTAGCCATGTTGGTCTGCAGTAGAACAGCAAGATTTGCTGTTCTATCTCCAGATATCTGATATCCTTCTAATATCAGGTATCTGAAGAAGGGAGTTTTGACTCTCAAAAGCTTTGAAGATCTTGTTGGTCTCAAAGGTGCCACTTGAATCTGATCCTGCTATCTCGCAGGGTTGCTGTGAAGACTAAAGGGGAGACTCATATCGTCCTCCCTGAACTCCTTTGAAGAATGGCAAGATAAAAAAAGTGTTAGTAATCTCTTTCCTAAATGCGCATAGAATTCCTTGACCTAGGATATGGTCTGAAAGCACCTGCAGAAACTATGCAGTGATGAATCTGGTCAGCACTTGGATAGGAGACCGCCTGGAAACTCTTGGTACCTCTCCTTGAGGTTCATGATGGAAGGAAGATGGGATATGCTTGCAATAAATATTGTTTTATAAGTACCGTTTGTATTTTGGGAGTAGCCTTTCTTCCAAATCCAAAGCACCCTCACACCTTGACATTCTGTCCCACATGGGTCCAGGCTTTTTCAGTGCTGGAAAGCAGTCTCTATTACAAGGTAAGATTCGTGCCCCAGGTTTTTGTTCCTAGGTTCAATACAGCTTCAAGATTTTTAATAACCAGGATATCTTGGACTATGCATATGCCACATTTTATGCTTTAGATGGTCTTAAAACACCTTAATTGATGGGAGGATACACTTCGAGTGCTCCATTTTGAGTGGGATATGCACAAACTGTCCTTGTTATTGTTTGCTTTCAATTTTGTATTGCTAGTCCTACGGTGTTATTCATTGTAGAAAAGAGCAAGAGTCCAGTAGCACCTATAAGACTAACAAAATTTGTGGTAGGGTTCGGGCTTTCGTGAGTCACAGCTCACTTCTTCAGATACCAGATGTGTTGTTCATTGGATGTCTTATGGTGCATGATTACATTTATTCTTTTTCTTTCTTTCTTCTGTTATCCACCATCAGTGTCAGTGAGTAAAGGGGCTATAAATAAGCTAAACGCGCACACACGCACATGTCCCCACTTCTAGAAATCAGGGTCTTGGACATATGTCCCAAATTTTAGCTTCTTAACTAATTTGAAAGCGTCTTAACTATTTCAGAGCATAGTTGGATCTTCCCTTCCTAAGGAAGATATTCTTCTGTTTCAGATTTTTCTAGTAATTGTGGCGTCTCAGGTCACACCTCCACCCATTGCATTCATGGATGGAGTGAACTTTGAATAAGGAGGGTTGGATCCAAACGAGCCATTCCACTGGTATAATGGCTATTAATGTTGGTGGCTTGGTCCTTGTGTTGGTGGCTTGGTCCTTGTGTTGGTGGATGAGGAGAGCAAGATTTCTGCCAATTTCCCCTCCCACTTCAGGCCCCCACTTTGCCTCCATGCTGTCCCTGAGGGGCCCTTGATCCCCAGCAGCAGAAGTTCAGGGGGCTCAGGGAACTGAAGCAAAGAAGCAGGGAAGTAATCCATTTGCAGTGCTTTAAATCCAACCTTGAGATATTCTAGCTCACAGCTTGATCCATTAATGAATGTGCTATGCTGATTGAGCCCCGATATTATGGTGGCGGCATGGAGAAGACCTCATATAAACATCAATTCCAGGAATCTGGAATTGACCCCATCTTGGGACAGTTATCTGTTTGCTGATTTTATGATGAACTGTTGTTTTATGAATTGCTTGTTGATTTTATGATGAACTGTTGTTTTATGAATTGTTTTAATATTTGTATTATATACGTATATATGTATATAATATTTGTATTATATATTATATTTTTATAACTGCGGTACCTCGCCCTGAGTCCGCTTGTGGGAAGGGTGAGTTCAAAATGTAAATCGTAATCGTAATTGTAATCGTAATCGTAATCGTAATCGTAATCGTAATCGTAATCGTAATCGTAATCGTAATCGTAATCGTAATCGTAATCGTAATCAACCTGCAGATATGGCACAAGGGAATCGTAGGCTAGACAAAGTATTTGTACTATTCTTGTGTTCTTAACACTGTTGTTGAATAACCCTACAAGGAAATGCTTCTTCTGAAGAAGTGAGCTGTGACTCGCAAAAGTTCCTACCCTCCCACAAATTTTGTTAATCTCACAGGTGCTACTGTACTCTTGCTCTTTTCTACTGCTAAAGACAGACTAACACGGCTACCCATTCAGATCGAACTTCAAGGAAATGCTAGAGACCTAGGAATCTGACAGATTTTCCGTGTTGCTTTATTTTTTTCTTGTGGTATCTGGTGTTAACTGACGCTGACTCTGTATTGGAATGCGTAGAAAAGCAAGAGTGGTTCGGAGCAGGCAACAGGCACCCGACTTCTGAACTTTGGTCTGGTGTTTGATTCAGGACTAAGATATAGCCAGGGGATGAGTTGTTGTCCCCAAAGCCATCTCCTTTCTGGCCACCAATACAGAAGTGTGCACGCTGCTGTGAACCTCGCAGCAGCTGACACAGTCCCCGCATTATCTCTTCCTCAGCATGTGGCATCTTAAGCTTCTGCACCACTGAACAGTTGCTATGGTTAAAATGAGATCAATCGAGTTCCAGGCAACAAACAGTGGCAACAGAAAGTGTGCTCTCTCTCTCTCTTTCTGCTTTGCGCAAGAGACATGTTTCGGCTTCGACTTTACGCCCAAGAGCTTCAGGCACACGAATGTGAGCAACAATGTGGCGATAACATTTTGGCTCAGTCTCATTCCTCGGGTTACGTCTTAGGGAAACTCAAGACATCTATCTAGCTATACAGGGGGCAGAATGTTCATTTGCGGGTTGGAAATGTCTGCGAAGTAGAAATGGCCAGCTGTTCAGCAACACGTCTAGGGTGTCAGGGAGTTGTGTGTGTGTCCCATCTACATCATGAATCCAGACTGCCCAAGGTCTTGTGGTCTGAACTGGAGCTTGAAATCAGGACAAGCGAATGTTCCCAATTTAGATTTTAGACTCTTTGATCAGCAGCCGTGGTTTTGATTCTCCGCTTTTCACTCTTGGTTTGGTAGATTCTTTGTATTGTATACGCAAGTTGTATGCTTTTTTAAAAGTAATGCAATTTGTGTGATGTTCGCAAGAGGGCTCATGGTTCAGCAGTACAGCACGTGCTTTGTAAGCAGAAGGCCTCAGGTTTAGTCCCTGGAACCTGACATTTCCAGTTAAAAAGACCAGGGAGTAGGTGATGGGAAAAGCCCCCACCTCAGACAATGTAGAGCCACTACTAGTCAGAGTGGATGATTCTGACTTTTATAACAATAAAAATAGTAATAACATTTGATTTACATACTGCCCTTTAGGCCAACTTAATGCCACTCAGGGTGGTTTACAAAATATGTTATTATCCTCACAATCACCCTGTGAGGTAGGTGGGGCTGAGAGAGCTCTGAGAGAGCTGTAACTGGCCCAAGGTCACACAGCTGGCTTCAATTGGAGCAGTGGGGAATCATACTCACCTCTCCAGATTAGAGTCCTGCCACTCTTAACTACTACACCAGACCAATGACCTGATTTGATATAAGATAGCTTTATGTGTCCATGTATTTTGCCTTCATAAGGGCATAGAGCACCCTGACCTGGATAGCCCAGGCAAGCCCGAACTCATCAGATCTCGGAAGCTAAGCCGAGTCTGCCTTGGTTAGAACTTGGATGGGACACCTCCAACAAAGACCAGTGTTGCAGAGGCAGGCATTGGTAAACCACTTCTGTTAGTCTCTTGCCTTGAAAACCCCAGCAGGGGTTATTGTAAGTCAGCTATGACTTGACAGCACTCTCCACCACCACATGGGCATAGAGCAGGGGTCACTGGGCGGAGGTGAGGCGGGGAGGTAGCTGTCAATTTCCTGTGTTGTACAGGGGGGTTGGACTAGATGACCCTTGGGGGGAACCTTCCAGCTCTATGTTTTCTATGTATTTATACCACCCACCTACCGGCACTTGGTAGCCTGCCTAGTATTGACCTGAACCACACATTTTCTTTTATAGCTCCCACTCTATGGAACTGGTTTCCTGGTGGGTGGGCGCACTACATTTAGACATTTTTAGGAGGCACAACAAGGTAGTGTTATTTGCTCGGGGCCTTAATGGTGTGTTCGCTGCAGGCATTATTTAGTGGGAGTTATTTGGGAGAGGTTGTTGTATTTTGTGTGTTTCCAAAAGGAATTGATAAGTCACATTGAGCCATGGGAAAGGCAGGGCATAAATACTTCAGTAAATCCATGGATATCATTTACATGCATAATACTCGTACAGAGCTGATTTATTGACTCACAAATAATATTCGAAGTAGATGAAAAACGTTGTGTTTGAGGTCATGAGGGTTGCGATGAAAACTGACAGGCAACTAGGCAAGTTTTGATTGTGGCGTGGAGAGCTCAGGGTAGTGAGATCTTGTCAGATATCAGAAGATAAGCAGGGTGGGTCTTGGTTAGTAATTAAATGGGAGACCACCAATAACATCAACAACAACATTCGATTTATATACCCCCTTCAAAACAATTTAACACCCATTCAGAGTGATTTACAAAGTATGTTATTATTATCCCCACAACAATCACCCTGTGGGGTGGGTGGAACTGAGAGAGCTCTGAGAGAGCTGTGACTGATCCAAGATCACTCAGCTGGCTTCAAGAGGAGGAATGAGGAATCAAAACCAGTTCTCCAGATTAGACTCCCGCTGCTGTTAACCACTACACCAAAGAAAGCCCTGGGTTGCTATGCAATGTAAGGCAATGGCAAACTACCTTTGTTTGTCTCTTGCCTTGAGAACACCAGCAGGGGGTCACTGGAAGTCAGCTATGACTTGATGGCACTTCCCACTACCTCACTTTACAAAGCTAGAGAAAAGAAGGACATGAACAGACATTCCCTCCTCCACATTACTCTCACAACAACCCTGTGAGGTAGGTGAACCCAGGTCTTCCAAATTCTAGTCCAACGCTCTGTCCTCTATGCCCCCCCACTGTCTTCCACATGTGTACCGGTTGCTTCACAGTTGCATGGTGTTTAGTGAACATCAGATAGCTAAGCAAATGGCTCAAAATGTATTTATTTTTATTTTTTATTTACCTTAGATTTTTATTCCGCCCTCCCCACAAGCGGGCTCAAATACGAAACCTTCTTTCTCTTTTTAGTGTAGTTCTACTATTTTTGTTCAGGACATGGACACTAATCACGACTCTGGTGGAGCAATGCGAAAAAGTCTCCAGGGTGATTTTCAAGGCTCCAGGGAACTGTGGGCAAACCTGGACAATGACCCTTGGCAAGCATTTACACAGTTCCGTCTGAGCTGTGATTAGAGTCCAGGACTTGTCGGAGAGAAAGAGGAATGAAATGTAGAGCGGTAGATGAAACCAATGAGGCAATAAGATAATGTTCAGCCAGCACTCTGAACCCAAAGAGAGCTCTCGGGGATGGAGAGGGGGAGAAAGAGATCTCCCCTCCCCTGTAAGTTTTCCAAAATGCTTGTGAATATTCAGCTGATTGAGCTGATGGGAATTCACCACTCCTTAGGCAAGTCAAGAGGCTGCACGCAATGATGGTAATGGGAGCAGCAGGGCCTAGGTAGAACCAGAGTCAAAATCAGGAACCAGGTGGGTCTGCCCATCTGTCTGGAAGTGGAACAGGAAAGAGGAAGCAGTAGCTTGAGCAGAAGACCCTGTGGAATGTGGCTCAGGCAAAGACCTGGGCTTCCCAGGTGGTCCCCAACCTCAGGCATCCCCTTGCTATGGGTCTTTCTCCTGCACAAGTGGTCACACAAGTAAATGGAGGAATTTTTGTCCCTGCTTTCCATCCGTGTAGTTTGAACAGATATGGATGTTTTGGTTCCATTCTTATGTATGTAAGCTTCTCCCTTTAACCTGTTCCTTGGCTTGTGTGTAGAAGGATGGCTGCAGGGACTGTGCCCCACTGAAGTGGCTTGGATGCTTAACAACAACAACATTTGATTTATATACTGCCCTTCAGGACAACTTAATGCCCACTCAAGGCAGTTTACAAAGTGTGTTTTTATTATCTCCACAACAACAATCACCCTGTGAGGTGGGTGGGGCTGAGAGAGCTCCGAGAGAGCTGTGACTGACCCAAGGTCACCCAGCTGGCTTCAAGTGGAGGAGTGGGGAATCAAACCCGGTTCTCCAGATTAGAGTCATGCTGCTCTTATGGACTGTACCTCTTTACAATCATTATTGATGTACCTTTGAGTGAAGATACTGCAAGATTTTGTATGAATTATTTGGTATTAATTAATGGGTATTTTGGTATTTATGGACATTGTCAGGGCCTGCCAGTTAGATCCCCAGTTACTTCACTGTACACACCCAAGAGTCCAGTTAAAGTTTCTTTATTAGAGATCCATCAGTATCAGTGCACTTGACTACAGCATTGGCAGAAGTGACGTAATGGGGGAAAGCAATGTGAGTTATAGGGCAGGGTTCCCGCCTTGGGATAAGGACCATTAGAATTTAGGTGCACAGGGCCTAGAAGGTTGGAGGGTGTAGAGGAGGGGAAGGCAAGGATGAGCTCATTCCATGTTTCAGGTAGATACAGCTCCGATCGGCACTTCAAGGACACTTTCCCATGCCAGTCGAGAAAGTGTAAGTAGCCACCTGCAAGATAAGTGATTCACAGCTGTGCAGATAGACAGCTACACGGATATTTCTTTACACATTCTCAGAGGCCCAGAATACAATACAGAGTATAATACGCATACATGGCAGATAAGCAGGGCGCGTCTGACAGACATTTATGAAATTGTTGTTGATTAATTGATATTTGCATTCATGCACTTATGCACTTCACACTTTAATGTATTGAAAAGTTTTGAAAAATTCTTGACGTTGATTGCTGAAGTAGTGGTATGAATTTGTGTGGGAGAACTTTGGTGTTGCTCTTAACTGCTACATCAAACTGGCTTAATAAGAAGAGGGCTCTTCCAAGTCATATTGGAGAGGAAGGGGTTAAAGAACCCTTTGTTCCTGACCTTGTATGGGTCATACAGCTTGATGAGAGGGGTCATTTCTTTTTTTTAAAATTTTTTATTTATATTCTGCCTTTCTGCCCTCATAAGGACCACCAAGGCAGCTAACAAACATACATAATAAAATCACATTTTAAAACTCAAACGATAGCAACACATAATTAAAACACTTAAAGCCAGAACTAAAAGCATAGAGACATAAAACAACAATTGAACCATTTTAAACAATCAAAACATTGGATACGAAGGACTTGGGTGGAATTAGAGGGAATACCCCCCCCCCCCACACACACACAAAAAGTCTTCACCTGCTGGCAGAAGATTGCAACAGAAGAGACAGATGTGTCTCCCTAGGGAGAGTTTCAGAGTTTGGGTGCTACAACTAAGAAGGCCTTTCCCAGGTTGCCGGCTGCCCAGTCTCAGAAAGCTGGGGCACCCAAAATCAGGGCCTCTAAAGATGACAGCAGTGGTCAGGTAGGTTTCTAAGGGAGTAGGTGGTCTTTCAGGTATGTTGGTCCCAAAATGTATAGGACTTTAAGGTCATCACCAGCACGTTGAATTGTATCCAGAAACAAGCTGGGAGCCGGTGTAGATGGGCTAAGATTGGAGTGATGTCGTCCCTACAACCCATTCCAGTCAATGCAGGATTTCCTGCATTGAACAGAAGTGCCAGGTTCTGGTAGTTAGATCCCCATAGCACTCCACTGCACGCACTCCAGGGTATGTGAAAGTAACTTTATTAGAAATCCATCAGTATCAGCATACACAGACAAGGTCATTGGCAGAAGTGATGTATCGGAGTTTGGAGGGGTCAGTTATAGGGAAAGTTCCCACCTTTGGGATAAGGAAGGTTGAGATTCTGTCGCGAAGGGGGCAGAAGGGGGAGGAAGGGCTTTTGAGACAGGAGGGGAGAGAGACTGGAGGAGAGAAGCAAAAATGAAGTCATTTTCAGTTCCCAGGCTCAGCTGGCCTTCAAGGATGTTCTCTCAGGCGGCTGTGAAAACGAAAGTGGGCACCACCCTAGGTACCTGCAAGATAAGCAACTCCCAGCCAAACAGGTTATCAACAGGCAACTTTGTGTACTCTCAGAGGATCATTACCCAGCACAGAATACAGAAAATACTCATGCCAGATATATAGACAGACATATATGACAAGAAGATTGGATTAGATGGCCTATAAGTGTCTCCTCCAACCTTTGGACTCTGTAACTTGTTGCCACTGATAGAATGCAAACACAGTAAAAGAGGAACACGATGTTGTAGTCACTCAGTCAGCCCAAAGAGGGCTTTCAGTTTTGTCGGCAAGGCTGAAAGAGAGGGTGCTATGATGGCATCCTATCACGTCTGCATTTTTGCAATGTTTTATCAAGACGTGTGTGCATGTCGGTAACAGAGGGAGGCAACGATGCTGATGAACTGAAAGTTGAAGCATGGCTGGTGCTTGGGCAAGATTCTTAATGGAGCTGAACAACAGAGAGTTCCTAACACATTGGTTCTTCTTCAGAAACGAGTCTGGATGAATTGGGAGCGCAAAATCCAGGGAGAAATTGGGATGAGAAAAACATTGGGAGCACTGTTAGATTAGGGGAAGGAAACTGAGTGTAGATTTCATAGACCTGGGCCATAAGATCCCATGATTCAACTTGATGTCTGATACATGTTGTACTTCAAAGGCAGAACAGCTGTTCTACAGGACACCCAAGCGATACACAAGGATGATGGTGATTTCTTGCCTACCTCACCCTGCGGCAATTGCCATCTGCCCTGAAGCATGGGATTCGATTATCCTCCTCATTATCTTAGCTACAAATGTTATTAGTAGCCATAAAATTACCCATTAGAGCAAGAGGGATTATTTGCATGCATCACCACGGGGGAGAGGGGGATAATTCGCTAAACAGTCTTAGAGCTGAAATTCTGCCTTTTAATTATTTTTATTTAAGCAGGAACACCCATATCAGAGCATCATGTACTTTCCAAAGGAACATGCCATGCAGCGATCCTTGCTACCTGTCATAGTAAATATAGTACCCGTTCCTTAAAAAAAAAAAAATCAAAGGACCCTAGAAGGGAAATCCGTGTTTGGATATGCGTGTGTATGACTTTATGGAAGCTTAACAAAGCTTACCTTTTATTTATATAGCACTTCAGACTATACCAAGTATGAATCTTTCCAGAGGGGTAACTGTGTTAGCCCGATGCAGTCAAAATAAACAGGAGTCTTGGGGAACCTTAAGGACAAATCAAAGTTTATTCCTGCATAAGCTTTCCCAGACTAGAATTTACAGCAGGGACCACCCATCACCAGCAGCCCCACCCTCCATGTTGTCCCACCTTTATTTGCTGCTGGGAACATGCAGCAACCCTAACCCTTATCCCCTAACCGTTATCCTAACCCTAACCCTTACCCTAACCCTTATCCTAACCCTAACCCTTATCCTAACCCTAACTCTAACCTAGCCCTGCCCAGCAGGTAAATTTATGGATTCTTCCAATCAATTGGAACCCAAGGGTATGTGTTATTCTAGTATTTCTCTCTCTGCTCATTCCTACACTCTGCTTACAAACCCCTCCCTGAGCCTTAAAACTCTCTTATTGGGGGTAGCCACATCCTTAGAGATGGACAACAGTGCCTCTTTGCAAGTAACAACATCCTATTCTCACGCATTCTCAAAAGGAAGCAGTTGAGGAGCGTCTGCCTGAATCATTTGTTCTGAATGGGTAGTTGAGTCAGTCTGTAGAAGCAAAATAAAACAGGACACCCAGTGGCACTGGAAAATCGAATGCCATCGTGCAATCGTAAACAGAGTTACTCCAGTCTAAACACATTGATTTCAATGGGCTTAGACTGGAGTAACTTTGCTTAGGATTGCACTGTTATTCTAGTGTACATTTTGGCTAGAAAAAAATAATCTTTAAGGTGCCACTGGAACCTTAGAACACCCAGTGCCTTCTAAAAGTCTAATGACATAGGCAGTGCCATCCTAAGCAAAGTTACTCCAGTCTAAACCCATTGAAATCAATGGGATTAGGCAAGGTTAACTCTGTTTAGGATGGCACTGCCTGTGTCATGGATTTCAATGGGCTTAGACTGCAGTGACTTTGCTTATGATTGCACTGTTATTCTAGCTTATGTTTCGGCTGGAAAAAAAAATGGTTAGTCTTTAAGGTGCCGCTGGACCCCTGATTTTATTCAGCCTGAAGTGTGCCTCCTGTAGTAATTGAGGAAAACACGTGCCTCAGTTGTTTGGGGGAAACCTTGATCTAAAGCCAGCTTGACAGCTGCCTGCCGAACTTTTCCTTTGCATTATCAAATCCCTTGCAAACAAGCATTGGCCTGTGAGAGACCTCTGCTCCCAGGTGAAGGGAAAAGCAAGCAGTGAGAGAGGAGCCTGGAGCCTGCCTGTGTGTACTGTGCTTGGTGTGGCGTGCAAGGCAACAGCTGTGCTAACCATCCGAAGGCATTCTTTAGCTTGACTGACTTGCATGAATGGCAAATGCCATTAACGGGCTTGTTGGGAAGCTCATTCATACCAAATGGAGGACTCTTTGAATCATTCAAGGGAGTTGTGAATCTCTCTCAGGAGCTGGTCCCCATCTGGGAAAAAAAAAGAATGTGTAAATCTCTTTCTCAGCTTTGGAGCCGGCTTTATTTCTGCTTCCTTCCAGTAGCTGATGGGCAATTTGGAGAGACTCTGGAAATTGGTGACTGGGATTTTTCATGTTATGTATTTATTTAATTAATTGATTTTTTAAAAATTCCGCTTTCCCTGCAAGCAGGCTCAGACCGGATCACAACGCTATAAAACATACAATAAAAAGTAGAATAAAATTTCGTAGTGTAATACCATCTGGATATTAGGAAAAACTTTTTCATGGTCAGAGTAGTTCAAAGGTGGAACCAGCTGCCGAGGGAGGTGGTGAGCTCCCCTTCACTGGCAGGTTTCAAGAAGAGGCTGGATGAATATTTGTCAGGGATGCTTTAGGATCATTCTGCATTGGGCAGGGGGTTGGACTAGAATGTCTGTATGGCCCCTTCCAACTCTGATTCTGTGAATATAATCATTATTGAAAGCCAGTTTGGTGTAGTGGTTAAGAGCACGGGACTCTAATCTGGAGAGTTGGGTTTGATTCTCCACTCCTCTGTTTGAAGCCAGCTGGGTGACCTTGAGTCAGTCACAGCTCTCTCAGAGCTCTCTCAGCCCCACCCACCTCACAGGATGTTTGTTGTGCGGATAATAATAGTATACTTTGTAAACTGCTCTGAGTGCGCATTAAGTTGTCCTAAAGGGCAGTATATAAATCAAATGTTATTATTATCAATAATAGCATAATATTTTAAAACAGCCACACTCTTATTGCATCACCCAGTCAGCCTAAGCAACTTGTGTGGCAGGGTGGCAAGTTATGGGTGGATACAGGATCGGGACCACGTCCTTCCCCCAGGGTAAGAAGCTGATACGGACAACTTGGGTGGCCCGCCCACCTCAGTGACCATATACCTGGCAGAATATCTCTGTCTTGCAATCCCGGTGGAAAAATAACAAATCTGAATGAGCCTGGGTTGATGCAGATAGAGAGTTCCTCCAGGTTGGCACCAGGGCTGAGAAAGCCTTGGCCCTGGTTGAAGTAAGGTGAACCTCCTTGAGGCCGAGGACCACCAGTGGATGTTTGTCTGCTGAATGAAGCAGCCTCCGGGGAAGATATGGGGAGAGGCAGTCCCGTAGATATGCTAAAAAGAACCACTGGTGCATGTGTGTGTGTAGAGATTAGGCTCAGAGTTGCTGCACTGGAGGAGGATGGCAACCTTTTCTCCTGATGAAGATGTGGCTCAGCGGTAGAGCATCTGCTTGGCATTCCGAAGGTCCCAGGTTCAATTCTCGGCATCTCGGGTTAAAAGGACCAGGCAGTAGGTAGTGTGAAAGATCTCTGCTGAGACCCTGGAGAGCTGCTGCCGGTCTGAATCAACAATACTGGCCTTGAGCCAGTTTGGTGTAATGGATAAGAGCGGCAGGATTCTAATCTGGAGAGCTGGGTTTGATTCTCCACTCCTCCTCTTGCAGCCAGTAGAGTGACCTTGGGTCAGTCACAGCTCTCTCAGAGCTCTCTCGGCCTCACTCAACTCACAGGATGATTGTCGTGAGGATAATAACATACTTTGTAAACTGCTCTGAGCGGGTGTTAAATTGTCCTGAAGGGCAGTATATAAATAAAATTTGTTGTTGTTGTTGTTGTTGTTGTTCTTGTTGTTGTTGTTGATGATGATGATGATGGATTGATGATGCAGAGTCTCAATTAGGGTGGTGCGTCTCCACTCCCTGCAGCTGTTTTTAGCCTTTTAAGAATTAGCAGGAGATCCTAATCAAGGATATCCTGGCGCATGTCTTGCTTAGGCTCTCTGTTTAATGGTGAAACAGTGTGATTTAACCAAGCCATTAAGAATCATGAGGACTAGAAACATGCTGCTCTTAAGAATAGAAGTTCGGAGTTTTCCAAGTTTGCATGATACCAAGTAGTAGTAGTAGGTGGTTTAATTGTATATGGCCAAAGGCCGTCACAATACAAAGTTAAGAACAGTAAAAATAGAAATCTATCTTACAAGCATAAAATACAGTTATTAAAATAATAAAAATAAAATAAAATTAAAATGGGACCTTAATAAATACCAGATAGTTATGAAAAAGGTTAGGTTTCTGAGGAAACAATCTTGGCCGTAATCTTTTTTGCAGCTAAGGCAAACAGGGATACTTTGCTAGTGACAAATGAATCAGTATCAGATAACAAAAAAACTAATTTGTCAATATCAGAGGCAAAGTTACGCCCCACTAACAAGTTAGCAAGAAATTTAGCTCTAACCTCTGCATACATGGGACAAAATAAAGTGTAATGTAGAAGATCCTCAGGAACTGAGGCACCACATATGCAGAGACGGAGAGCCATTGGGGTTTGATGGTATCTTCCTGTAAGTAAAGCTGTCGGCATTGTTTGAAAGCGGAGGGAGGTAAATGATTTTCTGAGATTTTGGGATGTGATATTCACTCAATAAGGAGATCTAACATGATCTCTTTTGATCAGTTTAAACCAGGGGGAAGATCTGGACTGGGAAATTGTAAGACTGTCCAAAAGAGCATCACATCTGTAGACCCAATTTCGTAAGTTGGAGCCATTATTTAAGACCCCCAACAAATCATCTGGAGCATGATACCAAGTAGGTCCTTTGGTACAGCTCATTTTCCAGGCTTCATGGCTGTGACCATGTATCATTTTCAGTCTCCTGGGAACCTCTTGAGTCCTACAATATATTTCAAAGGTCCGTGCTTTGCTGAAACTGAGCTGGTCAGTGTCTAGATGGGACACCTTATGGAAATTGCCTGGAGCTCCATGATGGAAAAAAAAAGGTGGAATCTAAGTGTAATACTGCTGGAGCATAGTGTTTAAATGGTTGGATTGTGAATCAGCACTTTGCTGGTTCAAACCCCTCTACTGCCATAAGCTCAGCAGTAGTGGCCTTGGGTAAGCCGCTCCTCTCAGCCCCAGCTCCCTGCTGTATTGTTAGGATGACAACACTGACTTTGTTCAGCACTCTGAGTGGGTCACTAATCTGTCTAGAAGAGCAGTGTGTAAGTGCAGTTATTATTATATAGAGCTGCTGTAGCATAGTGGTTAAGTGGTTGGGCTGTGAATCAGCACTCCGCTAGTTTGACTCCCACTACTGCCATGAGGTGAGCAGGTGGCCTTTGGTAAGTCACTCTTCTCAGATCCAGCTCCCCAACTGTATTGTGGGGATAATAATAGCACTGACCTTGTTCAGCACTCCGAGCGGGCTCTAATCTGTCTAGAAGAGTGGTATATAAGCGCAGTTGTTGTTGTTGTTGTTGTTGTTGTTGTTGTTGTTGTTGTTGTTGTTGTTATTACTGCCATGAACTCAGTAGGTGGCCTTGGGTATGCCACTCCTCTCAGCACCAGCTCCCCAGCTGTATTGTTGGGATAACAACAACAACAACAACAACAACAACAACAACAACAACAACAACAACAACAACAACAACAACAACAACAACAACACTATTACTACTACTACTATTATTATTAGGTTAATAGTATTATTATTAGTATAATAATATTATATTACTACTACTACTACTACTACTACTACTACTACTACTACTACTACTACTACTAATAATAATAACACTGACCTTCATCTGTCTAGAAGACCAGTGTATAAGCATACTGTTTTTATTGTTATTATTATTCTTGAAGAGGGAAAAGGTTGCCACCTAGAAAAGGCACATGAGTTCCCAACATTTGATGAAAGCAGGCTGGGACAGGCTTGCAGATGTCTCCTGTCATGGTGTTTTTATCTTGTTTAATTAAAAATAATTAATGTGTCAATGACTAGTGCTTAATAAACAAACCTCAACCCACACACCCTTTTAGGTGTCTAAATGAAAGCTGATTGCTTTGGGTGTGCGGGGAGGGGGGGGACGGTGTCTCAGATTCAAGTGCAAATAAAACCAGAAGTTCTTTGAAAATCCTGTCCAAGAAACCCAGGTGATAATAAAGCAACGCTTGAGGACAGAACTTGTTTCTAAAAATGGGACACCCACCTGCACATCGCACTCTTTAGAAGCGAAAGGACCTATTAGGATTCTAAACTGAGCATATCACTAGGCGGACTAAGCACCCTGCCGTTTTTCTGTGCTGAATTTGCCTTTTCTCTCCGATCGGCCCATTTATTAAAATATCCCACTAGTGCCATCAACAGGGCTTTGAGGCCAATTTTAATGCTCTCCAACTCCACTTTCAAGGATGTTATCGTTCCCCTTTCAGTAGCCAATCCTGCTTTATAGTCAGCACCACGGAGAGCTCAGAAGTGTATATCGAAATTGTTGTCGAAGATATTCTTATTCGGACAGAAATCAACCATGACTACACATTTGGGGTGCATGGAGGTGAATCCTCATTTTTAGTACCTCATTTTAGCATAGGTAGTCTACTTTGTGGCAAACCAACTTCTGAACAAATATAATTTCATCCCATCGTGGGTAGGTGATCCTACTCCTTGGTAGCCCTAGATTTCCTTTGAGTTGAAAATGTAGCAATAAATGTAACCAGTTGTGAAAATGCCCAACTCTCAGAACTGCAGAGTTGCCAAATGGAACCCTGGGAATTTGGATGCTACTTTTAAAACACAAGATACCAGTATTGTTGGGTTAACTAGTGGTCCTCTTGGAAACTCCGCAGGTTTCCAGCCCACCACAATCTTGCAGTCTAACCAGCCTAACCTACTTCGTAATAGAGTTTCAGGTGGGTAGCCATATTGGTCAGCAGTAAAGCAAGCTTCAAGCAAATTTTGAGTCCAGTAGCACCTTAAGGACAAACAAGATTTTCAGGCCATAGCTTTCAAGAGTCAATGCTCCCCTTGTCAGAGACCCTGAAAATCTTGTTAGTCTTTAAGATGCTACTGGACTCGAATCTTCCGGTTCTACTTCACAAGGTTGTTGTTGTGAGGATTAAACAGAGGATGGGAAAATGATGTGAAAATCTGCTTTGATTCTTGCTTTGAGTCACTAGGATGCTCCGCTAATGAGTTAGGGACCATAGACTTCACCACTATGTTGCCTTACATCCTATCTGTTTCTTTAAGTATGTGCTCCTATGTACTACCTGTTGCTTTAAATATGGCCCTATTTGGACACTTTTGTGTTGTCTAATGTCAGCCCTGGAATTGCTTGTGCCCAGTTTCAGCATTTCTTCAGCTCTGTATCAGATTTTTGCTAATGTTATGTCTTTGTAAATATTTGTTTATCCTATGGCATTGTTTATTGAAATGTCCTTGATATTGACTGTGCTAATCTCATTCTATGTAATATGCTTGAGTGTCAGTGAGAATGGTGGACTATAAATGACGTAAATATAAAAAATAAATAAATAAATAAATAAATGTGTAAGGGGGATCTTTTGGGGGCCTCGTGGCCTCCTGAGACCCCACCTAGGAGGGTACTGTTCAGAATAAAGGACTTGCAGCTTCCATCTCTACTCACCTGTAGTGGTTACGAGTGGCAGGACTCTAATCCGGAGAGCCAGGTTTGATTCCCCACTCCTCCATTTGAAGCCAGCTGAGTGACCTTGGGTCAGTTACTTAAGAGTGGCAGGACTCTAATCTGGAGAGCAGGGATTGATTCCCCATTCCTCCATTTGAAGCCAGCTGGGTGACCTTGGGTCAGTCACAGCTCTCTCAGCGCTCTCTCAGCCTCACCCACCTCACAAGGTGATTGTTGTTGTGGGGATAATAATGACATACTTTGTAATCCACTCTGAGTGGGTGTTAAGTTGTCCTGAGGGGTGAGGGAGGTATCATCATCATCATCATCATCATCATCATCATCATCATCATCATCATCATCATCATCTGTCCTGAGGGGGGCGGGCAGAAAGGACCTGTGCTTGTCATCTGAAGCTCATTCTCAGTCGTGATTGACACATTGCCGGTAATGCAGAATTTCCTAAGATAACTAAATGGATGTACAAGTTGCACCGGGATTTTTCCAGTGCTAAGGCAGAAGTGAGTGCAATTCGCTCCAGAAAGCTGTGCAGGTTGATTTTGCCATGTGTGGCTCTCTCCCGAGCCAGGGCATTCTTTTCTTCACTTCCCACTCCCCAGCCTCCACACTTCGGGCCACTGTGTTTTCTTCATTTGGATGATTCATTGCACCCCAATTCTGCAACTCCCGGAGAGCTGGAACAAAGTCACAGATATGAATTTCATTTGGACTTGCCTTGCATGCACAAGAGAATTTGGGGGAGTTTTCCCCACCCACGTTCTGCTAGGTATAGAAGTGGTTGCCAAAAAGGACAGCGAGTAAAAGAACAGGCAGTTCTTCTACAGGGCATAATCTAATAAACCAAGAGGAAGGAGAAAATTATAGATTAAAATATTTAGCTCTTTCAGATCTACACCCTCCTCCTCATTAAAATTTATAGCTAGTGCCAGACATGAGTAGAGGAGCTATTCGGGGTGTGTGTATTGTCACCTGTGCTTCTATAAATGTTCTGTATGCGTGATTATTCATGGGGCCTGGGTAAAATAAATTGTGCCTACTTATCGAGTGCCTAATGGCTATGCTCTCCAACATCAACATTGGTTCTTTCCTGTCATTCTCATGCAACCCCTTCCAAACCATTGTTAGAACTTCCTGGATGCTGTGGAATGTTCACGGACACTCTAAGTGCTTAATACGGATGGTGAGTTATATGGAGCAGAAAGAGAGAGAGAGAATTGTTGCAGTGGGAGAATTAATTTTAAGTCAGAGAGCCCTAAGTGTTTTACGTATGCTTTATCGGGGGGTAGTGGTGGTTTCCTGTAAAATATTATAGTCTGAACAATTCCTATAGCAACCAATGCTGCAGTTGTTGCAAGGGAAAGCTAGGGGGAAAGCTTTATGCAGAGGCTAAGGGCAGGGAATCGGGTTTGCAGCACATGAGCAGACTAGGGTGGCATGTAGGACTATTGTGTAATGACTACACCATGTAGAATTTCTTCGAGAACTTAAGGGAGCTGCCTTCAGAGTCTTGGAGAACACCTAGGAAATGTGCAGTTTATATTTGGAAAATATCTGGACACCTGGGACAAGAGGTGTTTGGTAGTTCTTCAGTGAGGGAATGAACTGTGCTCATTGGTGCTTCCTGTTCTTCCATCTACAATCTGCATGGCCTTTCCATGCCCCTTGGTCTGAGTTCAAATTCCTGCTGGGGAAGGGAGAATGATTTCCACTGTCCTGAGCTCCTTGAAGGAAGAGGGAGATAAAAAAATATACTAGATAGATGGGGATGCCAGCCCACCTTTCAACTCCTGGCTCGCTCACATGGTTGGCTGGAGGAAAGAAGGGGGGAGGCAGGCCAGGAGCCTTGGAGTGCATGGTAAAATGGAGCATGCATGTGTTCTGGAGGCCCTAGGGTTGCCAGTTCCAAGTTGGGAAATTCCTGAAGATCTGGGGGGTGAAACTGGGAGAAACCTGGAGAAAGTGGGGTTTGGGGAGGGAAAGGACCTTGGCATGGCATAATTCCATAGAGTCCACCCCCCCAAAGTAGCCATTTTCTCCAGGTGAACTGATCTCTGTGGCCTGGAGACCAGTTGTAATTCTGGGAGATCTCCAGCCGCTACCTGGAGGCTGGCAACCCTAAGAGGCCCCGATAACATCACTTCTGGTAACATCACTTCTGGGAGCTAGTTTGATGTAGTGGTTAAGAGTGGCAGGACTCTAATCTGGAGAACTGGGTTTGAGATTCCCCACTCCTCTGCTTGAAGCCAGCTGGGTGACCTTGGGTCAGTGACAGCTCTTCCAGAGCTCTCTCAGCCCCACCCACCTCACAGGGTGATTGTTGTGAGAATAATAATAACACACTTTGTAAACCTCTCTGAGTGGGCATTAAGTTGTCCTGAAGGGCGGTATATAAATAAAATGTTGTTGTTGTTGTTGTTGTTGTTATTATTATTATTATTATTATAATAATAAAAAAACTGGAAGCTATGGGGTCTCAGTGGGACCAATTTGATCCCAAAGAGATGCTGTCACTTTTACTTTACACCAGAAGTGACATCACCAGAGGGCCTCTGGAGCACGCGCATGAGAGAAGCATGGATTGGGGCCCGTTGCTCACCTGCTGCCCCCCATCCTCTACTTTCAAAGTAAGGGGAGCAGGCAACGCTACAGATATCAGAGAGAAGGATAGACTCATTCTTTTTGACAAATGATTTTTTTTTAATCCCAAGGGGTTTTTTTTGGTATGAAAAGGGCATTGAGTCATATGAACCCCCACTTAATCTGATGAGGTGCCGTCCTGCCATAAGTTTACTCAGTGAGAACTAGGCCATAGAAGGGAGAATTTGGGTTGTTTCGTTGCCAGCTACACAGAGCTTTGCTTTAATAAGCTCGACAGCCAGAATCGTCCATCTGATCATCCATCTGGTTCCACTTACAAATCTTGCAAATGTCGAAAAAGATGCACAGGAACTCCCAAACGTTTTGTTTTAGGAACCAATTATGCCTGAGTTCACACAAACAGCAGATGAGACATAGAATAGTAAACCTGATCCTGAATTGTCCCACTTCAGACCGTAAATTAAGAATTATATGACCTACAGCGAAATCCTAGGCAGAGCTACCTCAGTCTAAGCCCATTGGGTTACTTCAGTCTTAGACTGGAGTAACTCTGCTTAGGATTTCACTGTCAATATTCCCTCTCCCCTAAATAAACGACAGACTGAAAACTTTGTTTTTATATTTATCGGCAGTCCTAAACTGTGTTTTAAAATCTTGTTTTATTCATTTTACGATTGTTAATTTATTTTGCATTGTAAGCCGCCTTGAGTTCTTGCAAGGTAGAAAGATGACTGCATGTTTTAAAATAAATAAATAAAATAAAACAGAAATAGGTTGGCATGTAACGTTCGAGCCATTTTATCTCAGAAGTACGTGGCAGGAATTTCTACGAGGCTGTGGGGATTTCTCAGAGACTGCAGGTAGCAGCTAACTGCGTTGTTACAACAAAAACATTCAGAAAATTAAGCCATACTATTCTTTGATTAGGACCAACCGAAATAACACAGGGCAACATGCAAGCTTCCATCTTCTCCAGAGCTCTTTATCAGGCCTGAGTCTGTGGAACTGTGGCTCCTTCTATGTATAACCCATTGGTTCATATCTACACTTCTCGAAGTGAAGCTCTCTCTAAGGAGGGTTGCATAGACTGACCATTTATTTCAAATCAACTCTGAACCATCTGTTTGCAATTAATTACCAAATATCCACATCCTTTTAAGGCAGAGATTGTTTATCTGTGTAAGTTTCAGGTGTGTAGCCATGGTGCCAACATGGATATGAGCTCTAGAACCAGGGCCTGCAATGAACCAAGATGCCAACTCTGCCCTGATACTCAAACCAACAACACAATCACCGGACCTAACAGTACCAGCTATACCATCTCAGGCTGATTCACTTGTCCATCTTCCAACGTTACATATGCCATCAAGTGTCAGCAATGCCCTTTGCAAAAGAATGAATGGATGTAAATCTGATACCGAAAATTACAACGTTCAAAAAACCAGTGGGAGAACATTTCAATCTGCCAGGACATTCCATCGTTGACCCAAGAAGAGGAACTTCAAAGGAAAATTACAATGGGAGATTGCTGAAAATTGTGTTTATTTGCACATTTGGAACAATGGATCCCCCAGGGATGAATTGAGACAGAATTTTTCTCACATTACAGATGATCATTTTCTGCACTTCGCACCCAGGCTCTGTCAAGCTAACTACGACATTATTATAGTTGGCTTCCAGATACTCTTTTACAATATCCCTCCCACTCTGCCTGAGTATAAGGACCCCTTCCCTTTCCCAGCTCTACTCTAATTTAGTAAAATAGAAAAGAGTCCAATAGCATCTTTAAGACTAACCAACATTACTGTAGCATAAGCTTTCGAGAACCACAGTCCTCTTCATCAGATGCATGGAGGGTATGAAGAAACTGGCCAGATAGATATAGATATAGATATAGATAGAGATAGAGATAGAGATAGAGATAGAGAGAGATAGAGATAGAGATAGAGATAGAGATAGAGATAGAGATAGAGATAGAGATAGAGAGATATAGATATAGATATAGATATAGATATAGATATAGATATAGATATAGATATAGATATAGATACACACACACACACAGAGGTGGGGAGGGGGGGAGTAGATGCAATCAGTAGCTTCTGATAATGGGATCAGTTACTTCTGACAATGAGATAACCATTCATAGTCTCTATTCAATCCATGTCTCAATTTGACTCAGTCAGACTTGGATTGAATAGAGACTATGAAGGGTTATCTCATTGTCAGAAGTAACTGATCCCATTATCAGAAGCTACTGATTGCATCTACTCCCCCCTCCCCACCTATATATATATCTGACCAGTTTCTTCATACCTGTGGTTCTCAAAAGCTTATGCTACAGTAAAGTTGGTTAGTCTTAAAGGTGCTACTGGGCTCTTTTCTATTTTGCTACTGCAGACTAACGTGGCGAACTCCCCTGGAACTCTAATGAAGGGAGCTCTGACTCTCAAAAGCTCGTACCCTGGAAATTTATTTGGTCCTTAAGGTGCTACTGGATCTGCATCTTGCTCTTTGAGTGCATAAAGTGTTGAGGAGTTGCAAGACTTGTGGTGACCCCAGCAAGGGGTTTTCAAGGCAAATGAGAAGCAGTGGTGGTGGTTTCTCATTGCCTTCCTCTGCAGAGTCTTTCATGGTTGTCTCCCATCCTAGTTCAATCTTGCTTAGCGTCCCAGATCTGATGAGATTAGGCTACACTGTACTGCCACCCCTCTAAGAGAGAGTTTACTTTGTGATTTTATAAAAGAAGGACTATTTTAACAACAAAAACAACATGACGAAGAGAACTGTGATTCTCAAAAGCTTATGCTACGGTAAAGTTGGTTAGTCTTAAAGGTGCTACTGGACTCTTTTCTATTTAACAACAACATGATTTGAGTCCAGTGCACCTTAGAGACGAACAAGATTTTCAGGGTGTAAGCTTTTGAGAGTTAAAGCTCCCTTCTTCAGATACAGGGAGGAGCAGCGATCCCTGACATATGTATCTGAAGAAGGGACTCTCGAAAGCTTACATCTTGAAAATCTTGTTGCTCTCTAAAGTGCCACTGGACCCAAATCCTGCTGTTCTTTTGCAGACCTATATAGCTTCCTATCGGAAACTAACAACAATCAAACCCTTTGCTTTTATGAACAGTTCAAGAAGAGAAGGAGAATGATTTATTGCTAATAACTGCTCTTTGGCTGAAACGTGAAAGACTTGGTGTGTATGGAAAGGGGGGCTATATTATGATTATAAAGTTCTCCCCCCAGGGAATGAACTATGATTATAGAGCTCCCTCTAGAGGCTTCCAGGAGAACTGGCACAGCTAAATGAACCTGCTTGAACACCTGCTAGGAAAGGTTTAACGTGGGAAAAGGAAGTTGTACCCTGTGTTGATATATTTTCACAGAAGCAAACCCCAATGAGTTAAATAAGGCTTCTTCTCAAGTAAGCGTGCTGCCAGGAACTGCACTGCATGCCATTTTATTTGGATTGTGAATTTTAGCTTTTAATGATGAACGTGGCTTTGGAGAGCCAAGTAGGAAAGTCTTTTCTAGTGTTCTCTTTCCTCTGGCTAGTAAAGCCTCACAAAATAGTGTGCTCTGTTTGCATCGTTGTCATGTCAAGATGCTTTGATAGTGGAAGCATGGTAAGGCTGAGCTGGCATCAAAAGAGCGATGCACAAATGCGTAACTTGATTTTTCTACCTTTGCTTACTTGGGCCTTGTTCGTACATCCAGGTTTATCAGTTGATTGCTGAAACATCAAGCCATGACTTGGATGTATGAATCAGCCAGATGAGTATCTGTCATAAGCTGCTTCCACACACGTTGGATAATGCACTTTCAATGCACTTTAGCGATCCTTTGGAAGTGGATCTTTTGTTTCACACACGAAAATCCAGTTCCAAATGATCACTAAGCAGCATTGAAAGTGCATTATCCAATGTGTGTGGAAGCAGCCATATTTTTATTTTACTCACTGCTTTAAAAAAATGCTCCTGGTACTCATATATAAAGTCGCACTGATTTTCACCGATTCCCCCATCACGACTGGGAAAACTGCCCCCCAAAGTGCTGGTGCTCAGTACCAGTGAGTACTACTGCAAAAAAGCCCTGAGCTTACCTGTCCTGCAAGAAGCACTGGCTGGTGCATGTGATTGCCCCTTCTCCAGTTTATGCTCACAGCAACCCTATGAGCTAAGTTAGACTGAGAGAGAGAGACTTAGTTGCGCATCATGGCAGTGGAAGGAGTTAGAATCATAGAATCATAGGGCTGGAAGGCACCTTCAAGGTCATCTAGTCCAACCCCCTGCACAGTGAAGGAAATTCACCACTCCCTCCCTCCCTCCACCCCCAGTGACCCCTGTTCCATGCCCTGAAGATGGCAAAATACCGTCAGGACCCCTAGCCAGACTGGTCTGGGGAGAATTGCTTCCTGACCCCAAAGTGGATGACTGGCATTACCCTGGGGATGTAAGACGAGGCCACAAGAACTAAGAATGGATGTAGCCCTTCCTGCCCTCCCTCTCATGATCAGCCCAGGTTCACAGAATCAGCATCTCTGTCAGATGGCCATCTAGCCTCTGCTTAGAAACCTCCAAAGAAGGAGAGCCCACCATTTGAACCCAGGTCTCTCAGATCCCACTTCAACTACTACATCACACTGGCTCACTCACCCCATTTTGCCCAGTCATGAAGGACTGATTCATACATGTATTCAGGGCTTTTTTTCAACTGGAATGCAGTGGAACAGAGTTCCGGCACCTCTTGAAAATAGTCACATGGCTGGTGGCCTTGCCCCCTGATCTCCAGACAGAGGGGAGTTTAGATTGCCCTCCGTGCCAGTGGCGCGGAGGGCAATCTATACTCCCCTGTGTCTGGAGATCAGGGGCGGGGCCACCGGCCATGTGACCATTTTTGCCAAGGGCGATTTAAACTTTTAAAAACTCCCCCCTTGTTCCAGCTGACCCAAAGTGACATCATTGTGTAGTCCTGGGAGCGCGCATGCACTTTGCACGTGCACATGTGGTACCAGGGGGCACCACCTCCCACCAGGAGTTGCCCCCTGTGCTGACAACCCACTGAGTTCCACCACCTGTTTTCCTAGAAAAAAAGCCCTGCATGTCTTCATGTATCTTGATTTCTCTACCCGTAATGACTATATACCAGAAGGCTGGCCACAGAATGTGTGAACTGACTCCCTTAGAAACCATAGTACGTGGATTGATCCGAAAGTTCTGACTACAGCATTGCAGCTTTGATGGCCCTTTCACACATGCAAGTCATCATTTGATATTGTATTCATCAAGTGGTACCCAGGTTTGCATGAACCCTTAGCTGAAGCCAGCACATACATGCTTAAACATGTGGCAGTTTGTGTTTTACTCTATGTCTGTACTTGGTTTAATTTCCATTTTCCTATCTTGCAATGTTGAAGCTTAATATAATTAATAACAATGATGCATTAAGAATGGAAGAATTATCTTGATAGATTAAAGTTCTGTGTACTCCAACACACTATCCATACCTGTGGAAACTGTAATGGGGAACACCAAACACTTTTTCTGCAGCCACTTTTAATTAGCAATAGACTGCCTCTATATATGGATGCTCCATTTAACTGTCAAGCAAACACCATAGATAGATATGCTAGAATCTTGGAAAGCCTTTTTAAAAAGACATCATTTTGGGTGAAGGATCTTATATTTTCAGGATGGCTTGATCCCAACATTGCATGAAGGTAAACTAACTATGGTTAGTTTACCATAGCCGTAAACTATGGTCTATCCAAATACTGGCTGCTTTAGAATTTATGGATAATTATGGTACATCAAACCAGAATCTGAAAGCACGGTTCAAGGTAGATTTATTAATTAGAGTTAGTTTAAACTCTGAGGATTCCTCAAGGCAAGCCAAGATTTGAGCCAAATCCTGCTTGCACAACCTAACTATAATTAAAACAAACTGTGGTTTGGTGTTATGCCTGAGCCAGGCTGATGTGTTATATGTAGGAAGAAACACCTCCTTTTGCATGTCCCGAACCTATCGTCTGTCACTTCCATTCAGCCCTCTGTTGAGCCACTATTCATGGCCTCAGAACTGGGATAGGACATTGTGATGATCTTTGATGATCAAAGCATGTCTTACTGTTTGTTTTGATGACTTGCTATGCTGAACAGTTGCATGTTTTCTAAAATCAGATAGAGATCCCAAATATATTACGTCAATGTCCCTCTGTTAAGAAAAATACCTGAGAAGAGCAAAACAAAAGACCGTGAGTCCAGTCACATCAGAGGCCCAGGGAATTGCCTATAAGAGTAGCACCTACAGGAATATTCTTCGCTGCTCCTTGGGAAGACACAAGAACCTTGTGTCTGCCAACAAGCAGTCGCCGTGCTCCCTCTTGGGAACCCATAAGTGGCCTGTCTTTGGTCCAGGGCTTCCAGTAGGTAAGCTAGGAGATCTCCTGTGGGAATTGGGATTTGTGCTGTAGTGCTTTTGTTTTTGCTTGCTTTTAGGTATAAGGATTCATATTATAGAACTGTTTTTATTACATGCTTATAGGTTGTCATAAGGATTTTCTTTATTAGGACTGCACAAGGATTTTACTATAGAACTGTTATAAGGTTTGCTTAAAGTTTTATATTATTAAGGTTAAGTATTCTTTTAGGTCTCTATACTAGGTTATAATACTACTAATTGCGCGCTTGTATGTCTGTGTCATTATCGGTCTTGCAAACCATTTGAAACATTCAAGGGCAGACAGGCCCATTGTGGCGCCTTGTCTTGCCATTGCATGTATCATTCCTTATTTCTAAAATAAACCTTGGTACTGGTTAAGATTTTGTCTGTACAGAGGTGTTTGTTTACGTCACTAGCACAGACCAACAATAGGGAAAGTGAGTTTAGGTTAAGGGTCACACACATGCCTTGGTAAGTGGCTCTCCAAAACAAACGGACTGAGGTGCCAAAGGGGATCCAAGAAGGAGGGGTCCCCCACAAAAAGGGGATCCAAGAAGGAGGGGTCCCCCACGATAGCTGGTAGGGGGAAAAGGCATGTGAACGGGCATCCCAGGGTCCACTCCTGGTAGGACACGATGATGTCACTTCCAGGAATGATGTCCTTGCTCCCATGATTCACACTGATTTGGGCCCCAAACATGCCAATTTTTAAAGACTTGCTAAACATGAATGCTAGGTCCTCCCCCTACTTCCCTCCGGGAGAGTAAAGGAACCTGGAAACCCTAATAATACACAGCACAGACTAGGAGGAAGGCCAGTACCAATTAGTGGGGGAATGCCAAACCAAACAAGCCAAAATAATCTTCATCTACTGGTGGAAAACTATGATAGAGGGAGATGGATGGATTTCCCTGGGGAGGGAATTTCAAAGCTTTGGCACATTGGTCTGGTCCACATAAGCATTTCTTAGGCTCCTGTCCCAGGCTCTAGTAAGAATCTCGGGCTGGACAAAATAGACTCCTTAGTCCGGGTTTGACCACCCCGACCCCATGGCCCTGACAACACAATGCCTTCACTCCACTTAATATGTGCAAAATACCTGGCTTCCTGTTGCATTGTAAACCAGGGCATGTGTAAAAGCAAACTTATCCAGTTACTTACTCATTTATATTCCAGCTTTTCTCCCAGCGGTGACCCAAAGCAGCTTACAGTACAAAAATTAAGCCCGAAGGTCCAATAAAAAGACTCAAGAGTAGGGGGGAAAAAGACTTGCAGAGCAAGTCTTTGCAAAAGCCTTCCTGTCAGCTCAAGGCTATAGCCCTCAGGTGAAGTTCCAAAGAGCCCTGCTTTTTCTCTTTGGCTCATGCTCAAAGCCTCACATCAAGACCTTAAGTACCTGTGGGCAATGGAGATAAAAACTCGGCCAGATCTTCTTCAGCTCCTTCTAGCTGGCTAGCAGAGTCTTCCCCATATCATCCTATGCCAAACAGAACCAGCCTATAAACTCAGTACACAAAGCATTGCAACCAGAGAGGCTGCAGAAAACAGGGCTGCAGTCGCCCGCCTACAAAGCCTCCCTGGGTGGCCAAAATCCCTGTGTATCACTTTATCCCTTTGGTCTTATATACGGACATCAGGGCATGGGGCCAGGATGCAAAATCCTGCTCCCTCTGTGTGCATAGAATTTATATGACTTGAAAGCTTTAACAAGTCTTGTATTATTGATTGGTTCAGAGGCAGCTAAATTAGCCAGTTTGGTGTAGTGGTTAAGAGCAGCAGGACTCTAATCTGGAAAAGCAGGTTTGATTCCCCACTCCTCCGCTTGAAGACAGCTGGGTGACCTTGGGTCAGTCACAGCTCTCTCAGAGCTCTCTCAGCCCCACCCACCTCACAGGATGATTGTCATGAGGATAACAATAACACACTTTGTAAACTGTTCGGAGTGGGTGTTAAGTTATGAAGGGCGGTATATAAATCAAATGTTTTTTTTATTAATTCATTTTAATTTTTGTAATAAAGAAGAAAAAGATTTAATACAAGAAATGATCAAACCATAACAGACAAACAAGAAAGGGATTAAAATTAAACTATAAAAGAAATGATCAAAACAACTCTTGGCAAATTGTTAAAAACCCAAGAATTACGATAAACAAGCATTTAAACTTTGTTGCATTGGGGGGATTACTTCTTTGGCATTTAAAACATCTAAAACTGGTTTCCATATTTCATCATATTCAAATAAAGGGACTGCCATATGCAAGTTCCCAAAAAAAGGATTGTGCATAATCCTACCCATCAAATATTTCTCCTAGATTTTCTGATACTATTTTTTTTAGCAATGAGCCTACGAGGGATTTCCAATTCCCAGCAATGACCAGACGAGCAGAGGCTCGAATGTTATTATTAATGTTATTATTATTAGACCTCACAAGCTTGCAACAGCGCCATTACTCAAGTGCCAAGCAAATGCAACTCTGCAGCATTCCTGAAGTTAGTGATTTGATACCAAGTAAGCTTTTCCACGGGATGCGTGGATGTAAAATCACGTGTGGTCCAAGTCTTTATAATACTTCTTTAATTTGCTGGATTGTATTTTGATCTTCTTTTATTTGTTGGATTGCACTTTGGACATTTTATGCTGCTGCGCTCGTTGGTCCTAAGAACTGCAATTGGAAGATGCTCACCGCGATGGGGCTTTCCCCACCTTATTTATTTATTTACTTCCCCCAGCTGCTCACTGAAAACCATGAAAAGCCAATGCAGGAGGCTGCAAAACCACGTGGGACATGGTGATACTATGGCTAAGCTCAGCTATAATTAGAGTTGCCAGGCCCCCTCAACCTCCTGGCGGGGGGATTGCGGCCTGGCACTCACCTGCAGGGGTGTGGTATGTGTGAGCTCCCGCAAGCATGATGACATCACTTCCAGGAAGTGACATCATCACATGGCCCCTGGGAGCATGCCCACGCTCCACAGGGGCCCAGATTGGGGATGCTGTGGAGCGTGGAAGCTCTCCTGCCCTCCACAGCGGCACAAACATGCCCATTTTGGCATGGATCAGGCCTGTTTCAGGCCACTGCAGAGCACAGGTACGCCCTCACGCTCCGCAGTAAAATGGGCCTGATCCATGCAAAAACAGGCCCAAAACGAGTCTGATCTGGGACGAAACGTGCCCAATCCAGGTGGATGCAGCGCACGGGAGCACACAGCACTGCAGGGGAGCGTGCACGGAAGGTGTGCTCCCCCCTGCTGGCCAGGTAAGTGGAGGCAGAGGGTGGGGGATCCCCCACTCCCAGTGGGGGTCTGGCATCCCTAGCTATAATAATGAACAATTAATTGAATGCTGATAGATTAATACAAGCAGTGATTTCTTATGTGTTTGCTATAAGCAATTCACAATTGTTTCGTTATCCTGAGAAGCTGTGTGTAGTTACATTGAGTGCTGAAAGCAAGAATTCGGAGCTCTGTTTCAGAGATAACAGTACAGGTTAGCATTGTGTGTTTGCCAGATACATCCAGGCAGAAAGAATTTCTTAAAAGGTAACATAGACCATAGCTTATTCTGTTGGGTCACACATGCGCAATGTAATATAAGCTGACTTTGCACTAAAGAACATAACATGCGTTCTATAACTGTGACATAACTGTGAACCAAACATGTTCTAATTAATCACCCTGATATTGTGATGTCATACTTGCTATAAAAGTTCTGCTTAGGAGAGGACCAGAGGGAACCATGTTTGGTATTTTGTTCTCTCTCCTTTCATTGCAATTAAAGTTCTAGAGATCACTCCTTCCACTCCGGGGGGGGGGGTTCAATGGGAGAGGAGGAGAAATAACCATTGTGCACCCTTGCACTGTTTGAACACTTGTTCTCTCATGCTTCTTTTGCCAGACATGGGGGCAGATTATACCAAATTTCCCCTCTTTAATGGAGTCCGCATGCCTCCTGACGTTTTTTGTTCACAAAAGTCCCTTTATCCCTAGAGTTGGCTTTTGAGGAGTCTTTGAGGGGCTTCTGGGGGGAAAGAAAGGTGGAGAAAGATCCATGCCCAAGGATCTAACAACGCGTTCTTTTCCTGTTTTTGATCAGTTATTGCTCCTTTGATTGATTTTGCTGATTATTTGTTTTTAGAGCATTTTTCTTTAGCCAAGGCTGCCGCTGGCGTAAAAATAACTTAAATGAAAAAAAAGTTAATAGACACACAGATAGAAGAATTTGCACAGTGTTTAACATGTGTAGGAGGAAAAATAATCATTGTCATACCACAATAGAACAGACAAGACAGTTTATTTTTGATCATTTTTAATTTCCCTCTAATCAGGCCAGATTGGCCAAGAAAAGAAGCTTCCTAAAATAAACTGTGGTTTCTGCTATTTTAAGCCACAAACAATGCAATCCTAAACAGAGTTGCTACAGTCTAAGCCCACTGAAATCAATGGATGTAGACAGGAGTAACTCTGTTTAGGATTACACTGAAAAACATGTTGTCTGCACTGTAGAATTCTGGGGGGAGAGAAATATTCAGCCCCCCCTCCCCAGATCAGAGATGAATGAAATTATGTAATCGATCCCTTCATTTGAAGGATTCTTGCATTCACCATAGACTCCATCCTTCCATTCTCGTCTTGATTTGACTATTCAGAAAATGTCACCACAGCGCCTTAATCATAACAGATCATTCTTTCATATGCCTGATGAGCTGAAAGTTTAGCAGGGAAATATTGCACAAATATCAGTGGCTGGTGAGGCATAAACATAAGCTCTCCTTCCATCCCTAGAGGGACACGCAAAGTGTAGTTACAAGAGAGAGGAGAAAATATATGGATTTAATAATGGATATTTATGCAGTACTTTTCAAACATCTTGCCTGCACTCTGTACTCTGGTTATTTAACAGATGTCTGACACAGACGCTTCAGATTTGATTCACGGCCCCATCTGATGAACTGTTGTTCCCGCAAAAGGATGAGATGCAACCACCATTGTGGCGGCACAGTGTTAAAACCTCTTACAAGGCCTTAGCAGTTCAATTGGTGGAGAGTGCCCTCAAGTCATTGCTGACTTATGGCGACCCCCGGCAGGGTTTTCATGGCAAGAGACTAACAGAGGTGGTTTGTCATTGCCTGCCTCTGCAACTGGACTTCATTGGAGGCCTTCCATCCAACAGAGGTGGTTTGCCATTGTTTGCCTCTGAAACTGGACTTCATTGGAGGTCTCCCATCCAATTGCTAACCAAGACTGACCCTGCTTAGCTTCTAAAAGGCTCAGGCTCACATGAGCTGTCAGAGGAGCAAAAGACCCACTCCACAAGGAAGGCTTGGTATTATGTGGCCAGACCTGGTTCTGTGTTCCAATTGCTGAAAGCAGCACTTACCCACCTACCTGTGGAGAGTGATGGAGAGTGCTCTCAAGTCATAGTTGACTTATGGCGACCCCTGGTGGGATTTTCATAGAAAGAGACTAACAGAGGTGGCTTGCCATTGGCTGCCTCTGCAACGGGACTTCTTTGGAAGTCTTCCATCCAGGGCTTTTTTTCAGCGGGAACGCGGTGGGATGGAGTTCCGGAACCTCTTGAAAATGGTCACATGGCTGGTGGCACCGCCCCCTGATCTCCAGACAGAGGGGAGTTTAGATCGCCCTCCATGCCGCTCAGTGACGCAGAGGGCAATCTCAACTCCCCTCTGTCTGGAGATCCGGGGGCGGGGCCACCAGCCATGTGACCATTTTCTCCGAGGGCAACCCACTGAGTTCCGCCAGCTCTTTTCCCAGAAAAAAAGCCTTGCTTCCATCCAATTACTAACCAAAGCTGACCCTGCTTAGCTTCTGAGATCTGACAAGATCGGGCTCACCAGGGCTATCCAGGTCAGAGCAGTAGTTCGATTAGACTAGATTAAATTAGGCCCCCACACCTCTGAATACCGCATGAATTTATGAAGCTGCTTTCGAGGTCCATTCAGGCCAGTATTGTCTACTCAGACCGGCAGCAGCTCTCCAACATCTCAGAGGAGGTCTTTTGCATCCCCTACTATTTGGCCTTTTCAACCGGAGATGCTAGGGACTGAAACTGTGTCCTTCTGCATGGCGAGGAGATGCTTTCCCACTGACTCTACCAGGGCGACAACATGGGAAGTCTTTGGCCTCTCTACCATGCATCTGGGCTTTCAGGAATCATCTAGTCAGTGACTTTGGAAAACAGGATTCCATGCACTTTTGGTTCAAAAGGAGGTTCTTCCTCTGCTCTTACCTTAGGCATGGATTAGGTCCAAGTCTAATCTCCGGCATCTCTAGCTAAAAGGATCAGGTAACAGGAGATGTGAAAGACCTCTGACTGAGTCCCTGGACAGGAGCTACCGGGCAAAGGTGGACCCCAATAGCTCAATAATCTGACTCATTAGTGTGTCCAGTTTTTTGATCATTGGATTGACCAGTGGCAAGCTAGCTGAAGCGACGATTCTCCAAAGGTTTAGCTTCTTTGAGGCTCTGACTTTGATTTTCAAACCTCTAGGCCTGGAACAAAGGGGTGTATAAATCTTAACCCTCCCTGTGAAGGCTGTCCACCATCCTGTTTTAAATGTGTTGTTTTTAATGAACATGAATGTTTAATTGCATTTTAAATATGTTGTTATCTGCCCTGAGCCCGCTCGCGGGGAGGGCGGAATACAAATTTGAAATAAATAAGTTAAATAAATGAATAAATAAATAGGTTATAAGTAAGTTCCAATTGTTTTTCCTATGCTTCTTCTGTCCTTAAATTACTTGTACCAGAGAACTCTTACCAAGTTAGTAGGCCTACTCCATAGAAAGCGGGGTAAGAATTGCAAGCGTATTATCCTGATCCGTCAAGGGAGATTGACATGCCAATATGCAGTAAATGAGAATGCGTGTGCATTCTGCACGCACAGTGCACTGTTCAATTCCACCTCACAGAATGGGTCGGATGAGTTTTTCGATGTAAATAGAAATGCACATCTCCATCCAAATTAGGCAAAATTAATTGCATACTTCTAGAGCTGGACTGGGGCCAATGTGTTTCACTCAATATATATAATAATAAAGCATTGCTAATAATAAACGGTGGAGGAGAGTGACCTCAAGTCATAGCTGACTTAGGGCGACCCCGGGTATCTGAAGGTATCTGAAGAAGTGAGCTGTGTGACCCATGAAAGCTACCACAAATTTTGTTAGTCTTATAGGTGCTACTGGACTCTTGCTCTTTTCTACTGCTACAGACTGACTAACTCATCTTCATCCGATCATGGAAGCGAAGCAGGGTCGACCCTGGTTAGTTCTTGGATGAGAGACTATCGAGGAAGTCTAGGGTCGCTATGCAGAGGCAGGCAATGGCAAAACTACCTCTGCTTGTCTCATGGTTTGAAAACCGTAGGGGGTTGATGGCACTTTCTGCCACCATTAATAGCATTAATAGCACCATTAATAGCAGTACTTCCACACAGCACTAAGTGCAGTCTCTCTGTGTAGTTAGAATTATGAGCCTTCGAAGTGATGGGTATGGACCAGGCTGAAAAATAAAAATACCAGTTATGTGCTAAATGTAAATTTGTTGGCAGTTGCACAGCAATTAGATATATAATAATAAGTGTGCAGAGTTGCAGAGTTTGACAATAGCGCAATGGAAATAAGTAGACAGACTTCTGTGATTCTAGCTCTATAAAAACACTTTACTACATAACAGGGTAAAAAGGGTGCATTTGGTAGGAAAAACAAGAAACAGTTTCTGACTACATTTTAATAGTCTCAGCTAGGTACTAGAGAGAGAGAAAAGCTTAGACTGCATGGTCTAGTGAAGTAGTAGACTCAGACTGCTGACTACTAAACAAAGAGCAATAAAACCTTAGTATACGTTGCTAGCTAATTGCCCACCCCGATAAACTGGCTCACCCAATAGACAATCCTGGATTCCCTCATTAAGACTAAAGACACCCACTTTCTCTGGCGGGAACTTCTCTCGAAGCCTAAGTGGCCCTATGCTAACTAGCTGTCTGACTAAACAAACAGAACAACAATTTAACTCTTTCATGACTGAGCGTAGGACACTTGCACAGATTCCAACAAAAATGTAGTTTGGCATTAATTCCAGTTGCTTCCCCCCTCTCCAGTTTACATGTGCGGAAGTTGTCACAAAGAGGCAGGGCTTTTTTTCTGGGAAAGGAGGTGGTGGAACTCAGTGGTGGAACTCAGGACCGCACAATGACGTCACTTTGGGTCAGCTGGAGCAAGGGGGGAGTTTTTTAAAGTTTAAATCACCCTCGGCGAAAATGGTCACATAGCCTGTGGCCCTGCCCCTGATCTCCAGTCAGAGGGGAGTTTAGATTACCTTCTGCACCACTCCAGTGACACAGAGGGCAATCTAAACTCCCCTCTGTCTGGAGATCAGGGGGCAGGGCCACCGGCCATGTGACCATTTTCAAGAGGTGCCGGAACTCCATTCCATCGCATTCCAGCTGAAAAAAAGCTCTGCAAACAGGCATGGGATTTGGGAGACAAAAGTTCAAATCCCCAATCTGCCATGAAAGTTGACAGGGTGACCTCCCTTTCTCATGTGCAGAGTGCTGTGATTGTGCGAGCAAATCCAAGCAGGTCTACTGAAGAGATAATTCCATTTTATTCAACAGGGCTTACTTCCAGGGAAGTGGTTTTAAGATTGCAGCACATGACCATAGATTGGATTTAATTTAATTTTATTAGCATAGTTATTATTAGCATTTATTATTATGATTTATTGATTTAAAATGATTGAATAAATGAAACAATTCTAGATGTATGAAGCTGCTTTTCTGCGGTAGGAAAATGGTCAATATTGGTAGCTGACCAAAGAAAAAGGAGGCTGTTCCTACGATTTTTCTTAGAATGCCATAGACTGGCTCCCCCAACCCCCAGCCCAAGAAATCAGGCTCTTAGAGGGGTATTTTATATGTGCAAAAACATATAAACTACATCATGGACTTTTTTTGCCCAGAAACTTTTTTTATAAACAGAAAAATCAGTTCGTAGTTCTTTGAGAGTTCTGCAATGAAAAGAAACGTTTTGCAGTTGGGGGTGGGTGGGGGAGATGTCTTCTATGTGTTCTATGAAACGCACACGTCTTCTATGTGCAGAGGCAAATTTTCATGGGTGGGAGGGAACACAAACGTTTGATCCATCTTTTTTAAATAAGCTAAAAGGCGAAGAAGCTAAAGCCGAGAAGCTAAAATGATGAAGCCAAGGCCATCGTATCGCACTGGGATATAAACACTGGATCCAGCTTTTATGATGAAGTGAAAATGATGAAACTGCAGCTGTCATATGGCACGGGGTGAAATAAAAACATGGTCACATCAAGACTCTCTGGAAAAGACAATGATGCTAGGGAAAGTGGAAGGTAAAAGGAAAGGAAGACCCTGAGACGGATGTTATGAAGGTCCTTAATTCATAGGGTCGCTCTAAGAGTTTCTCTAAATGAGACATCTGACACATGTTAGCCAGGAAGGGTAGTTTAAAAAGACAGAGCTGGTGGCAGGGCAAAGGCTTTGCTATACACTGGAGCTGTGAGAAGGGGCTGTGAAATGCCAGAAGGGAAACTTCAGGCCCATTAGAACCTCTCCAGGTCCAAGCCCGGCTCTGGAAGGCAGCTCCAGCCCATTTCCATTCCTCGCTGCCCTCTGGTTGCCATCCCACACAGTTTTAAACTGTAGAGGTAAAATTGACAGAGCCTTCTGGAGACGAAGATGAAATTAATAAACCCTTTGAGGAGCGATCTCTGCCGGCTCTGTCTTTTTAAACTACGCTTCCTGGCTAACATTGCGTCTCCCTACACTTGACGAACACACGCCAAGGCGTCTTGTGTAGAGAGACTCTAAGTCAGAAGCAACTGGACAGCATATAAGAGAAGCTTCCTATTTGATTCTGCTGCTTGTAAAAACTGGCCTGTAGTCAGGTGTTTTCCCAAAGGTCTGAAATGACCGTGTAATCACTGGTGCTGGTGAGATTTGGCTTTCTGATTGCTTTCACGGCATGTCTGCAGAAGTTCTTCCATTGCCATGATCCTTATGGAACAATCCTATGCAAAATTATTCCAGTCTAAGCCCATCAATTTCAGTGGGCTTGGACTGCAGTAGCTACATAGGATTGCACCGTCGGAGTTTTTGATTTTGACAAGATCTAGGAGTGCTTTCTTGGTATCAATTCTGTTCATTTACACCCTGCAGCATAATTTAGGTATTAAAAGGCCATTGGGCATTATTCTTCACCGCCCTTCCAATCTTTCTATTAATAGATGTTCCCAGATGACAAGATGAAACGCTTAAGCCGTGCAAGAACCATCCCGGCTGTATCTGCTGGGAATCATTGAGTGGCAGAGGACTAACTGTAATAATGGAGTGGTTAGGCTACTAAGCTAGGTTCTCATCCCCGCTCAGACTCAACGCTCGATTGGAGACCTTGTTATATAATAATAACATACTTTGTAAACTGCTCTGAGGTGGCATTAAGTTGTCCTGAAGGGCAGTATATAAATCAAATGTTGTTATTGTTATTATTGTTGTTGTTGTTGTCATTGTCATTGTTATCATTGTCGTCGTCGTCATCATCATCATCATCATCATCATCATCATCATCATCGGGTCAGTCGCCGGCTCTCAGCCTAACTTGGTTGGTGTGCAGATAAAATGAGGAAGGAGAACTGCTTACACTGTTCTGAGCTTATTTATTTATTTATTTATTTATTTATTTTATTAATTGGATTTATAGCCCACTCACCCTGCAAAGGGGTTCGGAGTGGATTACAACCAGAATATACAAATAAAACATGGTAGCATAACAATAACATTTCAATAAATAATCATTAAAAGAGAAGTGCACATTTTGCAGCTAGGTGGGCGAAGGATGGGATGAATATATGCTGGGCCCTTACCTGGATAGCTCAGGTGAGCCTGATCTTGTCAGATCTCAGAAGCTCAGCAGGGTCAGTTTTGGTTAGTAATTGGATGGGAGACCTCCAACGAAGACCAGGATTGCAGAGGCAGGCAATGGCAAACCACCTCTGTTAGTCTCTTGCCATGACAACCCCTCCAGGGGTTGTCATACGTCAGCTATGACTTGAGGGCACTCTCCACCACTCTCCACAAGCAGGTTAACATCTCCTCACCATGCAGAAGGACACAGTTTCAGTCCCCAGCATCTCAGGTTGAAAAAGCCAAATAGTAGGGGATGCAAAAGACCTCCACTGAGATGTTGAAGAGCTGCTGCCGGTCTGAGTAGACAATATTGACCTTGATGGACCCTGAAGGCAGCTTCATAAATTCATGTGGTATTCACAGGTGTGGAGCCTAATTTAATCTAGTTTAATTGAACTACTGCTCTGACCTGGATAGCCCAGATGAGCCGATCTTGTCAGATCTCAGAAGCTAAGCAGGATCAGCCTTGGTTAGTAATTGGATGCGAGACCTCCAATGAAGTCCAGTTGCAGAGGCAGGCAATGGCAAACCACCTCTGTTAGTCTCTTTCTATGAAATCCCTACCAGGGTTCCCAGAAGTCAGCTATTACTTGAGGGCACTTCCCACCACTCTCCACAGGCAGGTTCATCTTGACTAGACGGTCCCAGGCAACAGCTAGTCAAATCATCACTTTTCAAAATGTGGTAGTCAGCATAGTTGGTTAGAAAATGGAATGTCACATACACTCAGGGCTTTTTTTCTGGGAAAAGAGGTGGTGGATCTCAGGGGTGGAACTCAGGACCGCACAATGATGTCACTTTGGGTCAGCTGGAACAAGGGGGGCAGTTTTTTTAAAGTTTAAATCACCCTAGGTGAAAATGGTCACATGGCCGGTGGCCCCGCCCCCTGATCTCCAGACAGAGGGGAGTTTAGATTGCCCTCCATGCCAAGTGGTGTGGAGGGCAATCTAAATTCCCCTCTGTCTGGAGATCAGGGGGTGGGGCCACCGGCCATGTGACCATTTTCAAGAGGTGCCGGAACTCTGTTCCACCGTGTTCCAGCTGAAAAAAAGCCCTGCGTACACTGAAGCAGATCTTCCTCTGCTACAGCCAAGCAGCATTTTCCCTTTGTCTGTTAGTGCTTTATGCCTTCTTTCCACTTGTTTCGTAATACCTTGTTGTATGTCCTTCTCTGTGTAAGACAGAGCTTTCATCTCCTCCGGTACGGGGGGGGGGGCATAGTTAGTTACAGCCTACTACTTTCAGACTGTTTAAAAAAGCTTTGATCGAGTACTTTCTCAGAAGCTCTTGGAGGGGCTTAGCAATCACTGGTGAGAGGTGAAACACGGCAAGGGATGTTTAAAACAGTGGTTAAGAGGCAGGGAACAAACAATAGGAGGGAAAGTTCAATTCTCAGCATGAGAGGAGGTTAATAGAAAGACACCCACCGGGATCAGGGTAGTCGAGGCGAGGAACTCTGGAAAGAAATGATAAATCTCAGGAACTGCTGGCACGGCGGCCAATGAATTTCAGCATCGCCAAGTGTAAGGAAACACAATTTGAAAGGAGCAACGAAAGTCAATTGAGCACAGACCACACGCACATCTACAAACGGGTTCCAAATTAGTGCTCACTCTTCTCATCTGTGAATGAAAAGATCCATTTGGAGCACAGTGAAAGGTGTAGGGGTGAATAAGAGGCTCCACAAATAGGGTGGTGGTGGGGAATGCAAGAGAAGTCATTATGGTTGTGTCAACATATCCTTGTATACCGATTTCATTCTGTTCTGAATCCTCTTTTCCTCGGAAAAGAATTTGTAGGAATGGGATAGAGGAGCAAAAAAAAAAGAAAAGAAAAGAAAAGAAAGAATGATAACTATCTTGCAGAGGGAGAAATGAAATGGCTATGGGTGGATTTGAAAAGAAGGAAGAAAAGGGCCGATGCACATGTTACAGCAGTGGTATAAGAGAAGTTGGATCTTTGTTTCTTTCCATGCTGTCCTGGAAATGGCTAAATGTGGAAGCCATGTAAGTGGGGTCCCCTAGACAGTCCCTTGCCAAATTGTGGGCCCCTAGAGAGCGCGATGCTTTTGTGGGAAGGAATTGACCTATATAGGAATTGACTCTATATCTATCCAGTGCATTTTATTGGGGTGGGGTGTGTGGCTCAGTGGTAGAGAACCGGCTTTGCATGCTGAAGTTCCCAGGTTCAGTCTTCAGCTTTTCCAGTTAAAAGGATCAAATAATAAATACAAGGAAAAACTTCTGCCTGAGACTCTGGGGAGCTTCTGCCAGCCAGAGTAGACAATACTGTACTTGAGGGACCAAGGGTCTGATTCAGTAAAAGAAGTTGTATATGCAGTTCTTTTTTAGTGTTTTTTTAAACTGTTTGCCATTTTGGGGAGTCAAACTGGGCACACAAAAATGGTGCACAAAATGTTATAAATAAATAACCGTTGCTTCACACTGGCTAGTGTTGCCAACTCTGACATGGGAAATTCTGGGAGATTTGGGACCAGCAGGGATGTCACGTAGGGGAGGTGTGAAGCGGAAGCGAGCAATCTCCCGCTACTGCATCCAAGTGAGAAAAGGGAGGAACAGTAGTCACCAGTAATCTCTATGGTCTTTACCATAGAGATCTATGGAATTCCTAGATTGTCATGTGGGTCGGGTAGAGTGTGACATCACTTCTGGGGTTTTGCCTGGAAATGATGTCACCGCATCAGTACTGCCAGTTTCCAGGGTTCCGCCCCTGGAAATCTCCTGAGGGTCTCCAGCGGAAGCCACCCTATGCTATAGAGTCCATCCTCCAAAGCTGCCATTTTCTCCAGGGGAACTTATCATACAGTCTGGAAAGTTGTGCTTGTGGAAGAACTCTAGGCCTCAACTTGAGGTTCATAATCCTAACACTGGCTGTCTGTTGTAAGACATTAAGAGAACCAAATCAACAGCTTTTTTCTTGCCTTACGAAGACAGGCATAGCTGGTGGCTGCCTGCCTCTTCTCTCCCTCAGGTCTTCTCAACATGCCAGAGAACTTGTGGGGAGAGAGCATTTCTCTATTGTGGCAAATCCTAAATGCAGGGCTCATTTCGAGGGGGAACAAGCAGGAATGCAGTTCCGGCAGTTCCCCAAAGAGGTCACATGTCAGGTGGCCCTGCCACCTGACTCTCGGCCATTTTGGGCATGTTTCAGCTTGGATTGGGGCCGAAAAGACCTGGATCGGGCCTCTGACAGGTGGTAGATCACTCTCCCACTCAGCAGCAGCCCGATCCGGATCATTTTGGGCCCCTTTCAGCCATTTTCAGCCCTTTTTTGCCATTTTGGTTCCAATTTCGGTCCTGAATGGCCAGGATTGGGTCCAAAACAGCCAGGGTAGGTGGTGTCAGGGGATGTGGCATATGCAAATCAGTTATGCTAATGGAACACTTCTGGCAGTCAAGGGGTGTGGCATATGCTAATGAGTTATGCTAATGAGTTATGCTAATGAGTTCCTCCAGCTCTTTTTCTACAGAATGACCCCTGCCTAAATATATTCAAAATTTCTCAATGGAACATTTGAATGAGTCACAAACTTGCAATCCAGGTGGATCCTCTTTCCATAGCAAGATTTTTCTGATGGGCATTTCCAAAATAACACCATGACAACCTCTTTCAAGCTTCTGGTCTAATCTAAAGTACTGATGGGAAAAGGGCATTTTACGTCCTTTTTTTTTTAAAAAAAAAATCTAAACCTTTCAGCTTGAGTAAGAAGCTGTTGGTTAACTATTGTTCAAATGATTGCTTTGGGGGCAAGTTTGCTTTGGAGGCAACTTTTTAAAAATCTCCCAGAGGCCACTAGGAATTAATTCAGAGGTTATCTGAGGTAAAAAGGTGGTGTTGTGGGGGAACCCTTTGAAAGTGAACAGCTGTTGCAGATGCTTGCTAAGCAATACACAGGCAGACTTTAGTGGTGTGCATTTATCTGCGTGAAGTACTCTCTCTCTTTTTTGTAAGTCAGGCTGCACTAATGCACTCAGCCACCATGAAGCGAGTGTTTGTGCTCATTCTAAGGCACATAACGGCCTCAGACATGTCGTAGCCTCTCCACCTCACCTTTTCAAAAATGCTCCCTGTAGCGTTCGTAGCCTTTAATTGAAATCCCAGCATTATTGTGGTCACTGAAGTTCATAATCATAGAATCATAGGGTTGGAAGGGACCTCCAGGGTCATCTAGTCCAACCCCTTGCACAATGCAGGGAATTCACAACTCCCCCACACCCCCAGTGACCCCGGCTCCATGCCCAGAAGATGGCAAAACACATCCAGAATCCCTCGCCAAACTGGCCTGGGGGAAATTGAATTATGAATGGATTGTGGATTATAATGGATTATGGATTCTAAAGGCGCATAAACTCTGACTCCAATTTAGCCCAAACATTACAGCTTCTCTGGCTCAGATTGCAAGAGTGTGGGTGGGTCAAGGAAGACTCCAAGCATAGGCTGGACAGACCTCTTTTAGAGATGCTCCAATGCTGAATTTTTCTGCATTGAGTTGGATTAGGCCTTCTGCAGCTGCCCCCCTGTAAATGGGCAAAAACAACAGTTGCTTGTACTTGTGCAGTCTCTAGAAGCCCTTACCTTCTGGAACGGCTTCCCTGAAGAGGTCAGGAAAGCTCCCATTCACCGGGCTTTCTACAAACTGTGCATTATTCTGAAAACCGAGAGCAGAACCACAAGTGACACCTGACACAGGTTGGACACTTGTCAGCTTCCCTCAAGTTTTGAAGGGAAATGTAGGCGTCCTGGTCTTGCAGCTTGGCTCTCCGACTGCTGTCCAATGGACTTTCCAACTGTCACTTGTCCAACATTCCGCCAAGCTGCCTACATTTCCCATCAAAACTTGAGGGAAGCTGACAAGTGTCCAATCTGTGCCTTTTGTCACTCGTGGTTCTGCTCCGAGTCATTCAGGAAGGTTTTCATACACAGGTAGTGTGCTGTAAGGAAATGGGTCAAAGAGATGCTTTGATAAAGGGCTAGGGACTGTAGACTATACTACTGTACACTGTCTATCACTGTTGTATGTTATGTCATGTCAAATTGCTTATGGTTTGTTTCAGCTCAGTATCAGATTTCTTCTTGTTTTCAGATTTCTGTGACCTATACCCTATTGTCTTGTTTATTGACTGTCTCAGCTATTTATCATATTGAATTGCACTGTGCCATCCACCTTCAGTGTCAATGAAAAAGCCAGACAATAAATAACATAAAAATAAATAAATAAATGCTCCTACAAGGACCCTTCCCCTTGCAGGACTGGATTTTCCAATTTTGGGGGAGCAAGTTACTGAGCTAGTGGGATCTAGAGATCTCCTGGAATTACAACTGACCTCCAGTCTCCTGAAGTCAGTTTGGCTGCTTTGGAGGATGGAGTATATTGCATTATATCCTACTGAGGTCACCCCATGACCAAACCCACTCTCTCTTGCCTTCACCCCCCAAATCTCCAGGAATTTCCTAATCCAGAATTGGCAACCATATTGTCTGTGATTGGCATCACTCCTACGGTTGCCAGTTCCTATATCCTTCCAGTTAGAGTGGGGGACCTGGCACTTACCTGGATGGAGGCTAAACCCTGTGCATGTGCGATGACATCACTTCTGGGAAGTGACATCATCATGTCAGTAGCAGGGTTGCTCCCGCTCTTTGCATGGGGCCAGTTCATTCCCAAACTGGCACCTGTAAAGCACAGGAGCATGCCTGTCGCCAGGTGCGATGATGTCACTTGAGGAAGTGATGTCATCGTGCCCACTGGAAGTATACCTGCGGCATGCTTGCCCGGGAGGTTCCTTGTCTCTTGGGCCCATTCCTGCACCTTTCCCCCCACTGGCCAGGTACGTAGTGGTGGGGGGAGAGGCTGGGAGAAGGGGATCTCCCACTCAAACCGATGGAATGGGATTCCCAATTCCTGCTGTTCCACTCACCTTTGAGCAAGGCGCATCCCTGACCAACCACAGCGACATTGAACCTGAGCTAGGGCAGGAGCTGAAGCTGGGGGAGGTATGGCGGGGTCTATCACAGAGGTAAACCCCAAGACATGGCGGCAGGAAAACCGACACCGTGTGAGACCCAGAGCGGCAGAAATGTGGCAGTGATGAAACCATTGCCAAGGGAGGTGTGGCCTGTTCATGTTACAGCAGCCAGGCCAGAGAGCTCTAATCCAGGTGCAAAGTCCTGGCAGAGGAAGGCAGTAGCCACTTCAGCCTCCTTAAGCCCATTTGGGTTGATGATCCCTTTGAGAGAGACTTGGATGGTAAGGCAGGCAAGGGAGAAGCTCAGATAAAGCCCCCAGTACTCTAGGTCTTACCACTCCCTGGGAGCCAATGTCGGGACATGGGGGAGAGCCTCTGGATGTCCTGTCCTGGGCCCCCTTTAATTGGCAGGCCAAGGGAGAACTGGGGGAGAAGGGCCAGACAGCTCCTGAGATGTCAGTAGAGAGGAGGAAGGCATGGGAGAGGGGGACCCCTCCTCTTTGTATCCTGAGGTTCCCCAGTGGCTGGGCCTGAAAGGGGTGCTGGAGGGTGCTACAGTCCTAAACTTCGACTCGTCAGAGGTGGTTGCAACCTCCTCTGTTGTAGCTCCTCATTCTTGTCATACTCAAGGCTTCGATCATTTGTCATACTTCTCTCCGTGTGATCAGAGCAACCCAGGAAACGCTGGCTCTACCGCACGGCCCAGTTTGTGGCTCTCAGTTTTCAGGAGTGAAATGGGCATTATTGTCAAACAAACCGCCAGAGCACCGGGGAATAGACTGAACGAGCGTCGGTTAACTCAGCCGATAAGCCCCTGAGCGCAGCTTCCTATGATAATCGAGCTGCATGCAGATGGAGCATGATCTGGATCATTTTTGTAGGTACGCGAGACAGTAAATAGAAAATGCCGTTTTAATGTGAGCTAATGTCAAATGGTACGGCAGGGACAACAACGCGCGTCTGTTTCTCCAAGCAGCCACACAACCATCCAGCCAGTTTAGAGGATTTATTGGCTGTTTTTATGGCAGATGATATGACAAGAGGAGAATTCTGACTGGCTGGACATGAAACATTATGCTTCCATCACAAAACGTGTCGCAACGCACGCTGTTCCCTCTAGTCACATTGTCCTCAGCATAATGCGGCCCTTTCCCTTGTTCAGTGTCAATGTTTGAGAAATGCATGCACATATTTTAAAAGGATATGGAACAGATGAACGAGGCCTTGGCTTTGTTTTATTTAGATGCGTATCATAAAAATGGTATCCTGTTTAGATCAGGAGAGAATTCATCCCTCCTGAATATAATATTGATGGTTACCTGTGAGGAATGTAGTTTTCAGATAGGCTTGCCAAGCTCCAGGCGGGACCTGGAGATCTCTCAGAATTACAATGGATCTCAGAATTACAATGGAGATCAGTTCCTTTGGAGGAAATGGGAGCTTTGGAGTGGGGACTCTAAGGCAATATACCATACTGGGGTCCCTCGCCACACCGAACCCCGACTTTTGCATGCCCTCCCCAAATCTTAAGGAAATTTCCCAACACAGAGTGACAATCGTATTTTCAGATAGCATTCTTCAAAAGATTAGATCAGCATTGAATATGTTTCACGTTCATGTTTTGGGGAGGAATGAGGAATTCTGGAGCAGAATTTTTTTCAGGATAGACATTGAGATGGTACAAATAATCTCTTCTAATTTATAGTCTGCCTTTCTTTCTGGGACTCAAGGCGGATTACATGTATGACAAAGAAACATTGCAGTCAGTCAATAAGCAGATTGCAAAATACTTATGATATCCATCAGTCAGTAAGTGGATCACAAGATATGGTACCATCTGCAGGGCTTTTTTTCTGGGGAAAGGTGGTGGAACTCAGTGGGTGGCCCTTGGAGAAAATGGTCACATGGCTGGTGGCCCCGCCCCCTGATCTCCAAACAGAGGGGAGTTTAGAAGGGAGTTTAGATTGCCCTCCGCGATCTCAACTCCCCTCTGTCTGGAGATCAGGGGGCGGGGCCACCAGCCATGTGACCATTTTCAAGAGGTTCCGGAACTCCGTTCCCCCGCGTTCCAGCTGAAAAAAAGCTCTGACCATCTGACTCTATTAGCAAAGATTTCTAGTAAGACAAAATAATGCAGTTGGGTTTGGATTGGAGAACAGGGAAGGAAAAAACTAGAACAGTAGATGGAAACGTATCTGTTTAAGACAGCAAGGCAATCACTGTAGAGGAAGTGTTATCTTTAGTAAAAGTCGCTCCCCCAACACCAAGTCCCTCCTGAACAATTCTGGCTTGCACATTCTGCAAAATGCTAGAAGTGTGGGAGAGGCTTTTCTAATAACCTCAGGCAGACTGTTCCACCACGTAGGAGCCACCGCAGAGAATGTGTCTTCTGTATTCCTTCACTTTCCTTTCTGGATCACTCCCATAGATGATCCAATCCAGTCTTGCAGTGAAATTGATGACAAAACAATACTACAGTGCTAAAGCAATTAGGCTATGCACTGACGTCACTGAGGGCAAAGGTTCTGCCCAAGTAACGGTGATGGAAGCGAAGATGCAGAAATTTTCACAAGGTGTCGAAAAATGGCCAGAAAAGGAAGCTGTTTTCTGCATGGCTGAGAAAATGTCACTCTCACAGCTAATACTTACATCTCGGTTGTGTTTCTCCTAGACGTAGTTAAGTTGTTTAAATCCTACTGAAGTCACCAGGGGTTTAAGTAGCTTGATGGGATTGCAGGGAGGCAGCATTAGCGGTGGTGTAGAAAAGGATAATGGTTTGGATTCTATGAACGAGTTTGATGCACACCAGGTAATCTCTGCTGCAGAGCGTGCTTCCTCTTCCTCTAAAACTTCCGTTTGTGCAATGGACCATTCAAAATGACTGATTTTGCACAAAAGGGACTTTTAGCAGAAGAGGAAGCACGGTGCACAGCAGAGACTATCCAGAGCATATAGAACTCATTCATATCCTTCAAGGCAATGTTTTGATGCATTTACACTGTCTGATTTTTAGAGCAACTGTCTCCACAAACCCATTAAAGCAACTAGATCTGCTCCTCTGCTTAGTATTCACTTGCCCAAACCTTCATGTCCACAAGGTGGTAACAACAGATGGTCAGACTGTGAATCAGCACTCTGCTGGTTCGACTCCCATGACTGCCGTGAGCTCAGCAGGTGGCCTTGGGTAAGCCATTCCTCTCAGCCCAGCTCCCCAGCTGTATTGTGGGAATAATGATAACAATAACACTGACTTTGTTCACTGCTCTGAGTGGGGCACTAATCTGTCTAGAAGAGCGGTATATAAGTGCAGTTATTATTATTATTATTGAGAGCTCTTTAGAAATGAATTGAAGCAGCCTCGCAAGATAGCAAGCGGATCCAACGAGCGTTACTTATTTGTAAAGACCATTTTCCACCCCCCCCCCAAATTATGCAAAACATGCTGGCTGTTGTTGCTTTCCCCAGATGTTTTTTGCAGCTGTCTTGATCCTTCTTGTTTCTGAGTCGGAGTCCAGCCCTTGATCTTTAAAGAAATGACAGAATGAAGTCTGGGAATTTTACCAGGAAACTGTAATTGAGCTTTAAAAGCTATGTTTAGGATACAAAGGAGGCTGTTTTTTCTCTTCCTTTCTTTAATTATCGCAGTTTATTGACATAGCAATAATCCTGATTGCTCTGTGACACTGTCAGACATGATGAGTTTAGGCAGAGTGCCAGCGCCGTTGACTTCCAGCGCAGTAGACGTTTGGTGCTAGTAGTACTTCTGGTCTTTTAGCACAGCTTCCTTACAACTATTATGAGTCGTAGTATTACTAATACAACTGCTTCACTATTCTTAATCCAATTTGTTAGGGGCAAGGATGACATTTCAGAATTGAAGAGGGGTGCGAAAGCCTTTTAGTAAAGAAGAGGATGCAATTTATAGCTGTTTCCAAAGCCTTACTCTATGGCTATTTTTGTTATCTTGTAATGATCACAAATATAGATGTTCCAGAGAAATAAGCATATACAGTGGCTTGTTTCCAATCACTCGGTTCTGAGGATCTATGGAGAGGGCCGATTTTTGCTGATTCACCTTTCTACTGGAGATTTTTTTGCTTCCTGTGTTTTTCCTGTGGCGCTACTGACTCCTAGGTCCCTGACCTGGATAGCCCAGGGCCGTTTCCAGATGGCTTACCTGCCCCCGGAACGTTGTGCCACGTTGCGGGGAAAATGCGAAATATCGCATTTTCTCGCATGAGTTTAGCACGATGTCGTGCAAAACTTGCGCGAGAAAACGCGATATTTCGCGTTTTCCCAGCAACGTGGCGCGACGTTCCAGGGGCAGGTAAGCCGTCTGGAAATGGCCCAGGTGAACCTGTTTTCATCAGAGCTCAGAAGTTAAGCAGGGCTGGCCTTGGTTAGTAATTGGATGGGAGACCCCTAAGGAAGACCAGACTCGCAGAGGCAGCCAACTGCAAACCACCTTTTAAAGCCTGTTTCCATGAAAACCCTGCCAGGGGTCACAATAATCCAAAAGATCGAGAGAGACATGGTAAAGCTATCCTACCAAATATCACCCCGTGTCCAACTAACTAAACTCAAATAAAACGTAATTCAATTTTGGTTGTTGGGGGTTTTCCGGGCTGTATTGCCGTGGTCTTGGCATTGTAGTTCCTGACGTTTCGCCAGCAGCTGTGGCTGGCATCTTCAGAGGTGTAGCACCAAAAGACAGAGATCTCTCAGTGTCACAGTGTGGAAAAGATGTAGGTCATTTGTATCTACTCAGGAGGGGTGGGGTTGAGCTGAGTCATTCTGTAAGAGTTTCCCAGGGTGTGGAATGCTAATGGCGGGAGGCTTCACTGTAACCTGAGGAGGTTCTTTTGCATATGGATTGGTGCTTGATGTGCTAATCTTCTCTGCAGGGCTATTGTCGGGTGTGGAGTGTTTTGTTGGCCTGGTGTTTTTCAGAACTGGAGCCCATGCTCTGTTCATTCTTAAGGTTTCTTCTTTCCTGTTGAAGTTTTGCTTATGCTTGTGAATTTCAATGGCTTCCCTGTGCAGTCTGACAAAGTAGTTGGAAGTGTTGTCCAGTATTTTGGTGTCCTGGAATAAGATACTGTGCCCTGTTTGAGTTAGGCTATGTTCAGCCACTGCTGATTTTTCAGGCTGTCCAAGTCTGCAGTGTCTTTCATGTTCTTTTATTCTTGTCTGGATGCTACGCTTTGTGGTCCCGATGTAAACTTGTCCACAGCTGCAGGGTATACGGTATACTCCTGCAGAGGTGAGGGGGTCTCTGCTGTCTTTTGCTGATCGTAGCATCTGTTGTATTTTTCGGGTGGGTCTGAATACTGCTTGAAGGTTATGCTTTTCCATAAGCTTTCCCATCTGATCAGTAATTCCTTTGATATATGGCAAAAACACTTTTCCTGTAGGTGACTGTTTTTCCTTGGTTGTTTGATTCATCCTGGGTTTGATTGCTCTTCGGATTTCATTTCTGGAGTAGCCATTTGCCTGAAGTGCGTGGTTTAGATGATTAATTTCCTCATTGAGATGATTTCCTCATTTAGATGATTAATCATCTAAACCACGCACTTCAGGCAAATGGCTACTCCAGAAATGAAATCCGAAGAGCAATCAAACCCAGGATGAATCAAACAACCAAGGAAAAACAGTCACCTACAGGAAAAGTGTTTTTGCCATATATCAAAGGAATTACTGATCAGATGGGAAAGCTTATGGAAAAGCATAACCTTCAAGCAGTATTCAGACCCACCCGAAAAATACAACAGATGCTACGATCAGCAAAAGACAGCAGAGACCCCCTCACCTCTGCAGGAGTATACCGTATACCCTGCAGCTGTGGACAAGTTTACATCGGGACCACAAAGCGTAGCATCCAGACAAGAATAAAAGAACATGAAAGACACTGCAGACTTGGACAGCCTGAAAAATCAGCAGTGGCTGAACATAGCCTAACTCAAACAGGGCACAGTATCTTATTCCAGGACACCAAAATACTGGACAACACTTCCAACTACTTTGTCAGACTGCACAGGGAAGCCATTGAAATTCACAAGCATAAGCAAAACTTCAACAGGAAAGAAGAAACCTTAAGAATGAACAGAGCATGGGCTCCAGTTCTGAAAAACACCAGGCCAACAAAACACTCCACACCCGACAATAGCCCTGCAGAGAAGATTAGCACATCAAGCACCAATCCATATGCAAAAGAACCTCCTCAGGTTACAGTGAAGCCTCCCGCCATTAGCATTCCACACCCTGGGAAACTCTTACAGAATGACTCAGCTCAACCCCACCCCTCCTGAGTAGATACAAATGACCTACATCTTTTCCACACTGTGACACTGAGAGATCTCTGTCTTTTGGTGCTACACCTCTGAAGATGCCAGCCACAGCTGCTGGCGAAACGTCAGGAACTACAATGCCAAGACCACGGCAATACAGCCCGGAAAACCCCCAACAACCATCGTTCTCCGGCCGTGAAAGCCTTCGACAGTAATTCAATTTTATTATACAAAATGAAAAACCAAACTTTATTACACCTCTTCACCTTATTCTACTCGAAGAAGGGTCCAAAAGTGATATAATAAGTATTAAATATACTTATATAATAATATAATCAGTATTTATATATATATATATATATAAAAAATAAAATATAAATAAGTATTTATATCACTTTTGGACCCTTGAAGGGCACATTTTGAATTATTCACGCCTGTTGTTGATATTGTATTTAATTGTTTCCGCTTGTGCAATATAAAGAATTTTGTTTACTTTGGAAGCAAGTATTGTGCCGGGAGGGTTAAGTGCTCTTCCATTCCTCGGCCGGGGGGGCACTTTTCTCTCACCGGTACTTGGAGCTTGATTAGCCAACTGCTTCGAGTAGAATAAGGTGAAGAGGTGTAATAAAGTTTGGTTTTTCATTTTGTATAATAAAATTGAATTACGTTTTATTTGAGTTTAGTTAGTTGGACACGGGGTGATATTTGGTAGGGGTCACCATAAGTCAGCTATGGCACTCTCCAGTAGACATGGGCACGAACAGAAAAAAAAACCCGAACATGGTGTTCGTTCTTCATTACCATCCATGAACAACGAACAACGAACATTGACAAACATGACCTGTTCGCGAACATGGTCATTGTTCGTTGTTCATGAGGGCCAGCAGGCTCTCCTCCAGCCATCAAGATCCCTACTACACCACTCTCAGAAACCCTACCTGAGCAAGCAGCAGGAAATGTACCAACAATAAATAATAGCTTGGCCCTAGAGCCTGGCAGCAGCCCTGGAACCTGAAGGGGTAGATCCCTACTGCACCACTCCCAGAAACCTTATCTGAGCAGGCAGCAGGAAAGGTACCAGTAATAAATAATAGCTTGGCCCAGAGCCTGGCAGCAGCCCTGGAACTTGAAGAGGTAGATCCCTATTCCACCACACACAAAGAAAATTCAAGTTCCAATGCACTCTCCCTGTCTCTCTCTCAAAATGCCAACAGCAACTGTCTGTCCCTCACTGTCTGCAAAAGCAGAGCTGGGAGCCCCCCTCCCCCCTGCTCTTTGCTTCCTTGTAACAAATCTGGAGCTCTACACTTGAAAGGAAGACCTGCCTATCAAACTAAATTGGGCTAAGATTGGGCTTTCCAGGCTTTTTAAAGTTGGTATTGCTGTTCCTGCCGATCTCTACTCTCCACCACCACTGACCCTCCCAGGAACAAAATTTCAGGGGGCTTGATATACTTCCATGTTAAGGGATCTCAGTGTATTCAAGTCCCTGTTGTCCACTGACCAGAAAACAGCAAATAGCTCTGCTGCAAGTTTGCTAATATCAACTGCTCAAACTGCTAGTGAAGCAGCAGGGTGTTGTTAGAATATTGGCAAGCTTAATTAGGTGTGGTTTGAAACTATTCAGCAGGAGGCAGCTTCACATAGTCTCGCTTCTTGCCATCCTAAAGAATGGTCCTTATTAGGTGCTCATATCAGTTTGACTTGGGACTGACTGGTAAGTTCGGACAGGCAAAATAAGAATAAGGCAAAATAAGGTGGTAGGCAGTATTAAACAAATTACAGGACATGAAGTTCCATTTAAGCCTGAATTAATATTATTAGATCTTTGGACGGATTATGACATTCCAACAAATTTGAAGGATCTTATAGCAGCTTTGCTATCTATAGCCAAGACAGCTATAGCCACTAAGTGGAAGAATCCTCAGCCTCCTTTACTTGCAACCTGGCACAGTAAAATATGGGATCACTTTTTTATGGAAAAAATATCCCACCAACTAAAACAAGCTGAATCGATTACAATACAATCCAACTTTTGGGAGGACTGGCAACCAGTCTTGGAATATATGATAATGCATGAGATATACCCAGGCAAAAACTATCCCTTGGATTTTTTTAGTTTTTAACCAAACAAAGTTGGAATACTGTACAGAGCTTATATATGAGCACCTTGTCTTCAATAAGTGCCTGATAGACCAAGCAAAGGGTGGAAGGATATTATTAATTCACAATGAGCTGTAGTGACCTTGTTATTATTGTTACTGTTGTTGTTGTTTCTGTTGTTTCTTATTAGTGTCGTTTAATTGTTGTAAAAATTAAAAATTCCAAAAATAAAAAGTTTAAAAAAAAGAAAAAAAAGAACTGGGTATAGGCTTCTCAACTGCCCCACTCAGTTGTTCTCAAGTAATTGAGAACTAGGATTCGGGAGACCCAGGTTCGAATCCCCACTGTGCCACGGAAGCTTGCTTGGGCCAGTCACATACTCTCAGCCTAACCTACCTTACAGGATTGTTGTACGGATAAAATGGAAGAGCAGAAAATTATGTAAGGCACCTTGGGTCCCCACTAGAGAGAAAGGTGGGGTATAAATAAAGTAAATAGATAAATATAATGATGCTGTAGGAATTCGCCCTAGTCTCTATGGCCTTTACCACAGAGATTAGGGCAAATTCCTAGAGTGTCTCACAGAAGTGACATCATTAGGGGTAGTCAGAGGCAGTAGGGGTACATTACCCTCTTTTTAAATTTTAGGTTTGAAAAATATGCATCCATTTTAGTGTGCAATGAAATTCTCAGTGATGGAATCTCTCATCCAAGAGCTGTTTCGGGTAGATAGGAGAAAGCGTCCTCATTTGATAGGTAATTAAAATTCATACATGGCAGAGTAGGTACAAGGATGTGTTTGCTGGGTAAGCAGAGAGGGAGTGATTTCTCATACATTGGATAATGCACTTCCAATCCTCTTTATAGATCATTTGGAATGGATTTTTGTGTGTGCGGAACAAAAAATCCACTTCAAACAATTGATAAAGTGCATTGAAAGTGCATTATCCAACGTGTGTGGAATCAGCACCTGACTCCAAAGAGATGATTGGCATTATCCTGGGCGTGTAAGAAGGGGCCACAAGAACTAAGCACTGATGTAACCCTTCCTGCCCTCCCTCTCATGTTCTGCCCAGGTTCACAGAATCAGCATTGCTGTCAGATGGCCATCTAGCCTCTACTTAAAAATCTCCAAAGAAGGAGAGCCCTTGGGGAACCTGTTTGGGGGAAAACCCTCAAATAACTGCATGAGATGGAAATAACTTTAATAGTGAAGTCACTTTAACAGCAAAGAGTAACACGTAGAGATTGGCAAACTGACTAACGGCAGATGTGCACTCACTTACATAGGTAAGAGCTCAGAAATATATCTTGGGGAAAATTCCTTCTGCTGGAAGAAAGTGCCTCCACCTGTGGAACAGATCTGTGGTGTCCAACGCTTCCTCGAACTGCAAATAATCACAGCAACACATACACACCGCGAGACTCACTGAGATTGGAATGACCCCTACCAATACACTAACACTAGAGCAACATCTGATGGGATCGGGGAATAAGGGAAAACCTTGCAGCCCAGCCAAGTGAATAGCAACACTAAAACAGCAATCAATCAGACGCGATCTCTCCATCACACAGGTCGCTACGCAGACTGCAGCTGTGCGATTTGTAAAGCAGAAAAACCTGCAAATGCGCAACTGCTATGAGAACAATACTAGCACAACCAAAGTGACTGTGTGAGTGTGAAGTCTTGTGTTTAGTAGTCAGGTTCGTTTTATTGTATATGGCCATTGGCCTTCACAATATCAAAACACTCTTGAATGTCAGTATAATACATAGTCAAAATGATCAGGTAATCAAACACTTCAAAACCACATAAAATGCCCTACTAAAAAAAAACCTTTAAAATTAATAAAACCTTCTAAAAGCAATCACAGCGAATCAATGGCTGATTCCTTTGCTCTGATCTTCCTAGCAGCTAAAGCAAAAAGCGCCAGTCTTAGGGAAATAAAAGAATCCTTGCCAGAGAGCATCGTAACAATCTTATCAGAGACAAACAAGGGATGTAGAGCAAGCAAGATCTTAGCCAGGAATTTATTCCTAGGTTCTGTGTATAAAGAGCAAGCCAGGATATAATGAGGGAGGTCCTCCCCTGAATGACCACATATACAGATGCGTTGGTCAACTGGCGTCTTTTTATATTGACCCACTAGCATCTCTGTAGGCATTGTTTGAAAGCACAATGAAGTAAAGGTCCTCCTAGGATTATACACAGTTATTCTTGTGTTTAGTAAGAAAGCCGTCACCAAGCCATCCATAAAATAGCTCCCAAATCTCCAGGTATTTCCCAACCCAGAACCAGCAACCATAATCTAGAGTAGGGTTGCTGGATCTTTGCTCGCAACCTGCAGGGACATGGTGGGGAGGGGGGAGACCAATGGAAACAACATTGTGTGTTGCCATGATGTCACTGTCTGAACTGGGCATTTCCAGTTCAGATCTCCATGTGGCCATGAAGCTTGGCTCATGGGGGATAATCTTGAGTCATTCTCTCTCAGTGTCTCAGGGCTGTTGAGAGAATAACATAAAGGAGAGGAAAACCAGGCATGCTAATCAGAATGCCTTTGAGAAAAAGGGGAGAGAAGAATGTTAATAGATCAATTCGACTGTAATTGATAGACAGATGGATTTCAGTTATAATACCAGTTCTGCTTTCAGCAAGTGTTTGGGCTCTTGCCTGGGTCAGAGTGACCATAGGGATCTCTTTCTCCCCCCCCAGCACTCACCTGAGGGGGAAGGTGGGAGAATAGGCCTCCTCAGCACATAGCAGCGGACTGATTTGGACTCCACGCTGTGAAGCATGGGAGTACTCCCAGCCCCTGCGTGATGATGTCACTTCCCGGTAGTGATGTCACCACGTTGCCCCAGGAGACATCGGAAAACGTGAGTGCCGGGTCACCCCCTCCCGCTGGGAGAGTAAGGGGACAACCCTAATGTATTCCAACCAGTGATGGGGGCCTGAGGGAAGAATTTCCAGTTGTTTTTTTTAATGAGGGTGACACAGAAGGCAGAAATGATCTGGCTGATAGACAGGAAGGTTCCGGCGACTGAAGGATGAATCAGCACTCTGAGCCAGGCAGCGCTTACTGTGGCTGCAGTCCAGATTGGCCAGCTGCTCCTGAAGTGGTGGTGATGTTATTTTTATCTCCAAAATAGGGGCACCGGTTCAGAGGGGTTTTTTTTTGAGTGGGGGAACAATGACAGATTCATAGCTAGCTTGATCAACCTGCTCTTGAATATTCTCAGAATTAAAGTACAAAAGAGAAGTGCCTTGTAAGAGCATTTGTTTCCACTTCCCTTTCTTAGTTCTCAAAATAAGTCTAGTAACTAGGGTTTCCCGCTTCACGGTAGAGGCAGGGAATTGCTTGCCCCAGCTCCTCTTTCCTGATGCTGCTCAGAGTGGCGGTGGGAGAAAAATAAAGAGCTGATGACATAAGAGCCATTTTGGTGTAGAAAACCAGTTTGGTGTGGTGGTTGAGTGGCAGGACGCTCATCTGGAGAACCGGGTTTGATTCCCTGCTCTTCCCCTTGAAGCCAGCTGGGTGATCTTGGGTCAGTCACAGCTCTCTCAGAGCTCTCTCAGCCCCACCCACCCTATAGGGTGATTGTCGTGAGGATAATTACACACTTTGTAAACCACTCTGAGTGGGCATTAAATTGTCCTGAAGGGCAGTACATTATCAAATGTTGTTGTTGTTATTATTATTATTATTACTGTACAATGAGCAAAAGAGCTAGAAATAGGGAAGAGCTCAGAGAAGAGAAGAAATTGCATTCTAACTTTATTTATTTAATTCATTAATCATTGGCCTTTCAAGATAGATTTCAGAGTGATCAAAACAATGTGATAAAGATCTGTACAACACATGCAATGAATAATACAAAAATAGATTTCCAGGGTTTGAGCTTTTGAAAGTCAAACTCCCTTTGTCAGAGCTTCGACTCTCGAAAGCTCATAATGTGGAAATCTGGTTGGTCTGTAAGGTGCTACCGACCCAAATCTTGCTGTTCTACTACAGGCCAATACGGCTACCCACTGGACAGAAAACAATAAAGGCATTATAATACATCCAATAAAAGTGTAGTATAAAAGGGGAGGAGAAAAAAGCACTCAGCCTAAATTTTTCACTGGCAATTGAAGTTACAACCTTTAAAGAAAGCACCTTCCAGAATAACAGTGTTTCACAACATCCCCATTCCCTTTTATAAAAATTCGCCCCTGAACTTTTCAGCTTTACACATTCTGCAGAATAATAGAAATGTGATATTCTTCCTGATCTCTTCAGACAGGCCATTTCATCAGGGAGCAGCGAGCCAACACAGAATACTTAGGTATGGGCAACTGTTGTTCTTACCCCTTTAGAATCATAGAATCATAGGGTTGGAAGGGACCTCTGGGGTCATCTAGTCCAACCCACTGCACAATGCAGGAAATTCACAACGATCTTTCCTCCTCACACCCCCAGTGAACCCTGCTCCATGCCCAGAAAATGGCAAAACACCACCAGGATCCCTAGCCAAACTGGCTTGGGGAAAATTGCTACCTGAGCAAAGCCTTACTCTTTGCAGAGGCTAAGGCTTTGCTCAAATGAGCATGGCTGCCCTAGTGGATCATATCAGGAGGCTTGGTTCTTTCGATATATAGGACCAAGGTGATGAAGGGCTGTATAGGTAGGTAGTAACAAGCTCCTTGAAATTAACCTGGGAACCAACTGGTAGCCAATGGGGTGACTGCAAGATTGATGTAATCGGTATAAGGTCACTAATGTGAATACTTTGCCTAACTTCAAATAATAAAGGAGCCCTCTTTTTGTACTGTGGAAAGTGAAAGATGTGAATTCAGATCAAACATTTATTTCTTTCTGAGACGTACCAAGTTTTATAGTATCCCTAACTTTGTAAATTCATGTCAGATGCGCCCTGCTTATCTGTCATGTATGTCTATTGCACTCTGTGTTATATTCTGGGCCTTTGAGAATGTGTGGAGGAATATCTGTATAGCTGTCTAAATGTGTAGCTGTGAATCGCTTATCTTGCAGGTGGCTACTTTCTCGGCTGGCATGGGAAAGTGTCCTTGAAGTGCCGGTTGGCGCAGTATCTCCCTGAAACATGGAATGAGCTCATCCTCCTCTTCCCCCTACCCCATTCATCCTTCTAAGCCCTGCACGCCTAAATTCTAACGGTCCTTATCCCAAGGCGGGAACCCTGCCCTATAACTAGCCTTGCTTTCCCCCTTTTCGTCACTTCTGCCAATGCTGTAGTCTGAGTGCGCTGATACTGATGGATCTCTAATAAAGAAACTTTAACTGGACTCTTGGAGTGTCTACAGTGAAGTAACTGGGGATCTAACTGGCAGGCTCTGACAATTCGGTTATGAGTTCTGACTATTAGAGGTTATAGAGATGCTGTTTATTTTAAACTTTAAATTCTTGAGATAGTGTATATGTTATTTAACTCGACTAATATAATATAACTAATAGAACATAATTTATTACAGCCAGTATTAAAAAACTTCTTAGCTTATTAATATCTCATATATAATGAGTCTGGATGTAAGATAAGTGTAATAACCAGCACTGGTATAAAAATGTTTTAAAAAATAATACAAAACAGTTTGTAGAAATCTTAATAATGAGATTTATTAGGGGAGAGAGATGAAATATTTTGGAAAAGGTTATGTTACAATTTGAATGTGATGTATAAATGTTACAGAGTTATTGTATTTTTAACCGTCCTTGTAAAGTGCATCTTAACTTTCCTTCAATTATAATTGTTTTTCCCTTTTCCTTTTTTTCCTGTACCCTATTATTAGAAAATAATATATAACAATATTTAAAAAGATTTATAGTATCCCTGAAATAGAAGGGAAGATCTGTGAGTCAACGTGTGGTGGCTACAAACCTCTAAGTGGAAGGGAATTGGATATGGTACTCAAACTACTGTACCCGAAGTGTGTAGAGTTCAACAGACTGCCATGGCCACAAACAACTTCTGTCAGCAAAACCTCATTTGGCAACGCAGGTAATGGATTCACTGGGCTAAAATTTCCACTCTCTTAGACTGTCGACGTGTCTAAAGTAAAGCACAAATACAGGCTGCCAGGAAGTGGCTTCGTTGTTGCATTTAAGGGTTTATCAAAATTATGTCTTTCCCTTCCAGGCAAAGGGGAGTGGGGGTGAGGGTAGGGATCCCAGACCCCTGGTGGGGGTGGGGGATCCCTGCCCCCGCTCCCCACACCCTGCCCCCACTTACCTGAGCAGCGGGGGGGCGCACCTTTCTTGCACGCTCCCCTGCAGCACGGCGCGCTCATGTGCGCCACAGACGCCAGGATAGGGCCAGTTTTGGCCCGGATCGGGGCTGCTGTGGAATGCTGGGGCGTTCCTGCACTCTGCAGCACTCAAAACAGGCCCAATCCATGGCAAACCGGGCCCATTTTCAGCAGCACCCAAACTGGGCCCATTTCCGCAGCACCCAAAACTGGCCTGTTCTGCCATGGATCGGGCCCATCTTGAGGTGCTGTGGTGCGCAGGAACGCTACTGCACTCCGCAGCACCTCAAGAACGGGCCTGATCCATGGCAGAACGGCCTGTTTTGGGTGCGGCAGAGCTCCTGCGTTCCACAGCTTGTTTCTGCGGAGCGCTCCTGTGCTCCACAGCACCCAAAAACGGGCCTGCCCAGGAGCCGTGCGATGACATCACTCCTGAAGTGACATTATCGCACCTGTGGGGGCACACGCATGCGCTTTGCACACGCTCACACCCTTCTCCCCAAAGAGAAATGCCAGGCCCCTGTCCCCCTGCTGAGAGGTTGAGGGGGCCTGGCAACCCTAGGTGGGGGTGGGGAGAAGTAGCAAAGGAGAAAAGCCAAAGCTCACTACAGATCATACCTCAAGGTGTTGAATCATTCTCAGGATGCTCTTTGACTATAAAATGCTGGGTTCCAGTCCTCCCAGTTTAGCACTGTGTTGTTAAGGATGTGTTACCTTAAGAGCTACAGACTAGCCAATATTATTTTTTTTAAAAAAATTCAAAACAGAAGAGAAATGTGAGGTTCCTGTGATTTCTGGATCCCCCCCCCCCCGAACAGATTGGTGCTAATGATTAATACAAGCAGAAGATTTGACTTTGGAATAGGCCCAGGGCTTTTTTTCTGGGAAAAGAGGTGGTGGAACTCAGTGATGGAACTCAGGACTACACAATGACGTCACTTTGGGTCAGCTGGAACAAGGGGGGAGTTTTTTAAAGTTTAAATCGCCCTTGGCGAAAATGGTCACATGGCTGCAGGCCCTGCCCCCTGATCTCCAGACAGAGGGGAGTTTAGATTGCCCTCCATGTCACTCCATGCCGCTCCGCTCTGTCTACAGATCAGGGGGTGGGGCCACCGGCCATGTGACCATTTTCAAGAGGTGCCAGAACTCCGTTCCACCACATTCCCGCTGAAAAAAAGCCCTGAATAGGCCCATGTTTTCAGATATAAGAGTTGTTGAAGTATATAGAGTAGATTTGCCAGCCTCCAGGCTGGGCCTGGGCCTGGGCCCAGAATTACAGCTGCCCTCCAGGCCACAGAGATCAGTTCCTCTGGAGAAAGTAGCTGCTTTCGAGGGTGGCCTCTATGGCATTATAACCTGCTGAGCTCCAGCCCCTCTCAAACCCCACCCTCATCAGGTTCCACCCCCCCCCCCCAATCTCCAGGTATTTCCCAACCCAGAGCCAGCAACTGCAATCTAGAGTAGGGTTGCCAGATCTTTGCTAGCAACCTGCAGGGGCATGGTGGGGAGGGGGGATACTGATGGAAACAACGTTGTGTGTTGCCATGATGTCACTGTTGTGTATGGCCCACAGTTTAGATCATTTTCTGGATCACAGGTCAAGGTACTATTTAGAAATTTCCGGAATCCTCCCTATGGTACCATTCCTTACCTTTTGTTCTTTCTCTGTATTTCAAACTTTATGCCACAGTGTGGATTTCAGGACTTCTCTGAATGGAACTGACACGGATTTGTGCTTAAAGTGACACTGAGTTTTGCTTAAAGTGAATTTTTGGAAATGGAAATGGAACATGGAAATGCTACCTTGAGTTAGAACAGAATATTTGCAAGAAAAATTCTTGCAAGAACAATTCTCGGTTTAGGAGATCTCTACGCCACCTCATCAGAGTCCTGCTCAAGGCAGCTTACAAGTAAAATAATATGTTATCAATGTAAAAACAACAAGCAATTAAAATGGTTAAAGAACAGTGGAAGTTAAGAGAGATAACAAGTCTGACCTCTGGGGCAATATAACAAAATGCACGTGTGTGTGTGGTTGTTATGAGATTAAAATTGGGAAAGGAGAACCATATACAGCAACTTGGATGGGATAAAAATGCGCTAGGTGAAATTTGATAGTTGTGTGAATTGGCATGGAGTGATTGGGGAAACTGCAGATTTCTTATAATGCTAAAATTCAGAAGTCAGTGTGTATATGGATTTTTGAGAAAAGAACTTCAAGATATGAAACAATATACCATTTTTTAAAAAATGTATGCTGTTACTGTCATTTGTTTCAGTTCACCTCATTTCCATTTTTTCTTTTTGTTTCTGTCATGCCATTTGCACGCCATTTTGCCATGTGCCGTTTTTAATGAAATTGACAAGAAAAATATCATTGAAAAATGAATTCATTTTGCCAGCGAATATTCGGTAAATGGAGTGAAAATAGACCCTGATAGGATTGTTTTCACAAGTGAGAAACCAAATCAAAGTGGAGTTATTCCAACTGAACCGGACAAAGTTAGAAATTCTGCTTCATCCTTATGAAGTCCTCCAGCTCAGAAATTCTGGATCCATTATGAGCCAGGCCCTCATCTCTCTAAAGTTTGGGCCTGGCATATAGTTGCCTGGTTCGAGTTTACTCCACTACTTGTCTCCCCTTTCCTAAAACTTATTTATTTTTTATTTTCAAGTTTTGGAATCTGCCTTTCTACTTTGACCCTTCCTGCTCGCTAAATGCAATTCTACACTTTCAGATTGTACTAGGAAGACAAATGCCGTCTTCTGCAGCAGATGCATCCATTTCTGAGCGCATCAAAGTGCCTTTGATATCCCAGGAGTTTCCTTCAGACATGGCCTGTGAATTTTTTGGTGTGTGTGTGTGTGGGGGGGCAATTTCATGACAGAAAGCTTTATTAGAGGACATGAAGCAAAGATGGCAGCTAATGACAGCTTGGGTCTAATGGTGTGTGAGTGCAGTAATCTTGCTTGGTCATTATCACCCCCAGAAAAGACACGGGTCATGACCATAATTGCTTGAATAACAGGAAGAAATGTGTTTGAGATGGGCTGGGAGGCAGAGGTGCGTAGGAATGCTAGCTCTCTCTTGATGGCTGGATATCTGCTTTGTAATGGAGCGGGGCTTGCATTTGTAGTAGCATGTGAATCCCTGTGTGTTTCTGGGCCAGACATCGAGCTCTGGAAGTAGTTTATTTGCTCATTATGACTTCTAAGGTCAAGCCGTTTCACTCTTAGAGGTTAACTTTATTCCTCTCTGCTGTCATTTCTGCATTAGTTAATCTGATAATTTCCTTTTACCATATTTTCATGGCTGTTTTAAGTGCTGTATTATGCATGATCTTTAAAGACAACATGACCCATTGAGTTACGTTTGACTGCTTGGCATTGAAGAGGATACAGCTATTATCTAGCAGGATTTGAGTCCAGTGGCACCTTAGAGACCAATACGATTTTCAGGATGTAAGCTTTCAAGAGTCAGAGCTCCCTTCTTCAGACAAAGGGAGTTCTGACTCTCCAGAGCTTACATCCTGAAAATCTTGTTAATCTCAAAGGTGCCGATGGACTAAAATACTGCTATTCTACTGCAGACCAGGACGGCTATGCACCTAAAGCTGTTAGCCAGAAAGCTTACAATGTACTTGCGGGTTGAAGGTTAGAAATGTAATAAAACTGATATCTAGAGGTGCCAGCTCTTTCTTGGGAAATTCCTGGAGATTTGGGGGCGGATCCTGGGATTCCATGCAAGCAAAGAAAAGGTTGTTTTTGCTGTATGATTGATCCGTCTAACACCCTTAGTGGTTGCGTTTTTTTAAAAAAAATGCAAGTTTCTATCCCTTATGGTGGCAAAAATAACCTCTAAAATGTAATTGGGCTATGCCTTCATTGCCCTAGAAAAGTCACTTCCTAACTGATAGAAAGATAAATTATGCAGATTATGGAAATATGGGCATATCTTCTTAGTGTGTGTAATCTATACAGTTTACAGAATTTGGCATTTGTTGAGTCCCAGTGTTTGCTGCTTGAGCATCCACTACCCCACTCATAAGGGCTCCTACACCTCTATTTATATAAAAGTAGCAAAAAGCATTTGTAGAATGGAGCAGAGAAGTTGAACCTCCATGTACAGAGGTGCTCTGCCTCGTAACTCTGTACAGCAGGTGCTCTGCCTTCCCCCATATGAACCTGCCCATCCACTCTGGTCATCTTCAGATGCCTTGCTTCAGGTGCCTCTGTCATCTGCGGCTAGATGTGTGGCAGCCTGAAAAAGGGCCTTCTCCGTTGTGGCACCGAAACTTTGGAACCCAGGGAGATTCAACTGTCTCCCTGTGTCACTGAGCACTTTTTGTGGAAAGATGGCTAAAAAATGTTTCAAATGATAGATAGATAGATAGACAGATAGACAGATAGACAGATAGACAGACAGACAGACAGATAGATAGATAGATAGATAGATAGATAGATAGATAGATAGATAGATAGATAGATAGATAGATAGATAGATAGATAGATAGATAGATAGATAGATAGATAGATAGATAGATTGTCTTCTGGGTGAAGACTTTTCTATTTTGTTTGGTGTACTCCCAGTAAACTCTTACTGGCCCTTCTTCCTGGTTGCATTTATATGCCTATGTTAAATATTTCTCTGTGTTTTAAATATTGTTTTAATGTTTTAAATGTTTAATAGCTGATGTTTTCCGCCTTAGGGATTCTGTTTGGGTGGAAAGGTAGCCTATAAGTGTTTTAAACAAATGAGAAATGTAATCAGTTTAAGATGGTCCAGAGGCATCTGGTTGACCAGTAGAGGAACTCTGAATTCCTCTACTCAGATGGACTCTGGTAAAGGTCCATCTGCCACTAACTAGACTTCAAAAAGATGTATGTTTGGATGGGCGGCTAGTATCTAAGGAGTGGTTTGGGCCACGCGACTTCATGCAAAGTCTGGCAAATTCAGAAGCTGTGCTTTTAAGGATGAAAGAAACTAAATTTACTCTATGGACTCCTTTGGATTTACAAATTGTTCAGAATTTCTACTTTTCTGTTTGAAATTCTATCTATCGATCCTCCCCTCCCCCTCCCCCCTCCCCCCTCTCTCTGAAAGAGTTAACATTTTATCCACTCCAAAAGTTTTTTTTTCAAATGGTTTGGTTACCTAGATTGAAAATGCTCTAAAATTCCAACAGAGCAATGTCTTTATATCTGTAGCCAAAAGAAAATTAAACGCATTGTACGTTAATATCTCACATTTTTCCCAGACCCTGTGTTATGCTCTGAGTGCCAGGTTTTTGAAAGATACTCTTGACAGGTACACTAGATTGAAATGAATAGACAAGATTTGTCATTTGCTCTATGCTCTGGATAAATGCATTCCTTCCAGGGTCCTTTTTTTTTTTGCCTTGGCAGCTTTTAAGATTCATTATAAACTTGTTCAATCAATTGCTCTTCCCTGCCATGGAGGCTATTTCATATAATTATTACTATGGAGTCGACCCAAGTGTAGTTTAATCTGAATATTGTCCCATTGATGGTGCCTGCCTTGGAGAACTGGCTCCCTGTCTGTTGTCTGTGATACTGAATTCATGGCATTTTGTGATGAGTGTAGGTTTTTAAACAAATATATGTGAGTAAATGGGCACTGGTGGATTCCAGAAAGATCTTATGTTCTTATTACATCCATATCCCATCCCTTTTTCTTCACAGAATTCCAGGTGGCATAGCATTCCCAGGAGGACTACTAACTATCCAGACACTGACCAGTGTAGTGTAGTGGCTAGAGTCTTAGAGCCAAGCTACAAGTGACGCCTGACACTAGATGGACACTTGTCAGCTTCCCTCAAGTTTTGATAGGAAATGTAGGCATCCTGGTCTTGCAGTTTGGCTCTCCGACTGCTGTCCAATGGACTTTTCAACTGTCACTTGTCCAACATTCCGCCAAGCTGTCTACATTTCCCATCAAAACTTGAGGGAAGCTGACAAGTGTCCAACCTGTGTCAGGCGTTACTTGTAGCTTGGCTCTTAGACTATGATCTGGGAAATCAGAATCCAAATTGCCATGTCACGAAGCTTGCTAGTTGACCAGTCACATTTTTTTCAGTCTAACCGACTCACAGGACTGTTGTTCGGATATTAGGAATTGAGATTCATGCCCTGAGCTCCTTGGAGGAAGACGGGATCAAAATGTATAAGATAAGCTTGCTGAATAAAGTTGTTGATTTCATCCTATGCTCCCTCTCAATTATACCTTGAGCCTATATGACATTCCTTAGTGGTAGTGGAGTCTTGATGTCCTCCCAGCCCCATTTCATTCCTAGCAACAGTAAATTAGATTGCGCAGCCTAGTATGTACTCTGTTCCTTCCTTTCAATGCCCTTTCCTCCACCACCATCAACATTCTTTGAGTACCTCTTATCTCTTGACTACTGTGGTGCAGTTTATGTGGGGCTGCCCTTGAAGACTGGGAGGTTCCAGCTAGAGCAAAATGTCCTATTGGCCAGGTTATGATCTTCGAACCAAAGCTGTGTATGTTCTGACCAAGCTTCACTTACCAAACTTCACTTTGGCCAAGCTTAACCTGCCTTGAAGCCCTACACAGCCTGAGAGATGCATACTTTATGATCTCCTTATGAAGTTTATGCAGGGCTTTTTTTTCTGGGAAGAGGTGGCGGAACTCAAGACCACACAATGACATCACTTTGGGTCAGCTGGAACAAGGGGGAAAAAAAGTTTTTTAAAGTTTAAATCGCCCTCGGCAAAAATGGTCACATGGCCGGTGGCCCCGCCCCCTGATCTCCAGACAGAGGGGAGTTTAGATTGTCCTCCACGCCGATCGGCGGTACAGAGGGCAGTCTAAACTCGGCAGGGCCACTGGCCATGTGACCATTTTCAAGAGGTGCTGGAACTCTGTTCCACTGCGTTCCCGCTGAAAAAAAGCCCTGAGTTTATGCATAGTGGCTTTTCTTAAGCTCCTTTCCTATAAGAGGTCTGTTTTGCATGGGCCTAAGATCTGACCTTTTCAGTGGTGGCAATGAACCTTTTGGAGTCTCATCAGACCACAGCTGTGCATGGTTCAGTGTTTCTCAAACTTTTTGACCTTGCTCCATCCTTTCCTAAATTCGGCTATCCTCTGGAGTCCTCTGGCCAGCAACAACTGTTTGTTTCACAGGCAAATGTGCAGCGATGCTTTCAATTTCTTGTGTGCATAAAGTTAAGTGCTGTGTGAAGTTCTGAAGACTGCAGTGCTAAATCCAGCACTGGCAATTGCAAAAGAGTAGAAGAAGGTGTCTCTGATCCCCACCTAAAGGTACACACAGAGACCTGAGGACGATGTAGCAACTTTCTCCGAACTTGGTTCTTCCCCAAACATATAGGAAAAAATGGGGCATTAAGGCTGGTACATGGACTGACGTGAAGGTGCCTTATACTAAATCAGACCCTTGGTCCATCAAGATCAGAATTGTCTACTCAGGCTAGTAGTGGCTGTCCAGGGTCTCAAGCCACAAGTCTTTTGCATCACCTACAGCCTGAACCTTTTAACTGGAGATGTCGGGGTTTGAAACTGGGACCTCCAACATTCAAAGCAGAGGCTTTTCCAGTGAGCCACAGCCCTTCTCCAACATTTACAAATCCATTGTGAGCGAGAGAAAGCCTGTCCAGAGCCAGTATGGTGCAGTGGTTAAGAGCAGCAGGACTCTAATCTGGAGAGCCAGGTTTGATTCCTCACTCCTCTGCTTGAAGCCAGCTGGGTGACCTTGGGTCAGTCACTTAAGAGCAGCAGGACTCTAATCTGGAGAGCCAGGTTTGATTCCTCACTCCTCTGCTTGAAGCCAGCTGGGTGACCTTAGGTCAGTCACAGCTCTCTCAGAGCTCTCTCAGCTTTACCCACCTCACAGGGTGATTGTTGTGGGGATAATAATAACATACTTTGTAAACTGCTCTGAGTGCGCCTTAAGTTGTCCTGAAGGGTGGTAAATAAACCGAATGTTATTATTGTTATTCACCAGGTCTTGGGCGGTGTGGGAGGAGTTCAGCCCTTGACTCAAGATACCCCTGTTCCTTAGAACTTCATTTCTCTCCTCCAGGTTCTCTGTGCCCTCCACTGCAAAAGTGAGCTGTACCCCACCGTTTCAGAACCATCAATGTTGTTTTATGAGGCTTGTTAAAACATTCTTTTTCCAATAGGCTTTTGGTACTGAAGTTTTATGGCTGTTGTTTTGTATGGAATTACTTATTTTATGCTGCCTATCTGCTGTTTTATATGAGGGTGAGGTTTTTTTTAATGCTAGTGCTTTGGATTCTACTACTACCTTTCCATTTGTTGTGTTTACACTGTTTCACTTTTATGAGACATTTTATAGTTGCTTAATTTTATTATTGTATTCTGCTTTGGGCATTGTTATGGGAAAGCAGTAGCTCTATGTTTTTTGAAGGAAAAAATTAAAGGCTTGGGGAGATGTTTGCCTATGCAAATCTGAGGATTGTGGAGCTATGTTGGCATGATACTAGTGGTGACAGCAGTATGACATCTGAACCAGTTCCTGGCTAATAAGTCCATGGCCATTTTCACACACCTTGCACAATTTTTGACGCCTTGCACAATTCCTTGCACAATTTTTGCACAATTTTTGACGCCTTGCACAATTTTTGACGTCATCCATTGCACAATTTTTGATGCCATCCATTTACAAACTGGAGGCAGGCAGCCACGAAAGCGCCATCATCATTGCCCGCCTCCCTTTTGTAAGTGTATGGCATCAAAAAATGTGCGAGGAAGCTGGCAGCCTTCCGTGAGTTTCATGCTATTTTAAAGACGTGTGAAAATGGCCCCCTTCTGGACTCATGGAACATGAGCTCACCTGGTATGATGTGGTAGTGCTGTTACATTTTTGAGGAATGGACTGTATAAATCCAAAAACCAAGTGGACATGGAAGGAGATGATCCCTGTCTCTAACATCCAGGCCAATTCTCAGTCATTGGCAGTGAACTGCGAGCCCAATCAAGGAAAAAGATGGGAGATTAATATGGTTGCCAACCACCGACTGGAGTCCGAAGTTCCCCTGGAATTATACTGAACTTCAGACTATAGAGATCACTTCCCTGAGAGAATACGGCTGTTTTGGAGAGTAGACTCTATAGCATCATTTCTGTGTTGAGCTCCCTCTCTGCTATAAAGTCTACGCTCCTCAGACGTCACCCCCAAATTCCCAGGAATTTCCAAGCCTGAAGTTGGGAACTGGTTTTGTAACCACCTTTTTTTTCAAAGCAAGTTTGAGCTATAACTCCCCCCCCCCTCCCTGATTTGGATTGTAGCAACAGTATAGGTGAAGGTAGGAAGTTTGTAGTATTATCAAATGACCTCCTCTGGTTGTTCTTAACATAGGGCTGCCAGGTGTCTCAGTGGGGGTGAGGGATCCCCCGCTCCCACCTTTTGCCCTCCATCACCACTCACCTGGCCGATGGGGGGGGGAGAGTCAAGGGAACAGGCCTCCTGGGCACGGGCACAGAGGGGGTATGACGACATCACTCCCAGGAGTGACATCATTGCGCGGGCCTATTTGGGCCCCAAGTGGGCTGAATTGGGCCTGTTTGGGACCGAAACCAGCCTGCTGCAAAGTGCAAGAGCACACCCAGCCACTGCACGATGACATCACCTCCAGGAAGTGACATCATTGTGCTGCTGTGGGAGCAAATGTGCAAAGGAGGCACGCAAGGACATCTACCAGGAGGGAAAGTGGACCTGGCAAGCCTATGTTAATATTGGGTGGGAAGTACTTCCTCTTTGCTTGCTTTCCAAAAAAACTTGCCAGGGCTAATAAAAGTGTGAGAGTATGTGCCATTTTTTATTGGAAAAACCAAGCAGAGAGAGAAATTTCCCTTTCCTTGTCCCGTGGCCCTAATCCAAATGCCCCACTCCTCCCTGGTAATTTACATTTTAAAAAATATTCGGGCCGGTCCATTCATGGATATCCTTTGTGTCTTGTCTAATATGGCTCTTTCGATCAGAGTTGCTTATCACCTAGCTGGTAAAGACGCCTGCCAGTAGGAAGATAGGGGCCCAGCGGTTTATCTTAGAATCATAGGATTGGAAGAGACCTCCACGTAGTCCAACCCCCTGCACATTGCAGGAAATGCATAACTACCCGCCCATCCCCCAGTGGCCCCTGTTCCACGCCCAGAAGGTGGCAAAAAACCTCCAGGATTCCTGGCCAATTGGCCTGGGGAAAATTGCTTCCTGACCCCAAAGTGGCGATTGGCATTACCCTGGCAGTGTAAGAAGTATGAATGAAATGATTAATTAAGGCCCCATGTTTTATTGTTTGAGAAGCCCTGGAAGATCTTTCTCTAGAGATGTTTTCCCTTCTGATTATTGTCTCTGCTGTGGATTTGTTCAGAAGTGTTAATGTGTTCCTCAGAAACAGTCTGGTTCTCACCATGGCAGCCGCCTTGCCAAATAGCTGCCAAACTCCTGTAAGGAAACCGAGCCCATGAGGCATGATACAAACTGGGGGCAAGTCTATAAGAGAAGCTTTTATTCCAAAGTTTAAAAGAAAACACAGGAAGCGACGCAAAACATTGCTTCTGTCGTCAACGTGGCCAGTCCTCCAGCGCCCTCATCTCTTGTCATCAAGTGGTGGTGCGAGAAAAGTATTTTTAAAAATGGCTGTTGGGCCGATGGTGTGACATCACATTTGGGGAAAACCCGGAAGTGATATCACGCCTCTCTTGGAATCATCAAAAATGATATTTTTTGCTCCTCATGCTATTCCTTGGATCCTCCCGTCCACGGGAGGCATGATTTCAGAGGTTACGACAGGCTGGAATGGATGGGGGGAACTCTATTTCTGCAAGGACCATTCTGCTTGTCCAAAATAGCCTTCAAGCCAGTCTTCCTCCTCCTCTGCCTTTCTGAGGCTTAAAGCATTCCAAAGGGTCAATTTTTGAAAACGGCACTGGAGAGGAAGAGTTTAATTCTTGTGCAGTGCTTTAGCCTCAGTCCAAACCAGCTTCACCTGCCTATGGAGAGGCAGTATAAATATATTTCAAATAAATTTGATATGGCCGGGTGGAGGGTTCTTGAGGCTGTTTTTAAGGACAGATAACACGCACGGCATTCCAGTTATAGAAACCCAGATTCCTGACTGGCTTAGTTTTATGGGCTCAAACAGATGCTGTGTCTCAATCCGTCCAGAAAATGCAAGCAGCCAGCTTGTGCAACATCCGCATGCCTCAGGGCTGTGCCGGGAAAGGAAAAGTGGTTTAACCTTTTGACCTTGGTTTTGCTATTTGGACCTGGCTTCCACACTTCGCTATTAGCATTTATAAGAAAGCTGTGCCTTCCTACCTCCAGCAATTTTTTAAAATTTATTTTTCTGCCACCGCTGTTCAGAACAGCAGTGAGCAATGGGGCTTGCCAGCAAAAGGCCTTTTCCTCTAGCAGGAGACCTGGCAGGCCTGTGTAGGTAGCTTCCCTGAATGTTTTCCACTTGGCTTGAAAACCTTCCAGTACAACCCACTAGTGAGAAAGGGAAGCTCTAGGAATTGCTGGACACTGTATGGTAAAACCATAGAGTTTCCAGCAATTCCTAGAGTCTAGAGGTAAAACCATAGAGTTTCCATCCATTTCTAGAGCTATAACTCCATAGAATTTCCAGTGATTCCTAGAGCTACCCCTTTTCACTTCCAGGTTGTATCTACAAATGATGTAGTGACATCACTAATGCTAATAGCAAAAGAGGGGAGACTGAAATGGAATGGAGGTCAAAGAGTTAAACCTTATCTCCCTTTCAAGGACATCCACAGACCAAATTGAGGCTGCAGCGGTCTGCGATTTGTATTGTATAGAGACGGTTGATAGGACTGATCTTGGAGCCCAAAGGATACATTTTGCCTCTGCAAGCAATGGTCAATGCTGTGGGATGTAACAGTTAAGACTGAGAAAAGTCAGCCAAATTCTCACTTGTAACTCCAACAGGATCTGTAAATAGAAAGGGGCGTTTGTTGAAAGAGATGCAGCCTTTGGAGCTATTTATAGCTTTGACTAATCAGGCTATCCTGGAAGAGAGCAGCAAGGGTATGAAGGAGACAAGCAGTCACTTTTGTTCAGACCGCTCCCTCCTGCACAGACTTTGGCTCCTAGGCTAACAAAGAGTTAAGACTGGCTTCACGTCTTCCTGCAAAGGTCTTGCCAGGAGCTGTGTCTGTTCTGTAGGCTTCTCTGCCGAGTCTCAGGGCAGCCGGAAACAAAGATGATGGATCACCCTGATTATGCCCAGTCAGGTACTTGAAATGGGATGCCAAACTCTGCTGCCGCCTACAAATGTACCATGGGATGCATATTGTCAGCCACTGGCGCGGAGAAAGGCTGTTCTTCGTAAACAATGGAGGAATGGGATTGTTTTGTGCAAAACTCTTGATGAGCCAAATTGCCTTCAAAATAGCAAACTTAGAGGGGTGGGTCAGGTTCCAGATGAAACCAGACAGACCGACTTCCTCCACAGCATTCGCCTGTTTAGCTGCTCAGCTGTGCCTCATGGGGATTGTCATAGAAACTTGTTTGAAAACTCAGTTTGCATCAGGTGAAAAATGGCAAAGGTTTTCAAGCAAAGTGGAAAATATTCAGGGGAGCCACCTATACAGGCTTGCCAGGTCTCCTGCTAGGGGAAGAGGCCCCTTGCTGGCAAGCCCCATTGCTCATTGCTGTTCTGAACAGTGGTGGCAGAAGAAATATTTACAACAAAGATTGCTGGCATTGCTATATCTTTTCCAGAACAACCCACTGGCGAGAAAGGGTAGCTTTAGGAATTGCTGGACACTCTATGGTAAAACCATAGAGTGTCCATCAATTTCTAGAGCTATAACTCCATAGAATTTCCAGTGATTCCTAGACCTACTCCTTTTCACTTCCAGGTTGTATCTAGAACTGATGTAGTGACATCACCAAAATCACATGCATGCCTCCTTATCCCTGCCCCCAACTCTCCTGCTAGTTGTCCGGCTCGACCTGCCAACTTGAGTGACCAAAGTTATGGTAAGCCCCTCATAGGAGGGAGGATTGGTGGTGGAGGAGAGTGCTGTCAAGTCATAGCTGATTTATGATGACCCCTGGAGGGATTTTCATGGCAAGAGACAAATGTCGTGGAACAACCAGGCTCTGGAGATAGCTCTGACTCCATGGACTGGGTGTTCCATGATAACTAACAGAGGTTGTTTGCCATTGCCTGCCTTTGGTCTTTGTTGGCGGTTTGCTATTCAATTGCTAATCAAGGATGACTCTGCTTAGCTTTTGAGATCTGAAGAGATCAGGATTGCCTGGGTTATGAGATCAGGATTACTAAGTGTACACAAAGAGCCCGAGAGGTGATCAAAATGCTCCTAGACTGTACTACTTCATATTACAAATGGGGTTTACGTGGCTGCATTGCTTCCCTATGGAAACAAAATCTCCAAAGCAGATGTTTTTGGCAGCCGGTGTGTTTTGGACTAGGACCTGGGAGGCTCAGAGTGTAATCCTAAGTAGAGTTACTCCAGTCTAAACCTAGTGATTTCAATGGGCTGAGACTGAAGTAACTCTGCTTAGGATTGTACTGACAAATTCGTATCCCCACTATACCATAGAAGCTCGTTGGGTAACTTTGGATCAGTCATACACTCTCACTTTAACCTACCTCACAGGCTTGTTGTGAGGATAAGAGGAGAAGACAATGATGTAAACTGCTTTGGGTCTCCACTGGCGAGAAAAGCAGGGTGTAAACAAAGAAACGAACGAACGAACGAACGAACGAACGAACGAACGAACGAACGAACGAACGAACGAACTAACTAACTAACTAACTAACTAACTAACTAACTAACTAAATAACTAACTAATCTGTTTCAGGAACTGCCATTGCTAAACCTTTTCTTTCTGTCAGCTGGAGGAAGGAGTTCTGTTATTTTTAGATGCATTCAAAGATTCATTTCCCTCACCTGGCCTGAATTGGGACAGTCCAAAGAACAATTTTACCGTCTCCTTTGCTGTTTCTGAAAGCTAGACTTTGCAGAGTTATGTGCAGCAACAGCACTGCAAAAGGGTCACTAGGGTCATTTCCACATGCCTTTAAAGGGACGGCCCACTCACTGAATGCTGGAGGCTTTTCCTTATGAATCCAGATGTCTCCATTTGCAAAATAGTTGTGGGCTATCTAGCTTCTGTTTTTTCAGCACCTTTTGGGGGAATGCACTTTCTGCGGTCCCAGAAAAGGCGCTGAAAAAACGGATGCCAAATGACCCACATCCGTTTTGCAAATGGAGATGCTGCTAGCATTCCAATAGTCACCATTGAATAGTATTGAAGAGTGTGTCATCCCTATAAGGGCATGTGGAAATGGCCTAAATTCCAGTTTTCCAAATTTGGACAGTCTTATTTGCCTAGGATGCCAGGGGTTGGCTCATCTGTAAATCAAGCACGTTCATTATTGCATTGTCTCTCACTTGCTTTGTGCCTGCTCCTGGCAATGACCATAAAAAGTAGGGGAAATGATCTAAAGAAGCCACTTTCCTTGACCTTTTTCCTTCCTGCTAGGATTTTCTCCAGCTTTCTTTTGGAATAGCAGCAAAGGTGGTCAGGGAGAGATGTAGAGAGTTCTTTTATTCTCTGTTTTACAAGATTCTCTGGAAAAGTAATAATAATGCTAGGAAAAGTGGAAGGCAGCAGGAAAAGAGGAAGACCTAAAACGAGGTGGCTGGACTCAATCAAAGAAGCCACGTCCTCCAGTTTGCAGAATCTGAGCAAGTCTGTTAATGATAGGATGTTCTGGAGGTCTTTCATTCATAGGGTCGCCATAGGTCGGAGACAACTTGACGGCACATAACACACACACACTTGCTCCAGCATTGCATGGCCTCTATCCGTAATGTGTAAATGGCAGTTCTAGGCTCTGTGTTTTTTTCACAAGCATTGAACCCATGACAGTTTGCTACCAAAACCGCCCACCTCCTTTTTGACAGTATACCGGGGGGAGGGGACCAGTCTTGCATTTGAGTAAATACAACCTTACCTTGTTAATGGAAGTTCCTCATAGTAAGTAAAAGTTAGATTTGGGCTGCTGATTCTAAGAGGTACAAATGCAAAGCTTTGACCAATGGGTGGAAAAGAGTTTGATGCTGTCCATTTTTCTTCTTGGTCATCGTGTAGCAGAGGGAAACAAGATTTCATGCCTGCCTTTACATTTATGTATTTTATTTAATTTATGTCATTCATAGTCCGCTTTTCTCTCTGAGACACTGTACCAATCTCAGTATGAGATTAGTACAGTCAATATCAAGGACATGTCAATAAGAATGCCGTGTGTATGTGTGTGTGTGTTGTATGTTATGTGCCATCAAGTCAGAAGGTGAAAAAGTCATGATTCATGGGAAGAAGTTCTTGAAACCATGGAAATGCCAGTGTGCATCCATTCTCCTCCTGATTCCAGGAATACATGAGCTCCCTGAGCCCATTTGTGGGGAGGGCGGGGTATAAATCAAATCAAATAAATATATATATGGACAGAGCTTCCTTCGATGTGAAGAGAAGTGGTGGGTCCTTGCCACTGTAGAGTTCATATGTGCAGCACAGCATCTCTGTACATGAGACACCTCATCGTATGTTCGTCAAGTGCAGGGAGAGGCAATGTTAGCCAGGAAGGGGAGTTTAAAAAGACAGAGCTGGTGGAGATCACTCCTCAGAGGGTTTGTTAATTTCATCTTCACCTCCTCAAGGCTCTGTTAATTTCACCTCTCCAGTCTAAAACTGTGTGGGATTGCAACCAGAGGACAGCGAGGAATGAAATGGGCAGGAGTTGCCTTCCGGAGCTGGGCTTGGACCTGGAGAGGTTATAAAGGGCTGAAGTTTCCCTTCTGGCATTTTTCAGCCCCTTTACATGGCTCCAATGTATAGCAAAGCCTTTGCCTTGCCACTGGCTTTGTCTTTTTAAACTACCCTCTGCATCTCCTGACATGTTCATCATGTGTCAGATGACTCATGTAGAAAGAATCAGAATAGAGATGGGCACAAACAGCAATACGAACAAAAAAAGCCACAAACAGCCCAATCTGCTGTTTGTGAATTTGCCGTTCATGAGGCCCCATTCTAAATGAACAGGTGGTCGTTGCAAGCCTCGTTCGTTGCTGTTCGTCAAGCCAAACAGTCTGGCACCTGCGATCAATTCCCTTGGCAACTTAGGCAGGGATTGTCTGAACTCTGCCTGAACTCCTGCTGTTGCCCTGGAAACCCCAATCTAAGCCCATGTAGCTTGATAGGCAGGTCTTCCTTTCAAGTGTGGAGCTCCAAAATGGTTAAAAGGGAACAGAGACCAGGGGGGAGGGGGGCTCCCAGCTCTGGCTTTGGAGAGGGAGAGAGAGGTGCTGTTGGCATTTTGATAGAGAGAGTGCATTGGAGCTTGAATTTTCTTTGTGTGTGGTGGGATAGGGATCTACCCCTTCAGGCTCCAGGGCTGCTGCCAGGCTCTGGGCCAAGCTATTATTTATTATTGGTACCTTTCCTGCTGCCTGCTCAGATAGGGTTTCTGGGAGAGGTGTGGTAGGAATATACCTCGTCAAGTTCCAGGGCTGCTGCCAGGCTCTGGGGCCAAGCTATTGTTTATTATTGGTACCTTTCCTGGTGCCTGGTCAGGTCAGGTTTCTGGGGGTGGTGCAGTAGGGATCTTGACTTGGATGATGGCTAGAGGAGAGCCTTCTGGCCCCCATGAACAGCCAACCACGAACATGTTCGTGAACAGGGCCATGTTCGTGGTTGTTCCTGTTCGTGGATGGCAATGAACAATAAACATCATGTTCGCTTTTTTTTCTTGTTTGTGCCCATCTCTAACTCAGAGTACATTCAGGGCTTTAGAGCAGGATACTGTTTTATGATCTTGATGTAGCTGTTGTTGGTTTTCAAAGACCCCTTCCAACTGAGTCATTTGCTGGCAGAGAGGGGTTGGGATTCACTTCTGGACCAGGAGGGTTCTGCCTAAGGCATGAGATAATGACTAACTGCAAGTATTTGGATGGCATTGATAATACCAAGGAAGGAGAGATGTGTGGGTGTACGGCAAAGGGTAATGGGATGAAATGGAGCAGAGAAATACAACGTGGGCTGTGCGTAAGGAAAACTTCCTAACAGCAGGGGGTACGAGCAAGTATAATAGATTTCCCTGAGGACTGTAGTGAGGCATTCTTCCATGCCAATTGTTTAAACTATTAATATAAGGTCCCGGTTTTAAAATGGTGTTCCAGGAAATCCTGGGGTTCCATAGCGAGGAATTTGGTGGTATAGAAGCTTTCTTGAAAGGCAGCGTCCATCGCCATGTGCAGTCAGAAGGGAGAGTAGGATGAGTTCAAGAGTGAATCTTTTGGCCCAGCAGAGAGGTCCAACTAGCGTTATTATGGAGTGGAATTTCTTTTTCCAAAATTCTCATTTTTTTTTTTGATGTAGTCACTGATTCCTCTCATTCTCTTCCAAAAGAAGAATTTCTCTTCGTACTTTTCTGTTCTTCTTCTTCTGCTGCTTTTGTATCCCAGGCCAGATACTCTAATATTTATGTGTATTTATTTATAAAAACTTGGTTGGCTTTATTCAGAGAATGTCAGTCCAGAAACAGAGAATCAAATCAAGACCACAAAAATCACTTTTCAGTTTTTCAGGTTACTTAGTAGGTTGTTTCATCGGTATGAAAGGTGTAGCAGCTATCTTTGGATCCGTAGGTCATACAAAGTGTGCAACAACACCAATTTAATGAGGGCAACTTTGCCAATACCGTCCAAATTCAACCCCCCAGTTTAAGGATTTCTTGACTGCTATCAAGCAGTTGATTGCTATCTAGCCGGCCTGCAGTCAGCTGCAGATTATGTTGAACTACGGTCATGTTGCCAGCAGGTTAACTTTATATCTTAATATGCCAGTTCATACCTTAATATTGTCATACCTGCGATATTCTGATGATAATTTTTGCAAGCAGGGATAACTGGGTTAACTTAAAGAAACAAGAACTTTTGCTGCTCCTTAAAGACTAATGTTTTTATTCTAACATAAATCCTAATTCAGTTATTCTAGCTAGCATAACAACAACAACAATAATTCAAGAAACTTCGCAATTTATATGGAAAAACTGCAGCTTTCTGATGTAACACCTACAGAACTGCAAAAGACAGCGTTACTGGGAACAGCGTACATTTTACACCAATACCTGGCTGATACTTAGGTCTCTGGTGGAAACTTGTATCAGCTCAGCAAGGCCAATCAGAGGTAACATGTGATATTTATTTATTATTGATTGTGTTGTGTGAAATTTGAACAACAACAACAATAATAACTGCATTTATATACCACTTTTATAGACAGACTAGTGCCTCTCCCAGAGCGGTGAACCAGTTAGCATTATTATCATCTCCGCAATACATCTGGGAGCTGGGGCTGAGAGGAGTGGCTTACCCAAGGCCACCTGTTGGAGCTCTTGGCAGTAGTGTGATTCGAACCAGCAGAGTGCTGATTTGCAGCTGAACCACTTACCCACTGTGCTACAGCACCTCTACAGCATGTTCTAGGTTGTATAAAAATAAGTTAGTCTTCAAGGTGTTACAAGATTCCTTTGAGTTACCGTTGAAAGGTCACTGTCATATCTACCTGTCTTTTCAGACTGAATCTTGTTCTAGGCTTGCCTTGTCTGACACAATAATCTTTTGGGCAGTTTCTAAGGAGGGATGACAGAGGCACAAACTAGGACAGAAGTGGACAGTGAAGATATAGGCAGATCCCCTCCAGCACACTCGCGGGAAGCATCTGGTTCGATGTGCTGCAAAAAAATCTGTGAAGCAAAGCCGGTTAAATTCTGCACCCCTATAAATCTGAACCAGATTCTGCAGCAAAGACAAACACAATTCTTCAGGCAGAAGAAAGAAATAGTATGTGATATCTCAGTTTTCTTCGACAGATTTGTTGGTTTGCAGTAATCAAAAGGCAATCGACAGGACAATTTAAATTTAGTCAAATGTTGCTTGGGGTGGAGATGTCAGGTGGTGCTTCCTACCCTTCCTTTGATAAGTTCAGGCTCAGCTCAGTCAACGAGGTTTGTGGGTGTATGAGTAGTAGTAGTTAGTAGTCCCTGGTATAATCCGTTGTATGTGATAGGCAAAACCTTGAGTTGAGCCCGACAACTGGTGGGTTCCCAACGGAGTGATTGCAGAACGGGAGTAATATGCATGCTCTGTCTAGCATAGTGTATTGCATTATGCAAGTGATCTGAATAATGCTGCTGAGCTATTCTGTGGTGGCCTAGCAATGCCCGCTTTTCTGTTGGGCAAGGAATTTCTGCCACTGCGGGAATCATCTCTATCTCTGCTGATCCCTTCAACTCTGCCTCTTTGCTGCCATCTGCTCGATTTGCTGAGAGGCATTTAACTAAGTCGACTTGATTTACTTACAGACATCACTGTGTGTGTGTGTGAGGGGTTACTTTTCAAGCAGAAGCAGCCATCCTTCTTCTGACTCACACTGTGATGAGATGCAGCCTGGCCTTTAGAATAGAAAAAGCTAAGGCAAGCGTCTGACCCAAAGGAACTGATGAGAGCAGAAAGGCCCTGCAGTTCGTGCCATCAGTCTCCTGGAGAGAGTTGTAGTTTGGTCGAGGGCTTGCTGAAATTTGTTTTAAACTTCATTCATGTCAACTGGTGCGGTCCAGTGATTTGGCTAGGGAGGCTTAGACAACATTCCTTCAGGAAATCTGTCTCCCAGTATGGCTTTCAGTAGACCCATATGCCCAATTTTAGCAATGCATTGTTTCATTTATAAGTCTTGATGTTTGAATGCGTGCCTTTTTGCTTACAGTCACATTGTATCATGGACTTGGTAGTCTTTTTTAAAAAAAATATTTTTATTCAATTTTAGAACTGTAACAATAATCAAACAACAAACCAATATAATACATTGCATTTACAAATATTAACACAGTGCTTCAACTTTAATACATCAACAATGAGTGGTGTGAAGAGGGAGGTTGCAGATCTCTTGCTTCTATGAATTCGTAAAGTGGGGATTTGGTAGTCTTAAGGCTGCATTAAACTTAGCTGTATTTCTCACAACCAAGAATGCCCTTCCTGAATGAACAAACTACGGCTATGAAGTTTTTTGGAATCTGAAAAATTTGGGTCTGAGAAAAAAAACAACAACCTTAACTGGAATCCCAAATTGGTAAAGAGTCCCCTGAAAATTCAAGATTACAAAGAGGGTGCCCTCCTGGTAAGCTGCATCTGAAACAATGCCGTTTTTTAAAGGCCACACCACTACCAAGGAGGCATGCACTTGGTTTTAATTTAGGGGACTGACTTTAGCAAATGCATGTTTTGCAGTAAATTCATGATATACTTCTGCCAGTGATGTCATTCCCAGTGCAACACAGGAAAATTCCAGAGTGTATGGGAGCACAGTCTGGGTTTTCCAGCCCTGTTCCGGGACCTTCCCCTCTTGTTTCCAGATGAAAGGTGGCCGGAGGGTGGATTCTGGGAGCGGGGAATCCCTTACCCCCACCAGGGGGAGGGCTAGCAATCTTAGGTGTCCACCATAACTGTTCTAGATTAGAGTTGCCAGTACTACGTTGACAAATGCCAGGATATTTTGAGAGTGATGTCCAGGTAAGGTGGAGTTTGGGTAGGATATGATGGAACTTCCAGGTGATGCTCAAGAATCCTCCTCCATGCCAAACTCTGCGGTAAAGACCATAGAGACACAGGAGAATTCTATAGCGTTCACCTGGAGGCCATTTTTCAGCTATCCTGCCCCCAGTTATCAATTTCTCAAGGACAAGGATTTGGGACCAAGGGTGGAGTTTGACCCACCATGGGCAGGCAAATAGGAAATCTAGAGTCTCTCTACATGCGACATCTGACGTGTCAAGAACACGTGTGAGCGGTCACGTCAGGAGATGCAATGTTAGCTGGGAAGGGTAGTTTAAAAAGACAGAGCAGGTGGCAGGGCAAAGGCTTTGCTATCCACTGGAGCTGTGTGAAGGGGCTGTGAAATGCCAGAAGGGAAACTTCAGCCCATTTTAACCTCTCCAGGTCCAAGCCCAGCTCTGGAAGGCAGCTCCAGCCCATTTCCATTCCTTGCTAGCCTCTGGTTGCCATCCCACACAGTTTTAGACTGGAGAGCTGAAATTGAAAGAGCCTTTGGGGAGACAAAGGTGAAATTAACAAACCCTCTGAGGAGCAATCTCCACTGACTCTGGCTTTTAAAACTATGCTTCCCAGCTAACCTTGTGTCTCCCTGCACTTGATGAACAAGCGTCGGCGTGTCTTCTTGTGTAGAAAGACTGCTAGATCAGATGGTCTAAGGCACCTTTACTTACTATGTGTACAGATTCTCCCCTAATTTGCTGCATAAGGATAAATTGGCTGTAGGTGGGGACGTACTTTCAGCTGTTCTGCTTTGACCTCTAAACCAAAAACAGAACAATCCAATGTATTGTCAAAGGCTTTCACGGCCGGAGAACGATGGTTGTTGTGGGTTTTCCGGGCTGTATTGCCGTGGTCTTGGCATTGTAGTTCCTGACGTTTCGCCAGCAGCTGTGGCTGGCATCTTCAGAGGTGTGGCTGGCATCTTCAGAGGTGTGGCTGGCATCTTCAGAGGTGTGGCACCAAAAGACAGAGATCTGAGAGATCTCTGTCTTTTGGTGCCACACCTCTGAAGATGCCAGCCACAGCTGCTGGCGAAACGTCAGGAACTACAATGCCAAGACCACGGCAATACAGCCCGGAAAACCCACAACAACCAGAACAATCCAATGTTCCAAAAATGTACTTTTGGCATTATAGACAATTGATGTGGTCGGAACCTGTGAGCACACCCTGCACACACCATATTGCTCTTGTAAATGTAGACACTGACACTTATTTACTTGAAAGAAAAAAAGAAAAACGACCCTGCTGCACTAACAGTGAAATCTGAAGCAGAGTCTAAGCCCGTCATTTTCAGTGGTCTTAGATGGGACTAGCTCTGCTTAGGATTTCACTGTAAGCGTCCAAAGTGGCTTACAAATCAAAAATATACAATCCTCCTGCGAATAAAATAACATTAAAACAACTACAGTTTAACAAAATCACCCACGTCAATCCCAATAGACTTCCTGCCAACTAAACCCAGTATTTACTTTTTTAAAAAAAAAGAATTATGCCTCCTTGGTATGCAATAAATGACTCGAGGGAGGGAGGGAGGAAGGAAGGAAGAACCACTGTAATGTGTGAAATGATCCGTAGTTTTGTATGCTACCTCTGACTCTGTTGCATGGGTAGGATAGAACGATGACAGATAGCTCATCTTTTCACTAATAGCCTGAACCTGCAGTAGAGTCATATAAGGACATTTCTCTCCATCACTGTGTCTCTCACCCAGTAGCGTATAAGCACTTCTCTTCACAATGTAGTAAAGAGCTGTGGCATTTTATGCCTGGGAAGATAACAGGGGACTCCAGACAACCTGCGCAGCGACGGCCAGATTCCATGATTGTGCTGCTGGCTTGTGCTTATTTGAGCTTGATGTACATAAAAACCTATCTAGTGGGAGAGCAGCTTTAGTTGCTAGAGAAAAAAGACTGCTGGTAGGAAAAGAAAATTGTTAGGGAAAAAAATTTAACGCCCTCCTCTCTTGACAAACATTGATTCTCCTGTGCTTTCCAACAGAATTTGAGACACTGAAAATGGATTCTGTGTGCAGCCCGGGGGGATAATAAACCTGCAAAGAATTGTGGGACCAGGGGGGTGGGATGGGATTTGAAAATCCTTCCATACCTGCACAATCTCTCTCTCCAGATTTTTGTAAACTCTCAACAGCTCAAGAAGACTAATCCCTTACCTTTCTCTTTTGCAAGAGACTCAATATTCAGTGTGTGTTTTGAAGCATATTCAGTCCCCAACAGGTCTTTTATTTTCCTCTTGTGGTAGCTTCAAAAAATCTTATTTCCAGAATATGTGAGGAGTTCCTCTGGGTATGCAGGAACCCCTATCTTGTCTGCATGTAGTTCACTTGCTGCTTCTATGGTACTGCACAAGCTACCTTTATGACTGGCTATAGTGATAATCGTATCTTACTTTACAGGTCTCTTGTTAAAGTTTATGGGGATAATATAGGCAAAGCTCTTTCAGATACAAGAGCATTCATCCTGCGCTTGGTGTTATTAAACTGAGCTTGTAAATGCCTGAAAAGACTTGCTCTCTGATTGGTACTGGGCCAAGACATGTGGAGTAATCTCTTAAGGCAGGTGGAATAGCTGCATGAATGCCGGCGTCCTCTCTAGGCTTGCCAGCTTCCAGGTGGGTGGCTATAGATCTCTTGGAATTACAATTGATCTCTAGGAGACAGAGAGTCTCTCTACACAAGACATCTTACACTGGGACACTCAAGTGTAGGGAGATGCAATGTTAGCTGGGAAATGTAGTTTAAAAAGGCAGAGCCTTCGGAGAGCCAGCGGAGATTGTTCCTCAGAAGGTTTGTTAATTTCATCTTCGCCTCCCTGAAGGCTCTGTCAATTTCACCTCCCCTTGGGGGAGGCGAAGATGAAATTAACAAACCGTCTGAGGAGCGATCTCCGTGGCTCTGTGTTTTTAAACTACCCTTGTGTAGAGAGGTGAAATTGACAGAGCCTTTGGGGAGGTGAAGATGAAATTAACAAACCCTCTGAGGAGCAATCTCTGCGGCTCTGTCTTTTAAAACTATGCTTCCCGGCTAACATTGCATCTCCTTATACTTGAGCGTCCCCGTGTAAGATGTCTCATGTACAGAGAATCAGAGATCAGTTTCCCGGTAAAAAATGGCTTGTTTAGAGTGTAGACTCTATGGCATTATACCCTGCTGAGGCCTCTCCCTTCCCCAAATCCCACCGTCTCCAGGCTCTACCCCTCAAATCTCCAGGAATTTCTCAACTTGGACTTGGCAACCCTACCATATGCCCCTCCTCATGCTTCGTAATCTTCCAGTGATGCTCCTGCCATGAAATACAATAAGTGGCTACTACGACATTTAGAATCTTTGGGGTAGGTACCCTTTCGGGAAGGCGTTTCCTCTTCCAGAGCTGAACTAAGTTGAGATGTGGTTTTCTGCTGAGCCCTGGTATAATGCCCAATGGTTAGGATTCCTTTTTCTTTTGGTTTTTGTGCCTTGCTGTCCTGCAATGTAATTGTTTTACTGCTTTTTTTGTTTTGTGTATTTTATGAACTTTTAATTACAAAATTATTTTTTGTGTCATGAGCAGGATAGATAAACTCACATGATTATTAAATAAATATATTGGAAAATAAATGTTTTCCAATATATTGGGTGTGTGTAAAGCACCATCAAATGACAGCCAATTTATGGAGACCCCATACGGTTTTCAAGGCAAGAGACAAACAGCGGTAGTTTGCCATTCCCTGCCTCTTTGTAGCAACCCTGGACTTTTTTTGGTAGTTTCCTATCCAGGTATTAAGCAGGGCCAAGCTTGCTTAGCTTACAAGAACTAGTGAGATTGGGCTGGCCTAGGCCATCCAGGTCAGGGTCAAAGTGGATTACCATGTTACTTTAAAAAAATCTCAGAGTTGAAATAAGACACTGAACAATCAAAATTTGCAAATACACAACAGAATCAACACAGCAGTGATCAACCAGCATGGGGGAAATAATTCAAGGCTTACAGAAGGTTTAAAGGAGGGAGCCAGAAAATGGCCAACAAAATATTCGGGAAGGGCGGCCTAAGCTAGAAGTAAACAGAGCACCTTTCCTGCTTAGGGAGCAATCCTAGGCAGGTTTACTCAGAAGGGGGGCAGCATCCTTGGAGAAAAGTCAAAAATAAAAGCTTACCTGAAGTTTTTGTCATAGAGTTTTAGTAATTCCTAGAGCTACCTGAAAACTATGGTAAGAGCTTCTACCATTGCCATAGAATGTTTCTTAGAGCCACTCTTTGTTACTTTCAGGTAGCTGTAGGAATTGCCAGAACTCTATGGTAATAACTTCCTGCAAGTAGACAAGGCCTCATTTGTCTTTTCAATTTTTCTCCTGCCTCTGGTTCCAGCATCCCTGGCTAGGGATCACATTTTCCCAGTGGGGGCAGGGGATACCCCACTTTCACCTTCTGCCCCCCCCACTTACTTGGCCAATGGTGGGGGGAAGGTGCAGAAACAGGCCTGCCAGACATGCTCCTGGGTCAGTGCAACAATGTCACTTCCTGGGAGTGATGTTACTGCGTCACCCCGAGAGTGCTCCTGTGTTTCACTGTGGGACAATTTGGGCCCCAAACAGGCTGAATTGGACCCATTTGGGGTCCAAATCAGCCCATTGCGAAGCATGCATGCGCCCCTCGCTCCTGCGCAATGATGTCGCTTCCAGGAAGTGACATCATCATGCTGGCGTGGGGTGTGTGTGCATTCTTTGTACACATGTGACTAACACAATAGGAGCGGTGGGAAGGTAAGTGCCAGGCCATCTCTCCTTTTGAGATGGTAAGGGGAGGTGGCAACCCTATCTCCTGCACCCACCTGGGGGTTGACAGCCCTAAGTAAGCCCCACTTTATTCAGTGGGGCCTGCTGCCCGGAAAGTGTTCTTCAAATTGCAGCCTACGTGACTTCCTTGTTTTCTCTTTCGTGTCTCCAGGGTACGGGCATGCTGCCCCCGGGACCAACGCCGGGAAGGCCTTCTGCATGTGCTACGCAGCCTTGGGCATCCCTTTGACGCTGGTGATGTTCCAGAGCCTTGGCGAACGCATGAACACCTTTGTCAAGTATCTCTTGCAACGGATGAAGAAGTGCTGCCGGATGCAGAGCACGGACGTCTCCATGGAGAACATGGTGGCCGTCGGGTTCTTCTCTTGCATAGGGACCCTTTGCATCGGGGCGGCGGCCTTTTCCCAGTGCGAGGAGTGGACTTTTTTCCAGGCCTTCTATTACTGCTTTATAACATTGACTACAATCGGGTTCGGGGATTACGTGGCGCTCCAGTCGAAAGGAGCCCTCCAGAAGAAGCCACTGTACGTGGCGTTTAGCTTTATGTACATCCTTGTGGGATTGACAGTCATAGGAGCATTTCTCAATCTGGTTGTTCTCAGGTTGTTCATGAACATCGAGGAAGAGAGGCGGGAGACTGAAGAGCGGGCGTCTCTGGCTGGGAACCATAACAGCATGGTCATACATATCCAAGAGGATTCCCAGCACAGCCGGCCGCGGTACAAAGCGGAGGTCACCGACCTTCAGTCCGATTGTTCGTGCATGTGCTACAGAGCCCACGAATACACCAGCCGGGTCGTGTCCCACCAAAATTCCTTCAGCTCCAAGCTGAACCTCCAGTACTTTCACTCCATCTCCTACAAGATTGAGGAGATCTCTCCAAGCACGTTAAAAAACAGCCTTTTCCCATCCCCCGTAAGCTCCATCTCACCCGGATTGCACAGCTTTACAGACAGCCGGAGGCTCATGAGACGGCGGAAGTCCATTTGAAGTAATTTGTCTTTTGGGGGAGTTCCGTCTTTTATTTCTAAGATTGGGTTTTTTTTAAAAAAAGAAAAAGAAATTCCTTGAGTGAGCCAGAGTGAGGAAAATGGTGATAAAACAAAGGAAAAAGACACTTCTCCTCTGAGACTTAGCTCTGGAGCATGAAGCATGGATTAATTCTTTTCCAGCAACGTATGCCTTACATTTACCCCCCCTCGGTAGTCAGTAGATTCGAGGTGTCGGGAAGTGGGTATCAAAATTCCAAAGTTGCACACCTAGCTGGGAGCCTTCAGGTGCCCCTGGCACCCCTAATAAACTTTGTCCCCCCCTCCCTCACAAGCAGGTTGCTGTGTGTGAGAGCATAGGTGTGTGTGTGAGAGTGTTGAGCGTGTGGGTATGGGTGCGCACGCACAATTCCACAACTAGTGCCAAGTGACAAATGAGTATCGAACGGAGCATCAGGTGTTGGCTTTAATTTACCTTTCTTTTTCTTCCGTCATTTTCTTGGTCTGCTTTTGACGTCCAAAAGAAGGGGGAAATGTGGGGAGGGGGGGGGGAGTTGTAGCTGCAATTATTTTTGTTTCCTGAATCAAGCATGCACCATAAACAATCAATATACCAAGTGTATCATGATAATTTTTTTTAATGCTAGATTTTATTAGATTGTATTAAGGGGGATAAAAAAGGAACAAGGCAGGAAAGAAGGACTGCTTTTGCTTGCCAGGTCAAATCCTTAAAAAATATATTAAAAATACAGCATGCATTTTGTAAAACTGGTATGCATTTTGAAAACTTACAAGAGGACAACAAGAAACCTAGCAATGGAACTCGCATAGAAAAGCAAATAATGAGAGTTTTTAGACACGCTTTAATCCTTTCTTACAGTTTCAACACTTTGCCACAACCGTAGAGATTTTTAGGGGGAATGGTTGCAATTAAAGAGTGTCTATTTTATTATTTCTTGGCTACAGATTATTATAATATTGAGTTCTATTTTATTTTTATTTATGTGTGTGTGTTGCTATGCGTGTGTGTGTGTGTGTAGAGTTGTATGAGAGTGCAGCAATTACCTACATGAGTAGGAATCATATTTTGGGGGAATGCTTGGATGAAGCTGGTCTAAAGAAGTGGATGTATATTTTTTTTTACACCTATGAAAAAAGACAGGGCATTCCTTGTTTCGCTAATAATCTGAGATTGTCTATAAATGCTTTTAATTTGTACATAATGGAAAATCTTTGCTGGTCAAGAAATCAAGATTTCTGTGTCTTGTGCTTTGGCCTTCTGGGAACTGGTAGGTAAGGCTTTCTTGCTCTTTCAGCATTGGCTGACGTGGTTATTGGAAGATATGTCCAAACTTCTTCAGGTCAAATATTTTGAAGGATTGCATTGAAATTGGCTTGCCTTAACTATATGAGCATAAAATGATAGCATCTTTTTCTTTTTTTTTTGGCCAAGTTCTGTTCAAGAAATTGAAAGTATTTGCAGCGCAGACTTAATACTGAGTCATACCTATCATGAAAGAATTGCCAAACTGTGTGAAAGGGCAAATGGATTTTTAAAAAGTTACAGTCTCCCATGTCCTAAGTACTTACTAACAGAGGAGGAGGCATGCTGGGTCTCCGCTGTTCCCTTCCCTCTTCTAATCAGCCTCTGTTGGAGAAAGTGCTAAAATTAGCACGTTCGGTGCCACCCGACCAACGCCAAACAATGATGTAATTTTGTTGCTATTCAAGCAGCCTTTTGTTTCCCAGATTGCTACTTCTTCTTGGCACCATTTTCTTTCTTGTCTTTGGGTCCTTGACTCCATTTGTCCATATCTCATTTGTCCCCATTGTCCTTGCCTTGACCTTGTTGCGTACCATTGGGACGTCCAATGACTTCTGACAACCTCACCCAAAGGTGGAGATTAAAAACTGTTATTTTTCCAGTCTGTTAACGATGATTTTAGCATGAATCGTTTTCCTGCCTCATACTTGGTATCTAAAAAGCCTAGAGGTAGTATTGGTTTGGCCCAAAGCACAGAGCATTTTTAACTGAACTTCAGAGAACATCGAAGGAATTTCAGCAAATTCTGCGTTACATAGTTTATCACCCAAGTTTCACACTAAGCAAAATTTAGAGCAAATTTGGTTGTTCCTCATTTGATGGAGAATCTGAGGAAAGTCAAGGGAAGTCAGAAAAATTCACTGAGTGGAAAGTCTCAGGATAGGTAAGCCAAGTTCCTACATTTCATTTCCTGGGAGAAAAGTTAAAAAAGAAAAACAAGGCCTTCTCTACTTACAGGAAGTTCTTACCATAGAGTTCTGGCAATTCCTAGAGTTACCAGGAAGTAACAAAGAGTCACTGTAAGAAAAGCTTCCTGGTGATGCCCAATGAACATACTTCTGGATAGCTCTAGGAAAGCTATAACTAGAGAGATGACCAGTGATAGGTGAACATTCTATGGTTCTGATTGTAATTAGATCACAGAGTTCTAGCAGCATCTGCTAATGATTTTTAAAAATAAAATAGCTTTTTATCAAGAGTTCTAAATCTGTTTGCAATTCTTTTGCACTTGCACAGTCTTGCGCTGCAATATGGGAATTGTAGTGTTGAGGTATGTGCTATACTTCCTTTCCTTCTGTGTGTATTGTGTGTTGCCGTGATGCCTTGCCTCTATCTTCTGTATTTGCCAGAACAGGTCCCCTTTTAAAGAAGGAGAGGGGGCAGCAGCAGCTCTATTAGTGTTTGTAATAACTGCTCTTACAAAAATCTTAAGTGAATTTCAGTGAACAGCACAGTTTCATTGTGATCGAGCAAGGAGTTAAAAAAAAATCAACTTTAAAGAGTTGCCAAGAGTGGCTACTGGCTTCAGCTGAATGCTAACTGTGCAAGTATAACAGAGACATGAACGGTTCAAATACATCTTGCTTTTAAAATAATTTCAGGGCCAGGTGACTCTGCAAAAAATAAAATTAGGCTGTGTGGGGAAGAAAAATTGATATTATGAGTCTGTTATTTTTGAATTTTTCAGCATCAATAGCAGAGGCATGTAAATATTGGAGGTATGTCAATATTTGCACAAATATATCTGCTGCCTTTCCATAAGTTGCCTAGTTTTCACTGAAAAGGCAAATAGGGTGTCAGGAAACCATAGAGTTTCCAGCAATTTCTAGAGCTACTAGAGTTTTTTTAACAGGAGCTTAAGGTGGGGGATTCCCTGCCACAACTGAGGGCTTCGCAGCCCCAATTGGGGTGGGTAGGCGGCGCTGACATGGCTGAATTGTGGTTGGTACAAAAATCTCCCTCTGTAGACAATTAGCAAGTTATATTCCAGACTTCTGGTTGACGAGCTATTTTTCTGTGCATGGAGGGTTTTTTTTAATGAGCAGGAACGTTCATTTCGGTGAGCAGCAATTTGAAGTGGTACAATCCTGACACCCAGTAATGCCATGAGAAAGACGAAAGACCGGATTACACTAGATAGGACTCTGCAGCAGCCCTACTTGAGTAGTTTGTCAGATCAGCTCTGCTTTTCCATCTAGGGGCTGAATGTGCACACTTACATAACTACCCTGTTTATCTGATCATATTATATGCTCACTTCCAAGAGAGGGAAAAAATGAGTCTGCTCAAAGCAGCACTAAAATAGCTGTGACCAACAAGGAAGCTGAGATATGGAAACCGGAGGCAAACGGGAATAAAACTGGGTAGGCAGACAACTGGTGTAATCTCCGCACCAGCCAAAGGCTTTACTGGGGCTTTTGAATACTGTCCTGTTTATCTTTTTCACTGGGTAAAGACAAAGCCTTGAAGGTTAGGGAAAAGAAACCACTGATCTCCTCCCTTCCACCAGGAGGGATGCTTTATAGACTCACCCTTTCCATTGGAAAAATCCCCATGGTGAAGCTCTCTACATGAGATGTCTTACATGGGGATGCTCAAGTGTAGGGAGAAGCAATGTTAGCCGGGAAGCATAGTTTTAAAAGACAGAGTTGGTGGAGATCGCTCATCAGAGGGTTAGTTAATTTCATCTTTGCCTCTTGGAAGGGGAGGTAAAATTGATATAGCCTTCGAAGAGACGAAGAGGAAATTAGCAAACCCTCTGAGGAGCGATCTCCATAGGCTCTGTGTTTTTAAACTACCCCCATGTAGAGAGGTGAAATTGACAGTCTTCAGAGAAGCGAAGATGAAATTAACAAACCCTCTGAGGAGAGATCTCTGCCAGCTCTGTATTTTTAAACTACCCTTCCCAGATAACATTGCATCTCCTTGCACTTGAGTGCCCCCATGTAAAATGTCTCATGTAGACAGACTCTACATTATTGGGCCCCTTGCACACATTAAAACCACAGGTCCAATTTTGTGCTTTTTTAAAATTTTCTTGTGCCGACATCTTAAATGTTATTTAAACAAGACCATATGAGTAACTATGTTGGATCAGACCAGTGGCTTGTCCTGTCCAGTGTCCTAGGCTTCCCTGTGGCATTTGACTCAACACTTCTGGAAACTGTATACTGGACAACATGGACTATTGGTCTGATCCAGCAGGCTACAATTCTGTTCTTATGAGTGCACGTGAATTCTATCGAGATGGTGCGTCATGTGTGAATGGCACGAAATGATACAAAATGATGTCAAAATGGCCTAAAAGAACTATAGGAATCCGAGACCCTTGTAAAGACAATTGGCAACATGAAAAGACTGACGACAGCATTTAAAAGCAAATAATAATAATAATAATGTATACTCCAACTTACAAGGCTTCATATTGAATAATTGGAAATTGGGGGGAAAGTGGGAACCATGCCTTTCAGCATGCCTACTGTTTTGTTTGCGATCTTTGGCCTGGAAAACAAGGAAGGCCCGAGTCCACCCAGAGTCCAGCCCTTCTAAATCCCAGCCATGTGATTATAAGAGGTTTTAGCCAAAGGGTCTTGGAAGTCTTGGACGCAGCTGGATGGTGCCTAAGTTTTTCTGTGGTTTCTGCATGATAATGCTGAGGCCCAGAGACTGCATTCAAACAGAATGGCATTCCCTTTCCACTACTGCTTGCTGTGCTCCCTAGAATGCAACTCTTGAGGTTTAGTTAACACTACAGATCAGTGTGTGTGAGGGTTATATCATAGGGCTGGCAGTAGAAGGAGAAAATGGATGCAAATTTTGTATGGACTGAAATACCCTTATAGGGTTACCAGTTCTCTGCAGGAGGCAGGGGATCCCCGGCTCCCACCCTCTGCCCCCTGCCACTGCTTACCTGGCTGGCAATCTTATGTCACCCCGACAGCGCTCCTGTGCTCTGCAGTGGGCTGATTTCAGGCCCACTGTGGGAGCGCTGTTGGGAGGGCCCTGGAAAGCTCCTGCGCAGTGGGCCAATTTAGGCCTCAAACAAGCCCAATTTGGCCCCAAACAGGCCGAAATTGACCTACTGCAGGGTGTGGGAGCACTCCCAGGGGAGGCCTTGCACAATGATGTCACTTCCCGGAAGTGACATCATTGTGCAGCCCGGGAGCAAACACTACAACAAAAGTGCATGCCAGGTCTCCCATCTCCTGCTGGGAGGGTAAGTGGACCTGGAAACCTTTCCTGTATATGAGTGGGTGAAGAAGACTTAAAATCCGACCCCGTTTCTAAGACCAGTAATATCTGTTTCCTAATGTTGATGTTTTCTGTGATTTAATTACATTTGTCAAGTTAGGCCATTTTTCATTCTGCCTTTCTGCTTTGCCAAAAGCATCTAAATTGGCTTACAGTCAAAAAAAGGCTATTTGTAATCACTCAAAACATCTGCAATTGCAACCATGACAAACAGGTATCAACCAGAAACTATCAAACCAGTCGGAGCCCGTTTTGTGTAGTGGTTAGAGCAGCAGGACTCTAATCTGGAGGTAAAGGTAAAGGTAGTCCCCTGTGCAAGTACCGAGTCATTACTGATGCATGGGGGGGGGGGGCGTTTTCTCGGCAGACTTTTTTTGTTATGGGATGGCTTGCCATTGCCTTCCCCAGTCATCTACACTAATCTGGAGAGCTGGGTTTGATTCCCCACTCCTCGGCTTGAAGCCAGCTGGGTGACTTTGGGTCAGTCACAGCTCCCTCAGAGCTCTCTCAGCCCCACCCACCTCACAGGGTGATTGTTGTAAGGAAAATAATAGCACACTTTGTAAATTGTTCTGAGTGGGCGTTAAGTTGTCGTGAAGAGAGGTATATAAATCCAACATTGTTGTTATTAATAATCAGAATCAGAGAAAGCATCGTGAGTGTCTTGGGATCAGTCACACATAGGGTTGCCAGGTGCAGGTTGGGAAATTCCTGGAGATTTTGGGGGTGGAGCCTAGAGAGGGTGTGGTTTGGGGAGGGGAGGGACCTCAGTGCGATATAATGTCATAGAGTTCACCTTTCAAAGCAGCCATTTTCTCCAGGGGAACTGATCTCTTTGGCCTGGAGATCAGTTGTAATTCTGGGAGATCTCCAGCTACCACCTGGAGGCTGGCAACCCTAGTCATACACTCTCCGCCTAACTAGCAATGTGAGGATAAAAGTGGGGGGGGGGGAATGCAAGCCACTTTGGGTCTCCACTGGGGAGAAAATAAACTGTGAGTCACTTGCTGATCTATATTTTTTAACTAGAAACTTTTGATCTTTGGGGGTGCCTGGAAAGAATGTAAAGTCAAAGTGGTTAAAATTAAAAACTAGGAAGCTCAATGACAGAAGATAGACTGGCGAGAAGGGAAATTTTGTCCAGTGATTAAGAACACAGAGACCCGTGGAAGAATTATGAAGGAAATAGACCAGATCTTTGGTTTATGGCATAATTTCACTTTGTGTAATATTCTTCCTAATATCTGGGGTCTAATTAAGACATTCATTTTAAACCTTTTACTTGGGAATGGTGAATAGGAAGGGATGCTGGAACGTGTCCATTGCTTTAACGTTATGGACTTTTTAATGTAGATTTTAATGAGGTTCCGTTGCTGGCTGGGATATTACACAAATTTAAATCAAAGTGTTGTTAATTTCAACAGTGTGGAGTGCAATATAATTTGAGGACGTGAAGAAACAAAAGAGAAATTGCCCGTATAACAGTATCCTTTTAAAATATCAACTTCCTTATTGGAAATTAGAGGAGATAAAGTCTGCAAGAAGCATAATAGAGAAGCGCAATAGAGACAGGATACAGAAATAGTGTTTAAAAATTGAACATAGCATAGAAATCTTTTGCTATTTAGTCTAAATATTGTAAAATATTTTGTTGTTATTACTTCCATGTTTATTCTGCCTTTCTCCCTGAGACCCAAGGCAGATTACAAACATAATACAATTTTTTCCCAGTTCATCAGGAAATGACAAAATATGAAAAAGCTAGGCGATCGTTAAGTGGATTACAAGATATGATAACGTTTTAATCTAACAGCAAAGATTCCCAGTAAGACAAAGTAATACAGTTGGGCTGGGATTGTACGACAGTTGGTGCTACACCTCTGAAGATGCCAGCCACAGCTGCTGGCGAAACGTCAGGAACTACAATGCCAAGACCACGGCAATACAGCCCGGAAAACCCCCAACAACCAAACTAAACAATGCTTGCAAACATATCTGTTTTCTGCAATAAGACAATTGGTGCAGGAAAGACTTTATCCCTAATAAAAGTTACCTCCTGACAGGTCTTTTTTTTCTGGGAAAAGATGTGGTGGAACTCAGTGGGATGCCAGCACAGGGGGCAACTCTTGGTGGGAGGTAGTGCCCCTGGTACCACATGCACATGCGCAAAGTGCGTGCACGCTCCCAGGACCACACAATGATGGTACGGAGGGCAATCTAAACTCCCCTTTATCTGGAGATCAGGGGGCGGAGCAACCAGCCATGTGAACATTTTCAAGAGGTGCTGGAACTCCATTCCACCATGTTCCAGCTGAAAAAAAACTCTGCCTCCTGAACTGAACCATTACGTTGCAACATTGCCTTCTCTACAAGAATACCTTCCTGAACAGTTCTGTTTTGCACTTTTTGCAAAATGACAGAAGTATAGGGGCCTTCTTATTGGCTTCTGGTAGGCCCTTTCACAATGTAGGATCCGCCACAGAGAATGCATGTCAACAGGAATTGCCCATTTTACCTGTTTGCAAGGTGGCATCTTCCAAAGGCTTTGCTCAGATGAACAGAGCTATTGCAGCAAAAATAGCAGGACAGGAAGTCCAACAATTACGTAGGTCAAGTTCCTTTAAGGGCTTTGTAGGCGAAAGCTGGCACCTTGAATTGAACCCGGTAACTGATTGGTTAGTTACCAGTGGAGTGTCTACAGAAAGGAAGTGCTATGCAGATTCCACTTGGTGTTTGAAAGTAGCTGGGCCAAGGCGTACAGTACCGACTGTAGTTTCTGTGTTGTCTTTAAGGGAAGACCCATGTAGAGTGCCTTACAGTAGTCTAGCCTTGAGATACTCATCATAACATGGATCCATGTGGCCTCTGTTCCACATTTTTATTTACATCGTTCAAACGAGTGTCAAAGCTCTGCCTATGGGCTTGGGGTCCTGTTGTCTGCTGGGAATTCTCTGGTTATTTCAGTAGAGACAGCTGACTCATTCTACGCACTTGTATGCTTGCCTGGACTGGAATGAAGGTCCCTGCATACAAAAGAGTTTGGAGTGAAAAGCAACATACTGTACACTGGCAGAGCACAAAATGTGTGCTGCAGAGTTTCATATTAGGTGATGTAATCCAGTGCTTGAATTATGAGTGATGGGGTTAAGAAGATCCTTAGTGAATCATGGCCACATCAGGTGCCCCCGTAGCCTTCCAAAGACTGTAGGTATAAAGGTTATAAAAACAGACACCCCTTTATCTTTTGAGAGCTCCTGTAGGCCAGACCTCAAATCTAGCAAGATAACAGTAAATATTCTCACTGGGACCTGCTGCCTGTCCAAAATCTCTCTTCTCCGCTCCCTTCCTTACCTGTATGATGAATGGATATTGTAATTAACGAAGATCTCATCTCCGTGCATTTCATTTTTGTTTAATTGTTGTGTCAACCTGTTTCCACCTTGTGAGCTGATCATGGCTGGGTGATGGCCACAGCAGACATTTTTCTCCGGTGAGACCGAGGGAGAGAGAAAGAGGAAGCCAAAGCAAGATTAATGGCACAGTCTCATTGGTGATTTAATATTCACCATTGTAAGCCCTGCCGTCTGGGCTCAGTTTGAGAAAGCCGAACCACTCCGGCCGAATGATGGGATTTATCATTGTTGGCTCTTTGGGAGTAAATGGAGTCATGTCTCCTGTAATTGAAAATGTGTTCTGAAATGCATCTTTTCCTGGCCTAACTTCTGACTGCACTAGTCTGGTGGCTTTGATAAATACTCTTATTTCAGCATGCAGGAGACTTTGCGGGAAGGAATCCATTGGGAGCTCAAGAAGGTGAAAGGCAGATTCCTTTAACCGGGATACCCAATTGTCATTTGTTTCGTGCTTAGCTATTTTTCATGCCTACTTGCTGGTGCCTTAGCTCTGCCTCAGCCCTTTGTCTTGTCCTTTATGAACCGTGTTCTGTTGCACGGAAGCGTCAGTGTGCGATGCTTCTCCTTGTTATGCATTAACAAAGAGCGCGATGTTGCAGGAGGATCCCTCCAGGGAAAGAAAAGAGTCCTGCTAACTGCTAACCCCCCCCCCCCCCCAAAAAAAAAAGAATATGCAAACTGATTTCAAAATAGGGCTCACTCTAGGGAATAGAATGGAAAATGCAATTTATAAAATCTACTTGTTTCTCTGTTTGCTTTATTTATACCAAAATGCTCTCCCCAATGAGGATTCCAAGCAGCTTGCTGCCTTCTCCTTTTCTCCATTCTATCCTGTGAGATAGAGAGTGGCCGTTTCCACACACATTGAATAATGCACTTTCAATGCACTTTAGCAATCCTTTGGAAGTGGATGTTTTGTTCCACACGTGGAAAAGCAGTTCCAAATATTCACTAAAGAGTATTGAAAGTGGATTAGCCAACGTGTGTGGAAGCAGCCAGTGTGTAACTGGCCCAAGGTCACCTGCAAGCTTCCATGGTAGTGTGGGAATTTCAACCTGGGTCAACTCTGATCTAACCACTACACCACACTGGTTCTTGAAGCAGTGCTTATGCCACCTAGGGCAATAGGCTATATGAAAGTCCAGGAAAAAGAAGTAAGGAATGGACACCAGGTTAAAAAATAATACCTAGGAATCTTGTGGCACCTCAGCAAGGTCCCAGAACAAGCTTCCGTGGACTAAAATTCAGATGGTTTGTTTAAATGAGACAGGACCAGAAGTTTGCTCCCCGCTCCCTTTCTCCCTCTTTGCCCAACTCTTTCTTTTTCTCTGCTTTCCCTGTTTTTGCCCCAGTTTGCAGCGAGTGCGGTACGGAAGGCAGCACATATCCTGCACTCACGATGATGTCTACTGCAGAAGCAGCCACACCCAGACAAATTCATGACAATCTCAGGGTCTAGGACAACCCGCTGCCGATGTGGCTTTTAAACCTGGGAGTGCGGATCAAAGTAATAAATTCAGGACAAGCCCCAGGATGTGATGTATTTTACAGGTTGCTTCTTTTACACTTGCTTCCTTTATCTTTTTGTATTTTGAGGAGCAAAGCAGAGTAACAAAACTCAAATATGTGATCAATCTACCTAACGAGAACCTGACAAAGTGAGCTCTCATCTACGAAAGCAGGAATGAAATCTTGTTAGTCTTTATGGTGCCGCAAGACTCCTTTCGATTTTGGGAAAAGCTTGAGCATTTCTTTACATGGCATGCTGGTACCCACCCCCAATAATAATCTGAATTTCGAGCTGATCTGATCATGAGGTGGGAAGCTTAAGCGTTTATTGGCTTTGCTTGCAAAAGGTCCCAGGTTCCGTGTTGTAGGTGTTGTGAAAGATCTCTGATCTGAGACCCTGGAGAGCCGCTGCCAGTCTGAGTAGGCACTACTGACCTTGGTACTGACAATACAGACTCAGAGTCTCTCTGCACAAGGCATCTTACACGGGAACGCTCAAGTGTAGGGAGATGCAATGTTAGTTGGGAAGGGTAGTTTAAAAAGAAAGTGCCATCGGAGATTGCTCCCCAGAGGATTTGTTAATTTCATCTTTGCCTCTGGAAGGCTCTGTCAATTTCACCTCTCCTGTCTACATCTGTGTGGGATCGCAGCCAGAGGGCAGTGAGGAATGGAAATGGGGTGGAGCTGCTTTCCGAAGCCGGGCTACAGCTTCAGTGTATAGCAAAGCCTTTGCCCTGCTGCTGGCTCTGTCTTTATAAACCACCCTGGTGTAGAGAGGTGAAATTGACAGAGCCCTCTGGGAGGCAAAGATGAAATTAACAAACTCTTTGAGGAGCGCTCTCCCCCAGCGTTGTCTTTTTAAAGAATGCTTCCTGCCTAACATCTCCCTACACTTGAGCGTCCCCGTATAAGATGACTTGTGTAGAGAGACTCTCAGTCTAGGGAGCTTCATGTGTTCATGTCGGGAGTGGGATGCGGCCACCAGTTCCAACATAGGGATCTGGCTTATCCACTGCACCCCTGCCAACCAGCAGCGGTCCAGGAGGAGGCATGGGGTGAGCTGGCACTAGTACCTGGTGCTGCTAGCCAAGTCTGAGTGACTGTATCCTATTGCCTTGTATTGCTCCAGGGGCCATATGAACACATGAAGCTACTTTCTACTGAATCAGACCATCGGTCCATAAAGGTCAGTAATGTCTACTCAGACCGGCAGCGGCTCTCTGGGGTTTCAGGTGGAGATCTTTCACATTGTATTGTCGAAGGCTTTCACGGCCGGAGAACGATGGTTGTTGTGGGTTTTCTGGGCTGTATTGCCACGGCAATACAGCCCGGAAAACCCACAACAACCATCTTTCACATTGCCTACTATCTGATCTGTTTTAACTTGGGATGCAGAATATTGAAGCTGGGACCTTCTTTTTGCCAAAAGCAGACGCTCTTTGGTCCATCAAGGTCGTTCACATCACTACCTGATCTCTTTAACTGGAAATGCCAGGGATTGAACTTGGGACCTTCTGCATGTAGAACAGAGGCTTTACCACTGAGCTATGGCCTTTTCACTCAGCCTGGATTGCTCCTGGGCTATATAGACTTCCCAGTCCACCCCTGATATGTGATGCAATGTGCTCTATCCATAGAAAAAAGGGAAAAGAAAATGCAAATGAGAACTTTTAGATGTCACCCTGCTCAGCTTTTTCAGGTCTTTTCACTGGGAGAGAGTGATCTCCTTCTGGAAGTTGGGCTTAGCTCACAACGGTGTTCTGTGTCACAGAGATGGCTTGCACATGAATCACAGGGTTGGAAGCAACCTCGAGGGTCATCTAGTCCAACCCCCGAGTTCTAGAGTTGCCAAACTCAGGTGGGGCCTGAAGATCTCCTGGAATTGCAGCTGATCTTCATAGATCAGTTCTCTGGGAGAAAATGGCTACTCTGGAGGGTGAACTCTATGATTCCTGCTGAGGCTTCTCCCCTTCCCGAAACCACCCTCCCTAGATTCCCAAATCTCCATTAATTTCTCCACCCAGAGCCAGCAACCTAGTCACTTCATAACTTGTTTTGCTCTTATTGCTATTACCTATCCCATATATTTTTTGTCACTAAAAAGAAATGTTTAGCATGACATTTCTAAATTTAGCTCAGATTTAAGCATCGCATCAGAAGGATCAAATACGACTTGTCTGGAGGCCTTTTTTGATGTGTTTTGCAGATCTCAGATGAAAGAAAACCATGTAAGCAAAAGTAGCTGGGTGAGGCATCATATAATCCTTGGTTTCAGCATCTTCCTCTAAACCCAGTGTGGTGGTTTGGAAGATCTCTGTGCCACTCTGTGGCCAATTGATACCACATGTGGCTGAACTGGAAAGCAACACAGACATGCCAAAGAAATTACTTTGTCTGTGGGGCATGCAAGTGCGATTGCCATTGGCCTGGTGAGGACTTGATCATATCAGGGCTTTTTTCCAGCAGGAATGCGGTGGAACGGAGTTCTGGAACCTCTTGAAAATGGTCTCATGGCTGGTGGCCCTGCCCCCTGATCTCCAGACAGAGGGGAGTTGAGATTAGTTTAGATCTAAACTCCCCTCTGTCTGGAGATCAGGGGGCGGGGCCACCAGCCATGAGACCCTTTTCGCTGAGGGCAATTTAAACTTTTAATAATTCCCCCTTGCTCCTGCTGACCCAAAGTGATGTCATTGGCCCTGGGAGCACGCATGCACTTTGCGTGCGCACATATGGTACCAGGAGCACCACCTCCTGCCAAGACTTGCCCCCTGTGCTGGCAACCCACTGAGTTCTACCACCTCCTTTCCCAGAAGAAAAGCCCTGATCATACTGAACTTCAGTCATTTTTACAAGTCTTTAAAATAGCGAGATACTCATGGAGGGCTGCCGGCTTCCTTGTGCGATTTTTGACATCATCCATTTACAAAATGGAGGCAGGCAGTGATGATGGCGCCTTCGTGGCTGCCTGCCTCCGTTTTGTAAATGGGTGGCGTCAAAAATCACGCGAGGAAGCCGGCAGCCTTCCGTGAGTATCGCACTATTTTAAAGACATGTGGAAACAGCCCTCCTTATCCTTTTTTTGTCAGCTATTTTTTTTTATTTCAATAAAAAGATTAAAATCCAATTAGAAGGAAAAGAAAAAAAGAAAATATTTATATGTAAGAAGAAAAAAAGAGAAAAAGGAAAAGAAGAAACAAAATAATAAGGAAAGAAGAGAAAAAATTACATGTATAAGAAACCATTTTCAGTTTTCTCTACAAGTATAGCATCATTATAAACAATATTTGTGTAGTCTTATTGATACCTAAACCTTCTCTATATAGCCCCCCCTTTAATAACAACAACAACATTCAATTTATATACTGTCCTTCAGGATGACTTAATTCAGAGCGGTTTAAAAAGTATGTCATTATTATCCCCACAACAAAACACCCTGTGAGGTGGGTGGAGCTAAGAGAGCTTTGAGAGAGCTGTGACTGACCCAAGATCACCCAGCTGGCTTCAAGTGGAGGAGTGGGGAATCAAACCTGGCTCTCCAGATTAGAGTCCTGCTACTCTTAAGTGACTGACCCAAGGTCACCCAGCTGGCTTCAAGCGGAGGAGTGGGGAATCAAACCTGGCTCTCCAGATTAGAGTCCGGCGCTCTTAACCACTACACCAAACTGTCTCTCTCTCTCTCTAATTTCCCCAAATTGTCTTCTTAAAAGTCATATCCACAGATCATGAGCTCATTTCCCCCCCATTTCCCAGAGAAAGTTAATAAGGGATTTGCAATTCATTATAAATATAAACAATGTTCTATCTCTAATCAGCGCTGTAAGTGTAGCCATCTCGGTTCTCCATCATTTTCACCATCCAGTCATCTATTGAAGGCAGTACTAAACGTTTCCATTTTTGTGCATATCGAAGCCTTGCTGCCGGAGTCATATATAAAAACAAGATGCTATATTTGTTTTCCAGCTGTTTGTCCATTAGCCCCAACAAAAAGGCTTTTGGTGTAAATTGTATATTAATCTTCAAAAGTTTCTGAATAATCATATGAATTTGTGACCATAATTTATTTGCTTTAAGAATTTCCTTATCCTTGGGGATCTTGCCTGTGACACTCTCCACATGTCCAGTTGTCTTGTTTCTGTACTACTGGGCTTCTGGTTTCATGGTTCTCATTGCATAAAGCAAATCTCCCTTGAAGAAAATACAACGAATTTCCACAAAAACCCATGAGCAGAATGAAGGCATGGAAGATCCCAGGTTCAATCTTTGGCATTTCCAGTTAAAGCATCTGGCTGTAGGTGATGTGAAAGATCTCTGCTTGGAAGATCCTCGAGAGCTGCTGCCCATCTGAGTAGACAGCACTGATCCTGCTGGACCAAGGGTCTGATACAGGCTTCGTCAGGAGGTGGTGGGAAATTATTTAATTTTTACAGAATTAAATAGGTTCACATCCTGTTTCGGATGTGACCCTATTTAATTCTGTACTAATGTTCGCTATTCTGAACACCCTGCACTTTAAATAGGTTATAGAGTTTGGTTTATATATATATATATATATATATATATATATATATATATGTGTGTGTGTGTGTGTGTGTGTGTGTGTGTGTGTGTGTGTGTGTTTATGTCTCTTAATCTTTGGATGTTTTTAATTTATGGTATTAAAGGGTATGAATTATGTGTAAAGTATGATCCGCCCTGAGCCTGATGTCATGGTGAGGGTGGAATACAAATCTAATAAATTAAATTAAAATTAAATTAAAAATTAAATATTTAAATTATAATATTATTATAATAGATTACTAATAGTTTACTTCTGCAGTAGGTCTTTGCCTTTACCTGCTGTGTATACTCAACGGTGCCCCTCTTTTGTTACTATTTTCTCCGGGGGAGCTGATCTCTGTGGCCTGGAGATCAGTTGTAATTCTGGGGGAATCTCCAACCAACCCTATGACAACTCTATCATCAAAAAATGTGTCTAATCCTTTCCAAGGACTATCTAAGCTAGCAGTCACCAACACATCTTGGGGTAGTAAATCCATAGAAATGATGGACACCTCCAGATTCACCCATGGTCTTCCAGGTCAGAGGAAGTAGCATTGAACACATGAAGCCGTCTTATACTGAATCCGACCCTTGGTCCATCAAAATCTGCCTTGTCTACTCAAACTGGCAATGGATCTCCAGGGTCTCGTGCAGAGGTCTTTCACGTCACCTACTGCACGAACCTTTCTGCTGGAGGGATTGAACCTGGCACCTTCTGCATGCCATACAGAAGCTCTGCCATGAAGCCATGGCCATGTTCTGTAGCAATGGGCTTTCTTTATTCAATCACCATCCCATCCGTCATTTGTTCTGCTTATATGGCCATCGGCCTCCTTAAGCATAATTTAATGCAGTTTAAATCAAGTACAAATATGCAATTACTAAATAACAATAGCTTAGAAGTATAGGATCTATAAGATAAAAATATATGTTAAGAGGATATTTTATAAAATAGATAAAAATGGGCCACATAATTAAAATCCATCATTTAAATATATATATATAAAAAAACCTGACTATACTTAAATGCAGATGACAGCACAGAGCCTTACCTAAAACTTATTTGAAACTGATTTTGCATTTCAGTTAAATTATTATTGCCAGAAATTTCACCCGAGGCCCTTATTTCTGGAAGAGTATCCACCAGTAAATAGGAAATTATCCCTGACAGTATTTTGATAAAATGAGAAATATCCAGTGGGACCTAAGAGCAGTCCATTGGGGCAAAACAATAATAAGTGGGCTAAGGTCCCTATCATGCCAGACACACATGGACAGAGTCTATCTGAATAAGAAGCTTGGGTAAATCACCCTGTTAGTTCCGCTGATGGGAAAACGTTTAGTCTTGCAAGAGTAAATGCCAACCTGTAAGTGGTGTTTATTCAATCTCTATATACTGCCATTCTTAAAATCAAGATAATTGACAGTGCAGTCTGAGGTACAGTAACTCCATTCTATGCCCTTTTTATTTCAGTGGACTTAGGCTGGTGCAGCTCTGCCTAGGAATTCCAGTCTTACAAACATCGAAAACAATCCTTGGTAGGTGAAAAAATGGGCAACAAAATCTTTAAAAATACAAGCACCAATAAAAAAGCAGTCAGACTCAGCCCCGGGGGGCAAAAAATTAGTTCTTAAACTGGACACACAGAAGCAAATCAGCTAAAAGCTAGTCTAAAGCAAAAGGTTGTGAAAATTCACAAAAAAATCTTCTAATTGCCTCAGTAAGAGACTTCAAGAGGGTTGAAATCGTTACAGGAAAAGCTCTTTGCTTAGCACATTTTGACAACCTGATGCTGAGATGGAACCAAGAGGAATCCTTGTTGGCTTGACCTGAATTGACTTGTTGGCTCATACAAAGAGAGAAGTGTGTCCTTAACCCACTGCCAAACATATAAGAAGATACATTTTTATCAACCAAAACTATTGACACAATCCCTTTTTTCCCCCAGCGGGTGGTTCCAGAATTTTATTCCAAGGGCAGCATTCATGAATTTCCTTGAAGCTGATCCTCCAAATATTCCTGTGAGATAAATTATGTGCAAGGGTGTCTACTGAGCCAGGATTTGAACTCAAATCTCCCCTACCTGGGCCTAACGCCATTACAGCACATTTGTATTTGTTTGCTTCTTGCCTCCCATGGTCTTCTCTGAATGTGCTCTAGAGCAAGGAGAATTCTCCACCTAGAATGTTTTAATCCCAACTAGAGATGGGCATGAACCGGAAAAAACCCAAACCATGTGGTTCATCAAATTTCATGAACCACGAACCACGAACATTCGCGAACCTGCCCCTGGTTCATGAACCAGTTCATTTGGTTCGTGAAAACATCACATCCAGGTTAGAAAATAATCACCTCCGGGTCATCAGAAGGTCACTTCCGGGCCAGCAGAAGTTCACTTCCGGGTCAGCAGAAGGTCTGCAGGAAGTCCATCCCCTGTTGCCTAGGAAACTGATTGATTGGCACCAGGCTGTCTGCAGTGACTAAACCAAAAAATGAACCAAACGAACCAGCTTAAAGTTTATGGAGGTTTGTCAGAAATGGGATCTGATGAACCACTGGTTCACGAACCAAAAACCGACCTGGTTCGTGCTTAATTTTGGTTCGTATTTCAGTTTGTGCCCATCTCTAATCCCAATCTCCATGAAGCTCAGAGCAGGGAACCTGATTCTCTTTCTCTCCATTTTCTCCTCATAACAATCTTGCAAGGAAGGCTGGGCTGCAAGATGATGTGGTTCAAACTTCACGATAGAGTGGCGATTTGAAAATGGGTCTCCTAGATCCTAGATGAACACGCTAAATGGTGTATCATCCTGATGTCATGATGCCAGTGAATTCTGAATGTCATATGGGAGTATCTAAGAAGACAGTATCTAAAACCATGCAGATAATTAGGCATTTGGCAAAAGTAGTGGAGTGGAGATGAAGCTGTGGGTGCGCTTATGAAAGAGGAGAATTGTTCTATTCAGATGACTACAGAGGCAGAAAACTAAAACGACAAGCCAATGCCCCCTTTTCTCCACAAAACATTGCAAAGAGATGGTCCTCAAATTTGGAAAAGCAAGACTTGAGCATGCACATTTAGGGATTAGCGAGGCTAAAGAAGTGTCTATGTTTATGTTTATGTCTGTCGGTCGATTGGTCGGTCGATCGACCAATCTTCATCCATGTAGCAAGTAATTACATTGAAGGTTTTGCTATAACCTACCTATTATTTATTTATTTAATTAATCAAATTTGTATTCTGCTCTTCCCACAAGTGGGATTACAACAGTATAAACACAATAGTATAAGATATACACTAGTATAAAACAGTATAAAATATACAATAATAAAATATACAATAATAAAACTTGACAGTATAAATATAAAATCAGCAATTAGCGATACAGTGCCTAAGACAGCCACGCACATAACACACTACCCATTCAACTTAGACAAACCTGTGGGCAGGCTGGCCGGTTATAGATGGATACAGATTATTATTATCTCAGCAATGACAGAACATATATAAAGTATCAAGGCATTCCATATGGATCTCTTAGTCATGCTTACAACAGCCTTGTAAGGCTAGTATTCCTCCTACTCCCAGGAAAAATGGATGGAAAGAGGATTCCAACGTGGCTCGAGTTTTAAGCCCTCCATCTATCTAATGAGCCTTCCTAAGTAGAAGAAGAGCCACTTTAGTTATTCCCATTCATGTTTTAAGTGTAATCTTAGGAACTGCCCCACTTCAGGGCTGTAACTTGGGAGTAAGGGTGAATGGGTAGCATTTGTTCTGTCCCTTTATTCTTCTGGACTTTTGCTCTATGTGGAATTTTGCTTCTCTTTAGTGCCGGTTTACATAAGAGAATTTCTAAATGAATACCACCATTGCTGTATGTACATTTGGACACAGTTCTGAGACCCCCTTCTCTCCCGGTATCTAATTTGCACATGGATATCGATTTAACAAAAATTGCAGCTAGCAATCCTGGTGTGGTTGTATTCACGGTTGCCCTGAGATTCATTTGAGTGGCGTTTTATTGACGCACCGCTGTGCATCAACTGCTACATTGACAAGTCATAAGACAACATACATAAAATCACAGCAAGATTGCTTTTGAGGGGACTATAGGTTTGATCAATGCACGCATGCACATCCATTACAGAGAGAGGAGAGGAAATGATGCCGAGGAGCTCAAGTGTTTGCATGTTGTTCTGTACAAAACCCGGAAATTAAAAATAGAGCTTTCAAATGCAGTGACTCTGCTTTGGAATTAAGATTGGGGAATTAGGATTCTCCAAAACCCAGGAAACAAATTTGGATGAAGAGCATTTCAGACGTATCTCTGTTCGGCAGCAAGGTTGGCCGGTAGCACCTTGACTTCAGATGGCTCTTCTTATGGTACTTGACTCATTTGATACATTACTTTCAAGCTTTTTATATTTTGAGAACTTTGTAATAATGATGAGAAAGCTGTCTTAAACTTGCATTTCTTCTCCTTGATAAAACCCAGGTAGTATTTAGAGGGTGCCTAGAAATGCCGTTTGAAGGCACCCTGTTAATGTTTTGAGATGGTTCTGGCATATTGAGTCTTTTTTTTATCACTGCCCACTTCCAGTGAACAGCTTCTGTTCTCTTCTTTCTGTAGTTATATTTTAAGCCATTTATGGGAGAATGTTTCCAGCAGGCCAAAGGCACGGAGATACTGTCTCTTTAAGGTGCAGTTTCTTCTTTCTGTTTACTGTCGTTTCTACCAGAAACAGGGATCAAAAGTGTTCCAATTGTGACCCAGTGAGCTTTATACAAACCTTTCTTGGATTCCTTCCAAAACAAACACACAACTGAATTGAGAGGTGTCTTACTCCCAGTGAGCCTGCAAGGATTCCATGTGTGGCATGTAAGGGTGTGTTTGGGTGTGTGTATGTGTGTGTATGCTGCTGCTGTCTCTCTTGACAGTTTGGGTGCATTTTGTCCTTTCAGCAGAATGTGTGGGGAAGGCAGCATTCGAAATGGCATTCTCAAATCACGTGTCCAAACCTGAGTCGTAAATTTAATGCACCGTGCAAAGAAAAAACAATATATGGGAGATCGTGAACTGTGCGGAAAATCTATACCAAGAATCACATTTCAGAAAGGCAGCCATCTTAGAGCTAGGCGACGCACAAGGTGGTGCTCAAAATGGCGCCCTTGTGTTATTCTTCCCTTCCCAACATCAGTGACTCTTTGCATGGATCAGAGCATCACCTTTGGAGCAACAGCCAATGAAACAGGACAAGGGTGGTGAAACTTGAACATATGATGCTGCCTTATACCGAGTCAGGCCATCGGTCCATCCGTTTTTATCTCCTTCGACTTGCAACATCTCTCCAGGATCTCAGGTCTTTCCCAACACCCGTTCGCTGAGATCCTTTGATGGGAGATGTCACGGATTGAACCTGTGGCCTTCTGCATGCAGATCCTACCACCAAGCCACAGCCGCACCTCACAAAGCTTGCACTATGATGGCTCTGCTCCATGTAGTGGGTGCTCCTAGATGTTATAGATGTTATGGTGGAGAGAAGCTGCCACCTTTTCAGAGATCTCCCCATGGCAAATAAAGTCATGTATCCTAGTTCTTAGTCAAAGAGCAGAGGAATCTCCAGGTACCTGAAAGATGAACAAATTCATTTGCGGTGTCAGCTGCTGTGGGCTATTGCAAGCAGTGGCTGTTTCCGCACATCCTTAAAGGGACGGCTTTTCCACTTCACTCCTGATGTCTCCGTTTTCAAAATGGTAGCCGGCAGTTTGCTTCCATTTTTTCGGTGGCTTTTCTGAGAACGCGCTTTCCCATGGTGCCAGAAAAGGCACTGAAAAAATGGAAGCCATACTGCCTGCTACAGTTTTGGAAGTGTAGATGTCTGGAGTGCAGTGGAAAAACCACCTGTGTTCGGTGAGTGGCTCATCCCTTTAAGGACGTGTGGAAAAGGCCAGTGTGACGCAGGTTGGAGAGTCGCCGCTGAATTTTGCCCACAGCAAAATGTCAAGTCGAATTTGGACACTCCCGCTCAGGCGTATCCCTGACATAATCTTAGGTTGCCACTGAGTTTTGCCTAAGAGGAAACTTCAAGGCAAATGTGACACATTTCTGAGGGTTGTTCTGCAAATACGTGTCATCACAATATAATTGTTCGCCTTTAGGATGCCACAGGACTCATGGGTAGATTTTGCCTCCAAGGAAGCAGCCCAACTGGAGAAAGAGATCCAGCGTTTGTTTCTGTGTCTGTTTGTATTAATATTGAGGTGGTCCTATCCGTGGTGGAGAAGCAGGTCAGATGCATCCAACTGCAATAAGTGGAATCATGGTAGCATGTGAACCAAATTAAATGATCCTAAGTTCTCGATTCATTTCCTTTGCCGGTCTTCTCCCTGTTGGGAGAGTGGCCTTCACACATGGCCTTTGAATGCCGTACTTGATTCAGCGGAGTGGCTTAACAGGCGGACGAACAGAAAAACGATGCATTGCGGCTTTGCTAAAGAATGAAAAACTGTACCACACCAATGTTTACAAGTCCAAGCAGACAGCGAACTCCTGTAAAATATATGTAATTTATGCAAGGGATTGCCTCTTTCTTTTTGTAATGAATGCACTAAGCAACCCTGTATATATTTTACAATGTCTTTACAAAACGAGAAAAAAAAATATACAGAGAGAGAATCATTTACTGTAGTGTTGTAAAATAAATGCACTTTTTCTAATTTTTTCATTAAAAATCCTATGGCACGTTTTCAAATGGATATGGTTTCTTTTTATATAACGGAGGTAAAAAGAAATGTTAACTTGCTATAACAGTGAAACTGCAGGCAACACTTTTCATGCTGGGATCTTTTGTTCAAGGCAAGTCTTTCCATGGCGAGTAGATGTCTATGGGATGGATCCAGTGACGAGTGACCAGAAACACAAACACAGCACCAGCCCATTTGTACAAGAAGTAGAGACTGGGCCCAGGGTTATTTGCACACTGGGTGAACATTGGCACCTCTAACAACAACAACAACAACAACAACAACAACAACATTCGATTTATATACCACCCCTTCAGGACAACTTAACAGCCAGTCAGAGCAGTTGACAAAGTATGTTATTATCCTCATGACAACCACTCTGTGAGGTGGGTGGGGCCGAGAGACCTCTGAAAAATCTGCGACTGACCAAAGGTCAGTGGAGGAATGGGGAATCAAACCTGGTTCTCCAGATTAGAGTTCTGTTGCTCTTAACCACTACACCAACTGGCTCTACCATTCAATATAGAGAAAAATAAGAAACAACATATTAATATTCGAGTGCATTAGCACCTTGGAGACCAATGAAATTTTCAGGGTGTGAGCTTTCATGTATGACAAAGAGAGGTTTGACTCTCGAAAGCTCACACCCTGGAAATCGAGTTGATCTCTAAGGTGTTACTGGACCCAAATCTCGCTCTTCTACTACAGACCAACATGGCTACCCATCTGAAACATAATGACATATTTTTTTTAAAACAGAGAAAAGAAATTCACATCCATCTGATCTGGTGCCTCTTAAAACCTGGTGCCCTAGGTTTTTGCCCAAGGCTGCCCCTGCAAGCAAGAGCAATAGATACACTTTCACAATGTCTCGCACAAGTAGAAATGCAAGTTGGGATTCGTAAAGTTTAACTACCAGCTCTGCCTTTTTAGTCCATTTCAACTAGGGCAAGGATTTAGGGTGCACTGAAAAGTCTCCTGCGGGATGCAACCCTACAGTGTGATTGAGATCCAAGCTACACATGACGAATGACACTTGAACGGCAAGTGGATTGAGTGGAGGGCAAGTGAACAGGGAGAAATAAACTTGCTGTTCAAGTGTCATTCGTCATGTGTAGCTTGGCCCGCAGATCCAGCAATGTCCTTGAATGCTTCCAAATACACACATGTTGTATATGTTTTTGATTGCCCTTCTGGTCATCACACTTTCACCAATTGCACCCCTATCTCTGAGGGAAAGACTGAGGATTCCTTCCTACCCCATTCCGCGACTCTGGTCTAGTGTTTCCATACAATCATAGCTAATGTTTCGTGGAAATAGGGTCTGTATATTGTCCCAGTGCATCTCATGGGGCCTGGGCTAGTTGAGGCTGGGATGTTTTGACAAGCATGAGTATAATATAGGTGTAAATATTGAGCAGCCTGATATGGATATTTTCTGCAGCCACCTCCCCCCACCTACCCCACAGCTTGGCTGTGGTTAAACTTCAACCACAGTGAAAGCCCAGCTACAAGGACAAATGAAACAGGTTGGACACTTGTCAGCTTCCTTCAAGTTTTGATGGGAAATGTAGGCATCCTGGGCCATTTCCACACACGTTGAATAATGCACTTTCAATGCACTTTCATAATCCTTTAGAAGTGGATTTTTTGTTCCACACATGGAAAATCAGTTTCAAATCTTCACTAAAGAGTATTGAAAGTGGATTATCCAATGTGTGTGGAAGCAGCCCAGGTCTTGCAGCTTGGCTCTCCGACTGCTGTCCAACGGACTTTTCAACTGCCACTTGTCCAACATTCCACCAAGCTGCCTACATTTCCCATCAAAACTTGAGGGAAGCTGACAAGTGTCCAACCTGTGTCATTCATTACTTGTAGTTTGGCCCAGAGTGATCAAATGAATTTTGGTGTGCTGGTGTTATAAGTCTATTATTCTCTCCTGGGCTGATTAGTTACCCTTCAGGAAAATGCCTTGTCTGCCCTATAAGCACACAGCAGACATGAAGTAAAAAAGAACACGTAATTTTTATTTATTTCCTTGGAAAGAGTGAAAGGCTCCTGAAATATTTACAAATCTAACTCACAGCTTCAGCTGGGCACAGGCTATTGGAAACAGTTACAGACAGAACAGCCTATTCAGAATATACTGAACGAATAACAAGGCAATTTTGAGAGAAAAGTTCCAACTGACTGGACTCAGGGTATTTTAAAATAAGATGACAATATGTCATTTTAGTTTTCCTCAACCCTGGAGGAAGAACTAATCATATATCATGAACCTCTCCTGGACGCCATATTGTACCCGCCTGCTTCCCCTGAAGAAAGACTCTGAGGCAAACACTGTCTCCTATGACCAACGAGTCTCTAACTTGCCTCAGTGGTGGCTAAACCCTGTCAGAAGAAAAATGGCTGTTTAACTACTTTTTGCTCCAATTGCCACCTACCATCTGCTCATCAAGGCTCCAAAGGCCACGGCTGGCTGCTGGAAGCTCCCTGAATGTTCCAATCAGGTTTAAAGGGAATCGGCAGTTTTCAGGAAGTGGGCAGGAATTGGCGCTCTATGTCACAGATGCCCACTGTTAGAGGATGCACGGGCTAGCTTTGTCTTGAGTTGTGTTACCTCGATTGAACCATATCATCTACATCTGAGCAACACGGTAAGCCCACTCAATAAATCTGGTGATCCCAATGTAGGAATTCCTTTGCCTTTCTCAAAGGTGTCCTATAATAAAGCCTTTAGAAATGGAATCAGCCTCACCCAAGATTCCAGTTCTTGAATGCACGTGTGCGCGCATGTGTGCATATGCACACATACACTAGCTTGTTCAAAATGTACTTGGTAAAATCATGGGAATGAGAAGGTCCATTAAGTAGAACAGTCTCACCTTATCTTGCTTTATCTGAGATTGGTGGTGGAGAGTGCCCTCAAGTCATAACTTACTTATGGCGACCCCTGGTGGGGTTTTCATGTCAAGAGACTAACAGAGGTGGTTTGCCATTGCCTGCCTCTGCAACCCTCGTCTTTCTTGGAGGTCTCCCATCCAATTACTAATCCAAGACCGACCCTGCTTAGCTTCTGAGATCTGAATGAGATCAGGCTCACCTGGGATATCCAGGTCAGAGTTTATCTGAGATTAGAGAAAGTGAGATTTTTTTCCTCTTCTTTTTCCTAACTAAGTGGCCCACGGTAAGCAGGCTTCCTCAGAATTCTACTCTTCTATTCCATGGGGCTTACTCCTAAGGTGTTCTTAGAATTGCCACTGTAAAAGTGAGTCCACAAATCCAGCTTCCCACCAGAAACGATACAAAGAGTGCCTTTTAGAGTGGAATGTAATCACTGTTGAGAATAAATAAACAAGGGCCTTTATGAACGTGAACGTGTTTAACCAAAAATTCTGTTTTGACTGGAGACACATCTGCACATTTGTGAAGAATGAGAACAAAGTCCACATTTACTTTAACGTCATTTCATGACTACCCAATTGATGACTCAATAATAAATAAATAAATTGCACATTTTGGAGAAAGAAAATTCCCTTTCTCATAACAATACTACTCTCAACTGAATGACACCATTAGAAAGCATTATGTATGGAGATGACATGATGTGATAGCGAAGTTCTCTTTGTGATTGATTTGGGATGGCTCATTTGCAAATCAAGGGAAGATGGAGTGAATAGAGACCAAAATGTAAAAAACAAGGAAAACCATACAGGACGGGGAAAAAATGGCATGGAAACATCTGCAAGCAGGGCTCATTTCGAGGGGGAACGTGCAGGAACGCAGTTTCGGCAGTTCTCCAAAGAGGTCACATGTCAGGTGGCCCTGCCCACCTGACTCTCGGCCATTTGGGGCCCGTTTTGTCCTGGATTGGGGCCGAAACGGCCAGGATTGGGCCTCTGACTCTCCTGTTCTGCAGCGGCCTGATCCTGACCATTTTGGGCCCCTTTTCGGCCATTTTCAGCCCCTTTTTGCCATTTTGGGCCCAATTTCGGTCCTGAATGGCCAGGATTACGTCCAAAACAGCCAGGATAGGTGACGTCAGGGGGTGTGGCATATGCAAATCAGTTATGCTAATAGTACATTTCTGGTGATGTCGAGGGGCATATGCTAATGAGTTATGCGAATGAGTTCCTCCAGCTCTTTTTCTGTGAAATGACCCCCATCTGCAAGCATCTGAGAAAAACCAAGATGATGCCCATGGAATTCCTGGCTACGACATGGCTTTTAATTCAACATTGTTGTGTGGACGTTAAGTTTGTCTAATCTTATCCACTGAGAACAGGTGACTCTTGGAATTGGGGCTGGGATGAATTGGCTCCATGACTCTGCAATCCTTTAATGACTCTCCAGATGGTTAATTGCATGACCCCCATGCATTCAGGCTTCCTTCCTTCAGGTAAGGCTGAAGCATCACCTGTGAGTCATGACGCTCAGGTGGTTCACAAAGCTCAGCTTGCTGGGTTATGAAACCCCAATGAACCACATTTTGTATTGATTTTGGGGAAACTTGCTGTTGAGGTTAGGGAGCTTTGATCCTGTCTCTTAACACACATCCTGAATGGAGCAGTAGAGAAACAAGGATATTTAGTGTGGAGAGGAGATTCCACTTTAGAAAAAAAAAACCCTTCCTGAAAACGCTTCCCCTTGCCGTTTCTCTCTCTCCCCTGCTTGGTGCAGCTCAGCCTGGCCAACCCACCCCCATCCGTTGGTCATGCAATGCTCTGCACATGTACTTGTAGCATCAAATCTCCCTCATCGCTCTGATTATTCTCCTTTGCCTTTTATCTCTCCTCACCTGGCCCATAGCAGCCACTACCCATCCCCAACAGTCAGACCACCAATTCTCAGTGCATGTTTTATAGTATGGAGCCACCTGAGGGGGTTAGGTGGGTTCTGTGCTAGAAGTGCAGATAAGGAGCATTGGGAACATGTATTGGGGTGGGGCCCTGGCCTGGATAGCCCAGGTGAGCCTGATCTTGTCAGATCTCAGAAGCTAAGCAGGGTCAGCCTTGGTTAGTAATTGGATGGGAGACCTCATTGAAGATTAGGGTCGTAGAGGCAGGCAATGGCCAACCACCTCTGTGAGTCTCATGCCTTGAAAACCCCACCAGGGGTCACCATAAGTCAGCTATGACTTGAGGGTACTCTCCATCACCTCCATTGGGGTGGGGAGAGTTGGCCAGTGCTAGCTAAGCTGGTTGAGGACTGAGAGGAGAAAAAGAAAGCAATTTTCATGGTTTATGTGAACTGACCTGTACCAGCTTGTTCTTCACAATGTTCCAACACTTGGTACTGGTCTTATATTTCCTGTCACCAGCTGTCTCGGTTTACTGTCAGTGGTCTAGGTCTTGACAAAGAGCTGTTCATAATTCTAGCTCCTCCAGAATACTAAAGGCAGGCTGTGGGTCTGTGACGTCACATGCCTTCCTGTGATGCCACGTCACTTTCTGTCACATGTTTGCCGCTCGGCAGGCCTCTCGCTGTTGCCTGGGTCTGGAAAGGCTGCAAAAATACTGCCCTGTAATGAGAATTTTTGCAGCTCTGATTGGTTGCTGCACCATTAAAAAAAAAAATATATGACTTTTTCCTCCTACGAACAAGTGAGTCACTGTGGCTATGTGATGACATCTCAAAGGGCTAATTCAGTGTGAGGCGATGTCAAAGCTTGATGAGTGAGTGGGAGGTGGAGGATGGAGAATTCCAGCCCTTTCCCCAGCCCTACCCCTTCCTTTATTTCCCCCACCCTTACTCATCGCCTGCCAAAAGAAGCTTAATCTCTCAACACTGTTCCAGCTTGAAGGCCATTTACAGTTCAGCTGTCCATGCATGAGTAAATGCCACCAAGCCATTTTTACCAACTTTCAGCCACATACCTAATGATACTAATTGAAGATATTTCAATTGTCTTTTGCAGTTAAGTGGTTTCAAGCCAAAAAATGTCATGAAAAAAATGCATAGACAATGGACCAAGTTACAGCCAAATGACTTAAGTGGTAAACCAAGGGCTTTGCCATTAATGTCCATCCATCCATCCATCCATCCATCCATCCATCCATCCATCCATCCATCCATCTCCTTCATTTATAACTTTTGGTACTGGCCTTGCTTCCTCCCCAACAGGGAGACAGAAATGTAGCTGGCATCCTGTCTTGGTGTGTGTCCTTTGTAGCCTGTTAATTCTTCATCGTATATGTTCTATAGCAATAATTCAGTTGTTGCATGTCTGTGTAGCTTCTCAATTCCTCGCTGTATATATCTTAGCATGTGGTGAGTGCCCTCAAGTCACAGCTGACTCATGGGGACCCCTGGTGGGGTTTTCATGCACAAAACTAACAGAAGTGGTTTGCCATTGCCTGCCTCTGCAACTCTGGTCTTCTTTGGAGGTCTCTCATACAATTGCTAACCAAGGCTGACCCTGCTTAGCTTCTGAGGTTTGACAGGATGAGGCTCACCTGGGCTATCCAGGTCAGGGCATCTTATCATAGTATGAAGTTTTTATAAATTTGTAAATATATCATTGTGCAATTGTGCATTATAAGCATCCTCCTTTCTGATGTCTGTTATTAGTACCTCCTTTATCTGTTCAAACCAAAGACCTTGCCAGTAATATCCCTTTATCCCACCCTTCCTCCCTCCCTCTCAGCCAGCCAGCCAGCCAGCCCTCCCTCCTTCCCTCCTTCCCACCCACCAGCCACTCAGCCGGCCTACTTGCCATCCCTCCCTCCCTCCCTCCCTCCCTCCCACCTTTCCACCCACCCACCCACCCACCCATTCAGCCAGCCAACCAGCCTTCCCTCTGTCCCTCCATCCATCCATTCAGCCCTCCCTCCATACAGCCCCTCCCCCTCCCTCCTGCCAGCCAGCCAGCCGGCCAGCCAAACATCCCTCCCTCCCCATCCCTCCAGTCAGCCCTCCCTCCCTCCCTCCCTCCCTCCCGCCATCTTCATGTATACCCTGGCTTTCTCCCCCAACAGGCACGGAAAAGTGGCTGACAAGAAACAAAGCATCTTACATTAAAAGGGCATCTTGTTGGGGGAAGGTCCCCCAAGTAGTCATATCAAACGTCACACACACACACACTCAGTTGGTTTTCAACCATGTACATGGCAGAAGAGTTTGGGGTGGGTCTATGGCTCAGGGGTCTTCTTGGCATGCAGCAAGTCCCAGGTTCAATCCAGTAAAAAGGATCCAGGTTGGAGTGATGTGAAAGACCTCTGCTAGATATCCTGGAGATGCTGCCAGTCTAAGTAGACAAGACGGACCTTGATGGAGTGACACTGAGAGATCTCTGTCTTTTGGTGCTACACCTCTGAAGATGCCAGCCACAGCTGCTGGCGAAACGTCAGGAACTACAATGCCAAGACCATGGCTATACAGCCCGGAAAACCCACAACAACCAAGTATAAGGTAGCTTCACATGTTCTTGTTTTCAGGAGTGGGGCATCTTGAGGATGTCCCATCTGGGAAAGCCCTACTCCAATTGTGTCACATTTCATATTTTATGCGCTGGGCACAGTTTGTACCCAAATGGTACACTTTTCAACAATGTCCGTTTTCATTGCATACTTTTCAACATAAGCCAAAAGTATCTATGAAGGCCATTTGATACATTGTACCTCATATTGTTGCATAGAATTCAGTTTTAATTTGCATGCATATGCAAAAGGCCAACTGTAGCAATGGCTGGAAAATAGCTGCCTTATCAGACAGCCAAAACCACAACCACCTCTTCCTCCGCAAAGGAAACAGAACACTTCAAAATTCACATTGCCTGGAGGTCTGCCGTATCCATTCGTCCGTTAAGTTCCAGTTTCATGTGTCTAAAACAGGAGCCAGCCCACCTACAGCCTCACTTTGGGTGAAAGGAGTTTTGACCCTTGAGAGCTCATACCCTGGTAATCTAGTTGGTCTTTAAGGTGCTACCAGACCCGAATCGAGCCCCAGCTAAATTTGCCATATCCACTTCCCCAGCGCAGAGTTTGTACGAGCTTTTCATGCTCACTCGCATGTGCCCATATCCCACTGGGATTCATCCATTTTGCCTGCCACCCTTTGCCTGCAGCATTGAGACCTCCTAGGAAGTGTTATACTTTGACTCTTGTAAGCACAGATAGACATTAATCATTCAAGACTGCGGAGCGACGGATGACTGAGCATCGAGGACTTTCTGGGCTTTTGTTCTCGCAGCAGCCACCGATAATCTCTTGTGTGGCAGTAAGGACGTGTTGATTATTGGTGCTGTTGTCTGATTACAACAGACACTGTAATATACAGTTGCAGCTGGCGTCCTAAAGACAACAAAACCCTTTAATCAAGAGTAGAACAGACAAGATCTGCTAGAGCTCTGCATGTTTCCATGGTCTGATAGAGATTGCAGTCCCTAGATGGAGCCCCATTGTACACCTTAAGAATCTAGGGTGATACCTCTACTGACCTACCATACAATCTCAATGGCCAATTCACACATTCCGTAAAAAGAAACAGGGTTTGCCACCAAGCTACATTTTTAAAAGATAGCCGCTGCTAAACCTGTTCCTCCACAGACAGATTTTGCAGCATCCATTTGCTGCTTTTAATAAATACAATCACAGTGAAATCCTAAACGGAGTTACTCCAGTCAAAGTCCATTGATTTCAAAGGGCTTAGACTGAAGTAATTCTACTTAGGATTTCACTGTAAAACAAATAAATGATAAGCTTCACACTTTCTATATCTGTACCTGAAAATATGATGTGCAGGGAGCGCTTCAGAGAACATGTTTGCATTGCCCCAGTCCCCAAATGCACCTGAAATTATGTGCGGAGCAGAAAGAGGGAAAGCAATAATCCTATTAAATTTGTAATATGAAGATGGGATGAGAGTTTTTTTTAATACTGCTACGAGCATTCCCTTGAAAAATAAGAACAGCAAGTTTGCCTTTATTTCCCGATTACGAGTGTTTCCATGGCAATGTCCCAGTGTGGTACCAAGAATAGATATTGAGAAAGAAATATTAACTAGTTTCTTTGGAGTAATGAAAATGTAACGACAAGATCTACACAACAAAGTTAAAGAAATCATACTGGGCTGGGGACGGGGGGAGATACTCTCCATGAATGATTCACAAGATGAGGTTTTGAATGCATATGCTCCTCTGCAGGTTTTTGGACAACCCTATCAATTATTTTTACTCCCAAGGAAATCAGACCTGTGACCTAATCAATTCCAAGAGTGGGATTTTGCAACTATAAATGGAGGGGCGGCACCAGGGTTTCTGGCACCGGAGGCTGGGGGCAGCGCCAGATCTGTTGCTGCCCCTGTGCGTGCACACAGAGTGCACGCCCACACCCTGGACTGCGTGATGACATCACTGCATCTGATGTAATCACGCAGCATACAACTGCAAGCCGGCCCCATTGGTGCAGCGGGTGGCTGGGATGGCGTGTGGAGGCTGCCCGCTCAGACTGCCCCGTGCTGCCACCGTTGGCACGTGCTCCCAGCCGGGCATGATAGGTGGCTGGAGAAGTGCACGTCCTTTCAGCCCTCCTGCTCCATTGTTCCACATGCTGCCTAGACGCCTGCCGTGCCTGGCCCATGGCTGCTGTGCCTGGCCAGGGGGCATATGTTGGCAGCAGCATGGGGTGGGGGAGCTGGCAGGCTGCAGCAGCTGTGGGCCAGGGTCGGCAGGCATCCCTCCCTCCCGCTTAACCGCCAGCGCTGCTGCTGCCAGCTCCATGGCGCATGCCCCCACCCCCGGCGCCACCTCCAGCACCCCCTTCGGCTCCTCAACACTCGAGGCAGGGGCTGGACCTGCCTCAATGGGTGAGCCGGCCTAGTATAAATGTATGGAGCTATCTTATTAAGAGCGAGATTCACAGATCAGGTCTATTAAGGAAGGGTTTGGGGAACCTTCATATTCAGTGCAGCATACTTCCAGTGCTGGGGAAAACCAGGGGATCGAAAATAGTAATAAGGGCTGCATTTAATGAGTTCAAATTCCTGTTCAGTCATGAAGCAAACTGGATGAGCTTAGGGCAGTCTCTTTCTTTCTTGGCCTCCTCTACCTTGCAGGGATAAAGTAGAGAAGGAAGAACTATATACGCTGCCCTGGAAGGCCGAGATGAAAATTCATGACATAAATCTATGCTGCTCATTTTAAGTGTTTTGAAAGCCATTTTAAGGCTGTTTCCTGCGGTCCCAGAAAAGGTGCCGAAAAACAGAAACCAAACAACTTGCACCCATTTTGCAAATGGGGACATCTGGATTCCTGGGGAAAAGCCGCCAGTGTTCTGTGAGTGGGCCGTCCCTAGAAGGATGTACAGAAATGGCCCAAGATGTGGTCAAAGGTGATTTCAACTACTGTTCCTAGCTGCCTTAGATTTCTGCTTTCCTGAAGCACAAAATTTGAATCTATGGATTTGCTTACCTATCCATCACCTCCGCTTCTGTCTTTCCTTCCTGCTGACAAATTGAGCTTTTCCCCTGCTTTGATCCTCTTTGAAGAGTTCCTGTCTTTCAAAGTGACTTTACATTTCATTTGTCGAAGAGGTCCTACTTGTTAACTTCCTATAGGGAATGTTCCTCATGGCGGTTGGAAAGTACTCTTCTCGCACTTCGCTTTCATGACATCACAGGAGCTCAACTAATGATTGGTGAGAAAAGCTTGCAGAGAACTAGTCAAGAGCCAATATATCACCTACCTTAATATGTTCACTAACACATAGAGGGGCAGAGCAGAAACCCTGGGAATTGTACAGTCTTTGACAAGGGCCAGGGATTTATAATAGAAACATCACTCAATGTGCATCTCAGGGTTATTTGCGGGAAGTTGGGATCATTACATTGGTACGGCACTGAAATGAGCTTGCTGTATAAGTTTCCATATATTGGCAGAGAGAGAAATTGAATTTTCTTCATGAATTTCATCTAAAAGGCAGTAATGGCTCTGATAAAAGGGACAATATTTTTCAGAGGTTTTTGTGTGTGTGTGTGTGTGTCATCTATTCCTAATCTGATCTCTGGCCCTTTTGTGACATTTTGACTGAGGGCCAAGCTACAAGTGACGAATGACACTTGAACAGCAAGTGTATTTCTCCCTGTTCACTTGCCCTCCACTCAATCCACTTGCTGTTCAAGTGTCATTCGTCATGTGTAGCTTGGCCCCAAGTTCTTCCTTCTGCTTGACTCCTTTTTTGTTTCTTGCTCACATACAGGGCTCATTTCGAGAGGGAACATGCAGGAACACTGTTCCAGCAGTTCCCCAAAATGGTCACATGTCAGGTAGTCCCGCACACCTGACTCTCAGCCATTTTGGGCCCATTTCAGCCTGGATTGGGGCCGAAACAGCCTGGATCGGGCCTCTGATGGGTGGTGGATCACTCTCCTACTCAGCAGCGGCCCGATCCTGACCATTTTGGGCCCCTTTTCGGCCCTGAATGGCCAAGATTGGGTCCAAAACAGCCAGGATAGGTGATGTCAAGGGGTGTGGCATATGCTAATGAGGTATGCTAATGAATTATGTTAATGAGTTCCTCCAGCTCTTTTTCTACGAAATGACCCCTGCTCACACCTATTATGTATTTTTTATATTGTGCAGTTTCCTTTTGCCACTCTCTTTCTTGAACCCTCTTCATATCTCCTTCCCAAGTCCAGTTCTTGGTCCTTGCTTGCAGAGAGGAAGTTTGTGACAACCAGAGGAAGCGCTTTTTCAGTGGTGGCACCTCACTTTTGGAATGCCAGCTACTTCGAGCCTTATCTGGCACCTACCTTAGTATTAAGTGCCAAAGCAAACCCTTCCTTTTTAGCCGTGCCATTCACCTCCCTTCACATATTCATTGGGATACAAGGAAAATGTTTACCCTCCCTGCCATTTCTGCCTTCTTCCATTACTGTGTAGCAGAGAACATCTCCTGCCTTATGAGGCAGTTTGGTGTAGGGGTTAGAGCTGATAACAGAAAATGTTCCCACCCAAAAATTCACATCAGTCTAACAACAATAAATATCCTAAAGAAATTCATTAAAGTGCAATGTGCAAAAGTGAAAGTGACATACATATCTAGCTTAAACAGTTCAACAGTAGTTCATAAATAATTCATAAAGAGTTAATAAATATCCGAATATCATAAATATAATCAATAGTACATCATAGATATTAGACAAATGACTTCAGCGGTTATTAAAAGGCAGTTCCCTCTGCAAACACCATGTCATTACTGACCCATGGGGGGAAGTCAGATCAGGACATTTTCTTGGCAGACTTTTTGTTACGGGGTGGTTTGCCATTGCCTTCCCCATAGTAAAAGGTACAATCTGAATATGCACAGCTTGAACAACAGTAAATATGCGATCTTATGTGGTTCAAAGAGTCCGGCTCTATGGTCACTGCGGGGTTTCAGTGGGACGAAAGGTAAATATTTGTTGTGGAACCAATCCTTCTGTTTGTATTCTTCCAGATGTACGTTAACTCTCTGAGATGCCGTGGGTGCTGGCCTCACCCGACAGACAGCTAGCCCTGTCTGTTTCACACATTTAGTGCTTTTACATTGTATTAACATTTCACCGGATGCATCTGACACCTCCTTCACGACAGATAAACACTTCCCAGTTTATCCGTCATGAAGGTGGTTAAGAGCGGCCGGACTCTAATCTGGAGAACCGGGTTTGATTCCCCACTCCTCCGCTTGAAGCCAGCTGGGTGACCTTGGGTCAGTCACAGCTCTCTCAGAGCTCTCTCAGCCCCCCCCACCTCACAGGGTGATTGTTGTGAGGATAATAATAACACATTTTGTAAACTGCTCTGTGTGCGTGTTAAGTTGTCCTGAACAGTGGTATATAAATCAAATGTTGTGGCGGTTGTTATTCAGGTGCCCCTCTCCCACGTTTTTTTTTCCTCATGGCACTATCTCCTTTGCCCCTTCTCTTGCATCAGTCACCCACCATTCCCTTTGGTTCCAATTTTGTGCAATTTATTGCCTATTAGTACTATGCATGAGCTTCCTGTCCGTTAACTTTCCTACATGCATGGATTTCTCAATATTCAGCCTGCCCTGGGTATAACAACAACAACAACAACAATAATATTTGATTTATATACCACCCTTCAGGACAATTTAATGCCCACTCAGAGTGGTTTACAAAGTATGTTATTATTATCCCCACAACAATAACCACCCTGTGAAGTGGGTGGGGCTGAGAGAGCTCTGAGAGAGCTGTGGCTGACCCAAGGTCACCCCGCTGGCTTCAAGCAGAGGAGTGGGGAGTCAAACCCAGCTCTCCAGATTAGAGTCCTGCCGCTCTTAACCACTACACCAAACTGGCTCTCAGTTTGTGTGACGCTCTAATCCTGGCCAAATGGAACACTTCCCTACCCACATTAGGCCTATTCACAAGATACAGTGAACACACACACACATAGTGTGTATAGTATATGCTTGATTATTCTTTATATGAGCTTTCGGTATTTTTCATATTACAGTTGATGCATGAACAGGGCCGATTCCAGACAGCCCTCCCCATGCCGAAACGTCGCGCATCGTCACGCGGAAAATGTGAAATATCGCGTTTTCTTGCGAGAGTTTTGCGCGACATCGCGCAGCGTCATGCAAAACTTGTGTGAGAAAATGCGATATTTCGCATTTTCCGCGCGACGACGCGCGATGTTTCGGCATGGGGAGGGCTGTCTGGAATCGGCCCAGCTGCACATGTGATTGAAACTCCACATTCATCCAGGTACTACCTTTCAGTTTCATTTGTAAAGTGAACACATGCCAGCTCTTTCTTAGATGTATGCCATGTACGTGTAGGATGTACATGAGTCCACTGAAATATGTGAACAGGACTACAGAAATTTTTCTTCAAATGTGCTGTTAGCTTTGTCGCCTGAGAAGCTGGAATATTTGTGAAAGTTCCATACCCTCACACCACTCAGCCAATTGATGTCAAAAGGTTCATCAGCACACGTGCAGTACTATACTAGCACACCTGGTACACTGAAAAGACAGCTCTCTCGGCATGACTAATGTTGGCTTTTAGCATAAATTAACATATTCAACTCCCCCCCCTTCCCGTGTCTACTACCGTTGTATTTAGAAGGACTGCAACTGCCATACTTTCATGCAATCTAAAGAGCGCACTTTCTGCCTCCCAGTTCGGAGGAAAAGGGCAATGCTTTCTCAGAGTCCCTGCAGGAATTAACCTCAGTCGACAGAGTCAGACCGACGAGATAAAAAGCAAGGTTGAGTGAATTGTTCTAAAAAAAGCAGCGTACTGGAAGGTAGCTTGTTCCTCGGGTTCGCAGTCGGTACATTCTGTGTGGCATGTGGGGAATTGAGCAGGAGGCTGCAGGGATAAAAAAAGAAAACAGGAGTTAAAATTGGACTGGGGTGGAGGAGAGAGAATTTGTCCCCGTCTTTCACTGCAGGCTTTCAAGAAATCAATACTCATAACACTGCGCTGTGGCTAAGCACACACAAAAAAATTCTCATTCCAACTGCAACAGTGAGAATGTTGCGCTTAGTGCTGGAATGCACATCAAGAATTGGAGGATTTGGAGAGGTTTGCACTTAAAAAAAACCTCTTCAAATCTTGCAGAGAGAAAAGACGGCCACAAAGTATACAGATGAACTTTTCTTTCAATCCTGCCCTTCCTCCATGGATCTCAGGGTATGGTACATATCCCCCCTCCCATTTTTAACCTCACAACAACCCTTCAACGAAGGTAGGTAAGGCTGAAAGAAATTGACCGGATCATGGTCACCCAGTAAGCTATACAGAGTAGTCCAAGCGTTTGACGTGGCCTCTTATGCCATCTAGGCTACCCTCTTGCTGAACAGAGGCGATCTAGTGTTTCCTGGTGGATGACTGTTCAGTCTTTGCCTGAAGACAGCAGACCTCTACACATGGCCTCTCCTCTCATTCAGTCAGTGTGCAGAGAGGGAGAATGGGCATGTTGGGCCTGCCACTGGCTCCATGTGATTGCCAGCTTTTGGGCATGGCACCTACACATGGATCAAGTGTATGTGTGTAGGCAATAGAGCTGCCACCACTCAGTGATGTCCCAAACATGATGATGTCATGTCCAGGGAAAACCTGGAAGCGGTACCTCTAGGAATCACTGGAAACTCTGTGGTTTTACCAATGAGTTTCTAGAAATTATGGTTTTACCATAGATCTTTGGACAATTCCTGCCAGTTTTGACTGCTGCAATCACTCATGAATAGACATGGGCACAAACCACAAAAAAACACGAACCATGTGGTTCATGGGTTTCCATGAACCAGGAACCACGAACTCCCACAAACTGGGGCAAGTTCTTGAACCAGTTAGTGGTTTGTGGGGTTTAAATGCCCCTTTCTGGCTGCTTAGCAGCAGGGAAAGGGGCATTTGATCCTTTAAAGGGCCCTTTCCTGATGCTTGCAAATGGCAGGTCCCTTTTAAACTATCAGCTGGCAGGGGGGGAATCCTGCTGCCCGCCAGCTGATAGTTTAAAGAGGCCTGCCGCTTGCAAGCGGCAGGAAAAGTTTAAATGGCCATTTCCCCAGGGAAATGACCATTTAAACTGCCCTTTAATGAGAACCAAATGAACCAGTAGACCAGTTCGTGGAAGTTCGTGGAAATGAGCTTCCACGAACCACTGGTTCACGAACCATGAACCGGGCTGGTTCATGGGTTTTTTGGGTTCATATTCAGGTTTGTGCCCATCTCTACTCGTGATCAATCATTTGATTTATGAAGCTGCTGAAGACCTTTGCCGCTGCACTGTACTTGGGATAGTGGAGTTTGATTTCCTTGTGCCATGCAGCTGCTGTTTCAACTGTGCAATGCATGACATCATTCCAGGGTCATGGATGGGCAGGTCAGATAATTAAATGACGCAGGCTGTGTGCAAATGCATAGTTATGAAATAACATGGATAACATGGACCTAGATGAGCACACATGAACCTGTCTTCTATTGAACCAGACCATCAATACATCAAGGTTAGTCTTGTCTGCTCAGACTGGCAGTGGCTCTCCAGGGTCTCAGGCATAGGTCTTTCATATCACCTGTCACCCAATCTCCCGCTGGAGATACGGGCCCTGCAGGACCTGTTACACTCCCGCAGGGCCTGTAAAACAGGCATGTTCCACCGGGCCTTTGGCTGAGGACCAGCAGGTGTCCCCTCTCTTCCACCTGAGACCACCACTTTTTTTGGGACTGCCCTCATCCATGTGCTATGCCCATGTGTATGCCTATATATGAACTCCCGACTGTTTATTTAAGTAGCCTAGGACTTACGGCATCTGGACTATTTTAATGACTGTTTTAAGATTATTACTGATTTTATAGTTTTATGATTAATTTATTGAATTTTATTAATATTGTGAGCTGATTTGTGGGGAGGGTGGAGTATAAATCCAATAAAGAAAACAAACAAGCAAACAAACTAAACTGGAGATGTTGAGGATTGAACCTGAGACCTTGTACCTGCCAAGCAGATGCTCTACCACTGAGCCATGGCCCATCCCCAATTAACAGTACATGGTAAGACATCTTTAAAAACCACAAAGTTTATTTATAATCACTGATTGATCAACTGGTTTGCTCACTCTTTATCCAGATAGCGGCACACAGCATAACAGATACGTGTGTTTATGTGTGTGTTGGGGTGGGGGACTTAGACTCCCATAGGTTGTATGGGAACACTCCTCTGTAAAATGCCCCATTGTACTGTACTGGACAGTTTGGCTATGAAAGTAAGCTGCCAGTTGGGGAAAACTGCTCATTAACACACAAACTGCTTGGTGAAAAATTGGCTCTCTGTTTGCAATTGGCCAGTGGGGTGTGAAGAAGAAGAGGGGCCGCACCAAGGCAAAATGAAGATGAAGAGACAAACGGTGCAGAAGAGGAGTCTTTAACTACCAAATCATACAAAATGTAAAAATACATTTAATACATCATTTTGAAAACTAATAAAAATATTAATAAAACGCAGGATAATTTCACAAAGCATGTACCGAGTGCAATTCGCAATAAATACTTAAACAAATTAAACCAGCATTAACATACACTACATATTACTTAATCACAAGGAATTCTTCATTGAAATTTATTTTTAAATGAGCATAAAGATCCATACTAACCTTCCTGATTCTTCATAGTTCTGTTCCTGTATGTGCACCTTCTGGGCTTGCCCTGGCTTTTATCTATATAAGTGTCTGCCAGGAGTTAAGGCCAAGCTACACATGACGAATGACACTTGAACGGCAAGTGGATTGAGTGGAGGGCAAGTGAACAGGGAGAAATACACTTGCCGTTCAAGTGTCATTCGTCATGTGTAGCTTGGCCCATAGTCTCATTTAGTGGTGTATGAGCCAAACCAATTAGTGTTTGCACATCTCTAGCTACAACTAAGAGTGAATCCTAAGTAAAGTTACCATTGATTTCCATTGGCTTAGACTGGAGTAATTGCTTAAGATTTCACTGTAAATCAATGTGTTTTTTTCTTGGGGTCTTTCCCCCGCTTTGGTACAGCATTCTGTACAAAAAAAATGGTATTTCCACTTCAGAAACGACTTTAAGTAATTAAATCCTGGAAGAAATTTGGAAGAGGAGATTTTGGAAGTGTTTTTATTCAAGAGCCCCATGGCGCAGAGTGGTAAGCTGCAGTACTGCAGCCCAAGCTCTGCTCACGACCTGAGTTCGATCCTGGCGGAAGCTGGATTCAGGTAGCTGGCTCAAGGTTGACTCAGACTCCCATCCTTCCGAGGTTGGTAAAATGAGTGCTCAGTTTCCTGGGGGTAAAGTGTAGATGACTGGGGAAGGCAATGGCAAACCACCCCATAAAAAGTCTGCCAAGAAAACGTCATAGTGCGATGTCCCCCCATGGGTCAATAATGACTCGGTGCTTGCACAGGGGACTACCTTTACCTTACCTTTTATTCATAGACCATTTGAGCACTGAGACTTCACCAGCCATTGTTCATTCACTGTCGAGGATATGTCTGAGGGGTCTCAAATGAATGATGGAGGTGAATGCTCGTCTTACAATATTATCATACCCTGCAAGGTGGGGCAGCTGCTAAGGCCCGTGGCTTCTGGTGGGTCCCACTGCTGCTGACTCCCTATTCACACATCTTCTCTGACACCTGCACTCACACCCTTACACTGCCTGCTTGTGAGTGATTTGTCACCTCTGCTCCCAGCTGCATATATTGCTAAGTGCTGCTGGAGAAGGACATGTGGGTGGTGCACAAAGCATCAGCATTGCTGGTAGTGAAAGAGCAGTGGCACTCCTAGCTGGCAGAGTGGGCAATTGGGACTATAGGTGGAGAGCTTGCGAGGGGGCACAGGAAAGATGCACAGGCAGGTTGGGGCATGGGGGTTAGTGGGCAAGAAGAGGAGCCTAGTAGGATGCATGGGGGGGGGGGGTCCTCAGCATAGCCTAGGGCTCAGGGCTGGCACGCCCATTGAGGCCAGGTAGGCGGTGGCTTCAGGGTGCGGGGTGCCAGAGGGGGTGCCAGAGGAGGCGCAGGGAGCGGGAGCACGTGCCACGGAGCTGCAGCCTCCTAGCCCTCCTGACCTGTGCCACTTCCACCACCAGCACACGCCCCTGGCCTGGCGCAGCAGCCGCGGGCAGGCGTCTGCGGCGGCACAGGGCAACTGAGTAGGAGAGCTGGGAGGCCACCCACGTGCCATCCCAGCCACCTGCCGCAGCTGGTGCATGTGTGTGTGCATGCGGGCATGGGCGCCTAGCCCACCGGCTGGCCGCAGATGCCAAAAACCCTGGCGCCGCTGCTGCTAGGGCTCCCCAAAATCTGGAATCGCCCCTGATGTGGTCTATCGCCAACTAGAAATGTCTCCAACTTAAAAATGATCAGAAAGAAAAAAAAACCAGCCTCTTCCTAGCCCGGTACATTCCGGGTGATGGCAAAACTCTCATCCATTTGAGAGGTGATAACACTCCACAGAGCAGCCTCTTTGCAGCCTGGGAGCTTTCGTACACTGGGTTTTCGATGCAGCTCAGCTTCTCAACTGTTCTTTGGCTTTTCTCCTTCCTTACGTTGTTGTCTGTTTGTCACTTTTTTTTTGGCTTATCAGAGTTTTCAGCAGTTTTTCCAACTGCCTTTGTGGTGGTCTGAAATTCTTGGGGAAAACTTTTAAAACAACCCACAAAAACAGAAGAGCAACTGGCAAACAATACTCTCTGTAAGGATGGAGAAAAGCCAGCACAGTTTAGAAGCCAAGCTGCATCAAAAAACTGGTGCGGGAAAACCCCTGGTCACCCACTGCACTGACATTTTTCTGTTCAAATACATCTTGACTCTTCCTGCAGATACCACGGTGGCCAGTAAAATCGGCCTATAAACAGAACCAACAAAGGCCAACTTAAGCCAATGCTTAGAAATGTTTTTCCTGTTCTGCCAATATATTTTTTTCATATTTATGTATTTTGTAAATCCCTTTAGGATTTTTTAGAAACTGAGAATGAAATATTTAAAAATATGTTGAATATAGCAGGTAAAATTAGAGTTGCCAATTCTGGGCTGGGAGATTTCTGGAAATTTGGGAGGTATAGGCTGTGGAGGGCAGAGTGTGGGAAGAGAGGGACCTCAACGGGATATAATGCTATAGAGTCCACCTTCCAAAGCAGCTATTTTCACTAGGGGAACTGAATCCCTTTAGTCTGGGGATCAGTTGTAATTCTAGGAGATCACCAGACCCCCTTTGTATGTTGGCAACCATAAGAATGAAAGGAGGCATATTTAATTTCTAAGCCAATTTTCACCATGCACTGGCAAAGATATGGGAATCTAAGAATGAAAAGCAGATAAGGAAAAACATTTTATGGGACAAATGACCAGTAATAAGAGAATGAAGTCCTATGTTTTCCATACACTCACTTTTTCTTTTTGAATTTTTAATTTAAATATATACAGAACATCAGAAAAAAAAGAAAAATTACAATAATAACAATTATAACAACATTTGATTTATATACCTCCCTTCAGGACAACTTAATGCCACACTCAGAGAAGTTTACAAAGTGTATTATTATTATCCTCACAACAATCTCCCTGTGAGGTGGGTGGGGCTGAGAGAGCTCTGAGAAGCTGTGACTGAACCAAGGTCACCCAGTTGGCTTCAAGAGGTAGTTAGTCCCTTATCAAGCATCAAGTAATTTAATAGAAATTTAATATTATTTGGTATTGAGCTAAATCATAAATGGCCTGATATGATATCCAAACAAACACATTAATAATTTTAGTCAATAATTTAAAATAAAATTATACAACAGATGATAATATGATAAAATAATGATTGTAAAATAAGTAAATATTGCCTCCTTTCCCACCCATTTTCAATACATTATATGTAGCAGAAAAAGAAAGAAAATGTTTATATTTATCATTTCAGTATACTTTTGTGATTCTTTCCCAATTATTAGGTTAAATATAAGTAATAAGCTTCCATGCACTCACTTCTTGAAGCTGCCTTAGGTAAAAAGCTGATGGGGGGGGGGTGGAATTATGTGATTGAAGAATTCAAGAGATCTAGATAAAATAAACAGTGCAAAGAAGGGGGAGAGAAGGAACTGAATGGCAGAAAAAGAAAGAATCCATGGTTTCAAAACTGTGGACTGGAGTTTTCAAACGTTTCTTTATTTGAAAATGTCCTGATACTCAAATAAAGCTTGGATAAAAATAACTCTTGCTCAAGAATAACATCTATTGTAAAGTTTTTTTAAAACTTCTTTGGAGCAAAAAAAAAAAAATCGACAGAGTTATCTCTTGTAACCGTATGTAACCTTCCAGAACTCATCAGTGGGACAGAAAAGATTATAACTTAATTCACAGAAAATAATACTATTAATATTAACGCTAATGCTCTTAATAACAAATATGCCTATGAAGGGGTTGCATAAAAGAAAATGTAATTTAAGGGCAGGTTTTGCCCTGCACAGCTGTAGTAAAAATAGATAAGGCTTGCTACGCACGGTGAATTCAGTGCACACAGTCAGAGCTGAGATGGCTTTGCGAGATGCATCACAGCACAGACCAGGATAATTGCCCAATAATGCTTTTTACTGCCCATCAGTTGCCCATAAAGGTTACCTTACAGAACCAATAACCCGGTGACTGTAAAGGTGAGGGTCAAAACTAGACACGAAGGGCGATTTTTGAGTGCATCTCTCACGGTTTTCTAAGCTGTAAATAGCAACCACAGTCTGCCGCCCGCTTTCAAATGTGATTTCCGGGCTGTGGCATGGGGGACGTTTGAAAATCCTTTGGCCTATGCTGATTTTTGTGATCTCAGGGTCAAATTAGACATGCAGGTTCCCCAGACCTACGTAGCCACACAGCAGCTGGGGGGAATGGATGTTAAAAAATAAAGGAGTGACCCTTCTCCCAAGCTCGTAGATCCAGAGGAGTTAGCTGTGTTAGTCTAGTAGCAAAACAGAAAAGAGTCCAGTAGCACTTTTAAGACTAACCAACTTTATTGTAGCATAAGCTTTCGAGAACCACAGCTCTTTTCGTCAGATGCATCTGACGAAGAGAGCTGTGGTGCTACTGGACTCTACTATTTTAGTGGACTCTGCTTAAAGGTGCTACTGGACTCTTTACTATTCTCCGAAGCTGTTTCCTGTGTCAAAATAGAATTGGCGGGGGGGGTGTATTTCCCTATTTTCCCTGCTTCATGTGTACAGAATAGTCCACACGGAGCAGCAAAAACAGACATGTCCCCATCCCCACTTACTATTTTGGAAAATGCCTTGAGCGGGGAGGCAGGAGCCATTCCTCCTCCTGTGGTGGAGTTCTGAGGTTGTTTGGGCTTTCTTTATTTTTTAACAGCCATCTCCCACAGCTGCTGTGTGGCTGTGGGGAACCCATCTAGTTTGACTTTTAGGTTCTCCTCCCCACGGGAGCTGCTATTATCTCCTTTTATGCATCTGTATGCCCCCCCCCCAGATAATAATAATAATAATAACATTTGATTTATATACCGCTGTTTAGGACAACTTAATGCGCATCTCAGAGCGGTTTACAAAGTATGTCATTATTATCCCAGCAGCAAAACACCCTGTGAGGTGGGTGGGGCTGAGAGAGCTCCAGAGAGCTGTGACTAGCCCAAGGTCACCCAGCTGGCTTCAAGTGGAGGAGCGGGGAATCAAACCCGGCTCTCCAGATTAGAGTCCCACACTCTTAACCACTACAGCAAACTGGTTAAGACCCAAGAATTGTCATTATGGAGGGGGGAATTTCTTTTTCCAAACTTATCTTTTTAAGATATCGCCACAGATTCCTTTTATTTCCCACAACAACAACAACAACCACAACCACAACAAGACGGATTTCTCTTTGAAGAGAAATCAAAGCACCCTTTTATAATGTTGGCCCCTGCCGTTGTTTTATGTTACAAATCCCAGGGTGGTGCTCTAGCAGGAAGACAGGAAGGCTTGGGAAGACATTGCCTGCCTCTGAGCGTCTACAGAGTGAAATTCTGAAATTTGGCACACCCTCCCTTCCTGCCCCTCCTCTCTTCAAATTTCTGTTTGATCAAAACAGAACTGATCCAAATTCTGAAAAAGAGATGCTGAAACAGATGGTTGGATTTTAAGGAGAAATTTGGTAAAGAGGAGTTAAGAGTATGTCTTTTAACAACGTTAGACCCAAGGAGGAATTGAGATTTGCTGAAAAGGGTTAAAGCTCCCTTGCCTGCACTGTGGTCCCATCTACCCAAGGCATGAGATTGTCTGATGAAACGAGCTTTGACTTTCGAAAGCTCACACCGTGGAAATCTAGTTGGTCCCTAAGGTACTACTGGACCTGAATCTTGCATGGGATTTGTTCATTATCTCCGTTATCTCTAGGTTGATCTTCACTGTGACCAAGTGCAGTGTAGTTCAACGAGAGATCATTTCTCTGGGTCTCTTTTTGTAGTCCTAAAGTCACCAGGGTTGGTTCCCCAGGCAAATGCCCCAAGGTGTTCTACGGATCATCAGAGGTGCAGGAAGCAACGGGCATCGTCTCCTGGGTTTGTTAAGCCAGTTTGGTGTAGTGGTTAAGAGCAGCAGGACTCTAATCTGGAGAGCCAGGCTTGATTCCTCCGCTTGAAACCAGCTGGGTGACCTTGAGTCAGCTGCAGCTCTCTCAGCCCCACCTACCTTATAGGGTGATTGTTGAGGGGATAATAATGACATACTTTGTAAACGGCTCTGAGTTGACATTAAGTTGTCCTGAAGGCTGGTATATAAATTGATCATCATCGCTGTCGTCGTCGTCGTCATCTGCTTTGAAGGGGAATGGCATTGGTAGAAGCAATGGGTGTGCATGATTCCTTGAAGTGTCTCTAATAAGTGTTCAACTGTATTACCAGCCTACACATATGTGACAAGGTACCTTAAGGATGAGAGGGAGAATTTGCTCTACTGTTCTAACACAGACAAAGAAAGGAATAAACCCAGACAGCGGCTATTTTACAAAATCAGCAGCGTCACATGGTAAAGTTCTCCTGGATTGATTCAGCTATCCTCATTCAAGGAAAAAAAACATGTGATGGCTAAATGTTCAAGCTAGGCTTAGCATAGTGGTTAAGTGGTTGGGTTGTGAATCACCACTCTGCTGGTTCGACTCCCACTACTTCTGTGAGCTCAGCAAGTGGCCTTGGGCAAGCCACTCCCCTCAGCTCCAGCTCTCCAGCTGTATTGTGGGGATAATAAGGGGATAATAATAACACTTATTTTATCGCTCTGAGTGTGGCACTGATCAGTCCAGAAGGGTGGTGCATAAGCACACTGTTGTTGTTGTTGTTGTTGTTGTTGTTATTGTTATTGTCCTGTCTCTGCTCAGGAAGTGTTTTTTTTTTTAATACAGGAGTCTTTCAAAGTTATCTGCTCGTATTTAGCCTGAAGCAGTACAGACCAAGAAAAACTCCACCATCTGATTTCATAGATTGTGCAATTTGGGTCTCAGGCCAGGCAGCAGGTGGAAGTTTCACTGGAGAAGATCAATCCTGGAAGACTAGGGATGCTTCACAACCCTACCATTTTTTTTCCCATTGAAAACCTTTTTTTTTAAAAAAAACCTATTTTGGAATGATTTGTGCTTGCTGTCAGTATGTTTCAGGGCTCAGTAAAAAAAACTGGTTCAGACCTTTTGCGACTCTTCTGATTGTCTGAGAATTATCCATGCGAGTAATCCAGGAAGATGAAAGGAGCAGTGAGAAGAAGATGGAAGGGCACTGAAGCTGCAACAACAAAGAGAAACTAACCAGCATTGGGGAAAAAAGGTCTAGGAATACTAGTATCCCCTAATTTTGTATGTCATTAAGAAGTAGCTCTGTGGGGGAAGGCAGCATGGTAGAGCCTGACCTCGTTAGATCTTGGAAGTTAAGCAGGGTCAATACTTGGATGGGAGACCACCAAGGAAGACTCTGCAGAGGAAGGCAATGGCAAACCACCTCTGCTTCTCACTTACTTTGAAAGCCCCTTGATGGGGTCATCATAAATCAGTTGTAACTTGATGGCACTTTACATACATAAGAAGTAGCTCACATTTGTTGGCCAGGACAATGGGTCAGGCACAAGAAGAAAGCAGAATGATATAAATTACACCTAACATTTGTTTTGACAGCTCCAGGTGCTATTGCATGGTTGGATGAAGATTATAGCGACATTGTATTTACAGAAGGTTGGGCCCCACCAATTATTAAAAACACGGGATAAATAAAGAAATAATTAAGCTTGGGTGAATTTAATCTAGACGACAACCTTGGAGACTTCTGTAATTGGGAAAACATCTCTGGATTAATGGATGTTATGATAAATGGCCGCTTCATTGCATGAAAGGAAATTGGATTGATACCGCAGGGCTGGATTCCACTATGATGTCAATATCTTTGGGGTAAAGTATTTTCAGTGCAATCCTTTGCAGACTTACTTCAGTCTCAGTTTATTTAAATCAGTGGCCGGAAGACTGGAGTAACTCTGTTCAGGATTGTACTATTTCTCTGACAAATATTAATTCCCTGAACAATTTAGAAAAGATCCTCTCCTTGGGATGATTCGATGATTAGTAAGAGGAAAGAGGATGTACCCTCTCCAGTATACATATTAATAAGGAATTTTGATATATATATTTTAAAAAAACCTTTAAATATTTATAGGAAAATGTTTAGGAATTTCAGTTGATGATAAGGCCTGGATAAAGAGTAACGGTTTGATTAAACTTTTTCACTAAGTTTCTCCCTGAGGGAAGCCGAATATACATTGCTCTATTGCTCTTATCTTACTGTGGCCAGGATAAATTAAATTTTGAACATTAATAGATTCAAATGCTCTCAATATTAAAAAGACTTTTTCACTTTGAGTGTGGATACCGCTGTACTTAAACTTACACTTTCCAAGCATGGGATGTCATGTCTTAAACAACTGCCGTTTGTTTGAAGTCAGATAAATTGGGTTATTTTATGTTCTTTTTGGTTTATAGCTTGATTTCTCCTAACCAGGACTCAAGTGGGTTATCACCTCACTCTCCCCTTCTCTACCTTATTTTCTCAGCAACTTTGGGAGGTAGGCTAGGCTGAGAGATTGTCACAGGCCTAGAGTAACCTGGTGATATTCCATGGCAGAGTTGGGATGGATTGTATTATTTTCAGGGGTCATTTCGTAGAAAAAGAGCTGGAGGAACTCATTAGCATAACTCATTAGCATAACTCATTAGCATATGCCACACCCCCTGACATCACCTATTCTGGCTGTTTTGGACCCAATCCTGGCCATTCAGGGCTGAAATTGGGCCCAAAATGGTCAGGATCGGGCTGCTGATGAGCAGGAGAGTGATCCACCACCCATCCATCCAGGCTGTTTCGGCCCCAATCCAGGCCAAAATGGGCCAAAAATGGCCGAGAGTCAGGTGGGCGGGGCCACCTGACATGTGACCTCTTTGGGGACCTGCCGGAACTGCATTCCTGTGCGTTCCCCCTCGAAATGAGCCCTGATTATTATAGCACTGGGATAAATTTTTTCAGCGTGCCAGTATATCAGTTGTAATAAATCTTGAAAGAGCAACTAACATAGTATGAGCCTGGCACCAGAAGAAATTCCAAAGGCTTGTGACTAGCTCATCTAGAGTCTGCTAACACGGGCAAGTCGCCCAACCAAGGTTTACAGAGAAAACGGAACTAGATTTTCCGTTGAATTGGTATGAAAATTGACTCAATTTATTTTGTATCAGAACAGCTGTTGGACTAATGGAGGGGCCACGGTCCAGTGATCAAGCACATGATTTGCATGTAGAGAATCCTTAATTTACTCCATGGCATCACCAGTTAAAGCATTTTAAGTTAAGTGTCGGGAAGTTGTGCTTTGTGTGCCTGAAATCCTGGAGAGCTGCTTCCTGACAGAGTAAACAGTATTGAGCTAGATGGACCAGTGGCCTGATTGTATATAAGGCAGCTTCATGTGATTATATAAAAAGAGAGGGAACAATTCAATATTAAAAGGATAAAACACTTGTAGTATTGATGTTGTTTTGAGGACCGTTCTAAAAGCTCCACTTCTGCAGAAGGTAACACCAGACTCTTCCACACTTGAACTTGCCTCACCTTCCCACTGTATCCCAAGTTGTTATTTTTGGCCCCGAACTTGAAGTTGGAGAATATTCAAGCTCACTCCAGCTTGTGCATCAGCTTGCGATGTAAAATAAATCCCTACATGCATAGGTTTAACTCAAATCAGGGATGTTTCGTGCAGATCCTTTTGTGCTGCAGGATGGAACTACAGGTGCAAAACATGTTGGATCTTGCCTCCCATTTGAAAAGAAACTTATTTTTATTGTAGTTCTACTTTCTAGTTTTCCTATTTTCTGTTTGGCTCTCTATTGTTTTCTACCTTTATATGCTTTGTTATTTTTTTTATGACATGGGGTGTCATTATGCCCCCAGTTGAGTTTGTTTCCATATACCAAGTGTCCAGTTGTGGAAATGTGCATGAACCAGAAATGTGCATGAACCAGAAAAAAAAACGAACCATACTGTTCATGGTTCATCAAATTTCATGAACCACGAACTTTCACAAACCTGCCCCTGGTTCATGAACCGGTCCATATGGTTCGTGAAAACGTCACACCCAGGTCAGAAAATATCACTTCTGGGCCAGCAGAAGGTCACTTGCGGGTCAGCAGAAGGTCTGCAGGAAGTCCATCTCCTGTTGCCTAGGAAACTGATTGATTGGCACGAGACTGTCTGCAGTCATGAACCAAAAAATTGAACCAAACGAACCAGCCTAAAGTTCGTGGAGGTTTGTCAGAAATGGGATCTGATGAACTGCGGTTAGCGAACCATGAACCAGCCTGGTTTGTGCTTAATTTTGGTTCGTATTTCGATTCATGCCCATGTGAGACCCAGTTTGGTGTATTGGTTAAGAGTGGCAGGACTCTAATCTGGAGAGCCAGGTTTGATTCCTCACTCCTCTGCTTGAAGCCAACTGGGCGAACTTGGGTCAGTCACAGCTCTCTCAGAGCTATCTGAACCCCACCCACCTCAGAGGGTGATTATTGTGAGGATAATAATAACACCCTTTGTAAACTGCTCTGAGTGGGCATTAAGTTGTCCTGAAGGGTGGTATATAAACTTATGTGATAGCATCATCTTTGTGAGTATTGGATAATTGTGCCTTTATTAAGTTAACAGCTCAGAATGGTTGGTTGGGATACTCTAAACAGTGATTACTCAGAGACAATCCATTGATGCTTCTTTCAAGTATTTATGGAATTTGGAAACAGTCACACCTCTCTGTTGAAAAAACCTGGAGAGTGTGTGTCTGTGTATGAGAACAAAGAAGAAAAACAAAGTTAAGCAAGTCATGTTAATCAATGCCAGGTATTTGATACCTAAAAAGAAAGGGTTGGTTAGAGGAGGAAAAAAGGAGATGGAGAATGAGAAGCAGACTAAAAATAGCCCTTTAAAAAAGTGTAAGTAAAATTTCTAATATATTGTGATTCTGTGAATTTGGAGTTTTGGAAAAAAGAACCAGGTTAATGACAAAACAGGGCTCCTTTAACAATAAAGATTCCCCCCCAAAAGGGAAAAATGTACAGGTTTCTCTATTTCTAGTGCTAGCAACTCTGTATTATTTGTTAAGGCAATTCACACAATGGCATCTCTGGACTGGGGTTTTGTGCACCTAACAAAGCCTCCATTTGAAATCAGAGTCGCATAATGCCTTCCCACCAATGAAACACAATGCTCGTGGCTTCTGTTAATGAACAGGACAGAGCTGTTCTCCATTTTGTTCACATGCCACCTCATGCTACACATCTGTCTAAGAAGCTGTGGGAGTTTTCCATGAAACATCCCCCCAACAGCTTTCCAGAGAGTCAAAAGTCTTTTGTTCCCGTTCGCAGCAGACTGACTTAATAATTAATAGTTAGCACTTGTACAAACATTAGCTAATTAATCCTCACAACAGGGTTTAGCATCTCTGTTAATGGAGGCTGGGACTTAGGGACCCAACGAGACGTATTATTGTTATCATTGACACATTTCAACTGTGGCAGATCCTAAAGGCCTCAAACAGGTTCGCTCCCACAGGGTCACAAGATGGCTGCTTCATGCATTACTTGTTTCCGACATGAAGACAATTTATTTTAAACATTCTTCTCTTGCTTTCCCCTACAGCTTAAGGCAGCTTTAAAAGAAAAGTCAAACCTGTACAAGCATTACTTGTACAGAGAGCCAGTTTGGTGTAGTGGTTAAGAGCGGCAGGACTCTAATCTGGAGAGCCGGGTTTGATTCTCCACTCCTCTGCTTGAAGCCAGCTGGGTGACCTTGGGCTAGTCACAGCTCTCTGGTGCTCTCTCAGCCCCACCCACCTCACAGGGTGTTTTGTTGCGGGAATAATAGTAACATACTTTGTAAACCACTCTGAGTGGGTATTAAGTTGTCCTGAAGGGTGGTATATAAATCGATTATTATTATTATTATTATTATTATTACTACTACTACTACTACTACTACTACTACTACTACTACTACTACTACTACTACTACTACTTTAGAAAGACATCAGTTGTAAAAGAGTTGTGGTAAATCAGTAGTCACTGAGACAGGAAAAAGTTGAACCACTGACAAAAACAGCTCAGGCCTCAGTCCAGCAAGTTTTAATTAAAAAAAAATATATTGTGAAATAGTTAAAAGATAAGAGCAAAAGAGGGAAAGTAAAACATTACACAAAATGCAACTACAGGGAGCCAACAGTGGCCTATATCAATCTACAGAGTCAACAAAAAAAACAGTAAAAAGCATAAGTCCATTACAGTTTTTCACCTACAGCACTTCTTCCTTTAGTATCAATCAACTTGTCATCTAATATCTTTTTTCTGTATCTAATCTTCTTAATATCCCAAATCCTTGGTCTTAAAAATCACACCCCGAAATCATTAATTCATTTTTCTTCATCTCTCGTAGATAGTCCATAAAGGGTTTCCAATTTGCAATGAATATAGAGAGTGTTTTGTCTCTAATTCTGTTAAGTTTGGCCATCTCAGGGCCAAGCTACACATGACGAATGACACTTGAACGGCAAGTGGATTGAGTGGAGGGCAAGTGAACAGGGAGAAATACACTTGCTGTTCAAGTGTCATTCGTCATGTGTAGCTTGGCCCTCAGCTAAGTCCATCATCTTTCCCGTCCAATCTTCCAATGAAGATAGATCCTTGCACTTCCACTGTTGAGCATATAAAAACCACCTCAGTCCAATGACTTTGACAAGAACTTTAGTTTCAGGTATATAGCCAGCAAGATCTGAGCCCAGTGGCACCTTAAAGATCAACAAGATTTCCAAGGTGCAGGCTTTCAAGAGTCAGAGCTCTGTTCTTTAGATCAAAGAAGGGTCTTTTGACTGGCAAAAGTTTATAAGACCATGTGTTAGGGCAAATTTATAACATTTTGCTTCAATATGACACAGAAGTAGAACAAGTTAAAATGTGTATGTCAAAATGGATTCAGAATTTTGAAGAAGTGATAACATTCCAAAAGTGGGAAAATTTATGGATGAAGGGTATAAAATTTACTGCAAAGCAAACACTAAGAGAAAACTGGAGGAGGGCTCTCTGCAAGCAGCATAGTTAAGAGAAATTCTCTTAATTCCTCTTTCTCAGTTTCTCCCCGAGATCCAACAATCTCTTTCTTTTCCTCTTTTGGAAAATTTGGAGTCTGTTTCAAATCAATCCTTTTGATCAAAAGAGAGGAGGGGCAGGGAGAGGCAATTCTACAACATTTCAGATTTTTACTCTGCAGATGCTCAGATGTAGGCAATGTCTTTCTCAATCCTCTTGCCCTCCTGGGGTGTGTCTCGGGTAACATCCAAAAAAAAATAAAATAAAACCCCTGCAAAGGCTGAAGTGGCAAAATGGCTCATAGAGCACCATCTAATGGAGTAAAGAAAAAGTTCCAAAGAGAAATTAAGAAGAAATTCCTCTTTTCAAGAGAGAAAAGGCGAATAAGAAGACTCAATAGCTATATCTTAAAAAAGCAAATTTTGAAAAAGAAATTCTGTTCACCATAACAATGCTGCAGATGGCAGACTGCAAATATGATTTGGTACAGAACTGAATATGGTTTTGTAAAAAGGAAAACAAAATCTTTAAGGTATATTGGAGGGGTAGGTGGGCTTCTAGAACAAACAGTATGTGAAGGGAATGGCAGAGGATAATTTTTATGGTATAGAAGGGGTTCTTAGAGATGCTTCACCAAAAGGGAAATGATAGAGGGCTGTCAGTAATCCAAGTGCAAACCGTGTATAAATTCATGCTATTGAACTAAACTGTTGCACCCTGTCTATTTTTATTACTTATTATCAGACACTGTCTGTGCTCCTTCCTAATAAAGGACTCGCAACAACCAGTGTGTGGGCTGTGGAAATTTTACAGATTATTAATCCACATGTCAATTATCAGTAGTGTATATTGCCCAGATGATCCTCATCTCGAAGCTAAGCAGGGTCGGCCTTGGTCAGTAATTGGATGGGAGACCTCCAACAAAGACCAAGGTTGCAGAAGCAGGCAACAGCAAACCACCTCTGTCAATCTCTTGCCATGAAAACCCCACCAGGGGTCGCTATAAGCCAACTATGACTTGAGGGCATGATTTTATTTTTCCATTTCATATTTTCGTTATGCAAATGTGCTTTCTTATACTGACTCCTAAATGATCTCCTACTTTGAATGTAGGCACGGTTTGGCTCTTTAATTATATAAGGTTTCTGATCCCTGTCCTCGAGGCCTTTCAGGCTGCTGTCACCTGGCAGTTCTCCCTCCAGCACGGTTCAGACAAGTGGCAGTGCCAAAGACGCCACGAGAACAGCGGTGTGGTAGCATAGCCTTTTCAAATTGTCGCTTCACCCCACTCATCAATCATACTGACTGTGGCGACTTAAAATTCTCCATGATCTTGCTGTTCTCTGACATTTTTATGTGATAAAGGAGACGGTGATTCACTGCATGCCGACATCTCTGGGATGACTTGTATGTGTCTGGCAATGGAAGGAGAGTGACTCTTTCAAAAATTCCCTCTTATCTCTAAAGATGGCACAATGCCTCCCTCTCTAGTGCTGCGATTGGCTCTTTTCTTCACTGCTATAACCATCTCCTCCTCCCCAGGCCCTTTTCTTCTCCACTGTTGAAAGGAGGGTGATAATACATCTGGGTAAATTTATTAAACAAACTGAAGTTGCCTATTGTCTGACATGAAGAAAGGGAGAGTTTTCAGAGAGTGGCACAGAGGCCGGTATTATCTTTTCTCTCCGAGTCCCTGTGATTCTCTCATCTGTAAAGGAGAGCTGCAACCAGCAGGGAAAAGGTGTGTATTCCACGTATCTCATCAATCCTCCTTTTTTGGCCTCGCTTTGAAACCAAGTAACCGAATTCCCTTTTGTCTCCTTTGCGCTCAGGTTAGTCCTCCAGCACTGCCCTTTCGAAGTAACCGGACTCCTCCCCTGAGTTCAGGAACATCAGTCATTCCTTTTCATTCTTTATCGAGCTGCCTGACACGGCTGTGTCCCAAACACAGCAGGCCTTTACAAAATTATAATCCTATTTGAAAGCAATACTTATCAAAAGCAGTCTACAATGACTTACAGTTTATAATCCCCTGGATTCTATAAAAATAGCTGAGGCATTAGACACCGAGAGCGGCTTAAATTGTTCCAGAATTTAACACTGCAATCTGTCAAGGGCGCTTTTTTTTTTTCTGGATAGGGAATCAAACTCTTATGTACAGATTTGCCCTGCTTTGTGTGATTCGGTTGGCTCTGAAGCCACTAGACTCAGAGCTGCTGTTTTTTAAATTGTTTCTGTCGGGGGCAAAGTCCGTGTTGCGTACAAATTGCCGTACCAAACCTTAACGGTATTTTTTTTAAGTGAAAAGCAGTGTTAAGAGAATGAGTTATTGAATGAGTGGCACAGGGTGTCTAGCCATTTTCCTGCTCAAAATCACACACCCCTCCATTTGTTATTCACGTGGACAGGGGCATATGTACCATGATAAACATGCAACTAGAATTGGGGTGGGGGAGTAGCTACAGTGATTTTTGAAGGGAATCGTGGTGGGAGAAAGGGTTGACACTCTGTCCCTCTCTGTTATTTCTCTATTCAAAATGGCAGCCTCTGGAGGTCTTAGATGGACTTGGGGCTTCATTATACCCATTTCCATGTAGCAAAATCGGTCCTAAAAATATAGACAGACGTACATGAGTCAGTAGTGTGATGTGGTAGCTAAAAAGGCAAATGCAGTTTTGAGCTCTATCAACAGAAGCATAGTGTCCAGATCACGAGAAGTGATGGTATTGCTCTACTCTGGTTAGACCTCACCTAGAGTATTATGTTCAGTTTTGGGGACCATGATTTCAGAAGGACATAGACAAGCTGGAGCATGTCCAGAGGAGGGCAACCAAGATGGTGAGGGGTCTGGAGACCAAGTCCTATGAGGAAAGGTTGAAGGAGCTCGATATGTTTAGCCTGGAGAGGAGACAACAGAGCAGTGATATGATAACCATCTTCAAGTACTTGAAGGGCTGTGGCATAGAGGATGGAGCAGAGTTGTTTTCTGTTGCCCCAGAAGGTCAGACCAGAACCAATGGCTTGAAATTAAATCAAAATAATTTTCAGCTAAGCATTAGGAAGAACTTCCTGACAGAGCGGTCCCTCAGTGGAACAGGCTTCCTTGGCAGGTGGTGGGCTCTCCTTCTTTGGAGGTTTTTAAGCAGAGGCTAGATGGCCACCTGACAGCAATGCTGATTCTGGGCCAAGCTACACATGACGAATGACACTTGAATGGCAAGTGGATTGAGTGGAGGGCAAGTGAACAGGGAGAAATACACTTGCTGTTCAAGTGTCATTCGTCATGTGTAGCTTGGCCCTCTGTGAACCTAGGTAGATCATGAGAGGGAGGGCAGGAAGTGTTACCACAGTGCTTAGTTCTGGTGGCCCCTTATATGCCCAGGGTAAGGCTGATTACCACCTTGAGGTCACAGAATCACAGAGCTGGAAGGGTCCATACAAACCTTCTAGACCAACCCCCTGTCCAATGTAGGATGAGCCTAAAGCATCCCTGACAAATATTCATCCAGCCTCTTCTTGAAAACTGCCAGTGAAGGGAGCTCACCACCTCCCTAGGCAGCTGATTCCACCTTTGAACTACTCTGACCATGAAAAAGTTTTTCCTAATATCCAGCCATGATGAAACGCCATTGACCACCACTCTTTGGGTGCAGTCCTCTAACCAGTTCCCTATCCACCAAACTGTCCTATAGTCCAGTCTGCAGTCATCCAGTTTACCCATTAGAATGTCATGGGGGACCTTATCAAAAGCTTTACTGAAATCCAGGTAAATCACGTTGACGGAGTTCCCACGATTAGACATGGGCACAAACCACATTACAAACCAAAAAAACCCCTACGAACTGCCTGATCATCTGTTTGCAATCTGGCGGTTTGTGAGGGTCCATGGCCAATGAACCAGCATTCGTTGGAAGCACGGTTCATTGCGTTCGCCTGCAGTTCGTGAAGCCAGTCAGGAACCATCAATCAATTCCCTTGGAAACGGAGCTGGGGAATGCCTGAACTCTGTCTGCACTCCTTCTGTTGCCCTGGAAACCCGAACCGAAGCCCAGCTTACCTTGATCAGCAGGTCTCCCTTCCAACCATGGAGCTGCAAATTGGTTACAATTGGTTACATGGGAGAAGACACCCAGGGGGAGGGGGGAAGGGGGGTGTTCTGTAGCCATGGGCACTCCAATCTCATCCCTGCAAACCCTGATAGGCAGTTCTGACGGCCAACCATCACGGGACCAACATCAACTGGTGGCTCTGTATTGAGCGGAAGTTTCCTGGGGCCTCGGACTGGAGAGGGTATAACTCCCAAGATCCCTATTGCAATCTAGACCAAACTTGGATGCTGACTGGAGGAGAGCCTGCTAAACACTCCCTGTGAATATGGGCTCTCTAAGTGCAACGGGGGCCATTCCGACTCCTACAAACCACAAACTGCGAACCAGTTCGGTAATGGGAAATGTTCGTTATGGTTCATTTTGCGGTGGCACTGAACCACAAACTGCAGGTTCGTTAAATTTTTCTGGTTTGTGCCCATGTCTACCCACGATCCAGTAAGCTCTTCTCTCAATCAAAGAAGGAAACTGGGTTGGTCTGACAAGATCTGTTGGGTCAGGTAGCAAGTTTCCACAGGCTAGTTTGGCTAGGGATCCTGGCAATGTGTGTGTGTGTGTGTAGGGGGGAAGTAGTTGTGAATTTCCTGCATTGTGCACGGGTTGGACTAGATGAACCTGGAGGTCCCTTCCAACCCTATGATTCTATGTAACATTTCAGGAATGGCCCAAGTGGCTGTACAGTGCTGTTGTTCCTTGCCCTTCCAAACATGCCTGCATTTTATTGTGCAGGTTTGAGGGGATTAACAGTGCAATTTCTAAAATGTTTTCCTGGGAGTAAGCTCCACTCAATAGGCCTGTGTAGGGATCTGATTAGACCTCTTTAGGATTGTTGTCTAAAACCTTAGTTCAGCAGGGCTTTAGTATGGAGAATGCTGCCCTTTCCCAGCAGCTGCCTGCAGCTTAAGCTGGGGGCCGAAGTTTGGCCCCCCTCAGAAGGAGGATGGGACAGACAGGTTCCTGGTTACCCGGGTTCCTGACTTGGGGGTGGAGACAAGAGCCCTAGGAGGCGTCTCTGCCGTGGGGCTTCAGTCTCTCCATGTGATTGGCCCGCCCACCTCACCCTGTTTCAGTACAGGATTAGCCGGCTGCTGTTCCAGAGCCAGGTAGGAATTTTTTCCCATTCCCCATATTGGCTGAAGGGGTTGGGTTTTTCGCCTACTTTGTTCGAGGCATTTGTAGGGTGGTGCTTAGTAGATGTCACTAGCAGGAGAAATTGGGGAGTAGGGAGTGGGCTGGTGAGCACCCCTTTGGCAATTCCCCAATGGTGGGGAAAGGGGTCTGTCAGGAAGGAGGGCATGCTTCATGGCTGCCACCACCTGTCCAGACCATCTCCAGGGAACCCCAGGTGCAAGTCCTTCCCTCATGCTGTATGGCCGAGGCTTTAGGTGCTTGATGCGGGGGGGGGGGGGGCTTTGCCTAGTCAGCCAGGTCGAGGTCATTCAATGAATGGCTCAAGCCCGGGGCAGTGGGGCTCGCCCATGCAGGTCAAGGCGGAGGTCCAGGTGTGACCCCGTGGCTTGACCTGTACCGCCAGTTTGCCTTGCCACAGTTTTAGTGTTGATGTTGTGTTTAATAAAGCAGCCCTTAGTTCCGACTACTGTGTCTGTCTCATTATTCTGACTGTGGGGGCAAATGATAATTGTGATGGACAGCTATCAGTCAGTGGCCAGGATATCAACCACAGACCTTTTTTAAAAAAATATTTTTATGTTTTTTGAGATTGAGGGGGCATTACATGTATGCACACATAAATAATATTTGTACCATTTTTTAAAAAGGCCTTCTATGGAAGAGGATGCTAGGTTGACAGATCTTTTTGAAGTGGAAGGCAACACACAACAAATGTATGACTTCACCAAGTTGAACAGATATATGAAGCCACCTCAAAGCAAGACAAACCATCTAACTCATTGCTGTCTACTCTGATTGCCAGCAAAGATGGATCTTTTCCAATACCAGCTCCCTGAAACCGAATAACTGGAGATGATAGGTCCGCCTGACTCAGGGAATTTGTGCAGGTAAAGCACTTGCTTTCAATGGACTGAAAAAGGAGAAAAGATGGTTTGCCTCCTTCTATTTTTGTTTTACTTTTAATGGCTTCTGCAGTGTTTTACATTGCCATGTTTTTTATGGACCTGTCTTCTTGTCTTCTGTGGTTTTATGTCTTACATTTTATATTTTTAAATATATTTTCTTTCTAAACAATTCCAACTTCAAATAAATCATTTAACAATTTACAGTGCAATCCTAAACAGAATCAAAAAGAGTCCAGTAGCACCTTTAAGACTAACCAATTTTATTGTAGCATAAGCTTTCGAGAATCAAGTTCTCTTCGTCAGATTCCTGATACAGAGACTGTATCAGGCATCTGGTGAGTCTCTGTACCAGGCATCTGACGAAGAGAACTTGATTCTCGAAAGCTTATGCTACAATAAAATTGGTTAGTCTTAAAGGTGCTACTGGACTCTTTTTGATTTTGCTACCACAGACTAACACGGTTAACTCCTCTGCATCTAATCCTAAACAGAATTACTCCAGTCTCTGGGTCTATGGGCATTTAGGATTGCACTGTCAATCTCTAATGTGGAACAGGGATTGGTGATTGTTATGCAGAAAGGACAGGGTTGGATAGTTGGGGTCAAAGGAGGGAGACAAAACTGAATACAGAGCAAGGTACTTTTAGAGTAAGGGAGATTATAGAAGTGTGGGATCGTGTGTGCAAGAACAGCCAAGGAGGTGGACTATAACATTTGTGAGGTCTTTTAAATATTTGGCTTGTCTGTTTCATCTGTTTTATATTATTTTGTTTAGGGCTTTCTGAATGTTTGACCATTTTGGATCAAGAAGGCAAAAGCTACTCCTTGAGGGATCCCATAATGTGAGCCAGTTTGGTGCAGTAGTTAAGAGCAGCAGGACTCTAATCTGGAGAGCCAGGTTTGATTCCCCACTCCTTTGCTTGAAGCCAGCTGGGTGACCTTGGGTCAGTCACAGCTCTCTCAGAGCTCTCTCAGCCACACCCACCTCACAGAGGATAATCGTGGGGATAATAATAACATACTTTGTAAATTTCTCTGAGTGGGTATTAAGTCGTCCTGAAGAGCGACAAATAAATTGAATGTTGTTGTTATTATTACTATTATTTCTTGAATAACACTTTCCCTCACATAATGCTTTCTGCACCTGTTTGCAGTTCTCATTCCCCAGGTCTGTGGCTGCTTCAACTTTATTTCTCCATGACCAGAGTAAGGGCCTTTTTCTACTTCACTGCACAATCCAAGCCAATCAGGGATCACATAATGAATATGACGTCACATGTAATGAGGCCAGTTAGGACTGATTTCATGATGAACTCACTGAAGGTCAATCAGATGAAGGCAATACTTCCTGGAGCAGAACAGCTCATATTCTGATTGGGTGAACTCTTTACCCCACCTCCTTTTGGAACACCCCTTGAAAAATCACTGAATGGAATTAACATTTTGCTGTTGAAATTGGGGAGACGGTGAAAAATACCTGCATTTGGGCTCAGACCTGATTTTGATGATGTGTGAATTGCTTTCTGTGCGCTGCTCAGGGCTACCTTGGTTGGCCATGAAGCACACAGTCAACAAAATAAATATATTTGGCTGTGTAAAATGGCTACTAGCAATTGTAAGGCAAGCCATGCAAGGGAGTGCTTTTTCATTGAAGCAATGTCTGCTGGCAAAAACACACCAGTCAACACAGGTTCTTATCATTTTGCTCTCTGGACCCAATGGAAATGGCAGAAACAAATAGTCACAGGATGGAAAGTTTGCAGTCTCCACCTTCAGACGGTGTCTACATTGCCTAGCCCCCGGCTGTCTTGCTGACATGAATATCCGAGACATATTGGAAAGATATTTTTCCCTTTCTTGGAGTTAAACAGAGATGAGTAACGCAGGCTGTAAAAATAGCCCATGCATCCAAGTACCATCTGCACAAATAATATTGTTAGAACCATCACGTCTTGGCTTGGCTTCGCCTCCTTTCAAAACAGTCATTGTTTCAGCAATTGGAGTTCACGGTTAACAATAATTACGGGCAATGTTCTTGCACAGTACAGGGGCAAGGCAGCCAGCAGAAGTCCAGCCGTTCTGGCAACAGTGCCACGTGGCAAGTCCCGGGAGAGGGACAATGCCATTCCGGAGCATGCAACAGCATATGTGGACACTGCTGTTGGAGAGAAGCAATATTCCAGAACCTGTGAGTGACGATCTTACTATCTTCTGTGTAGTGCTCTAGAGTCACCATTACCACCACACTTGGGATACAGCTCTGCTCCCATTCCATCCCATCTTTTCCCAGTGGGATCTACCAACCACTGATGCTTCTGCCAGGGAGGAGCATTAACTGAGGGCCAAGCTACACATGACGAATGACACTTGAACGGCAAGTGGATTGAGTGGAGGGCAAGTGAACAGGGAGAAATACACTTGCCGTTCAAGTGTCATTTGTCACTTGTAGCTTGGCCCTCAGCTGTCCTGATTACAGACTCACACGGTCAGCAGGCAGAGGAAAGTTCTCAATTTGTCAGAGCAGGACAAATCACAGTTCCAAGGGTCAGGGCTCAGGTTAGACAACACTCACAGCTTTTGAGTCCAAAGGGGGGTATTCTAGAATCAAGTCCACTATAACAGGCCGAGGTCAGAGATGAGGGAATCAGTTCCAAACAAAAGCAGCAAGGTCAGTAGTAAGCGGACATGTTGATTCCACACAGCCACTCCCTTCTCTGCTGCTTTTAATCCTCATGTTTCTTAGCCACTTGTGCTGCATCATGCGTGTGTCAACTGTCTCACAGCCTTGCTGCAAGTGACATTTTACACGTGAAGGATAAAGGATCATTTTCGCAAGTCTTTCTGGGAACTGAAGTTCCTCTCCCCCACCCCTTTTCCTTCTGTTCCTTCCCCTCGCTGCCTGGAGACAGAGGAAGCCTGCGGCAACATCAGCTTTTGCAAATCGTTTCTCCAGTCACAAGCCTGCTCTCAATGATCTTTGGGGCAGGCAGCTGCAACTTTCTCAGCTTTCTCCGGAGCATTCCCCCCCCCCCCCAGCAAGACGATTTGCAAAAGCTGATGTTGCCGTAGGCTCTCTCTGTCTCTTCAGGCAGCGAGGGGACGGAACAGAAGGAAAAGGGGTGGGGGAGAGGAACTTCAGTTCCCAGAAAGACTTGCGAAAATGATCCTTTATCCTTCACGTGTAAAATGTCACTCATAGCAAGGCTCTCAGTCCTGCTCCTGCAAGCACTCATCATCACTGTTGACGCTGGGCTGGTGCTGTGCTGCTAGCCTAGCATGACGTCTTCTGGTTTGGAGGGTTCTCCTTGCTCTCCTGTGATGGCACTCCTGAGGCTCTGGTGATGAGGGGGGATTGCTGGCCTGCACCTGGCTCTCTGTTGCTGGCCCAGGGCTGGGGAGCTGAGGGGCCGATGTGCTGGGACCTGACTGTGGGTCTATATTTGATCCTTCGGAGACCTCCTCCAATGCCTCTGCCAGTGACCGTGGATCTGGGTCAGGTTCGCCAGCTGCCTCTTCCTCTTCCCCCGTGTCTCTCTGCTCTGCTGGGCTGGTCCACGACATCAGGATTGATAAGTAAAGCTAGGAATGGGGCTGTGCTACAGAGGAAGCATGCATGTTGTGAAGCCAGGAAGTCTAGGTTTAAGGTCAGGAAACTTCAGTTAAAGGATCTCAGGTAGAACAGCAGGATGTGAGTCCAGTAGCACCATAGAGGGTAGAGGGTAGAACAGCAGGATGTGAGTCCAGTAGCACCTTAGAGGGTTATATCAGGGTATAAGCTTTTGAGAGTCAAAGCACCCTTCTTTGATCTGAAAAAGAGAGCTCTGACGCTGGAAAGCTTACACACATTACTTGTTTCCAACATGAAAACCGTTCTTTCAGACATTCCTCTCCTGCTTTCCCCAACAGGTTAAGACAGCTTTAAAACAAATGTCAAACCTGGGCAAGCATTACTTTAGAAAGACATCAGTTGTAAAAGTGTAGCTATAAATCAGTAGTCACTGAGGCAGGAAAAAGTTGAACCATATATAAATCAAATGTTGTTGCTGTTGTTGTTGTTGTTGTCTGGAGTCTGAGGCCCAGCCCCTGGACTTGCCAGGAAGAGGGGATGGGAGACAGCTGGGAGATAACTACCCAGTCACCCCAACGGACACTCAGAGCCAGCACAGACCAACAATAGAAGGGGGGAAAGAGGCACTCCAGCCACAGGAGGGCAGAGCAGCTCCCAAGCCCCAGGGGGTCAGGTGGGGCACGTGGAAGCAAGCTAGCCCCACCCTCCAGTGGGAGGTTAAGAGCCCTGACAGGGGGAGTAAGGACAGTCAGGAGGGGGCCAGGGTAGAGAGAGAAGGCACAAGAGATAGGGACAGCCAGCCATCAGACAGCAACCTTACCGGCAGGGGAAGAAAGGCAGCAGAAGCAGCACAGGGCCATGCCCCAACCTGCAAACAGGGAGGAAGGGAATAATAGGGACCAGCTGAGGCTGCTGGAAACTCTGAGCAGGGGAATCTTGGCAGCCAGCTAAGAAAGCCCAGCTGTAGCTGCCCAAAGCAGCCAGACTAGCTACCCCAGGTGCAGCTGCTTGAGGCAGCCAAGGCCAGGGCTAGAGAGCAAACAAGGGGTGTGGCCAGCAGGTGGAGCCAGGAATGAGGAAAAGGATATAAGGGAAGTCCACCCACAGGGTGTGGTGGAGTGTGGTGGAGCAGAGGAGAGAGTGAGCAAGCAGCAAAGAGGAGGTGAAGGAAAGAAAATGAAGAGGAAGGGAAGGAGTAAAACCGACAACTGGATGGAGACGGCTGTCATGGAAGACAGACAGGATTATGTCATGTTGAAGGGACCTGTAGGTGGACTGAGAGGGTGTGAGGGTGAAGTATACCCCCCTCCTTCCACAGAGTGGGATCCTGCATATTCCCTGAATGTACTTTAAGGCTGAAGTCAGGCATGTTGGTGTCTCACAGGGTGGTGCCTAGGACAGAATCTGAAAGTTAATATTATTAACCACTGACAAAAGCAGCTCAGACCTCAGTCCAGCAAGTCTGAATAACAAGAAATTTAGTTTCAGATAGGTAGCCATGCTGGTCTGCAGGAGAAGAGAAGAGTCCAGTGACACCTTAAAGACCAACAAGATTTTCAAGGTGTACGCTTTTGAGAGTCAGAACTCCTTTCTTCAGACACGATTTCAGGTTGTGGGTGCTTGAAAAGGCCACTGACCCTAGATCAGTTTGGTGTAGTGGTTAAGAGCTGTAGGACTCTAACCTGGAGAACAGGGTTTGATTCCCCAGTCCTCTGCTTGAAGCCAGCTGGATGACCTAGGGTTAGTCACAGCTTCTTGGCGCTCTCAGCCCCACCCACCTCACAGAGTGATTGTCATGAAGATAATAATAACACACTCTGTAAACCGCTCTGAATGGACATTAAGTTGTCCTGAAGGGTGGTCTATAAATCAAATGTTATGCTATTAATAGACCAACTGGGTGATTCAATATAAGGTGGTTTAGTCTGTGTTAGTCTGTAGCAGCAGAACAAAATTTGAATCCAGTAGCACTTCAAAGACCTACAAGATTTTCCAGGGCATAAGCTTTTGTGAGTCAAAGCTCGCTTCGTCTGATCCAAATGGAATGGAGATCCACCAGCCCTTATATCTGGGTCAGAAGGTGGAGGAGTGTTAAAAAGAAGGGCCAGTTGGAGCTAGGATACTGAGGTGCAATGCAAAATGTAATTTGCTTAATTAGAGCTAATCAGCATCTGAAGCTCAGGTCTGCTGCTCTTTTCTTTGCGGCATTAGACCGACTGAGAAATACCAACATGGTGGTGTGATGGTGATTAAAACATTTGCTATATGAAAGATATGCCTGTGAAAAAGTGATATCACGAAACGGGATGGGGTAACATATGCCGGCAAACCCCGTAGGCGTGGCGCCTTTGCATCCTTGTCATCCTTCAAGCAACTTTACAGCTTTACATTACTGTTCCAGGAACTGTTGGACTCAGTATGTTTGAGTGCCTGCGTGCACCTATATGAATGAATTGTCCTTGTAGTATTCTTGTATGCTGCTCCCACCATTTTGGATACAATTGTATTGAATGACTTTTTGATATGGACTGGTATAATTATTATTTATGACATGTATTTATTGTTATGATATTGAGTGCTTTTTGCACTTGATGCACTTTATAAAATTTTTATTTAGTCATAATATTTTGCAATATCTTTGACTGAAAACTCTGGGAAAATTGTGGTTTGGTTCTTGCTGTTTTCTTTGCAGCAAATAGCTTTGCCGCTGAAACTAAGGACACTCGGATCTGGATAGCAGGATTCGTGTCCAGTGACATCTTAGAGACCAACAAGTTTTTCAGGGTATAGGCTTTTGAGAGTCAGAGCTTCCTTCTTCAGGCACCTTTTCTGAAGAAGGGAGCTGTGCTTCTCGAAAGCTTACACCCTGAAAATGTTGTTGGTCTCTAAGATGCCACTAGACTCAAATCCTGCTGTTCTGCTGCAGACCAACACAGCTACCCACCTAAACTATTGGTTCTGGATGTGAGAAGCCAACTCTATGAGATGTTCAGTCATTCATCTCCCCCAGGATCAGTTTTTTTTTAAAAAAATCTATGGCAGCTTCAAGAAATGGGTGCATGGAAAAGTTGAGGGTTCATTCTTTCCTGTGGGTCATTTATCCTGCACAACTTTACTTCTACTCTGCTTTCACACTCAGGTACCCCCAAATGAAAATCAGCTTGGGAATTAAACATGTCTCTACCCATTCTAGGGGTTGCCAACCTCCAGGTGGGGCCTGGTGGTGAATACAACTGATTTCCAGACTACAGAGATTAGTTCTTCTGGAGAAAACGGCTGCTTTGGTGGGTGGACAGTATGACGCTGTACCCCACTAAGATCTTTTCCCTCTCCACAGCTTGTCACTCCCCAGCTTAACCTCCAATTCTCCAGGAATTTCCCAGCCCAGAGTTGGCAAGCCTACACACTACTCTGGAATATACCTCTTGCAAAGAAGTACACAATGCGCATTTCTACTCAGACAAGGAAGCAGTCTAAGGTACCAGAATCTTCTCTGGGTTTCATTGCTGGCTGGTCATTGCAGACTGTAATGAGAATTCTCTCTGACTATGCAGTTAGAAAGCAGGACATCTTTAGCACTGATTTTAATAGAAACCTGAGAAGAGAAAGAGTGAGAGAGAGAAAGAAAGATGGCAGGATGAAAAGATCAGTCATGAAAGTGTGCGTCAAAAATTGCACATCGTCACTTTCTGCCTGTTCTGAATTGGTAGTTCTACTCTAGCAAAATAGAAGTGGTTTTTCATTTAGGACAGGAGCTATTTGCATGTCAGTAAGAATGACGGAGGAGGAAGTTGTTCAAAGGAATGCAAGATAGTTTTATTTGTTGAGACATAATGTGCGTGTGGAACTTCGAGCAGTGCTTCAAGGAGAAGAAAGTGGACTCTCTGGCACCGCTTGCGTGGGTTTAAGGATAAGAACAAGAGATCTGCAACTAGGAGTCCCTGGGTCAAATGTCATCCGGAGGAAGGCTTGAAACTTTGCTGAGAATACAAGCCAGATCTGGGCTTGGACCCTGCGCAACATTTCCCGAAAGCGCTATCTATGCTATCCTGATTTCCTTGGACGAAAGATAGCGTAAACCTGTTAATTCATGTTCTATTTTGTTAACAATGTTAGTCAGTGGCTATATTCTAAGAATTCTTGAGGAGAGGTCTCTCAGTGGTTACTACCCATAGTGTCGAAAGGAAACCTCCGCATCCAGAGGTGGCAAACATCTGGATACCAGTAGCAAGATGCAACTTCAGGGGAAGGTCTCAGTCCCTATGCCCTGTTGTTGGCCCTCCATAGTAACTCGCTGGCCACTGTGTGAGACAGGATGCAGGAATGGATGGACCGCTGGTCTGATCCAGGAAGGCTCTTCTTACATTCTGCAGTTTAAGGCTGTACAAAAGGTGGAATTCAAATTCAAAGTGATAACAACAGGTGAATGAGGGAGATATGAGTACGGGAAGCATGAGAAAATGCAAACTGAATTGCAAAGGGCATGTCTACAAATCACTACAATTTGAATCTATTTCTATCTGTTCATTTGTCCGTCTATCCGTATGTCCATCCATCAATCTTTCCCTCCCTCCCTCCCTCCCTCCCTCGCTCCCTCCCTCCCTCCCTCCCTCCCTCATCTATCTATCTATCTATCTATCTATCTATCTATCTATCTATCTATCTATCTATCTATCTATCTATCTATCTATCTATCTATCTATCTATCTATCTATCTATCTATCTATCTATCTATCTATCTATCTATCTATCTATCTATCTATCTATCTATCTATCTATCTATCTATCTATCTATCTATCTATCTATCTATCTATCTATCTATCTATCTATCTATCTATCTATCTATCTATCTATCACTGCTCATACAGCTATCAACTTAAGCAGAAATTAAAAATGGGAAAAACCTTACTTAATCTTATTTTTCTGATATTTAATTATTGCCTCTGTATATTTTGCCACGTATAGGGTAACCACATCACCTGGGCTTTCATATTAGGTAGTCCCATATTTTTAAGGAGAGGGTGATTAAGTTAGCCCTCAACTCATTAAATATGGGACGCTCTATAATCATGCGTTCAATGGTTTTTTCTTTATCATATGGGCATTTGCATGTTCTGTTAGTATATCGTACTTTCTTGTCTCTGCCAAGGGAAGAGTATTCATTCTTGCCAAATAGAGGCTCTTTTAAGGCTTGGTACTATCAAATACTAAAAATACTTTGGCAGTTGCATTAGGAGGGCAATACTTAAATAAAAATGTATCTATTTTATAATATCGTCGTCACTTGTTTCAAGGAACCCTGAGATTTTCTGAGAATTGCGTTGGAACTAGCAAGCCTGTCTCGCCGAGCAACAGTTTCTGGGGGTTTCCTATCCGCATCTTGCTGAATCACAGCACAGAAAATGACCCACTAGTCATAAATGGTTGTATCATGCAGTATTCATGCTATCAATTTCCATTCGGAGTCTGATATGCGTTATAAATCCTTCTGGGAAGGGAGTCAGTGGATGTTTTTGCTGTCAACCGAGTGTGCTGTCAGCACTTCATAAATGCGAATGATAAAGAATAGCACATTCTTTGAATTAGCCTCCAAAAGGACACAGTGGAAAAAGAAAAACTGTTTGCTGGAGACACTTATAGCCAGAGTAAATGGAAAATGTACTGAAGGGAGCAATTGCATGCTGTCAGTGGGAACGAAGTGCCAGCATTCTAAATTTGGCTCAACGGGCTTACAAAATCTATGGTGATGTCTGATGGAGAAGACGGTAGCTTCCTGATGGCTGCTCTTTCTTTCTTGTGGAGACCAGGAGACAGGCTGACACAGCAGGGGCTTATCACTGGAGGAAAGGGCCATCAATGGCGATCTGCTATGATGGCTGGTAAAAAAAGGTAAAGGTGCAAACACCGAGCCATTACTGACCCATGGGGGGACGTTGCATCATGACGTTTTCTTGGCAGACTTTGGTTATGGGGTGGCTTGCCATTGCCTTCCCCAGTCACCTACACTTTACCCCCAGGAAACTGGGTACTCATTTTATCGACCTCGGAAGGATGGAAGGCTGAGTCAACCATGAGCTGGCTACTTAGACCCAGCTTCTGCCACGATCGAACTCAGGTCGTGATGTGAGCAGAATTTGGGCTGAAGTACTGCAGCTGAATGAACCTCTATTTTCAGAAGCACTATACCTCTAAATGCTTTGGGATGACAACAGAGGAAGACTTTGTTCCTCTATTTGTCTTGTGGGTCTTCCAGAGCCTCCAGTAAAGCTCTGTGGGACACAACATGTTGAACTTGACTGGCAGCTGAGCTGACCCGTCAGGGCTCATCGGATGTTTTTATGTGAAAAGCTAAAGGTTATCCCTCATGGATGTATAATGTAACACCAATATAAATAATCAGGGCTTTTCCCCATCTGGAACGCGTTGGAATAGAGTTCCGGCACCTCTTGAAAATGGTCACATGGCTGGTGGCCCCGCCCCCTGATCTCCAGACAGAGGGGAATCTAAACTCCCCTCTGTCTGGAGATCAGGGGTGGGGCCACCAGCCATTTGACCATTTTCTCCGAGGGCAACCCACTGAGTTCCACCATCTCTTTTCCCAGAAAAAAAGCCCTGTAAATAATGATGAAAGTTCTAAAAGATTATTGATAGAGCCAGGGGTCATTTCTTAGAAAAAGAGCTGCAGGAACCCATTAGCATAACTCATTAGCACAACTCATTAGCATGTGCCGCACCCCTTGACATCACCAGAAGTGTGTTATTAGCATAACTGATTTGCATATGCCACACCCCCTGACATCACCTGTCTGAGCTGTTTTGGACACAATCCTGGCCATTCAGGGCTGGAATTGGGCCCAAAATGGGAAAAAGTGGCTGAAAATGGCCAAAAAGGGGCCCCAAATGGTCAGAATTGGGCCGCTGCTGAGCGGGAGAGTGATCCACCACACATCAGAGGCCCAATCCTGGCTGTTTTGGGACCAATCCTGGCTGTTTTAGGCCCGATCCTGGACATTTGGGGCCAAATCCAGGCTGAAACAGGCCCCAAATGGCCAAAAAGCAGGTAGGCAGGGCCACCTGACATGAGACCTCTTTGGAGAACTACCGGAACTGCGTTCCTGCGCGTTCCCCCTCAAAATGAGCCCTGGATAGAACACCATCAATGTGCATAGTTTTAGTGAACAGCAACCAAAAAAACAAGACTTGAGGAACTTATCATTTAAATTTGGCAGAGAGAAAGCAGTGGAAGAAGATGAGGGAGAACGTGAAAATAGAAGACCTAGGGTGGTATTGTGGTTAGGCTATTGGACTGGGAGTGAGGGGCCCTTTATTTATGTCCCTCTTTTCTCCTGAAGAGGAACCCAAAGTGGCTTACTATGTTTTCAACAACCCTGTGAGGGGATAGAAAAGAACAAGAGTCCAGTAGTACCTATAAGACTAACAAAATTTGTGGTAGGTTATGAGATTTCTGAAATCACTCCACTTTCCGAGATATAAGGACAGATGGACTCACATTCTAGCTGTATCTGAAGAAGTGAGCTGTGACTCATGAAAGCTCATACCCTTCCACAAATGTTGTTAGTCTTATAGGTGCTACTGGACTATTTCTCTTTTCTACTGCTCCAGAAAAACCAACACAGCTACCCATCTTGATCTATCTCCCTGTGAGGGAAGTTGGGCTTTGTATGACTGGCCCAAGGTTGCCCAGCAAGCTTCCATGCAAGGTGAAAACACACCAGTAGGGACAAAGTAATCACAAAACGTATCAAAAATACTATAATGGAGTACAACTCTCATAAATAGTCAATCCAATCAGTAACATGAGTCAGGTAAGAATACAAAGACAGGTGCACCAGAGTCATGTGCAGTTGACTAACATATATGATACAGGAAATCCGACAGGAAGACATCCAACAGGTAAGTCCAGAGATTCCAAGTATTTGAATAAAGTCAATCATGATTGATAATACATATTTTCTTTCAGGCAGAGCTGTGTTCAAATGCTGCTGCAAAGACGCCCACGATGCCCGACAGACCGTGCTGGCTGAGTTCCTCTGTTTCGTGTTTCCCACGTCATCAGGGGCAACATATAACCTCCTTAAACAGAAATTAATTCATACTTCCAACATGCCAAAGTCATAACAGTCAATTAGTGTATTGAGTCTCACACGGCATTCATACGTCTAAGAAGAGTTACTCCAGTCTAAGACCATTGAAATTAATGGCCTTAGACTGGAGTAACTTTGCTTAGGATTGCAGTGTATGTATTGTCGAAGGCTTTCACGGCCGGAGAACGATGGTTGTTGTGGGTTTTCCGGGCTGTATTGCCGTGGTCTTGGCATTGTAGTTCCTGACGTTTCGCCAGCAGCTGTGGCTGGCATCTTCAGAGGTGTAGCACCAAAAGATGGAGATCTCTCAGTGTCACCAGTCAGTTGACACCAGTCAGTTGACACTGAGAGATCTCTGTCTTTTGGTGCTACACCTCTGAAGATGCCAGCCACAGCTGCTGGCGAAACGTCAGGAACTACAATGCCAAGACCACGGCAATACAGCCCGGAAAACCCACAACAACCATTGCAGTGTATGTTTCATAATATCCTCTCACTTCCTGTGATTTTAGAACTTTTGGGGATGTGAGCTTCATGTATGGCTCTGAAATCTTCCTTCCTTCCACGTGCAGAGGCTTCCGTTGAGCAAGCAAATGAAAGAACATTAGCGAAAACATTACAGGCCATCATTTTAATAAATGTTGGCTCCTGTCACTGTGTTCTCCAGTATTTATAGTTTTATACGCTGCCAACAGATCCAATGATTTTTGTCTCTTTGACAAACATTTCATGCAATCATAAATTAATTCATTTTTCAACCTCGCCCTGACATAAGCAGTTAAGCTTTCAGTACACAGAAGTGCTGGGCTTGCCAGATCTTCTTCTGTAATAGAAAACGAAATTCCAACAAGTCAGTTCACATGTGGCAGTACTGGGTTTGTTGTCATCGGGCAATGCTAGAAGAACAATAAGGCAAGTGGCTCAAGCTTTACCGTTAAGCCTGCAAGAGATCAGGGCAGGGGCATTAGACTGCAGAATTTCTTAACTTTGTATTGTGATGGCCTTTGGCCATATACAATTAAACCTACTACTACTACTACTATGGAATTTTCTTTCTCCGGATCCTCGCATTTTGAATTTGGATTCTGAAGTTACACGTATGTTTTCTATTACATATATGTTTTCCAGATCTAGCCAAAGAGCTGACGATTCTAGCATTCTCTTTCCAGCTGTCTACCAGCTGCCTGTGGGAAGAAGCACATGAAGGCAAGGGTGTCCCCTGCCTCATTTTCATTTAGGATTCCTTATTTTCATTTAACTTTCGTTTAACGTCCTTATTTTCATTTAACATTCCGTATTTTCTTTTAATGTTCTTCATGAATCTATCCAATGCCCTTTAAGGCATTGCTTGGCTACCCCTGGGCCTGATCCGGAAACTACAACTGGTCTGGAATGCGGCGGCACGGTTCCTGACTGGTATATCCTACCAGACACATATCACACCTGTCCTGCGCCAGCTGCACTGGCTTCCGATTGAATTCTGAATCAGGTTCAAGGTATTGGTTCTTACCTTTAAAGCCCTGAGTGGGTTGGGACCGGCATATCTTTGGGACTGCCTCTCCCTGTATGTTCCCCGGAGACTGCTTTGATCAGCGGATAAATGTTTACTGGTGGTCCCCAACCCTAAGGAAGCCCGCCTCGCTTCAACCAGGGCCAGGGCCTTTTCAGTCCTGGCCCCAGCCTGGTGGAACGCTCTGTCAATGGAGACCAGGGCCCAGCGGACATATTATTGTTCTGCCGGGCCTGTAAGACGGAGCTGTTCCACCAGGCGTTCGGTGGTTGAAGGAGGTGGTGCCATGTCGGCCTCCCACCTTTGGGGTGGGGGGTTCTCCCCACCATTGCACGTGGTTAATTTATTTCATTATTGTTTTGTATGTTGATTTTAGTATTGTTGTTTTCTTGTTTTTATCGATTTTAACTTGTTCACCACCCAGAGCCCCTGAGGATGGGTGGTATATACATTGAAATATAAAATAAATAAAATAAAAAAGGTGAAATAAGCTTTCCACCATCACTGAACCTTGGGATCGCGAAAGGTCTCTCTCTTCCTTCTAAATCTGCTGGCAATTTCATTGGGACACCCCTAACTTTACTATTATGACACTTCAATCCTCCTCTGTAGGGTTCCCAACTTCAGGTGTGGCCTGGAGATCTCAAGGAATAACAACTGTTCTTTAGATGACAGAGATCAGTTCCCCTGGAGCAAATGGCTGCTTAGAAGGGTGAACTGTATGGCTCCTGCCCCTTCCCCAACCCACTCCTCCATGGGATCCATTCCCAAAATCTCCAGGGATTTCCTGGCATTGGTAACCTTACTCAGCAGAGTTGTGTGTGTGTGTTTATTATGTGCCTCTAACCTATGTTGATCCTGTAAATGAAAGACCTCCAAAACGTCCTGTCATTAACAGACCTGCTCAGATCCTGCAAACTGGAGGATGTGGCTTCTTTTTTTGAGCCAAGCCATCTCATTTTAGGTCTTCCTCTTTTCCTACTGCCTTCCACTATTCCTAGCATTATTTTTCCAGACAATCTTGTCTTCTCAAAATGTGACCAAAATGTATGATAGCTTTAGTTTTGTCATTTTAGGTTCTAGGGAGAGTCCAAGCTTGATTTGATCTAGAACCCACTTATTTGTCTTTCTGGCTATCCATGGTTTCCGCAAAATTCTCCTCCAGCACCACATTTCAAATGAATCGATTTTCTTCCTGTCTGCTTTCTTCACTGTCCAACTTTCACATCCATACATAGTAATGGAGAATACTACAGTTTGGATTATCTTGATCTTGGTCCCCAGAGAGACATCATTATCTTTACAGATCTTTTCTGTAAAAGTTATCCCTTCTAAATCAGCTGAAGTCACTGGGCCTATAATGGCATAACATAGCTGAGGGAGAAGCATTTCTCTCTGCGTACTCTTTCCATATTGTACGTTACTGGTTTATTTATTTTTTTAAAATTAGGACCTCCCCTTCTACTGCTTTCTATTAAAATATCTCTGAGCTTCTGAGTGGCTGGGCCAGCACGTGGTCTGTCAAACTGACATCTCTCGTTCTCCTCCCACTCGGGCAGCAGGACAACAGGGCTGTCAGTTTCACTCACCACGCACCGGGTTCAGCCGATGGGCTGAAGCTGGTGAGGGGTGAGTGATGCTGACAGTCCTGTTCTCCTGCCACTTGGGGGACAAGAGAACAGGGCTGTCATTTTCACATGCCCCATGCCGGCTTCACTTGATCGGATGAAGCCTGTGTGGGGTGTTTTGAAACTGACAGACTTCTCCTGCTGCTTCGGGGCAACAGGAGAAGGGGGCTGTCAGTTTCAAACACCCCACACTGGCTTTAGAAGCCGGCGCCGGGTGTTTGAATTCCACAAACACAAACCACGAATTGATTCGTGAACTGGTAAACGTTCTTGGAAGTTCGTGGTTCCTGGTTTGTGGAATAGCAATGAACCATGAATCAGGTGGTTTGTTTATTTTTAGTTCGTGCCCATGTCCAATAATAACACTCCTTCACCAATCTGTCTAGAAGAGTGATATATAAGCACAGTTATTATTATTGCTGGTGTTATTATTATTATGTGCAGATCAAACTAGTTCTGCCATTCCCGTTAACTTTTTTTTGTAAGCTAAATGGCTTAAGTCTTTTCTCCTACGGAATGTGTTTTCTTAATTATAGGAATTGCCTTCTTCTGTACTTTTTCAAGCTCTGTATTCTTCTTTAAGATGGGGCAGCCAGAGATTACGAACGTGGCTGTACCATTGATAGATTTTTTTTATGATAGATGGTTTATTCTGTCACTTTTCCAAAAACATCTTAGGTGTGTGATGTCAGAGTTCTATGACTTGAATGCCTAACTAACAGATGATGACACAAAAATAATCACAGCGAACCAGTTTGTTATAGTGGTTAAGAGCGCGGAACTTTAATCTGGAGAACCGGATTTGATTCCCCACTCCTCCGCCTGAAGCCAGCTGGGTGGCCTTGGGTCAGTCACAGCTTCTAGGAGCTCTCTCAGCCCTACCCACCTCACAGGGTGATTGTCGTGGGCATAATGAAAACATACTTTGTAAACCGTTCCGAGTGGGTGTTAAGTCATCCTGAAGGGTGGTATATAAATCGAATGTTGTTGTTGTTGTTGTTGTTCTTATTTGCTGAAGGAAAACGTGAAACAGAAACAACAGGGTAAAGAAATTTGAAACTTTCTCCACCTGTTCTTTCTCCTTCCCTCTCTCTATTGCTGTGTGCATGCATATGTGCACATATTCTTCCTTACAGCAAAAATAGGAAAAAAGGTATTTGTTCTGGTTTTGTGACTGACAATGTAATCCTATTTGGAGTCATTCCATTGAAATTAATAGGCACAGCGTGGAGTAATTCTACATTGGGTTGCACTGGGAATCCATTCCTTTCAGATTTTGTACTCTATTGGGAAGTTGGATAAACAGGATGCATTTTGTATGAATTATGCAAGAGTTGAGAAATTGTCATATTTGCTCATGACTATCCATTTTAATAAACCGTCCTAGCAGTTTAAATCCATTTCAGAACGTTACCTAAATCAACTTTCCTCAAAGTGAATAAATCAAAGATGCAGAGAATTTTGGCCAGAGAGAGGAATTTGTGCAAGTGACAATTTATTCTGACACCGCTCTCTCTCGGGACTAAGAGATCCGAAAACAAAAGGGAGTTGTTTAGCATGTAAATCCGAATGACAATTTTTTTTTAAAAAAAAATATTGCAGCACATTCAGAGATACAGAAAATGTAAGCTTTCAGAAAAGGAGACATAAAAAGAAAATGTATATCTTATAACATTTAATAGCTTGGCTATAACAATGCGAAATAATTCCTCAATTCATAAATATCACTTTGTAGTTTTTATGTTTTTACAAAAGGCAGCAAACATTTAAAAAGGAAAAGAATCACAACTATGATATTTATTTTTGACAGCATTTCCTTTTAAAAAATAAATTGGGTCCTTCGTTCGGAAGATAAATAGTAATAACAATTTATTCTGCACAACTGCACATGCAATGCAAATGGAGAATCTGAAATTTAGTGTTCTGAGAATCTCAGCTTCTTAACAAAGAAAGAGCAGGTTTCTAGACTTCATTGACTAGGAACTTATATGCCAATAAAGGCTAACTTGAACTTGAACTTGATTAGGAACTGAAAAGATCCATGGCACAATCATATGAACATTTCTCCTGAATCTGATTGAGTTGGCACTCCATCTGCACCGAAAGAAATTGCACTATGAATCTGGAAGATTCTGCTCAAGAAATTTTGGGGGGAATTTCAAAGGAAGGAAAAGAGATTTGATGGATTTCTCAGAGGTTGCAACAGCGGGACACCTGTTCAGGTATATGCTATTTAATAACAGCCACTCAACTGCCTCCAGGGTGCTAAGTCAAGAAATACACTACGAAAGAAAGAAAGAAAGAAAGAAAGAAAGAAAGAAAGAAAGAAAGGAAGGAAGGAAGGAAGGAAGGAAGGAAGGAAGGAAGGAAGGAAGGAAGGAAGGAAGGAAGGAGAATGCTGAGATACGTTCCCAGTATTTTACAGAGTGCAATTCTTTGAGGAGAAAGAAATTAGGACCTGAGAGTTCTATTTTCTTGGAATGAGAAAGCTGGGGAGTTACGGAGCTCTTGTAATATTTGCTTTATTTATAACAAAGTTAGTAAGCAAAAAAGTTAGGGAAGCAAAAAAGCACGCTTACAGCAGGCAGTAGATCGATCGACCACTACATCGCATTCTGAGAGAGCAATGTGTGCTCCCCGTCACAACTCCCCGTCACCATTGCATCTCATCTATACATATTCTGTCCTCCTTCTCAATTTAGATTGCAAACTCTTCTTCTGCCAGCCATCTTAGCTGGAGGACCAAGGGTTGCCAATCACAGGTTGGGGAATTCCTGGATATTTGGGGATGGAGCCTGGAGAGAGTAGGGTTTGAGGAGGGGAGGGACCTCAGTTGGATATAATGCCATACACAATCTACCTTCCAAAGCAGCCATTTTCTCCAGGGGAACTGATCACTATAGTTTGGAGATGAGTTGTAATTATGGGTGGTCTCCAGGCCACAGCGAGGAGGTTGGTGACCCTAGGTTTCATCTCTTTCAAAACTCACCTTGAATGCTGGAGAAGGATTAACAGTCCCTAAGGGACCAAATGACTTTTTTTGGATACACTTAAGAGTTTCACAGTTAGAAAGGAGTGGTGTTTGCTAATCCTCACACACCGTGGTAGACCTCCAACTCCAACAAGCTGTTCCTGGGGGACCCCTGTTCCAAGGAGAACATTTTGGGAGCAATTAGGGCTGCAGTGTGGGATGGTAGAAGTTGTTCTCCATGAATAGTAATTCTTCCATCCTGCAAATTTTAGGGGTGTGTGTGATATATAACTATCTATGTATCAAAGCATGACATACATTCATGCTTGAAAATGAAATCCTGCCCTCAAGTCTTAGTCGATTTATAGCAATCCCTGGTGGCATTTTCATGGCAAGAGACTAACAGAGGTGGTTTGCCATTGCCTGCCTCTGCAACCCTGGCCTTCATTGGAGGCCTCCCATCCGATTACTAACCAAGGCCAACCCTGCTTAGCTTCTGAGAGCTGATGAGATCAGACTCTCCCGGGCTATCTAGGTCAAGGCACATTCATGCTTAACACATCCAAAAATTCCATTGCAGGCCTTTTGCCTTTGCTCAGTGGTGTATCCATCTCATAAAGTGAACACAATTTACAACACAGTTGCCCCATGCAGTATTAAATGCCACTTCTGAGCATCCATTTTTCTGGGCCTTCTTTATACAGCCTCATTGTTGGAAAACAGTGATCGATATTGCACCAGCAGGACCTACCCACATAGGTCAACCTTAGGGTTGTTGCTTGGTTAATCTCATGTATTTTCCAAGGAGTAATTTCGCACAAGAACAGTTTTGAAGAAGTATACTTTTGCTGTTGCAGCAGTCCTTCTCTCCTGTGTGTGAGCAAGGTGGGGAGGTCTTATCATTCATGAGCATGCACTGCAGTAGACATTGGCCACTGGGTTCCCATGAACATGTAAGTGTCTGAAAATGCCTTCTGCTGAGTCATAAATAGAGCTCTGACTCTCGAAAGCTTACAGTCTGAAAATCTTGTTGGTCTCTCAGGTGCCACTGGACCTAAATCCTGCTGTTTCTTAGTGGTTGTTGTGTACTGGGCTGAGTTGGCCGAGCAAGGCCTCTAAGGTTTTTACTGTATTGATTGTAATGCACTATATTGTGTTGAGCTTAAGGTTCAGTCAAGGCTCCCAATGCCTGCAATTCTCATTGGTCCATAATCCCTGCAATATCACTGGTTACTTTCTCAAGGCAGCAGCCAATCGCTCCTCTGTAATAAAGACCAATCAGTGGCCTGCCTACTTCATACATTGTATATAGTTTATGCAAATGATGGTATTGTAAAGTATGTGTTCTCATTGGCTATCAGTTATTCTTGGGGTGGAGCTGTTGTATATATATTGAGGGCGTCTGTTCAGTCTTCCTACTGAATGAAGAGCTGTTGAACTACATGGTGTCTGAACCCACTATTTAACAGTGGTCTATCCAAGTTAATCTTGTCTACTCCGACAGGCAGCAGCTCTCCAGGATTTCAGGTCTTTAACATCACCTACTGCCTGGTTCTTTTAACTGGAGATGCTGGGGATTGAACCTGGGACCTTCTGCATGCCAAGCAGATGCTCTGCCACTGAGCCACAGCTGCTCCTCCAAGCTGCAGCAGCCCCTCCTCATCTTGTCTTGCCCACACAGGAAAATTCAGCTGTGAATGATTGCTTAACAATATCTCAATATCCAGCCACGTTTAGCAGGGCTGGAGCAATGAACCCGTTTCCTTCCCATGTGTGTTCAACCACTGCACACGCCCAGAATGCCTGGAAAGGATCACTGAAGCATGAGAGAGCATGCAGAAATATCCTGGTCGACCTTTAAATTCTATATATAGCAAGGAGCTAGTGGGAGAGCTGAGATTTGCCTGTTTCAGCCTCCCATGTGCAAAACTTGGCCACAATGTGAGCTGCAGATGGGTCTTATTGTTGCAAGCTCGCTGGTTCACACACATCATTTTTTTAAAAAAACGTTTGCACCATTTTTTGCATGCCAAATTTCCCCTGCAGGTATCACTGTTCTTGGGGCACCCATCAAGTTTGCAGGGAATGAAAGAAATATGAGGAAATCAGGTCAGATGAAACAGGTAATAACAATGACCTATGGAATTAAAAAAGGACAAGAATGGTCACACGCTCATGTCTTATGAGATCCATTCCTAGGTTGCCACCATAGCTTCCACGTATTGTCGGCTAATAGGCAATTGCATTTACAAAACTGCTACTTACAGAAACAGTATATACATAAATAAAAAGCTTCCTGGAACCCGAGACAGAAATAACAACAGGAGAAACTCCTCCAAGGACTAAACAATAAGAATAACCTCTCCAACAATGATATATATTTAAAGTGCAAGTGCTCAAAGTGAAAATGTTGCTCTCAATAAATATATCATAAATAACACCAATATCATGAGATATTAATTATATAAAAATGCAAATCCACAATACATAAATAACAACTATCATAATAAATCACATATGCACTGGTTCTGAGATGCGCTCAAGGTAAGTATAATAAAAAGTTCAGACAATAATGTAATTTCTTTGTTCTTGTTTTACAGATGCAGTCCTGCAACCCATGGACGATGTGGCAACTTCTACATCCAGCGCAGCAGCCACCGTGTGAAATCATAAAACTATTAGCCACTTGGCAACTGCTGCACCGGAAGTACAAGCTGCCAGATCACCCATGGGTTGCAGATTTGCATCTGTAAAAAAAGAACAAAGAATTACATTATTGTCTGGACTTTATTATTATACTTACCTTGAGCACATCTCAGAACCAGTGGGTGTGTGATTTATTGTGATAGTTGTTATTTATGTATTGTGGAATTGCATCCTACTATATAAAAGAGTAAGCATGTTCCAGATGACTCACTTCCTACCCTGGTGTGCCACCAGAGCGCACTGTCATGGAGGCAAGCCAGGTGAGGCAGCCTGTCCCTCTAGAGATCACGCAGGGGAAGGAAGTTCAGGCTAGGATCAGGAGTGGAGCAGGTGGAAATGCTTGTGCACAGTCTTCAGCTGGCTAGGATCAGACAAGGAGCTGGAGTCAATGCCCGCTCCCCCATTCATCCAGCCAGGATCAGGAGCGGAGCAGGTAGAAATGCCCGACCCTCTTCAACCTGCCCCCCTTCATCCAGCTGGGATCAGGATTGGAGCAGGTGACAGTGCTTGCCCCCAACCTCCACCCGGCCAGGATCAGGTGCAGAGCAGGAGGCAATACTCACTTCCTATTCACCTAGTTGGGATCAGGAACGCAGCAGGTGGCAATGCCTGCCCCCTTTCACCTGACTGGGATCAGAAGCAGAGCAGGCAGCAATGCCCTCTTCCTGTCTTCACCTGTCCGGGATCAGGTGAGGAGCAGGAGGCGATGACCACCTCCCCTTCAACCTGCTGGAATCATGTGCAGAGCAGGTGGCAAGGCTTGCCCCCTTCATCCAGCTGGGATCAGGAGCGGAGCAGGTGGCAATGCCTGCCCCCTGCCATCACCCGGGATCAGGAGCAGAGCAGGTGGCAATGCCTGCCCCCTTCGCCCGGTTGGGATCAGCAGTGGAACATGTGGCAATGCCCACCAGCCGGGATCAGGCGCTGAGCAGGAGGCAATGCCCGCTCCCCACTTCACACAGCCAGGATAAGGAGCGGAGCAGGTGGCAATGCCCACTCCACCCTTCACCCAGCCGGAATCAGGCATGGAGCTGGAGGCAATGCCCGCTCCCCCTTCACCCAGCCTGAATCAGGAGCGGAGCAGGTGGCAGTGCATGCCCCAACCTTCACCTGGCCAGGATCAGGCATGGAGCAGGAAGGAATGCCCACTCCCTCTTCATCCACCTGGGATCAGGAGCAGAGCAGGCGGCAATGCTGCCCTCTGCTTTCATCCAGCTGGGTTCAGGTGCAGAGCAGGAGGCAAAGCCTGCCCCCCTTCACCCAAACAGTAACCAGAGCGGAGCATGTGGTAATGCCCACCCCCTTCATCCTGACTGGATCAGGTGCAGAGCAGGAGGCAATGCCCACCCCTCAATTACCTGGCCGGGATCAGGATTGGAACAAGTGGAAATGCCTGCTCCCCATCTTCACCAGCCAGTATCATAAGAGTAGTGTGAGGCAATGCCCACCTTCCCTTCACCCAACTGGGAACATGTGCAGAGCAGGAGATAATGCCCTCCTCCTCTTCACCCTATGGGGATTTGGTGTGTAGCAGGTGGCAATGCCCACCCCCCACCTTCTTCCTGCCAGGACCAGGAGTGGGCCAAGAGGCAATGCCTGCCCCCTTCACCCTGGCAGGATCAGTCACAGAGGAGGCGGCAATGTCCACCTGCCCACCCTCCCCTTTCTAGAGCCTGTTCTATCCCCCCCACACAGTGGGCTTTGTTGTTAGTTTTCATATAATTAGTGTCTCATGATACTGGTTTTATTTATGACATTTATTGAGCGCAACATTTTCACTTTGAGCACTTGTATGATTATTGGAGAGTATGATTATTGGAGAGTATTAGTATTGTTTTGTACTCACAGAAACAGTGGCAGGCTTTAGATAGGCAGCACCAGTGCTCAGAAAGTAGTAGTATAGGACCCCCAACAGAGCGAATGCTTTAATCCCTGAGCCATGTCTGCAGACGTATGGCTCGAACACAACTGTCTGGGACCCAACACTTCGCAATAGCCAATCTGTCTGCAAACGAGAAAACTCGGTCTTAGTTCCCCAGTATTTCTGTTTCCTCTTCTCCCCAGGGTTCTGGCTCCATCATTAGACACAGCTGGCACTGGGTTTTGCTTGAGTTTAGTATTCAGCCACACAATAAAATCAAGTATCAAACAGCACTCTCCAGATTAGGTAGGAACAATGGACGGGCGTCCCGTTGTTTTTTGGTGCTTTCCCGGTTCAATGTGCTCGTTCCAGCGGATGTCGGTTCTCATTCATCAGTGCTCTACATTTCAAACTGGCTTGTCTCCCAGGCAGGAGGGTGAATAATGAAATAGGACGTAAGTGGAGCCAATTTTGGCTTAGTTGCGGCAGAGTAGAAATGGTACCCAACTCTTTGACATCCTAAGCTGCAGGTCATTTTTTGCCAGCTAGAGTTCTCAACATGTAGAAAATATAAATAGTAGTAACCCTGAATAATATTTATAGGATCAGTGTCTTTGCACATGGGGGCAGGATTCTGCCCCCAAGGAACCTACAGACTACGCTTAGGTGGGGAGGAGGAGATGACCATATAGAAGGAGAGGAGATGAGTATGTGAATATGCAACTACACATATTCAGACTTTGCTTTGGTTGAGAAAGATCTATGAAGCTGCCATGTATCAAGTCATCCCCATGTGGCTCACAATTGCTTGCTTTGATTGGTGTCAGCTCTCTAGAATGTCAGATTAAGAAAGATCAAGATGGGTAGCCGTGTTAATCTGCCTGTAGCAGTAGAAAAGAGCAAGAGTCCAGTAGCACCTATAAGACTATCAAAATTTGGGGTAGGGTATGAGCTTTCGTGAGTCACAGCTCACTTCTTCAGATACAGCTAGAATGTAAGTCCCTCTGTTCTTATATTTTGGAGAGTGGAGTGATTTCAGATGCTCAATGACTAAAGCTGGTGAATGACAATAGCAGGTGTGATTGGATAGGGTGGGATATGAAGAGGGGAGGTGGGTGTGGAGAAATCAGCATTGGTAATGAGACAGGAAGTCTAGGTCTCTATACAGTCCAGGTGGATGCATTGTCTTGAGCATTGTTATCAGTTGCAGTTCAGCAGTCTTTCTTTTGAATCTCCCTTTGAAATTCCTCTGCAGGATAACTCTGCAGGGATATTAGAAAGAGAGACTGCTGAACTGCAACTGATAATGAAGCTCAAGACAATGCATCCACCTGGATAGAATCAAGACATAGGCTTCTTGTCTCATGACCAATACTGATTTCTCCACACTCACTACCCTTCTGCATACCCCTATCCAATCAAGCCTGCTATAGTCATTCACCGGATATTGTCATTTGGCATCTGAAATCCCTCCACTCCCCCAGATATAAGGACAGATGGACTCACATTCTTGCTGTATCTGAAGAAGTGAGCTGTGACTCAGGAAAGCTCATACCCTGCCACTAATTTTGTTAGTCTTATAGGTGCTTCTGGACTCTTGGTCAGATCAAGAAAGGTCTGTCCCAACACCTGACACTTTTTCTTTTTTTAATTTTTAAAATTTTATTCATAGAATTAAAAGCCCAATAAAAAGGGCAGAGAGCAAAAATAAAGAAAAGGATAGTAAAAAGCTTACAACAAGAAGAAAAATACAAACTTAGAAATAAAACAATAATACATGTGTCATTTCCATTCTTCTCTACAACACTTATCTTTTTAAACAAACACCGTACTTAAAATTTAATCTCTCCAAAATTTTCTGTTCCACTACTGTCTCCCTTCTATTTGTTTCCCCCCAGATCTGTCGTCTTAAAAATCGAAGCCACAAATCATCAAATCACTTTTCCTTGTCTCACGCAGAAAGTCAATAAGGGGATTCCAGTTAGCCAAAAAAGTAGACAATCTCTCTGATCAAAGCTGTAAGGTTAGCCATCTCCACTAGCTCCGTCATTTTCATAATCCAGTCTTTTCCATTTTTGTGCACATAGAAGCCTTGCTGCTGTAGTCATATACAAAAATAAATCCCTGTCAGGTTTTCCTTTGGGTGCTACAGCATTGAGCACTGCAGTGCCTGGCTTTGACCCAAGGGGGGTGTCAGGAATACTGCAGGACCTTGCCTTGTAGAAGGAGGGACGGTATACATCACCATGACACCCTCTCAGTCCACTCGCTGGCCTACTCAACCTGTCCTAGCTGTCCCTCATACTGCTCTCCTTCTCCTTCTTCAACAGCCCTCCTTCTCCTCCTCCTCCTCCTCCTCGCTCGCATCTTCTCTCCTTCCGCATCATCCTTCTCCACTCCATCATTCCTCCTTCACAACAACCCACCACACCCTGTGTGGGGACTTCCCTTTTATCCCTTCACCAATTCCCTGCTCCACCTGTCAGCCACGCTCCCTTCTGGCACTCTAGCCATGCCCTTGGCTGACTCAGGCAACTGCTCCTGGGTTTGCTCTGCAGGCTGTCCAGGGCAGCCACACTTGTTCCTCCTTGGCTTGCTGCCAAGCTTTTTCTAAGGAGCTGGCTGCTTGGGGCAGGCACACCTGTGCCTTCTTGGCTGGCTGCCAAGCTTTTCCTGTAGAGTGCCTCAGGCAGCTCCAGCTGTGGCTGCTTGCCTTCCTGCCCCACCTGGCTCTGGCTAATCCCTTCTAGCCTGCCTGCAGGTTGGGGCGTGGCTCTGTGGTGCCTTGACTGCCTTCCCTCTACTGCTGGTAAGGTTTCTGTCTGTCTGGCTAGCTGCTGGCTGGCTGTCCCTGCTGCCTGTGCCCTTTCCTTCTGGCCTGGCCTCCTCTTGGTTGTCCTCACTCTCCCTGCCTGGGATCCTAGACTCCCACTGGAGGGTGGAGCTTGCTGGCCTCCATCTTCCCCTTCTAACCTTCTGAGGCTTGGGTGCTTCTTTCCCTCCCTCCTGTGCTGTCAGGTTCTGGCCCTGGGTGTCTGCTGGGATGTCTGAGCGGCTGTCTCCTGGCTGTCTCCCGTCCCCTCCTCCCAGCAAGTCCAGAGGCTGCACTTCAGACCAAGGACACACCCCATGCTGATTTTCAAACTGTTTGTCCATTAATCCCAACAAAAAGGCTTCTGGCTTAAACTGTACAGTAGTCTTTAAAATTTTTTGTATTATCATATGGATTTGAATCCAAATTTGTCTAGCCTTACAGCAAGTCCACCAGAGATGATAGAATGTTCCTTCTTGTTTCTCACATTTCCAACATTTATTCGACATACCTTTACTCATTTTAGCTAATTTGCCAACACCTGACACTTTTCTTGGGAGATGCCAGGGGTTGAACCTGGGACCTTCTGTGTATGAAGCATTTGAGCTACCATTGAGCAATGGTGGTTGTGGAAAGTGCTGTCAAGCTGCAGCCGACTTATGGTGACCTCTGCTGGGGATCCCAAGGCAAGTAATGTTCAGAGGTGGTTTGCCATTGCCTACCTTTACGTAGTGACCCTGGACTTCTTTGGTGGTGTCCCAGCCAAGTGTCATGTCTGAATGTGCCCATTCGTCCATGCCAATATTAAGTGTATAATCCATGCCAATATTAAGTATATACTCCTGAGTCGTACCTGGGCTTAGTGTTGTACCTGCTTTTATGTAGTACCTGATAAGTACATTCCTTGACTTGTTGTAACCACTTTTGTTTTCCCAGTCTAGCTGGCAGCTGCGGACAATCTGTTCTTTTGATATTGTGGAGACTGACCTTGAGTGTCTGGAGGGTCTGCTTAGTGTGGGAACTTCAGATATGGTCCCCAGCCTGAGTCTGTACTTGAAATCTAGGAGGGTAGGAGGTTGGTTGATTATATTGTCCCGTAATAGCCTGACGCTTCATTCCTTTCAATGAGAAGTTACCATGTGCATCTGCCTTTGACTTCATGTACTCCTATGGTCCTCCTGTGTATATGCAACAGAGTTGATTTCCTGAATAAAAGTCATTTAGCCATGGACATGAGTCCTGCTGAAGTGATCCAGGGATCTGTCTGCCGTAACCTGTCATCCACACCCTGACACCAAGTACCTATCAGGGCCAACTGGGAACAGTTTTATTGGATTGTACAAGTAAATTGCTCAATTTTGTTGCCACTTGAATAGTTCAGTCCCATTTTGCTTTACTTCTCTCTATTCTCTGTCCTGAGAAGGGTTGTAACATTACTTGCTGCCTAAATATCTGTCTCCCATCTTTTCTTTTTCCCTGGAAGAATTACTGTGACAAATTTGAAACTGGGTCGATAACATATTCACGTGATGCCGCCCCAGAACTCATTTTCTAATCCTATATGTGTAGATGCAGAGGAGTTAGCTGTGTTAGTCTGTAGTAGCAAAATCAAAAAGAGTCCAGTAGCACCTTTAAGACTAACCAACTTTATTGTAGCATAAGCTTTCGAGAATCACAGTTCTCTTCATCAGATGCATCTGACAAAGAGAACTGTGATTCTCGAAAGCTTATGCTACAATAAAGTTGGTTAGTCTTATATGTGTAGAGACGCTCTTCACATGCATACGCTGACAAAAATTGTTACTCAATGAAGACAGTTTCAGGTGGGTAGGCATGTTGGTATGCAGTAGGACAGCAAGATGCAAGCTCAGTAGCACCTGAGGTGGTGGGAGCACCAAGGGAGATCAGGAATCTGTACCTTAGGTACATATGGAAAGATCTGGGGCTTTTTTTCAGTGAGAACACGGTGGAATGGAGTTCCGGCACCTCTTGAAAATGGTCACATGGCCAAATGTGACCATTTTTGCCAAGGGTGATTTAAACTTTAAACCCCCCCCCTTGTTCCAGCTGACCCAAAGTGACATCATTGTGTGGTTCTGAGTTCCACCACTGAGTTCCACCACCTCTTTCCCCAGAAAAAAACGCTCTGGAAAGATCCATAGTAAAGGGACTGCCGAGCATAAAGGAAGTTCCAGGTTCTATCCCCATTATCTCTGAAGGAGTTGCCTGCTGGTAGGACTGCCAAGCTCATGATCAAGGTGAGCGATTCCCCCCTGGCTCCCATTGCCTACTGCTCCTCCAAGTGGTGGTGGGAGGAAAATAAAAAAGAGCATAATAAGCGTGACAATGTCACTGTTTGGCTTCTGGGTTTTGGCGCCTTTTCTGGAACCGCACTTTCCCACAGTATCAGAAAAGGCTCCAAAAAAATGGAAGCTAATCAGCTTGCAACCATTTGGAAAATGTAGATGTCTAGAGTGAAGTGGAAAAGTCACCAGCGTTTGGTGAGTAGGCCGTCCCTTTAAGGACGTGCAGAAACAGCCCACCTGGGGATACCAAATCATGCTTCACATCGGTTAGACTTCATCATCCATCCATTTTAGCAACTCCCCTCCGAAATCGTATATGCACCTGAAATAAGGAATTCCAAACTGTCTCCCATTGATGCACAGTAGATGATGCAAGCCCATCTACCTTGACAGCACACCTTGCTCTCACTAGCATTTTGCATTGGCTAATCTTTTTGCGAAGCAGTGTACATCTGTTGCTGATTGCACCTGGAGCTAGGAGCTGCTTTCCTCTTCTGCAAAGGCTCTAGTAATAAATGCCTGAGCTTAATCTTGGAGTCACCAGCACATAGATCTCCTGCACAGCGGAAAGCATGCTGAAAAGGATAATGTATCCTGCAGCTATATGCAGGGCTGGAGCAAATTAAGTTACAGCTCCATTACACGCCACATCAACAGCAGCTCTTTGCGGGTGTACGCCACCCGTCCTTTGTCATTGCTGGTTACATTTTACGGCTCAGGCAGCCGTCAAGAGTTGTCCCTAAAATGTGATTTGCAACTTGCATTTGGTCCTAGGAAGAGGAAAGCAAGCAGGGACAAAGGAAGACTCCAAACACTGAGAGCCAGATTGGTGTAGTGGTTAAGAGCAGCAGGAATCTAATCTGGAGAGCTGGGTCTGATTCCCTACTCCTCTGCTTGAAGCCAGCCGGGTGACCTTGGGTCAGTCACAACTTTCCTCAATAGGTTTACCAGTCCTCTGGTGGTAGCATGGGATCCCTGCTCTTACCATCCGCCTGCTGCCACCACTCACCTGGGGAGGGGGGAAAGGTATGGGAATGGACCTCCCAGGCATGCTCCCAGGGTGATGTGACATCACTTCCTGGGAGTGACATCATTGTGCCACCTTGAAAGCACTCCTGCGTTTTACAGCGGGACAATTTGAGCCCCAAATGGGCTAAACGTTGCCCGGAAGTGACATCACCAGAAGAGATGCAGGGAGAGCGGACTATAAATGTAATAATAAATAAAATAAATACATCATTAAGCAGGCGTGAGAGTGCTCAAGGGACATAGAGAAGGCGAGTGCCTCCTGCTGGGAGTGTAAGGGGATCTGGTAACCCTATTCCCCAAAGAACCCAGGGCAGCATACATGGGTTCCACCTAGCATTGCCAAACGCCAGGTGGTAGCTGGAGGTGCCCTGGAATTACAACTGATCACCTAACAAAGATCAGTTCTGGAGAAATGGCTGCTGTGGAGGGTGGACTCTACGGCATTATACTTCACTGAGGCCCCTCCCCAAACCTCACCCTCTCCAGGTTCCATCCCCCTACAAATCTCCAGGCATTTCCCAACCTGGAGCTGACAACCCCAGTTTCACTTCCTCCAATTTATTCTCACGCTGTGAGGTAGACAAGACTCAGAGTGACTCACCCAAGGTCACTCCATGAGCTTGAGTAGAATATGAACCCGTATCTCCCTACCCTGACACTTGAACTGCCGCTCCACTCAAATCGCTCCCCGTTCCCCATGAAAGACTTCTTAGGATGCATATTGTAGGCCTGATCTACACATGCAGCAAAACATGATGGGAATGAGATAGGTAAATGGATTATACCACTTCAGCGTGGAAGCAGGGACTTCATTTCTTAACCTTCCGTATGTGGAAAATTTCCTTGCAAGTAGAAAACCAGCATAACAAGGAGTGGGATGGGCTAGACATAAAGTTGAAACTCTGGGTTGGGAAATTCCTGGAGATTTGGGGATAGAGCCTGGGGAAGGAGTGGTTGGTGGAGGGGAGGCCGCTCAGCAGGGTACAATGCCCTAAAGTTTACCCGCTGAAGCTGTGATTTTCTCCAAGGGAACTGATCCCTGTAGTCTGAGATCGATTGTAATTCTGTGATCTGTTTCATGTCTGGTGGACTGTGCGATATGTGCACAACTGTCTTAAATAGATTTTATTGAGCGAAGTTTTAATTTATGCTACCATGTTTTTACTGTATTTATTGTATTTTGTGATCTGCTCTGAGCCCACTCGTGGGGAGTGCGGAATATAAATTTAATAAAATAAAAATAAATTAAAAGAACCCTAGCTAGAACCATTCCCATTCATGTCCTAGGTTTAGGGGGATTTTTTTTTTGCATGCGGGATCATTCAAAAGTAGCATCCTCTTCCACCTGCAGGTAAAAAAAAAAACATTCTATTTTGCCATTATAGTGTATGGTCAAGAGAGACCCATTCACATTAAGCAGCATGTGAGTGTGGCTTGCTCTTCAGCTTGGCACAAATCCCTATTAGATATGGTTGCCAGCTCCAGGTAAAGAAAATAGTTGGAGATTTTGGGGGTGGAGCTTGGAGAGGGTGGGGCTTGGAGAGGAGCTAGAGGTCCACAGGTTATAATCCTCTGTCCAAAATAGTCATTTTCTCCAGGGGAACTGGAGAAAATGCAAGCTAGATCAGCTGGGGTAGAAGAAAGAAACCATCTTCCCACATCTTGATCCTATGCTAAAATTGCTACTGGCTTAGGTTCTACTTCTGGTTTAAAGGATCACCCCCAGTTGGGGCAATATGGATATAAAAGGTCTTTGATAAGGTATCTCTGTAAGCTTGGAAGAAGTATAGAAAATTCAGAGAGAGTGAGTGAGTGCAACAGAAAAACATGAAGCTGCCATATACTGAGTCAAATCACTGGCTTATCAAGGGCTGTATTTCTATTCCAATTGGTAGCTCTGCTTCAAGTCCCAAACAGAGGTCTTTCATGATACCTACTGCCCAATTCTTTAAACTGGAGATACTGGAGTTTGGTTCAGCATATGCCACAGATGCTTTAGCACTGAGACACAACTTCCTCTCTGAAAGCAGAGGTTTCCTTCATTCAGGGAAATACGGACAGCTCAGCTGGAGAATTAGCAGACTCAAGCAATCAAAATTGTATCAGGCATCCTACTATATAAAAGGCAAGCCGTATTGGCGATGACTCACTTTTTATCTTCGCGCAGGTGCACTCTGGCCTCGAGGCTGGTGTGAAGCTGGAGGGGGTGGACTAAACTGACAGCCTAAGCACTCCTTCCTGCACCCCACCTGAGGGTCATTGACGAGAAGGTGGAAGCCCCAGTGTGTTGGATGCCTGTTCGCACTTGCCTGGGAGGGGTCCCCACTTGATCATGTGGAGCTTATTCTCTCCTCCCTAAAGAAGCCTGGCTGCAGTCCTGAAGGCAGTGTCCTCGGAGTAAGCTCTATTGAATAGTGCAGGCCTTATGTTTGAGTAGACCTTGGCCGTTTTCCACACTACTCACCTTCATCCGGAACGGGGCGCAATGTCATGAAAAAAAGCAGAAGATAGCGTCTTCTCACACGAGTTTTGCACGACGTCGTGCAAAAGTTGCACAAGAAGACGCTATCTTCTGAATTTATTTCGCAACGTTGCTCCCCATTCCGGATGAAGGTGAGTAATGTGGAAACGGCCCTTCTTAAGGAGGCAATTTCCCTCAGGTCAGTTTGACTAGGGATCCTGATGGTATTTTACTATCTTCTGGGCATGGATCAGGGGTAACAGGGGGTATGTGGGGGGGGGATGTAATTGTAAATTTCCTGCACTGTGCAGGGGGGTGGACAAGATGACCCTAGAGGTCCCTTCCACCCTATGATTCTATGATTCTAATGGTAGGTACAATTCATTTATTTCTCAAGTTTACAACCTTCCTCTCAGCCAAGGCACCTAAGCTTATCAATAAAATTCCACATAAAACACAACGAGACAATCTATTAGTGTACACATTCCTTTGCACGTGGAGACAAGTTCTTTTCAATGATGTGAATGAAAAGCTTTGCAAGTGAATAGAGCTCGAGGAGCACATCGACAACACCTTGGAATAGAACTCAATAGAACTTTCAAGGTGGGCAGAAGTACATGATTGTTAGATTATGCTGTGAAAATCGCCACCAAGCTAACTACTCTGCACTAAACCAATGAGTTGCTTTTGGACCAAACAAGTAACAATTATAGCCAAAGCAAATTCTCAGACTGTTACGATTAAGAAGTGGCTGCTGAGTCCCAGCCCTGCATTCCAGTAGTATTCTTTTTATGCTTAGATCCTCAATAACCAGAGGAAGCCTTTTCCTTTACAGTAAGTCCTTTACTTTTGGTGGATTTGCTGGCTACCCTAGTTTAATCATCTTCTACTAAAAGCCATTGGTCTCCCTAGTCATTGACTTGGAGTATTGCTTCCTTAAAACTATGCAGCAAGTATGCATGTTTGGTTGCTTTAGACAGTTTCTCTTTCTCCTTCTCCTTCTCCTCCTTCTCCTCCTCCACCTCCTTCTTTCATTCTTTTCAGTCTTACATTTCTTGCATTTCTTCAGTCTTAGCCACACGGCATTGTTTAGAGGTCTTCGCTCTCTGGTTGAATTGCTTTTTTCATATTTGTTCATCCGCCCTGAGTCTCAGTGAGAAAGCTGGACTATAAATGAAGTTAAAGATGATGAATATGATGATGATGATGATATTCAATTTATATACCACCCTTCAGGATGACTTAACACCCACTCAGAGCAAAGTATGTTACTATTATCCCCACAACAAAACACCCTGTGAGGTGGGTGGGGCTGAGAGCTCCTAGAAGCTGAGGCTGACCCAAGGTCACCCAGCTAGCTTCAAGCAGAGGAGTGAGGAATCAAACCCAGTTCTCCAGATTAGAGTCCTGTGCTCTTAACCACTACACCAAACAGATGATGCGTCATCTGTTCCCTTCAAGTAGATAAAAGTACTGCACCCCATGTATTCAGCTTACAGTGACCTCCGTGAAGTTCTTTCGTTGCCTGATTGGAAATTGAATAGTATTTTCCAAGGGCCAACTAACTAGGTGCTCGAGCAGCACATAACAAAATGTTGGTTTAGCACAATGTGGTTTTGTGCCTTTTTGGTAAATTGCGCTTAATTTTGTGATGGTGGAAACTCCCCAAAGTTCTTTGAATCAGTGAGTCATTCTTAATCACCACGAAGAGAGAGGCTTATTATCCTCTATTGCATGACTGACTTCAATCAATGATGCATAAGTGGGGGAGGGGGGTACAGAAGAGGTGAGTGGGAGGTAATTTTAACTTTACTTTTGACAAAGGATAAACAAGCTATGAAGTATGCATGGAAGAGGACCAAGCAGTTTTCTGATTGTGCGACGCAGAGTGGGCTCTTCATGAGAAGAAGTAGAACTGTCAACTTCAAAGACAACTTCCTATTCCCAATGTCTGGAATGATCATGGTCTGCCATGCCAACTTCAGATGTCCTCTCCAGGACCAGTATGTATGTATGTATGTATGTATGTATGTATGTATGTATGTATGTATGTATGTATGTATTTATAACCCGCCCTCCTCGCAAGTGGGCTCAGGGCGAGGTAAAACATTGATTAAAATACAACATAAAAACAATAAACACAGCATAAAAACAATCAATAAAACCATTCCAAGACGGGCAGTCCTGCACTCCTGCCTGTCAGCATACGAAAAGGGGAGGTAGTAGTGGACAGATAGATTACTGTACCCCTTTTCGAGGCAGCCAGCAGTGGACCCTCCATAACCCCTCATCGAGGGAGACCGGTAGAAGGCTCGGCACTGATGGACTAAAATTAGCCTCCACCATATGGTTATATGTGGCACTTCTTTCCAATGGAAAGCTACTGATCTTAGGAGAAGGAAACCATGATCGGATAATACATTGGAATGTGAATAGACATCAAATTACTAAGCTATCAAGTGACAATCACAATTGCCATGAGGGCAACAAGGGATTGGCATTAACCCTTTTTGACTATCACACATCCTCTCACGGGATGCTGGGCTTGCAATCCAATAAAGAACAGACACACCCTTAGAAGTAACAGCAAACCCAAGAGTGGAAAACCACACCAAAGGGACCTATAGAAACACAAATATAATCAAACATAGACCATTTTTAAATACTTAAATATTTTTTAAAAATATTTTTCTGAATTTAAGGTGACAGTGCATATGTAGCGGATAAATATATAAATACCAATCTCATACAAAAGCACTTACAAAATTCATACTCTATACAAAATGCAAGGATATACAATGAAGCAACAACATTCAGTAAATAGACAAACGACCATGTGTAACATATTCATATGAACATTATACAATCTTCTTGCTTGTTACTTAGAGCGGAACTACAAGTGACAAAAGGCACAGGTTGAACACTTGTCTGCTTCCCTAAAGTTTTGATGGGAAATGTAGGCGTCCTGGTCTTGCAGCTTGGCTCTCCGACTGCTGTCCAATGGACTTTTCAACTGTCACTTGTCCAACATTCCGCCAAGCTGCCTACATTTCCCATCAAAACTTGAGGGAAGCTGACAATTGTCCAACCTGTGCCTTTTGTCACTTGTAGTTCCGCTCTTACTGTTATTGTCGGAGATTCCTTGAGGAGTGCCCTGTGAACATTGCACCTGTAAGAGAAGAGAATTGTTTTTCATCATGCTTTAACAAGCAAGAAGATTTGTATATATTTTGTACAGAGCATGGATTTTGTTCGTAGTTTTGTATGAGATTGGAATTTATATATTTATTCTCTATATATGCACTAGATCGCTATACATTCAAAAATATATATTTAAAAACATTAAAGTATTTAAAAATGGTCTACGTTTGATTATATTTGTATATGTTTCTCTAGATTCTTAGGTGAGCTTGCAATCCAGGCAAGGTCATATGGAGACAGTGGCTGTATAGGACACAGCAGGTGTGATTTGCATGAACGTGACAACTTGAAAAAGGGCCACAATGGGAGCAATAATTGTGGTGACTACATGTCAGTCTTCCATGGGAAGACCTAATTTGAAAAGCTGTTCAAATGCCCTCATTTTGATTTAGCTTCTCTCTTGTAAGAAATGAATCCAATTTTTTTTAATAACTTCTCTTTATCTGTGCCAAATTAATATCAGTGCATTGTTAAATGCTTTTGCATCAGTGGCATATAAAAGTATATTATATACAAAAATGCACAACAAAAACTAAAAAAAATCATTAATGATAGTAATAAAAAGGAGACAGAGGCAGCTACTATGACATGGTCATGTCAGTTCATGCCTACACACAGCTGACACTACCTTATAATTTCCACTGGGTTTGAGTTCAACATCAGACTGATATGCCATGGATGTGCAGAATAACAGATATATGATAGACAGGTACAGGCACACAGCCAATGTTGTGCAGTGGTTAGAGCAATGATGTCAACATAGCAGGGAGTGCTCATCAGGGCACCTGCCAATGAGTTTCCAGGAGCCTACTGGCTTCTTTGGCAAAGCATCTTTCCCCCAAATCAAAGAGCCAGTCTTGGCTTTCCTCCACCACATTGGAGAAAGAGGTGCGTCAGAACAACCAGGAAGAATCGACTTTGTGTCTCCAGGGAGCACGGATTCAGATGCAGCTGCCTCCATCATAGGGGAATGCTTGGCTCGTGATCTCCCAGCATTTTCTGATTGGTCCCAGCCACCTATGGAAGCAATTTGGTGGTGGTGCCCGCTCCTCCATATTCTGAATGTCTACAGGCTCAATGAATTGAAGGATCCCAGGACAGCTGGAAAGAACCGAGTTGAAATCCTTCTTCAGCCATTCATCTAACCTTGAGCCAGTCACTCTCAGCCTGAGCTACCCCATGTGTGTGTATGTCCCATCAAGTCTCAGTTGACCTATGGCAACCCCAGCAAGGGGCTTTCAAGACAAGTGAGAAGTAGAGATGGGCACGAACCACAAAAAAAACAAACTATGCTGTTCGTGGTTCTTGGGTTTCCATGAACCAGGAACCATGAACTCCCATGAACTGGGGCAAGTTCCCGAACCAGTTCGTGGTTCATGGTTCGTGAGGTTTAAATGCCCCTTTCCGGCTGCTTAGCAGCAGAGAAGGGGGCATTTAATCATTTAAAAGGCCCTTTCCTGTCACTTGCAAGCGGCAGGGCCCTTTAAATGGCCCAAACCCCACAAACTCCAGCCCCCTGCCGCCTGCCAGCTGATAGTTTAAAGGGCCCTGCCGCTTGCAAGCAGCAGGGAAAGTTTAAATGGCGATTTCCTCGGGGAAATGGCCATTTAAACTGCCCTTTAATACGAACCAAATGAACCAGTAGACCAGTTCATGGAAGCTCGTGGAAATGAGCTTCCACGAACCACTGGTTCGCGAACCACGAACTGGGCTATTTCGTGGGTTTTTTTGGTTCATATTCAGGTTCGTGCCCATCTCTAGTGAGAAGCTAAGGTGGTTTTGCCAGTGGCTTTCTCTGCAGAGTCTTCTTTGGTAGTCACCCATCCGATTACTGAACTTGCTTAGCTTCTGAGATCTGATGAGATTGGGCTACACCATGCTGCCTTCCCTTCCACCAAGTTACCCCATAGCTTAGGTTTTGGTGTGGATGAAATGGAAGCAGAGAGAACTATTTATATCCTATTGAGTACTTTGGAGGAAAAATGGGGTAAAAATGTATTAGATACTTAGGAAATAGATGATAGGAAATAGTGGGAAGTGGCCCACCCAGTTGAAGAAATCTGGGCAGGACTGTGTCATTTTCGCCATGTAGAACTATTGCTATAAGAGGGTTTTTTTGGAGCCCGTTTGTCTTTATAACTGCCTTGTTACCTTTCCCAAGCATTCAGGATATGGTGGACCCAACATGCTAAAAAATAATAATAAAAATATTTATTGGCATATGTGCCCATATGAGTGAATGACTGAAGTACCTCCTCTTTTTGGAAATGGAGTTCATTTCCTGAATCGAAAGTGGAATGTCAAGTGCTTTGGCTCAACCGCCTTCTCCCATGGATCGCAAGCATATTTTCCATCTGCTCTTTCAGCCCCACTGGTTAAATTAATTGCTGGAATGTTTCCATGCCATTAAGGAGGATTGATTTGCATGAACTGATTTGGTTTTGTTGTTGTGGCGGTTGATAGCTTGTATAATAAGGGGCTGGATTGAGCCGCTCTCTTGGGAGGAGAAAAATAAATTTGCTAACTGCAATCAGTGTAGAGAAGTTTGGCCTAATTTCTTTTTTCATCTGTCTTCTGCTAAAGAAGCCTGAGCTAAGCTATTACCTGCTGTTCTATGTCTTGTGCTTTCAAATAAGGGGGCAGTGAGGTGTAATGGTTGGACTCGAACTTGGGAGATCTGGGTTCCAATTCCCCATTCTGCCATGAAATTTGCTGGAGTGCCTTGTGGCTATTCATGTTCTCTCAGTTGTACCTACCTCACATGCTTGTTGTGAGTATAAAAGGGGAAGGGAATCCAATACATGGCAAGCTGAGCTCTTTGTAAGGTGAGTGTTATTCTGGCAACCCTATGAATTAACAACCTCTAAAATGTTTCTGTTTTGGGTTGTTACATCACAGGGTTTTTGAAGTAAGAGATTACCAGAAGTGGTTTAACACTGCCTGCTTCTGAGCAGTACTAACCAGGCTTAGCTGAAGTGTCACTACCATTGTCTGTGAAAGATCCTCTGCCAAGAGATCTGGGCAAACCATTGCACACAACTCATTAGGCTGCCCAGCTGATTGGTTACACCATCCTACAATATAAAAGACGAGCCATGTTCCTGACAACTCACCCTTTATACTGGTGCAGTCGCATCTGCACAAGCAGGAGGATGGGCCCACCGCCCAGCCCTTCCCTGCCAACATCAGCTGGCACTTGCGCCTCCTCTACTCTCCCCAGCTGATTGGCAAGGAACAGGCCAGCCTGCCTCCCCAGCTGATTGGCTGGGGACGTGGTGACAAAAGAGCCCACTGCCTCTCTCCCCAGCTGATTGGCCAGAGAAGGGGAGATGGGCCTTCCTCCCCACCTGACTGGCCAGGGAAGCAGCGAATGGCGAGTCCACAGCCTCCCTCCCCAGCTGATCAGCCAGAGAAGCAGTGATGGGCAAGCAGGAATGCTCCAGAGCCCTTTCTGCCCCCTCACACCACTCCCATCCCTGCAGCTGCCTTAATCGGGGTCAGATTGAGTGGCTGCAGAGTACAGTAGCACTCCAGGGCCCTTTCCACCCCCCCAGCAGTGCTCCCGGGTCCCGCAGCCACCTGAATCAGGGTCGAATCAGGCAGTTGTGGAGCACAGGAGCACTCCATGACCCATTGTGCCCTCCCAGGAGCTCTCCTGGGCTCCGCAACTGCCAGATTTGGCATGAATCGGGCCTATTTGGGGCCAATTCAGCCCTCAACGGAGCACAGCCAAATCTGTTTTTTAGAGCCTATTGTATTTTCCCCCACAATGGCTATGTTGCTAGTGGTATTATATAGCTCTTTCAGACCTTCTTCTTTTCCATAAACACACCCCCAGAGACGGAATTTGGGGGGAGGATCTCAAGGTCACCACACAGTTGGTTGCCAGAAGAAGAGGGAAATGGACAAAATTGTCTACTCTGCCTTTTGCTCCAGAGGAGGCACTGCTGGTCAAAGAAGTGATTTTCCCCACTTCTTCCTCCTCATTGCAACCATCAGTATTGCAAGGCTTTTCGGCCGCATCGGTCCCCCAGTTTCTTGCTGTTGCCTTTTTGGTACTCCCAAGAGTCACGGAGGGAAGAGAAATGTGAGGGAGATCAACCTCTGCCTCTTCTTTACACTGGTGGTGCATGATATCCAATCCATTGAGTGTTACCGGGACTGGTCTCCTTGCAATAAAATGATTTGTGGGGGGAATTAGCAAGCAAGGAGAATGGCTATGCGAGAGGTTGGTAACCGCAGGGATCTATCACCAGCTTCAATGGAATCCCTTCCCAAAATAGCAAACGAGGCTGGTTGATAACGTCAAACAATAACCTTTATTAAGAACATGGCATGCACATACACTCACAATTATGGGGTAAAAATAAATACACGCACAAAGAGTCCTAGGAAATTTAGCTAGAAATTGGGACTACAGAGAGGGAATAAGTATATCTAGCTATCCTGAAGAGGGGTCTAGTCCGCAAGAGAAGAGAGTAGCTTTGAACATCCAGCGTCCTCAGCCGAGAGAGCAAGAGGCTTAGGGCAAACCACAAGGGAACAGCACTTGTGGATCTGGAAGCATGTACGATTTGAATGAGGCCAGGGCTCTACCTTTATAGGTAAAATGTGCCCTGAGGTGGAAGAGCCCACCTAGCTATTAGAACAAAGACTCCATCGGTCAATTCCTGGGTTTGACAAAAGGTTTGAGTGCCTTGATTGGTAACTGCCGGGGTGTGTGAAAGCAAATGCAAAACGTGTTCTAGCACTGCACAAAAGGGATAGTTTGTTAGTGAATTCCACCAGAGCTAAGTTGATGAATTTAGGTGGGGACTGTACTTTCCCAGGAACGACTGTATATACTTATGAATGTCATTTGATTAGCTCCTCAATCAAGGACAGGAGATCTCATCACGGAAGAAGGGAAAGGAATGTGTTAAGTGGGGATAACTCTGTGAGACCTTTGTTGCACCGGACTCCCATGGGGCTGGCGGGACTGCAAATCCAATCACCTCTTAATCACTCCACATTCCTGTGCAGCATTCCATGCATGCCGTGTCCTCCTGGGTGGGATTCAGCAACTGTCGGAGGTCCTCTAGTGGCAATACAGCTGCCATTTTAAATCCAGAGGCCTGGCGATATTTTAATATCACAAGCAGCCATATTAAAAATGGCTATTAAGATGGCGGAGGCTGGGCCGACCGCTTACGTGAGAAGAGTGGTTACTAGGCTTATCCTGCTGCAAGTTGTCGGATCCTTTAAAAAGACATGATGGTCTGTCTTCAGATGATTATGCATTCCGAGCAGCATTTTCTGAAGCTATAGTCAATCAGCTTCATGGGGTACCTTGAGCTGTAGCTTAATGAGAGAGGGAGACAAAATGTCCCTCTCTCTACCTGCTCTGTAATTTTATCACCCTGTATTGTGTTCTCGCCTTAATCACTGTTGTAACAACTTGACAGCTGTCGTTAGAGGCCGAGGTTTCTTCCTGATTCTTTGGATTGTTCCCTGTAAGCACAGGTCTCTTCACTGCGATGGGCACATCAAGAATGATTTGTCCTGCCTCTTCCTTATTTGCAAAGTGATAATGCTTCCTTAAAACAAAGCCCTGCAAAAAAGTAGTTGAGCTATTTAGGCACTCAGGGGACGGAAAGTATCTCATCCTTCTCTTAATGCAGCATCTCCGAGGGAAACTTTGCTAATAGGATTTAACAGTCTGTTGCACAAAGAAGCCAACGGCATTTGCAAAGTCTTCCTCCCTCTCCTCTCTCCCGCTTTGTGCAAAGCTGACAGACCTGGGCTGACTCTGTAAACAGGCAGGCAGGAGGCTGTGAATGAGCTCTCAATTAGCGCGTGCCAAAACGCTTGACACATCTTCCCTTCCCTTGCCAGCAAGGAATTGTACAAGGATCAGCACCCTTTCAGTGTTTGGAAACAATTCCTCATTTTCTATTGCAAGGAAGCATTGACTATTTTAGGGATACGACACCAATTTGCAGTCCACGGTTTCGTCCCAAAATCCGTGCTTCGTTTTCATTTTTCCTTTCATTTTTCCATTTTCAAATGGAACTGGTTAGGGTTCCCAACCCTGCCTTGGCATACGCCAGAAGATTTTAAGAGCAGTGTCTGGGGAGCATGGAGTTTGGGGAAGATGTGGCATCACTTCTGGCTGATGCTCTAGGGGTTCACCCTAATCTCTATGGTAAAGATCATAGAGACATGGGGAAATCCCTAGAGTGTCACCTTGAAGGCCATTTTCTGGCCATTTTTCTCCCACTCTTTAATTTCTCAAGGGCTGGGGTTAGGGACAAGGACTGAGGTTTACCAATTGCAAGAGGGCAAATGGCAGGCCTAGAACTGATGGATTTTTTCCTGCCATTTGGAGTTTCTCTGACCCTTGCAGACTCAGTTAAGAGCCATGGGGTTATACTGGATCCAGCGTTATTACTAGAAAAACAAGTTAAGGCAGCAGCAAAAAAATGCTTTCTACAACTTCATTCTAGCCTGGAAGATGGCTTCTTATCTTGACACTACTGACCTGGCCACTTGGATCCATGCTATGGTAACATCAAGGCTTGACTATTGTAACGCTCCATACATTGGCCTCCCATCTAAGTTAACTAGGAGGCTCCAATTAGTGCAAAATGCTGCAGCTCGATTGTTATCAGGAGCGAGCAGGAGCATGAATGTCACTCCCATCGTACAGTTGCTCCACTGGCTACCCATAATTTACTATGCTCAGTTCAAGGTATTAGTTATCACATACAAAGGTCTTCACGGCTTTGGTCCGGCATACCTACGGGACTGCCTCCCTCCCTATGTTCCTCCAGGGCAGCTTCACTCATCTGAACAGGGTCTCCTGCAGGTGCCAGGCTGCACACGGGTGAAGTCAGTAGCAGCCTGTACACGGGCTTTCTCTGTGGTGGCCCCTATTCTGTGGAATGACCTGCCTGAGGAAGTCAGAAGAGCCCCCACTCTCCTGGCTTTCCATAAATGATGCAAAACCGAACTATTCAAAAAGGCTTTTTACTCAAATAGGAGGGCTGTATTGTAGTGAGGGGGTCTCAGATGCTTCACTAACGAATTGAGGATCATAGACTTCCTCACTATTTTTGCCTTATATTATCGGCTGCTTTAAATATGTACTCCTATGTACAACCAGCGCTCCATGTTGTCTAATGTTAGTCCTAGAATTGATTATGTTTTGCTCCAGTACTTTTCCTACTCTGTCTTGGATCCTTGCTAATGCTATGTCTTTTAAACTTGTATCTGTTTACCTTATGGTATCGTATTGAAATGTACTTGATACTGATCGTATTAACCATATACTGTGCAATCCACCTTGAGTCTCAGTGAGAAAGGCGGACTATAAATGATGTAAATAAATAAATAAATAAATAAAACTGTGTTACTTAGTTAGTTAAAGTCATTTCCATGTAACCACTTAGGCCTCGAGTAAGGATTCCCGCCATGGAAAGGGGAATCTCTAAATTTAATGACGTAGAATTAGGATTGTCTATTGGACAACTTGTTTATTGGGGGGGGGGGCAATTAAGTGAAGCTATATACTGAATTTTTATTTCTCTCTGTTCATTCTGAGTGTATCAGTCTTGAGTTACCTTTTACTAGCAAGATGTAGTCAGTCTAGCAATTTCTTATTTTCTTCCAATGTAACCCTATTTTTTATCCTTTATGTAGTAAAGTATTCTTACAGAGCTAAACCAGAGTGTGTGTCTGTTCTCATTAAGTCTAATGCACAATTTCTGCCCTAAACTCTGCTAACTACTATTAATTTCCTACAAATTTGCAGTCCACAGTTTCATAGCAAAATTCGTAATTTGTTTTAATTCCTTTGTTCAAATGGAACCGATTAGGGTTCCCAACCCTGCCTTGGCATATGCCAGAAGATTTTAAGAGCAGTGCCTGGGGAGCATGGAGTTTGGGAAGATGTGGCATCACTTCTGAGTGACGCTCTAGGAATTCCTCTTAATCTCTATGGTAAAGATCACAGACGTATGGGGAAATTCCTGCAGTGTCACCCTGAAAGCCATTTTCTGATCATTTTCTCCCATTCTTTAATTTCTCGAGGGCTGGGGTTAGGGCCAAGAGGTGAGGTTTAGCTATCGCAAGAGGGCATATGGCAAGCCTAGAACTGATGAATTTTTCCCCTGCCATTTTTTTCTCCTTCAAGTCAAATGTTTCTATTTAAATTTACACAAATTTTAATGTAATTGTTGTTTCTATCCCATGGCATTGGCATAAATACGAATAAAAATGGTACAGAAATGCCACAATCAACAACGAAAAAAAATGGTGATCGAAGGCCTATGGCTAGGGATGCTACAGAACTTTGCATTTTATTTGTCATGGCTTAGGGGTTGGGCGTCTGCTTTGCATGCAGAAGGCTCCAGGTTCAGTTCCCAGCATCTCCAGTTAAAAGGATTAACTATTAGGTGAAAGATCTCTCCCTGAAACCCTGAAAAATTGGTGCCAATCAGAGAAGATCATTCTGAACTTAACAAGTCAAAGATTTGACTCAGCATAAGGCAGCTTCGTGTGATTCAAAAATCTGGTTACCTTCCTGCTCTGCTCTTGTACAAATCAGTCTCTATTTTTAATTGCTTATATCAAACATTTCCTGTCAAATCTTTAATTGCTACTATTGCATCAAATGCATATAAAAGGCATATAACATATTCGGGATGGGAAAAGACAATGGCCTAAAGAAAGAAAAAGCATGTATTGAGTCAGTAAGGTACACAAAAGCTGGAATAGTAGATGCAATCTTCATTTTAACATTGATGAACTCTGATGAAGGTATGCTGTATGTACGCTGTATTTTAACAACCCGTGTAGTGCAAAATCCTACCGTTCCTTGGATCCTGTTATCCCCCACCTCTTTTTTCTGTACCCCTCTTTGTTTTGAAAAAAAAAGAGAGATGTCATATTTATACACCCTTAATTGTTTTTGGGAGGGGAGGGGGGGTTGTACATTGATTCTGGGGAGATCTTTTAAAGAATCAAGGATACATTTCTAGCATACATTTGCAAAATTCTAAAGTCTCTTCTAATGAAAGAGACTTTTAAAAAAAAGTTTATATTGATATATCGAATTCTCCAAGTGGCCAAATTTGTGGATACTTAAATCCAGAGACTGAAGCCCTGAACAGACAAGAGAAATCTTTCTAAAAGTGAAAAACACCTCAGATTTGGAGGTAGGAAATCAGGATGTTGACACCATGATTTCCTTAAAGCACCCTTAAAGCTACAGATGCTGCTACTAATATTGGGGAGAATATTAGTAGCAGCATCTGCAGCTTTAAGAAATGAATACCACCAGTGGCCATAGTTAGTCAACAACAACAGTATTGCCAGCCTTCCAGCCTTGCTGTCTGTCAATAAAAGGCAGGGGGAGGGACAAGTCCTTTTTAGGGCTGTTTTGGCCTTTGATGGAGGACTGATCAGATCCAGAACGGGCAAAACAAACAGCGGGCAGCTTGATACAAGGAGACTTGCATGACTCAGCTGCTTGCTACCGTTCAACATCATCCCACAAAAAGTAGTGTAGTGCAGTGGTTAGCGTTTCAGATTATGATCTGGGAGATCCAGATTTGAATCCCCCACTCTGCCATGGAAGCTCACTGGGTGACCTTGGGCCAGTCACACATTCTCCCCCCCCCATGGCAAGAGGCTGGTTTTACAGCCCACCCACCTCACCCATCATATACTTGGTGAAACATCTCTGTCTTACAGGCCTGGTGGAAAGATAATACCACTCAGCCAGCATAAGGGATTGATGTTAATGGGCAGCCTCTCTTAATTGACTTTGGGGTACATGCAAGGATAAGTGAGGAGCAGCTGCATGAAGCACTGTGTCATATGTGCACACACCCATGCCATTGAGGTATTCTCTAACCTAATGTATTGAACTGATCTGTTCACTGAATTGATCTACTGTATGATTTTATGCCATGCTCCCTTTGTGCTTTGTAGGGTAGCCACATGTCATGCCATTCTTGGCTTGCCTGAAAACTAATGCTGATTTCACAGGGAAAGTAACCAGCCTGTTATCTCTGAAAATATGTGGTGCTGGCCTTGCAGCTGGAACTGGAAGTGTAACTGTTTCCCAGGGGAGAGAGAAAGACTTTGATTTCTTTATAATCTTCTGCCGTTTCTGTCCAGACTAAGCTATTGTGTTCTCACACAACTTCTTAGATTTTCATGCCTAAATGCAAACTGCTCCAAGGGAGGGGGGACTAGTACTCCCTATATCAATAGTGTCTTTGCTTGTATACTCATTCCTGCCAACCTTTCCCATCTATGGATGTACCCATGAACTTAATGGATCCCTGAACCTTTTCAACCAATGCACTGGAGTGCTTGCTGTGAGGGGTCTGGGGGTCTATCTGCCATGGACTGCCATCCCTAGAACTGACACACTGGTCCATCCGTGTCAGTTCTGTCTACTCAGACTGGCAATGGCTATCCTCAGTCTTAAGTAAAGGTCTTTTATATCACTCATCACCCAGTCTTTTTACCTGGAGAGGTCAGGGATATAACCAGGGATCTTCTGTATGCCAAGCGGATGCTATACCACTGAGTCACAATGGCTTGCTCCTGCTTTACTAACTTACCAAGAGGATGACTGTCAAAGCAAAGTACACACTCAAAGCTCCCTTATACAGAATAAGACCTTCAATCATGGTCAGTATTGTCTACTCTGACTGGCAGCAGCTCTACAGGCAGAGGTCTTTTATATCACCTGCTACCTGATCCTTTCCACCGGAGATGTCAGGAATTGAGCCTGGGACCTTCTGCAAGCCAAGAAGATTCTCTGCCTGTGAGCCACAGTCTCTCGCTGAAGTAACATTATGACTGACTCGGCCACCTTTAAAACTTGTACTGTATTCCTCACAGAAAAAAAAACAGTTATGATATCTTCACCCCCCCAAAAGGTACGGCTTGAAAAGATATTTATGATAATTTGTTTGCTAAAAAAAGACTGACATCAATACTAAGAATAATGATATTTTAATATTTCAGTTCAGTTCAGTCTATCTCTAAAAATAATTTTATGGTATAAAAACCCTCCATGAGGATCAATAGCAGCTCCCTGAAAAACTGTCTTCGTTTCTGACATTTGTTTAAGTTATTTTTTCTGTGAATTGCAAATGGTTCTCCATAGCTATTAATAACACAAGTATCAGTTTCCCAGCATCCTCTCTAACTGTGCTCATCCCTTGCTACACAACTTTACTGTGTATTGCTTTTTATAATTCTGCCCTTGTTCAAGGAGCTCAGGGCAAGAGATGATTCCCTCCTCCTCTATTTTATCCTCACAACGACCCCGAAGTTAGAATATAAGATAAGTTACCAGCCCAAGCTCACCCAGTAAGCTTCATTGTTGTGTGGGTATGACACCCTAATTTTGGCACTGCTCTAGTTTTAGAGGGATTAAGCGCAGGAAAGAAATTGCTCACCATTCTAACAAGCAAGATGGTATCACCTACAAGATGGAGTCTCTGAAAAGACTCATGTTGAATCATAGAGACAGAAGTACAGAATGGCAAAACCCAACCATAATAAAGTCACAGTGGCCTTCTCAAAGCCAAGACGGGCTCAATGCTGGAGAATTATCCCCTTAAGAGAAAGTCATTCCATATAAGGAGGTTCTGTTCAAGGAGGTATAGAGAAGAATCACCAATTATACTCTCCCATTTGGGTCAGAACTTTCCAGATATGAGCATAAGTGATCAAATCTGATGCATTCAATACAACGATGACAATTTTACCTGATTTTTTTTTGAAAAGTAAACTTTCTAGCCCACGTCTGTTGCGAAAGATGAAAATGCCACCTTGATTAGGCATTTGGAGGAGGAATGTCACTCTTTAGAGCCTCCCCTCCAATATGTAGCAAATTCCTTTTTCTTATCAACTACCTACTGCCAGCCATCATCATCATCCTGTTGACACTAGTCTACTATTTACTCATATTATGCCTTCTTTGTTTGCTTTAGTTCATTTTTTTTATAGGGTAGAACAGAATCCCTCATAGAAAGCTGTAGGAAACTACAGCAAGTAGAGATGGGCATGAACTGGAAAAAAATGAACTGTGTGGTTCATGGTTCGTCGCATTTCATGAACCACAAACCTTCACGAACCTGCCCTAGTTTGCAAACTGGTTTGTTTGGTTCGTGAAAATGTCACATCCAGGCCAGCAAATCATCACTTCTGAGTCAGCAGAAGGTCACTTCCGGGCCAGCAGAAGGCCACTTCTGGGCCAGCAGAAGGTCTGCAGGAAGTCCATCCCGTGTTGCCTAGGAAACTGATCGGCGCCAGGCTGTCTGCAGTGATGAACCAAAAACGGAACCAAACGAACCAGCCTAAAGTTCGTGGCAGTTCATCAGAAATAGGCTCTGACGAACCACTGGTTCGCAAACCACGAACAGGCCCGGTTAATCACAAACTTTGGTTCGTATTTCAGTTCGTGCCCATCTCCAATGGTGAGTTTGGGTGGGTAGATAGGTGAGTGGGTAAACCCCACCTCACAGACACACAAGCCTTTCATACTACTTGCCACTCAGCCCAAAACTCCCTTTACAGGTTTGGGGCTTCCCAGGCAAGCAAAGTTCACGAGTTCACTGCCACACTCCACCTGTTTAGCCTCCACTACAGCAGGCAGAGAGCCCTAACCCAAATCCTCACAGGGTCCCTTCTCTTATCTTCCAGAGGCTCCCCCAGAGAGGCAGCCAGTTCCCTGTATTTACCTCTCTTCACCTAGCTACAGGCCAGGGCTATTGGGGAAAACAGAACTCAGAGGTTACTTTCCCTCAATATTTGCTGCCACCATTTAATTCACTAGGCCCATTGGTCATGTGACCAGAGCATTTGTGTGTGTTGTTGTCTTGCTATCTTTTGTACGAGGACCTTCCAATTTTTTGCTGCTTCAGACATGCTTCTCCACAACAGCACTCTGTCCTTGTTCACCCCCCACCCGAGTTTTTAGTAACTGTAGATTGTTCCATTCTTGATGTTTAGAAGTGTGAACCATTAAGGAGTCTGTAGTCTGTTGCTGGGCTGAGTAGACCCTTTCATACAGTAAAGAAATGGGCAGAGAAGAAAGAGGGAGGAAAAATATAACAGGTGCTGTGAGGATAAAAAAATAAAACCTTGTGTTAAGAATCCTACTTTGTGTTGTCTTTTTGCCTGCACCAAACATGAAGACAGTGGGTGCACAATGCCATGTGCAGGGAGTAATCTGGAATGCACCCAGCATCAATATTTTCATTTATCTTGAATGTTTCCTTTAAAAAATCCCTATGTATTGCAACCTTGATCCATCACACAGATGTCTTCATCATCAACTTTTGCTTTATTTAAATTCCTTCTACTTGGCTGGGATTTCTCTGGTAGATACGGGATTTTTATTTTGAGGATAATGCTTTCCAGTTTTCTGGTATTCCTCAGTAAAAATTGGTTGCAGTCTATTCCTGGTACCCTTTTATTGTCTGGAAGTCCAGAACGTCTAATAATAATGTCTAATCCAGTGATCCCCAACATGGTGCCCTGTGGGCGTCATGATGCCCACTGATGTGTTTCTTGGAGCCTGGTTGTGCTTTATCCCAAAGCTGTAGGCTCTGGTATATCTTAGGAATGATCTTGAACCTGATTAAGGAGTGAATGAAGAGAGTTTATTCAGGAACTACAACTCTGACAGAAAGGAGAGAAACAGAATAGATACTAACTACCTCCCAAAACTGGGAGAGGGAGACTTCTGGGAAGGAGCTGGAAGCAGGAAGTAGCCTAAGAATACCAATCTGGAGACATGCAAGAAGTACAGAAGAGAGGAGGAAAGAAGGATCCCACTCTGCCATCTCACTGTCAGACCTGCTGCCCCCTGCAGGTTATTCTGTGTCTTCTGCCTTCTCTGTACACAGACATTGTATTTCCAACAAAAGCAAGTCCTCATCAAAGCAAAAAGCCCATCCTGACTTTCCTCCACCACAGTAGAGCCGGAGGCACTTCTTATGCCTTGCCTTATTATAATAGCTTTTATATTTTTGGTACCCTGACCTGCATAGCCAGGGCAAGCCTGATCTTGGAAGATAAGCAGGGTTGACCTTGGTTAATAATTGGATGAGAGACCATCATTGAAGACCAGAATTGCTATGCAGAGGCAGGTAACGGCAAACCACTTCTGTTAGTCTCTTGCCTTGAAAACCTCAGTAGGCATTGCCATAAGTCAGCTATGACTTGAGGGTACTTTCCTCCACCAAAACCAACTTTTTTGATGATGTTTATTAGAGATAGGCACAAACCAAAATATGAACCAAAGTTCATCACAAACTGGGGCAGTTCATGGTTTGCGAACCAGCAGTTCGTCAGAGCCCATTTCTGACGAACAGGGAGGATGGGCTTTCTGTAGTCCTTCTGCTGCCCCAGAAGTGATGTTTTCATGAACCAAACAAACCGGTTCGTGAACTGGGGCAAGTTCATGAAAATTCATGATTCGTGAAATGCGATGAACCATGAACCACATGACAACCTCTGTCATTCATTTGTCTCCTGCAAATCATTTACTTTTGGCCCTAAGATCTCTCCCATAGGTCACAAAACTCAATTGTTTGCTAGAATGGGGGTTGAGGACAGGATTCCATCCAGCCTGGAATTTTTTATTTTTCAGGTACGGGGAACCTTTCTGGAAGTTGGTGACAAGGACAAATGATTCATCAGAGGTTCATTTTTTCCCTTGATGCATCATCTTCCAATTTGTCATCATGTGCCAATTCAATTACCGTGCTGCTTACTTCCTCATTTGGATCATTAATGGGGGTGTTAAATCTACTTTTCATTGTTTCAAAGTGACCTTGGTGAGGGGGTGTAATTTGGGTCCAGAATAAGGTTGGGACGACAAAGGGGACACAGAGGAAGGCATGAATGACAGAAAATGACATGGCCTCCTTCCACTTGTGGGTTAAAACAACAAAATTGGTAGTCAAGGGGTTTTACTTATAGCATAGTTTCTTAGAGTATCTCTGCATAAGACGCCTCAGTGCATGTTTATCAAGTGTAGGGAGACACAATATTAGTTTAAAAAGACAGAGCCAGCGGAGATTACTCCTCAGAGGGTTTGTTAATTTCATCTTCACCTCCCTGAAGGTTCTGTCAATTTCACCTCTCCAGTCTAAAACTGTGTGGGATGGCAACCAGAGGGCAGCGAGGAATCGAAATGGGCTGGAGCTGCCTTCCAGAGCCGGACTTGGACCTGGAGAAGTTATAATGAGCTGAAGTTTCCCTTCCGGCATTTCACAGCACCTTCATACAACTCCAGTGTATAGCAAAGCCTTTTCCCTGCCGCCGACTCTGTCTTTTAAAACTACCCTTCTTGGCTAACATTCTTCACATGTCAGATGTCTTGTGTAAAGAGACTCTTAATTTGCATACCCAGCGGGCCTTCTGATTTCTCTTTGCTCAACTGGAAAAGCAGAATTACATATTTCGGTGCAGAAAGATCTTATCCATTGGGCCTTAGGAGGCAAAGTAAATCTCTTCTGGTTGAGAGAGATATTTTAATTTTAAAAGAAGTTATCCACTTGTGTGTACCACATTCTGTATTGTGACTATCAGAGCTAGCCTGTCTTTGGACTTTAAAGGAGAGGTGATCCGTTCTTAATAAAGAGTAATTTATGGACCATAAGCTTTTTGGCCTCACCAACCGATTCCCGGTCACAATTGCTTCGATTTAATAGTAAAGTCCTCACAATCAAGCACTATGGGTTTCCTAATTATGGAGCATAATGTGAAGTTTATACATGAACCAGGGACTGCAAACATTGGCAGGACGTTTACATGGTTGGGCCAGTAGCAAAAGGAACGACCAGAAGCAGGTTAAAGACTGTTTTAGAGGCAAAGGTGGCAGATCATGTAAACTAAAGCACCAACTTCAGAGTTATGGAGTGGGTTGATAGAAGGAGAAAGACCTAGTCTGTGGTAGAGCCACCCACTTATGAACAGAGGTAATGGAAAGTATCGAGAGCTTCTAGGGATTTCTGGCCCAAACACTTCCATCAGTTGCAAACGTAGCTCTACCTAGCCATCGTCTCTTTCCTGGTGAAGCTGTGGTGTCTCCCAAGGGTCAGTGAACAGGTGAGTGTGAAAAACAACTATTGGGGAAACACAATACTTCCAGCAGATTGCCCAATATGTGGCTCCAAGGACCATCTGTGTTTTGGAATGTATACATCTGTCCTTCCTTTGTTGAAAGAATGAAACTCTAAAACCTAAAATAGACACAGGATCTGTGATAGATAGATTAGGTCTCCTGATTTGTTAGATGTCCCCCCCGCCCCTGCCATCGAAGCTCAGTTGGGCAGTGAAGGAAAATTCTAGGGGAAACGGGGGGGGGGGGGCGTGATAAGGAGACTTATTGAATGATGGGATCTCTCATGTGGTGACATCACTTCTGGCATGACCTGGAAGTGACATCATCACGTTGGGAGATACTCTAGCATACACCCAAATCCCAACATGTTGTACATCTCCCATCAGGTATCTGTGACAAGGTAAGCTCACTCAATGAGAAAGGTGGACTATAAATGAAGTAAATAAATAAATAAAATCTGTGCTCAGAGTAAGTCAGCTTGAAGGACCAGTAGGCTAACACTATAGGATAGAACTCTGCCCAATGCAGCCCAGTCTCAACTAGTCCCACAATGTGTTACAGAAGTGGGATTTATAGTGAAAGGATGAAGTAATTCTGTCATAACATGGAAATAACAATAATAATATGTGATTTATATACCAACCTTCAGGATAACGTAATGTCCACTCAGAGCGGTTTACAAAGTATGTTATTATTACCCCACAACAAACCCCCTGTGATGTGGGTGGGGCTGAGAGAGCTCCTAGAAGCTGTGACTGACCCAAGGTCACCCTGCTGGCTTCAAGTGGAGAAGTGGGGAATCAAACCCGGTTCTCCAGATTAGAGCCCCGTGCTCCTAATTACTACATCAAACTGACATGCCTTCTGCTGAGAAGTGAAACTGAAGTGATCTTTAGCTTAAAATTTGAAATGGCTACAAAAACGGCAAACAGTGCCTTGATGGAATATGGGATCTACACCAGAGGAACCAGTTCATAAGAAACTTGTTGGCTATCTAACACAGACAGAGACACATGAACAAACATCCAACGTAAAGAACACTCCAAAGATGGGTTTGCTTGTCATGAAATGCACAATCCCTTCTAGTGCCTTCTAATTCTTGTGTATAGAAGCTGCTGTGTACTGAATTTTAACATAATATGAGAGCTTGCTACCATCTGTTCAGATGTGGCTGCCAAAATATAGTCTCCTTACTGGATCTCACAAATTTGTTAATATGTACTGCATTCTGTTATTTTGAATATTTTAGTGGTTTTGAAAATTCTGAATATTTTAGAAGTCAGCTGTTGCGTGGCAGCCAAACTAGCCATCCTTAGAAGGATATCAAAGGGGAAATGGGCCTTCTCAAGTCAAGGGCAACCAACTTCAGGTTTTAAAAACTTTTGGACAAATGATTAAACCATATTCAGAAACCTTTCAGTTACCTTTAACAAGAAAAATATCTAGCACTATGTGCTCATCTATTCCCCATCTGTTGTTTCTGTGCAATCGTCTCCTCTTCCCATGAACTATGTTGGTTGCTAGGCATGCAAATAGATCTGAGTGGAAAGAAGGGGTTGGCTTGATAGTTGCACAATAAATTGATATTCTTTTGTGTGCAAAGGGTATTTGGAGCGTAAGGGGCATTTGGAGACTGATTTATGAATCAGCAGTCTATCAGTAGCTATCAACTAAATGGAACCATCATGTACCACCATGAGAATACTTATAAATAATATACACAAGGAACAAAAATGGTGTGTGTGTGTCCATCATATCATCCATTCCTAGACTGTGAGTATCCCATGGAAACTGCTTGGCTGTTGTTGCAGACAGAAATGAGAATGTTGGTAGACTTGGTCTGATCAAGCTCTTCTCTTCTCTTCTCTTCTCTTCTCTTCTCTTCTCTTCTCTTCTCTTCTCTTCTCTTCTCTTCTCTTCTCTTCTCTTCTCTTCTCTTCTCTTCTCTTCTCTTCTCTTCTCTTCTCTTCTCTTCTCTTCTCTTCTCTTCTGTACAAAATTCCCTTAGTCCTGGAGGCCCAAGAAACCAGACATCCTACACATATAATTTGGCTCTCAGCAACAGCTACAAGACTCTCTAGGAATCCACAATTGCTCACTTAAACCCTTTGCTTGGACTTGAATTCATAGCAAGCGCTCCCAGGCTGCAAGAGAGCACTTGTTAGGGATTCCATTGAAGTGAAGAGTTATAGTGAGAGTGTCTGGATTCCTAGAGAGTCCTTTTTCTGCTCTGTTCCTTAAGGGTTGGTGAGTCCTGTATTGTTGCGACTCTTGCATTTGCCATGCTGAGAAGGAGCAATGAAAGCACAGGTGAGGCATGCTTCACCCCCATTTTCTCTCTCTTTCTTTCCTTCTTAATATTGTGTTTCTTTAAATGTTCTTTAAATGTGGGAGGGGGGCAGAGGAAACCTTGGCAGTCCTGGTATGTCCAGGCAGGACCTGGGATGTCCCTAGAATTACAAAGGCTCTCCAGATGACAGATATCAGTTCCCCTGGAGAAAGTAGCTGCTTTGGAGGGTGGACTCTATGGCATTATACTCTCCCGAGGTTCTTCTTTCTCAAATCCTGCCTTTCCTAGGCTGCATCCCCAAATCTCCAGGAATTTCCCAGTCCCAAGCTGGCAACCATATGGTATGGTATGAATTGGGTTAAAACCTGCTTACTGTCTCCATGGGCCAGACTGAAGGCAAAAGGAAGGCTCTCGACATAATATAATAAAAGGAGCAATGCCCAGAGTAACAGAATATATTTTCAATGATTTATGGGCTGGAACAAGGAAACTTGGTTGCCAGATGGATCTACAGATCAGTGAGTTAGAGCGGATCTCTCCGGGCAACAAACTGCTGTGTCAATCAACAGAAGACTGAACTTGGCTAAGAATGGGCTGGGTTCGTTTTGGCACGAGTGCTTTGATCCAGTTTAGTATCCTTCTGAACGGCAATCGTTGTTGCTGTCAACCCTCCGAATATTTCAGGTTTTGTTCCCTCTCTGGAATAAACCACTGCAGACATTTTTCAGGTCTCTTCTTGGAAAGAAAATGAATGGAAAACAGGTTTGACAATAGTCCTTTTAGTGAGGTCACATTAACTTTAGAGCCTTTTTCACTTTTTAGGGCACATGGCAAGTTTTTCCTGATCACTGTCTAACACCCTTATCATGCTTAAGGGATCTTAGAAAAAGAATGACGTGGACAGAAGGCAGAGGTGACTTAAGAAGGGTGGTTGTTTTTTTTTAAGGAAGTTGTTCATTAAGTGGGTAAAAAAATTGAACTTTTAAGCCATCCCTATCTAATAAATTTACAAATACATCTAATTCTCAACATGGTCCCATTTGTGAATACTTAAATCTGGAGACTGGGATCTTGAACAGGCAAGGCAGAATCTTTCTACAAACCTGAGGAAAGGCTCAGGTTTGAGAAAAAACAGAAATTTTTAAAAAAGGATGGTTAATCTCACCCTCAAATGAAAGAGGCTGTGTCCGTAGCTTTAAGACATGGATGCCCTCTAAGATCTCAGTGGCTTTTGTGGTGGTTGCTAGGCAATCATAATAATAGTCTCAGCCTTCAACTCTTGGTTTCTGGCAGTAAAATGTAGGAGGAGGTTTTTATCAGTAAAATGTAGTGCATGTTCTAGGGCTGTTTTGGCTTCACAGTCTATCCTTGTCCCCAGAGGACCTATCGGGGCCAGGCCTGGCAGTAACTCCGTGACTTACTACCACATGACAAATATGACTTACCTAGCATGGCAAATTAGCATCTGTAATGCGAGAAAAATCCTGTGTCCCAGTTCAACACTGGGGGATCTATTGTTCCAAATTTGTAAATAAAGTCAATTGCAACAATCTCACATTGTAATTTTCAGAAGGAAGCAGGGAAAGAGAAGAGAATATGGGGTTGCCAGGAGGAAGATAACAACAACAACATTCAATTAATATACCACCCTTCAGGACAACTTAATGCCCACTCAGAGTGGTTTCCAAAGTACGTTATTACTTGCAACAGAGACCATTGTGAAAATATATACAATGGGCTCTAGCAGCAGGGCCATGGAGGTGGTGGGAAGGCAATGCGGGAGGGTGGGGCTCCTCCACACTGTGCCTCCCCACTGGCTCCACAGCCCCTCAGAGACCTGCCATAAGCAGTACAGAAGACTAGCACAGCCCCCCCCCCAAGGCTCCACAGCAGCTGCCTCTGCAGGGCTCACTGCACCTCCTGACCAGCTCTGTGGTCTCTCAGAGGCCTGCCACCCCGACAACTCACTTTTTGTACTGGGGCAGGCACACCTGCAGGACCCTCAGTGTGCCTGAGCCAGGAAAAAAAGTGAGTCATCGCCAATACGGCTTGGCTTTTATGTCTAGGATTAGCCCCACAAAAATCACCCTGTGAGGTGGGCGGGACCAAGAGAGCTCTAGAAGAGCTGTGACTAATGTGAGGAGGGGGATACAGTGGGAAATAAGGTGCCTCCTCACATCTTTGTGGATTTCCCATTTGTATGTTTGTGATTCAAGATGGGTGGAAGGGTTAGTCTGTAGCTGCAAAATAAAGCAGAAGTCCAGAGGCACCTTAATGACTAACAAAATTTATTCCAGAATAAGCATTCATGAGTCAGAGTTCTCATTATCAGATGCACTGAAGTGTTCATCGATTAGGTTGATGCTGTTATATTCACAACAGAAAGGTGGGAGGGGGAAAATATTACAAAGAGAGGTCAGTCTAATACAAGATCTAATAAAAAGAGTTACATTTACTCTGGTTAGAGATTAGAGTGTTGGATCAGGGTCTTGGTCTGCAGAACCCAGGTTCACACCCCGACTCTGCCGTGGAAGTTAGCTGCATGGTCTTGGAACAGTCACACCTCTCAACCTAACCTACCTCACAAGGCTGTTCTGAGGGTTGACCTAAAGTTATCCAGTGAATGTGGCTGAGTGGGGACTAGGACTGACTCCCCATTGCTAGTAGCATTCACACTTTAACCACTAAACCACTTATATTGTTGGAAGAAGGGACTGGCGATGTCTCTTGCTCAGGCCTTCAGGACTGCCAGGAGAGAAGAAGGAAGACAACAACAATAGAGCCAGTTAGATAGATAGGCTGCTATCTGTCTCTTTCCTGTCAAGGGAACTTCCTTCCTTCCCTTCTCTCCCCCTCCTCTTCTCACTTCTTCCTCCCTGCATGTACCAGGTGAGGCAGCATGGTGTCTTCTCTTGAGAGAGATGGTCTACTTACAATCCAAAGCCATCCTAGCTAGTTAGATCAATTATTAGTTCTATCTCTCCACTAAACTTATATAAATATATTTCTTTAGATAAATAAACAGTTATTGGTTCTCTAACCTGGACGAGAGCTTTCTGCATGCAGTTTGTTTAGTTAACATGCCTTAACTAAAACCCAATACATATTGCTGCATCCTTAGAAGGAAACTATAGAACATTAATTGTGCTCACAGCACCTGGCATTGCCAGAGTCCACCTTAGCTAAATTAATGCATGAATGTTCATAAAAATTACTCCCATCCTCAAACAACTTACAGTCTAAAACCTGAGAGTGAAGAGAGAGCAGAGGGGTAGTTTCAGGATATTTCATGAAGAGAATTGTTTCCCTGACTCAGTAGCACAGACAAATCTGTTAGTGTTTGCAAAATCCCTTTAAAGAACATAGCCTGGAGCAAAAGATAAGACATGCATTATTTAGAGGAATACAATCTGCAACTGAGAGCCTTCGTCCAGACTGTTGCTCCCATTAACAGTCCTCCATTTTAATCTCTGTTTGATCTGTAAACTGGTTAATCATGCCGATTGATTGACGAATGTGTTTAGTCTTAATGAAAATGGCAAGCACGAGGTTTTGGTATAAGTGAGGCAAGGAGAGGGGAAGAGAATAAAAAAAAGCAGTTTGGGAATGCTAATTGGAGAAGACGAATATTGAGGTGACATGAATCAACAGCTGAAGCAAGTATGATTTCCCGTTTACCATTGGGCCAAGCTACACATGACGAATGACACTTGAATGGCAAGTGGATTGAGTGGAGGGCAAGTGAACAGAGAGAAATACACTTGCTGTTCAAGTGTCATTCGTCATGTGTAGCTTGGCCCTCAGTGGGTTCATCGGATCTGAAAATTAACGACCTCAGATTTCTTATTCTTGCTGCTCTGCCTCTCCCCACAAATTCCTATTTCAAGTTTGCTTCTCCCATGTGCAAATTGAATCGAGATTCATTATTTTTGTGGTGTTTTTCTGTTTCTTCACACTGAATATTTCTGATAAAGTGCCTACATTTTCCAACATTGTTTGGGTGGTCAATAAATCAGCTTTACATATTTCATGAATACTGTGCATTTAAATACCATCTACATTGCATTTATTTATTTATTCTAAAAAGTAGACTCTACTTCTGCTTATGTTTGAGGTGGCTTCCAGCATACACGTAATAAAAACTTATGGACATGAAAATCACATCAAGTGATGCTGATACAGATCAACAGCCCAATGGCAACCGAATTTGCATATGATTCCGAAATAAAGATCAAAGTACAAAGAATTCAGATGGAGAAAGTATGCTGGAATAAAAGAAAACAGAAGTCCAGTGACACATTAGACTAACAATAGTTATTCCATGTGCGGCATGGAGATCTCCAAGAATTACAACTAATCTCCAGAGATTGGTTCCCTTGGGGAAAAATGCAGCTCTGGCATTGTACCCTACTAAGGCCTAAACCCCAAACTTCCCAGACGCCACCATCAAATCTCCAGGAATTTCCCAGTCCAGAGTTGGCAACCTTGCCCCCAACAGAGAGGCTCACATGATTTATTATACTAGGTCTCTCTCTGCTCAACTCCTTTCCCTTTCCCTTTCCTCGGCTGCAATTTTCGGTTTCTTTAATTTTTGTGATGAGGTAAATGAGTTTCTTTTTGCCATTGTATCTGAAGAAGTGAGCTCTCGCTCCCTAAACCGCAAACCGGAATAAGTGTTGACTTCTACGCCATGATTGCCCCTGCACAAAGCTGTCCAACTCAGTTGTTTTGTGTTGTCAGAACACAGGGATCATCTGTCTCCTGATGAAGCAGACTCAGTAACCCCGGGTGACATGTTTGCTCAGCATTTACCAGATCAAGTTCCTCTCATCTGTCCAATTCAAACTCTGACAACACTCAGTTCAATCTCAGAGTGTTATCGGAGCTCAGTCAGTTGCTTGGTTGACTTTCAATCAGAGTGGCTCAAGGATGTGGACATATTGCGGGGAGGAGTTTAGATGATGTTGGCAACGCTCATACCTTGGCTTCCACGGCTGATTAAATCTAGGAAAGGAGGATTAACTGTGTGAGTCCAGAAGTTAGTCAATGGATCTTTAATTAACAGTGGCTGTGAAGGTCATCCTGAAAAAGCCACCCCTGAGCCCCAAAGCGTCAAACAACTCGTGAAATGCGCTAGATCTGTAGCAAACTGTGGCCGGTATGCCATTGCTGCCCTGCTCTTCTCTTTTTCTTCTGGATCAAGTGAGACAGCGGAGGAAAGAAACAGCTGTTTAACTTAAATCACAGGAGGAGAACGAGAAGCGATCCAGCTCAGTGAATTACTTCTCCTTCATATGTCCTGGCAAAAGATTCGCTAAGTTTTTACCGGGGGTGTGCATTCCAAAATCCTTGAGCTGAAAATATGTATGATAACTGCCATTTTGGATTGTTACCACGACTTTCCAGAACAGTTATACAAACCTGAGATTCTATTAAGAACATTCCCCCCCCCCACACACACATGCACACACACACAAACACCCATGCAGTTTTTCATGTCCGAGTGTCAGCAGCAGTACATGTCTTGTTTTTCTTTGATTTTTCAAATTCCCAGATAGTGGCATTTCTCCCTTCCGATCAGATACAATCTGCTAAGGGTTGCCTGGCTTGGGGGACGTGGATTCTGGCTGGCATAAATCTCATCTGGTTCGGGGAGGGTGGCTTCCAGCCAGCGCAAGCCAGAAGCAGGCTGCAAGCCTGGTTGGATCTTTCTACTCCCCCCCCTTGTAGGGGTGGGGCCATTTTCTCCTCTCAGTTTGTAACCCAAAAGATGAGCATCATGGTGTGTGGGGCAGGGGTGGGTGGAATAAAAGAACAACAAACAAGGTCATAATGGACTATATATCACATTTAAATCTACCAAGGTTAATTCCAACTTGGAGTAAGTTGGTTTGGCAGGACGTTATTTATTATCTAGTGCAAAGCGTATTGTGATAAATTCATTTTATAAATACACCATGTTGAGCCATAAGGTATCATTAATACTATTTATTACTAATGCTGTTGCATTGTTGTACATATAAAAGAAGTAAAACTACGACATAAAATACCCCATGCTCATTTTTGAGTAACATAAAGCTAAGGCAGTAAAGATTTATTTGTGCTTGTGTGTAGCTCTGCAAGTTGGATAACAACAACAACAACAACTATAGTGTGCTTATATACTGCTCTTCTGGACAGTTTAGTGTCCACTCAGAAAGGTGAACAAAGTCAGTGTTGTTATTATCCTAATAATACAGCTGGGGAGCTGGAGCTGAAAGGAATGGCTTACCCAAGGCCACCTGCTGAGCTTAAGGTAGGAGTGGGAGTCGAACCAGCAGAATGCTGATTCTCAGCCCAGACGCTTAATTGCTATGTTACAGCAGTTCCCTTATAATAATAACTGCATGTCATTGTAATAACCGAGGTCATTGTAGATATTATCCCCACAATACTGCTGGGGAGCTGGGGCTGAGAGGAGTGGCCGACCCAAGGCCACTGGCTGAGCTCATGGGAGGAGAGCGGTCATACCAGCAGAGTGCTGATTCCCAACCCAACCACTTGTTCAGGGACCTGTGGAACAGGACCCCTTGGTCCAATGTATGTGAAACTTGGAGGGTCTTTAGTGGACAGGCACCACTCCAGCCCCTCTGAAAAATGCCCCCCCAAGTAATGGAACCCAAATAATTCTGGAATCTCAGAAAAAAACTGAATCTGAATCCCAAAATAGTACCAGAGAATCCAAATACCACTGAATATTAATATTTATCCCCTTCCTGAACTCTGAAACCAAAAAATACTGGGTTCCCCCCCACCCCCAGGTCCATATCCCTAATATTTACATCATATTTCATGTCTGAACATAAAAAAAGAAAAAGTATATATATACATATGCTGTTGTATTGTTGTACATTTAAAGAAGTAAAACGACACAATATATTCATATTGTGAATGCAATGGTATCCTTCTTGGATCTAAGCCGCAGAATATTTTGTCAACCTAATGGAAACTGTTGGCTGGTTCTCCGAGTGAGAAAACACAACCTTGTCTACTAAATACGTTTGCCTGGAAGGCACGTTGGTGATTTCTGTGGTCCTTCAACCTGAATCCTGTTTCGGAATTCCCAACCAGGAACTTTCCATGTACTTATTTACTGTGGTTGCACGAAAGGATTGAATGGCATTAGTCGCAGTGCTGTTCTGATCTCTATGTGCACCCCCTTCAGGACAGGAGGATACATCACACCAGAAGTGCTTCTGATCAAGATACAAACAATGCACTGGGGTCGGTGGATATATAGATATGGATTCCATTCAAATTTTTCCTTTTATAAACAATATTAAAATCCTGTTCTCATTTATTTTCAGAACCCTATGATGCAAGATGTAGGAGGACTCACACCCCATAGCACCCTTATGACCATAGAAGGATTGCTACTGGGCTTCCCACCTGCCAGCCAAATAGAATCATAGAATCATAGAGTTGGAAGGGTCCTCCAGGAAAATACAGGAAATTCACAACTACCTCCACTCCACACCCCCAGTGACCTCTGCTCCATGCCCAGAAGATGGCAAAACACCGTCAGGATCCCTAGTCTAGCTGGCCTGGGGAAATACCTTGAAACCATTCCCATGCAGGATATTCTCTTAGGTCCACTTTTTACTTCCACTATTCACTCAAAAGAACTTTCCCCCGGTTCATACACTTGCCTTTCCCACTCCTCCTCTATATCTGACCAGTTTCTTCTTGCCCTCCATGCATCTGACGAAGAGAACTGTGATTCTCGAAAGCTTATGCTACAATAAAGTTGGTTAGTCTTAAAGGTGCTACTGGACTCTTTTTGCTTTTGCTTTCCTACACTGCTTCCAACTTGTGGCCTGGCACCACAGGAGACCTGAACATTCAGTGCTCCGTTTTTTCCAGTGCCTTGAGCTATGCTGAAGGCTTGTTTTGTCTGTTGGCCTCTTGCTAAGTATGGTAGAAATCTGACTCACCAAAGGCAGAGCGCTGAGCGTAGCAGTAGTGCCAGAACTGCAAAGATGAGCAGTCTGTCGTTTCCAGTTCTGCTCTTATTTTGATAGACAACACACTGCCCACTTCATAACTTCATTTGCAAGGAAGAAAAGAAATGATCTCTAGAGTTTAATGGGGACTGGAAAAAGAAGCAGCGAGGGGAGTGGAACCACATTGTAAGACCACCACTGTGGTTAGAAGATAGGGTGAGGATAGGGCTGCTAACATTGCATAGGCAAAAGCTGAGAGGTTTTGTAGGTAATACCTGGAGAGGATGGAGTTTGGGGGAGATGTGGTGACAATTCTGGGTGACACTATAGGAATTTCCCCAATCTCTATGGTAAAGATCATAGAGACAAAGTGAAACTCCCAGACCTTCACTATGGAAGCCATATTTTCCCTCATGCTCTTCAGTTTCTTGAGGGTGGGAGCATGGGGCTTGTGGCAGGGAATTTCATGCAAGGTGAGGGTAACTATGAAGTCTAGGATAGGACCTGCACAGACTTGGATGGTCCAGGCTAGTTCAATCATGTCAGATTCTGGAAGCTAAGCAGGGTCTACTCTGATTAGTATTTGGATGGGAGATCACCAAGAAAGTTCAGGGGCACTGCACAAAAGCAAGCAATGGCAAATCACCTCTGCTCATCTCTGGCCCTGAAAACCCCATGAGGGTTTGTCATCAATTGCAATGACTTGACAGCACTTTACTCACACAGGATAGGAACTGGAGGACCATGTTCATGTACCCTCTACACTGAGAAGCTCCTTAAATGACCCCAGGCCAGCCACAATCCATCAACATAACCTACCTCCCAGGGTTGTTGTGAAGATAACATTGTGTGCTTCCCTGAGCTTGGTAAAGAAGACTTGGAGGTGGTTACAGCAGTGAGTTCTGTTGCCTTTTTGAGTTTGTTTCCAAGCAGAACATGGCAACATGATCAGAGAGCATCACCACCATGTCCCAGGCCCTTGGGTTTTGCTGACATCGCCCCAAGGAGCTTTTTTATTTTTATCAGTATTTCTAGCCAGGGCTCATTTTGAGGGGGAACATGCTGGGACGCAGTTCCAGCAGTTCCCCAAAGAGGTCACATGTCAGGTGGCCCCGCCCACCTGACTCTCGGCCATTTGGGCCCATTTCAGCCTGGATTGGGGCTGAAATGGCCCTGGTCGGGCCTCTGACGGGTGGTGGATCAATCTCCCACTCAGCAGCAGCCCAATCCTGACCATTTTGGGCCCCTTTTTGGCCATTTTCAGCCCCTTTTTGCCATTTTGGGCCCAATTTCAGCCCGGAATGTCCAGGATTGGATCCAAAACAGCCAGGATAGGTGATGTCAGGGGATGTGGCATATGCAAACCAGTTATGCTAATGAACCACTTCCGGTGATGGCAAGAGGTATGGCATATGCTATATCCAGCTCTTTTTCTATGAAATGACCCCTGGTTCTAGCCTACAACAAATGTCAAATGTCACATTGCCCCAAGACTGTATTTTGCTGTAGTAAACTAACATTGCTACCCTTTGGAATTAGGACTGTTACAGGTTGCAAGCAGGAATTATTGGGAGCAATGACTGGAAAATAGAATGAACAAGATGTGGGCCCATGAAGAATCACAGGTGGCAAGGATCCTGGAAATCTCAGCCCCTCCTCAATCTCCTTTCCAGAATTCTATAAGCTTACAGGGGCTTGAGCAGGCAAATCTCTGCCCTTATCAGCTGTTAACAGCTGCTGTCAACATTCTGTCTTCCAAAGTGTGCTCAGTCCAGGCTAGAGATGAGCATGAACAGGAAAAAAACCTGAACATGTTAGTTGTTCATTGCCATCCACGAACAGGGACTCATGAACAACCACAAACATGTTTGTGGTTGGCTGTTCGTGGGGGCCAGCAGGCTCTCCTCCAGCTATCATTCAAGTCAAGATCCCTACTGCACCACTCCCAGGAACCTGACCTGAGCAGGCACCAGGAAAGGTACCAATAATAAATAATAGCTTGGCCCCAGAGCCTGGCAGCAGCCCTGGAACCTGAAGGGGTAGATCCCTACCGCACCACTCCCAGAAACCTGACCTGAGCATGCAGCAGGAAAGGAACCAATAATAAATAATAGCTTGGCCCAGAGCCTGGCAGCAGCCCTGGAACCTGAAGGGGTAGATCCCTATCCCACCACACACAAAGAAAATTCAAGCTCCAATGCACTCTCTCTATCAAAATGCCAACAGAAACTCTCTCCCTCTCCACTATCTGCAAACTAAGGCAGAGTTGGGAGCCCCCTCCCCCCTGCTCTTTGCTCCCTTGTAACAAATTTGGAGCTCCTCACTTGAAAGGAAGACCTGCCTATCAAGCTAAATTTGACTTAGATTGGGGTCATTCGTCTCTAAAACATAACTTTTGAAATCTCTTCCAGTTGAGCAAGACCACCTAAAGTCCTGTAGTGTTCCTCAAATGTTCCCACCTGAATTTAGCAGCAGTTAACTTTGAACCAACTGGTATAATTCAAAGTTTTCCCCACAGTCTAATCGGATAGATTTTATTGCTTTTTTAAAAAAAAATAGATAAGATTGTTAGCTTTTATTTGCTAGCTTCCCTGGAAGTTCTCTGAACTGCAAAGCAAGATATAAATATTTCAAATAAATCTGTAAATAAATAATATTCCTTTGCTATAAGATGGAGAAAACTTGATTATGTGCAGAGTTTCTTTCATATTTTGAGGAAGATAGCATTGTAGGTCTGAGCATTGCACTTGGTAAGAGGCAAGCAGCAGGAACGGCTCTTGCCTTCAGACCCTGCTGGTGGGCTTCCCAGAGGCATCTGACCGGTCAAGTCTTGGAACTGGGAAGCAGGACTACACTCTCCTTTGGTCTGATCTAGCAGGGTTTTTCTTTTGTTCTTACATGAATCATGCCTTCAGTTTCAGAAAAAGGTGGTTGTGGGAGAAACACATCTAGAGGCAGAAATGTCAAACAGAGCTGTCATGGAGAAGAACAGATGAAGGTTGTGTTTTGTAGAAAAGCAATGCATCATGTTATTCTGTTTGTCATACCTACCCTGAAAAAATCTCACACTGCTGCCTACGGTAAGATGTAGCTAGAATGACCATTAGATAGGGTTACCAGTAGAGATGGGCACGATCCAAAATAAATTAACGATCCAGCTGATCATGGATCGGCACCAGCGATGATCCCCAATAAACAATCCACACCGATCATCTCCCGTTCCCAATCCGTGGATCGTGGAGGCCAAAGTGGGGCGCGCTGCTATTCCCAGCTATGTGGGAAGGTGGGTGCTGGCAGCGGCCGCCGGGCACGGTGGCCATGGGGAGACGGCGACAAGCCGCCTTCCCTCAGGGTGGGGGGTCTGGCCTGTGTTTGGCCATCAGAGCTGCCTATCAGGGTTTGCAGGGATGAGATTGGAGTGCCCATGGCTACAGAACACCCCCTTCCCCCTCCCTCCCCTGGCTGTCTTCTCCCAACTGGTGACTGCTTTGCTGCTCCGTGGTTGGAAGGAAGCTCTGCTGATCAAGGAAAGCTGGGCTTCCATTCGGGTTTCCAGGGCGACAGAAGAAAGGCAAACAGAGCTCAGGCATTCCCCTGGCTCCGTTGCCAGGGGAATAGATTGCTAGCTTCCCAATCCGAGCACGATCGCCCCGATCAAGCCCTGATCCAGCCACCCCCCCTGATCGCTGCATCGTTGGCCGTGGCCGAGCACAATCCTCCGGGTCCCGATCGCACAATCGCCATTATCGTGGGTTTTTTTCGATCATAATGCGGATCGTGCCCATCTCTAGTTACCAGCTCCAGGTTGGGGAATTCCTGGAGATTCGGGGCTGGCACCTGGAAAGGGCAGGATTTGAGGAAGGGAGCAATCTCAGCAGGATATAATCCAGTACAGTCCATCCTCCAAAGCAACCATTTTCTCCAGGGGACCTGATCTCTATGGTCTGGAGATCAACTGTAATTACAGGAGGTCTCCAACCACTACCTGGAAGTTGGCAACCCTAACAGGCAATGTGATATAAGAGTTAGACTAGAATCCAGGAGACCCAGGTTCAAAGCTACACATGGCCATGAAGTTGGGTGATCTTGGGCTGTTCACAAATAGTCAGTTTAAGCTACTTCACTAGGATAAAATATTTATTACTATTTATTTATAATGTTTGTATCCCACTTTTCTGCTCAATTAGGGCCCTCAACGAAGTAACAACAATGAAAAAGACATTAAAATCAACTTATAAGGCAATACCTATAAAAACAAACAGGAGAGAATCAGTAAGGGTCTTCACCTGCTGGCGGAAAACAATGCTCAAGGGGTGTCAACAAACTGGCCTATCCGGTGCTGTTCCTTGTTTTTTTCAAATCTTTTGTTTAGGTTTCTAGGCCTAGTTAGGCTTCAGAAGGCCTTTCTCTGGGAAAGTACAGTCATTATGACTTTGCAGTTTTCACAGATAAAAGTGGAACTGGGACATGCAGGTGCGGGTGAGACCATGGGATCAGAGAGCTGCAAGAGACCGAGAAGGGACTGGCCAAGAGACCACTACTCAATGGCACGGAAAGGGGCTTTTAAACCCCTGAACCAGCTGCTCGTCGGGGGCTTCCCCTTGAGTGGCTGAGTGCCAGCTGCCCCTTTCCTGGTGCGAGAGGGATGGGGAGAATCTCCCCGCCCCTCTTAGCACCAGGACAGCCGGCACTCCGTGGCTTCTTCTGCCCAGTGCAAGAGGGACAAGGAGACATCTCCCTGCCCCTCTCGCATGGGGCAAAAGTAGCCATGGGGCGCCGGCCCTGCCAGGTGTGAGCAGGATGGGGAGAATCTCCCTGCCCCACTCACATGGGGCAGGAGCAGCCCCGGGGCGCCGGACCTGCCGGGTTCATTTCTTTTTGCGTTTGTGCTCATGTCTGAGTATGCTTCAGCAGCAAAGGAATATAGTCACATGTCCTAGTTACACCCATTGATTAGTCAAGCAGGATCAGCCTGGCATAAAGCAAGGGTATTCATTCTACTTTGGTGGAGTTGCTGGTGGAATACCTTCTGCTTACACACCTTTCCATGTTCTGGACTACCAGGATAGGTCCAAGACTCTTGCCTTTGGATTTTGTGTTGAAAGAGGAGGACTCAGCGCTATCCCTTTCCTCAGGTTTCAGCCAAAGAGTTAGAAAGACAGAGAAGTCAGGGCTTTATGTTTACTGTCTATTGCTCTGACTATCCCTTTGATATGTAGATTGCTATTCTCAGGACTTCCTCCTCCTGACTTCCTCCCTCTCATTTCTTCTCTTCCTGGCTTTGATCCAGGCACCATCTCTCTCCTTCCTCCCTCCATTTTGGAAGCATTTGGAAGCATAGATGCAGGACTTGTCCTAGCATCCATGTCCATCCTTAGACTAGATAGGTAGTTAGGATCTGTCTCTCTTCCTTTCCTATCAGAGTATGGGGTTCCTACAAAAAAGAACTCTTTTTTCCTTTCTAAGTATAAGCAAGTGTATGCTTTGTTATTTTCTCTCCTGCACACACACCAGCCAGCAGAACCAGCTCACAGCCCCCTATAATCACACTTCCTCTGCTAAACAATAGACTCTGCTAACGGCCCAAACATGGAATCCTTTAATTAGGTTTTAGGGGCCAACATATGATTTATTTATTATTTTAGACTTTAGAGTTCTACTTAGACCTTTATATTTCTAGCCTGATAAGGTAATATCTGTATCAGAGGACCAAAACTTGTATATTATTTTAGAGTATTTATGTAGCTTTATATTCTTTTACATCCTATACAACTTCTCTATGTTTGTAATTTCTTACACTTTTCTAATATATACCTTATTAATTATACTTTTTGTGGTGTTGGGTTTTGGGGCTTCAATCCATATCCAGTACGTTGACCTATTATGGGTACAGCTACCAAGAAATTGTTTTTGTGGAATTCAGTCTGCAGGCTTTTTACCCTACAGGGCTGACTTCTTGATTAACACTCGGTAGGGCTGGAGACTTGGTTCCATTAGCTGAAAGTTAGTTAAGAGGGACGGGTGGTGGGCCCTGATACCCTGGGAGGTGAGGATTCACCCCCCCAGGATTGAGAGTTTTGCTCTTGACCACCACTCCAGCCTTCTTGTGGATACAAATGGTTGCAACAAGGTGTACAGAGAATCTCTCTGGGAAGAGAATTCCATTAATTTGGTGGTTTCACCGAGAGGGCCCTTTCTCAGAGTGCCATCTGGCTATCCAGAGGTGATGCGGGCAACTAAAGTAGGGAGAGACAACCCTGAGATTCTTGGAGAAAAGGTTGGATTAAAATATGCTAGACAGATAGATGAGCAATGTTTTCCAACACTGTATTTAGTAACAACAACAACAACAACAACAATAATAATGTTTGATTTGTATACCGCCCTTCAGGACAACTTAATGCCCACTCAGAGTGGTTTACAAAGTGTGTTATTATTATCCTCACGACAATCACCCTGTGAGGTGGGTGGGGCTGAGAGAGCTCTGAAAGAGCTGTGACTGAGCTAAGATCACCCAGCTGGCTTCAAGCGGAGGAGTGGGGAATCAAACCCAGTTCTCCAGATTAGAGTCCTGCCGCTCTTAACCACTACACAAAACTGCCAAGTAATGAAAATGATTGAAGTGATGTGACTGTGGGCATGTGCACACACAGAGATTTATATCCATCCATCTGTATACACACCCACACCCACAAATCTGTACTCATACAGATTAATATCCATCCATCCATCCATCCATCCATCCATCCATCCATCCATCCATGATTGTAAAGTGGTCCCAGTAAACATACTGATGTCCAACTGTTATACGTAATGCATGTGACAATGTCTGAATTGCCCATAGATTAATTTCAGAGTATAGAGGGTACTTGATACAACAGTATTTTGAAAGCTAAGTAGATCTGGGTTTGGTCAGTAGACCTCCTTGAATATATGAACACATGAAGCTGCTTTATACTGAATCAGACCATTGTCTATACTCACTAGGGTCTCAGGTTGCAGAAGTGCACACCATCTGCTACCGGATCCTTTTATCTGGAGATGCCGAGGATTGAACCTGGGTCCTTCTGCATGCTAAGCAGGTGCTCTACCACTGAGCCATGGCCCTTCTGAGGAACCCTATGCATGTTAGCCTGAGTTCTGTCACGCAGGGGCGGATATTGAGAAAGGTCCTGTTGGAAGGCAGCCACGAAGTTCCACTTGCAGCGATGGGCTGATCAGTCCTGCTTGCTCCTCAGCTTTTTGAATATCCTATTCCACCTCTGAAAGAAAGGCAGGATAAAAATGAAATTAGTCCAAATGGTTTGTCAGCTTTAAAAGTAAGTGCAGAAAAGAGAATCAATATGAGCAAAGTTCAAATAGTCTGTCAGATATGGTAGGGATGGCTGGAGGAAGATGTCAAAAACTGAACAGTGATTATTGTTATTTTTGTTGGGACCTTACACACCTTTCAGTAGAAAATTATACTCTGAGCATCTTACAAAAGTAGGAAATGAACAGAAAACACTGTAAGATAAGAAACCAACAATGCAATCTATAAAACTATATAATAACCAGATTAAATATTAGACAATAAGCAGTTTAAAGAAAAGAAAGACAATTATTGGGGAAGCACTTACAAAGTAACATATATTTACTTTCGAACAGATGGAAGTGAAAATTCTCTTAAGGTTACCTTCAGCAGGGCATTTCATAAAGTCTATGCTGACGCATATACGGGGGCACAGTGTAGCATCTAAGGCCGTTTCCACATGCCCTTAAAGGCAGAGCTGGATCTAGGGTTGCCCGCCCCTGGGTCAACCCAAGCCCTGTGGTTCCCTGTGTGCGTGCTTTGTGCGCACCCTCCCAGCACTGTGTGATGACATCACTTTCATGACATCGTCATGCGGGGGTCCCCAGGAAAAAGCATGCCGCCCCGCTGCGAGCCAGCTGCCCCGGAACATGGTACACCATGGAGCTGGTGGCAGCTGTGTGGGCGGCTGAGTGGAGGGCTGGAAGGCCGCCCGTGCTGTTCCCCTTCCCCAGTGATGGGGCAGCTGGCCTGCCGTGCACTCCCATGTTAGAGCCATGTTGATTTAGAGGTAGAATTAGCTTCTTGAAAGATGAAGGATGGGATAAGGGAAAGTCAGAAGTCATGATTACTGCAACTCCAGGTGATGAATGTATGAATGGGCAATCGCTACCAGAACTTTGATATCCTTTCTCCTTAAAGCCGTGATCCTAACTTCTTTTTTTACTTGTAAAAATTGCATTTCTATTTGTGTGAAAGGGAGACGATTTGTGCTGATTGCTGCTCCCATTGTATACCCTCACGTGGCACTCCGTGTAGTCCCTCTCCCAGGGAACGCACTCTGGAGAGGTCAACGAGCTACAACAAGAGTGAAACGGGGGAAGTTCAGCTCAACTCAACTCATGCAGCTGTGCTCTGAGGAATAATTGGATGCCCTGAACCGATCCCACTGTTTTTCTATTGTTGCCATGTCATCCTAAGCAGAGTCATACCCTTCGAAGTCCCTGGACGTCAATAGGCTTAGAAGGGCATAACTCCGCTTAGCATTGCACTGTTGATGACTGAACTTGATGATGTGCAAACTGACTCATCTAGACCATGGATGGCTTTCACAATACAAAGCCCTTCCTGGCCTTGCTCCTTCATATCTACAGGATCGCCTCTCTCCCTATGCTCTCTCCCTATGCAACGACAGCCTCGCTTATCTGAACAGGTCTTTCTACAGGTACCACCTTGCAGATGGGCAAGATCAAAAGCCTCCCATACACACATCATCTATTGTGGCCCCCACCTTATGGAAAGGCCTGCTTGAAGAGTTCAGTAGGTCTCTCACTCTCTCGACATTCTGCAAACTATGCAAAACGGAATTATTCAAGAGGGCTTTTTGACACGTGGCAGTACTGTAACAAAATGGTTTTGAAAGATACTTGGTTAAATGGGTTGGGGACTGTGCTATTGTATATATTTTGCACTGTTTGTTGTTGTTAAGTAGGATCTTACTATGTAATTTTTGGCATTGTTTAACACATCATGTCGATATTTATTTGTTTATTTATTTGTTTGTTTGTTTATTTACGTCATTTATATTCTGCCTTTCTCACTGAGACTCAAGGCGGATCACATAGTGTGAGATTAGTACTATCAGTGGCAAGGACAAGGGTGGGCATTTCCATACTGTGTCAAGAACATTTCCATAAACAATGTCATAGGGTAAATGAGTACAAGTTTACAAAGACATAGTATTCGCAAGGATCCAATAAGGGGTTGAAGAACTGCTGAAACAGAACATAATCAGTTCTAGGACTTACATTAAACAACATGAAGCACAGGTAGTATACAGGAGTACATATTTAAAGCAACAGATAATATATAAGGCAGTATAATGGTGAAATCTATGGTTCCTTACTCATTAGTGAAACATCTGGGATCCCTTTCCTACAATGCCACCCTCTTAGCTGAGAAAAAGTCCTTTTTGAATAATTCACCTTTGCATTGTTTACAGAAAGCCAGGAGGGTGGGGGCTCTCCTGACCTCCTCAGGCCACTCCATAGGGTAGGGGCCACCACAGAGAAAGTCCGTGTATGGGCTGCTGTTGATTTCGCCCCTGTACAGGCTGGCACCTGCAAGAGACCCTGTTCAGATGCTTTGCTTCAGCTCTCAGATTTCTGGTTGGTTCCAGATTTTTCCAATCCAAATCCTAATGCAAGGTTTGTTGGATGTTCCATCCTGTTGATTGTACTGACTTACTCTGTGTAATCCTCCTTGACTCCCAGCAAGACAGGTGGAATGTAAATAACATAAATAAGGCCCTTTCCACACATCGTTAAAGGGACAGCCCACTCATTGAACGCTGGTGCCTTTCCCTCTTGACTCCAGACGTCTCTGTTTTCAAAATGGTTGCGGCAGGCTGTTTGACTTCCATTTTGGTCCCAGAAAGGCACTGAAGGGATGGAAGCAAACAGCCTGCAACTGTTTTGAAAACGGAGATGTCTGGAGTCAAGGGGAAAAGTCACCAGTGTTTGGTGAATGGGTCGTCTCTTTAACAATGTGTGGAAAGGGCCTAAGTGAACGAATGAGATTGAATAGATGGGAACTTTGATGGGATCAGAAACTTGTTTTGTGATGGCCCGTGCCCACATGGCAATGATCACTAGACATTGCAGTCATCAAATGATAATTTCTGAACCAGCTTCAAGGTTCAGAAATCAAATAATGAGAAACTGAAGACCTGTGACCACCGGATCGAAGTTTCACTGGTTTCAGTAAGTCTTGCTTCTGAATAAGCTTGCTTAGGGTTTAGGAGGGTTTTTTTTTTTTTAACTTCTATCCTAATGAAGTATTCTGGTGATCTCTTGTGTCATTTGGGCTGGCCCTAATAAAAGGCATTGTCTGGATTTTGTTTCTTATTTGGGGATTTTGAGTTTTTTGCCATTCTGCTTTTTCTTTGGTTGGGCCAAGCTACATATGACGAATGACACTTGAATGGCAAGTGTATTTCTCCCTGTTCACTTGCCCTCCATTAAATCCACTTGCCGTTCAAGTGTCATTCGTCATGTGTAGCTTGGCCCGTTGAAAACAGAACTCAGCAAGGAACCCACCATTCAGTCAAGAGTCAGATAATCAGCTCGTTCAGATGGAAAGGTGCTTCATGGATAATTAATGTAAATGAAGTCTTCAAGTGTGACTTCAAATGAAGTCTTCAAGGTGTCAAAGCCCGAAAGTGAGGGACGAAAGAGAGAAAGTGAACTAACCAATAGTACATCATTTCAACATGCCAGGAAGACAGTCTGTCAAATATGGCCGAGGCCTTTATTTGAGAATTGCAAAGAGCTGAGATGGGCTATATCAAACCTAATGTGGAGCGCTAGGGAGAGCAAACAGGACAGCTGCCGAGGGGAGACGATGTAAAGAGGAGTTATGAGCTGAGCCTACTTGACCGAGTGTATTCCTTCAGTTCAGTGAGCCGAAAGAAAAGGCTTCCTACCTGCCAATGGAGTGAAAGCCGTTCATTTTGATCTTGGGAAGGGGATGATTGTCCAATCGTCAGCATATTTGCCCTTTCCTTCCCTTCCACCAGCCTAAATCAAAGTTGAGTTTATTCTGCACACTGCTGCAATTTTCCCCTGCCCAGATTTAGAGAGGCCTGGCAAATTCTTGTCATTTGGATCCCACAGACTTACATATTTCAACCCTTCTCTGGGGTATACGAGGTCTTTGGTTCAAGCCTCAGAGGCTCAATGTCTGCCTTTTTACTGGGATGTATTTTTAAAACACAGGACCTCTTTTTCTTTTCAACAGTGCTCTCAAAGTGGCTGACAATAGGGAATGAAGGCTGTCGAGTTACAACAAGAGGAATTAAAAAAAAATTACAGTAAGCTGCCAAAATTCAAGAGCGGATGAAACAACCTGCTGTGGTTAAACAGTGTTGGAGAAGAGGGACAGGTAGTTTGCAAATTTGCATATGTGCATATAAATTTGCATATAAATGGAAGAACACCAACAAATGAAAATGTCAATGTGGGTCAATTTCCCCATGTAACACCCCCCTCCCAGTCCTTGATCTGAAATGATCTTTGAAGATACAGTGACATAAAGGAGGCTACTACAGAAACAAATCTGAGCCTCTGTTTTTTTGGCGGCTGTTTTCATCATTCGGGACTTGCTCTGTCTGCAGAACATTTACAACCGAAACCTTTCTCTTTGGAGCCAGACTTTTTAAAAGGCAGCCGACAGCCTGTTGGATTTGTTCTGCTTTGTGGATTTCTGCAAGTGAAGTACACTGTCAGCACCATTAAAGAACATCGTTTTCCTGTCCTCTGTTTTCCGCTTTCTTTAGAGGCAATAAATATAGACGGGGGGCAGGGGGGGGGAGCGGAAAGGCAAAGATTTCCAAGAGGACAGAAACTGGGAGTTTTTAAAGGCTTCAGTGGGAACCCAAATTCTAGCCATCTGAAAATCAGTTGGAGAACAGCCCCCTGCTTGGATATGATGCACTGTCCCTATTACTTAGGGTTGGGAGAACTCAGGCTTTCACTTGACATCTGAGAGTTTTAGCTTCATTCTCAGGTGGCTGGTTAAGATGCTACTCAACAGTCACTTGGTGGTGAGCAGAGGAGACCAGGGAATGAGGGGCCTTTAAAACGGCTTGGGAATTACCTTGCCTTTCCTCTAGGGAACTCAGAGCTGCTTGCCTCTCTTCCATTTTATCATCAGAAAAACTCTGAGTGATTCCGCACACGTTGGATAATGCACTTCCAATCCTCTTTATAGATCATTTGGAACGGATTTTTTTGTGTGCGGAACAAAGAATCCACCTCAAACGATTGATAAAGTGCATTGAAAGTGCATTATCCAACGTGTGCGGAATCAGCCCCTGTCAAGTAACTGAGGAAGAGAGAAAGGGACTGACTCCAAATCACCAGTGAGTCTCACAGCTGAGCAGGAATTTAAATGCAGGCCTTCCCAAACCGACTCGAAGTGCTTGGCCACTAGACCAAACTTGCTATCTGTGGCAACAGAACTCGGCATCAGTTCCATGCCAAGGGGAACTGAATTCTAAAGTGGCAAGGATTTGGGCAGGGGAATGAAGGCCCAGTCCCTCCTTTCACCCTGAAATCTTATTTAGTCATACCTTTACATGCTGATACTTGAACCCAACCAGAAATACAATGTTTTTGCCGTCATAAGGACTGTAATTTCTTTTTTTTTTTAAGAAAGATGTTTCCAGGAGGCAGATGACCTTCCCTCTTTTAATTCTTCAACGTTACTTTCAATCAAACATATAAAAAAGGAAAGTAAAAACTGTAGACCAAAGATCTATTGAGTCCGAAACCCTCACAAAAGGCAGGATCAAGATAACTGACCTCTGTTGCCTGCCTCAGAAGCAGCCTCTTAATATGGAAGTTGGTCTAGCGAGCCGCTGCGGATTTCTCTGCTTCATTACAAACGGTGTCCTTTTTCTAAACCTGTGTGGAATTGTGGAATGAACCCAGCCTCAGGGATGCTGGAGGACTTAACCTGAGGCCACCTTTTGCCATGGTGGGCTTGGTGGCTCACCCTTTTCGAGGTGGAGTAGGTGGACAGCCTGCCACTCTAGCCCGATCCACCTGCTTCCCTTTGGCATCTCTAGGTGCCTTCCCTCCCCTTTCTTTGTTCAACTCACTTATACAAAAGAGGATATTATTATGTCTTTCTTGATTACGAAAATAGCCTCAGTCTTGTTTTATCAGCTTGTATTCAGCAAGGATGTAATTCGATTCTCCCTTGCATTGGGTGACTCAGATGAAAGGGCACATGGCTTTTTACATAATTGCAAAGCGAAAAGAGGGCTTGGAAAAGATTTCTGGATTATTTCTTGCATGCTTATTTTCCACATGCTATGGGCACCAAGTTCATCATCATCATCATCATCATCATCATCATCATCATCATCATCATCATCATCATCATCATCATCATCATCATCATCATAGAATCATAAAATCACAACATCACAACATCATAGAATCATAGGGCTGGAAGGGATTATCCAGTCCAACCCCCTGCACAATGCAGGAAACTCACAAATACCTCCTCCTCCCACAGTGACCCTTACTCTATGCCCAGAAGATGGCAAAGCATAACAACAACAACAACAACAACAACAACAACAACAACAACAACAACAACAACAAACAGTTGTGGAAAATCGAAAAGTCTGGATAATTGACATTGCAATTCTTGGGGATGTCAGAGTCGAAGAAAAAGAACAAGAAAAAATGAATAAATATAGAGATCTGGCAATAGAAACCATATGATCTGACTATGGAAGAAGAATGCAACAGTAGTCCCCATTGTCACTGGGGCACTGGGAACCATCTCGAAAAACTGCACATCTGCAGAACTGCAAAAGACAGCACTACTTGGGACAGCGTACATATGACGCCGCTATCTGGTTGATACTTAGCTCTCCAACAGAAACCTGTACCAGCTCAGCAAGGCCAATCAATAATAACATGTGACCTCTGCTTATTGTTGATTGTGTTTCGGATAACAACAACAACAACAACAACAACAACAACAGTGTGCTTATATACTGCTAAAACTCAAAGCAGTGAACTAAGTCAGTGTTGTTATTATATCCACAATCCAGCTGGGGAGCTGGACTGAGAGAAGTGGCTTAACCAAGGCCACCTGCTCAGCTCATGACAGTGGTGGGACTCGAACCAGCAGAGTGAAGATCTGCAATCCAAGTACTTCACCATTGCACAACAGCAGGTCTTATGAAGCAGGAATGTAAGAGGATCAAGACATTTCTTTTGGCAGGTTATGCAACTAGATGACCCATGACCTCAAAGGGCAGAGCAGCCTGCCCTTCCTTTCCTTCCAAATTCAGAACCTAGGAAAGCTGTGATCAGTAAATTGGACCAATTCATTGCCATTTGTGGTAACTTGGATTTGGGTCCAGTAGCATCTTAAAGAGCCACTAGATTTCCAGGGTATGGACTTTTGAGAGTCAGAGCTCCTTTCATCCGATGAGCCTGAGAATAAAGCAGGCCTGTTCTCATCGTGAACAAATCAGAATGTGCTTGGGATAGTTGAGTCCAATCTTACTATGATCACATTTCCAGCCTAGTCTTCAAATAGAGACTCTTTGAAACCAGTTCTGTTCATCCTCCTTCTTAGACTGCCTGGAGAGAGTCTTTGATCTTAAAGCCCTTTCGTGACATCCCAAAAGACACTTAAGAAGCAATTGGCATTTTTAAATATGTGGGGACATAAAAGATTGTGGGCCATGTGAAAGAGTGAACTGTTTTAAGCTGATGGGAAATTGGACAGAAGGGAAAAAGCAAGATCAATAGAGATCAGAGAAAAGGGGAAACATTATTTTCTTCCCTCTAATGGTTTAAGAGGGGGAAAAATCATTCAATATTAGATTGTTCCTGCTTGGTAGGTCAGGGCAAAACTTTTCATTTCATTTCCATGAGATTTTTTAAAACTGTATGATTCAAAATTATTATGGGTATTAACTCCATTCAAAGGTTAGTGTTATCCAGGAACTGAATATTGGAAACTTAGGCTCTGCTGAAATCCTATAAGACATAATTCACCCTTGCAGAAGCCTCATAAAATGAAGCCCTTATCTGCTAGATGCCTAAGCTTCAGAACCTGGGTAAAAAAGAAATGTTTTGGCTTGGTGCCTAAAGACACCCAAGACTATAGTGACGTGGTTCCTATGGCTAACTCCACTCAACAACCTGGCTGCAGAATGATGTACCATATGCAATTTCTGAACAATTTTCAAAGGCAGTCCTAATCCAGAAGCTAGAGATTAGATATGGGTTCGAACCACAAAAAAAAATGGAGCCAAGTGGTTTGTTGGTTTCCACGAACCAGGAACCATGAACTCCCACGAACTAGCGCAAGCTCCCGAACCAGTTCGTGGTTGGTGGGGTTTAAATGCCCCTTTCCGGCTGCTTAGCAGCAGGGAAAGGTGCATTTGATCGTAAAGGGCCCTTTCCTGCCACTTGCAAACAGCAGGTCCCTTTAAACTATCAGCTGGCAGGTGGGAGGGAATCCCCCATCAGTACCTGCCAGCTGATAGTTTAAAGGGACCTGCTGCTTGCAAGTGGCAGGGCTGTTTAAACTGCCCAAACCCCACAACCTCCAGTCCCCCAGCCCCCACCCTCAGCCCCAGCCCCAGCCCCACACTTACCTTGTCTTACAGCTCCGGCTGTCCTGCGGGCCCGCAGCCTCCTGCCTCTTCTCCTGAGAGGGGTGGGAAGGCCGTTTTCAGCGTCCTCCTCCACTGTGCGGGTCCGTAGAGCGGTGGAGGATGCTGAAAACGGCCTTCTTGCCCCTCAAATAGCCACCATGGCAGCCATTTGAGGGGTGGGAAGGCCGTTTTTGGCCTCCTTCACCGAGTGGCAGAGGAGGCCAAAAATAGCCTTCCTGCCCCTCAAATGGCTGCCGTGGTAGCCATTAGAGGGGCAGAAAGCCCATTTTCGGCCTCCCCCGCTGCTCTGCAGGCCTGCGCAGCAGCAGAGGAGGCCAAAAACGGCCTTCCTTCCCCTCGCGGGAGGGGGAGGAGGCTGCAGAGAAGACAAGGTAAGTGTGGGGAGGGGGGGCTGGGGCTGGGGTTTGTGGGGTTTGGGAATTTAAAGGGCCCTGCCGCTTGCAAGCCGCAGGTCCCTTTAAATTATCAGCTGGCAGGCGGCGAGGGGGGGATCCCCTCTGCCACCTGCCAGCTGATAGCTTAAAGCGCTCTGCCGCTTGCTAGCAGCAGGAAAAGTTTAAATGGCCATTTCCCTGGGGAAACGGCTATTTAAACTGCTCTTTAATACAAACCAAATGAACCAGTAGACCAGTTTGTGGAAGTTCACGAACCACTGGTTCGCGAACCATGAACCGGGCTGGTTCGTGGGTTTTTTTGGTTCGTTTTCAGGTTCATGCCCATCTCTACTAGAGATCTTCCACTCACTGGTAGCACTTCCATCTTGTTGGGATTAAACTTCATTTTATCCAGAGGAGTTAGCCATGTTAATCTGTAGCTGCAAAATAGTAAATAGTGCGGTAGCACCTTTAAGACTAACCAACTTTACTGTAGCATAAGCTTTTGAGAACCACAGCTCTCTTCATCAGATGCATCTGATGAAGAGAACTGTGGTTCTCAAAAGCTTATGCTACAATAAAGTTGGTTAGTCTTAAAGGTGCTATTGGGCTCTTAACTTCATTTTATTAAGCCATGTCCACTCCAAAACTGCCTTCAGGTTCTGATAGTCTCAAATGTAATAAAGTGCAACAGTGTATAGTGTACACTATATACAGTGTATATTTATTACGGTATATTCACTATGTATTACACTGTTTTACACTGTATACTATATATTGTATACTGTATACACTGTATATTTATTACACTATATTACACTAAATACACTGTTGCAATGTATTACATTTGAGAGTATCAGATTTGCATTTTTGTTGCTTGCATTGGTGAATTGTGATCCCCAAAGAGGTGAAACCCTCATTGTGGGCGGGCTTGTTCCCGAGGGAGCCTCTTTTTTGTTAGAGATCTGCATGTTGGTGACAACAACCCAGCCTAAATCACTGGATGACCATTATTGGATACATTCTGTGCGTCATTTAGTTCAGTCCCTTAATCCCATCCCTCCAGTCCTTTATCTGAAAACACCCCATTCCTTAACAAATACTTTCCCAAAAAACAGCAAGGAAGGAATGGCAGAATATCAGAGGAGGGCCAGAGGTAAGCCATGATCACTGAACCCCAGAGCCGTATCTTGAGTTGGCAGCACCTGGGGCAACTCAAGTCTGGCAGCACCCTTTCCCCCTACATGCAAAGTGTGTGCATGCTCCTGGGAGCATGCAATGATGTCAATTCCGTGACATCATAATGCAGGGCACCCCTTGGGAGTGTGCCCGCCATTCTGGATGCCACAGCTCTCCCAGCCCTGCCATGCAGCCACCCACACTGCCGCTGGAGGGCCGGGCGCGTGCGGCAAGCCAGCCACTCCGTCAGTGGAGCAGGCACCCAGCGCGGTGCGGGCAGCCTCCCAGCCCTCCACACTACTACTCACACTGCTGCCGGAGGCCCAGGAGCACGCGCTCCTTGCCAGCAGCCACTCTGGTGCCCTCTGATTGGTGGCACCCAGGGCAAGAGGCCCCCCTGCCCCCCTGTAGATTCAGCCCTGCTGAACCCACACAAGAAATGTGCTTTTCAAAGTCTCCTAACGATGAAGAGATACTACTGGACTTCTGCATAACCTCAATCCCTGACAGGGAAACCGATCTCTGTAGTCTGGAGATTAGTTATGATTCCAGGAGATCTCCAGACCGCCCCTGGAGGATGGCAACCCTAGGCAGAGCTGCTCAGTCAGCAATCAGGCTACTGTTTAATATCACAAGTGGGTACACCTCTAGTAATAAATACAATTGTTGTGCTGCATCAGCTGTTGTATGCGTTGCATAAGCAGTAGGAAGATATTTTAGGTGCAGAAATAATATAACAAACAAATTTGCTTCAAGTGGGTCATTCCCACTGCAAAAAGAACTCATTAGCCAACTCAATTGTCCAGTGTGATCGAATGCAGTAAGGATTTCCTTGAAGATGCACTCAGCACAGCTGGAAGTACCCAGATGTAAAGTAAATTTTACTCCTGCTGATTAAATCAGCACTAAAGACATATTACCAGGGAAGCTGAAGTTATAGTTTGTACGAGGGGCTCAATCTCTCTCTCTAGCCCTGTTCACAAGGTACAGCGAATGCACGTACGAAGAGTGTGTGTACAGTATATGCTTGATTTTTCTGTACATATTTCTTGATTCATTCTCAGGATAGGTTCAGTGCTTGTACAACTGAACGTGTGAATCAAACTTCATGTTTATTCATGTGCTGGACTGTGGTTTCATTTTTAAAGTGAATGCGCATTTGCTCTGTTTTACAAACCAATTTGTGCAAGTTTGTACAGGTTGTACAGCATTAGCTACAACATGTGTATACTTGGATCTATGTATGGTCAACATGAGGACTCCATGTGCATACAGATAGACAACAACCATCATGGGTATAGCTTTTAAAAACTTTTCTATTTAAAGATTTTGATGTTTTAAAAAATATCCGGTTACAGATGAACCCATGGAACTGGCTTATACTAAGTCAGACTATTGGTCTATCTAACTCATTATTGTCTGTTCTGATTGACAGTGAATCTCAAGCATGTGCTTTACCACCATGATATTGCTTCTCCTCTACACAGTGCAATGGAGGAGAAGGGCTGTGGCTCAGTGGAAGAACCTCTACTTTGCAAGCAGGAGGTCCTAGGTTCAATCCCCAGCATCTCCAGTTAAAAGGACCAGGCAGTAGGTGATGTGAAAGACCTCTACCTGCAACCCTCAGGGCTGGATTGGGGAGGGGCAGGGGGGTTACCCTGCCCCCGGTGCCACCAAAGAGGGGGCAGCAAGCTGGCCGCCCCGGAGCATGGCATGCTGCGGAGCTGGTGGTGAGTGCATGGGCGCCTGAAGGGAGGGCTGGAAGGCCGCCATGCCATTTGCCTGCCCCACTGACCAGGCAGTTGGCAGCAGCACAGGGTGCCCCTGGAAGTGTGCTGCCCGCACTACCTACTGCTGGAGGGAAGGGAGCGTGCGGCAAGCCAGCCACCCTGTCATTGGGGAAGGAGAACGGCGTGGCCGGCCTTCCAGCCCTCCACTCAGCTGCCCACACAAGATGCCCCCAGCTCTGCAGCGCGCCGTATTCTGGGGCGGCCGGCTTGCCGCGTGCTCCTTTCCCTCCAGTGGCATGCTTTTCCTGGGGGGCCCCATGTGATGACATCATGAAAGTGACGTCATCATGCAGTGTGCTTTGCACGCACACAGGGGAACCACAGGGCTTGGGTTGACCCGGTCGTGGGCAACCCTAGATACAGCCCTGGCAACCCTGGAGAGCTACTACATGGACTGATGGTCTGATTCAGAATAAGGCAGCTTTCAGAGAAATCCTAAGCAGAGTTACTTCAGTCTAAATCAATGGGCTTAAACTGGAGTAACTCTGCTTAGGATTTCACTGTTCACATATCTTCATCCAGGGGTCCAGAACCATGCTAAAACTGTGGTCACACTTGAATTTTTCAGAATAATTAGTGGGTGTTGTTACAAAATGGCTGTTATGTGCCAATAACAATATGGTTGCCACAAAGCTGGGTCAATCACAGAAAGTTAGGAGGGTACACAAAATGTCGAGAGATTCCAAGCCAAGCAATGTCCTATAACTAAGTCAACTGCCTCTAATCGGGCAATATCCTGTAAACAAAATGGCTTCCAGGATCTTCTCAAGAAATTCAAGGGTGCACGGCTGGGAAGCATCAGCCCTGGAAGAGCTCAATGTTTTGCTAGTGAGACAGCTGGTACACAACTTCCCAAAGGTCCATAATTTTGTTCTGTTCCATTCAAGACCTGAAGATTCAAGGAACAAGTGGCACCAAGCAACACACTGACAGATATCATGGCACCCCAGGCTAATGCTGCCAAGTGTCCTGTAAGGATGGGGGATCCCCTGCCCTGAGCTCACATTACTTACCACTGCTTCAGGGGGTGATGGGCAATAGGAAGTGTCAGTGGGTAGCTCTAGGAATTGCTGGAAAGTTTATGGTTTTCCCCAGAAGTGATGTTGTCACACTTTTAACACCTCCCCCATCATGTCCCTGCCCCAACCCTCCCACTAGCTGCCAGGCTTGGCCTAGCAAACCCAAGAGCCTGTTTGGTGTCACGGTTAAGAGCGGCAGGACTCTAATCTGGAGAACCAGGTTTGATTCCCCACTCCTCTGCTTGAAGCCAGCTGGGTGACCTTGGGTCAGTCACAGCTCTCTCAGAGCTCCAACCCTACCAATCTCACAGGGTGACTGTCGTGGGGATACTTTGCAAACTGTCCTGAGTGGGTGTTAAGTTGTCCTGAAGGGTGGTATATAAATTGAATGTTGTTGTTGCTATTATTATCCTTGGCATTGTGTTGTGGATTACTGCGTAAGAGTACCTAAATAGGATATAGGAGATATGGATTCAAACATCTCCACTTTTCCGTGAAACTTATCAGGTGAACTTGGGCTAGTCTCTCAACCTAACATACCTCACAGGATTCTGAGGAAGATTAAATGGGAAAGGAGAACCATGTACGGTGAAAACCTGAGCGATTTAGAGGGAAAAAATCACCTAGACAGGTAGGTGTTTTGAAAATGTATCCGTTCCTATTAGAGATTCTTGACTGAGCTCGTCGTTCCGCTCTGAGATATTAGTCCAGATGAACTCTGAGGTTTCTTCTGTTCATTTCTGGATAGGCCTTTGATTGCCGCACAAATCTTCCAATATCCTTCGTCGCTAATTACAACACCATCCTTCCACCTCACTTGGCAAGAAACCCAACGCTGCTGCTCTCATCATTTTCACCCCTCCTGATTCTGCGTCACCCTTAGATTTCTCCCCCAGCAGAGAGACCAGATATCAGTACTGCAGGCGGGTAATGAGAAATGTCACTTTGGCCCTCGCTAAAAAGAAGCATCTTGTTGTGACTGCAACAGGCAAAATACGGAAGATTAGACAGGCAGGCTGATTGATCGTCCTGATAAGGATTAAGTGGCAAAATGCTGAGGAATGAAATTCTGCACTGAGGACCACTGCTGGCTCTTTGTCTTCCTGCTGTTGGGGCTTGAATGTCATGGCACTCCACAGATCTGTGACATTCTATAACACAGTTTTCTGCCTATCCATATTTTGTGTTCCTCAGATCTGATGGAAGCGTGTGGATAAGGGAAGGTTTTTGCCCACACCACGAAAAGATCCCACATCAATGGAGAATCTTGCTTTGTCTCCCTGTTTTGGAGGGGAAATATAAAATATTGAACAGTCTTTTCCAATAACCAGGGTACTGTCGCGCCATTTCCAGTTTTCTTGTCCTAGGTGAGAAGAGGGGGGCCTGATCAGACAGCCTTGCAATTCAGTGGGAAAGTTTCTCACCCGCATAATACACTGTGAGGATCTGCTTTGTGCCTTTGTTGTAGCCGCTTGGTTGTTTAGCTTGGGGCTATTTTTTGTGGGATTCAAAAAACGAATCTTCTAATTTACTGGAGAAGAGGCAATATCCCCTGGGGTGGAAGTTGTTCAGGTCATTAAATTGACCTCCCTGCATAAAGCGTGGAGTCATTTGCTGCCTGCCCTCTCTTTGTTGCTGTGAGACAGATGCATCCTTGGAATTACTGACATAGGATAGATTGCATTGCCGGCTTCTTGGCCCTTCAAGAAGTGGTGGCCAGAACCGATTGCAAGATTAGCTGGGATCAGGACCAAACACCTGAGACAATAAGTAATAAGTCTCACCTTAAAAGTCTCAAATTGATTTCCCTCTTGTCTTACTAGAGACCCTTTTAAAAATTGGCGACAGTAGTGGATGAAAGTGAGGAGTTGTGTTAAAGTCTAATTGCATGAGAAAGCTATCACATGAACTGATTCATCGAAATTTCTTCACACACACACACAAATATACACACTAGCAACAAAGCATGTTGAGGGAAAAAATATAACGGGCTCCAGAAAGGGGAGGGCAGGCAGGCAGACATTGCCTCCTTCTCCGTGCCTGATCCCGGCTAAGTGAATGCAGGGGGTGGGAATTGCTACCGGCTCCCCTCTTGACCACAGCCAGGTGAAGGTGGAGGGGCGGGCATTGCCACCTGCTTTGCTCTAGATCCTGAGCAGGTGAAGGGAGGGTAGGCATTGCCACCAGCTCCGTGCTTGATCCCGGCCGAGTGAAGAGGGATGGGCATTGCTGCCTGCTCTACGCCTGCTCCAAGCCAGGTGAAGGGGGGCCGGCAAAGCCTCCTGCTCCATGCCTTCACCTGGCCAGATGAAGGGAAGGTGGGCATTGCTACTACCTGCTGGGGGAAGGCAGTGGGTTGGCAGTGCCACCTGCTCCCCTCTGGATCCCGGCCAAGTGAAGGCAGGGGGAGCGGGCATTGCCACCTGCTCTGCTATCGATCCTGACTGGGTGAAGGCAGTGGGCAAGCATTGCTACCTGCTCTGCTCCTAATCCCGGCAAGGTGAACGTGGGAGGAGAGCATTGCCAGCTTTTCCGCTCCTGATCCCAGCTGGGTGAAGGTGGGGGCAGGCATTGCTATCTGCTCTGCTCCTGATCCTGGCTGCGTGAAGGTGTGGTGGTGGTGATGGGCATTGTCACCTGCCCCATGCCTGATCCCAGTCAGGTGAAGATGGGGAGTGGATGTTGCCACCAGCTCCATGCCTGATTCTAGACATTTGAAGGCAGGGGGCGAGCATTGCCTCCAGCTCTGCTCCTGATCCCAGCTGAGTCAAGGTGGGGGTGGGCATTGCCACATGCTCCGCTCCTGATCCCAGCCGAGTGAAGGCGGCGGGCAGGCATTGTCATCTGCTCTGCTCCTGATCCAGGCATGGGTTAACTGCCATGGGATTGCCCTCTGGAGGCACACCAGCATGGGAAGTGAGTTGTTTGGAACATGCTTACCCTTTTATATAGGATGAAACAGGTTGCTAAATGACCAGCTTTTCACTCATGACCTGCAAACAGAACCAACAGGTGGGCGCAACCAACATATTTTGGTTGCATCCCTGGTTCTGTGGAGATACTTTGCTAAATGACTGATTAAATTTATAATCTGCTCTCCCCATGAACGGGCTCAGAGCGGATGACATCAGTGTTAAAATTTACAATAAAATTTACATTAAAAACCACAAATAAACATACAATTCAGTAGTAAAACAGCTCAAGTTGGTGACCCATATTTCCAACCCCAACCAAACCATCTATGGGGTGGGAGATGGAGGAGCAGCAATGGTCCAGCGTGGTGAAAAACAAAATCAGGGTGGGGATTATGTTACCCCGTGCCCATGGCTTCTGGCAGGGTGTTATCCACTCTGCTGCTGCTGGAGGGAGATAGGAAGCTTGGAAGAATCCATAAGGTGCATTAACTGGTGATAATCTATGAAATATTCTGTCACTTTTATAGCTCAATATTCCTCTAAGGATCTTGAAGGACATGGTTCTCCTAAATGTTATCCTCATAACAGACCCATGGGGTAGATCATGCTATAAGAGAGTGACTGCTTCCAGGTCACCCAGTGGCCAAATAAGGCTTTGCATCCACCTCTCTCTAGCACGACACATTAAACATTGCATCAATAAACTACAATTGCTTTAGAACTGCATGTTATATGCCAGGGATGGCCAAACTCGCTCAGTGTAAGAGCCACATAGAATAAACGTCAGATGTTTGAAAGCCGCAAGGTATGATGCATTGAAGTGACTTCAGATGAAGAGGTGGGTTTGGGGGAGTGTCCTGAAAGTGACGTCACAGGAAGGGGTGGTGTTTTGGTGCACTATGCTGGAAATGACATCATTGGAAGTGGTGGAGCTTGGGAAGAGCCATCACCTGACCGTTGACTTGTAAGTGACATCACGAAAGTGATGCCACATCCTTGCTAGGCTTCACCCCCAAAGTCCCCAAGTATTTTCTGAGTCAGACTTGGCAACCACAACATTTTTTTTGAAAATATGAAAGACATGGAAAGAAAGAAGGGAAAAAAGGAAAAGGGAGGGAAAGACATGGAAAGAAAGGAGGGAAGGGAGGGAAGGGAGAGAGGGAAATAAATGAAACTAAACTAAAATGTATGGCCACGGCAATACTCAGAGACCTCTGGGAGCCGCACAATATGGCTAGAATAGCCACATGTGGCTCCCGAGCCACAGTTTGGCCACACCTGTTATATGCCTCTGGTGCACCAACCATGGTCTTCTGACTGCCTCTGTCTAGGTGTTCCCTAGCTTAAGATGGCCACCTTGGCATCTCCTAAATTGCCCTCAGGTACTGAAAGTGCAATGTAAACAATAGCTGAGCAATGATTCTGCCTAGAGTACAACCTGCTAGGGTGAGTCCTATTATGCACGAGATTTCACACACTCTTGGCATTGGTAGGCTTAGCACAGATTGAATTCCATGTTAACTTGCTCAGAGCAACGCATGCCCTATTTCTATGAACTGTTGCGGTAGTAAGAGAACAATTAAAAGCAATTTGCATTTCTGAAGCGCATCGAAATAGGAACTGTTTTCTTCCCACACAAATAAGTTTAAGAAACAGACTGATGTTCAGCTGAACTCATGAAACCAGTCCTTCCTTCTGAATGTGCATATAATAAATACTGGTTTATCAGTTCTCCGAGTAGTATTCTGTTGGTTAAGAAGATGCAGAGTAGCAAACAGCTGAAATGGTGATGCAGCCATTTAAAGACATGGAAGCCAAGTCAAAACAAAAATGACCTGTACTTGATTGTCATGTTTTTGTGGCAGTTACTTTAGGATGATACAAAAACACATCCTTTTGTAAGCCAGCAGCGTAGTCACATTTGGACTCCTGCGTACAGTTCTGGTCACCCCATGTCAGATAAGGAAATCATACATCTGGAAAAATTGCAGTAAAGGAGCAACCAAACAGATGAAAGCGTTGAACGACATTCCCTAAAAGAAGAAAGAAGGACTTTCAAGGCTTTTGGTACAAAGAAAAGACAACTAAAGGGAATGGGATAGAGGTTTATCAAATGATGCCTGGAGTGGACAAAGTAGGTAGAAAGCGAGAACGATTTCTCTTTCTTCTGCAACTTGGCATCCAATGAAGTTGGTGGGCACTGAGGACTGATAAAAACATCTTTTTTCACTGAATGCCTAATTAATGTGGAGTTCTTTGCCAGAGGATGTAGTGATAGCCCGTTGTTACTGTGGCTTTAAATGGGGGCAAAACAAGTTCATGGAGGGTGTGCCAGTGAGGTGCAGTGGTTAGAGTGCTGTACTAGGATCTCGGACAACCAGGTTTATATCTGCCATGCTTGGTCTCTTCCACCAGGTTGAGGGCTTTCCCTGTGGTGGCCCCCTCCTGGTGGAATGCTCTGTCCGACAATACCTATCTGGGTTCTGCAGGGCATGTAAAGTGGAACCACTTCAGCAGGCCTTCAACCAGCCATGATGTGTCATGGAACCTTTACCACCTAGTTGTGTGGTTTTTTACTATTGTTGTATTCTTGTAGACCCCTCAATTGTAGTGACATTTTTTATTTCTAATATTTATTGTTTCTAATGCTGTAAATGGCTTCTGTCCTCATTCGAGGGAGAGACGGTATAAAAGGAAAAATAAAATAAATTTGCCCAGTTACTCTCTCTCAGCCTAACCTACCTCACAGGGTTGATGTGAGGATAAAATGAAGGAGAGGAGAATGACGTCAGCTGTTTCAGGTCTCCACTGGGAGAAATGCAGGGTATAAATTACAGCCTAAGGACATTTTCTGGTTTAGTGCTAGTTACTCACTGAATACCAACGTTTTTTGAAGGTGACAAGAAGGGAAGGTTTGCATTTCTTGCTTGTTAGCCTTGTGGGGACATCCGGTTGGCCACTGGATGCTGGACTAGATGGCCCCTTGGCCTGCTGCAGCAGGGCTCACCCTATGTTGTTCTGTTGTGAAGAAAACACAGCAATAGCGCCCTCGTGTGAGGTGCAGTGATAACTCTTCGTTTTCTTCCTGTGGATAGGCACGGCTACCTATAAATGGAGGCAACCTCAGGAAGCGTTGGGATTTTTGCAAGTGTCCTACATTCAGTCATGAAAGAGTTAAATAGTTATTCTGTTTGTTTAGTCAGATAGCTAGTTAGCATAGGACCACTTAGGCCTCCAGTAAAGCTCCTGCCATAGAAAAGGGAGTCTTTATTCTTAATTAAAGGATCTAGGATTGTGTATTGGATGAACCAGGTTATTGGGGGGCAGTTAGCTAGCAACATATACTAAGGTTTCATTGCTCTTTTTCCAGTTCTTAGCCAGACTGTGTTTTAGTCAAAGCTTTTCTCTCTAGCTATCAAGATGTAGTTAGTTAGCTATTCTTTATTTTCTTTCCAAATGTACCCTTTTTTCCTTGTTACGTAGTAAAGTATTTTTATAGAGCGAAAACCACTGCTTATTTCCAATGCGCTAATATCAAACTCTGCTACTTTATATCTTTTTAAAATCTCACCCGCCAACAGGACGTAACCTCAAGCAGCAGATTTTGGAGGGTGGCAATTTCTTCTCCCACCCACTGTTAGCCATCTATTATCATCCCACCTGTCTACTGCCCCCACCTAGGAAGTGGGGGAGATAATATCCCGTAGTTTCTCTCTCCCTCAGGCTTCTTTAAAAACAGTGTGGCATGCTGTGGTGGTCATGGGAGGAAGGTGAATAAGATGAAGCTCTGAGGCATCTATACCCTGGGCTCAAGGTTGTATTATATTCTGGATTATGTTGTACTGAAAAATCTCATGGTCTTCTGCAGCTGCCTACAACCTATATAAAACAGCCCCTTCCTGTTGGTCCTTAAGATGCTACTGGACCCAAATCTTGCTCTTCTACTACCAACATGGCCACTCACCTGAATATCCCTCAAACTAGAGCCTTTTCTTTTCTCTGAATCAAAAATTGCCATGAGAATGGGTGAGCTGAGTTTAAGAGCCAAGCTACAAGTGACGCCTGACACAGGTTGGACACTTGTCAGCTTCCCTCAAGTTTTGATGGGAAATGTAGGCGTCCTGGTCTTGCAGCTGTAATGGAGAGCCAAGCTGTAAAACCAGGATGCCTACATTTCCCATCAAAACTTGAGGTAACCTGACAAGTGTCCAACCTGTGTAAGGCGTCACTTGTAGCTTGGTTCTAAGATGAAGCATTGGTACCAGGTAAACTGCATCTCCCCCTCACATATCTCGTCTCCTGACATTTCTATAAAATACTGGATGAATTTATGAGGTAAATTCAGTTCCCCTTTTTAGTAACTATTTGGCTGGACTGACAAGACACAGGTGAAGGCAAAAACAACAACATGATGTTTTAGTCAACAGAAAAAAATTAGGTATTCAACAGAGGGTTATTTGTGAAATGGTTCAACTTAAATGTGCAAAATGACTCTCAACTGCGATCCAGCAGTGACAACCTTTCCCCACAAGGACTTTGTAACTGGGTCAGACTACAGCAAGTAAATTCTGAGGTGAGATTCTTGCCTCTATTTCCCAGAACCTTTTTCTTGGGCTAGGAGGTTTACTGGACCTGGTTACCAAAATACAGGTTTCCTCACAGATGTAGGTTTCTCCTCATGGTCTCTGGTTCCCAGAAACTGCCTAGATTTGGTGCTTCTGACTTTTACCAGGGTTTTTGTTTGTCACCTACAAATAAACATTCTTCCCTAAGCCTACCCACAGTACCTTCAAAAAGCCAAATAAAAATCTTGGCTAATGTGATACTGTTAGCCAGAGCCCTCAAGTCCTTATCTGAGAAGAGTAAGTTTTCCCTCCCTCTTTTAAGTTTAGGCTTGCTAGCCCCTCCCATCCAATACAGTTCCGTGGGTTCTGATTGGTTGACAAACGTTTGGATTTGAATGATTGGTTTAGAGCCCAGGAGGGGACGTGGGACTTTTGGGGATGATAGCCATGCATGCCAGTTCCCAATTTTTGCAAAAGTTCATGCCTGGTTATTGGAGGGCAGGGACAGCCGAACTTGTGGCTAAGGTTTCATCAGAGGAAGCAGGCTTGTGACAGTTCTTGAAGCCCTATAGGACATGGATGGCCTGCTATGCTATTTTTAAAGAGACCAAGGGCAGTGAAGAAATGAGGATGGTTATCTCTTCTAATTACTGGATGAGGGCATCAGCAACGGCTGTGAGGCATAGGAACGGGCACCTTGGGCCTCTGCAATAGACAGGTCTGCACATCATGCTTCAAATAGCCAACCTCTCCTTCCATCCTTCCTCTGATTCAAAGCGTTGCATTTATTTATTGGTGATATTTACATTCTCTCATCGGGCAGTGTGAAAATGCATGTGCATGAAAATAGGAATGCTGTGGACTTCATGGTGAGCAAGTTTGAGGTGATGGCTGTAGGCAAAGCCTCACCATGGTCAGCCATGAGCAGCTGGTGAATGGTGGTGAGGGTGGCATGGTGAGTCTAGGGGGACTGAGGAGACATTGCGGGTGATTGGTGGTACTGTCTCTGGGGAACAAGCAGCAGCAGTGGTGATGGGGCAGTAGGGAACACTCTGGAGGTATGAAGGGCTGCTGGCGAGCGGCCCAGCCCTGTTTGTTGGGACACCTTTTCACTGTAGCATGGTGAAATATAGTGGGGCTCCTTGAGGCAGCTCAACACAGCTTGTCAAGGTGCCAAGTTCCTGCTCCCAATACTTGGACAGGGAGTGATCCAAGCCTGTGGGCATTTGAGCATCCACCCCTACTTGAAATTCTGCTGATCTCACTGTACTGCAGATGTTGAATATGCAGAAAGTAATGCGCCGAACAGGCTGAAGCTGCTCACAAATAGCCAAACTGCTGAATGGAAAATTGGCTCCCTGAATTTGTGACCAGTGAGCAGAACATGAGTCAAATTTGAGAGTATTTGGGCTTCTCTATCAGACTCTGATATCCTGACCTGGATTGTTCAGGTGAGTCTGATCTCATCTTATCTTGTAGGCTAAACAGAGTTGGCCTTGGTTAGTAATTGGATGGGAGCCTTCCAATGAAGACCAGGGTTGCGGAGGCAGGCAATGGCAAACCACCTCTGTTAGTCTTTTGCCATGAAAACCGCACTGGGGTCGCCATAAGTCAGCAATGACTTGAGGGCACTCTCCACTGTCACATCAAACTCCGATAGGTTTACTATTTCTCCCCACAGCTCCCATTGCCAACAGCTGCTACAAGCAGCAATGGAAGAAAAATCCTGGTTCTCCCCAAAAGCAATGTAGTGGCATAGAGGATATTGCAGGCCCCCCATTTTCCCTCCCACAACCCTCTTGCCAGTTGCCAGTCACTGTCTGGAAACCCTTCTCTCTGACCCAAATAGCCAAGCCTACATCCCCTCTAAACTGTTGCCAGGAGCCAAGATGGACAAGGCTCGAGCAGAGAGGCTCTCGGTAGTTTGTCTTTGTCCTTGGAGCTATCTTCTGAATGTGAGCCATGAAAAATGTGATAAGAATGTGCTCTGAGATCGTCCCAAGATTCAGTTGTTCTAACTGGGAATCTAAGTCAGCACGGATGTGAACAATTTTGTCTGCAAAATACCCTGCAAACACATCAGATATGAAAATGCTCACTCTTTTGTATAGTTCTGGAGTCCATTTCACTTTTTCTACAAGGTGACTCTTTCCAGCTACAAGAAACTTGTGTAGGTTGGGGCGGGGTGGGGGGCTAGGAAGAGACAGATGGTTTGCAAAGCCATTTTTCAAGGAGGTAAACTTTTCTTTACTTCACTGACACTCCCAAACAGTGGCCATTTATCAATATGTGAAAGAGATTTATTGGAACTTAAATATTTCTTTCTCTAAGAAGGAAGGACCACAAGGAGATACAGAAGACTTCGAAGGCCAACCTTGCAAAGTTCATAGTTCAGAGCTGATGCCTGGATTAGTATAGCCGACATTCACAGCTATTGTTGATCGCTGTTAAAGGGCCCTCTGAGTGTATATAAATTAACGTAAATCCTTAGGAAAGTCGTCACTTGAGGATGATATAAATGCAGATAGGGAGGGAGAAATAGAATCACATTTGCTGGCACTGCCTCCTGACTTCCATGAACTAATCAGAAATGATGTCCTGAGGAGTATGTGCCTATATTCCCATCATAGGTAGCCTCTGAGCATTACATTAAAATTCAGATCTTTTTGCCTGCAAAGAACAAATACAAGGAAGTTCAGATGGAAGACTATGCTCTTGTGGTACAGGGCAGATTGAATCTATAGAACATGGCCATTTCTAAACAGCTTACTTTGTTCCGGAAAACAGCGAAATCGGGCACGAAATTTCGCAAGAAGATGCTGTTATCGTGTCTTCTCGCACGATTTCGTGTGAGATTTCGCTTTTTTCCGGAACAAGGTAAGTCGTGTGGAAACAGCCCATGTTTTACTACATTGCCCCTTTTATCAAGAAATCCACAAGTTTATCTTCCCTATAATGACAAGGTACCCTGGTCGTTCCGAATTAGTGTATACTAGAATGTTATTAATGGATGAAACTCAATGGTTATAGCATGCAATGAGAAGTTTTTCGTGGCAGCCTATAAAATCCGCCATTTAAGAAAGGTATAAAAATAACTGACGAAATGCTGACATGGTATTTTTTTTAGTCTCGTGTTTATTACAATGATTTTTACTTTTGAGCTCCTGAATTTTATGACTGCTGTTATGTTTTATGTTGGTCTAGGACTGTTTTAATGAAGATTTATTGGTACAAGAAAGTGGACCAACAGCCGAGAAAAGAAAGATCTAGTACTCTTCACCTGTACAATTAAATCCAGACTCCGTCTGACACAACAACTAAATTAAAGAGGGGGGGAAGTCATGTGGGTTCCACATCATGTCCTGTTGGACTCTCCCCCATCCACGTTTCATTTGCCAGCCCGCCTTTCACGGCGTCTTATGGAAGTTGTGCAAGAGACAGCAGGGAAATTATTATCTTTGGCTTTGAGGAAAGGTGGCTTTTGTTTTTGGGTTTTTTGCAGCTGCTGTAAGTGGGAAGCACCACAGAACAAGGCCCTTTATCCATCTGATTCCCTAATAATTAAACTGTCAGCCGGGGACATCAAGCAATTTTGAGGGGGGCGACGGAGGGGGAGCAAAATCAGGCAGCACCCCAGAGTGGTGTGACTCTTTCCAGGATTAAGCCTATAATTTCTTTTATCTTAATTGTTGTGTTTACATAAGGCTTTGCTTGGAACACAGATTTTTTTAAAAAAATGTTTTAAAAATGTTTTTTGGAGGAGTACAGTTTAAAATAACACAAGGGATTTAATCGCTTTTTGTTCCCCTGATTTCTTTGAAACAATTACATTGCAAATTCTCTTTTCTAGTCCCCTCTCTCGTTTTTTAAAAGCTTCTTTCAAAAGTGAACGGGAGTAGATGTTTCCCCAGGCTGACCGTGTTGAGTTCTGTTTGGATCTGATGGTAATACTGATCAGATAACATTCCAAAATAAAAAGTATCAAAAATACTGATCAGATAACATTCAAAATAAAAAGTATCAAAAATACTGATCAGATAACATTCCAAAATAAAAAGTATCAAAAATACTGATCAGATAACATTCCAAAATAAAAAGAATCTTATGGTTCTTTGTGGAGCCTGGGGATCTTCTAGAATTACAATGGATGTCCATGCTACAGAGAATAGTTTGCCTGGAGAAAATGGTTGTTTTGGAAGGTGGATGCTACCACATCATACTCTGCTGTGGCTCCTCCCCTCTTCAAACCTTGCCCTCTCCTCAAGCTATGCTCAAGTCTGCAGGAATTTCCCAACCCTGAGTTGGCAACCCTAAGGTTACCCCTCTGGAACGATATTCAAAGTGCTGTGGGTTGTGCTTCTGCTAACAAACCTGTAAGGACATTGACAGTGTCACCGCATTTGGAACACTATAGACAATTCTGGTTGCTCAACCTCAAAAAGTTAGTCACAGACTAGGGTAGAACTGAACAAGAAGCTTAGAAGGGCACCAGATACGACCGGTAGGTTGGCACACCAACCCTACAAAGGAAAGACAAAGTGCTTCGGGGTTTCAAGTTTAGAAAAACAAAGATGAACCAGGAGATCTCAGAATTCCTTTAGAAGAGGCAGAAGATGCCTGATCTCTTTCTGAGTGGAGTTTCATTGTGAATTTCCCGATACCTTTTTTTAAAAAATAAAAGCTTACTGAGAATTTTACTTTCTTGTGGACTACAGGATTACACACAGTGAACTAATGCACACCACTTTTGCATAGGGATGCTGTTCCCCCACTAGGGGTGGGGAATCCCCCACTCCCACCCTCTGCCCCCTGCCTCTACTCACCTGGCTGATGAGGAAGGAAAGGTGGGGGAAAGGGCTTGCTGGGCACGCTCCCGGGGCGGCGTGATGACTTCACCTTTGGGAATGATGTCATTGCTCTGCCCTGAGAGTGCTCCTGTGCTTCTCAGCAGGCTTATTTTGGCCCCGAACAAGCTGAACTGGGCCCAAATCAGCCGCTGAGAAGCGCATGAGTGCTGCCACGCCTGCACAATGATGTCACTTCCTGCAGGTGACGTTATTGGGTAGGTACAGGAGCACATGCGCACTTAGTGTGCGTGTGATGAACACTGGGGAATGCCGACAAGGTAAGCACCAGGTCCACCCTCCCATTGAGAGGGTAGAGGGACCTGGCATCCCTACTTGCGCACAAGTGGTCTCCATATGCAATGGAATAGTCACTGGTGGAGAGAAATGGAACCATGGAATTGATCACCTTCTTCCTAATGAAAGGTGAACACTTCTGTGCTCAACTGAACCCGTTTGCATTTTTGCATGCATTCCTGTCCAACTGTCCAGCACGGCTGGACTTGTCCTTGGAACCGCGGGAGCCACCCTCTCACTGGGAGCCCTCGACCAGCCAAGACCCTGGCCTGGACGGCCCCCTTACCTTGAAGAGGGGCAGACTGCAGTTCCCTGAGATGGCACCGTGTCCCCCGAGCATCCAGGCCCGAAGCAAGGAGCGACCGGCCCCGGAAGCAGCCCCCGCTACTGCTTGGCTGAAGCGTGGGACACCGCCTCTGCTCTCTCAACAGTAGGGATGCAAGCCAGCCGGAGAAGCCTTGCCGCCAGGAACCCCAGCCGAGACACCAGCCTCAGCAACCCAGCTACTGGGGGGGAGTGCCCCGAATCAGGCGACAGGGGCTCACTCTCCACCGAGTGAGAAGCAACCACACCTGGCTAGAGAGGGGCAGGCCCACATGGAATGAAGAGTGGGCCGGGGAAGGCTATTGGAGGGAGTGCTCCAGGGCAATAAGAGGGCAGGGGATTGGCAGGGAGGAGGGAATGACAGGGGGAAAGAGGCTTCTCACCAGTCAGGGGAGCGGGAGATGAGAGTGCCGGTAGGAGGAGGGCTGAGGAACAAGGGGGGATACAGGATTGGCTTTGGTGGTAGGGGAAGAGGGATAAAAGGGGTACTCCCAATGACGCCAGGGAGGAGACGGCTGAGGCTGCTGGAGGAGGCATAGATAGAGAATGTAAGAGCCAGAGCCCAGTGGGGTAGGAGGAGGGACAAGGGTGATTACAACCCCATACTCTACCCACATCTGAGGTGGAGGGAGAACCCCCACACACACTAGGAACTAGACAGGGCGGAAGGCGGGGCAGGAGCAGCATGTGGCGCAGGGGCTCACGCCAACCTCAAACATGGTTTATGAGCATTGGTGAGTATTAAATGGATTGTTTTAAAAATGTGCACATGCCTGCTGACCCTTTCCTACCACTTTTCCCCAAGTCACAAAAATTACCATTCTAAATGTGTGTGTGTGTGTATAAACCTGCCACTGCAGCTGGCTTGTCAGTCAGGATAGATCCTGAGCAGGGCTTATCTTTACAGTAAATGATTCCTCCCAGCAACTTCCTGCCGGGTTTGAAGGGGATTCTAATTTTTGCAGCCTCCTGAATTAAATCAGAAGGCTGAGATAGTTCCAGTTCCCATCAGCCTCTGCAATCTAGGATGTTCGGTGCCTGTCCCAACAGAACTCCTGGACGGCAGCCTATTGATGAGGAATGCTGCCAAATGGATATTCAGCTATATTTGAGTCTGAATTGTGAGTCTGATAAGCTTTATTTTTTGAGCATTTTACTTATGAAAATCATAGCACTGCTACTTCTTCCCCAGGGAGGTACAGTCAGTCATCAGAAAGACATCAGCCATCTCCTTTCCTGCAGAAGAGCAAGATTCGAGTCTGGTAGCACTTTAAAATCTAACCAGATTTCCCAGAGTATAAGCTTTCAAGGGTCAGGTGTATCAGTCTGTAGCAATCTGGCTGGAAATCAAGTCTTTAAGGTGCGGCTGGACTTGAATCTTGCTCTTCTATTGCAGACCAACATGATTACTCACCTGAAACCCCTTTCCTGCATGGATCTTAGGGCCAAGCTACACATGACGAATGACACTTGAACGGCAAGTGGATTGAGTGGAGGGCAAGTGAACAGGGAGAAATACACTTGCCGTTCAAGTGTCATTCGTCATGTGTAGCTTGGCCCTCAGGCAGAGATCTTTCCTACAGAACCTGTCTCAGAAGGACTTCTATAAGCCTTCTTATGTATGAATGAGACTAAGTCCATTTCCTTCTTTAATTTCTCATTCTTCTCCCCAAACCCCAGGAAAGTACATTCTATAGATTTGTGTTTTAGAGAGTTTAATTTTTTTTATAGAGCATCTTTTAACCCCCCCCCCCCAAAGTTCCCCAAGGTGGCTTACAGCACAAGAAAGGTCAATAAAAAAAGACTAAAATGTAATAAAATTATGTTAAAATACAGTAATGATCAACAAAATGCAATGAAATGTAATAAAAACCAGTTTCTTAAGTAGGGTTGCCAACTCATGCTTGGGAATAACCTGGAGATTTCAGGGTGGAGCCTTGGAAGGGCAGGATTTGGGGAGGGAGTGGGGTATCATACCATAGAGTTCATGGTCCAAAGCAGCCATTTTCTCCAGGGGAACTGATCTGTCATGGACTGGACCAGCCCAAGCCACATAGAGTCCAGTTCAAAGTCAGAGCATGAGTCCAAAATCCAAGACAGGAGTTCCATCGGTCAGTTGCCAGTAAGGTCAGGTCTAGATGCAGGGAGAGATGGAGCATGGTCCAAAAGCTACAGGAGCAAGGCAAGGTTCGAGTGAGTGGCCACAGCAGTAGCTGGAATCCAATATGTTGCTTCCACATCTGGCAGTTCCTCTAGACTGGCTTTTCTATCCAGGCGTGGTTTGCAGCCAGCTGCTTGGGCTCTATCCTGATGCTACTCATTGTTGCTATCCACAAGCAACGGCCGTTGGCCTGGGAGGCGAGCCCTGCACTGTCTGTCCTGCAGTTCCACTTTCTGTCTTCATCTGCAGCAATCTGTGGCTGTGTGTGAACCTGGGGGTGAAGCCCCTGTTTGGGCTTCACCCGTGGTGTTGGGGCTGGAGGGTGCCGGTGGCTCTGCCTCAGCTGCTGGTTGTGCACTCTGATTAGCCAACAGCTGTTCTTCCTGAGAGCCAGTTTGGTGTAGTGGTTAAGAGCACGGGACTCTAATCTGGAGAGCCGGGTTTGATTCCCCACTCCTCCTCTTGAAGCCAGCTGGGTGACCTTGGGCTAGTCACAGCTCTCTCAGAACACTCTCAGCCCCACCCACCTCACAGGGTGATTGTCATGAGGATAATAATAACATACTTTGTAAACAGCTCTGAGTGGGCATTAAGTTGTCCTGAAGGGCGGTAAATAAATTGAATGTTATCATCATCATCATCATCATCACCGGCTTCTGCTGAGTCAGGGCTGGCTACACAGAGCTCCTCTTCTCCTGAGGAGTCAGGGCTGGCTACACAGAGCTCCTCTTCTCCTGAGGAGTCAGGGCTGGCTACACAAGGCTCCTCTCCAGCCAAGGAGTCCTCACTTACACTGAGCCCAGACTGGACCATGACATGACCTCTCTAGTCTGGAGATCAGTTGTAATTCCAGAAGATATCCACCACCCACCTGGAGGCTGGCAAACTGTTAATAGTGCTGTGTTTTGGTTCTCTCCTGGCCTCAGAGGCATAAAACCAGTGTATTTTTCAGTGTCTAAAAAACCTAGTAGATGAAAACAGAATGGAGGTTTGAGGGAGAGAAGAAAATAGCAGTGCTGGATAATTAAGGCATGTTTTATAGAGTCTGGTAGGAGATTTTACATCAGATTTAGTAACAGAAGAATTCTTTGCAACTTGTATTCTGTTGCAGCCATGGTTTCTGCAGTGTTTGGCAGATGGGCAGGAGTAAATAAATAGATTTGGGGGTGGCAGGACACAACCCAGAAGAAAGAACAAAAAGTAAACAAAGAAGGATCCAAAAACGAAGTGTAAGTTTTTCCAAGACAGAACACCATGTCCTTTACTATCAAGGAGAAATCGAGAGCTGAGAGAGCAGCCTCTCAACATATTCTTGGCTGCCTTTGCCTGTTTGTTAGTAATGAGAGTCTTTTTTTAGCTCGACGTTGAGCTGAGAAGAGGACTTGCTGCCGGTGACATCGTGGTGGGTTTTGCAGCCCGTTTGTTTGGACTGCAAACGTTAGAGCATGGAGCTTTTCAGACTGAGAAATCATGAAAGCTTCCAGGGTAGTGTGACCAAAGGGATCGTGCAGGATTACGGGGAAGTAAAGTGGCTCAATGCTAGCGCATCTGCCCAGCGTTCAGAAGGTCTTAGGTTCAATCCCTGGTATTTCCACTTAAAAGGGGCGGATGCTGGAAAAGGTAAGGATGTAGAATATGGGACATTGTTGGCTGCTGTCAGGTTCCCTAAATAAGGGCCAAACTAGATGTAACAGTATCCTCATGTTCGCCCTAGTGGTGCTGTGGCCATCTTAAAGTGATTTAAGAATGCTGTGAGGCCTGCCACATGGAGAGCTAAGGGGCTCTTGCCCCCCCCCCCACCTGGGCACTTTTCAAGAGCAGAAACAGCTACCCCCCCCCCTTGTTTGTGTGTTTGGAGCTCGAAAAAGTGCATGGTTTGTGCATGGTAGGGAAGAGTGCCACCGCCCACTGCGCTTGGCCATGATCATGTTAGGGCCCTTGCAGGATTTAAAATCACTTTGAACTGGGAGCCAGTTTGGTATAGTGGTTAAGACAGGCAGGACTCTAATCTGGAGAGCCAGGTTTTATTCCCCACTCTTCCACTTGAAGCCACTTTTATTCCCCTCTCTTCCACTTGGGTGAACTTGGGTCTGTCACAGCTCTCTTTGAGCACTCTCAGCCCCACCCACCTCACAGGGTGAATGTTGTGAGGATAATAATAACACGATTCGTAAACCGCTCAATGGAATTAAGTTGTCCTGAAGGGCAGTATATAAATCAAATGTTGTTGTTACTATTATAATTATCATGGTGGACATGAGGGTGTCATCACATCTACCTTGGGCCAATGATCAAGGCCTGGTCTAGACATATAGCTGAATAAGGTGGTAATAGCATGGCTGAGTGCTGAGGTGATAGACTGGATCACACCACTTCCGATTTTCAGGAGAGGTATTACATTGTTCATAGTTTTGCAACACTTATAATTATCTGTAAATGAAAACTTAGCACAAGATCTGAAAGGTTAAGTAACGGGGTATGAACTGTTTCTCACATGTTCTAATATTTTTTTGTGTTAATTTAAAGGAAATTTTCACATAGGATAGGATTAAAAATGTGGCTCCCTCCCCCCAATAGCATGAAATACCACAACCTATTCTACAGCTTTAGGATTCTACCATCTCACTGGGGTGAGAATTCTACCAGGCCTCAGGTGTCGATGGGTTACAGAACAGAAGAATGCAATCGCCTGTCGTGAAGCAATTATGATGGGAAGAAAGAACAATTAGGGGTAGGAAACCTGAGAATCAAGCTCGTGTTAAGTTTTTTTTAAAACATTACATTACCTGTGTGCACCAGAGGTTTGCGCTGCACACAGGCCTCCCAATACATGCAGCCACCATTTTTGTCTGAATAAGACACTGCACATATTTTCCACGGTGAAGAAAGCCGACAGAAAGAAAATTGATTTGAAACGTTGAGCTGGAGTAGAGTTTTGCGGATACCATGGACGGTCAAAAAGACAAGTAAGTGGGTACTAGATCAAATCAAGCCTGAGTTCTCCCTAGGAGCAAAAATGACAAAACTGAGGCTATTGTACTTCGGTCACCTCATGAGAAGACAAGATTTTCTGGAACAGCTAATAATGCTAGGAAAAGTGGAAGGCAGTAGGAAAAGAGGAAGAACCAAAATGAGATGGCTTGATCCAATAGAAGAAGCCACATCCTCTGCTTTGCAGGATCTGAGCAAGTCTGTTAATGATAGAACATTTTGGAGGTCTTTCATTCATAGGGTCACTATAGGTCGGCATCGACTTGACAGCACATAACACAACACAGACATATTTTCCAGCTTTAATACGTGCTACATGACACAACATCCTGATTTTGGGGGGGAGGGAGTTATGTTCATATGTACCAAAGTGGGAAAATACACACAGTGCATCAAATCAAATAATTTGTTACGGGAATTTGACTGGCATAGCATAAAAACAGGCAATTCACTTGCCATCATTTGATAAAATCTGCCACCAACAGGTTAACAACTGCAGGGAAATATTTGCATAAGGATGAATTAAAAACAAGTAGATGTAACACAATAGCAAGAAAACATTTAAACGCTGTGCCCTATTCAGACAGAAGGACAACTACACAGATCTGGAGAATTGCAGGTAGCGCTTGTTGTGCCGTTGAATACCCACAAACGTTCTTCTTTATGGCCAGGACTCCACTGTGTGTTCTGTCACTGAATGCTGAGTTTTACTCCATCTTCAGTTCCTTGTGCTTTGACAACCCCGATGGACAAGATATGCCTCCCCATCTCACACGCATTACATTTTATTAAAATAACCAGCCTCCCTAAAAACTCATGATTGTCAGAAGATACCCCGAGGGAACATTTCTGTCCCCGATAACAGAGATAGGAGGTGACAAAGATGCTGAACAACACTTGGTCGGTGGTTAAGCAGAGAATCATTCTGAGCCGTCGCTGTCGGCAGATTCCAAGAAGGAGCGTGATGGAAGAGACGAGATGGCCAATTGAGTCGGAGGGCTTATTGGAGAGCTGCCTTCGCAAGGCGAGGCTTCTCCATCTGTTGGGCCTTGCGACAATAAGCGGAAGCCCGAGGACTGCTTGTTGGCACTTGTCAGAAACACTTTCCTCCTTCGTTTGCTGCAGCGGCCTTTGGGTTGAGCTTCTCCAGTGGCTGAAGTGCAACATGTATAATCTTTTAGAGGTTTGTGTTGAGTTACAGTGTAGTCCTAATCTTGGCTACACTTGAAGTCAATGGACTCAGAGCCAAGCTACAAGTGATTTTTTTCACGTGTAGAACACTTGATCGTTTTCGCAAGTTTTCCTGGGAACTGAAGTCCCAGTGTCCTTCCCCTCTCTATTAGAATCGCCACCTGGTGGAACGCTCTGTCAATGGAGACCCGGGCCCAGTGGGACATATTATTGTTCCACCGGGCCTGTAAGACAGAGCTGTTCCGCCAGGCGTTCGGTGGTTGAAGGGGGCGGTGTCATGTCGGCCTCCCACCTTTGGGGTGGGGGAGGGTTCTCCCCACCATTGCACTTGGTTAATTTATTTCATTATTGTTTTGTATATTGATTTTAGTATTGTTGTTTTTTTGTTTTTATCGATTTTAAACTGTTCATCGCCCAGAGCCCCTGGGATGGGCGGTATATAAATTGAAATATAAATAAATAAATATAAAGAATCACTGCAAGAAGAGCCAGAGAAAGCCGCCTGCAGCAGCAGCAGCTTTTGCAAATCCAGAGCAGCTCCCCGGGAGCAAGACGCCCAGGGAGAAAGCTGCAGCTGCCCACCCCCAAAGATCGTTGAGAGCAGGCTTGTGACTGGAGGAATGATTTGCAAAAGCTGCTGCTGCCGCCGGCTTTCTCTGGCTCTTCAGGCAGCGATTCTAACAGAGAGGGGAAGGACACTGGGACGAAAACGATCAAGTGTTCTACGCATGAAAAAAGTCACTTGTAGCTTGACTCTCAGAAAGGTATGAGTAGAGTTGCCAAATTAAGGGGAGCAAATTAAGGGAGCCCATTGGAATAGAAACAACAAGTGAAGCAAAGGAACAACCTGCCCATCTTCAACGATGAATTTTTCATGAGATTTTTTTTCATCTTGGAGAATCCCTGGGAAGTTTTCCTAGTGGTTTGAGCAACATCCATATACCTGCAAAAGAAGACAAAAACAGCGGAGAAAGATTTGGAAATAGTGACTTACCTTTATAAGGATTGTGGATTGTGTCTTCACCAGTTGGACTTTAAAAATTGTACTTTATACGATTATTGCATCCAGTTGTGATTCTAAGTAGTGTTTTTATTGTTGATAAGGGCTTTTGAAATAGTTTGTATTCATAGTATTTATGATATTTATTGATCTTTAATTGCACTTTCAGCACTTAGCACTTTTCATATAAAAAAGTAATATATAAAAATAAAAAAATAAATCCAATAATATATATTTCAGCATTAGATATAGTAATATTGTGTTCTACCCTCTGGAAGGTTGTTCCTTTGCTTTACTAGTAGGGCCTAGATTTCTTCTGGAATTACAGTGGATCTCCTGATGACAGAGATCAGTTCCCTTGGGGGAAATAATAAAGAGTCCAGTAGCTCCTTTAAGACTAACCAACTTTACTGTAGCAACAGCTTTCGAGAACCACAGCTCTCTTCGTCAGATGCATGAAAATGACAGCCTTGGAGGGCAGATTCTATTGCATACCATACATTCTGGGTGAAATCTCTCCCCAAATCCCCCCCTTCTGCAAGCACCACCCCTTAATCTCCAACGATCCCTCCCACTTGGACAGAAAATAATTTTTGCCCAAGTTTGCCTGATTTGTAAATGGCAATCTGGGTTAATTAAAATCCAGCCTGGTGTAGTTTCTGACTAAGACCTGGGAGACTCTCAGCCTAACCTACATTAGAGGGTTGTTTTGAGGATTAATTGGAGGAGAGGCGAATTGTGTATGCTGCATTTGTTCCCCATTAGATACAGAGGTAGGATATAAATGCAGGAATAAGAAAAATAAATTAAATCCCACCTCCCATTTCTAGTGATCCAGGCAAGTGGCTGCAATGTTTCCTTGCTCAGCTTTGACATGTGCTGGAGACTGCCCTCAAGTCATAGCTAATTTATGGCGACTCCTGGTGGAGTTTTCACTGCAAGAGACTAACAGAGGTAGGTTGCCATTGTCTCCCTCCACAACCCTGGTCTTCCTTGGAGGTCTCCCGGCCAATTACTAACCAATTACTAACCACTGCTGATTGGAGACGAAGCTCAAGACAATGCATCCACCTGGACTGAATCAAGATCTAGGCTTCCTGTCTCATTACCAATGCTGATTTCTCCACACCCACCACTCCTCTGCATACCCCACTGTGTCCAATCACGCTTGCTATTGTCATTCACTGTCTTTTGTCATTTACCTGCTATTGTTATTCGGCATCCGTAATCACTCTCCAAGACACAAGGACAGAGGGAATCACATTCTCGCTGTATTTGAAGAAGTGAGCTGCGATTCATGGAAGCTCATACCCTACCACAAATTTTGTTAGTTTTATAGGTGCTACTGGAATCTTGCTCAAGTTTGCTCGCATAACATATTACAATGAGTTTTAGTTACCCCAGCAAAGAGGACTATCTCCAAAAATGCTGGTATATTACTGGTAGTGATAAGTGTTGACGTAGGTTTCCTGCACAGCCATGACTGGGTGACCTTGGACCAGTCCCTGACATGCTTCCCAAGGTTGTGGTGAGGTCAAAAAAAGATGAGTCGAATCATCCTGAGCTTATGAGGGGAATGGTGGGATAAAAACGTACTAGGCAGATAAATGGAAGCTTTCTTCTTGCAACCTTCCTCTTTTTTTCTCGAAGAGATTACTAACCATGCCAGTTCTAAATGTCTCCCCTTCGTGACCTCCGCTTGGAAAATGAAGCCGGTCTATTTTCAGGAAGCGCAATTTCTGGGTAAAGGGTGAGAAATGTCACCAGCCATCTCGACAACCCCAAGGACTTTGAAATAAATGTGGATTTACAAGGAGTTTATCTTTTCCTGTGACTCAAAAGGCTGCTGGAAAGAAAAAAAAAACACACCAGTGATTAAATGCACTTGGCGGACGGAGAGAGACCTGCCTGAGTCCCATAAGGAAATTATTTCTTTCTTTTTTGTGCCACCTCGGTTCTGTATTTATTTTCCAAATTCCCTGAGTGGGGTGACATAGGAGGTAAATCCCCAAAAAGACAGTTGGCCAGGAGTCACAACACATTCTGACAATCAAAAGCTCTGGTGGATTTCCTTAATTAACTAATGGCCTGTATAGGGCCATAATGTGATTTGCAAAGAGAAGGCTTTTACGGAAAAAAAAAATCAAAAGCCGGCAGCATTCATAATAACAAGTGGATGGCACTTTTTCCCCGTTTCGTTTTTTTGCTCTTGGCGGTTCGTGAGGGAGCCTTGGAAGTGTATAAGTGACAAGGTTACGCCCCCTGCTGTCTCTCAGGTGCAATTGCATCCAGTTGCACGCTGAATCTATGAAGCCATCAACCTGTAGCAATATTTCCTGTGGCAGAGCAGAACTGGGAAGCAGTGGAGGGGCACATAAGGGAAAAACAATGCACCTTGCCTCTTGTACCCATCTTTTTAAGCAATTGTTCGGGGAAGGGGGGCGGGGCTTGAAAGTGGGAATATGTTCATAAGCTCTCTCTTCTTAATCCCTGCACATTGTAAGCAACGATAACCACACCACCTTTTCTAATGATAAGTTTCTTTGCAGGCTGCCGCTGCAAATGCATTGGTACTGAAATGGCTACACATGTCTATTCTCCAGCCCCAGAGACATCCCTCTGAGCCTATCCAGAGCACAAACAGGCACCACTAGGGATCTTTTCCTATATATATTAGGGTCCTGTGGGGCTGGCTAGTCAGTGCTATGACAAGGAGGGAAGGGAGGATTTATTCCTATGTACGTTTCGGGGAATAGTGGGCAATCAACACTCAGGGCCAAGCTACACATGACGAATGACACTTGAACGGCAAGTGGATTGAGTGGAGGGCAAGTGAACAGGGAGAAATACACTTGCCGTTCAAGTGTCATTCGTCATGTGTAGCTTGGCCCTCAGTTATGATGATACGGCTTTATTACCAACAAACAAACAGTACAGACCAAAAGATACACTACAACGAACACATAACAAAACAGCAGAATATTCGCTTGTACACCCCCCCTAGCTTACAGAATCAAGAATCATATTTCACATACATACATTGCTGACTAGCTGACGTTAATTATCCTGGTTAAACCAAAGCTGTCCTAAATATCCTAGTGTGTGTGTAAGTGTGGGAGCACTTTTATGACTTCATTACCAACAAACAGAATAGCAACAAATGCACAAATGTAAAGAAAAAGACACACTGCAATGCACTCTGCTTCTTGTACCCATCCTTTTTAGGAATTGTTCAGGGGGAGAGGGCTTGAAAGAGGGAATATGTTCATAAAGTATCTCTTCTTAGTCCAAGGGTTAAGAGAATCAATGTGGCATGTGGCAATTCATGTTTCTGTTTATTTATTTATTTAATTTTTAACCCGCCCTCCCCGCAAGCGGGCTCAGGGCGAGGTACTACATTGGTTAAAATACAACTTAAAATCAATTAAAAAACAGATAAAATACTGTGCCCCTTTTGGGGCAACCAGCGGGAGTGGACTCTCCATACCCCTTGTAGAGGGAGACAGGTGGAAGGCTCTGCAATGATGGGCTAAAAATTAGCCTCCACCATATGCCTGGTGGAACATCTCTGTCTTACAGGCCCTCCTAAATGATACAAGATCATGGCGGGCCCAAGTGTCCTCAGACCAAGAGTTCCACCAAGTTGGGGCCAGGACCGAAAAGGCCCTGGCTCCGGTAGAGGCCAGCTGAGCCACCCTAGGGCCAGGGACCACCAGTAGATGTTTTCCAGTTGAACGAAGTGCTCTCTGGGGCACATACAGGGAGAGACGGTCTCTTAGGTATGCTGGTCCCAGTTCGTTTAGGGCTTTCTAGGGATGCTTGAGCACCCCCTGGATTGGCTCTCCCTCTGTTCACCCATCAGCAGCAGGGAGCTGACTTCTCAGCAGGCAGCTTGGTCATTCTTCAGTAGCTCAAGCCAGTTTGGTGAGTTTAATTTCTGCATGTTCACACAGGGTGGTGCAGTGCAATCGACAACATTTCAGGGAAGCGATTGCAGCACACCCAGATATGATTGCATCAGCATTTTTCTTCAGTGCTTAAAATGTTCCGGATGGGTTCAGCATGAAAACGGACCAGCTGTTTATGGTCTGTGAGTATCAGCTTCTTTAGTTTTTCCTGATCTTCTCTGAAGCTCAAAATGCCCCCCTTGCTGCTCCTGAAGAACAGTGTGATGAAACATAAATCAAAATGCCACCCCTTCCATTACTGGAAAATTTCCATTATATCCAGCCCCATAGGGGTTAACCTTGCGATTGCAACTCTCAGCTCCTTGGAGAAAGGATGGGACATGATGGTAAGTAGAAGCAAGATAGTAAGTAGAAGCACTGTGGACTAGTTAATACAAATAGTAAAGCTTCTCAAGTAGCTGGCAGTTGCAACTTTGAATGCTCCCCCATGAAACTGAAAAAAAAGTCAAGGAGAAAGTTTCAGCCCAGCATTCTCATGGATGTCCAGTTTCTCTATGCACATTTTTTCCCCTTTACAAGGGGGCATCCAGGAGTTTGTGCCCTGAAGGCTGAAATGGTATGTGTAGGGTGCTGTCAAGTCATATCCAGCTTACAGTGACTTCTCATGAGGTTTTCAAGGAAAGAGACAAACTGAAGTGGTTTACCATTGCCTGCCTCTGAGTAGAAGTCCTGGACTTCCTTGGTGGTCTCTCATCCAAACACTAACCAAGGCTGACCTTGCTTAGCTTCTGAGATCTGGTGAGATCAGGTTAGTTTGGACTATCCTGGTCTGGGTATAAACCAACAAAGTCTTTACGACTTGATTTGCCTTGATTGTATAAAAAGAACTCTGCCTTTGAGAGCTGCCAGACTCGCCGCCCCCTTCTGCTAGAAGAACATTGTTACTACAACAAATGAGAGTTCCGGACTGCGAAGTTTCTACTGGATTCCGGGGTGCTACTGTCAAGAATTTTCATACCTGCTTGGTGTTCTCTGTGGAGTAGCAAGCAGGAAACCATGATTCCTTCAAGCTCAGAAGAGAGCTTGAGAGCGAGCCCCAAATGCAAAAAAAAACAGTTCCAGCTGCATCCCCGAGGGGATGCTATCCGTTCCAAGTTGATCTACACTTTCTACCTGATCGACCACCTGAAGGGGCTAAGCCACGCTGTCCCACGGCACAATATACGTGATTTCCTGGATCATAAGAAACTAAAGAAGCTGATGCTCACAGACCATAACCAGCTGGTCCGTTTCCGTGTGGTGCCCACCCGGAATATTTTGATTACCAAAGAGAAACGTTGGCGCAATCGTATCCAGGTGCGCTGCAGTCGCTTCCCGCCCTTGTCCATGTGGGCTTACTGGATCTTGCGCAGCAAGGTGTTCAAAGGCTTCATGATTTTCCTCATCTGCTTGAACATGGTGGTTCTCATGATGATCACAGAGATAGCACGGAACACAAAGGAGCACTTCCAGATCATAAAGATGGTCTTGGAGGTGGCTATTTGGGTGATTATCCTCATCTTTATCCTTGAGATTGGGCTGCACTGGATCGTTGGCTTTCGGAAGTACTGGAGAAATCCCTGGAACATCTTTGACTTTATTGTCACTATGGCGTCCTTCATCCCTGAATTAATTTTCTTCACCACAAAGGCCTCCAAGTCGACCACCAAACGGATCGTCCTTGTTTTCCGAGTCCTGCGCTGCTTGAAGCTCTTCCCCAGAGTCCGGCAAGTCCGAGTCATTATTATGGCCATTACTAAAGCTCTGAGGGCCATGGCTTTTATCTTGCTTCTCCTTGTCTTCTTCTTTTATGTCTTTGCAGTGGCAGGTATTTTCTTCTTTGAGAGCTACACTCGGTCAGACCGAAATGACCTGGAATACAGCATGTATTTCAAGGACATGCCCAATGCTTTGGTGACCATCTTCATTCTCTTCACCATGGATCATTGGTATGCTCTGCTTCAAGACTCATGGAAGGTCCCAGGGATCAATAAATTCATCACCGGCATGTTTATCATCTTGTGGCTCCTTATTGGAGCATTCATCTTCCGGAACCTCTTTGTAGCCATCATGGTGGCTAATTTCCAGAACATTCGGAATGACTTGATTGAGGAGATGAAGCAGCTAGAGGCACAGAAGCAAGCAGACAGGTTTAAACTGGAGATTATAGAAAGCAGATTCTCCCCATCCCAGATATACGGAGATGCCGCACAAAAGTCCCAGGAAAAAGTGGTCTCAGAAATAGCATCAGGAATTCCATCGACGGAGACCCCAGATTATTCACAGTTTGGCACAGGGCCCTTGGACTGGGAGAGTTACGTCTACAAGAACTTGCCTGGTCTTTATCAGGCTGATGATGACGAGCAAGTGGTGTGGCCTCGTGACTCCCTCTTCCGCTACTTTGAGCTGATGGAGAAACTTCAGTACAACCTTGAGGAGCGCCAGCAACTGCAACATTATGCTGCATTGGCTCTCTCAAACCTGGAGGACAAGTAGGGAGTTTTCCAAGCCAACCCCAAGAGAGAAGCCTGTACAATTAACTCTTAATTTCCCCAAACCCCTTGCCTCCACTTGTGCTCCTGTCCCATTGTTCCCCTCCTAAATGCTGCTATTAAATTAGAGTTATTGTGGAAAATGTAAAGTGTGAATGTTAGCATGCATTTTGTACAGGGATGTTAGTCCGGGAGCCATGATTAGCCAGTCACACGGCTCCTTGTTAATTTTTATTAATTATTAATATTGTTTATAGTCTGCCATTCTCACTGAGATCCAAGGTGGATTGCATACGGCAAAGTGAATACAATGTAATCAATGGTGAAGACAATCACAGAGCAAAAATACAATATGAGCAACAGTTGGGACCGTCAATGGAAATAGATACAATAAGGTATGGTATCTGCAGGGCTCATTTTGAGGGGGAATGCACAGGAACGCAGTTCCAGTAGTTCTCCAAAGAGGTCACGTCACGTGGCCCCGCCCACCTGATTTTTGGCCACTTTGGGCCCATTGTGGCCTGGATTGGGGCCAAAACGGCCAGGATCAGGCCTCTGATGGGTGATGGATCACTCTCCTGCTCAGCAGCGGCCCGATCCTGACCATTTTGGGCCCCTTTTCGGCCATTTTCAGCCCCTTTTTGCCATTTTGGGCCCAATTTCGGCCCTGAATGGTCAGGATTGGGTCCAAAACAGCCAGGATAAGTGATGTCAGGGGGTGTGGCATATGCAAACCAGTTATGCCAATGACACACTTCCGGTGATGGCAACTGGTGTGGCATATGCTAATGAGTTATGCTAATGAGTTATGCTAATGAGTTCCTGCAGCTCTTTTTCTACAAAATGGCCCCTGGGTATCTGCATATTGGAAAACAAGCATAAAGCCAAACACATAGATGAAATCTTTCTGAATTAAAGCATAAGTAACGAACATGGCATCTCTAGCAACATCGAACTACCCAGTTTACATCAGCAGACAGTGCCCAGTAGCCTAGTCTACATTCCGTGCCCCTTACCACGGTATCTCTTTGAGTTATTTCTTATGACACAGACATATAATCTGAGTAGAAAGCCCTCCTGAATATTTCAGTCTTGCATAGTTCGCAGGAAGCCAGGAGAGAGGGAGCTTTCCTGACCTCGTCAATTGGCCATTCCACAAGGTGGGGGCTAAATGTGAAACGTGTACTTAATGACAAATCCAGGTTTACGTCTGTGTGATGTATGATATGGCCCTAAGCCTATCTGTTAATAGCAACAGAGACAGATTTTACTACCATGTGAAGAGTGACTGCTATCAGCCATAGGCATTTTAAAAAATCTTTAGACAAACTGTTAATGTTTAAAACATTAAAAACATGTTAAAACATTAGCAATGGCTCTTCCAACTGAAAATTATACTTTATTTAGAATTTGCACCCTCCCCTTCCCAAATATGTATGCCAATTCTGCTGTGGTGCTTTGTTAGGAAGAGAGATAGTGGAGGAACGTGCTGAGCAGCCACAAGTGTGGTCAACAAATATTCCAACTGACCATTGAAAAACCAGCTCTGTGTTCATCACTGGTGAGTAGGATGTTAACCAAACCAGCAGTTGATCGAGCATCCCTATATCTAATAAGAAGAAATGGTATTTCTTGGTACATTGCAGTTTGGCAAATACTGAATGACTTTGGGTCAATCATCTCTCTTACCTTAACTTTCAGTGAAACGTTGTTAAGGGGATAAAACTGGAGGAAGACAGACCCAAGTAAGATAGCCTGAGCTCCTTGGAAGAGAGCTAGGGTAACAATAAATACAATAACTGTCTCCTAAGTCATTATACATAACACCTCTGCTCACTGAGGGCCTGATTTCACTTTGAGACCAATGTTAACAACAACAACAACACTTATATACCACTCTTCTAGACAGATTAGTGCCTCACGCAAAGCAGTAACAACAACAACAACAACAACAACATTCAATTTATATACCACTCTTCAGGACAACTTAATGCCCACTCAGAGCGGTTTACAAAGTGTTATTATTACCCCACAACAATCACCCTGTGAGGTGGGTGGGGCTGAGAGAGCTCCAGAGAACTGTGGGTCACCCAGCTGGCTTCATGGAAGAGTGGGGAATCAAACCAGGCTCTCCAGATTAGAGTCCTGTGCTCTTAACAACTACACCAAACTGGCTCAGTAAACAAATTAGTGTTATTATTATCTCCACAATACAGCTGGGGAGCTGGGGCTGAGAAGACGGGCTTACCCAAGGCTACCTACTGAGCTCATGGCAGTAGTGGGATTCTAACCAGTAGAGTGCTGATTCGCAGCTATCTCCTTTTGCAAAACATGCTATTACCTGATAATTTAACCCTGCCCTTTGAGTCAATGATATAGGCTTCTATGGAGGGATGAACTCACAAGCCCCTGTTCCATCAAGTCACTGGGAGGCTGGAAAACCCTGCAGCTGTCCCAAATCTCTGCTCAGCAATGCCACCCCTTTCCCTTACTCCTGGGGGGTTCCAAAAGCAAACTGGGTGCTAGCCACTGCCACCAGTAAATCAATTATATCAATGTGCACATTTGCCATACTACCCCACACTGCTGTCTAGAGGCTCTGCCTAGCTGTTGCATCTTCTTCTTTGCTTCTACAAGCTAGTGTGGGGACAACTGATCACACTTTCATAATTTCTAGCTATCAGGCTTAAGGAATGATGAGTTAACCCCTGACCCCACTATTACTCTGTAGGTAGCCAGACCAAACAGGCATAGTGTGTTTATAGATATCAATCAGACAGCATTTAAAATATAAGAACGTTTTAATCTATCTTACTATATAATTAAGCGTGTTTCAGACAACTCACTTTATACCCTGGTGCACCAGCAGAGGGCGTTGCCACAGAGGAAAGCCCAGGTAACTCACAATATTGTTCCAGAAAACATGCCATGGTGGGAAGCCCAGGCAGGAAACAGGAAAGGAACAGGTGGCAACGCTCTCCCCACACCTTAACCCAGCTGGTATTAGGTGCGGAACAGGTGGCAATGCCCACCACCACCTTAACCCAGCTGATCCTTCTTCTAGCCATGTGGTTGTCCGAGATTACCTGAGATGTGAGATGGATGTTTTTAACCGAGCCCACTATTTGCATTACTAAAAGCGTGAGTGTTCTACGCTTGGGTAATGGAGGTACTTCTCCTCTCCGCTAGCTAGATATTTGCAGACATGGTCCTGTCCCTGGTAACTACTGGTTGCAAACATTAAACAGAGCACACATTTCAGGTTGCTGAGAGTCCAGTTTTCACCCAGGTAGTCCTGTATTTTGGGGGGTTGTCTGGGGAAATCATTCCCCAAATACTGGATACAGCTAGAAGAAGTGAGCTGCGACTCATGAAAGCTCGTACCCTACCACAAATTTTGTTAGTCTTATAGGTGTAACTGGACTCTTGCTCTTTTCTACTGCTACAGAGAGACCAACGTGGCTACCCATCTTAGTCCTAAACTCTGTGGTTTTTAAACATTTTTTATCTGCAATTGTTTTTATTTATATTGTAAGCAGCCTTGAGTTCCTGCATAGTAGAAAGGCGGCCAACAAATGTTTTAAATAATATAATAATAATAATAATAATAATAATAATAATAATAATAATAGTAATAGTAATAGTAATAATAACAACAGCAACATTCAATTTATATACCATCCTCCAAGACAACTTAATGCCCACTCAGAGCACTTTACAAAGTGTATTATTATTATCCTCATGACAATTGCCGTGTGAGGTGGGTGGGGCTGAGAGAGCTCTGAGAGAGCTGTGACTGACCCAAGGTCACCCAGCTGGCTTCAAGCGGGAGAAGTGGGGAATCAAACCCAGCTCTCCAGATTAGAGTCCCGCGCTCGTAACCACTACACCAGATAAATTGGAGAAAGGTTCCTGGGACATGGATACAGTCTGATCCAATGTTGGATTACTTGGGGGATTTTGAGGGTGGAGGGCATTTCTCCGCAGCTTCATTCTTCCCATGGTGTACAGCAAAGCAGTCCTGACTCGATTATTTCATGGCCTTCTGCTAGGAAATCAAACCACATCAAACACACGTCACTGATTAATGATTTTAAAGCATTGAGCTGCTTTGCCCAGAGATCACCAGTGCTTATATCTCTCTCTAGTCTAACAAATGTTGGCTTGCTTTCCATCCCTGGGTGGCCTGAAACTGTTGGCTTCAACAAAGGAACAAGTGCTCTGATTATGTAGCACAGGATCATTAATCGCAGCCTGTTGATCCCGGCATTATCATTCCATCCCATAGACCACTTGTGGAGCAGCTCTCCGGCAGTGCCTCTTCACACACACTGCAGATAATAGTGGAGCGAAGCACAATTCAGCAACAAACAATTGCCGAGTAAAATGGATGCTTTGATCAGAGATAAAACATTGTCTACTTTTTTGCCTAACTGGGAATCCTTTATTGACTTTCTGCGTGAAACAAGGAAAAATGATTTGATGAGTTACGCTTTTGATTTTTAAGAAGATAAATCTGGGAAAAAAATAAATAGAAAGGGGATGGTAGTGGAAAGGGAAATTTTGGAGAGAGTACAATTTAAAGTATGATGTTTGCTAAAAATAAGTGTTGTAGAGGAAAATGGAAAATGAGACATGTATGGTTTTCTTTTATTTCTAATTTCCTTTCTTTTTTGTATGCTTCTTTCACTATTTCTTTCTTTTATTTCTTTGCCCTTTCTATTGGGCTTTTAACTCTATTAATAAAATAAAACATTCTATTAAAAAAGAGCACAACTCAGCAATGAAAAATTGCTGAGCAAAATGATTGCCTTATAAGATCTATCTGAAACTAATGTGAACGGCGACGTATAAAGAAAGATGCTCAGTGTGCAGGCTTGCCCTCTCCCCCACCCTGTACCCAAACACCTCTGTTTGTAAGCTGCGTAGCAGTTACAAAGCTTATGAAGTGGAATTCAGTTTTACAAAGTGCACATTGTTACAAAGCAACTCAGTAGAATAAGTAACGGATAGAACATTTTGTCGTCTTATTCCCTGGCAGCTCACAAAAATAATCAGCATTTGAATTTTTCCATGCCAATCACAGGTCATATGATGGGGATCCAAATGAATAAAGACATACATATTTGTACAAAATCATCAATCATCCCCCCTTTGTTTTTTACATTTTTATTTACTTCACTTATGCTCTACCTTTCTCCCCCACCTTTCTCCCGCAGGGGACTCAAAAGTAACTTACATTGTTCTCCATATTATCCTCGCAACAGCCGTGTTAGGTAAGTTAGGATGAGATTGTGTGATGGTACAAGGTCTTTTCACAGATGTGGACTATGCAACTGCATGTAGTGTGTGTTATCTGTTCGCTATATGTATTATCCTGCTCCCACTGCATTGTTTTCTATGTAGTGCCATTTTTTGCATTGGTTTTTTTTTTGAGGTTCCAAATGTAACTGAAGGTTTATTTACAGTAGGTAAAGTCAGAAGGCAGGTAGGCAGGTGTTTGAACTGAAGAAACAGAAAGGTTTTTGTACAGGAACTTCACTGGAGTGAGGCACAAAACACTTGGTTTAACACTAGATTGCTGGCTTCGCTCAGAGGTTGACACTGCTTATAGCAAAATCTTCAATTGCTTACTTTTGGAAAAAAACAAATACCCCCACCAATCTCCCACTGGCTATCCAAAGTATGGGATCAGCTTATCATAGACAAAATAACAGACAATTTAACCAACACAACACACAAATCCAACTTTTATGAAAAATGGTGGCATTTCTTAGACTACATTGATAGGACAGAAGCAAATCCTCCAAACCATTTATATCAGAAAATACTAGTTAGTTAGTTATGAACTAAGTTGCTTCAAGAAAATTTTGTATAATATCTTTAACTGTAAGAACTGCAAATCATAGCATTGTCAGCAATTTTATTTATGAAGAGTATTGTTACTTCCATATATTACTTTTTGTATTTACTGTTCAAGTTGTATGGTTGAAGTTGTTTATTGTTTTGTTGATAAATAAAATTTATTATTAAAAAAAAAGGTTGACACTGCTTCACAGATGTTACATTTTATATACTCAAACACAAACACAGCACAACTTTCCCTCCTCTCCAGACTTAAGGGTGCTCCACAGACACAAACCCTTGCTAGATACTGGGCAGGCGTTATAGGTATGAGCTATCACCCTGTTCCTGGCACTGAAGGGGAGACTCCTCTCTACCCACTTCCTTGGCCCTCTATAATTCCCAGATCTCTTGAGTCTAAGTAGGAGTTAGTGCTGGTTTTCCCCACTTTAGTCCTAGGACTAAAAGTGTTTCACAAACATTATTTCCTCACACAGAGGATTCTCTGGCTGACCCTCTCTGGTCAAAAGCCAGGCTCCCAACTCCCTCCACTCTCATGTTTTCTCTCCAACTCCCACTGTCAGCTTCCCCAACGTTCCATCCCCAACTGCCATTTTAGGCTAGCCACATGGGGTGGTGGTGGTGGAATTGATACATACAGCTGTCCATCCTTGTGTGTATAAAAGCGGACAGACTTGATGGTTGCAAGAACTACTACAATAGTAGTTTGTTTGCATTGTTTAACACATCATGTTTAATATTTTATGCTTTGGGGACTTTGGGACCCTCTTTGGGTGGAAAGGTGGCATAGAAATGTTTTAAATAAATAAACACGTGTTCATTTCTGTAATCTTAGTCCCTAGAAGCTAAAATGACAAAACTGAGGCTATCATACTTTGGTCACATCATGAGAAGACAAGATTTTCTGGAAAAGTCAATAATGCTAGGAAAAGTGGAAGGCACTAGGAAAAAAAAGACCTAAAATGAGATTATTTATTTTATCACATTTCACATTGAGTCAATGTGAAAGATGGCTTGACTCAATAAAAAAAGGCCAAATCCTCCAGTTTGCAGGATCTGAGCATGTCTGTTTATGATAGGACATTTTGGAGGTCTTTCATTCATGCGGTCACCATAGGTTGGACGCTACTTGATGGCACATAACACACATGCACAGTCCTACTATATTGTTTATTTGATGTCTCCTTATCCTATTAATTGTTCCAATTTACATTACATAATCTACCTCGAGCCTCAGTTAGAAAGGTGGATGATATACTACATAAATAAATAAATTATCAATAATAAAAAAGACGCATCTGTCTGTGTCTATCCATCCATCCGTCTGTCCCTCTGTCTGTCCTGGGCTCATCAGAAAATAAACCTAGGCACCTCAAAATTGGCCACCAGGGTGATTGTGGGAGCTGCAGTGCCAAACATGGCCCTTGTTATCCATCCATCCGTCTGTCCCTCTGTCTGTCCTGGGCTCATCAGAAAATAAACCTAGGCACCTCAAAATTGGCCACCAGGGTGATTGTGGGAGCTGCAGTGCCAAACATGGCCCTTGTTATCCAGCCTCCCGCCCCCCTTCTATTTGCAATTTAAGCTAAGGTTCTCTATTCTTGGTAAGCAGAGCACATCTCACCAGGAGTCTCAAAATTAGCCACCACCTTCAAGATAATGACGAGACCTGAGAGCCAGTTTGGTATAGTGGTTAAGAGCAATGGGACTCTAATCTGGAGAGCCGGGTTTGATTCCCCACTCCTCCACTTGAAGCCAGCTGGGTGATCTTGCGTCAGCTCTCTCAGCCCCACCCACTTCAGTCCCACCCCACCCACCTCACAGGGTGATAGTTGTGGGGATAATAATAGCATACTTTGTAAACCACTCTGAGTGGGTGTTATGTTGTCCTGAAGGGTGGTATATAAAGTGAATGTTATTATTATTAGTAGTAATGCCAAAAAAATGAAGAATCAGAAGAATCAGAGCATCTGGGTGCAGATTAATTCCAGAACATCTCTCTGCTATTTACAACAGAAGGAAAGGTTTACTCATGAGAAGTACTCATAGCATGAGCAGCCTCTTCATTGATGTGTCAAAGGCTTGACTTCAAAAGCCTTCTCATCTAGATTGTACTTAATATGTTGAAATTCCTTGTCCCCTTCAACTCTCCTGGTGTAGTCTAAAGTAATATCGTTTATGCAGCAATGCTTTCCTAAGGAGAGCTTTAATCAAAAGTTTATTTTAGAATTTGTTATGAAAAGTACAGTTCCTTCACTGTGAGTTGCCTTGGTTACTAATTAGTTTTTTTTTTAACTTATGTGTAAGCATAGTGCTTAATCATAGTTTTTTGTGAGAAAATTCACTAGAGCTAGAGACAACTGTTGACTTGTACACATAATTATGATTACATTCAAGGCCTTGTCAAGGGGGTCACCCTCCTTGCCCACCGTTCTAAGTGATGATCACAGCTGCTCAGACCCCTAGCAGGCCTCCTGGGAGGGTGGACTGCCCTCGTTGCTCAAGACTCAACAGTCTCTGAGTTCTTTTCTCTGGGGGATTTTGCACACAGTTGGTCAGATACTCAAGACACAAGACTTATATATAATAGTTGGTTTATTAACGTAGAAGAGTGTATGCAAGGTGCAGGAACCGCGCTATTAAGGCACAAGCAAATGGCATTAAAATAACAACAGCTTGCCTATTCTTTACTAACTAAAAACATAAGCTTGCTAACTTGCATTTCTCTGAAGAGGCTTGAGGCTCATACTCACACAAAGTCCATAAACCATGCCAGGGAGGTACAAACATCTCAGTCCTGGCATGGAGCAAATTCTCTCACATGCTGATGGAATAAGGTAGCATAGGATGATCCAGGCCGTTTCCACACTACTCACCTTCAATCAGAATGCCGCGGAATGTTGTGAAGAAACCCGGAAGACAGTGTTTTCTTGCACGAGTGTTGCGCGATGTCGCACAAAACTCACGTGAGAAAACGCTATCTTCCGGGATTTGTTCGCAATGTTCTATGGCGTTCCAATTGAAGGTGAATCGTGTGGAAACGGCCCCAACGAAGTCTCAGTGAGAATGTGAAGCGTGCGTGGTCAGAGCAGAGAGGAGCCATCTTTTCTATGACTGTCAGCCAGTCAAAGGCACACTTGCAATCAGCGTTACTAGCCTGAGAACTGAGAAGGAGTACATGTGGAGCCAAGACTCCCTCGTCTCTCAAGGCCGCCTTCCCTAGGCAACAGCTCACAGGTACAATGAATTAACTGAGCTGCACATTCCACCCCCAGGCTGTCAGGCCAAAACTGGGCCTGTAAGCACTTAGGAGCCTGAACCAATGTAGGCAAATGGGCTTACTGTGGCTCCGCTAGACAGAACTCGGTAAGTGTTGTTTTTTTTTAAAAGATAATATTGATCAAAGTGGTAGAATATATTATCCCTATGACTACCCTTTATAAGAGAGGCTTATTTATTCGATGCTTAAAATTTCTCGAGCTGAGGGGGCAATTCCATACATTTGGGATGAAAAATGAGTCTTTTTGAGTTTCTCTTTTTGTTTCCTCAAACACTTAAGAGAAATAAGATAAGATTCTGAGACATGCCCTTCACCTCAAAGAGACAAATAACTACCTTTAGCTCTCGGCACCTGTCCCTTTTTACACTCTTGTTCCTTTGAGATGTTCTGCTGCTGATGGTGGCATGGCTGAGACCAGGGGCACCACCCAAAGAACTTCAAAACAAGCAACACATTATGGGACCATAAGAAATGCCATCTGATGGCTGTATTTTATTTTTTATTAGAATATACCGTTCTTTTTTGGTAACGAGGGACATTTCCGCACACGTTGAATAATGCACTTTCAATGCACTTTAGCAATCCTTTGGAAGAGGATTTTTTGTTCCACACATGGAAAAGCAGTTCCAAATGTTCACTAAAGAGTATTGAAAGTGGATTATCCAACGTGTGTGGAAGCAGCCAGCATGTCTCTTCTTTTCCACGGCTATATCTGAAACAATGGAAAAAAGAACAGTTCTGTGGGCTAAGGAAGAGATTACAAGCCTAGTTGGGCAACCTTCCACCCCCACCTGCTCTTGGGCAATTGAGAAGCAGGAGAAAATGGGGTGGGGTAATGACATTGCAGTTACAGTGACCTTACTTCCAGTCAACACATCAGTCCCCTGGTAGGGACAGGGGATCCTCCACTCCCAGCTTCCGCCCACCACCACTACTCACCTGGCCAGTGGGGGGGGAGGCTCAGGGAATGAGCCCAGGAGGCAAAATACCTTCCGAGTAAGCCTGCAGTGGGTAGACTTCCGGCGGGGTGTGATGATGTCACTTCCAGGAGTGATGTAATTGTGCTGACCACGGAAATGCTCCCATGCTTTGCTTGGGGCTAATTTCTGCCCCGAATGGGATAATTCTTAAAGAACTGGCCCAGCACAAAGCATGGGAGCATTCCTGCAGCCAGCGAGTTAACATTATCCTGCAAGTAATGTCATTCCATTGGTGCCGGGAAAATACATGTGCATAGTGTGCACGCAAAGATTTTCAAACAGGTAACTACATCAGGGACATTCAAGGAATTTCAACAATTTCTGTGATCTCTACCATGATTGGTAGAATCTCTATGGTATAGAACAGGGTCTCCTGCAGGTGCCAGGCTGCACAAAGGTGAAGTTAGCAGCAGCCCATACAAAGGCTTTCTCTGTGGTGGCCCCTATCCTGTGGAATGACCTGCCTGAGGAAGTCAGAAGAGCCCCCACTAGACATGGGCACGAACCAACAAAATTTAATGAACGAACAGTTCGTGGTTCGGTGCCGACGACGATCCCAAGATCGCAAACTGCAACGAACATTTTCTGTTACCGAACCGGTTTGCAGTTTGCGGTTTGTGGAGCACGGAACGGCCCCCGTGGCACTTAGAGAGCCCATATTCCTGGGGAGTCTTTTGCAGGCTCTGCTACAGCCATCACCCAAGTTTGGACAAGATTGCAAAAGTGATCTTGGAGTTATACCCTCTCCAATCCAAGGCCCCCAGGAAACTCCCACAAAAATCCAAGCTCAATTATACTCTCAGTCTCTCTCCCCAAAGGCTAGCAAGTAGCAAGCAAGAGCTCTGTCCCACCCCACTGCTCGCTGAAAGTGAAACCCAGCCTGGGAGCCCACGGCTATTTATAAGCACAGGTCCCATTGAGCAATGCAAGAGGTCTGTGTTTGGCCATCAGAGCTGCCTATCAGGGTTTGCAGGGATGAAATTGGAGTGCCCATAGCTACAGAACACTCCCTTCCCCCTCCGTCCCCTGGGTGTCTTCTCCCAACTTGTAACCGCTTTGCAGCTCCGTGGTTGGAAGGAAGACCTGCCGATCAAGGTAAGCTGGGCTTCCGTTCAGGTTTCCAGGGCAACAGAAGGAGCACAGGCAGAGTTCAGGCATTCCCCTGGCTCCGTTGCCAGGGGAATTGATTGCTGGTGCTTGACTGTCTGGCTTCCCGAACCGTGGCCGAACGCACCGAACCAGGCTTTTACTGAACGCTGGTTCGTTGGCCGTGGACAATCACGAACCACCAATTTCATGGGTTTTTGAAGTTCGTAATGCGGTTCGTGCCCATCTCTAGGCCCCACTCCCCTGGCTTTCCGTAACCAATGCAAAACTGAACTATCCAAAAAGGCTTTTTACTCAAATTGGAGGGCTGTATTGTAGGGATGGGGTCTCAGGTGCTTTACTAACGAGTTGGGGTCATAGACTATTTTTGCCTTATATATAATCTGCTGCTTTAAATATGTACTCCGAGGTACAACCAGAGCTCCATGGTGTCTAATGTTAGTCCTAGAATTGATTATGTTTTGCTCCAGCATTTTTTCTGCTCTGTCTTGGATTCTTGCTAATGCTATGTCTTTAAACTTGTATATGTTTACCTTATGGTATTGTATTGAAATGTACTTACTTGATACTGATTGTATTAACTTCATACTGTGTAATCTGCCTTGTGTCTCAATGAGAAAGTTGGACTATAAAAGACGTAAATGACGTAAATAAATAATTCCCAATGTCTATAACAATAATAATAATTCCTACAGCATTACTGATGCAGTGATGTCACATCCTGGTGATCATCCAAAGTGATGTCACCACATAAGTGATGCTACCCTGGCTTCACCCTACCCCCCACAAAGCTCCCAGGGGTTGCTGGCACAGGGTTAAATGACCTAAGTCTTGTTCAGACATAATCACAAACTATGGCTTGTCATTATGTGAAAAAAAGCTTGGGAGCTCTCACTTGCCTCAGGAACAGTGATCAGATGAAAGGCATTTGCTTTTGCAGCAAGCCACAGTTTGTCTTCATGACCAAATCACAAACACTGGTTTGCTACATTTCTATAAGCAGAACTTTGTTCTCTAATTTCATCATAGAGTGTGAAAGCCCTGAGGATCGCACATGGCTTCGTGTTATGCTAAAGGATTGTATGTGATCATATTTGAACTCCCACAATAATAAAATCACTATGAGTCTCTCTACACAAAACATCTTACATGAGGATGCTCAAGTGTAGGGAGATGCAATATTAGCTGGGAACCGTAGTTTAAAAAGATAGAGCCAGAGTCAATTTCACCTCTCTCCACAAGGGTAGTTTAAAAACACAGAGCATGTGGAGATCTCTCCTCAGAGGGTTTGTTAATTTCAGTTCACAGAGCCTTCACATTCAAATTCACAGAGCCTTCAGGGAGGCAAACATGATATTAACAAACCCTCTGAGGAGCAATCTCATTGGTTCTGTGTAGGAAGATGAAATTGACAAAGCCTTTTACTCTGTCTTTTAAAACAGAGTATGCTTCCTGCTTCCTGGCTAACATTGCATCTCCCTACACTTGAGCATCCTCATGTAAGAGGTCTTGTATAGAGAGATTCTATACAGAGCCCTTTTCTTTTGTAGGCTAGCAAGATCAGGATGGAATCCACCAGAAATCTTTCAATTTCAAAGTATCCTATCCAATGGCAGTGGTTTTGTTTATATTTCTCACATTTGTATTCCGTCTTTCAGAAGGTCAAGGTGACATAACCTATTTTATCCTCACAACAACCCTGCGAGGTAGGTTAAGCTGAAAGAGAGTGACCTGTCCAAGTGTTTCCAGGGAATTTCATGGCCGAATAAAAATCTGAACCTGGATCTCCCCAGTTAAATTCTAATGCTTCCGCTATACCACATCGGCTTTGCTGCGATTTATGGGGGGATCGTTGATTACCCAGAAATATCCGTCCTTTCAAATGCTTGGTTTTTTCCCTAAGCATCAATACCAGCAGCCACTTATAAAAAGCATGCTTATAATAATAAAGACATTTGCATATGCACCAGAGGGAGAAAAGATGGATAATAAATCAGTGTCAAACAAGCAGGGAGTTAATGCAATAAAGAAGAGCCAGTTAAAAATACTGTGGGCTCGGAAGAAGCCATCGAGGCGCCATCTTCCTGCCCTCTGCGTTATTAATGCTGACAGGAGCGGCAGTTGCAGCAGTATCCACTGCCACGATCAGGAAGGCTCTCTTGCTTTATTATGCACCCCAAGGTAAGTACATAAAAATTCAATGGACTGGATTACGTCTTATTTAGAGTAGGGAACATGTCAGCATCACCAGCAGAAGTACTTTCCTGCCCGTTCTCTCGCAAGGGAAAACAGGCCCAATGAATGTAATCCAACTGTCACCCCTTGCTGAGATTTTTTTTTCTCATTTAGATTCAAATTATTCTGCTTCTTTCAGACAGCTCTGCCTCATCGTAACAGGGTGGGTTCCTGGGTGTCTCATGGGAGCAGGAATCTGGATCGTAAATTCCAGATTTCATTGGACGGACTCCTGAGGGCACTGAATTTGCAGACTCAAGCGCGTCCTGAAAAAACCTTTTTGTTCGTTTCCACCCCCATCAGACTGTGAAACACTGGCAGATCACTCACTCACTCACTCACTCACTCACTCACTCACTCACTCACTCACTCACTCACTCACTCACTCACTCACTCACTCACTCACTCACTCAATCAGCACCTTTCTTTCTTATGGAACTCAAGACAGCTTACAATGTAAGACTGAGGACCTGCTATCTCAGGGATTGCACACTGTATATTTTATGGGTATTATGATTGTTTGATTTTGTTGTTATTTTAAATTGTATTTTGGCATAACCCACCCTGAGCCCATTCATGGGGTGTTCAAGTTATGTGCTGTCAAGTCGCCTCTGACTTACGGCGACTCTATGAATGAAAGACCTCCAAAACGTATCATTAACAGACTAGCTCAGATCCTACAAACTGGGGGATGTGGCTTCCTTTATTGAGTCAAGCCCTCTCATTTTAGGTCTTCCTCTTTTCCTACTGCCTTCTACTTTTCCTAGCATTATTGACTTATCCAAAGAATCTTGTATTCTATGGTTGTGGGTTTTCTGGGCTGTATTGCCGTGGTCTTGGCATTGTAGTTCCTGATGTTTCGCCAGCAGCTGTGGCTGGCATCTTCAGAGGTGTAGCACCAAAAGAAAGAGATCTCTCAGTGTCACAGTGTGGAAAAGATGTTGGCAGGTCATTTATATCTACTCAGGAGGGGTGGGGTTGAGCTGAGTCATCCTGTAAGAGTTTCCCAGGGTGTGGAATGCTAATGGCGGGAGGCTTCACTGTATCCTGAGGAGGTTCTTTTGCATATGGATCGGTGCTTGATGTGCTAACTTCTCTGCAGGGCTATTGTCGGGTGTAGAGTGTTTTGTTAGCCTGGTGTTTTTCAGAACTGGAAACCATGCTCTGTTCATTCTTTAGGTTTCTTCTTTCCTGTTGAAGTTTTGCTTATGCTTGTGAATTTCAATGGCTTCCCTGTGCAGTCTGACAAAGTTTGAATACAATCTTGTATTCTCATTATGTGACCAAAGTACGACAGCCTCAGTTTTGTCATTTTACCTTCTAGGGAGAATTCAGACTTGATTTGTTCTAGTATCCACTTATTTATCTTTCTGGCTGTCCATGGTATCTGCAAAACTCTCCTTCAGCAACACATTGCAAATGAACCAATTTTCTTCCTGTCAGCTTTCTTCACTGTCCAACTTTCACATCTGTACATAGTAATGGGGAATACCATAGTCTGGGTTATCTTGATTCGTTTGCAGGAAGGGAGGGCTAGAAATTGAATAAAATAATAGTAATAAATAATTAGAGCCCAACACACACATTTCTGGCAGTGGCACAATGGTGGGTCTACAAGCCGCATCTCCCTGGTTTCTTCCCATGTCATTCTGAATAATTTGGGTTCAGCCAGCATGGTGCAGTGTTAGAATATTTGACTAGGTGTCAGGAGATCTGGGTTCAAATCCTGTTAAGCACTAAAAAGCTCACTGGCTAGCTTTGGACTAGTCACTGCCTTTCAGCCTAACCTATTCTGTAGAGCTGGTGTGAGGATAAAACCCAGAGAGGTGGGGACAATCGTAAAGGCCGCTCCAGGGCCAGCCTGGGGGCTTTGGTTGCCATATGCTGGCAGGCCCAGGGGCACTCTGCCAGGCCAGGTACACACACACCTGCGAGCAGAGTGCATGTGCAAACCAAGGTATTGGCCAGCTATCTGGCAGGCACACACATCTGGAGCTGTCAGTTAGCATGACAATGCAGGCGGTGGCAATGGGGCTAGGGTGCCCTGGGGCTCCTTCCCTCGGGTGCCTGAGGCGATCACCTAGGGCCACCTAGTGAACAGCCTTCCCCTGCGCTGCCCTAAACTCCTTGAAGGAAGAGGGATAAAATGTGATCATTCAATTTGGATTCTGCAGCCATGTGATAAGTTAAGATCCAGAGGAGTTAGGTGTGTTAGTCTGTAGTACCAAGAGTCCAGTAGCACCTTTAAGACGAAACAACTTTATTGTAGCATAAGCTTTCGAGAGCCACAGCTCTCTTCGTCAGGTACTGATGAACAGAGCTGTGGCTCTCGAAAGCTTATGCTACAATAAAGTTGGTGATGAGCTAAGTGATTCGTTCCCACCTTTGTCCTTGAAATGGGCAGGACTGGAAAATAGGATTGGGAAAAGTGAGACAGAGGAAGTAGGGCCCCAGAAAGTAGGTTGGAAGAAGCAGGGGTGCAGAAGATTATAACAGAAAAGAAAGGGCAACAGGAAAATGTCTGAAAGGGAAGGAACACTGGGTGAGAGAACTGTCAGAGACCAAGTCCCAACTCAAGATTTGTCTAAAACTAGGCTTCCATTAAAGAACAAGAGCTTAATTTTAAATCAGGAGGGTATATGATAAAGAAAAAGAAAAGGTCAGGACGAGATGTGGACCTGTACAAATGGTCCTACTCCAAGCTCCACCCACATGACCAGTCCTCCTCTGCCCACCCATAATTCCCATTGGTGGATTTTTCAAGATCCAAAGCACCCTTCTGGTGCTTAAGTGATTTGGAAAATCCTCTTTTAGCTACTATGACCAAGCACTGGGTGCTGAAAGAGGGAAAAGGATAAGAAAGTTATGTACATTTGAAAGATATTCATTGAAATGCTTCTGTATTTGGATAGAACTGTTCTGTTCAAGAGCAAAATTTGAGTCCCATAGTGCCTTAAAGACCAACAAGATTTCCAGGATATAAGCTTTTGAGAGTCAAACTCCCTTCATCAAATACACCCTATTTGATGACGGGAGCTTGACTCTCAAAAGCTGATACCCTGGAAATCTTGTTGGTCTTTAAAGTGCTACGGGACTCAAATCATTCTCTTCCACTGCAGACCACCTGAAACTGTTCTGAACAACTTAGCCATATTCCTAGACACCGAAAAGAATTGGGATTTGTAAGAAATTTCTAGAGTTTTGTCAATCAAAGGGATATAATTTATTTTTCCATTGATATTTTAAAAAGATGGACACAAGGCTAAGACTTAAAAAGTATCCTTGGAATGAGTCAGACCCATGTGTTCGTCTAGCTGAATGTCATCTATGCTGGCTGTCAACAGCTTTCAAAGATCGTGGGCAGAAGGGGATCATTTCCCAAGACTGGCTTCCAGAGATCCCTGCCTGGGAGACACCAGAGCTCAAATCTGGAACCTTCTCTATGTAAAGCAGATGCCCGTCCACTGAGGCACGGCAGAGAGATGAGGCACCAGTGTCCAGGGACTGCAGGGCCCAGGAAGCCTGAAGTTACTGTACAGGTTGGAATTTTACAGACACATTTTGGGCTAGGCGCCTTTAGCATACCTGTAAATACCATCAGATTACACTCGGTATAATCAGGGCCAGGAAAATGAGCTTTGGGGGAAAAAATGTTGCAGTCAATTACAAACAAATGAAGTAATTAGAAGATCCTAATTAGCCTTGTAGAAAATCAGATGAAGGAAAGATATCCTTTCATCCTTCCCTCTCCCTGGCACATTCTGTCTTTAGTAATTAACTAGCGACAAAGCCCATTGTGGGAAAAAATACAACTGGCTCTAGAAAGGGGAGAGCAGGCAGGCAGGCACTGCCTCAGCCTCCATGACTGATCCCAGCCTGGTGAAGGGGAGCAAGCATTGCCTCCTGCTTCACGCCTGGTCCTAGCTGGGTGAAGGCGGGAGGGGCATTCATTGCCACTTCCTTTGCTCCTGATCCCTCCCAGGTGAAGACATTGGGCGGGCATTGCTATGCACCTGATCCCGGTAGGGTGAAGCGGGGAGGGCATTAAGTCCTGCTCTAGTGCTGATCCTGTCCAGGTGAAGGGGGAGGGTTGGTATTGCTTCATGCTTCACTCATGAGCCCAGCCGGTGAAGGCGGGGGGTGGGCATTGCCACCTGCTCTGCTCCTGATCCTGGCTGGGTGAAGGGGGAGGGCATTGTCACCTGCTCTGTGTTTCTTTCCTATTCTCTGCTTTTCCTCCTTTCTTTCCCTTCCTTCCTCCTTCCTATTCTGACATTTTACTCCCTTCTCTTCTTCTTTCCTGTTCTCCATTTCCTCATTCTTCCTCTTTCTTCTTTCTCATTTTCCATCCTTTCATTTTAGAAAAAGCTCCACTTGGTGTTCTCACAGATTGAAGTGTGTGTGTGTGTGTGGGGGGGGGGGGGGGAAAGCATAGTACAAAGACATTGCAACTTCTGCTTCCAAAGTAGATAGAATGAAAGTCAAGTTCATAGTGGAGCTTCAGATATGTTAAAGTAACTCCATATGCTCTGGGACTAATGGAATCCCTCACTAAACTCTTAACACTGACTTCTTCAGCTTGGACCAGTTTCGCAGAGCCTGATATTCAAATGATTATGACTTTACCGAATAAGCTGAGATTGAAGATTGCTGAGACATCCACTAGAAGAATGGGATTTCAGTCATTACCCATGGCTCCCCTACAATGGCATTTTTATTTATTCATTTACTTCCTTTATCATTTGCTTTCTCATTGAGACTCAAGGGAAATTTTTTTTCTGCGACTGACATATAGTGACCTCCCAGGGGTTTTTAGAGGTGGTTTCCCATTGCCTGCCACTGCACAGCAACCCTGGTCTTCCTTGGCAGTCACTCATTTAAATACTGACCAGGGCGAATTATACTTAGCTTCCAAAATTTGATGAAATCAGGCAGCTTGTACCATTCAGACAGGGCCGGATCTTGAGTTCCCAGTGCCCGGGACAACCCAGTTCCGGCCACCCTCGCACGCGCGCACAGCACATGTGCACTCCCGGCGCTGCATGATGACATCACTTTGTGATGTCATCATGTGGGGTGGTGTGCCACCAGCGGAGCGGTGGCAGCGCCGGCAGCTGAGAGGCCACCTGCGCCACTCGCCTGCCCGGCTGAGGGGGCAGCTGGCTTGCCGCGTGCTCCCTGTCCTGCGGGGCAGGCAAATGGCGCAGGCAGCCTCCGAGCCCTCCATGCCACTCGCTTGCCCAGCAGGACAGGGAGTGTGCGGCAAGCCGGCCGCCCTCTCAGAGGGACAGGCGAGTGGCACGGGTGGCCTCCCAGCTCTCCATGCCATTCACCTGCCTGGCTGAGGGGGCAGCCGGCTTGCTGCACACTCCCTGTCCTCCTGGGCAGGTGAATGGCACGGGCGGCCGCTCAGCCACAGGTGCTGCCACAGGTGCTGATGGCTGGCAGCTGCACCCAGCGCCCCCTCTTTGGCAGCGCTAGGGGCAGACTACCCTCCTGCCCCCCTCAATCCGGCCCTGCATTCAGATCAGGTGAATTACAACAGGAATTGAACTGATATCTGTGGATCAATTCCCCCGGGAGAATGGCTGCTTTGGAAGGCAAACTTGATGAACTCACCTCCCTCCTGAGCTCTGTCTGTACCCCAAACTTTACCTTCCTCATTCATCACTCCAGCTCGGCAGGAATTCCCCACACTGCAGGTGGCAACCCTAAATGGCACTTAGTTCCACATTTTCTGCTGTTATTTCACAGCCACATTTACCCCTCCAGATCAGCACGAGCCAGATTATACAACTGCATTCAAAGTATGTACACTGCATCTCAATTGTGGATATTTTCCACCCCGTAACTGAAAATAATACTCTGATGTTCCCAAAGAGGAGCTTGACGGGAATCAGAAAAGAGCCTGAGAAAGAAAGAAAACAGCACACAGTAACATCTCTTTAGAGGAGAAGGAAATATTGATCAGGCGAACATCTGGGGCACCATTGATTTTACTTCTGGAAAGACCTGTAGGAACAGCCAGTCAATGAAACAACTTGCCTGGAGAAGTTTTGGAAATGTTGATACCTGAGACTTTAAAAAAGAGGCGAACATAAATATCAGAGGCCCTGTTCCTATACCTGCCTTGCAAAAATGGAGAGCAGGTGAGGTTTTTGGCTCCTTTCTTCTGATGGAGAATGAAAAATGAAAATTCATGGATCTGCTTGTACACACAGAGACTGTGTTGTGGTCCCCATTTTATGGAATAGCCTGCCTGATGTGGTCAAGAAAGCTCTGACTCTCCTGCCGTTCCACTGATGATGTAAAACAAAATTGTTCAGGAGGGCATTTTTGTAAGGAAAATAGGGCTACATCATAACAGAGTGCTCCAGGAAAATGCATTATTCCAGGACACTAAAATACTGGACAACACATCCAACTACTTTGTCAGATTGCACAGGGAAGCCATTGAAATTCATAAGCATAAACACAATTTCAACAGGAAAGAAGAGACTTTAAGAATGAATAGAGAATGGTTTCCAGTCCTGAAAAACACCAGGCTAACAAAATACTCTACATCTTACAATAGCCCTGCAGATAAGATTAGCATATCAACCACCAATCCATATGCAAAAGAACCTCCTCAGGACACAGTGAAGCTTCCTTCCCATTAGCGTTCCACACCCTAGGAAACTCTTACAGGATGACTCAGCCCAAACCTACCTTCCTGAGTAGATATAAATTACCTGTTGGTATCTTCTCCACACATTGACATTGAGGAATCTCTGTCTTTCGGTGCTACACCTCTGAAGATGCCAGTCACAGCTGCTGGTGAAATGTCAGGAACTACAATGCCAAGACCACAACCATACAGCCTGGAAAATCTACAACAACTAAAAATGCACTATGCTCTACATTGCTTAATGTGTCAAGTTTAATGCTTATGCTTCATTGAGATGACAGCTTTGTTTCTGATTTCTATCACGTTACTTACGAGATGTGCAAGATCTGGGTCCAACAGCACCTGAAAGGCCAACTAGATTTCCAAGGGATGAGCTTTTCAGAATCAGAGCTCCCTTCGTCAGATATGGGGAGCAGAAAAAGGAAGGAGTCTTTATGATCCAGGCAGAGGGTGGGATGGGTATTGCAAAAGAGTGTCAGGAAGCTAGCTATAATACACATTGTAATTAGCTCAACAGAGCAGGGGTGTGAAGTGCAGAAAATTAGCATCTTTAATGCAAGAAAAAAATTATATCCCAATTCAACTCTGGGGGATCCATTGTTCCAAATGTGCAAATAAACACAATTTCAGCAAACTTGCGCTGTAATTTTCCTTTGAAGATTTTCCCCCGCTGGTTTTTGAATGTTGTAAGTTTTTGTCATCGAGTGTCAGCAATGTCTTACAAATTTCTGTACTGGACAAACTGACCAGTCCCTTTGTAAAAGGATGAATTGACACACATTGGATCTTGGTCTTCAACGGCAGACCAATATGGCTACCCACCTGAAACTACCTTATTGGATATATCATCCTATTAATTTCATTGATTTGCATTATGTGACTTGCCTCAAGTCACAGAGAGAAATGCAAGCTATAAATAGCATTCAATTTAAAAATATAAAACACACTCATGCTTGTAGGTTTGCATGGTCTTTAACTGATGCACGAAAGCACATAAAAATATAGATGCAGTCATATGTATGCTCTGACTGAGATTGCTTTGGTTATAAAAAGACAATCCGTTGACGGTCAGTCATATGTGCTCTCCATGGACAGCAGTAGCTCACCACCTGCTACCTAGTCCTTTTGGATGGAGATATCAGAGACTGAACCAGAGATTTTCTGCATGCCAAGCAGATGTTCTACCTTTGAGCTAAGCATCCTTCACTATAGTATATGTTTTAAATTGAACATATGCTTTATATTGAGTCAGACTATTGGCCTATCAAGATCAGCCTATCTATTCTGACTGGCTGCAGATCTCCAGGGTTTCAGCTAAAGGTCTTCCACCTCCCCTCCCATCTGATCCTTTTTAAACACACTTAATTAAAACTGGATAGAAAACAAAGATGTAAGCCAGAACTGTCTTTTGTGTTCCATTAGCTATTAAACTCGGATACTTTCTCCTGTCTATCTAAAATATGGTAGACCTTTGAGTAAGAGGTAAAATCCCTGCAAATTTAATTAAAATTGGATGGAAAGGAAAAAACCAAAGTCATTAGAGCCCCAAATGCCTTTCCCTAGAAACCAGAGGAAACAATCACGAAGATAAAAACAAAATCAAACACATGTAATGAGATGGTGAAAAATATTCCATGAATAAGTCCATCAGGATCACAAATTGTTCGCTAACGAAACTAACCGTCACCACTGAGATTTATATAGCCTTTACTTCTCTTCAGTTTCAAACCATACCAATAGCGATGTTGACTGGTCATCTCTGTAAAACACCCCAGGTTCTCTGTCATTGCATCTGCGGAGCCTGAGTTCCAGAAGATTGCCACTTTATTTACAATTCTGTCCTCTATACGTAGAGCCTAGAACTAAATTTCTGGCAGAGATTCCCCAGTCATAGAGAAGTTGATTTTTCTCTTCTCAAACGCTGAACCATTCATCTTCTATAGAGTATTACTTTTTGCTGTAGCAGCCAAGAAAATTCAGGCTAGACCTGTTTCTAGTAAATGTTTTTACCTGCTTAATACTTTTTGGGTTGTTCATTTAAAATACTGACATCTGTAATTGTGATTTAAATATTTTGTTAGATGCTTTTATGTGCCTCAGTTGAAAACAATAAACTTTTATTGGGATTTATGAAAGAGAAAGCAGGAAGCGGTTCTTCTTTTCCTGATCACTTGACTCCTCAGCTGGAAGAGATCTATGGACTTGAGTTTTATTTGCCTAGAGGGTCTTCTCTTCCCCTGCTGACTAGATGTTCTCTTGGTGCAGTGAGTCAGGTTATCCTGGTTCTATCCCACGTTCTCCAGGGTACCTTCCAACAGGATATGATGCTCACTCCATGCCTTTAAGAGAAAAAGTCTCCAAATTCCATTGAGATGAAAACAACCTCCACTACAATTATTTTGGGTCACTTTTCTCCATTGTACCTGGATCAGTAGGGTATAGTGGCCAGGTTGGTATAGTGGTTAAGAGCACAGGACTCTAATCTGGAGAACCGGGTTTGATTCCCCACTCCTCCGCTTGAAGCCAGCTGGGTGATTTTGGGTCACACACAGCTCTCTCAGCCTCACCCACCTCACAGGGTGTCTTGTTGTGGGGATAATAATGATATACTTTGTAAACTGCTCTGTGTGGGCATTAAGTTGTCCTGAAGGGCAGTATATAAATCATATGTTGTTGTTATTATTGATATTATTATTAAGCGGATCTCATGCTGTCCTCAACTGCATGTATCTTAACTCTCTAGTAGAGATGGGCACAAGCAGGGGAAAAAAATGAACATGATGTTCATTGTTTGTAGCCACCCATGAACAGGGACTCATGAACACTTACAAGCATGACCTGTTCACGAACATGTTCATGGTTGGATGTTCGTGGGGGCCAGCAGGCTCTCCTCCAGCCATCATCCAAGTTTGGGCAAGATCCCTACCGCACCACTCCCAGAAACCTTACCTGAGTAGGTAGCAGGAAAGGTACCAATAATAAATAATAGCTTGGCCCAGAGCCTGGCAGCAGCCCTGGAACCTGAACACACAAAGAAAATTCAAGCTCCAATGCACTCTCTCTATCAAAATGCCAACAGCATCTGTCTCTCCCTCTCCAAAGCCAGAGCTGGGAGCCCCCCTCCCCCCTGGTCTTTGCTCCCTTGTAACAAATGTGGAGCTCCACACTTGAAAGGAAGACCTGCCTATCAAGCTAAATTGGGCTTAGATTGGGGTTTCCAGGGCAACAGCAGGAGTTCAGACAGAGTTCAGACAATCCCTGCCTGAGTTGCCAAGGGAATTGATTGTATATGCCAGACTGTCTGGCTTGATAAACAGCAGCGAACAGCTACGAACGAGGCTTGCAATGACCACCTGTTTGTTTAGAATGGGGCTTCACAAACAGCTTGTTCGCAAACAGCAGATTGGGCTGTTCATGGCTTTTTTTGGTTCATATTACTGTTTGTGCCCATCTCTACTCTCTAGTCATCCAACAGAATTAGTCTATGTCTTCATTAAGATGATCCAATCTGTAGCTTCATTCCTAATCTTCATGGAGGGTGGGGAGTGAATGTGTATTAATTCAGCTTTCACACAAATTGATATTTAGGCAATAATCCCAGAGTGATGGGTTATTATATCCCTACTTAATCATCATGAGAAAGACCAGTGGGGGTAGCTGTCTCTCTAATAAATCACCTGCTACTCTAGAGCAGAAGCTAAGTAATTTTTAGAGGATTACAGTGTTCATAAATGATAATCTATCATCCTCTGGTGTCATAAAAATGCAGAACTCACAGCACTTTGGGATATGAGAAGGATATCCACTCTGGATACACAGAGGCTCAGATTATTAAAGTGATACCTGACGAGTCCATGTTGGGTGGTGGTTTCAGAGTTGGGCTAGGTTCTGGGAGACCTGGGCTAATATCTCGACTCAGCTATGATTCTCTTACCAGGTGACTTTAGACCCGTTACTCTCTCTCTACCTAGGTAAATTTCAGAGGGCTGTTGACAAGGAAAAAAGAGAAGGATGAGATATTTTTTTTTTAAATATGCAGATATAGATTAGTTATAAGAATACTTCCAAATCTTATTTTTGGGAGGAGGGGGGAGTCTACTTGTCTGAAATACTTTGCGCCTGATTCCCCTGTTTACTGGCTGGCCTGGCTTTCGATTGGCAAGGAATAGGAGTACACAGGGATGCAGCAGGAGGCAAAAACAGCCCCTCTCCTGGCCTGCCCTGCCCATGCCTCCCCAATGGAATGGGAAAGAGAAGGATCATTAAGAAGATCAGAGCCTGGCTTTACTCCCTGACAGAGGCAGGAGGGAAAGAGCAGACTCATGGTGGCTTTGGCCTGGCTTGCACCTGCCTTCATTGTGTGGGGTGGGGACCACTGGCTATTTGTGGTGGCCACTTCATTCCATCCACCTTGTATGTGAGTGGGGAGGGGGGCTGCTGGCTCCTGTAAGGCAGGGGCTAATGTTGGGTTGCCAGATCCCTTGAATACCCCAGTGGGAGACTGGGAGCCTGGCACTTACCCTGTCGCATCCTTTGATTCTTTATTTGTGCAGGTGCACGGCGCGCACGAGCTCCTGGCTTGTGTGATAATGTCACTTCCGGGAAGTGACATCAATATGTGGGTCAAAAGCACAGCCCCACAGGTCAAAGGACTCTCCCGAAATGGGCTCACTGCGTGGCACCGTGGGGCATGATTTGGGTCGTTGTGGGTGCGGGAGCATGCCACACCACCTGGTGGGGGGGGTATCCCAGAGAGCCAAGTTAGTGGGCATGGGGGAAAGGGTGAGAGCAGGGGATCTCTCACCCCACTGGCTTACAATGGTAAGTAGAGCTGCGCAGGCCCAGTTTGGGCTTCTGTGTTTTGCACTAGGCTAAAGATTCAGCCCATTTGGGACCTAAATCAGCCTGGTAAGAAGCACGGGAGTGCTTCCAGGGCCCACACAATGATGTCACTCTTGGAAGTGACATCATCGTGCCACACCAGGAGTGTAAGCATACTTTATGCTTGCGCAAGAAGATTGAGAAGATAAGTACTGGTCCCTCCTCTTCCCTGCTGGGAGAGTAAGGACAACTCTAGTGATAACAGCTCTGCCCCCCATAGTGTGTCTGCCATATCCTAGCAGCAGTGACTTCCATCCACTTCCCTCTGGGCTACCCTAGAGTCAGGGTGGCTCAAACAGTGGGTTGAGCCCCCCCCCCAGGCTATTGGCCTTAGTGGCCAATCCACTCTGGGAGAATGTTATTATTTATTACTATTGTTATTTATTAAATTTATAGTCCGCCCTCCCCACAAACAGGCTCAGGGTGGATTATGACATGCAAATAAGTAACAATAAAAAGCAATAAAATCATAGGTTCATATTCTAAATTCAGTGGCATAAAACCAGCTCTACGATCTCAATTCTAATGCCCCAGGATGGGATTCCATTCATCCTTCCTTGCAACCAGGGCTTTTTTTTCTGGGAAAAGAGGTGGTGGAACTCAGTGGGTTGCTCTTGGAGAAAATGGTCACATGGCTGGTGGCCCCGCCCCCTGATCTCCAGACAGAGGGGAGTTTAGCTTGCCCTCCACACCGCCAAGTTGCACAGAGGGCAATCTAAACTCCCCTCTGTCTGGAGATCAGGGGGCGGGGCCACCAACCATGTGACCATTTTCAAGAGGTTCCAGAACTCTGTTCCACCGCATTCCAGCTGAAAAAAAGCCCTGCTCACAACCCATAAAACGAGTCAAGGGGGTGGAGATGTTCCAAAATAAGCTCTTCCCTGTACTCTGACATAGTACAGTCTATTCCATCACTATAGATCTTTACTTTCTGTTTGCCCCCTCATTCCCTTGTATGTGTAGATCAGGTCTTCTCAAAGAGTAAAACAAACACATAGGGTCAGATTCAAGTGGCTGTACTATTTCTATAAATTTTCCTGCCAAGCCCCAATCCCCTTGTGTTGCATCTGGTGCTGGTCTTGAGAATCCCTCAGAACTCCAGGGCAGCTTCTGGGAGGATTTCTATGGCTGCCGGAGACAGGGGACACATGGGAAAAAATCTATCATGGGAGTAAAGCTCAAGTCACGGCTCCTCGGATTGCCTTTATATCTTCCCAAATGCTAATTTCTGGACAACTTGAGAAAATCACTGTGGTGTTGCATTAGCGTATCAGACTAGGACCCCTAAGACCCACACATCTCTGATGTCCAGTGGGTGACGGTGACCTTGCAGGGTCTTTGTGAGGACGAAGCGGAGGAAGGGAGGGTTACTTAAACACCTTGGAGAAAGGGGAGAAGTTAGACATGTCATGCTGTCACTGCAGATTGTTGTCGTCTCTTTGGGGTGGGTTTTAAAATAAAAAAGTTATTGAAAAATTCCTCTGAATCTTTTTAGAGTGATGACTGTCCAACAAACTCCAAATGAGCCAGATGGTTAGCTACTTTTAAATAACTCATCAAAGCAATTTGTGATGAATATGTTGGAAGATTTTTTTGGGGGGGGGGAATAAATATATATAAAATCACATTAATGAACAACAAAGACTTATTGTCGAAGGCTTTCACGGCCGGAGCACGATGGTTGTTGTGGGTTTTCCAGGCTGTATTGCCGTGGTCTTGGCCTTGTAGTTCCTGACGTTTCGCCAGCAGCTGTGGCTGGCATCTTCAGAGGTGTAGCACTGAGAGATCTCTGTCTTTTGGTGCTACACCTCTGAAGATGCCAGCCACAGCTGCTGGCGAAACGTCAGGAACTACAATGCCAAGACCACGGCAATACAGCCCGGAAAACCCACAACAACCAACAAAGACTTATCTTATGAACCGGAACATGTGCTATTTGGATATATTTACAGTTAAATAAATAGAAAAATCAGGCTTTAATATAGTATCTTTTATCTGCACAAAGGGCATGGTTGCTTCTAAGTATTACTCTATGAACTGTATAATACTGTAGTGAACACCCCCCCATATGTTTAATGAACTCTCCAGTATAATTCATTGTCGTCCCAGACTAAATAGCCTCTGTTCATTCATTAGTCACCCTGCGCTTCAGTTAATGGGCAAAGCATTAGCTAATGCATGATAAATTCAACAGATAAACGCAATATAATTTTGCTGGTATTCCTGGCTGCTGCAGCAGTAGCAGAAATTACTTCTTCATTTAAATGGAGAGGAAGCTATTTTCAAGAAAAAATCCTTTATGAACCCACAGCTTACTTAGAGCTTTTGACTTGTTCATCGGGGAAGATGCCAGGGGCTCTCTTTTAGCAAGAATACTATAAAGCATCAAAAGGAGATCAGAAATGTAACCCAAGTGGTATTTCTTCCAATTTGTTCCTCAGAAGCAGAGGCACCATCTCACACAGTGACGCTCCATGAACTGATGGCCTTTGATGCAGGAGAAATAATGAGGGCTTCCTTTTTCTCCCTGCCTTCTCTTTCTTTTTTCCACTCTTCATATTTGATGAAGGGAGCTTTCACACTTGAAAAGCTCATACCTTAGAAATCTAGTTGGTCTTTAAGGTGCTATTGGGCTCGGATCTTTGCATATACACATTATATGCAGGGAATAATTACGATTGCCTCCACTAGCCCCATGTGTTGTCTAGTCCACAAATCCAAGATTTCATCTGCAAAACTGTCTGGATATTCATTCTTCATATGTTCAGCCAGTGCTCTCCGTTTTTCCAGGGCCCATGTACTTGCAGTCTACGTATCCTGGGGTGCATACACCCATAAGCTCATCTGCAGAGAGAATCTTAAACACGTGGTGGTTGGGTATGGTGACGGTCTGAGCAAGCAATAAGGGTGCAAAACCCAGCATGTACAAGCCAGACCACTGCATGTACATTTATATATTTGAAGGCTGCCTGTACAGGCCTTTTGATATTTTCATTTCAATATCTGATATCTGACAGTCAAAAACATCAGTATTAGATTGCTAATATGCCGCAAGTGCCACACAATGACTCAGTTTGCAAGTGTTCCTATCTGTTGCTTGACAAAACAAATAAGAAATGTCAATGACATGTATCGAGCAATTCTATCTTTGAGTTGAAATAACCGAGCATGGAATAGACCACAAGTCAGTGTTGATGCCCACTGGAAGGCAGAAAGAACTAGACAGATAGACAGGAACTATTTGGTCATTGATACAACAGGGCTGCCGAGACCAAGCATCCCACACAGGGAAGCAATGGAAAGACTCATCAAGGCAAGGGAGGCCATAGTGGTAGCAGTCAAGCCACAACCTCACGCTAATAAGGAAGTTTACAAATACGGCTATATCATAAATCCCTCTCCTCATGCGCTTCAAGCACATGGAACATTGCCTGGCTAGTCAGAATGGACCCCGATCTGACTGGAAGGGGAAATCACTGGAATGTGGGTCATCATGAGGCAAGACTGACTATCAGCTCCACACCCCGGAGAGGTGCAAAGATTTAAGATAAAAGAGGTCTTCCAGAAGCTCTGGCTTTATCGTCCACTTCCTTCCAAATCTCCCTTCATCCTCCTTCCCATTCTGAGCTATTCAGGGACCTGATAAGGCCTTCCCATCCTAAAATCACACAGCATCAATCACTATTTTTACCTAAAGTTCTTCCCAGATATGCACCATCACACCTTTCACTATTTTATTGTCTCACATCCGGAGACAGCCATTAAGCTATTATTATGAGGGCAGAAGATGCAAACCTGCCCCAGGGTATGTTTCACAGTACAATTGGGCTGCCCTCGGCCATAGCTCTGTGTGTGTATTATGCACTCACCCATGCACCCTCAGATACATCTGAGCCCTCCCCTCTTCCCTCCATGAAGTGCTGGTCATTTTCATATCTGCCTACATGGAGCCTTCCTCTTCAAGACTGGTAACTATAGCCCTCCCTGAAATTGCTTTCCCATTTCCCCACTGATTTTCTAGTTAGCTCTCTCTTTGTGCACTGTGTGTATTCTGTGCAAGAGCTCTTTTAGTGCACTTTTAATAAAAACCACTCCTGTTGAACATCCATCTGTTGAACATCCACCTGTTTATTAGAGAATCCTCTAAGGGAACAATCCTGGTATACATTGCTGGGCATCCTGCTAGTTACCCCTTCTCACAGCATCTCCTTGTATGCTAATCCCCCCAGCTTCCAAGGAGATCTCCCCCATTTGGGTAACAATAGGTCTGATTCTGTTTCAGAAATGTTCTGCTCAAGGCTATGGCCCACCATGCAAAGGCTGTGATCCATCACAGGATGCTAGTAAAGCAAGCAAGCAAGCAACAACAGCAGCAGCAACAACAACAGATTATATCTTACAAGCATCTCATGAGCATGGTGAGGAGCTGAGAGAGCATTCAAGAACTGGGACTTGTCCACTGCCAAGCTGAAATATTGACTTTTGCATCCAGGAAAGTTGTCCTCCATGTCTGGATGATCAGTTCATTCCTGAACGGCAACCATCAAGGTTGCACATCTGCCAGGCACAAGTTCTGGACCAAAAAATAAATTACTCAAAGAATCCACACTTCCCAGCATAATGCTAAACTGTCGGAACAATAGCATCTTCCTGGTACAATTTCTGACGTCATCGCACTGCAAGAGCGGAATTGTCATACGATGACGTCAGAAATCATGCCAGGAAGACGCTATTGTTCCGACAGTTTAGCACTATGTCGGGACGTGTGGATTCAGCCAAAGTGAGAATCAGACATTACATATTTTCAACATTTGTTCCATAACTTTCGATGTATTTCATGCTCATTGTTTGCACTGGGCACATTGAGAACTTCAACATGAATACAATCACCAGGTGAACTTATCTTGCTCAAATTTCCTCAACTACATTTGAGGCAAGGTCCTATCATATTGTCTTAATATTCCTTGGCTATGCTACAGGGCTAGTTCTTCGTAGCTTTGAGTGCTTTTGCCCAGTTGGAGAATTAATTCATATCATTAGGCAGTATCCTTTAAGGTCATGGTTGGGTCATTAAATTGACTGATGTATATTGTAAAGCACAGATCACTTGCAGTCCCATCCCCCTCTTTGCACCTATGTAGTCATCATACTTCCTCTAATGGTGGTCATTAGATTTTGTGCCCACACAAAAGTCAGTTGCATTTAATCAAGAAGTGAATGCAAGAGGTAACTGCAAAGTTAGACGGGTTCATGGGCAGACACCAAAGGCACACAGAAACAGCCAAGTAGTAGGTCTCAACTCAAAAATCTCAAATGACATTTTTTTTCTTTTACTATGTGCCTTTGAAAAACTGGAGCAGCACTGTGGATAAGAGGTGGCTGCTGTGAGAAAACTCTCCAATAGTGCAGAATGACCATGTGATTGTATATGTCAGATGCTTCTGAATTGCATAGAAGCATAGAATCATAGGGTTGGAAGGGATCTCTAGGGTCATCTAGTCCAACCCTCTGCACAAAGCAGAAAATTCACAAATACCTCCCCACCCTGTACACACACCCAGTGACCCTTCGTCCAGAAGATGGCAAAACACCATCAGGATCCCTAGCCAAACTGGTCTGGGGGAAATTTCTCCCTGACCCCAAGGTGGAGCTCGGCCTTACCCTGGGCATATAAGAAGGGGCCATGAGAACTAAGCACTGATGTAACCCTTCCCACCCTCCCTCTCATGATCTGCCTAGGTTCATAGAATCAGCATTGCTGTCAGATGACCTTCTAGCCTCCGCTTAAAAACTTCCAAAGAAGGGGGCCCACCACCTCTTGAGGAAGCCTGTTCCACTGAGGGACTGCTCTAACTGTCACAAAGTTCTTCCTAATGTTTAGCCGAAAACTCTTTTGATTTAATTTCAACCCATTGGTTCTGGCCCGACTTTCTGGGGCAGTGGTAAACAACTCTGCAGCCGATGTATTGTCGAAGGCTTTCACGGCCGGAGAACTGTGACACTGAGAGATCTCTGTCTTTTGGTGCTACACCTCTGAAGATGCCAGCCACAGCTGCTGGCGAAACGTCAGGAACTACAATGCCAAGACCATGGCAATACAGCCCGGAAAACCCACAACAACCAACTCTGCAGCCCTTCAAGTACTTGAAGATGGTTATCATATCACTGCTCTGTTGTCTCCTCTCCAGGCTAAACATATTGAGCTCCTTCAACCTTTCCTCATAGGACTCGGTCTCCAGACCCCTCACCATCTTGGTTGCCCTCCTCTGGACACATTCTAGCTTGTCTATATCCTTCTTAAGTTGTGTTGCCCCAAACGGAACACAATACTCTAGGTGAGGTCTAACCAGAGCAGAGCAGAGCGATACCATCACTTCTCATGATCTGTTTGTTTGGATGCATATGAGCAATTCACTGAACAACTCGTTCTGCCCTCATATGGAGTGCACACATCAAAGAGGGTTCCTCAGTTTACAGACCTAATGCAAGAAGTGGTAAGCCCACAGCTGCGAGGACAGAAATATCACTAATATCTTTCGTTAATATATATTTATCAATAACAAATTTTCAGTGCACCAAGTGACTATGTGCTTATGTAAATACTGATAAATATTTTTTAAAAAATCTTATAAAAACCAATCAACATTTCAAGTAAAAACGATCACATTACAGTCAAGATACACATTTATGGATTCAATAACAATGGCTGATTCCGCACACGTTGGATAATGCACTTTATCAATCATTTGAGGTGGATTTTTTGTTACGCACACAAAAAAATCCATTCCAAATGATCTATAAAGAGGATTGGAAGTGCATTATCCAACATGTGCAGAATCACTCAATGTCTCCTGATTGTCAGCCGTAATTATGTACTCAATATCAATCCCCAATATTTTGGGAATAATACAGCCTCTTTTTCTATCTTTTTCTTTAGGTGTGCAGAAAATCGATGCTCCTTTGGGAACACCATTACTCCAGGTAAGTTTTGAACATAAAAGAACATTGTCTAATCCTTTTCTTTTCTTTTTCAGGTGGAACCACAGACAAAGGAAGTGTGTGGTCAACTCCCTGACCCAACAAAGGACCAGCTACTTATCACGCTTGTTTCATACGTATATTTCTTCAGGGGCCACGTACCCAGTCCACCAACACTCTGCCAAATTCAAAGACAAATATTTTACCAGTGTCATTCTCGGCACACCACAGTCTCCGGCCGTGCGCCATGTGGGTTGACCTGAATGTGAACTGAATCGGTGAGTAACTATGCACAACTGTTTTGTAACCTTGCCCAGGTTGTAGCTCTGTAGTTAAACTTCTGATTGAAGACGCCAGAAAGCAAGCAGTGGAAGTTTGTTTCCAGCTCCTTTGTTAATTTAATCTCTTTGCGGCTGTGATTTGGAACTCCTTTGTCATAGGGGCACCTCATTAGTTTAACTACTGCACTTCAGAGGCCTCTTTGGGTATGAAACAAATGCAAACTGTAACTACGTTTGTCAGGTTAGTATCTCCCCCCCGCCAAACACACTGTCAGCAGAACCACAGTTGTTCAATACAGCAAAATTACAGCCTTGTTGTCTCTTGCATAAAAGACCGGCAGATGTTAATTACATTTCACGCAGCAATATATGGTGTGCAAATGTTGATTAAACAGACCATTCGTGTTAATGAGTTCCTTAATAATGAGATAATGGAGCTGATCTGATGTTGCCCATATGTCTGCTTCCTAAGCCCGGTAGCAAATGAGGATCAATACATATTGAGAGTAGATAAGAGATTCAGGCTGAGATCATGTGAGTGTATATAAAGAAGATGATCATTTCGAGACAGGAAGTGACTGGGCATCCGTGCTTCGCCTTTCATTTATTTAACCTTTGAGCTTTCGTGAGCCACAGCTCACTTCTGCAGATCGGAAGAAGCGAGCTGTAGCTCACGAAAGCGCATACCCTACCACAAATTTTGTTAGAGTGTTACAGGTGCTACTAGACTTTTGCTCTTTTCTAATGCCACGGACAGACTAATATGGCTACCCATCTTGATTTATTTCAGCTGACATGGAAGTGTAATCAGTGGGACAGAGAGCAGTTCCCCCACATTACAATAGCTGCAGGAAACATTGGTATCACATCAGTGTTTCCCATAGTTGTCATGTGCAGGGGCAGATGTCACATGTTCCTTCACAAGAAACATCTATTTATTTATTTATATGTGTATTTATTAGGGCTTTCTCATTTCTAAAGGGACCCAGAGTGACTGAGAGAAATGTCTACACTAACCAATTTAAACAATAGATTCAGATGGGTAGCCGTGTTGGCCTGCAGTAGACGAGCAAGGTTCGAGTCCAGTAGCACCTTTGAGACTAATGAGATTACCAGGGTGTAAACGTTTGACAGTCAAGCTCCCTTCATCAGATATGAGTAGGAATGGAGATCTCTGAGACTTTTTGTGCCAGTCAGAAGCTGGGAGGGATGTTGCAAAGAAGTAACATAGGATGCGAAAATACAGTCCTATCTTTTTAAGGTCTCCACAGGCAGTTTCCAACCACACTCAACCAGGGATCTCTACACTCTCCAAAGATTCCTCTGGGTAGGGAAAGTCTCCTCTCCTTAGAAGATCTAACCCCTTTCTGTGGCCCAAATGAGAATCTGCACCTACTTCCCAAACTTCCTTACCAACTTTTCCCTGGTTCGCCTGTCAGTGTTAAACTGCTCTATGTTGGGACTCTTTCTGCCAACTTTGCACATTGGATTCCTCTCTCTGCTAAGACTGAAAACAGACCCTGCTCTTTCCATCTCATGCTACCCAATCAGATACCAGGAGTAGCCTGTCACTCAAAGTTCTCCAATTCTGTGAGGAATTAACCCTTAACAGTCTTCTAGCTGTTTGTACAGCACTTCCAGACTTTTAAAAAAAATGCAGTCCATCACAACATGTCCAGCTTCAGTAGTGAGCATTCAGGAATGTGAGGAAGCATCTGAAAGAAAAGACCTGCTTTGGCTTCAGACTCTGGAAAGTAAATGCTAGTCAGAGAAGACAGTTCTCTCCATGTTTATCCTCACAACAACCCTGCAAGGTAGGCTAGGCTGACAAAAAGTGACCTAAGATCACCTGGTGAGCCTTACGCTGAGTGGGGAGTTAAACCTGGGTTTCTAAGGTCCTTAACCGACTTCCTAATCAGCATGTCACACTGGCTGTGGCATCTGCTATTGCTTTTTTTTGTGTTTTGATTTTTCAACTTTTTTGTAAGCCACTTTGTACAGAGAAGAGGTGTTCACAAACATTTTATAAACATTGCCTTCGGGAATAATGAAATCACTGAGATTTCTGGCATCCTTCCCTGAGTACTCTCTGTCGAAGAGAGCTGTGGTTCTCAAAAGCTTATGCTACAATAAAGTTGGCTAGTCTTAAAGGTGCTACAGGACTCTTTGACAGGGAGCGTGCTTTTGAATGAGAAATAAAAATGAATCTATCTGTCTGTCTGTCAGGGCCAGATCTAGGGTTGCCAGTGCCCAGGGCAACCCAAGTCCGGCCCCATGTGCGCGCGCTCCCAGCGCTGTGTGATGATGTCATTTCTGTGACATCATGATGCAGGGGCAGAGTGCGTTGCCCGCACGGCAAACTGGCTGCCCCAGCACGCTGTGGAGCTGGCGACGGCAGCACAGGTGGCTGGGAGGCCACCTGCACCATTTGCCTGCCCGGCAGGACAGGGGGCACGCAGCAAGCCATCTGCCCCCTCAGCTTGCTGCGTGCCCCCTGCCCTCAGGGCAGGTGAATGGCACAGGCAGGCTTCCAGCCCTCTGCTCAGCTGCCCATGCACTCCCTGTGGCTGGCAGCTGTGCCCGGCGCCCCCTCTTTGATGGCACCGGGGGCAGACTACCCCCTGCCCCCCGTCGATCCGGCCCTGCTGTCTGTCTGTCTCTGTCTCTCTCTCTGTCTCTCTGTCTCTTTCTCTCTCTATGTTTTTTACTCATGTACATACAACCAGAAAAGAACCAATTCCTGGGATTCGCATACTAGTGCTAAAGACCAAGGAAAAACTGGAGGGAATTTATTTTAAAAGAGCACTAATAGCAGGGATGAGTGTGTCTCATTGAAAGGGCATATTTTTTACATGGGAAATAATGTGATGCCCTGTAGATATCCTCATCAGCAACACAAAACCCCTCTTTGTGCTCCAGAAAGGCCTATATTGGTTAATAACAACGTCACATTCCTTCTAACTGCAGCAAGGCTTTCATTAGTCAGTGAGAGAATTCCCCCAGACATCACCAGGGCTCAGGTTTCATCGCGTGTGTTTTCCCTGGCCCAGTGGGGGCTTTGCAAATGGCATGCCAACTGCTGGAAATGCCAGCTTTTCAGAGCCAGTGCAAGCACAGATGATGCATTTCGATTCACCCAGGAGAGTGAGCACAGAAAAGCTGCCAAAGGAGGATCACAAACAGAGGGCACGTGCTTCTTCAAAACACAAGTTGTGACTGATAAACCAAGATTCTGCAATCTAGTGCTCAGATTATGGGGGGAAATGAAAGAAGGATTCTTCATGAAATCTACAAGTCTAACTCCTTCCCATTTTAACCTCTCCTTCAGGTCATCCGGATAGCTGCTGTAGCACAGTGGTTGGGCTGAACATCAGCACTCTGCTGGTTCGACTCCCACTCCTGCCATGAGCTCAGCGGGTGGCCTTCGGTAAGCCGCTCCTCTCAGCCCATCTCCCCAGCTGTATTGTGGGGTTAATAATAGCAATAACTGTTCACTGCTCTGAGTGTGGCACTATATAAGGGTTGTATATAAGCTCACGTTGTTATTAGCCCAAGCCACGCTCCCAGCTTTGTTCCTACAGGATGCTGTTCAAACAACACACAGGATGTTCTTTAAACTATGATTCTGGGGGCATAGTGAATCAGATTTATGTGGCCATATGCACGACAATCCAGAACCTGCTCAGAAATCTTTTGCCCCTTTGCACTCAGATACCTTGTCTAGTGACATTCTATTCCTACCGGACCGGACTGAATGAAAGAACTACATCTATGTTTTCACAAGCATAATTTTTGGCCTGCTAATCAAATAAAGAAATAAATCAAGCAAAGTCTTCAACCTAAAGCAATAACCCCCTTCCACTCTGCATTGCACGAGGTGGGGTCCAGAAAAATAAATATGCCTCAAAGGCTGAGCTCCACTGACACAGACTCCCCCAGGGAAGACATATGACCAGAGGAACTGGAAGGAAGGAACAGTATGACATAGATGCACAGCCAGTTATTCTTTTTACTAATTCTACTCCCTTTGTCCAGTGATTTCACTGCATCAATGTGTCTCCTATCCACAATGTGACAAAATAGTGCTATGTGTGGTTAGAAATTCTGTGGGACAAACTTGTCTGAGCTGCATCTCTGCACAGAACGGTACTGCAGACCTTTTATTTGATTTAAGACTGTACCTCTAGGTGTAGCTGTTTGCCTGCTCAGAACTTGCTGTGACTCCAGCCTGCTAGCCTGGACACATTGATCCTTGCAGTCGTTTTGTTAGGAAAGTAATTGTGGTAGGTGAAACCTGACCTCTTAATGTACCTTGTCTGGAAGAACTTTGTCCCTTCTGCAAAGCATGGGGATTGAGACAGAGAAAAAAGAGCACCCACTTCTTTCAAGCACAATCTCACACAAATCTGATGGTATCTGCAGTGTGGGACCATACCCAAGGATGACTGAAGGATATGGTCCATTGTCTCACCAATGTCTCACCAACATCATTCCTTTCTGTAGAATGGCAACATCTAAGGATGCCAGGCAACCAGTGGGAGAATGGGTGGCGAGGCTGTTGATGACTATGTTTTTTCAGGAAGTGCCACTTCTCTAGAAATCCCCTAAATGTCTATGGTTTTACCATAGAGTTTCCAACAATTCCTAGAGATGGCCAACATTACTTCTGGGCTTTCCTAGAAGTGACGTCATGCCGTCATCAACTGCGATTTTTAATTTTTTTCCTGCAGGCTGCTGGAGTGCCAGTGGGCAGTGGCCACTGTGGGTAGGAGATCTCTCAGCTCCAGTGGGTATTTGGCTACCATAGCAACTGTGGGAAGTAATCTTTCTATTCTATCAGCCAATATATCTTTTTTCTTAAGGTCAGGGCTTTTTTTCAGCAGAAACGCGGTGGAACGGAGTTCCGGCACCTCTTAAAAATGGTCACATGGCTGTGCCACTGAGTGGCGTGGAGGGCAATCTAAACTCCCCTCTGTCTGGAGATCAGGGGGCAGGCCACCAGCCATGTGACCATTTTTGCCGAGGGCAATTTAAACTTTAAAAAACTCCTCCTTGTTCCAGCTGACCCAAAGTGACATCGTTATGTGGTCTTGAGTTCCACCACTGAGGGCCAAGCTACAAGTGACGAATGACACTTGAACAGCAAGTGGATTGAGTGGAGGGCAAGTGAACAGGGAGAAATACACTTGCTGTTCAAGTGTTATTCGTCACTTGTAGCTTGGCCCTGAGTTTCACCACCTCTTTCCCCAGAAAAAAAGCCCTGCTTCAGGTGTTACTGAAGTGATATGGGATCAGTTCATGAACAATAAGTATCTCTCAGTGAGATAAAACTAGATGAGATGGTGGGAGATCCATGACAAGATCCCTCTGCTTTGATCAGGCATCTTTGATCAAATTTCCCCCCTCCCTCTGCAACTTTTAACACTTTTTAAACTGTGGGAGATTCAGTCACAGACCCCTTCCCGGATAATGTATGAATTGTGCTTCATGTCCAGATAATCAGACACACTCTAGGGTTTCAATCTTGGCTCTGAATTTCCTTTCTGTCTCTTTCAAAGCCCAAGTACCCTTTACCTACTCCAGTGTTTGGCTCCGGATACAGTTGCTCAGCTGCTGACCAGGCTGTAGTCCGCTGCCTCCTTGACAATTCCTACTTTGGTTTCTGTTCAGCTACAGCTGGGACTGCTACCATATAGCAAACCTACTGGTGTCAAATTGCTTTCCCTTGCCAACGAGCGGCCTGTAAATATGCACCTGCTCCATCGAAACACTGTCAGACCGACAGCAGCTACTATTAGTCTCAGCAGGACTGACTGGAAGTGCTGTAGCAATTGGCAGCATTCCACTATAAACCACAAAGCCAGCCCCTCAGCTGGGTGGAAATCCTAAGCACACATGCAGAGAAGTAAATTCTAGGATCGCTGTTCTAAATGAGTCTAGAAATTTAGCTAGCCATTTAAATAAAGCTATAAAAGAGCACATCTGAATGTTTTAGCCGAAGGTCTGAACAATAAATTTGTCTGGTTTTTCTGGGATAGCAAGAAGAAAGTTTTGAATGCCGCTTACAAGATCACTATTGCTATATAAATTGTTTATATCCTAACAGTGCAATCCTAAGTAGAGTTACTGCGTTCGAAGCCCATTGGTTTCCATGAGCTTAGACTGGAGTAACTCTTCTTAGGATTGGACTGTAAATTGTTTACATCTCCAATATACGGTTGCCAACTCTGGGGTGGGAAATTCATGGAGATTTGGGGGGAGGAGCTTGGGGAGAGTGGAATTCAGGTGTGGGGGGGAAGGATCTCAGCAGGGTATAATGGCATACAGTCCACCCAACAAAGCATCCATTTACTCAGGGAAACTGATGTCTGGAGATCAGTTGTAATTCTGGGAGATCTCTAGGTCCCATCTGCAGATTGGTAATAGTAATAGTAATAGTAATAGTAATAGTAATAGTAATAGTAATAGTAATAGTAATAGTAATAGTAATAGTAATAGTAATAGTAATAGTAATAGTAATAGTAATAAACATTTGATTTATATACCACCCTTCAGGGCAACTTAACACCCACTCAGAGCAGTTTGCAAAGTATGTTATTATTTTCCCCACAACAATCACCCTGTGAGGTGGGTGGGGCTGAGAGACCTCTGAGAGAGCTGTGACTGACCCAAGGTCACCCAGCTGGCTTCAAGAGGAGAAGTGGGGAATCAAATCTGGATCTTCAGATTAGAGTCCCACCGAACCACTACACCAAACTGGCTAGTGCCCACACAGGTGCAATTTCTGTGTTGCTCTAAAATCCAACCTTTTATTCTCCTAATCTCTGGATGTCACTGCCTTTATCCACATTTTTCCTGGTCTGTTGTTAATCTCTAGATTTTCCTTCTCTCTTCCATCCCTCCCGCCTTCTCTCCTTCTCTCCTTTCTTCCTCCCTTCCTCCCACTATAACTCCTGTCCCTATTAGATTGTAAGTCTGCAGACAGAGCCATGCACTCTTGTTTAAACTACAGGATCTAGTTATTTATTAATCAACTAGCAGCCAGGCCCTTTGTAACACAACAGGCTCTAGAAAATGGCCTCCAGAGGGCTGGGCCACAGTAGCGGGCCTTCCTGCCACCACGCCAGGCCTTCAAAGGGCTGCACCAGCTTACTGGGCCTTCCTGCCACCATGTTGGGCCTTCCCAGGCCTCCGGAAGGCTGTGCCCGGACACTGGGCCTCCCACCAACTCCATGGCTGCGGAGGTGTCAGGGAGGTCCCAAAGGCCCCACAGCGACAGAGAAGGCCACCATGCTGGTGGGGCCCTCTGGAGGCCTCCTTGAGAGAGTCTCACCATGGAGGCCTTCACCACTGTTTCTCCAGGCTTATCCTGGTGCAGACACAGTGTTGCTGATGACTCACTGAGCCTGCACCAGGATAAAAAGTGAGTTGTCAGCAACATGGCTTGCCTTCTATATCTTAAGATGATAATAAATTCATTATTCACAACTGCTTTTCATTCAAGGAGACGCATAGGGCAGCATATACACAAACCCTCCCATTTTATCATCATAACAACCTTGTGAGGTTGGGAGGAAGGGAGGGAGGAGTGTTTTGATAGCTGATTTGCAAGTTATTTCATTGATGAACTTTAGAAGTGTGTCCCGTTAGGGTGAACGTAGTCTGTTGCTGGGCTACTAGGTAGGGTTGCCAGCTCCAACTTGGGGAATTCCTAGATATTTTAGGGGTAAAGCCTTGGGAGGGTTTGGGTGAGGAGGGGGGGGACCTCAGCAGGGCGTAATGCCATAGAGTCCACCCTCCAAAGCAGCCATTTTTCCCCCAGGGGAACTGATCTCTGGGGCCTGGAAACCAGTTGCAATTCTGGGAGACCTTCAGGTACCACCAGGAAATTGGCAATCCTGTTACTAGCTCCCTCCATACTGGATGAGAAAGCAGAATAGGGAGAAAGATGAAAGATGGTGGAGAAAGAAGAGGGGTGGGATAAAACCTGATGTAAAGAACCCTGCCTTGTGTTGACCCCTTGCCCGCATTCAGCTACAAAAGGAGGCTGGCCCAAGGCCACTGTCATATATGCCTGTCTGCATATCTGCCATGAATGTATTCTGTGTTCTGTACTGGTCCTCTGAGGGCATGAGAAGTTTCTTCTTGATGTTAAGGCAGTAGGTTATCTCGCAAGTATTTACTTTCTCTTTTGCAGTAGGTTATCTCACAGGTATTTACTTTTCCTTGAAGGCTGGCTGCGGCCGGCTTGAAATGTATCTTTCTTGGGAACTGAGATGATTTCATTCTTTGTTCTGTCTAGCCTAAACCTAGCTTCTCCCTTTCACCCCCCCCTCCCGGTTCTTTCACGGCCAAAACTTGAACGGTCCCTATCCTGATGGCGGGAACCTCCCCTATAACTAACACCACCAACCCCATCTACACCACTTCTGCCAATTCTGTTGTTTGAGCACCTTGAACTTGATGGATCTCTAATGAAGTTACTTCAACTGATACACCTGCATGTTTGCTGTGGAGAACTTGGGGATTCCACCTGCCAAGGACTGACAGCCACCCATGAAATTTCATTGCTAAATGGTAGTTGGATCCAGCCCACATCCAACTCTCAATCCAGCATACAAGATGGGCTTTTTGCAGGATCTTTTGAAGCAAGTGAAATGCTGTATTCCCCTTTCAATTTACCCCACATGAAATTCAGAGAAGGGAAGGCAGTACACCCAGCTGGCAAAGAGATATCGAAGCATACATGGGCAGAAATCAAACAATAGCACATTTTCATCGGGGCCAAAAGTCTTTTCCCTCTACTGCATTGTCTGTTGGAGTGACTGGAGGAAAGTGCTGAAACAGTTTGAGAAATGATCCTTCTCTTTTAAGCAGCCAATTGCCTGGGAGCAGCTCCTCGTTCAGGCCAAGACAAGAACCTCGCATAAGGACCTTTTAAAAATCACATCCTGGAACATTCATTTCTTGTTCCCGTGTTTCCACATAAAAATTGATTGATCCTCCTCATTCCAGCATTCCTTGGCAATAGAGTTCCTCAATTGTGTCCAAATACAGAGATCGTACCATGATCCTAAACACTCCATGGAAATTAACAGAGCAATTCTCAGCAGAGTTACTCCATTGATTTCAATGGGCTTAGACTGGAGTAGTAGAGTCCAGTAGCACCTATAAGGCTAACAAAGTGTGTGCTAAGGTATGAGCTTTTGTGAATCACGACTCAGTTCTTCAGATACAGCTAGAATGTGAGCCATCTGCCCTTATATCTTAAGAGACTGGAGTGATTATAGAAGCCAAATGATAATAGCCCCCAGCTCTCTGCATCATCACCCAAACTGGGACTCAGAGGAGGAGACACTGGGTGAGCTGATGGGGGTGTGGACCAAATGGATACTAAGGCTTGGGCAGAGTTGCTGGGGCTTGGCTTGCTCCTGGCCACCAGTGGCCCTATAAGGCAGTGGCCCACTAGGATATTTCCCTATAAGGTAACCGGGCAATCCACCCTAGTTCCTTTGATAAGTATGCAAATGCCATCTGTTATTAGCGTACAAAGCTCTAGTGAAGATGGTCTCTTCACTTGACCCAACACAGCGGTATCCCTGTTACAATGAATAATATGGAGGGAGAATAAATGGTGGCTAGGGAAGGAGAACAATCATTTAAGGAAATGTCATCCTGACATTTGAAACCCCTGCTGGGTCAATTTCCCTAAGTGCCTATCTACAGGCTGACCCTAATCGTCCATTACGTATCTCTAAACCCCTTAAGCCCTCGATGATCCCATTTGCCTGGCATGCCAGTTTCAGCACACATTTCAAGCTGCAGGAGCTGCCAGAGCAGAGCCACCGCATCGGGAAGGCCCCAAACTAGGAATGATTAAAAGAGCAAAACAAGAATTCCCTGGCCGGCTAGTGAGTATACGGGTAGACAAAGGGTGGGTGAGTTTTTCTTTTCACAGCCGAAAGATAAGATTCTTAGGGGCTGATGACATATGGCATGCAAACATGTGCACATCAGTCCACTTCTTTGAAAGCGTAAAACCTTGGGCAGAATGCAATACCCCCAAGTGGCTTTTCAAAATTGTGTTTACTGGAGTGACCCCTGGCAGGAGAAGCTGCAAGGTGTGGCTTGGACCAGGCAAAACATTCTTAAGTGCTCTCCTCCGCTAGCAGTTCTCCTCTTGAAAGCCCCCAAGCTCAAAGATGTTTTTCACCTTTAAAATGGTGCCGAGGTTTAGTTTCTGCTCGCAGCATAGAGAATCGCACAGTCCTTTGTTCTTATGCTGCGAGGGAGAGAGAGAAAAGAGTAAACAAAATATGGGCTTTTAAACGATATGCTGCACCTCAACCTCATGCCTTTAAAGTGACTCCCCGATAACTCCTGGGCTAGAGGAAAAAAGGTGATAGGAGGAATTAAGGGAAACATTAGAAAGGCAAAGATTTCCATACCAGTCTTTTGCCCAAGGCTTCTTTACTACAGTTCATGCTTTCTGTACACTTCTTTACACAACAGAAGGAGTAGGTTCAGGGGCAAAAAAGGGACAGCTTTATGAAAGCATTTGGCAGCTTAAAACCAGGCCTGTAGAGCAGGTGAACTTGCAAGCTGATCACAGCCAAACTGAACTATGCTTCCTACCCCCTTCCTCCAGGTTCCCAACTGGCAGCAAAACCCAGAAACTTTATTAAGCAATTTGTGCACTGTCGTACCAAATAGTACCTCATACCAAATAGGCCTCATTAGGAGAAGCACTGTAGGCTCAGTGGTAGAACATCTGCTTGGCCTGCATGTGATCCCAAGTTCAATCCCTGATGGGGAAAATGTGTTCCCAGAAAAGGCACTGAAAAAACGGAAACCAAACAGCCTGCAACCATTTTGAAAATGGAGACGTCTTGAGTGAAGGGGAAAAGCAGCCAGCATTCGGTGAGTGGGCCGTCCCTTTAAGGACGCGTGGAAACGGCCATAATTTCTGGGGCAAACCTGGACATGACATCACTCCACTCTAGGATTCAGCAGAAATTCTTATGGTTTTACCTATGGTAAAACTCTATGTTTTTTTTTTTCCTAGAGAGGCGTGACATCTCTTTTGCATTAGTATTGGAAATAATGCAATTTCCCCCCTTATTTTTTTCCTCATGTCAGCCTACTGAATTGTAGTGGGGGTTGTGGGGTTGTGGGGCCCCCCAGGAGACTTGACAACCCTATAGTGCGAGATGAGGCAAGCCTAGAAATCCCAGATGTGCCCACAGTTTGTTCCTTATAATAATAAATTTGATGGTTGATTGAATATTAGTTAGACAGTTAAATGAGGCCATCCTTATATAATTCTGGGTTTCTGCTTACAGAGGAGTCTGCTTGGATATGAAGAAAATATAGTCAGAAGAAAATATTCAAAATGGCCTACTAAAGACCGGACATGCTTATTTCTCCCTAGGAGATAAGAATATTTTGAAGACAAATGAGTATCATGTTTTTAAAAAGGAAACAGATGGAATGGGCAAACTGGTCTGTTCAGCCTTGTCAGAGCTTATAGTTTTCTGGGGGGGGGGGGGGGATTTTGGAAAAGGCCTGTGATGTGTTTTTAGATGTGGGTTCGAATTAGTATAATTATTTCTTTGTAGATGTGTGAAGGGAACTTTAGAGGCCTTTCGTATTTGGGCAGGACTCCCCCCCCCACTTAATAAACTGACAACATCCTCTATTTGTAGTGAAATTGAGAGGACAGACACCCACACTACTCTGCTCGACATTGGGCCAACTAAAATGTAGGGTTTTTTAAAAAGAAAAATTATTTAGAAAACAGCAGAGAAGCTAGAGAACTGCTTAAGCCCTGGCCTGATAGTGATGAGAAAATCACAAGATGTTCAAAAAGAGTCCAGTAGCACCTTTAAGACTAACCAATTTTATTGTGGCATAAGCTTTCGAGAATCAAGTTCTCTTCGTCAGATGCATGGTACAGAAACTGGTCAAATATAGAAGAGGAGGGAGGAGAAGGGGAGGAGAGAGAAGAGGCAATGGGGGGGGGAGGGTGCAACCAAAACATTCCTTTGCTAGTAAATGTAAACATCTCCTTTTGGTGTGGAGATTAGTTGGCTTGTGTGAGGCTTCAAAGGAGTTTGCCGTGTTGGTTTGTAGCAGCAAAACAGCCAGACCATCCAATTCCAATGTAGTAGTAATAATTTATTCCACTGGTAAAATTTACCCTGCTATCATTCATTCAGCTTGGTGAAATTCATGCCTGATTATGTAAAACATACATGAAATAGTACTGCATGACTCATATTGTAGCATCCTTGGGTTGTGATCCTAAATATATCAATTAGAATGTAATTCTCATCAAACTCCATGTAAATACAACTGTAAACATAAATATGGTAAAGGTTAGGCTGTCAGTCTTCAGTCTCCTTTTCCCACTTTTTATTAGCTATATGCCTTGACAGCTGTTATATTTAAGAAATCTATAGTTTGGTATAGACATAACATCCCAGACAATCATTCAAATCCTGGTTTGCCTCAACAAATACTAGTTTCAGCATTTTTGCCTTCCCCAGAGACTAGGGCTGCCAGTCCTCTCGCTATGGTGGGAGAGGACTGCCAGTCCTCTCGCTATGGTGGGTTTTACCATAGATTTCCCAACTATTCCTTGAGCTACCATATGACACTTCTGGGCTAACATTGTTCACCCCCCCCCTTTCCCTGCCTCCAACCCTCCTTTTGGAAGCCAGGCTCGGTCTGGCAACCCTACCAGAAACCCAGCAGGCATCCTACTCAGCACTGCAACAAGGGCAGCGTAGAGAGGAAATCAGGATTAAGCCAGGAAACCAAGTTTGATGCATTATGTAAAACTAGAGTTAAGAATATATACCAACTTCAAACTAGGTTTTTAAATTCTGGTTTGACATACCCTTGTTCACCACCATTAGTAGACACCTGGGCAATTTCACTAACTGTAAACAGTAGTTTTCTGTGACATCTGAACCAAACCTGTGATAGTGACTCATTACTTTAAGAAGGATTTCACTTTCCTTTTCACATCAGAAATAAGTGTTTAAAATTATTCTCTCTGCTGCTTCATGTGATTATCCCCTGTTCTCTCTCATCAGGCAGAATGGCACATGGTAAGAATGGTTAGTCTAATTCACCATAATTGTTATTGCAAGGAACATTTTCTCATTAAGTTTTTATAAATAGAACTTGTTTTTTGATTTACTAATATTGTGGTGGGAAAAAAATGCCAGATTTGGGCAAAGTGCTTTTTTCTGCTTGCAAACAGTTTAACTCAGCATTTGTGAACTGATGGCATGGAAAGAAGACCTTACTCCAACTGGATCTGGGCTGTCAACCCCCTTGCTAGCTTTGAAGTAAAAATGGAATCTGTTTTGAGTCACGTTTGCACCTGCCTCAGGTGGACTGTGGAGAGTCCCTCTTGCCCCGTTCCCTGCCTTTCTATTTAACTCATTATAACCTTATCCTCTCACATACCAAGAACAAGACTAGAGGTAAACAAAAACAGATTTTTGTAAGTTTTCCTGAAGGAGAATGAACTATACCAATGGAGCTGTTGAGAGATTTGACTTGGAGGGCCGGTGTAGTGTAATGATTAGAGTGTTGGATTAGAATCTAGAAGATCCAGGTTGGAATCTCCGCTCTGCTATGGAAGCTCATTGGGTGACCTTGGGCCAGTCACATACTCTCAGCCTAACTGCAATGTTTTGGATGTAAATGGTTTGTGTGCTGTGTTTCTGCTGGTTGATGTGGGGTTTTGAATGTGTGTTGCTATGGTTTTAAATAATGGCCTCTAAAGCAAGAAGGAAGTGGTCAGAATGGTGAGTGAAGCATGCTGTGATTGGATAATAGCTGCAACCTAGAGGATGGAGTGAGATTCAAGTTTTAGCGAATGAGGGCCAGGCTAGAAGTGATGAGTTACACTTGAATGGCAAGTGAACAGACTCACATTTATTCCTCCCTGTTCACTTATGCTCCACTTGCACTCCACTTGATCGATCGAGTGGAGCGCAAGTGGAGCACAAGTGAACAGGGAGGAATACATGTGAGGGCCAAGCTACACATGACGAATGACACTTGAACGGCAAGTGGATTGAGTGGAGGGCAAGTAAACAGGGAGAAATACACTTGCTGTTCAAGTGTCATTCATCATGTGTAGCTTGGCCCTGAGTCTGTTCACTTGTCATTCAAGTGTAATTCGTCACTTCTAGTTTGGCCCTGAATCAGGCAGAAAGTGTTGAGTCAGTCTGTATGGAAGTCTCTGTGTGGTGTGTGAGGGGAGAGTGTTATTCCGTGAGGGAAGCTCTGAGGGAAGAATTCTGTGGGATTTTACTTTGTGGACGAAATCAGGCTATGCGGCAAATGAACTTCTGAGTACTCAAGAGAATTCCACATTCTTCTCTTTTGGGAATATTTTTAGCCTAAGTGGCAGCTGGGGGGAAGTTTAGCCTTTATAAATGGATCTGTAGAGAAATACTGAAAATCTATACCTATTTTGAAACCACTATGCTAGTAACCATTCCAAAACCATTACTCTTATAAATTACTCTGGAACCATTACACATATCTATTTAAAAATAAATTCTGTTTCTTGATAAGCAGAACTCCTGTTTCATTTAGAACAAAGGATCCTTTTTTTTTACCACACAGCCACCCTGTGCACTCACCATTCTGTCATACTACTGTTTATAGCTAAGATTTCCTATACAATAAGTCAAATTGAGAGAGAACTAAGGCAAGAGCCTTTGGTGGCAGCAAAAATCAAAGGGAATGCTAAAGAAATCAGGAAGGCAGCAATATACAGGTCACATAAAGGGGGCAATATGCCACACTAACCTACCTCACAGGGTTGTTGCAAGGATAAAATGAAGGAAAGGAGAATTCTGTAAGCCATCTTGGATCTCCATTGGAGAGAAAAGTGGAGTATAAATAAAGTAATATAAATAAATAAAACAGTTTCATTGCCAGTTTGTTACAGAGAATGAGGATGAGCCAGACAGAAATTGCCCATCCACCTCACCAGGGTTGAAGGACAAGTTGCCTCTGGTTTCCTAAAGCTACTTAAAGATTTCTTGAACTCTTGCTGTGTAGACTAAGGTCTACTCTCTAGCTTCCCTCTGCTTTGGAAGGCTAAGTTTTGATGCTGACAAATCAGTGTATGCCCTTCTGGGTCAACACACAAACCCAGCCTGCTTCTCCCAATGACTGTGAGGGCTAATCTCCCTGCAGATTCTCTGATAGGGTTGTCAGTCATCAGCTGGAACCTGGATGGAGACTAGGGACTGGGAACATGGAGGAGGGGGTGCCATTTCTGAGGCAGACCGAAAGTGATGTCATAGGACTCTAGGATTCAGCAGAAACTCTATGGTAAAACCATCATTCTCCCTGTATTCCTGGCTGAATAAAGCCTTGGAAGCTCTGAAGTCATGACACAGGGTGTGGGTCTTGAGGTGGACTAGAACTTTGCACTTGGGTTTTAACACCCTCTCAGCCATAAACCTCATTGGGTGACTTTGGACCAGTCATTCGCTCTTAGCCTAATCTTCATCACAGAGTTGTGAGCATAAAATAGAGAAAGAAAGAACCATATTTTGCTTGAACTCCACAGGTTAACATCAGAATCCTAAATGGAGTTATACCATTATAATCCATTGAAGTAAAAGGGTGTAGCCCTGTTTAGGATTGCATTGCAAGAGTCGGGTAAAAAGTGATAGAAAGAAGCACATGAAAAAACAAGACAGGGCAGTAATGAGTGAGATTTTACAATTTCAAGTTAACAAGAACCCAGAACTCCTGCTACTGAACTTGGGAATGGAAGACATCCCAGCACAACATAGGACATTGATATTCTATATGACGGCAGCAGCCAGACTTTTGTATGCGCAGAAGTGGAAAGTACAAGAAGTGCCAACTACTGAGGACTGGATTTACAAATTGCTGTACATGGCGGAGATGGACAAAATGACAAAAAAACTGAGAGACCTTGATCCAGGGCAGTTTAACACGGACTGGGGAAAGCTGAAACAATATTTGGTGAAAAAATGGGAGGTGGGAGGAGAACTGTGGCAGTTTGAAAATTATTGAGGTACACAGGAGGAGAGAAGTGACTATACCGAGGGGGTGGAGAGTTAATGGAAAAATTTTAAGCAACTTTATATGATTTTTAAGTATTATATTAAGTAGCAATAGCGTTGATACTATGAGAATTAATGGGATAGAAATTAACTAATCTATATTTTTTGGAAAGATAACCGTATAACATAGAGTGAATATATACATACATACGTAAATTCAAAGATAGGTCTAATTGTTAGACTTATGGTATATGTATAGATAAAGAACAACATATAGAACAGAAGCCTAAGTAAATGACAATAAGTGTGTATAATAAGTATGTGTATAGAAGTATTGGAATTGATGTATAAAGGGGGGCAAATTGTTTGTCCCATATTGAAGAGAATAGAAGGAGTAAGATAAAACACAGGTTATCAAAATGAATATTATTAGTAATTTTAATGAAGAAGATAGATTAAGAGGATTTTATTTATATGACAATTTATATGACAATTTATATGTGAAAGGAAGTGGAAATAGTGCTTAGAAGAATCTGAAAGTATATTATAATAAATAAATAAAATAAATATGAAGGAGTAGAGGGAAAGTGGATAGGGGGTTGGAAAACTGTTGGAAGTCAATAAAAAGGGGGGGGGAAAGGGAGGGGGTTAGAATTAGAAAAAATTAAAGAATGTGATTATAATTGTTATTATATGTTTCTAATCCAATAAAAATTCTTTTAAAAAAAAAAAAACAAGACAGGGCATTGAGTGAGAGACCTATGTACCCAAATCAGGAACACTCATTTAATATTTTTAACAAGGGGAAAAGATCACATCTTTTTTGTAAAGAAACACAATTAAAATAAATCCCATTTCTTAAATGAATAGCAACATGCTTGATAACGCTGGGATCTGAATAGGTATACTAACTTGAAGATGTTTTTAATGTGAATACTCCATCCACTTCAGAAGATTTATGTATTTGAAGTATTTATATCTCGCCTCATTTCTTAGTCTCTGGGGGGCTGAGCATACAACAACAAGGTGCAGAGATGCAAAAACAATAAGAAAGTCATTAACAATTTTTTAAAAACACACAGATTAAAAGTGTAACCAAATCCACCAAAGCAGATAAATCCCCCTATTTGTATTGTCACCTTTTGACAATGTTGAAGTACCGGTGAAAATAACTAGGAAGGTTTCACACGTGCCCGCTTGCAAGTAGAAGTGAAGAAAGTTCCATATGGAACAGATGCATGGATTCTTCTGTGCTTTTAATGCTGCACAGCGTTTTTCATAATCGGAAGATTTTAAGCAGGCAGCCCAGGGAGAATGGGATTTGGTATGCCTTGACATCTGCTAAATCATTTTCCTTGGCAGTTTTTCAGTGTATAATTTTGGACAGGTCTTGCATCATCAATTTCCAATTTGCACCCTGCCCCCAACTGCAGGCAAGCCCCATGTGCCAAACATATGCTGCACCTACTTTAGGTGAACCAAACAAAATGGGCTGTTATAAAGGGATAAGAAGGTTCAGGGCACAGGCAATCCCGTAGTTTGCTGAGAACTCAGAGTTTATTTGGATTTAAACCTGGGATTCTTCGCTTTTAGAGGCAAGCTTAATATGGATTGCCCTCCCAGTCTAATCATGCAATCGTAAACATGAGAGTTAACAGTTTTATGTCAAGAGAGTTCTATTTATGGACTGGATCCAAGATGCATGAAGAGCTCTTGCTCTCTCAAGATACACAGAACATATTGCATGTCCTGATTCACAGCTGAATGTATGAACTGTTTTCATGGGTGGGGGGAACTACTCTGTTGGAAGTGATATACTAACTTTTGCCTCTGTTTTCAGAACTGTGCTTATTTATTCACACAGACTACTAATTATTGTCCTGTAATCAAAGTTAGAAAAGAGTCCAGTAGCACCTTTAAGACTAACCTACTTTAGTGTAGCATAAGCTTTTCGAGAATCACAGTTCTTTTCTTCAGATGCAATTAGATGCTTAACTCTCAAGTTTAAGAACCCTACCTCGCAGGGTTGTTGTGAAGATAAAGTGGAAGGAGGGGGGGATGCTATTGTAAGCCAAATTAGGTTCCCAATGGGGAGAACTGTGATTCTCAAAAGCTTATGCTACACTAAAGTTGGTTAGTCTTAAAAGTGCTACTGAACTCTTTTCTATTTTTGCCACTACAGACTAACACGGCTAACTCCTCTGGATCTGTAGTCAAAGGAAGGGCTTGCATGTGTGACGGTCTAAATAAATAACCTAATTGAAACACTGCACCCAGTCATTTAGAAATGTGTGTCTGACACAATAGATTATGTATTAGATCTCCACTGAAATGGAGATTCTTTCAGAATCTGCTGATATGTAACACTCTGGTTATATATATGGTGTCGGATTTCCCCATCTTTCTGCTGTGCTACAGTTCTTTGCAGAGGAACACAACGTCATAAGAAGTCCCATTAATTGCATAGCAGATTAAAAATCAGAGAGTCTATAAGTAACATTTGTAGGGTTGCAGAGAGTACATCATGCCGATGCTTAAGGCTTGATAAGGGTTAAGTTAATTAGTGCAAGGCTTAAGGAAGACTTATATGTTGTGTGAGCAGGAAGAGCATCCGGTGCCAGGAAGCACACTTCAGACATGCTGAAGTAAGTCCCAAGTTTGCAAGCCTTCAAAATCAAGGCCAAGGTAACAGCAGCAACCGTAATCATGGCTTGTCAAATCAAACAGATTATCTTAGCCAAAGGCCATGGCAAAATACAGCAGCCTCAAAACACACAGTTGCACAAAAGTATGCACTGTGCCCATGTGAAAAGGAGTCCTGCTGTTTTCCGTCCTCTGTTGCCAATGTGAGTGTATGGATAAGGCACATGCAGAATAAGTCTTACTCTGAGTAGATCTGTGGTCTTCCAGTCTTCCATTCATGGTACTCATGTGTGAGGGCAGTAGTTTGTATGGTGAATGGAGGAGGTACTGGATGATGCTATGAGAACTGTGTGTGGTCGTCTCATTTCTTGCAAAGGCCCTCTAAGGTGCCTTCATGCTTATTTATCCACTCATGTTGAGGGTGGGGTCCTAAGGCCTGGCCTGATGGAAAGAAAGCAGGAGCAATTAACAGGGGTTGTTGTGGATTTTCCACGCTGTATAGCCGTGGACGGAAAATCTACAACAACCATCGTTCTCCGGCCGTGAAAGCCTTTGACAATACAATTAACAGGGGGTTGGAGTAGAGATGAGAAGGCCCAGGGGAAACATGATTTTTTGGGTGGGGAAGATACTTTTTTTTCTCATACAAAACCTGTGCCTGAACTTCCAGACTGTAGGTTGGGACCTCATTAATTGGTATATTGTACTGGTTAGAGTGATGGAATAGACAGGGCTTCCTTTCCCCCAGTACTGGTGGGAGACTCCCTGCCTCCAGCTGTCACTTCTAGCCCCCATTCAGCTGGCTGATAGGAGGTAAATGGAAGGAAAATGGAGGGAGGTTGAGCAGTGTCCCGAAGCACTGATGTCACACTCTGTGCACTTAGAAGTGACATCAGCATGTCACCAGCAGGTGCTCTGGTATTTGGGCAAAACTCTATGGTTTAACATAATGACATCATTAGTGAGCACCCCTGTGACCAGGTAAGTCCTTCCACCCCGCACTGGTTGTCAGAGGGGACATGTCAACCCTACTAAACTAGGATCTGGTAGACCCAGGTTCACATCCCCATTCTGTCATGAAAGCTGCCTGGGTGATCTTGGGTCAATCACACACCCTAAACCTAACCTACCTCACAGGGTTGTTGTGAGGATAAAATGGAAGGAGAGGGGAATACTATTGTAAGCCAATTTAGGTTCCCAATGGGGAGAAAAATCAAGCTTTAAATATCAAATAAATAATGGAATGTCCCCTGGTCATTCCTATATATCAATAATGTATCTCACTAAAAAGCTGGGGGAGGGGAGACTCATCTATGTTGTAGGCCTATCTTACAGTTAGACCCACAGTTCTCATGTTGTCTTAACATCTGTGAACATTTTAAATCCATATTCAGATTAGAAGTAACAGAGAGACAATATGTTGTAGTGGTCAGAGAGCTAGAATAGACTCTGAGGGCCAAGCTACACATGACAAATGACACTTGAACGGCAAGTGTATTTCTCCCTGTTCACTTGCCCTCCACTCAATCCACTTGCCGTTCAAGTGTCATTCGTCATGTGTAGCTTGGCCCTGAGAGATCCGGCTAGGTTTGAACCCCAACTCTGCCATGGAAGCTTATTGGGTAGCTTTGGGCCAGTCACACTCTCTCAACCTAACATACCTCTCAAGGCTCTTGTTTTGAGGATAAAATGGAGGAAAGTATATAATGTAAGCCACTTTGTGTCCCCACTGGGGACAAAAGTGGACTATAAATGAAATAAATAAATAGGACTGCCCCAAGATTTGTGAGTGACTATTTTTAATACCAAATGCGGAGTTTTCAAATACTTCAAATGTTGTCTGAAATATTTCTATATTTTCATTTATTCATGTTTGCTGTTCTTGTCAGTTGTTTTGGTGCCATTTTTTAAAAATTGGTTTGTCTTTCTCATCCATGATCCAGTCAGGAATCCCATATATGGCACAATGTTATCATGGCACCACCTTGTTGGGGTTCCTTGATAATCCCACAAAGCCAAATCTGAATGAGAGTCTGACTGAAGAGAATAATATTTGAACCCCATTTTACAAGCCCAGTACTGTGGTACCACTGAAGTGGGATGAGAGGCACATGTCATGTTTCACAAAAGCAATTTTTTTTCATGATCTGTGACTCCCTCCATTTCAGTTCAACCCACGTCAGAAGCAGATATTCCTACAGTTTGTTATGTTGATTAATGAGCAGAGTTCTCTAGATTGACAGAACCAATTTTTCCGAAAACAATATACATGCAAATAAAAGTGCATTTGAGTTCATAAATGGTATTAAATGATGGACACATCGACACTTGTTTTCTGTTCTTTTTCAGAGTTTTCTGGGGGCAGATGAAAAGATGCCCAAGTTCAACTGTACAATGAGTGACGTTGCTGTGAGGAATCTGCAACCTAAAAAGAAAGCCACTATAACCCTGACAGGAGACAAAACTGGGAATGTTTCCAGGCCCCCCACTTTCCACCATTCTGCTCCCAACCTTGCAGAGATGACGATGACCAAAGAAGACGCTACAATCCATGCTGAGAAGGTCATCAGAGAAGGAGCGCTTTCTCCCAAAGCGTTTTATGCCACAGAAGCACAAAGTATGGAGAATCTTGCACTGAAAAGACCGGTGAAATTGGCTCCTCTGGAGACCCCCTTGGAGGTTAAAGAAGCCCGGCTGCAGAAAATGATGAGCTCTCAGAGAGACGACCAAACGCCACCTTTCAAACTGGCCATCAGCTCTGAGCCCCATGTGAAAAGGGTGAAAAATTTGGCTCAGGAAGAGGTGGGAAACCTCCACAAAATCAAGGTGGCTGAAAAGGCCACTTTAGGTCACCAAGATCGGATTTCTTCTTCAGCTTTTTCTAAGCCCTCCTGTGAAGTTCAGATTATCTCACCTATGGAAGGAAATTCCAAGCTTCTAAAAAAACCCACAGCCAAAGATTCCCCTGTGCCATGCCATAACCCTGTAATCCTTCAGAACCTTCATGATTTCCAAGAGAGTCCAAAGATTGCAGACAGACTTTCACAGGACAATGGCAAACGCCGCTTTAGGTTGAAGCCGATGAAAGAACAGGAGTGCCTATGCAGAGCAAAACCCTTAAAGGCCATGGGATCTGGCATGGAGGAAGGCAGGCAGAAGATGGGAGGTCCACGGACCCATAAGACTCTTATTGATGCAAGCAAGTTACTTGAAAACATTGCCAAAAAACATAGAGGGCGGCGGGATGAGTCAGATGAGATAGACGAAGATCTCCTTGCGAGGATGCCGTCTTCACGAAGGATGGCTTTGGGAGATATCATCCAGGTTGATGAAGACTGATGTTGGACCTTAGATTCTGTCCTGAGTACAACTTTTTCAGGCTCACTGCCAAAATATTAAGGCCTAGTTATGGTAACGTGCTCAGTAAAGGACATGAGTTCCCCCGTTCTTCATAGCCATTTTGCTAACTAGCTTACCATTTTGTAGCAGAACAATGTGCAATAAGAGAAGCTCGCTGACTTACCGGCAGGCTGGGTTGTTGCCGTTGTGAAGGATGCAGTGGAGGCAGGTCAGCCAGGATGGGGTAGAACACCCATCCCACCTCCAGTCCAGCCTCGTGGTCGACACCATTCCTCCCAGAGCCTTGTCAGGAGCAGCATGTTTCCCTCCCACCCACCACTTCCATGGACTGGAAGGAGGACTGTCACAACTTTATGGGTTTGGCGGTTTTGTGGCATTGGGCCAGATCCCAATAGGGTGAGTCGGCCACCGGTCTGCTCACCCCAACAGATTGGGAAGAGAAGACTGCCTGGCATGTGCTGGTGGCGGATGATACTTGCTACAGTGGGCCAGCATGTGGCTGGCAGAAGATGAATCGATCGGCAGAATGGTCCTCCAATGCCAATGGGGATCCGAGCCCAGATGCCTGGCCAATACTCCATCAAACTGTAATCAAAAAAGTTGTGGCCATTTTCTAACCCAAGAAAGGAGTTGTGAGTCATTTGAGCCAGAATGCAGACTGACATAACTCATAGGCGACAAATATATTTGGTCCCCTGTCTGTAGGGTTCTTGGATATCCTTAGTGACCTTTCCTAACTTGCCTTTCCATATGCAATCAGTTTCGGGTCAATTCTCTGCCCCAGTGGCCCAGGCGAATGTTTAGGGAATGATATTACTAGTGTGAGCACTTCATAGGATGAAGCGTGGGTGCATCTTGTACCTGTTGTGACCTCCCAAACTGGGTCCAGGGGAGGCCACAGTCTGCAGCTCACCTCAAAGCAGCATGGGGAAGGGACAACCTCTTTCCCTGCTCCTGCTGCTGGTACCCGGGGTGGGGGGGGGTGTCCAACAATCTATAGCCAACAGAGGTGGCCAAAGAAAAGGAAATTTGAGTCTTGGAGATGAAGGCAAGTGGCATGAGTCAGTAGGGACATGTCTCCTCCCATGCCACGATCCTACCGCTTAAGGTGGCAATGAATTGAGCTGAGAGGGGCAGCCAGCCTGCAGGAAGATTATTACACATACACAAAAATGAAAGTTTGATTTGCATTCCGTTCTTTTGCATTTTTTAAAAGAAATCAATAGGGCTCTTTTCTAGAATTTAAGGCAGTCATGTTGGGAATAAAGTTGGTACTCTCTCCATGGGTTTTAATGGCTATAGATTATCTTTTTTGGGGTTTTCATCTGGTTGAAATGGAATTCTTGGGCGTTGTGTCACTCCCATAAGGGAACTGAATCCAGGGGCACCTTAGAGAACAACAAGATTTTCAGGGTGTAAGGTTTCGAGAAGTCAGATCTCCTTTCTTCAGATTTTCAGAGTATCAGCTTTGATTATTGAAAGCTTACCCCTTGTAAATCTGGTTGGTCTCTGTGAGCTAAGCTACAAGCGATGCCTGATACAGGTTGGACACTTGTCAGCTTCCCTCAAGTTTTGTTGGGAAATGTAGATGTCCTGGTCTAACAGCTTGGCTCTCTATTTAATTGAAGTTTACGGAAACCCCCTCCCCACACACACCCAGCGGAGGGGAAGGGGGGCACCCAGCAAGAGCCCGATGCCTGCACTCCCCTCCCGACTGCATGTTCTCCCTCCCATAGACTGCTGCTCTGTAAACGTCAATTAAATGGAGAGCCAAGCTGCAAGATCAGGACACCTACATTTCCCATCAGAACTTGAGGGAAGCTGACAAGTGTCCAACCTGTGTCAGGCGTCACTTGTAGCTTGGCTCTAAGGTGCTACTGAACTCAAATCCTGCTGTTCTACTGCAGACCAACATGGCTACCCACCTAAAAGTATCCCATAAGGGGAAATCCTGCCCAGATTTCTAGCAAAATGCTCCTGCCCTGTGGACAATTAAAACAGTCACCTTTACAAAGGGGTATAAATGACATAAATAAAATAAAATAAAATAAGAGATCAAATAGTAGTGAAGAAGTTCTAACATTGGAAAGGTGGCTGAAGGTAAAAAACTCTGGGTACAGAAATGCTTTCCTGAAAAGTTAATTCTTGGCACGTTTTGAACATCTTTAATGCTTGCACACAGAAATTACAGAAGATTAACTGAGTAGCAATTATGTCCATAAAAATACAAAATATATAAGAATGTTTAAGCCAATTAAATGTAAATTAGCTGTTATCATTGGTCCTTTCCCTTTTTACAGAAAGCTTAAATATTAACTATTAAAATGTATATACGTCAAGCATTCGCAGTTTGAATTTTGTTTTATACTTGATGTTTATAGCTAGCAGGATGGTCAGATGATTTGAGCAAGGCTCCGTTTTTCAGTTTGACATCAAAGAAATTGGTCATACAAACGGGGAGAAGGCAGAGGGAAAAAACTGGTCTCAAACCAGACATTATAAGCAAAAAGCCATTTAACTCCAGATAGTAAGCGAACTGCTGCACTGAGGATCAATGGAAGTGTCTGAATCAACTTCAAGGCTGTCCCTTGAAGTAGGTTGCAGTAGTCAAGCCTCAAAGTCACTCATGGATCAAGACAGATAGCCGTGTTCGTTTGTCTGTAGCCGTAGAAAGAGGAAGAGTCCAGTAGCACCTAGAAGACTAAAGGCCAAGCTAGAAGTGATGAATTACACTTGAATGGCAAGTGAACAAACTCAGGGCCCAGCTACAAGTGACGAATGACACTTGAATGGCAAGTGGATTGAGTGGAGGGCAAGTGAACAGGGAGAAATTCACTTGCTGTTCAAGTGTCATTCGTCACTTGTAGCTTGGCCCTCACATCTATTCCTTCCTGTTCACTTGCGCTCCACTTGCGTTCCATAGTGATCGAGTGGAGCACAAGTGGGGCGCAAGTGAACATGGAGGAATACATGTGAGTCTGTTCACTTGCCATTCAAGTGTAATTCGTCACTTCTAGTTTGGCCCTGAGACAATTTGTGGTGGGGTTATCTAGGCGTCCAACCCCGTGGCCACTGTTCCAAGTGCTGCTCACAGCCACTCAGAGCCCTAGCAGCCTTCCTGGAGGGTTGAACTACCTTGTCTTGTTTGAGACTTCCCAGTCTCCGGTTTCTTTGCTCTGGGTGGATTTGCACACAGCTGGTCAGAAACTCAACATACAAGCTTAAATGTAATGGTTGTTTATTAGCTTAGGAGAGTCTATGCAGGGTTGCAGAACCACTCTAAAGGCACAAGCAAAGGCAAATAACATAACAAACAACTTATCTATTTCTTGCTAAAACTATCTGTCTAGACATGAGGCTAGACATACTCACAAACAAAGTCCCCAAACCATGCCCGGTTGCTCTGGTCATCTCAGGCCTGACATGGAGCAAAGTATACAATGAGGTAGCATAGAACGGTCAAACGAAGCCTCAGGGCCAAGCTACAAGTGACGAATGACACTTGAACGGCAAGCAGACTCACATGTATTCCTCCCTATTCACTTGCGCTCCTCTTGCACTCCACTTGATCACTATGTCAACTCCACATATCAACATATCAACTCCACTATGTGATCAAGTGGAGCACAAGTGAACAGGGAGGAATACATGTGATTCTGTTCACTTGCCGTTCAAGTGTCATTCGTCACTTGTAGCTTGGCCCCCAGTTAGAGTGCAGCATGATACAGAGTGCAGCGAGGAGCCATCTTTTCTAGGAGTGTCAGCCAATCAGGGCACACTTTGCTATCAACGTTGCTAGCTGGAGAACAGGAAAGGAAGGATGTGCATAGGCAGCCTCCCTTCCACCCCAAGGACACCTAGTGTGAGCAACAGCTTGCAGGTGCAATTAATAACTAAGCTGCTCATTCCAGTCCCAGGGTGACACAAGCCAAAACTGGGCCTGTGAGATCTTACACACCTGAGCCAAAGTACTCAAATAGGCACATATATGTAGTGTTTCCTAGACAAGGGTATGAGCTTTTGTGAGTCACAGCTCACTTCTTCAGTTACACAGCCCACTTCTTCATGGATTATTGTGGCTAGATGGGCTGAATCGGCGTAAAAGGGCCCATCTATGTGCTTGCTAGAAAGAACTATTGGTTCGTTGCTTTTCTGACAAGAGAGGTGGATCTATGGAAACTCTCAAGATTTTAACCTGATCCGTCAAAGCAAGACTTGCTCCATCCCAAGCAGACAGCCGGATCACCTCTAAAACATCGCTGTGCTGGAAATGTATTGAAAGTGAGCATTAAATTCTTTGTGGCCTCCAGCATTATTTCTTCGTTTCACCAGAGTCAGCCTTTTTTTCCTCCTGCATCCTGTAGACAATAAAACGAACTTTGTCAGATCTGGGATGAATTTGCATAGCAGGCTTGGTGGTTTGCCATACCAAACCTAACTGACACGGAGACAACCATTTTCTGCCAACCATTTTCAACCTGCAGCCCAGTCAGTTTTGTTGGTCAAAGAAAAGCTTCCTCACGGAAGCAAAGGGAAATCAGAGTTTTCAACTTGTAATGGAACACCAGACATAATTTCTCGGCAACTTCAACAAAAGGCTAGCTAAAAATATCTCTGAAGAACAGTAAACAATGTTTTCAGGTTAGAAAGGGGGCCAGTCGATCTTCATTACTCATTTTGCCAGCTGATATATAATAGAAAAATGGGTGTTTTTTTCAAGGCAAACCACTCTTTGGAACAATGGCTCCAAGGACAAGACTTTTAGCTGATGTCATTTCGCAGCCAGCTTGTGTATGCGGCAAACTCAAGTGCCGAGATTGCAGATGGAGGTTTTGAAGTCTCCAGATGAGAAATTCCCTGCACCTGGAAAACGAGCATGTTAAAAAGAATCCTAGGCTTAGCATTTCTGCCTGATATGCTACTTTTCAACATAAAGGGTGTTCTGTGTGTGCACTTATGCATGAGTGGGACGAGAATTCCATATGCAATTCTCTGCATTGCCATAGCCTATTATAGCAGGAATCCAATACAGAGCTGAAGAAATGTTGAAACAGAGCATAAGCAATTCCATGACTGTGTTAAACAACATAGAAATTACCCAGTAAGATCATAATGATAGAACTCTAAGGTATCTCAATGCTTACAGCAACAGCAGTAAAGTCTGTGGCCCTTTCTTATCCCTTTACATCGCTTACCTGGCCAGTGGGGGGGGGGAGGTGGGGGAATGTGCCTCCCGGGGCATGCTCCCAGGTGGCACGGCACACTTCCACACTCCACAGTGGGCCAATTAGGGCCCATTTGGGACCTAAATTGGTCCACTGTGACACACAGTAGCTCTCTAGGGCCCCGCACGAAAATGCACTAAAGGTGAGTGCAGGGTCTCCCACCTCCCTAATCTCCTGAGATCACTTCCTTACATAACAGCCTTCCTATTCAGTAAAAAGCCCTATTTCAGTTTTGCATCATAGGCAGAAGGCCAGGAGAGTGGGAGCTTTCCTAGCCTCTTCAGGTAGGCCATACAATAAAGTGGGGGCCACCACAGAGAATGTCATGTGTACGGGCGACTGTTGACCTTGCCTGTTTACCGGGCGACAAATAGATGAATGTTTGTCAGATGAACGAAGCTACCAGGGTGGAATGTAGGGAGACCGGCAGTCCCATCGCTGTTAATTATAATGAGAAAATTCAGTATGAAGATGAAGGAAAATGGTATGAAAATAAGACCACCCCCATGGGTTTGATTCTTGCAAAGGAGTAATGAAGATACTCTCAACTGAGCCAGCAAGCTTGCAAAATTTAACTTCCATCTTTAGGGAGTGCTGATATCAACTCAAAATGTAACATTGACATCAGGCTAGGGTCTACATTTTGCAGAGAGCTACAATGGATCCTATATTGTCTCTGTAAGGCAAATATGGGTGGAGGTACATGCAGAGGTAGAATTAGTGGGCAAATGGTGCAGAACTTTTCTCTATCCGCTGAATCTTCTCTGAAAATACCCATTTTCTATCCCCAAGTTGATTGCAAAACTGGAAGTAAGTATAGCTAAGGGAATATCAGTCCGGAGGGCAAGATTTTCAGGTTTGGTTCAGCAGGTATGAGGAAGGGGTTAAAACTCCCCCAGTTCTGGGTTGGGGACATAATTTTTTCTGGAGTAACCTGTGATTCTACCCTAATATGCATGCCTTTAAGAAACATGGTTGTTGTGGGTTTTCCGGGCTGTATAGCCATGGTCTTGGCATTGTAGTTCCTGATGTTTCGCCAGCAGCTGTGGCTGGCATCTTCAGAGGTGTCACAGTGTGGAAAAGATGTTGGCAGGTAATTTATATCTACTCAGGAAAGTGGGTTTGGGCTGAGTCATTCTGAGTAGATAAAAATGACCTGCCAACATCTTTTCCACACTGTGACACTGAGAGATCTCTGTCTTTTGGTGCTACACCTCTGAAGATGCCAGCCACAGCTGCTGGCGAAACGTCAGGAACTACAATGCCAAGACCATGGCAATACAGCCCGGAAAACCCACAACAACCATCGTTCTCCGGCCGTGAAAGCCTTCGACAATACATCTTTAAGAAACACTTTCCTCAAACACTTCATTCAATTATTGTGTTTTCCAGAGGACAATGTTAAAATCTTAGCTATGCACCAAAAATATGTGATGTATGAACTGGGGTTTCGACCTGGTGGTAAAAGTCTTTAAAATTGTATTTTCCTGCAGAATTTTGCCATTAAAGTGGCAAGTCAAGTCTGACTTCCCAGAACATCCCTGTTTTAAACCAGGTTTGCCTAAATGGCCCATCAAGCTTCTAACCAGAAGCCAATGTGGTCAGAATATAGCTAAGGGAAATGTGAATTTTCACTTCGAAGTGTTATTCTGCCAGTATGCCACCAGATGGCTCATAAGTGTCATGAATAATTTGGAGACAATAGAAAATAGTGGGAAGAATGTAGATTTATTGGCTGTCTTTCCTTGGTTTCCAAAATAGCTCTTGTTTTCTATATTTACCAGCATGGGTAGAAATACAAAAAAGCTGCCTACAGAATAATGGAAATACCAGCAATATATCACTGTGATCAACAAGACCCTTTAAACGAAAGAGAGAATAAGTTGTACAGCAAAAAAAAAAGTGAAAACTCACCAGCTGTCCTTAGACAAGTCATAGTTTCTCACTCTAACTTACTCACAAGTTAGCTATAGATATCAAAATGGGGTGGTGAGTAGACATGGACACAAACTCAAAAAATGTAACGACTCTGCGATTCGTGGTTCGGTACCGATGACGATCCCGATGTTGCGAACCGCAACGGACATTTCCCGTTGCCGAACCGGTTTGCGGTTTGCAGTTCATGGTGCTCAGAACGGCCCCTGTTGCACTTAGAGAGCCCATATTCACAGGGACTCTGTAGCAGGCTCTCCTCCAGCCAGCATCCAAGTTTGGTCAAGATTGCAATAGGGATCTTGGAGTTATACCCTCTCCAACCCGAGGCCCCCAGGAAACTCCCACAAAAATCCAAGCTCAATTATACTCTCTCTTTCTCTCCCCAAAGGCTAGCAAGTAGCAAGCAGCAGCTTTGTCACACTCCACTGCTAGCTGAAAGTGAAACCCAGCCTAGGAGCCCACTGCTATTTATAAGCTGAGGACTCATTGAGAAATGCAGGAGGTCTGTGTTTGGCTGTCAGAGCTGCCTATCAAGGTTTGCAGGGATGAGATTGGAGTGCCCGTGGTTACAGAACACCCCTCCCCCTCCCTCCCCCGGGTGTCTTCTCCCAACTTGTGACTGCTTTGCTGCTCCGTGGTTGGAAGGAAGACCTGCCGATCAAAGTAAGCTGGGCTTCCATTCAGGTTTCCAGGGTGACAGAAGGAGCGCAGACAGAGATCAGGCATTCCCTCGGCTCTGTTGCCAGGGGGATTGATTGCTGGCGCCTGACTGTCTGGCTTCCCAAACCGCGGCCAAATGCATCGAACCATGCCTCTTCCGAACGCTGGTTTGTTTGCCGTGGACAATCATGAACCGCCAGATCGCAATCGCGCGATCGCCAATTTCGTGGGTTTTTGAAGTTCGTAATGCGGTTCGTGCCCATCTCTAGTGGTGAGTCCAGAGCTTGTTGGAAGAAGAGCAGCATATGAATGTAATGGATAATAAGAGGAGAATAAAACACAGAATTAAGCTGTGCACACACGACTGATCAGGCAGCACCAAGAAATCTATGAAGGGTGTGAGACATGCTTTTTGCCTACAGTAATAAACTAGTTATTCAGGTTCAGGTGGGTAGCTGTGTTGGTCTGTAGTAGAAAACCAAGCTTTGGATCCAGTAGCACTTTAAAGAGAAACATTTCCAGAGGATGAGCTTTTGAGAATCAGAAGTATCAGGATTTTGGCACCAGTCTATCAAATGTTTATGGTAGTGGCCCTGTTTGCTTCTGATATTTTTCAAAAATTAAATCTTAGGTCCAGAGGAGTTAGCCATGTTAGTCTGTAGTAGCAAAATCAAAAAGAGTCCAGTAGCACCTTTAAGACTAACCAACTTTATCGTAGCATAAGCTTTTGAGAATCACAGTTCTCTTCGTCAGATGTATGGAGGGCAAGAAGAAACTGGTCAGATATATAGGTGGAGAGGGGAGGGAGGAGTAGATGCAAACAGTAGCTTCTGATATGGAGATCAGTTTGCTTCTGTTAAGGAAGTCAGTTACTTCTGATAATGAGATAATGAGCAAACTGATCTCTATATCAGAAGCTACTGTTTGCATCTACTCCTCCCTCCCCTCTCCACCTATATATCTGACCAGTTTCTTCTTGCCCTCCATGCATCTGACGAAGAGAACTGTGATTCTCAAAAGCTTATGCTACAATAAACTTGGTTAGTCTTAAAGGTGCTACTAGGCTCTTTTTGATTTTGAAATCCCAGGGAAGAATATAAACATAATACACAAAGTAAAGCAATAAAGTCACGTTTTCTCAACAATGTGAAAGTGTATCAGGTTTTTCAAGCAAATCATATAACAATAAATACAATAAATGCAAAGAATTTCATGTCTCAGTGTTCTACAGCATCTATAAATTCATCCAAGTGGTGGAAGAATCATTTAAGTTCATTCACAATGGTGCAACAGCACTCTTGACAATAAATAACGAAGAAGCTGCTGGAAAAGGTGAAGCAATGCCAAAGCAAAACAATGACCGGTGTTGAAGAACTCAAGGTTCCACGCTTCACTTGTAGAAAATTTCTATTTTTCTTTTTCCTTTTTTTTTAAAGTGCAAAAGTGCTCTAAATGTGCATACAGTGATGACCAATAAATAACAATAAATAACAGACAATGAATTTCATAGGTAAAGCACGCAGATGTATGACTGAGTCCAACTGGTAGAATTCAGTAGTCCTTGGTCCTATAAGGAATGGGTATATATTACACAACCAACCAAGTTGCCAAAAACGTTGTCTTCCACCTCCACAATATAGCACAATGGTTGCAATGTAGGGGTTGCTTTCACCCCTCTCCAAAGTGCAGCGTGAAATGCTGCTGCTGAGACGTAACTTCAGCACACAACCAACCAAATTGCCAAAAAGTTGTCTTCCACCTCCACAATATAGCACAATGGTTGCAATGCAGGAGTTGTAGGGATTGCTTCCACCCCCATCCAAAGTGCAGCGTGAAATGCTGTGGCTGAGAGGTAACTTCAGCTACGGGTTTTAGCTAGCAAGTTTCCAATACCCGTTTCATATAGTTTCAACTTCCTCAGGCTTCAATATCTGTTGGAATGGAAGAAAATGGTTCCAAATAATTTTTACAAATCACATACAGGGCCAAGCTACACATGACAAAAGACACTTGCCTGGCAAGTGGATTGAGTGGAGGGCAAGTGAACAGGGAGAAATACACTTGCCATTCAAGTGTCATTTGTCACTTGTAGCTTGGCCCACAGTTCACTTTTACAGCATGCAAGTGCTTCTGAGTAATTGCAAGTAATGAAATACTCACTAAACCACAATCTCCTTCTCTCTCATGGCTCAGTCAAGTAATGCAGTTGGAACAATGCCACATAGGGAAACACCATAATTATCACATGTATAGGGAAAAGGTGAAGCAGCAAAACTGTGGAACTGCGATTGTCACACCGAAGCTGTGAAGCTGTGACCATTCACTTCACTGCCTACGGGTTTCACTAGCAGGTTGGTCTGGTCCCGTTTTGCATTATTGCTTCATCACAGGCATATTTATAGCACAAGCTTAAAAAAATCTCACATTACCATATTGGTATTTCGAGGGCGGTCTGACGCCACGGAATATTTTTCAGGCTAAAGACCTAGGTACCTTAGGGCCAAGCTACACATGATGAATGACACTTGAACAGCAAGTGTATTTCTCCCTGTTCACTTGCCCTCCACTCAATCCACTTGCCGTTCAAGTGTCATTCGTCATGTGTAGCTTGGCCCTTAGTATTGCCATTTCCATGTTGGGAAATTCCTGGAGATTTGGCACTGGAGCCCGGAGAGGTCAGGGTGTGGGAAGGGAAGGTAACTCTGTAGGGTATAATGTCAGAATCCACACTCCAAAGCAGCCCCTTTCCCCAGGGGAATTGATCTCTGTATTCTGCAGATTAGTTTTAATTCTGGTAGATCCTCGGGCACCATCTGGAGGTTGACTGGTGGTGGTGGAGCATACACTCAAGTCAAAGTTGACTAATAGTGACCCTGGTGGGATTTCCATGGTGGGCTTTCCTTCTCTATGTTCCTCCATGGCAGCTTTGCTCATCTGAACAGGTTCTCCTGCAGGTGCCACCATGCACATGGGCAAAATCAACAGCAGCCCGTACTTGGGCTTTCTCTATGGTGGCCCTTACCCTGTAGAATGGCTCGCCTGAGGAGGTCAGGAGAGCCCCCACTCTCCCGGCTTTCTGCAAATGATGCAAAACCGAATTATCCAAAAAAGCTTTTTACTCAGACAGGAGGGTTGCATTGTAGGGAAGGGGTCTCAGATGCTTCGCTAATGAATTAGGGACCATAGACTTCACCACTATGTTGCCTTACATATTATCTGTTGCTTTAAATATGTACTCCTATATGCTGTCTAAGGTCAGTCCTAGAATTGCTTTTGTTCTGTTTCAGCATTTCTTCAACTCTGTATTGGATTCTTGCTAATGCTATGCCTTTGTAAACTTTGTAAACTTTATTTACCCTATGGCATTGTTTATGGAAATGTCCCTAACACTGTATGAAAATGTACTTGATACTGATTGTACTAATCTCACACTGGAAAAAGCCTGCCCAGAAAACATGGTGATGCGACGTCCCCCCATGGGTCAGTAATGACTCAGTGCTTGCACAGGGGACTACTTTTACCTTTAATTCATCTTGAGAAAGGCGGACTATAAATAAATAAATAAATAAATAAATAAATAAATAAATAAATAAATAAATAAATAAATAAATAAATAAAATCATGCTGGTGGTAGCCCCCCACTATGTCTCTGTCCCCCGTTCTGTCTCCGCTTGCTAGGTTTGGCCTGACAACTCTAGGGTTGATGGAGAGCATCCACAAAATAGTATAGCAGAAAACATTAAAGCCTCCTCTCTCCCTATGGTCCCACCTGTGTCTGCCATTTGCAGTTTCAAACTTTGCAGATGTTTATGGAGCACGGCCTGTAAGTGTGGGTTAATAGTCCACCCCTCCCACACCAGAAAATGAATTAGTGTGTGGAAGGGGGTGGAAGTTTTACAAAAATGAAGTGGGAAGGAAAGGGAAGCGAAAGCTGACCCTCACTTGCCTTACCTTATATGCACCGATTCACACTCGACTGTTCCTGAAATTAAACAAGGGGGAAATTAATTGCCTATAGAAGTAGCACATTTTCTTCTAGCTGTCTGAAATTTGAAAAATGGTGTTCATATGTTGAGCAGTAAAATCCTGGAGAATTTTAAGTGGATTGGCTAGAAAATGAAGAAGCTACACCGTGAAATGCATTTCTCATGGAAAGCAATGGATCGGATTGATTTCATAATAGTTCCATCTTACAAAACCACACTCAATTTTTTCCGAAGACTCCACTCTGTATTTTTTTTGCAGACCCTTATCAGATGTATTTTGAAAAATTAGAAAATAGCAGGTGCTCTATTTTCACAATATAATCGTATTGTACAATTTTGTATTGTTAGCATGATAGAACTTCAGATTCCATGAAACGGAATTGGAATTGTGTTTGAAGGTCAAAGGTCATACTGCCCGGGTAATGCTGCAACACTACAGCATTATATCACCACAGATATAATACAGTAGGCTAAACCACCATATCCAAGAAACTCGCTAATAACGCTTTACCACTGGGGCAGTTTGTACATTTGCTCATGTAGTAATCGATGGTAGAGAAATCAAGTTACATATTTGTGGATTAGGCATTGGATTGTGTTAAAACACAGAAGCTTTTGGTGCATCTACACTGTGTGAATCAAGAAACCATCTTTCATGTCAACTTGGGAGGCTGTGTTAATGAGGTTTCTTTCTCAGACTACATCACCATTGAGAGCCAGTTTGGTGTAGTGGTTAAGAACGCGGGACTCTAATCTGGAGAGCCAGATTTGATTCCTTACTCCTCCACTTGAAGCCAGCTGGGTGACCTTGGGGTAGTCACAGCTCTCTGGAGCTCTCTCAGCCCCACCCACCTCACAGGGTGTTTTGTTGTAGGGATAATAATAACATACTTTGTAAACTGCTCTGAGTGGTCATTAAGTTGTCCTGAAGGGTGGTATATAAATCAAATGTTGTTGTTGTTATTATTATTATTATCAGTGCTGCTAACTTGTTATTAGGCCCGGGAGGGGCCATGGCTCAGTGGAACAGCATCTTTTTGGCATGCAGAAAATCCCAGGTTCAATCACAACCCTGTTACTTAGATAGCTACCGATGGCAATTTTCCTGCACTGAGAGGCATTTCTCTGAGCATGTCTAGAGTGCAGACTTGCACCACAATGGTTAGCATACAACCTGATGGCGATTCCTATATTCACCATGGTCCAATGGGCAGCACTAACCAACTCTGCAATCTGAAAGTCATAGGAGCAGAATGAGAGAGGGATGGAGAAAACAGGCAGAGTGGACTGCCTCCTGTATGTTATTCTGATTGTGAGGACTTAAGAGACTCCATGCTCAAGTATGATAATGGGGTTATATTACTATTACTATGAAATAAACAAAAAGTAGAATAGCTATGAAAGCACAAACTAGAAAGAAGACAATGAAAAATATAACAAAACGTGATATTCACTTGTACACACTCCATCTCATATGCAGTTACAACTCATACATAGCCATAACTAGTAGAATCCTACAGATTTCTTAGCTGAAATGATGTATTAGATTTTCCTAAATATGCTAGTGTATGGGGAGGTGTGTGTGTGTTATGTGCCATCAAGTCGCCTCTGACCTATGGCAGCGCTATGAATGAAAGACCTCCAAAATTTCCTATCATTAACAGACTTGCTAGGATCCTACAAACTGGAGGACGTGGCTTCTTTTATTGAGTCAAGCCACCTTGTTTTAGGTCTTCCTTTTTTCCTGCTGCCTTCCACTTTTCCTGGCATTATTGACTTTTCCAGAGAATCTTGTCTTCTCATGATGTGACCAAAGTATGATAGCCTTAGTTTGTTATTTTAGGTTATAGGGAGAAGAGGTATGTGTAGGCATGGATGCAATAATAAAACATACAACCTGCCCTGAAGAATAATGGGTCTGAGATGCAGGACTCCCCAATGAGCTCCAAAAAAAAAAAGAAGAAGAAAAGAAAAGAAAAAAAGACAGACGTAAGGGATTGCCAAAAAGGCTTGATGTCAGGGATCAGGCTCTGTAGGAGTGCATTAAAATGACAAAAACGAGTGCACAAAAAAATGAGCCAGCAGCAGGCAAAAGGCTAAAAAGGGATGGCAGGCAAAACATACACAAATCAAAAAGCACCAGATGGGATGCTCTTTTTATACTATAAGTCACCTGTACAAGAAGTAAATGAAGGTAATTAATATGGATACTTAATATATGTGTCATGTATGCCAGCATCCATGCCATTTATGTAATTTGCATCTATGCCTTTGTTGTGTTATATGCCATTGTTGTATTCTCCATATTACACTGCATTTTATACTTGTACTGAGATAATGCCAAAACTGACTACTCTAACATGCATTTTATGGGAAGACTCCTGGGGGTGTCTAAACTGCTAACTAATTTCCAAAGGGGCCAGCGGCTCCTTCCTTATCTCCAAGAAATTTGCGCTTTCACTTCTGAGTGGCCTTGCAGCTGGGTACTGAAATGTATCTTTTTCACAGGAGAAAAGATTCCACTTTGTACTTTGTCTAGACTAAACTTAAGTTGTTCTCATGTAATTTTTGGGTTTTCGTGCCTGAATGCAAAGGGCGGGAGAACGTCCCCTATATCAGAAGTTCCTTTGTTTGAATAATCGCTTCTGCCAACTGCTTCCTTTGTGTGCAAGCCTGAACTATATTGCTCTCTGAATAAAGTTCCTTCAACCAATGCACTGGAGCGCTTGCTGTGAGGGGCTTGGGGATCTAACTGCCAGGGATTGCCACCCTAGGACTGACAATGTGTCTTCATTTAAATTGGGCAGAATGGACTAATTCAAGGATTGGAATGGGGGTCCATTGAGCATGCAGCAGGAAAGCAAGGGATTGGCGATTGATTAGGTATTGGAATCGAAAGCAGACAGAAGTATGGATATTTGATCATTAGGGTTGACAGATTCCCCAAATTTAGACCCTTGATTTCTAGTGATAGGGCTTTGAAAGACATATGTTTGGATATGATATCCCAAGAGGGTTTTAAGGGAAGGAATCTATAACTTGGCAGAAAAGCAAGATTTGAGTCCAGTTGCTCCTTAGAGTTCAACAAGACTCAAATCTTGTTCTTCTACTGCAGACCCACCTGAAACTATATCCGGGTAGCACTTCACCACTCCTTTGCAGCTTTGATATACAGAATAGATTAGAACAATGCAGTATATATCAGTATGAGATGCAAGGAACTGTGATTTTTATCAAATTTGGAGATCTATCTGTCTATTTAACGGCTTGCATGAGAACTCACCCTATTTCCATGACTTAAAAGTGGTTTGACTAACTACTCAGAACAGAAAGTATAATTTCATAAATAAATGGTTATGTAGGCCTCAGAAACCTAATTAAAGGATTCCATGTTTGGGCCATTAGCAAAGTCTATCGTGTGGCATAGGAAGGGTGATTATAGGGGGTTGTGAGCTTCTTCTGCTGACTGGTGTGTGTGCAGGAGTGAAAATAAAAACCCTTCTCTTTCTGTCGTCTTGCAAAATCCTTCCCTGTCTCTCTGAGTCCTGCCTGTGGCAGGCTGGCTATTAGAATAGCACTCAGTGGCTCTGTGACCAATTCTCATGCAAATTGAACAATGCCTTTCTAGCCATGGAGGCCTGACTTCACTTGAAATTTGATCCATTCTCTTTCTGCCTCTGATACGACCATTTCCTCTGCTGCTCCCAAAATGAAGCTTGTTTGCAAATTCCACAGACAGACTTTTATCAGTATCACGCAGTTCATGCCTTCTAGTGCATTCCTGGAGCAGACAATTAACTGCTTGGGCAAATAATGTACTATTATTCATTTCCAGTTGACAGATCATGTTAACAAAGGAGCTTGGTAAGGAAATACATAATGCAGACAGCTTATCCTCATCTGAGAGACCTTTTCCAGCATCACTCGCCTTGTTGAAGACATGCACTAACTTCCTAACATGGTCGTCGAATGATTGTGTCTCATTATGCTTTATATCTGCCAGTTTTCTTCTCAATTCACTCACATAAGCCCAACCAGATCTCTTATGCATAGAAGTTAATAAATCAAATTTCTCTTTGGCAGTTTTGGAACTTCGGATTACTGCCTTTTGCTGCTCATTAAGAGTGCCAATCAAAAGGTAGATTTCTTTCTGAGTCTTACATTTCCTTAGGGGATTTGTAGGAGTAGGGGATTCGTCAGAAATTACCTCCAAAATGCCGTGAAGTTTCAGGGAGAGTTCCAAAGCCTCCTTCCGTGCACCATAGTTCCCATTTTCAGGCATTCCTGTGGATACCAGGCTCCAGGCAGGAGATCCTTCCAATTCAACCTTTCATCTGAGGGAGTGGAATTTGAGTTTGGCTGGGAGCTGTTGGAAAAATTGCAGTTTCTCTGCTTAATTAGTAAAGCACTCAGCACAGCTTTAGTTTTGCTCTTTTCCACCTTTAAGTTAGTCAATGGGCAAATCTTATAACCTGGGCCCATAACCTGATAAATAAATTGGTATGTAGGGCCAAGAAACCTAATGAAAGGATTCCATGTTTGGGCCATTAGCAGAGTCTATCATGTGGCATAGGAAGCATGATTATAGGTGATTGTGAGCTCATTCTGCTGGCTAGTGTGTGCCCAGGAGTGAAAATAATAAAAGCATACACTTGGTTTAAATTTAGAAAGAAATAAGAGTTCTTTTATTGTAGGAACTCCATACTCTGATAGGAAAGGAGGAGAGACAGAGCCTAACTACCTATCTAGTCTAAGGATGGACATGGATGGCAGGACAAGGTCTGCATCCATGCTGCCAAGATGGAGGGAGGAGAAGGAGAGAGGTGTTGCCTGGAACAAAACCAGGAAGAGAAGGAGTGAGAGGGAGGAAGTCAGGAGGAGGAAATCCTGAGAATAGCAATCTGTATATTAAAGGACAGTCAGAGCAGTAAATAATAGTAAACAGTAAACAGAGTGCCCTGACCTCTCTATATTTTTAACTCTTTGGTTTGTCCCCCTCTGAAACCTGAGGAGAGAGACAGCATTGGATCCTCCTTTTCCAATATAATTGCCATGCCCATAAAGCAGGGAGGGGGAGGAAGAGTGACACCAGAGTCCATTTGTTCTTAAGTTCTTTTCTGTATGCTCCAGGGTGGGCGGGGTGCTGAATTTCTCTGCAGCTCTGTGGTTCTAATGCCTTGGTTTGTGGACCTAAGCTATGCTTAAACGTTGGAGGAGGTGATACCAAAGCTGCTGTGGGGTATCAGCTTCCTTGTGGTAGAATGCTCACTCCATGTTGTGATATTTAATGCAATGCCTTATCTTTTTATCAGCGTGGACACTGTACCATTAGGGCATCTCCAGCTACAAGGATCAGGTGACAGGTGACATGGAATCTACCTGAGATCCTGGACAGCCACTTTCAGTCTCAGTAGAAACTACTGACCTTGATGGACCAATGGTCTGATCCAATGTTAGGACAGCTTCATGTGTTCATGTATTGGGTGCAATCCAGTTTCTCAACAGGGAAAGAAATACGCCATTGGGAAGGTTCTACAATTCCCATGATACACTTTTGAAATCCCTCCCATGCTGCTTACTTTTCATCACACAAGAGTTGCAGCAGTTCAAAGAAGAACAGACAGAAGCCATTTAACACAACCCAGCTGAGAACCCCTTCACCTTCCTTTTGTCATCACAACAACCCTGTGAGCTGGGTTAGGAGGAGAGAGAAACTGGCCAAGGTCACCCAGTGATTTTTCATGGCAGGATGGAGATACAGGCCTGGGTTTCTCAGAGCCAAGCTACAAGTGATGCCTGACACAGGTTGGACACTTGTCAGCTTCCCTCAAGTTTTGATGGGAATTGTAGGCATCCTGGTCTTGCAGCTGTAATGGAGAGCCAAGCTGTAAAACCAGGACGCCTACATTTCCCATCAAAACTTGAGGGAAGCTGACAAGTGTCCAACCTGTGTAAGGCGTCACTTGTAGCTTGGCTCTAAGATCCTAGTCTGACACTCTACTCATCACACCACACAAGCAATAGTAGCATCCTTGATCGTGGGATGTGTATATGCAGGTGCTTTCTCCATGCCTTTGCATGCAGAGGAGAGGATGGGAGCAGCTTGATTGTTTCTGCTCTCCCTCCTTGCATGTTCAGTCAATGTTAGTAGATGGCTAGTATGAAGCAGTAGAAATAACAACAACATTCAATTTATATACACCCTTCAGGACAACTTAACACCCACTCAGAGCGGTTTACAAAGTGTGTTATTATTATCCTCACGACAATCACCCTGTGATGTGGGTGGGGCTGAGAGAGCTCTGAGAAGCTGTGACTGACCCAAGGTCACCCAGCTGGCTTCAAGTGGAGGAGAGGAGAACCTGCTCTCCAGATTAGACTCCTGTTGCTCTTAACCACTACGCCAAAAAGAGTCCCATGGCCAACTAGACACCCCTTGCCAAAAAAAAAAATCTTGCTCAGACCTAGGCCGTTTTCACACTACTTACCCGATCACACAAAACTCTCAGAACGACATGCCTTCCTAGCGCAATTTCCCATGATAACCGGAGTTTTAATGGGAAATCGCACCAGGAAGGCACATCATTCTGGGAGTTTTGCATGATCGGTAAGTAGTGTGAGAACGGCCCTAAAATGACCAAGTTATCCCATATTGTAACTTAAAAGAGTGGGTAAGTGGGGCAGCTTTTCCAGAAACAGCTGGTGCAAATGGGCGTGTGGGCTTTCAAAACCCCACAGTAGAACTCCGATGGATTGGCTGCTCAGCTTGCCCAGTTATTGCCTTTCTTGTTGAAAATGGGGTGGCACCCTGCAACAATTCCCATCCAAAGAACAGCTGACCTCGCTAGCATTTTCAGTCATGTAAAGGCTAAAACTAGCAATTATGGATTTCTTAGAGAAATTTCTGCCCTGACCTCAATGGCCCTATCTAGCACAATCTTGTCAGTTCTCAAAAGCTAAGAAGGGTCTGCCCTGGTTAGTTCTTGGATGGGAGACCACCAAGGGAAGTCCGGGGCTGCTACGCAGAGGCAAACAATGGCAAACCACTTCTGTCCATCTCTCGCTTTGAAAAGTTCATGAAGTTGCCTTCAGTTGGCTGTGACTTGCCAGCACTTTATAACATGCACAGAGATTTCTAAGTGTTGGTGAAACTCTGATATTACAGGCATCGTACTTGGTGAGAGCATGAGAGAAAAGTGTGGTGAAGTGCATTGTCCCTTGGGTTCCCATAGCAACTAACTTTCTGGTAATTTAACATCCTTACTCCCCAGTTCTCAGCTGTCCGGAAAAGAGAAACTAATGACCAGGTACTCATCCTTCTTACCTATGACTTTTTAGTGTCTCTGAGGGCCAAGCTACACATGACGAATGACACTTGAACAGCAAGTGTATTTCTCCCTGTTCACTTACCCTCCACTCAATCCACTTGCCGTTCAAGTGTCATTCGTCATGTGTAGCTTGGCCCTGAGATGCATATATTTGGTCAAATGTACCAGGTACTCACCAAATCGTTTCATTATACTTTCTTTGTTCTACCCCCTCCAAATGTACAAGTAAAATGGTTGCTAGATCAGCTGACTGTGTCTTTTATCACATGGAGAATTAAGTATAGAAGATGGTGGTAGTAGTAGAGAATGTGGTCAAGTCATAGCTGACTTATGGAGCCCCCTTGTTGGGCTTTCACGGCAAGAGACTAAAAGTCTCTCTACACGAGACATCTGGCATGTGAAAAACGCATGTCAGGAGGTGCAATGTTAGCTGGGAAGGGCAGTTTAAAAAGACAGAGCTGGCAGCAGGACAAAGGCTTTGCTATACACCGGAGCTGTGTGAAGGGGCTGTGAAATGCCAGAAGGGAAATTTCAGCCCATTAGAACCTCTCCTGGTCCAAGTCCAGCTCTGGAAAGCAACTCCAACCCATTTCCATTCCTTGTTGCCCTCTGGTTGGGATCCCACTCAGTTTTAGACTGGAGAGGTGAAACTGAAAGAGCCTTGGGGAGGTGAAGATGACATTAACAAACCCTCTGAGGAGCGATCCCCGACAGCTCTGTTTAAACTACCCTTCCAGGCTAACATTGTGTCTCCCTACACTTTGATGAACAGGCACCAAGGCATCTTGTATAGTGAGACTCTAACAAAAGTGGTTTGCCATTCCCTGCCTCTGCATAGTGACTCCGGTCTTTGTTGGAGGTCTCCCATCCAACTACAAACCAAGACTGATCCTGTTTAGCTTCCAAGACCTGACGAGATCAGCTTGCCTGGGCTATCCTGGTCAGGGCAAGTATAGAACATAGAGATGCCCCAATATGCCTTTTGTTTCTTTTTGGTTCCATGTGCTCTCAATGTGAGCACAGTGTAGGGTGACTGCTTAAGTTGGTGATACATGAAGAAGTTCACAGCTGCATTTGTGGCTCAAGAAACATGGGTCATGCAGTTCTTTAGAAGAAGGCATTTGTACCTACTGACTTGGCTGCTGTTGACTGGGGCTAGCTTCCAGCAACAAAAAGGTGTGGAAGATGATGGTGGTGGCAGGCTGTGATTGGTGGTGCACACAGATACTGCTGTGTACTATTCGTATCATGACTGTAGCTGCTTCCGCATACATTGGATAACGCACTTTGAATGCACTTTAGCAATTGTTTGCAAGCGGATTTTTCTGTTTCACACCGGAAAATTCAGTTGCAAACTATTCCTCTAGTGCACTGAAAGTGCATTATCCAGTGTGTGTGGAAGCAGCTTGTGAGTCTTTTCAGCTTTGCCAATTTTCAATCCTGATTTGTTCGTTTCTTTTACGGCAGCTTGATATGATTTGTCCCTGCCATTTTAATGCCATATATATATCATTTATGCGTGATTTACACACAGCTGACACAAAAATAGTGTTAAAATTATATTAATTGGAACAGGAAGAAAGCAATATGGGAAAAGAGAAAGTGGCATGAATATTAGATTTGTGGAATCATTTCACACACAGGAGAAACAAAACTGAAATGTGGATTTTCAAATTGAAACAAGAAGCCCAAGCAATGTGATTGCATCCCTAATGGACCTTTCTTCTAAAAAGTTTATATTTGGAGAAATTCTCAACACCTCAATAAGAAGTTCATCCGAACCTGAGAACACTACCGCAGCATGGGGAAGACACAATAATTTTGGGGGGTAAAGAAGAGCAATTAGACAAGAGAAACCAACAAACTTTAACTTCTTTTAGTTTTTATCTATCTATATTTAGTATTATCTATCTTTAACCCACATTCTGCCAAAAACTCCGAGATACCAGTGAAAAAATACTGTAACAATCACAAAATGCAGCAAGTTGGGTCCGGTGGTCAAAGGAGCAAGAGAATTTCCGCCAGTGATGGGAAATAGGTGATTTTTGCCACTTCCTTTCCCACTGCAAATCCCAATACATTCCCAGCACTCTTCCTGGACAGGGGGATGCTCCCTGATCCTTTTTGTCAGATTTTTTGGGGGCGGGGGTTCATTAGGGCATCAGTGTATTAAGAGAAAGCACCATTCCACCAGAACTCCCATCTGAACCCAACAAACAGGCCGATTCCAGACGGCCCTCTGCAATCCAAAATGTCACACGTTGTCGCGCGTCGTCGCACGGAAAACGCGAAATATCGTGTTTTCTCGCGCGAGTTTTGCGCGACCTCGCGCAAAACTCGCACGAGAAAATGCGATATTTCGCGTTTTCCGCACAACGACGCGCGACAACACGCGACGTTTCGGATTGCAGAGGGCCGTCTGGAATCGGCCACAATCTGTATTATCATAATGCAGCAGAAACAAAACATATTATGGACAGTTAGGCACTGGCCTAGGCTGAAAATGCATGGAATCAGGAAGCCTAAATTAAGAACTGCAGTCCTGTGTGCCTTCACTGCTTGGAGGCCAAGTGACAAAACCACACTGAAGCCCAACAGCTGTATTTGTACTAAGGTTGCCAGCCCAGCTTGCCAAATAGCATTGCCTTTGCCATGCTTTGTCAGATACCACATATGTCAGATAAACAGTGAGCTTTTACTCACAAAAAGTTAAGTGTTAGAAATGTTTTTGTTGGTTTTTAAGGTGCTACGGAGTTCAGAGTTTGTTCTACAGAGGAAGAGTAACATGGCTACTCACTGTGAAACTGGTTTTGTTCTTGTGGATATTGAAGATGTGAGATACTAGAGATGGGCACAAACCGAAATATGAACCAAAATTTGTCACGAACGAAGCCGGTTCATAGTTTGCAAACTCGCAGTTCTGACGAACTGCCACAAACTTTAGGCCAGTTCCTTTGGTTCATTTTTTTGGTTCATCACTACAGACAGCCTGGCACTGATCAATCAGTTTCCCAGGCAATGGGGGATGGGCTTTCTGCAGACCTTCTGCTGCCCTGGAAATGACATTTTCACAAACCAAATGAACTGGTTCGCGAACTGGGCAAGTTTGTAAAAGTTCATGATTCGTGGTTTGTGAAACATGGCGAACCACGAACCATGTGGTTCAGCATTTTCCCAGTTTGTGTCCATCTCTACAAAATACTATAAACATCCACATGTGTTTTAGATTTTCCCATGTTAATGGCTAGCAATTCCCCAGTGCAAAAATACTACAGAAACATGACTAACAAAAGGCAGATCAGCAACTTCTACAGTAGATTATTGGTGTAGCCCCTCTTTTTAAAAAAGCAATGGGTAAGCCATCCAAATATTATTATATTTATGCAGTTTGGATATTGGAAGTTTCTTCAGCAGTTCCATTTGCACTCATCAGTTCTCTGCCATCTGTAGAATTTCCTTCATCCTGGAAAACTCTCTGAAGCTCAACCACCAGGGGTTCTCTGGAGAGACACTTCCATCGTTTCCCTACCAAGTAATAAAATACTGGCTTCATACTGCTATTAACAGAAATGAAGAGATCTGTAAATGCAGAAACTAAACAACAGTTCATCAAGGGGAACAGGGAGTTCACGAGAATACATGGTATACCAAAGATGAGGAAGAAAAGGAGCATTAAAATAATTACTATATTTAGACTCCCAAGTGGATGTTGCTGATATCTGCAACAAAGCTTGGTAAGCAGAACCAAAGTGCAGATAGCCATAAGTGAAGGCAAAATCCAGAAGTTCACGATGAACATGATCCCGACAACTCTTTCAATCGGCACACGATAAACCAGGTAAAACGAAATCTGCATTCCACAGAACATTCCCGAAAGGGTCCAGATCACGAACGACAGCTTGGCCGAGAGATGTTTTGGCCTGTAGTGCTGGTACCAGCGTGGGGAAAAAAGCGCCAGACACCTCTCCATGCTGAGGGCGGTCAGGAAACACAAACTGGCAGTATATGTAGCAAGGAAGAGGTCATACAGGAAAATAAACGAAGGTATGTAGAAGGAACAAGCGTCAGCAACAATAAGGAACACAGACAAAAATACGACAATCCCCAGATCAGCCACAGCCAAATTCAGAGCGTACGTCGCAGAAGTGCTCTTCTTAAGGTGGAAGCCGAGCAGCCAGATAATATGTCCATTCCCCACACACCCAGTTATGCAGATAAGGATGGTGATACCAATGATGATATAAAAAAGTGCTTCTTCTTCCATTATGCTGTTTTCCAGATGGCCCTTCTGTACTGATGTCTGTTTGGAGAGAGGAGACGGAGAGATTAGTCATTCTGGAAGAAAGAGGATCTGAGAATGGCTGACAGTTTCCACCTCCCACTCCTATTTTGAGAGCTAAAATAGCCCAGCGTAACATATACAACATTCATCAACTTAATCCCTATTAAAGGGAAAGCGGTGTGTAGTTTAAGGAGGTGAAATAGCTCACTTGGTGGGGGCGGGTATGGGGACTCAAAAGGACATAAATCAACTCTGGTTTATTCTTGTCCACCTGAGATGATGTTGATTAAAAAAAAAATAGCATGAACGGAGCACTTCCGTGTCCAAACACTTTCAATAAATGATCACTGAGATCTTTACAACAGATTAGACTGGTAGGTCTGAATTACAATCTACCTACAGCAGAGGGTGAGTTGAGTTGAGACTGGCTTAGTAGGGTTGCCAGCTCCAGGTTGCAAAATTCCCGGAGATTTGGGGGTGGAGACTGGAGAGTGTAGGGTTTGAGGAGGAGAGGGACCTCAGCATCATTCATAGCAGCCATTTTCTCCAGGGGAACTGATCTCTATGGCCTGGAGATCAGTTGTAGTTCCAGGAGATCTCCAGCCACCACCTGGAGGTTGGCAACCCTAGCTTAATGACCACCCTCGCCTCTACCCCAAATTCACAGCTGAGTGAATTGACAGATTCTCTGGTCTCAGCTCATGTTCCCAGCCACTGTAGGCCCCGAGTTTGCTCTGAGCTCTTCTTGAGGGTCTATCTAATCACGCCAGAAATAAGATTATCAATGGGCCACAGGAATGCTCTACAATCTCACTGGATCTCATTGGATACACAGAGCTGAGTTTAGGTATCAAATTTATGGGGAGAATTTATGAGAGCCAGTTTGGTGTAGTAGTTAAGAGTGGCAGGACTCTAATCTGGAGAACTGGGTTTGATTCCCCACTCCTCCACTTGAAGCCAGCGGGGTGACCTTGGGTCAGTCACAGCTCTCACAGAGCTCTCTCAGCCCCAGTTCCAGGATATCTCCAGCCACCACCTGGAGGTTGGCAACCCTAGCTTAATGAGTACCCTCACCTCTACCCCAAGTTCACAGAGTGACTGTCATGAGAATAATCATGAATTAAATGTTATTGTCATCATTATTATAATTTTATATTGCTTTCTTTAACTGTCATTATAAGATGGTTACATTCTTCAAAGCTCAGTTTTGAAACTAAACATGCCCCCCCACCCCTGTCGGAAACTTGTTATTGATATATGCCGAACAGGAAATTCCATATAATGTCTGCTACTCTCAGTTGCAAACCAAGGCCTCATCTGTCTCTCTTTTTTGTCCTTGATAGGAACAGACAAACAATGGTCCAGTCACTCGTAGGGGCTGGCTTTCAGTTACCTTTATGTCCTTACAATCTGTCTTCACTTTTAGAGAAGAAATACATAAATAAATAGTCACTTGAAATTCATCAGTGTGGTTCTCTGGTTAATTAGAACTGTTGTTAGCTATTTGGACAAAGCCTGAGTCATTTGATTGTATTTGATCATGGAAATGCTTGGAGGTATCCAGCTGGCCTGGTCAGTAGGGAAGACAGCCTGCTCGTTCTCCAAGTTGGAATAGACACATGACTGGGTAACATAAAGGCAACTATTGGGAAAGAAATTTTCCAATAGAGTAAAAGCAATATGCTTGGACCAATCAGCTGAGATTGGTCAAAAAATCTGCCTTCAGTAAAATCTAAGGTGGCCAACTGCCCCCCTCATGTCCCATCCCTTTAAGAGAGGCTTAATATATGGAAATGGGCAGCAGAAGCTTTTTAAGGCATGGAGGTAAATATACAGCATCTGGTAAATAATATTCCCTTAAAGGGACAGGGCATTTCTCTTCAGGCCGGTTGACAACACGAGCAAAATCGTTGTTTGGGGGTACCTAATATAGTTTGTATTCTGCATTTATTTGTGAGAGATATCCATTTAATTTATTTTATAAAATAGAACAGGAGGAGTATTTATTGGTTCACTGGGAGCTTCGACCCTTGAAAGCTCATATGCAGGAAATCTCTAAAGTGCTACTGGACCCAAATCTTGCTCTTCTGTCAAGGACTAAGATGCCAGTAGAAGACCAGAATTCTCTTAACAAGAAGTTTTGTTAAGCCGTCATGGCTAGCGGTCATTTTTGGACCTCTCCATCATAAATCGGTCTAATTCCATTTTAAAGCCAATTAATATAATCACCATCTCTGCAGCCTCTGGCAGTGAATTCCCCAGTGGTGTATCTTTTTTCCTGTTCTGAACAATCAGATTTGTCAGTTGTCTCCAAACTGTAGTATTGCGCCTAGACGTTATTAGGAGGGGGTACTATTGACCTAAGGTTGCCAACAGCCTGGAGGAAAAAATGCTTGCCTGTTAATAAAGGTTTAACAGGGTGTCATTTACCAGGTAATATTATTTATCTCCATGCCATGTGAAGGTTTAATTGCTCATTTTCATACATTAAGCATCTATTTAAAGAGACATGTTTTTTGTCCACATTGTTGCCAACTCAACGGACAACTCTGTCTCCTTCTGGAAATCAAGCAAAACTAAGCCGAGTTCCGGTCAAATGAAGATACTCTACTGTCAAGGCATATTTTGGTCCAAGTAGTTCAGTGCTGTCTACTCTAAGCAGCTCTCCGGGATCGTAGAGAGAGAAAGCTTCTTCCTAACCCATTCTAACCCATTATCTGTGGTGGCCCCTGCCCTATGGAACAGCCTGCCTGAGGAGGTCAGGAGAGCCCCCACCCTCCTGGCTTTCTGCAAATGATGCAAAACTGAATTATTCAAAAGGGCTTTTTACTCAGATAGGAGGGCTGTATTGGAGGGTGGTGGTAGAGAGTACCCTCAAGTCATAATTGATTTATAAGAACATAAGAGAAGCCATGTTGGATCAGGCCAGTGGCCCATCCAGTCCAACACTGTGTGTCACACAGTGGCCCAAAAGGCCAGGTGTCCTCAGGAGGCCTGCCAGTGGGGAAGGGAAACTAAAAGCCCTCCCATTGATTGCCCCCCCCCAAACACCAAGGATACAGAGCATCACTGCCCTAAACAGGGAGTTCCATCTATACCTTGTGGCCAATTTATGGCTACCCCTGGTGAGGTTTTCATAGAAAGAGACTAACAAAGGTGGCTGGCCATTACTTCCCTCTGGATAACAACCCTGGTCTTCGTTTGAGGAGTTGTCCCATCCAGTTACTAACCAAGGGCAACTCTGCTTAGCTTCTGAGATCTGACGAGATCAGGCTCACCTGGGCTATCCAGGAGTCTCTCGATATAAGACATCTGACACATGAAGAACACGTGTTGGGAGATGCAATGTTAGCCAGAAAGTGTAGTTTAAAAAGACAGAGCTGGCAGCAGAGCAAAGGCTTTGTTATAGTCTGGAACTGTGTGAAAGGGCTGTGAAATGCCAGAAGGGAGGCTTCAGCTCTGGAAGGCAGCTCCAGCCCATTTCCATTCCTTGCTGCTTGCCATCCTACACAGTTTTAGACTGGAGAGGTGAAATTGACAGAGCCTTTGAGGAGGAGAAGATGAAATTAACAAAGCCTCTGAGGAGTGATCTCCGCAGGCTCTGTCTTTTAAAACTATGCTTCCCAGCTAACATAGCCACTCCCCACACTTCATGAACATATGCTGAGGCGTCTTGTGTAGAATGACTCCAGGTCAAGGTGTGTTGTAGGGAGGTGGTCTCAAAGAGATGTTTCACTAATGAGTTAGGGACCATAGACTTCATCACTATGTTGCCATATGTCCTATCTGTTGCTTTAAGTATTTGCTCCAATGTACTACCTGTTGCTTTAAGTATGACCCTACTGGGTAGTTCTGTGTTGTATAATGTCAATCCCAGAAATGCTTGTGATCTGTTCAGCATTTCTTCACTTCTATATTGGATTTTTTGCGAATGTTATGTCTTTGTAAACTTGCATTTATTTACTGTATGGCATTATTTATTGAAACGGCCTTGATATTCTGTGCTAAACTCACTGTATGTAATCTACCTTGAGTCTCAGTGAGAAAGGAGGACATAAATGATAAATGATCAAATAACAATAATGAGATCTTTTAACTGGAAATGCCTTCTGCATCCAAAATGTATTTTTCACCTCTGAGGGATGGCCCTTCCCTAACTCAGCGCATGCTATATCAGAAGTCATGCATAGGCTATCAGTGTAGACAGGTGTGGTAATTCCAAGGGGTGGGTTCCTAGGAAGAACAAAACATGGTTTCAAGCTGAAGAGTCTAGAATCTAAGAATCTCTCTTATGGAGGAAGAAACCAGAAGGGGAAGAATTTCCTGGAAAGTGGCTCATTTCCTTTCCTTTTATGGCAGAGGCATGCTAGTGAAATGTGTTTTAGTTTCACTAAGTTAAGAATGCTGCAGAGCTATATATACTACTTGATAAAATAAATAATTGGCAAATACTTTAGGATTATGCTTTTAACTTAGTAGTCCTCCCCCCTGCCATGTTCCTTGCTCTCCTCCCACCCCAAACTTTGCTAGGGAAACCAGACTGGGAAAAAAAAAATAGGAGCCAGGAATGAAATCAGCTGACATACACTTTAAAAACTGCTTGGCAGTGGGGAAGTCTGGAACAGTACTCTCTTTCTCAAGAGAAAAAAAAAGATGGGAAAGGGAAATCTCTATTCAGACTTTTTCAAAGAGGTCGGCTACGAATGCGTCTCCGAAAGAACACTTCATGCATCTGATGCGGCGAGGTCTCTGACTAGCACAAACGTATGTTGGAATAGGTTTGGGTGGTGCTTAAGGTTCTGCCGGGCTCCTGCTTTATTTTTTTCTCGGCAACAGAATGCGCTAGTGTGTGTTTAGGAGTAAAATTCTAAGTGCACTCACTAGGGGTAGGGTTGCCAGCCTCCAGGTGGTGGCTGGAGATCTCCTGGAATTACAACTGATCTCCAGGCGACAGAGATCAGTTCACCTGGAGGAAATGGATGCTTTGGACTGGGTGACTCTATGGAATTATAACATGCCGAGGTTCTTTGCTTTCCCAAACCCTGCCTTCTCAAGGATTCACCTCCCCCCCCGCCCCCAAATCTCCAGGAATTTCCTAACTTGGAGCTGGCAACTCTAGTTCCACTGAAACCAGTGGGATTTACTTTTGATAATATATGCTTAGGATTGCCCCCTAGGCTTCCTATTTGAGTCTCTCTGAAGCTGGATTTTCCATTTTCCAGGATAAAATACCACCACCCCTTTCTTAGCCCTAAGAACCTTTTAACTTCCCTCTCCTTGCAGCCTCTTGTGTACCCAACACCATCTATCTAGCACATCTTTATCCTCCCTTTCTTTTTTTAGCCTAACAATAACCCCGTGGGGTAGATCAGACACACAGTGAGAGTCTCTCTACACAATACATCTTACATGGGGACACTCAAGTAAGATCTTACACTTGTTGTCCCATTGTGGATACACGTGCACTGCTAGGGGAGACAGAATACAGTAGAATATAAGACCATACAGAAAGTAAGTCACTTGAGTGTCCCCATGTAAGAGTGTCTCTACATGAGACATATTACATGGGGATGCTCAAGTGTAGGGAGATGCAATGTTAGCTGGGAAGCATAATTTAAAAAGACAGAGCTGAAGGCTCTGTTAATTTCACCTCTCTACAGGAGGATAGTTTAAAAAGAGAGATCTTCAGAGGGTTTGTTAATTTCATCTTCGCCTCCCCAAAGGGGAGGTAAAATTAACAGAGCCTTTGGGGAGGCAAAGATGAAATTAACAATTCTTCTAAGGAATTATCTGTGCTAGCTCTAGAGAGGTGAAATTGACAAAGCCTTCTGCTCTGTCTTTTAAAACTACACTTCCCAGCTAATATTGCATCTCCCTACACTGGAGTGTCCCCATGTAAGATGTCTCATTTAGAAAGACTGGCCTAACATCATTCAGCAAGCTTCACAGAAGGCTGGAGAACCTGCTACACATTACGCAGCCACTTTAATATTTTTATGGCCTCGAGAAGGCTGCCTTACTATAAATTGCTTCTCTAACCTGATCCAATTAAGTCTGCAATACATCCATCATTTCCTTTTCAGAGTCATAAGGACATCAGAAATGCCCTGCTGAATCAGACTGGTGGTCCATCTAAATCCAGCATCCTGTCTCGCAGCACCAACAGGGCATAGAGGCTGAGGCCCTCCCCTGGCACTGGTATTCAGAGGGGACACTGAGAGATCTCTGTCTTTTGGTGCTACACCTCTGAAGATGCCAGCCACAGCTGCTGGCGAAACGTCAGGAACTACAATGCCAAGACCACGGCAATACAGCCCAGAAAACCCACAACAACCATCGTTCTCTGGCCGTGAAAGCCTTCGACAATACATCAAATCTCTAATGTCTAATCGGAAGCCCTGTTGGGCAAAGTTGTACCTGGCCTCTCCCACTTTCTAAAAGCACTTGGCAGGGGTGAGGAAAGGTGTTGGCAGTAGAGATGGGCACGAACAGAAAACAAACAAACACCAAACATGATGTTCGTTGTTCATTGCCATCCACGAACAGGGACTCGCAAACAACCAAGAACATGGCCCTGTTCAAGAACATGTTCATGGTTGGCTGTTCGTGGGGGGCAGCAGGCTCTCCTCCAGCCATCATCCAAGTCAAGATCCCTACTGCACCACTCCCAGAAACCTGACCTGAGCAGGCAGCAGGAAATGTACCAATAATAAATAATAGCTTGGCCCAGAGCCTGGCAGCAGCCCGGGAACTTGAAGGAGTAGATCCCTATCCCACCACACACAAAGAAAATTCAAGCTCCAATGCACTCTCTCTATCAAAATGCCAGCAGCAGCTGTCTCTCTCCCTCTCCACTGTCTGCAAAGTCAGAGCTGGGAGCCCCCTCCCCCCTGATCTTTGCTCCCTTGTAACAAATTTAGAGCTCCACACTTGAAAGGAAGACCTGCCTTTCAAGCTAAATTGGGCTTAGATTGGGGTTTCCAGGGCAACAACTGGAGTTCAGATAGAGTTTAAACAATCCCTGCCTAAGTTGCCAAGGGAATTGATTGCAGGTGCCAGACTGTCTGGCTTGACGAACAGCAATGAACGAGCTTGCAATGACCACCTGTTCATTTAGAATGGGGCCTGACGAACAGCTTGTTCGTGAACAGCAGATTGGGCTGTTCATGGCTTTTTTTGTTCGTATTGCTCTTTGTGCCCATCTCTAGTTGGCAAGCAGCATGGTACCCATAGGAATCACACACATTCTGGGGGGTTGTGTTACAGCCATCACTCAAAACTGGATTATGTGGTGGAAGAAATCTAGCTGCAAGTGAATGCCATGGTAGAGAAGTACAAGATTAGCACAATAATCAACAGTGTGCACGCAGCGTACTATATAATCCCTCTCTGTATACAATCCACCACACTGCAGATGTGACCTGTACAGGGATTTGTTTGGTGTACACAAAGAGAAAAGTTATTTTCTACCCTTTGCCTTCCCCCACTGCTGGCCATGTAAGAAGTAGCAGGGGGCAGAAATTGGGGGTGGGGGATCCCTCACCCCCACTCAGGAACTGGGAACCCTAATTCCAAAGGTTGGCGACTCCTGGTGTAGTTTATATTCAGAAAGTCCTGGGTTCTAATTCCCACTTTGTCAGGAAACTCGCTGGGTGACCCTAGTTGAATCATTTCCCCTTTGCTCAGTCTACTTCACAAGGTTATTGTGAGTGTCAAATGCTGATTCAAGGAAGGATAATAATCAGATACAAATACTGACAGGGTTATCCGGAGCAAATTAAAGCCATGTTAGGCCTAGCTTAGAGTTGCCAGGCCAGATTTGGCAGGTAAAACCACAAAGCTTCTAGCAATTCCTAGACCACGGTCACTTCTGGGTTTTCCAAGGAAGTGACCATCTCGTTCAAGACAGTGGCAAGTTTTTAAAAACCAGCCCCACTGCCCCTTGGAGCAGTGGTGGGCAATGGGGGCAGGGGATCTCCTGCCCCACCCAAGGACTTGGCAGACTCAGTAGGGCATCTTAAAACATGGCCAAGATCGTCTCACCTTATATTCCCTGCCATGTAGCCCCTCCTCCCAAACAAAAGAAAGAACAAAATAAAAAGCAGCTACAGGTATTCGCTCCACTCAGCCACTGAGTGCTTGGGATTGAGAAGGTCTTCCTTGCTTAATCTACCTAACTGGGCTTTTGTGAGGAAGCAGTGGAGGAGAACAAAGCTTTGTATCTTGCCCTGAATTCCTTGGAAGAAGAGGGGCCTATCTGAGGAGATTAAGAAAGCTCCCACTCCCCTGGCCTTCTGTAAATGATGCAAAAATGAATTGTTCAAGAGGGCTTTTTGCTCAGATGGGAGTGCTGTACTGCAAGAAAGGACCACAGACTTCACTACTATTACTGTAAACAGTGAGGGACCGTAGACTTCACTACTAGAAGTATGATCTTACTGGGTAATTCCTATAGTGTTTAGCATATCAGTCATAGAATTTGCTTCTGCTCTGTTTCAACACCATTAAATCTTTAGACCTTTCTTTTCATTCCTTTCTTTCTCCTTAAATCACACAAATTGTATGCATATACTCATTACATGTATATCGAAATGTCATGATATTGAGTGTACTGACTCACACCTTGTAATCTGCCTTGAGTACATATACATATACATATACATATACATATACATATACATATACATATACATATACATATACATATAGAAAGAAAGAAAGAAAGAAAGAAAGAAAGAAAGAAAGAAAGAAAGAAAGAAAGAAAGAAAGAAAGAAAGAAAGAAAGAAAGAAAGAAAGAAAGAAAGCGAACCCGATCTCTCTGCTTTTCTTAGGAAAGGGGAAATAGAGGGTGGCAGGAGAAACAAAGTTCTTTCTTTCTTTCTTTCTTTCTTTCTTTCTTTCTTTCTTTCTTTCTTTCTTTCTTTCTTTCTTTCTTTCTTTCTTTCTTTCTTTCTTTCTTTCTTTCTTTCTTTCTTTCTAAAAAGCAAAAATAATACTTACATCAGTTTTCTAGCTTGCAGTCCCTTCCCTGGCTTTTCACTGACGGAGCTGAAATCTGCAAGGAAACACGGGCAGTCTGGTCCCCTAGTTCCAAGCACTTCCCCAGCTTTTGGCTAGGTTTCTCCTCCGGTTCTTCCCATGCTCTGCTCTTCACAGCTTGGAGTGCTGGCTGGCTCACCGTCTTCTCTCCCCCCAAGCCCTTTCCCTTGCAGCTAGCTTCTGTCAGGCCTCCGCAGCTGTTTTTCCTCCCTCGCCTTGAAGCAAGTCCCACCCCGCCTTCTCAGAATTCCGGATGTTTTTTATGGCTGTTGTGTGTGTGTGTGTGTGTGTGTGTGTGTGTGTGTGAGAGAGAGAGAGAGAGAGAGAGAGAGAGACCGCCTTCCTTCTGAACTGTCTTGGGGAGTGTTTTTCGATTGAGCCAAGTCCCAGCCAGAGCTCGTGTTTTGAAAGAGAAAGTGAGAGCCGCTCCCTAGTGCTCAGGCGGGAGATGATTGGAGTCTTTGATGTGCATCCTTTGGCAGCCAGTCTCTAATCTGAGACTTTGATGTCCGTCATTTGGCTCCCAGCCCCTGATCTGGGATGTGGATTGTTTGGCAGCCAGTTTCCAGTGTTAGAACACTCTAAGTGTCTACTTGTGACATCTCTTCTCTCTCTGACAGAGCTCAAGGAGCAGGGGGGAATAGTTGGGTGTATTTCTAACACACAGTAGCCAGTTCTTCACACTAAGGTTGCTATGTGATGTGGGGTATTTCTTTTCAAAAATCTACCCTTTGAGATATAGCCATCGATTCCTCTTATACAGCACAGAGTGGCTGGAAAACAGGGAAGGTGAGAGAGTTCCAGGAAATTTTAAACTTTGCGTCAAAGCACAGCAGTGTTTTGTCCTTCGCTATGATGCATATTTGGATCTTGCTTATAAAAGCTTTGCAATCCCCTCCTCTCATTGGCTTGGAAGTGCATCGAAGTTCACCCATTCACAGCCTACCCAACAAAGGTTACAGTCAGCGCATGTGGAGCCCCTCAGGGGGGCAAATATGCCCCCCCCTGGCTGTTTCGGCTCAGGAGAACAGAACAGAAGGGAAGGTGCAGTCTCTATCCTCCCCCATCGCCCCTTTGAGCAGAATTGGGCTCCAATTCTGCTCAGGAAATGTTAGTTCCCTGACATCACATTGTCCACAAAAAGAACATAAACTATGGAAACTCCATTATGTTAACAGTTAACATTCAACTACATACATACTACAATAATTCAGAGTGGTGGTGGAGAGTACCAGCAAGTCATATCTGACTTATGGCGACGCCTAGTGGGGTTTTCATGGTAAGAGACTAACAGGTGGTTTGCCATTGCCTGCCTCTGCTTCTTTGGAGGTCTCCCATCCAATTACTAACCAAGGCTGATCCTGCTTAGTTTCTGAGATGTGCTGAGATTGGCTTGCCTGAACTATCCAGGTTAGGGTAATTCAGAGAGTATCCAGGAGATATTTGATTGCATCTCAGCTCTGACACAAATCTGAATGACTTTTAAAATACTTTGTAAGGACTCTCTAGCTGACTGGAGATATTATGGGGTAAAATACTTCTATTCGTACAAAGGCTATAAAATATGACAGAAAATTCTGTTGCTCTGTTGGAAATCTCAGAACTTGACAAAAACAATTTTATAGTTACTTACAAGAAAGAGGGGTTCCAAAAGCAACTAGTAACTACAACCAGGGAATCACCCTAAGAGCCCACATACACTACTAGGTGTGTCTAATTACACTTAGTAATTAAAGTGCCAGTGTTACACAATAATTACAGAACAATTACAGGACTCATTGATTATAAAGTGCTCAGTCCCATGTTACAGTATTCAATATATATGAGTGTCCTGTATAAGTCCAAGGTTCACTGTGTTGCAATGAAGCTCATACACAAGCAGCAGACAGCTCTTAGCTCAAAAATTCCGGGTAGTAATGAGAGCTCCCAGAAGCCGAGAATCCCCCGTTGGTTGGCTGAATTCAAACATAAACAGTAGATAGCTCTCAGCTTGCAAATCTGGGGAGCAATGTAGGCTCCAAGAAGCTGAAAATCCCCCGTTAATTGGCCCGTTAGTTGGCTGAAATTCAAATGTAAGCAGCAGCTAGTTCTCAGCTTGCAATGCCGGGGAGCAATGAAGGCTCCAAGAAGCCGAAAACCTCCTGTTGGTTGGCAACAAGCCTGCTAGCAATTAAATGTGCTCATTTCGATATCTCTTCATCTTGGCCAATTTTTTGAATCACGGACCCCTGGTCCTCCTAATCAAGTGCTATTTTCGCCAGTTAGTTGTATTCTGTATCTCCACAGTGCAATTTTATGACATTTTAGCATCTGTTGCCTTTTGGTGCAGTGGTTAGTGGTTAAGAGCACGGGACTCTAATCTGGAGAGCTGGTTTTGATTCCCCATTCCTCCACTTGAAGCCAGCTGGGTGACCTTGGGTCAGTCACAGCTCTCTCAGAGCTCTCTCAGTCTCACCCACCTCACAGGGTGTTTTGTTGTGGGGATAATAATGACATACTTTGTAAACCGCTCTGAGTGGGCATTAAGTCATCACGAAGGGCAGTATATAAATCAAATGTTATTTTTATTATTGTTATTGTTATTATTCAAATTATCCAAAACACAATCAACAATAAACAGAGGTCACATGTTATTATTGATTGGCCTTGCTAAGCTGATACAGGTTTCTGCCAGAGACCTAATATCAACGAGATATCGGAGTAATATGTACGCTGTTCCAAGTAGCACCGTCTTTTGCAGTTCTGTAGGTGTTATGTCAGAAAGCTGCAGTTTTTCCATATGAATTGCACATTTTTTCAAGATTATTATTTGTCAGGTTCTGCCAAAGGCACCGACCTGAGAAACGCTGGCATGCCTGACTTCAGCCTTGAAGGACTTTCAGGGAATATGCAGGGTCCTGCTCTGTGGAAGGAGGGGGGGTACACCTCACCCTCACACCCTCTCAGTCCACTCGCAGATTCCTTCAACCTGAAATTGTCCCGGCTGCCTTCCATGACAGCTGTCCCTATCCAGCTTTTGGTCTTAATCCTGCTCCTCTGCTTCATCTTCTTTCCTCAACCTCCTCTCCATTGCTCTCTCATTCTCACTCCACTCCACCATACTCCTACACAACAACCCACCCCACCCTGTTGGTTGACTTCCCTTATATCCTTTCCCTCATTCCTGGTTCCACCTGCCAGCCACACCCCTCATTTGCCCTCTGGCCTTGGCCTTGGCTGCCTCAAGCAGCTGCACCTGGGGTAGCTAATCTGGCTGCTTTGGGCAGCTACAGCTGTGCTCTCTTGGCTGGCTGCCAAGCCTCCCCTGCTCAGAGCTTCTAGTAGCCTCAGCTGGTCCCTATTATTTCCTTCCTCCCTGTTTGCTGGTTGGAGTGTGGCCCTGTGCTGCTTTTGCTGCCTTTCTTCCCCTGCCGGTAAGGTTGCTTTCTGGCTGGCTGATGGCTGGCTGTTCCTATCTCTTGTGCCTTCTCCCTCTGCCCTAGTCCCCTCCTGGCTGTCCTTACTTCCCCTGTCGGGGCTCTTAGCCTCTCACTGGATGGTGGGGCTAGCTGGCTTCCACCTGCCCTGTCTGACCCTCTGAGGATTGGGTGCCTCTATCCCTCTCTCTGTTGCTGGCAGGTTCTGGACCTGAGTGTCCATTGGGGTGGCTGGGTCACTGTCTCCTGGCCTCCTCCTGCCCTCTGCTCCCAGCAAGTCCTGGGGCGGAGCCCCAGACCTCAGACATCATCATCATCATCATCATCATCATTTCTGGGCAAGCACCCAAGCATAGAGTTCAAACTTTGTTTCTTTAAGCCCAGCACAAAGTTTAAACACCAGGCTAACAAAACACTCTATACCCGACAATAGCCCTGCAGAGAAGATTAGCACATCAAGCACCAATCCATATGCAAAAGAACCTCCTCAGGATACAGTGAAGCCTCCCGCCATTAGCATTCCATACCCTGGGAACTCTTACAGGATGACTCAGCTCAACCCCACCCCTCCTGAGTAGATATAAATGACCTGCCAACATCTTTTCCACACTGTGACACTGAGAGATCTCTGTCTTTTGGTGCTACACCTCTGAAGATGCCAGCCACAGCTGCTGGCGAAATGTCAGGAACTACAATGCCAAGACCACGGCAATACAGCCCGGAAAACCCACAACAACCATCGTTCTCTGGCCGTGAAAGCCTTTGACAATACATAGAAAGCATAATGCTTTTCCTATAGGCCCAGAGAACAAGTGAAATGTTAATTGTAATGGCAAATCAAGGAAGTTTGGTCTGAACTATCTATGAATATCCTATACATAGGTCTTATGCATCTCAAGACCTTAGTATAGGCTATTCATGGACAGACGTACAGACAGAGACAGGCAGCCCAGCTGTCCTGAATGATCATAGAATCATAGGGTTGGAAGGGACCGCTAGGGTCATCTAGTCGAGCCCCCTGCACAATGCAGGAAATTCACAACTAACTCCTCATCCACATGATGGCTGTAGGACTTGAATAACAGTATGGACTTAACTGTATTGTGTGGTTGAGTTTCCTCTCCATCTTGTTTACATCAGTTAACAACAACAACAACAACATTTGATTTATATACCACCCTTCAGGACAACTTAATGCCCACTCAGAGCGGTTTACAAAGTATGTTACTATTATCCCCACAACAAAACATCCTGTGAGGTGGGAGGGGCTGAGAGAACTCCGGAGAGCTGTGACTAGCCCAAGGTCACCCAGCTGGCTTCAAGTGGAAGAGTTGGGAATCAAACCTGGCTCTCCAGATTAGAGTCCTGTGCTCTTAACCACTACATAAAACTGGCTAAATCCCTTCTCTAAAGGAGTACAATAACGTTTAATGTCTCTGGCCAAAGGCCATTTACAATTGATAACAAAGTTATAGATCACCATTACAAATGTCAGTGTTTAAAATGAACAACCCGAAAGATAGTAATCAGATAAAATCATTACTAAAAACAGTTCTGGTCTGAATTTTTTTAGCTATCACAGCAAAGAGTGATACTCTGTAGGAAACAAACAGTTCAGTGTCTGAGAGGAGTAAAACCAGCTTCTTTATAACTGGGGAATAGTTAAAGCCCTTTAACAACTCTGCCAGAAATTTAGTTCTAGGCTCTGCATATAAAGGACAGAATAATAAATGAGATTGTAAGGAACAATATTAGCCAGATAGGAAGCTCTATTATGATCCCTATTAAATAATTTAAACCATTGAGAGAATCCGGAGTGAGAAATTAGCTGTCTATCCATTCTCTAAGATCTGTTTCATCTTTGAAAAGACTTTGCAACACAGCCTTGAGGGACTCTTTGGAGTGATGTTTCCTACTTCTCCCAACCCAAAAGTAAATTATGGGGTTAATACTGCTATCGACAGAGAGAAAGAGGAAAGAAAGTTCCAGGGCAAGAGAAGAACTCATATTGAGAATGATTAAATGTGAAACTCTTAATGGAATGGCAAAGATAATGAAAAATAGGAGCAAGCTGAACACAGCCGTGTACACCTTGGGCAGTTGGCCTTTCTGTGAGTTACAGTAGATCTTAATGAACAAAGTCAAAGTAGAGCAGAGTATGAGGGACGTGAAAATCAAGAGGTCTGTGATGGAAATAGCGCGGATCACAGTTAAATAATTTTGAATAGACTTAATGTGGCACAGAATAAAAAGTTCCGAAACTAAGCCAGAGATGATCCAGGCCAGGGATGAGATGAGAGCAGAAGACCTTTCTGGTTGATGGCGTTGGTGCCAGATGGGAAACTGGATTGAGAGATATCTGTCCATGCTAATGGCTGTCAGGAGGTGTAATCTGGCATTATATGTGAAGAAAATAAGTGTATGTAGGGAAAACTGGCCAAACTCGGATAATTTGTGAAGTGGTGAAATGAATAAAATTATAACTCTAAGAGACAAACTCAAAAGGGTGCCACAGTCAGCAGCAGCCAAGTTCAAGATGTACGTAGTGAAATGTGTCCTCTGGTATCTGAGAAACCAGATAATCTTTGCTTTCCCCATCAATCCACAAAGGCAGGAAAGTGCAGTTAATGTATAGATGATCCGTTCATACGCAGGGAAAATATCAGAAGGGCCACTACTGTTGTAGGCTTCTGTAATATTCTCTTCTTCTTTCATTGTAAGCATTACAGCGCTTGAGTTCGCCACGGCCACGATGATGTCGCAGTTATCCAACCCTGTTCTGAGAGAGAAGACGAAAGGAAACTGACATACTGGTGAAGCTGTACCTCGGAAATGAGTAATGATTTCTGTCTGATACCTCTGTGCAATGTATGAAACAACCAAAGTACATAATCAATTTCTGGCTTTTTTAAAAAAATAAGGGATGTGTGTGAGTGTTTGATGGGCATCCCCATCGCTGTATGTGCCCCAGGGAGCACTTTGATCAACAGGAAAACATCTGCTGGTGGCCCCTGGCCCTAGGGAGGCTCGGCTGGCCTCTACCAGGGCTAGGGCCTTTTCGGTCCTGGCCCCAACCTGGTGGAACTCTCTGTCTGAGGACACTCGGACCCACCAGGATCTTGTATCATTTAGGTGGGCCTGTAAGACAGAAATGTTCCTCCAGGCATATAATGGAGGCTAATTTTAGTCCATCATTGCCGAGGCTTCCACCGGTCTCCCTCTACAAGGGGTATGGAGAGTCCACTCCCTCTGATTGCCCTGAAAGGGGCACAGTATTTTATCTGTTTTTATCTGTATTTTATCTGTTTTTATAATTGATTTTAAGCTGTATTTTAATCAATGTTGTACCTTGCCCAGAGCCCGCTTGCGGGGAGGGCGGGTTAAAAATAAAATAAAATAAAAAAATAATAAATAAGACCCCAATAGTGTCTCATCATTGATTCTGGCACAGGGTTAGCACTGCTAGACAGTATCCTGGGCTCACTTAGAAACACAGAGCTGGAAGGTATCCCAAAGGTCATCTAGTCCAACCCCCTGCACAATGCAGGAAATTCACAACTATCTTCCTCCCTCACCTCCCCCAGTGACCCCTGCTCTATACCCAGAGGAAGGTAAAAACAATATTCAGCCATTCTGGCCTGGAGGAAAATTCCTTCTTTACCCCAAAGTAGCAATTGACATTACCCTGCGTATGTAAGAAAGGGTCACATGAGAGCCTAACCCCGGCTCATCCCTTCTTGTCCTCCCTCTCCCAATCTGTGTACATTCAATTTGAGTGATAGAATCATCATGCTGCCAGGTGGCCATCTAGCGTCTTCTTAAATACTTCCAAAGAAGGAGAGCCCACCACCTCTGGAGGAACCATATTCCGCTCTAACTTGAACTATCAGGATGTTCTTCCTAATATTTATCTGAAAATTCTTTTGCTGTAATTTTAACCTGTTGTTTCTGGGGAAACAGAAAACAACTCTTCTCCATCTTCTATACGACAGCCCTTCAAATACTTGACGATGGCTATCATATCACCTCTTAGCTTCCACCTCTCCAGGCTAAATATTAACAGCCTGTTCAACCTTTCCATTTCACCAAGGAGTCATAAGTAGAGGTGGGCACGATCCCAAAAAAAATTACTGATCAAGCTGATCGTGGATCCGCGCCGGCGACGACTCCAAATCACCAATCCACACCAATCATCTCCCGTTTCCGATCTGTGGATCGGATCGGGGAGTGGGAAGGTGGGTGGTGGCGGTGACCGATGGGCCAAGTGGGCATGAGGCGGCGGCAATGAGCCACCTCCTCTCAGGGAGGAGACGTTCACACACGCACACACACTTAGAGTAGAGCGGGGAAAATGTTTTTAACCCAGCAACGAGCCGCCTCCCCTCAGGGAGGGGACGTTCACACACACACACACACACACACACACACTTAGAGCAGAGGGGGAAAAGTTTTTAACCCCTCCCTGCCTCTCCAAATAGAGAGAGAGAGACACCCCATCAACATGTTTCAGCCAGCTTTTTTAAAAAAAAGCAGGGACAGAATCCTCCATTCCTCCCCACCCAATTTTAAAAGCAAGCAGCCAGTCTTCCAAAAGCATATTTTAAACACACACACAGAGCCGCGAATGAGGTTTTCTCACAAAATACAGTGTTTTAAAAGCAGGTTAAAAACAGAGAGTGACAGACAGAAAAACAGCCATTCCTCCTACAAAGCCCCGTTTTTTTAAAAAGCAAAAAAACATATGTAACACCCCCTTCCCCCTCCCTCCCCTGGGTCTCTTCTCCCAACTGGTGGTGAGTATGTTGCTGCTCCGTGGTTGGAAGGAAGCCCTGCTGATCAAGGAAAGCTGGGCTTCCATTCGGGTTTCCAGGGCGACAGAAGGAGGGCAAACACAGCTAAGGCATTCCCCTGGCTCCGTTGCCCCGGGAATAGATTACTGATGTCTGATTGTCTGCATCCCCGATCAGATCCCGATGGCCCAAATCAAGCCCTGATGAAGCCCCCCCCCCAAATGCTGGATCGGCCGCCGTGGACTGCACCGATCCACTGGGTCCCATTATTGTGGGTATTTTTCTATCGTAATGCTGATCGTGCCCATCTCTAGTCATAATTACAGCAAAAGCTCCATTCTTAAATACAGAAAGAGTAAATGGTGCTGGAGCCCATACCAACCCTGTACAACCCACCAATCACTGTGTGGTGTACCAGTAATGTCCCCATGATGGGTAGCAGAGAAACAGCCAAGAGGTGGCTGCCAATGCAGGCTGGCCCTGCCAATATCATTATGCCACTGCACAAAGGAAACACAACACCCACCATTGGGAGGAAGATTTTTGTGTGACTGGTAGGAATCCTGGACAGCACACATGGAAGGAAGATTCCTAATACCGTAGATTTGTTTCCAAGGACCAGGGCTTTTTTTCTGTGAAAAGAGGTGGTGGCACTCTGTGGGTTGCCCTCAGAGAAAATGGTCACATGGCTGGTGGCCCTACCCCCTGATCTCCAGACAGAGGGGAGTTTAGATTGCCCTCCCCTCTGTCTGGAGATCAGGGGGTAGGGCCACCAGCCATGTGACCATTTTCTCTGAGGGCAACCATTTTCAAGAGGTTCTGGAACTCTGTTCCATCGCGTTCCTGCTGAAAAAAAGCCCTGCCAAAGACAATTTCCTCCCCTCCTGCAGCAGTCCAATATGTCCCCCCAAAACCTCCACAAACAGCCCGAGGGAAGAAAAGTTAAGATGTCTACTGCGAGAGAGACAGATTTAAAGACCTCCATACATGTGAAATTACATAGGTTTAAAAACGAGGGTACATTGTAAGATCTAATAATTGAAGAGTTAGAACCCAGAAGGGATGGAAGAAGAGGTCAACTTCCTGCCTCTCTCTATCAACCTCTTATCTACTTTTAGACGGTTAAAGGCAAGAGGAGGAGGAGGAGAGAGAGAAGAGGATGCAGTCCTTGTGGGCAAAAAACTAAGATAATTTCCAAACACTGTTATCTATTCTTTTGCAAGGGGACAGAGATGTGTTGCAGCTGTCCCAGCTGTTCATGCAAAGCTAACTGATATATCACAGATTAAAATAATCTTGTAATAGGGGGGGCGTGGCTTTGATTCCCAAGGGAATGGAAGCATTTTAGGAGAGCTCTGTCCTCCTTAACCCTCAATCCCCTGTAAAATAAATACTCCTGTACTCAAAAAATTCTTAGTATGATAAAACAAGCCTCTAAGAAAAAGAAGTCACAGTCTAAAATTGTTAAAGACTTAGAGCGCTGTTTTTCTGTCACGAGTGACTCCAAGCAGGTGAGGAACAACAGTGAAGAACTGCTTAAAATGGCTGCCGAGAGAACAGAGATCGCTGAGGCGCAGGTAACTCCCTCAGAAATGACTCTGGATCCCCAGTTGCAGTATTTGGAACAAAGATTACTCAATCAAATGGCCAAACTGTTACAGCCTCTAGTAAATCAATTATCAGAAATAAGATTAGAACTGAATAAAACAAACCAGAAATCAGAAATGGCTCTAAATTTGTGTCAGGAATCTCAAAGCAACATAAAAGATCTTCAGCACCTGACTGAGTCTCACCGGGAAAGAATTCTCAGTCTTGAGATAAAGGCCCGGCAGAGGAATTTAAAGATAAGGGGGGTGGAAGACTCATTTTCCCCCAGTGAAAATCTGAAGGCAGCCCTGACCACGTGGCTAGTCAGGCACTTCAGGCTGGGAGAGGAGCCCCCCCCTTCATTAGCAAGGCCTACAGGGTTGGCTCAGAGAGGCTCTTCAGAAACAAGCCAGGCCCAAGGGACATTATAATTGAGATTACAGAGGAATCAATGCGACTGAAAATACTGCAAGAAGCCAGAAGTAAGGGCTTTATCCCTCTTAAAGGAGCCTCAATACTCATTTTTGAAGACCTGCCTAAAGAAACCTTGACAAAACGAAAAGAACTGAAACCTATAACTGAAGCTCTTAGAAAATCTAATATACGCTACAAGTGGCTGAATTACTGCAAAGTGTTAGTGATTATTCAAGGCAAGCAATACACAGCATCGGATTTAGAAACGGGGGTGGAGCTTCTGACTGCTTTGGGAATAGAAACACCCATGGAGGTCAGCAGGGACAGCAACAAGAGGAAGCAGCCATTAACTCCGTCACCCCCACAAGGGAGCAAGATCCCAATAAGAGGCTCTTGAAGCAGCATTTATACATAAAGAATGAGAGACTTATAGTTGTGATTTAATAGGAGTCAGGGGTAGTCAAATATTGAAACGGGTATGATCACAGGGGTTTGGGGGAGCGAGGGTAAAGTTCTTCTAAGACAGCTCCAGTTTTGTTTTTTTGTTTTTTTAATAGCTCAAGACTTGGGGACTTTTCCCTCCCCAAAGCTAGAGTCCAACTCTAGCTTAAGAGCTATTTCTGGGGATATTGGGAAGTTTTTTGTTCTTAAAGTTATTAAAAGTTTTATTTAAAAAAAAATTATAACTAAAGATCTCAAATTAATATAAAGGGGAGGGAGGGTGTGGGGGGGAGTTAACGTTTGCATCTTACAGGGCTTTGAATAAGTTTTCCAGGCTATACAGGTTTACAACTAAATAATATTAATACTGTTCAATTGTTATTGATTGTTATTTGAGTAATTGCAGGATTTAATAATTTGATTAATAATTACATAACTATTGTCTTAAATACATTGATTAAGAAATTGGTTAATATTTATATACCTATTAAGTTATTTACAGTGATTAATTACTTGATTAATTGTTATATATCTGTTTGAGTAAATACAGAGTTATTTATATTACCAAAGTACATTTCTTCCATATTATAATATTATATTATATATAGATATATATATTTTTAATATTTAAATAGTAACCGATTTATTTAACATACTATTCAATTGTAATATTGTTATCAATTGTTGTAATAGGAAACATTTTAAGGGTTGTTAACTACAAGTTAGGGGTTAATATTAAGTACTGGGGATATTCAAACAGTTTATATACATTGAAAAACAGTCATACAGATATACATAGTAAGACAGAAAAGATTCAGTGAAATACAAGAAGTACTGGGTTAAAGAGATCTTAAATATTTGTGTCAATAGTTTTATAACAGGGTGTTTGCCATTTTGGCTTTAGGCATTCTATTTTTTGCTTAAACTCTAGCACATATTTATTGGATTTGTGTTTATAACAAACAAGGTTAGCTTTGCTAATTTTTGACTTTATTATTAGAGGGGATTGTTTTTAAACTAGTTGAGTTAGGGTAGTTAATTTGGACAAAGTAAGACAAAACTACTGCCTCAGTTTACAGTCATTAGGGTTGTAAAATAAGAAACAATTGTTATCACAGTTAGGTAGTTTCTCATTAGACAAATTTGAATAATTAAATAAATACATTAAGTACAATAATAAATAAATACAAAATAAGATCCCCTTGGTGGGTTAGAATAATTCTAGATCCTATCACTTTATAAGGGTATTTTAAAGCATAGTATACTCTGTTACTAGTACACTGGGACTAATAAATAGAAAATTGTTTAACTCTTTAAAAGAGGACAAGAGTGCAGGATGTGCACTAAACTTAAAATAACATCTTTTAATGTTAGAGGATTGGGAAACCCCATTAAACGTAAGCGCATAATTTCCACTCTAGCAAAAACAAACTCACAAGTCATTCTACTACAAGAAACTCATTTCAGACCAGGAAATTCCAACATATTAAAAGCCAATTGGATAGGTTCACAATTTCATGCAGAAGGATCATCCAAATCTAGGGGAGTTGCCATTCTAATAACTAAAAACCTACCTTTCCAAAAGAAAAAGCTTCTCAAGGATCCCAAAGGGAGATTTATTTTTGTTAAAGGTATGATAGAAGGACAAGCATACACTTTTGCTTCAATATATGCACCAAACAACCAACAACTTGTCTTCATAGAGGAAACTCTTAACACCTTATCCTCCTTTCAGGAAGGTCAGCTGATAATAGGAGGAGACCTGAATTATATCATTAACCACTCTCTAGACAAAACAGTGCTCAATACCAAAACAGTTAAAAGCAAAAAGAAAAAACAAAAAAGGAAATCTATTACAAGGCTTGCCACATTGCTTCAGAATAACAATCTCCTAGACGCATGGAGGCACACTCATGTAGGAGAAAAAGACTTTCCATATTACTCCCCCAGACACAAAATTTATACGAGGATAGATTATATCCTTGTTTCTTCCTCTCTAGGTGATAAACTTTTAAGTTCTGAAATGGGTAATATATTAATATCAGATCATGCATGGGTCAGCATAACATTTGAAAATAAGTGGTGCCAATCTCAGAATAGGCAGTGGTGCTTTCCTAAAAAATTATTGTATAATCAACAAAGTTCAGCAGAAATAGAAAAAATTTTAGAGACAATCATAGCAGAGAATAGTTCGCAAGAGGTAGACCCACACATTTTCTGGGATACTATTAAAACAGTAGCTAGGGGACATATAATTTCACTAACTTCCAGAATTAATAAGGAAAAAATAAAGCAAAAACAGGAACTCTTGGCCGAAATTAAACAGTTGGAAACAAACCATAAAAAAACAGGTAATGAAAAAAACTATAGAAAACTGCTTAACAAACGTAAGGTTTTGGAAACATTAGAAACAAGGGATATTCACAAAAACTTGTTATATCTTAAACAGAAATACTGGTTCAACTCGCCTAAGGCCCTTCGTATGCTTTCTAACAGAATAAAAAAGAAAAGAGGGTCTACCATGATTAATAGTCTTAAGGCTAAAAAAGGAAATGTGCAAACTACTACTAAGGAAATCTTAAACATCTTCACTGATTTCTATTCTAATTTATACTCCTCAAAGGCCCCGGATGAGGTTAGAATTACCAACTTTCTAGGAAAGATTAGAAATTTTACTAAATTGACTATGGCAGATAGAGAATTTCTAGAAAGACCAATTGCCCAACAAGAAATTTTAGAAGCTATAAAAAATGGCAAAAATAATAAAACGACAGGTCCAGATGGGTTCCCTGTGGAATTTTATAAAAAATATGCAAAGTTACTAGCCATTCATCTAACAAAGACATGCAACACCATAGTAACATCAGGGAAAACACCACCTACTTGGGAAATGGCTACGATAATAATAATTCTAAAGCACAGTAAAGATCCATTAAATCCAGCTTCTTACAGGCCTATCTCAATACTTAATCACGACTACAAACTCCTTACTGCAATAATGACAAAACGTCTTAATACTTTTATAGACAAATATATCCACTCAGATCAAACAGGCTTCATCCCAAAACGTGACATAACTAATAACATTCATAGAACTTTAAATCTCCTGGCTCATTGTAAACTCAATAAAATAGAAGCGGCCTTTCTGTCCTTAGATGTGGAAAAGGCCTTTGATTCGGTTGAAATCAAATACCTAATTAAAACTATGCAAATGATGAACTTTGGCAATAACTTTCTATCTATAATCCAATCTATCTATAATCATCCAAAAGCAAATATCAAGGTAAATGGGCAGTTATCAAATTCAATCAACATTGGACGTGGTACTAGGCAGGGATGCCCGTTGTCACCTACACTGTTTGCCATCGCCCTTGAGCCACTAGCGATAGCGATTAGAGAAAATGACTCCATAAATGGTATAGTTATAGGGACATCCAAGTATAAAATCAGCTTATTCGCTGACGATATGTTGCTCTATCTGAAAAACCCCAATCAGTCTTTAAAGCATTTACATCACCTTTTAGAAATCTTTGGTAGAATTTCAGGACTGATAGTAAATCAAGGAAAATCCCAAATTTTGTCAGTGAATTTGCCTAGTCACAGGATAACTCAGATAAAAAACTCATACAACTTCCAGTGGACTAATAAACAGTTAACTTATCTAGGTATTAAAATATCAGTGGATGTTAATGATCTTATTAAAGTTAATCATGATAAAATAATTTCAGACATAAAATCAGATATGCAAAATAAGAAAAAACTGAACCTTTCTTGGTGGGATAGATTCCACATAATTAAATCCTTCTATGTACCAAAACTTCTATTCCTGTTTAGATCTATTCCGGTGAAAATATCAACAACCCAATTGAAAAAATGGCAATCAATTCTGAATAGATTTTTGTGGCAAGACAAACCTCCATGGGTCTCTTTTAATATCCTCTCATTGAAACATTCAAAAGGAGGTTTAAACTTTCCTGACTTGGCAATTTACCAAAAAGCAGTTAGTCTGTTTAACATTCTACAACTCTTATCAGCGCCTGAACTCTCTAGTTGGAATATACCATTGTGTTCACTCCCAAAATCATTCTCACTTGGTGACTTGATTTGGAATCAAAGAAAGGATCACCCTCCATTACATAATAACATATTTCTGTCAGCAATACTATCAGAATGGGATTTAATAAGAGATAAAATAGTTCCTAAGATTTCAAGATTCTCCTCTTTTCACAATCAAACATGGTTTCCACCAGGAAAAAACAGTAATTATAACTTGGTCCTCAAAGACATGCAACTAAATAGGCTTATAGACATAGCTTCTGGGAAAGATATTATGTCAAAACAAGAACTGGAAAATAAAACGCAAAAGAAAATTCATTGGTATGTTTACATGCAGATTAAAAACATGACAGAGAGTATAAATCTTCAAAAAATTATGAGTACCCCTTTGACTGATTTTGAACAAATTTTAAACTATACACAGAGGGAGAAAAAGGGGATGGTATCTAAAATATATGCTATTCTGCTCTCTTGTTTAAAAAGTACTGATTTACCTTGCCAATCCAAATGGCATCAGGATTGCAATACTGAAAAAACACAGGAAAAATGGGAGGAAATCTGGTCATCTTCAATATTTACATCAAAAGTAATTTCTATAAGACTCCAAACGTTTAAAATTATTCACAGGTGGCACTTGACGCCTAAAAGATTGTCTACAATATCATCCTCTTGTTCTCCCCTGTGTTGGAAGGGTTGCAATGAGGTAGGATCCTTCTCTCACTGTTGGTGGGGTTGTCCACGGATAGCCACATTTTGGAAAGAAATATTGGAAGTAATAAAACAGATTACGAGTTACGATATTCCATTATCGCCTTCAATTATATTTCTAGACCAATGGAATATTCCGCAGATCCCAAAAGCTATCAGGAATCTTATAGCAATATTTTTAGTTGCAGCGAAATCAGCGATAGCTTCAGTCTGGAAACTGAAGAAAGTGCCAACTAAAGAGATGTGGCTCTCTAAGACATGGGACCGTTTCATAAAATTGACAAAAGGCATAAAATTAAACTGTAACATTTCAGACAGTGCAAGGTCGCTTCTGGGAGCTTCAAAGGAAGGAGATAAGACAGCTGTGTTCTCCAGATGCTTGAGAAACGAAAGAGATGGTTAGAGCATCAATGAAATTAAGGTACAGCATTAGCAATGGTTCCCCAACTAGAACAATGACATGGATGTAGGGGTACAGACATGACAGACATCAAGACCAGATAGGACACAGGCTGAGGAACATCTCTCCATGTTAATGGCTATCAGGAGATACAAGCTTGCATTCCCACCATAGTGGCTAGTCAGCTCCCTGAGTGCTTCCTCCCTTCTTAGGATTATGCTGAAAGTGGCTTACAGTTCACATCCATCACAGCAGTCTTTGGCCTCTAGCTTATCCCTCCACTAAGCAAACTGAAGACTTTATCCAGCCTAACAGTAAAATCCTAAGCAGAATTACTTCAGTTATTCAAAATCGAAAAGAGTCCAATAGCACCGTTAAGACTAACCAACTTCACTGTAGCATAAGCTTTTGAGAATCACAGTTCTCTTCATCATCTGCTGTGGTCTGATTCCACCTCTAGGTCTTCTCCTGGCTGCATCTGATGAAGAGGGCTGAGGTTCTCGAAAGCTTTTGCTACAGTAAAGTTGGTTAGTCTTAAAGGTGCTACTGGACTCTTTTTGAATTTGCTGCTACAGACTAACACGGCTAACTCCTCTGGTTCAGTTATTAACTCTGTTTAGGATTTCACTGTAAGACCCTCCCTCCAACTCATGGCTCTTCCATGGGAGAAGACAACCATACATTGCAACCCCAAGCAGAGGCACACCCTTCTAAACTCCTCCAAGTCAATTCATTCATTCATTCATTCATTCATTCATTCATTCATTCATTCATTCATTTTATTTGATTTCTATTCTGCCCCCTCTGCATCAGCAGGCTCAGGGCAGATTACAATTTATACAATAATATAAAATGCACGTACCTTTAAAAATCAATAAAACTCCTTAAGTAATTAAAAAACGCACAACAAAGCAATATTGTTATGTACTTAGAATGGTATCACTCAGGCTTAGGACTGCATTGTAAATTAATATCTTCCTCCAACCCACAGTAGGAACCCACCCAATGTAAGTGTGTGAGTGAAGGATGAGGCAGGTCTTGCTTATTATTTCAGCTTCATTTTTGCCCTTTTCTTGAATTTTGAATGACTGGTGCTGCGACCATCAAATCTATGGCTTTGAGTGGAAACCAGCTGTGGACCTGCTCAAGTTCTTCTTGAAATGGAGGAAAAATGATCTCAAATGCTGCACCAAAATTTGGGCCCTGGAGGAACCATGAGAAATTAGAAGTATCAGGTGACAGCAATGATGGGAAGAGCATCTCAGATATTAGCCTTCCACTTCTACCCACCCAACCTTCCATCTGCTGGGGACTTCTGATTTCTCAGCATTACAGTGTTCCTGCCAACTGATAACAGCTTCCTGCTACAGGGTGGTCTTAGCCAATGAACAACTGCCTCGGGCTTTGACCTGGGGGTGGGGTGGGGTTGCCCCTGACCCTACCCTTCAAAAGATAGGGAAAAGAAAAAGAAGAGAAGACCCCTGCATCTGTTTGCACCTGTCCCACCTGGAGCTTGGATGGCTGGCTTCCAGTGGCTGGCTCCTACCCACCTTGCAAGGATTAAGGCTATGCCTTGCTCGGCCCTGGTGAAGGTAACTGGTGGTGGGGTGGTAATGAGTTTGGGGCCCATCCTGGACATTCTCCCAGGACCCCAGAATCATTAAAACGGCCCCTGCTTCCCCAGTGATGATGACCCAATGAAAATGAATGGCGATGGAAGCGTCAGCTCTTTTTGCTAAGTTCCCTCTTAAAGGGGGTATTTTAAAGGTCTGTCAGCTATGCCATAAAGTGTGGTTGCTGTTATCACAGGCCAGTTTAAAAGCAGGGTGACACAGAAGAAGTCTGGTGAATGGGATGTTAGAACTCAGAAGGTGAAGGAGGTGAAGTTCAACTGTTCATATCTCCATATAATAATAACATAATAACATTTGATTTATGTACCGCCCTTCAGGATAACTTAATGCCTGCTCAGAGCAGTTACAAAGTATGTTGTTATAATCCCTGCAACAAACACCCTGTGACGTGGGTGGGGCTGAGAGAGCTCTGAGAGAACTGTGACTAGCCCAAGGTCACCCAGCTGGCTTCAAGTGGAGGAGAGAAGAATCAAACCTGGCTCTCCAGATTACAGTCCTGCCACTCTTAACCACTACACCAAACTGATCTGATCAGTTTCTGATCTGCTTTCTGGCAGTAAATGTACATAGAGACAATAGAGACCTCATGAGGAGAAACAGGAAAAAAATCTACCAAAAGGAAAAAAAAATAAGAAAATTTCCTTTGCAAAAAGATACAAATGGAGAATAGCTAACAGGCTGAAATACGTATTTACATTCCCCCCTCCCATTTAACAGTTTGACTTTATCTTGAAAAGGGAAATCAAACAGTCGATAATTAATAACATGCATAATATGGATCAACATGATTCTCTGCTGTAACCGCTGATTTCTTTTATCTGCTTTCTTTTAAAAAAATATATTTCTATGCCCCATCAGGTGGGGCAAGGCTTTCAGGGGATCTGGTCTGGCCCCCACTGTTCTGAGGTCACAAGGAAGGAGCCCTTGGGCATTGAGACGGAAGGACAGATATAGAGCGGAACTACAAGTGACAAAAGGCACAGGTTGGACACTTGTCAGCTTCCCTCAAGTTTTGATGGGAAATGTAGGCGTCCTGGTCTTGCAGCTTGGCTCTCCGTCTGCTGTCCAATGGACTTTTCAACTGTCACTTGTCCAACATTCCGCCAAGCTGCCTACATTTCCCATCAAAACTTGAGGGAAGCTGACAAGTGTCCAACCTGTGCCTTTTGTCACTTGTGGTTCTGCTCATAGTTAAACCTAGGCTGAGCAGGTGGCCTCCAGGTGGGAACAGTGAGCCAGGCCATTGGATCACTGGCGCCACCACGATAGAGGCCAGAGTCCCAGGGACAGCAACAGTGGATCTTGATACCAGCTTTATTTTCTGATGAATGATCACCTCCACAAACAGGCACCATTAGCTGTCTTAGCGCAAGTTTCTGGAGCAAATGTGGGCTAGGATGTTCCGTTTCCATCCATGTTTGGCATTGCAGCTCCCATGATCTGTTGGCGGAGTGCAAACAGAGCAATGAAGTTATGCTGTGCTGATTAAAGAGGCAAAAAGTTGATTTGAGGAAAATACATACTTGGTAGTAAAGAGAAGAGAGAGGTTCCTTGCTATCTGACTACATCTTGCAGAGAGAGGTAAAGAAGTGTGGCAGGAGAGAGAAGAAGCAGGATATTGCCATGTTTAGCCCAATAGGAGACAAGACAAGGAAATGACCCCCAGGAAACAAGAGAGGTGCTGCTCTCACTGTCCTAACTAAGTGATCCTTGCTGCCCCCTGCATAGAAGGCTCATCTTTCCATTGCTGCTGCAGTACACCAGACATTGCAATTTCCAACACTATCAACCTAAAGCAGTTGGCCAATTTTCAAAGGCCTGGCTTTATTTTTGGTGAGTTAAGCCTGCCACAAACATAGTGCCATAGCTTCCATTGCAAATAGTGTGTGTGTGGGGGGAGATTTTTGGGAGACCATGATGTTTTGATTTCCTTTATTTTGGCCATGTGACTCCCATGATCTTTCCAAAGGTGGTTACCAACTTTGAGGTGCATAGCCTTATTTTTTAATGAGTTATATTTGCCACAGATGAACAGACAAATGGACAGACATATACTTTTATTATTATAAGAGATGTAAAATTTCTTCCCTAACACTTTCTTTATGCTTAATCTCTATGTTATAAAGGGTTGCCAGTTTGATGTAGTGATTAGAGATGGGCACGATCTGTGTCACGATTGAAAAAACCCACGATAATGGCAATCGCGCCGTCGTGACCTGGTAATCGTTGTCTTCCACGGTGAATGATCCAGCGGTCAGGAGGGGGCTGGACCGGGGTGATCGTGATAGGATCGGGAAGCCAGACACTCAGGCGCCAGCAATCTATTCCCCTGGCAACGGAGCCAGGGGAATGCCTGAGCTCTGTTTGCCCTCCTTCTGTCACGGAGGTTTCATGCTGCACACGGAGGTTTACTGCACACGGAGGTTGCCTGAGCTCTGTTTGTCCTCCTTCTGTCATGGCGGTTTCATGCTGCACATGGAGGTTTCATACTGCAGCATGGAGGTTAACTTTTTAGCAAAAGAAATTTAAGGCAAGAAACTTGATAATATTTCCCCTAGCGAGGAAAAGCAAACAGTTGTGAGTGAAAAGGTGGCTTCCTGAGAAAAATATAAGCAAAGTGATTGGGAGAGGAAGGGGTTAAGAGAGAGAGAAAACAAAAACCTCTGGCTTTGAGAGCAGCAAAAGGGATGCAGACACTGGGCTGAGAAGCCAGGAGGAGAGAGAGATCTCTCTGAATGAAAACAAACCCCCCTGGCTTTGAGAGCAGCTATCAGCTGAAGCTGTTTTGCGCTCCTCTCCTCCTGAGTTCATTCAGTGCCTTTGAAAGAGTTAACACTGAGAAGAGATCTCTCTCTCCTCCTGGCTTCTCAGCCCACAGCCTGCATCCCTTTTGCAAGCAATTAAGAAGGAGAAGAGAGAGAAGCTATTATAATGTGCAAAAGAAAATACAGCCGCCTTTAAACTCTCAGCTGGTGGAACTCTAATTAGACAGGTGGTACAAATGATTTGGCTTTTTCATGACTGGAAGGGTAATACTTGGTAAATAGAGGGCTCAGAGGAGCTGAGCAGGAGTGTTTGCACGCTCCCAGCGGCTGCCACCAATCCACGGATCGGGAACGGGAGATGCTCGGCGCGAATCATTAATTTGGGATCGTTGCCAGCGCTGAGCCACGATCAGCTTGATTGTTAATTTTTTTGGGATCGTGCCCACCTCTAGTAGTGATTAAGAGTGGCAGGACTCTAATCTGGAGAGCCAGGTTTGATTCTCCCAGTCCTCTGCTTGAAGCCAGCTGGGTGACCTTAGATCAGTCACAGCTTCTTGGAGCTCTCTCAGCCCCACCCACCTCACAGGGTGATTGTTGTGAGGATAATAATAACATACTTTGTAAACCACTCTGAGTGGCTGCTAAGTTGTCCTGAAGGGTGGTATATAAATCAAATGTTGTTGTTGTTGTTATCTTTTCTGGAATGATTTCCTTTCATACCTGCTCTTGGGTACAGAGATTGGCTTCCTTACAAAGGGCTATTTTGGTGTGGGTTATTATACTATTTTGGTATGTTTACATAGAACACACATGTATTATGAACAAGCAGAAAAACAAAAGATAGTATTGAAACAGCACAAAAAGGCCTGGAGCGAGCAGGAGCATCACTCAGGAATTCCAGCCTTTGTCCTTTTTCCGGGTATCTGAACTGCGAGCTGTCAAGCCAGTTTCAACAATACACAGACAAAAGGAATGTACCATCGCTCAAAAAGCCATGCTGGCTCCAGTATTTCAAGCGACAGCAGCTTTCCATGTACTTGCCATATTGTTGTCTTCAGAACCAAAAGTCTCCTACACAACTTGAGCCCATGCTGGGCCCAGCACTATTACTAGAAAAAGAAGTTAAGGCAGCTACAAAAAATGCTTTCTACAACCTCTCCCTAGCCTGGAAATTGGCTTCTTACTTAGACCTGGCTGACCTGGCCACCTGGATCCATGCTATGGTAACGTCAAGACTTGACTACTGTAATGCACAACACATAGGTCTCCCATCTAAACTAATTAGGATATTCCAATTGGTGCAAAATGCTGCAGTTCGACTGTTATCAGGAGTGAGCAGGAGCATGAGCATCACTCCCATCCTGCAGTCACTCCATTGGCTACCCATCAGTTACTGTGCTCAGTTCCAAGTATTGGTTACACACAAAGCTCTTCACGGCCTTGGCCTGGCATAACTATGGGACCACCTCCCTCCTTACGTCCCTTCAGGACAGATTTGCTCATCTGAACAGGGTCTCTTGCAGGTGCCAGCCTGCACATGGGTGAAATCAACAGCAGCCCATATACGGGCTTTCTCTGTGGTAGCCCCTATCGTATGCAGCAGCCTGCCTGAGGAGATCAGGAGAGCCCCCACAATCCTGTCTTTTTGCAAACAATGCAAAACTTAATCATTCAAAAAGGCTTTTTACTCAGATAGGAGGGCTGCATTTTAGGGAGGGGATCTCAGATGCTTTGCCAATGAGTTAGGGACCACAGACTTTACTACTACATTGCTTTGAATATTATCTGTTGCTTGAATATATACTCTTATATGACCACATTTTCTAATCTCAGTCTTAGAACTGATTATGTTCTGTTTCAGCAGTTCTTTAATTCTGCATTGGATCCTTGCTAATTCTCTGTCTTTCTAAACTTGTATTCATTTACCCTATGGCATTGTGTATGGATATGCCCTTGATACTGATTGTACTAATCTCACACTATGTAATCCGCCTTGAGTCTCAGTGAGAAAGACGGACTATAAATGACAAAAATAAGTAAATTAATAAATAAAAATAGAATGCAATAACACAACCCAATAAAACAATAAGGAATTAAGAGTACTGCAAAAAGACTGATGCTCAAAACTGAAGTTCAAAATTCATAGCTTAGAAGTTGCCGACACAAACAGAAAAGTCTTTGCTGGGTTCCAAAAGGGTCTTTTATGTACCAGCTATAATGGTATGAGAGTTGTTGAGTGCACTTTACAGAGTTTCTACTGTATTATCCTCGTGTAACCCCGCTAAGAACCTTCCCTAGGATCTGCTTCCTCCTTGAAAAGCCTTTGGAACGCAACCTTCAAGGACTCTCTGGACTGACGTTTCCTGTCTCTCCCAACCAAGTAGTAAATTAAGGGGTTAACGCTGCTGTTGACAGATGCACAGAGGTAAGCCACTTCCAGGGCTTCCAGAGGAAAATACTCAGAGTTGAAGTAAAAGAGATATGAAATACTCAGAGGTGTGCCAAAGGTGAGGAAGACGAGGAGCGTGATCAAGATAGCCACATACAGCCTGGGCGGCTGATGCCTCTGAGAGTTACAGCAGATGGTGATCAATGCAGTAAGACTGGAGGCAATCATAGCGGGAGTGCAAATCAGGAAATTCAGAGTCCAAAGCGTGTTCAGAATCATTCTGCAATGTGACTCCTGAAAATAACATGACAGTAATATTCCACAAAGCAGGCCAGAGAGGATCCAGAGAAGGAAGGCGACTACGGCAGAAGTCCTCTCCGGGCGATGGCATCGGTACCAGATGGGAAGCATCACAGAGAGACATTTCTCCAGGCTGATGGCTGTCAGGAGATACAAGCTTGTGCTATGTGTGAAGAACACAAGGGAATCCACTAACCCAAATAAAATATATGGTATTATCATTAAAACGCGAATGGCCACCATCATAATAGCATAAGCAAGGACACTCAAAAGGGTGCCAAGATCCGCTACAGCCAGGTTCAAGATGTACGTTGTGAAAGGATTCCTCTTAATGCAGAAGCTGAGAAGCCAGATGACCTTCACGTTCCCCACCAGTCCAGCCAGGCAGGAAAAGGCAGTGACAATATTCACCATGTAAACAAACCCCATACCCCATAAATAAGGATCATATTCATCATCAAATTCAGTGTCATTCAGGTATATGCTCGTCCTTTGTTCGGCTGTTGGTGTTACAGCGCTCGCATTTGGCGTGCTCATAATGGTGTCTTGGTTGTTCAAACGGTATCCGTCTTCCGTCAATCCTATTGTGCAAAAAAGAAAGCAGCAGGGAATTAGACATGAAGGCCAAGCTGCACGATGAAACTGTCTGGTGATTCAGTTCTGATCTTTTGCCTCATGATAAAAGAGAAGCAGGCCCGGAAAAGGTGTACGAAAAACTAGCTGAATTTGTGTTTTTCTGTCAAGTGTGAGAGAGGGTGTATAAAAAGACAGAAAGAACAGCCAGGGTTAAATTTCAGCCTAGTTGACACTTGCCTATATAGTTAAATTCAGGATCTTCCCTCTCTTCACATGCAGATGGGCCATAGATTGCGATGAAACAACCAGGTGTTGACATCCAATGGGCAGTTGCACTGGGCCCCACAACCAGGCAGGCCTGACTGCCCATAAAGGAGGAGGGGAAGAAGAATGCATCTTGGCAGCTGGCCCAGATAACTGGCTCAGGGTCAACCTGAAATCTTCCATAGCACAGTCAGGATTTGCATTGGAGTCTTCCAGAATCTAGTCCAATGCTCTAACCACTACCAACCAACTAGCCCTACACGTTTTTAAAGGCTTTGCCATGCATGGCAATTACCAGATGCTGTAATATACTACTGCCACTTTAAGCCACTTATCACATAACCTTCCTTGTCAACTACATTCATTATATATATAAGAGACGTGATCATGATGGGGAGAAAAGCAGCACTAGAGATCTCAATTTATGTAACAGCAGGCAGGTTAAAATGGGTGAACTCATTAATGGGTTATTAAATGGGGCGAGGGGTATTCCTTAGAAGCTGTCAGCTTCTTAAGTCATCAGTCCCCACTCTTATTTCTGATAGTCAAAACATATATACAGAGGAAGGAGTGAGACAAGAGAAATATATAAAAAAATCATTATAAGCTCAGTTCCCATGGAAAATAGTTGTCTGGTAGAAGGAAGGAAAATGAGAGAGAGTTTACAGCTTGAGTTTCCTTTAAGAAAACAGATGAAAAGATTGCTATATATTTAAAAGGTAAAGGTAGTCCCCTGTGCAAGCACCAAGTCATTATGGACCCATGGGGGGACGGCGCAGTTTTCTTAGCAGACTTTTTGCCATTGTCTTCCCAAGTCATCTACACTTGACCCCCAGGAAACTGGGTATTCATTTTACTGACCTCGGAGGATGGAGGGCTGAGTCAACCTTGAGCCAGCTACTTGAACCTGGCTTCCACTGGGATTGAACTCAGTTAGTGAGCAGAGCATGGGCTGCAGTACTGCTGCTTACCGCTCTGCACCACGGGGCTCCCTGCTATATATTTATGGATAACAAATTACATACCTACTTTTAATAGACCAAATTCCTCAGATATAACAACAGATCAAAAGCCAATGGAAATCAAAGACAAACAGAATGAAATGGTAAGGGTATCTCCTGATGCGTGCTTGCATCTCCTAGTGCTCGCTAAAATATGAAATTCGAAGGGAGAAATTTTCACAAGCATAGTTCCCCCACTGGGAAAGTCCTATTGACCTTAACTTTTGGCCCAATGCCATCATGGGGAACATAACTGCACATCAAATTTGGCCCTCATCTCTGTTTTTTTGGGCCAGGGATGAAGAGCAAAAAGAAAAGAACAGATGATGGCAGGCAGTGGGAGAGAGCTGATGATAGAGGGCCAAGCTACACATGACGAATGACACTTGAACGGCAAGTGGATTGAGTGGCGGGCAAGTGAACAGGGAGAAATGCACTTGCTGTTCAAGTGTCATTCGTCATGTGTAGCTTGGCCCTGAGGCTGCAAGTGTAACCCCAATGAGGTTAATTGGTTTAGCCCAGTGGGGTGGAGTCAGAAGCTAGAGGCAGGCTGCTGAGGAGGAGGCTGGTTGCTGGGGAGCTTAATATATTATATGCTCTTCTCACCTTGCTAAGGTAATCAAATGTATGTAAACAATATGATTCAAACTGGTGATTGTGTATTGTGTTTGGTTGGTGTTACTGGGATTGTATTATTTTTGCAGGGCTGTAATTTCCCAACAAGAAGACGGAAGCCTGGGATATAGTTGCTTCAAATTAATGAAAAAGGACTCACCACTTTGTGAAATGTTGAACTGTTTTACCTTTTCACAAACATTGTTGAAGTTTTCTGTCTGGTTGCACTTATGAGTTAGTTAAAAAAAGTTGTACGTTATTATTGGTTAACGAATGTACATTTTCCCCCTGTTCACTTGCCTTCCACTCAATCCACTTGCCGTTCAAGTGTCATTCGTCACTTGTAGCTTGGCCCTGTGATTCTCGAAAGCTTATGCTACAATAAAGTTGGTTAGTCTTAAAGGTGCTACTGGACTCTTTTTGATTTTGCTACTACAGACTAACACGGCTAACTCCTCTGGATCCAGGAATGGAAGATACTCTAGAAAATCTCTGGGAAAGCATTCAGTAGGAGTGTATGGGCATCTGTACTACAGCCCAGACTGAAAGCAACCTGCCTGCTCCATCCCTACCTTTTGTTCTGCTCCCTTTGAAGACACTGAGGGCCAAGCTACAAGTGACGAATGACACTTGAATGGCAACTGTATTTCTCCTTGTTCACTTGCCCTCCACTCAATCCACTTGCCGTTCAAGTGTCATTCGTCACTTCTAGCTTGGCCCTCAGTGAAGCTCAAGTGGGACTAACTGCAGTATTAGTTCAAAGTAGTTGGCTTCTTAGTTGAGAAGCCAATTAGCTGTAATGCTGTAGGCATGGTTTTTTTATAATCTACATTAAGTGTATCCCGGCTCCTTTTTGAGTTTGTCACCTGCCAATTTTTTTTTCGTGCAACAAAATGTAAAGCATTTTTTCCTGGGTTAGCAGTCTGGGTCATCATCCCTTGTTAGGATTTGAAAATTTCCACTTTAATATACTTTTCTGTTAATATTCCAGTTTTCTATTTTAACGTTCTACCTGCAGTGCTCTCAACGTTTGATTATCTAGTTCTTAAAAGCACACAGGGTTCAACTGATATTCATGATGTATAAGGTTGAAAATGTTACTTATTCATTTATAGCCAGCCTTTCTGGCTAAGAGACAGGGTGGTTTGCACAATTAAGAACAACATTTCTTATTTATTAATTAAAACAGTTATAACTTGACTTTCTTCTTGACTCAATAAAATCAGAAGAGTTTAACACATGCAATGGGTTATTCGATAAAAGGAAGCTTGAAGACTCACCGGCAGACTGGGTTGGCACCAGGTACAGGGCACAGTGGAGGTTGGATTACCTGGAGGAGGAGGAGGAGGAGCGCCCATCCTGCTCTGGTCCAACTGTGTGGTCAGTGCCATTTTCACCCAAGCATCCACAGGAGCAGCAAGTCACCCACCCTCCGCTGATCATGGACTAAAGGGGGGCACTGTCACAACTTTATGGGTTTGGCGGTTTTGAGGCATTGGGCTGGATACCAACAGGGTGAGTGGGCCTTCGGGACTGCTCACCCCGATGGATCTGGAAGCAAGGGTCACCAGGCAGGACCAGCGACGGAACAACGTGTGCCAAGGTGTGCCAGCAGGAGGCGGGCGGGTGATGCATCAGTTGGCAGCCAGGCCTCCAATGACAATGGGGTTCCGTGCCCAGATACCAGGCCAATGCTCCACCCAGCTGTAATCAATAAAGTTGTGGCCATTCCTAACCCAAACAAGTGTCTGGTGTGATTCATTAGCCGAAACATAGTCTAACATAGCACTTAGGTGACAAAACTGAAATACAAAATTGCAAGGCAAACTACCTAAGCATTCACAGATATTAACTGCAGTCAAGCTCCCTTTATAAAACCTCTTCCCCGAGCAACTCTTGTTTTGCACATTCTCTGGAATGATAGGAGCATGGGTGCTTTTCTGACCTCCTCAGGAAGTCTATTCCATGGGGTGGGAGCCACAACAGAAAAAGCCCTGGGACAGACATCTGTTGATCTTACCTGTTCAAGGGGTACCACCTCCAGAAGGCTTTGCACAGATGTCTCAATGGCACATATTAGGAGCATTTCTCCGGCAGACTTTCACATCCTAGGCCATGAATGGTCTTGTTCGTGTTCAGGCTCAGAGTACATCCCGCTATCATGAAAGGAAGTCGTGATTCGATCTCTGCTTAACAAAACAGCACTAGACTGAAAATAAATCTAATCTGTTTAGAGCTGATATTCTGTCAACTGTCTTTGGAAAGGGGGAAATGGCTAGTTCTTTCTGAACTTTAAGCCTTATTGAGCTGCAGAGAATAAGAGTGATTCCGCACATGTTGGATAATGTACTTCCAATCCTCTTTATAGATCATTTGGAACGGATTTTTTCGTGTGCGGAACAAAAAATCCACCTCAAACGATTGATAAAGTGCACTGAAAGTGCATTATCCAACGTGTGCGGAATCAGCCTAAGTGGACATTATTCCATGTGGTTTCTGTCCCAGCTCTTGTATTGATATTGCCATCGTGGCTCTAGTAGAAGGAAGGGTGACCATTGGCCTGCAGAATCTTGGCCTCCCTAGTACTCTTGCAATACTCCCACCATGACATCACAGTATCCCTGATCACAGGTCACAGTGAACCCATATTCACCCTACATATACATACCTTCATACATAAGTTTGGAAGATCCAGCATGCATTCACTTTGCAAATGAAACCAGAGACCAGTCGCTGCATAAATGTGCAGCTTCCAGTAAATTGTCTTTGCACAACACAAGAAGCTATCAGATGAAAAGCCCTGTCTGAAAAGATCTTTGGTTTTTTTTTCAGTTTTTGATTTTTTTTTGTTGAAATGTGACAGCTTTGTTAACATAAATACTCGGCACAGAAACATAAAACTGCAGAGAGCTCTGAATCCCACATGTTATTTAAAAGTTTCTCTCCAGAACAGCTCAGCCAATCATACAACCTCCTCTAAAATCCAAATATTACAATGTTATACCACGTGCAAAAAATAAAGATCCCATGCTGGGGGGAAAAAAACCCCACAACTGCTGATGTGTCGTCTTCTCCCAGAAAGCCTGCAGCAGAAATGGGGCATTTTTCTAGTGCAGGAATAAAAACCAGATGCCCCTTTGGTTTGACTCCCTCATGTGAAGAACTGAAGAATCAAATCTTTAAGAGTGCCAGAACCGATGAATAAGTGGATCCAATCCTCACGGACCGAATACCCTGAAAACCCACTGTAAAGTTGACCGTGTGGAAGCGACCAGAGCCTGCCATACCAGCCTTGCTTGGATCAGCAGTGCTGTACCCCTCTGTCCCCACTTGACATGGAACAGAGCAAGGCTATGTGTCTTCTTCTCTGCCCATTATGGAGTTTAACAGAGCATCATGCCTCCATCCTGTTCTGACATGGAGCTTGGCAGGGCTTCCCACCTCCATTTCTACACTGCTAGAGAGAGGCTGCCCTTTGCTGGGGGGCAGTGTGGTCATGCGGGGGGGGGGCAGCACTTCCTGGCCAGGGCAGCCTCTCCAGCCTTTGGGCCCCTGTAGTTTTTCCTGGAGGTCTCAATGGCCAATCTGCCCCGAGGTCTCATAAAGTGTCAGGTGACAAAAATAAAATACTTAGGTGTGTCAATGTATCAAATGTTGCCATTTACCAAAGACTAGTCTCTGTCAGCTCCTAAAGTGCATGTTATAGAAGTTCAAGTGGTAAGTGCTATTTTTACTTAAGACTGCATCTCAGCTATTCATTGTTGTCATGAAGAGAAGAATTTTTCAAGCTTTACATTTTGTTGCATGAAAAAGGGCCAGATAGAAGGTGATGGGAAAGAACCTGTACTTGAGACCCTGGAGAGCTGCCGCCAATCTGAGTAGGCAATACTTGTAAGCAGGGTTTTTTCTGGGAAAAGAGGTGGCGGAACTCTCAAGAGGAAAATGAAGAACACGCACACAGGATTCTTTGAAATCATATTATTTTCAAGCACTATTGCGGAGTGCCAGAACTCCGTTCCCCCGCGTTCCCCCTGAAAAAAAGCCCTGTTGTAAGAATCTACCAGTTGAATCTTAGCAAGAGTGCAAGACTGCATGAGTTTCAGCTTTATTGATAATCCCCAGTTCAGCATCCCAAAAGTTCTTTGTTAGGAATAAAGTCTGGCTCTCAATACCCAGCATATATAGATATTTAAGCACAGCCCTGTTCTTCCCCTAACCCCCCCTTCTATCTACAGCGAATATGGGAAGGAATCTAGCAACAGTAGATATCTACAGGAATGCGAGCTAAGGGAATGTTTTTAGAAAGTCCAGAACGTCAAGGTTAAGTATCTATGAGAACGGCTCTTTTCTTGCAAAAAGTTCAACATAGTTTCTTGCTAAAAGTTCAACATAGACAGATAAGCTTCTCCGCCTACTTTCCCAGGCCGGCATGCAGAAAGGAAACTTTGTCAGCTAACAGGATCTTTTACACACAAGATTTTTCACAGCATAATCCTTAACATTAAGTCCCTAAAGTATGGCAGGGGCTGCTAAGACAGTATATGGCAGTTGCACGTGTCTTTCATGTATATAAATGTTGATAGTACAGACAAAATCAAATCACTAATAAGGCCCAGAAAACAGTATTATGGCAGGAGAAGATGGCACCTTCTCTGAATAGTTCTTATAAGGACAAGGTAGAGGATAGGAGAAGGCTGTGAGCTTCTATGGGTCTTCACTGGGGAGAAAAGCAGCACAGACAAGAAGGGTGGGATATATCCCTTCCTTTAAGAAGGTGTTTAAGAACTTCCCTGAATGATCAGAGCCAGTACAGCATACTAGTTAGAATGCTTTATGCCAATAAAGGTATTGATTGATTGATTGATTGATTGATTGATTGATTGATTGATTGATTGATTAGAATGTCAGACTAGGATCATGAAGATTCAGGTTTGAATTGCTGCTCAGCTACTGAAAGTATCTGGCAGACCTTCGGTGTGTCACATAGTCTCAGCCAGACCGACTTCTTAAAGTGGTTGTGAGGATAAAATGGGAGACTGAACCATGTGAGATGCTGTGGGTCCCCATTGCGGAGGATGGCAGCAAAGACAGGGAAGGTGAAATAGATCCCCTCTACAAAACAAATGGGATTTAAGAACCTTCCTGAACTATCAGAGGCAGTATTGTATAGTGGTTAGAGTGTCATCATTTTAGCCTACTTATTCTCAAACCTGGCTCTGAGACAGGATCCCTCCGGTCTCATTCTTTTGTCAGAATAAAAGTGGTCAAAAGTCAATGGTGACTGGTGTGGACATTCTGTTTTCTTCTCACTGCAATAAAATCTCTTGGCAAATTTCTGTGATGATCACGGTGATTAATTCCTTTAACATAATGCCTTCCTGAACATTTCTGTTTTGCCATTTTGCAAAATGATAATAAAGTGCGAGCCTTCCTGACCTCCTCAGGGGAGCCACCACAGAGAATGCATGTGAGTGGGGAGTTGCTAAGCTTACCGTTTGCATGGAGGAACTTTAAAAGACTCTGTTCAGATGGCCACAGCTGCTATGGTAAAGCACAGTAGGAGACTAGAGATGGTCTAGAGACTAGAGATAGCAAAATGGCTATTCCCATGCATTAGCAAGGGTTGCCAATTTTTAATAAGCCTTTCTTGTGAGAATGATTTCCTTTAATACTTGCTCCTGTGTGTAGTGATTGACTTCTCTACGAAGGGCATTTTTAGTCTGGGTGAGAGATCCATGTCTGAAGTGGGTCAGGTTCACATAGAATAGAGTGCATTGTGTATACATAGAATGGAATGTACTATGAACAAACACTGAAACAGAAGATAGCATTTAAAAAGCATAAAAACAACACACACACACCAATTCTCAAAAATAAAAAGTAAAAAAGCATTAAAAGATCCGAGCGGTCAACAGTAAAATGCAATAAAGCTACTCAATAAAACAATCAGGGATTATGGAATTGCAAAGAGAGAGATGAACTAAAAATTGAAGTTCCAAATTCCTAGCTTAGTAATAGTCCACGTGAACAGAAATGTCTTTGCCTGGTGCCAGAAAGATCTCTTATGTGCTGATTGTAATGGTGTTGTTGAGTGCACGTTGCAGAGTTTCTACTGTATTATCTTTTCATATCTCTGCTAATTACCTTCTCTAGGATCTCCTTCATCCTTAAAAAGCCTTTGCAACACAACCTTCAAGGACTCTCTGGGTTGACGTTTCCTGTCTCTCCCAACCAAGTAGTAAATTAAGGGGTTAACGCTGCTGTTGATATTTGCAAAGAGGTAAGAGGCATCCAGCTCTTCCATAGAAAAATCCTCAGAAGTGAAAAAAAGAAATGAAATACTCAGAGGAATGTCAAAAATGATGGAGACCAGGAGTGTCATCAAGATAGCTACGTGCAGCCTGGGTGGCTGATGCCCCTGAGAGTGACGACGGATGGTGATCCATGCAGTCAAACTGGAGACAATCATAACAGGAGTGCAAATCAAGAAATTCACAGTGCAAATAGTGTTCAGAATCTCTGTGCAATGTGACCCCTGAAAATGACATAACAATAATATTCCACAAAGCAGGCTGGAGAGGATCCAGAGGAGAAAGGAGACCATGGCAGAAGACCTCTCCGGGCGATGGCATCGGTACCAGACGGGAAGCAGCACAGAGAGACATTTCTCCAGGCTGAGGGCTGTCAGGAGATACCAGCTTGTGTTATATGTGAAGAACATAAAGACTTCCGCTAATTCAAAGAAAATGTATGACTCAATAGTTAAAAAGGTAATGGCCATCATAAAAACAAAGTCACTCAAAAGGGTGCCAAGGTCCGCTACAGCCAGGTTCAAGATGTACGTTGTGAAAGGATTCCTCTTAATGCAGAAGCTGAGAAGCCAGATGACCTTCACGTTCCCCATCAGTCCAGCCAGGCAGGAAAAGGCAGTGACAATACTGATGATGTAAAAATATCCTATAAAATAAGGAACATATTCATCATCAAATTCAGTGTCATTCAGGTGTAAGCTGTTCCCTTGTTCATCCTTTGGTGTTTCAGTGCTTGTGTTTGCCATGTTCATGACGATGTCGTGGTTGTGCAGGTGGCGTCCGTCTGCCCTTCCTCAGCCAATCCTATCATCCGAAAAAGAAAGCAGAGGGGGCATGAGACGTGTAGGCCAAGCTGCACTTTGAAACTGTCAGATGATTAAAATCTGGCATTCTGCCTCATGATAAGAAATAACTAGACTGTGAAAAGTTGTACAAAAACGAGTTGAATTTGCGATTCTCTAAAAAGTGTGGGAGTGTATATATAAAGGACAGACTGAGACAAAGAGAACATTCAGGGTTATAATTCAGACTAGGGCCGTTTCCAGACGGCTTACCTGGCTCCAGAACGTCGCGCCTTGTTGCAGGGAAAATGCGAAATATCGCATTTTCTCGCACGAGTTTTGCACGACGACGCGCAAAACTCGCACGAGAAAATGCACTGTTTACTGCCGTGTGTATATATTTGGATAGGTAAGGTAAAGGTGCAAGCACTGTGCAAGCACTGAGTCATTACTGACCCATGGGGGGACATCGCATCATGATGTTTTCTTTGCCGACTTGTTACAAGGTGGTTTGCCATTGCCTTCCCCAGTCATCTACTCTTTACCCCCAGGAAACTGGGTACTCATTTTACCGACCTCGGAAGGATGGAAGGCTGAGTCAACCTTGAGACGGCTACCTGAACCCGGCTTTCGCCAGGATCGAACTCAGGTCGTGAGCAGAGCTTGGGCTGCAGTACTGCCGCTTATCACTCTGCACCACGGGGCTCCTATTGGCATTGTTGGCAAGACTGGGATATGGGATCATTAATCCCTATGGTTGCCAACTTTGGATGGGAAATTCCTGGAGATTTGGCAGTTGATTCTGGGGAGGGCAGTGTTGGAGAGTGGAGAGAGCTCGGCAGGGAATATTTTATAGAGTCCATAGAGAGAAAGATCCAGAGGAGGTCGCCGTGTTAGTCTGTAACCACAGCTTATGCCTCAATAAAGTTGGTTAGTCTTAAAGGTGCTACTGGACTTTTTACCATAGAGAGAAAGCTGCCATTTTCTCGAGGGAAGTGATCTCTAGTCTGAAGATCAATTGTAATTCCAGGAAAGCTCCATCTCCCATCTGGAGGTTGGCAAATCAACTGAAACCTCTCCAGTGGTCACGCATGGACACCAGAAGCTGTCTTATACCGAATCAGCTGCTTGGCCCATCAAAGTCAGCATTGTCTACTCTGGCGACAGCTCTCCAGCATAGCAGGTGAAGGTATTTCATTTATCCTTCAGCTTGGCCCTTGCTAGAGAAGCCGAGGATTGAATCTGGGACCTTCTGCATGCCAAAGAGATGCTGTGAAATGATGCTGGCCCTGGGTTAGGCCATAACTTGGGCGGGGGGGGGGGTCAGACAAAGAGTGGGTTGCTCAATATAAGTCGGGTGAGTTGGCAAGCCTACTGTGGATTTGTATGATGATGAAGGGCCATTCCTGCAACAGCCTATCACTCCTTGTATGGTTTGGTGACTTGGGGAGAGGGAAACACTTGGGGTGGTCAGGATCAGACAAATCCTTAGTTGTCGCCTTGGAGATTTATTTTTGGCATCATTTAATGCATAAGGTTAAAAATTATGCTTAGCTTCTGCTCTGATTCTGATTCTCTACAATTCAAATCCAATTGCCTTGTTTATTTGGAAGCCAGAGGCAACAATCACAAGAGCTAGTTTGGTATAGTGGTTAAGAGCAGCAGGACTCTAATCTGGAGAACCAGGTTTGATTCCCCACTCCTCCGCATGAAGCCAGCTGGGTGACCTCAGCTCTCTCAGAGCTCTCTCAGCCCCACCCACCTCACAGGATGTTTGTTGTGGGGTAATAATAGCACACTTTGTAAACCACTCTGAGTGGGCATTAAGTTGTCCTGAAGGGTGGCATATAAATCAAATGTTGTTGTTGTTACAAGCTGCCTAGTACATCCTACCCATAAATATGCCTATAGATTATGACATCTATCAATTGTTTAGATAAAACTATTTAAAAACAAGTATGCTTATTTTGTGATTTCATTGAGAGTTGGTGTTGGGACAAATAACATTTCTGAATAGTCACCTGCATCTTTACCTTTTACACTGGTTATCCTTGTGTCTTCGTATTTGCTTCATTCTTCTATAAAATAGCCAACAAGTATCTTGGCAGCTGGTTCACGTAACTGGCCCAAAGTCACTTCTCAAGCTTCCGTACCATAGTAAGGATTCGAGTTTGGGTCTCCAAGATCCTAGCGCAATGCTCTAACCACTACACCACGCTAGCCCTGCACATTCTTATAGGCTTTCCCTTGTATGGTAATTATCAGATACCATAATGTACTATTGTCACTTCAAGCCATTTATCGCATAACCTTCTTTTTCAACTGTAGTGTAGGAGAAAGTGTTAATTATATATGTAACAGATGTGCTCAATTTGGGAAGAAAAGAAGCACCAGAGATCTCCATTTAAACAACAGCAGGCAGGTTAAAATGGGAGATGACATAATAGTTTATTTAATGGGGGAAGGGTTATTCCTTAGAAGCCATCAGTTTCTTAAGCCATCAGTCCATGCTTTTATTTCTGATAGTTCAAATACAGAGGAGTAAGTAAGGCAGCTTTTCCTCTTAACTCCAGAGGTCTCTGTTTTCAAAATGGTTGCAGGCTGTTTGGCTTCCATTTTTTCGGAGCCTTTTTGGCGACTGCGAAAAAGTGCGTTCCCTGAAAAGGCGCCAAAAAAATGACCTGCCTTCCATACTCAGTGATGTCTCTCAGTTTGGGGGATGGGGTGGGGTGGGGTGGGGGATAGATAGTTTGTAGTTCTGCTGTTCTCTTGCTATTCACTATGCTATTGCTATCCTGCACTCAGCTTTCTTAGCTTGAGGCACCTGGGAACCAGACAAATGACCTTGGAGCCTTGGTGCTTGCATATAACTTACTAATAGAGCTTAAAAGGCGAATAGGTCTGTAATTAGAGGGGTCAACTTTACTGCCTTTTTTATGAATAGGAATGATGACAGCAGCCCCCCAATCCCTTGGGATTCTTCCAGTATTGTCTATTATTGAAAATAGTTCCGTCAGGAAAGGAACCCACCAGTCAATATTTTGTTTTATTAGCTCGGGGGGGGGGGTCAAATCAATGCCAGGTGATTTACCAGGCTTTAAAGATTCGATGAGATGCTTCACTTCTGTGGGATTCACTGGCTGCCATTTTGGAAGGGTACTAAGATCTACTGTCTGATGATAATTTCCTGCCAGGTTTCTATACAGTTCTTTGTAGTGTTACCCCCATAATTCTGGCACTATTATGGTGTCTGTCATCTTATGAGCACTGCCTGAGTGTTGTGCAATTAATCTCCAGAATAGGGTAAAATTGTTGTTCTTTGTCGCCTGATTTAATTGTTCCCATGCGAGAACAACCGCCTCCTGCTTTTTCCTATGTAGCAGTTGTTTATACTGTGATTTTTGAGTTTTTAACTCCTCCAAGGTTACTGTCCCTGGTTCATACCTATATCTAAAATAGCTAGCACTGAGAGAGTTTTTTACTTTTCTACATTCATCATCAAACCAGGATTTATTAGGTCTCTGGTTTACCCTTGTATTCCTGGTGTTTGAGCCCTTCAGGATTTTTTGAAATTCCTCAAGCAGAGAATCGTATTCTCCAAAGCAGGAATCAGGATCCCCTGAATTATAAAATCTTTGTAACTTGGGGTTAAGTCTCCCTGAGCTCAGGAGTTTAGATACATTCCTACTTAGGTTGGTGTTCCATCTAATCTCTCTCACCTTGAACTGGTTTGCTTTCCCCTTGTGCCCCTACATCTGCATTATGTATTGGAACAGCTAACTTCACATTAAATGGTAAGCCTTGGTGCTTGCATCTCTTCCCCCTTCCAGCTTTCCCACGAAAAAATGTGCGCCAAGACCAACAGACTTCTACTCGAAAAAGGGGGAGGAGAGAGGAGGGTATAAATGGCCCACTGGCCCTTATCCTGGTATTCCTGGCAATTGCTTTAACTCATACTGCCTGGCCTGATGAAGTAAAGTAGTCTAGGAGAATCCCCTGGCAGAGCCTGACACCAGGGGAAAAGCTGCCAGCATTCGATGAGTGGCCTGTCCCTTTAACGATGTGTGGAAATGACCTTCGTCAGGCAAACTGTGTACACACAAATGTGTCAGTCTGTGTATATCTGAGACTGATATTAATTTCTGTGTGGGACTTGCCCTCCATGGGGCAAGTCGCCAGGTTGCCTCTGTCCCACAGGCAGTGAAGGCAGGGCCTCAGAAAAGGGAAGAGGAAGGGGGTATACAGCACCCTTATCCCTCTCTCTCCCCGTCAGGTAAATTGTCTCCACTCTCTCTCTCATTCTCTCTCTCTCTGGCTTCCCTTCAGAATCATTGGCCTTTCTGCTTCGCCCACTTTTATGGGCCTGGCCTGATTCCCAACTCCACTCTCCACCGGCTCCATCCAATGTGATGCCTCACCTCCCCCTGTCCCCCTTGATGGGTGGCTCCTCTCCCCAACCAGCGAGCCATTCGCCACATGCCCTTGCTCAGGGCCTCGCCCCCTCATCATTCCTCCTCCTCCCCACAAGCTGGGACTCGCCAGGCCAGCCCAACACTGCTGTTGGCGTGGACGAGGAGCGCGTTGTTCCTGAGGTGCCTCCCAGCTGTGCCATATGGCCGAGCCAGCCGTGTGCAGCCTTCTGCGGGGCTCCCCTCACCCATGCTCTGCTGCGGCCTCCAAGGCCGGGCCCGCTGCTGTGGGTGGTCTTCTGGTAGCTACAGGTCCCGGCAGGGCATCTGCCAGGACGGCCATCGGAGCACTGGCGCCTGTGCTGCCGGAGGTTGCTGCCGAGGCCCCTGCACTGCGCGCCGAGGTCGCCACTCGCCACTTCATTCTTTGCACTCGCCAGCATGCCTGCCTCTCTGGCGACTGCTGCTGGGAGTCTCCTCTCCAGCCCTCCCAGCAGGCCCTCCAGGTAAGTCTGGGTGGGAGGAGGGCTCCCCGTCCAGACATTCTGTAGGTCAGGCAAGCTGTGTGGAAAGGTCTCAGTGAATCTATGTTGGCATGAATGAGAACAGAGTTTATTCTGTTAGTGAAGACCTGTGTGGAAAATCAGGCAGTGTGACTGAGTTTATTAATATACTTTTAAGAAGATATAACTATTTTGAAACCACCAAGTTTAAGAACTATTCTGAAACCCGTACATTTATCACAACTCTGCCATCATGACACTTAAGTTCTTATAAATAAATTCCACTTTTGTTTAAGGAAAAAAAGATCCCTTTTTTACCTCACAGCCACACAGCAGGTGTGAATCTCACCGTCCAACCAGGGAGGCAGGAAGTAATTTTCTTCCTCTTCCTGTCCGGCATGTGAGACTCCCTCTCTTCAGTTCAGGGGACTCCACAAAGCAGTAACACTGAATTTATCATTTAGCAACTTTAAATACTGAGAGAAAAAACACCAGTTATGTTAACATGTACTGTAAATAAAGCATAACCTGGAGAAGGTAGACGAATGAGGCAGCATGGTAGAGAAGGACGAAGAGCCAGGAAGGACAAGATGTCCTCCTTTCCTCAGAGGAGAAGAACCCTTCACGGTAAGTGTCCAAAGGTCTGTTCTGAGGCGGAGGACATCTTAGGTGCTCCCAGAGAAGTTTCCATTTTCTGGGTAGGATATGGTCTTCATCTGAGATCATGCGCTGCAGTACTTTTCTACCACAGGCAGTGTTTGTTGAATCATATAGATTTAATTTGTAGCATCTCACCAAAGTCAAGACCGATGACCATGTTGCTGCCTTGCAGATTTCTTCTACAAAAGTGTTCCTATGTAATGCTGCATTGGTAGCAGCACTCCTTACAAAGCGAGCCATTATTCCATTAGGGACTTCTACGATGAGAGCTGTAACAAGCCTTCCTGTATTGCCAGTTAAACTCAGGAGGTCTAAGGCAAAAGCCTTTGGTGGCAGCAAGGCCTTTGGGGAGGCAGTAATATATAGGTCACACAAAGAAAAAAGGGAGGGTGTTCTCAAGGTATAAGCCTAGACAAAGTAGAGAACACCTGATGCTCTGTGAGTGTGGAAATACAAGGAATGTTGATTGGGATCAGGGCCCTTGTGAGGTAAAAGTTTAAGGTAATGTAAGCAGGAGCTGAAGAAAAGGTCCACATGCAAAGGTTTACGGTTAAAACACAGCAAATCATTACACTTGGAGATGAGCAATCTTTGGTTGTCTGCTTGGACAATGTAATTTTTGTATTGTTTAATGTATCAGGTTAAAAATTATGCTTAGCTTCAGCTTTGATTAAGATTTCTGGTTGGTTCTAGATTTCTACCCTTCAAATTTCATGGCACCGTTTACTGATTATCCCATCCTCATGATTGTACTGACTTATTCTGTGTAATCTGCTTGAGTCCTAATGAGAATGGTGGCCTATAAACAAATAAAAAAGTGTTGTGCAAGCGACGATGAACAGAGCCAGCTATCATTGGCCCAGTTGGAAGCCAGAGACAATAACATGAGCTGCCTAGTGCATCCTGTCCTTAACTATGTGGATAGATTATGACACTGATCAACCATTTAAATAAACTAGCTAAACTAATAAACTAATTAAAACCACGTTATCTTGTGGCTGCATTTAGAGTTGGTCTTAAGGCAAGTAGCATTTTTGAATGTCCAGCTGTGCTTTTATCTTTTGCCATTGGTTGTCTTCAGTCCTAATATTTGATTCATCCTTGTATAAAATAATGAAGAAGAACCTTGGCAGCTGGCCCAAGGTCAGTCTATTGAAAACAGGATACGTAGAAGCTGACTCCCCCGCTTGCAGCAAGAAATCCAGGCTCTCTTGAGTCAAGGTTTTTTATTGAGAAATCATAACTATAGCATATATATGTCCATAGGTTACACAGAAGCAATTGAAAGCGTCTGGCTGTACACAGGGCTCTTGTTGAGAATGACGTATGGAATGCTTGCTAAAAAGTTCCAGTCCCTCCCTGTAAGCCGCCCACCCTCAGTGCCCAACCAGCTGGGCATAGTCAGTGGGAGATTAGGATGGAACCGTCCCAAGGCCGCTGTGGCGAGCCATCCGAGATAAGCATGTTGTCTTCCCAGGAGCTGGATGGCTTGTATGAAAAACTACACACACAGAGAGAGGATAATTGCAAAACTAGTGAAGATGGAGGGACGGTGGGCAACAGACCTGACACCCAAAGTCACCCTGCAAACTTCCATAATGTAGTGAGGATTCAAATTTCAAACCTTGCTTAGCTGGCTATTACAGGCACACAGGGTTCGACTAATATTAATGACTGATCGGTTATAGCCTGCCTTTCTTGCTAAGAGTCAATGTGGTTTGCCCAATAAAAAGCAACATTTATTTATTTATTAAAATAGTCACACCCTGACTTTCCTCTTGGTGCAATGAAATAAGAATGGTATAATACCATGAGCCTTTCAACAAAACCAATTTACAGAATTGGAGAACAACACACTAAAAACAGTATAATACATACAATACACCCTTACCTGGATAACCCAGGCAACTCCACTCTCGTTAGATCTCGGAAGCTAAGCAGGGTCAGCCTTGGTCAATAATTGGATGGGAGACCTCCAACAAAGTCCAGGGTTTCAGAGTCAGGCAATGGCAAATCACCTCTGTAGGCCTCATGCCATGAAAACCCCGCCAAGGGTCACCATAAGTCACCTATGACTTGACAGCACTCTCCACTATTACCACCACCACCACCAACAGGGCTGTAATATAATAAAATTATTGACTTAGCAAAGAGATGCCTTATATGCCTTAGCAAAGAGATAGGTTCTCTGGACTATACTATTATGTTCTTTCTGTTGTTGCTAAGTATACTCTTACTATATGATTTCTACATCATTGAACAAGTCATATTTAAATGCTTATTGTTTCACCTGTTTCACATTTTTGCTTGTTTCCCCATTTCTGCAATCTAAACTCCATAGCATTGTTTACTGGGTGCCCAATTCTGCTGATCATATTTGACTTATATAATCCACCTGGACTCTCAGAGAGGAAGACAGACTCTAAAGAGTGTAAATAAAATAAATACAAATAAAATACATGCATCAAGCAGTGTAATAAACCTGGATCCCAAAATCAGAGACTGTTGCAATGCAAATAATATATGCCATGAACACTGTAATCTCAACTGCCTAAACTTTCACAGACATTAAATGCAGCCATGGCTCCTTTATAAAAATACTTCTCCCACCAACTCCGTTTTACATATTCTGTGGAATGACAGGAGTATGGGAGCTTTTCTGACCTCCTTAGGAAGGCCATTCTGCCAGGTGGGAGCCACAACAGAAAAGGCTCTGGGATAAACATCTTTTGATCTTACCCGTTCAAGCGGTGCCACCTTTAGAAGGATTTGCTCAGCTGTCTCAATGGTACATATCAGGAGTGTTTATCCTGCTGATGTTCAGATTCTAAGCCATAAATGGTTTTGCTGGTGTTCAGGCTCGGACCGTTCAGGCTGAACACCGTTATCGTTAAAGGAAGTCGTGATTCGATCTCTGCTTAACAAAACAGTGCTGGACCAAATATAAGTCTCATCTGTTTAGAACTGATGTTTGGAAAGGGGAAAATAGAGGAATATGAGGCAGCTTCATCTGTTCAATCATATATTCAAGCATATAGATTTGAAAACAGGAAATAAAAATTATTGCATGATTCGAGTGTTAAGGGAGGAGGAATTTCTTGAAAGTCAGCAGCTCCTCACATCTCTGTATCCACCTCTGCTCTGATTTCTGAGGGTTAATGAATGTAGAGTGGATGGAAACGTCATAAAAGACCTGAGTGAAATAAAAGAAGATCCTGTCCTCTGTTCCTTTGCAAGAGGACAGATATACAATAGCACTGGCAGGCTGAAGATAAGACATATTTCATTTTTTCTGTGTTTTACAGTTTGATATTGTCTTGGAAGATACCAAATGAAGTGATATATATTTGCTGATGGTTAATCATGAGATTGCCATTAGCTAACATACCGGATTTTCTGTTATAACTGCTCATTTTCTTCTTCCACCCCACCCCAGATTCTTATTGTAATAACGGTTCTTGCTTTGTACACTTATGCACGTGCGTATGCACACACAGACACAAACATGTTCTTAATTACCATTTCCTGCGCAGTATAGCAACAGCTGACTAGCTGTTTATAACCTTTTTTTAAAAAAAATATCATTTTTAATGCCTGCCTTTTGATTGCTTCTTCCTCTTTACAGTTGTTTCTGTGCCTTGGTTGGTTGGTGGAGATGGAAGATCTTTGATCTTTTTTCTGAAATGCAGCCCGTGTCTGCTCTATGTACCTCATCCAGAAATGCAGGCAGTAAGTCTTCAGGGCTGGTGCATAGCAAATGCTAGAACAAGGGGCGGGGCCAAAGTTCAGTGGCAGAAGATCTGCTTGGCATGTGGAAGGTCCTGGGTTCAATCCTGGGAATCTCTAGTTAAAAGGACCAAGTGGGAGATGTGAAAGACCTCTACATGAGACACCTTGGGAGCTGCTGCCAATCAGAGTAGACAATACTGACTTTGAGGAACCAAGGGTCTGGTTCGTGTAAGGCAATTTCATGTGTGTCCTTCTTGTATATAAATGTTGACAGCACAGACAATGTCAAATCAGTGGAAAGGCCTGGAATGCAGGAGAAGGTTGCATCACACCCTCTCAGCCTAAAATACGTCTCGAGGTTGTTGTTGTGAGGATAAAATGAAGGACAGGAGAATGCTGTGAGCTGGTGGGGGCCTTCACTGGGGATAAAGGTAGCACAGACAAGAAGACGCCCTTCCTTTAAAGGGTGTTTAAGAACTTCCCCGAGTGATCAGAGCCAGTACGGGATAGTGATCAGAATGTCAGACTAGGATCGAAAAGATCCAGGTTTAAATTCCCACTCTGCCATTGAAAGTTACTGACAGACCTTCATCGTGTCATACAGTCTCAGCCAGACTTACTTCACAGGGTTGTTGTGATAATAAAACGGAGGACAGGTGTGAGGTGCTGTGGCTCTGCCTTGCAGAGTAAGGCAGCACAGACAGGGAACGTGGAATACAACCCCTCCTTTACAAAACAAAGGGGGTTTAAGAACCTTCTTAAGATATCAGACACAGTGTAGCATAGTGGTTAGAGTGGCACCATTTTTGCCTACTTACTCTCAATCTAGGCTCTCTGACAGTATCCCTCCTGTCTAACTCTTTAGTCAGAACAAAAGAAGGCAAAAGCTAATGGTGACTGGTGCGGCCATCTTGTTTTCTCCTCACTGCAATCAAATCTTTTGGCACATTTCGGTGAAGGCCTTCCAAATTACATGCATGTGGACTGTTTTGTCCCACTATGGATTAATGCCATTAAAAGAATGCCTTCCTGAACATTTGTATTTTGCACATTTTGCAGAACGATAATAAAGTGGAAGGCTTCTTGACCTCCTCAGGTGGGCTGTTCCACAAGGGGGGCCACCACGAAGAATGCATGTGAATGGGCCATTGCCAAGCTTACCGTTTGCATGGACATAGATCCAGAGGAGCTAGCCGTGTTAGTCTGTAGTAGCAAAATCTAAAAGAGTCTGATAGCACCTTTAAGACTAACCAACTTTACTGTAGCATAAGCTTTCGAGAATCACCACGCATCTGACGAAGAAAACTGTGATTCTCGAAAGCATTTGCATGGAGGAACCTTTAAAAGATTCTGTTCAGATGACCGCAAATGCTGTGGTACAGCATAGTAGGAGAGGCAGTCCCACAGGAAGAGGGCTCTAGGCCATGGAGGGCTTTGTAGGAGATATCAGTGCCTTGAATTGAGCCTGGTAACTGATTGATAGCCAATGGAACCACGTTTTGATCCGTGCTCAAATACCTTGGAACTATCTTGCTAAGATCTTCGACTGGTCTCAAAGTAAATGTTTATAAAATTCTCGCCCTTAGCACTGCTACCCAGAGAACCATGGAGAAAATCAGAATGAAAATATGAAGCTTAAGAACCTCCCCCAAACCACTTTTTTTAAAGAAAGAACGAACTAACGAACAAAAGAACGAATGAACGAAAGAACAAAACACCAAAAGAACGAAGGAGCACCTGAGGGGGTGAAATCAGAAAGAAACTAATATGAGGGAAGGGAAGGAGAAAGCAGCAGGGGTAGTGGGGATGCTGGGGGGGAGAGAAAGCAGCTCTGATGGAAGAAGGCGGGGCAGCAGCAAGAGAGGAAGAAGTGGCCAATGGAGAGGGAGGGACTTCCTTTTTGCCATGAGTTTTTGTGCCCCCTTTGTCATTTACCAGTACTGTAGATGTTCTGATTTATTCCCCTCCTTGCAGAAGAGGGGAAAAAATCCATTCCCCCCCCCCCAGTGTTTTAATTTTTTTCCATTGGTAAAAATGAGGGGAACCTTATGGGAAAATCAAGGCAAATCTCCATTCTCTAAAATCCAGGATCCCCCCACCCCCACACATGCACACCAGGGGCTCCAATCTTTAGCCAGAACCAAGGCACACTATACATTCTAGTTCCAATAGAATTATTTGTCTTTTAGCTCGGAGAGTACTTACTTACCAAGCGATTGCCTCAATCACTCTTTTATATGCCAGAGTTTCAAATGTTAAGGTTTAATTAACAACATCTGCTCAAAATATGCCATTTTCATGTCATCTGTTGGAACCAGACTGAAATGACTGGAACATGAAAGAGGAGATGGCCTTGATATCAGCTAGTGACATCAGTCCTGAATGCCATCCCGGTCTTCATCCATATCCATACTTTTATCTTCTCCTTAAAAGAGCCTACGGAAACTCTTGTTTTCAGCAAACATCTTTGTGTGGATGGAAGAATTTCCATAACCAAGATGGTTTTTCTTTTAAGCAGAAGAGGTCCAGCTTATCAATTTAATTCCTTTTTAAAAATCCATTATTCCATTTTGAGCACTGACCAAACCGTTTAATCCCTCGATAATAATAACAACAATAACGTTAGATTTATAAACCACCCTTCAGGACAACTTAATGCCTACTCAGAGTGGTTTACAAAATATGTTATTATTATCCCCTGTGAGGTGGGTGGGGCTGAGAGAGCTCTTGAGAGATAACGCGAATGGAATTTTCTAAACCTAAAATAAAGACGCAAGATGAGTTATCTCCAAGTTATGATTGGTTTCAGTATAGACAGATCAGAGATCTTTATAACTCGGACTGTGTGAAGGGAGGGATAAGAATGGAGAATTCGGAACTAGAACAGGCACTCTTACAAGAGGACAAAAAGGAAATTTCTAAGGTATATAAAGTGCTGCTGAAATGGTATACTGAAGATGAGACAGTTAAAGTGCAAATGGTGAAATGGGCTATTAATTTTAACAAAGAAATAACAATGGAGGCGTGGGAATACTTGTGGAAAAATACGCTGAAAATTACGACATGTACCAATATTAAAGAGAATGTTTATAAAATGATTTACCGTTGGTACTTGACACCAAAGAAAATTGCGCTAGGGAACTTGAATATGTCTAACAAATGCTGGAAATGCAAGAAACATGAAGGATCTTTGTATCACATGTGGTGGACTTGTGAGGTAGCTAGGAAGTACTGGGGGGAAATAATAAAAGAGATAAGCGAGATTTTACAATTTCAAATAAATAAGAACCCAGAACTCCTGCTGCTGAACTTGGGAATGGAGAGCATTCCAGCACAATATAGGACATTGTTATTTTATATGACAGCAGCGGCTAGACTTTTGTATGCGCAAAAATGGAAAGTGCAAGAAGTGCCAACTATTGAGGATTGGATTTACAAATTGCTGTACATGGCGGAAATGGACAAAATGACAAGGAAACTGAGAGACCTTGATCCAGGACAGTTTAACACGGATTGGGAGAAGCTGAAACAATGGTCGAATCCACATTACTCATTCTAAGTTGCATGTTCCCCGCATTCCCCACGCAATCCCGAGTGCCGGTCACATTACCTCATTAAACAGACGCATTTCATTCGCATTTCTCCCGAATATGTGGTCACAGGTTTTCAACGGGAGTTTCACGGTGGCCGTGAACGGGCCAATGCGCAATTTATGCGGTTTTTTTAAAAACCACCCCCCCTTCCTGTCTCTCCAGCCGTTCCGAGAGTTCCTATTGGCTGATTCAACTTGCAAGTGCTCCGTAGTCTGCAAAAGACTTGTTTTTGACTTCATAGCATTGGATTTATTGATTATGCTGTTTCTGAATCAAATCTGGTAGTTTGAAAAACCATTTTGGGGTGAATCCATCCTCAGAACGGACTCCCGAAACTTCCTTTTTAACTGTTTTTTATTTTTTTATTTTATATTACTGTAATATCGAAATTACGAAATATCGAAATAATGACACTCCAAGGAAGTGAAACTTCAGTAAAATTCAGGCACTGAACTGTCCTGCATAGGAAATGCCCACGAAAGCTTCCCACATGCTTCCAAATTTCCAAAAAAGAAACGGGAGAGAGCCATCAGTGCTGTCAGTGGGAGAAAGAGAGGCATCATTATCTTCAATGATGTTTCTTTATAAGGCAAGATCGAAATAACGGAAAAGTGTGCTCAAAAAATTTTTAAAAAATGGGTGGGAAAAAAGGTCCCGCCCAAAAAAGCTGTTTTCGAGCGGCCATGTGACCGGAGGGACGCGCGAGAAAGACGGATTGGAAGCAGGAATGTGAACGAAGAGGAAAAAATCGCGGATTGGAGGCAAACGGAAGATATCCGATAAACATGGGTGAATGTGGATTCGACCAATATTTGGTGAAAAAATGGGAGGTGGGAGGAGAACTGTGGCAGTTTGAAAATTACTGAAATACAATAAAAGTAGAGGGAGGTGTCTTTACCGGGGGGTGGAGAGTTAAACGAGAATTTCTAAGCAACTATTTTATTTGACTATTATATATAGTATTAAGTATCATAGGTGTTATTATAAGAATTATAATGATAGAAATTAACTAATTATAAGGATAGAAACTAATTAATTTCATTTCTGGCAACAATTGTATGGAGATATTTTATAATTGAAATGAAGAAACCTAAGCAAGGTGGGAAAAATATATAGTAATGTATAGACTATATGTTAATTTGATTGACTGAGGTATATATGGGTCAAATTGGTTGACTACTTTTGGTGGATAGCTGCATAATGGAGGAATTATATAATTAAAACAGTATGAAGACAAGATGTGCAGGAAAAGTAATATATAGAATATAAGTTAAATTGGTTGACTTATATTGAATGTATTGTTTATAGAAGTACCTAAAATGAGGGATAAATTGTTTGTCCCATATTGAAGATGAGATTATAAGATAGAGTATAGAGTACCAAAACTAGTTAAATGACTACTATTATTAAAAGAATATATGCCAAGAATGTATTATTTAGTTATGCATTATTTAGTTGTTAAAGTAAGTAAGAAGACAGAGGAAGCACTGTGTTATATAGATAAGCTTAGAAGAATGTGAAAGTTAATGTTTGACAGATAGAATAAATTTGAAATGAGTAAGGGAAAAGGGACAAGGGGTTGGAAAACTGTTGGAAGTCAACAGAAAGGGGGGAAAGGGAGGGGGTTAGAACTGGGGAAATTAAAGGAAATTGACTGTAATGTACAAATTAATGATTTCTAATCCAATAAAAAATTAAAAAAAAAAAAGAGAGAGAGAGCTGTGTCTTAACCAAGGTCACCCAGTTGGCTTCAAGCGGAGGAGCAGGGAATCAAACCCGGTTCTCCAGATCAGAGGCCTGTCGCTCTTCACCACTATGCCAAACTCTCGTGCTTGCAAACAGATGTGTAAAAGGTTTTTCAAAATGTGGCTTGGGTCCTAAGCTTTGCTTCCATTTGCTCCTCCCTTTGTCCTTCTGGAGGCAGCCCTCCACTGCACAGTGCTTCCCTCTGGTACAATGTACTTCTTGTCTCACTGAAAAATGCTGGTCTTGAATGACAGAAACGCTAACTGCTGGAAGAATACAACAGAGAAATGCAGGCCCAGGTAGACAAGCAGAGATTAGGGCATCTCAGTTGGGTTGCCAGGCTGAGATGGGCAACTGGAGGGAGGTCTGGAGGGCAGGGAAATGCAGGGTCATGCGATTGTGCCAACATCACCAATGTTGCCACATCACTTTTGGGTATGTAGTTCTAGGAATCCCTGGAAAGCATAGAGTTTTTGACAATTCCTAGAGCTACCTTTTGTCACTTCCGAGTTGTACCTGCAAGTGATATAGTGGTATCAATGATGTCGCTGTCCCCCCCCCCTTATTTTTCTCCCTCTGCTGCTTGGAGCAGTGGTGGGAAATGGAGCCTGCTAGCAGGAGTCCTCCTGCCATAGCAAACGATCTGGCAAACATACAGTGCAATCCTAAACAGAGTTGCACCTGTCTAAGCCCATTGAAATCAGAAAGAGGTGGTGGGAGGAAAGGTTCAGATTTGTACACTGGTGCACTTTCTGGGACATGCTAAAGCTGTACACATGAATCAGGCTTCACTCAAACTGAAAGGGAACCAGGTTGCTGTTCCCAGGTACAAGGTAAATCAAAACAGACAGTGTGCTTAGACAACAAAGTGAACTTGAAATGTGTGCTTTCAGCTCAAGAGATAAAGTAAACTGTGTGATTTCTCTCTACACTTGCATTAGTTGTTTGCCTTAACTCTCTGAGTGGAAATACATGTTGAGGGTTACCTGAGGATACTCAAGAGCAAGATGTCACAGTGTGGGCTTCAAGTCACATGTAGGCTGTTCTTGGTCGGTGCACATGAATGCTGCATTCATTGGAGCTCCCTTCACATGATTGCATCTGCAAGTGACTCTAGAACACCAATTCAGCTCTGTTTTTACTGCAAGAACAGGTACCGGAGGCTCCTTTGACTTGCTAATTTGCATTTCTTTAAGATATGAGAAAGTGTCAAGATCTGCATTTCAATGAGAGGATGTGGAGGAAACTGGGATACTTTTAGCAGTTGTGGATCAAATGTGTGAATGTATGCACACGGAGAAAATTGAAGTGTGACTGTGCAAGCAAGTACATGGGAAGTTGGAGGGGGGACATGTGAAATGAGGTCCACTTGAGCATCCCTAGGGACTTAAGGGTCAAGCTACACATGACGAATGACACTTGAACGGCAAGTGTATTTCTCCCTGTTCACTTGCCCTCCACTCAATCCACTTGCCGTTCAAGTGTCATTTGTCATGTGTAGCTTGGCCCTGAGTAACGTGCATTTCCACCCTTGGTCGGTAAGAAGTATATAATGCATTCTGAAAACCATTGGGGGCACTTGGCTCCCTCCAGCCACAGTCCACAGCGAAGAAATTTTGTCTACATGTATTTTTGACTTTTTGTGTAATTTTTTTAAAATTCTGAGCTTGCTCAAATAAAAGTCTTCCACAGATCACCGTTTTCAGGATCCCATGTTAAAACTGCCAGTCTGCCCTTACATCACAAAGCCAACTAAAGGAGTAGTGACTCTGCCCTTGAGTGGGGCTTGCGACTTGGTATGAGACATAGATAATGTTGTACTGATTGGGAACAATGACCCCCCCATGCTATTAAGTTCAGCATTCATATCAATGGTAAGTTACCCCCAAAGTCCAAAACAATCACCGTCTGGGAATTTTGGTCGGTGCAGCTTTTCATATCATTCTGTCTAGTAATACATTTCATGAATTATATTTGTTTATGTCTTTTATACACCACTTTCCTCCCCATTGGGAAACCCAAAGTGGCTTGCAATATCCTCCCTGTCTCCATTTTATTATCACAACAACTCTGTGAGGTAGGATGTCATGTATGGCCGAATCCACACTCACTCACTCCCCATCTGCTTATCTTGTGCAGTCGTGGCAATCAGGTTCATTCCGCTACCATGCTGTGCATCTTCACATTCACCCTTCCACTGTGTCTTTATGGTGCAACCAGTTCTCCACAAGCCACTGAGTAAAGCGTCACAGTGGGAGGTTCCATCCTCCGGCATCAGAATTGATGGCGCTCGTCACTTCCCGTTTTTTTTTTAAAGGGTCAATTATCCGGTATACCGATATCTTGACTCCGGTGAACGTTTCTTTTCCCGCGCAAACTGCTGCTCACTACGGTTGGTTTATCGGTATACCGATCTTTATGCACGGTGGAAAAAAAAGGGGAGAAAACGGATTTCCACCAATATCATGTGGTTTTGAGGGAAGGCGCAATAGTGGTGCGGTGATGGCGGGGAACACGCAGAATGGAAAAGCATGTGAGTATCTGCATGAATAGCACGTCGCTTGTGAAAAAGGAGTGGAAACAAAAAGGAAGTGTGGATTCGGCCTTTGTCTGTACCCCTCCATCCATGTCATTGTTCTAGGGGATGCTAATTGTCAGTATTATGGTTTGATTTCATATTGCAAATGCTACATGCATCCCTTTCGTTTCTCTTCCTCCCTACCTGAGAATGCAGCTGTGTAATCTGTGTATTTCTTTGAAGCTCACCGAAATGACCTTGTAGTGTCTGAAATGTTACCATTTCTGTTATGCCACTTTCTGTCTTGTCTAGCTGATGTATAAACCCCAGCAGAGGTTCCCAGACTTCTTCCCACTCAAACTTGTGTGTTAGGGAGGAGGGGAATGTTTGAGTATTTAGCCCTGTACTTTCCTCAAGTCCCTATTCCTTTCAAAGAAGCTGTACTGCTTGGAAGCTTTTCTTGTTTCTAAGTAAACTATGGACCTGTATATGGAAATGATCTGATTTCTGAATAAAAAACCATTTAACCAGGAACTTGTGTCTTGATGCAATGGCCCAGAGATCCGTCTGCTGTATCCTGCCATCCATAGCCTGACATAGGATAGACTGAGAGCGTGCAACTGGCCCAAGGTCACCCAACAAGCTTTCGTGGCCCAGGGGGAATTCAAACCTGGGTCTCCTAGCTCTTTGTCTGACATTCTAACCACTACACCACGGTGGTGGTCTATAGTCTTTCTGTCCATTACTCTCTAATATAGATTCAAGAAGAAGCCACCAGTGTATCTGTCCAGCCCCAGGTAGTTCCTCACAGTCCATTTCATTCCACATGGATATCCTTTTGTAGGTCAAGGCTGCAAACATTCCCAAGGAAAGCTGGTATGTAATAACACTTCATTGATTCTATTTACTCATTTATTTTGAACATTATGACTTCTCCCCTAGATCTACTCACAGTGATGTATAAGAACTAAAAACAACAGCAACAAAATATTTCTGACAGGCAGCATAAAAACGAATTCACGTAGCAGAACACACATGGCAAGAGATTAACTGTGCCATCCTAAAGAGAGTTACACCCTTCCAAGTCTGTTAATGTCAGTGGGCTCGGAAGAATGTGACTCTGCTTAGGACTGCACTGCAAAGCAATGCAATAAAAATCAGTGCAGCAGATTTAGGATAACCTTCGCATGGCATCAAAAAGAAAGGAGCTGTCAACCATGCAATGCAACAAAGCCTAAGAAACGAACCAGGCAGAGGGGATGAAGAGCAAAATAGGGAGTTTGTGAATGAATGATGACAGGCAGGCAGGCAGGCAGGCACACAAATATAAATGTCTTGCCTACATGAGATGCCTCAGTGCATGTTTGTCAAGTGCAGGGAGACACAATGTTAGCTGGGAAGTATGGTTTAAAAAGACAGAGCCGGTGGAGATCGCTCCTGAGAGGGTTTGTTAATTTCATCTTCTCCTCTCCAAAGGCTCTGTCAATTTCACATCCCCAGTGTGGGATTGCATCCAGAGGGCAGTGAGGAATGGAAATGGGCTGGAGCTGCCTTCCAGAGGTGAGCTTAGACCCGGAGAGGTTATAATGGTCTAAAGTTTCCCTTCTGGCATTTCACAGCCCCTTCACACAGCTCCAGTGTGTAGCAAAGCCTTTGCACTGCCGCCAGCTCCGTCTTTTTAAACTACCCTTCCCAACTACCATTTCATCTCCTGACATGTGTTCTTCACGTGTCAGATGTCTCCTGTCCAGAGACTCGATTAAAGGATAGAAAAGTGGGTAGCACGCTTTGCTAAGATGTGGGAGATTTTCGTCTACATATACCTTCCTTAGCTAATTCCCTCGATCTCAAACCACAGATGAAAACACCAGATTCAGAAAAATTGTTTAAGTTAGGCCTCCTTTCCCTTTTTATTGGGGGTTACGGGCAACCTGTGAGTTTGCTGGCATTAGGCAAAAACATTCTGGCACAAACTTCAGCGTGGCAGCGCTGCCATCCTTCGCTTTTCCCTGCCTGCACACCATGTGCCCCAAGATGGGCTTCTTCTCCCATACTATTCCACATCATTCAGATAATGCCAGCCAGTTCCAAAGGAGCTCTCCCGAGCCACCTGGATATGGTCAGCCATGGGTGGCTGGATTGGGTAACCTCCTTTCATTTGTGGATGTCTCAGAGTGCTTACTAATTCTATCCCTTACACTCATGGTCAGGGCTTTTTTTCTGGGAAAGGAGGTGGTGGAACGCAGTGGGTTGCCCTTGGAGAAAATGGTCACATTGCTGGTGGCCCCGCCCCCTGATCTCCAGACAGAGGGGAGTTTAGATTGCCCTCCACGCCGCTCGGCAACATGGAAAGCAATCTCAACTCCCCTCTGTCTGGAGATCAGGGGGTGGGGCCACCAGCCATGTGACCATTTTCAAGAGGTTCCAGAACTCCGTTCCACCACATTCCAGCTTTTTGGAGTTTCTGGTTCTGGCGTGCTGTCAACCTCGGCTATCCGCTAACTCCGCGGGAAGCCAGGCTGAACGCTGTCTCTTCGGGCAAGTCGCGTTCGGTGACTGAGCTAATTGCCTCTCGGAGAGAGAAAAGAAGTCTGGAGGACAAGACTCTTCTTATGGCCAATTTGAGAAGTACCCGACAACTTCCTGTTCCCCTCTGAAGCTAGCATTTTGCTCTATGGATGACTAGCAAGGCCAGCAGCTGTAAGTGCTTGCTTCATTGAGATTCCCTAATTGGCAGGGTAACACAAGGGTCCCACCCATATTCCTATTCAAGAACCCTAGTGGTCCATTTGGAAAAGGTGTGGGTTTGTGGTGGTGGTGGAACAGTACTGAATAGCCCAATCTTGTTAGATCTCAGAAGCTAAGCAGGGTTGGTACTTGGATGGGAGACCACCAAGGAAGACTCTGCAGAAGAAGGCAGTGACAAACTACCTCTGGTCCTTACTTGCCTTGAAAGCCCCTTGTTGGCTTGCCATATGCAGCTGCGACTTGATGGCACATGGGGGGAAATGGCACAGGTTAACACCTGAGGGCGCTCATGAGATCTGACCATGCTTTTATAACTTCTGTCTGGATTATTGAAACATGCTGTTTGTTAAAGCCCTTCGCAACTCATGTGCCTAAAGGACTACCATATGTCTTCATGCACTAACTGTAGTCCTTGGGTGGCCTTCTGCTAGCTGGTCCTCCACTTAGGGTAGCCCGCTTGGCAATGATCACAGCCTGTGCATTTTCCATCACCATATCTCCTACCCTATGGAAAGGGCTTCCCAAGGAGATGAGTCCCCTCTCTTCATGTTGAAAACCTCTAGGTGGGGACTAGAGAAAGGGACTGGAGTCTTCCCAGAATTATAACTGATCTCCAGACTACAGCGATCACTTCCCCTGGAGAAAATGCCAGCTTTGGAAGGTGGTCTCTAAGGCATCACATCTCAGCTGAGCTCCCACCCCTCCTCAAACTGTGCCCTGCCCAGGTTCCACCCCCAAATCTCTAGGAATTTCCCAAGCTGGAGCTAGCTAACCTACCCTCTCTAGAGCTGTTTGAGGCCATTTTATTTGCTAGAGGTTTTAATGGGGCATAAGCTGTAGGTGTTTTAGCGAGCTTATTTGGGATTTTATTGTATTTTCTATTTTTAAAATTTGAATGTGTAAGCTGTCTGGATCCATGGGAGAATGAGGGTATAACTAGCCAAATTAATAAATAAATCCTCAGGCTGCTGACTCTGACGTTCTAGATTCAGTTTCATCCTTGAAAATCCTTTGGAGCACAACCTTCATCGAATCCTTACACCAGTGATTCTTATCTCTCCCAATAAAGCAGTAAATTAAGGGGTTAACACTGCTGTTGAAAGAGGCACAAAGCACAGATATTTCTATGGCAAGCCGAGAATAATGTTTACTATAGATTAAGACGACATGTACAGCACTTAATGGAATGGCAAAGATAATGAAGAACAGGAGCGCAAGCAAAATAACTGAGTATACCTTGGGTGGATGATGCCCCTGTGAGTGACAGCAGATCTTAATGAACAGCGTCAGAGTGGAAGCAACCATGAAGGGAGTAAAAATCAACATGTTCAAACTGCAAATAATGTTAGTCATTATGAGATATGTTGTTTTAAAGGACAAAACGTGGCAAAATAATAACAACCCCCCAGAAAGCAGGCCAGAGAAGACCCAGAGGAGGAACGAAACGAAGACAGAAGCATGGCCTCTCCGACGGCGTTGGTACCAGACCGGGAGCAAAACAGCGAGGCATCTCTCCATACTAATGACTGTCAGGAGATACAAGCTTGTGCTGTGAGTGAAGAAAAAAAGCGAATACAGGAAGGAGAGGGCAAAATCCGATGCTTTATGCAAGGAGAGAGCAAAAAGTCGAATAAACAAAGCTAAAAGGGTGCCAAAGTCAGCTATGGCCAAGTTCAAGATATAAGTAATGAAATATGTCCTCTGAATGTACAAGCTGAGCAGCCAGATGACTTTTCCGTTACCCACCAGTCCGCAAAGGCAGAAAAAGGCCGTCAATATATAAATAGCCAGTCCGTACTCTGTGCTAGAAAAATCTTCTCTTTCAAGTGTGAATCCTACAGAGCTTGTGTTCTCCGTAGTCATGACGGAGTCGCTGCTTTTTTTCAAGTGATGCGTGTCGATTCCCAGTTCTGTTTTGAGAAGGGGGATGGGAGAGAGAAGGGATGAGACACTGAGGTAAAAATTGTACTTTGAAAATAACTGAAAGTTTCTGACTGACATTCCTACATTATTAGATGAAGCAACCAAATCCTGACAAAATATAAGAGACACTAGCTGAATTTCTGATTTTTAAAACAACAACAACAACAACTTTAAATTTTATATACCACCCTTCAGGACAACTTAATGCCCACTCAGAGTAGTTTACAAAGTGTGTTCTCATTATCCTCATGACAATCATCCTGTGAGGTGGGTGGGGATGAAAGAGCTCTGGAAGAGCTGTGACTGACCCGAAGTCACCCAGCTGACTTCAAGCAGAGGCATGGGAAAGCAAACCTGGCTTTCCAGATTAGAGTCCTGCTGCTCTTACACACTACACCGGACTGTATTGTGTGAACACATGAATGTAACAGAGAGAGAGAGAGAGAGAGAGAGAGAGATCATAGCCAGTCTGGCAGTAGCACAGTTTGGAAGAGTTGGGTTCTTTTCCCCTGGCATTGGAAAAGCACATCTCCTAAATCTTCCAAATTTTAATTGATTCTTGATCATTTCTGTCAAATAGTTTTCACTCATTTTCCTGGAAAGTTAGCCATAAGTAATAGAGACCTGAATTGAACATTTTAGAACCATCAAAATTCTCCACATTTTCCAGTTCTAGTTCATTTTTCAGTATGATAATTTTAAAAACAAATTCAGGTTAGCCTTTACAGTAGATATTTTACTTTTAAATACAAATGTCAGGTATGTATTGTCGAAGGCTTTCACGGCCGGAGAACGATGGCTGTTGTGGGTTTTCCGGGCTGTATTGCCGTGGTCTTGGCATTGTAGTTCCTGACGTTTCGCCAGCAGCTGTGGCAGGCATCTTCAGAGGTGTAGCACCAAAAGACAGAGATCTCTCAGTGTCACAGTGTGGAAAAGATGTAGGTCATTTGTATCTACTCAGGAGGGGTGGGGTTGAGCTGAGTCATCCTGTAAGAGTTTCCCAGGGTGTGGAATGCTAATGGCGGGAGGCTTCACTGTATCCTGAGGAGGTTCTTTTGCATATGGATTGGTACTTGATGTGCTAATCTTCTCTGCAGGCTATTGTCGGGGATAGAATGTTTTGTTAGCCTGGTGTTTTTCAGAACTGGAAACCATGCTCTGTTCCTTCTTAAGGTTTCTTCTTTCCTGTTGAAGTTTTGCTTATGCTTGTGAATTTCAATGGCTTCCCTGTGCAGTCTGACAAAGTAGTTGGAAGTGTTGTCCAGTATTTTGGTGTCCTGGAATAAGATACTGTGCCCTGTTTGCGTTAGGCTATGTTCAGCCACTGCTGATTTTTCAGGTTGTCCAAGTCTGCAGTGTCTTTCATGTTCTTTTATTCTTGTCTGGATGCTACGCTTTGTGGTCCCGATGTAAACTTGTCCACAGCTGCAGGGTATACGGTATACTCCTGCAGAGGTGAGGGGGTCTCTACTGTCTTTTGCTGATCGTAGCATCTGTTGTATTTTTCGGGTGGGTCTGAATACTGCTTGAAGGTTATGCTTTTTCATAAGCTTTCTCATCTGATCAGTAATTCCTTTGATATATGGCAAAAACACTTTTCCTGTAGGAGACTGTTTTTCCTTGGTTGTTTGATTCATCCTGGGTTTGATTGCTCTTCGGATTTCATTTCTGGAGTAGCCATTTGCCTGAAGTGCGTGGTTTAGATGATTAATTTCCTCATTGAGAAAGTGCGGCTCACATATCCGTCTTGCACGATCCACTAATGTTTTCATTATGCCTCTTTTCTGTGGGGGGTGGTGATTGGAGTTTTTGTGTAAGTACCGATCAGTGTGAGTTGGTTTCCTGTAGACCTTGTGACCTAACTGAAAGTTTGCTTTGCGGATGACCAAGGTATCCAGGAATGGGAGTTTTCCTTCGATTTCTTTCTCCATTGTGAATTGTATGTTCAGGTGGATGTTGTTGAGATGATTCAAAAACCCCATCAATTCTTCCTCCCCATGGCTCCAAATGATAAATGTATCATCCACAAACCGGAACCATACACTAGGTTTGTGGGGTGCCTATTCTAGAGCTGTTTTTTCAAAATGTTCCATGTAGAAGTTTGCTATAACTGTTTGCTATCCCTGTTTACCAAGGTTCCAGTAAAAGACACTATTGCACTTATTAATCAGATTTTCCCAGAGGATGTAACAGCCTTATTCCACCATTGTCTGACAACCAGTTACTTCCAATGGGACAACGAATTCTATGAACAGATGGATGGGGTGGCCATGGGGAGCCCACTCAGCCCAGCCCAATTACTTGACTGAAGATAACACACACAGTGGAATGTCTATCATTAACATACAAATGCCCCAGGCCTTGATCCACCTCTTCCACTGATTTCCCATGGAAAAGGTTGGTTGACCAGTAATTGGCAGTGCTTCCATCACCTTTGCAGAGTTGGTTCTCTCTTTCAAGGGGCAATTTCTTCCTTGCATTCAAGACTAGCCAAGTATATCTGCTTCCTGTTTTAAACAACACCCCCTCCAGACAATGAAGCTTATCATATTCTTCAGAGCACCATAAGAACAGGCCGAGATATCTTTTCCTTACTTCTACTATGGCAGCTCTTTTGAAGTTTGGATGGCCTCGGTGGCACCATTATGACAGGAAAACGCTTGCAATGGGTATGAAGCTCCCGCTCACTGGCAGTTTTCAAGAAGAGGCTGGATGAATACTTGTCAGAGATGCTTTAGGCTGATCCTGCACTGGGCAGGGGGTTGGACTAGATGGTCTGTATGGCCCCTTCCAACTCTATGATTCTATGATTCTAAGATTGTTCTGTTGGCTGCCAAAAACTGGTTTCAGACTGAATTTTGGCAACATTACCTTGAAGTCACATTTTGGCAGTTCTAAAGCCCAATATGCAGATCCACAGTAGGATATTGCATAAATGGTAAAAAGATAAAGGTAGGCTGCTTCCACACACGTTGGATAATCCACTTTCAATACTCTTTAGTGAACATTTGAAACGGATTTTCCATGTGTGGAACAAAAAATCTACTTCTAAAGGATTACGAAAGTGCATTGAAAGTGCATTATTCAACGTGTGTGGAAATGGCCGTAGTCCCCTGTGCAAACACCGAGTCATTACTGACCCATGGGGGAACATCGCATCACGTTTTCTTGGCAGACTTTTTGTTACAGGGTGGTTTGCCATTGCCTTCCCCAGTCATCTACGCTTTACCACCAGGAAACTGGGTACTCATTTTACTGACCTTGGAAGGATGGAAGGCTGAGTCAGCCTTGAGCTGGTTACCTGAACCCGGCTTCCACCAGGATCAAACTCAGGTCGTGAGCAGAGCTTGGGCTGCAGTACTGCAGTTTACCACTCTGCACCTTGGATCTCTTTCCTAAAGTCCAATATGCAGATCCTCAGTAGGATTTACAGACAAGTCAGTGGAAGATATTGCATAGAGAATTACATTACAACTTTAACCATTTTATTCCTGACTGTGGCAGCTAAAACAATTATTTGGGTCCATGTGGTATGTTCTGCTGGTGCAGATACCATTTGTCAGCAGAATGAATATTCCAAAGATGGGAGGGCGTGCTCCACCAGTATCAGAGCCTCTTGGGTCAGTGGAAGGCACCTGGTACAGTGATGGTGCCACCGTGATAAAGAGACAGACACTGCAGGCTACACTACTGGGTCCTGTCTGTTGATGTAGAGATGGTCCTACAGGGTAATTTCTGCATTGTTAAAGATGTCACATTTAATTCCTTATGCCTTGCTCAGCAACATTTCATTTCTGTGTTTGGATCTATGCTTGTTTTTAAATTTGTGCAACCCATACCCTATTGTTTTTGCTCATTGGGTATGTCAGCTGTTGATCGTGTCGACTCACACTGTGTAATCTGCCTTGAGTCTCAGTGAGAAAAGTGGACTATAAATAAATAAATAAATGCTACTTGAATGTTTTTTCCTTGACGCAAATTTTCAGATATGGGCAGTGAGCTCAATCGAATTATGGGAGCAAAGGGCATTTAGTAGAAGCTGTTGGAAATGCAATGTCTTGTGTACAGAGGCAGAAGACACAGAATACCTGCAGGGGGCAGCAAACTTGACAGTTAGATAGCAAAATAAGATCCTTCTTTCTTCCTCTCTTCTGTCCTTCTTGCATATTTCCAGATTGGTATTCTTAGCCCACTTCCTGCTTCTTCCCGGAAGTCCCTCTCTCCCATTTTAGTAAGGTAGTTAGTATCTGTTCTATTTCTCTGCTTTCTATCAGAGCTGTAGCTCCTGAATAAACTCTCTTCCTTCATTCCTTAATCAGATTCAAGATCATTCCCAAGTTATACCAGACCCTACAGAAGCAAGCGGAAAGACCAGGGTTCGAGATTTACCTATGAAAAGGATCTCATAGCATTTCCCTGCCAGCTGAGATATAATGGCTCAGGGGGAAGCTGATGGCAGTCAAGGTTATGGTCAGGCAGCCTCCTTCAGGATCCAAGGGTATCCCAAAAGCCCTCTTTGATGAACCTTAATCAACAATATAATAGTAGAAAACCTATATCAACATAAACCAAAGCAATCTAGCATCCAGTTAAACAATAGAAAGAAAGAAGGATGGCTAAAAACCAGGTGAGGCCAATCTGAAAGCAAAGAAAAAAAGACGAAAGGAAAGAGAAAGAAAGAGAGAGCAAATAAAACTAAGCAACAGGGTAGGGTTGCCAGGCTGAACATGGCAACTGACTGAAGAGCTGGGACCAAGGACATGGGGTGGTGGCAGCTGCAACATCAGTGACATCACCAATGTTGCTTAGGGCTGCCATGAATATGGAGTCCCTCGACAGGGGATCTCCAGGTCCCCATAGTCTCCCAGCGGGGGACTGGGAGCTGCTCCTGGCTTGCGTGATGATGTCACTTCTGTAAGTGATGACAGCACGTGGGGTCAAAGGGCGCCCTGGGTCAAAGGGGGCCCTTGAAGCTGCTGCCTCTGGCTCTTGCTGTGGCTGTGGCTGCTCGCTCTTGCCACAGCCCACCCATCCACTTGCTCACTTGCTCGCTTGCTTGCTCTCGCTGCGACCATATCCTGCCTTCATTTGGCACACATGGGTCGTGGCAGTGAGAGGTAGCAGCGAGAGGTGGTGGCAGCAAGATCTGGCGCTGGCGGCAGGTGATGAGAGCAGCCTGCCCTTGCCACTGCTGCCTTCACTGCCCAAGGAGGGGGTGCCCCAGGGAGCGCACCCCCTGCCAGCCAGGTAAGTGGGTGCAGGGGGAAAGGGTGGGATCAAGGGATCCCCTGCCCTGGCAGGTGAATGGCAATCCTAATGTTGCTCCATCACTTCCAGGTACAATGGGAAGTAACAAAGGAAAGCTCTAGGAATCATCAGGAACTTGATGGTTTCACCATCATGTTTATGGCAATTCCTAGAGCTAACATTTGTAATTTGGGAACAACCTGGATGTTGGTGACATTGCTGCTTTGTTTTTTAAATCTCCCACCACCCTTTGGCAATGGTGGGACAAGAGGGCTATTAGTGGGAGATCTTCCACTATGTCAGCTCTACAGCATGGGGTATAAATCAGTTTGGGTGGGTTGGGGGGACTTCATTATTTCAGGCAAGTAAGATCTTTCTACTGCAAGTGTTCAAGCCCCACTTGGCACAAGACATACTTCCAGATAAGCTTTAGTGGTCACCCCAAAAGTGTCTACAGGCACCTCTAGGCAATGTCTTCCCAAAATTTCCTCTCCTCCTTCTTGACCACCTCTCTCTGGTGTAATATAACGCAACTGAAAGGGCTGATGTTAGAAAAGGCCACTTTGATTTCTCCTCAAAGAGAAATGAAAGAGAACCTCCTCTTTTAAAAGAGGGAAAAGAGAAGAAGAGGGATCGATGGGTACATTTCAAGAAGTGAAATTTGGGAAAAGAAACCCCCACTATAACAACACTGCTCACAAGTTCAGAAGACAAACACTCGAGGAAGGTGATTTGGATGGAAAGGGGGCGACATGCTAAATGCTGACGAAGAAGACAAAAGAAAACAGTTGTGCAAGAAAAGCTAGACAGAACAAATATATTTTATATTTCTTAGGTATACTGATGGAAGCATGAAGCAGATAATCACTTACATGACCAATGAAAAGGAGTGTAGCTAACATAAGATGCAGAGGATGGGATTTCACAGAATAATATAATCATAGGGTTGGAAGATACTTCCAGGGTCATCTAGTCCAACCCCCTGTACAATGCAGGGAATTCACAACTACCTTCTCTCCCCCCCCCCCCCAATACCCAGTGACCTCTGCTTCATGGCAAAATCCTGCAGGATCTCTAGCTAAACCAGCCTGGGGGAAATTGCTACCTGTCCCCAAGGTAGTGAATGGCATTACTCTAAGCATGTAAGAAGGGGCCATGAGAACTAAGCACCGATGTAGCCCTTCCTGCCCTCCCTCTCATGATCTGCCCAGGTTCACAGAATCAGCATTGCTGTCAGATGGCCATCTGGCCTATGCTTATAAACCTTCAAAGAAGGAGACCCCACCACCTCCCGAGGAAGCCTGTTCCACTGCTCTAACTGTCAGGGACTGCTCTAACTGTCTAACAGGGACTGCTCTAACTGTCAAGAAGTTCTTCCTAATGTTTAGCTGAAATTCTTTTGATTTAATTTCAACCCATTGGTTCTGGTCTGACCTTCTGGGGCAATAGAAAACAACTATTGTGAGGTCCTCTATATGGCACCCCTTCAAGTACTTGAAGATGGTTATCATATCACCTCGCTCTCAGTCGTCTCGTCTTCATTTATGAAGATATATTAAACTGAGAATAGCGCAAGACCAGAAAACTTCAGGGAGGTTTTCACATACCTATAAATCACAGCAGATCAGTAACATGGCAATCAGGCAATGGCGGGACAGCATGCAGGAATAACGGAGAAGACTTTAACTCTTGAGTTCTGAGAAAAATGAGAGACCAGCATTGCCCAATGTATAGGAGATCAGATTGGTTCTTCTTTACTGCGTAATCACTTTGGCAGCATCACTTGATAAGATAAAAAATGTTGCTTCATTGGTTATCAAGATCAGTGAACTTAGAAGGAGTCTCTTGACATCTGAGACTCTTTTATGTCTCCTTAAAAGTTATCCTAGACAAGAGTGGATTAGTGATTTTTCTGTATCTTATATGCAGTTCAGGAGATAACACAAGGTTGGATTCTTAAGCCCAAGTTTTATTCTTCTCTACTGTCTCCTCCATCTTTCCCTTTTCTCCTGACTCTACTTTCTCTTTCAACATAGGGGGAACGAGTCCACCTAGCAATAGTCTACCATCTTCCTAATGGGACACTCTTGTAAATATCAACAATGAAAGGGCTTGCAAAGCAGCAATTAAAACGTGGCACAATTGGTAAAGAAAGGACAACCATGCTGCTCAATGCTCTTCGATGAATGCCCAGTGCAGTTGATCTCCGGGAATGTGCCTATGCCAGTTTGGTGTAGTGGTTAAGAGCGTGGGACTCTAATCTGGAGAGCCGGGTTTGATTCCCCACTCCTCTGCTTGAAGTCAGCTGGGTGACCTTGGGTCAGTCACAGCTTCTAGGAGCTCTCTCAGCGCCACCCTCCTCACAGGGTGATTGTTGTGGAGATAATAATGACATACTTTGTAAACCACTCTGAGTGGGTGTTAAGTCATCTTGAAGGGCAGTATATAAATCTATTATCATTATCATTATCATTATCATTATCATTATCATTATCATTATCATTATCATTATCATTATCATTATCATTATCATTATCATTAATGCATTTACTATTGTTTTCTGTATTTAATGGGAATGAATTGAACATGCACACTGCTTTTCAAAGGTATTTCAGTTTCAAAATCTGCTCTAGTTTCAGCCATTTAAAAATGCCCTCCAGTGGTTAAAAGTCCTTTCCCTCTTCAGCAATTTCCAGATCGTTTGCAGGCAGTCTTACTCCAGTGCAAACCTGTTGGGCTCAGACTTGGGTAGCTGTTTAGGATTGTACTGGTAGTCACTGGCAGGCAGGGAAGTCAGCACACATTCAGATCTGATTGGCTACGTAAGGTAGTGACATCACCTAATTCGCTATATGAGATCATCACGCACATGATTTATCCAGGAAGGATAGCCTTAAATTTCAATGGGCTTTAGTTGCGTCATTAAGCAATATCAAGACACTGATAAATCTACTTGACTTTGTAGTGACTGTAGGTTTGCCAATTCCAGGATGAGAAAATCCTGGAGATTTGATGGTAGATCCTGGGTAAGGCAGGGTTGGGGGGGGGGGAGTGCAGCGGGATACAACTCCATAGTGTTCACCCTCCATAGCAGCCATTTTCAGCAAGGGAACTGATATCTCCAGATGTTGATCAGTTGTAATTCAGAGGCCCCACCTGGAGGTTGGCAATCCTCGTTGGGTGCCATCATCACATTTGCTACAGAATAACCAGTTGGCTGGGAACACACATATAATGCATTCAGGATGAACAGCCCACAACTATCCTACTATCTAAAAGGCTAAGCATATTTGAGACAACTCACTTCCTACCCTGGTGCATCATCAGAGGGTGCTGCTGTGGAAGGAAGCCCAGAGGAGGTAGCCAGACTTTGAAAGAGTGTGCCACTGCACGCTCGAAGGCAGGAGCAGGCACGGAGCAGGCAGCAATGCCTGAACCCCTGGGATCAGGAGTGGAGAAGGTGGCAATGCCTATCCCCTGCTGGGATCTGCAGCAGAGCATGTGGCAATGCCCACCCTCTGCCTTCACCTAGCTGGGATCAGGAGGGGCACAGATGGCAATGCCCATCACCTGCCTTTACCCAGCTGTGATCAGGAGCAAAGAAGGTGTCAATGCCCAACCCCCACCTTCACCCAGCTGACATCAGGAATGAAGCAGGTGGCAATGCTTTTTCTCCTGCCTTCACCCATCTGGGATGAGGAGCAGAGCAGGTAACAATGCCCAACCCCTGCCTTCACCCAGGTGGGATCAGGAGGGGAGAAGGTGGCAATGCCCGCTCCCACCTTCACACAGCTGGGATCAGGCACAGAGCAGGTAACAATGCCTGCCCCCTTCACCCAGCTGGGATCAGGTGAGGAGCAGGTGACAGTGCCTGCTCCCTTCACCCAGCCCGGATCAGGAGCAGAGCATGAGGCAATGCCCATTCCCCCTTAACCCAGCCTAGATCAGGTACAGAGCAGAAGGTAATGCCTGCTCCCAAATTCACCCAGTAGGGATCTGGAGTGGAACAGGTGATAATGCCCACCCTCCTTCTCCTGCATAGGATCAGGTGAGGAGAAGGTGGCAAAGCCCACCCCTTCACCCAGCCAGGATCAGGTGCGGAGCAGGCACCAATGCCCCTCTCCACTTCACCCGGCTGGAATCAGGCGCAGAGTTGGAGGCATTGCCCATCCTTTCTTCACCCAGGTGGGATCAGAGGCAGAGCAGGTGGCAATGCCTGCTCACCCTTTACCCAGCTGGAATCAGGCATGGAGCAGAGGGCCATCCCTGCTCTCTGCCTTCACTCAACTGGGATCAAGAGTGGAGTAGGTGGTAATGCTCTCCCCTGCCTTCACCCAGCTGGGTCAGGCACCGAGCAAGTGGCAGTGCCTACACTACTTCACCTGGCTGAGATCAGCCATGGAACAGTAAGAAATGGATCCCCCCCTTCACCCAGCCCTGATCAGAAGTGGAGCAGGTGGCAATGCCCGCCCCCCTTCACCCAGCCCTGATCAGAAGTGGAGCAGGTGGCAATGCCCGCCCCCCTTCACCCAGCCCAGATCAGAAGTGGAGCAGGTGGCAATGCCCGACCCCCTTCACCCAGCCCAGATCAGAAGTGGAGCAGGTGGCAATGCCCGCCCCCCTTCACACAGCCATGATCAGGCACAGAGGAGATGGCCATACCCACCCCCCTTGCCCTCCCCGGGCCTGCTGCTAGTAAATCAATATTCTTACCTTATCTATTAAGGGTTTTTCAATAAATATCGAAAGCAGAATTTTTGACTCAGAAATTAAGAGGAGATTTGGTGCTGTTCTTGTACACAAGAGGTGACATGTAGTGACTTCCGGTTTGGGATTCATGGAGGTCTAACGCAGCTCCATTTGCGGAGCTGACCGGACTGCCGTTTTAACCGGCCGGAGGGGTGAAAATAACCCGCGGCTGACTGCTCTCAGGCGGGGAGCAGGCAAAGAACGCTCAAGACCCTAGGGTGAGTTAGATCTCGGACGAGGGGGGGCTCTACACAAGGAGTCTCCCCCCTGATCCTTGAGGTCCCACCTTGCGACGGGTCGGCTATAATCTCTGCGGCAGTTTTGGGGCCAATTCGGCTGGCATAAGACCTACATACCCAAGCTTCGATCGGGGAGGGAAGTCGAGAGGAGAATTTAAGATCGAAACAGCGATTACAACCCGAGAAAGCTGAAGAGAAGGTAAAGATCGCTATCTCTTGAAACGGGACAGATTGATAAAAACAGAGAAGAAAGAAAGTAGATTTTTAAACTGCAACAGACTAGTGAAAAGGAGGCGAAGACTCGGCAGGAGTTGTATTTTAAAAGAGACTAAATTTAAAGAAGTTATTGCAAAAATTGGACTATTGTTTTGAATACCTGTGGTTTCAGAGCTGTGGGAAAAAGACACCATCGCGAGACCTGCTGTGGGAAGACGGGAGACAGGAAGTGCGTAACAACAATAGAGTGGCTGGAGGGAAGCGGCCCTTGCCGACGGACAGGAAGCAGGGAATCGCCATTTTTGAAAGGGGAAGGGTCGCGGCTTCAGCGGAAGAGGAAGTAGGCCATCTTGGATTACAATAACATAGAGAAACCATAGAGAAAAGACGCCCGACATTTTGGATACAAAAAAATTAATTTTGGCAAAGATTGGGACATTTGAAAAAAAGGAAAACGTTTAAATATACGCCACGGAGCTAAGGAAGAGAGCAGATTCGTGGGAGCGAGCTAAAGCAAGCCCCACGATGTCGAAAAAAGAGTGGCAATCGGCGATAGAAAATTTGGACAAAAAACTTATAGACATGATGAAAGAACTTAAGGACACGAAACTGGAGCTTATTAAAGAGGTCAAAGAAGTTACACAGACAGTAAAGTCGGAGCTGTCAGAAGTGAAAAAAGGCGTGGAAACGATTAGTAGTGAATTACAAGGAACGCAGCAGAGAGTTAAAACAGTAGAAGACGCGATGGAGAATTTAATAGACACGCAACAAACAGAGATGAGACTGGTGAAGGGGAGGATGTCAGTTGCAGAAACTAAACACATGGAGAAGCAGCTTCGTTTTCGTGGTCTGCCGGAAGTGGAAGGGAAGTCAGCGCAAGAACAGATGACTGAGGTGTTGGCTGATTACCTGGGGAAGGAAGAGGAGGAAATTGTGGCTATCCTAGATGTGGCGTACCGTGTGAACTCGAGAATTGCAACCCAGAGGAAACTACCAAGGGATGTGATTGTGCAGTTTACAACTAGAAACATGAAAGAGAGGATTGTGACAAAACAATTTCAAGATCCATTGGAGATTGATGGCAAGACGATTATCATAATGAAGGAACTGCCCAGATCAGTGTTACTGGACAGGAAAAAATATAGAGTGCTAATTCAGACTTTGAAGGACATGAATATCAGGTACAGATGGGAGTTACCGGAAGGAGTGTCCTTTGAGTTTGGAGGGGCAAAAAAACGCATCAGATCTGAGCGGGAGATGGAGAGATTTATCAAGGACAATGAAAAAGACTTACCAACAAAACCATGAATATGGAGTGTAAAGTATTATCTTGGAATGTAAATGGACTAAACTCACCGAATAAGAGGAAAAATATTTTTCATTGGCTACTAAAACAAAAATGTGATATTGTTTGTTTGCAGGAGACCCATATTAGAAAACAGGATGTAAAATATTTAAAATCTGGAAAATTGGGCAAAGAATTTGTAGCGGCCTCTAACAAGAAAAAAAGAGGAGTGGTGTTGTACATAAAAGAGGAGCTGCAGCCAAAATTTGTTATGAGAGATGTGGAAGCTAGATTTGTAGCAGTGGAATGTAATTGGAATTTAAAGAGAGTGTTGGTAGTCGGACTTTATGCACCTAATGGTGCAAAGGAAAGCTTCTTTGAGGATTTAAGGAAGCATTTAGATGATCTTGTATATGACCAGATAATTCTTGCTGGAGATTTCAATGGAGTGACAGAGTTGGAACTAGACAAAAAGACTACAACAGCACAAAAGAAAAGAGGACTATTGCCAAAGCTTTTTTTTGAGTTGATTCAACAAGAGATTCTCGAAGACGTATGGAGGAGAGAATATCCTAAAACCAAACAGTTTACTTTTTATTCTGCAAGGCATCTTACATTATCAAGAATTGATATGATCTGGGCCTCAAAGGACTTAGCGTTATGGACTAAGGAGGTAGAAATAATGCCGATGGTAGGCTCAGATCACAATCCAATTATGTGGAAATTTGGAAAAAGGAGGAAAAGGAAAGCCTGGAGAATAAATGAGGACTTGTTACAGGAAAGTGAGAATATGGAAATATTGAGAAGAGAGACAAAGTTTTTTATACAATACAACGTGAATAAAGAAGTACCAACCAATAAAGTTTGGGATGCTTACAAGGCGGTTGTAAGGGGCATACTAATGGACTTAAATGGCAGAGCAAGGAAAAAGAAAGAGGAGAAAAGACAAGAGATTGAGGAGAAAATAAAGGCCAAAGAAGCACAGTTAAAAAAGAGACCAGGGAAAAAGAAAATATATCAGGAAATCAAAATTCTTCAAGAACAGTTAACAGCAATGAGTAATAAAGAATTGGAGTGGAACCTTAAAAGACTGAATCAAAAAGCTTTTGAGGGTGCTAATAAACCTGGGAAATATTTGGCATGGCAATTGAAGAAGAAAAGGGAAAAGAAAATAATAAATAAAATCTGTGAAGAAAACAAAACGTATCTGGAACAGACTACCATTAGTAGAGCCTTTTATAAATTTTATGCTAAGCTGTATAACAAAAAAGAAGTAACCAAAGAATCAATAGCATCATATTTGGAGAAAACTAAACTTCCAGAGATCTCGGAAGCTTGGAGAAACAAGTTGAACAGTGAAGTAACCGATGAGGAAATAAGTAAGGCAATACAATCTGCAAATCTAGGAAAGGCGCCAGGGCCAGATGGACTTACGGCTAAATTCTATAAGACAATGGCTAATGAACTGGCACCATTCCTAAAAGAGGTGATGAACGGAGTTTTTAGGGATCAAAGAATTCCAGACACTTGGAGCGAAGCGAATATATCATTGATCCCTAAAGAGGGCCAAGATTTGACTAACGTGAAAAATTACAGACCTATATCACTACTTAATAATGATTATAAAATTTTTGCGAAGATATTGGCGGAGAGACTGAAGGGGTGGCTCTCGGAAGTCATAGAGGAAGAACAAGCAGGCTTTTTGCCAGACAGACAAATAAGAGACAATTTAAGGACAGTGATCAATGCTATTGAATACTATGATAAGCGTTGTGATAAAGAGGTTGGTTTCTTCTTTGTAGACGCTGAAAAAGCGTTTGACAATTTAAACTGGGACTTTTTGTTTGCCACTATGGAAAAGCTACAATTGGGAGAAAGATTCATCAGAGCAATTAAAGAAATCTATAGAGACCAGACTGCAGCAATTGTAGTGAATGATGAATTGACCAAGAAATTGACGATTAGTAAAGGAACAAGACAAGGTTGCCCGTTATCTCCATTGTTGTTCATTTTAGTATTGGAGACTCTGATGATACAAATACGACAAGATGAGGAAATACGAGGAATGAAAATAAAGGACTATTCATACAAGGTTAGAGCATTTGCTGATGACATAATGTTAATTGTAGAAGATCCATTGGAGAACATGCCAAAAGTGATAGATAAGATCAAGGAGTTTGGTGATTTGGCAGGTTTCTTCATTAACAAAAAGAAGTCAAAGATATTATGCAAAAACATGACTAAGCAGAAACAACAATTGTTAATGGAAACAACGGACTGTGAAGTAACTAGTAAGGTGAAATATTTGGGAGTTGAGCTGACTGCAAAAAATATAGATTTGTTCAAGAATAATTATGAAAAATTATGGACTCAGATAGAGAGAGACTTGATCAAATGGAATAGACTGAATCTGTCATGGTTGGGCAGGATTGCAGCAGTTAAGATGAATGTGTTACCAAGAGTAATGTTTTTGCTACAGACAATACCAATCATCAGAGACTCTAAACAATTTGAAAAATGGCAGAGGAAAATATCAGATTTTGTTTGGGCAGGCAAGAAGCCTCGAGTGAAAGTTAAAGTTCTACAAGATGCAAAGGAAAGAGGCGGAATGCAACTGCCCAACTTGAGACTTTATCATGATGCAATCTGCCTAGTTTGGTTAAAAGAGTGGATGACGTTAAAGAATAAGAAACTATTAGCCCTAGAGGGATATAAAAAATTTTTTGGATGGCACGCATACCTATGGCACGACAAAGTAAAGGTCAACTCGATGTTCCTACATCATTTTGTAAGGAGAAGTTTATATACAATCTGGAAGAAGTACAGAATTTACTTACAAGAAGGAACCCCCTTGTGGGTGGTTCCATACGAGGTGATAGATCCGAGAGCTGTTGATAATGAACAACAATGTTTAACATACAAAGAAATAACTAAAATTGAAGTATCTAAACTTAGAATAAAGACGCAAGAGGAACTATCACCTAATTACGATTGGTTCCAGTACAGACAGATTAGAGATTTATACAATTCGGACTCTGCAAAAGGGGGCATACGAACAGAGAACTCGGAACTAGAGCAGACCCTTCTTAAAGAAGACAAGAAAAGAATATCCAAGGTATACCAAGTACTGTTGAAATGGTATACTGAGGATGAGATAGTTAAAACACAGATGGTGAAATGGGCTATAAATTTCAATAAAGAAATAACAATGGAGGCATGGGAATACTTGTGGAAAACTACAATGAAGACAACGACATGTATCAATATTAAAGAGAACATTTTCAAAATGATCTATCGTTGGTACATGACACCAAAGAAGATTGCGCTAGGGAACTTGAATACTTCTAATAAATGCTGGAAATGTAAGAAACATGAGGGCTCCCTCTACCATATGTGGTGGTCGTGTGAGGTAGCTAGGCAGTTCTCGGGGGAAATAATAAGAGAAATGAGTGAAATTTTACAGTTTCAAATAAATAAGAACCCAGAACTCCTGCTGCTAAACTTGGGAATGGAGGGAATTCCAGCCCATCATAGGACGTTGATTTTTTATATGATTGCAGCAGCTAGACTTTTGTATGCGCAGAAATGGAAAGTACAAGAAGTGCCAACTATTGAAGATTGGATCTACAAATTGCTGTATATGGCTGAAATGGACAAGATGACAAGAAAACTGAGAGATCTGGACTCAGGGCAGTTTAACACAGACTGGGAGAAGCTGAAACAATATCTGGAGAAGAAATGGGAGGTGGGAGGAAAACTGTGGCAGTTTGAGAACTACTGAAGTATAATAAAAGTATAAAAGAGAGGGGTGACTTTACCGGGGGAGGAAGAGAAATGTGAATTTATAAGCAGTTAGATTAATTGATTGAGATATATATAGATATGTATAGGTTAACTGATAGAGAATAATTAATGATAAGGTTTAAACATGAGGATTGACTAACTAACAATATTTTCTTTCTTTGACAAGATTTATATGCACCAAACTGAATGTATAGAAGAGTTAAATTGATTGACTATCTGAGGAGTTATATAGAATTACCATAAAAAGATGAAATGAGTAATACATAGAGAACAAATCAAATTGTTTGATTTAAATGTGGGAAATTTTTATGGTTTATGATATATAGGTTTATATAGAAATATTCAAAACTGGAAAATGGGATAAATTGTTTATCTAAAGACGTATAGTTTGGGTGTATAATAAGTAAGGGAGTTAAAGATGTACTGCTTAATATAATGGAGAATGTATATCTGTTTTAGATAGAGGAATTTAATAGAAGTAAGGGAAAAGGGACAGAGGGTGGGAAAGCTGTTGGAAGTCAACAAAAGGGGGGGAAAGGGAGGGGGTTAGAAACGAAAAATTAGGGGAAAATTGATTGTAATGTAAAAATAACAATGTTCTAACCCAATAAAAAATTTTTCAAAAAAAAAAAAAGAGGTGACATGTAGTATCATTAGGATTTATCCCAGACTTCACATTTGGGGAGGTATGACAATTCTAGAGCAAGATCAATTGTATAAGACTGGTTGCCGCATTATCTGGACTAGCCAGAATTAATAGTCCAACTGGAAAAATAAAGAGGGCTAAAAGCAACACATCCACTTTCTATTTTATTAATAAAGGAATGGCACAGTAAGCAACAAGTGTGATCAAGCTAGAGCAGTTTCTCAAGAAAACATTTCTGGCATGTTGCCTCTCAAAACTCCAGTCCATCCATTTAAGATAAAAAATCAGTAAGTGTTCTCCAGATAGTCTGCCAATGTTTTGGCTTTCTGGATTCCAGAACTAGTCTGAATATCCTGACCTCCAAGTAGGTACTGATCTCCATTCTTCAAGAATGCAGACATACTTCACGGTGCTGAAGTAGGCTGAGTAACTCTGTGTATAGATTGAATAAGTCCCAAACTAAAGATGACTGTTCTCCAACAGGTCTCCAACAGCATTTCTCTGAGTCTTGTCCATAAGTAACAATTTATACCAATGCAAAGCACATCACTTAATTCTGCTGTGATATAGTGGTTAAGTGGTTGGGTTGCAAATCAGCACTCTGCTAGTTTGACTCTGACTACTGCCATGAGCTCAGCAGGTGGCCTTGGGTGAGCCACTCCTCTCAGTCCAGCTCCCCAGCTCTATTGTGGGGATAATAATACTGACTTTGTTCACCACCTTGAGTAGAACATTAATTTGTCCAGAAGAGTGGTATATAAGCACACTGTTGTTGTTGTTGTTGTTTTTATAATCCCTATTTCTAATTCCAAATGCCTCTACAAGACCTGTGGTCTTCCAAGACCCGTGGTCTTCAAAGATAGCTTGATTGTGCAGTTTAGTTACCCATGGAGGGACTAGCCAATTTATTTTTAGAAATAGCAATTGTTCCAGTTTTAGGTGTATCTAAAAGGCTGCAGGAATGTTGGAATAACATGATTAGATTAGATTCTCCGGACAAATTCCAGTCACCTCTCCAAGAATCTGTTCATTGGATTGAGTATCATTCCATGGAAAATCCATTCAAATGAGCCAGTTTGGTGTAGATTCCCCACTCCTCCACTTGAAGCTACTTGAAGCCAGTTGGGTGACCTTGGACTAGTCACAGTTCTCCGGAGCTCTCTCAGCCCCACCCACCTCAAGAGGGTGTTTTGTTGTGGGGATAATAATAACATACTTTGTAAACCACTCTGAGTGGGCATTAAGTTGTCCTGAAGGGCGGTCTATAACTCGAACGTTGCTGTTGTTATTATTAAAGCTGAGCTGGCAGTTTTACGATTCAGGATTGTGCTCAACAATCTGTCCTGGTACTTTCAGTTGGAACAACAGCGGGATTGTTGAAATAGCACCATTCTAGCAAATGAGTCTAGTACTTGCCTAAAAGCCTCTGCCCATATTGCCTGTTACAGCACAATCACGAGCCTCAAATATGACATCTAAAGGTAGTGGCCGACGGGGAAATGTTTGTGATAATAGCACAAGTACATCCACACACAGCGTTGTTTTGCTTTTTTGGATAAATTTTTCAAACTGCTGGGACAACCTTCGGTTGTACTGATTGCAAACAAAACTTGCAGCCAGCCAATCATGAAATGGATCTTCTCTACCCTATTAACAAAGCAGAGATAGAATAAGATAATTTGGCTTACAAAGCAAAGGCAAGAAAATTTTGCAAACAGACATACGGAGACTTCTTCGGTGGCATCAAAAATATAGAAAGATAAATGCCAAGCTTCATGCACATTCTTTGTTGAGCTATGTGGTAGGGTTTTGTCTCCATTATATTTACATGAGTTAGCTAATTCCCTTCTCTAAGATCAGCTTCATCCTTGAATACCTGTTGGAGCACGAACTTCAATGACTCTCTACGTTGACGGTTCCTGCATCTCCCTACAAAATAGTAAATTATGGGGTTGATGCTGCTGTTAAAAGAAGCAAGGAGGAAAGAACTTTCATATATAAGGTCATAAAAAGGGCCACCATTGAGAAGAATGAAATATGTAACACTTAATGGAATAGCAAAGATAATGAAGAAGAGGAGAGTGACTAAAATGGCAATGTATAGCCTGGGCGGCTGACGTCTCTGGGACTTGCGGCAGATCCGGATGGACATAATGAAAGTGGAACCAACCATTATAGGAGTCAAAATTAGAAGGTTGATGGTAAAAATAGTGTTCAGCACATTTAAGTAAGTTTCATAAGAAAGATTATCAAATATCAACCACAAATTATCAAATACCAACAACGTTCCAGAAAGTAAGCCAGAAACTATCCAGAGGAGTAAGGAAACCACAGCGGAAGTTCTCCTTTGTCGTTGACATCGGAACCAGATCGGAAAGAGGACCGAGATGCATCTCTCCAGGCTAATGGCCGTCAGGAAATACAGGCTCGTACTATAGGTGAAGAAAGTGAGCGAATCAACTAATTCATAGACAAGAGTGTATGGATTGTCAATGGCCAAAATAATAACTCTTGCAGACAGACTCAAAAGGGTACCAAAGTCAGCTATGGCCAGATTCAAGATGTACGTAGTGAAAGGATTCCTCTTCGTGCAGGAAGTGAGAATCCAGATAACCATTCCATTCCCCACCAGTCCACACAGGCTGCAAAAGACAGTTAATGGATAGATGATCCATTTGTACACTTCGAAAGAGGGGGGAAATCCATCTGTGTCGTATTCAGTGGTGTTGTCCTTTCTTACAATGCTTGCATTCAGCATAGTTCAAATGACGTCACTGTTTTTCAGGTGGCTGCTCACGATACCTAATTTTATTTGGAGAGAAAACAGAGAGGCAAATGAAACCCTCTGGCAAAGCTGTCCTCTTAAAAATGACTGAAGATTTTTACCTGGCTTGCCACATTTATGAGGTGAAATAATGCAACACTGACTAGTTATAAAAGAACACCAGTTTAATTGCTGTGGGTTTTAAAAACTGAAACATGCAAAATGTATGAAGATTAAATGAGATGATATTTAAGAGATGAGTTGTATCAGGGTTCACAACTTCAATCAGTGCTGCCCAACAAGTGTTTTTCTGTGAAATACTTTCACTGTTTTTATATGAAATACTTTCAGTGTTTTGTATCTATATGTGCAATAATTGATCATTGCTTTAGAAATATTTATAACCTCTGTTGCTCAGCATATTTCTTTTCTTCCCTACTCAGAGGTTTCTCCTTTTTTGTTCCGAGTAAACTGCAGACCCCCCTTGGAGGGCAAAAGGGGGGGCGCGCTCACGGATCGGTTGGTGTGTTCTGCCATACACTTTTTATATACTATCCAACATATTCTTAAAACTAATAACAGCATTTTCACCCCATCTGTGCATTACTTTCTATCTCCAAAGCATTCATAGATAGCACAAGTAAAAACTGAATTTACAATCAAGATCAAAGTGAGGACATATGACACACATGATAAGCGATATGTTCTGTTACTTCTGTGAACTTTCTTTCAAAAGGATGTATGAAAGTGACCTTTTATGTACTGGAGAGAGAGAAAAGAGTTTGTAGCATATGCAGATGTAGGGAAAAAAGAAATCTTCTAGTCAAATTTGTGAGAGAAAGGGCTATGGGAAGGATCAAGTTAACTTTGATAGCTATAGCTTTCTAGAGTCATATGATACAGCTACACCTAGGATAGGAAAACAGGGTAGAAAAAACTTTTAAGGGAGGGAGTTAGCTCAATTCTAAGAGGTGGAGAATGGATGAAGTTGATTTAACCCTTCAGACTCGACTAGACATGCTCACCTGAGGAGATGGGCCTTTTTTGTTTTCCAATAATATGTTCAATTTTCAGGCCTTAAATTAGTCATTAAAAATGCGTAGATAACAAATAAAACCGTAGCCAGGACTTTCTTTCTAGGTGAGTTGCAGTTACATGTGATCTTCTTAAATTCTGTAGAACATATTGTTCATTAACCCCTGAATGTATTGATCTTCTGTAATGGTCAATGTGTGTGTGTGAGAGAGAGAGAGAGAAAGAGGGAGAGAGAAGGGGAGAATATATTCACCTAGAAAACTCATCTGGAATCACCCACTGAAGGAAGTCACACACTTCTCACATAATTCACGGATGTATTTTTCATGGAACAGTGAAAAATATAGATAGTAAGATATAAAGCATAAAGAAAACAATGAACTGAATCAGAAAGAAGTACCATTTCAGGGATCTCAGCTGAGCTGTTGTATATATGTGATATGCTGGAGACTGCCAATAACCAAGGCTTATATGATTGATTCCTTTGCATAATAATACAAACTTTTCCAACCAGTAGAGAGTTTTTTTTCTCCCAAAGCCAGAAAATGGCAGTTTATTTTTCATAATATGAAGATGCCTTTGTGGAACCATCTTTAATATTGTCTCTCAGACCCACCTTGAATCTCAGTGAGAAACTATAGACTATAGACAAAGTAAATAAATAAATAAATAAATGACAAGTCAAACATATTTTCCCTCTGACTAGAAATGGCTTTCCAAGGCTACCTGAGATCCATTTCAATATAGAAAATCTTGCTCTTAATCTCTGGCATTGCCATTTTAAAATGCTTTGGTCAGCCTTAGAGCACCACTGCCAATCAGATAGAGTTGCCAGCTACAGTCTGGGAAATTCCTGGAGGTTTGGGGGGGTGAAGCCTGAAGAGAACAGAGTTTGCAGAGGGAAGGGACCCCAAATGAGTATAATGCGATAGTGTTGACCCTCCAAAGCAGCCATTTTCTCTGTGAGAACTGATCCCTCTTGTCGGGAGATCAATTGTAATTCCAGGAGATGGCCACCCACCAGTTGTAGGTTACCAACCCTACAATCAGACGTCTTTCAATCTGCAAAGCACATGCTCTGCCACAGTGCTATTTGCCCCACATCCCTTGGGAATGGTCTAGTTCAAATCAAGATCGAAATGTACCTGGTAAAAGTCAGCTGTCTTCAGATATCGTGAGTGGGTGATTTTGTATCTGGCGCCGGAATGGCCGTTGACTTGCATTTCCAGCAGTGAAGCAAAAATTGTCTCTTGTGCACCAAGCTCAATTCACAACGTACAAGGCATCAAACTGTTCTTAGCTTGACAACATTGTATGAGAGAATGTTCCTTTCTCGGCTGTCAAGATCACCATCAGTGAAAGAAGGAGGGGGCTTTTGCCATGTGAGGTCCGTGTCCTAAAAAGGCACTGTGGAGATAAGCCAGTTTGCATTCGGCCAAGAAAGCAAAGCCAATGCGCCACTCAGTCCCCTGACCCAGTGAAATGTATTTCTTTTTTGCCTCCTATTTTGCCTTTCCCTTCCATTCTCAATGCAGAAAAGTCAAAGATCATATAACATTAAATTGCATACTAAAGTATACGAAATGTAAGAAAGATCAAATGGAAAAGAAGACAAAAAAAAACCTGGAGTGTCTTGGCTCTTGACGAGATCTCGTGGCAGCATCAGTAATGCATGCAGCTGGTTCTGTTCACTTTAGGAAATTTATAGTATCAACAGAGGCAAAAAATAGGTTGGTTTTGGGGTTCTCTATCTGAAAGTGGAACTGAAGAACACAGCTTGAATTCAGGGATCGTCTCTGATTCAGTAAAATCAAAGATGCCCCTTTGCCCAAGAAATTGGATATTGATAGGGAGATTCATTGTGTTGTTTGCTGTGTGAAGCTTATCTGCTGGTGGTCACAGCTCTTGTATCACTCTTTGGACTATCAGGGATTGGTGAATTATAAGGGTCTTTCAGGTGTGATACTCAGGGAAGGCTGAGGATGCCACTGCCCCTGATGTAGCAGGGCATCTCCTGAGGGCAATTCCGCAACTCCTGGGCTGCTCAGCAGGTTGGCAGGGGGTTGCCATCGTTGGGTTGGGAAATTCCTGGAGATTTGGGGGGGTGAGGTCTAGAGAGGGTGGGGTTTGGGAAGGGGAGGGAGCTCAACAGCGATGCGATACTATAGAGTCCCCTCTCCAAAGAAGTGGTTTTCTCCAAGAGAACTGATCTCTGTGGTCTGGAGATCAGTTGTAATTCCAGGAGATCTCCAGCCACCACCTGGAGGGTGGCAGTCCTAGCTTGATGGCATGACCATTGCCCTAAGATAAAACCAGAGTTTCCTCTGAGCCCGAGCACAGTGTGATGTCATTTCTGGGTTCACCACTCCCAATATTCCTGCTCCCCCAGTTCCCACCAGGTGCTTCTTTTTACCTTTGCCCACTTGACCATAGCCTCAAGACACTGGCAATTTGGGTGGGTGGGATATCTCTCTGCTCATCAGTGATTTTAGGAGGAGGACATTGAATATCTGAGGCTCAGTGTTCTTCATGTTTACCCACTTGGAAGGCCATTTATAGCTGATAAATCAGATGTATCAGCCTGTGAGATCACCAGGGATAATCGACAGCTGGATCTTGCGTCCCTGCCATCTCTTTCCTCCTTTTACTTATTTAAACTCAGCTAAAGGAGAATTCACAGGACAAAGAGCCACAACCAACAGAGGGCGTGCCCCGATCCTTTAAAGCCATGATTTTAGGAGCTAAAGATTGCCGAGTCTTCAATGCATCTGTTGTTGTTCATATGCTGATCTGTAGAAGCTTTCCTGTCTTGAAAGAGAACTTTTACCCATGGGGTATTTACCCACAGGGCAGAGTTCAGGAAATAATCCAATCCATGCGTTGGAGTCTGCTTTCAATGAATTTACTCCAACAGGATTTTGCAAAAAGACAATAACTGACTGCTGCCCATTAATGCAACAGAGCTTCAGAGCACAAACACTAACACAAAATGATGCACAAAAGAGAGAGAGAAACGAGAGGCAGGATGAACTGCAAGAGAAAACATTCAATACACCCTAAACACTAGAGAATGCTCCACAGCTTCCCCTGGGGTACAAGTGGACTAAACTATTTTTTCAGCAGTATCTACAAAAACGAGACTCTTTGCAGGCTGTCGCTTCTCCAACAATTTACTCCCTGTCTGGCTCTGCAGTGTTTTGGATTTTTTTCTGATTTACACACAGCAGTCAATCCTTTCAGAGGTCATCCCAGCACTATCACGGGGTTTACCTGAAAGCCAGGCTACAAGTGACGCCTTACACAGGTTGGACGCTTGTCAGCTTACCTCAAGTTTTGATGGGAAATGTAAGCATCCTGGTTTTACAGCTTGGCTCTCCATTACAGCTGCAAGACCAGGATGCCTACATTTCCCATCAAAACTTGAGGGAAGCTGACAAGTGTCCAACCTGTGTCAGGCGTCACTTGTAGCTTGGCTCTCAGTTAAACAGATGCTGGTTTCGCATGACTTTTTCTTACCATCATCATCATCATCAACAACAACAACATCATTTAATTTATATACTTCCCTTCAGGACAATTTAACACCTTCTCAGAGCAGTATGTTATTATTATCCCCACAACAAACACCCTGTGAGCTGGGTGGGGCTGAGAGCTCCTAGAAGCTGTGACTGACCCAAGGTCACCCAGCTGGCTTCAAGTGGGAGGAGTGGGGAATCCAATCCAGTTCTCCAGATTACAGTCCCGCTGCTCTTAATCACTACACCAAACTGTGAGAACATGGCAGGTCTGAGGGCCAAGCTACACATGACGAATGACACTTGAACGGCAAGTGGATTGAGTGGAGGGCAAGTGAACAGGGAGAAATACACTTGCTGTTCAAGTGTCATTCGTCATGTGTAGCTTGGCCCTGATTCACGTGCAGATGTTAACATGCACCATTCATCCACTTGCCCTAGATCCATCCACTGCAAAATGATTGGTCTCTTTGGTTACTATCATTTCCCCTCCGGCTCCTTGGAGGTGCTTGACCCATCCACCAAGCACCACAATCTATTGATACACATGTAATCTAAAGGCTTCTGGATGACTTGAAACCCATGGCACCTCTGCTACACATTGAAAAATCACTATTCTTATCTATTAAGGGCTTTTCAATAACTATCAAAACCAGAATTTTTGACTCAGAAATTAAGAGATTTGGTGCGGCTCTTGTATACAAAAGATGACATTATTACCTGAATAGGTGGTATCGTGAATTGGGGGAATTAGCCTACAAGGAGAATCGGTGAGAGGGGATAACTGTGAGATTTCTTTACCAATGTATACTAGGATCGTTCCTTTAGATAAGGCTGTAATAAACAGGCAGATGTTCAACAGGAAAGGTTACTTTGTTAACAGAGAAGTAAAAGGCAAGCATACAGAAAACACACAGAGCTAACTAAGAAAACAGTGAGGAAATGGGAAAGCAGTTTCAGGGAGGGCTATAATTACTGGTTTTGAAGAAAGAGGGATCCTCAGAGGCAATAGTGAAGATGGTCACCATCTCATGAAAGGGGAGAAAAGGCTCAGGAATAGTCTGAGCGTGCATGGATGGGTCCAGAACATACAAACACTGAGAACATGGCATGGCACTACAATTATATTGTGGAATGTACCTTGGGGCAATATGGTATCTTCTGCCCCAAAATAGTAGCTTAATGGCTGTGTCTGAGGTGAGACAATAAAATGGGAAAGGCTTGATTAAACCTGCCTGTGTGTTACTAAAGGTAAAAATAGTGAATGGTGACCTGTGATTAGACAAAGGGAAGAGTTATCAGGTCTCTGCTTCTCTTTGATTAGGAAGGGGAAAGGTCAGCAGGGTGCGGATCAGATTAACTCAGAAGCTCCTGGCAGAACTTTTGTCTTTACTTATTTGCACATCTTCAGGCTGTGGGGCTGCTAGCCAGTCCTGCATCGTGACTCATGTTTCAATAATTTTCCATCTCCAGCCAGAGTTGGGAACTGTTCTGTTTAGTCAAACGGGATGCCTGGTGCTTGAAGCACATGAGGGAAAAGGCTAATGATATGCCCATATTCATAAGCTGTTCTTTCAGTGTGAGGGAGTGTATGATTTGTCAGGTTCATGCCTGGGTGTAGCTGTGCCTGATGCCTTACCGCCCGGTGGGGGCCTTTCTGCATCCACCTTGCCCTCCCTCGGCTGATATGTAGCTGCGTGAGTTGACCTTGCACCGGGCAGATGTCTGCGGTAAACACCCTCACCTCGCCTCGGCTGTGGCCCGGCTGCTCTGTGCGTCCAGGCGTCTATCAAGGGTTCCCGGGGAGTGGCTTTCTGAGCTTGAGCCAGTGTTGTGTCTGTGGCCTGAGGGGGGTATACTTCACCCTCCCACCCTCTTGTCCACTCCTCTGTCTGGTCAGCCTCTTGCCCCCTTTCCCCTATAGAACATCCTCCTTTTCCTCCTCCGTTCTTCCTCCTTCTCAAGCTTATGCTGATTCATTCTTGTCCTCTCCACCTACAACCACTCCTACATAACCCACCCCTACCTCTCTACTGAGCCTCCCTTTGTAGGGCTTCCTCCAGCCTCCCCCTCATTTCCTCTCAGGCTTCCTCCTATCCCTGGACAGCTTCCCAGCCCTGGGAGGACTGCTCCTGATGCCCTCCAGCTGTGTATGCCCTCAGGTGTTCTCATTCCAATCCCTCCCTGTTCTTCTGTCTTTTCTTGCAAGGTGGGGCTGGATGCCGTCCAGCTGGGGAAGCTCCCAGGTGTTCCTCCCCTAGTTCCTCTTTGCTCTCTAATCCTTTCTTGCAGCTTGGGGCTAGCAGGGCCCTTCCAAGTAATGCGGGTTGGCCATCTCCCTCTCTGCTCACAAGGTGCCGGATTGGCCGCCTGTGTTCTGGCCACATGTGCCTGGTCAGCTGCTCAGCCGGCTCCATTTCCCTTTTGCTCCCTGCTGGCTGGGGCTGCACTGTCTCCCTCAAGTTCCCTGGGCCTGTGGCTGGGATGCCAGCATGGTCTGCCATGCTGCTGTCTCCCAGCTGCATCCTGTCCTCTTCTGACAGCGAGTCCGGGGGCTGCACCTCGGACCCCGGACATGACTACTCACATTGTGTAATATCATACATGTTTTGTCACAGACTTTACTTTTGGGGAGGTTTGACAATTCCAGAGCAAGGCTAATTGTATAAGGCTAGTTGCTTCGTTATCTAGACTAGCCAGGCTTCTATCCTCCTGAAAGGGGCGGGGGGATCTAACAAGAATTTGTTCTCCAAATGGAAAAATAAAGAGGGCTAAAAGGAACATATCCATTTACTTAATTTTATTAGTAAAGGAGTAAGAAAGAAGCATGATCAATATACAGTAGTTTCTCAAGAAAACATTTCTGGCATGTTGCCTCTCAAGACTCCAGTGCATCCTTTTGTAATCAGAAATCAGTAGGTGTCCTCCAAATAATCTGCCAATGATTTGGCTTTCAGGGTTCCAGCACTAGCATGAATATCCTCATCGCCAAGTAGACAGATACCCGTTCTTCAAGAATGCAGACACACTTCACCATGCTGAAGTAGACTGAATAAGTCTGTGTGTAGGCTGAATAAGGACAAGTCCCAAACTGAAGAGAACTGTCTCCACCCCTCTAATTCCCCCCTATTTGCAAGGAGCCCTTCAGGTAACAAACTGGGGGGGATGTCATCAGGGTCCCAACACACTGACAATGTGTTCAGAAGTGATGTCAGCACATTGCCAGGAGTCCTCAGGCATTTGGGCAAACACTGTGCCTAAACTATAGAGTTTTGCTCAAATACCAGGGAGTCTCTAGTGTCCCCCGATGATTTGTTGATGTCATTTCTGGAGGCACAGGTAGTGAGGTCAGTGCATCACTGTGATGTCATTATGTTGCAAACAAGTTCCCACCTGCAGGAAGGCAAGTTTTCTGCTGGTTGTCAATAGGAGTGTGCGCTTCGGGTTTCTGATTCATATAAAATACCCGAATCAGACCCGATTTGTAATGATTCGAGATTCCCAAATTGGGTCCAGATGGTCCCGATTCAGAAATCCCAAATCAAAGCTTCCCCAAGCATTCGTGTCGCTTCAGGAAGCTTTGGGGCCAATTTTAAGCGGCTTTTTCCTGTCCTCTTGCAAGCGGCAGGTCCCTTTAAACTATCAGCTGGCAGGCGGGGGGCTTGCCACTTCGGAATTCTGGTAATTTCAGCTTTTTCCCCATTTCGGGTAAACCCGAAGTGGGAAACCCAAATTTTTGGGTGGAGCCCACCCCTAGTTCTCAACCTAACTCATCTCCCTAGTCAATTCTTTCCATTAAGCACATGGTCCCTATTAAGTAGTCCAAATATCTAGTAGTTTCCCTCAGGGTCCAGGAAGCCTGGCAGAATAGAAAAAAATTGCTGTGAACCTGTGGCCTCTGAGCATGGCTTGATTGTGCAATTTAGTTACCCATGGAGGAACTAGCCAATTTATAATTAGAAATAGCAATTGTTCCACTCTGCGAAATAGTAATTGTTCCAGTTTTAGCTGTATATACAAAGGCTGCAGGAATGTTGGAATAATATGAATAGATTAAATTCTGCGGACAAATCCCAGTCACTCCTCCCACAATCTGTTTATTGTACTGAGACTCATTCCACAGAGAACCCGTTCACATGAGTAGTCTCATCAAATTTGAGTTGGCAGTTTTGCAATTCAGGATTGTGCTTGACAACCTGTCCTGACAGTGTTGGAACAGCAGTGGGATTGCTGACATAGCTCCAAGGGACTGCCTCTCATCACCTGGAGGGTGCTTCGATCCACCGATAAAAAACCTGACCCCAAGGAGGCTGGCCTGGCCTTGACCAGAGCTAGGGCCTTCTCGGTCCTGGCGCCAACATGGTGGAATTCTCTGTCTGCTGAAAGTCGGCCCCAACAAACTGTACTATCTTTTCATCGGGCCTGTAAGACAGAGAGGTTCTGCCAGGCATAGGGTTGAGAATGAGTCATTGGTGAGTTTGCTTCTGGTCTTCTGTTAAGGGGGTAGTGAAACCCCCACCCTGGTTTTCCACCAGTGGACCACTGCTGTTCTTCACCTTTCACCCTGGCTCCCATCTAGAATCATTTTTATGACTAAATTGTTATTAATTGGGGTTTTAATCTTACAGTTTTATTGTAATTGTAATTTTTGATGTTACCCACTCTGAGCCTGTTCGCGAGGAGAGTGGGCTACAAATGAAATCAATCAATCAATCAATCAATCAATCAATCAATCAATCAATCAATCAATATGACATCTGAAGGTGATTGCTGATGGGGAAATGTATGCAATAATACCACGAGAACATCCACACACAGTTTTGTTTTGCTTTTGGAGATAAACTTTTCAAATTACTGGTGTAATTACTGTACTGGTTTTAAACAAAACCTGCAGACAGCCAATCATGAAATGCAACTTCTCTGCCTAATTAACAAAGTAAGATAGTTTGGCTTACAAAGCAAAGGCAAGAGAATTTTGCAAACAGACAGGAAACTTTTTTCTTTAGTGGCACCGAAAATATAGAAGGATAAGTGCCAAGCCTTATGCACATGGTCTGTTAAGTTATATGGTAGGGTTTTTTCTCCACCATGTCTACAACAGCTAACTAATTCCCTTCTCTAAGATTGGCTTCATCTTTGAATGCTCTTTGGAGCACAAACTTCAGTGATTCTCTACCTTGACGGTTCCTGCCTCTCCCTACAAAATAGTAAATTATGGGGTTGATGCTGCTGTTAAAAGTGGCAAGGACGAAAGAAATTTCATATGCAAGGTAAGAAAAATTGTAACCATTGAAAATGAAGAAATATGAAACACTTAATGGAATGGCAAAGATAATGAAGAAGAGGAGAGTGACTAAAATGGCAAGGTACAGCCTAGGTGGCTAACGTCTCTTGGATGAGCAGCAGATCCTGATGGACATAATGAGAGTAGAAACAACCATTAAAGGAGTGAAAATTAGAAAGTTGATGGTAAAAATAGTGATAATCACATCAAAATAATTTATAGGAAACCTATAATTATCAAATACCAACAACATTCCAGAAAGCAAGCCAGAGACGATCCAGAGGAGGAAAGAAACTGCAGCGGAAGTTCTCCTTTGTCGTTGGCATCGGTACCAGATTGGAAAGAGGACCGAGATGCATCTCTCCAGGCTAATGGCCGTCAGGAAATACAGGCTCGTGCTATAAGTGAAGAAAGTGAGCGCATTAACTAATTCATAGACACGAGTGTATGGACAGCGAATGGCCAAAGTAATAACTCTAGCAGACAGACTCAAAAGGGTGCCAAAGTCAGCTATGGCCAAGTTCAAGATGTAAGTCATGAAAGAATTCCTCTTACTGCAGAAAGTGAGAATCCAGATGACCTTTGCGTTCCCCACCAGTCCACACAGGCTGCAAAGGATAGTTAATGGATAGATGATCAGTTCTTCTATTTGGAGGGGGGGGGGACCATCTCTGTCATATTCAGTTGTGTTCTCCTCCCTTACAATACTTGTATTTAGCATAATCCAAATGATGTCACTGTGTTTCAGGTGGCTACTCGTGATACCTAATTTTATTTGGAGAAAAAAACAGAGAGGGAAATGAAACCCTCTGGCAAAGCTGTCCTCTTAAAATGACTGAAGATTTTTACCTGGCCTGCCACATTTATGAGGTGAAATAATGTAATTAGGAGTGTGCGCTTCGGGTTTCTGATTCAAGTTTTTAACCCGAATCGGGCCCAATAAGGGTAAATTCGCTATTTCCGAATCAGGCCCATCGTTGCTGAGCTGATTAGGAAATACTGAAGCAAAACTTTCCGAAGCGCTTCGTAACTATTCGGTAAGCCTTGTGTAGAGCGACAGCAGGCACAGCACTTTTCTTGACATTCGCAAATGGCAAGAAAAGTGCTTTGAGCTTCCCACCTGTTTTAATCAATGGGAGAGGTGATGAGGGGGTTGTAGTGACTCAGGGCCAAGCTACACATGACGAATGACACTTGAACAGCAAGTGTATTTCTCCCTGTTCACTTGCCCTCCACTCAATCCACTTGCCGTTCAAGTGTCATTCGTCATGTGTAGCTTGGCCCTCAGCTGAGTGTAATACCATATAGTCCCCCCTCCAAAGCAGCCATTTTCTCTGCAAGGCCTGATCCCTCTCGCTTTGTAATTCCAGGAGATCTCCACCCACCACTTGGCAGTTGGCAACCCTACAATTATATGACTTTCAATCTGAAAAGCATGAGCTCTGCCACTGTGCTTTTTGCCCCACCTCACTTGAGAACAGTCTAGTTTGAATCAAAATATACATGTACCTGGGCAGAATCAGTTATCTTCAGATGTGGTGAGTGGATGAACTTGTATCTGGCGCCAGAATGGCCGGCCGCTGACTTGCATTTCCAGCAATGAGGCAAAAATTGTCTGTTGCGCACCAAGCTCAATTCACAATGTACAAGACCTCCCACTGTTCTTAGCTTGACAACATCTTATGAGAGAATATTCCTTTCTTAGCTGTCAAGATCGCCATCAGTGAAAGAAGGAGGAGACTTTTGCCATGTGAGGCCCATGTCCTAAAAAAGCTCTGGGGAGATAAGCCAGTTTATGTTCAGCAAAGAAAGCCAAGCCAACACGCTGCTCAGCCCCCTGATCCAGTGAGATGTGTTTCTCTTTAGTCTCCTTTTGTGCTTTTACCTTTCCATTGTCAATGCTGGCAAGTCAATGATTACATAAAATTAAGTTGCATACCAAATGATAGGAAATGTAATAAAGATCAAATGGAAAAGAAGACATGAGAAAAGCTGGGAGTTGCACAATTGCCCGAGGCTTCCTCCTTACCTGTAGCAGATTGCTAGAGAACCCCTTAGAATATTACAACATAGGCACACCACCTTTTATGTTCTCTGGCCCCAGTGAACCGATCACATTTAAAAGGTGAAGGAACTCTGCAGTGGAGGGGGAAAACAACCTGAGGCAGTTTAACTTTTAACAAGAAAGACAGTTGGGTTTTGGAGGGAAAAGTGTTAGGAGATATCCCAGTCTAGGCAAGGAAATCTGTTAAGGGCTGTAGTTATTGATTTTGACAGGCATGCTAAGCATGCTTACAGGGGAGTAAATCTCACTGAACATAGTGGGGCTTACTTCTGAGTAAATGTAGTAGACATGCTTAAGGAGGAACACTAGTTCAGCTCCCTCTTTGCCCTGAACCCTGGACTCGTGGGGTTGCCTGTGGCCCTTTGACTCTTTTGGTACCACTTCAGCTCTGACATCCTGGGTGGTTGTCTAGATTTGTCAGATGGACAGGCTGCCCCTGAACATTCCCTTATTTAACTGTTTTGTCTTTCAGGCAAGTGGGATGAAATTCTCAGCTAACTGATACTCCCTCCTAAATTTTAGGCAGGTAGATGAAAGGTGTCTCATTCTAGATTTAATGGAAAGCACAACAAATGTCTCATTTTAATTTTACCCCTCATGCAAGTGGAGTAAAATTCTTCATGTTTGTAACTTTCATCCAAGGAATCTTCTCTGCCAAATAACATGCAGAGAGGAGGGGGGAAATGTTGCTGGGCTTATTTATATTTATTAATACATTTTTACATTGCCTTTCTTTGTGACTCAGGGTGGCTTACAATAATAGATTAAAACATTTATAGTTAAAACCAAAATAAAGTAAATAACCCCTCACTTGCTCCCTCCCCACTCAAAAGATGCCCACCTTTTCAAAACCCCTCAAAAGCTTTGGCAAACAGATGGCTTGCAGTGCCTCCTGAAGATTTCCAAGGTACAGTGTAGGGACTCTCCGCATCGCCTCAGGGAGACCATTCCACAGAGCCAAGCTACAAGTGACGCCTTACACAGGTTGGACACTTGTCAGCTTACCTCAAATTTTGATGGGGAATGTAGGCATCCTGGTTTTACTGCTTGGCTCTCCATTACAGCTGCAAGACCAGGATGCCTACATTTCCCATCAAAACATGAGGGAAGCTGACAAGTGTCCAACATGTGTCAGGCATCACTTGTAGCTTGGCTCTGAGCAGGAGCCATGATGGAAAAGGTCTGGTAGATGCCAGACAAGCTACTCTAAGGGCCAAGCTACACATGACGAATGACACTTGAACAGCAAGTGTATTTCTCCCTGTTCACTTGCCCTCCACTCAATCCACTTGCTGTTCAAGTGTCATTCGTCATGTGTAGCTTGGCCCTAAGATGCTGGATTGTCAATATATGGCTGCCTGAAGAGCATAGCTGGGGTCCCTGGATGGGAAGGACTTTAAAAGTAATAACCAGATCCTTGAACAGAGCTTGCAAACAGACTGGCAACCAATGTAGTTGTTTTAAAATGTTCCCAGTGACTGGCCCACAGTCAGGCTGCCGCATTCTGCACTAGTTCCACTTTCTGGGCTGCTTTCAAGGGCAGTCTCACATAGAGTGTGTTGTAGTAATCCAGCTATGAGGCTTCAACATGGCCAGATGGGCTGTGCCTAGGTAATGAGAGAATTATAACAAGAGTTAGCCATTTCTTTTCTAGTCCATTCTGAACTTAACCTCGTTTCCCGGTATCCACCAAGGAGCCAGTGGGATTTCTTAGTGCAAATGGGGTATTTTAAACAACAGGAGAATGTGCAGGCATTTGCTTCTCCTTCTTTGCCTACTTGCTGCATCCCCCTAGGGTTACCAGGTACCCTTACACTCCTGGCGGGAGGCACTCACCTTCTCTGTGTCACTCCTCAGTGCTCGAAGTGTGTGCAAGCTTCTGCGCCTGCACAATGATGTCACTTCAGGTGATGTCACTTCCAGACAACATCATTGCGAAGGCACAGGAATGTGTGCACGCTTCACAGAGGGCGCACTTGGGGTCCAAATTACCCCACTGAGAAGAGCGGGAATGCTCTCAAAGACGGACAATGAGGCACTCCTGGAAAGTGAGTTCATTGTCCTGCCTGGAGTTAGCCCAGGAGGCACGTTCATGCACCTTCCCCCTACCCAGCCAGGTAAGTGGTGCAGGGTAGGGTAAGGTAGGAGTGGGGGATCCCCTGCTTCCACCGGAGGACTTGTAACCCCATCCCAGTTTTTTACATATATGGAAAGATTCAAAACTGGGACTTCTTTCCTGCTTTTGGAGGAGGAGAATTAGTTTTCTGCACACCGTGTCACTTGTTTTATGAGCTTCTTATTGTCTGCCCACAGAAAACACATCATCAGATCATCATCGCGTGTCCAGGAAATATTACAATGATGATAGATAGATGCAGTCTCTGTATCAGGCATCTGACGAAGAGAACTTGATTCTCGAAAGCTTATGCTAAAATAAAATTGGTTAGTCTTAAAGGGGCTACTGGACTCTTTTTGATTTTGCTACCACAGACTAACACGGCTAACTTCTCTGCAATGATGATAGATGCTCACTTGCTGGCCCAGATTATCTTTGAGTGCTGGGCTGCATATTGTAGATATTACTGTCTAGCCTCTCATGTCTTGCTGGTTGCCCTCAGCTTTTGGGATGAGTAACATTTTGCTCCCCCCGCCCAAGTCAGAATAAAGAGGCAGATACAAGAGTTGAGAACTAAAGGGCCACTTTATTAAATTGTAACAACACAACTGTCAACATGGCAAGGGCCTAACTAGCAGTACAGGTCAGACCCTGGGGGTCACCCCTGGATCTCCGCCCTGACTTGTCAGATTCCACCATGGTGTAACCAGAGCTTTTTTCCAGCAGGAACACAGTGAAATGGAGTTCTGGAACCTCTTGACAATGGTCACATGGCTGGTGGCCCCACCCCCTGATCTCCAGACAGAGAGGAGTTTAGATTGCCCTCCGCGCCGCTCGATGGCGCAGAGGGCAATCTCAACTCTCCTCTGTCTGGAGATCAGGGGGTGGGGCCACCAGCCATGTGACCACTTTCTCCGTGGGCAACTCACTGAGTTCCACCACCTCTTTTCCCAGAAAAAAAGCCCTGGGTGTAACCCCTATGAGGTAAGTGGTTGAGCCCAGTGGGGCAGAGTCAGTAGCTAGAGCCAGGCAGCTGAGGAAGAAGCTGGTTGTTGAGGAGCTTAATAATAATTAATATGCTCTTATCACCTTGAATACAGTAATCAGAAATGTTGTATGTGAACAATATAACTAAAAGTGGTGTTTGTGTATTGTGTATGGTTGGTGTTACTGGGATTGTATTTATTTATTTTTTTGCAGGGATGTAATTCCCCGAGGAGAGGATAGAAGTCTGGGTCCCAGTTGCTTCAAATTGGAAGGACAGTGAAAAAGGACTCTATCACTTGTTTAATTCCATTAAGTTGAACTGTTTACCTTTTCAAAGACATTGTTGGTTTAAAGTTTCGTATGGTTGCACTTATTAATTTAATTAAAGAAAAATTAGTTCCATTGTATTAATTGTTAAAAGGTTTGGGGAAAAAATTAACTTAAAATTGTGCGAAAGTTTGCTTCCTAAGCCCCATACAAAGAGAAATTATTGAAGAGTCTTTTGCTACAATCCTCCTGATTATGAAGCAACTAGAACCGAGGCTTCTGTCCTCTCCTTGGGGAACTACATCTCTGGGGAGCTTGACCCGGAGCTTCCTGAAGCAATACAAATCGTTTTGGGAAGCTTTGATTTGGGGTTTCCGAATCAGGCCCAGCATGCTAGGGCCGATTTGGAAATCCCAAATCATTGCAAATCGGGTCCGATTCGGGTACTTTACCTGAATCCAAAAACCAAATCGGACACCGCTAGTTACTATTGTCCACATCTAACATGTTTCTGATTACCTTATTCAAAGTGATAAGAGCACATTAATTGTTATCAAGCTCCCCAGCAACCGGCCACTTCCTCAGCTGCTTTGACTCTAGATACTGACTCCGCCCTACTGAGCTAAACTAATTAGCTCATGATGGTTACACAAGCATAGGTGGAAGCCTGCTCAACCAGCATGCATAAAAGTTGCCCAGTAGGTGCCAAATGTGACCCTCCACTCTTCCACTGACCTACAGTTGTATACTCAACAAGCTATCCTACCTAGAAGTCATAGCCCAGGGCATCCTACTGCAGAGGAAGAGGGGGTGGATCAGGGACATGGTACTGAGGAGGGCAGCCCCCCAGTGAAAGGGCTAGGAAGAAAGTGAAGTGGTGCAGCAACAGCAATTGAAGAGCAACCAGAAGGAAGGCCCACCCATAATAGCTCACCTGGGGAGAAAAGGATTCCTGTTGAGGTAAAGGCCTCCTTGAGAAGAAGGGCTTGCTCAAGAGTAAGATCAGGGAAATAAGAGCTGGGAGGGGACAGCATGCACAGATAACTGAAGGCCGGAAAAGAGCATGCACAGGCAATTCTGAGGCTTTTGCAGATGGGAAGCCGCCATGTCTCCTGAAGCCCTGGAAATTGGTTCTTGGCCACAAGGACAACCCAGAAGAACTTTGCACAATTGACCGAGACAAATGAGTTACTCTCTGGCTTAATCCTGCAGGAGGGATGCAGAGGCCAGGGTAAGGACCTGGGAGGAGGACCCATAATGGAAAAACAGCCCTTGCAACTAGATCTATCCAAGTTTAGGTGGGACATTATGAGCTGGTTGGGCCACAGGGTGGTGGTTGATGCTGGGAGTTAGCTGTGTACAAGAACAATACCATTGAAGTACAAGCTTCAATGTAGCAAGGGCAGGGGTGGTTCGGGGAGGGTGGAAAGGCAGGAGGGGTCTGGAGAGGGATGGCAGGTAGCAAGGGCAGGGGTGGTTCGGGGAGGGTGGAAAGGCAGGAGGGGTCTGGAGAGGGATGGCAAGTAGCAAGGGCAGGGGTGGTTCGGGGAGGGTAGAAAGGCAGGAGGGGTCTGGAGAGGGATGGCAGGTAGCAAGGGCAGGGGTGGTTTGGGGAGGATGGAAAAGAAGGAGGGGTCTGGAGAGGGATGGCAGGTAGCAAGGGCAGGGGTGGTTCGGGGAGGGTGGAAAGGCAGGAGGGGTCTGGAGAGGGATGGCAGGTAGGAAGGGCAGGGGTGGTTCGGGGAGGGTGGAAAGGCAGGAGGGGTGTGGGGTGGGATGGGCGTTTCACTCGCCCGGCCCAGCCGTGGCGCGGCCGGGCTCGGAGGGCGAGGGGCGCTTCACCTCCCCCATCCCCGCCCACGCCGTGGCTCTGAAGGGCTCAGAGGGCGAGGGGCGTTTTGCCTCCGCTCGGCCCCTGGTGAGAGCAGCGCGGCGGGGCTCCAAGGGGGAGGGCATTTGCCTGCTCAGGCCCCGCCAGGCGCGGCGCTGCGGGGCTCCAAGGGGGAGGGCATTTCGCCGTCGCCCCGGATAGGCGCTTGAGCGCGTCGCTCTTCCCGCGTCACCCTCTTCCTCCAGCCAGGCTAGCTTGCCCGTGGCCTTCCCCGGCGCCCTTTTATGCTGGTGCGCCCGGGCATGCGCACCGGCATCCATGTGAGTCGTCGGATAGATATTAAGAGAATTATATAGTAGGATGGGTTGAATAATAATAATAAAGTAGAATACAAACAAGACATAAATTGAAAAGAGTCCAGTAGCACCTTTAAGACTAACCAGCTTTACTGTAGCATAAGCTTTCGAGAATCACAGTTCTCTTTGTCAGATGCATGGATGGCCAAAAGAAACTGGTCAGATATATACGTGGAGAGGGGAGAGGGGAGTAGATGCAATCAGTAGCTTCTGATAATGAGACTAATTGACAATGGGACCAGTTTCTTCTTACCCTCCATGCATCTGACAAAGAACTGTGATTCTCGAAAGCTTATGCTACAGTAAAGTTGGTTAGTCTTAAAGGTGCTACTGGACCCTTTTCTATTTTGCTACTACAGACTAACATGGCTAACTCCTCTGGATCTATGAAGATATAAATTGAATAAATGAGATATTTTTACCCCTCTCCCTCAATTCCAAGGCAAATAATCCAAAATAGCATTAATTATACTTTTCACCCATTATTAGAGGTCCAGCAGAAAAGCTATAGATATTTTTATATTTTATATCCACTTTAAATTCTATCATACACTATTTGATATTAATTCCTTTATCCAATTTAATAGATTATAATTGGTCTAGTCTTAAATTAGTAGATTGACCTATTATATGTATAATATGTTAGTCCATTAACTCACAAAAGTAAAGAATAAATAATAAAAACATAATAGGCAGAAATGTTATTTCATAAAGAAGAAAAGAGGGAAACTTAATTACTTTAGCTAGTTTAAAAATCAATTTGCTTATAAGTGACCAAATATATAAACTACTAAATAAATATTTCCCCCTCCATCAACAATGAGTCAGGTCATCATAAAATATTGAAGAATATTTTTAAGATCTAAACTTTATCAGAAGAAAATATTCCAAATATTTTACTCCCTGCTTTGCTCAGGTTACTGCAATCTACTAAGTATATATCCTCAATATTTGTATGTTAATCTATTAGCACACAAAAATAATAAGAAGGTAATAAAAACACGGTATTTCAAAAAGAGAAAAATATTTCCAAAAAAAATAGACTGCATTTCTTGAATCAATTCAGCTTGTATATTTAGTTATTATGTATCTGGAAAAGAACCTTTCATATCCTGGTGGCCAGGAATCCTCAATTAATTGCAGAGGTTGGAACATGTGTGTGCTTGTATAAATTGGAGGGGATGTCAGCATGTTGTTTGTAATGCAGTGAGGTGAATGATTGACACAGAAAACTTACTTTATTCTGAAATCTCTCACACAAGCCCAGCTAATGAAATTGGGGCGAATCTCTGTTCCATTACACTTTTATTAGTAGAATGTCTTTATGTCATCTACGCATTAGTAAATTAAATAGCCCCAAAGTACAGACTTATCACTTACAGTTTTCTTTCTCAAAAAGAGTCCGGTAGCACCTTTAAGACTAACCAACTTTATTGTAGCATAAGCTTTTGAGAATCACAGTTCTCTTCGGCATATGCACTGTGATTCTCAAAAGCTTATGCTACAATAAAGCTGGTTAGTCTTAAAGGTGCTACTGGACTCTCTTTGATTTTGCTACTACAGACTAACACGGCTAACTCCTCTGCAGTTTTCTTTCTGTAAAACAGAAAAGAGTCCCCAAAAGGTAGACTTGTATTTGGGGTGCTTTTTGACCCCCAATCATATTTGCATCAGGCTTTTTGAACCATTAGGGATAATTTTCCTTAGCGTACCATGGCTGCTCTAAACACTTCAATGAAAGTGGTCCATGGTGCGATGTAAAGCAGAATCTCCTTTTCGTCTCAACAGTGACTGGATTATATTTTGCTTGGAAATAAGGGCATTTTCCCCGCTGCTGTCATTTGACTTTCCACAGAAGGGCGAACTCTTTCATGGAAATGCTTCCCATGTCAGTTCATACCCATTGCTATTCCATTGTTTGTTTATTTCATAGTAGTAAAACCCCATTATCAAACTCATCTTTTAATTCCTTGCAGTTGCTCTAGAGTAGTAGGGAAAGAGCTCATCGCTTATCTGCCCCTCCCGTCTCTCATTACACTCTCCTGGCCATTAGGTTACAGTGAAGATTAGCGCTTTCCATGGGACCATGATGTAGATAGGGAAAGAGCCCAGCTTATACATTAACTCTTTTCGTGCCAGTCTGCAATCTGGGCATGCTGACAGGGGCATCTCCCAGGGACAGAGGATAGACTCAGGTAGCCATTCAGGTAACAACCTAAAAGAAAATAGCTTGTCGAGATGTTCAGAGCCTGACAGTACAGAAACAGTGCAGCAGGTAGCAGGGTTACAAGAAAGGCCCATTTCTCCCAATTTCTTCATAAAATCTTTTTCCATTTCTTTTCCTCTTTTTTAGGAACTTGGACTCAGTTTCTAATCAGTGCTGTTTCATCAAAGTAAAACTCAAGACAAGGACAGGCAGAAAAGAAGGGTTTGCAAATTTTCAGAATTCCACTCTGTAGAGGCTCAGAGGCAGATGATGTCTTCCCAAATCTTCCTCCCCTTCCTGCTAGAGCACCACCCAGTGGTGTGTAACATTAAAGAACTGCGAGGGCTCACATTACAAAAGGATGTATCAGTTTGTCCACAAAAAGAAATCAAAGAGAATGGAAAGTCTGCTTTTAAAAGAGAATAAGAGGAATCAATGGATATAAATAAGAAAGTGAATTATGGAAAAAGTAATTCCTCTCTGCATAACAATTCTAACTAGAGCATAGGCTTTGCATGCCGCTCTATGGAAATAGAAATGTGTGCAATGGCTTCTTTGTATTCTGGTATCATTTTTTAAAAAAAGATAAAAAGTACCCTGTAGTCTGCTTAAACTCTGAATATGTTAACCACTAAAGAATTGTTTTTGTTCATGTATTTGTCTTTTGTACCATATCAATATTTTCTTCATGTGTCTTTCAGTCTACCTTTGCAAAGCAGCTCCTTTCACTAGCTGGGTGTCTGTAAAGGAGCTATAGAACGTGGATGTTTTGTGGATGGTGCTTGGAGAACCTAATCCAGATATAGGTATGTTCCTAAGAACCACTAAGTGTCTAGTTAGCTTTCCTATAACAGCCTATTAATCTCCAATGAAGATGTACACCCAACCATGCTCTTTTGCCTTGCTGTAGATACAGTACACAAGCCGACTAGAGAATCTTGTATTCATTTTATCTTTTATTCTACATCTTTAACACTGACAAAACAGTAGGATACATTGAATACTAGGATAATGCCATACATTAATCCTAAACCAATAATTACAGAATTGTAATTACATGAATCCAGATTAGCAATAAACAAGCATGGAGCCTCCTCCACGAACAAGCTGATAATCAATTTAGTCCCTTTATTTGTAGGCTCATAGTCATAACCATCTTCTAACAACAGCCAACTGCCCTGCTTGATAGGGCATGCATTCTTGGCCAATTCATTATCTTAAACCTTCAAATTCCATACAAAATTATTTGCCATCAGAATGTGATTAATATGACATTCAAGGAGTACCATACTTAAGCAAGGAATATACAACCATGACAATCTATTATTATTAGTACCCCTTCATGGCATATATAAGCTGTACATTTTAAAGCAGCCATACTCACTCTGTGGCTTGTGGAGAGCTATATTCACAATTACCACCAACCAAAAGATCCTCATGACAACTGTATGTTATCCCTCATACAGTATACTATAAGATATAACTGTTAACATTAAATATATAGCTATACACTTCAAAATTGCTTTGACCTGGAAAGCCCACATGTGACCGATCCTGTCAGATTTCAGAAGCTAAGCAAGGTTGGCCTTGGTTAGTAATTAGATGGGAGACCTCCAATGAAGACCAGGGTTGTAGAGGCAGGCAATGGTAAACCACCTCTGTTAGTCTCTTGACATGAAAACCCCACCAGGGGTCACCATAAGTCAGCTATGATTTGAGGGCACTCTCCACCACCACCACCAAAGGCCTCATAACTGGGTTTCAGCTGGGGGTTGCAGTTCCTCAGCACAGCCTTCCTCCTCCTTGAAAACCCTCTGGAGAATTAGCTTCAAGCTCTCCCTATGTCCAGCCTTCCTTTCTCTCCCAACCAGGAAATAAATCAGAGGGTTAGCGCTGCTATTTAAACAGGATAATGCCAATGCACAAACTTCAAAATATAAATGGATATAATTATAAAAACTCAAGATAGCTAGGACATTAAATGGAAAAGCTAAGAAGAGGAAGAAGAGAAGAGTGAGCAAGATGACGGTCAAAAGCTTTCCCCTCTGATGTTGTGATTTACAGCAAGCTTTAATGAACAGGGCGACAGCAGCAGAAGTCATGAAGGGGAGGCAAAGCACAGCATTCACAATCAATTGGTAATATTTTACAATAATATTTCCATGAAAATTAATTATTTGGATAATGATAGTAATGAAAGAAAGCAGGGTGGAAAGGACCCATATTAGGACACATACAACGGTAGACAGATGTGGTTGCCGACGGCATCGATACCAAAGTGGGAAGAAGACAGCCACACACCTGTCAATGCTGATAGCAGTCAGGAGAAACTGACCAGCGCTGGACATTAATAGGAAGAGAAAGAAGAACAGAGCAAAAATAATATTAGAAAGATAACTTTGTCCAAAAGACTCATTAACAACAACAATAATAATCAATGACACGAGAAGTCCAAAATCAGCGATGGCCAAGTTCAGGATGTAGGTGATGAATGGATTCCTCTTAATGCAGAAGCCAAGAAGCCAGATGACGATTCCATTCCCCACGGCACCTAAAATGCAGATCACCAATATGGACATAATAATAAATGTTTCTAAATTAAAAAAAAGATTCTCTTCACTTTTGTAATCAGGGGTTTTATGAGATGAAATATCTTCATATGGAAATGAAGTGGCATTATAACTGAAGCTATTATTATATTCCCACTCTGCATCCATCATGGAAAGCGTTGTCAAGTGAACGTTGGTTGTGAGGCTCATTTTCTTTTTTGGAGATTCTTGTATTGACTTCTTGGACTTGCGTTTCTGTTAGGAGAAAGGGAACAATGAGTAATGCCATTTTTCTTAGGAGGATGATTGGATAAATGTTTCTGCCTTGTATTGCAGACCTCAACCAATTTGAAAATGGGCCACTTGAGTTTGTTGCATTTTTTTCCCACAACAGGCTTCTTTCTGGTCTGAAATAAAGGCCGTTGCACTTTCAGGGTTTTTTTTCTAGCTTTAAGCTATTATAAAGCTAGGAGGGTTGTTCTCGCCACTTCGATCAGCGGATAAATGTTTACTGGTGGTCCCCAGCCCTAAGGAAGCCCGCCTCGCTTCAACCAGGGCCAGGGCCTTTTCAGTCCTGGCCCCAGCCTGGTGGAACGCTCTGTCAATGGAGACCCGGGCTCGGTGGGACATATTATCATTCCGCCAGGTCTGTAAGACAGAGCTGTTCTGCCAGGCATTCGGTGGTTGAAGGGGGTGGTGTCATGTCGGCCTCCCACTTTTGGGGTGGGGGAGGGTTCTTCCCCACCATTGCACCTGGTTAATTTATTTTTCTATTGTTTTGTATGTTGATTTTAGTACTGTTGTTTCTTGTTTTTATCGATTTTAACTGTTCACCGCCCAGAGCCCCTTGGGATGGGCAGTATATAAATTAAAATATAAATAAATAAATAAATAAATAAATAAATAAATAAATAAATAAATAAATAAATAAATAAAAGAGATTACAGGTTATGACCTTCAATTTGATCCCCAAATTACCTTCCTTGACTTCTGGCAAAATATAAATGTTCTAACAATCAGGCGTGAATTAATTGATAGCTTACTGGTGGTGGCTAAAACACTAAGAGCAGCAAGATGGAATCAGAGAAGTATCCCAAATGTAGATCAATTCATATTAGAAAAATTATCGTATCTTGTACGTAAAAACAAGAATCTCTCTCTCAAATCGTCTTTCTTTGAAAAGTGGTGGCCCTTCTTTGAATTTATTGCTAGTAAAGATAAGTCCATCTGTTAGTATATATAGTTAAGACTGTTCTAAGTGTATCTTATCTTTGCTGTTCTTACTCCATGATTTTACTGTTATTGTTCAACTTATTATTGTTTCTTCTGTAGTTGTAGTTATGTTTCTTAATAATAACAATAATAACAGTAACAGTAACAGTAACAGTAATAGTAATAGTAGTAATAGTAATAGTAATAAAAGCTAGGATGGTTGAAGGTTTGATGGTGGCTGCAGAGAAATGCCCTCCACTCAGCAATTCCCCCCAAGATTTCAGTTATTGTGACTACACTCTGTCCATGTGCAGAGACCCAGCTGCACATTCATTGCATGCAGATAGAAGGGGGTTGAAACAAGGAGCCAACAGTCTCCAAGTACACAGCACTTGATCTCTTGGTTAGGCAAAGAAGTCTGGTGGAAGCAGGACAACAGCTTAGTATCTAACATGTTCCCAGGTCACACCCAAAAAGGACAGAGTAACCAAATTTCTAGAAAGAAAACTCTTCTTTTGAGGGCAGGAAAATCCAAACGACCCACAGGTGGGGCAGATTTTCCAAAGTTGATTTCTTTTACATAAAGAAGAATCTCTTCTTCAACAGCTTCTGACCAGGGAGGAACAAGCCATGATGGAAAATCCTTTACCTGAGGACCCCATCTTGTCCATGTAGCAAGGGAGAATGGAGAGAAGTCCATGAGAATGAAGGCAGTGCTGGACTTTAAACTGCTGCAACTTCAAGTACGGCTAGCTTGCCCTTTAAAATGTTTTTGCTTAGGACAAGTCCATAGCGTAGGGACAGAGAGCTGCATGTTTTTGCCTTTAATTTTTTCCCCTTTAATTAAACTATAAACTATGCACCATAACATAATAAACATAGAGAATAAGAAAAAACACACAGTTCTAAACATGACACACTAACAATACATATATCTATATAATGAAAAGGAAAAGGGAAAAGAAAACAACAACAACCCTAGATTACACTACAGGTTGAGTTCCGATTTTCTCTGCCACAAGTATATATCATTTCTAGAGTCACACTTATTCTAGGTTAGTCACAAAACCCTTCTTTTTCCTATTGTTCATGTTTCTTAATCCATAAATCCGGATGTCATCAAATCCTTGTTATCCATTTCATGCAAAAAGTCTATTAACGGTTTCTGTTCAGTCAAGAAGTTAACTAAAAGTTGCCTTTTCATTGTTCTCTTGCTCAGCCTGAAAGCTTGAAGAGAACATGTGTCTTCTTGTATTTATTTCTTAATATTTCTCGTAATTTGAATTCCTTAAATTTGATCTCTGGAACCACACCTTGCCTATTCAATCTTGCTATCAGAAGGGGCAGCAGGTCAGCTTGCCATCCCTAGAGTGTGATTGCTTGAATTGCGCCCCCATGCTAGCTGGCAGAGTGCTCTCGTTTAGGCTTTAAATGGCAATTCAGGAGCAACTCCAATTAGGAGATACCTTCTGAGTGGCTGGCGAAAGTAGGTGGATTTGGTGTCCCATAGATAGATCTACAAGGCTGAGGAAGCCCACCCAGAAACTGATAGGGAATTGTTGAGTGAAGTATTACTTTCTTTTGTGGAAGGGAAGTTACCGGGAACGGGCGTCCTTATGAGTCGATATGGGCATGAACAGCAATACGAACAAAAAAAAAGCCATGGACAGCCCAATCTGCTGTTCGAGAACAAGCTGTTCATGAGGCCCCATTCTAAATGAACAGGTGGTCATTGCAAGCCTCGTTCATTGCTGTTCGTCAAGCCAGACAGTCTGGCACCTGCAATCAATTCCCTTGGCAACTTAGGCAGAGACTGCCTGAACTCTGTCTGAACTCCTGCTGTTGCCCTGGAAACCCTAATCTAAGCCCAATTTAGCTTGATAGGCAGGTCTTCCTTTCAAGTGTGAAGCTTCAAATTTGTTACAAGGAAGCAAAGACTAGCAGGGAGGGGGGGGGGCTCCCAGCTCTGGTTTTGCAGACAGTGAGGGAGAGACAGTTGCTGTTGGCATTTTGAGAGAGAGACAGGGAGAGTGCATTAAAGCTTGAATTTTCTTTGTGTGTGGTAGGATAGGGATCTACCCCTTCAAGTCCCAGGGCTGCTGCCAGGCTCTGGGGCCAAACTATTATTTATTATTGGTACCTTTCCTGGTGCCTGCTCAGGTCAGGTTTCTGGGAGTGGTGCGGTAGGGATCTTGACCAAACTTGGATGATGGCTGGAGGAGAGCCTGTTGGCCCCCACAAACATCCAACCATGAACATGTTCGTGAACAGGTCATGTTCATAAATGTTCGTGAGTCCCTGTTCGTGGATGGCAATGAACAATGAACACCATGTTCAGTTTTCTTCCTGTTCGTGCCCATCTCTACTTATGAGTAGGAGGAATTAGCAGCAAGGAGAAGACTAAGTAACAGGTGTAAAAAGAGAGATCTCCACCAATTTTTACGGGGTCCCTTCCCCAAGGAAATTGACAAGACTGGTGGTGTTCTTGAGTTGAGGAGTATTTTTATTTAAAGGGGGAAACTCTGTCTCACACACGCACACAAGAAGTAACTTGCAAGCATAAAAGATTCTTAGGAAAAACAGTGGTGAAACTGTAATAGATTTGAGGGATTTGGGGTGATAATTACCTATTCAGTAGCGGGGTAGTCTATGAAGAAAGAGGGCTTCAAACCGCCAGAGTTTTTGACTGGGAGAGGCTTAGGGACAGAGACCCTAAGGGTACAGTGCTCGGATCCAAAGAAGTGTGCACAGTTTGAATGGGGCCCTGGTTGCTAATTAATTGAAGCTATTGACACCATTGCTCCTTGTCGACCCCTCCAGCCCTTCAGACAGAAGCCAGACCCATGGGTTACCATGCAGCTGGCTGACTTAAAGAGGTGTATTGTCGAAGTATTATCGAAGGCTTTCGCGGCTGGAGAACAATGATTGTTGTGGATTTTCTGATCTATATAGCCGTGGTCTTGGCATTGTAGTTCCTGACGTTTCGCCAGCAGCTGTGACTGGCATCTTCAGAGGTGTAGCACCAAAAGACCACGACCTTAAAGAGGGTTGGAAGACATATAGAAAGATATTGGCGAAAAATTTGCATGGAAGCAGAGTATGCTACAGAACCCACTGGAGGGACTATGAAGCAGAAATGAAAGCTGCAAAGAAATGTTATTTCTCAGCAACCATTGCATCAGATAGTTCATGACCATCCAAACTGTTTAAGATATCCAGACACCTCCTAACCCCTAAATCTGAACCTTTACAGTCCCAAGAACTGACAATCAACTGTGAGTCCTTTGCTAAGTTTTTTTCTGATAAAACAGCACGAATACGCTCTGATGTAGATGCTAGCTGCAATGCAGACAAGATGAAAAAAATGCCTAATACTCCATCTAGCTTGCAGCTGGACTGCCTTGAACCAATTACAATGACAGATATTAACAGGATCCTGACATCTGTGCAAGCCACTACTTGTGTGCTCAATCCTTGCCCATCTTGGCTGTTAAAATCAAGTAAGGACCACATAAGTGAATCACTGAGGTCAATTATAAATCAATCTCTAACTCAGGGCATCTTCCCCCAGCCGCTCAAACAGGTGGTTATCAGTCCTCTAAGTAAAAAAACCATCCCTAGACAAAAAAATGTCGTTTCCAATAATCGCCGAGTTTCTAATCTGCCCTTTCTGGGAAAAGTAATTGAGAGAGCAATAGGTGACCAACTCCAGATCTTCTTGGAAAACATTAGTGCTCTAGTCCCTTTCCAATCTGGATTCAGACCAGGGCATGGGACAGAGACAGCACTAGTAGCAGGATGATCTCCGGCTAAATAGGGACAAAGACCATGCCTCCTTACTGCTCCTCCTTGATCCACCTGCAACCTTTGACACAACAAACCATGCCATCCTATTGAGGCATTTAGAGACAGAGGTGGGCATCAAAGGATGTGCATTGGAGTGGTTTAAATCATTTCTCATGGGATGGACCTGTAAGCAGTCGGCCCTGGCCTTCACCATGTTTGATACACAGTTAATACAAGCCTGTGATATAAAAGATCACAGAGCCCCTGAATTAAAGCATCCATGTCTGCATCAGGGAAATTCCCAAGCTGGCTAGGCAGAATATTGCTGGACCCAGCCCAAGCATGCAAACGCAAAGGACATCGGTGATTGGATTTGCAGTCCTCCTGAGCAGCTGGCTTGAAGCCTAGACAATAGGGGTTTTATAATACACATTATATTTGACAGGATATATATTTAAAGGAAATAGAATAAGTTTAAAATAACATCCTTGTTACATATTATACTACATTACACTGTTATGCTGTATTGAGGGGTATAAGATGTATACTATATTGATAGTATATTTGATAGAATATGTGTAAAAGAATTAGATTGTGCTTAGAGTAAGGGATATTATGATTACATGTGGTAGGAAAGTACAAATGAAACAGATTTAAGTAATAAGAAGGGTCAGGGGTTGGAAAGCTGTTGGAAGTCGATAGGGAGGGGGGAGGAAAAGGGTGGGGGATAGGGTTAATTAGATATTAAGGGAATGTATGTATTAAATTTGGAATTTTTACTCACCAATAAAATTTTTTTAAAAAAAATCAAATCAAATCAAATGAACACCACCAGAGCTAAGTTGATGAATTTAGGGAGGGAAAAACTAACATTCCCAGAATTTGATACCGTTATCAATGCATCTTGATAGCTCTCAATCTTAGGATAGAAAATGTAATCACGGGAGGAAGACATTGGAATGTGCTAATCGGGTGACACAGCGAAGCCCACTATTGTGTGCCATGCCACCAATGTAGCACAGCACCCAACACAGTACAACACAATCACATAATATAGTATACAATCTGATCCTCTAACATGATGTATTATATATAATATACCACATTAATATACTTATTTAACTACTCTCATTGTCATATATTTATTAATTCTAAAAAAATTCCCCTAACCCTAATACTAGCTTAGATTATAGTTATACTCCCCCTAAATGGTAAGATCCCTTCTCTCTTCCCTTATCCTCATTTTTCTTTAAAAATTCTCAAACTGCCACAGTTCTCCTTTTACATCCCATTTTTTTTCCAAAAATTGTTTCAATTTCCCCCAATCAACAATGTATTGCCCTAGGTCAAGATCTTTAAGTTTCCTTGTCATTTTGTCCATTTCCGCCATGTACAACAGTTTATAAATCCAGTCTTCTACAGTTGGTATTTCTTGTGTCTTCCATTTCTGCGCATACAAAAGTCTTGCCGCTGCAGTCCATTCCAAGGTTCAGTAGCAGTAGCAACAGTTCTGGGTTCTTACGTTCATTTGATTTTACATTTCCTTTCACACACCTTGGCAGTACCGATCAAGAGGTAATCAAACCTTTGTAATTCCCAGAGACTGACCTTTACGGTCTTTGTCTTGATGGCTGAAGAACTCCCCAGCCTCAGGACACATTTTACCCTATATAAACTGAGGCTCCAGCCCATTCAAACTGTGCAAGCTTCCAGGACCCACAAACGCTGCTCCCTTAGTGTTACTTCCCTAAGCCTTCTCTCTCTGGGCTGAGAACGCTGGACGTTTGAAGCTACTGGCTTCCTCTGCCGACTTCCCTGCTCTCCAGAATCCATAAATACACTTCCCCTCCCTCACTCTCTTCCAACTTCTGCCTGGCTTCCTACGACTCTGTGTGTGAACCAAATTTTTTATTTAGTCATGTGAGTGTGTTTGTTTCCTTTTTCAATAAAATATTACTCTTTGAAATATACATTGTACCTCTCGTCTGCTTCTTGGGGAAGGAACTCCGTAGGCATTGGTGAAGCTATCTCACCATTACCCCTCTTGCATAGCCTTTCTCCTTGCTGTTAATTCCACCCAACTCTTTTACTTGCAAGGAGACCCATTCAGGTTAGAGACCTAAAGGATTGGTGTTGGAAATCAGCTATAGAGTTGGATGTCACCAATATACAAATGACACTCAACTCCACATCTCGCTATCCAGGTCCCCTCAGGATGCCGTAGAAATCTTGGATCACTGCTGTAGGAAAATGGCTAAAAACGAACAAATTAAAATTAAACCCAGAGAAGACAAAAGTGATGCTTGTTGGGAAGGCACAGATCTTGAAAGACATTGTACTCCCCACTTTTGAAGGCGTTTGTCTGACCCTTGCAGACGCAGTTAAGAGACTAGGGGTTATATTGGATCCAGCACTACTTGTAGAAAAAAAAGTTAAGGCAGCTGCAAAAAAAGCCTTTTACAATCTTACTCTAGCCAGGAAGATGGCTTCTTACCTTGACATGGCCAACCTGGCCACCTGGATCCATGCTATGGTAACTAGAGATTGGCACGAACAGGAAAAAAAAACGAACACGATGTTCGTTGTCATCCACGAACAGGGAATCATGAACAACCATGAACATGACCCTGTTCACGAACATGTTTGTGGTTGGCTGTTCGTGGGAGGGAGGGGGGAGACTTTGAAGGGAAGAAGATTCCCCGTCCCATTTGCAAACAGCGTGGGGAACCTCGTTCCCTTCAAAGTCTCCCTCCTTCCAGCTGGCTGGAGGGAGGGAGAGGGAGACTTGGAAGGAAAGAAAGTTCCCTGCACCATTTGCAAATGGCATGGGGAAAATCCTTCCCTTCAAAGTCTCCCTCTTTCTAGCTGGCGTGAGTTAGGGAGGGGAGACTCTGAAGGGAAGACGGTTCCCTATCTTGTTTGCAAACAGCGTGGGGAACTTCCTTCCCTTCAAAGTCTCCCTCCTTCCAGCCGGCTGGAGGGAGGGGGGGAGACTTTGTCAAGAAACTCCTGACAAACGGCTGAGTTGGAGGTGATGTGCCCCTCTTCCTGCTGCTGTGTAGCAGCAGGGAGAAGGGCATTTCACCCCAGCAAGCTGCACTCAGCTGCTTGTCAGGGGTTTCCCTGACAATCAGCTGAGTGGGAGATTTAAATGTCCCTCTTCCTGTGCTGCGCAGCAACAGGGAGAGGGAAATTTAAACCCTGGCAGGCCGCACTCAGCCCTTGTCAGGGTTTTCCCTGACAAGCGGCTGAGTCAGGGGTGAATTGCCCCTGGGCTTAAATTGGGGTTTCCAGGGCAACAGGAGTTCAGACAGAAAGTCCGTGCCTACTGTTGCCAAGGGAATTGATTGAAAGGTGTCAGACTGTCTAGCTTGATGAACGGCTGATAATCACCATGAACAGGGCTTGGAATGAACACATGTTCGTCGGGAATGGGGCCTCATGAACAGCTTGCTCACAAACAGCTGATTGGGCTGTTTGTAGCTTGTTTTTTGTTCATATTGCTGTTCATGCTTGTCTCTAATGGTGACATTAAGACTTGACTATTGTAATGCACTATACATACGTCTCCCATCCAAATTAACTAGGAGACTCCAATTGGTGTAAAACACTGTGGCATGACTGCTATCAGGAGTGAGCAGGAGCATGAGCATCACTTCCATCCTGCAGTCACTCCATTGGCTACCCATTACTTACCATGCTCAGTTCAAAGTATTGGTTATCACATACAAAGCTCTTCATGGCCTTGGCCCAGCATACCTATGGGAACGCCTCCTTCCTTATGTTCCTCCACAGCAACTGTGCTCATCTTAACAGGGTCTCTTGAAGGTGTCAGTCTGTACATGGGCGAAATCAACAGTACCCATACATGGGCTTCCTCTGTGGTTGCCCCTACCCTGTGGAGCAGCCTGCTTGAGGAGTTCAGAAGAGTCCCCACTCTCCTAGCTTCCTGCAAGATGCAAAACCGAATTATTCAAAAAGGCTTTTTTATTGTAGGAAGGGGCCTTCAGATGGTTGATGAATGTAGCGCTTGATTAGATGTTCACAGGATAGAGTTACAAACTTATCTGAGCTGATTGATAGTCCTCGATCTTAGGCTAGGATTCAAACATGGAAAAGAGGGGAGATTGGAATGTTTGAGTCATGATGCACGAGCACCTTTCTTGTCAAACTAACACATTCCATAGCTTAGAGGGGCAGCAGCCAATCATGCCCAGTCCTCAACATTTGCATCCACATTCCACTGGGCTGGACTCGTCAATGCTTTGCTCAGATGGCTGGTTCTTTGATGCGAATGAATATGTATCATATTCAAGGGGTTTATGATTTTTATATCATAAGCTGCTATTAAAGATGATGGAGGTCGACGTCGACTGCTCACAGGGAAGATTGTGAAGACACTGACTAGGTGATGAGGGAAGTAACTAACTGGTGCTTAACAGGCCCTACACATCCCAGAGAGCTTTGAAAAATGAGCAGTTACTTGTTCTAAGTTCTGTAAATTCTTAATAAAAGTTCATCTTATGTTGTACTGTATCCTTTGGGTTGCCTGGTCTCCTTGCCCTTCCAGCAGGAGGGGAGAGCCTGGCACAAACCTTGTACTTTGACTTTGATTAGACCCAGGGCTTTTTTTCAGGGGGAATGCGGGGGAACGGAGTTCCGGAACCTCTTGAAAATGGTCACATGGCTGGTGGCCCCACCCCCTGCTCTCCAGACAGAGGGGAGTTTAGAGTGCCCTCCGCACCACTGGAGTGGCATGGTTTGCAATCTAAACTCCCCTCTGTCTGGAGATCAGGGGGTGGGGCCACCAGCCATGTGACCATTTTCTCTGAGAGCAACCCACTGAGTTCCACCACCCCTTTTCCCAGAAAAAAAGCCTTGATTAGACCCACTTGGGGCCAAATTGCTATTAGTGCATTGTGTAGCCCAGGGTGCCTTGCCTCACGAGGAACACCATTTTTTATCCCCGACTTTGATCTCGGTATTGGCCTAGAAACAAAAAATGGAACTTGCAGTAAACCAATAAAAGGTGGCTATTATCTGCACTAGGTAACTAAGTGCAGTGAGTCATGCCGCAATCCCGATGGAATGCAGAGTAGCACTTCCATCCATTATCCAGAGCCCTTCCCCAGAATGATTACATCATAAGGCATTCTTCTGAAGGATTTGGGAGCCTCCTCCCTCCCTGGTTAATTTGGCCCCAATGAACAACTCTGATCTCCAAACTTAAGCAGTCTTGGTTCCCAATTTTGTTCCGCCATTCTGGAAGCCTCTTTAATGGATCAAATCAACTATTCCTGTGTGTATTTTCAGCTCATTTCTTTAGTTATGCACACCCCTTAGTAACTATCTTTCTGTTATTTATTTTTAGGCCCTCAGAATACCAATTGGGCTAGCCACCAGCACCACCCATTTGTAGATTTTCAGAAACCACAAACGGCATAGGTCCAGGAGGATCCATTGTTCTCACCTTGTTCTTTGTCTTCAATTAGGCCCACCTGGGGCCCAAATTTGCCCACTGTGTAGTGTGGGAGTGCTCTGGACTGTGTGAGGATGTCACTCGCAGGAGTTATATTGGCACACTGCCCTGGGAGGCCTGTTCCCCTGCCTTCCCCCCTGTCAGCCATATAAGAGGCGGCGGAAATGTAGAGGGTGAGAGCAAGTGATCTCCCACCCCCACTGGAGGACCTGGGATCCTCCAGTGGGGGTGATCTGCTAACGAATTAGGAACCAAAGGCCTTGCCACTCTGTTGCCTTACATATCTGTTGCTTTAAATATGTACTATGTACCACTTGTGTTTCATGTTGTCTAATGTCATTTCTAGAACTGCATTTTCCATTTCAACATTTTTTCAACTCTGTATTGGATCCCTGCTAACACTATGTCTTTGTAAACTTGTATTTATTTACCCTATGGCATTTTTTATGGAAATGTACTTGACACTGTATGGAAATGTCCTTGATTCTGATTGTACTAATCTCACGCTATGTAATCTGCCTTGAGTCTCAGTGAGGAAGGTGAACTATAAATGACATAAATATAAAATAAAGGAATAAGCGTAGGCTTAGGAAGAATCTCAGCTGTCCGAATGAATATCTTAGCCAAATTGAACTTTTTATTTCAAGTGATTCCAATCTATATAGGTAACAAAGGGCAGTGAGTCATGCCGCAATCCCAATGGAATGCAGAGCAGAACATCCATCCATTATCCAGAGCCCTTCCCAAGAATGATTACATCACAGGGCATTCTTCTGAAGAATTTGGGAGCCTGCTCCCTGCTCCCTGATTAATTTGGCCCTAATGAACGACTCTAATTTCCAAACATAAGCAATGGGCCAATCTCAGCTAATCCCTCCCCTTTCTTTAATGATTGTACATGAAGATTTCTGCCCTCTCCTTTCTGGAGAAAGCTGTTCTTCACCCAGCTTTCTCCAGAAGCATTCTTGATATGTCTCTGCAAAAGTTTCCCTTACCAAGATCAGCAAAGCTTATTCACACACCTCCGGGAACTAGATTGGATTTTTACTACCCAGATCTTCCCACTGCCGGAGTAGGTTAAATCTTCAATGATTGCCCTATCATCTCTTGGGGCTGTGCTAACGTACACTGTTCTTTTCAAGGGAAGTTGGGGAGATGAAGCTCTACTCATGCTTGCTTAAGCAAAACCAGCAAATTCACCCTTCGTAGCCCAAAAACCTGTCAATCCAATGAGTTTTTCTTCCAGACACACACAACAATGGACACCAGAGGGTCACACAATAGTGGGAAAATTACTGGCAAAGTGGTGGCTGTGGGCCAGAACCTAAGCAGTAGATTGTTCCATTGCCAACCACTAGCACAGAATTTTTTTTAAAAAACCTGTGTCCTTATCATGTCAATAAAATAGCTTTGTGGCTTACTGTTGTTTGTTACCATGTTTCCCCAAGCTTAGTTTTGTTCTTGTGATTAGGGGTAAATCCTTCCTCTCCTGAGCCCCATTCCCAACTGGCAAGCAGACAATGTCATTGCCTGGGAAACTTCTCCCCCTCCCCACAAAGATGCATAGAACCTTCTCCCCTTCCCTCCAAGGAAGTTAAATTGAATGGATGTTTCCAAAGCCGATGGGTAGGGGAAGGGTATATTTTCCCCAGGCAGTCTGCCAGTTGATGCTTCACACATTCCCCTTCCCATCAACGAGGTTAATGCTATGGGAGTCTCAGGGCCAAGCTACAAGTGACGAATGACACTTGAATGGCAAGTGTATTTCTCCCTGTTCACTTGCCCTCCACTCAATCCACTTGCCTTTCAAGTGTCATTCGTCACTTGTAGCTTGGCCCTCAGTCTCTCCCCTAGGGATGGATTGTTTGCATGGTTAAGGAAAACAAGACGGTGTTGGTTGCAGCCCATGCTGTCTGGCTGCCTTGCCTGGCTGTGCTAGAACCATGTAGGTAAGAACTGAAATTACCCTCATGATGTTTGGGGGGTATGTATGGGGGGGACAGGATTTTTAGATTCTTGTTTCCCAATTTTGTTCTGCCATTCTGGAAGCTCCTTTAATAGACCAAATCAGCAATTTCTGTGTATATTTTCAGCTCATTTTTTTCTGTTATGCACACCCCTAGTAACAATCTTTCTGTTGTTTATTTTAATACCTATTGTGCTAGCCACCAGCACCACCCCTTTGTGGATTTTCAGAAACCACAAATGGATCCAGGGGCTGATGGTTGGTGGTAGATCTAACTTCTGGTGGTAGGCCTAACTTCTCAGGTATCTTTTCTGTACCCTCAGTTGGCAGAAATGGTCTGACATGCATAGAATAAATGACAGAGAAAATCCTCAGGAACATTCACAATGATGGGAGCTATTCCAGAATTTAAGTTAAACCAAATTAGTCTCTGACTACGGAACTTGAAAGAAACTTCTAATGGAAGGTTTGGAAGTGGAGGGAGAAAACAAAAAGATAAAGATAAGGCAGGAGTAAAAACGATAGAAAGAAGCAAGGGAATGAGGGGGCAGTCGGTGCATTGAGAAATGGGTAGGGTTTGTTTTAGTTAGAATGAGGACTAAAGCAGTTTACCCAACTTTACTGTAACACTCAAGGAGTTAGCAGCAAATATTAACTTTGAGGGAAAGGCTGAAGGAAGAGAAAGATGGAGAAAAAGAATCCAGCACAAAGAAAAGGTGCCATATCCTACCTCCGTTCAGTGCAAACCTTTGCTCACAACCAGATCAAAAGAGTCTTCATATTTTAGGGTCTTGGTCTTGATCGCTTTTCTACTTTAAAGAAAATGTGTCCATCCAGTGTTGATGACCCAACCCCAGCTGAAGAATAACCAAGAAGTGCTAGACTTATTTCATCAGGGTGGGGGCACGGATTCGACTTCAAGATGCTCTGACCACACCCATAAACTGGCATCCAATAGAAACGGGAAATTCGGCAACTCTCCCAAGATGCTCTGGAAAGCCTTTAAGTGGGGAGGGAATTGCTCCATTAGAAATGGGAAATTCTGCTCCTCTCCCAATATAATCTCAAGAGCCCTTAAGTGGAGAGGAAATTGCATCTACGATTTTGTGTCTCCAGAAAAAGTTGTTTTACATTTGTCAGAATTTAAAGGGTTTTTTGGCAGTCTTTTATTGCCTGAGAACTGAATTATTTGGAGTTGAATTTTTCTTCCTATGCTCTAAAATGGATGGTTTGCAGCATACTAACCTAATATCCTTTAGTTTTACTCTAAGTTTTAAATCTATTGGCAATAAACAACCATAGATACAGCTCCTAAGGTCCTCATGAATGCACCTGGACAATTCTTTTGCATTTTACAGTGCCAAACACCTGTTTAATGATGATGGATATGGCTGTCATACCACAACAGGCAATTTGCCCGATCAATGTTGAAAACCCCATGCTTCTTTTTGGGATTTCTCACCAAGTGTGAACCCATTCCCACAACATCCTAGGTGATAGATTCAGGATTTAATGTTGCAGCCCATGCTGTCAGGCTGCCTTGCCTGGCTGTGCTAGAACCATGTAGGTAAGAACTGAAATTACCCTCATGATGTTTGGGGGGTATGTATGGGGGGGACAGGATTTTTAGATTCTTGTTTCCCAATTTTGTTCTGCCATTCTGGAAGCTCCTTTAATAGACCAAATCAGCAATTTCTGTGTATATTTTCAGCTCATTTTTTCTGTTATGCACACCCCTAGTAACAATCTTTCTGTTGTTTATTTTAATACCTATTGTGCTAGCCACCAGCACCACCCCTATGTAGATTTTCAGAAACCACAAATGGATCCAGGGGCTGATGGTTGGTGGTAGATCTAACTTCTGGTGGTAGGCCTAACTTCTCAGGTATCTTTTCTGTACCCTCAGTTGGCAGAAATGGTCTGACACGCATAGAATAAATGACAGAGAAAATCCTCAGGAACATTCACAATGATGGGAGCTATTCCAGAATTTAAGTTAAACCAAATTAGTCTCTGACTACGGAACTTGAAAGAAACTTCTAATGGAAGGTTTGGAAGTGGAGGGAGAAAACAAAAAGATAAAGATAAGGCAGGAGTAAAAACGATAGAAAGAAGCAAGGGAATGAGGGGGCAGTCGGTGCATTGAGAAATGGGTAGGGTTTGTTTTAGTTAGAATGAGGACTAAAGCAGTTTACCCAACTTTACTGTAACACTCAAGGAGTTAGCAACAAATATTAACTTTGAGGGAAAGGCTGAAGGAAGAGAAAGATGGAGAAAAAGAATCCAGCACAAAGAAAAGATGCCATATCCTACCTCTGTTCAGTGCAAACCTTTGCTCACAACCGGATCAAAAGAGTCTTCATATTTTAGGGTCTTGGTCTTGATCGCTTTTCTACTTTAAAGAAAATGTGTCCGTCCAGTGTTGATGACCCAACCCCAGCTGAAGAATAACCAAGAAGTGCTAGCCTTATTTCATCAGGGTGGGGGCACGGATTCGACTTCAAGATGCTCTGACCACACCCATAAACTGGCATCCAATAGAAACGGGAAATTCGGCAACTCTCCCAAGATGCTCTGGAAAGCCTTTAAGTGGGGAGGGAATTGCTCCATTAGAAATGGGAAATTCTGCTCCTCTCCCAATATAATCTCAAGAGCCCTTAAGTGGAGAGGAAATTGCATCTACGATTTTGTGTCTCCAGAAAAAGTTGTTTTACATTTGTCAGAATTTAAAGGGTTTTTTGGCAGTCTTTTATTGCCTGAGAACTGAATTATTTGGAGTTGAATTTTTCTTCCTATGCTCTAAAATGGATGGTTTGCAGCATACTAACCTAATATCCTTTAGTTTTACTCTAAGTTTTAAATCTATTGGCAATAAACAACCATAGATACAGCTCCTAAGGTCCTCATGAATGCACCTTGACAATTCTTTTGCATTTTACAGTGCCAAACACCTGTTTAATGATGATGGATATGGCTGTCATACCACAACAGGCAATTTGCCCGATCAATGTTGAAAACCCCATGCTTCTTTTTGGGATTTCTCACCAAGTGTGAACCCATTCCCACAACATCCTAGGTGATAGATTCAGGATTTAATGTTGCAGCCCATGCTGTCAGGCTGCCTTGCCTGGCTGTGCTAGAACCATGTAGGTAAGAACTGAAATTACCCTCATGATGTTTGGGGGGTATGTATGGGGGGGACAGGATTTTTAGATTCTTGTTTCCCAATTTTGTTCTGCCATTCTGGAAGCTCCTTTAATAGACCAAATCAGCAATTTCTGTGTATATTTTCAGCTCATTTTTTCTGTTATGCACACCCCTAGTAACAATCTTTCTGTTGTTTATTTTAATACCTATTGTGCTAGCCACCAGCACCACCCCTATGTAGATTTTCAGAAACCACAAATGGATCCAGGGGGCTGATGGCTGGAGGTAGATCTAACTTCTGGTGGTAGGCCTAATTTCTCAGGTATCTTTTCTGTACCCTCAGTTGGCAGCAATGGTCTGACACGCATAGAATAAATGACAGAGAGAATCCTCAGGAACATTCACAATGACGGGAGCTATTCCAGAATTTAAGTTAAACCAAATTAGTCTCTGACTATGGAACTTGAAAGAAACTTCCAATGGAAGGTTTGAAAGTGGAGGGAGAAAACAAAAAGATAAAGATAAGGCAGGAGGAAAAACAATAGAAAGAAGCAAGGGAATGAGGGGGCAGTTGGTGCATTGAGAAATGGGTAGGGTTTGTTTTAGTTAGAATGAAGACTAAAGCAGTTTACCCAACTTTACTGTAACACTCAAGGAGTTAGCAACAAATATTAACTTTGAGGGAAAGGCTGAAGGAAGAGAAAGATGGAGAAAAAGAATCCAGCACAAAGAAAAGATGCCATATCCTACCTCCGTTCAGTGCAAACCTTTGCTCACAACCGGATCAAAAGAGTCTTCATATTTTAGGGTCTTGGTCTTGATCGCTTTTCTACATTAAAGAAAATGTGTCCGTCCAGTGTTGATGACCGAACCCCAGCTGAAGAATAACCAAGAAGTGCTAGCCTTATTTCATCAGGGTGGGGGCACGGATTCGACTTCAAGATGCTCTGACCACACCCATAAACTGGCATCCAATAGAAACGGGAAATTCGGCAACTCTCCCAAGATGCTCTGGAAAGCCTTTAAGTGGGGAGGGAATTGCTCCATTAGAAATGGGAAATTCTGCTCCTCTCCCAATATAATCTCAAGAGCCCTTAAGTGGAGAGGAAATTGCATCTACGATTTTGTGTCTCCAGAAAAAGTTGTTTTACATTTGTCAGAATTTAAAGGGTTTTTTGGCAGTCTTTTATTGCCTGAGAACTGAATTATTTGGAGTTGAATTTTTCTTCCCATGCTCTAAATTGGATAGTTTGTGGCATACTAACCTAATATCCTTTAGTTTTACTCTTAAGTTTTAAATCTATTGGCAATAAACAACCATAGATACAAATCCTAAGGTCCTCATGAATGCACCTGGTCAATTCTTTTGGATTTTACAGTGCCAAACACCTGTTTAATGATGATGGATATGGCTGTCATACCACAACAGGCAATTTGCCTGATCAATGTTGAAATCCCCATGCTTCTTTTTGGGATTTCTCACCAAGTGTGAACCCATTCCCACAACATCCTAGGTGATAGATTCAGGATTTAATGTTACCTCGGTAGGCAGCCCCCTAATTAGTTGGGGGAAATTAGCTGAAAGGAGACAAAGAGAGAGGGGGTGACTAGAAATCTCTACCAGTTTGGTGTAGTGGTTAAGAGTGCAGGACTCTAATCTGGAGAACTGGGTTTGATTCCCCCTCCTCCACTTGAAACCAGCTGGGTGACCTTGGGACAGTCACAGCTTCTAGCTCTCTCAGCCCCACCCACCTCACAGGGTGTTTTGTTGCGGGGATAATAATAGCACACTTTGTAAACCATTCTGAGTGGGCATTAAGTTGTCCTGGAGGGTGGTATATAAAATGAATGGTGTTGTTATTAATAATAATCAGTGGTTTAACACTGCTACATCCTTGTTACTGCAGATACACAGGTGGGAAAATATGAAGGAGAAGCAGACAGGGGTGGTGCTAGGGTTTGCCGCGCTTGTGGCTGGCCAGCCAAGCGCCCCCCCCCCCCCCGCGCACGAGCACGCGCTCACCTCCCTGCGTGATGACGTCATGCACGATGTCATCACGGGAGCGCACGCGCCGCCGCCGGCCCGATCACTGCGGCGGGTGGCCTCCGAGCTCTCCCGTTCGGTTGCCTCCGCCGCAGCAGATGCCTGCCCGCGGTGGCTGCTCCCGGCCGGGGGCTTGTGCTGGCGGCGGCGGCGGCGCGGGGTGGGAGGAATAGGAGGCTTCTGCTTTGGGGGGGGGCGTGCTCTCGCCCCCCCGTGCCTCTTCCAGCGCTCCCTCCGGCACCCCGCGCCTGCGGCCACCGCCTACCTGGCCTCAATAGGAGCACCGCCCCTGATTGCAGAAAGCGGGAAGGAGAGGAATTCTAGCAGCAAGAATAGTCACAAGGATACGATTTCCTATAACAGGGACTTTGTATTCTGCTATCATTAAAAAAAGTTTAAAAAACTACTTAATAGTCTGTTTAAATCTGAATATGTTAACCACCAAATAATTGTTTTGGGTCATATATTTGTCTTTTGTGCCATATCAGTAATTTCTGCATGTATTTTTCAGTCTACCTTTGCAAAGCACTCCTTCCATAATCTGGGTGTCTCTTTAGGAGCTACAGAACTTGAATGAGATGTTTTGTGGATGGCTCTTGGAGGACCTAATCCAGATATAAGTATGTTCCTAAGAACCACTAAGAGTCTAGTTAGCTTTCCGATAACAGCCTATTAATCTCCAAGGAAGATGTAAACCCAGCCATGGTCTTTTGCCTTATTGTGGATACAGTACACAAGTCGACTAGAGAATCTGTCCTGAGCCTGATCGCGGGGAGGACGGAATACAAATACAATAAAATAATAAATAATAATAAATAATCTTGTCTCCTTTTTATTTTTTATTCTACATCTTTAACACCGACAAAAGAGTAGGATACATTGAATACTAGGATAATGCCATACATTAATTCTGAACCAATAATTACAGAATTGCAATTACGTGAATCCAAATTAGCAAAAAAACAAGGAAGGGGCCTCCTCCATGAACAAGCTGATAATCAATTTAGTCCCTTTATTGGTAGGCTCATAACCATCTTCTAACAACAACCAATTGCCCTGCTTGATAGGGCATGCATTCTTGGCCCATTAATTATCTCAATTAAACTCCATACAAAATAACTTGCCACAAGTATGTGATACAACATTCAAGGAGCACCATACTGAAGTAAGGAATATACAACCATGACAATTTATTAGTAGTAGTAGTACCACTTCTTGGCATATATAAACATTTTAAACCAGCTGAACTCACTCTCTCGCTTGTAGAGAGCCACATTCTCAACTACCACCAACCAAAAGATCCTCGTGACAATTGAATGTCCACCCACATACAATATACTATAAGATATAACTGTTAACATTAAATATATAGCTATACACTTCAAAGTTTCCCTGACCTGGCTAGCCCAGGAAAGCATAATCTCATCAGATCTGAGAAGCTAAGCAGGGTCGGCCTTGGTTACTAATTGGATGGGAGACCTTCAAGGAAGACCAAGATTGCAGAGGCAGGCAATGGGAAACCACTGCTGTTAGTCTCTTGCCATGAAATACCCAGCAGGGGGTGCCGTAAGTCAGCTCAGACTTGAGGACAATCTCCAACACTACACTTTAAAATTAACAAACTACTTCTGTACATGAAGGCTGACTTAGCCTGTGCATGTGGAATGAGGAGGAGGACTTACCTTCTTGCCATCTCCTCAGCAGCTCAGGCGAGACATTGCGATTGCCAAGGCTCCCTAGCTGACTGTGGAGAACATGAAGTCTGCAGCATACCTCCACTTAAGGGGTCCAGGTCTCCTGTTACAGAGGGAGAAAAAACCTCCCAGCAATTGCACCCCTGTAGCCCATCTATTCTTCATGGGTAGCAGAGGGAAATGGATGCCTTTGCGCGCTGCCCTCCCTCCAGTGTGTGACATCAACTCTAGCACAAGACCAGAAATAGCATGGTGCATTGGTGCGATGCTTAGTGGCCCAAAAGAAAAATAGAGATATTAATGCCAGTCAATGTGGTGGCGGCTGGTTCAGGGTGGGAATCACCTGCCGATCACATAGAAGAACCGTGCCCAGATGAGATATAGGTTGCTGCAGGACTGGCCTGCAAAATGGATAGAATTTGGAGTTATAGTTCTTTCCTCAAAAAATCCTCAAGGTGCCATCTTACTGAACCCACATGTGCAGAATGGTCTCAAAATTGCCTAGTAGCAGCCAGTTTAACTCTGTCCTCTCACACTGAGCTGCAGCTGCCCTGCTGTGTGGTGCGTAGCCATCCTCCTTTTTGTCCCAATGTACATGGTGACCTCAGGAAAAGAAAAGAAGAAAGAAACAGAAGTAAAACCTAAAGAAGATCAATCCAGTGGATATTGCTGCGAGTTGTGATGAGCAATGACCACCTGGATAAGTATTTCTTAGCTGTGATGTTTCCTGCATAGCAGCTGAATAAAAGGATACTTTAAAAAAAAATTATACCACCTCTTCAGAGGCCTGATTGAGGAGGCTGAATAGCCTTTTAGGACTGGTTCTACATGTCAGTCTAGGCATGAACGATGATTAAAAGTGTGTCCCTTTTTTACTTGTTGCTTCTATCCTTAGAGCCGCTCAAGCAAGTCCAAATAAGTTCTGGAATTCTCAAGTCCAACCCCCCACTCTGCCGTGGAAACTTAGAGCGGAACTACAAGTGACAAAAAGCACAGATTGGACACTTGTCAGCTTCCCTCAAGTTTTGATGGGAAATGTAGGCATCCTAGTCTTGCAGCTTGGCTCTCTGTCTGCTGTCCAATGGACTTTTCAACTGTCACTTGTCCAACATTCCGCCAAGCTGCCTACATTTCCCATCAAAACTGGAGGGAAGCTGACAAGTGTCCAACCTGTGCCTTTTGTCACTTGTGGTTTTGCTCTTACTGGGTCCCTTTGGGACAGTCATTCTCTATGTGCCTAGCCTACCACACAAGGTTGTTGTGAGGATAAAATTGAAGAAGTGAGTCTTGTTAGCCATTTTGTATCCTTACTGGTATTGGAGTGTGTGTGTGTATAACACCACAGAAATCTGCTTATGAAAATGGACGATTTTTTTTGGCTCATGTGAAGGCCTCATAACTGGGTTTCATCTGGGGTTTGCAGTTCCTCAGCACAGCCTTCCTCCTCCCTGAAAACCTTCTGGAGAATGACCTTCAAGCTCTCCTTTTGCCTAGCCTTCCTTTGTCTCCCAACCAGGAAATAAATCATGGGGTTAACACTGCTATTTAAACAAGATAATGCCAATGCACAAACTTCAAAATATGAATGGATATAATTATAATAACGCAAGATGACTATGACATTCAATGGAAAAGCTAAGAAGAGGAAGCAGAGAAGAGTGACCAAGATGATAGTCAAAAGCTTTCCCCTCCGCTGCTGTTGTGCTTTAGAGCAGACTTTAATGAACAGGGCAAGAGTGGCAGAAGTCATGAGGGGGAGGCAAAGCACGGCATTCACCATAAACTGGTAAGAAAATAGAATAAGATTTCCATTAAAATAAATCATTATGATACTGACAGTAATCATAGAAAGCAGGGAGGAGAGGACCCATATCACTACACATACAACGGTGGACAAATGTGCTGGCCGGCGACATTGGTGCCAAAGTGGGAAGAAGATAGCCACACACCGGTCAATGCTGATAGCAGTCAGGAGAAATTGACCAGCGCCATACATTGATAGGAACAGAAAGTAGAACAGAGCAGAAATAATAGTAGGAAATTTATAACGTTTGTCAAAAGGCTTACTAACAAACAAAATAATAATCCATGAAACGAGGAGCCCGAAATCAGCGACGGCCAAGTTCAGGATGTAAGTGATGAATGGATTCCTCTTAATGCGGAAACCAAGAAGCCAGATGATGATTCCATTCCCCACGGCACCTAAAATGCAGATCACGAATATGGACATAATAGTAAATGTTTCTAATTCATGAAAAAACCTCTGTTCACTTCCATTATCAGAGGTTATACGAGATGAAATATCTTCAATTGGAAATGAAGTGTCATTATAATTAAGGTTATCGTGATATTCCAGAGCAGCATCCATCACGGATAGCGTTTTCAAGTTGGTTGTGATGCTCAATTTCTTTTTTGGAGATTCTAGTCTTGACTTCTTTCCTTATGTTTCTGTTAGGAGAAAGGAAAAACGGGTGATTCAGTACTTGTTAGGGGAATGATTGGCTAAAGATTTCAGCCTGGTATTGCTGACCTCAACCCAGTTGAAAATGGATTACTACTGACCTTAATCTGAAATAAAGGCGATTGCATTTTTAGGGTATTTTTTACAGCGTTAAACTATTATAAAGCTAGGATGGTTGAAGGCTTGATGCTGGCTGTGGAGAAATACCCTACACCCAGGAATTGCCCCCAAGATTCCAATTATTGTGACTACACCATGTCCATGTGCAGAGACCCAACAGCACATACAAGGCATGCAGATAGGAGGGGGTTGAAACAAGGAGCTAACAAGCTACAGGTACAGAGAACTTGATTTCTTGGTTAGGCTAAGGAGTCTGGTGGAAGCGAGGCATCAGCTTAGTACCTAACATACTTCAAGGTTACACCTAAAAAAGGACAGAGGAACCAAAAGTATAGAAAGAAAACTCTACTTTGGGGGGGTGGGGAGGGCAGGAAAATCCAAATGGCCCATAGGTGGGGTGGATTCTCCAAGGTAAAGTTTCTGGACACAAGGAAGAATCCCTTCTTTAACAGCTTCTGACCAGGGAGGCAGAAGCCATGATGGGATAAACCTTCAACTAAGGATTCCATCTTGTCCATGCAACATGGAAGAATGGAGAGAAGTCCATAAGAATGACGGTAATGCTTTCAGAAGGGGCTGCATGTTAGCTTGCCATCCCTAGAGTGTGATAGCTTGAAATGTGCCGCCATGCTAGCTGGTAGAGTGCTCTCACAGAGCCTTCAAATGGCAATGCAGGAGGAACTCAATTTAGGATATACCTTTTGAGGGACTGGTGACAGCACAAGTTACCAAGGTTGTTTTGGTGTCCTCCCAAAAGGGACAGTGTTATCAAGCAGAAATTTGGGAAGGGTGAACCCCACAGACCAACCCCCATACACTCCTCCAATTCCTGTTCCTTCACAGTAGTCTAGAATCATATTGCTGTTTCATTCTTTCTCTTTTTTAATTATTTCATTTTTACTTGTTATGGTCACATTAAGAAAGTGGTAGATTCAAATATAGATCCTTATTTAGCTTTGCTAAATTACACGGCTGTACCTTTGAAAATAGGGCTATCACCTGCTGAATTGTTGTTTGGGGGCAAACTGAGAACCAGATTGGTTGTTGTGGATTTTCCGGGCTGTATAGCCGTGGTCTTGGCTTTGTAGTTTCAATGGCTTCCCTGTGCAATCTGAACCAGATTGCTTGGTTACATGGACAAACATTTTAAGCACAAAGATTTGGTAAATGCATGGGAAAACGCAGGGAAAGCCAGACAGAAACTTTATTGTGACAGTGGTTCATGTGACCATAAACCTTTTCAACCTTTGCAACCACAAGACAGTGTGCATATAAATAATGGCAAAATATGGGAACAAAAGGCTGTGTTCACTCAGGAAATAGCTCCTCAGTCTTATGAGATGATGGAGAAATCTAGAAAGGTGCTACTGGACTCTTTTTGATTTTGCTACTACAGACTAACATGGCTAACTTCTCTGGATCTAGAAACAAGAGAGATCGACAACTGTTTCCTAAAGAAGAGGAGAAAAAAGAGTTGGCTACAGATACAACAAGATCTGAATGAGGAAAGCTTGGCAGTGATCAAGTGCATCAGACAACAGACATGGACAGAAATGACCAAAAGAAAGGAGAGGTTGAAATGTTTGTTATGTCCTGTAGATCTACAAGGCTGATGAAGCCAACCCAGGGACTGATAGAGAAATGTTGAATCTTTGTTTGTTTCTAGGCATTGGAGCTTGCAGTAAACCCATAAAAGGCTATCCGCTGCACTAGGTAACAAATGGCAGTGAGTCACACCTCAGGCCTGATGGAATGCAGAGCTGCCCATCCATCCATTATGCAGAGCCCTTCCCAAGAATGATTACATCATAGGACATTTTTCTGAAGAATTTGGGAGCCTCCTCTCTGGTTAATTTGGCCCTAATGAACAACCCTGATCTCCAAACATAAGCATCAGACCGATCCCAGCTAATTCCTCCCCTTTCTTTAAGGACTGTACATGAAGATTTCTGCCCTCTCCTTAATCTTGTTCTTCACCCAACTTTCTCCAGAAGCATCCTTGATATCTCTATGCAAACCTGGAGAGTTTCCCCTGCTAAATCAGCATGATTTTTCTTCTACCTCTGGGAACTAGATGAGATTTTCATCACCCAAATCTTACCACCTCTGTAGAAGATTAAATATCCCTTAATTGCCCTGATCATCTATGACGAGTGCTAACACACGCTGTTCTTTTCAAGGGATGTTGTGGAAATGACATTTTATTCATGCTTACTTAATTAATAATAATAATAATAATTAAGCAAAAAAAAAACAAATTCGCCCTATCCAGAAACCCATTGATCCAACGAGTTTCTCTTCCAGCACAAAACACACACAACAACAAGTAATGCTGATGGGTGCACACAATGGTGGAAACTGGCTGGCAAAGCCGTGGTGGGAGGCTAGAAACCAAGCAGGAAAGTGCTCCTTTGCCACCACTAGAACAGATTTTTTTTTAAAAACATTCCTGCGTTATGATAGTGTCAATAAATCAACGTTGTGTCCTACTGATATTGTTGTCACCATGTTTCCTTGAGCTTAGTTTTATTCCCAAGATGGGGGTGAATCTTTCCTCGCCTGAGCCCCACTCCTGATTTGCAAGGGGACAAAGCTTTTGCTAGGGAAGCATCCCCTCCCCAACAAAGATGCATAGAACCTTCCCCCCTTCCTTCCAATGGTGTTAAATTGAACCGATGTTTCCATAGCCGATGGGTAGGAGAGGGGTAAGTGCTCTGAGTCCTCACCTTTTGATGACCCAGTTGGCAGATAGATTGCCTGGGGAAAATATATTCATGCAGCAATTGTATGGCATGCATACAATAAATGACAGAGACCTATGGTACATTCACTATATGGGAGCTATTCTAGAATCTAAGTTAAATCAAATTGGTCTCTGGCTATGAAACTTGCAAGAAACTTCCAACTGAAGGTTTGAAAGTGGAGGGAGAAAACAAAAAGCACAGAAAGAGAAAGGCAGGCCTGAAAAGAATAGAAAGATGCAAGGGAAGGAGGGCAGTAAGTGCTTTTAGAAATGGGTATGGTTTGTTTTAGTTAGAATGAGGACTAGACTAAAGGACTAAAGGACTAAACTAAAGCAGTTTATTCAAGTTTAATGCAAAACTCAATGACTTAGCAGCAAATATTAACTTAGAGGGAAAGGGTGAAGGAAGAGAAAGATGGGGAAAAAAACAGCACAATGAAAAGGTACCATATCCTACCTCCTTTCAGTGCAAACATCTGCTCACAAGTTCACAACTGGATAAAAAGGAGACTTCAGTTGTTCTTTTCAGAATTTTAGGATCTTGGTCTTGATCGCTTTTCTAGTTTAAAGAGAATGTATCCATCTATTGTTGATGACCCAACCCCAGCTAGAGACTAACCAAGAAGTACTAGACTTATTTCAGAAGGGTGGGACACAGATTCTACATCAAGATGTACTGATGACACACCCATAAACTGGCATCCAATAGAAACGAGAAATTATGCAACTCTCCTAAGATGTTCTGGAAAGCCGTTAAGTGAGGAGGAAATTGCTCCATTAGAAATGGGAAATTCTGCTCCTCACCCAGTACAATTTCTGTAGCCCTTAAGTGGAGAGGAAATTGCTCCTAAGAGGCTATGTCTCAAGAAAAACTTGTGCTTTACATCTGTAAACAGTATCAAGGCTTCGTTCAAGTCAGTATTTCGGCCTTCTTTTTCGTCTTCTTCGGTGGCGCGTTAAGGTGCTGAGTCCTTCACCTGAAGCTAGGGCCGAGTCCCAGCCGGCGACTAGCACCGCGCACCTCCTCACCCGTCATGGCCTCCGTTTCCGAGCTCGCTTGCATTTACTCTGCGCTGATCCTTCACAATGACGAAGTCACCGTCATGGAGGATAAGATCAATGCACTTATCAAAGCAGCTGGAGTGAATGTTGAACCTTTCTGGCCAGGCCTGTTTGCAAAGGCTTTAGCCAACATTGACATTGGAAGTCTCATCTGTAATGTTGGAGTGGGTGGTGGTGCTCCGGCTGCTGCGGCCCCCGCTGGAGGAGGAGGGGCCCCTGCAGGTGGCGCTGCTCCTGCTGAAGAAAAGAAAGAGGAAGAAAAGAAAGAAGAGTCTGAAGAATCTGACGACGACATGGGCTTTGGTCTTTTTGACTAAGCTGATTTTTGTACTCTTTTACAATAAAGATACAAGTACAAAAAAAAAAGTCAGTATTTCGCAGTCTTCTGTTGACTAAGATCTGAGTTCTTCCGAGTCGAACTTTTCTTTCCATGCTGTAAAATGGACGGCTTGCTGCATAGTAATCTAATATTCTTTACTCTCATTTTTAACTCTTTTGGCAATAAATAGCCATAGGCACAGATCCTAAGATCTTCATGAATGTACCAGGTCAGCTTTTTACCTTTTACGGGCAAATCACCCATTCAGTTATGATGGATTGAGGGACTCACTTTGACCTTCCTACCACGAGAGGAGGTTTGCCTGATCAAAGCTTAACCCCCCACTTTTTAAGGTATTGTTGACCAAGTGTAAATCCATTTCATTACAACCTTAGAATCCTAGGTTCTAGGTGACAGATTCAGGTCATTCTGTTCGAGATACTGGGCATCACAAACAAAGCCTTTTGTACAGAAATGCATTTTACTTTGAGGGTATGTGGACTGTTCCAAAATCTTTAACCCATAGTTTTAACTCATCTTTGGATCTTTGGATTGAGTAATCAGTGGCGGAGCAATTGCAGGCTTTCCTGAACGACTCTGCTGTCCTGGACCCTTTTCAGTCCTAGTTCTGTCCTGTCCATGGGATGGAGACAGTGTTGGTCACCCGCACAGATAAGCTCTGTGGACCCTTGGATCTATAATACACAGAAGGCAAAAATCAAGTGCAAAACAACAGCTCACCCAACTACAGCACTTGCTGCTATAAATTACAGACTAAGATACTATAATTAACAAAAGTTACTTTTTCCTTAGAGGGCTCAGTGGCAAAATGTGCTATAAACAATTATTTACAAAGTACAAACATGTACCCATAATTCACAGTCCCAAATACAAACATGAATGTCACAACGTCCCTTCGAGGTAGTCTCATAGAGCTATCAAGGTCCTTCTATTAGCGTGTATTCTTGCTTGAAGAGCTCTAGACTCCCTCTAATTGATATGCAGTAGGTTCAAAATGCAAATCAAATGAAGCAAGGGAAGCCCAAAAGCACCAAAAGGGTTCCCAAGTGGACAACTCCAGGTAAGTGCGGCGTTGTAGCCGAAGACATACAGGTAAGTGTGACGTTGTAGCTGAAAGTGAACTGACTGTTAATGTTTTATTCTTTGGTCTCCAAATCCAGATGGAAGTCAAGATGGAAAAAGAGAGGGATAAACCCAGCAGGGGGTTCCCCAGGCCCTACAAGCCGCCGGCTCGTTCTTTGAGCTTGTTTCACGAAATACCCACTTCATCAGGGGCCACTTCTGTACCACCAAAACAGTCACACAATTCTACAAACAGAATCATAATGTCAATTATAGTTACACGTCCACAGGAGCCCTTGGATCTAGGCAGGTCAGTGCTGCAGATATTACTAGATCTGTCTTCACTGTTTGATGTGGTTTACCCACTGCCTCACCAACATGGGGATACGTGGGCCCGCCTTAAAGGGGCTAGTCTCCTTCCTCCACAGTCGGGGATAGAGTATGGCACTGGGGAGCAATTATTGCCTCACCACCCTTCAGTGTCTAGCTTTCCACAGGGGTGATTCTCTCCCTGATGTTATTTAACATCTATGAGCAGAACCATAAGTGACAAAAGGCACAGATTGGACACTTGTCAGCTTCCCTCAAGTTTTGATGGGAAATGTAGGCGTCCTGGTCTTGCAGTTTGGCTCTCCGACTGCTGTCCAACGGACTTTTCAACTGTCACTTGTCCAACATCCCGCCAAGCTGCCTACATTTCCCATCAAAACTTGAGGGAAGCTGACAAGTGTCCAACCTGTGTCATTCGTCACTTGTGGTTCTGCTCTATATGTGCCCCCTCATCCAGTTGGTGTGGAGCGTCGGGTTGGGTTGTCACAAATATGTTGATGACATCCAACTTTATCTGTTGATGGACAGCTGGCAGAAAGGAGAGGAATACTTGGAGCAAGAAAAGTCACAAGGGTACCATTTCCTATAATGTAGACTTTGCATGTCACTCTATGGAAGTAGGAATGTGTGCAATGGCTTCTTTGTATTCTGGTATCATTAGAAAAAAATAAAAACTCCATTTTGGTCTATTAAATTCTGAATATGTTAACCATCAAAGAATTATTTTGATTGATTGATTTATCTTTTGAACCATATCAATATTTTCTGGATATGTCTTTTAGTTGACGTTTGCAAAGGAGCTTCTTCCACAATCTGAGTGCCTGTTAAGGAGCTACAGAACATGAATGAGATATGTTGGGGATGGCTCTTGCTGGGCTGAATCCAGGTAGAGGCATATTCCTAAGAACCGTTTTGTTTCTAGTTAGCTTTCCTATATCAGCCTATTAATCGGCTAGGAAAATGTAAAACCAGCCGTGCTTTCTTAGCTTGTTTTAGATTCACTACACAAATCTATCAGATAATCTTGTCTCCATTTTAGCGTTTATTAAGATATAGCTATTTCATCTTTAACACTGATAAAAGAGTAGGATACATTGGATAATGGAATAATGCCATACATGAATTCTACACCAATAATTACAGAATTGCAATTACATGAATCCAAATTAAGAATAAACAAGCAAGCATCTTCCCTCAAGAACAAGCTGATAATCAATTTAGTTCCTTTATTTGTAGGCTCATAACATCTCTTAACAACAACCAATTGCCCTGCTTGATAGGGCGTGCATTTTTGGACAATTAATTATCTTAATTAAACTCCATACAAAATAATCTGCCACCAGAATGTGATATAACATTCAAGGAGTACCATACTGAAGTAAGGAATATACAACCATGCCAATCTATTATTAGTAGTAGTACCACTTCTTGGCATATATATACTGCACATTTTAAACCAGCTGAACTCACTCTCTGGCTTGTAGAGAGTGACATTCACAACTACTACCAACCAAAAGATCCTTGTGACAATTGAATGTCCACCCACATACAATATACCATAAGATTTAACTGTTAACATTAAATATATAGCTATAAATTTCAAAATTGCCCTGACCTGGCTAGCCCAGGAAAGCACGATCTCATCAGATCTCAGAAGCTAAGGAGGGTCGGCCTTGGTTACTAATTGGATGGGAGACCTTCAAGGAAGACCAAGATTGCAGAGGCAGGCAATGGCAAACCACTGCTGTTAGTCTCTTGCCATGAAATACCCAGCAGGGGGTGCCGTAAATCAGCTCAGACTTGAGGACAATCTCCAACACTACACTTTAAAATTAACAAAGTACTTCTGTACATGAAGGCTGACTTAGCCTGTGCATGTGGAATGAGGAGGAGGACTTACCTTCTTGCCGTCTCCTCAGGAGCTCAGGCGAGACATTGAGATTGTCAAGGCTCCTTAGCTGTCTGTGAAGAACATGAAGTCTAAGAACATAAGAGAAGCCATGTTGGATCAGGCCAATGGCCCATCCAGTCCAACACTCTGTGTCACACAGTGGCCAAAAAGGCCAGATGTCATCAGGAGGTCTGCCAGTGGGGAAGGGACACTAGAAGCTCTCCCACTGATTGCCCCCCCCCCCACAAACACCAAGGATACAGAGCATCACTGCCCTAGAGAGAGAGAGTTCCATCTATACCTTGTGGCTAAGTCTGCAGCATACCTCCACTTAAGGGGACAGGTCTCCTGCTACAGAGGGAGACAAAACCTCCCAGCAATAGCGCCCCTGTAGCCCATCTATTCTTCATGGGCGGCAGAGGGAAATGGGTGTTTTTGTGCACTGCCCTCCTGCCAGTGTGTGACTTCAACTCTGGCCAAGACCAGAAATGGCATCATGCATTGGTGTGATGCTTAGTGTCTAAAAAAAAAAAAGAGAGAGATGCTAATGCCAGTCAATGTGGTGGAGGCTGGTTCAGGGTGGGAATCACCTGCCGATTACATAGAAGAACCGTGCCCAGATGAGATATAGGTTGCTGCAGGACTGGCCTTCAAAATGGATAGAATTGGGAGTTATAGTGCTTTCCTCAAAAAACCCTAAAGGTGCCATCTTACTGAAGCCGCATGTGCAGAATGGTCTCAAGATTGTCTAGTAGCAGCCAGTTTAACTCTGTCCTCTCTTGTTGAGCTGCAGCTCCTGCTGTGGTGCCTAGCCATCCTCCTCATGGTCCCTGTGTGCATAGTTCCTTCAGGAAAAAGAAAGGAAAGGAAAGCAAGCAAGCAAGTAAGCAAGGGAGTGAGCAAGAAAGCAAGACCGCAAGAAAAAGAAAGCAAGCTAGCAATCAAGAACGAAGCAGAAGTAAAACCTAAGAATGATCAATCCAGTGGATATTGTTGGGAGTGGTAGTTAGGGCGGACCATCTGGGTAAGTATGTTTGGCTGTGATGTTTCATAGATAGCAGTAGAATAAAAGGACACATTAAAAATTGTGCCACCGCTCCAGAGGCCTGGTTGAGGAGGCTGAAGAGCCTTTTGGGGTTGCCTCCACATATCCTTCTAGGCACAAACGATAATTAAGAGAGTGTACACACTGTATTGTCGAAGGCTTTCACGGCCGAAGAACGATTGTTGTTGTGGGTTTTCTGGGCTGTATTGCCCGTGCCAAGACCACGGCCCGTGCCAAGACCACAGCAATACAGCCCAGAAAACCCACAACAACTATCGAGTGTACAGACTGTTTTCTTGTGGTATCTAACTCTACAGTATCTGAAGCAGCGTCTTTTATAGCCAGTGTGGAGTAGAGGTTGGGCTGTCTGAATAAGATCTGGAAAACCTGAGTTCAAATCCCCCCTTTGCTATGGAAACTTGCTGGGTGACCTTGGGACAGTCATTCTCTCTCTGAACCTACCATACAAGGTTGTTGTGAGGATAAAATCGAAGAAGGGAGAACAAACTTGAAAGGTGTTTTGTGTCTTCACTGGTATCGGAGTGTCTGTCTATAATACCACAGAAACCTACTTATGGTGGAGGGAGAAGTTTTTGGCTCATGTCAAGGCATCATAACTGGGTTTCAGCTGGTGGTTGCAGTTCCCCAGCACAGGCTTCCTCCTCCCTGAAAACCTTCTGGAGAATGACCTTCAAGCTCTCCTTGTGTCCAGCCTTCCTTTCTCTCCCAACCAGGAAATAAATCAGTGAAGATGAGCACCACCCATGGGACCATGGTGTAGACAGGGAAAAATCCCAGCTTATATATTAACTCTTTCGGAGCCAGTCTGTACTCTGGACATGCTCAGAGGGGCATCTCCTAGGGACAGAAGAGAGAGACACGTAGTTGTTTGGATAGCAACCTAAAAGAAAATAGCTTGTTGAGATGTTCAGAGCCTGACAGTACAGAAACAGTGCAGTAAGTAGCATAATGGTTACAAGACAGGTCCATTTCTCTCAACTTCTTCATAAAATCTTTTTCCATTTCTTTTCCTCTTTTTTTGGTATTTGGACTCAGTTTCTAATCAGTGCTATTTCATCAAAGTAAAACTCACGATGAGGACGGGCAGAAAGGAAGGGTCTGCAAAATTTCAGAATCCCACTCTATAGGTGCTCAGATCATGTCTTCCGAAACCTTCCTACCCATCCGGCTAGAGCGCCACCTGGTGGTGTGTAATATTAAACAACTGCAAGGGTTGACATTACAAAAAGGATATATCGGTTTGTCTACAAAGAGAAATCAAAGAGAAAGGAAAGTTTCTTTTTAAAAGAGAATAAGAGGAATCAATGACTATATCTATCTATCTATCTATCTATCTATCTATCTATCTATCTATCTATCTATCTATCTATCTATCTATCTATCTATCTATCTATCTATCTATATGCATCTGGCAGGGAGAGCTGTGGTTATCGAAGACTTATACTACATAGGAATTGGAGGCTTTTACTGCTGCAAACTAACACGGCAAACTGACTCCACACCAAAAGGAGATGTTTACATTTATTAGCAAAGGAATGTGTTGGTTGCCTCCTCGCTAATTGCATCTTGTCCCCTTCTGATATATGTCCCCTGCTCTCCCCTCTCCCTCCTCCTCTTCTGTATTTGGCCAGTTTGTGTCATGCATCTGACGAAGAGAACTTGATTCCCGAAAGCTTATGCTACAATAAAATTGGTTAGTCTTAAAGGTGCTACTGGACTCTTTTTGATATATCTAAAAAAGTGAACTGTGGAAAAAGAAACTCGTCTCTACATAACAAATCTAGTAGCAAGAGAAATCACAAGGGTACCATTTCCTATAACATAGACTTTGCATGCCAGTCTATGGAAGTAGAGATGTGTGCAATGGTTTCTTTGTATTCTGGTATCATTAAATCAGCATGTATGACCAGACATGCTTTTTTGAATTGTTGTGGATACAGTGCACAAGTTTCTTAGAGAATCTTATCTCCATTTTATCTTTTATTCTAATCTTTAACACTAATAAAAGAGTAGGATACATTGGATAATAGGATAATGCCGTACATTAATTCTACAGCATTAATTACACAATTGGAATTACATTAATCCAAATTAGCAATAAATAAGCATGGAGCCTCCTACAAGAACAAGCTGATAATCAGTTTAGTTCCTTTATTCATAGGTTTTCAGAATTGCCCTGCTTCATAGGGCATGCATTCTTGGCCAATTAATTATCTTAAAACTTCAAACTCCATACAAAATTTTCTGTAACCAGAATGTGATCTGACATTCGAGGAGTACCATACTTAAGCAAGGAATATACAACCATAACAATCTATTATTATTAGTACCCCTTCATGGCATATACAAGCTGCACATTTTAAACCAGCCATACTCGCTCTATGGCTTGTGGAGTGCCACATTCACCATTACCACCAACCAAAAGATCCTCATGATGACTGAATGTCCACCGACATACAATATACTATAAGATATAACTGTTAACATTAAATATATAGCTATACACTTCAAAATTGATTTGAACTGGATGGCCCAGGTGAACGTGATCTCATCAGATCTCATATGCTTAGCAGGGTTGGCGTTGGTTAGTAATTGGATGGGAGATCTTTAACAAAGACCAGGGTAGCAGATGCAGGCGATGGCAAACCATCTCTATTAATCTTTTGCCATGAAAACCCCACCAGGAGTCACCATAAGTCAGCTATGTCTTAACAGCACTCTCCACCATCACACTTCAAAATTAAAACAAAGTGCTTTTGTGCATGTAAAGTTGTCTTATCCTGCCGTTGTGCATGTGGAGTGAAGGACTTGCCTTCTTGCTGTCTCCTCAGCAGCTCAGGTGGGACAGTGAGATTTCCAAGGCTCCCAAACTGGCTGTGGAGAAGCGTGCAACATATCTCCATTTAAGGGGGCCAGGTTCCCTGTTACAGAGGGAGAAAAGACCTTCCGGCAATGGCTGGAAAGACATTCCATGCTTCATGGGTGGCTGTTCAAAGTGAGAATCACCTGCCAACCACACTGGAGAACCGTGCCCAGATGAGACACAGGTTGCTGCAGGACTGGCCTTCCAAATGGATAGAATTGGGAGTTATAGTGCTTTCCTCAAAAAATCCTAAAGGTGCCATCTATCTGAACCCGCATGTGCAGAATGGTCTCAAAATTGCCTAGTAGAAGCCAGTTTAACTCTATCCTCTCCCGCTGAGCTGCAGCTGCCCTGCTGTGTGGTGCCAAGCCATCTTCCTCGTTGTCTCAGCAAGAAAGCAAGACAGACAGACAGACAGAAAGACAGAAAGACAAAACAGAAAGACAGAAAGAAAGAAGTAAAACCCAAGGAAGATCAGCTCATTGGATATTGCTGGGAGTGGTTGTGAGGAATGACTATCTGGATAAGTATGTCTTGGCTGTGATGTTTCATGGGTAGCAGCAGAATAAATTATGCTACCTCTCCAGGGGCCTGATTGAGGAGGCAGAATATCCTTTTGAGGATATTCTAGGCATAAAGGATAATTAAGAGAGTGACCATTTTTTTCTTGCTGCATCTAACCTTACGGCAGCTAAAGCAGGCTTCTCTTATAGCCAGTGTGGAGTAGAAGTTAGAGTGTCTGAATAAAATCGGGAAAACCTGAGTTCAAATCCCCACTTCACCATGGAAGCTTGCTGGGTGACCTTGGGACAACCATTCTCTCTTAGCAGAATCTACAATACAAAGTTGTTGTGAGGATGGATTGAAAGAAGGGAGAACAATCTTGTAAGGTGTTTTCTGTCCTCACTGGTATTGGAGTACCTCCATCAGAAGCACAGAAAACAGCTTATGATGGAGGCAGATTTTTTTGGCTCTTTACTGGGGGCCAAGCTACACATGACGAATGACACTTGAACAGCAAGTGGATTGCGTGGAGGGCAAGTGAACAGGGAGAAATGCACTTGCCGTTCAAGTGTCATTCATCATGTGTAGCTTGGCCCTCGGTTTCAACTGGGGGTTGCAGTTCCTCAGTACAGCCGCCTTCCTCCTTGAAAACCCTCTGGAGAATGTCCTTCAAGCTCTCCCTGTGTTGAGCCTTCCTTTGTCTCCCAACCAGGAAATAAATCATGGGGTTAACACTGCTTTTTAAACAGAGCAATGCAATTGCAAGCAGTTCAACATACAATGGCACATAACTATATATATTCAAGATGACTATGACATTCAAAGGAAAAGCCAAGAAGAGGAAGAAGATGAGAGTGACCAAGATGATAGTCAAAAGCTTTCCCCTCTGCTGCTGTTGTGCTTTGCAGCAGCCTTTAATGAACAGGGCGACAGTCGCAGCGGTTGTGAGTGGGAGGCAAAACACGGCACTCACAAGAAACTGGTAAAATGCTAAAATATTCATTACCTTAGAATCAGTAATTCGGATAATGATACGAATAATAGAAAGCAGGGCAGTAAGAATCCATATTACTTCACATATGATGGTGGACAAACGTGGTGGCTGGAGGCAGTGATGCCAAATCGGGAAGAAGGCAGCCACACACCTGTCAATGCTGATAGCAGTCAGTAAAAGTTGACTACAGCTGTACATTGATAGGAACAAGAAGGAGGACAATAGGAAGACAGTACGAGCTAAGTTAGAAAGGACAATAACAATAACAGCCATAGGTGTCACGAGGAGCATGAAATCAGCGACGGCCAAGTTCAGGATGTATGTGATGAAAGGATTCCTCTTAATACGGAAGCCGAGAAGCCAGATGACAATTCCATTCCCCACAGCACCAAAAACGCAGATGACCAATATGGAGATAAGAGCACTTTTTTCTAATGTATTATAATGAGTCCTTCCACTTCCATAATCAGAGGTATTATGAGATGAAGTGTCTTCTGAAACATGGCCATCATTGATGCTGTCATTTGGAATCCTAGGGTAGTGATTATAATATCCCAGAGAAGCACCCATTGCGTTGTCATGTGGATGCTGGTTGTGATGCTGATTTTCTTTTTTGGAAGTTCTTGTCTTGACTTCCCGTCCTTATGTTTCTGTTAGGAGAAAGGAAACAATAAGTGGTGCAGTTCTTCTTAGGGGAATGATTGGCTAAAGTTTTCAGCCAGGTATTGATGACCTCAACCCATTTGAAAATGGGTCACTGAAATATAGGCCATTGCACTTTCAGGGTTTTTCTCCCAGCTTTAAATTATTATAAAGCTAGGATGGTTGAACGTTTGATGGTGGCTATAGATAAATGCCCTCCACTAAGGAATTCCCCCCAAGATTTCGATTATTGTGACCACACTTTGTCCATGTGCAGAGACCCAGCTGCATATTCATTACATGTAGATAGGAGGGGGTTGAAACAAGGAACCAACAAGCTCCAAGTACAAAGCACTTGATCTTTTGGTTCTCGTGGACCTTCTTATATGCCCAGAGTAATGCCGATCCGCCACCTTGGGGTCAGGTAGCAATTTTCCACAGGCCAGTTTGGCTAGGGATCCTGGAGGTGTTTCACCATCTTCTGGGCATGGAGCAGGGGTCACTGGGGCAGTTGGGAGGGTAGTTGTGAAATTCCTGCATTGTGCAGGGGGTCCCTTCCAACCCTATGATTCTATCTTACTATATAATTGAGTAAACGTATTTCAGACAACTCACTTTATACCCTGGTGCACCACCAGAGGATGCTGCCAAGGAGGGAAGCCTAAGCCAAACAGAAAAATACAAGGGTGCAGACAGGCAAAAAAAGGGGAACACAAGACACACACACACACACCCCGCAACTCAACAAAATGCCAGCAAGGAGCTTGTTTCAAACTCTCTTCCTCAGGAGTCGTGTTCCCCCCCTTTTTTTGTCTGTCTACTATAAGAGATTGATAAGAAAAACGATTTAGAGATATTTTTGTATACATGTACCGCTCATTGTTGCACCATTGGGCTTTAGTGGTTGAGCCCTTGTGTGAATTTCCTGACTGTTTCTCCCTGCTGTTACTGTTGATTGCCGCTGTTCCTGCTATGCTGTAAAATTTGACTGTAAATTTTGACTCTATGTCTCTATAGCAATTTGCACTCTTATGCTCTTTATTCCTTGACAAAACTGAATTGAAATACATTTATATTTCTTCATTGGTTAGCTCTTGTATTTTTCTGTTTGGCTTACCCTTTTGAGGGCTGCTCTGCTTTGTCTGATGGAGGGAAGCCTGGGCAAGGCACCATGTCCCTCCAGAAAATATGCTATGGTGGGAAACCCAGGCTGGAAGTACGATGGGAGCAGGTGGTAATGCCCTCCTCCCGCCTTCACCCAGCTGGTATTAGGAGTGAGGAGGGTGGCAATGCCCACCACCCAATTTAACCTAGCTAATATTAACCACTGTGTTACAGCACTTTACTAATATGGAATACAGCAGCCTAGTAATATGTACAGAGATTCTCAGGAACTTGAAAGAAACTTCCAACTAATGGTTTGAAAGTGGAGGGACAAAACTAAAAGCATGGAAAGAGAAAGGCAGGAGTGAAAACAATAGAACAAAGCAAGGGATGGAGGGCAGGGATTGTATTGAGAAATGAGTAAGGTTTGTTTTAGTTAGAATGAGGACTAAAGCAGTTTACCCAACTTTACTATAACACTCAGGGAGTTAGCATCAAATATTAATTTAGAGGGAAAGGGTGAAGGAAGAGAAATATGGAGAAAAAACAGCACAATGAAAAGGTACCATATCCTACCTCCTTTCAGTGCAAACCTCTGCTCACATCTGGACGAAAAGAGGCTTCAGAATGTTAGGATCTCGGTCCTGGTCGCTTTTCTGATTTAAAGAGAATACTTTCATCCAATGCTGATGATCCAGCCTCAGCTGAAGAAGAGCTGCTAGACTTATTTCAATAGGGTGGGGCACAGATTCTACGTCAAAATGCATTCGCCGCACAACCATAAAGTGGCATGAATTAGAAATGAGAAAATCTGCAGCTCTCGCAAGATGCTCTGGAAAGCCCTTAAGCAGGATGGAAATTGCTGCATCAGAAATGGGAAATTTGGCTTCTTTCCCAATGTGATCTCAATAGCCCTTAAGTGGGAAGGAAATTGCTTCTAAGAAGCTATGTCTCAAGAAGAAGTTGTGCTTTACATTTGTAAACACTATAAAGGGTTTGTTTGTTTTTCCAAGTCAGTATCTCGCAGTCTTATGTTTGCCTGAGAACTGAGTTCTTTGGAGTTGAATTTTTCTTCCCATGTTGTAAAATAGCGCGCTGCATCCTTAACTAATATTCTTTCCTCTAAGCTTTATCTCTATTTGCAATAAATAACCATAGGCACATGAGCCCCATGGTGCAGAGTGGTAAGCTGCAGCCCAAGCTCTGCTCACGACCTGAGTTCGATCCTGGCGGAAGTCAGGTTCAAGGTTGACTCTGCCTTCCATCCTTCCAAGGTTGGTGAAATTAGTACCCAGTTTCCTGGGGGTAAAATGTAGATGACTGGGGAAGGCAATGGTAAACCGCCCCATAACAAATGTCTGCCAAGAAAACGTCCCCCCATGGGTCTGTAATGACTTGGTGCTTGCACCTTTACCTTTACCTAACCATAGAACCTCATGAATATACCAGGAATATACCAGGTATATCCTTAGAAACTCATGAATATACCCGGTCAGCTTTTTTACCTTTTATGGTGCAAATCACCTATTCAGTTATGAGAGATTAAGGCAGGACTCACTTTAGCCTTCATACCATGAGAGGTGATTTGTCTGATAATAATAAAGGTGAGAGCAAGGGACCCCCCAACAGAGGAATGGGACCTCTATGACCATGTTCAGTAGTTCCATCACATGCAGTGTAAATGGCTACTTTCAAATGCATCCACAGCAAAGGACAGAGACATGATAATCCCATTTTTTTCTCCTGATTAAGATGATATTGTAATGGAAGAGATTTATTTATTTCACATTATTTATAGTCCACCTTTCTCACTGATACTTAAACTGGATTGCACAGTGTGTGTTGTTGAGACATAGATTTGAAAACCATCTTAAGTAGGGAATGGGGAGTACATAGGCCGTTTTCCCACTATACTGCCTCTGATCTGTGACTGTTTTATCTCCAAAGTCACTATAACTGACTTAAAAGTAGGGCTGCCAGGCCTCCTGCTCTGAGTACTGGCAGGAGAATTTTTTTTTTAAGTTGGTGTTGTCAGTGTTGGCACTGACTGTTCCATGACATCACTTCTAGTGATATCGGGTAGCTCTAGGAATCACCAGAAAGTCTAAGGTTTTCCTGGAAGTGATGTCATGGATCAGATGATAATGTGTACCCCCATGCCTCCACTCCTGAAGCCCCCACTGGTAGGCAGGCATGGCAACAAAGCATGGCCTGGTGGCAACCCTTCATAAAATGCTTAAGATTTGAGATAAATTAATTTCAAAGGAAGGTACAATTACATTCACACATTTTTCTTTTGTTAACACAACACTGTAAAAACAGGCTTGAATCTAGGTTATTGTAAGAAATCTCACATTTATTTAGCTAACATATCCTTGACTCACTCTGCTCCTTAATGTTGCGCAAAAAACGTGGAAGATAGAGTCTTCTTGCAAGAGTTTTGTGCAACATCGCAAAAGTTTTGCGCAACATCACACAAAACTCTCGTGAGAAGACGCTATCTTCTGTGTTTTTTGCACGAAGTTCGTAACGTTACGGAAGCAGGTTAGTAGTGAGAAAATGGCCCCAGATGTGATTCTGGCCTGCTCTGCAAAATTGTGCTAGTAGAAGAGCATAGGCTGCAGTGACCAAAGCAGGATAAATGTGCCACTTGATTTGAATTGCAGGTTGAAGATACACATATCCAGAAATATCAGAAACGTAACACCAGGTTTGTTTGTAGATTGGGGTGTTTTTAGGTTTAAATGTTTATTTTTGTAAAATTATGCTCTATAGATTAAAAAACCAATGAAGGGTTTTGTGTGAATGCAGTTGCCATGTGAAGGGATCCATAGCCTGCGGTAATAATTGACATCACACCACACAATATATGAAGTAAAAATGGTTTTGTGTTTTTTCCATAAAGAATTTTTTACAGTATAAATATGTTAATTCCCCTTATAATAAATTAAAATTCTACTCCCCCCCCCCTTTTTTTCTATTTATATTTTCAGGCAATATCCTCAGGGCAGAATTGAAATATATTGGTTTCTGGGTGTGTGTGTTTGTTTTTTGTAAAAGGATGTATTATTGACCACCAAGGAAGTCTCTTGGGCCAAAATGCATACGGTCTTGTGTTGGTCCTTTGATATTTCTATCAACTGTATTTGGGAAATGTTTTCGCTTAACCAAAGCTTGCTCAGATTTCTTATGTACCTTATAATCAGGCCCTATGTTTTTAATTTTATTATTGTGTACATTGTATAATAAATATTTATTTTGATGTATTTTAATAGTTATAACTTGACCCTTGTAGAATCTACAGTGAATTCCAGGTTGAGTTTTTGGTCCTCCCCTCTTCCTTTGTTTGGTGAAAGACATACCCTAAACATAGTTGAAAAGCCCTGATATTACCCACCCCGGTGTCTCATAATTAGAGATGGGCATGGACAAAAACAACAACAACCCCGAACCATGATGTTTGTGGTTCGTGAGACTCACAAACCACAAACATGGGACCAGTTATGAACCACTTCATGGGACCAGTTATGAACCACTTCATGGTTCGTAGCTCATGGGTTAAAATACCTTTTTCCAGCCACTTAGCAGTGGCAGGGAAAGAGGCATTTAACAGTTTAAAGGGCCCTTTCCTGCCTTGCAAGTGGCAGGTCCCTTTAAATTATCAGCTGGCAGGGGGGGATCCCCCCTTGCTGCCTGCCAACTGATAGTTTAAAGGGGCCTGCCAGTGTCCCTTAAACTGCCCAGCCCCCCACACCCCCAGCCGCAGCCCCACATTTACCTTCCCCTGTGGCAAAGCATTCTTCCTTTCCTCCCGGGAGGGGTGGGAAGGCCTCCTATGCTGCCCTGTGGGCCCCCAGGGTGGTGGAGGAGGCTGAAAATGGCCTTCCCGCCCCTCCTGGGAGGAGAGGAAGGATGCTACACTGCAGGGGGGGGCTGGGGCTGGGGGGTGGGGGGCTGGGCTGGGGTTTGGGCAGTTTAAAGGGACCTGCCACAGCAGGTCCCTTTAAACTATTAGCCGGCTGATGGCAGGAGGGATCCCCCCTGCCTGCCCACTGATAGTTTAAAGGGACCTGCTGTTGAATGCAGCAGGAAAAGTTTATATGGCCATTTCCTTGGGGCCCCTTTAAATACGACCCAACAAACCTTCATGCCAGTTTGTGGAAATTTGTGGAAACGAGCTTTCCATGAATGCTGGAAAGCTCCACATTTGTGGTTTGTGAACCAGCATTCGTGGAAAGCTCATTTGCAAACCACAAATTGGCCTGGTTTGTGGGTTTTTTTGGTTCATATTTAGGTTCGTGCCCATCTCTACTCATAAACTCTCAATTTGGGTCTGCAAGTAAATTCCCCAAGAAAAAGAAATCAAACAAGGTTTCCCCTTCTATTTCTCTGTGAAGCTATATGGCAAAGAATAGACAGCCACAGGTCATAGGCAAGTATTTATTTACATTGGAGATAAGATAATCAACAAGATATTAGACTGGAAATCCAAGAAGTACAGCATTTGTGCAATACTAATCCTGCTTGATTAGTATTGTTTAATTACTAACTGTATATTTTAAAGTAAGAGCAGGAAGCATCTGGTACATGCACCTTCCAGAAAAAAGAATAAGTATGAAATTCTAGACTAATTTTGTTGGAAGGAAGCTCCACTGATCTCAGTGAGCACTTATTTGTGAGCAAACATACACAGCATTTTACAACTTCGAGAAAAAAAGGGTGCAAACCTGCTCAACCAGCATAAATAAAATCTATCCAATAGGTTCAATATGAGCCCTGACCTGGATAGTCCAGGTAAGCCTGATCGCATTAGTTTCAGAAGCTAAGGGCCAAGCTACACATGACGAATGACACTTGAACGGCAAGTGTATTTCTCCCTGTTCACTTGCCCTCCACTCAATCCACTTGCCGTTCAAGTGTCATTCGTCATGTGTAGCTTGGCCCTAAGTAGGGTCGACCTGGGTTCGTAATTGGATGGGATACCTCCAGTGAAGATCAGGGCTGCAGAGCCAGTGAGAGGAACCGATCAGGGTTCCAGGTGGTTTTGGAAAAGGAGAAAGCTTACCAAGAGCTCTGCTGTAGTTCTAGCCTCATTCTTCTGCATTGTATTATCCCTCTTTAGAAGACATCAGTGACTTTCTAGGGACTGAGAATTCATTTAAATACTTTGGGACAGGATCATCGTCAAGGTCTCCCTACATCTAGGCTTCTTTTGTCTCCCAACCAGAAAATAAATAATGGGGTGAATACTGCTATTTAAACAAGATAATAAAATTGCATAGTTTGCTAGATATAAAGGTACATAATTATAAACATGGAGGATGCATATGACTTTAAGTGGAAAAGCAAAGAGGAGGAAGCAGAGAAGAGTAAGCAAGATGATGGTTAAAAGCTTTCCCCTCCGATACTGTTTTGCTTTAAAACAGACTTTGGTGGACAGGGCCACAGCGGCAGTGGTCATGACTGGGAGGCAGCACACAGCATTCCAAATTAACTGGAAAAATATCGGAATCATACTTTTATTAGGATTACTAACTACATTAGTGCAGGCAATTGCAGAAACTAGGAAGGAGAGGACCCATATTAGTAGACGTAAAATAGCGGGCAAATGGGGTGGCCCGTGACATTGGTGACAAAGGGGGAAGAAGACAGCCACACACCTGTCAATACCGATAGCAGTCAGCAGAAATTGATCTGCACTGTACATTGATAGGAACAGGGAGGACAATAAGAAGAAAACAGCAGTAAAATCATAAAGAAATAGCAGCCACTCACTAACAATAATAGATATAATTGACACAAGGAGCCCAAAATCAGCGATGGCCAAGTTCAGGATGTAGGTGATAAAAGAATTCCTCTTAATACAGAAACCAAGAAGCCAGATGAGAATTGCATTCCCTGTGGCTCCAAAAATGCAGATAATGATAAATACAGAAATAGCAATAATTGTCACTATATTATAATTGAAACTTTGTTCATTTCCATAACCAGAGATATTATGAGATGAAATATCTTCTGAAACATTATCATAATTGTTACTGTCATATGGAAACCAACTGTAAGTGTAATTATGGTTATTGTAATATTCCAGGACTGCATCCATTATGGGAAGGTGATGTTGATTGTGCTGCTCGACTTCTTGTCTGCGAGCTTCAACAACGAGTGATTCAGTTCTTCTTTTGAAAAGTAATGGCAACAGTTTTCAGCCTGGTATAGCTGACCTCAATCTATTTGAAGGAGGGTTACTGGGGAGATTAATTTAGAATAAAGGCCACTGATCTTTCGATTTTTCCAACTTTAAACAGATAGGATAGCTGCAGATTTGATGGTGATTACAGAGAAATGCCTTCTACCCAGGAATTACAGCCAAAATTTCATTATAGTCAATGTAGGTGTGTATAATGAAAATCCCAAGCGGTTTTTGAGCCTTACTCTCCAGAATGAAAACCCTGGTCTGGGCTGCTTGGCAGTTGCAAAAACTTGTTCCCCAACATTCTGTAATATTTTCCAGGGCAGCTGACTAGTGCTTTCTAGTGCTACTTCATCAGAGCAGAGCGATAACTTCTTTGTTATTGCGGTTTTTTTCTAACTCCCCCCCCCCCAGCAGAGGGACGGGGGGTTGTACCTTACATTTTCCCGGCAGTCTAGAATTTAATAGATAAGTTTCTTTCTATATGTTCTTAATTATTTTGTTATTATGCTTTCCTATATATTTCTGAATAACAAACAATACATGTTCTTCCTAGGCCAGTCTGAAGCAAGAATAAAGTTGAGGCAGATCAGATAGCTGAAAATCCAGAATAAGAGTAAATAGACTTTTTGTCATTTATCAAAAGTGTTCTTTGTTCACAACAATTTCAATGGATATACAATACTTCTTAGCTGTCTCATGCTAAAACCAGTATGGGTGGGTCATAGAATCATAGAGTTGGAAGGGGCCATACAGACCATCTAGTCCAACCCCCTGCCCAGTGCAGGATCAGCCTAAAGCATCTCTTCCAAGTATTCGTCCAGCCTCTTCTTGAAAACTGCTAGTGAGGGGGAGCTCACCACCTCCCTAGGCAGCTGATTCCACATTTGAACTACTCTGACCGTGTACTCTGACTAGGATCAAAACTCTGGTCCTAGTTTTGGATAATGCAGTAGTGATACCCCCTGCTCCCTTCTTTGATGTTTCTTAGCAACACCACTCTAGAATTACTAGAACTGCTCTGGCTTCTTACACATCACAGGTATGTCAGGCAAGGTCTACCATAAATCTCATTACATTCTGGTAATTTTATTATTGCATGGTTAACGGACTGTGTGAAGCCGAAATCTCAAATCTGCCTTTCATCACTGATCTCTCACAGGGATTGGCCCAGTTTTGTCTATTTTCCCTGAAACTAGAGAAGAGGGAAGGGTGCCCTGGGCTCCATTAGAAGGATTTTAAAGGAAAACTGGAAATGCATAATGGTATTTGATTGTAATATGTGCCCATCACATATACTGCTGCAACATGTCTATTAGCCCATGCTTTGTTGTTCAGAATTATATTCAATGGCATTTTGAATTTGGAGTAGGAGAAAATCTTCAAAGCAGGGAATTTGATGGCACAAATGCAGGAAATATGTTCATTTGGCCTGCACAAATGTTCTTTTAGAACAGCATCTCCCACCAGGAATAGCAAAATTTTGTGTCTGTTTGCATTTTTTTTTTAAAAAAAAATCTGCTTTGTTATGAGTCCAAAGAATAAGGGCTGTAAGATTGTTCCACCACTTTTATCTAGAGATGAGCATGAACCGGAAAAAAAAACGAACTATGAAGTTCATGGTTCATCACATTTCACGGACCACAAACCACGAACTTTCACAAACCTGCCCCTGGATCGTGAACTGGTTCGTTTCGTTCATGAAAATGTCACATCCAGGTCAGAAAATCATCCCTTCTGGGTCAGCAGAAGGTCACTTCTTTTTTTAAAAAAAAATATTTTATTCAATTTTAGAACTGTAACAATAATCAAACAACAAACCAATATAATATATTGCATTTACAAATATTAACACAGTGCTTCAACTTTAATACATTAACAATGAGTGGTGTGAAGAGGGAGGTTGCAGATCTCTTGCTTCTATGAATTCGTAAAATGGGATCCATTTTTCCCAGAAGTTTGATCCCAAAGATTGATATTCTGTCTGATGTAGATTGTCAGTTATTTTTTCCCTTATCAAATGGTTCCAGATTTTTGTAAACCAAAGTTCTGTAGTAGGTGGAGATTGGTCTTTCCATTTGGTTGCTATTGCACTCCTAGCTGCCACCAGGAGAGAGTAGATAAGGTCTCTTCTAACATTTGGGATTGATGTCTGATCCCAGAGTCCCAAGAAGATTACTTTTGGTGACATAGGGACACTGTACCCTGTTATTTCCTTAATAATATTTAGTATTTCTGACCAAAATCGAGATATCAAGGGACATTCCCACCAACAATGAGCAAAATTACCCTCATTATTGCATTTCTTCCAACAAGAGGGCGATGCTGAAGAATAAATTAAGGAGATTTTTTGGGGTGTTAGGTACCACCTATGTATAATTTTATAGCTTTGTATTTTAGTTAATATAGTTGAGGATTTATTTAATTTTGATGCCCATACTTTTTCCCAGTTGTTTAATGTCAGTACTTCATTAAGATCTTTATGCCATTTAGTTTGATAATTAAAATTGTTAGGGATGTTAGAGGACAATAGCAGGCCATATATTTTTGAAATCATGCCCTTTTTAATATATTTTTTAGCATCCATGAATTGCTCAAATCTTGTCTGAGTTGCATTCATAACCTTTCTTATGTTTATTTGTTGGGTGACAGCTTGTAATTGCAGATATAAGAACCATGGAATTGAGCTTTGAAATTTTTGTTCTCAGTTTTGCCTATGAGACTGTCCTTCATTGCTATGTCTTTTAATGTGATAATATCAGTAGTTTTCAGTGTTTTTGCTATTTGAGTTTTAGTGTCTATTGATGTTTTGTACAGAAATAGGAGAGTGCCTCAACATGTCTGGTATTAATTTAGTTCTGGTGCTATCCCAAATATGTAGGATCGCATCAAGGAAGGTATTATTCTTTATTCCTTTAGGTCGTTTAGTAGGTGGGTTCCAAATTATTTCTTGTACTTCCCAGTGGGGTGGTAACTCATTGCAAGTCGAAGTCCACTCTGTTGTTTCGTTTGAGTGCCAAAGCGAGAGGAGATTGGAAAGTCTGATTGCCTTGTTGTATAATGATAGATCAGGGAAATTAAGTCCTCCGTGATGATTTTTTAAGCATGAAAAATGCTACCCCTAGCCAGGCAAGCCTCTGTTATTTCCCCCAAAGGAAATAATGGAGAAAGGGGGGGCTAAGAGCAGCATCTTTGGGAGGCCATAAAATGGCCCCCCGAAGTGGGATCTGCTTGAGCCTTGGTGGAGGGAGGGAGGACAGGTGGGAGATGGCCCCCTGAAGTTTGGGGGCATTTTGCATGCAAAATGCCACTCCTAGCCACACAAGCCTCTCTTATTTCCCCCATAGGGAATAGTGGAGTGGAGGTGGATAGGGGCACCTTCTTTGAGAGGGCATAAAATGCCCCCCCCAAAGTGGAATCTGCCTGAAACTTTGTGGAGGGTGGGAGGACAGGTGGGAGCAGGTCCCCTGAAAATCGGGTGCATTTTGCTTGCAAAATGCCACCCCAAACCAACTAGAAAGATGACTTGTTTTCCCCATAGAGAACCACGGAGAGTGTAGGAGGATGTGGGCACCTTGTTTTGGGAGGCATAACATGGCCCCCCAAAGTCCAATCTTTCTGAAACGTGGGGGGTAGTTAGAGGAGAGTTAGGAGAAGGTCTACACTGTTTAAGTATTACGGAAATTTTTCGGTATTCAGGAAAAGTTTCGGTAATACTTAAAAAAACCAAAACGGCCCTGATTGAGTATCTTTAACCTAATCAGAATACCGAATTGCACACCCCTAGAAATGAACCAAGTCACCAAACAAAACATCACACTTGACATGTTTTCTCAGAAGTAATAGAAAAGAGCAAGAGTCCAGTAGCACCTGTAAAACTAATAACATTTGTGGAAGGGTATGAACTTTCTGAAATCACTCCAGTCTCCAAGATAAAAGGACAGATGAATTAACATTCTAGCTGTATCTGAAGAAGTGAGCTGTGGTTCATGAAAGCTCATACCCTACCACTAATTTTGCTAAGTCTTCTAGGTGCTACTGGACTCTTGCTCTTTTCTACAGCTACAGACAGACTAATACAGCTATCCATCTTGATCTATCTCAGGAGTAATTTGAACTTAATACAACAGGACATAGTCCTTACTAGAGACTGCCAGTTTTGGAAAGATCATTTATTAGAAATGGTACCAGAGGTCTTACCTTTCCAGCTGGGAGAGAAGATGGTTGGGAAAATAAAGAACTCGCCATGTATAAGCAGCTGTATGTATAAGCAGCCAGATACTGGATCTATAAACAGTTCTGGTCACACATCCTTTCTTTTCCCCTCATCTGCATGTCTGCCTTGGCCTTATCAAAGGAAAATCTGCCTGGTGTTGTCAAATTAAAACTTCAAGAGAGGCATGGATACAGAGAAAGAGCATCAGATATTCTCAATGTTCTCAATATTTGGATAGAAGTTAACTCATGATGTTACTGTTACTGATACTGAATCACACACCAAGACGAGATTTCTTGTATCAGTTGAGCTTATATTTTTGGTTATAATGTATCTGGAAAAGAGCAATTCACATCCCGGTGGCCAGGAATCCTGAATTAATTGCAGAGGTTGGAACATTAGCACGCATGTATAAGTTGTAGGGAATGTCAGCATGCTATTTGTTATGCAGTTGGGTGAATGCCAGTTTGGTGTAGTGGTTAAGAGCACTGGACTCTAATCTGGAGAGCTGGGTTTGATTCCCCACTCTTCCACTTGAAGCCAGCTGGGTGACCTTGGGTCAGTCACAGCTCTCTGGAGCTCTCTCAGCCCCACCCACCTCACAGGGTGTTTTGTTGTGGGGATAATAATAGCATACTTTGTAAACCACTCTGAGTGGGCATTAAGTTGTCCTGAAGGGCGGTATATAAATCGAATGTTATTATTACTATTATAATGATTGACCCAGAAAACCTTACTTCATTCTGGAACCTCTCACACAAACCCTGCTAATGACGTTGGGGTGAATTTCCATTCCATTGCACTTTTATTAGCAGAATGTCCCTATGTGATCTATCCATTAGTAAATTCAATATCCCCAAAGAACAGACACTTGCTACTTACGGTTTTCTTTCTGTAAACCAGAAAGTACCAGACATACAAAAGATTCCCAAAAGGTAGTTTTGCATTTGGGGGTGCTTTTTTCACCCCCACCCAGAAATCATATTTCGATCAGGCTATACATATAATTAGGGATGTCTTTCCTTAAAGTACCACAGTTGCTCCTTACCGTTCAAGGGAAGTGGACCATGGGGCTATGCAAAGTGGAATCCTCTTCTCAACCATGAGTGGATCATAATTTGCATGGAAATGTGGGTATTTTTGCCCTTGCTGCGGTTACCACTTGAAAGATCATTTCCCTTTGCACAGAAGGAAAAAGTCTTCCAAAGAAATGCCTCTGATGTCAGTTCACACCCATTGCATATATACTGAGTAAGAAAGACTGCTTTCAGTATTGCTTCGGATCAGTTGCAAAATTGTTCTCATTTCCCATTATCAGCAAGCCCAGAATTTAGGGGTTCAACTAGGACTGCCAGACACTCCTGGGAGATCTGGGCATGAGCAAAAGAGTGGATCATGTGACACTGCATGATGCATCAATGTCAAGTCTTCCCCAAACCCCAGATGCTCTGCCAATGCTCTGGATATCTCCACGTCTTTGGCAGTCATTCCCTTGAATTAGCCTAAGGAATTAAAAGGCTCAAAGCTTCCAGATATAAAAGTGAATTACAAGCTGAGAAGGGATCCAGAGGAGTTAGCCGTGTTACTCTGTAGTTGCAAAATAGTAAAGAGTCCAGCAGCACCTTTAAGACTAATCGACTTTATTGTAGCATAAGCTTTCGAGAACCACAGCTCTCTTTGTCAGATGCATCAATCTTAAAGCTGAGAAGAGCAGATTTGTTTTCTGGTGGTTACACATAGGCACGCTGTGAACTTTAACATGGATATGAGAGCCAGTTTGGTGTAGTGGTTAAGAGCGGAGGGACTCTAATCTGGAGAGCTGGGTTTGATTCCCCACTCCTCTGCTTGAAGCCAGCTGGGTGACCTTGGGTCAGTCACAGCTTCTAGGAGCTCTCTCAGCCCCACCCACCTCACAGGGTGTTGTTTGTTTGTTGTTGTGGGTATAATAATAATGACATACTTTGTAAACTGCTCTTAGTGGGCATTAATTTGTCCTGAAGGACAGCATATAAATCGAATGTTATTATTATTATTTTATCACCAGGTGAGCTTTATTTGACTCCCTTAATTACATGTGAGATGAACTCCAGATCAGTTTGCCTCAATGTTTCATGTTGAAGTTTGTCGGTAGCACAGTGGAGATTATACAACAGGGCATCCAAAGTAGTTCCTGAACCACCACCAAGGCTTGAAACCAGATTAAATTTCTGGATCGAAGTTCCTAACAACCTCTGCTGTAATAATTGTTTCCAGCCTATCTCACAGTTCATACTACTGGCATTATCTTTCTTATTTATTTCTACTCAATTACTATGTCACCATTTCACCCTGTAAAAGGCTCTAAAGGAAAACCAGAGCCAACTGTATACATAGGCAAGTGTCACCTATCAGGTAGACAGCATAGAAGGCTGCTGTGATTGATGGCACTCAGTCAGTGAAACAGAAAACTCTGGTTGCCAACAATTGCCATAGTGTATCAAGAGTAGAGATGGGCACAAACTGGGAAAAAACCAAACCATGCAGTTTGTGGTTCGTCAAATTTCATAAACCACGAACCACAAACTTTCACAAACCTGCCCATGGTTCGTGAACCGGTTCGTTTGGTTCATGAAAATACCATATTCAGGTAAGAAAACCATCATTTACAGGATAGCAGAAGGTCACTTCTGGGTCAGCAGAAGGTCTGCAGGAAGTCCATCCCCTGTTGCCTAGGAAACTGATTGATTGGCACCAGGCTGTCTGCAGTCACGAAACAAAAAATGAACCAAACGAACCAGCCTAAAGTTTGTGGTGGTTCATCAGAAATGGGATCTGATGAACCATGGTTCGCAAACCATGAATCAGTCTGGTTCGTGCTTAATTTTGGTTCATATTTTGATTCGTGCCCATCTCTAATGAAGAGTGTATGATCCAACATAGTCACTATTGGAAGATCCAAAAAAACAAAAAGGAAACAAAGACCTGTCGAATGATTGGCACAGATCATCCAACAGAGGTAGTTTGCAGTAGAAGAACGAGATTCAGGTACAGTAGCACCTTAAAGACCAAGAAGATTTCCAGAGTATGAGATTTTGAGTCAAAACTCCCTTCATCAGCTGGTTGGACTGAAATTTAATTAGATTATCACTTTTGTCCACATACAAACACACAGACACACACGTTTGGCCATCACTCTTTTCAAACTTCCATCAAAAATGGTAGGTTAGAAGACTGTTGGGAATTGTGTGTGTCTACTGTAACTTGCCCTGTATGATTATGTAAAAGATTATTGTATTGTTGATGTGTGTGCCTGAAAACTGCATCAAGAGATTGTTATTTATTCATTTGAATACAATGATGAAATTTTGTAGCCTTTGCACTCTGAATACAGCTTTGTAATTTTGTAAATTAGAATTGTATTCCCTGTGGATTTTTTCCTCCTCCATTTTGCTGGCTCTCCATTACAGCTACAAGACCAGGACGCCTACATTTCCCGCCAAAACTTGAGGGAAGCTGACAAGTGTCCAACCTGTGTCAGGCGTCACTTGCAGCTTGGCTCTAAGTCTCTGACTAAGGAACTTTCAAGAAGCTAAGTCTCTGACTAAGAAACTTTCAAGAACCAGGGGGGCATACAACAGAAAGAAGCAAGGGAAGTATGGGAGCGATTGCATTTAGAAATGCCTCGACTTTGTTTTAGGTAAGGCTACCAGTCCCACAGTGGATACCAGGAATTCACCAATCCCAGCCACCGTGTCCCCACACTCACCAGGCTGTTGGGGGGGAGGCACAGAGAATGGACTCAGGAGCTCTGGAGCACACTCCTGCATGCTCTGGAGCCTTCCTTGTCATGTCAGGAATAAGATTCCCAGTGACTGAAGATAGTCACTGGGCTAGGGGTTCCAATATTGAATTGGTACCCGAGACGATTGGTCATCCCTTAGGAGGAAAACCTCCTTTATGAATTTTAGGGAGAACGTACAGCATAGGCACTCTAGGATGTTTATTAATCAAGAATTTATGGATTGGTGGAGAAATACCTCCATGTGCCAAGGTTTCATCCACTGTTATTTTGATTATTCTCTCAATAGGGGCAGTAGGGTAATTAGTTATTGCTTTATAATTACTTTTGTCCTGAAGCTGTCTATTGATCTCATAAAGATAATCTTTCTTATCTAAAATTACAATGCAGGACCTTATAAATGACTCCAGCATTACAATAAAGCCTGCGGATAAGGGAGGGGCCTTATCCACAGGCTTTATTATAATGCTGGAATCATTTATAAGGTCCTGCAGGGCTTGTCTCTCTCTTCTTGACATGTTAACCCACTTCCTAGATTTAGTTCTTTCTAAAATCTCAACATCCCTAGCAACAAAATGTTCAAAGGTTTCAATCCCTGGGTCACTGACATCTGGGATGAAAGAAGACTGTGCTCTAAACTGTGAATCACTATTATTTTGCTAATTTTTAAAGTTTCAAATATCTTATCAATTTAAAGATATCAATGTGTACGTTCTATGTGTTATATTTAGGTGTGGGAACATACTTAAAAAGACTCTTATTAAGCACACTTTTCTCCAAAGGACTCAACGTTCTGGGGGATAGATTAAAAACAAGATGATGATGATGATGATATTTGATTTATATACTGCCCTTCAGGACAACTTAATGCCAGACACGGAGCTGTTTACAAAGTATGTTATGATTATCCTCACAACAATCCCCCTCTGAGGTGGGAAGAACTGAGAGAGCTCTGAGAGAGCTGACTGACCCAAAGTCACCCAGCTGGCTTCAAGTGGAGGAGTGGGGAATCACACCCGGTTCTCCAGTTTAGAGTCCTGCTGCTCTTAACCACCGCACCAAACTGACTAATAAAACTTGACTTAATAAATTCTACTTTGGGTTAAGCAAAATTAGTTTTCATCTGGAATATAGGATCCCATTTTTTACCTCACAACCATCCCCACATGCTGACCATTCTGCCACATTAACATCTACCAAAAAAGCCTTCCTGTAATAGCAGTAACTAGAGCAGATCTAAGGCCAAAGCCTTTGGTGGCAGTGAAAACTTTTTGGGAACCTGTTGGAGGGCAGCAATATATCATGTTCTGGATGTGTCTAGTCAGGGCCTGATTCAGCTATAGGTGTGCACTTAAGAAACCCTAGCATCTAGTTAGCTTTCCTATATCAGATAATTTAACTCCTGGCAAGTGGTACACCACAAATAATGTTTTAGGTTACTCAATATAGTACACAAAGTAATACCATTACAGAATCTCTGCTTCCATTCTAAGCCTTTATTAATAAAACATGATTAATCAGCATTCTTAAATCGTACTATACATTATAACTACATAGGTCATTAAAGCAGGCCAATTAAATGAGTTCAAGAAAGGATCTTACCCAAAGATAAGCAGGCCACAGACAAGGATCCCCTTCTAAGAGGAAGCTCCCTATCAGTTCAGCTTCTCATATTCATAGGTCCAGAGGAGTTAGCCGTGTTAGTCTGTAGTAGCAAAATCAAAAAGAGTCCAGTAGCGCCTTTAAGACTAACCAACTTTATTGTAGCATAAGCTTTCGAGAATCCATGCATCTGATGAAGAGAACTGCGATTCTCGAAAGCTTATGCTATAATAAAGTTGGTTAGTCTTAAAGGTGTTACTGGACTTTTTTTGATTTTGCATATTCATAGAGTTTTTAAATCATCTTCTAACAGTAACTAACTGTCCTTGAAAAGGGCTCACATTCTTGGCCAACTAATTATCTTATGACTTCAAATGCCAAACAAGGTTATATATATATTTCAAACATTTCTCCAAGTATATAACAATTGTTAGTTATTTTTTGCTGCATGCTACCTCAACGAAGTCTATGTAAAATTAGTGATTACAAGTTTCTCATATATATGAATACCTTTTGACCCTCCATCAATACATCTATCCTTGAATTATATCTTCAGCTTCCATGAAACTAGACATTCTTTTCATTCTTAGACACTCTCTGCATCTGGGCTGCAACATATTGTATTTATTGATGTTTTGTTTTTTGTCACCATGTCCTCCTCCCCTCTTCTATGCTGGGCTGCAAATAGAAGATCATTAACTTCAGCAGTGAGGTTCATCTATCACATCTCTGCTTTTCTCCATTTTAAAAACAATTTTCATCTCACAAAATGCCTCATGGAACATTTTGTTTCTTAGGGACCATAGGACTCTCACTTGTTTTGACATAGAGCAGGACCACAAGTGATGCCTGACACAGGTTGGACACTTGCCAGCTTCCCTCAAGTTTTGATGGGAAATGTAGGCAGCTTGGCAGAATGTTGGACAAGTGACAGTTGAAAAGTCCATTGGACAGCAGTCAGAGAGCCAAGCTGCAAGACCAGAATGCCTACATTTCCCATCAAAACTTGAGGGAAGCTGACTAGTGTCCAACCTGTGTCAGGCGTCACTTGTGGTCCCGCTCTTAGTGAGAGGAATAAATCATAAAGTTTTTTATGATAGGGGGAAAACATTTTTTAAAAAAAAGAGCTGTGGTAGTTTTAAGCACTCCCCCCCCTTCCAGTGGTGTTTTTCCTTTCCAAAGGATATCAGGGCTGTCTAGAGACAGATAATTAATTTTAAGACTATGGGTCAGAATTTGTCATAACCCTACAGACTTTATGTGTTTTAAAACATGACAAATAAGTAGCTTTTGGCTCTTAGAATGGCTTCATAATTGGATTTCTTCAGTACAGCGTTCTTCCTCCTTGAAAACTCTCTGGAGGACCATTTTCATGGTCTCCTTGTGCCTAGATTTCCATTGTCTCCCAATGAGGAAATAAATGACTGGGTTCACACTGCTGTTTATACAGGATAATGAACATGCACATTCTAGAAAATATGGAGGTAAATCATGATAAATATTGAGAACGTATATTACATTCAATGGAAAAACCAAGAGGATGAAGAAGAAAAGAGTGATTAAGATGATTGTCAAAAGCTTCCCCCTCCGCTGCTGTCGTGCTTTAAAGCAGACTTTAATGAACAGGGCAAGAGTGGCAGAAGTCATGAGGGGGAGGCAAAGCGCAGCATTCACAATAAATTGGCAAAATATTAAAATACCACTTTTGTGCAGATAACTTTTTTCGATAATGAAGACAGTTACAATAAGTAGGAGGGAGATGACCCATATTAGTGCACATACAATGGTGGACAAACGTGGTGGCCGGCGGCATTGGTGCCAAAGTGGGAAGAAGACAGCCACACACCGGTCAATGCTGATAGCTGTCAGAAGAAATTGACCAGCACTATACATTGATAGGAACAAGAGGGAGAATACATGCAAAATAATGTGAGAAGGGTATTGAAATCTAATCCACACACTAACAATCATAAATATCGTTGACACAAGAAGTCCAAAATCAGCGACGGCCAAGTTTAAGATATAGGTGATGAAAGGATTTCTCTTAATGCGGAAGCCAAGTAGCCAGATGACCATTCCATTCCCCACGGCTCCAACAATACAGATGACAAACACGGAAATAAAAATATATTCTTTCAAATTCAAATAACCAGAAGCATTATGAGATGAAATATCTTCTGAAATATTATTGCGCTTGATACTGTCATTTGGAAATGAAGTGTAAGTATTATTAAGGTTATTATAATATTCCTGGGGAGCATCCATGTTGGTTCCAATATTTGATTTTTGCTTTGTGAATTCTTGCCTCCACTTATTGTCTTTATGCTTCTGTGAGGAGAAAGGAAACAATGAATGATTCAATTCTCATTTTGAAAAGGAATGGCAAACCCTTTCAGCTTGGTATTGCTGACCTTAATTTAACACAAAGGTCAAATTTAAACTATTATAAAGCAAAGATAGTTGAAGATTTTATTGTGGTTGTTGAGAAGTGCCCTCCACTCCAGAACTCCCCCCAAGACTTCAATAGGTGTGACTACACTCTATCATGCAACTGCAGACTCACAGCTGGCAGATAGGAGGCGTATGAAGTAAGGAGCCATCAAGCTCCAAGCACAGAGCGCTCAAGCTATTGATTAGACAAATGAGCTTACAACCTCATTCCCGGCTAAGAGGTCAGATGGAAATGGGACAAATATTTCTAGCAGCCATATCCCTGGAAAGGAATCTATTCTTTTGGAGGCAATTTGGAATCCAAATTGCCCCCAGATGCTGTGGACTTCCCAAGGCAGATCTTATAAACCCTGATCTATCACGATGCTCTAAAATGTAATTGTTACGCTTCATTCTCTATGTTCTTAGCATCATAGAAGTGTAAGTTTAGAAGGGATCTTCATGGTCATCTAGTCCAACCGCCTGTACAATGCAGGAAACTCACAACTACCTCCCCCCCCCACACCGCCAGTGACCCCTGCTCCATGCCCAGAAGATGGCAAAACACCATCAGGATCAAACTGGCATGTGGAGAATTGCTACCTGACCCCAAGGTGGCAACCGGCATTACCCTGGGCAAGTAAGAAGGGCCACGAGAACTAAGCAGTGATGTAACCCTTCACGCCCTCCCCCTATCAACAAACATTATTTAGAATCAAATTTTCCACATCAAGCTTAATCAAGCCACCTGCAATCCATTTCCATACCCTGCCCTTACAAGAAAAGTAAAATAAAAGAAAAATCCCACTTGTCTTCAGCAGAAGGAAAATGTATGGAAAAACAGGTGCCTATTTAGGCAGGGAAGGGCAAGATTCAGAAAATATTGCTGTCTGTTTGCATGCACTTGAGTAATGGAGATTGGCAAAGATTAATGCAAGAACACACTCATTTTGCGCAGAATGCTGAGTGTCAAAAGGAAGGATTTGCCCTCATCTTGGGAACAGACTAGACATGGGCACGAACAGAAAAAAAAACCCGAACATGGTGTTTGTTGTTTGTTGCCATCCACAAACAATGAACATTGGTGAACATGAGCCTGTCATGAACATGTTTGTTGGGGCCAGCAGGCTCTCCTCCAGCCATCAAGATCCCTACCACACTACTTCCAGAAACCCTACCTGAGCAGGCAGCAGGAAAGGTACCAGTAATAAATAATAGCTTGGCCCAGAGCCTGACAGCAGCCCTGGAAGGTAGATCTCTATCCCATCACACACAAAAAAAATTCAAGCTCCAATGGACTCTTCCTCTCTCTCTCTCAAAATGCCAACAGCAACTGTCTCTCCCTCACTGCCTGCAAAACCAGAGCTGGGAGCGCCCCCCCCCCTGCTCTTTGCTTCCTTGTAACAAATTTGGAGCTCCACACTTGAAAGGAAGACCTGCCTATCAAGCTAAATTGGGCTTAGATTGGGGTTTCCAGGGCAACAGCGGGAGTTCAGATAGAGTTCAGGCAGTCCCTGCCTCTAGTTGCCAAAGGAATTGATTGTAGGTGCCAGACTGTCTGGCTTGATGAACAGCAACAAAAGGCTTGCAGCGACCACCTGTTTGTTTAGAGTTTGTTTAGAATGGGGCCTCATGAACAGCTTGTTCCTGAACAGCAGATTGGGCTATTCTTGGCTTTTTTAAAAGTTCATATTGTTGTTCGTGCCCATCCCTAGAACAGCCTGCAAATCTAAAGGAAACCTGGCACTAACAAGCAAGAGCAGAATTTATTGGCACTACAGAAAAGGGGAGGGGGAAGTGGACATAAAGCAGGATTAGTTTTAATACTGCCACCTCACTACTCCTTTCCCATCCAGTTTCCCATCACAGTGTGCACCCACTGACACTCACCTCCATTAGGGTCCATTGGTGTGTGTGTGTGTGTGTGTGTGTGTGTGTGTGTGGTGTAACTGAGGAAAAACATAGAGGATCAATGGTTTAGAGGGAGGACAGTGTTCTGAGCAGAAATTCATAACAAGAAAAAAGGATTAGATCCATGCTGGCAATGCCCCACCCATAAAAAAGCCAACAATTGTACATAGATAGTTCAGAAACCCTGGATTCAAAACTGAAGGAGATCTTTTTTCCAGCACACATCCATAATCTGCATGCTTATTGACATTGCAAGAAGAAATACAGTTCCTGCCTGCAGTACATCCTACAATATTTTGGATGCCATTTTGAGTTGTTTAGAAACCCCAAAATAGTAGTGAGGAGCTGAAATGAAAATAGGAAAGCCAACATGAGGATGGTACTGCCATGCACAAGTAGAGGGCCAGATCTATTGGAAGGGGAGGCTGAGGAAGTCTGAAGATGGAACATGGGGGAGATGGAACTGTTGGGGGAGACGGCAGTAGCAGAGGCAGGAGGAAAGAAGAAACAACCATTGTGTTTTGTGGGGCAACATTCCCACTTTCCAAATAAAGTTTTAAAAGTGGAGAAACATAACAAAAGGCATGGAAAGTGAGAGGCAGGAGTGCAAACAACTGAAAGAAGCAATGGAAGAAGGGAGCGAATGCATTTTAAAATGGCTAGGTTTAATTGGTTAGAATGAGGACTAAAGCAGTTTACTCAAGTTTACTGTAAAACAGGAAATATTAACTTAGAGAGAAAGGGTGAAGGAAGAAAACGATGGAGAAGCAGAATCCAGCTCAAAGAAAAGCTGCCAAGCCCTACCTCCTTTCGAAGCAAACCTTGGTTCACAACTGGATAAAATGGGATTTCAGGTGTTCTCCTTTCAGAATCTTGATCTTCTTGATTGTTTTTCTAGATTAAAGAGAATGTGTCCATCCAGTGTTGATGACCCAATCCCAACTAGAGAATAATCAAGAAGTGCTTGACCTATTTAAACGGTATGCATCACAGATTCTACATCAAGATGCACTGACTACACAACCATAAAGTGGCATCCATTAGAAATGAGAAAATCTGCAGCTATTCCCAAGGTGATCTGGATAGCCCGTAAATGTGGAGGAAATTGCTCTATTAGAAATGGGAAGTTCTGCCCCTCTCCCAACATGCTCTCAGTAGCCCTTAAATTGAGAGGAAAGTGCTTTTAAGATATTATGTCTCGAGAAAAAGTAGCACTTTACATTTTTGAGTAATGCAAAGGTGTTTTCAAGTCAATGGCTGGCTTGAGAATTGAGTAGCTTCAGAACTGAGTTCTTAGGAGTTGAATTTTATTTTCCATGCTCTAAAATGGATGGTTTGCTACATACTAATCTAATATCTTTACTCTGCATACTAATCTATTCTTTACTCTTACTCCAGAGGAGTTAGCCGTGTTAGTCTGTAGTAGCAAAATAGAAAAGAGTCCAGTAGCACCTTTAAGACTAACCAATTTTACTGTAGCATAAGCTTTTGAGAATCACAGTTCTCTTCATCAGATGCATGCTGTGGCTCTCAAAAGCTTATGCTACAATAAAGTTGGTTTGTCTTAAAGGTGCTACTGGACCTACTATTTTACAAGCTAAGAAGAAAAGATTTGTTTCCTTGTGGTTCCACATAGGCACACTGTGAACTTTGACGTGGATATGATCACCAGGTGAGCTTTATTTGACTCCCTTAATTACATGTGAGATGAACTCCAGATTGCCTCGGTGTTTGATGTCGAAGTTCATTGGTAGCACACAGGAGATTATCCACCAGGGCATCTAAAGTAGTTAGTTGAAACCAGATTAAATTTCTGGACAGAAGTTCTTAACAACCTCTACTGTAATAATTGTTTCCGGCCTATCTCACAGTTCTCATTATTGGCATTAGCTTTCCTATTTATTTCTACTCAATTACTATGTCACCATTTCACCCTGTAAAAGGCTCCCAAGGAAGATCGGAGACAATTGTAAGCATAGGCAAATGCCACCTAAGCTCATATCAAGTAGACAGCCCAGAAGACTGCCATGACTGGTGGCACGGGCAATCAATCAGTGAAACAGGAAACTCTGGTTGCAAAGAATTACTATAGTATCTCAAGAGTAGACATGGGCATGAACAGAAAAAAAATAAACATGGTGTTTGTTGTTCGTTGCCATCTACGGACAATGAACAGCGAACATTGACGAACATGACCTGTTCACGAACATGTTTGTTGTTCGTTGTTCGTGGGGGTCCAGCCATCAAGATCCCTACCACACCACTCCCAGAAACCATACCTGAGCAGGCAGCAGGAAGTGTACCCATAATAAATAATAGCTTGGCCCCAGAGTCTAGCAGCAGCCCTGGAACCTGAAGGGGTAGATACCTACTGTACCACTCCCAGAAACCTTACCTGAGCAGGCAACAGGAAAGGTACCAGTAAGAAATAATAGCCTTAGCCCAGAGCCTGGCAGCAGCCCTGGAACTTGAAGAGGTAGATCCCTATCCCACCACACACAAAGAACATTCAAGTTCCAATGCACTTTCCCTGTCTCTCTCTCAAAATGCCAACAGCAACTGCCTCTCCCTCACTGTCTGCAAAACCAGAGCTGGGAACCCCCTCCCCCCTGCTCTTTGCTTCCTTGTAACAAATTTGGAGCTCCATACTTGAAAGGAAGACCTGCCTATCAAGCCAAATTGGGCTTAGATTGGGGTTTCCAGGGCAACAGCAGGAGTTCAGACAGAGTTCAGGCAGTCTCTGCCTCTGGTTGCCAAGGGAATTGATTGCAGGTGCCAGATTGTCTGGCTTGACTAACAGCAATGGACAGCAACGAACAATGCTTGCAATGACCACCTGTTCATTTAGAATGGGGCCTCACAAACAGCTTGTTCGCAAACAGCAGATTGGGCTGTTCGTGGCTTTTTTTAGTTCGTATTGCTGTTCATGCCCATCTCTATTCAAGAGTGTATTATCCAACATAGCCACTATTGGAAAATCCAGGAAAATAAAAAGGACCTGTTGATAACCTGTTGATAAATTAGCACAGATCATCCAGCAAAGGTTGTTTGCAATAGAAGAACAAGATTCAGGTCCAGTAGCACCTTAAAGACCAACAAGATTTCCAGGGGATGAGCTTTCAAGTCAAAATTCCCTTCATCAGCTGGCTGAAAACCAGAGTAAAATTCGTGTCCGCATGTGGTAGACGTGTAAGAGGATGAGAAGATATTGGATAAAAATGCATGAAGGAATGTAAAAGATATTAAAGTTTCTCTTTGAGTTGAATCCAAAAAATATGCCATTAAATATCTTACTGAGTAATATTACCAAAGCACATGGTGAATTTTTTAAGTACATGGTAACAGCAATACGAACAAAAAAAAAGCCATGGACAGCCCAATCTGCTGTTCGAGAACAAGCTGTTCATGAGAGCAGCAAAATGGAAGGCAGAATATTGTCCAGATGTGATTGAATGGACGAATAAATTGAATGAATATGCCTCTATGGCTAAATTAATTTCTTATATGCCCAACAGACCAACTCAGGAATTCCAGGAAAAATGGAGAGATTTCTTTGAAAATGTAGCTTGAAATTTAAAAAAACGTCAAGAATAGTTAACATAGATATAGATCAATTATAAAACTAACACCTTAAAAATGTTGAATGTAAAATGTGATGCACATGATTGAATATAGAATGTTGAGTGTAAAACGTTGGTATAAGAAATTAAGGAGAGGGAGAGGAGTAATATTATGACATTTAGCTGTGTCGCGTTACATATCTTATATTTTATGTTGTAGCATAAATCTATTATTCTGTATTGTGTTCAAGATTCTTTGCACCCTTGCTAGTCTAATCACACAGAATATCACAACATCTTTTAAGAAATTTTAACACTATTTTAACAATATTATCCATTTGAGTATATTGTTTAATTTCCTAGATATATTTAGATATATAATCAATGTATTTGTTATATATTACTGTATATGATGACTTAAATTCTGATCTTGGATTGGAATAATAAAACTTGACTAAATAGATTCTATTTTTGGTTAAGCAAAACACTTATTTTCACCTGGAATGCCAAACATTAAACAATCCCCCTGTGAGGTGGGAAGGGCTGAGAGAGCTCTGAGAGAGCTGACTGACCCAAAGTCACCCAGCAGGCTTCAAGTGGAGGAGTGGGGAATCACACCCGGTTCTCCAGTTTAGAGTCCTGCTGCTCTTAACCACCGCACCAAACTGACTAATAAAACTTGACTTAATAAATTCTACTTTGGGTTAAGCAAAATTAGTTTTCATCTGGAATACAGGATCCCTTTTTTACCTCACAACCATCCCCACATGCTGACCATTCTGCCACATTAACATCTACCAAAAAAGCCTTCCTGTAATACCAGTAACTAGAGCAGATCTAAGGCCAAATCTTTTGGTGGCAGTGAAACCTCTTTGGGAACCTGTTGAAGGGCAGCAATATATCATGTTCTGGATGTGTTTAGTCAGGGCCTGATTCAGCTGCCATGACCAGAGTCTAGTTAGCTTTCCTATATCAAATCATTTACCTTGTGGCAAGAAGTACACCACAAATAATGTTTTAGGTTCATTACCCAATATAGTACACAAAATAATACCATTACAGAATCTCTGCTTCCATTCTAAGCCTTTATTAACGAAACATGATTATTCAGCATTCTTAATATCAGCTCATTGAACAGGAAATCATACCATCCATTATAACTACATAGATCATTAAAGCAGGCCAATTACATGAGTCCAAGAAAGGATCTTACCCAAAATAAGCAGGTCACAGGCAAGGAACTGCTTCTAGGAAGAAACTCCCGATCAGTTCAACTTCTCATATTTACAGGGTGCTACTGGACTCTTTTTGAATTTGCATATTCATAGAGTTTTTAAATGATCTTCTAACAGTAACAAACTGTCTTTCTTGAAATGGGCTCACATTCTTGGCTAACTAATTATCTTATGACTTCAAATACCATACAAGGTTATTTATATTTCAAACATTTCTCCAAGTATATAACAATTGTTAGTTTATTTTTGTTACATGCAACCTTAACAAAGTCTATGTAAAAAGAGTGATTACAAGTTTCTCCTAAGTATGAGTATCTCCATCAATACATCCATCCTTGAATTATATCTTCAACTTCTGAATTTTCACGGGGAAAAAAAGTAAGTTTGTGGCTCTAGTCATACTTTCTCAGGAGGAAGCTTCATTGAACTCAGTGAGAGCTTACAGCTTAAACACAAAAGAGTACAAGCATGCTCAAACAACATGCATATAACTTGCCAAGTAGATGCCAGTAACCCTGGCACTGTAACCCTCCACTGATACACACCTGCTTGGTTGTAGATTGAGGGCCAAGCTACAAGTGATGAATGACACTTGAATGGCAAGTGGATTGATTGGAGGGCAAGTGAACAGGGAGAAATACACCTGCCGTTCAAGTGTCATTTGTCACTTGTAGCTTGGCCCTCAGAAAAATATCCTACAAAGGGTTCCCAAGGGAAAAAAGGGACTGAAGTGTGATGTTTCTAAGGGTGGTGGGGAATGGCTTCACCCAGGAGTGTATGACTTGGTTGTGATGTTGCATTCCTGGTAGTGCAGAGTTGCGGAAGAAGAGAGTGTTATAATGATTCCTTTAGGGCCGCTCTTACATGTTACCTGAGCTACAAAGGACAAGTAACGGTATGTTCATACATTCCCATACCCCGAAGCACCTTGAAGAATAACACATTTATGGTCACAAGGTGATTGGCTTCAGTTCATCTGTCACAGCTCTGCTTTTCTCCATTTTTAAAACAATTTCATCTCACAAAATGCCTCATGGAACATTGTTTCTTAGGGACCACAGGACACTTGCTTGTTTTGACTTAGAGCCAAGCTACAAGTGACGAATGACACTTGAATGGCAAGTGAACAGACTCACATGTATTCCTCCCTGTTCACTTGCACTCCACTTGACCACATAGTGATCAAGTGGAGCACAAGTGAATGGCAAGTGAACAGGGAGGAATACACGTGAGTCTGTTCACTTGCCATTCAAGTGTCATTCATCACTTGTAGTTTGGCTCTTAGTGGGAGGAATAGATCGGTGTTTCAGGTTTTTATGGTAGGGGGAAAAAGTATTTTTTTTTAAAAAAGAGCTGCTGTAATTTTAAGTGCATTTTTTTCAGTTCCGGTGGCATGTTTCCATTTCAAAGGATAACAATAACAATAACAACATTCCACTTATATGCCACCCTTCAGTGCAGTTTACAAAGTGTGTTGTTATTCTCCTCAGGACAGTCACCCTGTGAGGGGGGTGGGTCTGAGAGAGCTGTGACTGACCCAAGGTCACCCAGCTGGCTTCAAGCAGAGGAGTGAGGAGGAATCAGACCCGGCTCTCCAGATTAGAGTCCTGCCATTCTTAACCACTACATCAATCTGGCTCTGACAGGGCTGTCTAGAGACAGAGAGTTCAGTAAAAAAAAACTTTGGGTCAGAATCTGTTGTAACCCTACAGGCTTTATGTGTTTTAAAACTGAGGGCCAAGCTACAAGTGATGAATGACACAGGTTGGGGACTTGTCAGCTTCCCTCAAGTTTTGATGGGAAATGTAGGCATCCTGGTCTTGCAGCTTGGCTCTCTAACTGCTGTCTAATGGACTTTTCAACTGTCACTTGTCCAACATTCCGCCAAGCTGCCTACATTTCCCCTCAAAACTTGAGGGAAGGTGACAAGTGTCCAACCTGGGTCATTTGTCACTTGTAGTTTGGCCCTGAGAAATGTAAGCTGGCCATGACAAGGAAGTAGCTTTTGGCTCTTTGAATGGCATCATAATTGGGTTTCTTCAGTACAGCAGTCTTCTTCCTTGAAAACCCTCTGGAGGATCATTTTCATGGTCTCCTTGTGTCTCGATTTCCATTGTCTCCCAATGAGGAAATAAATGACTGGGTTCACACTGCTGTTTATACAGGATAATACATATGCACCGCCTTCTAAATACAAAGGTATATCATTATAAAAACTGACAATGTATATGATATTCAGTGGAAAAGCAAATAAGATGAAAAAGAGAAGAGTGAGCAAGATGATGGTCAGAAGCTTTCCCCTCCGATGTTGTTGTGGTTTTAAACAGACTTTGATTAAGAGGGCCACAGTGGCAATAGTTATGAGTGGGAAGCAAAGCACAGCTTTCACAAAAAACTGGTAACGTTGTTGTATTTTCTTTTGAGTTGGATTAATAATTAGGAAAGTGTAGGTCATTGCAGTAAGCAGGAAAGAGAGTACCCATATGACTGCACATACAATGGTGGACAAACGTGGTGGCCGGCGGCATTGGTGCCAAAGTGGGAAGAAGATAGCCACACACCGGTCAATGCTGATAGCAGTCAGTAGAAATTGACCAGCACTGTACATTAATAGAAACAAGAAGTAGAACACTAAGAAAAAAATTTCAAAAAGGTAGAGAGTTTTGTACCACAGGGTAAAAAATACAAATATACCTGATATAAGGAGCCCAAAATCAGCGATGGCCAAGTTCAGGATGTAGATAGTGAAATTACTCCTCTTCACGTTGAAGCCAAGAAGGCAGATGAGAATTCCATTCCCCACAGCACCAAAAACACAGATGACCAATATGGAAAGAACAATACCTGCTATCAAATTATGTTCATTTCCATGATCAGAGTTATTAAGAGATGAAATATCTTCTGAAGCATTATCATAATTGATACTGTCATTTGAGAATAAAGTGTAAGTATAATTAAGGCCATTATAATATTCTGGGGCAGCATTCATCGTGGAAAGTGTTACGAAACTGATATTGGTCGCCATGCTCGATTTCAACTGTGTGAATTCTTGCCTTGACTACTTGTCTTCACCTTTCTGTCAGGAGAAAGCAAAGGAGAATGGAAACAAAGGATGAATCGATGGTTGTTGTGGGTTTTCCGGGCTGTACTGCTGTGGTCTTGGCATTGTAGTTCCTGACGTTTCGCCAGCAGCTGTGGCTGGCATCTTCAGAGGTGTAGCACCAAAAGGTGGTGCTACACCTCTGAAGATGCCAGCCACAGCTGCTGGCGAAACGTCAGGAACTACAATGCCAAGACCACGGCAATACAGCCCGGAAAACCCCCAACAACCATCGTTCTCCGGCCATGAAAGCCTTCGACAATACAAAGGATGAATCAATTCTCATTTTGAAAAGGAATGGAAAAAACATTTCAGCTTGGTCTTGCTGACCTCAGTTTGACCTAAAAGCCATTGATCATTCAAGAGGAGGAGGCAGTTGGCAATTCCTCTTCCTCCATGACTGATCCTGGCTGGTGAAGGGGGGTGTTGAGCATTGCCTCCTGCTTAGCTGAGTGAAGATGGGGGGTGGTCATTGTCACCCTCCTCTGCTCCTGATCCTTGCTGGGTGAAGGCATCAGGTGGGCTTCGAAACATGCTATGCACCTGATCCTGGTAGGGTGAAGGGGAGGGAGGGCATTAACTCCTGCTCCATGCCTGATATCGGTCGGGTGAAGGGAGGGTGGGCATTGCCGCATGTTCCACTCATGGTTTCGGCCCATGAAGGTGAGGGGGGGGATTACTACCTGCTCCACTCCTAATTTGAGCTGGGTGAAGGGGAACAGGCATTACCACCTGCTCTGCGCCTAATCCTGGCTGGGTGAAAGGGGGAAGGGCATTGGCAACTACCAGGGCTTTTTTTCTGGGAAAAGAGATGGTGGAACTCAGTGGGTTGCCCTTGGAGAAAATGGTCACATGGCTGGTGGCTCCACCCCTGGATCTCCAGACAGAGGGGTGTTTAGATTGCCCTCCATGCTGCAGCATGGAGGGCAATCTAAACTCCCCTCTGCCTGGAGATCCGGGGGCGGGGCCACCAGCCATGTGACCATTTTCATGAGGTTCCGGAACTCCATTCCCCTGTGTTCCTGCTGAAAAAAAGCCCTGGCAACTACTATGATCCTTATCCCAGGTGGGTGAAGGCAGTGGGTGGGCATTGCTACCTGCTTCGCTCCTGATCCCAGGTGGGTGAAGGCAGGGGGTGCTTATTGCCACTTGCTCCACTCGTTTTTTAAAAAAGAATTTTGTTTAAGAGAAGAGAAAATATAGTAAAGAAAGTGCATAGTAGAAAGGTTATGCAGATTCTAGATTAGACATCAAACTGAAACTTATACAGTCTTATACAAACAGTAAGTATATAAACAGTACAGTTATAATAGTTTTGGGAGTTAAGCAATACATTTAAGCTTCTTTGATCTGATCAACAAAACGTTGCATATTTGACTTTCCTAAGCCTAGATACATAACATTTCTCCTTCCCCCTCCTTCCTTCCTGCCCTCTAAGCTTCCACATCAATTAGTTTTGCATAAGTAAACAAAGGCTGATTCTGCACACGTTGGATAATGCACTTTCAATGCACTTTAACAATCGTTTGAAGTGGATTTTTTGTTCCGCACACAAAAAAATCTCTTCCAAATGATCTATAAAGAGGATTGGAAGAGATCCTTCCATTTCCCCCAGAACTCAGTTATCAGTCTATTATGTAAGAAGGTAGTCAATTTGGCTATTGTGGCGTATTCGTGAATTTTATCTCTCCAGTCTGGGAGACCAGGACAGACATCAGTTTTCCGTTTTCCTGCACATTGTACTCTCACTGCTGTCACCATATAATGGAAGAGATCTCCTTGTTCTTTTCTCACATTAGTTGGTAAAATATTTAAGAGCATATTCTTCGGATTTAATTCAAATCTAATTTTGAGGGTCTTTTGCATCTCTTCATGTATTTTTATCCAGTATGTTTGTGATTTCTCACAAGTCCACCACATATGGTAAAATGTTGCATCCACATTCTGACTTGTTCCACTCCCAAACCGGGCAGGTGAAGGTGGGTGGTGGGCATTTCTACCTCCACACCTGATCCCAGCCACTTGAAGGTGCGGTGGGCGTTGCCACCTGCTCCATGTCTGATCCAGGCTGAGTAAAGGGGGGGGGAGGGTTAGGCATTGCCAAGTGCTCTGCACCGAATCCCATGTCGGTGAAGGGGCATCAGGCATTACCTTTGCTCCGTGCCTGACTCCAGCCAAGTGAAGGGAGGCAGGCATTGCCAACTGCTCTGTGCCTGATCCTGGCTGGGTTACCAGAGGACCAGGCATTTCCTCCTGCTCCATGCCTGATCCCGGCCGGGTGGAGGTGGAAGTGAGCTTTGCCACCTGCTCCACTCCTGATTTTAACTGTGTGAAGGGGAGGCAGGCATTGCTACCTGCTCCACTTTCTCCATGCCTGATCCCAGCCGGGTGAAGGAGGAGCAGGTATTTCCTCCTGCTTCATGCCTGATCCTGGCTAGGTGAAAGCAGGGGTGGGCCTTGCCACCTACTCTGCTTCTGATCATGGCAGGTGAAGGCAGGGGTGGGTATTTCCACCTGCTCCGCACCTGATCCCAGCCAGGTGAAGGTGGGAGGTGGGCATTGCCACTTCCTCCAGTCCTGATCCCAGCTGGATGAAGGGGGTGGGCATTGCCACCTGCTCTGCTCCTGAACCCAGCCACATGAAAGGGTTGTGGTCATTGTCACCTGCTCTATTCCTGATCCCAGCTGTGTGAAGGGGGAGTGGATATTGCCTCCTGTTCCATACCTCATTCCGGCGGGATGAAGGTAGATGGTCATTGCCACCTGCTCTGCACGTTATCCAGGCTGAGTGAAGGAGGGTGGGCATTGTCCCCTGCTCGGCTCCTGATCTCAGCTGGGTGAAGGGGAAGCAGACATTACCTCCTGCTCCAAGCCTCATTCTGGCCAGGTGAAGGGGGTGGGCATTGCCACCTGCTCTGCACCTGATTCTGGCGGGGTGAAGGGGGACATGCATTTTCACCTGCTCTGCTGCTGTTCCCAGCAGGGTGAACATCCTACCCCTGGAATAGCATGATGGTGATATCAGAAGTTTGTAGTGGGAGGGCTGAATTGACAAAAATCCACTTCCCTTCCCGATAATGGGTTGGTGAAGGCAAGGGTGGACATTTCCACCTGCCCCACACCTGATCCCAGCTAGGTGAAGGCAGAATGTGGGCATTGCTACCTCCTCCAGTCCTAATCCCCAGCCAGATGAAGGAGGTGGGCATTGCCACCTGTTTTTTGTAGTGGTTAAGAGAGCCAGGGACTCTAATTTTGAGAACTGGGTTTGATTCCCCACTCCTCCACTTGAAGCCAGCTGGGTGAACTTGGGTCAGTCACAGCTCTCTGGAGCTCTCTCAGCCCCACCCACCTCATAGGGTGATTATTGTTGTGGGGATAATAATAATGTACTTTGTAAACCACTCTGAGTGGGCATTAAGTTGTCCTGATGGGCAGTATATAAATCAAATGTTGTTATTACTCCTACTCCTACTCCTAATCCTAATGGAATTATCCACCATGCTCACAGTAGTAATACCAACGGAAGTGTTTTTACAAGATTAAATAAAAGCAAGCTTGCCTCCTTCCCTCCTCTCCCCCACACTCTGGGTGGAAATGCAAAGTTCCTGTCTCCCATTGATCTTGTTCTACTCTGAAAACATGTATTTTAAGACCTAGCAGATTCTATTCAGAGTGCATGGGGGTGGGGGACTAAAGGCATGCACCTATAAACAGCACTAGAAAAATGCTTCTAACCTAATTTTGCTTGTATTTTCAACCTTCCTCTCCATGGTGACCCCAACTGACTCTTTTGAAACTACAGTTCCCAGGAAACATTACATCACCTGACACTTGAAGAATGTGTGCCAGATATCTTGTTAGAAAGACTCTGGGAGAGTGTAGCTGATGAATCAGTAAGTGATGGATGCATTTAATTTTATGCTATTAGAAATGGGAAATGCCCTGTTGTTCTTTGCACCTGCTTGGGCGATCTCCTAAATGGAAAAGAAAATGGTCTCAAGAGAAATAGGCAATTTAGACACATTTACACCTTACTGTAGCCCAAAAACTGAGCATGAAAAAGGACCAAATGGGATCTGCATTCTGTTCTCCATGCCCTAAGGAAGATCTCTGCAACCCATATGCTAGTACTGCCTTCATATGTTTAGATAATTTATATCCCATCATTCCATCCATAAAATGGATTCTTGGAACAAGTTAAAACATATTAGAGACATAAAAATAACAATGGGTTATGGATAGGTAGGAGAGATTCTCTTGCAGACCTCAGGGGACCCCCCCCTCAAAAAATCTGAGATGTTAAAAAGGGGGTTAAAATGACCAAAGGACAAACAAATGATGTTTGTATTAAGGGTTGGTGGGGAAACACACCCAGAAATCACTGTTTTGTTTAATTAAAGCAACTTCTGGAACAGTGAACCAAATCGGGGAAACTGAATTATAACAACATACACCCACCAAAAAGCTTGTGTGTTTCATTTTAGTTCTGATTTTGCAGTGGCGACAACAGCAGGCAGGCACTGTGGCCCACATAGCAGGAATGGCATTCATTCACCAATGAGATCCTAAGGGGAAAGAGCCCTTGTGCTTTGTTGGTGGGGAGGGGGAATGTGCAAAATGTGCATGAATGCATCTCCCCCCCCCCCCACATTGCTGCCAGGCAATGGCATTGTCTCCATGTCAATTAGGTCCTTGCAGGATGAGCCCCCTCCCCACCTATTGTGCTGACTTCAACCATAGGCTGCAATTCCAAAGACACTTCTCTGGGAGTAAGCAGTATTGAATAAAATGGGACTTGCACTTTAGTAGACCTGTTTAGGTTTGCTTCCCCCCATCTATCAGCTGCCGAAACATTATTTAGAATCCAATTTTCCACATCAAGCTTAGTCAAGCGATCCATTTACCTACCCCAGCCTTACAAAAATACAATCCCACCTGTCTGCAGCAAAAAGAAAATTTATGGAAAAACACACGCCTATTTAGGCAGAGGAGGGCAAGATTCAAACAATCATGCTGCCTGACTGCACGCACTTGAGCAACAGAGATTGGCAGAGATTAATGCAAGAATACCCCATTCTGCAGCAGAATGCTGAGGGCCAAGCTACAAGTGATGAATGACACAGGTTGGAAACTTGTCAGCTCCCCCCAAGTTTTGATGGGGAATGTAGGCATCCTGGTCTTGCAGCTTGGCTCTCCGACTGCTGTCCAATAGACTTTTCAACTTTCACTTGTCCAACATTCCACCAAGCTGCCTACATTTCCCATCAAAACTTGGGTTAAGCCAACAAAAGTTTAACCTGTGTCATTTGTCACTTGTAGTTTGGCCCTACATGTCAAAAGGAAGTATTTGCCCTCATCTTGGGAACAAAACTGTAAAACAGAAGGAAACATGGCACTTACAGGCAAGAAAGGCAAAGGCAATAATTTATTGGCACTGTACAGAAAGAAAAAAAGTGAACGTAGAGCAGGATTAGTTTTAATGCTGACACCACCAGCTACCTCTTTCCCACCCAGTTTCTCCCCACAGTGTGCACCCACTGACACTCACCTTCTTCAGGGTCCGTTGTTGTTCTTGTTGTGTGTGTAATGTAACGGAGGAAAAGTCTGGAGGTTCGATGGTTTAGAGGAAGGACTGTGCTCTGTGCAATTTTGGTTCCATTCAGTACAGAAACAGCTGCCCCAAAGAGCCTGGAAGTCCTCATTACGAGGGGTACAGAAACTCATTATAATAACAACAACAAAAGGATTCGATCCAAGCCAGCAATGCCCCACCCAGAAAGAAAACCAATAACATTACAATTTGTTTAGAAACCCCAGATTCAGAAATGAAGCAGAATTTTTTTCCTGTGTGCATCCCTAATCTGTACGCTCATTGACATTGCAAAAAGAAATACAATTCCTGCCTGCAGGACATCCCACAATATTTTGGATGTCATTTTGGGTTGCTTAGAGACCCCCAAATGGTAATGAGAACACGAAAGGGAAATAGGGGAGCCAACATGGGGGGTTGGACTACCATGCAGCAAGTTGAAGGCCAGAGCTATTGGAAGGGGAGGCTGAGGAAGTCTGAAGATGGGAGATGGGTGGGGGGGAGATGGAACTGCTGGGGGAGAGTGTAGTGAGGCAGTAGGCAGGTGGAATGAGGAAACAAAGACATTGCATGGAGTGGGGCAACATTCCCACTGCAAGAAACTTCCAAATTAAGTTTTAAAAGTGGAGAAACATAATAAAAATCATGGAAAGGGAGAGGCAGGGGTACAAACAACAGAAAGAAGCAATGGAAAGAAGGGAGCGAATGCAGTTAGAAATGGCTAGGCTTCATTTTAGTTAGAATGAAGATTAAGCAGTTTATTCAAGTTTGAATAAAACAGTAAATATTAACTTAGAGGGAAAGGGTGAAGGAAGAAAAAGATGAAGAAGAATCCAGCTCAAAGAAAACCTGCCAAGTCCTACCTCCTTTCAATGCAAACCTTTGTCCACAACTGGATAAAATTAGACTTCAGGTGTTCCCCTTCAGAATTTTAGGATCTTGGTCTTGATCGTCTTTCTAGATTAAAGAGAATGTGTCCATCCAGTGTTGATGACCCAACCCCAACTAGAGAACAACCAAGGCGTGCTTGATCTATTTCAACAGGGTGGAGCACAGATTCTACATCAAGATGCACTGACCACATAACCATAAAGTGGCATCTATTAGAAAAAAGTAAATCTGCAGCTATCTCAAGGTGATCTGGATAGCCCTTAAGTGTGGAGGAAATTGCTCCATTAGAAAAGTGAAATTCTGCCGCTCTCCCATCATGCTCTCAGCAGCCCTTAAATTTGGAGGAAAGTGCTTTCAAGATTTTATGTCTCGAGAAAAAGTAGTGCTTTACATTTTTAAGCAATACAAAGGTGTTTTCAAGTCAATGGCAGACTTGAGAGAACAGTTTCAGAATTGAGTTCTTGGGAGTTGAATTTTTCTTTCCATGCTCTAAAATGGTTTGCTGCATACTAATCTAATATTCTTTACTCTTACTCTTTGCTCTTACGAAATTTGTTGGTGTTAAAGCTGCTTTTGGATCGGAACCTTGCTCATCATCCTTTTTGAGCAAGTCTAGTAACTATTCCCCTATATTTTGGGCCATATCTATAGCGACGCTCTATCAAATAGCGTTATGAGAGCACATTATAAGCAGTCGACCCGACCTCCACCATCTTTAATAGCCTTTTAAATATGGCCATCTGTGATATTAAATGGCACCAGGCCTCTGGATTTAAAATGGCAGTTTGTATTGCAGCCGGAGGACCTCCAGCTAACAGTTGCCAAGTCCTGCCTGGGAGACCCAGGCATGAATGGAATGCCACATAGGAATGTGGAGTAATTAGAGGTGAGTAGATTTGTAGCCCCTCCAGCCCCTAAGGAATCCAGCACAACTAAGTTCTTGCAGAGTCATCCCCACTTAACACATTCCTTTTCTTCCTTCCGTGATGAGATCTCCTGTCCTTGATTGAGGAGCTAATCAAATGACATTCATAAGTATTTACAGTGTTCCTGGGAAAGGCCAGAGTCCTACCTTTATAGGTAAAATGTGCCCTGAGGTGGGTGAACCCACCTAGCTGTTGGGACACCTTCACCACTGTTTTTCTTAGGCCTCTTGTGTGTTGGTGTGCATGCATTTACCCCTTGAATAAAAGCTACCCTTTAATTAAGAACACCCACTTTGTGTGTGTATATCCTTGGGAAAGTACTCCGTAAATTATTGGTGCTAAGATCCCACGGAAACCAATTCAGGTAACAACATAAGTATGCAGAAGTTCTTCCTGTTGGTTTGAAATTCCTTTATTTCAGAAGGGTAATTTCCTTATAGCTTCCCATAGCATATGACTACCTTTCTTAATTTCTACCCTCACTGCAGACCAAATTAAGAAAATAAAACATTACGATTACCCATTCTGGGAGCTACACTGGTGAGGTTGGTTCTCATCTTCTCCGATGAAGACATATCATTTCTATGTTGACACTTTTCATTGTACTGTTTTGAGTATGTTGATACTGAGTGATATTGATGTTGTACAATCAGATTTTTTCCTTCTATTTCTCTGAGAAACAACATGGAAAGAGAATAGACAGCCGGACATATTACTGAAATATTTATTTGCATTTCACATAAGGCCACCAACAGGCTATTAAGCAAGAAATTCAAGATATACAATATTTGTGCAAGTAATAGACATTCCTATTTATTTTATTAGTATTATTTAGTTACTTCTTGTATATTTTACAACAGAAACAAGAAGCCTGTAGTACCGTTCAGAAAATAAGTAAGTGTGCAATTCTAGACTTACATTCTTTGGAGAAAGCTCCACTGAACTGAGAAAAATCCTTGGAACAAATCTGGGTTCTAGGTATTTATGTTGGGGAAGAAGAATTACAAAAAAGCACTGCAGTGGTTTTAAGCCCATTCTTTTCAGTTGCATGGGCATTATTCCATTTCAAAGGGCATCGGGGACTCTCTACAGATAAAGAATTCATTTAAAAACTTAGGGTCAGAATCTGTTATAAGTTATAACTCTACAGGTTTCTTCATGTGTTTTAAAACTCACAGTCAAACTAGACAAGACACTTGGCACATGGAGGACACGTTTCGGTTTCCCGCAAGTTTCTATGGGAAATGTAGTGAGAAAGAAACTCTGCCAGGGAGAAGAGGGAGAGAATTCCTCTTCTCCCTGGCAGAGGTTATTTCTTTAGGGACCTTGTCTAGTCTACTCATCTCCCTGTCACTGCCACTGGGGTGCTCAGCTCCCTCTAGATGCCAAATGCTGCCAGTGCGCTCATCTCCCTCTGACTGCCCCCAGTGCTCTCAGCTCCCTCTTGCCGCCACTGGTGCGCTTAGCTCCCTCTGGCTGCTGAGTGCACTTAGGGGAGCAAGAAGAGCATGATGGCAAGTGTGCTGGTGAGAGGGAGTCAGGCACACAGGTATTGAGTCAGAGGGAGCTGAGCAAGCTGGCAGCAGTGAAAGGGAGCCGAGTGCACTGGAAGTGGGAAGAAGGAGCACACTCCTCTTGCTCCCCTAAATGCACTCGGCAGCCAGAGGGAGCCAAATGCACCAGCAGCTGCAAGAAAGATCCAAGCAGACTAGACGAGACGCCTAAACATAGAACCTCTGCCAGGGAGAAGAGGGATTCTCTTCCTCTTCTCCCTGGCAGAAGTTCTTTCTCACTTCACTTCCCATAGAAACTTGAAGGAAACCAACACGTGTCCACCATGTGTCAGGCATCTCATCTAGTTTGTCTGTAAGCACAATTATGGGATCTGCATACGAGAAAGGATGAAGCTTTCAGCTCTTAGAATGTTCTCATGTCTGGGTTTCAAGTTCCACTTGGGTTTCCAGCTCCTCAGTGCAGCATTCTTCCTCCTTGAAAACCCTCTGGAAGATCATCTTCATAGTCTCCCTATGTCTTGTTTTCCATTGTCTCCCCACAAGGAAATAAATGACAGGGTTCACACTGCTATTGATACAGGATAATACCGTTGCAAACGCTGGAACATATGAAGGTACATAATTATAAATATAGAGGATATATATGATATTCAGTGGAAAAACCAAGAGGAGGAAGAAGAGAAGAGTGAGCAAAATGATGGTCAAAAGCTTTCCCTTCTGATGGTGTTGTACTTTAAAACAGACTTTAACAAACAGGGCCACAGTGGAAATCATCACAAGCGGAAGGCAAAGCACAGCATTCACAATAAACTGGTAAAAGAGGTCAACCATACTTTCATTTGGATTAATTTCTATCATACTACAGGTAGTTGCAGAAAGCAGGAAGGAGAGGGCCCATACTAGCACACATATAATGGTGGACAAATGTGGTTGCTGGTGGCACTGATGCCAAAGTGGGAAGAAGGCAGCCACACACCTTTCAATGCTGATAACAGTCAGTAGAAATTGACTTGCGCTGTGCATTGATAGGAATGGGAATAAGGACACTAAGGAGAAAACAGTCGTAAAATCATGAAGAACTATAAGCCACTCACTAACAATCACAAATATAAGTGAAAAGAGGAGCCCGAAATCAGCGACGGCCAAGTTCAGGATGTAGATAGTGAAATGATTCTTCTTAATGCAGAAGCCAAGAAGCCAGACGACAATTCCATTCCCCACCATTCCAATAAAGCAGATAACAGATGTGAAGATATCAACAGCTATTTGTGTGTTAGTGTAAAAATTTCCGTAATAAGAGATATTATGAGATGAAATATCTTCTGAAATCTTATCATGATCGATACCATCATTTGGCAACCAAGGGTAAGTATAACTATGGTTATTATAATATTCCAGGGTAGCATCCATCGTAGAAAGCATTGTGAAGCTGATATTGGTTGTGATGGTTGAGTTCTATTTGGTGGATTCTTTTCTCATCTTCTTGTCTTTATGCTTCTGTCAGGAAAAAGAAAACAATGGGTGATTCAATTCCTGTTTGAAAAGGAATGGCAGAAGTTTTAAGCCTCGTATTACTGTCCTCAGTCCATTTGAAAATAGGTTACTGGAGAGATTATTTTGTAATAAAGGCCATTGCTCGTTCCACTCAAATTTAAACAATTATACAGCTAGCTAGTTGAAAGTTTGATAGTGGTTGTAGAGCAGTGCCCTTCCCCCAGGTGTTAGCAGTCAGACCTCTCCTTCCGCTGAGGAGCAGTTTATAGATACAAAATCATAAACCCCCTTTCTCATATGGCATAAATGCAAGGCAGTGCCAGGCCTGAAATAAAACAAAATGGACACCAGCAGCGCAAGACCCTGGAAAAATATTTTAAAAGGCGAGTCAGAGTGACTGGCTGAATATACACCCCCTCCACACCCTGGAGAGATTAATAACTTAGGACAATGAGGCTCCAGGAAGCTCTTGGCTAATCTCATCCCCGCCCTGCCTCACTTCCCCTTACCCACTTACCCACTTACCTTGATTAAGCACCACCTAACGGTATTCAGCAAACCTGATAGCTTTTCCCACCCAGTACTCAAAGGGTCATCAAACACTATTTACACCTATTGTCCAGCTCAGGTGGACTCATTAAGCCTCTCCCAGCTCATTATCCTCCTCTGGAAAACCAATTAAAGTCATTTGGGAGGGGAGATACATCAGCTTTCCCCAGGGAGCATTTTGCCCTGTATCTGGACTTCCTAGCTACCAGTGTGTGCATGTGTATTTTGTGATCCATACACACAACCCCCAAATCCATTTGGACCTTTTCTTCCTCTCCTTGTGAAACACTAGTCATTCCATTGCTGCCTCTACAGACCTCTATCTTCGATACTAGTCACTATAGCCTTCCCCGAAACTGTTCTCTTCCCTCTTCTCTCTGATTTTCACTTAGTTAGCCTTGTATGTGTTCCGCATGTGTGATTGTATGTTTGTCCTTTCATTTCTCTTTAAATAAAAAAAACCCTTTTCAGCTGAATATCTGCCTGATTTATTTGAGAGTTCTCTTAAGGGAATAATCCTTGTAAAAATTGGTGGAGAATCCCAATTACCCCTCTCAGTTGTGTCCTTTAAGTTAATTCCCCCAACTAATTAGGAAACTGCCTGTATGGGTAACACAAGAACCCCCCTTCCCCAGTATTTCAATTAGTCTGACTATATTGTGTCCATATACAGGAGCCCAGCTGCAGAATCATAGCTAACAAACAGACACAGACCCCCATAATACAGACAATACTACAGTCTAAGCTCCAAGAGGAAAGTATTCAAGCTCTTGGTTAGGCCAAGGTGTCTGGGAGAAGCAGGACAATGGCTTACTATCTCACATGCAGCTGTCAGTTCACACCCAAAAGGTACAGGGACTGCTAGGAACCACATGCCCAGAAAGGCAACTCTTCCTTTGGGGGCAGGAAAATCCAAATGGCCTGCAGTGAGGCAGACCCCCTAAGGAAGATCCTAAATACTCTGGGCACGAGTAAGAAGCTCTTCTTCAACAGTTTCTGACCAGGAAAATGCAAACCATGATGGACTAATTATTTATAGAGATGGGTACAAACCGCAAAAAACTGAACCATGAGGTTTGTGGTCTGTGGGTTTTCACGAACTGGAACAAGTTTATGAACCAGTTCATGGTCCATGGGGTTTAAATGCCCCTTTCTGGCTGCTTAGCAGCCGCAGGGAAAGGGGCATTTGACAGTTTAAAGGGCCCTTTCCTGCCTTGCAAGTGGCAGGGCCCTTTAAACTATCAGCTGGCAGGGGGGAACCCCCCCTCACTGCCTCTCTGTTCCTTAATAATGTCTTCCTGTTAGGTCTTAATAACTACTCTACTAAGCTTCCAGGAGATTTTGAGCAGAACCACAAGTGACAAAAGGCACAGATTGGACACTTGTCAGCTTCCCTCAAGTTTTGATGGGAAATGTAGGCAGCTTGGCGGAATGTTGGACAAGTGACAGTTGAAAAATCCATTGGACAGCAGACGGAGAGCGAAGCTGCGAGACCAGGGTGCCTACATTTCCCATCAAAACTTGAGGGAAGCAGACAAGTGTCCAATCTGTGCCTTTTGTCACTTGTGGTTCTGCTCATAGTAAAGCTTGCTTTTAGAAACTGTTACACTGTAGAATTGAACAATTTTTCCCAAGTTGTAAAACTAATTCTGACAAATCATTTCTGATATGTTTAAGATAATGAGTATGATAGCTTGTATAGTTTCCAAGGATTAATAAAATTCCCAAACCCTTCTTTTCTTTGAATCACAGCATCCTAATTTTTATGCTGTCAAAGTTTAGCTCAAACTTTGTATTATTATCTGTCAGATGAGAACACAAAAGCTCTCCCCAAATAACAGCACACTGTCAAAGTATTGCTACCTTTGAAATAGTAACAAAAAAAATTACCTAAAGTGTAAGTCAATTTCTTTGAAAATTTTTGGCCAAATTCTGAGCCTGTGGAAAGTAACTATATCAGATTTTCACACACAAATAAATCATTGGCTGCTATATTATATATCATATCATTTCATTTATCTATTGAATGTATATGTAGGACTATAGAAGAAGGAGGAGGAGGAAGACGAGCAGGAGAAATGTTAGATAACAAGGTATGGGCTGACATATGACTAAAGTCCAGTTGTTAGAACATACCTTAGTGTAGACTTTGGGGCTTGATTCCTGGCTTGCTTTCTTGCTTTCTTAGGTCCAAACAGCAAGCTCTCAAAATATACAGGCGTTAGTCCCAAAGCGAAACAAGCTCTTCAAAATAACACAGGACTCAGAGAGACAGTTTTGCATCGATCAGGGATTGTTTGACCAGCACAAGCAGAATATTTACTCTGAACAGAGACAAACAGTGCAATAGTAGGCAGACTGGAGTAACTCTGCATAGAATTTCATTAAAAGTGTCCAAAATATAACACTGAGTTGAAATACTGATTAAGAACCAACCCAATTGTAAAAAGGTCTTGGAGCAATTAAAATGCTTTGTTTTTCTTCTTTAATTGCTTGAACATGCATTTTCCCTAAATGGGCTTGGAAGGAAGGTGAACAAACTAAAAAAGAACTTAAACGTGGCAATTATATATATATATATATATATATATATATATATATATATATATATATATATATATATATATATATATATATATATGAGCATTTAAGTAACTTTAGGGAAGGCTGGGAATTCAAAGTGTTCAGTAATTGTATTGTCGAAGGCTTTCACGGCCGGAGAACGATGGCTGTTGTGGGTTTTCCGGGCTGTATTGCCATGGTCTTGGCATTGTAGTTCCTGACGTTTTGCCAGCAGCTGTGGCTGGCATCTTCAGAGGTGTAGCACCAAAAGACAGAGATCTCTCAGTGTCCTGTTGGAATGTTTCCTCCCCGTAGAGGTGTTCGATGTATTGTCGAAGGCTTTGTTGAAGACACTGAGAGATCTCTGTCTTTTGGTGCTACACCTCTGAAGATGCCAGCCACAGCTGCTGGCAAAACGTCAGGAACTACAATGCCAAGACCACGGCAATACAGCCCGGAAAACCCACAACAGCCACCATGTTCAGTAATTAATCATTAATTATTATAAGGTATCAGATTGGGGAGAAGTCAGGAGTATAAATCAAATAGGAGAGAATAGATCAGAAAACCTGACCAAGGAAAAATTCGTAATAACACAGAGACAGTTTTGAATGGAAGCCTCAAGTTTTGGGGAAAGCGGGGAATCCCATTTACATTAAATACCATTTTCTTTTTCTGTAAGGTCTTATGATTAAATTGATGTGATATTGGTAGGGTTACCAGGTCCTTATATCCTCCCAGAGGGAGGGGGGACCTGGGACTTACCTTGACTTCTTTATGCTCCCAGCTTTTATGTGATGATGTCACTTCCAGGAAGTGATGTCATCATGCTGGTCACAGGTATGCTCCAGCAAAGCACAGCAGCATGCCTGCAGCTGGCACAACAATGTTATTTCAGGAAGTGATGTTGTCACACACCACTGAGAATGCACCTGGTGTGTGTTTTCCCGAGTTGTCTGCCAGTGGCAGGTGATCTCTGGAGGGTGTGCCAGCAATCGATGAACAATGGGGTAAATCCCCAGCAGATTGCCAACCACTGGCGGGGAACTGGGGACCCTAGATATTGGTGAACTGGGTTATAACTAAGAGTTAGAGAACTGAACAGCAAAATTAATAGGGAGTTCTTCTTCTTGCATGGGAAACTTCAGAAAGTCAGATAGAGAATGTCAAGAAGTCAAAGCCATGCAGTTTATTACCTGTTTTAGAATGGAATCTGAAATCATAAATGAGGAAATGCACTCCCTTTTGTGCCTGAAAGATCTTCACATTTTATAGACATCTTTTCTATAAATATGCCCTCTGTCCATTTTTGATAACTTATTTAGTAAGTCTGGTTAAGACACCCTAAGGGAATATTATGAGGATGATGAATGCTAGGGATAGTTATAGTATTTTAGGCTCCTAAAATGGTTCTTGTCATAAGCCATTTTGGCTAGATGCTAGATCAGGATTCAGAGATAGTCTTGAATCAGTTATGTCTCTGACCTGGCATGATGCCAGAATTCTCTGACTTGATCTGGCATAAGAAATGGGACTTATGAAAGCACAAGGGACTTGCATGTTTGAGGGACCCAGTCTGATATGGCCATGGGTCTTCTGCGCAGGGAAGAAAACACTGATGTTTTTGCTGGAGAAAAACAGTCCACAACTTTATTGGTTACAGACACTAAGGAGTGATGGCTATGTAGGGCACGGATCCCAGCATCGGCTGACCTTCCTGCCAGCTGATGACCCCCTCACCCCTACAGCCCACCTGCTGAAAAGGGAAAACTGCAGTGATGACGGTTGATGGAGCTACACTGGGTGGTGGCCTCTACGTGGCTTCCCCGTCACCTGAAAGCAGGCATGCTCTGTCAGGCCCCAAGCTGAGCTCACCACTACCATGCTTGGTCCAAGATCCCTTATGGGGATCCCCGTCTATAAGAAAACAGTGCCCGCAGGCCCTGTTTTCCCCCTAGGGGATCGGTGCCCAATGCCCAAACCACCAGATAAAGTTGTGACAAAATGACTTAGTTATGAACCCATCAAATTGTTTCAACCATGCTCAACATGAGACTACGCACTGATACAATACCAAAACAACAGCTTAACTCACCCTATTCTAACAGAAAACTTACTACCTAAATTGAACACTCAAACCTCACGAATAACACAAACACTTTATATAGCGGAGGGTGGGCGAGGAATCACTGTTTGGAGCCGACTGCCGCAGGATGGGGCTGGACCTTAGAGGGAGGGAGGACCTGAGGGAGAACCTCTCCTCTATGGTCGGGCAATGGCTCCCTCCCTCATTTGAATCAGTGTGGCTGAGTTGGGCCAGTCCTGGAACACCGCCCCTGCTGCATCCCCTGTCCTGAGGGCCCGCAAATGCTGGCCCCAGTGAGTACGAGGCTGGGGCTTTCTAGTAAAAATGGGATGCCCATGTAAAGACTTCATGCCAAGTGTCCACATAGTCCTTGAAACCCCACCCCCAAAGAGCAAGTTGGTGAAAATCCAAAACCGTTGACATGATCAGGTTGCTCTGACATAGGGAAACTTGGGGTTTTATAGCTGGTCCATCAGTTCTAAGGCCATAGAGGTGGGTCCAAATTCAGAGTATAAAATAGGAGGGCCTGCTCATGATACGCTTGCCAGGGGCCCCGGGGCCAATGCGGGAGTGCAAGGGCTGGGGGGTGCGAGGTCAGCAGGTTACTTATCTCCCATACTTAAGCAGAGTGTGTGCATGCTATCGCACAGTCCTGTCAGGCTGGAAAATGATGTCATTTCCCAGCACGACTAGGTGCCACAGAGTGCTCTAAAGCCCACTTCGGCCAAAATTGCTTCCGGGTGTGTAATTTTGACTGAACTGGGGTTCAGTACAACCCCTAGGTTCCCTGTCATGCTGGAAAATGATATCATTGTATAGCATGGTGGAGGAGCTTTGGGTAGGACTGAAGCCCAGTTCAGTCAATATTGCCCCTTTGAAGGTGATTTTTACTGATCTTGGCTTCAGTGGGCTCTGCTTCTCCTTCACCGTGCTGTGCAACAGGGGAGCATGGGAGCTTTTGCACACACTCCCCCCTATTCCTGTGCCTTTCCCTCCTGCTGGCCAGGGGAGTTGCACGTGAGGGCATGTATTCCTCAGCCCTGGGTGAGGGAATGGCAAGGCTAGCTCATGGAGGGAGAGGAAAAGGAGTTCTCTCCTAGAGCTCTTTCCCCCCTTTATCTCCTCTTACAGGTATCCCTCTTGAGGAAGCCAGGAACTTGAGGAAGCCAGGGACATAACAAAAGGCATGGAAAGGGAGAGGCTGAGGGCCAAGCCACAAGTGACGAATGACACGTGAACAGCAAGTGGATTGAGTGGAGGGCAAGTGAACAGCGAGAAATACACTTGCTGTTCAAGTGTCATTCGTCACTTGTAGCTTGGCCCTGAGATGCAAACAACAGGGAAAAACAGTGGGAGAATGGAAGTGAATGCATTTAGAAATGGTGAGGCTTCATTAGGAAGAACTTTGTGAAAGTTTTGACTAAACATTAGGAAGAACTCCCTGACAGTTAGGAGTGGTCCCTGAGTGTAACAGGCTTCCTCGGGAGGTGGTGGGCTCTCCTTCTCTGGAGGTTTTTAAGCAGAGGCTAGATGGCCACCTGACAGCAATGCTGATTCTGTGAACCTAGGCAGATCAAGAGAGGGAGTGCAGGAAGGGGTACATCAGCGCTTAGTTCTTGTGGCCCCTTCTTACATGCCCAGGGTAAGGCCAATTGTCACCTTGGGGTCAGGTAGCAATTTTCTCCAGGTCAGTTTAACTAGGGATCCTGATGGTGTTTTGCCACCTTCTGAGCATGGAGCAGGGGTCCCTGGGGGTGTGGGGGAGGAGGTAGTTGTGAATTTCCTGCATTGTTCAGGGGGGTGGACTAGATGACCCTGGAGGACCTTCCAACTGTATGATTCTATGATTCATTTCAGAATGTGGACTCAAGTTTACTGTCAAACTCAAGGGGTTAGCAGCAAATATTAACATAGAGGGAAAGGGCAAAGAAAGAGAAAGGTGATGAAGAAGAATCCAGCACCTCCTTTCAGTGCAAACCTTTGCTCTCAGCTGGATAAAAAGAGACTTCAGATGTTCCCCTTCAAAATTTTAGGGTCTTGGTCTCAAACTACTTTTCTCGATTAATGAAAATGCACCCATCCAGTGATGATGGCCCAGTCTCGGCTAGAGTATTATCAAGAAATGCTTCACTTGTTTCAACAGGGTGGGGCACAGATTCTCCATCAAGATGCATTGACCACACATCCATAAATTGGCATCCATTAGAAATAGGAAATTCTGCAACTCTCCCAAGATGCAAGCCCTTACGTGGGGAGGAAACGGCTTTTAAGATTTATGTTTCCAGTGAACGTTGCACTTTACGTTTGTAAACAACGCAAAGGTGTTTTCAAATCTGGTCTTGCAGTGTTATGTAACTTGAGAATTGAGCTCTTGGGAGTTGATTTTTTCTTTCTGTGCTCTAAAAGGGATACTTTGCTGCATATTAATTTAGTATTCTTGAATAGACAATGAGCATTGTAGGAGAGCCCAGGGCTGCCTCAACCCAGAACATCCAAGAGAGAACAGCCCAGGAGTCCCCAAAAGGACACAATCACAAGCTAGGTCTGGTAGCAACTACCACCAGCCTCTCTAATTACCCACATGGTTTAGAGAACAAGAGGCAAGCCTCCAGCCTAAATGAACAAAAGTCAGCCCTGAGAGGTAGGCACCCCACAGACTGAGTTCTAAAACAAATTATCCGGGTAGCATGTGTCAAAGTGACCAAAGAACTGGATTTGGCTTGGAGCAACCAACACAATGAATTCCACACAGATTTTAGTACTAGACTTTATTAAAGAGTGCATGCCACATACAAAGAAGTCTAGTGCTACAAGCAAACAGCATAACAAAGACTAGTGAACTAACCTAGGATATACTAAAACCTCTAACTTTAATTTGACAAGTCCTGCCTGGTTCTTGGTGAAGGAGAAGAAGCGTCCTAAACTGGCTTTGGGCAGTGCCCTCCTCCTCTCCTGGCCACTGGGCTCAATGCAGGCAACTCCTCTCAAAGAAACCTGCAGTGAGTGTGCACCGGCTGCAGCAGGCAGGAGTTAGAAGGTGGCCACAACAGCGTAGACACTGAAGTTGCAAGCTCTGGGTTTAGAAATTCCTGGGAATTTGAGGAGTGGAACTTGGAGAGGGCATGGTTTGGGGAGGGACCTTAGCAGGGTATAATGCCATACAGCCCAGCCTCCAGAGTAGCCTTTTCTTTAGGGGAACTGATATTTGTGGCTAGGAGATCAGTTGTAATTTCAGGTACCAACTGACAACCTTAGAGAGTCCTGGGCATGGGCAGTGAATTGAAAACTGGAGGAGGGGGAGAAGCTCCAGGAACAGCCAGGCCAATATTACCCACCAGTTACTGTTGTCAATTCTTGGTTGGGAAATTCCTGGAGATTTGGGGGTATAGCTTAGGAGGGCAGGGTTCGGGGAGGGGAGGTACTTCAGCAGGGTATAATGCCATATAGTCCATCTGCCACACTAGTCATTTCCTCCAAAAGAACTAATCCCAATCATCTGGAGATTAGTCTATCCAGGAAGTGTCACAAGGTACAAGGTTAGCAAAATACAAGAGCCGTAGGCCCACCTGTGACAAAAATCCATCAACAAAACAATACAGTCCAATCTTATAACAATTTTCAAAATGAGTTTATTGTCATTCCATAAAGTGCAGTAAGTGACACCGGTCAAAAAACTCACAAAGTGCTAAACTTTGCCCATTGTTGGTAGAGATGTAAACATATTGAATCATTTTGGAAAGCAGTGCTAAAGGAAATTCGGAAAATAACAGGAAATGAAATCCCCCTGATGCCAGAAATTATTCTATTGGACCAATGGGGCAAATACCAAGACCAAATATGAACAATAAGAAGAGACCTAACAGCCACTCTACTAGTAGCCACAAAGAGTGAAATAGCTACCTTTTTGAAAACTAAGTCTACACCCTCAATTGATAACTGGCACAAAAAAATCTGGGACCATCAGAAAAGTTATATGATAAAATTTACCAAGTAGAAAATTTTCCAAGAACAACCAAATTTATTGAGAAATGGTTTCCCTTCTTTTAATACCTCGAAAATAATAGTTCCTTACCTGGTCTTAAACTCTTTCATACATATGCAAATATATAAGTAATCTGTCCATTTAATATGTTAGAATTTACAAGTACTTTCTCCTTATATTTGTTTAGATAGATGCTCAGATATAAACCTCTAAACTGCTTTAATATGCATTCAATTGTTACTTATTATGACATGTTATGTGTTTATTAATTTTGATGTATGTATTTATTAACGGATTTTAGTATTAACTTTTTGTATGACTGCAAATTCATGATTGTATATAGTTTAATAGTTTATTGTTATATATTTTTTTAATAAAGATAAGTTGATTTAAAAAAAAACTCACAAAGTGCTAATGTGCAAGAAATAATCCTTGTTAAAGATGGTGGCCCCAACAGACTCATTTTGAAATTTGTTATAAGATCCGACTGTATTATTTGGTTGATTGGTTTTTGTCACAGGCAGGTCTATGGCTCTTGTATTTTGCTAATCTGGAGATAAGTGGCAATTCTGGGAGATCTCCCTTGAACTGAATGATTCTGAATCCTGAATTTATCACTTGGGTCTGTGGCCATTGATGTCTTCAGGGAATGGGTTCACATTGGTCAGCATTACCAAAAAGAAATGCGGAGTGTTAAGCTTTGATCAGGCAAATCACCTGAGGGCCAAACTGAAGCCCTTAATCCATCTTAATTGCATAGGTGGTCCATGCCATAATGTAAGGCTATGGATGACAGGATACAGCAGATTAGATCTCTGGACCATTGCAGCAAGCCACAAGTTCTTGGTCAAAATGGCTTTTATTCAGAAATCAGATCATTTCCATATTCAGGTCCACAGGCCTACTTAGAAGCAAGGTAGACATCTAAGCAGCAAGTGTAGAAGTTGATAGGAATGACATCATGTGAAACTTCTCTTTTAACATTCTAGTTTACTCCTTTCCCCCCTCCCAATCATAAACAATACTTTGGCACTCTCTTGGTGTGAGAACGTTGCACATATTTGTGATATCATGTTGAGTTACTAGGAAGCAAGACATAGCACTGTCTGGGAATGAGCACATGGTCATAAACACTGGAAGCTGTTACAGTCCAACAGATAAAGACCTGTGAAAGCCTGAGAAAGAAATAGTTATGACTCTAGCAAAGTGATATTGAGCTATAGCAAGATACACTGTGTTCAGCAGAACAGAATCAAAATTGGCATGGATGGGGCTCAGACATGACACATAAAAGGTAAAATAACTGACCCGGTACATTCATGAGGATCTTCGGATCTGTATTTATTTGCCATTAGAGTTAAAAGCTTAGAGTAGAAAATGTTAGATTGGAATGCAGCAAACTATCCATTTTAGAGCATGGAAAGAAAAATTCAGCTCCAAAGAACTCGGTTCTCAGGCAACATAAGACTGTCAAGCACCGGCCTGAAAACACCCTTTGAATTGTTTAAAAATGTAAAATGCAACTTTTTCTTGAGAAATAAAGCTCAGAAGCAATTTCTTCCCCACTTAAGGGCTATCTTGGGAGAGTTGCAGAATTTCCCATTTCTATTGGATGCCAGCTTATGAATGTGCGCTCAGAGCATTTAAATGTAGAATCTGTGCCCCACCCTATGGAAATAAGTCTAGCACCTCTTGGTTATTCTCCAGTTGGAATTGGGTCACCAGCACTGGATGGACATATTCTCTTTAATCTAGAAAGGCGATCAAGACCAAGATCCTAAAATTCGGAAGGGGAACACCTGAAGTCTCATTTTATCCAGTTGTGGACAAAGGTTTGCATTGAAAGGAGGTAGGACTTGGCAGCTTTTCTTTTGAGCTGGATTCTTTTCTGGGTTTTTTCTTCCTTCACCCTTTCCCTTTAAGTTAATATTTACTGTTTTACGAAAAACTTGAGTAATCTGCTTTAGTCCTTTTTCTAACTAAAATGAAGCCTAGCCATTTCTTAATGCATTCTCTCATTTCCTTTCCACGCTTCTTCCTGTTGTTTGCACCCCTGCCTCCCAATTTCCATTCCTTTTTTTTTTTTTTTGCAAGTTTCTTTGTCAGGGACTAATTCGGTTAGATTCTGGAATAGCTCCTCTCATAATGAATGTTCCTGAGGTTTCTTTCTGTCATTTTTGTATTCATACCATACCATTGCTACAACCCGAGAGTGTGGAAAAGATACCCGAGAAGTAAGACCTACCACCAGCCCCCTGGATCCATTCTCTTTGTAGTTTGTGAAAATCTACAAAGGGGTGGTGGTGGTTGTGGCTAGCACAAAGGTCTTGTGAGGCTCCTCAAACAAACAGCGGTAAGATTATTATAAAGAAACCACCCTTAGAGCTAACTGATTAGGGGCCAAGCTACACATGACGAATGACACTTGAACAGCAAGTATATTTCTCCCTGTTCACTTGCCCTCCACTCAATCCACTTGCCGTTCAAGTGTCATTCGTCAATTGTAGCTTGGCCCTTGACTAATTACTTGCCTGTTTCTCTCACTTGCCATTTTCCAGGAAAATTTGAAAAGAGTGATGGCCAAACTCCTTTCCCATAACTATAGTATCATTGCCCTGAGGAAGATTTCTGTTCAAAGTTAAAAAGTGGCAGCATAAGTTGAAGTACACTTTACACGGACACCAGAGGACTGGGATTGTGTTTTGGGAGAGGGTGATTTGGTAGTGGGTTGAGACTCCCTTTCAAGCCAAAAAGAAGAGGGGTTATTATATCTTCTGAGGAGAAGAAGATAAATCTCTGCCCAGTTTCAAAGGGGGGGGGGGGTTGGCTCTGAGGAGAACCCCCCGGTCTGTTGTGAAGGGGAAATGGTTTTAGACTACTCAGGAGATAAAAATAGTTTCTAGTTTCAGGAAAGGAGCAAGTTAGGTGTACAAAGAAAGTGACTAACTCCAGAAAACCTGAACTGTCATAGGAAATTTCCTGAAAAAACGTTGTTCCTGTAACTAAATTTACATGTAAAACATCTCTTAACACTACTGATAAGAACCAAGAATATATGAAAATAAGCTTCAAGGATACTGTTTTGCTTATCATACAAAGTGTGTTCTGTAATACCAACAAAATTTTACCTCAGCATTTCCATCCTTGACTACACTTACTGAATCCCCTGCCTGTTAAATAAAGTTTTTTCTTTTTGAATGTTAAGCAGTCTCTAGTGCCAGCTCTAAGCACAAAAGAAAGAGAGCCCCTGTTTTCCCCCCATCAAGTTCTTGAGCTGGGCTAAAAGCCAAAATTATATCTACGTATCAGGGTTGGACAAAGGGTGTCAGGGTGAGGTCAAAATTCAAATTTGATGTTTGAACTGTCTAAAACTGCTTTTACACTAGATTGTTTATTGCACTGATCTCCTTGAAGGAAGACATTAAACAACAGGAACAGGATAAAACATGTATGGTGCAAATAGAGAACTAATTGCTAATAGAGCACTAATAGAGAACTGCACCTCTCTTTCCCTCTTTCTATCCATATCCCCAACCTGACCTGGATAGCCCAGGCAAGCCCAATCTCATCAGATCTTGGAAGTTAAGCAGGGTCAGATTTGATTAGTAATTAGTTAGGAGACCTTCAAGAAAGACCACAGTTGTTGTGTAGAGGCAGGCAATGGCAAACCACCTCTGTTAGTCTCTCACCATGAAAACTCGAGTAGGGGGTCACCATAAGTCAGCTATGACTTGACGGCACTCTCCACCACCACCATCCATACCCCTAGCAGACAGAGCTTGCAGGACCACTGCTTACTGTCTAGCAAGACTCTTATGCTTTAAACAGCTGCATAACTGGCAGGAAATCTAGAAACAGTTTCTCTGACCACTCCAGTTTGGTGTAGTGATTAAGAGTGGCAGGTCTATAAGTTATCCTAGAGTAAGTATCCTTGCCACCTCTTTGTGCCACCTCGAGGACTTGGATTCCTCCCTGCTTGTTTATATATGTCTTGTCTGCAACTTTGTCTGTATGGATCAGGATGTGTGAGTTCACTATCTGATCTCTGAACTAGAGATGGGCATGAACAGCAATACGAACAAAAAAAAAAAGCCACGAACAGCCCAATCTGCTGTTCAAGAACAAGCTGTTTGTGAGGCCCCATTCTAAACAAACAGGTGGTCATTGCAAGCCTCATTCGTTCATTACTGTTCATCAAGCCAGACAGTCTGGTACCTGCAATCAATTCCCTTGGCAACCATAGGCAGGGATTGTCTGACCTCTGTCTGAACTCCTGCTGTTGCCCTGGAAACCCCAATCTAAGCCCAATTTAGCTTGATAGGCAGGTCTTCCTTTCAAGTGTGGAGCTCCAAATTTGTTACAAGAGACCAAAGACCAGGGGGAGGGGGAGGGCTCCCAGCTCTAGCTAGTCTTTGCAGACAGTGCAGAGGGAGAGACAGCTGCTGTTGGCATTTTGAGAGAGACAGGGAGAGTGCATTGGAGCTTGAATTTTCTTTGTGTGTGGTGGGATATAGATCTACCCCTTCAGGTTCCAGGGCTGCTGCCAGGCTCTGGGGCCAAGCTATTATTTATTATTGGTACCTTTCCTGGTGCCTGCTCAGGTCAGGTTTCTGGGAGTGGTGCAGTAGGGATCTTGACCAAACTTTGATGATGGCTGGAGGAGAGCCTGCTGGCCCCCACGAACAGCCAACCATGAACATGTTCATAAACAGGGCCATGTTCGTCGTTGTTCGTGTGTCCCTGTTTGTGGACAGCAATGAACAACGAACATCATGTTTGTTTGTTTTTCTGATCGTGCCCATCTCTACTCTGAACTAGAGCTGGGCTGGATGAATCGCTCACAGTTCCAAGATATTGATATGGAAACGTACTTAACCTGTAAGGCTTGCATCTGTAAATATCTGTTGTTCTTGAGGGGTCATTGGGTTGGTGACCTTGGCTCAGGCTAGTTTTGATCTGAAGTGGTACCTGAATAGGAAGATCTGCCTTCTCCATGATCTGTTGTTAATAAGGTCTGAGGAAGGTCTGAGGAAAGTCCAAAGTGTTCTTGCATGCAGACGACCCCAAGGCATGGCATCATTTTTGGTCACCACTAACACATCAGTTTGAGCAGTGGCGTGAGAAGTGATTTTGCACTTTGATGACAGTCTGGGCCAGCTATTTGGTCCTACTGATCTTTTCTTTGGGGAGGGATAGATGACGCCCTTTTCGTGACTATGATTATACCTAATTTGCTAAAATCTGTATTTTAAAGTAAATTAAATCATACAGAAGGTGCCCAAGTCTGCAAATAAACAGATATTGGGTCCTGCTCCTCCAGAAGGCCAACACATAAACATTTCCTCTCAATATTCTGACCTTGTGGGAAGCCTACATAGGATTGTCAGCTCCAGGGTGGGAAATTCCTGGAGATTTTAGAGGTGGAGTCTGGAAGGGACAGGATTTAGGGAGGGGAGGGACATCTGCAGGATATAATGCCATACAGTCCACTCTCCAAAGCAGCCATTTTCGCCAGGGGAACTGATCTCTGTAACCTGAAGTTCAGTTGTAATTTCAGGAGATCTCCAGGCACTACCTGGAAGTTGGAACAGCAAGAAATGAGTCCAGTGGCACCTTGGAGGTCAACAAGATCTTCAGGTAGATCAAGATGGGCAGCCATTTTAGTTTGTCTGTAGCAGTAGATAAGAGCAGGAGTCCAGTAGAACCTATGAGATTAACAAAATTTGTGGTAGGGTATGAGCTTTCATGAGTCACAGCTCACTTCTAGGGATGTGCGTTTCGGCATTCAGAATGCCGAAAGAATGCCGAAACAAAAGTGTTTCGGCATTCTTCAAGAATCCCGAAACGTTTCGGGGAATGCCGAAACGTTTCGGGATTGCCGAAAGAAAAACCCGAAACGTTTCGGGATTCTTTCGGCATTCTTTCGGCATTCGAGAATCGCCATTTTGATTTTGCTAGCCGTTTGCCTTAGCAAGCGGCTAGCAAAATCCTGCTGGAAGCAAAGGCTTCCTGCAGGCTCTTAGAAGAGGGGAGGGGGGGAGAAGGAGTGAATCACTCACTCCTTCTGTCACCCCCCACCCCTCTTGCAAAGGAGGATAGGGAATCCTGCTTTGCCTTGCAAATGCAAGGTGCAAGCATTGCATTGCACTTTGCATTTGCAAAGCAGCAGAGATTCCCGCCAAAACTAACAGGTAGGGGAGGGGGAGCAGGAGGAGGGTGGCTCTTGGAGTGTGGGTGGGGAAAGGCAGGGGACTGGGGACTTTAGGAGTCACCAATCCCACTGCTGCATTCTCATGCCAGCCAATAGATTTAAATCTTTGGCTGAGGCTGCAGCAGGGGATTTAAATTTGGAGCAAGACTGTCTGGAACACTTCTGTTGCTGCTGCTGCTGAGCTGTGACCGAGAGAGGAGAAGAAGAGAGACTGCACCTGGAGCCTGGAGGACATCTGCCTGGAGGATCAACTGTGCTGGACATCCTGAGAGGACACCTGGTAGGCCTTTTTAAAATTTTTGTAAATTTTTTTGATGCTGGGCAATGTGCTGCTGTGGCCTGCCTCTGCAAAAAGGTGTTGCAGTTTATTCTTGGCATGGCCTGGGGGACAGGTTGGGCAGACAATGTTTGATGGTGGGGTGGGGGTTTCAGCATTGGTTGTTGTGCTTGCCTTCTTTAAGCTTGATCCACTGTTTTAAGATTAAAACAAGAGTGTGCCAGCTTTGGGCCTACACAGGCCAGAAGCCTTTCTTCTGGCTGGCTCTCACAGTTGTGCTCCACAATCTGGAATGGTGTGGCTTGCTTTTCTGTGTCTGGTCCCCTGCTTGCAAGGATTCCCAACAGGCTCCGTCCTGATCAACTGTGCCAGCCTGTGGGCCACACACAGGTATGGCCTGGGGGACAGGTTGGGCAGACAATGTTTGATGGTGGGGGGGGGGGTTCAGCATTGGTTGTTGTGCTTGCCTTCTTTAAGCTTGATCCACTGTTTTAAGATTAAAACCAGAGTGTGCCAGCTTTGGGCCTACACAGGCCAGAAGCCTTTCTTCTGGCTGGCTCTCACAGTTGTGCTTCACAATCTGGAATGGTGTGGCTTGCTTTTCTGTGTCTGGTCCCCTGCTTGCAAGGATTCCCAACAGGCTCCGTCCTGATCAACTGTGCCAGCCTGTGGGCCACACACAGGTATGGCCTGGGGGACAGGTTGGGCAGACAATGTTTGATGGTGGGGGGGGGGGGTTCAGCATTGGTTGTTGTGCTTGCCTTCTTTAAGCTTGATCCACTGTTTTAAGATTAAAACCAGAGTGTGCCAGCTTTGGGCCTACACAGGCCAGAAGCCTTTCTTCTGGCTGGCTCTCACAGTTGTGCTTCACAATCTGGAATGGTGTGGCTTGCTTTTCTGTGTCTGGTCCCCTGCTTGCAAGGATTCCCAACAGGCTCCGTCCTGATCAACTGTGCCAGCCTGTGGGCCACACACAGGTGTGGCCTGGGGGACAGGTTGGGCAGACAATGTTTGATGGTGGGGGGGGGGGTTCAGCATTGGTTGTTGTGCTTGCCTTCTTTAAGCTTGATCCACTGTTTTAAGATTAAAACCAGAGTGTGCCAGCTTTGGGCCTACACAGGCCAGAAGCCTTTCTTCTGGCTGGCTCTCACAGTTGTGCTTCACAATCTGGAATGGTGTGGCTTGCTTTTCTGTGTCTGGTCCCCTGCTTGCAAGGATTCCCAACAGGCTCCGTCCTGATCAACTGTGCCAGCCTGTGGGCCACACACAGGTATGGCCTGGGGGACAGGTTGGGCAGACAATGTTTGATGTTGGGGGGGGGGGGTTCAGCATTGGTTGTTGTGCTTGCCTTCTTTAAGCTTGATCCACTGTTTTAAGATTAAAACCAGAGTGTGCCAGCTTCGGGCCTACACAGGCCAGAAGCCTTTCTTCTGGCTGGCTCTCACAGTTGTGCTTCACAATCTGGAATGGTGTGGCTTGCTTTTCTGTGTCTGGTCCCCTGCTTGCAAGGATTCCCAACAGGCTCCGTCCTGATCAACTGTGCCAGCCTGTGGGCCACACACAGGTATGGCCTGGGGGACAGGTTGGGCAGACAATGTTTGATGTTGGGGGGGGGGGGTTCAGCATTGGTTGTTGTGCTTGCCTTCTTTAAGCTTGATCCACTGTTTTAAGATTAAAACCAGAGTGTGCCAGCTTCGGGCCTACACAGGCCAGAAGCCTTTCTTCTGGCTGGCTCTCACAGTTGTGCTTCACAATCTGGAATGGTGTGGCTTGCTTTTCTGTGTCTGGTCCCCTGCTTGCAAGGATTCCCAACAGGCTCCGTCCTGATCAACTGTGCCAGCCTGTGGGCCACACACAGGTATGCTGCTTTGGCCAAGGTAACCCTTTTTGGTTGCTGGCCTGGCACTCACAGTTGTGCTCCACAATCTGGAATGGTGTGGCTTGCGTTTCTGTGTCTGGTCCCCTGCTTGCAAGGATTCCCAACAGGCTCCGTCCTGATCAACTGTGCCAGCCTTCGGCCCACACACAGGCCTGCTGCTCCGGCTTTGGTAACCCTTCCCGTTTGCTGGCCTGGCACTCACTGTTTTGCTTCACATTCAGGTTGTTTATCGTTGGTGGACCTCTTCTGGACTGGACTGCACTTGGTGGACATCGGCCTGCAGATCTCTGCGTGGAGGATCAACATTGCTGGACATCTGCACTGGTGGACTGGTAGGGTTGTTGTTAAATTTGGTTTTTGAGCTTATGTCTGCTGCTGTGCCTACCTGCGAGCATATGCTTTGGCTCTGTCTTTATGGCTTGGGCCGGGGGGGGGGCATTTTCTGGTTGGGCAAGAGGATATTGTTTGGGGGTTAGGGGGGCCAGCATTGATCGCAGTGCCTGCTTTCTTTCATGTTTCATTTTTCAAGTTTGAGTGTGGGGTGGGCATGAACTGCTGTTTCACAGGACTAAAAAATGAGTGTGCCAGCTTCTGGCCTGCACAGGCCAGAAGCTCTGCTGGGTGGATGTGTTTTGTTTTGCTGCTGGTTGGCCCTAGCCTTTAAGGGGGGGGGGCTGACTTGGCTTGTGCAACGGGGCCTTGAATTTTGGGGTTGCGTGTGCGGCGTGTGGTGTTGACTCTGCTAACATTTCCAATTTTCTTGACAGCATCGTGGAGGAGAGGAGGACCAGCTGCAAGACCGCCTGAACATCGCTGGGCTGCAGGACTGGTGTTACTGTGAGCGAGTCCGGGTTCACATTTGGGTGGCCTTGGGGGTGGGTTCTTGCTAGCTTGGGAGGGGGGAGGCTCATCTTCAAAACACCACATCCACACCCCACACCGACATACCACAGATACATCGGTCCCGCTAAATAGTGTCTCTTAGGTAGGTAGGCCAGTTGGTAGGTGATCAGTGGATAATTGCCCTCAACATAATTATTAGGGAAACCGAGCCTAGTTTTTTTTAAAAAACTAAATAGGGACTCAGCAGGGAAAGCATTAGTGAGTGAGTGTTAGGTTTGAATTCTATATATATATATATATATATATATATATATATATAAAAATTTGTAATAGCTGTCAATAGGCTTCCCATTAGTGCCCCCATAACTAGGGTTCCACTGCCCATCTCTGGCACCCGTGGTGGTGCCAGGCCGGCCCGGGCATACTAGTGTGTGAGTGTTTAAGGCTTTGTCACCTGTTATTGGGGTTTAGGGCCAGCTCAATTCCAGAGGAATTCAGCTGATTGGCAGGCTCAGGTTCCCTGACATAAATAGGGTTGCTTAAAAAGGCACTTGATTGTTCATCTCCAAGTCACAGAGCCACTAGAAGCACAGATTTAGAGCAGGTTAGTTAGGTCTTGAAAACAAAGTTGACCTTTGTTTTCTAAATCTTTTCTGATTAGTTAGGGTTGAATTTGGGAGGGGAAAGTATGTCGGAGAGGAAAGCAGAGAGGGGCCCCGGGGGAAAGGCTAGGGAGAAATCTAGAGGGGAGGAGGGGAGGGGGAGGGGGACTGCTGCGGCAGCCCCTCCATCTGAGCGGAGGAGGCCCTCCCCTGCGCTGCTGCCGTTCACCAGCCTGGCTTCTGGTGACAGGAAGAGGGTTCGCAAGACTCTCTTTCCTGAGGCAGCTGCTGGAGGGCCACCCCCAACCCGGGTGCGTGAGGCAGGGGCTGGCACTGGGCAGGGGCCTGCTGCTGAGGCTCCTCCTCCTCCAGTGGTTGCGAGCCAGCTGCTGGAGGAGGGGCAGCATGTGGTGTCTCCTGGGATGGGCGCGGAGCACATGACTTTCCCTGCGCTCCCGCTCACCCCAGGAACCCGGAGGATGTTGGAGGAACTGCCCGTGAGACCCCCCCTGGGGCGGTCCACCCCAGTTTCCTCTGAGGCCAGCAGCAGGCCTCTCGCGGCTGTGCAGGAGGAGAGGACGCGGGAGGAAGAGGCAGAGACTGTGGTGGAAGAGCCCACATCTCTGCCCCTTCAGCCTCGTCCATCCCCACCTGCCCGGCCGAGAGTGGGACACGGTGTGTCCGGCCAGAGCACCTCACAGGAGGTGCCGCAGGGTGGTCCCGAACGCGCTTCTCCTGGGAAGCGTGGGATGCCCTTTTCCTCCGAAATCTGGAAGCACTTCCAGACAACGGAGGATCCCCGAGCAGCCCTGTGCCTGCATTGTAGGCAGCGCGTCAGCCGTGGCAAAGATGTGTGGCATCTCTCCACGTCTGGGATGAGGTACCATATGAAGAGGCACCACCAGGCGGTGCTTCTTCGGGAGGAGGGTTCGAGTGGCGCCGCACGGCCGCCAGCTAGCCAGAAGGAGGCAGGCTCCTCTGGTGCTCTCCCCCCAAGGGTACCTGCAGGAAAGGGACGCCAAGCCTCTCTCCCGGAGATGCTTGGTATGCAGGGCGCTAGTGTGCCCAGAGAGGGGATCCGGAGGGCGAGCAGGCGCATCACGCGCCACATCGTCAACATGATAGCAGTGGATGGGCAACCGTATTCCGTAGTTGAAGACTTCGGCTTCTCAGGGCTGCTCCAAGATTGCTTTCCCTGGTACGCCGTCCCTGCTCGCACGTCGTTGAGCAGATCGGTGGTGCCCTCGTTTTACAGGGCTGCCAGGGATCATGTGAAGGCACAGCTGTCCCGGGTTGCCGGGAGAACTGTGCACTTCACATCGGACATCTGGACCTGCCCAAGTGTGCAGCAAGCGTACCTCTCGCTTACTGCTCACTGGTGGGAACCCGAGTCGGTTCTGGGTGGGGGCCGGGGGGAGGTGCCTAGCACAGCTAGACAGGGAAGGATGCGAGACCGCCAGGCCGGCTACTGCAAGGCCTTGCTTCACGCCGAGGTGCTCGACGTGTCCCACACGGCGGAGAACATCGCTGCCACCTTAAGGAGACAGTTGGACGAGTGGATAGGCCAGGGACCCGCCACCGTGGGATGCATGGTGACGGACGGTGGCAAGAACATGAGGGCAGCGGCGCATCTAGTGAGCCGAGAGAGCGTCTACTGTGCCGCTCACAAGCTTCACCTAGTGGTGAGAGATGCGCTGGGGTTGGGCTCCTCGAAGGAACCCGTGGATACCCGGACCCGTGAACTCCAGTTACTTGTCCAGAAATGTCGGAGGCTCACGGGTCACTTCTCGCGCAGCGTGAAGGCCACGCACGAACTGCGCCAGACACAGGTCAGGACAGGTGTGCCAGAGCACGCTCTGATCACTGACGTCAGCACTCGCTGGAACTCCACCTGCGCCATGCTTGAGCGCTTGGTGGAGCAGCAGGCCGCACTCCACGCGTGGCTCTCCGAGCACCGCGGTGCGAGTCAGGTGGGTGAGTTCAACCGGGAGGATTGGCTCACCATCACCCAGACAGTGGAGGTCCTGAAGCCCTTCAAGGACTTCACTGTGGCGGTCTCGTCAGACACGGCGACCCTCGGTCTGGTCATTCCCCTGGTGCACACGCTCCAGAGGAATCTGGCCACCCTTGCAGACCGGGTCGCGCCCCGTGCTGACCTTGTTCCAGCGGTGCGCGCATTAGTGAGAAGGCTGCAGCAGGGCATAGCTGCCAGGCTAACTCCTCTCACTAAGGAAGAGTCATACATGTTGGCGACCATGTGTGACCCGCGCATAAAGGGCACTTTCGCCGAGCGGGACGGGAACCTCACCCAAGCCAGAGACGGGCTCTGCTCTTGGGTGAGGCGCAGGCAGGCCAAGAGGGGACGCCTGTCGACAGGGGGGACGCAAGAGGGGCCCTGCCGTGCGGGTCCCTCTGACGCCCCCTCTGCGCAGGCCCCCCCCGAGGCCACCACCGGAGTGCCGATGGAGATGGAGATGCTCCGGTGGGCCCTCGTCCCCTCTGGGGTCGTGAGGACCGTGAGAGAGGATCCGGCGGAGGCGATGGTCAGGGACTACCTCGCGGAGCCCTGCGAGTCGCTCTCCACCGATCCGCTCAGCTACTGGGCCAGGAAGGAGTCGGTCTGGCCGGACCTCTCCCTCGAGGCGCAGCGGCTGCTCTCATGCCCTCCGACGAGCGTGGAGAGCGAGCGCGTCTTTTCACATGCGGGCGACATTGTCGGCCCACATCGCACTCGCCTTCTCCCATGGAGAGTCGAGCAGTTGACCTTCCTGAAGGTCAACTCTCGCCTCTTCGATTTCTCAGGACTGGACTTCCAGAGTGACTGAGGTGAGCCCAACTTGTGGCCTGCATCCTCTATGAGTCCAATCCTTTGGAATCGCGCTCTCCCCTGTATAAAACCCTGTATATACAGTTAAAACCGGCCAGTAGAGGGAGGGTGGTTAGGAACCAGTGGCAAAGGGAAAACACCCAGCAATTTGAAAGCCCCCCCCCCAGGGTATTCAAAACATCTCCCATCACTGAGACATACCCTGTGGGACCAAATTTATTATGAGAAATAATGCCCCAGAAACATGGATTGCTACTGGAGGGAGAAACAGGTTAGATAGGGATTGCTTAGGTGTTTTTATCAGATGAAATCCTTGTAAAAAAAAATTGTAGAAGAATTGTTGTACTGTTTTTTGCAAGTTGATGTTCCGTTCATGTAAAAAAAAGGAAAAAAAACCAAAAAAAAATGTTGTGATTATGTTTTTTAAAAGTTGATTGAATGTTCATGAAAAAAAAAACCCAAAAAAATGTTGTGATTATGTTTTTTAAAAGTTGATGTTCTGTTCATGTAAAAAAAAGGAAAAAAAACCAAAAAAAAATGTTGTGATTATGTTTTTTAAAAGTTGATTGAATGTTCATGTTTAAAAAAAAAAATTTGATGTTAATGTTGGGTTTGCATGGTTGGGGGATGCGGGTAGAGTGGTGGATGGGCACCGGCCAATGATGATCTCTCACAGATGTTCCCAGGTAAATTCTGAGGCTGGTGTGGGGGTGGGGGGAGACCTCTGCAGAACTGCTCCAGAAATACCATTGTCCAGTGCCTTGGAAGTGCCCAGTTCAGCTTTGTGTGTCTGAACTGAAAGCACAGCCACAGGAAATGACATAGGTTCTGCTGGACCCTGTTGCAGTGGTTCCCCCCCCATTTAGTCATGTTATGGAGGGAGAGTTGTATTAGGCTGGTAGTTATGATCATCTTCTGTTTCCATGCCCTGTTGTGCCCGCTCACTATGTAACCTGCTGTAATGTTCAAAACTTTACTGTTTGTCCATTTCAAAAGAAAAATTGTGTTTAAGATTCTCTGATGTGTAGTTAATTGTGTTGTGTTGTGCTATGAGGGACAATAAGTGTAATATGTTGTGATTTGTTGACCACTTGTAATTTGAAAATGAGAAAATAAAGGTTTTTTAAACTTAATGATTGTGTGTCTGTGTTCCCTTCTTTGATGGGAGGTTGGTTCCCAGCATAGGGAACAATGGGGCAGGCTGGCCAGCCTGTTCCTGGGGTACTGGGTGTGGGGCAGCTGAGGGTGGTTTTGGTTCTGAGAGGGGCTGAGTGGAGGATTTGGGTCTGTGTGTGGCAGCTGGGGTGGGGGAACTGGGTTTGTGTGGGGCTGTAAGGAGTGGACTATGGGGGATGAGAGCACTGGTTGTCCCTTGTGCCCAAGTAGGCCCCTGCTACTGTCCTGGTGTGGGCTTCCATGCCTCTATCAGTTGCTGGCCCTCCTTTGCCATCTTTTTCTGAAATTTTCCTAGGGCTGCCAAACTCCTGGTTGGGCTTGAGTTCAGGTTAGAGAGAGTAGTTCCCTACAGAGAAACTGGCTGCTTCCAAGGGCAATCTCTTTAGAGGGCAAATGCGGACCATGGATTCTGGGGGAGATCCCTACTCAGATTTTCCTTTCCACAAGTCCCACCCCCAAATTGCCAGTAACTTCCAAGGCCAGAGTTTGCCACCCCAGAGAGATCCCGTTCCCACCCTCTTAGCCTTGGCATGAAAGTTGTAGCCCCCATGGAACGCTTCCAGGTTCCTGATTCCAAGCCCAATGACACCAATGTAAGACAATCCAGACCTCCATCAAAAATGGATTTTAAGTAGCAGTGGGATTGGGCTGCATTTCAGTCATTCACATATCTGGTTGTGTTCCCAAACATTTAGCTTATGTTTTTTTAAATCAGCGTATGGCACTTAAGGACACTTTTAAATGGTTCTAAAAACATTTTTTTATTATGAAGTATTTAATGTGGCATTGATCAAGGGCAGGCCTTTTGGCCAAATGAGCAGTATCAGTACAGTAAAATTTAGACAAAGCTCATAGGAGGAAAAAGCATTCACACTGTGAAGTGGGAAGAAAGTTTCAATTTACATGTACCATGGACTCCGAAAAAGACATGTAAGTGGCATCCAGACCAAATCAGGCCTGCTTTCTCCCTTGAAGATATCAATTGATGATAGTGCTTATGTCACATCATGAGAAGACAAGGTTCACTAGAAAAGACAATAATGCTAAGAAAAATTGAAGGCAGTAGGGAAAAGAAGAATACCCTAGATGTGGTAGATTGACTTCGGTTTGCAATACATGGACAAGGTTTTTGGGATACTGTGGAGCTCAATATAATTCTAAAGTACACCACAAGTGATTTGAATGCATAAAACATACAGACACATACACATAAAATGTATATACCCCCTCCCCACCAAATTAAAGGTTTATCTTATGCCCCGGTTTTCTCCCCCATGGGAACCTAGAGTGGTTTACACATTGCTGTTCTCCCTTGATTTGTTTCACCCTCATCACAACCAGGCTAACAATAGACAGCTGCTCCATGCCTCACATTGGAGTGACTCCACCGATGGCCTTCTTAGTTGTTGGAGGGGGTGGAGGGGGGGGAGGAAGGAAACAACGCACTCCTGCCCACTCTATCTGGGGCCTAGGTGACCAAATTGCTTGGCCTTGGCAAGGAGCCAGTGGTGGGGCGGCACTGGTTCTGGGGCCCCGTCCAGAACATTTGTCCAGGGCCCCAAAATCACCTAGACTGCCTCTGGAAAACACAACACAATTGTTTACTTAGGCTGAGCCAAGAACATCCATCAAGCCTACAAGGCACAGAATCAGAGTCTGCCAGATTCTAGACCAACTCTCTAGCCATTGCACTACAGTGGATATCTAAAAATTGTTCATACCCCCACCAGCAACTTGAACATTTTTCTCCAAAAGGCACAACTTGGCTGGGTCTCAAAAAGGACTATGATGCATGGGCCTGTCAATGCATACTGGTACTAAGGCTCTGGCCGGGGGGAGGGGGGCATTGTGCCAATGCCACCCTGGCTTTGGAAGGGGACAGTAAAATAGAAGAAATAATCTAGTTTCAGTGCCTCCCCCCCTTCTCTGTCTCTCTCTCTCTCTATAATGTGAGTGAAAACATTACTATACCATCACTGAAGCCTACAGGATACTTAGGGTCTGTTCACACACGCATGATCATTTAATGGCAATGCTCTGGCATGATGATGTCTGTTCTAGGAGGTGATGTGATCATCACACAAGGCTGGGGAGCACGCACAATTCACAGCAGGCAGATTTGGGCCACAAGGGATCCTGCTTTGGCCTGTAGGGCCCAAATCAGCCCACTGCAAAGCACAGGCATACTCTCAGGGCAGCCAGATGACATCAGTGACATCACGGCAGCAGCCCCTGGAGCGTACCTTGAAGGCTCATTCACTGACTTTCCCCCTTCGGGGTGATAGGTGAGAGTGGGGGATCCCCCACCAAGGGGAAACGGATCCCTAATTGTGTCTGAGGTTGTGGAAATCAAATGGGTCATTACCTCCATATTGCTTCTGTCTTTGAGGGACTTACATGCACATTATATTTAACTCCAGATTTCTTGATTGTCAAGGAATGCATGTGGTGGGGGGTGGGGGGAAGGGTGGGAGAAGGGCACCTGAGGGTGAGGGTGGCATTTGGCATGCAAAATGCCACCCCTGGCAAGACAAGCCTCTCCCAGCTGTCAGTGGTAGAGATGAGAGCAGAGCACCCACTTGGGGAGGCCATGAAATGGCCCCCCCAAGTGGGAGCAGGCTGAGCCTTGGTGGGGGGATGGGAGGAAGGGTGGGAGAAGGGCCCCAGAGGGTTGGGGGGGGATTTTGTTGCTGTGGTTCCCCCCCATTAAGTCATGTTATGGAGGGAGAGTTGTATTAGGCTGGTAGTTATTATGATCATCTTCTGTTTCCATGCCCTGTTGTGCCCGCTCACTATGTGACCTGTTGTAATGTTCAAAACTTTACTGTTTGTCCATTTCAAAAAAAAAATTGTGTTTAAGATTCTCTGATGTGTAGTTAATTGTGTTGTGTTGTGCTATGAGGGACAATAAGTGTAATATGTTGTGATTTGTTGACCACTTGTAATTTGAAAATGAGAAAATAAAGGTTTTTTAAACTTAATGATTGTGTGTCTGTGTTCCCTTCTTTGATGGGAGGTTGGTTCCCAGCATAGGGAACAATGGGGCAGGCTGGCCAGCCTTCTCTGCGGGTGGTGGGGGGGTCAGGGGGGTGGTTGTCTGTGTGCCAGGGCAGGTGCTCTTTCCCAGGGACGATTTGGCACTGCCACCATTGTGGCACCCCTTGTCTGTGCAGAACTGCCCTGGGAAAGAGAGTTTAGGGGTTCCCAAAAGGGGAGGGCAGGCCAGCCTGTTCCTGGGGTTATGGTGGGTGTGGGGCAGGTGGGGGTGGATTTGGGTCTGTGAGGGGCTACTGGGGGGATTTGGGTCTGTGTGTGGCAGCTGGGGTGGGGGAACTGGGTTTGTGTGGGGCTGTGAGGGGTGGACTTTAGGGGCTGAGAGCACCTACTTGGGGAGGCCATGAAATGGCCCCCCCAAGTGGGAGCAGGCTGAGCCTTGGTGGGGGGTGGGAGGAGGGGTGGGAGAAGGGCCCCAGAGGGTTGGGGGGCATTTTGCATGCAAAATGCCACCCCTGGCAACACAAGCCTCCCCCAGCTGTCAGTGGTAGAGATTAGAGCACCTACTTGGGGAGGCCATGAAATGGCCCCCCCAAGTGGGAGCAGGCTAAGCCTTGGTGGGGGGTGGGAGGAGGGGTGGTAGAAGGGCCCCTGAGGGCTGGGGGGCATTTTGCATGCAAAATGCCACCCCTGGCAAAGGAAGCCTGCCTCTTCATTTTTTCCCCATAGGAAATAATGAAGAGAGATCAGCAGCAGCATGCTAACAATATGCTGCTCCTTTGCTTTCTTATGGTGAGGATGGGGGGACCTGCTTTGGGGGGCCATAACATGGCCCCCCAAAGTCCAATCTGTCTGAAACTTGGGTAGTTGTTAGAGAAGGGTTAGAGGAAGGTCCCCACCAATTTTGGGCTTATTTGGTGGGAAAATGCCTCCTCCAGGCGTCCTGAAAGACGGAGGCATTTTCCCAGCAAAAAAACCCGAAAGAATCCCGAAAGAATGCCGAAATAATGCCGAATCCCGAATCCCGAAAGAGATTCTTGTTTCGGCTTTCGGCTAATGACGGTAGAGAATCTTGTTTCGGGTAATCCCGAAACAAGAAAGCCGAAAGTTTTTTCCTTGCACACCCCTACTCACTTCTTCAAACATGAGTAGAAAGGGAGATCCCAACCCTGAGCATTTATATCCCAGCCAAGAGAGGGTGCTGTGTTAGAGTTTAGGGCATCAGGATGTATTAGTACAATAAAACTTGATTGGAGCAGAAATTAGAATCTGTAGTTAAATAAGAATCCTAAACCACTATTCAGCCCTGGGGGGATCGTTGTTGTGGATTTGTGAATGAACTCCAATTCAGCAGATCTCCCCTTGAAGTTTCTCTGTTTGAAAAGAGCCACTTTTAGGTCAGCAGTGGAATGTCCTGGAAATTGAAATGTTCAACTGCTGGTTTTTGAGTATTATGATTTCTAAAGTCCATTTTTTTCCTTTTGTGTAGGGACTGACCTGTTTTTCCAATGTAGAAAGTAGAAGGGCATTGTTGATTAGTGATGGGCACGAACCGAAATGCGAACCAAAATTAAGCATGAACCAGGTCAGTTCGTAGTTCGCGAACCAGCAGTTCATCAGATCCCATTTCTAATGGATCTCCATGAACTTTAGGCTGGTTCGTTTGGTTCGTTTTTTGGTTCTTCACTGCAGACATCCTGGTGCCAATCAATCAGTTTCCTAGGCAACAGGGGATGGATTTCCTGCAGACCTTCTGCTGACCCGGAAGTGACCTTCTGCTGACCTGGAAGTTACGATTTTCTGACCTGGATGTGACGTTTTTGTGAACCACAGGCAGGTTCATGAAAGTTCGTGGTTCATGGTTCATGAAATTTGACAAACCATGAACCATATAGCATATGGTTCATAGCATATATAACCCAGAGGCTGGCAACCCTAGGGGAAATCAGGGAGCTGCTGGGCCCATATTGTGCTTCTCTTCAAGGTCCAGCAGCTGCAGATCCAGCAGCCTCACATGCCCACATTAAAAGCCAAGCACAGTGGGGAGCAGGACCCTGATGAGAAAGCAACGAAATGCGACTTCTCCCAAGCTAGTTGCTGCTGAGTGTATTATATTTACAGAACTGTATTGTGATAGGTATTGTATAGAACAATTTTTGTATTTTATTAAACTGGTTTACTGTTATATAGAGTATATTTACCTACTGGGAGATTTTTTGGTTTGTAGCTGCAACTGGAGAAGGCAGGTGAAGAAGTCTTATTCCACTAATAAAAAGTCCTTCCATCAGTGATGGTTTCTTGTGGAATCCAAATCACCATTCAAGAGTCCTGGTTTGTGGTTCTCTCTCAGTGCTGAACGAGACGTGACATTGGTCAAGTGTTATCCATGGAAAGTAGCAGCCATACACCAGCTGCCAGTCCCCAGTTGCCAGAAACTTCTTGTTTCTGGTTGGAACCATGACTCCTCCCTGGTTGGGACCATGACTCCTCCCTAGTTGGGACCATGACTTCCCCTTCCACCATTTTCCTGATCCAAAACGGCACCAGGAGGCATCAATGCACATGCAGCCACCCAAAGGGGCAAAATACACTCTCCAGTGTTAGGATAGGCGACTTAGCCTGCCTTTGGACACTGCGGGGTGCTGCATGGCTCTTTGAATGTAATGTATAAGTCTAGCAATCTGCCACTCTCTTGTCTAAGGTGGGAACGCCTATTGATTCCTCCTCTCTTGCCTCTGTGCCTCTTGGGAAATCTCCCTCCCCCTCATGGCCTTTCCAAGGAGCAAGATGTGAATCCTTAAAGCTCCATGGGCCCTTTTGTCCATAGACCCACACCTACAACCTCGCTGCCTACTTTTTCAGGCTGTGGAATTAGAATAGGGAATGTAATACTTTAGATTAGGAGCTTTCCCTTCTTTTTTACTAGAAGATACTGCTATGGAAGGAATCTGCTCCAATAAATTGTAAGTTCTATCTTTCTATGATTTTGTCCAAAGATTAATTAATTAACACGTTTTTAAGGGTTTAAATGCTTCTGCCTAAATAACTCTGCTAGGTTACTAAACGAAACCAAACTAAATATATATTCCCAATACCCAGCACCCTTTTGTGTCAGAAAAAGAACAAAGGGATGAGGCAGGAGCTCCTCTTCCTATATCACAGAGCCAAGCTACAAGTGACGAATTACTCTTGAATGGTAAGTGAACAGACTCACATGTGTTCCTCCCTGTTCACTTGCCATTCACTTGCGCTCCACTTGATCACTATGTGGTCAAATGGAGCGCAAGTGAATGGCAAGTGTGGGCCAAGCTACACATGACGAATGACACTTGAACAGCAAGTGTATTTCTCCCTGTTCACTTGCCCTCCACTCAATCCACTTGCCGTTCAAGTGTCATTCGTCATGTGTAGCTTGGCCCTGAGTCTGTTCACTTGCCATTCAAGTGTAATTCATCACTTGTAGCTCGGCTCACAGTCCCTACCAGAATCAGGAGCCTCTGGAACTTTTAGGAATTCTCCATGGGCTGGCCCATGGCTGCTGATATTGGTAGAGGACATGTGAGAAACATCAAAATAAGAACTGAATCAACTATTGTTTTCTCTCTCCTAACAGAATTGTAAAGACGAGAAAAAGAATCCACAAAGTAGAAATCGGGCATTATAACCAATGCCAGCTTCATAACCCTTCCCATGATGGATGCTGCCCTGGAACATTATAATAACCCTAATTATACCAATACTTGGTTCCCAAATGATGGTAACAATTATGCGAATGTTTCAGAAAATATTTCATCTCAGAATGCATCTGATTACGGAAGGGTATACAGTTTCAACAATAATATACAAAGAGTTACTGATATTTTCACATCTGTTTTCTGCTTTATTGGAATTGTGGGGAATGGAATTGTCATCTGGCTTCTTGGCTTCCACATTAAGAAGACTCCTTTCATCACCTACATCATGAACTTGGCCATCGCGGATTTCGGGCTCCTCATCTCACTTACATTTGTTATTATTAGTGAGTGGCTTATAGTTCTTCATGATTTTACTACTGTCTTTTTCGTAGTGTCCTTCTTTCCATTCCTATCAATGCACAGCACAAGTCAATTTCTACTGACTGTTATCAGCATTGACAGGTGTGTGGCTGTCTTCTTCCCAATTTGGCATCGTTGCCACCAGCCACCACATTTGTCCACCATTTTATGTGCACTGATATGGGCCCTCTCCTTCCTGCTTTCGGCAATTACCTGCAGTAGGATAGAAATTAATCTAGATGAAAGTATGGATGACCTGTTTTATCAGTTTATTGTGAACTCCGTGCTGAGTCTTCCACTCATGACTATTTCCACTGTGGCCCTGTTCATTAAAGTCTGTTTTAAAACACGACAGCATTGGAGGGGAAAGCTTTTGACCATCATCTTGCTCACTCTTCTCTTATTCCTCCTCTTGGTTTTTCCACTGAATGTCCTATATATCCTCTATATTTATAAATATGTACCTCCATATGTTCCAGCATGTGCAACGATATTATCCTGTATCAATAGCAGTGTGAACCCAGTCATTTATTTCCTCGTTGGGAGACAATGGAAAACAAGACAGAAGGAGACATTGAAGATGATCCTCCAGAGAATTTTCAAGGACGAATAAGGCTGTAGCGAGAAAACTCAATGATGATGCCATTCCAAGAGCCAAAACCTCCTTCCTTTCTTATAGCCAGATTCCATTATAGTTTTCCATTTTTAAACACATAAGGGAAATCTTTAGAGTTATGACAGATTCTGTCCCAACGCAGGAGACAAGAATTCCTTCTTTCTGGATTTTCTTCGGTCTCCTAGAGGCTTGACCCTAAGGGGGTTTCTTTTTAAACTTTTTTAAATGTTATTTGTTAGGTTTCCTTTTTTGTAATAGTTTAGTCATTAACTTCTTTGTTTATCAGACAACCAAGAGGATTTGGGTGAGCTTATTAACAGATTTAAAAAGCTGTTTTATTTTATTTTTTCATTTCATTGTTCTGTAATATGTCTGCTTAGATACCTGTGTTTTGTGTTGCCATAGTCTTATCGGGTATTTTTGCAAAGTTTATATGTGTTGGTTTTCTCAGCTATTATGGTTGTTTATTTATTAGATTAATGAAATTTTATCTAAAGATAGTTATTTTATTATCTTCTTTCCTTTACTTTTCCCTAATACAAGGGGAAAATACATCTATTCTGACAACTGACAGAGTTGGAAAGTATTCTACGGTAACAAATGATTCAATTTCTGCATATTCTGGTTCATTTAATCCAATACCAATCAGCTATGAGTTCATTAATATACATTCACCGGTGATTATTGTCAATCGTACTGCAAATTATCTTCTTCGAACAATGTTCTCACTATCAAATATCTTCAAAGGAATTCACAATCTCCTTCAATTAAAGTAGTTGGAGTGGTGCATACAAATGGTTCTCCCTCGTAATTTAGGGATACTCTTACCCGTGATTTAATCAAAAATTCCAATAATCAATTGATTTATGCTTTTGGATCATTACTAACATGGTTTAAAATTTTGATTCCTGTTGTCATTAATGAACTTAAAAATGGCTAATTTGAATTGCAGAGGTCTGAATAATAAAATTACATTTTAAAGAATTGAAACCAACCTCACTAAATTAAGACCAGACATCTTATTTCTCCAATAATCACATCTTAAACCTGGCTTTAGACATATCTTTAAGACCTCGTGGTTTCCATAACAATATCATGCTATAGGTTCCACAAAGTTGCATGGGGTGGCAATCCTACTTTCCAAAATTTGTAGATTCTCTCTTAAAGGAACAGAATTCTACCCCCAAGGTCATTATCTCTTTCTTACAGATTCTTGGAAGGGAAGAAAAATTACTCTTGCATCAATTTATGCCCCGAACTGTAATAAAATTTCCTTTTTGAATGAGACCTTCTCTAAATTGATCTCTTTGATACAGAGACTTTAATATCAAAGCTGACAATACAATAGATAGGTCCGGGCCAACTACAAATGCTTTTAAAAGCCCTTCTGAACTAAAATCTTTGAACTAAAATCTTTCAAACGCTGGCTGCTTTTGAGCTGATGGGAGGGGAATCCCCCTCCTGTCAGCTGGAAAAAGCTGCCCGCATTTGAAAGCAGCTTTTTTCATCTGATGGGAGGGGAATCCCCCCTGTCAGCTGAAAAAAGCTGCTGGGATTTGAAAGGAGCAACACTTTTCTAGGGAAGGGGAGGAGGGACCCCCTCCAACCCCTCCCTTCAGCTGAAAAAAGCTGTCCAGTTTGAAAGCAGCAACACTTTTCTTGTGCGGCAAGAAAAAATGTTGCTGCTTTCAACCCCCCCCCCAATCACTTTTTTCAGGGGTGCCTCCTCCCCCTGCTGTCAGCTGAAAAAAACTGGAGGCTTTGAAAGCAGCTTTTTCAGCTGATGGGAGCTGTTTTCAAATGCCAGCTGCTTTTTTCAGCTGATGGGGGATCCCCCACCAATCAGCTGAAAAGCGGCTGGCATTTGAAAGCAACACTTTTCTTGCTACTTGCAAGCGGCAAGAAAAGTGTTGCTTTCAAACTTCCCACCCTGTTTTTGTCACTCAATGGGAGGGGAGGCTAGAAACAGCTAAAAAAGTGCTGCGGCTGCTGCTGCTTTACTGGCCTCAAAAGTGACAAACTACAAACTGAATGAACCAGTTTGCAAATTGGGCAAATTCATGGTGGTTTGTGGTTTGTGGTTCATCACTTTTTGCGAACCAGAAACTACCACGAACTGTCATTTTCCCAGTTTGTGCCCGTGTCTAATTGAAATATATCTCTCCTAGCAAATCTATTAAAACTCTAAATTCAATTCTGACTTTAGATTGGATACACATAAAGCAGAGTTTTGTTTATTCAAAAAACTTGCCTGTAATATTTTAGAATAATCTGAAGGAAAGGCCAACCTCTCTTGTTCATCATATTTTCTTCTGAAATTCATTGCAAATGTGGGATAGTTGGTGTTCCAAGCTTGCACTCCCAATATCACCACTTTCTACCTTCATAAATCAATCATGGTATGAGCCAGGGGTGCAGGTACAAGACTACAGGTTTTGGAGGAAAACGTACAACTTACTATACAACTTAGATTTAACCAAAAACACTAAGGTTTTAGAGAAATCTGTTTTGGAGACCAAAATAGATTCCCAGATCCATTGGTATCAATACTTTCAATTTAGAAAGTTAGTTAGCACTTATAAAGAACGTTTGTCAAAACCTTTGACTGACTTTGATTTTTTTAAAAAAATGTCTCCAGCAATTGACAAAGGAATTATCTCAAACATTTACACAATCTTATTAACAGCCTCTAATAACAAACCATCTTCACATGTACAGGCTTGGCACAAAGAGAGTTTTACACTCTCTAAAGATCAACGGCAACAGATCTGGCAATCTAAACTGGCTACATCCAGATCAATTAACATTAAAACCCAGATGTTTAAAATATTAATAAGATGGTATTTTACAGCAGTTTTAAATTCATCATATGAATTGCAACCAGCAATCAACCTGCTGAAAACAGTGTGGAGACTGTTTTCATACTTGGTGGTCTTGCAAGCATATTCAATCATTCTGGTGTCTAATTTAAATCCAAATATGTATTATAACAACCTATCTAATTCCATTTAAGTCAGAAGTAATGTTGTTGAATTTCTTTCAAAATACTGGCATACCCCGGTTAAGACTTAATTTAATAGCTTTTTTATATGCAGCAAGCAGCCTGCTTAGTCATTGCAGCAACTTGGAAGAACAGTAAACGCCCTTTGTTATCTGATTGGTACTGGAAGATATGGGACATATTTGTAATGGAAAAAAAATTAGACCAACAGAAGCAGATCGAGTCAGATCAATACATTTCTGATTTTGCTGAAACCTATAATTATGGTAACCTATAATTGGCTTTATAACAAGTAATGAGGCAATACACCACTTCACCAACCCCCAAAAGTTCCTGCGTTTATGATGTAGATATGTTAACTGTAGTTCTATCTATGATTGTAAATAAGTTTAGTTGTTCTTTAATTATTTAGTAATTTGTATATATACTTCAATATTAAATGTCTTTTATTGTTTTGATCTCCAACTTTTGATGTATGTTCTTTTAAACTTCTTATTATACAATCTTTTCATGTTTCAATAAAGTTTATTTTTAAAAAGTTTTTAAATGACTTCTCTGTCTCTAGACATTCCCTGGTATCCCTTGAAGAGGATTAACAATACTGCAACTGAAAAGAATAGGCCTAGAACTATAGCAGCACTCTTTTGTAATCCTTTTCCCCAAACATACTGGAACTCAGATTTGTTCCTCTCACGAAGTTGAAACAAGCAAGCATATCTCTGATTTCAATGGTCCTTCCTTCCAAGATAGTTTGTCTAGAATTGCACACTTACTCTTTTCCCTGAAAGGTTCACGTACTACATGCTTCTTGCTTCTATTGTAAAATACCCAGCAAGTAACTAAATAGTGCTGATAAAATAGCAGCTGCACCTATTACTTGCACAAATGTTGTACAGCTTGGATTTTTTGTCTAATATCTTGTTGATGGCCTTATGCCCAATGCAAATAAATGCAAATAAATATTTGTCAGGCTGTCTACTCTCTTTCTATGTATTTCACAGAGAAGTTGAAGGAGAAAATGTGACAACATAGTGTCAATATCATTATAGCACAACAGGGCCATAAATAGATAGATGTTCCTGCAAACCACCGGAAAAATCTGAAATGTTTAAAATGGGGTTTAAATAACCAAAGGATAAACAAGTGACGTCTATATGCACAGAGACATTTCAAGAAGAAAAATTCCTCGGCACCTCACCACATTTTGGATGCCATTTGGGGTTGCTTAAAGATGTTTCATGACTCAGTACCCTCCAGCTGGCTCTAGTTAGTACATTGATTGATTCGGCCCCAAATTGAGTTATATACACAGTTGCTGTTTATTCAATCATGAGTCCGTTAACACCACCTTCTTCTCAAGCCCTCAGAGAATGAGTTTGGTTCTTGCAATTTTCTGTAAGTAAAAAGTCATTGTATTGTGTATATATTGCTAATTGTGATTTATTTTGGCTGTGTAATTCATTTTATTCTACACTTACAGTGTATCCAGTCTGAATTTTTGTATGCCCAAGATGAAGTGAGTTCTCTCACGAAACGGGTTAATGACAATTGCCTGCACATCCCCGTCGGCGTTGTTGGACAAATCTTGAATTTTGGGACTGGGAATGTGATTACATCTTCCACGATTCTCTCCATGGGCTTCCATATAAAAATTTTTTGCATGTTGCACTTTAAATGAAAGCAAGGAACTATACGGACTGTAAAGACTTGTTTGAACAACATATGTGCTGTATATGATTATACTGTGTATTTCTGTATTGTATATATTTGAACACATCGCACTTTGCACTTTGCACTTTTACATGTGGACAGGAATATATGTACATTCGTTATAGTGGTGTCCTGGTATTGTGTGTTTTCTTCGCAACAATTGTTCCAGGGCCGCCCGTGGTTTTTCCAGTAAAGATCCTAAAATAGCAAAGAGGAGCTGAAGGGGAAATGAGAGAGCCAACATGGGCAAGGGACTGCCATAGAGGGCATGGAGAGACAGAGACATTGTGAATGGAGATGGAGAGAGTGTGAAGATGGGATATTTGATCAGAGATGAAACATTGTCTAATCAGAGATGAAACAATGGCTGTTTCCAGATGGCTTACCTGAAGCCGCTCCATGCCGCAATGTTGTGGATTGTGCCGGGGAAAATGCGAAATATCGCGTTTTCTCTCACGAGTTTTGTGCGATGTCGTGCAAAACTCAAGCAAGAAAATTCGATATTTCGCGTTTTCCCCAGCACGATCCACAACATTGCGGCATGGAGCAGCTTCAGGTAAGCCATCTGGAAACGGCCATTGTCTGCCTTTATGGTTAAGTGGAAACCCCTTATTGACTTTCTGCAAGGCCAAAAAAACTCGAACTGATGATTTGCGGATTCTTTTCCCACCTGCCAATAATGCTTTTTGCCATATTTGAATAATGCTGGTTGCGGCAAATGGATGCATGGCTGGAATGCCCTGAACCTCCCTTATAATGCTTTATGATATGGAATGTATGCAAATGAATATCTGCTGAAGGCATAGCGATGAGGTGGTTTAGCTGCAAATCAGCACTCTGCTGGTTCGAATCCCACTCCTGCCATGAGTTCTGCAGGTGGCTTCAAGTAAGCCACTCCTCTCAGCCCAGCTTCCCAGCTTTATTGTGAGGATAATAACAACACTGACTTTGTTCACCACTCTGAGTGTTGCGCTAATCTATCCAGAAAAGCGGTATATAAGCACACAGTTGTTGTTGTTGTTAGTATATCCCTCTGTTTTGCTAGGTGGTTTTCGTTGTAGTCTTGCTAGATGGTGCCTTTGTAGCTTTTCCACTGTTTGTTTATTTAGAAGTAGTAAAAACCCCATTGCCTTTGGTGTCGAATCTTTAATTCCCCACAATTTCTCTACAATAATAGGGAAACAGTTCATTGCTTGTCCTTCCCTCCCTTCTCTCATTCCACTTTCCTGGACAGCTATTTGGATAACAACGTAAAAGAAAACTGCTCATCGAGATGTTCCCTGTCTGACAGGGCAGAAACACAGAAGCAAGTGAGGTGGTTACATAACATGCTTCTATTTCCTAATTTCTCCATAAATTCAACAATCCCTTTTCCTCTTTTTTAAGAATTTGGAGTCAGTTCTGTGATGAAAGAGTAATTCAAAGAAAGTTTTTGTGGGAATGGAGTGCCTGCAAAATTTCAGAATTTCAATCTGTAGATGCTCAGAGGAAAGCCATGTCTTCCTAAGCCGCCTTCATCTCCTGTTAGAGCCCCCACCATGGTCTGCAACAAAAAACAACTGCCAGGGCTGATGTTATGAAAGGGTGCGTTGATTTTCTCCAGGAAAGAAAGCCCTTTTTTAAAAAGAGGGAAAAAGCGAATAAGATGAATCAATGGCTGTATGTAAAAAAAGTGAAATATGGAAAAAACAAATCTGGGCATAGTCAAGATCCTAAGAATATTTAGGTGTCTAGTTAGCTTTCCTATATTAGTTAGCTTCTTGTTAGCTTCCTGGGAAGATGTAAACCCAGCCATGCTTGTGTGGCTTGTTCTGGCTACAGTACACAAGTCTATTAGAGAATCTTGTCTCCATTTTATCTATTATTAAAATATATTTATTTACAACTTTAATGCTGATAAAAGGTAAGATAATGTGATACATTAATCAACACCAATAATTACAGAATTACAAATACACAAATCCAAATTAGCAACAAAAAAAAACCTAGCAAAAATTCTCCTCCAAGAAGAAGCTGATAATCAATTCAGTCATTTTATTTATAGGCTTTCAGAACCATCTTCTAACAACAGTCACCTGCCCCATTAGATGGGGTATGTATTCTTGGCCAGCTAATTATCTTAAAACTTTAAACACCATACAAAATTATCTGCCACTACAATATGACATGAGATTCAAGGAGTACCATACTTAAACAAGGGATATGTAATCATGATAACCTATTAGTAGTAGTACTGCTTCAGATATATCCTGCATATTTTAAACTTGCAGTACTCACTCGACAACTTGTTGAGAGCTACATTCACAATCACCGCCAACAAAAAGGGTGGCATCTACAGGAGACCCTGTTGGGAAGAGCGAGGCCTACATGAGGCCTGCAGCATACCTGCCCTCCAGTTTTGGGAGCCAAGTCTCTTGTTATAACAGGTGTGTGTGCACTGGACTTATGCCAATCTGTGACATCAACTCAAGCAAAAAAACAGAAAGAGTGCCTGATATAACCAGGAACAGGGCCAAAATTAGTGCACTAGTGCAATGGTTAGTGGGCAAAAAGAAAAATCGAGATACTAACTCCAGTCCATGTGAAGGTAGCTGATTCAAGGTGGGAATTACCTGCCCACCACAAGTCCACATTGAACAACAATGCCCAGAGGAGAGGCAGATTGCTGCAAGACTGGGCTGCAAAGTGGATAGAATCAGTACTGTAGCTGTCTGCTGCAAAAAGAAAACAAAAAAGGTACAATCATTCTCAATCTGCATGTACAGAATGGTCTCAACATTGCCTAGGAGCGGCCAGTTTAACCCTCCCCTCTCCCACTGCACTGTGGCTCCGGTGTGGATGATATGTCAAAAAAGGAAAGAGAAAGGGAAGGAAAACCGAATGAAGATCCATCTACTGGCTATTGCCCGGTGGTGGGGTGGGGGTAAGTAATAACAAGATAGAAACATATGTTTTGTCTGCTGGATTTCATGGGAGCAGCAGAATAAAAGATTTTTAAAAAAATTATGCCACCTCTCCAGAGGCCTGATTGAGGAGGCTGAATAGCCTTTTAGGGCTGACTCCATGTGTCACTCTAGGCATAAAAGATAATTAAGAGAGTGTTAATAATTAAGAGAGATAATTAAGAGAGCTTTACAGCAGGCTTCTTGTACAGCCAGCATGGTGTTGAGGTTGGAGTGTCTGAATAAGATCTGGAAAACCTGCGTTTGACTCCCCATTCTGCCATGGAAGCTTGTTGGGTAACCTTGGGACAACCATTCTCTTAGCCGAACCTACCACACAAGGTTGTTGTGAGGATAAAATGGAAGAAGGGAGAACAATCGTGTTAGCTGTTTTGTGTCCTTACTGGTATTGGAGCATGTGTGCGTATAACACCGCAAAAATCTGCTTACGACAGAGGAAGAATTTTTTGGCTTATGTAAAGGCCTCATAACTGGATTTGAACTGGGGGTTGCAGTTCCTCAGCACAGCCTTCCTCCTCCTTGAAAACCCTTTGGAGAATTACCTCCAAGCTCTCCCTGTGTCTAGCCTTCCTTTCTCTCCCAACCAGGAAATAAATCATGGGGTTAACACTGCTATTTAAACAGGATAATACAAACGCAAGCAGTACAACATATGACAATATATAAATATAAAAATGCAAGGTGACTATGATATTTAATGGAGAACCCAAAAAGAGGAAGCAGAGAAGAGTGAGCAAGATGATGGTGAAAAGCTTTCTCCTCTGATGCTGTTGTGCTTTGCAGCAGACATTAATGAACAGGGCAAGAGTGGCAGCAGCCACGAGGGGGAAGCAAACCATGGCATTCACAATAAACTGGTAAAGTACGCGAATCACAGCTTCATTGTTATACATTTGCAAGATAATGAAGCTAATTCTAGAAAGCAGGAAGGAGAGGACCCATACTAGCACACATACAATGGTGGACAAATGTGGTGGCCGGTGGCATCGATGCCAAAGTGGGAAGAAGGCAGCCATACAGCTGTCAATGCTGATGGCAGTCAGTAGAAAATTACTCGCGGTGTGTGTTGATAGGAACAGGAAGATGGACGATACGGAGAGAATACTGCTCAAGTCATAAAGAATTGTAAGCCAGTTACTAACAATAGCAAATATAAGTGAGAGGAGGCGCCCGAAATCAGCGATGGCCAAGTTCAGGATGTAGGTGGTGAAAGGATTCCTCTTAATGTGGAAGCCAAGAAGCCAGATGACAATTCCGTTCCCCACCACTCCAAAAATACAGATGACCAATATGGAGATAAAAGTGATGTTTAAAAAATTATTATAAGGCATCCTTCCACTTCCATAGTCAGAGGTATGATGAAATGAAATATCTTCTGAAACATAATCATAATTGATGTTGTCATTTGGAAACCAAGTGTAATTAGGGTTATTATAATATTTCAGAGCAGCATCCATCATAGAAAACGTTGTCAAGTGGACGTTGGTTGGGATGCTCACTTTCTTTTTTTTGGGAGATTCTCGTCTTGACTTCTTGTCCTTCTGTTTCTGTTAGGAGAAAGGAAACAATGGGCGATTCAGTACTTGTTAGGGGAATGGTTGACTAAAGTTTTCAGCCAAGTATTGCTGACCTCAACCCATTTGAAAATGGATTACTAGTGACCTTTTTAAAGATAATTCACATCTCACTATTCCATCCATAAAATAGATCCCTGCAGCAGGTTAAAACATATTAAACACACACACAAACAGTGAGTGTAAAACTCCATAAGTTAGCAGAATGAACGGATAGGAAAATTTTTCCTGCAAACCAAAGGGGCCTCCAACAAAATCTGAAACAGTGATAAAAAGGAGTTTTAAAAAAGGCCAAATCAGAAAGAATCCAGTAGCACCTTTAAGACTAACAAACTTTACTGTAGCATAAGCTTTCGAGAAGCACAGTTCTCTTTGTCAGAACTGTTTTGATTTTGTATGCGTAGTATAGGTGATAATATATATACTAATTAGGCTTAACTATTATTTTAATTGCTAATATTGATAAAGGTTATGATTTTTGTACTCTGTATTTTAACAATCCTTGTAGCACACAGTTTTATATTTGCCTTGATTGTCCCCCTTTCTTCCCCTTTTTTCTGTACTGCCTTTTTGCTTTAATAAAATAAAAAAACATATTCTAAAAAAAAATGAAGAGCGGAAGGGGAAATGGGGGAACCAGCATGGAGAGGCACTGCCATGCCAGGAGTGGAATGACAGAGTCATTGGGAGTGGAGGTGGAGGCAGCGTGAAGATGGTAAGAGCGGTTGATGAAGCTACCAGGGCAGAGATTGATAGCACAGTCAGTAGGCATATGGAAGTGGAGGGGGAGAGAGAAAGCTATTTAGTGAAGTGGGGAAACATTCCCCATCAGATGGACAGTGGAGTGACTTGAAGAAAGTCCCATTGCAAACCATCAGTCACCCTGCCATCAGTCTGTAGAGCATTGGAACGGATTGGCAGCACAGAGGCAATAGAATCCACACACACACCCCGCCCAAGTTGGAATGAAGAGGCAGACACAAGACTTTGAACTAAAGGGCCACTTTATTAATATAACATCAACCATCAAATATGGCAGGAGCCAGTGAGCGGTACTGGTCAAGCCACGGGGTCGCCCCTGGACCACCGGCTTGACCTGTCTGGGTGAGCCCCGGGTGGGAGTCATTCATTGAATGGCATGGACCTGACCAGCTAAGCAAAATGGTTCCCCCCTTCAAGCTCCTAAAGCCTCCACTATACAGCATGCGGGAAGGACTTGCACATGGAGTTCACCACAGGCAGTCTCAAGGTGGTGGTAGCCGTCACAAACATACCATCTGCTCCTGGAAGACCCATTTCCCCACCAATGGGGAAGTGCCAAGAGGTGCTCACTGGCCTGCTCTGTATTCCCCAAACTTTCTCCTGCCAGTGACCTACCAACAATGCACCACCATAGCCAATTACCCCAAACCTCCACCCACAGTGCAAGGTAGGCAAAAAAAAACCCACCTCTCCCATGTTGCCAATATGGGGAAAGGAAAAAAAAAACCTACCTGGCTGTGGAAAAAGCAGTCAGCTAATCCCGCACTACCACAGGGAGAGGTGGGTGGGCTGAACATGCAAAGAAACTGCCGACCGAGAGGACGGAACAGCCTTCTAACGGCTCTGTCTCCCTCCCCTGGCCAAATCCCCTATACCCAGGAAATGTCTCTGCCTTCTCCTCCCCAGTTCAAGCCACTGTGCACCAGCTGGGCATGCTGCACTCCTACTAAATCTTCTTAGGTTCCCCACTTATTAAATTAGGATTCACATAATATTTCACTTTACCTGTAAATCCACTGTAAGAAGATTTTTCACAGAAGAAATAATGCTATAGAAGCTTCATTCCAGAGCTGCAGGCATTTCCTTTGCAGACACGTTTGTTGTTCACATTGGGATCTTGTCCAACAGTTACCCGTTCAGACAGATGAACTTCTTTAGACCAAAAGCAATAGTATCATATGTCAGACTGCAACCAATCACTTGGTTTGCAACTCTGTCTTCGTTCCGGAATAAAGTCTTCCTGTTGTTCTTGAACTACTCTACTGTGCTTCCTGTACAGGCCCCCAAAGGGGGAACAAAGGTGCTACTGAACATTAAACTACAAAACTGTAACAAAAATAGAGGCGTCCCCAAGATGCACACTGAAATACAATACACAACAGCACTTGCGGCAGAAATGATCAAATAGCTTATAACAAATTCATTATGAACATCTCATCAGAATTAAAGTGCTCAGTGCAAACTGTATAATTCACAATCAAAGTTAATGAATTCTTATTTAGCAGGTAATTAACAAGGAGAACATACACAACCGTATCACTTTAAGAAAGTCCTGCAGTATAACAAGTCCTAAATGTGTCTTCTTTTGCTTTCCTTAGAAGACTGGAGACTCCCTTGTGAATAGTTATGCTGTGAATGACTGCTGCTATATATTCCATGTTGTTATATGTAACCAAAGGCCTGTAAGAGGAATTCCATGAGTTCCCAGTAATTCCTCTTGTATCCAGCAACTGAAGATAATTGAAAGGAATTGACCAATGATAAATTGTCTATTTTCTTAATGTAGGTGGACTCCAAAGATGTACTTCAGTGGACATTAAACTACTGCAACTTCAATTAAATCTACCCTATCCTTTAATTTTTTTTTGCTTAGGACAAGTTTGTAGTATAAGCACAAAGGATTGTGTATTTTCATCTTTTCTTTGTTTCCTTGCTCAGCCTGAAGGACTAAAAAGAATATGTGCATTCTTCTATTAATTTATTGAACTTTTTCATATTTTGAATGCTTTAAGTCTGTTCTCTGGGTCAGATCACCTAGTGTGTGATAGCTTGAAAATGTAGGGTTGTGATATAGGAATCCCAGTTGCTTGCCGGCAGTGGGCTTTAAAGATTTTAAAGCTTTCATACTTTAGGCTCCTAAAATGGTTCTTGTCATAAGCTATTTTGGCCAGATCCTAGATCAGGACTAAGAGATAGTTTTGAATCCGTTATTTCTCTGACCTGGCATGAAGTTGGAATTCTCTGACTTGATCTAGCATAAGGAAAGGTCCTTTTGGAAGCACATGGGCTTGCATGTTTTCTAGTAAAAAGGGGATGCCCATGTAAATACTTTATGCCCAGTGTCAACATATCCCTTGGAGAACCCCCAAAGAGCAAGCTGGTGAAACTCCAAAAATGATGACATGATCATGTGGCTCTGGAATTTTATGATTGTTCCACCAATTCTAAGGCCATAGAGGTGGACCCACAATTTTAGAGTATAAAATAGGAGGGTTTGCTCATGGCAGGGTTGCTACGGGCCTCAGAGGTCAAAGCAGGGGATGGGAGGTCAGCAGGGTACTTAACCACCCACACTTGAGCAGAGCACATACATACTTTTACACTCCCCATTGTGCTGGAAAATCATTTTCCAGTGAGACTAGGAGCCACAGAGTGAGCTAAAGCCCCGTTCAGTTGAAATTGGCTCCAAATGGGAGATTTTGACTGATCTGGGATTCAGCATAACCTTCCCGGTCCTCTGTTTCTCCGATAAATAATGTCATTTTTCAGCACAGTGGAGGAATCGTGAGTCACGCTGAAGCCCAGTTTAGTCACAATCTCCTATTTGGAGGTGATTTGTATTGGGCTGGGCTTCAGCATTGCACATCATGCTGTGCAGTGGGAGAGCACAGCAGCATGCACACATGCTTCTGTTTTTAAGCCTGACTTTTGACTTTCCAGAATGGAAGTACTCGTCCAGGTTGTTGGTACTCAAGGAAACTTCTACTCTTTACACTGTGATATTTTCTCTTTTCAAGTGCTTTTGTCTCAACTGGTTCTACTTGCTTTATCACAGCAGCATGCAAGAACTTCTTGGTTATCACAGGCTGTTTAAAAAAGTTATTTTCCCCAGGCAACTGACCAGCAGACCCATCCTTCTGTGGCCAATGGACCCTTTCTGTGCACATTTACTCACATAAATCCTTGTATACACAGAAAGGAAGATGGCACCAGCAGCATCTCAACGTGCCATAAGACATTGGCAGGGAGTGAGGAGGGGAAGATTACCGTGTCCCCTAGCCTTAAAACCAAGGAACAGATAGTAGTGGGAACACGGTTCCAGAGTTTTTACTTCTCATGCACGCTATGTGTGCTCACGCTCCTGACTGAGCCATCCTTGTTGCGCCGTGAACGTCATCATTCCCTGCTCAGCAAGGAAGGCTCCAAAGTGTGTGATTTTGGTGATACTGAGCACAAAAATAGCTGCCCCAGTGCCTCCAGTTCGCCACTCCCTTTCTCCATTGAAAACAACTGCCACAAAAACAACAAGAATGAAATAAAACTAACAAATTTTGTGTCTGGGCCAGCAACACACACCAGAAAGTGCCCAGTCACAATAAAGACTTCACTTAACAGCCTCGGATTCTAAAGCATTGCGAAAAATTTCAAAATGCACACTCCTACTCTCATAGGGCAGTTTGAGAACACAGATGTATGGAATAGCACCAGTTGGATTGCCCAATTGTTTAAAAACACAAAAGTGACCCGATGAATAGGCTCAAACTGCTTGCAAACAGCGAAACTGAGGGTTTGGTGAACAGGACATGAGCCAAACAGGTTTGCATTCCAGCAGCCCATCTGAAAATGCATGAAACTTTTCAATTGGCACCACACACAGCAGCCGGATTAGCTATTGTTTCGTCACCTATAAAATTTCCTAGCTGACTGTGTCCATCTGGCAGAAGCGATCTTAGCCAAATGGCAACTGGAGCAGCTGACCTCGACCCTTCACTGGGGCAGCCCCCAGTTCACTGTGCAGCAAGCTGGTACTCCAGGGAATGGTGGCTGGCTGTGTGGCTGGGAGAGGAATGGAGGCTGGGGGTGGATAGGTCCCTCTGACCACCCTACAGTTGCCAAGCTTTAGCCTCCCTCCCTGCTACCAGAAAAGTCTCCTGGGGTGTCAGGGAGGCAGAAAGCTCCAGCCAGGACAATGGAGGGGTGAGTGTGCATGCTGGAGCCATCCATCCCCAGGAGTCAACCAGCAAGTGCAGATTAGATGAGGGTCCAGGTGAAAGTGAGAAAGGTTGACACTTTGGTAAAATCCAAAAAGTGAGCTGTCACCTGGCAACCTGACAAGCATGGAAAGTTTTTCTTCCTAGCCCCCAACTTCCCACCAAGGACTAAAGATCTGCTTGTTTTGCTACCTCCTTTCCTCACCGCATGGGTTTCATTTTTCTTCCTCTTGCGGTCTGCTGGAATGCTAGTGGACAACATCCGCTGGGGCTGGGTGGTCTCCTGTCCTGGTGGGAACATGGCAACCCTACCACAGTAAAAGGCACTGACCTGGATAGCCCAGATGAGCCTGATCTTATCAGATATCAGAAGCTAAGCAGGGTCAGCCTTGGTTAGCAATTGGATGGGAGACCTTCAAGGAAGACCAGGGTTGCAAGGCAGGCAATGGCAAACCAGCTCTGGTTATCTCTTGCCTAGAAAACCCCACCAGCGGTTGCCATAAATTCACTGTGACTTGAGGGCACCACCACCACAGTAAAGGTGAGATCTGAGGCCCAGCTCAGGAGCAACTGCAGCTCTCAAAAAACAGTAAGTTCACCTGCTGAACATGTTAACTGAAAAGTTTTCAGCTTCCTCAGTCCCTCCTGGCTCTTGTGCATTGTTGTTGAGTGAAAACAAAAGCAACACGGCTGAGAGCCAAGCTACAAGTGACGCCTGACACAGGTTGGACACTTGTCAGCTTCCCTCAAGTTTTGATGGGAAATGTAGGCATCCTGGTCTTGCAGCTGTAATGGAGAGCCAAGCTGTACGACCAGAACGCCTACATTTCCCATCAAAACTTGAGGGAAGCTGACAAGTGTCCAACCTGCGTCAGGCGTCACTTGTAGTTTGGCTCTGAGAAGGCATTTTATTTTTCCAGGTATTTCTTAATCACAGAATCAAACTAAGATCATTTTAATCCAATTTAAAGGAACTCTGTGAATCTATCTGAATTTCTATGGAAGCCAGTGAGCTGAATTTTGAGAGGCAAAGGTTAGGCAAGCTTTCCAAACTTCTCAGAACCAAAATAAATATTAACGTAGTCTGAATTAGCATGGTGCCAATTCATGTCCCCCTGAGCCTTATAAAAGCTTTGTTCCCCTGAGAACCAAGCTACAAGTAACCAACTACACTTGTCTGGCAAGTGAACAGATTCACGTGTATTCCTCCCTGTTCACTTGCCATTCACTTGCTGTGGAGTGCAAGTGAATGGCAAGTGAACAGGGAGGAATACACGTGAGTCTGTTCACTTGCCAGGCAAGTGTAATTCGTCACTTGTAGCTTGGCTCTCAGCCTCACAGAGCCTAAATGGGTCACAGATGCCTCCGGTGGTGGAGGGGGTCCTGTCTCCCCTGAAGCCATTTTTCTACACTGGGGGCTACATTAGGGGTCTCCGCTTCTTTCAATGTGAAATGCCATTTCTATGTTGACACTTATCATTGTACCAATTTGTATATTCATAACGATTCTGAACCTACGATGTTAAATTTTCTCCTTCAATTTCTCTGTGATACTACATGGAAAGAGAATAGACAGCCAGACAGATTATACAAATCTTTATACGGGTTGGACATAAGACCATCAACAACATACTAGATGGAAAATCCAAGCTGTACAGCATTTGTGCAAGGAACAGACACGCCCATAATTTGATTAGCACTATTTAGTTACTTGAATAGGGAGCCCTGTAGCGCAGAGTGGTAAGCTGCAGTACTGCAGCCCAAGCTCTGCTCACAACCTGAGTTCGATGTGGGCAGAAGCTGGGTTCAGGTAGCCGGCTCAAGGTTGACTCAGCCTTCTATCCCAGTGGAAGCCGGGTTCAGGTAGCCAGCTGAAGGTTGACTCAGCCTTCCATCCTTCCAAGGTCAGTAAAATGAGTACCCAGTTTCCTGGGGGTAAAGTGTAGATGGCTGGGGAAGGCAATGGCAAACCACCCCGTAAAAAGTCTGCCAAGAAAACGTGATGTGACGTCCCCCCATGGGTCAGTAATAATGACTCGGTGCTTGCACAGGGGACTGCCTTTACCTTTATTTAGTTACTTGCTGTATATTTTACAATAGAAACAAAGAAGCATGTAGTAAGCATGCAATTTTACATGTACTTTCTTGGGAAACGCTCCACTCTTCTCAGTGAGACATTTGCTTGTTTGAACTTAGAATCTCTGTAAAAGAGATGCATTAGACGAAGATGCTCAAGTGAAGTGGGGTGCAATCTTGGCTGGCAATCGTAGTGTAAAAAGACAGATCGCACGGCTCTGTCATTTTCACCTCTCTAGAGCCGGCATAGCAAATATCGCTCCTCAGAGGGATTGTTTCTTTCTGCTTCACCTCCGGAAAGGGGAGGGGAAATTGACAGAGCCTTCAGGGAAGTGAAGAGGCAATAAACAAACCCTTTGAGGAACGATTTTTGCCGGCTCCAGAGAGGCGAAAATGACAGAGCTTTCAGATCTATCTTTTTACACCACAATTCCTAGCTAATGTGTCTCCCTTCACTTGCGCATCCTCATGTAATGATTCTTGTATAGGGACTCTTAGTGAAAGGAACAAATCTTGGGCCCACGTGTTTATGGTAGGGAAAATGGATTACTAAAGATCCATTTTTTTCCCATTGCAGTGTCATTAATCCTCTTCAAGAGATACCAGAGATTGTCTAGAGACAGAGAATCTATTTAAAAACTTTGGGACACAATCTGTCATAACGAGAGGTGGTCATGGTCCGGAAAACCGACCTAAATTTTACACGGTCCATCCCAGTTCACAAACACGCAGTTCGTGGGACTCACATTTTCATGAATTTTGGTCCATTTGGGCCCGTCCGTTGGTCCATGGTCCATGAGTCCAGACATCCTGATGCTGATCTATCAATTCCCTAGCCAATGGAGGGGACATCTACAGACATTTTGCAGGCCTTAAGAACTTGACAGGCAGCTCTGCCTGCCAAGCAGAGTGCTCCCATTCTGCTCTATGGAGCAAGGAGCAAGAATTAATTCCCTAGGCAATGGAGGGGTGGACGTTCTGCAACCAATCTTAGCCCTCAAAACCTTAATAGACAGCTCTGCCAACCAAGTAGAGCTCCAATTCTGCAACAGAGGGGTGGACATTTTGCAGTCAATCTTAACCCTTGAAACTTTGATAGGCAGCTCTGCCTGCCAATCAGAGAGCTCCCATTCTTCTCTATGTGCGCAAGGAGAAAGAATTAATTCCCTAGGCAAAGACTGGGAAGATGTCTGTGTGGTGACCGAGGGGGCTCTTCTCCCATCTTTTTCTGTTTGATTTTACCTCATTGAGACATTTCGGTGCTTCTAGCCAATGCAAGTTAATTGGTATTTGTGACTCCAGTATCTACTGGAAGTTTCCTGGGGGTGGTAGTCCGAAATGCAGTCTGAAATGCAGTCTGAAATGCAGTCTTGACCAAACCTGGAGAGTGGCTGGAGGAGAGGCTGTTGAAGGTTCTCTGTGAGATTGGGCTCTCTGGGTATGAAGGTGTGGAGTCAGGGCTGCTGAAAGTGATGGACCACAGATCGACAAACTGGTTCATGAACCGGGGTTGGTCAGTTTGTGGTCCATGGCCTGTGAAAATCAATGGACTACAAGCCAGCGGTCTGTGGGGTTTTTCTGGCCCATGCCCAGCTCCAGTCATAACCCTACAGATTTTCCTTAAGTGAGTTGAAATTCGAAAAACAATAGAATCTGCCGTGACAAAGGAAGGCACTTTCAGCTCTTGGAATGGCATCATAACTGGGATTTCTCAGTGCAACCTTGTTCCTCCCTGAAAACCCTCTGGAGGATCATTTTCATTGTCTCCTTCTGTTTAGTTTTCCATTGTCTCCCAACAAGGAAATAAATGACTGGGTTCACACTGCTATTGATACAGGATAATACCATTGCACAGGATGGAACGTATGAAGGTACATAATTATAAATATAGAGGATGTATATGACATTCAAAGGAAAAACCAAGAGGACGAAGCAGAGAAGAGTGAGCAAGATGATGGTCAAAAGCTTTCCCCTCTGATTGTGTTGTACTTTAAAGCAGACTTTAAGGAACAAGGCCACAGTGGCAATAGTCATAAGCGGGAGGCAAAGTACAGCATTCACAATAAACTGGTAAAATAGCTGGACCATACTTCCAGTTGGATTGACTTTTAGGATACTGCAGGTAATTGTAGAAAGCAAGAAGGAGAGGACCCATACGGCTGCACATACAATGGTGGACAAACGTGGCGGTCGGTGGCATTGATGCCAAAGTGGAAAGAAGACAGCCACACATCTGTCAATGCTGATAGCAATCAATAGAAATTGACTCGCGCTGTGTGTTGATAGGAACAGAAAAAGGGACACTAAGAAGAAAACATTGGTATAGCCATAAAGAATTATAAGCCAACTACTAATAATAGCAAATATTAGCGTCACAAGGAGCCCAAAATCAGCGATGGCCAAGTTCAGGATGTAGGTGATGAAAGGATTCTTCTTAATGCAGAAGCCAAGAAGCCAGATGACAATTCCATTCCCCACAAGTCCGATAAAGCAGATAACTAAGGTAAAAATGTCAATAATTATTCCTATTTTATTATCAAAAGTCTTTTCACTTCCATAATCAGAGGTATTACGAGATGAAATATTTTCTGAAACATTATCATAATTGATCCTGTTAATTTGGAACCCAGTGTAAATATAATTAGAGTTATAATATTCCAGAGCAGCATCCATTGTGGAAAGCGTTATCAAGCAGACGCTGGTTGTGATGCTCGATTTCTGCTTTGGGAATTCTTGTCTCGACTTCTTGTCTTGACGCTTCTGTTAGGAGAGAGGAAACAATAGGTGATTCAGTTCTTGTTCTGATGTTTGGTACACCTCCACAGGGAACAACAGCCATATATGCCAGCTGCCAATGCCCATGGAGAAGTCCTTCTAAAAGTGCCACACGGCCCTAATACTGGTCGGAAATGTGATATGGAAGGAGGGGCTCCTACCTCATGCCTTTGCTGTTTTCTGGATGCAAAATAACTCTGGGGAACATTATTTGCCCCATCAATCAGTTGCATGTCCACTGATACTTCCTGATGTCATTTTGGATCAGGAAAATGATGTAAGAGGGTGGGGCTGCAGGACCCCATATCACAGTCTCAACCAGAATCAATGTCCCATGGTACATTTAGAGGAAAATATCCAGAGGGACTGGACACTCGTGTATGGCTGATAGTCCACACGGAGTACACTTCACAAACGACACGTCTAGTTGAGCACTGAGAACCATAAAGTGGACTCTTGAATGGAGGTTTGGATCCCACAAGAAACCTTCACTGATGGAAGGACTTTTCATTAGTGGAACGGGACATCTTCACCTTCCGTCTCCAATTGCAGAATAAAACAATGACCCAAATTGTACTCCTTGGGAAGCAACACACCCTCTGAACAGCAAGGAGGGGATGTCAGAAGTTTGCAGCAGGAGAGAAGCATTGGCGAAAATCCCCTTCCCTTCTCTTAGTGAAAATATACTGCAGTACCCAAGCCAGAACCCAGTAATCCAGACCAGGCTGGTTGGCTAATAATGGGATATAGGTGATCAGAGACCACTCTTGAAAATGGGCCAGGGGTTCCCTGCTTTATACTCGGGCATCTGAAGAAAAATTGATGCTCTAGGATCCCGCCTCCCCTAATGCTAGAGTGTCACTCTACCCTTAAATTTGTTTATTTACATTATTTATAATCCATCTACCTCACCAAGCTCAAGGTGGATCACACAGCATGAGTCTGTACAGCCCATTTCAAAAACATTTCAAATAAACAACATAATAGAGGGCAGAAAGGCAAATTTGCAAAGATTTAAACCAGCAGAACTCCAATACAGAGTTTAAAAAAAGCAGAAACAGCATAAACTAAGACTGAAATATTAAACTACTCTGAAACTACCCAGTAAAATAATTCTTGGCAGCAAATGACAGTACATGGAAGTAAAGTCTATAGTCCCTATCTCTTTACTAAATATATCTCTTTGAGACCACTTCCTTACAGCGCAGCCCTCCTATCTTGAGTCTAAGCCCTCTTGAATAATTCTGTTTTTGCATAGTTTGCAGGAAGCCAGGAGTGCCCTTCCCAGTTAAATTAGTAAAGGTTCCTACAAGTCCAGTATATTGAGATGAAATATTTATGTGTCGGTCTTGTGGAGGAGTGGGGCCTAATGCTTGTTTATTTGCAGACTTTTCCTGGTTCTCCTCGGGGCAATACATTTCATAGCAGGTTGAAACCCAGTGAAGAGATCTTTTGCCAGCATATTTAGTGTCTGGAGAAACTGAGGGCCAAGCTACACATGACGAATGACACTTGAACAGCAAGTGTATTTCTCCCTGTTCACTTGCCCTCCACTCAATCCACTTGCCGTTCAAGTGTCATTCGTCATGTGTCGCTTGGCCCTGATTCTAGATTTCCTGCCAGTTATGCAGCTGTTTAAAGCATAAGAGCCTTGCCAGACAATAAGCAGAGGTCCTGATAAATAACCCAAAGTACATGTTCCTTCAGTGTATGCGTGTGTGTGCCATCATGTCACAATCGACTTATCGAAACCCCAGCAAGAGGCTTCCAAGGAAAGGGAGGTAGTTAGCCAGTGCCTTCCTCTGCTGACTCTTCTTTGGTGGACTCAACTACTGACTCTGCTTTGCTTCCAAGTTCCGATGCAATCAGGTTAGCTGCCTTCCCTCTCCCTTAATTATATACTATAAATATAATTTCTGTGGCACTATGTGGCCCAGTAAAGAGTTTCCAGGGTGGCTCAGGGCCAAGCTACAAGTGACGAATGACACTTGAACGGCAAGTGTATTTCTCCCTGTTCACTTGCGCTCCACTCAATCCACTTGCCGTTCAAGTGTCATTCGTCACGTGTAGCTTGGCCCTCAGAAACCATCATAAAATATAGATCAGTGTTAATTAAGCTCATAGCCATCAGACATCTGGGAAGGATACTGGGGTTTATTGTACCAGATGCAGCTGAGATACAGGAGAACCAGCAATAGCATGCACATCCTATCAGTAGGAGATTAATACGGCATTCAGAGCACTTTCTGAATCATAGCAAGGAAAGACAAAAGATTAAATTTCTGAGTACTTAACAACCTCTGTTGTAGAAACTGCAGAAGCCCACACAGGACAGAGCCACTCCCTAGATGAGGCAGGCCAGCAGACAGGTTACAGACCTAGGAAAGTGACTGGGGACTTGAATTAAAGAGACAGTACTCCTTGAAAAATGAAATCCGGTCCTCAAGTCATTGCTGACTTATGGTGACCCCTGGTGGGGTTTTCCTGGCAAGAGATGGACAGTGGTAGTTTGCCATTGCCTGCCTCTGCAACCCTGGTCTTCATTGGAGGTCTCCCATCCAATTACCAACCAAGGGACACCCTGCTTAGCTTCTGAGATCTGATGAGATCAGGCTCACCTGGGCTATCCAAGTCAGCGCCAGTACTCCTTAGATGTGTGTAAAAGAGTATTAAAAAGGTTTCATGATTGCTGATGATTCTAGGCAAAAAAAGAGGGGGGCACCACTATATGTCAGGTGCCCCTGCCCCCGAGGCATCGTTGAACACAACTTTGACAATTGTGGTGCCTTTTGAACCCAATAAAAGCTCAGAAATAATTATAAACAGAGGGGGATGCCACCTAAGCTCATAACAAGTAGGGAAGCCTAAAAAGCTGCCAGGGTTTGAGGTACCCAATCCTGCTAGGAGGTCCAAGAAAACAAACAAAACAAATACCTGTTACTACATCAGCACAGATGCTTCAACCAAGTGGAGGGACGTAACAAAAGGCATGAAAAGGGAGAGGCTAGGGGTGTGCAAGCTACCAAAAGAAGCAAGGGAAGGATAAGAGCAAATGCATTTAAAAAGGAATAGGCTCGTTTTAGTTAGGAAAAGGGCTAAAGCAGTTTTACTCAAGTTTAATGTAAAATGCAAGTAGAGAACCGTAAACATTCACTTGGAGGGAAAGGGTAAAGAAACAGAAAGATGGAGAACAATGCATCACCAAAAAAAAGCGGCCAAGTCCTACCTTCTTTCGATGTAAAACTTCGCACCCATAAGAATCCAGATGTTCCCCTTTGGAATTTTAGGATATTGAGTCTTCTTGATCACATATCTTGATTAAGGAGAATTTGTCCATCGAGCATCTATTACCCATCCACAGCGACAGTATAACTAAGGTGCTACTGGACTCTTTTTGAGTATAACTAAAGAGATGCTTGACTTATTTCAACAGGGTGGGGCACGGATTCTGCATTCACATTCTCTGTCCTCACATCCATCAAGCGGCATCCATTAGAGATGGAATATTCGGTAACTTTCCCTAGATGCTCCGAAAAGCCGTTAAGTGGGGAGGAAATGGCTTCTAAGTTTTTATGGCTCAAGAAAAAGCAGTTCTTTTCATTTGTAAAAAATACAAATGTCTTTTCAAATCTGTTTCTGACAGACTCATGTAGCTTGAAAATTGAGTTCTTGGGAGTTAATTTTTTCTGTCCATACTCTATAATGGAGGGTTTGCTGCATATTGCTTGAATACTCTTAATTCTAAATTTTAATTCTAACGGCATTGAATAGCCATGGGCACAGATCCTAAGATCAACATGTATGCCCTGGGTCAACTCTTCTAAGGTGCCAATCTCCCGATCGAAGAAGGTGGATTATGGGCCAGGAATCACTTTAATGATAATGATAATAGCAACAATAATATTTGATTTATATACCAACCTTCAGAACAACTTAATGCTCACTCAAAGCTGTTTACAAAGTATGTTATTATTATCCCCACAACAATAATCACCCTGTGAGGTGGGTGGGGCTGAGAGAGCTCTGAGAGAGCTGTGACTAGCCCAAGGTCCCCCAGCTGGCTTCGAGCGGTGGAGTGGGGAATCAAACTTGGCTCTCCAGATTAGAGTCCCAGTCTTAATCACTACATCAAACTGGCTCTCTTTGTAAACAATTTTGCCCCTTGTACCGGAAGAAGTGATTGGTCTGATCAAAGCTGAAAATGCCATGCCTCTTTTTAGCATTGCTGACCCGCCCTGAACAGAAACCCTTAAGACAACAGTATATACAGCCCTAGATGATAGATTCAGAATTCAGAATCAAGTTACTGACTAACAGGTACAAAGCCCTTCATGGGTTTGGACCTTCATCTCTGCAGGACTGCCTTTCCTATGTTCCATCATGCCAGCTTTGCTCATCTGTGTGCAGCCTTCTGCAGGTGCCACCATGCAAATGAGTAAGATCAAGAACTTCTTGTACATGTACATTCTCCATTGTGGCCTATAACTTGTGTAATGGCATGACTGAGGAGGCTGGAAAGGTTGTGGACTATATTAGTTTGCATAGTTACCTTTGCTGTATACTTTATCCTTTTCTCACTGCATTGTTTTCTGCTTACGTAATACTATTTTCTGTATTCTGTATTTTTTCAGTATTTTCTTTGGGAGGTGGTGGGCTCTCCTTTGTCCCCCACCCTTTTCTGTTTGATTTTGCCTCATTGCAACTTTTTGGTGCTGCAAGCCAATGCAATTCAATTGGCATTTGTGACTCCTAGTGTCTACTGCAAGTTTCCTGGGGTGGCCGCTTTGGAGGTCTGTAACTCGGATGTCCAAAAGGCAATTTTGATCAAACATGGAGGATGGCTGGAGGAGAGCCTGCTGAAGATTCTGTGTGAGTTTGGGCTCTCTGGGTATGAAGGAGGCAGTCTCAGGACTGATGGAATTGACAGACCACAGACCAACAAACAGGTTTGCAAACTGGGGCTGGTTCGTTTAAAGTTCATGGTCCATGGTCCGTGAAAATTGATGGACCATGGGCCAGCAGTCCATAGGGTTTTCCAGGTCTGTTCCCACTTCTAGTCATAACCCTAGAGATGTTCCATAAGTGTTTTAAAATGAGAAAAACAATGGAATCTGACTGTGACAAAGGAAGGCGCTTTCAGCTCTTGGAATGGCATCATAACTGGGATTTCTCAGTGCAACCTTATTCCTCCTTGAAAACCCTCTGGAGGATCATCTTCAATGTCTCCTTCTGTCTTGTTTTCCATTGTCTCCCAACAAGGAAATAAATGACTGGGTTCACACTGCTATTGATACAGGATAATACCATTGCACAGGCTGGAAGATATGAAGGTACATAATTATAAATATAGGGGATAATCCGTAGCTGTTGAGTGAAGCATTTATTGTGACTTGGATCAGGGTCCAGAATCAGTCCCTCCCAGCTGTTGTGCATTGTTGTTGAGTGAAAACAAAAGAAACAGTGCTGAGAAGCCATTTTATTGTTCCAGGTATTTCTTAAACACAGAATCAAACTACGATAATTTTAGTTGTTGGAGATCTCCGGCCGTGAAAGCCTTCGACAATATGTGATCATTTTAATCAAATCTAAAAGAACTCTCTGAATCTATCTGAATTTCTAAGGAAGCCAGCGAACTGAATTTTGAAGGGGAAAAGTTAGGCAAACTTTCCAAACTGCTCAGAACCAAAGTAAACAACGTTTTATGAATTAGGCATAGTGCCAAATCACATCTTCCCGAGCCTTACAAAAGCTTTGTCCCCTTCAGCCTCACAGAGCCTAACCAGGTCACAGATGCCTCCACTGGTGTGTGGGAGGGGGTCCTGCCTCCCCCCCAAGCCATTTTTCCATACTGGGGGCTACATTAGGGCTCTCGGGTTCTTTCAATGTGAAATGTCATTGTATAACAACAACATTCGATTTATATACCACCCTTCAGGATAACTTAACTATTTTTTCCCATTGTAGTGTCATTAATTCTCTTCAAGAGATATCAGAGATTATCTAGAGACAGAGAATCCACTTAAACTTTGAGACAGAATCTGTTATAACTAGAGGTGGGCATGGTCCAGAAAATGGACCTAAATTGGACACGGTCCAGCCCAGTTTGTGGTTCATGAACAGACTGCTTGTGGGACTCACATTTTCATGAATTTTGGTCCATTTGGGCCAGTCTGTGGTCCATGATTCCAGACACCCTGATGGATCTATCAATTCCCTAGCCAATGGAAGAGATATCTGCAGACATTTTGCAGCCCTTAAAACCTCGATAGGCAGCTCTGCCTGCCAAGCAGAGAGCTCCCATTCTGCTCTATGGAGCAATAATTAGTTCCCTAGGCAACGGAGGGGTGGACATTTGACAGCCCATCTTAGCCCTCAAAACCTTGATAGGCAGCTCTGCCTACCAAGCAAAGAGCTCCCATTCTGCAACGGAAGGGTGGATGTTCTGCAGCCAATCTTAGCCCTCCAAACCTTGATAGGCAGTTCTGACTGCCAAGCAGAGAGCTCCCATTCTTCTCTATGTGAGCAAGGAACAAGAATTAATTTTCTAGGCAATCGCTGGGAAGGTGTGTTTGTGGTGAGCGAGGGGGCTTGTCCCCTACCCTTTTCTGTTTGATTTTGCCTCATTGCAACTTTTTGGTGCTGCAATCCAATGCAAGTCCATTGGCATTTGTGACTCCTAGTGTCTACTGCAAGTTTGGGGGTCTGTAACTTGGGTGTCCAAAATGCAATTTTGACCAAACATAGGGGATGGCTGGAGGAGAGCCTGCTGAAGAATCTATGTGTGTTTGGGCTCTCTGGGTGTGAAGAAGGCAGAGCCAGGACTGCTGGAATTGACAGACCACAGACCAACAAACAGGTTTGCAAACTGGGGCTGGTCTGTTTAAAGTCCGTGGTCCATGGTCCGTGAAAATCGATGGACCATGGGCAAGCAGTCCATGGGGTTTTCCAGGTCTGTGCCCACTTCTAGTCATAACCCTAGAGATTTTCCATAAGTGTTTAAAAATGATAACTTCAATGGAATCTGACTGTGACAAAGGAAGGAGCTTTCAGCTCATGGAATGGCATCCGAACTGGGATTTCTCAGTGCAACCTTATTCCTCCTTGAAAACTCTCTGGAGGATCATTTTCATTGTCTCCTTCTGTTTAGTTTTCCATTGTCTCCCAACAAGGAAATAAATGACTGGGTTCACACTGCTATTGATACAGGATAATGCCATTGAACAGGATGGAACATATGAAGGTACATAATTATAAATATAGAGGATATATATGACATTCAATGGAAAAACCAAGAGGACGAAGCAGAGAAGAGTGAGCAAGATGATAGTCAAAAGCTTTCCCCTCCGATTGTGTTGTACTTTAAAGCCGACTTTAAGGAACAAGGCCACAGTGGCAATAGTCATAAATGGGAAGCAAAGCACAGCATTCACAATAAACTGGTAAAATAGCTGGACCATACTTCCATTTGGATTGACTTTTAGGATACTGCAGGTAATTGTAGAAAGCAAGAAAGAGAGGACCCATACGGCTGCACATACAATGGTGGACAAATGTGGTGGTCGGTGGCATTGATGCCAAAGTGGAAAGAAGACAACCACACATCTGTCAATGCTGATAGCGGTCAGTAGAAATTGACTCGCGCTGTGCATTGCTAGGAACAGGAAAAGGGACAATAAGAAGAAAACAGTGGTAAAACCATAAAGAATTATAAGTCACTCACTAACAAAAGCAAATATTAGCGTCACAAGGAGCCCAAAATCAGCGATGGCCAAGTTCAGGATGTAGGTGATGAAAGGATTCTTCTTAATGCAGAAGCCAAGAATCCAAATGACAATTCCATTCCCCACAAGTCCAATAAAGCAGATAACTAAGGTGAAAATGTCAATAATTATTCCTATTTTATTATCAAAAGTCTTTTCACTTCCATAATCAGAGGTATTACGACAAGATGAAATATTTTCTGAAAACTTATCATAATAGATCCTGTTAATTTGGAACCCAGTGTAAATATAATTAGAGTGATTATAATATTCCAGAGCAGCATCCATCGTGGAAAGCGTTATCAAGCAGACGCTGGTTGTGATGCTCGATTTCTGCTTTGGGAATTCTTGTCTCGACTTCTTGTCTTGACGCTTCTGTTAGGAGAGAGGAAACAATAGGTGATTCAGTTCTTGTTCTGATGTTTGGTACACCTCCACAGGGAACAACAGCCATATATGCCAGCTGCCAATGCCCATAGAGAACTCCTTCTAAAAGTGCCACACGGCCCTAATACTGGTCGGAAATGTGATATGGAAGGAGGGGCTCCTACCTCATGCCTTTGCTGTTTTCTGGATGCAAAATAACTCTGGGGAACATTATTTGCCCCATCAATCAGTTGCATGTCCACTGATACTTCCTGATGTCATTTTGGATCAGGAAAATGATGTAAGAGGGTGGGGCTGCAGGACCCCATATCACAGTCTCAACCAGAATCAAGGTCCCATAGTAGAATCATAGAATCACAGAATCATGGAGTTGGAAGGGGCCATAAAGACCATCTAGTCCAACCCCCTGCCCAGTGCAGGATCAGCCTAAAGCATCCCTGACAAATATTCATCCAGCCCTTTCTTGAAAACTGCCAGTGAGGGGGAGCTCACCACCTCCCTAGGCAGCTGATTCCACTTTTGAACTACTCTGACCGTGAAAAAGTTTTTCCTAATATCCAGCCGGTACCTTTGTGCATGTAATTTAAGCCCATTGCTTTGGGTCCTACCCTCTGCTGCCAACTGGAACAGCTCCTTGCCCTCCTCCAAATGACAGCCTTTCAAATATTTAAAGAGAGCAATCATGTCCCCCCTCAACCTCCTCTTCTCCAAACGAAACATTCCCAAGGCCCTCAGCCTTTCATTGTAGGGCTCAGGGCCAAGCTACACATGACGAATGACACTTGAACAGCAAGTGTATTTCTCCCTGTTCACTTGCCCTCCACTCAATCCACTTGCTGTTCAAGTGTCATTCGTCATGTGTAGCTTGGCCCTCAGACTCCAGACCCCTGATCATTCTCGTTGCTCTCCTCTGCACCCTCTTGATTTTGTCCACATCCTTTTTGAAGTGAGGCCTCCAGAACTGCACACAATACTCCAGGTGTGGCCTGACCAAGGCAGTATAGAGAGGGGCTATGACCTCCTGCAATTTTGATGCTATGGCCCCTTTGATACATTCCTCTAGTACATTTAGAGGAAATTATCCAGGGGGACTGGCAGCTCATGTATGGCTGGTGGTCCTCACGGAGAACACTTGACAAATGCCACATCTAGTTGAGCACTAAGAGAGCACCATAAAGTGGACTCTTGAATGGAGGTTTGGATTCCACAAGGAACCTTCAGTGATGGGAGGATTTTTCATTAGTGAAACGGGACATCTTCACCTGCCGTCTCCAGTTGCAGAACAAATAATGTCCCAAATTCTATTCCTTGGGAAACAAAGCACCCTCAGAAGATCAAGGTGGGGATGTCAGACGTTTGCAGCAGGAGAGAAGCATTGGCCCAAATTCCATTACCTTCCCTTTCCTTCTCCCTTCCCTTCCCTTCGCTTATTGAAAATATACTGCAGTATCCAAACCAGAATCCAATAATTCAGCCCAGGCTGGTTGGCTAATAATGAGATAGAGGTGAGCAGAGACCACTCTTGAAAATGGGCCAGGGGTTCCCTGCTTTAAACTCCCCGTCCCTGGTTTGTGGGCATCAGGCAGCAGGAGAAAAAAACGATGCTCTAGGATCCCACCTCCCCTAATGCGAGAGTGTCACTCTACCTTAAATTTGTTTATTTACATTATGTATAGTCTCATCCTTTCTCACTGAGACTCAAGGCCAGATTACACAGCGTGATTCTGTACAGCCCATTTCAAAAACATTTCAAAGAAACATCATAATAGGGGACAGAAAGGCAAATTTGCAAAGATTTAAGACGGCAGATCTCCAATACAGAGTTTTAAAAATGCAGAAACAGCATAAGCAATTCTAAGGCTGACATTAAACTACTCTGAAACTACTCAGTAAAATAATTCTTAGCAGCAAATGACAGTACATAGAAGTAAAGTCTATAGTCCCTATCTCTTTACTAAATATATCTCTTTGAGACCTCTTCCTTACAGCGCAGCCCTCCTATCTTGAGTCTAAGCCCTCTTGAATAATTCTGTTTTTGCATAGTTTGCGGAAAGTCAGGAGAGTGCCTCCTCCATTTAAATTATCAATGGTTTCCTACAAATCCAGTATATTGAGATGAAATATTTATGTGTCGATCTTCTGGAGGAGTTGGGCCTACTTCTTTTTTATTTGCAGACCTGGGGACATTCTGCCTGACTTGCTTTTTTCTGGTACTCTCCATGGCAATTAGTTTCACAGCAGGCTGAAACTCAGCCAAGAGATGTTTTGCCAGCATATTTCGTGATGGGAGAAATTGTTCCTAGAATTCCTGCCAGTTATGTGGTGGACATGTAAGAAAGCACGAAGATATTGGACAAAGATACATGAGGAGATGCAGAAAATTCTCAGGTTCAGGTTTCAGCTAAATCCGAAAAATATGCTACTAAATATTTTACTGAATAATGTTACAAAAGAACAGGGAGATTTTTCCCAATACATGGTGATAGCTGCAAGAGTACTATATGCAGCGAAATGGAAAACAGATTTGTGCTCTGACATGCCAGAGTGGATAGACAAGATGTACAAATATACATCATTGTGCTTGTATAAGTTTCTATGCCCTTTCTATTGTTATATCTTATCTTTTAAAATATTTTTTAACTTAAAAAATAGATTTTCTGCCAGTTATGCAACTGTTTAAAGCATGAGAGCCTTGCTGGACAATAAACAGTGATCCTCCTGACAAGTATGGCCCCCATCGGCCATACTTGACTTGACTTGAAAAGATCTGTCCACCACCCTATATATATCTATAGATATGGATATATGGGCCATGTCTGAAATGAAGCAACTCTTCCATCGCCATCTGAGGAGAAGTTTTTATTGTATGTAGTGCTTTAAATTTTCTTGTAATGTTTTACCTGCTTTTATGTGTTTTCATGTAAATTGAAATTTTGTGGTCCGCTCTGAGCCCACTCGGTGTGGTCTGCTCTGAGCCCGCTTGGCGGGGAGGGCGGACTAAAAATCTAAATAAATAAGTAAGTAAGTAAACCAAAGCACATATACCTCTGGTCTGTGTGTGTATATGCCATCATATCACAATCGACTTATGGCAACATCAAGAAGGGCCTTTCAAGGCAAGGGAGGTAGTTAGCTAGTGCCTTCCTCTGCTGACTCTTCTTTGGTGGTCTCCCATCCAAGTATCGACCCTGCTTAGCTTTTGAGTTTTGATGAGATCAGGCTAGCCGCCTTCCCTCCCCCTCAATTATATACTATAAATTATAATTTCTATGGCACTATATGACCTAGAAAAGAGTTTTCAAGGCAGCTCAGAAACAATCACAAAATACAGGTCAGTGTTAACTTCTTAGAGCAGAACCACAAGTGACAAAAGGCACAGATTGGACACTTGTCTGCTTCCCTCAAGTTTTGATGGGAAATGTAGGCAGCTTGGCGGAATGTTGGACAAGTGACAGTTGAAAAGTCCATTGGACAGCAGTCGGAGAGCCAAACTGCAAGACCAGGATGCCTACATTTCCCGCCAAAACTTGAGGGAAGCTGACAAGTGTCCAATCTGTGCCTTTTGTCACTTGTGGTTCTGCTCATAGTCACGAGGCAGCTAGGAAGATACCATGGTTTATTGTACCAGACACAGCTGAGATACAGGAGAACCGACAGTAGAACAGTGGAGATTATCTAATGGGGCATCCAGAGTACTTTATGAACCACAGCAAAGCTAGAAAAAAGATTAAATTTCTGAGTAGAGTTCCTAACAACCTCTGTTGTAGAAACTGCAAAAACCAACACAGGACAGAGCCACTCCCTAGGTGAGACTGGCCCGCAGACAGGCTGCAGATGTAGGCAAGTGACTGAGGACTTGAATTAAATATGTCTGTAAAAGACAGTAAATAAAGGTCTCGTGCTGAGCACTGATGATGAAGGTGGGCAAAAAAATACCCCCTGAGGCACAGTTGAATGAAACTTTGACAATTATGTCACCATTTGACCCTAAAAAAGCCTCCCAAGAAAGCTCAGAAACAATTATAAACACAGACAGGGGCCAGCTAAGATCATAACAGGTAAGAAGCCTAGAAAGCTTCCATGGTTTGTGGTGCCTGACCCTGCAGAAGGTCCAAGAAAACAAGCAGGGGTAAAAAAAACAACAATCACTATAGCAGCAGAGACTCTCCCACAAAGTGGCGGAACGTAACAAAAGGCAAGGGGTGCAAACTACAGAAAGAAGCAAGGGAACGAAGGGAGAGAATGCATTTGGAAATGAGTAGGCTTCATTTTAGTTAGAAGAAGGGCTAAAGCAGTTTACTCAAGCTTATTGAAAAATGCAAGGAGCGAACAGTAAACATTCACCTAGAGGGAAAGGGAGAAGAAAGAGAAAGATGGAGAAGAAGAACGCAGCACAAAAAAAGCTGCCTAGTCCTACCTCCTTTCGATGCAAATCTGTGCACACAGAAGACTTCAAATGTTCCCGTTTGGAATTTCAGGATATTGGGTCTTCTTGATCACATTTCTAGATTAAGGAGAATTTGTCCATCGAGCATCGATTACCCATCCACAGCGAGAGTATAACCAAGAGTTGCTTGACTTATTTCAACAGGGTGGGGCACGGATTCTGCATTCACATGCTCTGACCTCACATCCATCAAGCGGCATCCATTAGAGATGGAATCTTCTGTAACTTACCCAAGATGCTCCAAAAAGCCGTTAAGTGGGGAGAAAATTGCTTCTAAGATTTTATGGCTCAAGAAAAAAGTGGTGCTTTTATTTGTTAAAAACTGCAAATGTTTTTTCAGATTTGTTTCTGACAGTCTCATGGAGCTTGAGCACTGAGTTCTTGGGAGATGATTTTTTTTTCTTTCCATGCTATAAAATGGCGGGTTTGCTTTATATTGCTCGAATACTCTTAATTCTAAGTTTTAACTCTAATGGCACTGAATAGCCATGGGCACAGATCCTAAGATCAACCTGTATGCCCTGGGTCAGCTTTTTTAAGGTGCCAATCACCTGATCAAAGAAGGTGGATTAAGGGCCAGGATTCACCTTGCCCCTTGTACCACAAAAAGTGATTGGTCCAATCAAAGCTGAAAATGCCATGCAGATCTTTTCCGTAGAAAAAGAGCGGCAGGAACTTATTAGCATAGCTCATTAGCATAACACATTAGCATATGACAAGTCCCTTGCCATCACCAGAAGTTGTCATTAGCATAATTGATTTGCATATGCCACACCCCTGACATCACCTATCCTGGTTGTTTTGGACCCAATCCTGGCCATTCAGGGCTGAAATTGGTCCCAAAATGGCAAAAAGAGGCTGAAAATGGCTGAAAAGGGGCTCAAAATGGTCAGGATCGGCCACTGCTGAGCCCCAAATGGCTGAATATCGGGTGGGCGGGGCCACATGACATGTGACCTCTTTGGAGAACTGCCAAAACTGTGTTCCGGCGCATTCCCCCTCAAAATGAGCCCTGGCCATACCTCTTTTTAGCATTGCTGACCCAGTGCTACTTGTCCAGAAGATGGCAAAGCACTGCCAGGATCCCTAGCCAAACTGGCCTGTGAGAAATTGCTTCCTGACCCCAAAGTAGAGATTGGCACTACCGTGGGCATGTAAGAAGGGTCCACGAGAACTAAGCCCTGATGAATTGATTTATTTATATTTGGTTTATATTCCGCCCTCCCCACACCAGCAGGCTCAGGGCGGATTACAACCACATACAAGTAAGAATACATAAAACAGTTAATATAAGTTAAAAAGCCATAAAACATCCAAAATTACACAATTACACAATTAAAATACACATATATATACATGAACCTAGCAGCACTAAAGCCAACTGACCAAACCTTAACTGTCTCCAGAGCATCTTAGCAGTAAAGAAAATTACTAGACGTGAGTATTGCTAGTAGGGAGGGCATATTCTAGTCAGCCAGCCAGGGGGGCTCCCCTAGCTCTGCCCGTATGCCTGGCGGAACAGCTCTGTCTTGTAGGCCCAGCGGAAAGATAAGTCCTGCCGGGCCCTGGTCTCATTAGACAGAGCGTTTCACCAGGCTCAGGCCAGGGCCAAAAAAGCCCTGGCACTGGTCAATGCCAGGTGGGCCTCCCTGGGGACAGGGACCTTCAGCAGATGTTTCTCACTATAGTGAAGAGTGCTCTGGGGTTCATATGGGGAGAGGCGGTCCCGTTGATACGCCGGTCCCAGTCCGTATAGGGCTTTATAGGTTAATACCAAAACCTTGAACCTGATTCAGTACTCCACCGGTAACCAGTATAGCTGATGCCGTGCCAACATTATAGGCTAACGCATCAGCATTCTTCTGATGACACGTGCCCTTCCTGTCCCCCCCTCCTGATTACCCTAGGTTCGCAGCATAAGCATTGCTGTCAGATGGCCATCTAGACTCTTACATTCCTCTTTAGAGATGTGAACTTCCCCCCTTTTATTTTCTGTACATTTTCCTTTTAAAAAGCATACGTGTTCATTCTCTTCCTTTAGTTGGGTTTGATTCACTTTGGAGCAGATTAGATTATTTCCATGCGATGGATCTGGGGCTATCCTAGAAAATTAGGGATCGTGTTTGGCAGGTGAGCAGAACTGTGTTTAACCACCGTGATCACTCATGCACTGTGCTCGAGATGTCCTCGTGTCACCACCTTTTGAGCCCAACAGCTACTGAACAACTGTGCAGCTGAAAAATCGATTCTCCTCCAGTGTCATTGGTGGTTGAGTCAGGGGATTATACAGCACACAGGGACGAGGATGTGCAAAAATGTGCACATAACTTGATAACATGGAAGTAAATGAACACCAAACAGCAGAAGAGAAAGTTGTTCATGTTAGCTCACAGGCAGAAGTGTACAGGATGCCAGCTGGCTAACCACAAGTTTGCTATTTCCTGTTTGGTGAAAGCCATAACCTTGCTAGAAGTTGGTATTAAGAATACAATGTATCAGATGTAGAAGTTACAGCATTGCTTAGCAAAGAAGCAAATGATGTGGTACAGGAAAGGAAAGGAAAGCTAAGTGGAAGTTATAGGGAGGAAAAAGCTCCAATTGCAACCTCTACTCCTGCTGTAAACCTCTGCCCTGATTTGCAACAGCAATTGTTAATCAGGCAGACCTAAGAGTGCAACTAAAGACTTTTTCAGGAGTTACACCCAAACCTATTGGAGAGAGAGATTATTCTGTTTGGAGAGTACATGCAAGAGAGTTATTAGAAGATGAAATCATTCCTGCAAATATAAAAAGGAGAAAAATTATAGACAGTTTGCTTCCACCAGCCTTGCATGTAGCTTTAGGAGCAGGAGATAAAGCGACTGCAGAAGAATGTTTTGCAATACTAGAAACTGCATATGGCAGTATTGTCCCCATTTCCGAACTGAAAGCAAAGTTTTATGAAATCTGATACAGAGTTGATACACTGATGAAACAAAACATAAGCAATTTGACATGATGCATTTAATGACATTGAAACTACTCAGTGGGAGCAAACTTAAAAAAACAGACAGTACACAGTAACATAATCTACAGTCCCTACCTCTTTATTTTCTTACAGCACAGCCTTATTATCTGCGATGATCCCATTCCCCTGAAGAATGATCCTGAAGAATTCAGTTTTGTACAGTTTGCAGAAATCTAGGAGAGTGGGAACTTCCCTGACTTTTTTTAAAGGGGGCCACCACAGAGAAGGTGCATGTATGGCCAGCTGTTGATTTTGCCTGTAAGCAGGGTGGAACCTGCAGAAGGTTCTGCCCAGATGAATGAAGCTATCATGGTGGCACATAGAGAAAGAGGCGGTCTCATAGGTATGAAGGACCAATGCCATGAAGGGCTTTGAAGGTGGTAGTCAAAATTTTGAATTGAGCTTAGTAACTGATGGGTAGTCAATGGACTGACTGCAGAATGAGATGTGTGTTCCAGATAATAATCAGGCCGTGGGGATCTGCCCCAATTGGAGTCTCTGAGTTGACTTTGAGGGGAGACCCATGTAGAGTGCATTACAGCAGTCAAGCCTTGATGTTACAGTACCACGGATCCAATTGGCCAAGTCAGCCATGTCTAGGTAGGGGGACATCTTCTGTGCTAGACTTTTTTGCAGCTGCATTATCTTGCTTTTCAAGCGGCAGCGTTAGGTCCAATATAACTCCTAGGCTCTTAACTGAGTCTGCCAGGGTCAGCTAAACTCCATTGAAAGAGGGGAGTGTGATGTTCTTCAGTATCTCTACCTTTCCAACTAGCATCACTTCCATGTTACCTGGGTTTGGTTTCAATTTGTTTGCTTTCAGCCAATTGACCACAGATGTCAGACATCGACTCAAGAAGACTTCTACTATTTCAGGTTGGACTATAAATGATGAAAATAAATAAAAACCACCAGTCAATTTGGATAGAGAGACATAGAACTGGGTGTCACCTGTGTAGGACATCCAATTGCATAGCTACAAATTATTTCTCCTAAAGTCTTTACATACAGGTTGAATAACATGGAGGTTAAGCCTACGAACATGGGTGCAGAAGGCACCATGATTGTCTGAGTTTCAAATAACCTGCAAGACCATTTTGAGTGGGTATTTCTGAGAGCCAGTTTGGTATAGCAGTTAAGAGTGGCAGGTCTCTAATCTGGAGAACTGGGTTTGATTCCCCACTCCTCCACTTGAAGCCAGCTGGGTGACCTTGGGCTCGTCACAGTTCTCTGGAGCTCTCTCAGTCCCACCTACCTCTCAGGGTATCTGCATGGAGGGATAATAATAACTTTGTAAGCCGCTCTAAGTGTGGCACTAATCTGTCTAGAAAAGTGGTATATAAGTACAAGGTTGTTGTTATTGTTATTGTGGTGAAGGGTGAGCTGCTTGGCAGACTTGGCTGTGGTTTCATTCTGCATGCTTGTTTTTAATCTATGCAGTTGTTTTTAATCCTTTTAAAAATGTGTAGTGGTTCTGGCTTGTTTGTTTGTATCTTGATAGTTAAATAATTATTTTGTATTCTTGCCACATTGCTATATTACTACCTGCCTTGAATCTAAGGAGAGAAAGCATGATATAAATGCTTTAAACAAATAGAAAACAGGAAAGGAATTTGGGAAGCGGCTGGCAAAGTTTCTGAACACGACCGTGCAACACAAAGCAGGCAAATAGAGTCAATCCCACCTTCTCTATTGGTGGAGACCATTCCTTATGCAATCTCTACTAACTTAAATATGATTTTTTTTAATATGTGAGGTTGCAACCCAGGTGTCTGTACAGAAAGTTTAGGGAAGACTGGGGGCAGGTCCCACCTCTTGGCAGGTCCCACTTTCCCTGCTGCTACTCAACAGGGTAGTGGGAAGAAATGGGGGGGGGGGATTTGTGAATTTCATAGAGTCGCAACATCTCTTCTGGAACAACTTAAAGTGGCATCAATACTTCAAGGCAGTAGTTTAGCATTTGCCTCTAACTTTGAGGTAAAACTATAGAGTTTTGTTCTTGTGCCATCTGACAGCAGTGCTAGGCAGATCACGAGAGGGAGGGCAGGAAGGGTTACATCAGCGCTTAGTTCTTGTGGCCTCTTCTTACATGCCCAGGGTAATGCCGGATCACCACTTTGGGGTCAAGTAGCAATTTTCCCCAGGCCAGTTTGGCTAGAGATCTTGATGGTGTTTTGCCATCTTCTGGGCATGGAGCAGGGTGTGTGTGTGAGAGTGGGAGTAGTTGTGAATTTCCTGGGGTTGGACTAGATGACCCTGGAAGTTCCTTCCAACCCTATGATTCTATGATTCTACCTTGTCTGAAACCGATAAGGGCTAGAGGTGGTGGGGGGGGGGAGTTTGTGGCCCATCCAGATTTAGAGTGAGAAGAAATTACTTCTAACAGTCATATAACCATGAGGAAGAGATAAGAAGATGAATTATATTTGTTTGGTTTGATAACCAGAGTCTACTTGACTCATATGAAGCAGGAAAGGAAAAAGGAGGAGTTAGAATATTCTGAGAACTGGAGAAGGTTTATTTATTCCTGCTGACCCTGCTGGACTGTCATTGGAGGACAGGAGAAGTTTGCAAATTTTAATTCTATCCATTTTCATAACTAATAATAAGCAGAGAAAAAAATTAAAAGGCCTGGGACTTTTCTCTGAACTGCAATTATGTGGTTATCCCATACTGAGCAGAGCCAACCTGCAGTGCCCGTTAATCCCTGAATGCATTGATTGTGGCTCCCCAGTCCTGTGTGTGCATACACATTTTTTCGTATGTGAAAGAGATCAGAGACGATATTTCCTATAATATACAGGAAATACATTTTCAGTGATGCAGAGGAGGAGGCAATGCTACTCAGGGTCCATCTACACATTACAAAGTCCTTGTGCTCGCTGGGGTACAACATGAGGATTTTGTGTCACGTGCAAGGCAAGTTTTGTGTTTCCCTGATGCACACCAGCTCTTTTCTGTTTGCACACAAGGAAAAGTGTCTTTAGCCTCCTCCCCTGCTGTTTTCACATCCTCAACCCCAAGTCTCGCTATACAAGACATCTTACACAAGGGCACTCAAGTGTACGGAGATGCAATGTTAGCTGGGAAGTGTAGTTTTAAAAGACAGAGCTGGTAAAAATCACTCATCAGAGGGTTTATTAATTTCATCTTTGCCCTCCATGAAGGCTCTGTCAATTTCACCTCTCCTTCCTGGAGATGAAGATGTAATTAACAAACCCTCTGGGGAGTGATCTCTGCCAACTCTGTCTTTTTAAACTATGCTTCCTGGCTAACACTGCAGCTCCCTAGCCTTAAGCATCCCCATCTGTGAAGTCGGTATTTGCTTCATTGGAAAACTCTTGTTACTTATATGGCTTCAAAGGAGCTAACGGTGGCCCCATGGGGGAGCTTGCAGACATGAAAACAGTTTGTGTGGGGAAGGGGGATTTGCTTTTCCCAGTGTACTATGGTTACAAGCAGACGTCATCTATGAAACACATGACTTTCAATGTGCAAAGTGCATTTTCTGCCACTGTGCTATTACCCCATCTTGCTTCAGAATGAGATAATGTGAGGTGAGAGCTGCACATACCTTTGAAGAATCAGATGTCTTCTGATATGTTGAGTGGCAGATGGCAGCAGGTGTCCTGTGCTGGAAAAGCAGTGGACTTACAAGGTAGACATTTCCAGTTCCAACTGTGAGAGGAAAATGTCTGCTGTTCTCCAAGCTCAGATAAAAATGTCTATGACTTCCTACTGTTAGCTTGATGGCATCAGATGAGAAAATGTTCTTATGTTGGTGTTCAAGATAGTCATTGGTGGAAGAAGGAGGAGACTTTTACAATGTGAGGCCAATTTCCTAGAAAGGCACTGTGGGCCCCGATCCAGTGAAATTTATTTCTCTGTTACATTAAGATTCTGCCTGTCTGTTTCTATTCTCAATAGCCCCAACTGTATTAGCATGTGAAATAAAAATGCATACAAAGGTATAGGAAATGTCAGAATCATCAGATGGAAAATAAATCTTGAAAAAGGTTGGAGAGCATTCGTGGCTGCCAAAGACCTGCAGCACCATGTGAAGGACTGGATGTTTGAAGACACAGATGTAGAGAGCTTTGAGTGACAGGCTACTCCAAGGGAATCTGATTGGGTAGCATGAGCTGGAAAGAGGAGAGTTTGTTTTCAGTCTTTGCAGAGAGGAATCCAGTGAGAGGAAGTCCTAACAGAGAGCAGTTTTAACACTAGCAGGAGAACTGGGGAAAGTTGGCAAGGAGATTTGGGAGGTTGGTGCAGACTCCCATTCGGGCCAAAGAAAGGGGATAGATCTTCTAGGGAGAGGAGACTTTCCCTACCCAGTCAAACAGGAAAGTAGCTCTAGAGAGTGGAGTGTCTATGCAAAAAAGGGGTGTATAAAACCCTCCCTGTGAAGGCTGTCCACCATCTTGTTTTAAATGTATTGTTTTTAATGAATATGCATTTTTATTGTATTTTAATTGTATTTTTCATATGTTTGTATCCACCCTGAGCCCACTTGCGGGGAGGGCGGAATACAAATTTGAAATAAATAAATATGCAGTATTCCTGCCTATGGTTCATACAGACTTCTTCAAAAAAGGTCAGCCCGGAATGACTTGTTTTATCCAAAGCCTTTTGCTCTTGGGTGATTTTTAAAAATAAATTATCTCCACTTACAGGGTTGATCAGATGACTCTGTCAGTCTATGGAGAACAGGATAGGTTGAAGTTGACTCCCACCCCCTTGCAGCAAGAAATCCAAGCTCTCTTGAGTCAAAGATTCTTTAATGAGAAATCATAGCTTCAGTATATATATGTCCATAGATTACTCAGAGACAATAAGAAGCATCTGGCTGTACACAGGTATCTTGTTGAGAATGACATACTAGGTGCTTGTTACAATATTTCATTCCCTCTACGCAAGCCCCCCACCCTTGGTGCCCAACCATCTGGGTACAGTTAGTGGGAGTGTAGGAAGGAACTGTCCCAAGGCCGTTGTGGTTAGCCATCACAGATAAGAGCACAGCTTTCCCGGGAACTAGCCATCTTATGTGAAAAACAGACACACACATAGGAGATTATTGCAACAACCTAGCAATACGGAGGGACTGTGGGCAACAGACCTGACAGACTTCTTCTCCAAGCAAATAGCCTTGTTCCTGGCTCCAATGGAAGAAAGCTTCTTCTACTGGAGAAAGGCTTAGAGCCAAGCTACAAGTGACACCTGACACAGGTTGGACACTTGTCAGCTTCCCTCAAATTTTGATGGGAAATGTGGGCGTCCTGGTCTTGCAGTTTGGCTCTCCGACTGCTGTTCAATGGACTTCTCAACTGTCACTTGTCCAACATTCCGCCAAGCTGCCTACATTTCCCATCAAAACTTGAGGGAAGCTGACGAGTGTCCAACCTGTGTCAGGCGTCACTTGTAGTTTGGTCATAGTCTATCAGACTAGGGATCCTCTGTTAGCAGAAGGGAGTCCTAGGCTGCATCCCATTATTGCTATTATTCTGCCATTGTTAGATTTTTCTTTATTAACTTGTTAAATACGATAGTTCACCTTCCACTGGCAAGAGCGTACAACCTATGAATATATCAATACAATAAAAATGATGTTGATAAATAAAAGCCAACTCATAATAAAGCAGTAAGTAACATCAGATATAAAGGGTTGGATCCAACCAGCTTTTCCACTCAGTTTTCATCCACTTTCCCACTTTGATACATGCCCTCATCACATAGGGCTTTTGTGCATAATGTTTCATGATCCCCAATTTAGTCTTTTTTGGGGTGTCAAAGGGAGCTCCTTCCATCCTTTTTCAACAGCATGAAAAGTTGTTTGGATCCGACCCCAACTCTGCAAGATCAAGAATCATAACGAAGTAACATTCATATGGGGAGAGGATTTCCCCCCCAAATTCACACATTAGAGATAGTCTCTTAATCTCCTTTATTCTCTTATGTGCCTGTTATTCTCTTTTCTCTCTCTTAAAAGAAGCATTGCTCTTTCATTTCTCTTTGAAGAGAAAACAAAGCACCCTTTTGTAACCCCAGCTGTTGCAGTTGATTTATATTACACACTGCAGAGTTGAGAAGATATTGCTTGCCTCTGAGCATCTACAAAGTCTGAAATTTTGCAGAAGCTCGTTTCTGTTCTTCCTCTCTTCAGATTACTCTTTGATCCAAATAGAATTAATAATAATAATAATATTTGATTTATATACCATCCTTCAAGACAACTTAATGTCCACTCAGAGTGGTTTACAAAGTATGCTATTACTATCCTCATGACAATCACTCTGTGAGGTGGGTGGGGCTGAGAGAGCTGCGACTGACCCAAGGTCACCCAGCTGGCTTCAAGCAGAGGAGTGGGGAATCAAACTCGGCTCTCCAGATTAGAGACCCGCACTTTTAACCACTACACCAAACTGGCTCTATTGACTAAATACAGACTCCAGATTCCTAAGAAGAGAACAAGAAATGGGATTATTGGATTTCAGGAATAAATTTGGTAAGGAGGAGTTAAGTGAATAATGACAGTTGTGTTTATATGCTACTCTTCTAGACAGATTAGTGCCCAACTCAGAGCAGTGATCCAAGTCAGTCTTGTTATTATCTCCACAATCCAGCTGCGGCGGAGACAAGTGGCTTAGTCAAGGTCATCTACTAAGCTCATGGCAGTAGTGGGATCTGAACTAGCAGAGTACGGATTGGTGGCTCAACCACTTAACCACTATGCTACAGCAGCTCAGAAAATTTCTCTGAACAATGACCACAAAGTAAAGCTGGTGCAAAATCAAAGCACCTTAATCAGTCTCCGAAGAACAGAAGGAGCAAGCACTAGAAAGTAAAGAGTCAATTTGGTGTGGCAAATAGAAACTTGGAGACGTGGAGGCTACAATTCACTACTGCAACTTTGCTCCTCTGTAAAGACTCTTTGGAATACGCTCTTTATGCTCTCCATAGATTGAGACCTCCTCTGTCTCCCAACCAGGAAATAGATCAAAGGGTTGACACTGCTATTTAGGGAAGCTCCTATGTATCCATAGATGTATAGTTTGGGATATGCAAAATTAGAAAAATAGTTAATGAAATAAAAGGCATTCAGAGGAAAAGCAAAGATAAGGAAGAAAATTAGTGTAAGTAGGATAATAGTTAAAGGTTTCCTCTGCAGGCCCAGTTGTGATTTAAAGCAGAATTTAGTTAACAGGAACAGAGTGGAAATCGTCATGACCGGAAGGCAAATCAAGACATTCAGGAAAAACTGGTAATACGTGAGCTTCTTGTTCCAGCTCCCTGTGATGAAGAGAATGAAGTGAATTGCATTAAGGAGGAAGGAGATGACCCAGATGAGGGCACACACGGTGACGGACAAGCGTGATGGCTGGTGGATACGACGCCAAATTGGGAAGAGGATGCACACACACCGGTCAATGCTGATGGCTGCCAGTAAAAACTGGCTACTATTATACATGAATATGTAGAGCTCTTGAAGTATGAATTTGAAAAGGAAATGGCCCTCAACAGCAATATTCAGACTAAAGAATACAGTGAGGACCACGAGGACCCCAAAGTCAGCAACAGCCAAGTTCAGGATATAGATGGAGAAAAAATTCTTCTTAATGCGGAAGCCAAGAAGCCAGATGACGACTGCGTCCCCCACGAGTCCAAACACGCAGATGACTAAAAGGATTATTTTTTCTGAATAATCATAGATCACTCTTGGGCTATAATCTGTGGTATTGTTCATTCCAGAATGTTGTGAGCTGCCATTCAGAGAAGACGGGGTTGTCAAACTGGAATTAATCATCTTGCTTAATCTCTGGATTTTGTAGCTATGATGTTCTCTTGTGGCATAGAGAATCCAGCTAGAAGAAAAGAGACAGGGTGGATTGTGTTATTATCGGTGGAATTAACTAATTGTGTTACCCTCAAATCATGTATTTGAGGTTACACTTCTGGATAATATTGCGTGACCTTTTGTTACAGAGATGTTCTCCTTGTAAAGTGGCTTTTGCGGGCTTTTACTAGAGATGAACACGAACTGAAATATGAACCAAAATTAAGCATGAACCAGGCCAGTTCATGGTTTGCGAACCATGGTTCGTCAGATCCCATTTCTGATGAACCGCCACAAACTTTAGGTTGGTTCATTTGGTTCGTTTTTTGGTTCGTGACTGCAGACAGCCTGGTGCCAAATCAGTTTCCTAGGCAACAGGGGATGGACTTCCTGCAGACCTTCTGCTGGCCCAGAAGTGACCTTCTGCTGGCCTGGAAGTGGGGATTTTCTGACCTGGATATGACGTTTTCACGAACCAAATGAACTGGTTCACGAACCAGGGGCAGGTTTGTGAAAGTTTGTGGTTCATGGTTCGTGAAATTTGACGAACCACGAAAAGCATGGTTCAGGTTTTTTCTGGTTCGTGCCCATCTCTAGCTTTAACTCCCAAGCTCTCCATAACTTGTGCCAAATATTATTGAGCTTGCAATGAATAAATTAAAGAGTAACTTGTATTGTATTACCAGTTGATGAACATATAAGATGTGCCTGTATGTAACCGAGAGTCATAAAATTAATCCTTTCATTGTGTGGGTGATTGTCCAGGCTGGAAACCATTTAAAGAACCTTCTCTCCCCCAGTTTGTCCTGGCTGACAGATGCAGACAAGAAGACAAATCTTTTTTCTCCACCTTTTTAACCTGGGCCGATACCAGATGACTAACCTTAAGGCGCTTCATGCCGTCCTCTTCCGGATCGCGACGGGGAAAATGCGAAAAATCGCGTTTCCTCGCGCGAGTTTTGCACGTTGTCGCGCAAAACTCGCGCGAGGAAACGCGATTTTTCGCATTTTCCCCGTCGCGATCCGGAAGAGGACGGCATGAAGCGCCTTAAGGTTAGTCATCTGGAATCGGCCCTAGCTGATAGACTAGAAAAAGGACATATCTACCTCCCCGAATTTCCTTCTGTAGCCAATCTTTAAGAAGCAACAGAAGATCTGAAGCTATGAGGAAGGTGTTTAAATCTCAGCATAGCAAATCAAGGCCATGGAAAAAATACAAATTTTTTTTGCTGTTTTATGATAATATTTATTTAATTGCCTTTCCATCAAAAAGAAGTCCCTGGCAATTGCTCTGTCCAGCAAGCATGCAAGATTCAAAGCAGTCTCCATCTTTATAGAATCTTTTGGGAAACTAAGTGGATATTGCTAAGAATACTGGAACACTTGCCAGCTCAATTCACCCCTCTGCCTGTCAGTGACAGCAGAGATCAACCCCTCAATAAGCTATTCAGATGCCTTCGAGGGGTTCTATGTAATTCATTGGGCCATTCCTCATGTATAGAATAGTACAGCACAGATCTCCCCTCTTGGACTGGGCTGTACATGTGAGAAGTAGTCTGTTGTATCGGACCCATAGGCAGTACACTGTATCTTTCCTCTCCAACATACCCACCACTAATTGATCTTTCCCCATGCTCCCCCCCCCATTGCTACTTCCCATTCAGCAACTGGTTGAGCAAACATGCTTACCTGCTTAACCAACTTGCTGTGAGGATTGTGGCTTCCCAAAATGAGATGGTCCCATAATTTCACACCCATTATTTGTCTTTTTATTGGATTATTTACAGGTACTTGAATACGCTACTCCACTATGACCTCTTTTTAAAAATGTGCATAATTCCAGATTCTGCAATACTTAGCAGACACACACCCTTCTAAGCCCACTGACAGAACTCTGTTCATGATGGAACAGTTACAGAAAAATAAACAGGAGTCCAGTGGCACCATAAAGACTAACAACATTTATCCCAGGGTAAACCTTCACGGGTCTAGTCCATGGCTGAATCCACACTTACCCAGCACAGCGCTAAGCAGGCGGAGTGAGAGCGTCTTTCTGGCATGATTCATGACATCATCGCACCATGATGCCGCTCTCGTGGTGTGATGACATCATAAAACGCACCAGAAAGACGCTCTCACTCCGCCTGCTTAGTGCTGTGCCGGGTAACTGTGGATTCAGCCCATGAAAGCTTATGCTTGAATTAAATCAAGTTAGCATTGAGTAGTGCCTTTTGCTTTTACTTGCTCAGCTTTCCCAGTGTAGAAGCACTGAAGAAACTGTGGCAGGTAGGGCCAACATGTATTGGTTGCATCCAAGCTCTCTCTAAGATTTTAGTACTTTCATTATGATTTTTTTAAAAAATCTCAATTCAAGAATATTCCAGGTAAAGCAATTCATTTTAATATATACAAAGAGTTGGGCTTGGCTGGCACTGGCACATTTATTCATTCTTGGGATTGTCATCTTTATGTAGTCTCAAAGGAGTGCTATGAATTGAATCCTTTCATCATTAAGATATTCCCTCATTGGGTAGAAAGCTAAGGTTTGTTACACATGTTGACTAACAGCACCATCTTAAGCAAAATTAAATCCTTCCAAGTCCATCGATGTCAATGGGCTTAGAAGAGTGTTATTCTGCATAGGATAGTTCAAGATGGGTAGCTGTTTTAGTTTGTCTGTAGCAGTAGAAAAGAGCAAGAGTCCAGTAGCACCTATAAGACTAATAAAGGTAGTGGTAGGGTGTGAGCTTTCATGAATCACAGCTCACTTTTTCAGATACAACTAGAATGTGAATCCATCTGTCCTTATATCTTGGAGAGTGGAATGATTACAGAAGCTGAATCATAATAGCTGGTGAATCACAAAGGCAGGCGTGATTGAATAGGGTCAGATATGCAGTGGGGTAATAGGTATGGAGAAATTAGCATTGGTGATGAGATAGGAAGCCAGTGTCTCAATTTAGTTCATGTGGATGCATACTCCTGAGCTTCGTTATCTGCATAGGATGGCACTGTAAGACATCCAGATTATTGATTAAGGAAATTGCAGGCCCATAAGAAACATTCATGCGGGCTGGGGGGTAGAGCATTGAAATCCTTCCTTTGCCACAATCTTTCCCTTGTAGGATTCTAGTCCTGTCCTGGGGTTCACAGACTAAGTCTTTTCCCCTTTCATTTCCTACCACTCAACTGATACGCAGCTGTTCTCAACATCCCATGTCTCTCTGAGCATGCTTGGTCCTCAACATTCCATGTCTCACTGAACATGCTTGGTCCTCAACATTCCATGTCTCTCTGAGCATGCTTGGTCTCAAAATTCCATGTCTCACTGAGCATGCTTGGTCTTCAATATTCCATGTCTCACTGAGCATGCTTGGTCCTCATAAGCCAAATCTCAAAGAGGAGTTATTTTCTTCTTCTTTTGATTATTGTGAGGCCCTCAGTGCCAGGGTCCATGTCCCCTTGGGGAGGGTCCATCCTTTTTTCATATAGTCAGAAATTAAACAACACGCTCGAACTGTGAGCCTTGCATTTTAATGGCCCAGATCTTGTGCACCACCAGCATTCAAGGTCAACCACCACCCTGGGGTCCAGCCAGCTCATGATGCCTCATCGACACCTGCATACATCTGGCTTCTAGTGCTGCTTTCCCCATCTGGGTCCTCTTCCCAGTTACTTAAATTCCTGTCCTGGCCACTGTACCCTTCTGGCAGAGTTAAGCCAGAAAGTAAGCCATATGCTTGGGTGAGTTGTGCGAAGTCCTTCCAGCTTGTCCTTGTGGCCAGGAACACCAGTCTCTGAGGCTTCAGGAAACATGGTACCTTCCTGTCTGCAAAGGCCCCAAGACTGCCTGTCCACAACCTTCAGTCTGCTGCCTCACCTCCTCTAGCTGGGGCATTTTATCCTGCTTTTCCTGGTCCCTTCTAGCTCCTACTCTCAAGCAGGCCTTTTTTCTCAAGGAGGCCTTTACCCCAGAGTTCTCCACAGGGAGCTACTACTGGCACACCTTCCTTCTGGCTGCTCCTCCCTTGCTGTTGCAACCACACCTGGCTCTCTTCTCAGCGTTTCCACTGGGTGGTTGACCTTTTTAGGACTGTTCCCCTGCTCTGCACCCTCTTCCCCTGGAGGAGGGTATCCTGGGCTGTGAGAGTTACGTTAAATCTCTTCTTTTGCATCCAAATAGGCGATAGTGAGGCTGGTGCCCTGGCAAATAATACACCGTACAGATTATTGGATGAAATGGGCCACAGCTTTATTGATTACAGCCACTGGAGCACTGGCAGGGCATAGGGCAATGGGTCCACCACATCAAATGTCCCCTTGTGGTTTGATGTTACCTCCCCAGGCCATCTGCCGGCCACCACATGATGGACTACTGCTCTGGCATTGTCAGCTGGTCCCTCCCACCCAGAGTGAAGCCTGCAGTGACCTCCGCCTAGGTGCATATCCTTCAGCATCATCCCAGATCCCTGAAGGAGATCCCTAGAGATTCTGTACCACTCACCCCAGTGGATCGAACCCAATGCCCCCAAACTGCCAAAGTGGTGACAAGCCACTCCATGATGCCACAGGCATCCCAGGGAGGGAGGGAAGCTGCTCCGTCTCCATCCCCACAAGAATAGTGGCAACCACGCAGGCCATCAGAGAGGAGCCCAGCCTTCAGCCAAAGCTCCTCCCCCTGCACCCTTAACCTCACCTGTCTCCACCCCAGCCTGTCCCACGGCTGAAATCTTGCGTGCCATTTAGTTGACAAACTTCCTTTTCTTGCAGATATGAGAAATCTCCAAAGTATATAGAGACCCTCTGTGGATGGTCCATATAGGCTGCTTTCACAATCACATCAAGGGGCAGATACTTTATTATTAGAAGGGATGATGCTTATCCATTATTGGTTTCTGTAGTTGCTTTCATCATTTCCCAACTTCTATCCCCACCCTGCTCCCCTGCTACTTTTCCTGGAATATGTTCCTCATCTTTCTTCATTAGCCAGTTCACTGTCATCAATCATCAAGCACATGGTGCTTGAGTTGGCCACTGTAATAATGATTTATGTTCAGTGTAAGTATCTGTGAGTACTGAATACATGAAAAGGCAGGTAACTGGCTTCAACTAAGTGAGGTCATTGGTCTATCAAAGTCTTTTACTTTAAAAATTCAAGGATTAAACATGCCAAGAAGATGCTCTACCACTGAGCCATGGCCCCACCCTTTGAGAAGGTAAAGAAAAAATTAACCCTCTGTTAATCTCCCTGGCCATTTAGTTTGATCGAAAATTACTCTTTTATAGCCACTTCCTTTATCTGGGTTTTGCTGCTGGAACTTGGGCAAGTAGTATAATGTTTATTGAATTTTACAGATTGTAAACTCCTGTGGATTTTACAGCTTGTAAATGTCAGCAGATGCTCAATATAAATGTTTTAAGAGCGTAAAAGGCAGTAAGGCCACAGGCGAGGAAACTGGTTGCTTCCTAGTATTGACTAGTGGTTTATTAGAATATAATAATAACAACAGTAATAACAACAGCAGCTCTAGACAGATGATAAAAGTATTTATTAATACAGCATCAATTTTGACAGCTAAATACAAGGAAATTGGCATTCTATAGTCAAGGGAAGAAAAATGAAATGCAATTTTGCTTTGGTGCAATTCATGTTCTGTTTATATAATATTATCAGTGAACGTTGCAGTTTGGAAAGACAGAGAAGTTAAAAAGAAATTGCTAGCTATATATGCACACCTTCTTAGTGGTATGCCTACTATTAAGGCTGCCAGGCCTCCTGCTATGCTGGAAGGCCTCCTACTAGCAGCCTTTGTTCCCTGCTGCTACTCTGAGCAGCTGCAGGAGAATTAAAAAAGAAACCTGTATGCACTGCCACATCCCTTCCAGAAAAAACCCAGAAGTGATGTGTGGTAACTCTAAGAATCACCAGAAACACTATGGTTTTACCATAGAGTTTCTGCCAATTCTTAGAGCTACTCATCACTTCCAGGTTTCCCTTGGAAGTGATGTCACAGCATAGATATTGATGCAGCCCCCCCTTTCCCTATCACCAAAGCTCCCACCAATTACATGGCAACTCTACCTACTATTGTTCAACAAGTATCGTCTAACCTCTTTTGACTGTCAAAGTATCTGGAGCATCAGAACTAAAGCTACAAGAATATAGAATTATAATAAGGTTCCAGTTCCTGTCTGCTGTCTTCTTCCTCTTTGAATGCCCGCTGAAAGGTGTCCTTTATGCTTTCCCTAGACTGACTTCCCCTTCGTCTCCCGACCCAAAAATAAATCACTGGGTTAACGCTACTATTTAGGGAGGCAGAAATGAAACAAACACTTGCTGAAATGGGGTCTTCTTTATGAAAATCGGTGAAGTAAAAGACATTCAATGGTAAAGTAGTAATGATGGAGAAGAGGGACGCAAAGACGATGGGTATCAAATGCCGGTGCTGAAATGGTTGTGATTTAGAGCAGATTTTCAGGATGAGGGTCAGAGTGGTGATACTCATAAGCTTTGTGGAGATGAAGGCATTCAGAATGAAGTGAGGCCAGGAGTAATAATAGCTAGGCTTACTCGTGTAATGAAGAAGCAGATCTATTTCACAGAACAGGAAGGATGAGACCCATATGAGAGTACAGATCAACGAGGCCAGACGTGGCGCCCAGGAGCGTTGGTGTGAATTTAGAAAGAAGACGTCACCGATGATGGCAGTCCGGAAGAGGTGACTGAGGCTGTACATGAACAAGAAGTGGTCCTCTACGATCAAATAAAGACCATCAAGGAGTAAACTGTGTGCACTAAGCTCAGAAACACACAACAATGTAGCTCTCAGCAGGAGGAAGATGAGGACCCCCAAATCAGCCCCAGCCAAGTTCAGGACGTAGGTGGTGAAAGGGCTCCTCTTACTGCAGGACTGAAGAATCCACAGGAGAATTCCATTTCCAGCAAGTCCAAAAGGGAAGATAACACCAATGGTGATAAAAATGGTAATTAACGTATTGCCACCAATCAGGAACCAACCGGTACTGGCTTTGAACCTTTCAAAAGAAACCTGTCCATCATATGCGAGGCTGACATTTGTCCTGAAGTTCATTTTTCTGCTTGGGCACTTCTTGTCTTCTCTTCTGTGGGATTCTGCTTTGATTTTAACTTTTTAGTTTTCAAACAGCTGGGCAAGCTTTCTTATACCCTAATGACCAGGCTAGCTGAAGGAGAGGTGGTGCTTTGCTAAAGGTCTGGAAGCATATGAAATTTCATAGGAAGTCTTTATTGGAAATGTGCTGCATTATTTTTGTGATTTGTCATGCATTTCTGGAAAAAAAAAAAGAGAAAATCCCTGTGAAGCAAAAATATCTGTACACCTAGGTAGATCATTAGAGGGAGAGCAGGAAAAGTTACATCAGTGTTTAGTTCTTGTGGCCCCTTCTTACAAGCTCAGGGTAATGCCAATCGCCACCTTGGTGTCAGGAAGCAATTTTCCCCAGGCCAGTTCGGTTAGGATCCTGAAAGTGTTTTGCCATTTTGGGGCATGGAGCAAGGGTCACTGGGTGTGTTTGTGTTTGAGGGGGAGGGGAGGTAGTTGTGAATTTCCTGCATTGTGCAGGGGGTTGGACTAGATGACCCTGGAGGTACCTTCCAACTCTATGATTCTATGAGACTAAGAAAGATAGTCCCTTTTGCCAGTTTGAAGGAACTTTTCAAATAATGAGAAATAATAACAACAACATTCGATTTATATACCACCCTTCAGGACAACTTAATGCCCACTCAGAGCGATTTACAAAGTATGTCATATTATCCCCACAACAAAACACCCTGTGAGGTGGGTGGGGCTGAGAGAGCTCCAGAGAGCTGTGACTAGCCCAAGGTCACCCAGCTGGCTTCAAGCGCAGGAGTGGGGAATCAAACCCGGTTCTCCAGATTAAAGTCCCAACACTCTTAACCAATACTAAGTCCATAGTACTTTTTCTGTGAGCTAATTCATGAGGGGAAGGTAGCTTTAAAAAAACAACATTTTTAAAATTGTTGTTCGTTTTTTTGTTTTTTCATTTAATTCTTTTTTTTATAAATTATTTTTATTAATTTTATTTTATTTGTATTTTGTTTTGTTTTTATTTTTAACGGGGAAAGGTAGTTTTCATATCTCAGATAATAGTCCATAGTAGAAACTGGCAGGATGAATTTGTTGATGATGTTAAGGAAAGGGGCAACTCCTCAAACTAGGTCTGCCTAGCTCAGATATAATAAATATTTGTGAAAATCATTGTGGAGCTGGCCCAAACTGTTTTTTGTCCTTTGCTTAAACCCAATGTTGTCTCTTGCCTATTCATTAATGCAGAAGGGACTGGGTGGGAGCAAACATCAGTTTAGCATCACTTTTCTTCCTACTCTCACTTGTAGCTGTGGAAGATGATTCCTAAAGCAAAGCCCAAGTGCCAAGGTACCATTTTCACTGTGGTTGTCCAAGGCAGTGGTGATATTCCTTCCTTCCTTCATAGTCTGTCTTTCTAACTGAGATCTAAGGTGGGTTACAACAATGTGAGTGAAAATACAATGTAGTCGACAGCTAGGACATTCACTGAGCAAAGTACAATAATAAACAACAGTGGCCATTTTCACACTACTTACCTGCTCCCGGAACGTTGTGAAACATTGCACAAAAACCGTGGAGGATAGCGTCTTCTCGCAAGAGTTTTGCGCGATGTTTCGCAACGTTCCGGGAGCAGGTAAGTAGTGTGGAAACGGCCAGTTAGAACATTCAAGGAAACAGATACAGTAGAAAATGGTAGCAGAGAAATTTTAAACAAGTATAAAGCCAAGCATAGAGATTAAATCTATTTGAAAGAAAGCATAACTAATTTTCTTGGCATGTTTAGCAGTGTGGAAATTCCCTAGAGGTGTGATTCTACATCAGCAGGCTGTGCCCAATAATGTAGCATTTAATCCTTGTCCCTGAGCTATTTCTTATGACACAGTCCTGTAATCTGGGTAGAAAGCCCTCCTGAATAACTCAGGGCCAAGATACAAGTGACAAATGACACTTGAATGGCAAGTGTATTTCTCCCTGTTCACTTGCCCTCCACTCAATCCACTTGCCAGGCAAGTGTCTTTCGTCATGTGTAGCTTGGCCCTCAGTTTTGCATAGGAGAGGGGAGAGGGGAAAGCCAGGAGAGGGGAGCTTTCCTGATTACCTCAGGTATGTCATTCTATAAGGTGGGGGTTACCCCAAAGAAAGTATGTATGAGGGCAACTGTTGATTTTGCCCAACTATAGAGTGGTATCTTCAGAAGATCCTGTTTAGATGAGTGAAGCTCCCATGGTGGAACAAAAAGGGAGAGGTAGTCACACAGATATGAGGGGAGAAGGCCATGAAGGTCTTTGAACGTGATAGTCATGACCTTGAATTGAGCCAGTAACTGATGGGAAGCCAATGGAGTGACTGCAGAACGGGAGTGATGTGACTGCTCTGTCTAGCTCCTGAGGTGTGCTGTTAAGTCACAACCAGCTTATGGTGACTCCATCATGCGTTTTTTGAGGCAAGAGACTAACAGATGTGCTTTGCCATTGGCTGCCTCTGTGTAAAGGTAAAGGTAAAGGTAGTCCCCTGTGTAAGCACCGAGTCATTACTGACCCATGGGGGGACGTCGCATCATGATGTTTTCTTGGCAGACTTTTTATGGGGTGGTTTGCCATTGCCTTCCCCAGTCATTTACACTTTACCCCCAGGAAACTGGATACTCATTTTACTGACCTTGGAAAGATGGAAGGCACAACCCTAAATTTCCATAGTGGTTTCTCATCAAAATACCTACTACAGCCGACCTTTCTTAGCTTCTGAACTCTAATGAGACCAGGCTAGCCTGGGCTACATAGGCTTCTTCCTTTCTAACTAGACGTGGTATTTTTTCTGGTTAGGCTACAGCGAGTTTTGGTGAGAATAATGTGAGTTGTAGGTAGGGCAACCAGGCCACAAGTGTTAGAGTTAGGGGTGGAGACATGAGTGAGTTTATCCTTTGTTACGTCCATGATGTTGCACAAAAACAAGAGGGAAAAAACTTCAACCTGATAAACAAGTTAGGAACCAACAAAGTTGAGTGGCGAAGAAAATATAAGATATAAAAGTAATATAATTATTTATTGCATGGTGCATAAACAATTAAAAAGTATGGAACAAAGTTAAAAACCTAGAGACCTAGTAACATCAGTTACACAGTGTTACAAAATTGTTGGCACATATAGAAGAACCAAGTCACAAAATGGATTGCACATATACGGAGACCAAACGCGTTTCGGCCCTCTGGGCCTTCCTCAGCGGTCTAATTTATTATTACACACACATATAAAAACTATGGATCATAAATATAAAATGTTGCCAGTTCAGGCCAGGTTGTTTAAATATGGAACCTAAAATTAAAAATAGAAATAAACTAAGATTAAGGTAACTCGATATAAAGATAAGAAGATAAAATACATGGAAATGATTAACTAAAATAGTTGATATTAAATTTTGGGTATAAGTAATTAAGGAGAGGGAAGAAGAGCTATCATACAATTAAGCTGCATTATGTTCTGATAGTACCTTTTTATTAGTTTAATCTAATTTTAAATGTAGTGCTTGTATAAGTTAAATGCACTTTCTACTGTTATATCTTTTTTTAAATAAAATTTCTATAGATAAACAATAGAAATAAACATATTGGTTTTAGTCAATCCCAGAATACTGTCAAAAACATTACTATATATAGTTCATATAAAAGATAGTAACATTTATAGCCCCCAATACAAGTCAGTTGTTGTTAATATCTGTTTGGGTGGTCTCATACCACAGAAGTGGTGCTGAACTAGCATTCTTTGACAATATATAGTAAGGGCATATGATCATTGTATAGTTCCATGACCATTAAATACTATACAATCCCCCTATATACAATGCAAACTATACCAAAAAAATGTATTACATACAGACTTGTCCCGAGCCAGAGTTGCATTTCAAGTGTGTGTTTCTGTGCTAGTCAGTGTGTGCAAAGTAATCTTTAAAAAGTTGCCCCATGTCTAATATAGAAGGTGAACGTGGGGGCAGGTGATGAAACAATGGGTCAGCAATTTTCATGGGGAAGAGGAAGGAACGGACAGAGAGGAACGAAACCAGACTGCCTGCCTGAAGAAATAGTATTCGAATACAAACCGCTGTACATGGTGAAACCTAAGTCCTGAACAAGCTACAAACAAAGCCAGTTAATTTCTTCATTAAGTCCGTTGTTATTAAGTATTGTCTCTTCAGGCAGGCAGTCTGATTTCATTTTCTCTCCGTCTGTCCATCCGTTCCTCCCTCCTCCCCCCTCTTATTCTGAGCCTGAAAAAATAGTAATATTTTTGACATCACAAACTGGTGTCCTACATCCTTCTTTTGGGGGACTGGTGCAAATGATAAGTTGTGTATAGACAAACAGATTCAGCGTCTCAGATCATATATAAATTGTAGTTCACTGACATGACCGCTTTCCAAAACAATGTGCCATGCTTGCAGTGATAACAAGAATGTTCTGAAAAATATGCCCAGTGAATCTGCTCTTTTAACTACTCAAAGAAAGAAAGAAAGGAGAAGAGGAATGGAGCTGTAAGATTTAGAGTCAAAAGGAGGCAATGACCCTGAGCCAGTTTGGTGTAGTGATTAAAAATGGCAGGACTCTGATCTGGAGAGCCAGGTTTGATTCTCCACTCCTCTGCTTGAAGCCAGCTGGGTGACCTTGGGTCAGTTGTAGCTCTTCCAGAGTTCTCTCAGCCCCACCCACCTCACAGGGTGATTGTCAGTCCCTGGCAGGTAGACCCCTCAAGCCCATCCACAGTGAACACACGTTGATTCCAGCAGTAGTAGCTTTATTAGGATCTATGCAGTTCAGGTCTGTACTCCATCACGGAGTTTGACAGAAGTGACAATTCAAATCAAGCATTCTTTGTTATAGTTGATTTTCCTGCGCTCCAAATGACAGTTACGGTTTTGGCGAGCAAGCCTACAAGAGTATCTATTCAGTTATGAGTATGCATCAGGTATACAATACATAATTCCCAGCATTTGGGAAAAGGAGTGAAAGCTGGCATCTAGACACATCAAGGTCACAGCTAGCTGAGACTCGCATATTTCTCTAAGATAGCAGGAGAGGCCCTTTCTGAGTCCCAAGGAAGTAACATCTGCAATACAGTTACAGATGATCAGAGAGAGTTACACATCAATACTGTAATAATGCAGTATAGTTTCAGCATATTGTGGCACAAGCAATATAACAAACAGACAACCATGGCATGGCTATACACACAGGCATGACAATGATTGTCATTGTGGGGATAATAATAACATATTTTGTAAAGTGCTCTGAGTGGGCGTTATATAAATCAAATGTTGTTATTATAAAAGTTGCATTATTTGAGTATTTAATTAGAGGTGGGCACGATCCCTCCAAAAATACCAATCAAGCTGATCGTGGATCGGCGCCGGCGACGATCCCGAATTAACGATCCACACCGGTCATCTCCCGTTTCCGATCCATGGATCATGGATCGTGGATCGTGGAGGCAAAAGCGGAGGGCTGCCCCACTGTTCCCAGCGATACAGGAACAGTGGCTGATGCCAGCAGCATCTGTGTTTGTGTTTGGCTGTCTGTGTTTGGCCGTCAGAGCTGCCTATCAGGGTTTGCAGTGATGAGATTGGAGTGTCCATGGCTACAGAACACCCCCTTCCCCCTCCCTCCCTTGGGTGTCTTCTCCCAGCTGGTGACTGCTTTGCTGCTCCATGGTTGGAAGGAAGCCCTGCTGATCAAGGAAAGCTGGGCTTCCATTTGGGTTTCCAGGGCAACAGAAGGAGGGCAAACAGAGCTCAGGCATCCCCCTGGCTCTGTTGCCAGGGGAATAGATTACTGGCGCCTGAGTGTCTGGCTTCCCGATCTGAGCACGATCGCCCCAATCAAGCCCCAATCCAGCCCCCCTCCAGCCCCCCTCCCAACCGCTGGATCATTGGCCGTGCCCGAGCACGATCCGCTGGGTCCCGAGCGCGCGATCGCCATTATCGTGGGTTTTTTCCGATCGTGATGAGGATCATAATGCGGATCGTAATGCGGATCGTAATGCAGATGCTTTAGGCTGATCCTGCACTGGGCAGGGGGTTGGACTAGATGGTCTGTATGGCACCTTCCAACTCTATGATTCTGTGATTCTATGATATGATCGTGCCCATCTCTATATTTAATTATTTGGCAGATTGACTTCTAGCCACACAAGGTAGCTTATAACACCAAATTAAAATGTTAAGAAAAGTTTCATCAGAGCTAAACAATAAAAAATCAGAGCCTGGAGTAGGGAAAAATGATGATCTAAAGAGGGAAATTAATGAAAAGCATTGAATAGAAGGAGTCATCAAGAATAATTCAGCAATCTGCAGAACTATCCAGTGGTTTAAAAAACAGTGTCCCGGAATAAAAGGCATCAAATTCTGTCAGGAATAAAATAGCCTTCATAGGTGGTACAAGTAGGATGGCCTGGTTGGGAATGGGTGGGAGAGTTGTTTCAAACTGCTCACTCATCATTTCTAACCCTGTGCTCAGAGTGCAAAGAAAATAAGAAAAGGGAAGTGGTACTTCCTTGTGGAAACTCCTACCGATGAAAGAGGAATAGATAAGTTATGTTTGTTTAAGCACATTCTGCTTATCAGATTCTCTTCTGGGCAGAAGGGGCCTCTCTGTTTCATGTTCAATGCTTTCCATTTATTGACAGTATGGTATAGTGCTTAGAGTAGCAGATTAGATCTAAGCAGATTTGCTTAGAGTAGCAAATTTCAAGGAATTCCCCAACCTGTAGCTGCCAACCTTAGTGCTGAGTCCTATGGGCTTTAAAAGAGGAATCAGGATAATGTAAGGGCACTGCGGCTGGCAGGCAGAAGTCAGACACTGAAATTTTGGCAGGCTTAATTCTCTCAGGCCTTCTCAGTGTGCTCTGAGATGAGCCTGGATGGGGGAAAAAAACCCTGACTCTACAATGCCTCACCAAAAAACTGATACTCAGAGGTGATCGCACAACATTTAGGAACCTCCAGAGGTCTCAGTAGGGAGCCTTCGGGCTACAAAACATAGCCCTTCATCATTGCCATATCTGCTTGCTTCGGACACTTTGGGCAAACTTCCTCAGCCTTAATTAGCATGTCCGTTACGGCAACCAAAAGGAATGCTCATGGTTGGGACTGGCCAAATGAAAAAGCCCCTTGTTCAGTCCAGTCTGAAATCACTCCTGAACATAAGAACCTCCCGCCCTGCATCTGAACCCTACCTCTGCCCCCTTTTGCTTTCAGACTTAAGGCCCCTCCACTTGCCCTATAAATGGGCACGGAACCTTTCCCCAAAGTGTCCCTTCTGCTTGCTTTGAGACCACCCATCCTGACAGGTGCTGAAGGCCCCGTCAGAGGCACTCGTTGGTCTGGGCAGGGTAACTGCTTAATATTCTCAGTGCTTGGAATTGCTCTCTCAACCAGATCCCCCCGTTCCCCCAGTTTGATAACAGACATCCTTCAGCCTCTTTCAACCTTGCTATGGCACTTGAGCCAGCCCAGGATCCCTATTGTTGTCTCTTGGGTCATTAGTGTTTTTAGGATTATTGGATATGAGTAAGGGTATAAAAGTCCTCCTACGTGAGACACTTTGCTTCAACCAGTGTTAAAATCCAAGAGTAGAGTGAGAGACAGTGGGTGAGAAGTAAGATATCCATATTGGGTTTCTGAAGCCAGTTTTTATGAATATGGGTTACATTCAAGGAGCCAGACTATTTCACATGCAAGTGTGTCTAGAGAAGACATGTGCCTGACTGCATATTACAACAGCCGGTAGAATTATTGTCCAGGACTGGGATAAACCAAGTTAAAACTTTATATATTCATGAAGTTCACTGGACGACCAGCTAGATCAAATTTAATGTACCCTCCTAAGAACAGTTCTGAGAATAAAATGGGGAGAACCCTGTATGCCACCCTGCATATCTTGGAGGAATGAAAGTCAGTTTGGTGTAATGATTAAGAGCAGCAGGACTGTAATCCTGAGAACTGGGTTTGATTCCCCAATCCTCCGCTTGAAGCCAGCTGGGTGACCTTGGGTCAGTCACAGCTCTCTCAGAGCTCTCTCAGCCCCACCCACCTCACAGGGTGATTGTCATGAGGATAATAATAACACACTTTGTAAACTACTCTGAGTAGGTGTTAAGTTATCCTGAAGAGCCATATATAAGCATAAAGTTGTTGTTGTTGTTAGCATTATTAATACAGACATAATTTTAAACGCAAATCCAAATCCATTCTTCTCTCCAGGAGACTTGCCACTGATCTTATTCTTTGTTAATGGGACCAGTCCATAACTGTTAACCTGCTTGTTTCATTTACTCTTCTTTGTGTGTGTGTGTGTGTGTGTGTTTGAGAAAGAGAGAGAGATGGGGAGATGTCCTATAGCACCATAAGCCACACAATTGTTGTGGCTTTATGGAAGGATATAATTATATCCTTTGTAAATGCATGCAGACAAATATTGGCAAGAAAGGGAAAACTATAGGTAGGGAAATAGATGCAGAGGAGTGAGCCGTGTTAGTCTGTGGTAGCAAAAGCAAAAAGAGTCCAGTAGCACCTTTAAGACTAACCAATTTTATTGTAGCATAAGCTTTCGAGAATCAAGTTCTCTTCGTCAGATGCATGATAGGTAGGGAAAGTGAAACATGAACAAACTGATAAAGTTAAAATGAGCAAAGAGGGAGAAAGAGTAGGAAAAGTGTAATTTACAGGTTTCGGTTGCATTACAAATAGATGGGAAATACAGTTTGAGGGAAAAACGTTCAGCAACAAAAATCATGTCTAATATTTGTTTTGCCTTAAGATAAAAAAATAATCTAACCAAATAGGAAAAAAATGCTTTCATGTGTCAAACAAATGGAGAACAATTTGAATGCATGAATATACATAACGATCTTCTGCAGAATATCTCTATATAGTCTAATTTAACTGAAAATGGCTTTCTGGTTATTTCCCCCTAGCCTTTCCACATAAGATTCTTCTAACTGGAGATGGATAAAATATGAGACCTTATGCATTCAAACCATGTGTTCTGCCATAGAACAACAATGTCTCTCCTTTTGAAAATAAACTAGTCAAAATGGATTTTTACATACCTTTGACTAACAACGAAGCAGCAATCTTCAGAGTGACTGAAAGACGTCAGTGGCTCAGAATTTTCTGCTAGAACAGCAAGTACTGGGAAGACAAATAGAGATTTTTTTTCACCCAGAAAGAAAGTCTTCAGGAAAAAAATGTATCGAACGCCCTTGCATGTACCAGAAAACTGACGCTTGACTTTTTCCTCTTTTTGAACAGACTGTCAACTTCCCACAAGACAAAAAAAATGTTCTTTGCTGGGGTGTCCAGATAGTCATTGGTAGAAGGAGGAGTCTCTTGCTGTATCTTAAAAAGCTGCCTGGAAAAGAACAGCCTTGCCATTGATAAGAAAAGCAAAACCATCTCCCTGATCAGCATTCTTATCAAGTCAAGTACATTTATTTGATTCTTATCCTTCTTTTCCTTCGCAGTTCATAAAGTCACTAACACAAATCATGATTGCACAAAATTGTTGCAAGGGTTTCTGACAAAAACGTAGCAAACGCAAGAAATATAATTTGGAAAATAAGGGCCAAGCTACACATGACGAATGACACTTGAACGGCAAGTGGATTGAGTGGAGGGCAAGTGAACAGGGAGAAATACACTTGCCGTTCAAGTGTCATTCGTCATGTGTAGCTTGGCCCAGAGTCTCAATGGAAACGAATACATTTAATGGGCAAAGGTGATGAGCTGACAGATCTCCCAGTATTGCAACATCATTTATTTATTTATTTTATTTATTTATGATTGGATGCCATCAATATGCATAGGACATCCAGCTTTATATCTCACTATCCAGGTCCCCACAGGATGCAGTTGAAATCTTAGATCGCTGCCTGAGAGCTGTGGTGAAATGGTTGAAAATAACAAATTGAAATTGAACCAAGACAAGACTGAAATGATGATTGTTGGGAAGGCAGAGATCTTGAAGGACATTGTACTCCCCACTTTCGATGGAGTTCGTCTGACCTTTGCAGACTCTGGGGTTTATACTGGATCCAGTGTTATTACTAGAAAAGCAAGTTAAGGCAGTGGCAAAAATTGCTTTCTACGACCTCACTCTAGCCTGGAAGATGGCTTCTTATCTTGACACAACAGACCAGGCCACTTGGATCCATGCTATGGTAACATCAAGGCTATGTGTAATGTTCTATACATAGGCGTCCCATCTAAGTTAACTAGGAGGATCTAATTTGTGCAAAATGCTGCCGCTCGACTGTTATCAGGATATTGTTAGGACCGGGATGTCAGATTAGGACCTGACAGACCCAAACACAAATCCCCTTCAGTAATGAAGTTCACAGGATAATCTTGTCTCATTCCAAACTCTTAATAGATTTGTTGTGAGGATAAAATGAAACCATCCTGAACTCCTAACCGATGTGTAAGGTACCATTAAGTTGCAGCTGACTTATAGTGACCTCTCAGGGAGTTTTCAAGGCAAGAGATGAGCAGAGGTGGCTTGCCATTGCCTACCTTGTGTAGCAACCCTGGAGTTCCTTGGTGGCTTCCCATCCAATTATTAACCAGGGATGACCGTAGTTGGAAGTGTTGTCCAGTATTTTAGTTTCCTGGAATAAGATACTGTGTCCTGTTTGAGTTAGGCTATGTTCTAAGGGTTTTTCACACACAAAACAAGGTTCTCTCTTAAGCCCACATGGAGGGGTCAAAGTAGTAGTGAACCTCCAAGTGGCAGCTGGAGGCGCGAGCCTCTTGGTGAGAGCACAAGGGCTCTTGGCCTGTGGCTCTTAGCCCGGAGAGCGCAGCCCGGGAGCGGTCATCAGCTAAATGAGTTGGAGGACAAGAGAGGATAAGAAGAAATTGCTTCTGAGACAATTGCAACAACTGATTAACACTGCTTGTGTAAATATATGAAGACTGTAGCCCTAAATTGTTGTCTGAGTTGAGACCAGCAGTATGTGTGATATTCTGATATGTGGCTGTAGGGTACAATCCTGAGCTGCTTACATCCTACTTATTTGCTTGGTAGAAAATGTCAGGCAAATTTACTATTCCAGTGCAGTTGGGAGCTGGTAGATATGGGAGCAGGACTCATGAAAGGCGCCCAACATTGAGCAGTAATGCTCACTGCTTATCCCATCTCTCTAGTGTTCTACCTGCTGACAATGGGGCCATTTCCTCTCCCTCACTACACGAATAGCAGATCTGTTAGGAACAAGGTTGCATGCATTGTGGGGATGTTGCAGGAAGAGAAAATCAATGTGGCTTGCCTAACAGAGACATGGCTACAGGAAAATGACAAGTTGTGTCTGTCCCAACTAACTCCCCCTGGCTATGTGGTCCTACACCAACCTCACTATAGTAGCCTTGCTATAGTAGCCAAGGAGGAGGGGTTGCTATTATTCTTTGTGAGTCCTTCAACTTCTGTAGATCTCCAGTACAAGCTATAGCTGGTATCGATGGCATGTTCCTGTCTCTGGGAATTAAAGATAAATTAGGTATCCTTCTTGTGTATAAACCACCTAGCTCCCCATAAACACCCTTTCTGAGTTGGCAGAGATGCTAGCAGACATGGTGCTGGACTTGAGTCTCATCTAGACTTGAGTCTCAGTGAGAAAGATGAACTATAAATGACATAAATAAATAAATAAGACCCTCTGCTGCAATTTTGGTGACATTTGATTGAAAAACAATGACTCCACCCCCCTCGCCCAGATGTCTTCCATAAGAAATAATAGAAGTATACAATAGCTGGGGTGTGTGGTTTGCTCAGGGACCCATACAATTCAAACACTTTGCCAAGTTTGCTTGAAACTTGAGGGTTCTCGGAAGGACAGGCAGAAGACAATCTACTGCCATTTGGGGGAAATATGTTTGAAAAACAATTCCAGCCTACCCAGAATTCTCCCATAGGAAATAATGGAAGTAAAGGATGGCTGGAAAGGGAGGGGGCTGCAATTGAAGCCTTTCTTACTTTCTAGAAGGAAACAAACAACAAACTACAAGGAAAGAAGGAAAATCCAAAGTTTTGTTGGAAAGATAAAATTATTTTTATTGCCAGTCACTGTAAGAGTAGGAAAATGAAATGAATGCAGAGAGGGCTTTGTTTGATTAAATGCTGGTGGCTTGATGAAGCTTGCCTGCTGGCTGGTCACTGCTTGCTGGGCATTTGAGGAATGAGTAGAGAGAACTTAGCATGGCTAAGTCTGTAAAGGTGCTACCCCATTGTTCAATCTGCTTGAAACATTGAGGTTCTTTAGACTAGAGGGAGGACTGTGTTCAGTGTGATTTTGGTGCTGTTGAGTGCAAAAAACTGCAGCCCCAGAGCCGCCAAGTGGTTCCCCCTCTACTTCTCCATTAAAAAGAACAGCCATAAAAATCATGAGAATAGAAGAAAAGCTGATGTATTTTGAGTCTGACCTGGCAACACTCCAATGGAAAACCACCCAATCATCATAAACATTTCATTCAACAGCTCTAGATTGGAAACCACACACACACACACACACACAAATTAGGTGCATGCCCTTAATACTGGATCCCGAACAAGGAAACTCTTGGGTTTCTCTAGAGTGTCACTGATTTAAACAGAATTGGGGGCCATTAAATGTATTTTCAAAATGGTATTTCCAGACCCATGGATAGATTTCTAGGTTGGTTATAGCAGCTGAACTCTTTAGGGAACCATTTTCCAGAAAGCTTTTTATTATGAGTAATGGAAGTCCATAATAGCTTGGACCAAGGCCTGGGTTTATATTTCTCTTCTTTTCATTCTAAATACAGCCCTATTTCACAGGCTGGCTTTTAAATAAAGGGTGAGAGAGGTATAAGAGTTGCTATACTTACAGTAGGCTCTTGATCTCTGGGTCTTCAAAAATTAGCAGTCCCTATCAAACTATCTAGTTTCCCCAACAGTATTACAAGCATAATTTGCAATGTGCATACACCGTACAGGCAAATCTCCAAAACAGTTTGCAAAAGGCAAAACCGCTGGCTGAAAAGAAAAGAAAAAAACCCACAGAGAAAAAGAAAGATAATGGATTGTTTACTCATCCACAATTCAAAGTTTAAGTGCAATGAGATTGGAGGGTGGATCCATTTCAGATTTCAGGATGGGACGGTTTATGAACACGCCCTCATATATGCAGATTTCTCTGTTTATATATATGCAAAATGTGTGTGGGTTTTAAACAGAAAATAAGCATATTGTGGAGAAAATGTGTATCCCTAGCCAATGTTAGCCTCTCGTGGCCCTTTCTTACATGTCCAGGGTAATGCTGATTTCCACTTTGTGGTCAGGAAGGGGTTTTCCTCCAGGCCTGATTGCCAGAGATCCTGGAAGGTTTTTTTTTTACCTTCCTCTGGGCATAGAGCAGGGGTCACTGGGGGAAAGATAACTGTGAATTCCTTGCATTGTGCTAGGGGTTGGACTAGATGATCCTTAGAGTCCCTTCCACCTCTACGTTTCTATGTCCTTGCAGAATTTAAATAATTTTTTTTCTTATTATTCCTGAAAGCTCTGATTCAGGGAACTAAATTATTCTATGTATCGGTATACTCAAAGCAAAAGCCCAGAAGCTTTAATAATTCATCAGAACTGGGTTTCAGCTCGGGTTCCTTGTTGCCCTCCGCAGATTTCCTCATCTGTAAAAACCCTTTGGAGGGCAACTTTCATGGATAGCCTAGATCGCCCCTTCTTCTTTCTTCCCACTAAGAAATATACCACTGGATTGACATTGCAGTTTAGAACTGCACACCCCAAAGCAGCCATTGTAGGAATTTCAATCGGAGGCAGCTTGGATAGAAGCTTGGACAAGTCCATCAGGCTTACTTCAGAGTAGCCATCTGCACTCCTAAGCAGTGACATTAAATCAATGCCATCCGAAAAGTAATAGTAAATGAGGAAATAAAAGTAATTCATAGGGAAACCAAAGATAAGAAAGAAGAAGAGTGCAAGGACAATGACCGTTAAAAGCTTTCCCCGCTGATGCTGCTGGGATTTAGTGTAGATTTTTACAAACAAGATGACAGTGGAAACAGCCATGAGTGGGGTACAAATTGCAACGTTCACAATAAATTGGAGCAATATGAATTGATTGGCAAATGTGAGAAGGATGTCCAGTCCACTAATTAGGCAGGAGAAGACCCATATACAGACACAGACAATGCTCGACAAGCGTGGGGGCCGGTGGCATCGATGCCAGATCGGGAAGAGGACAGCCACACACCTGTCAATACTGACCACTGTCAAGATAAGCTGATCAGTGATATACATTAATGACTGAACATAACTACATATGCAAATTCCCCAAATAGGAAGATTTCCACTGAAAAGGAATGGAAGTATGTAGAGCGAAATGACGGTGATGAGGACTCCAATATCAGCAATGGCCAAGTTCAGGATATAGGTTGTGAAGGGATTCCTCTTCATGCAGACACCAAGAATCCAGATGGTAATTCCATTCCCCACAATTCCGATAATGCAAGCAAGAAAGATGAGGATAGAAGTAATGACACTAATTAGTGCAAAATGATGATTGAGAATCAGTTCTAGGCTGTCTTTTGAAATATTAAATATGTATTCATGAAGATCTGATTCAGTATCCTCAAAGAAATGAAACGACAAATTTGAATTGGTCATAGTGTTCAATCTTTGCCTTTGAATTTCTTGCCTCCTCTTCTTGTATATCTACTCCTGCTGGAATGAAACAGACAGGTGTCAATTTAAGAGGGGTAGCCGTGTTAGTCTTTCTGCAGCAGTGGAAAAGAGCAAGAGTCCAGTAGCACATAGAAGACTAACAACATCTGTGGCAGGGTATAAGCTTTCATGAATCACAACTCACTTCTTCAGGTACAGCTAGAATGTGAGTCCATCTGATCTTATATCTTGGAAAGTGGTGTGATTTCAGATGCTGAATGACAATAGCTGGTGAATGAAAAAAAGAGAGGTGGCACCATCAATTAGAAAGAGAGACTGCTGAATTGCAACTGATAACGATGCTCAAGACAATGCATCCACCTGGATTGAATCAAGACCTAGGCTTCCTGACTCATTACCGATGCTGATTACTCCACACCCACTACACCTCTGCATACCCCACCCTATCCACTCACGCCTGCTATTGTCATTCACTGGCTATTGTCATTCAACAGCTGAAATCACTCCACCCTCCAAGATATAAGGACAGATGGACTCACATTTGAGCTGTATCTGAAGAAGTGAGTTGTGACTCACAAAAGCTCATACCGTACCACAAATGTTGTTAGTCTTATAGATGTCAATTGAGTTCCTGCTATGGGATTGAACATGTGATGTTTCTAACCTTGTATTACTGGAGTCATGGTTTAAACCTACTTGAAACACTGGCAATATCCTACTATATAAAAGGCTAAGTGTCATCTATGCCTGATTGCATATCTGCCATTTGTGTGTTCCGTGCTGACCGTGCATATCTTCTGGGGGGTTGTATATGTTTATTATTTATTTATTTATTTTATTCGATTTATACCCCACCCTCCCCACAGATGGATTCAGGGCGGCTAACAACATCAAAAATACATTAAAATCACAAAAACATAAAATCAATAATAATCTTTAAATTTTTAAGTATGTTGTACACTATACGGATCATCTGAGAGTGTGATAAATGCTGAACTAAAATGTACTCAGCCAAGATGGGTTATCTGCTATCTGTTGAAGGTATTTACTTTCATTTCCACAGCAAGTGTCCTTGGCTGCAAGCTGCGGCCAGCTCGCAATGTATCTTTTTTCAGAGACTGGAATGATTTCATCCTGGACTATGTCTAGTCTAAACTAATCAGTTCCCATGTAACTCTTTGGGGTTTTTGCACCAGAATGTCAATGACCACTGTTTTAAGGGCGGGAAGTTTCCTTATAATTAGCACTGCTCTTTTGTGAATAGCCTCTTCTGCCAATGCATTTGTATGGATAACTTGGAATGTATGGATCTCTAATAAAAGTCTCTTCAACTAATGCAGTTAAGTGCTTGCTGTGAGGGACTTGGGGATCTACCTGCCAAGGACTGACACTAAGCATGTTCCAGACAATCACCTCCTACCCTAGTGCACCTCCAGAGGGCACTGCCATGGCAGGAAACTTAGGCTGGGATCAGGAGTGGAGCAGGTGGCAATGCCAACCCCCTGCGTTCACCTGGCTGGGATCAGGAGTGGAGCAGGAGGAAATTCCCATCTACCCTGCCTTCACTTGGCCAGGATGAGGAGCAGAGCAGGAGGCATGCCCACCCACCCCACTGGGATCGGGAGTGGAGTGGGTAGCAATGCCTGTCCCCCTGCCTTCACCCAGCCAGGATAAAAAAAAACTACCAGTGCACTGATTTCAAACACTGATGGGAGACTGTAGAACTAGAATGGAGTTGGTATAAATATTGGCCTGGAAGAAAGAGTATGGAAACGAGCAGATTTCAAGCCAGCAAGCTTGTAGCCTTTATATTAATTACCTTCTTGCTAATTGCTGTTGCTCAACCTTGAAGACGCTGGAGGATTCGACGTGGTGTTCTTCTTGTTCCTGATCAAAGGAAAGACGGAGACAGGCTGAAAAATTCTTATTGCCTTGCTGTTAAGGGCTGTTATTCTGCCTTGTAAACTCCAGAGGATTTACCGTGGCATTCTGCTTTGTTCCTGATTGCAGAAAGACTGAAACAGAACTTTATGTATCAATTAATTAATGGAATGATTGTTGCTTTCACACTGTGCACTAACTATCTGTATTGACAATATAATTGGAACAATTTGTCTGTTTATGTTTGTCTCCCTGGGGATTCTCCCCTTTATTTTTCAGGATCAAGAGGGGAGCAGGTGGCAATGCCCATCCCCACCCATCCCCGCCTTCACCCAGCCGGGATCAGGCACAGAGGATGAGGCAATGCCCGCTTGCCCGTGCTTCCCTTTCCAGAGCTCATTGTATTTCCCCCCACAACAGGCTTTGTTGCTAGTTTGATATAAAATGACTACAGTTAGTCCAATACCCAGGTTTTCTGTAAAGCTTTCACCTCTGATACCCAAAAAGAAAAAGAAAAGGTAGGATGAGACAGAAAACAAAAACACTCCAAGGTGTAAAGAACCAAAGCAACACGTAGCTTGTTATTGCATTATTTACATACCAGATGAAATGTATGCATAATAAGGGATTAATATATCAAACAAGTAGGCAAATGAAAGGATGTTTTCCTAGTACACTTTTAAGTAAAAGTCACAGGCAATTTAAACTGATGGTTGTTGTGGATTTTCCGGGCTGTATAGCCGTGGTCTTGGCATTGTAGTTCCTGACATTTCACCAGCAGCTGTGACTGGCATCTTCAGAGGTGTAGCACCAAAAGACAGAGATCTCACAGAGTCACAGTGTGGAAAAGAAGTTGGCAGGTAATTTATATCTACTAAGGAAGGTGGGTTTGGGCTGAGTCATCCTGTAAGAGTTTCCCAGGGTGTGGAATGCTAATAGAGGGAGGCTTCACTGTATCCTGAGGAGGTTCCTTTGCTACACCTCTGAAGATGCCAGTCACAGCTGCTGGCGAAACGTCAGGAACTACAATGCCAAGACCACGGCTATACAGCCCAGAAAATCCACAACAACCATCGTTCTCCAGCCGTGAAAGCCTTCGACAATATAATTTAAACTGAGTAGAAAAATATCCTCAGACATTTTGTCCCCCCTTTTCAATGGATAAATCTTATGCAGATCTAGAGAATAACTGGAGCAGTAATTGTGTCTGTTTGGAAAGCAAAGCTGAATTCATTTTTTTAAATTATATTTTATTATATTTTAGTTTTACAAAATGCAACCTTTTTTTAAATGGATAATAAGAACCTTTAAACAACTTCAGGTAATAATAACAATTCAACTGTGAACAAAAGAATTTTTTTTAAGGCATCACAGGAGAGAGAGCTTTCTTTTTTCTGCTTCACTCAAACTTCAACTACCAATCAAATATTTTCAGTCGAGCCTGTTCAGTATCTCAGCACATTTGAAACATTGACTAATGTGGGGATTTTTTTTTTTGTTGGCATTCCTACGCCCAAAGTTATGAATGTGTTTGAATGAGGGGTGCATATAGCACCACAAGACTTGATTTTTCAAAAGGCATAAATGGTACTACGAAAGTTACACATGGAGATCCAAGAAATACAGAGAAAGTGTTGATGATAGAATGAGTAGATAGAAAAGGAGACCTTTATGGATGCCAGTAAAATTGTAAATGATTGACAAATATAAGGAATGATGCCCAGTTGACTGCAAGCAGCCAGGAATGTCTACTGTTAAGAAAACTCTAATTGAGAATTTTCTGGGATCAAGTTAAAGCAGATCATCTTATATGCATAAACTAAGTAAGTTGCTTCTTTATACTAAGTCAGAAGACCAGTCACTATTGTCTACCTCTGTTGGCAATGGTTCTCCAAGGTCTTGTCATGATGAGTCTTTCTTAGTGTTGCTGAATAAAACCCCTTTGATGCAAGGGAATGGGTGTTGCCTGGAGCCCCCTCCCAGAATCTGGATATGGACTTTATATATGGTCTGTGCATAACTTGGTATTGAGGCCAATATGATGCATAAGAGAGGGAACGTCATGGGACTGGCAGGGCAACCCCCTAATCCGTGCCCACAAGCCTCCTTCTCTGCAAACACTATGGAGTGGCCATCCTGTGCCTAGATAAGTGAGCCTGCTTGCCAAGATGCCAGCCGCTGCTGAGGTATGTGTAGGAACCAAGGCTAGCAGAGAGAGAGAGAGAAGCCATGACTCCCGAGCAGTTTCAAAAGGACAACGACTCTCTTGTGGATGCCATAGCCAGCCAGGGCTGCTGGCATGAATGGTTTACTCATTGCATCTTTCATGTGCAAATACCTGTAGCGAAGACCGGGGAGTGAGGTGCCACAGACTCTGAGAACCTCACCTCAAGATGATCGCCTCCAACTAGCAAAACATCGGGGTGCAATAAAATGCAGATGACGCCCCATTTGTATCCTTTCTTTTTCATGGAAGTGACACCAAGCATCATCAACAAGTCAATTGCTTCCTTTCCACTCCTTCCCCCCACTCCTGCTCTCTCTCGAGGGGTCACCACAGAAAACATTTGATCCTAAATTACATATCTTAAGAGACAAATTGCCCTGCAACTTTTAGACACATATATTACTTTTGTTCAATTTCCTGGGAACTATTAATGGGGTGCAGATCACTTCATTTGATCACACTCCAGAACACAGAACTGGCTATTTAAGTATTGCGCTTCCCAGGTGCGCCATCTTCCCCTGTCCCGACTACTGTAGTGCAGGCATTGCATTAATCATCTAATTCCTCGCTGCCGAATCTCTACTTCTTGCTGGACAGGTGTGCATCAATGATATTTCCTGCTAATGTGACTGTCTCTGTACATTTCCACCCTTTCATTCCCTAGCCTTGTATTGACTGCGCGTATGATTCATGTGCTCTGTATGCTCAGAAGCCAATAAGTAAAAGCTTGATTCATTAGGGCATCGGTTTCCTCATTTATTAGGGGTGTTCCGGGGACTCTGACTCTGGTATACATGGGTCATCATGATCCCTTGATACTAGCCTCCTGCTCTCTAACTCCCCATCTTTAGAACAGTTTGGCTAACATGAGCATGGCATCTTCTAATGACAAAAACTATGAACCTTTAAGCTATTTTCACTTACCTGTAAGTAACTACTGAACCACAATGTTTAGATAAGGAGAATGGAAGATGACAGTGGCACAGTGTCCAATACTGAAACCGAAGGTGTCGGGAAGTCTTGCTGTCTGAATTTGCACTCATCAAGTCCTTGTCAAAAATGTTGGTTTTGTTGAACGGACTGCAAGACGGATATGAGATTCTGTCTATTTTGTCTTCACTTAGTCATATAATCAGTTTCCAGGACATCATATGACAAGGAGGAGATGTTTGTTTGTTATATTGTCGAAAGCTTTCACAGCCGGAGAAAGATGGTTGTTGTGGGTTTTCTGGTCTGTATTGCCCTGGTCTTGGTTTTGCCCAAGACCACGGCAATACAGCCCGGATAATCCACAACAACCATTGTTTGTTGGTTGGTTGTCATGATAGTCATCTGGTATCTTGGAAGGAAGACATTTTTTGCTGCCTAAAGATTTAAGTTCTAAAAAGGCATTCTGGAGAAAAGCAAATTAGCAACTGGTGAAGAAAGGGAAACCAGTCCATAACTCAGCACCCTTAATTGAGCAAAATGTATTTATTATCTATGCAATCCATGTCCTTCTTTCAGGCAGCCCACTTCTTTTGGTAGCACCACTTCCAGTGGGGAGACACTGTGGAGCTACCTATCTAGATAAGGAAAGATGCCCACAGGGGGTTGTCACTACCTGTTTCCTTCTCCTGCCCACATGCCCACAAAACAGTGGGGGGGACTTTCAAGGTACCCAAACCTTTTCAGAAAATTAAATCCTGTCCAGGATCCCACCTCATATTTATATTCCTTGTTCCCAGACCCAGGTTTATTGCAAAGTGATTAGGAGAACTCCATACTCTTCAGCTTATGTGGTGCTGGCAGCTTGTTAGGGCTCCTGCTAAATTGGATGGTTTCTCAGTGCGTTCAGGAAAGGGATCAATTCCCTATCTGGTGGCCAGTTGGAAATGTGCTGAGTTTTCTAACGGTTGTCAATAGGTGTTTCTGGCCAACTTGTTTTGCTCAACCTGAGATTATGACAGGGTTTGGCATAAAGCTGAATTTGGATGTTCTCTTAAGGAAAATGTGAGAGATTTCTGTCCTCATGCCCTTGATCTACAGGGAAGAAGGGATTGCCCCCTACTGGTCCTGGGAGAGGACCTTCCATTGCTCTCCACAACTCCCCCTCCAAAAATACCCCTCAGAAATGGGAGGGAGGGGGTTGTCACTACATGTTTCCTTCTCCTCCTGTCAAGCACTGCTTGGAGGAACTCTGCTTGGAGGCACTCTGTCTGTTCCACCATCTCCATGCTGTTGGTGGCCTTCTCCTTCAACCAATGGACCTCACCTGTGCTGGGCCACCCCTCATTTTTAACAAGGCTGGTTCTGGCTTTGTCTGTTTTTGATTCATTCCTTTGTACAGCTTCTGTCGTAGCTTTCTCCAGTCCCTTCCCTCACCTGTTACTCTCATAGCTAGTTGACGTTACTTCCCCAGCTCCCATGTCCTATGGGCTGGTAAGCAGTAAGTAGGGTTGCCGGCTCTGGAAATTTCTGGAGATTTGGAGGCAATATGTGGGGAGGGACTTCTGTTTCTCCTAAACTCTATGGTATTCTATAGAGTCTGCCCTCTGAAGCTGCGATTTTTGCCATGGGAACTGAACTCTGTCATCTGGAGATGAGTTGTAATTCCAGGAGACCTCCAGACCCTTCTTGAAGCAGAGGTTGGCAAACCTAGCAGTGATGCAGGGCTTCGACAGTCACTCAGCTGGCCAGTCAGGGGCCTAGGCTATGCTCTCTCAGATGGCAGTGTCTTAGAACTTAGTGGAGCTGGTGGCAGTATTTGGTGAACTGGTGAGTCCAGGGATGGGGCCAGACAATGTGAAAAGCAAGGACAACTAAAACACTCCGTGAAGATTACCAACATTTCTTAAACAGGCTTTTCACATCTCTGTTTAAATTTCTTGCAAGTTTGTGTTTGCAGAATTTTTTTTTTGGATGTCATAGTTGAAGAAAACAGTTCTTTGCCACTAACGTCCCCCATCACAAGATTTGTTTCATGTGCTTTTTTATCTATATTCAGCTAATGAAGATATACTAATCTTGTGCTAAGATTGCTTTGAAGATAGATACTAGCTTCCTAGCATTAAACGGCTAGTAAACTGCCACAAGTATATCTGTGAATGCTGGAGTGCACAAGTAGATATCATAGCACTGTTAGCAACCTCTGCCTGTGTCTTGTTGCCTACCTCAAGGCTTTCAGAATCATAACCAGCTGGAGGCAGAATAAACTCACCAGCAGACCAGTTGGAGAGGGAAAGGTATTATAAGTGTCTATACGCCTCTATGCCAAGATGAGGAAGCTGGAATGTTTTGTATTAAATGACAAATAAGATATAGTAGGTGTTTCAGAAACATGATTGAATGGGGGGGGGCGTGGAATCAACGGTCGATGGTTATCCCTTGGTCTATATTCCATTGGCAGGACAAGGAAGGATGTGTTGGAGGAGACGTTACATTGTATATTGAAGAGGTCACAGAGTTAAAAAAAAATGAGCCCTGTGGTGCAGAGTGGTAAGCTGCAGTATTGCAGCCCAAGCTGTGAGTTCGATCCTGGTGGAAGCTGGATTCTGGTCACTGGCTCAAGGTTGACTCAGAGCAGAACCACAAGTGACAAAAGGCACAGATTGGACACTTGTCAGCTTCCCTCAAGTTTTGATGGGATATGTAGGCAGCTTGGCGGAATGTTGGACAAGTGACAGTTGAAAAGTCCATTGGACAGCAGTCGGAGAGCCAAGCTGCGAGACCAGGATGCCTACATTTCCCATCAAAACTTGAGGGAAGCTGACAAGTGTCCAATCGGTGCCTTTTGTCACTTGTGGTTCTGCTCTCAGCCTTCCATCCTTCCGAGGTCAGTAAAATGAGTACCCAGTTTCCTGGGGGTAAAGTGTAGATGACTGAGGAAGGCAATGGCAAACCACCCTGTAACAAAAGTCTGCCAAGAAAATGTCGTGATACGACATCCCCCACCCCCATGGGTCAGTCATGACTCGGTGCTTGCACAGGGGACTACCTTTACCTTACATAGAGTCAAAAAAAAGCTAGGAAACCTGATGGGAATTAACTCCCTGATAAAATTATTGTGTGGGGGGGGGCCCTTCAGGTTGTTCTGATCTTCCTGCCTGAAGAGAAAGATATTACTATAGAGCCATTTGGCTATGCATGCCTCTGTCCTTTGAGGTGTGATGTTCCACTACCTTTTTTGTCTTTCCTTTGGCTAGAGCCATTTGCATTTCTAAATGCTGATGTGCAGGGTGCTTGGGTAATGGACGAATGATTTATTGTACTTTTCCTCTCTGCCAGGTACAGATTTTCAAAGGGTCTCTTGAGGAATGGATAGAGAGTAAACCAAATTATTGAAATATAAATATGATCTCTGAGATGGACGACAAGTTTCACAATCTATATTATTGATATCTATGTACACACTGAGGAAGTACTTGGGGGAAAGCATTCAATGTGGAACATTAGAGATTTTTTGTTTCTGTTGCACTTTGCCAACACAAGAGTGTACATTTGCATTCCGCACAAAAGCTCTGCGTGTTCATAAACAGAAAAAATAACATTGTTTTTTCATGTACGCATAAACAATGGCAATATAGTGCGGAAGAAATGCAGATAAATGTAAAACACTGGATCAAACTGTGTGCACTCAAGCTGTAGAGCTACACCACCATCCTAAACCCTTCCAAATCCCTGGAAGTGAATAGGTCTACAGTGTAATTCTGCTTAGGATAGCACTTTTTGGTGTAGAAAATGAGAAAAGTCAATCCCTGTGCATATCCAATCTACACCACAATAAAATTAAGCAAAAAGGGAAAGAGGTCTTCCTAGATAAATGGGATAAAAAGATAAAGGTAGTCCCCTGTGCAAGCACTGAGTCATTACTGACCCATGGATGTTGCATCACGATGTTTTCTTGGCAGACTCTTGTTATGGGGTGGTTTGCCATTGCCTTCCCCAGTCATCTACACTTTACCCCCAGGAAAATGGGTGCTCATTTTACTGACCTCGGAAGGATGGAAGGCTGAGGGCCAAGCTACACATGACAAATGACACTTGAATGGCAAGTGTATTTCTCCCTGTTCACTTGCCCTCCACTCAATCCACTTGCCGTTCAAGTGTCATTCGTCATGTGTAGCTTGGCCCTGAGTCAACCTTGAGCCGGCTACCTGAACCCGGCTTCCGCTGGGATTGGACTCAGGTCATGAGCAGAGCTTGGGCTGCAATACTGCTGCTTACTACTCTGTGCCATGGGGCTACCTTAAAGGTTGTCCCCTGTGCAAGTATCGAGTCATTAATGACCCATGGAGTTTTTCTTGGCAGACTTTTCACAGGGTGGTTTGTCATTGCCTTCCCCAGTCATCTACACTTTACCCCCAGGACACTGGGTGCTCATTTAACTGATCTCAGAAGGATGTAAGGCTGAGTAAACCTTGAGCTGGCTATCTGAACCCGGCTTCCACCAGCATCAAACTCAGGTCGTGAGCAGAGCTTGGGCTGCAGTACTACCACTTACCACTCTGTGCCATGGGGCTTGGGCTGCAGTACTGCTGCTGAGCACTCTGCACCACGGGGCTTCCCTTCCAAATCCCTGGAAGTGAATAGGTCTACAGTGTAATTCTGCTTAGGATAGCACTTTTTAGTGTAGAAAATTAGAAAAGTCAATCCCAGTGCATATCCAATCTCCACCACAATAAAATTAAGCAGGAAGGGAAAGAGGTCTTCCTAGATAAATGGGATATTCCCCTAATAAAGATAAGTTGCATTTGCTTCTATACCCTCTCCCACAGATACCATTCCTAATCACGTTTAATGTTATGATATAAGATAGGAACTGAATAGGAGGGTTTTTTTTGCTATGGTTGCTTTAAATCAATTTGCTAATATATGCTAATCTTGATTATTTGTTTATTATTTATTTATTCATTTCGATTTTTATTCTGCCCTCCCTACACAGGCAGGATTACATCCAATAAAAAACATACATATAAATTTATATTTTAAAACAGTTAAAATCAGAGCAATATAACAGTATAATACAATGCAATATTGATAATTAGAAATTCACAAAATGGCAGCAATCAACTCAGCCAATAGGAGGCAACCAATCCACTTAAAGACTGGGTGTTGGGAACCTCTGACAGGGAGGGATCTGATGTTCCTTTCTCCTTCACTATTTGGATCAGTTGGGGTGGCCTGGCCTGGCGTCAACCATATGCCTGGCAGAATATCTCTGTCTTACAAGCCTGACAAAAGGATAATACATCCAGTCAGGCCCTGGTCTCATTAGACAGCGAGTTCCACCAGGTTGGAGTCAGGACCAAAAAGGCCCTGGGTCTGGTCAAGGCCAGGCGGGCCTCCTTGGGGCCAGGGACCACCAATAGTTGTTTTCCTCCTGACCAGAACATCCTCTGGGACATATACAGAGAGAGGCAGACCTGCAGATACACTAGTCCCAGCCCACTCCACATATGGCTTTATAAGTTAGTACCAAAACCTTGAATCTAATTTGGTACTCCAGTGGCAGCCAATGCAGCTGGCGCAATGCTGGTGTTATATGTGCAATACTTGGCACTTCGGTGACAACACGAGCCATTGCATTTTGAACTAGCTGCAACTGCCAGATCATACTCAGAGGAAGCCCTACATAGAGCGCGTTACAGTAGTCCAGCCTAGAGGTGACCATTGCTTGGATCATTGTAGTTAGGTCACGAGTAGAGAGATAAGGGACAAGCTGCCTTGTCTGTTGAAGATGGAAAAAAGAAGACCTGGCAACCACTGCGACCTGAGCCACCATTTTCAGGGACTATTGTGAGATTCTACTGCTACATTTCTACTGCATATATAATAATGTAACAAAATAGTTTCTTTGAAGGCATCATAACTGGGTTTGAATGGAAATTTGCTCGCCCTCTCTATGGCCTTCTTCCGCCTCCAAAATCCTCCAAAGCATGGCCTTCATGCTTTCCCTAGACTGGCTCTTCTTTCTCCCAACAAGGAAATAAATAAATGGGTTAATACTGCTGTTTAAAGAAGCGCATAATAAGCCATACCGCATCGGAGAGGCAAGGGAATTGGTGTACAAAGTAAAAACCAAGTAACTGGCATTCAGTGGGAAAGCAAAGAGGAGGAAAAAGAGGAGAGTAAGCAAGATGGCTGTTAAAAGTCTTCCTCGCTGACGCTGTTGGGATTTAAAACAGACTTTGATGAATAGGGTCAGAGTAGAGACAATCATGAGTGGGACACAAAGCAGGGCATTCACAAAAAACTGGTAGAACATTAGATGGTGATCATTTCCCAGGATTTCAGTCTTAAGAAGTATGTAATGAGTTCCATTAAGCAGGAAAGAGAGGACCCAGATGACAGCGCACACAATGGTGGACAAGTGAGATGGTCGGTGAAGTCGATGCCAAATCGGGAAGAGGACACACACACACCGGTCAATGCTGATGACAGTCAGTAGAAATTGGCTAGTGCTGTATGTGAATATGATGAGCTCCACATATATAAACATAGAAGAGGCACTTCCTACAGCAAAAAATATCGTCATTGTTATGAGGACTCCGATATCAGCAACAGCCAAGTTCAGGATGTAGACAGTGAAAGAATTCCTCTTAATGCAGAAGCAGAGAAACCAGAGGACAATTCCATTCCCCATAAATCCCAAAATGCCAATAAAAAGGATTACGGAGGAAATAATCCTTTGTTCAAAGTACTCACTTAAGTTTTCCCACCATTCTGTATCACTCTCTGTATCATCATATTCGGTCTGGTTTGTCATGCTGAAATTGGTCAACATACTCAGCATCTTCTTTTAGGGTACTTGGTCTGCCTGTATAGACACACCTGCTAGGATAAAAAGTACAAGGATGGACAAAATCAGTTTTTGTTACACATCTGAAATGGTGATGTTGCCAAAATTCAACTTTACAATATCCTCAGGCATTAAGTCAATTTGAAAATCCATGATTGATGTGGGAAACAAAATTGGGTGGTTTGTGGTTTAGAAGTATTTCCAAAGGGGGAAAGAGACGTTTCATCTCTAGCAGGATTTTTTTCCTGAAAAAAGAGGTGGCAGAACTCTCAAGAGGGAAATGAGGAAGAAACACACGAGATTCTTTGAAATAATATTATTTTCATACACTATTGCTATTTTCAAGAGGTGCCGGAACTCCATTCCACCGCGTTACCGCTGAAAAAAAGCCTTATGGAGCTTTGATAGTTTCACTAAAACAAGATGAGTTTCACAACAGATTACTCTAAGTGCAATCCTAAAATGAGCGAGTTTGTTTAAGTGAGACAGCCTCTCCCCATATGTGCCCCAGAGGAAGCTCCAGTTGGGAGAGAAACATCTTTTGGTGGCCCCTGGCCCCAAGGAGGGCCGCCTGCCCTCAACCAGAGCCAAGGCATTTTCAGTCCTGGCTCCAGCCTGGGGGAACTCTCTGTCTACTGAGAGCCAAGCTACAAGTGACACCTGACACAGATTGGACACTTGTCAGCTTGCCTCAAGTTTTGATGGGAAATGTAGGCGTCCTGGTCTTGCAGCTGTAATAGAGAGCCAAGCTGTAAACCAGGACGCCTACATTTCCCATCAAAACTTGAGGCAAGCTGACAAGTGTCCAACCCGTATAAGGCGTCACTTGTAGCTTGGCTCTGAGACCAGGGCCAGATAGGCCTGTAAGACAAAGATGTTCTGCCAGGCATATGACTTGGCCTGCTGCTGGCTGGAAAAAAATGGAGAAAAATGGGGGGGGGGAAATGGAGAAGAATATAAAACCTGAATTCCTCCCTACTTCGGCTGTTTTTAAAGGCTCTCATGTTATTTTTATGTCCCAATAGCAATATATACATGAGCTGAAATCAAGGGCAGATTGGGGAAGTAGAATAGCTCTGGGAAAAGGCTCTATCTTGAGCCGCGCTTGCTGCCTATCGATCACCACCATCTGATTGTAATTAGTGTATATTTTACAAGTGAATTCTCTTTTAAATTTATTTATGTTTTTAATTGTCTAAATTCATTCTAATATGTTTTTAAACTGTTGTAATCTGCCCTGAGCCCTCCATGGGGAGGGCGGAATAGAAATCCAAAGTAAATAAAGTAAAATAAATAAATTGATTTCAATTAGCTTAGGCTGGAGAAATTGTGCTTAAGATTGCACTGTAAATGCTCTTAATTATTTTGTCATTCTGCAACTACTTTTGTTCATGATGGATATCTTTTTGCTTAGTTTGCATGAACGCAAAGGAGAAGTATAGGAGATCCGACCCCTCACCTCCCAACTCCAGGATCTGATCACAGCCGCTATGACCCCCACCACCACAACTGCTTTTTCTCCCAGGAACCTGGCAACCTTAGCCCCAGGCTATGTGAAGGCTACTCTGCTTGTTGTTCAAGCCTGATCACATCTTCTGGCCTTCACTGCTACAGCCACCAATATAATAAGAATTAAAGGCATTTCTGTGCTTGCGCATGCAGCTCAGTAGAACCTTGGCTTTATAGATCCCTCTCTTAAATTATCATTTCCAACTGGAGAATGGGGGGAAGGGGGAGTCAAGTCAGTGACAGCACCCTTGTGGCTTGGCAAGCAATTATGAAATTGCTACGAACGAACGAACGAACGAACGAACGAACGAACAAACAAACAAACAAACAAACAAACAAACAAACAAACACTATGTTTTGGGCCTGCTGAGATTCCATAGCTTCCTGTTAAAACCAGAAGTGACATAATCAGGACTGCAGAGCCTGTGTGTGATGTGCTCCAGTCTCCCTTTGCTTATCAAGATAGGAAGATCAACATCCCCCCCCACGCGCAAACACACACCACACACTCCCTGTTTTTCAGGTATAACCCTAGATATAACTGAATCATAATTGCGATGAAAATAGCAACATTGGCACAGACAGGACCTTCGGTGCTCTTCAGAAAAAAATAAAACTCTGAACGAAGGCAAGACCGATGAAATGGTGTCCAGTAATGCAAAAAGAACAGAAATTCTAAAATGTTCCCTTAAAGAAGTGCAGAGCTGCTCTTTCTCCTGCCTGCTCTTCAAGAATTCATCCTACTGCTGCTGTCAGAGCTCTCTATCTCTGGTTTGGGCTTGCAAAGAAATTAGCAGTTTCCTAAGTCAAATTCTCACCTGCTACACACCAGACTGATTGAAGAAACAGAACTCTTGCAATTGGTAATGTCTGCCCTATCCCTGTGACCAGTTGCTCCCTAGGCCCTGCATTCTAATAATTTAATAGAAATATTTTAATAGAAGTAATACTAGAAATAAAAATAGAAATAAATAGAAATATTCTAATATTTTCATAGAAATATTTAATAGAAATGTTAATCTTAATATAAATAAAATAATAGAAATAAATGAAAAAGAAATAATATAAATAGAAATATTCTAATGTTTTCATAGAAATATTTAATAAAAAGTTAATACAAATAGCAGTAGAAATAAAAATAATAGAAATAGAAATATTATAATATTTTAATAGAAATATTTAATAGAAATGATAATAGAAATAAAATAATAGAAACAGAAATAATAGAAATAAATATTCTAATATTTTCATAGAAATAGAAGTAAATACAATTTTAAAAGAAATAGAAATTAATAGAAGAAATAAAGTGAAAGTTAGATGAGTTACTCACAGGAAGCACATTTGTTGGAGGGGGAGTTAAACCCAGATGGCCCTCATCCAGTGGTTTAAGCATCTGCTAGTTAGGGCTGCTTGTGAATTAGATATATGATGCTTCCTCAGTCTCATTAAACTGGAAACCTTCCACACTTTGGTAAATAGCCATTCTCTCTCTTTCTCTCAGCATCTTTAACAAAACCCTCCCTTTCCCCCAATTAATTCTCTTAAGCAATGGCTTCACACAAAAGATGACAGGAGTTCTCTCAACTACCTTTATTGGAGACCAAAAGATTAGGTTAACAAGGATAAGTAGAGTCACAACAACTGCTTACAGACAACCAGTTCTAGATCACACTCAACTTGTTTGACTGGTGTATGATTTCTGATTTCTCCTGATTTCTGATTTTTTTTAAAAAAAATCCTGCATTGCAAACAGCTTTTGCCACAATAAAGAATGACATTTCCCAGTTCCATTTTGATTTCAGCATTCATAACCTTCACTTGCATTACCACAGTAATTCTTACAATGGCCCTGTAACACAGAGCAATATTATTATCCCTACAGTGCAGATGGAGGACTGGAGTGGCTTGCATAGGGCTGAGGATTGGGGTTTCCAGTTGCCTGCTGGTGGTGGGCAATCTTCCAAATGTTTGCTCTGTTCCCCGCCAAACTTTGGTGATTGTTGGGAGGTGACAAACTGCTTGGCAACTTGGGCAAGTGCACAGTGGGCATGCTCACAGCAGGGTGCAATGATGTCAGTCCCTCAAGTGACACCCTGCTGATGGCAGGCATCTTCCTGCACTTCTCAGGAGCCAATTGTGGTCCCCAATGGGTTGAACTGGCCCCACATGAAGCTCAGGAGCACACTCGGCCCTGGTGCTGGAAACATACATGCACAAAGCATATACCTAATAGGACAACTGCTGATAAGTACTTGGTCCCCTCCTCATACACACACATTGGAAGGGTGTAGGGGCCTGATAACCCTAGACCTTCTGGATAGTTTGTTAGTCTTTGAACAGCTGAATTCTTTGTTTTTAGGGCATCTTAAACAGCAGACTTCAGTTTGAGGGCGAGATAGGAAAAGAAGCGCCAAAGACCTGTGCTGTACTCTCTATTAGGCATCCACTTGAAATGGTCTTATCCTTTTTCAAAGGCAGAGATCAGCTCTGTAGCTTCATTTTTAGCCACAGAACCTGCAGTTCAGACAAACTGTTCTAATATCTTTAAATGAAACATCGAAAGAAATGGAAACTGTTGCCGTTCCATTGGCCGTTTTGGAATCTAGAAGTTCTAATGATGGCCTCATAACTCAGTTTGAATGGTGTGTTGAGGTTCCTCCTCCTTGAAAACTCTTTGGAGGATGACCTTTGCATTTTCCTGAAATCGGTGGACTTTCCATCTCCCAACCAATAAAAAAAATAGCAGGTTAATACTGCTCTTTAGGGAGCCACATAGAAACATATAGTCAAGTAGATGGTCAAAAACAACATTAAAATAAATGGCAATCGAAAGGGCATTTGTCAGGAAAGAAAAGAGGAGGGAGAAGAGCAGAATGAGCAAGATAACTATTAGAAGTTTTCCACGTTGATGTCTTTGTAATTTAAAGCTGACTTTGATAAACAGAGTCAGAGTGGCAATAGTCATCAGCGGGAGGCATATACATGCAATCACAAAATACTGGTATACTGTCAAATCAAAATACTCATCTGCTCCAGTAAAAAACAGGATTAGTTGGATTCCACAAAGCAAGAATAACAGTACCCATATGAAGGCACACAGAGCAGTGGGCAAATTTGGTGACCTGTGGCAACAATACCAATCTGGGAAGAAGACAGCCACACACCTGTCAATGCTGATGAAGGTCAACAGAAACTGACAACTGCTGTGCGTTAGTAAGAGAAGGTTAAGCAAAATATCTGTATAAAGATCATAGGAGGGCATCAAAACATTTCTTATACGGACAAATATATTTATATGTAAAAGGAATAACAGGAACCCAAAGTCAGAGACTGTCAAGTTCAGGATGTAGGTGGTGAAAGGATTCCTCTTAGTACAGAAGCCAAGAAGCCGGAGGATAATTCCATTGGCCACAAGTCCAAAAATGCAGACAAAAATAGTACAGATATCAATCATAACTGAATCACCAAGGTATTTGTACAGTTCTGAAAATGGTAAATCGTCATAAGGTTGGAATCCAAAACTGAACTTGTTCTCCATACTGAACTTCTGCTTTGGATGTTCTTGTGCAAACACTCCTGCTAGGAGAAAAAAGACAAGGAGAGATTCAGCTACTGCAAAGGAGCTGAATAAACCACGTAGTTCAGATTTGCATCCTATGACTGCTGTCCCCCTGCACTGAAATTCATGGGGCGGGGGAAGGTGGGGATTTATTTATGCAGAGGCATAGCATGCAGGGGGGGCAGGGGGCTGCTCAGGGTGCAAAATTTTGAGGGGGTGCCTTATCCACAGACCCCACGCCGGGAGGGCCTCTTCGCTGCTGCTGCCTGCCTCAGCACCCAGCAAGCTGGGTGCCCCGGTAGTGCAGCAGGCGGGGAGATGAGCAGAGAAGTGGGGAGGCGAATGAGGGTTGGGCTGCTCACCTCCCCACACCTCCCAACCCTTTGTCTGTACGGTAGTGGAATTGGGATGTAAGAGACAACATGAATTCCTGGAAGCTGAGTGTGTGTGAGTGTTGCTGTGCAGCCATCCCTCCCCAGCAAACTGCTCGCCCATCAGTTGATCCGAACAATGATAAATCAGTGACATATTACAAAAACCGTCCAACTTCACAGCAGTTCGAGCATGCCTAATCGTTGCACAGGCAATTTTGTCAATGCCTATCAGTTCAGCTGGAATTCACAGCTGTTCTGCATGAACTCAACAGACTTGCATCTGGGAAGGAAATTCTCCTGGGATGCAGATGAAGGCTTGTAAATAAAGCGCTGTGGGCTGGGAAATGCCCATTTCCCCAATCAACTTGCTTTTTCTGATACTTTTTAGGTGTTTGTCTGTGTGGCTGGGGGAGCACTCTGAATAGAGTGGAGCTGCCTGGGAAACACCTGCCCCCCCCAAGTGACCTGCTTTTCCTGATTCTTCTTAGGTATGTGTATGGATGGGGGAGGACCCTTTTAAGCATTTAATTCTGAGCCCTGCCTGAGAAAGAAACTCTCCTGGGATGGAGATTCCCATGAAGGCTTGTAAACAGAGTTCTGTTGGCTGGGAAATGCCCATTTCCCCACCCAATTTGCTTTTTCGGATGCTTTCTAGGTATTTGTTTGTGTGGATGGGAGAACATCCATTTAAGCATATAACTCAGAGGCTGTCTTAGGAAAGAAACTCTCCAGGGGTAGAGATTCCCCTGAGAGCTTGTGGATAGAATGGAGCTGCCTGGGAAACACCTGTTCCCCCCAAGTGAACTGCTTTCCCCAATCCTTCCTACATATGTGTATGGATGGGGGAGGGCCCTTTTAAGCATTTAATTCTGAGCCATCTTTAGAAAAGAAAAGCTCTTTGGATGGAGATTCCCATGAAGGCTTGTAAATAGAGTGCTGTTGCCTAGGAAACGCCCATCACCCAACCAATTTGCTTTTTCTGATGCTTTTTAGGTATTTTTGTGGATGAGGAGGAGCCTTTTAAGCATTTAACTCCAAGCTATGCTTCAAGAGGTGTGAGCCTCTTGGCTTGAAATGAAGGATGAGCGCACAAGGGCTCTTGGCCTGTGGCTCTTTGCCTGGGGCCCAGCCACTGTGCATGACTACAAGAAGGATTCCCCAGCATTATTATTATTTTATTATTATTTATTATATTTATATCCCGCCCTCCCCGTAAGTGGGCTCAGGGTGAGTCACAACAGAAGATAATATATACAAGATAAAATCACAATAAATCAAAACAGCTTTCTAATAAAACACCAGCTCACCATGTAAAAACCATATGACATCTGATGGAGGTGGAGGTGCGGCTTAACCATATGTGGTCGCTCAAATATGGGGGGGAGATGAATAGCATAGAAGAAAGAGAACTCCAACAGCTACTTAACCATAGAACTGAAGCAACATGCATAGAAACATCACCTATTGGAGAATGCTAACATCAGTTCATCGTGGCTGTAGGCCAGGAGTGCTGTATTATGGATGGACACACTGGCATGTTGGATGTGATGTATTTTTGATGTATTTTTGTGGTTTTAGATGGGAATTCCTACTTAGAACATGACATATGGTGAATGCTCTATACCAGTGCAGATGGGAGCTGGTAGACGGTGGGCAGAATTTGTTAAAGATGTCCAGTGTCAGGCAAGGATGCTGGCTGCCTATTTAATCACTGTAGTATCCCTAAAGTGAATGATGCAGGATTCTTGTCATGGGCTAGGCCCGCCCAAGCTGGTAGCCCAGGTACTAACACGAAGCCAAGGAGTGTTCCAGAGTCACAAGCCGAGTCCAGTCTGTAGTCAGAGCCCAAGGTAAATGCCAGGGGTGTGTCCAAGATCCAAAAAGCCAAGCCAAGTCCAGTCCAGTCCTTAGGTCAGAGCACGAGGGTATCAAGACAAGGTGCAGGCAAGAGTGGGATGCAAGGTGCCAGGAAGTGGTTGCAGGTAATTGACACATTGCTTCCACACCTGGCAGTTGCTCCTGACTGGCTTTATAGCCAGGCGTGATTTTCAGCCAGCTGCTGGGGCTCCATCCTGATGCTACTCATCGTCGCTCTCCAGCAGCTGGCGTTGGCTCAGGAGACGAGCACTGCGCCGTCTCTCCTGCAGCTCCAGTCTCTGGCGCTGTCTGCGGCGCTCTCTAGGCATGGGTGAGCCTGGGGGGGGGGGTGGAATCCCCTGACTGGGCTTCCCCTGTGGTGCTGGCAGTCCCTGACTGAGCCTCCCCTGTGGAAGTTCCTGGCTGAGCTTCCCCTGTGGTACTGGGGCTAGAAGGTGCTGGTGTCTCAGCTGCTAGCTGTGAGCTTTGATCAGTCAGCAGCTGCTGCTCCTGATTGCTGGCTTCTGATGAGTCAGGGCTAGGGCTGGCTACACAGAACTCTTCTTCCCCTGAGGAGTCCTGGCTGGCTACACGAGGCTCCTCTCCTCCAGAGGAGACTGCACTCTCAGACTGGGCCATGACAATTCTTTTCTTTCTCCACTTTCTCTCGAATGTTATGCAATGCCAGATCAGTGAGATGCAGAACAACATTTTTGACATGGTCGATGCAAGCAGAGGAAATTGACTTGACTTGCACAAGGGATACATGGTTGGAATTACTCATTAAATTTACAGATGGCACCAAACTGGGAGGAGTAGCAAACACCCTTGAAGATAGAGATGGAATTCAGTAAGATCTGAGCACACTGGGAAATGGGCAGATTTGAATAAGATGTGATTGAACATAGTTCTGGATAACAAAAATGGGAAAGCATGCATACTGGATGAGGGATACACTTCTAGGTAGCAGTGTGTGTGAATAAGATCTCGGGATATGGGTGGATGGGAAGCTAGACATGAATGATGCAGCAGCCAAACAGGCCAATGAAATCTTGGGGTGCATCAAAAAAGAAATAACATCCAAATCTCAGGATGTCATTGTCCCACTATATACTGCGTTGGTTAGATGTGGACAAATTGGAATGGGTGCAGAGGAGAGCAATGAGGATGATCAGGGGCCTGGAGACCAAACCCTACAAGGAAAGACTGAAGGACCTGGGAATGTTCAGTTTGGAGAAGGCTGAGGGGAGATATGATAGATTGACACTTAGAGGAGGGGAGGAGGCTCTTCCTATTGGCAGCAGAGGATAGGACTTTGAAACAATGGGTTTTAACTACAGGAGGGAAGGTAACAGGATATTAGGAAAAACTTCTTCACTTTAAGAGCAATGGAATTGGCTGCCTAGGGATGTGGTGGGTTCCCCCTCATTGGCAGTTTTCAAGGAGCTGCTGGACAAATCCTTATTGGAGATGCTTTAGACTCTTTCCTCTTCTTTATCTCTTCAGACCCTCATCGACTCAACAACCCATTGAGTTCTCATTCCTCTTTAGGGTTTCCAGTCTCCCAACTCCCTCGGCAAGAGATCAGGGGCCTGCACTGTGTGTTCTGGCTTCCTGTTCGCACGCGTGCTCCTGCTTGCACAGTGACATCGCTTCTGGTAAGTGACATCATCACGAGGGTCAAGGGGCAGCTTGGGAGCACTCCCATGCCCACCATGGGGCTAAATCGGCCTGCTGCTGAGCATGATTCAGCCTGAATTGGGCCCACTGTGGGGCACAAATCGGGCTGCTGTGGGTGCAGGGATGTGCCGCAACACATGGGGGGATGCCCTGGGAAGCGTGTCGTCCACTGGCCAAGTAAGTGGGGGTGAGATGGAGGGTGGGAGCAGGGGATCCCCTGCCCCACGTAGGGGAATGGCACCCCTATGGTCCTTCCTTGGCATAGGGGCTGTCCCATAGACTGGCATCCCAACAGATATGTGGATCAGGTCCATCAGAAGAGCCCTGCAGAATGAAAGCAGGAGTCCAGCATCCTGTCCAGTTACTCTATAGAGCCAACAACAGGGCATAGAGACTGAGGCCTTCCTCTGATGTTTCCTCCTGGCATCGGTATTAAGAGGTTCCCTTTAGTCACCATGGTTACCACTGATAGACTTATCCTCCATGAATCTTCTTAAAGCTGTCTATGCCTGTGGCCATCACTATATCCTCTGGCAGTGAATTCCACATTTTAATCACGTAAAGAAGTATTTCCTTTCGTTCCTCTTGATCTAGACTGGAAAGTTCCAGACTCTTCCATCTTTTCTCATAGGAAAAGTGCTGTAACCCCTTGGTCATTTTGGCTGACCTCTTCGGTGCTTTCCCCAGCTCTGTGTCGTCCTGCTTGAGATACGAAGATCAAAACTGCACACAGAACTGCACACAGATCAGTAACTGCACAATAGCTACAAACTCACTACAATAAGAATAGTAAAAGAAAAATTGTCTAGGTTCACTTTGCCACCTTGGAACGTATGTTCTTGGCAGCAAGGGCAAATAATGAGACTCTGTAGGACTCATAAATGAGCCACGTGGCACAGAGTGGTAAGCTGCAGTATTGCAGCCCAAGCTCTGTTCACGACCTGAGTTCGATCCTGGCGGAAGCCGGGTTCAGGTAGCTGGCTCAAGGTTGACTCAGCCTTCCTTCCTGCTCAAGGTTGACTCAGCCTTCCATCCTTCCGAGGTCGGTAAAATGAATAGCGAGTTTCCTGGGGTAAAGTGTAGATGACTGGGGAAGGCAATGGCAAACCACCCCATAAAAAGTCTGCCAAGAAAACATCATGATGCGACATCCCCCCATGAGTCAGTAACGGCTCAGTGCTTGCACATGGGACTACCTTTACTTTTATCTAGGACACATAAGCATCTGTGTCAGATAACAGAAATGATTTCCCCTCAGTGGATGTGACCTTAGTCCAGATAAAATTCCTGTCAAAAATGTGGCCCTCGGACTAGTGTAGAGTCGGTAGATAAGAATATGGTGAGGTAGCTATATTTTAAAACTGGTTCCTGTCTTTACATCTTATTCTCTGTGTATTTGCTGATTCTTAGTGTGTACACAATTTGTATCCCTCTCTATTGATGGTATTGTAAATTTGTAGCAGCCAAAGGCTATATACAATAAACTGAACTTGAACTTGGAACCTTTTCCTAATAATCCCTAGCATATCATACTTTGGTCACATCATGAGAAGACAAGATTCTCTGGAGAAGTCAATAATGCAAGGAAAAGTGGAAGGCAATAGGAAAAGAGGAAGTCCTAAAGCAAGATGGCTGGACTCCATAAAAGAAGCCACGTCCTCCAGTTTGCAAGACCTGAGCAAATCTATTAATGATAGGACATTTTGGAGATCTTTCATTCATAGTGTTGCCATAGGTCAGAGGTAACTTGGCAGCACATAATAACAACAACGTTTAATTTACATACCGCCCTTCAGGACAACTTAATGCCCACTCAGAGCATTTTACAAAGTATATTATTTTTATCCCCACGACAATCACCCTGTGAGGTGGGTGGGGCTGAGAGAGCTCTGAGAGAGCTGTGACTAACCCAATGTTACCCAGATGGCTTCAAGTGAAGGAATGGGGAATCAAACCTGGTCCTCCAGATTATAGTCCTGCTGTTCTTAACCACTTCCTCAAACTGGATTTCTTCCCCTTCAACAAATAACAACAAATACTCTTCCTTGTTCACTGCTGCAACACACTGGGTTGACATTTTCATTGGACTATACACTGAGTTTCCTCTATCAACATTTTATTTATTTGTTTGTTTATTTATATTCAATTTATGCTCCACCCTCCCCACACCAGCAGGCTCAGGGCAGATCACAACATAGTTTAAAAACACATTTCACAGTTCAGGCCATTAAGAGCATCAAAAGTATAAAATACCTACATACCGTAGTTTAAAATACCTTATCTATATAATACTGAAATCAGGTGGCAGTGGAAGTAAGGGTCTTCTATCAAAGATTTACAAAATAATGTTGAAAGCCCAAAAAAGCAAGCCTTATTCATACCAACTGGCTTGGGAAACATACTGCGGTATTAAATTTTCTGAGGCACAGTGGTCAAGCATTTGGAACTCCCCGATATTTAAGACTAATTTAATTTCTGTAAAGTCACAATCTCAAAAACTTTTGACACGTTGGTATATCACTCCTCAGAAGCTTAACTATGCCAATAAAATAATATCGCCCAAATGTTGGAAAGGATGTGGTGAGGTGGGGTCCTTTATTCACTGTTGGTGGACATGTCCTTTGATAAGCAAATTTTGGTCCGATGTAACAACTGTTATCAAACAAATGTTGGGTATTATAGTTCCTTTTAAACCTGAAACAATTTTACTTAACTTATGGTCAAGCTATGATATACCCACTATTATAAGGAAAAGGGTGGCTATGCTTTTAGCTGCAGCTAAAACAGCCATCGCTTTGAGGTGGAAGGACCCTAGACCCCCTACACTACCCCTGTGGTTTAACAAAGTTTGGGACCAGTATTACATGGAGAAGGTAACATATCAAATCTGTTGTTCTGAATCGCCAATGATACAATCAGACTTTTGGGAAGACTGGCTTCCAGTACTAGATCATTTGATTACAGAAGACATTGGTCCCAGCAAAAAATATCCAATAGACCCTTTCTTATTGTAACCTTAATAGTGTGAAACTTTTGGTTCTCCAAATATGTACGTTTTATTGTAGGCTACATGTAGGCACTTCAAATCTCTCTCTCTCTCTCTCTCTCTCTCTCTCTCTCTCTCTCTCTCTGTTTTTGTTTTACCAATTTACCTGTACTGTTAAAACTTGTTTACTTTTGTTTACTGTTGATAAATTTGTTAAATCAAAAAATTGTTGAAAAATAAAAAATGTTGTAAATACCTTATCTATATAAATATAAAAACAAAAACATAGCAGCACATAATCTGGACAACCACCTTTTTGCCATCTCCAAAGTGTTTTTACCAGGAAGATATGTCCTGATGTGACCCATTCAGGGAGACAACAAAGATGTATCCCTGTTCCTTCACCAGGCATGGGGCAGTGCTATCAGTCAGATAGGAAATGTCACCTCCTTAACTGTGACATAAAAACTGGAGGTACCACCTGCCATATTCCCACTCCTGGAGTTTAGTGTCAAGATATTCCTTAACCTGGAATCAAAATACTAATTTAATCAGCCCCCCCCCCCAAAAAGAATCATGGAAATTGTACTTTAAGATGCTTGGTAGTTCCGTCAGAGATGCCTAGAAATGCCACATAACTGCCATTCAGTGTTGAGTGAGAGAATCATTGTTACTCCAGTTTCACTTGTAGGGCATATGCATATATGTAGTGAGATGCATTGTCAAAACTGGGATGTCTAGGTCAGACTACAATCCTTGGAGTTATTGTGTTTATTTATTGTCATGGTGGGTCACCTTGCAATAAAAGCAAAAAAGTGTGGTCCTTGCCGTTTACAACATAAATTACTAAAGTAGGGGACACAGCAATAGGTTAGGCAAAAAATCCTGGAGAGAAGCATAAGGTGAATACGGGTAAGTGTATTATTTTAGAGTGTGACTGAGGAACTAATTCATGTGATACTGCCTGATACCAAACTTCAGCAAAAGCACAAGTGCCTATTAAAATATTGCTATAGCACATCTGAGATTTGCTTTGCATCCAAAAAACAAACTACAAAATAATAGCAGCAAGCGTTTTCCCGACTCAGGTTATACCTTGCTGTTTTATATGCATCAATAAAGAAAACTAAATACTATTATGGTAGAACATAGCAGAATATTATTTCCTCTGACTAGAGGTTTCTTTAGCCCCAACATCTACCGTCCATTTAATTGGAGGTGCCACGAGATACACAAGGTGCTGTCTACATGTATATCATTAGCCAAAGGAACCTTCCATCCTGCTTTAAACTGAGGGCCAAGCTACACATGACGAATGACACTTGAACGGCAAGTGGATTGAGTGGAGCGCAAGTGAACAGGGAGAAATACACTTGCCGTTCAAGTGTCATTCGTCATGTGTAGCTTGGCCCTCAACCACTTCACAGAGATGTTCACATACCTGAGAATATCTATGGACAAGAGTCTTCAGATAATGTTAGTGGCTGTTAGATGCCTCCCACCTCTTGTGCTGGACCGGCAGGTAATGGGGAAATTGCAGATTCGCTGCAGGATTGATAAGATGTCCGGGCTAACTACCCATTGCCTTTTCTTCTTTAGTTTGCCAACATCAGCTGACAAAGATGGAACGGTTCTTTTATCAGCCGTCAAGTTAACTGTCAAATGGAGGGAAGTCTTGTCATGAAAAGATTACATGAGCTAAATGGCTCTCCTGAGAAGAACACATTTTTAAGTGATAAGGAGCGGAGACTAACCCCACTGCTATCTAGTGAAATCGATCTCTTTAGTTGAGTTTTCTGTCTTTCCATTCCCCTGTTCAATTTGTGGCAGGGTTATTCTTATGATTTCACAGAACAATGAAATATGTCCATATGAAAATACAGCAGATGTAAGAAATATCCTATTGGATCCTATCAACCACAAAAAAGAAAGAAAAAACAAAGTGATTGGATACTGTACAATGTTGAATAATTTGCACTGCAGTGGTAGACCAATTAAAGAAGGGAGAGATGTGGTGGGTCTGTTGATTTTAAGCCAGCTCTTTAAGACACTTGAGAAGTAAGGAGGAGCCCTCTCTTCCAAGACTCTTCATTATGCATTTTACAAAGAACCGCAAAAGGAAGGCACAGACACTTAAATGTCAACCACATTAAGGTTTATTAGTTTTAAGAGATGAACACTATTTAGTGTGGGCATCCTAAGTGCTTACCCAGTGGGCTTGCTAGTATTTGGGCAAAAGCCCAAACACACAAGAAAACTACTGACTAAAAGCCTTCAAACCAAGCAACAAATGCAACAGAACTACCAGAGAATCCCAACAAAACTCTGGGCCAGTGGGGTAAGCCCCAAAGAACCAATGCTTAAACCACAGAAGTCAAGTGGAACCAACCTAGCAAACCTCTACCAAGGTAGCCAGCCATATATTCATTACCCAAGACATGAACATACTAACAGAAGGTGAAGCTGTCCCTCTGAAATGGTATTGGGCACACAAACAATCTTTTTTTTAAAAAATCTGAATTTCAAATGTACATCTTTAGGCAGCCTACCAATATCTGCCTTTGTTGGGCAGATCCACCCTTGCTCCAAATTTGGCCAGTGGATTTCTGCCAGACTTGTTTATCCTAGGCGGCACATGGAATGTGCCAAGAGATAGCAAACCTCATCTCCCTTCCTCAATGTACGGTAATGTCTCTACCATGTTTGGAAAAGGGTTGCTCAGCCCCAAGGGAGCTCCAGCCCAACCCACCCAGAAGTAAAATTTGTCATGGGCTGCTCAGGACAGGATCCTTCCTCACATATGCCGATCACATAGCATGACCAACCAACCTCCCTATTCTTGCCAATAGTTACAGCCTATTCAGTCAAAGACAAGGCCAATTTAATCTAAATGCCTGCATTCTGGTGATATCACAAAGCAGGTAAAATAATGATCCAATCAGGGGAACCCTCAAAATCCTGCATGACTCTTAGAAACCAGAGACTGGCTGATCTTGCAAGATTTCAAGCTAGGTGGTAATTAAGGAGAACTAAGAAGAGTTTTTTTATGGAAGCAGGCTAATTAGAAAATTAATTAATTAATTAACATTGAATTAACATTAATTAAATTAAAATTTAAATTAAAATGTTAAAAAATAAAATTATTTTATATTAATTTTTAAATGTTGAACATAAAATACTGAGTATAATGTTGAATAAAAAATGCTGAGAATACAGTAAGGCCGTTTCTACACGCCCTTGAAGGGATGGCCCATTCACTGAATGCTGCCGGCTTTCGCCCTTCACTCCACACGTCTCTGATTTCAAAACTGTAGCAGGCTGTTTGGCTTCCATTTTTTTCAGCACCTTTTCTGAGAATGCACTTTCCCGCAGTCCCCAAAGAGGTGCCAGCAAAACAGTAGCCAAACAGCCTGCTACCTTTTTGAAATCGGAAATGTATTGTTATTGTCTTTTTCTTTTCCAATAAACTTTTTATTAAAAAAAAAACGAATCTAAGCTAGGGTGCGTGGATCAGCTAGAAGCAGCAAAATTCTGCCCGTAAGGGATGCAACTTGATTATATAGCCTCATACTGCATCTCTTCATTGACTGTAACCTTTCAGCCCCGACCAACGCTGCCCTATGCTTCATTTGAAAGTAAAATTGAGATCAAACATATCAACATCCATCATGCTGTAAATGTCCCAAATGGGGAACCTGCAAATAGTTTCCTAAAGAGAGTAGCTACACAGTACTCTACTCTCCAATTTCCCTGTATTAATAAATGACTGACAAACCTCAAAGAGAGAGAGAGATTTTGCACAAATGTTTATTAGCCCTTGGGGCTATCTGTGAGGCTGGGCACACCCATTCTGCAAGATATTTGGCAGAAGTTACTAAAACAACTGGCCTATTTGATAAAATACTATCGTTGCAATCATTGTCAGTTATATTATCACAAGAATCCATCTAACAAGTCAGCCGTCTTGACAATGTTGTAGCTGCCTTACAAATGCAAAGCAATAGTGTAAGCACGTTGCAGAAAAGAGATTTAAAGGTATACGCTGCAATAATTCCTTTCTTTCCACCTTATAGCTCATAGTCATGGCCCCATCCAGCTATAATGTGGAATCATCTCTGTATCCTTGTTTTCAGCCATTGAATCTGCAGCTTATACAAACCTTTCCAATATTCTACCATGAATAGTCTAAATGGATTGTAGCTACTGTAGCACAGTGGTTAAGCAGTTCGGCTGCAAATCAGCACTCTACTAGTTTGAATCCCACTACTGCCATGAACTCAGTAGGTGGCCTTGGGTAAGCCCCCCTCTGAGCCCCAGCTCCCCAGCTGTATTGTAGGAATAATAATAACACTAACTAGTTAACTGTTCTGGGTGAGGTGCTAATCTGTCTAGAAGAGCAGTATATAAGCACAGTTATCATTATTGTTGTTGTTGTTGTTGTTAGTAGTAGTAGACGTAGTAGTAGTAACATTGCAACTTTCACTACCAACCTGGAAGCTGAAGACACTGGGCAGAAGTACATGATACTAAGTACCGAGGGACGCTTAAGTGAACCTCATTTCATGTGTCTGCCCTCCAATTTTCCATGCATTTGCTCAGTTTGCTCCATGTGAATACATTCAAGCGTTCGATATCAGTTCCTCCTCAACTTCTAAAAGAATCCCAGTTTCACCCACCTCCACATCCATTCATTGAAATGCAGAGCTTGACATCAACCAGACACTTTCTCACACTTTAAAGAAATGCAAATTGGCAGTTCAAAGGAGCCTACAATACTTGTTCTCACAGCGATCTGCCCTCCAGGCACTTTTCAATGCAATCCCAGAAAGCAGCATGCACATGCGCCAAGCAAGAACAGCCTGCATATAAATGGAGGACCACAAATAAATTCTTGCCCTTGAGCATCTCCAAGAAATTTGTAACGCTTATTTCCACTCATTTTAACTGGCTTTGATTGGGAAGTTGTGGCTCCTCTTCCTTGAAAACTCTTTGGAGTACGATCTCCATGTTTTCCTGAAACCGACTGCCCTTCCATCTCCCAACCAAGAAATAAATCAGTGGGTTAATGCTTCCCTTTAGGGAGCAGCATAAAACCAGACACAAAGATTTATGGTCAATGTTTATAAGAAAATAGATGCTGATCAAAGAGGCATTCACCAGGAGGCACAAAAAGAGAGTTAGTAAGATGACTGTTATAAACGGTCCACATTTCTGTGGTTGTGAGCAGACATTGACAAACAGGATCAGCATGGAAAGCAAATCACAAAAGTGACAAAAAGCCAGAAGAAAAGGAGTGTATCATAATAGTCTCTATGTTTTTCAGTAAATTTGAGAGTTACTTGATTCCCAAAGATCAGCAGGAGAGGACCCATATTAGGAAAAACAGAACAGTGGGAAAATGCGATGGCTTGTGACACTCATACTAGTTTGGGAAGAGAACACACACACCTATCAGTGCTGTTAGTTGTCAGGATAAACTGATCAATGCTGTACATCAATAGGAAAACAAGAAGTACTACATAAAAAGGAGTATAAAAGTGTGCATTAATCGCATCTAAAAATCCAATTACATGTAGAAAATCCAATTACAAGGACTAAAAGGAGTCCAAATGAAGCAAGGCTCAAATTCAGGATGTAGGTGGTGGAAGCATTCCTCTTAATGCCGAAGCTGAGAAACCAGAGGACAAGTCCATTCCCCATGAGTCCAAAAATGTCGATAAAAACAGTGAACACGGATAAGGTAATTGCATCTCCCAGGACAATGTACGTTCTTGAACCATATTCATCGGCAAAATAAAAGGGTTGAAAACCAAAACTGAACTCATTGTTCTTGCTCTTTCTTTGTTTCAGATGTTTTTATCTCCTCTTCTTGTAGAAACTCTCCTGCTAGGAGAAAATAGGAAAGGTTGGACTCCATTACAGTGATGGAGCTGTACAAGAATGCAACCCAAATTTTCAGTCTAATGGTTTCTCCTTCATGCATTGAATAATTTTGAAGGATAGGGATTCATTACTGGATTAGTTAGTTTAAGATAAAATGCCAGGTTGTGTTTCAAATATAGTTCCTCTCTCCCTACAAAGGATAACTAATAGTGAAATCCTAAATTGAGTTACTCCAGTCTAAGCCTGTTATTTTTCCCTATGGAAAGTCCTGGCGGAATGGACCAACAGCCCTACTCTTACATTGGTTGCTGCTCACACCGTTGTGGAGGCACTGAAAGTCAAAAGTATGCAGCCTTTTTCCAAAGTGAAACATTGGACCATCTAGCTTATTACTGCCATTCTAATATGTAGCAGTTCTCTAGAATCATTGACAAAGGCTGATTCCACACATGTTGGATAATGCACTTCCAATCCACTTTATAGATCATTTGGAACGAATTTTTTTGTGTGCGGAACAAAAAATCCACCTCAAACGACTGATAAAGTGCATTGAAAGTGCATTATCCAATGTGTGCGGAATCAGCCAAAGAAACGCCAACATCTGCTACCTGATATTTTTAGATGGAGATTATGGCGATTGAGGACCTGTTCCTCCACTCTCCACTTCAGATACTGGAAGAAGTGAAGAAGTATCTGAAGAAGTATCTGAAGAAGTGAGCTGTGACTCATGAAAGCTCATCATACCTGTCAGGCTATGGATGACAGGATACTGCAGACAGATCTCTGGCCCATTTGCAGTAAGACACCAGTACTTAGTCAAATGGATTTTTTTCAGAAATCAGTTCATTTCAACATACAGTTCCATAGGTCTACTTAGGAGTAATATGAACGTCTAAGCAGCTTGACTAGAGATTGACCAGAATGACGACACGAGAAAGAAACAGTTCTTTTCTAGTTCACTCTTCTCCTCCCCCTCCCAGTTATCAACAAAGTTTCCCCGCTCCTTCTCTGTGAGAACATTTTACATGTTTGTGCTATCACACTTCATTGCCAAGAAGAAAGACATATCATAGTCTGAGAGGGAACCCAATGTCATAACAGTAGAGTTCAGTAGATAGCCACCTGTAAAGCTTGAGAAACAGTTATAGCACTAACAAAGAGCAAATTAAAGTACATAACACCTCTGTTTATAAATACTGACATCAAGCCTCGAGCATCCAGCACTAAGCAATGAGCAATAGAATCAATGGTTGGGCAGAGACATACATGACAATACCCTACCACAAATTTTGTTAGTCTTATAGGCGCTACTGGACTCTTGCTCTTTTCTACATTTAACTGGAGACATCAACCAGGCTACTCAAGGTGTCGACTACGAGCCAAGCTACAAGTGACACCTGACACAGGTTGGACACTTGTCAGCTTCCCTCAAGTTTTGATGGGAAATGTAGGCGTCCTGGTTTTACTGCTTGGCTCTCCATTACAGCTGCAAGACCAGGATCCCTACATTTCCCATCAAAACTTGAGGGAAGCTGACAAGTGCCCAACCTGTGTCAGGCGTCACTTGTAGCTTGGCTCTACATGTAAACCAAAAGAAACTCCTCCAGGTTCAAACTGAACTACTTCACACTGAGATTTTCACTTACCAGTGAGCAGTTGTGGACAAGAGTCTTCAGATAATGGAAGTGAATGGCCCAGTGTTTTATGATGACTGGCAGGTGATGGGGATATTGCAAGAAACGTTGAAAACGTTTTTTTTAAACGAGGTTTTTTTTTTTAAAAAATATCTCTTCATAGTTGCTGCAAAATCAATAAAATGTCCCGGCCCATTGCCTTGTCTTCTTCAATTTGCCAACACCAGTTGACAAAAGATAGAACCGTTCTTTTATCGACCACTAGGTTAGCCCCCCCCCCAAAAAGTGGGGTTGTTTCCCCTGGGGGTGCATGTTGTTATTTCCCCCTATGGCATGTCTTGGGGGAATGGACCAGCGGCCTCACTGTTACATCGGTGGCTGATCACTGAAATTACTCCATGCCTTGACTGTATATCTTTTCGTTTTTCCTCAGAGTCCAACAAAAAAGAGACAAGAGTCATATTTTTGCAAAATAAAATTTAACAACAAGGCCTAAAAATATTGTGGAAATAATGATAATGGCTTGGATCTCCTAGAACATTTCTGCTGACAGAACTTATTTCAGTCCACAAAGAAGATTTGCCTTGCCTTTTCCCTCCTGCCAAAGGTCAAATTTTCCTCAAAGGAGTCTGAAGTGGGAGAAGGAATTAGCAAAAATTGTTTCCTACTCTTCCTTCAGGGAAAATCCTTCACAGTATCCACTGTAATATAGCAGGGTGGGTTGTGGAAAGTATTCCATTCAGCATCAACCAGTTGCTTGTGTGCTATATTTTATTTTATTTTATTTAAAAAATGTGTTCTGCCTTTCCACTCAAATAGAGTCCCTAAGACAGAGGACTTCAAAAATTATAATATTTCAGCATTTAAAGCACAGGTAAGCCCGATTTCGTCAGATCTCAGAAGCTAAGCAGGGTCAGCATTAGTCAGTAATTGGATGGGAGACCTCCAACGAAGACCAGGATTGCAGAGGCAGGCAATGGCAAACCACCTCTGTTAGTCTCTTGCCATGAAAACCCCACCAGGGGTTGCCATAAGTCAGCTATGACTTGAGGGCACTCTCCTCCTCCACCACCAAACAACATAAAGTATACATAAAATAATGCCATGCAAATTTATAAACAAATGTAACACCAACACCAGAGATGAAGGCCAAAAACAGCAACTGGGAATTTATTGGGAGAGGGGGAATGAGGTTTGGCATCTTGAGGCGCGATTTTGATGTCCCGGCTATGATAAACACAGTCAGTGGGAATGTTGGCTGACTTTAAAGCGCAGGCGGGATTGCTTAAAATGCTGGGGGGCTGCCTTTTAGTTGCAAACCAACCTTGAAAGTTAGAGTGCAAAACTGTTATGTGATTTGGATGAAAAGCTGATTAAAAAGATGTATATATTTCTAATGCAAATGAAAAAAAAATGAAGGGGTAGAAGAATATAAGAACAAATGGACACAAAATTTAGTATTTAGAACCAAATACTATTTTAGCCCTCTACATTACAAGCAGACTGTATATTTCTGTGTGTCTTTCTTTGTCTCATCTGGAAGCTTCTATCTGATTCTTCCTCTTTCTTTGCCCTTTTTTCTCTCCTTCTGGTCTTGAAAGAAGCTTTCTGCAGAGCTTCTTTTAGCAGGGCTAAAATAGTATTTGGTTCTTACAAAGGCACCATAATTAGAAGTATCTCTACATGAGACCTCTTACACAGGGACACTCAAATGAAGGGAGACACAATGTTAGCCAGGATGTGTAGTTTAAAAAGACAGAGCCGAAGGCTTTGTCAATTTCATCTCTCCAGAGCCTCATAGGGTTTGTTTATTTCATCCTTGCCTTCCAAAAGGGAAGGTGAAACTGACAGAGCCTTTGGGGAGGTGAAGATGAAATAAACAAATGCTCTGGGAAGGATCTCTGCTGGCTCTAGAGAAGTGAAATTGACAAAGCCTTCTGCTCTCTCTTTTTAAACTCGGCTTCCAGTCTAACATTGCATCTCTCTTCACTTAAGCATCCTTGTGTAAGAGGTCTCATGTAGAGAGTCTAGGTTTTATCTGCAAGTTCTAGTTCTTCTTTACCCTCTTCCTCCTTGAAAACTCTTTGGAGCATGACCTTCATACTTTCTCTTGTTTGACTCTTCTTCTTCCTCCCAACCAGGAAATAGATAACTGGGTTAATGCCACTGTTTAGAGAAGCACATAAGAAGCCATATTCGATTAGGTAGAAGTATTCATAGTTAGAAAAATAATGGATGAAAAAAACGAAAGCATTAATTGGAAAAGCGAAGATGAGGAAGAAAATGAGAGTGAGTAAAATGACAGTTAAAAGCTTTCCCCGGTGAGGTTGTTGTGCTTTGCAGCAGAATTTGAACAGCAATATCAGAGTGGAGAGAGTGAGAAGTGGGAGGCAAAGCACAACAATGACTATTAAATGATACAGGAAAGCACTGAGGGCTTGTTGTTGTGACTCCATTATCTGAAAGGTGATACAAATCACACAGGGGAAGATGGAGAAACACCATATTTGGGAACACACAAATGTGGACAAGTAGGTTGGCCGGTGGCATCGATGCCACATTGGGAAGAGGGCTGATACACATCTTTCGATGCTGATGGCTGTCAGTAGAAGATGATCACTGCAGTGCATGAATTGATAGATCACTTGCATTATCTGAAGAAAAGGGAAAAAGCTGTATGGAAACAACTCTGAAGTACAGAATGAAAAGATAGATATGAGGACTCCAAAGTCAGCCACAGCCAAGTTCAGGATGTAGGTGGTGAAAGGATTCTTCTTAATGTGGAAGCCGAGAAGCCAGATGACAATTCCATTCCCCACAAGACCACTGGTGCAGATGAAAAGAACCAAGATGGAGATGATATCATGGGAATAGTGGAACACAATCCCTTTTGAGCTGTTGTTCAATACGGTATCATTGTAATCATCATAATATTCTAAAACATATTCTGTAGGCAACAGAAGGGTCTGATTGGTCATTGTTTTCAGGTTCAGCTTCGGTGTTGTTTCCTCTTATTATGTGATGCTCTCTGTTGGGAGACAACAGACGGGGGAATTCAGTAATGCAGAGGAACTGCAGAAAGGAATGCAGCTTACCTTTTCAGCTTGTTATTATTGCTGGCCTTATGCACTGAACTAGTTTGAAAATACCTTATCAAGGTGATTAATTTAAAATGAGATGAGGGCGTGTTAATTTCATTTGCTGTTGCTCAAACTTTCCTTCTTAAACCTTGACAGCCAGGCTGAGAACAAATGGCTCTTATACAGGCACATGGCGAAAGGACATCAAAATACCTGGTATTCCTGGATTTATGCATTGAACTAGTGTGAAACTCCGTTATCGATGTAGTGAATTTAAAATTGTTGTTGTTGTTATTGTTATAACTGTGCCTTTTTATTATATTATATTATATTATATTATATTATATTATATTATATTATATTATATTATATTATATTATATTATATTATATTATATTATATTATATTATATTATATTATATTATATTATATTATATTATATTATATTATATTATAACTATCATAGCTATTATTATATATAACTGTATATACCACTCTTCTAGACAGATTAGTGCCTCACCCAGAGCGGTGAACAAGTTAGTGTTATTATTATCCCCACAATGCAGCTGGGGAGCTGGGGCTGAGAGGAGTGGCTTGCCCAAGGCCACCTACTGAGCTCATGGCAGGAGTGGGATTTGAATCAGTAGAGTGCTGATTCACAGCCCAACCACTTAAGCACTCTGCTATAGTGTTAATTGCATTTGTTGCTACTCAAACATCCCTTCCTAAACCCTGACAGCCAGGCTAATTTGAGAACAGGCTTTTGGAGAGGCTTAGAGAGGGCAGCAGAGATATTGCTGGCTTTTGCAAACCTGTTCTGATACATTGAAACATTCCCTGTTTTACTCCCTGTTAGGGATCTGCCACCCTTCCTTCCCCTGGGGGCGATGGGCTCCTGTATGGGAGTGGGGCAGCTACCACGTCAAAGAGGTGAGTTCCATTAGTGGCCACCCCCTCCTCATGGTCCTGGGAGGAGGACAGGGGTCTGCTGCCCTTCCTTCCACCGGGGGCAATAGGCTCCTGTACAGGGTGGTGGAGGTGGCCTCCATCCCACTTGACTGCGTGGCAGCCACCACATCGCTGAGGTGTCTTTCGTCTGTGAACACCCCCTCCTCAAGGGCCTGGGAGGTTGCCTTCCTTCCCAACCCTGGGGAAAGGAGACTTGTGCTCCCCGTTTTGGGAGGACCCTTCCCCTCCTGGGGAAAGGAGACTTGTGTTCCCCTACATGGAAGGACCCTTTCCCACCTTTGGGGGAAGACTTGTTCTCTCCTATTTGGAAGCAGCCTTCCCCACACCTGGGAAAGGATAGTTGTCCTCCTTTATTCAGAAGGACCCTTCCCCACATCTAGAGGAAGAAGATTTGGGCTCTTGTAATTGGATGGTCACTGACAAAAGATATCTCAGTGATGTGGTGGCAGAAGGCATCTGCCTTCAGGGAGCGCCATCCCTATACCTGGAGCAGGACCACTCTGTAGCCGGTGGGCAATCACCAACAATTTAACCACGGTGCTCTGGACGTTCTCCATTTGCCACAATTGGGAAGTGATGGCGAGGAAGCGGTGATGACGGCTGCTCCACAGATCAGCTGGGGAGTGCACAGTACACCCTCCTACTCTGGCCAACTGGTTCCTGACCATCTGTGCCACACAGATGTAGAGGGCAGGCAAGACCCACTGGGCAATGGTTGGCCATGAGGGCATTGTGAACCAGGGGGTGAAAAGATGCAGTGCCCAGCAAAAGCCCACACACCCTCCAACATGGACAAAGGGGGTCTGTTCAGGTCTATCAACTCAGCCAGTACATGAGTACCCACCTCCTGAGCCTTCCCCCTAAATCTTTTGCTTGGCATAGACGACCCCAAGGGAACAACCTCCTGAAGGGTACCCTGCCTGGAAGTTCCACTCCCATCCACAGCACCTTCCATGAGACTTTTCTTCCTTGGTGTAGATTCCCATTCCCATCCCCCTTCTCCCTGCTCAAAAGCCCTCTTACCACCACCACCACCCCAGATGGTTTTTGTTGAGGCAACAGGCTTTGGTGTTGCCTGTGCAGATGCCTGTGGAGAATGCTGGATGACAAGTGATTGAGGTCCGAGCCCCTTTGCACCCGAGCATTGCAGGCCCAGCAACATGCCAAACAGAGGTTGTTGTTGGGGGGGGGGGTTGAAGTGCTGCCAAAGTGTGGAATTGAAATGGTGACCAGGAGTTGGTAGGTTAGGCAGAGGATAATGGAGCCTTAACCGCTGAGGTGTGGGGCTGGGCTGGGAGGATGGACTGCAGGCAGGGGCAGCCCCAAGAGGTTGAGATGTGAAGGAGCTGGATATTTCTGCAAGACCTCCCAATGCCCCCTGAGATCCCTCCTCAAAGAGTTTTAGCAGCTGCTCTTCCTAAGGCAGTGCTGAGAGCTCTCCTACCTCCTCCTCGATCCCCAAAAGTGGATCTGTAGAAAGAGGTGCTGTCTCTGAGACCTCCCTGTCCCCAGTACCACTGGTGTTGGTCACCAATGAGCAACCAGAACAATTATGGCAATTCTTCCTTCCATGACCACCCTTCCTCCTTGTTCCAACCCTCATGGTGCTATGAGAAAAACCACAAGCAAGTAAGAATTGGAAAGGGGAGAAAAGTCAAACAGAGAAGAGACCCCAGCAGAGATCCCTTGCACTCACTGCAGGTCTGATACAGCCCAGGGCAGAGCCCTTTGCCACAAGTAAGTAAGAATTGGAAAGGGGAAAAAATCAAAAAACCAAGTGACCCCCAAGAAGAGACCCCTTGCACCTATTGCAGGTCTGATACAGCCCAGGGCAGAACCCTGTGCCACACAAGCAAGTAAGAATTGGAAGGGGGAAAAAAATCAGTGAGCCCTCAGCTTTCACCCAGAGCCTTAACCTCACAAGCAAATAAGAACTGAAAGGGAGAAAAAAATAAACAGACGAGAAGAATCATCCTTCAGCTGAAGAAATCCAATAAGATACAGGTTTGTTGCACCACAAGCCCCAAGCCCCACTCTCATGATATGCAAATTGCACAATGCAAAAGATACTCCCGCAGCAAGCAGTTCCTTGCTCGGTAACTGCCGCCTGCAAACTACGCACAGCTCTGTGCTTGTCTTATATACAAAATGCTCACATAGAGAAGAACAGGAGCTCTCTGGTCGGCAGACAGAGCTGCCTATCAAGGTTTTCAGGGCTAAGATTGCTGAGTTCCAAAGGCAGGAGGTGACTCCGCTACGTTACCTAGGAAATTGATTGATCGGCACTGGTGGGATTTCTGCGATAACGTTCCTATGGACAGACACGCCAAAATTTGTCACGTCTGTGAAAAAATGCACGTCCCATGGCCCGCCTCTTTGCAAACGCCCAACAGGGTTAATCTGAAGAAAATTTAGGTCCATTTTATGGTCTGTGCCCACCTCTACTTGTGTATACTGGTACCAGGAATTTCGTTTTTCATTTCCCTGGTCAAATAAGCATTGAACCGAGACAGTGAACTCCTGTTTTACAGGACCCTACATTGCTACTGGGACATTTTCCCTGGTCAATGCCACATCCCTGGTCAATGCCACAGTGGAGGCCCTGAAAGGCCTCAGAGTGGAGAGGGGAAGGGGTTGCACCACCTCCTTTCTGTACCCTCTGCTCCTACATGCTACCAAAGTAGGACTGCTCCATCCTCCCAGGCCTGCTGAAGACCCTCCTTAAATAGGCCAGCCTTCTAATCCCCTCCCATGGCTGCCTCCCCCACTTTTTCCTTTCACCCAAATTAGTATTACTCCCACCTTGCAGCAGCTCCACTGGCTTCCCATGGAGTTCTGGATCAGATTCAAGGCTTTGGTTTTGACCTACAAAGCACTTAGAGGACTGGACCAGCAGACTTGTGGGACCACCTCTCACTGTATGTTCCCCAAAGAGCACTTAGATCTGCTGACAGACAATTACTGGTGGCCTCAACCAGAGCCAGGGCCTGTTCAATCCTGGCTCCAACCTGGTGGAACTCTCTATGTGTAGATACATGGGCCTACCAAGAACTCCTATCCTTTCAGTAGGACTGAGATGTTCCACCAGGCATAGAGTTGAGGCCAATCTTGCATATATCTTAGTGAGCCTCCCTACTGGTCTCTTGTCTCTTGCCAAGGGGGCTGCATAATCATTTTGCCCCACCCAAGTTGTAGTGTGGAGAGCAATGACTGTTTCCTCTCATTTCAACCCTGTCCCCACCCCACCCCCGTGCACGGTTGCAGGTGTGGGATGTACTATTCGCTATCTGGGAACTGTGTTTCTGTATTAATTGTGATGTTGTTTTTATTATGTTTTTAAAATGTATTTATAACTGCTGTAACCTGCTGTGAGCCCACTTGTGCAGAGGGCACTCTAGAAGCCTAACCCACCAACCCACCAACCAACCAACAAACCCAAGCAGAAGTGTCCTGGAGCCCCATCTTGGCTACAGCTTTCCCCTGGGTTGCTCCCTCCCCCAGGCAGGGCTTGAAGATATGAAAGGCTCCACCAGGCTGCCAACCTCGATTACTTAAACCAAAGTCTGCAGCCATTTCCTGCCTGTTCTGTTGCAGCTGCTGCTTTCGTATAGTTTGTCTCAACCCAGGAGAGTCGCCTTTGCAGCTCCAGGCATGGTCCTGCCACCAAGTAGCTGAGAAGCCAATAAAGGATATGGCTCTCAAGTATGAGTAGTGAGCCTTAGTCTCAAAGGTGGTTTGTTCAATGTGAGATTAGACCAAGCCTTGGTTCTATCCTTAAGAGAGAAATATCAACACAATCAATATTGACAGAATATGACTGTTCACTCGTCATGTGAGTTGAGACAATTTGATTGGTTAATGCCAACTTACAATCAGGGATGGTAGCAGAAGCCCTCAGTTTGGACTGGGTGGGATTGGGCTGCAGTAGCCAAAACTTGTAAGAGGTGACATTATGAGGGCGTTATGGGATTTAAATTCCTTAGGTCGGTTTCAAATAACTGGAGACAGTAATCATCATGATCAAGGAACGTTGGTTTGTCTAGAATGGCATTAGAGACCATAGACTTCACCACTATGTTGCCTTACGTATGCTTTAAGTATGTGCTCCTATGTACTACCTGTTGCTTTAAATAGCACCCTACAGGGTAGCTCAATATTGTCTAGTGTCAGCCTTAGAAATGCTTATGCTCCGTTTCACATTTCTTCAACTCTGTATTAGATTTTTGACAATGTTATGTCTCTGTAAACTTCCATTTATTTATCCCATGGCATTGTTTATTGATATGTCCTTGATACTGACTGCACTAATCTCATACTATGTAATCCGCCTTGAGTCTCCATGAGAAATCGTATGGCTATCGATACAGAGCCTTTTCTGGGATGTTTTGTGGGTGGGGGCTGGCAAGTTCAGTATTGGGGCAATGATGAAGCTCTGTACTGTTGCTTTTGCCCAGATGGGGTGTTTTGCATGGCCATGGTTACTTTATATTAGCCCCCTCCAGGACTTAATCTGATACAGCATCATACTAGGCAAGTACCTTTTATTCTCCTGGGTGACCTGCCTTGAGTGTTTCAGGTAGGTAGCCATGTTGGTTTGCAGCAGAACAGCAGGGTTTGAGTCCAGTGGCACCTTAGAGACCAACAGGTTTTTTCAGGGTAGAAGTTTTGAAGAGTCAAATCTCCCTTCTTCAAAGGCAGGGAGGAGCGGAGATCTCCTGCTGTACAAGAGCTTTAGAATACAAACTCCCCTTGTACCAAGTATCTGAAGAAGGGAGCTTTGACTCTTGAAAGCTTATACCCTGAAAATCCTGTTGGTCTCTAAAGGGCCACTGGGCTCCAATTCTGCTGTTCTACTGCAGACCAGCACAACTACATACCTGAGACTATCCCCATTTTCAGGTGTCACTTTAGGTTCAGGGATTTCTGCTCCTCTCTATCTGAAGAAAGGAACTTTGACCCTTGTAAGCTCATATCCTTAAAAATCTTGTTGGTCTCTAAGGTGCCACTGGATTCAAATCCTGCTGTTCTAACTTGCATGATTATCAATTGTCATGTCAGCATCTTACAGTGGTGGTTTTCCTTGCGGACCAGGGGTACCCACAAAGCCCTGTACAGAGCTTTCCAGATAGAACATTCCACTCGTGTGTAGTTATCCAGCAGTTGACCACCTGTTGTAAGGGGCTTATGCTGGCCTCGAAATAGCTCAGCTCCAAGGTACTGAGCAGCTAAGTTCCACGGTTTGTAGTTTTGTATGGTTATCAACATTAATTTTGCACCTCCTCAGTTAAGCAAGTTTGATAGTTGCCACATGGGCAACTGTTAAGGAATTTGATAATATAAAAAAACGGTGTTAATAGAAACATACATCATTCTCTAATAGGGCATGTAAATTTTTTGCCTTCAAAGTAGGAAACTTAAAATGAAGTAGCAATGGGCATAATACTTCTAGGTGGCACAAAGAGGTGGAAAATTGGTATGTACTGAGTACAAGACGCCCAGATTACCAATTTAATGCTCATCCGATATCACTTCTCACTCACTCCTTCTCCCTATCCTATATGTACTGCTGTTCAAAGTACATGAAACAGCCTCTCAGTTCTTACCAGTTAAGCCACTTCACATTTGTTCTTGTATAGATTTGTCGTGACTTTGGTTATGGGAACTTGATGCCACTAATTATCTTCTTTATCAAAAGGATCATCTTATATACATAAATGTTAGAAGCTGAACACCATACATAGGCATGTGCTGTCAAGTTACAACTGACACATGGCAACTCCAGCAAGGGGCTTTCAAGGCATGGTGGAAGCAGAGGTGGCTTGCCATTGTCTTCTTCTGCAGAGTCTTCCTTGGTGGTCACTCATCTATGCTTAGCTTCTGAGATCTGATGAGATCAGGCTATACCTTGCCTTCCAGTTTAGACTATAGCATTATTTCCTATAAGTGGCAATGGTTCTCCAAGGTCTCATACACTAACTCTAGATGCCATTGGACAGACTATGGGACAGGCAATGGATTACCTACAAGTAAACCACTGCTGTATCATTGCTTGTATCAGCATTTCTGTCAGTCCTTGGCAGGTAGAACCCCAAGTTCTCCATAGCAAACATGCAGGTATATTGGTTGAAGTAACTTTATTAGAGAGCCATCAAGTTCAAGGTGCTCAGACAATGATATTGGCAGAAGTGATGTAAGTGGGGTTGGTAATGTTAGTTATAGGGAAGATTCCTGCCCTCATGACAGTGACCATTAAAGTTATGGCATGAAGGAGCCAGGGGGGGTGAAGGAGAGAAGAAAGGTTTAGGCTAGACAGAGCAAAGAATGAAATCATCTCAGTTCCCAAGAAGGATACATCTCAAGCCAGCCGCAGCCAGCATTCAAGGACACTTGCTCGAAGAGGCAGGGAAAGAGAAAGTAAATACCTGCAAGATAACCAACTGGCTTAGCATCAATAAGAAACTTCCCATGCCCTCAGAGGATCAGTACATAACACAGAATACATTCATGGCAGATATGCAGGCACGCATATATGACAATATCCTTACTGCACCAATGCTAGCTTCCTTAATCCTTGAATTACTTCAAATTAAGATTTCCACATACCTTTGAATAATTATGCCTTGGCAATGTACTGATGTGGTCACTGGCTCATCTGAAATAATGTGGTGGAAAGTCTTGCAGGAAAACGTTCATGTCTCATGAAACTGACCGAAAGATGTAAAGGAGATCCAACCTGTCCTTGGTCTTTTCTTTTTCAGTTTGTCAACATAATATGGCTGGAACAGTTCTTTTGTGAACTATCAAAGTAGCATCATTAGGCTTAAAAGGAGACTATTCCAATACTCAGCAGTCTTGAGAAGAACCGACTTACGGGTGATAAAGAACAAAAAGCCAGAAACTAACCCACAATTTAGCCAGTTTATCAAGTGAAATGTATTTTGTATCAGAACTGATTTCATATCTTTCCACTTCCATACTCAATAGAGGGTAATGTTTGTAAAGTGCACAGTTCTCAGTAGAGGGGGGAGGGTAATGAAATTGTGCTTGCAATTAGTTACTATCTGCTAACAGAAGGAGTTTTTGAGGCAAATCTTTGCAGCTTTACATCCCCCCCCAATCCCCTTGAAAAACTCATTCTTAGGGTCAGGGTCCTCTTCTGAATAAAATGCCACGAGTCATGGGGGATTGCATTAAGTTGGGAGAACTGTACCCCTCCTTTCCTGCGTTTGTGGTGAGGTTCAGCTCTCTACTTTTCTCCCACCTCATTCTGTTATGGGAATACAGATCTCATCAAGGGAGTTCTGCAAGACTATGGCAGGAGCACAACAGGAGGGCATAATTATATGCCACAGATTGTTAAGCAATGGTTTTCCATGGACAGCCGATGATAAGCTATGTTAAATTTTGATGTATTTAGAATATTTCCAGGAAGCCAGCAGGTAAAACTTCACACGCTGCCACAAAATATGTTTCTACATTTTAGGTGTTTCATATTTGTCCTCTTTGTGGATTCATCACTGAAATCTTTTCAACTGAGAAATCATTAACAAAATTGAGATAAAATTCCCAAAGAATGACATGCAATAGTTTACAGTTGAATAAGGTATAGCTAGGTGCTATTTTGTAATACCACACAGATTCATAGACTTTGCACTTTTCTCCTCTTCCTGAAGTAAAACTAGAGCTCCTCTGAGAGGACTGCATTGTTCAAAAAATTTGGGATCACACATTTCTTTCTCTACATTATAGTAATTCCTTCAACTGTTCAGAAGCCTTTCCAATAATTAGATGAAACATTAATACTATCACTAATGAATTGGATATTATGTTTGTAAAGTGCATAGTTTGCTACTACTAGCACTTTTACAAGGAGTGGGATTTCTTTTTACAAAATTCACTTTTTAAAGATATTGCTCTTGATTCCTTTTATTCTCATTTTGGAAGAAGAATTTCTCTTTGATTTCTCTTTGTAATTTACTCTTACACATTTATGCACACTTTTGCAACTTTAGCCCTTGCAGGGGTTTATGATGTCACAGAAAATAAGCTGCTCTAGCAGGCTGGTAGGAAGATTTGGCTAGATATTGCCTGTCTCTGAGCATGTGCAATATGAAATTGTGAAATAATATTGGTAATTAGTACATATATAAATTGGAGAGAGGAGACAATATCCTGACACTAAGACTTTAGTTACATCTTGCATTTAACGTATGGTTACTTCTCTGGTTATTTTTAATGTGATGAATACCTTGTCCAGAATCTGGGGCCCAGCCCCTGGACTTGCCAGAAGAAGGGAATGTGAGACAGCTGAGGGACTGCTACCCAGACACACCAATAGACACCCAGGACCAGACCAGGCCAACAACAGAAGGAGAAAGAGACATGCCTAAGTCAAAGGAGGGTAGAGCAGTATCCAAGCCCCAGAGAGTCAGGCAGGGCAGGTGGAAGCCAGCTAGCCCCACCCTCCAGGGGAAGGCCCAAGGGTCAGGCCAGGAGAGTGAAGACCAGCAGGGAGGGAACAGCCCCAAGGGAGAAGGATCAGAAAGCAAGAGCAGTCAGCCAGCAAGCCAGCCAGCAAACTTACTGGCAGGGGAGAAAATGTAGCAGCAAAGACAGCTCAGGACCATGCCCCAGCCTCCGGGCAAGCTAGAGGGAATTAGCCAGGACTAGGAAAAGCTGGGAGCAAAGCCATCCCAGGTGTGGTGACCTGAGGCAATCAGCAGGGAAAGCTTGGCAGCCAGCCAGGAAAGTACAGCTGTGGCTGATCAAGGCAGCCAGCAGAGAAAACCCAGGTGTAGCTGCCCAAGACATCGAAGGCTGTGGCTAGAGTGCAAGGGAGGGCATGGCTGGCAGGTGGAGCTGGGGAAAGGGGAAATGATATAAGGAGAATTCACCCATAGAGTGTGGTGAGTTGTTGTGTAGGAGGATAGTGGAGTTCAGGGGAGGAGGGAGAGGGAGAGGGAGAGGGAGAGGGAGAGGGAGAGGGAGAGGGAGAGGGAGAGGGAGAGGGAGAGGGAGAGGACCAGGACCAGGACCAGGACCAGGACCAGGGCCAGGACCAGGACCACGACCAGGACCAGGACCAGGACCAGGACCAGGACCAGGACCAGGACCAGGACCAGGACCAGGACCAGGACAGATGATGGAGAGAAAAGTAGAGCAAAGAGAAGCTCCCTTAGTAATACAAACAGCAAAAGTGGATAACCACGACTAAGGGATATGACCAGTAAACAACAATATAAAGAATTTTAGTGTAGTAAAGTGACACAGTGCAGTATTAATAATCTTATAAATATATAAATTCAGTCAAAGGAAGCAACAATACAATAAATAGCTTAAAGGTGGCCAATGAGAAATCTATATTAAATAGTGGTGTAAACATACATGAATTCTAATAAACAAATATATAACAACTTATTGTATCCCAACGATATAAACCAGGGAAACTCAGTACTACTGATGCTTTACAGATTATTAGTGACAGTCTGACACACCCCTCTTAATTGGTCATGTGCAAAGAATTATCCCAAGAAGCTGACATTTAAAAGTAAGTCTTAAAGGGACCATTACTTAAGGAGAGAAAAGGACAGGAGTCTGGCGCTGCAGAAGGTGAAGAGGGAGGGAAGGCAGTCAGGACCCTGTCAGGTGAAGCAGGCCTGCGAGGGGAATGAGAGGGAGCAAGGGTGATGTAGACCCGCCCACCCCCCGCTCTGTCCACAGAGCGGGAACCTGCATGTTCCCTGATGGCATCCCCATCTCAAGGTCAGGCGGGCCAGCACCTCACAGGGCGACGCCCAAGACAGAACCTGACATACCCCATTTCTTTAAAGTCACATGATAGAGATTATATTTATTCACAGATGCCATATAGTGTCAGGCCTGTTATCCACAGTACTGCCATATTGTTTTCTAACTGATGTCTCTCACTACTGTATTTTTCTAGTGTTTTTTGTCTGCAGGTTCACAGAGAGAGCTGTGTTCCCAGGACGGCCTTATCTAGCACAGCTAGCCACAGACCTTGAAGGAGTTACTTTCACTAGGCATATGGGGGGGATAGAAAGGAGGGTTTGATATATTGCAACATGTAACTAACACGTCATTCTCAACAAAGTTTTGTGTTCAGCCAGAAGCTTTCTTGCCTATGGCTTATCTATGGACACCTGTACTTTGAATATAATCGTTCAATAAAGAACCTTTGACTCAAGAGGCCTTGGATTTCTTGCAGCAAGGGGTGGGAGAAGAAACCAGAGTAACTTGAACTCCATAGACTGACATTAGTGCAATAGTTAGCAGTGTGAAGAAATACTACATATTACTGTCATGGGGGGAGGCTGTATGGATGTGGCCTTTACCCATTCAACCCACGAGACCCAGGTAAAGGTATCTTAGGATGATATCTTTGGTGGAATCATAAGAGGAGGCTAGTGGATTTTAATCTTTGTTGAATATGCACAATAACAGAAAGAAAAATGTGGAGGGGGGAAGTAAGCAGATTTTAAAGCAATGCAATATACCAGACTTGGAGACAAGGGTGATCTGTATTCTTTTATTTCCAAAAGGCTGAGTGAGTAAAGAGAACTTTTTCTCCCTCTTCCAAAATACTAGAATTTAGGGGCAACCAATTAAGTTTATTAAATTAGGGAATTCACCACCAGCAGACATAGTTAAGGAAATAAGTATAGATGGGTTTAAAAGACAGTTTCATGGAGGATAGCAATGGTGGCTAAAGAGAACCTACACAGAGTCAGAATTAGGAGTGTGCATAATAGGGGAAAAATGTTTAGCTGTTACATAGTCTCAGCCCAGCCTACCTAATAGGGGCTGTTTCCACATGTCTTACCTGCCTGCAGAATATCGTGTGAAAGACCAAGAAGACAGTGTCTTCTCGCATGAAATCACACCAGGAGGATGCTATTTTCTGGGAGTTTTGTGTGATTTTGCCTCATTGCAGCTAATTGTGGAGATCCTCCTGGAGCTCTTTATAGCTGCCCTTGATTTTTACCATCCTGAATAGTTTTGTGTCATCTGCAAACTTGGCCACTCCACCACTCACCCCCCCCTTCTGAATCATTTATGAACAAATGAAATAGCACCAGCCAGTACACCAAGTCTTGTAAGATCAGGAGGACAGTTTGCTATTATGCAATGGTAATTAAGTGACACTGAGAGATCTCTGTCTTTTGGTGCTACACCTCTGAAGATGCCAGCCACAGCTGCTGGCGAAACGTCAGGAACTACAATGCCAAGACCACGGCAATACAGCCCGGAAAACCCACAACAACCAATGGTAATTAAGGTTTCACATTACTGATGAATTGATAGTTTATGAGACTTTACTGTTATTATAAGTGGAAATCAAAACCAGCAAAAGACAATAAAAACCTAAAGTACTCCCAGTTGTATTTTTGATGATGTTTAATATAGAATTATCCCCCAAATTCAGAACTGAATGGCTTCAGAATGGAATGCAGACGTGCGGAAGGTGGCTTTTCGATTCCAAATAATTTCTATATCCTCTCATCACTTCTGCTTAAGTCACTGCTGAGGTGTGCTTCACAGCCATGTATATAAGGGGTTATGGGCAAGAGTTGAGTCTTGAAATGTGCTGGGAACATTACACATCTCAGAGCCAAGCTACAAGTGATGAATTACACTTGCCTGTCAAGTGAACAGACTCATGTGTATTCCTCCCTGTTCACTTGCCATTCACTTGCTCTCCACTTGATCAAGTAGAGCACAAGTGAATGGCAAGTGAACAGGGAAGAATACACGTGAGGCTGTTCATTTGCCAGGCAAGTGTAATTTGTCACTTGTAGCTTGGCTCCATGCTAGAAACTGCATCCTTCTCTTTTCATATGGAGGTTGCGAGTGCACATATTCCAGCTCTCCAAGACACAAATGGGAAGATGTAATTGTGACCAAGTTACAGACATGTTCATTGACGCCCAGTTCTATTTTCTCCTATGAGTCCAATCAGGTTGGACTTTGCAAGCACTGAAGTGATAAAGGGAAGGATAAAGGCACATTCAGAAAACATCCATGACATGTGATCTCTTTTCTGTATTATCACTTATATGAACACCCATCTCAACTGTATGTCTCTGCATGTGATTGTAGTCATGAGAGATAACGGCTTCCTGGAATTTAGCTGATGAGATTGTATCAGAGGGTAGGCATTGTTATCTAAAATCTCTATGTGTTGCTGCTTGCTCACACTCCTCCTGAGCAAAACACATCTAGCTGTAAACAGACACACTTCAACAGCAGTTGTGCTTTATTGTTTGGTTTTAATATACTTTGAGGAGGAAGCCCTCTTTTCCAAGAGCTTTATACATGAGACAAATTACATGAGGACTCTCAAGTGAAAGGAGACGCAATGTTAGCTGGGAAGGATAGTTCACCTCTCTAGAGCTAGCAAAGTTCACTCCTCAGAGGGTTTGTTAATTTCATCTTTGCTTCTCTGGAGGTTCTCTCAATTTCACCTCTCTACAGAGCCGGCAGAGATTGCTCCTCAGAGCCGGCAGAGATTGCTCCTCAGAGGGTTTGTTAATTACTTCTTCTCCTCTCCAAAGGCTCTGTCAATTTCACCTCCCCTTCAGAGAGGTGAGGATGAAATAAACAAACCTTCTGAGGAGTATTCTTTGCCACCTCTGACAGAGCCCTCTGACCTGTCTTTTAAAACTCGGCTTCCCAGCTAATATTGCATCTTCCTTCACTTGAGCATCCTGGTGTAATTCATCTTGTACAGAGAGACTCTTCAACTTGCAGATGGAGAACACTAACACACACACACTCATATACATAGAATAAGACCTTGGTGAGGCCCTGGCCATATAGGCTTTGGAGAAGACAGCATCTAGCTCTTGAGAGCTCACTTAAAAGTTTGTGCACATATACGCATCACATAAACAAAGTTGTCCCCTCTTGGAAAGTGGTTCACTCATCATTAAGCACAATATTTCATTGTTTTCCTTATTAACCATGAAGTACAGCTCCATTTGGCTTTTAGCATGAACACAATAATAATAATAATAATGATGATGATGATGATGATGATGATGATGATGATGATGATGATGATGATGATGATAACAACAACAACAACATTCAATTTATAGACCACCCTCCAGGATGACTTAACACCCACTTGTAAGCAGTCAGCCTGGCCTCTGCCATTTTAACAGCAGTTTTTATATTGCTGCTTGTGATATTAAGAGTGTACAGGCCTCTGGAGTTAAAATGGCTGCTGTATTGCCACTAGAGAGCCTCTAACAGTTGCTAGGTCCCAAACAGGAGAACATGGCATGCATGGAATGCCACACTGAAATGTGGAGTGATTGAGAAGCGATTGGATTTATTATCCATCCCAGCCCCCATGGAGCACTGTGCAACAAAGATCTCACAGATTCATCCCCACTTAACACATTCCTTTCCCTCCTTCCATGATGAGGTCTCCTGTCCATGATTGAAGAGCTAATCAAATGACATTCATAAGTATATACAGTTGTTCCTGGAACAGTGCATTCCCCACCTAAATTAACTTAACTTAACTCCGGTGGACTTCCTCAGCAAACTATCCTTTTTGTGCAGTGCTAGAACTAGTTTTACATTTGCATGCACACGCCCTGACAGCTACCACTCAAGGCAATCAAATCTTTTGTTAAACCCAGGAACTGACCGTTGTAGTCTTTGTTCTGACTGCTAGGTGGGTTCTCCCACCTCAGGACACATTTTACCTATAAAGGTAGGGTCTGGCCTCATTCAAATTTTGCAAACTTTCTGACTTCTCCCTTAGGGTCACTTCCCTAAGCCTCTTGCTCTCTTGGCCGAGGATGCTGGCGTTCAAAGCTACTCTCTTCCTCCATGGACTGGACCCCTTCTCCAGGATAGGCAGATATAATTACTCCCTCTCTCTATTTCCTATTTCTGGCTACATTCCCTAGGACTCTGTGTGTGTGTGTAATTATTTTCCCAAGCAATTTGTGTGTATGTGCATCAAGCCTTGTTCTTTAAGCGGTTTCAAGTGGAGAAGTGAGGAATCAAACCTGGTTCTCCAGATGAGAGTCCTGTGCTCTTAACCACTACACCAAACTGGCTGTCTGAGCTCCAGTGCCTCCACTCTTGACACATATCTGCTCTATAAGGCAGTTTCTTAAATGAACAATTAGCTTATTCATGCCTCATACAAGGCAGTCATCAATAAATGCTGTGTTTCAATAAACTCCTCCCCTTTAGTATTCCTCTTCATAAACCTCGGTGACACTAATAATCAGTTTGTACCAGCAACATGTTTACATATGCACAGTTTTGGGAAAACCTGGTGCAAACCAGTTTAACAGGGATTCAAGCTTTGCTCATGACCTGAGTTCGATCCTGGCAGAAGGCAGGTTCAAGTAGCTGGCTCAAGGTTGACTTAGCATTCCATCCTTCAGTTCTGAGATCAGTAAAATGAGTACCCAGTTTCCTGGGGGTAAAGTGTAGATGACTGGGGAAGGTAACGGCAAACCACCCCATAAAAAGTCGGCTAAGAAAACATCATGATGCGACACCCCCCATGGGTCAGTAATGACTTGGTGTTTGCATAGGGGACCACCTTTACCTTTAAGCATAAACTGAAAAGATGTGATCGGAACACATCTGAACATCATTTTCAAATGCAGTAAGTTCAACAATGGACTGTGGTTGTGGCAAAATGCACAGAGTCCCTAGCTGGCAACATACCGCAAATAACTACGTTAGGAAGGTGGAGCATCCTTTTAAGCATTTCCATCAACTCATCTGATTGGCTGCAATCCTAAAGACAGTATCAGAGGGCAAACTATTGTATACCAGCAATTCTAGGTGAAACCCCTCTCCAAATTCTCTTTTCAGACACCACCCCCAAATCTCCAGGAATTTCCCATGCTGGAGTTGGCAGCCATAATTATATTACCCGCCTTTGATAGGTTACATTACCAACCTTTGGGAACAATAGATTCAATTAAGATCTTAGGAGTTCTCTGAGAACCAGCTGTTGTTCTAGAAAAGCCAGTAAACCTGGGAGCAAAAAGTGCTTTTTGGCATCAACTGTCAAGAAAGTGGGGGTGGGGGGCACAACCAATATAACAGATCAGGTAAATCAAACAGCTGAGAGCCAACATACACACAAAATCCCAGGTCTACAAAAATGCAACTTTAATGAACATAGTGCATATTTAAACTATTAAATAAGCGTATCATAAACAACAGAAAGATGAGCAACATTACACATGGAAACTTCTTCCATGTGGCAATCTTGCAGAGCTAGTGCCCACATGCCCACTCTCCATCCACTTATATCTACTCTCCATCCTTCCCACGCAGCCAGACAGCAGGCAGACAGCTCCTTCGTACAAATCTATAATTGCTATTATTATCAAACATATTACAGCTCTCAACATCAATTTCTATTATCACGTTGCAGTGAAATTGAAGCATCAAATATAGGTCTCTCTCTGCTCAGAAGTGAGCCAATTTGCACAATTTCCTTATGGCATCCTATCAGGACTTCTCTATTCCCATACAACTATCAAGAAACAAACTTGCAAATCCTGTAGCCAGTTCCCAGGGAGACATTTGTGTAACCCCTCATCTCAATAAGGATGTACCCTCTAGAAACTCTAAGCTCATTCTCTCCAATTCTATTTTTGTTCTTAGTAGTCACAAAAGGGACCTCAGGTTCCCTGGGGGGGGGGGGGGGACCCACTGCCACCACTCACCTGGCCAGCGAGAGGGGGGAAGGTGGGGGGAACAAGAGTGACATCATTCCACAGGGTCTGGAAGCATGCCTGTGCTTCACAGCGGGCTGTTTTGGGCCACAGAAGGGCCCAATTCAGCCTGTTTTGGGCCCAAATTGGCCTGCTACAAATTGCAGGAATGCTCCTGGGCTCTGCACAATGACATCACTTCCTGAACATGCGGACAAAAGTGAGTACCAAATCCTCCCCCCCCCACATGGCTGGGACGGTACAGGCACCTGGCAACCCTAAGTCACATCATGAGAAATGGTAATACTACTTAAGGTTGGAAAAGAGCAAGAGTCCAGTAGCACCTATAAGACTAACAAAATTTGGGGTAGGGTATGAGCTTTCATGAGTCACAAGTCACTTCTTCAGATATAGTGAGAATGTGAGTCCATTTGTCCTTATATCTTGAAGAGTGGAGTCAAAGGCTTCCAATCTCGTTACCAATACTAATTGCTCCACCCCTCTGCATACCCTACCCTATTCAATCACACCTGCCTTTGTCATTCACCGGCTATTATAATTTGGCTTCTGTAATCACTCCACTCTAGCTGTATCTGAAGAAGGGAGCTGTGGCTCACAAAAGCTCATACCTTACCACTAATTAGTCTTAGGGCCAAGCTACACATGACAAATGACACTTGAACGGCAAGTGGATTGAGTGGAGGGCAAGTGAACAGGGAGAAATACACTTGCCGTTCAAGTGTCATTCGTCATGTGTAGCTCGGCCCTTAGTTCTACCAGACTTTTGCCCTTTCCCACTGCTACAGGCAGATTAACATGACTGTCCATCCTGATCTATGCTAGGGTGTTATCACGTCAACAAACTGCTCCTTTATTTAAAAATGCAATTTTTAAATAAGAAGACAAACAAAGATGATTACAAGTGTATCAATGTACCACAGATTTTCCCTTCTATTCCAGAGACTAAGCAAATAATTCAGAAAAAAATTAACTCCTATAAGAAATGGAAGCAGGAAAGAAACGACAGGAAACCAGAAGAGTAAAGCAAATTAAATCTGAAGCTGCCGATGAATAATGGTTATTGAGCCACATTTGCTATTATGGAACCACCCACAGTGAATTTGTTGTAGAGGTGGGATTTGAATCCAGCAGCTGCTGGACTAGCTGTCTGCTAGTCTTCAAATTATGAATGCTTTTTAGCAGGGCTTATTTCAAGAGGGAACGCACAGGAACATAGTTCCAGCATGTCAGGTGGCTCCACCCACCTGACCCTCGGCCATTTTGTGCCTGTTTCAGCCTGAATTGGGGCTGAAACGGCCCAGATTGGGCCTCTGACAGGTGGTGGATCACTCTCCCACACAGCAGCAACCTGGTGAACGTTTTGGGCCCCTTTTTGCTGGATGGCCAGGATTGGGTCCAAAACAGCCAGGATAGGTGATGTCAGGGGGTGTGGCATATGTAAATCAGTTGTGCTAATAACCCACTTCCGGTGATGGCAAGGGTGTTGCACATGCTAATGAGTTGTGCTAATGAGTTCCTTCAGCTCTTTTTCTACAAAATGACCCCTGCTTTTTAGGAATCTTCAGTTGTAAACTTGAGCTTCCCACAATATGTGCATATTGTGGGAAAGAAATGGCAAAAGAGCAATGCTGCAAAAATCCCTTTCCTCCCAAATTACAGCCAGTTGAATAGACCTTCTTCCTGTTGAAAGGGAAGGCATCATCATATCTTTGTTTTTAAACGATTGGGGCTATAACAGCTCAGACACACTCTTTTTCTAAAGGAATCTGAACAATTTTATTTATTTTTATTTATTCGATTTGCTTTTATTTACATCCCGCCCTCCCCACAGATGGGCTCAGGGCAGCTAACAACATTAAAAAAATACATTAAATGTCACAAAAACATAAAATCAATAATAATTTTTTGAAGTCATTAAAATAGTCCAGGAGCAGGCTATTTAAACAAATATTGGGAGTCCGTATACGAGCATGGCTGATGGCCGAGGGCAGCCCCAGAAGAAGTGGTGGTCTTAGATGGAAGAAGGGGGATACCCACTGGCACTCAGCCAAAGGCCCAGCGGAACATCTCCGTTTTACAGGCCCTGTGGAACTGTAATAGTTCCTGCAGGGCCCGGATCTCCAGCGGGAGAGCATTCCACCAAGCCGGGGCCTGGGCAAAAAAAGCCCTGGCCCTGGTTGAGGCCAGACGGATGTCCTTCGGGCTGGGGACAACCAGGAGTTGCTTGTCTGCAGAGTGCAACACCCTGCAGGGGACGTAATGGAAGAGGTGGTCCCGCAGATATGCAGGTCCCAGTCTGTGAAGGGCTTTAAACACCAATGTTAACACCTTGAACGGGATCCAGAACTCCACTGGGAGCCAGTGCTGCTTGCACAGCACAGGATGAATGTGTGCTTGGATTGGCGTTCCGGTAAGGATGTGTGCCAGTGCATTCTGGACCAGCTGTAACTTCTGGGTCAGGCCCAAGGGCAGCTCAGCGTAGATTGAGTTTCAGTAGTCTAGCCTGGAGGTGACCGTTGCATGGATTACTGTGGCCAGGTAACTAAATTTTAACTAATTTATGTAAGCTACAGGCTGGATGTTCTAATGAGGGCATCATAAGTTATAACACTGTTGGAATCCGGGGTTGCAGTTCCATTCTGGTGTCTCTCTCCTCCTTGAAAACTCTCTGGAGAATAACTTTCATTCTCTGCCCACATTTACCACTATTCTGTCTCCCAGCCAAGAAATAAATCAGTGGATTCATACTACTCTTTAGGGAGAGTCCTAAGATACAATATGCTTCCAGAAAGAAGGGATTCATGATGACACAGACCCACATCAGAACAGTCAACAAGAGGAAGGAGACAAGCATAAGCAAGGTCACTTTCAAAAGATTCCCACATCGGCACCTTTGTGACTCAAAGCAGACTCTGATGAGCAGGATCAGAGTAGAGAGGGTCACAATTAAGTGACAAATCAAAACAGTTCCCACATAAACAACTAATATTAAAAAAGATGAGAAAACTGCTGTAGTGAATACAATAAGAGGCCCTACGCCGAGCACCAAAGAGAGAGCCCAAATGAGAGCACACACACAGGTGGACAACACTGGTGACGAGTGGCGTTGATACCAATTTGGGAAGAGGACAGACAAACACCTGTCAATGCTGATGACTGTCAAGAGAAGTTGGCAACTGGTATACATTATGAGGCAGAGAACTGCTACAATCACGAAAACAATCAGAGGGACAATAAGATATCCATTGAAACTTGGTAGGTTGATAAATAAATTTAAAGGAAATAGAAATAGAAGGGATCCAAATTCAGCGACAGCCAAGTTCAGAAAATAGGTGGCAAAAGGTTTTCTTTTAATATGCAACCCGAGACGCCAGATGATATTTCCGTTTCCCAATAGTCCGGCAATGCAGATGAAAATCGTGAAGATAGAGAGGATAATTCGGTCCCCGATGTAACTGTTTTCTGTAAGACGTTTTTCATCACCCCTAGGGAATAAAGTTTTAAGGTTGAACCATTCCTTCATTCTTGGTTTGGGCTTTCAGTGGTGAGGGCTGCTCTTCTTGTCCCAACACTCCTGCAAAGGGAAAAATGTTGGGGAGGAGTTGAGTTCAATTCTTACAGTGGAGTTGAACAAGCATTTAACTGTAACTGTACACTTTAAGATGCCTTTCATCATTTATAGGGAATAAAGTTTTAAGGTTAAACCATTCCTTCATTCTTGGTTTGGTCTTTTGCTGGTGAGGTCTGATCTTATGCCTACAGTCCTGCAAAGAGAAACAACTGTATATGTTTCCCATTGAAGAAAACGGGAAAAAACAACAACAAAGAACCCAGCCAAAGAGGAACAAGAATATTCCTACCTTGAAGTACAGCTGTCTTAAATACATCAAGCTGAATACTATGGATAACACAGAAGTATTTCCTCTGGCTATCATTGGTTCTCCAAGGTCTAATAGGGTATCTTTCCCAGCCCTGTGAGATTCAGGTCCAGTAGCACTTCAAAGACCAACCAGATATCCAGAGTATGATTTTTCAAGAGTGAGAGCTCTCTTCATCAGACTTTCAAAAGCTCATATCATTCATTCTTATCCAATATTGTTTGTGTATTTCTTATAAGAAAATAATCCAATGTGTCATGCATACAATCCAATCCATATACATGTTCAAATACTACCAATAGGCAAATATTAATACATCAAAGTAAATGTAACTCATATACAATCAAATTCACAAACAATATTGGATAAGAATGAATGAGCTTTCAAGAGTCAGAGCTCCCTTCATCAGACGCTTGAAAACTCATACCATAGCAATCAAGTAGGTCTTAAAGGTACTACTGGACTTGAATCTTGCTCTTCTGATACAGACAATACTGCTACCCACTTGAAACTATTTCCCTTGCCCTGACACTTGAGATCTGTCATGCCATGGATATGCCTTGAAACAGACTAAAGGGTGGGCAAGGGACAGATCGAGGGATTGCCCGTCGTCACACGGGCTTTTATTTAGCGCGAAAATGGCGCAGTTTCCCAGCAAACACCCACCTTATTCCAACACTGATGCGATTTTCTCTCTTCTGCTTTGTGCTTGATAGTCACGATATTTTGTGCCTCAGTGTGAACGCCTCACATCGATGTATTTCGCCTTGCAACACCCTATGCCCTCCCTTCAATCCCAGAATCCATTTCTCCCTGCGACTCCCTTGTTCTTTTTTTAATTATGTCCTTATAGCACCATAACGACATAACACAATGCAAATTTTCTGCTGAAGTAAAAATGACTCAATCACCATCGGAGAAATATTTTAACCCAAAACCACACCTCGCTGAAGTTGGAAAAACAAAAGGGTCAACCAATGTTCTGATCACTCCATGGGCGGGAAAAAAGGGCAACCTATCAGCGTTGTTCTGGGTTGGTCTATGGGAATGTTTATATAATGTTATTCCGTTATAGCAGAATTAAACGGCAAAAAAATAAAAAAGGGGGAGGAGCTGTTTCTGCGCCATTAGAGAGAACAGAACAGAGCGCTTTGGTGTGGACAGCTCAGAGCGCGAAGAGCTGTGAGGTAACCCAAAGAAACGTTACTGTGCCGATATCAGGTATGATGCTATATGCTGTAAATTTAACGGAACAGATGCCCGTGTGACGATGGCCATTGTCTGTATGTAACTAGTTGCTTTACCAGTGTTACCTCCCCCTTGACAAATCAACTAATTCAAGTTGAGAGTTTCACATACCTTTGTGTAACGATAGATCACAAATCTTCAGATATGGAGAGCAGAACATAAAACTGGTTTGGTATTTTGAGCTGGAATGGAGGCGATAGAACGGCTTGCAAGCAAAAGGAAAACGATTGTGTCTCTCATCTCGCAGTCCAAGATGAGGAGCAGTTGCAACCCCATCTGCTTGCCAAAATCATATGAGAAAACAGAGAACAGTTCTCTTATCAGCTGTCAAGATAGCCATCAGTGAACGTGGAGGGAGAAGTCTCTAGCTGTGTGAAGGGTCTATATACTAAAAAGGCACTCTTGAGAAAAACAGGATTGCAATCAATAAGGAATGGAAAGGAGCCAATTATCTGGTAACAAGTAAAATAAAGTTTCAGGTGGGTAGCCATGTTAGACTGTAATAGAAGAGCAAGATTCAAGTCCAGTAGCACCTTAGAGACCACCTTAATTTCCAGGGTATGATCTTTTGAGAGTCAGAGCTCCCAAGAGAAATCTAGTTGGTGCTACTGGAACCAGTTCTTGCAGTTCTGCTACAGACCAACATGGCTACCCACCTGAAACTCTCTTCATGGAAGGTACCACATACAGCCACCTGGAGTGGAAAACCATCAACCTTAGAAAAATACCTTTCTTACCAATGGAAAAGATGGGATATTATACTTAAGGGACTGTGTATTTAAAATCTACTGTGTATTGAAAATCTACTATAAACTTCTTGTTCTACCTATCAGGGAGAAAATTTATACCACGTTTTCTGCCAGGAACAGCTTAAACATCTGATCAACGTTTTGTACTGCAAATCAAAACAAGTGAAACATTATTTCTGATATTGTGATTTGATTCTACCTACACTGTAAATCCAGTCCCACCCCATTCCCAGCCAGATTTCAGGCCTTTTTTGCATGGGTGATTTTTGCCACATTTGGCCCCCTACCATTTTGGGTTTTCTTCCAAATACCAGATGATTAGCTCTCCCTTTAGATTTCAAAGTGGCGTTTTCAGAGTTCTTTTTGGAGTTTTCTGCCTGCACTTTTTCAGTGCTGGGAGACATCTCATCCAGAAGTGATGTCATCATACCTAGCTGGCTGTGCTGTATTATGGCTAGAGATGGGCACAAACAGCAATATGAAAAAAAAGCCATGAACAGCCCAATCAGCTGTTTGCAAACAAGCTGTTCCTGAGGCCCCATTCTAAACAAACAGGTGGTCATCGCAAGCCTCATTCATTGCTGTTCGTCAAGCCAGACAGTCTGGCACCTGCAATCAATTCCCTTGGCAACCAGAGGCAGGGATTGTCTGAACTCTGTCTGAACTCCTGCTGTTGCCCTGGAAACCCCAATCGATGCCCAATTTAGCTTGATAGGCAGGTCTTCCTTTCAAGTGTGGAGCTCCAAATTTGTTACAAGGGAAAAAAGAACAGGGAGGAGAGGGGCTCACAGCTTTGACTTTGCAGACAGTGGAGAGACAGTTGCGGTTGGCATTTTAATAGAGAGAGTGCACTGGAGCTTGAATTTTCTTTGTGCGTGGTGGGATAGGGATCTACCCCTTCAAGTTCCAGAGCTGCTGCCAGGCTCTGGGGCCAAGCCCCTGCTGCCTGCTCAGGTCAAGTTTTTGGGGGTGGTGCAGTAGGGATCTTGACTTGGATGATGGCTGGAGGAGAACCTGCTGGCCCCCACGAACAGCCAATTGCAAACATGTTCATAAACTGGGCCATGTTCGTGGTTGTTCGTGAGTCCCTGTTCATGGATGGCAACAAACAATGAACATCAAGTTAGATTTTTTTCTGTTTGTGCCCATCTCTAATTATGGCCCACCAGTGATGGCAAAGGGCAGAGACTCGGAGCAGGGGTTCCCCCGCTGTCACCAGGGGACTGGCAGCCATATTCAGAGCTCTGTTTTGAATCAAGGCTGGAATTGTGCACTGCCGTGACCCAGGCCTTCTCCTGACACCACTCTTGCAAAGTGGGAGCAGGTTCTGAGGGGCTACAGGCCCAGGTTTGCATACTGATTGAAAGAAGCTGAGTAGATACCTTTGAGTCTGGTAGCAAGATTTCACTGGCAGGCTCTGGCAATGTGGCCTCTGGTGCAGCTGGAACATGGTCAGCAGGTGCTGCTACAGCATCAGGCCCTCTCTGACCCCTCTGGTCCTCCTGGTTCACTGGCCTTAGGCTCTTTCTCTGAACCCTCTGTGTTAGTCATTCGGTTGATCAGAAGAGGCCATGAGAGGCCCAGTTATTGTCCCCTTTTTTGGACTCGATTGACATGGCCACACTAGTTCATGCCATTGTGACCTGAATATTGGACTACTACTATATGCTTTGTGTGGGTCTGCCCTTGAAGACAACAGGAACGGTGCAGTTGGTACAGAAGAGAGTGGTTAGAACACGGGGAGTGTTCAAGTATTTTCTGACCCACTACTGCTGCCTTATTTAATAACATTACGTTGGCTGCTATTTTCCATTTATGCTCAGTTCAAGGTGCTTATGTGGATCAAGGATTATTAGTAGCTCCCCCACTTTAGTAAGCAAGAACTGTTTCTGATTGGCCTTCAGCTTTCTCTGGGGCTGCACTTTTAGTATGGAACAGAATTCCTGAGAATGTGAGGAAGGTCCTAACCTTGCACTGGTTTGGGGAGAGGTATATAATTTTGGAGTACAAGTATTTGAAGATTCTCTTCAGAAAGCCTATCGAGGTGAGGAGAGTCTCTTGCAGTGAAAATGAAGACAGTTTCAAAGAGAAGCTAGTTTTCTCCCCCTTTTTAGCTCTAAAAGAAACAAGCCAGTGAAAGACGGACGTTTTACACAAGCATTTATTAGCGGGGCATGATCATTGGGCAGCAGTTCCAAAGACTCTTGCATCCCAATATTTATTAAATGCATAAGGTATCAAGTTAGTATGGTATGATGTATGTATTGCAATTATTATCCCTAATATTGTAACTATGGATATTGATTTCTAGTATCGCTTTGCAGAGAAATATAGGTAAAAACTACAGGTCTCTGTTGAGAAGGCTGAAAATGCAAGAAGATGAAAAATTGCAAGGAAAATAGGAAGGGAATAATAGGAGAGATGCAGATGTGCATGTTGAGGCTTCACACAACCCTTTAAAAAAGTGAGCCAGTTTGCATTGTCACATCATGGCATCATATCTGTACTCTCCCATCCCCACCTAACCATCAAGAAGCATATCCACAAATCCTGCAACCAGTTCCCATGGAGAACTTTCTGCAACCCCCAATGCCATTCCAGGTTTTGGGGGGCTCTTGGGAGATAGATCTCGGAGTCCCTCTTCATACCCATCACCAGGGTCCCCTTCTTGCTCTCCTACCCATATATTCCTACCTACCTGTGTGTCCTTCCTTTGCATTCCAATATTTATCAAAAGCATATGGTACCAGGTTAATACACTATGATGCACTCGTTGCAAATATTATCCTTAATATTATAACTATGGATATTGCTTTCTAGTATCACTTTGCAGAGAAATCTAAGCATGAATTATAGGTTTTTTGCTGAGAAGCCTGAAAGTGAAAGATGAAAAATTGCAAGGGAAATAGAAAAGGGAATAAGAGAAGAGGTACAGATGTGCATGCTGAGACTTCACACGGCCCTTTAAAAAAGTGAGCCTGTGAACACAGTTATGTCATAGCATCATATCTGTACTCTCCCATCCCCATATAACCATCAAGAAGCAAATCCACAAATCCTGCATCACGTTTCCAGAGGGACCTTCTACAACTCCTCAGGGCTGCTTCCAGGTTTAGGGAGCCCTTAACAGGGAGTGCTCACTGTCCCTCTTATATCTATTACTAGTCTCCCCTTTTTGCCCTGTCACCCACATGTCCCTACCTGTCTGTGTGCCCTTCCTTGACCATCTTACAAGCTCTTCCACTGCCTGCAGTCACAGCTGCCCACACTGTTCCCCTGCATACCCTTTCCCCAATGATGCTCTTTGGTGAGCGCAGTTATGAGTGCTGCTTTCTTGGGCACCAAAAATGTTTATGCTTTTTGTACTACCCACATGCCCTTTTCCAGCAGGGCTAGACAGTAGCTGGGAGCAGAGGTGAAAATGGACTCTCAAGCAGGTACTAGAAGGGTGTGAATGGAGCTAGTCTGGAGTTCCAGGCTACCACTCCTCTCTAGCTGCCTGCTAACCCAGGGGATTCCATTCCAATTGACCCCAAAACAACTCACTGTTGAGCAAAGAGACGGATGCTTCCTGTGCATGATAGCAGAAGTTTATTTAGAGGTGCGGTAAAAGCGGTCATCTTTCCCTCTCCTCATGGGGGATGCTCAGTACAGACAAAGGCAGGAAAAGAGATTGTAAATCACACTAAAGTAGGAAAAAAGCCAATAAAGATTCAAATATCCCTCTCCCCATTGGTGCGAGTGAAGACTACAATTCCCATCATTCAAAGCCTTAAAGAGGCAACACACATTTCTGATAGAGCTAATACAAGCTTCCAAGCTGTGGCTAACAGCACAGCAGCCATCAGAGGAGATGTGTGAGTAGGAAATGAGCATCAGAGTGAACCTGTTGGCTTCTGAAGCCACCACGATAACTGTATGTATGAGTGAGGGCTATTGAGCCCCATTTACTATTGTGTAACCACCCACAAAGAATTAGTTGTAGAGGCGGGATTTGAATCCAGCGGCTTTCTTGATTGTCTGCTAGTTTTCAAATCACCAACACTTTTTAGAAGACATAAACTGGAGCTTCAATATGTCATATCATGGGAAGGAAATGGCAAAAGGGCATTGCTATAATACGCCCTTTACTCCCAATTTACAGCCAGTTGAATTGGCCTTCTTCCAAGGGAAGGCATCATGTCTCTGTTTTTAGCTGTTGAGTCTGTGGCACCTCTGGCACACTTATTTTACACCTTCAGATCAAAGTTCTAAAAGAATCTGAACTGTATTAACTAAATTATGTAAGGTACAGGCTGGGTGTTGTAAAGAGGGCATCATAACACTGTTGGAATCCGGGGTTGCAGTTCCATTCTGGTGTCTCTCTCCTCCTTGAAAACTCTCTGGAGAATAACTTTCATTCTCTGCCCACATTTACCACCATTCTGTCTCCCAGCCAAGAAATAAATCAGTGGATTCATACTACTCTTTAGGGAGAGTCCTAAGATACAATATGCTTCCAGAAAGGAGGGATTCATGATGACACAGACCCACATCAGAACAGTCAACAAGAGGAAGGAGACAAGCATAAGCAAGGTCACTTTCAAAAGATTCCCACATCGGCATCTTTGTGACTAGGGAAGTGCGTTTCGGCATTCAGAATGCCGAAAGAATGCCGAAACAAAAGTGTTTCGGCTTCTTTCGGGGAATGCCAAAACGTTTCGGGGAATGCCGAAACGTTTCGGGTAGCCGAAAGAAAAAAGCCGAAACGTTTCGGGATTCTTTCGGCTTTCTTTCGGCTTTTCTATGGGAAAATGCCTCCGTCTTCCTGGACGCCTGGAGGAGGCATTTTCCCACCGAATAAGCCCAAAATTGGTGGGGACCTTCCTCTAACCCTTCTCTAACAACCACCCAAGTTTCAGACAGATTGGACTTTGGGGGGCCATGTTATGGCCCCCCAAAGCAGGTCCCCCATCCTCCCATAAGAAAGCGAAGGAGCAGCATATTGTTAGCATGCTGCTGCTGATCTTTCTTCATTATTTCCTATGGGGAAAAAATGAAGAGGCAGGCTTCCTTTGCCAGGGGTGGCATTTTGCATGCAAAATGCCCCCCAGCCCTCAGGGGCCCTTCTCCCACCCCTCCTCCCACCCCCCACCAAGGTTCAGCCTGCTCCCACTTGGGGGGGTCATTTCATGGCCTCCCCAAGTAGGTGCTCTAATCTCTACCACTGACAGCTGGGGGAGGCTTGTGTTGCCAGGGGTGGCATTTTGCATGCAAAATGCCCCCCAACCCTCTGGGGCCCTTCTCCCACCCCTCCTCCCACCCCCCACCGAGGCTCAGCCTGCTCCCACTTGGGGGGGCATTTCATGGCCTCCCCAAGTAGGTGCTCTGCTCTCATCTCTACCACTGACAGCTGGGGGAGGCTTGTGTTGCCAGGGGTGGCATTTTGCATGCAAAATGCCCCCCAGCCCTCTGGGGCCCTTCTCCCACCCTTCCTCCCACCCCCCACCAAGGCTCAGACTGCTCCCACTTGGGGGGGCCATTTCATGGCCTCCCCAAGTAGGTCCTCTCAGCCCCTAAAGTCCACCCCTTACAGCCCCACACAAACCCAATTCCCCCCCCACCTGCCCCACACCCATAACCCCAGGAACAGGCTGGCAAAGGCCAGCCCTCTCCCTTTGTTCCCTATGCTGGGAACTTCTAAACTCTCTTTCCCTGGGCAATTCTGCACAGCCCAGGGGTGCCACAATGGTGGGCACACTTCTGAGTGCCAGCTGGTCCCTGTGAAAGAGCACCTGAACCACAGACACCCTCCCTCAAATTCCCCCACCACCTACAGAGATGGCTGGCCAGCCAGCCCCATTGTTCCCTATGATGGGAACCAACTGCACAACAAAGAATAAAACAAGAACAACACAAAATAAAGTTTTAAAAAAATTATATTCTCCCTTCCAAAGTACAAGTAGGCAAAGCATTATGACACATTACACCAGCAGTCCCCCACACAGAAAAATTAAAACAAAACTCACTTAACATCAGAGAATCACAAAGCATGATTCCTGTCAAAAACACTTTATTTCTTGAACAGCTTTAGGTTACACAGCAGGGGGGAACACCAAAGGGCATGGCAGCACTATCTTACACAAAAATAACACAACTCACTTCACATTAAAGAATCACCCCAAAAAATTGCTGTCAAAAGCACTTTATTTCTGTAACTGCTTTAGGTTACACAGTAGGAAGGCACCACAGAGCAGGAAAGCAGTGTACTACACAAAAATAACACAACTCACTTCACATCAGAGAATCACACAAACACAATTGCTGTCAAAAACGGTGAAATGGGTGGTATTATTTTTTGTAGTACATTGCTATCATGCCCTGTTGTGCCCTCCTACTGTGTAACCTAAAGCTGTTCAAGAAATAAAGTGTTTTTAACAGGAATTGTGCTTTGTGATTCTCTGATGTTAAGTGAGTTGTGTTATTTTTGTGTAAGATAGTGCTGCCATGCCCTTTGGTGTTCCCCCCTGCTGTGTAACCTAAAGCTGTTCAAGAAATAAAGTGTTTTTAACAGGAATTGTGCTTTGTGATTCTCTGATGTTAAGTGAGTTGTGTTATTTTTGTGTAAGATAGTGCTGCCATGCCCTTTGGTGTTCCCCCCTGCTGTGTAACAATGGGGCTGGCTGGCCAGCCATCTCTGTAGGTGGTGGGGGAATTTGAGGGAGGGTGTCTGTGGTTCAGGTGCTCTTTCACAGGGACCAGCTGGCACTCAGAAGTGTGCCCACCATTGTGGCACCCCTGGGCTGTGCAGAATTGCCCAGGGAAAGAGAGTTTAGAAGTTCCCAGCATAGGGAACAAAGGGAGAGGGCTGGCCTTTGCCAGCCTGTTCCTGGGGTTATGGGTGTGGGGCAGGTGGGGGGGGGGGAATTGGGTTTGTGTGGGGCTGTAAGGGGTGGACTTTAGGGGCTGAGAGGACCTACTTGGGGAGGCCATGAAATGGCCCCCCCAAGTGGGAGCAGTCTGAGCCTTGGTGGGGGTGGGAGGAAGGGTGGGAGAAGGGCCCCAGAGGGCTGGGGGGCATTTTGCATGCAAAATGCCACCCCTGGCAACACAAGCCTCCCCCAGCTGTCAGTGGTAGAGATGAGAGCAGAGCACCTACTTGGGGAGGCCATGAAATGCCCCCCCAAGTGGGAGCAGGTTGAGCCTCGGTGGGGGGTGGGAGGAGGGGTGGGAGAAGGGCCCCAGAGGGTTGGGGGGCATTTTGCATGCAAAATGCCACCCCTGGCAACACAAGCCTCCCCCAGCTGTCAGTGGTAGAGATTAGAGCACCTACTTGGGGAGGCCATGAAATGCCCCCCCCAGTGGGAGCAGGCTGAGCCTTGGTGGGGGGTGGGAGGAGGGGTGGGAGAAGGGCCCCTGAGGGCTGGGGGGCATTTTGCATGCAAAATGCCACCCCTGGCAAAGGAAGCCTGCCTCTTCATTTTTTCCCCATAGGAAATAATGAAGAAAGATCAGCAGCAGCATGCTAACAATATGCTGCTCCTTCGCTTTCTTATGGGAGGATGGGGGGACCTGTTTTGGGGGGCCATAACATGGCCCCCCAAAGTCCAATCTGTCTGAAACTTGGGTGGTAGTTAGAGAAGGGTTAGAGGAAGGTCCCCACCAATTTTGGGCTTATTCGGTGGGAAAATGCCTCCTCCAGGCGTCCTGGAAGACGGAGGCATTTTCCCATAGAAAAAAGCCGAAAGAATGCCGAAATAATGCCGAAAGAATCCCGAAAGCCGAAAGCCGAAAGAGATTCTTGTTTCGGCTTTCGGCTTTAACGATAGAGAATCTTCTTTCGGCTTTCTACTTTCGGCTATAGCCGAAAATTTTTGGCTTGCACACCCCTATTTGTGACTTAAAGCAGACTCTGATGAGCAGGATTGGAGTAGAGAGGGTCACAATTAAGTGACAAATCAAAACAGTTCCCACATAAACAACTAATATTAAAAAAGATGAAGAAGGAGCTGTAGTGAATACAATAAGAGGCCCTCCGCTGAGCACTAAAGAGAGAGCCCAAATGAGAGCACACACACAGGTGGACAACACCGGTGATGAGTGGCGTTGACACCAATTTGGGAAGAGGACAGACAAACACCTGTCAGTGCTGATGACTGTCAAGAGAAGTTGGCAACTGGTATACATTATGAGGCAGAGAACTGCTACAATCACGAAAACAATCAGAGGGACATAAAGAAATCCATCGAAACATGGGGGGTTGATAAATAAACTTAAAGGAAATAAAAATAGAAGGAATCCAAAGTCAGCGACAGCCAAGTTCAGAAAACAGGTGGCAAAAGGTTTTCTTTTAATATGCAACCCGAGATGCCAGATGATATTTCCGTTTCCCAATAGTCCGGCAATGCAGATGAAAATCGTGACGATAGAGAGGATAATTCGATCCCCGATGTAACTGTTTTCTGTAAGATGTTTTTCATCATCCCTAGGGAATAAAGTTTTAAGGTTGAACCATTCCCTCATTCTTGGTTTGGGCTTTTGGTGGTGAGGGCTGCTCTTCTTGTGTCAACAGTCCTGCAAAGGGAAAAATGTGTGGGAGGAGTTGTGTTCAGTTCTTACAGTGGAGCTGAACAAGCATTTAGCGAAAAAATAGCAGTCTGCTGGTTTTGGCTGTACCCATTGAATAGCGTTGCCAACCACCAATTGGAGCTTGGACTTCACAGAACTATAACTAATGTCAAGACAACTGAGAAGAGTTGCCCTGGAGAAAATGGCCCTATACATTGAATAAAGTTGCCAGCTGTCTATTGGGGCCTGGGAATCTCCAAGAATTACAATTAATTTCTAGACAACAGAGATGAGTGAGCTTGAAGTAAATGGCTGCCCTGGATGTTAAAGTAGTCAAGAGGAATCACAGTATTTAAAACTGTGCCAACTACAAGAAAAAAACTGAGATAAGGCAAGATGGGTAGCTGTGTTTTTCTGCAGCAGTAGAAAAGAGCAAGAGTCCAGTAGCACCTATAAAACTGTGACTCACAAAAATTCTCTTTTCTACTACTACTGAGATAAGGGTCGCTAAACACAAAAAATAATTAATATAATGAAATCCATTCTTATCTAATATAGTTTGTATATTTCTTATCAGAAAGTAATCCAACCTGTGATGAGTACAATCCAATCCATATACATGTTCAAATACTACCAACAGGCAAATAGTAAATGTAACTCATATACAATCGAATACACAAACAATATTGGATAAGAATGAATGAGCTTTCAAGAGTCAGAGCTCCGTTCATCAGACTCTCGAAAGCTCATACCTTGGCAATCAAGGGCCAAGCTACACATGACGAATGACACTTGAACAGCAAGTGTATTTCTCCCTGTTCACTTGCCCTCCACTCAATCCACTTGCCCTTCAAGTGTCATTCGTCATGTGTAGCTTGGCCCCAAGTTGGTCTTCAAGGGGCTACTGGACCCGACTCTTGCTCTTCTAATACAGAAGAGCAACCCTGCAACCAACTTGAAACTGTTTTCCTAGCCTTGATCCTTGAGATCTTTTATGCCATGGATATGCCTTGAAACAGACTAAAGGATAGGTAACGGACGGCTCAAAGGATGTAACCAGTTGCTTTATTAGTGAGCCCTTCCCCTTCCCCTAAAAAATCAACTAACTCACGTTGATACTTTCACGTACCTGTGTGTAATGATAGATCACAAATCTTCAGCAAAGGAGAGTGGAACATATAGCCGGTTCGGTATTTTGTGCTAGAATGGAAGGTGATGGGAAAACTTGCAGGAAGCTTCAAAGGTTTAAAGGAAAAAGATTGTGTCTCACATCTCTCAGTGCAAGACAAATAGGAGATGCAACCCAATCTGCCAGCAAATATCGTATGAGAAAACACAGAACGGTTCTCTTATCAGCTATCAAGATAGCTATCAGTGGACTTAGAAGGAGGAGACTCTGGCTGCGTTAAGAAGCTACATATGAAAAAGGCACTCTTGAGAAAAACAGGTTTGCAATTGATAATAACAACAACAACAACATTCAATTTATATACCGCCCTTCAGGACAACTTAATGCCCACTCAGAGCGATTTACAAAGTATGTCATTATTATCCCCACAACAAAACACTCTGTGAGGTGGGTAGGGCTGAGAGAGCTCTGAGAGATCTGTGACTGACCTAAGGTCACCCAGCTGGCTTCAAGTGGAGGAGTAGGGAATCAAACCCAACTCTCCAGATTAGAGTCCCACACTCTTAACCCCTACACCAAACTGGCTCTCTCATTTCCAAGGAATGGAAAGGAGTCCATTATCTGGTAACAAGTAAAATAAAGTTTCAGGTGGGTAGCCATGATGGTCTGTAATAGAAGAGCAAGATTTGAGTCCAGTAACACCTTAGAAACCAACTTCATTTCCAGGGTATTGTGCTGGAATGCAGGCGGGGAGTCTGCCACGAGCCTCTCTGAACGTCCAGAGTTCAACCAAGCCGACAGGGGAGCAGGCAGGAAGCGTAGTCCAAGGAGCCGAATGCAAGGGTCAGAGCCAAAGAGCAGTCAGAGCAGACCTGAGTTGCAGTGGAACCAGGTGGGTCTGTGCACAGGTGCTTCTGCAAAGAGGGAAAGGGTGTCCTGGCTTAAGAGCTCTCACCTGCAGGGCAGTGCTGCACCCTGTTACAACTCAAGGTCGTTACGTCGTTGTTTGAGTGCCTGAAGCCTTGCACTTCGCCTCCTTTCCTGTGCAGCAAGACGCTGTCTCCCTCTGCGCTGCCTATCAGGTTCAGGGGAGCTGGGTGGAGATTCTGCCCTGGTCTCAGGAGCTGGTGCAGGTAAGGGCACAGCCTCTGTCCCTGAGTCTGCCCGGGATTCCTCAGCCAGCTCTGGCGAGGGTTCCTGCTGCTCCACTCCCTGCTGGTCTTCCAAGCGGCTGCCTCTGGAGGGGCTCGGAATAGTCCCACTCCAGTCGTCCTCCCCGAGGTCTTCATCCTCTGAGGACTCAGAGGCCACAACAGGTATGATCTTTTGAGAGTCAGAGCTCCCAAGAAAAATCTAGTTGGCGTTACTGTAACCAAATCTTCCACTTTTTTGGTCTCGACTGACCTAACCACTCTTGTATAAAAGTGATTTCTCCACACCCACCACCCTTCTGCATACCCCACCCTATCCAATCACTCCTGCTATTGTCGTTCGCCGGTTTTTGTCATTTACCTGCTATTGTCATTCAGGATCTGAAATCACTCCACTCACCAAGATGTAAGGACAGACAGACTCACATTCTAGCTGTATCTGAAGAAGTGAGCTGTGACTCACAAAAGTTCATACCCTAACTTGATAGTCTTATAGGCGCTACTGGACACTTGCCCTTTTCTACTGCTACAGATAGACTAACATGGCTACCCATCTTGATCTAGTCACACCTGTTCATGTTACTGTAACTTCAAGACTGGACTACTACAACATGCTTTGCGTGGGTCTGCCCTTGAAGACAATAGGGACATTTCAGATGGTACAGAAGACAGCGGCTAGAACATTGACAGAGTTCCAGTGTTCTATGACCCACCACTCTCGCCTTGTTTAATATTTTGCGTTTATGCTCAGTTCATGGTGCTTGTGTTGGTCAATGATGATTAGTAGCTCCCTCACTTAAGTAAGTAAGAACTGTTTCTCTTTGGCTTTTGGCTTTCTCTGTGGCTACACTTGTACTACGGAACAGAATTCCTTACTATGTGAGGAAGGTGCAAACCTTGCACTCGTTTCGGGATACGTACATGTTTGTGGAATAGAGTATTTGAGGCAGGGCTTTTTTTCAGGGGGAACTCAGGGGAACGGAGTTCCAGCACCTCTTGAAAATGGTCACATGGCCAGTGGCCCCGCCCCCTGATCTCCAGACAGAGGGGAGTTTAGATTGCCCTCTGCGCCTCTCAGTGGAGCAGAGGGCAATCTCAGCTCCCCTCTGTCTGGAGATCAGGGGGCGGGGCCACAAGCCATGTGACCATTTTCTCTGAGGGCAACCCACTGAGTTCCACCACCTCTTTTCCCAGAAAAAAAGCCCCGATTTGAGGTATCTATTTGAGAAGGCTGTCAAGGTGATTCTTGTCAGTTCCCAGCTCTTGAGCTATGGCAAGCAACCCTCTGGACCCTTACACATCAAGCACGCCAAGGTTCTTGGATATAAAGTCTTTATTCCAGTGATTGGCATAGTCCATAGTAAAAGGTTCTAAGTTGACCAAGAAGTTGGAAGGAATGAGAAACAGATCAGAGTTACAGAGAAATAGGGCCCCCTCCTAGCATATCTTTGGCAGGAACCTGCTAGACAGAATTCTCAGGAAAGGTTACATGGAGACATTACATCAAAGCAGTCTGAGATTCTCATAGCTGCTCAAGGACACTAGGCAGACACTAGGCAGATAACAGGGTTTCTCAGAGCCAAGCTACAAGTAATGAATTACACTTGTCTGGCAAGTGAACAGACTCATGTATATTCCTCCCTGTTCACTTGCCATTCACTTGCTCTCCACTTGATCAAGTGGAGCGCAAGTGAATGGCAAGTGAACAGGGAAGAATACACGTGAGGGCCAAGCTACAAGTGATGAATGACACTTGAACAGCAAGTGGATTGAGTGGAGTGCAAGTGAACAGGGAGAAATACACTTGCCGTTCAAGTGCTTCACCCTGAGTCTGTTCACTTGCCGGGCAAGTGTAATTCATCACTTGTAGCTTGGCTCTCAGAGGGAGAAGAGGAAACCAAGTTTAAAAACAGCCAAGTATAACAGATATCAAGGCACAGCAGAATAACGTGGCAGTTGCTATGCCGACTGTAATGACAGGACTGGGGGTCCAGTCATGACAATTCTCATGAAGTAAAAATGCAGACAGTTTCAAAGAGATAACTGCATAAATAACTGCACTTCTGTTCCACAGAAACAGCAATGAAATTACAGTAAATCAGTTTCAGGAAATTGATTGCATGTTGGGGAAAGAACAGAACAGGGACTGTGGACATAACTGAAAGAAGCTTCAGCAAGCTAGCGCTCAGAAAAAGTGCAGGACAAGAAGGGCTAAGTCCTCTAGCCATCTTGGCCATTTCTACACACGTTGAATAATGCACTTTCAATGCACTTTAGCAATCCTTTGGAAGTGGATTTTTTGTTCCACACATGGAAAAGCAGTTTCAAATTTTCACTAAAGAGTATTGAAAGTGGATTATCCAACGTGTGTGGAAGCAGCCTTAGTCTATTGACAGTGAACTTGCAAGCTCAATTGACTATGGGGCAGCCAGTACATGATTTTGCAATGGAAAAAGCCAGAAAAAAGAAAGCTTTAAGAGAACAAACTTAATTTTTGCAGCCTCATTGGTACATTAGAACGTTTTTAATAGCACATTTACAGATAATCCCTTTTTAATTACCAAACAGTTACAAAATAGTTAACAAACTTGTAGGACTTGCAGGGTGGGTGTTAATTATCAAATAAAAATAGCAAAAGTGGGCATTTTTCAGAAATGTAGACTCTGTAATAGTAATTTCATAACTAATTATTTCCATGGTTCATGTATGAGTTTGTGCTGGAGACTGTGGTCCAGGTGTGTGGGTGTTGGAGGGGCATTCCACGAGTTTATAGTGGGCTAAAAAAAATGCCTGGACTCAGATTGTATTCAGATGCTAATGTGTCTCTGCATTACGACAGTCACACCATCTGGTCACTTTTAAAATGCCAAAGATGTTTAGGAATCTGGAGTAGCTCAGACAGGCTCTTTTTACCCTTTTAAATCACAGGGCTAAAGGGGTCTGAAGAATTTTAACTAACTTATGCAAGCTTCAAGTTGGATGTTCTCATAAGGATATCACAGCAGTGTTTGGATATGGGGTTGCAGTTCCATTCTGGTGTCTCTCCTCCTTGAAAACTCTCTGGAGAACAAGCTTCATTTTCTCCTGAAATTTACCATTATTCTGTCTCCCTACCAAGACATAAATTGGTGGATTTATACTACTCTTTAAGGAGGCCAAGAAGACAGTATATGCTCCTTGACTGTCCATGAGGACACTGGCACATGTCAGAATACTAAAGAGGAAGAAGGAGAGCAGCATAAGCAAGATGACTTTCAAAAGATTCCCGCACTGGCATGGTTGTGACTTACAGCAGAGTTTGATGAACAGGGTCAGAGTAGAGAGGGCCACAAGTGAGAGACAAATGGAACTACTCCCCAAATAAACAACTATCATTATGATACCATAATATGGAGGAAAACCAGTAATGAATACCATAAAGGGCATTCCACCGAGCACAAAAGAGAGAGCCCATATGAGGGTGCACACACTGGTGGACAATGCTGGTGAATGGTGGTGTTGATACCAATTTGGGAAGAGGACAGACACACACTGGTCAATGCTAATGGCTGTCAGGTGAAGTTGACAACTGCTATACATCAAAAAGAAGAGAATCATTAAAACCACCACAACAATGTTAGGAAGGTCAAAATTTGCGTCCAAACACGGTGGATTGAAAAATATATTTAAAGGAAGTAGACATAGAAGGGATCCAAAGTCAGCCACAGCCAAGTTCAAGATGTAGGTGGCAAAAGTTTTTCTTTTCATACGGAAGCCAAGCAGCCAGATGATAATTACATTCCCCACCAGTCCAAAAACGCAGATGAAAATAGTGAAGATGGAGAAGATAATGTCATCCCCGATGGAACTATACCTTACTAAATATTTTCCATTATCTTTTTTATCATAGCTAGAGAATAAGTTTTTAAGGTTGAACCCTTCCTTCATGATTAGCTTGGGTTTTAGGAGGAGACCTCTGCTATTCTGGGCAAAGAGTTCTGCGAAGAGAAAAGAAGCAAACAAGAGGGATTCAGTTCTTGCCTGGTGCTGAACAGACATCGCAGCTCATGCATTTCCACCTGGTGTTGTTGGTCCAGAATAGAGGTGGGCATGATCCAAAAAAAATTAACGATCCAGCTGATCGTGGATCAGCGCCAGCGACAATCCCAAATAAACGATCCACATCGATCATCTCCCGTTCCCGATCGTGGAGGCCAAAGCGGGGCGATCTGCTATTCCCAGCAATGTGGGAAGGTGGGTGGTGGCAGCGGCCGCCGGGCACGGCGGGCACGGGGAGATGGTGACGAGGTCTGTGTTTGGCCATCAGAGCTGCCTATCACGGTTTGCAGGGATGAGATTGGAGTGCCCATGGCTACAGGACACCCCCTTCCCCTTCCCTCCCTTGGGTGGCTTCTCCCAACTGGTGACTGCTTTGCTGCTCCGTGGTTGGAAGGAAGCCCTGCTGATCAAGGAAAGCTGGGCTTCCATTCAGGTTTCCAGGGCGACAGAAGGAGGGCAGACAGAGCTCAGTCATTCCGCTGGCTCCGTTGCCAGGGCAATAGATTGCTGACACCTGAGTGTCTGGCTTCCCAATCTGAGCACAATTGCTCCGATGCAGCCCCGATCTGGCCCCCTCCCGACCGCTGGATCGTTGGCCGTGGACGAGCATGATCCGCCAATTCACGATCACGTGATCGCCATTATCATGGGTTTTTTTCGATCGTAATGCGGATCGTGCCCATCTCTAGTCCAGAACCACAAATCAATTATGGGGGATTTAATTGATATGGTTAATTTAAAATATAATATCTATTGGTCTTTCGGGATCAATGTTTAAAGGCTTCCTGACAACATGCTGGCAGACCAAGGTTCAATAGTTTTACTGTTCTTCTGCATCCCATTGAATTATCGATTTCTTAGAGGCACTTATTAGCTCCTGCAACACATCTCATGCCAGAAGTAGCTGATTGCGTGACAAAACATACAACTTGTTCTACTGCAAAGAATTGGAATCTAACCCCCATGTCCAGGACTTGAGCTGCTAGACCCTAATCTGATGTCCCCTTCTCCAGCCTTATCCTACCAACCCAACTGAAATAACATTCATTTCACTATTACTGCCAAAAGCTTTTGGAAAAATGCCTGTTCTGACTTGTAGAAACTAAGAGCCAAGCTACAAGTGACACCTGGCACAGGTTGGACACTTGTCAGCTTCCCTCAAGTTTTGATGGGAAACGTAGGCGTCCTGGTCTTACAGCTCAGCTCACCATTTAATTGAAGTTTACAGAACCCCCCCCCACACACACACACACCCAGCAGAGGGGAAGGGGGGTGCCCAGCAAGAGCCCGACGCCTGTACTCCCCTCCCGACCGCATGTTCTCCCTCCCATAGACTGCCGCTCTGTAAACTTCTGTAAGCTGCAAGACCAGGATGCCTACATTTCCCATCAAAACTTGAGGGAAGCTGACAAGTGTCCAACCTGTGTCAGGCGTACTTGTAGCTTGGCTCTATGAACTCCTGGTTTCCCCTGCCACTTACTCTCGAAGTGAAGCCTATTTATGTAAAAGTTGGAAGCTTCCAAGCTTCTTTCCACACTTTGGTGATCTGGGATCAAGACAGTCATTTCTGTAGCTGCACACTAAACCACTGTAGTGCGTATTGTAATTTAGACAGGCATCTTTGAAAGGAATATAGAAGATGGGAATTTACAGAGATTCCCTGCTGACTGGAGGGCACAGAAGCAGCAAGCAGTAAGAGTTAGAGAGCATTCGGGAAAGCTAGAAGGATGCTGTGTGTTTTTTAGCAATTAACAGTTAGAATTATTTTTACTTTGGTGTGTCCCTAACATGATTAACCACGTATCTTATCTCATGGAAACCCTATTTTCTTCACTCCTTTGAATGCTCTCTAACTCTTGAAGACTACAGCTGTTCCCCATTAGTCCACAGGGATTCTCTCGTTCCCTACATTCTATAGTAAGGATGTGTCCAAATTACAAGAAGATTGCTGTGTTGCTCTGCAGTAGAACTGAGGATTTGCATCTGGTAGCCCCTTAGAGACTAACAAGATGTTCAGGGTATGAGCATTCGAGAGTCAGAGCTCTCATCTTCAGATACCTTTATTGGTATCGTGCTGGTCTCTACGGTGCCACTGGACTCAGATCCTGCTGTTCTAAATTACAACTACCCAAACACCATATTTATATATGTTAGAAACAGACGATACATTTCTTTGCAGCTGAAGTCATGGAAACAAGGAAAACAAATGTTAACAATTTCTTTAAAATCTTTAAAAGAGATTTTAAAAAAAAAGCTATAAATGCCATTTTTTCTACACATGTCTAAAACTTACTGCTTGTGGGAAGTAGAATGCAAAACTATCCCAGTATCGTCTTCCGGGATGGCAAGTGAAGGGAAGATTTGCAGGAAAGTTCAAAGTTCAAAAGGGAAAAAAATGTTCTCTCTCGTCAAACTCTGGGCAAGCTGGAGAGGAGCTGCAACCCGTTCTTTGTCTTCTCTTGATCTGCTTGCCGACATCGTATGACAGAACATGGAACGGTTCCTTTATCAGCTGTCAAGATAGCCATCAGTGGACTTATAAGGAGGAGACGCTAGCAGTGTAAACAGCATATATCCTTAAAAGGGCACTCTTAGAAAAAGCCAGCTTGCAATTCATAATGAATGGAAATGAACCCATTATCCATTGACAATGTAATTTTTTTAAAAAAATATATTGTTGTTTGATCACACTTACAATGTAGGGGAAACCCCGCTTTGTCTCATCTTAGGTAAGAGTATAACAGCTAAACTACACAGTGACTCCTCCTGGCATGTGCTGTTTAAGTGTCGGGTTTTGCAATTTTACCTGGGAGCTGTAGTTTTAAGTGAGCTACTGGATGGATTGCTGTGGAGAGAGAATGATTCACTCTTTTTGTAAAACAAAGAATTGGGAGGGAAGGGTGAACAAGAAAAGAAGCTTTTGTCTAGTGCCCTTAACTCCTTAGTTGTTGAACTACACAGTCTCTCCCTCCCCTCCCCCTCTGGGTGAAATCTTACATAGCATGTGCCTGGTGTCACTGTGTAGTGAGTAGAGATGGGCATAATCCAAAAAATTTTAATGATCCAGCGGATTGTGGATCAGCGCCGATGACGATCCCGAATTAATGACCCGCGCCGATCATCTCCCATTCCCGAGCCGTGCATCATGGATGGTGGAGGCCAAAGCGGGGCACGCTGGTATTATGTGGGAAGGTGGGTGGTGCTGGCAGCCACCGGGCCTGGCGGGCATGGGGAGGTGGCGACGAGGTCTGTGTTTGGCCTTCAGAGCTGCCTATCAGGGTTTGCAGGGATGAGATTGGAGTGCCCATGGCTACAGAACACCCCCTTCCCCCTCCCACCCTTGGGTGTCTTCAATCAATCAAGTCTATTATTACAATCTGCAACCAGTACATATAAAACCATTTGCAAATCAGTGTCTTCTCCCAACTTGTGACTGCTTTGCTGCTCCGTGGTTGGAAGGAAGCCCTGCTGATCAAGGAAGCTGGGCTTCCATTCGGGTTTTCAGGGCAACAGAAGGAGAGCAAACAGAGCTCAGGCATTCCCCTGGCTCCGTTGCCAGGGGAATAGATTGCTGGCGCCTGAGTGTCTGGATCCCCGATCTGAGCCCGAACGCAACGATCCAGGCCTCTCCCGATCACTGGATCATTGGCCGTGGCCGATCATGATCCGCCGGGTCACGATCACGCAATTGCCATTATTGTGGGTTTTTCTCATTCGCAATGCGGATTGTGCCCATCTAGTAGTGAGACCCTAAGTCTCAGTGATTTAAAATGGCATTTCAAAGTCCTGAGGGGCACTTTGTTCTTAGGCCTCTATAATTACTTTCATTGTGACAAATAAAGAAATACATTCATTGGCTGCTTTTCTGTTTGGTATGGATGGGGCAAGGGAGGGAAGGGTTTGTTGGGTTTAGTTAAAGATGGCTGGACCAGTCACACAGCCCTTTCTTTGGTTGTTGGGGGTTTTCCGGGCTGTATTGCCGTGGTCTTGGCATTGTAGTTCCTGACGTTTCGCCAGCAGCTGTGGCTGGCATCTTCAGAGGTGTAGCACCGAAAGACAGAGATCTCTCAGCCCTTTCTTTCTTTATTAATAGAGCTTCAGCGCAGCAGTGTGACCTAAAATAATATTTATCATTCTATCTTACAAATTGCACATAGAGAGCCTCTCATTTAAGTTAAAGAACCAATAATGGTCTATTTATCTAGAGAAGTACATTAATTTAAGTATAGTGGAGATAAACAATGACTAATCAATCTAGCTAATTAGGATGGCTTCAGATTGATAACAGGCCTTCTGCTTCATTTTATCCCAGGAAGAGATACCATGCTGCTCCTCCTTGTGCATGCAGGAAAGAGGAAAGAGGAAGAAGGAAGGAAGGAGGAATCCTAGGACTACATTCTACTAATCAGAGAAAATAAGTGATAGTAAAGTAGGGAGGAAGGAGACTGATACTAGCCTATCACTCCGTCTAGCTCTATGGTTCTTGTAGTCTTGAAGGTCTGAGCCAGGGACATCACCAGTCCCTTTTTCTAACAGGGTTCACTGAATTGTGATTGCACAACAAAAAGACAAAATTCCATCCTACAGGATAGTAAAAAGTTGGATCTTACCAAATCCTCAGGTGAAAGGAGTTTGCAGTAGAGATGGGCACAAAATGGGGAAAAAAACAAAACGAGCGTTTTGCATTTCGTCAATTTCCATGAATCACGAACCATGAACTTTCACAACATTGACCCATTTTGTGAAACGATTCATTAGTTTTGTGATTCATCAGAACCCAGGGCACTTCAACAGACCCCTTCAGAGATGCCAAACTCACAGGGAAACTTCAGCAGGCTCTCTTCCACCCACCCTCCCAGTTTGGCCAAGATTGCAAAACGTTGACTCTCTCTCTTTCACTCCAAGCCCAGCAACAAGTCCTCCCTCTCCCTCTGTCTACTGGGACTGAAAGCATGAGGCAGAGAGAGGGGCCTTATATATATAAAAAAACATGCTGTCATAGGACAGAACAGGAGGTCTGTGGTTGGCAGAGAGACCTGCCTAACAGGGTTTGGAGGGGTGAGATTGGTGTGTTCATGGCTACAGAAGGCCCACCCCCTCAGTTGCCTAGGGGATTAACCCCCTGCTCATTGCTGCATAGGGCAGAATAGAAGCTCTCCAGTTGGCTTGGAGAGCTACCTATCGAGGTTAAGTGGGCTACCATTGGGGATTCCAATGGCAACAAAAGGTCTGGGCCCATTGTTGCCTAGGGAATTAATGGATCGGTGCTAGCCTGTTTGAAATTACGAATCATTTACGAATCAAATGAAACGGGACAAAAAGTCGTGAATTTTGTGAAAAATGCGGCCCCACAAAACGCAATTTCACAAAACACGAAACACTCTGATTCATCATGAAAATGAATTCATATTTTGATTTGTACTCATGTCTAGTTTGCAGACACACTGCTGTTTTCTCTTTCTCTTCCACCAACAGCCTACTGTGACCCCTCCCTCAAAGGTTGATTCTGACGGTCAGGGGAACTTTGGGGGTAAATTGCTTCATGGCGTGGAGGTACCACAGTAAGTGGGGACATCATCCTCTCTGTATTCGTCCACGTCTTTCTGCTACATGTATAGTTTCAGCCTAGCATACTGCTGTTGAGAAGGGAGTTTAATAAGACTATGTTGGTAGAGCAGCAGAAAGTAAAAAGTAATGTAAAAAAACACTTAAGCTGTTAGAAATCAATGGATAAGAAAGGATTAACTATAATTATTGACTATGAATTTTACACTTGAACTCTTTCTTAACTTGGTTTTAATTTGTGAACCTGGGGCACCATTTGCTTTGAAATCTGGTTCTGATTACATATCATATTTTATTTTTGTAAAGAAGTAACTCTATTTGCAGAAATGAAAAGAGGAGAATCTGTGCATCTTGTATGTAAATATCATCACTATAAATTATACATTACAGTAGCAATTCTTCAGTTCATAGAGAAAAAAGATGGCTTATGTCTTTTTATTTTCATTTGGAGAAAGAAACAGACATGCATGTTGAGTCTTGACACAAGAGGTGGGCACAATCCAAAAAAAATTAACAATCAAGCTGATTGTGGATCGGTGCTGGCAACGATCCCGAATTAACGATTCGCACCGAGCATCTCCCATTCCCGGTCCATGGATCGTGGATCATGGAGGCAAAAGCGGGGCGTGCTGGTATTCCCAGCTATGTGGGAAGGTGGGTGGTGGCGGCCGCTGGGCGCGTGCAAACACTCCCACTCAGCTCATCTGAGCCCTCTATTTACCAAGTATTACCCTTCTAGTCATGAAAAAGCCAAATCATTTGTATCACCTGTCCAATTAGAGTTCCACCAGCTGAGAGTTTAAAGGCGGCTGTATTTTCTTTTGCACATTTCCTCCCCCTTCTCTTTCTCAACTGCTTGCAAAAGGGATGCAGTCCACTGGGCTGAGAAGCCAGGAGGAGAGAGAGATCTCTTTTCAGTGTTAACTCTTTCAATGCACTGAATGAACTCAGGAGGAGAGGAGCACAAAACAGCTTCAGCTGATAGCTGCTCTCAAAGCCAAGGTTTTTTTGTTTTCTCTCTCTCTTAACCCCTTCCTCTCCCAATCACTTTGCTTATATTTTTCTCAGGAAGCCACCTTTTCACTCACAACTGTTTGCTTTTCCTTCCTAGGGGAAATATTATCAAGTTTGTCGAAGGCTTTCACGGCTGGAGAACGATGGTTGTTGGGGGTTTTCCGGGCTGTATTGCCGTGGTCTTGGCATTGTAGTTCCTGACGTTTCGCCAGCAGCTGTGGCTGGCATCTTCAGAGGTGTAGCACCAAAAGACAGAGATCTCTCAGTGTCACAGTGTGGAAAAGATGTAGGTCATTTGTATCTACTCAGGAGGGGTGGGGTTGAGCTGAGTCATCCTGTAAGAGTTTCCCAGGGTGTGGAATGCTAATGGCGGGAGGCTTCACTGTAACCTGAGGAGGTTCTTTTGCATATGGATTGGTGCTTGATGTGCTAATCTTCTCTGCAGGGCTATTGTCGGGTGTGGAGTGTTTTGTTGGCCTGGTGTTTTTCAGAACTGGAGCCCATGCTCTGTTCATTCTTAAGAATGAACAGAGCATGGGCTCCAGTTCTGAAAAACACCAGGCCAACAAAACACTCCACACCCGACAATAGCCCTGCAGAGAAGATTAGCACATCAAGCACCAATCCATATGCAAAAGAACCTCCTCAGGTTACAGTGAAGCCTCCCGCCATTAGCATTCCACACCCTGGGAAACTCTTACAGGATGACTCAGCTCAACCCCACCCCTCCTGAGTAGATACAAATGACCTACATCTTTTCCACACTGTGACACTGAGAGATCTCTGTCTTTTGGTGCTACACCTCTGAAGATGCCAGCCACAGCTGCTGGCGAAACGTCAGGAACTACAATGCCAAGACCACGGCAATACAGCCCGGAAAACCCCCAACAACCATTATCAAGTTTCTTGCCTTAAATTTCTTTTGCTAAAAAGTTAACCTCAAGCTGCAGTATAAAACCTCCGTGTGCAGCATGAAATCTCCATGCTGCAGTATGAAACCTCCGTGTGCAGCATGAAACCTCCGTGACAGAAGGAGGGCAAACAGAGCTCAGGCATTCCCCTGGCTCCATTGCCAGGGGAAGAGATTGCTGGTGCCTGAGTGTCTGGCTTCCCAATCCTATCACGATTGCCCCGGTCCAGCCCTGGTCCAGCCCCCTCCCTACCGCTGGATCATTAGCCATGGACGACGATGATCCGCTGGGTCACAATCGTGCGATTGCCATTATCGTGGTTTTTTTTCTATCGTAATGCGGATTGTGCCCATCTCTACTTGACACAACCCTTTAAATAAGTGAGCCAGTTTGCATTGGAAGCAAATCCACAAATCTTACATCCAATTCTCAGGGAAACTTTTTTGTAACCTCCAGGGCTGGTTCCAGGTTTGGGGGGCCCTTACAGAGAGTTCTTAGGTGCTCTCTTAAATCCACAACCAGGCTTCTTGCCCTCTAATACACATGCCTGTGTGTCCTTTACTCACTCGCAAGCTCTCCCATCACCTGCAATCAAGCTGCCCACACTGATTCCATGCACACCCTTTCCCCGGTGCTACTGCTTGGTGTTTGCAGGTAGGAATGCTGTTTCCATAACTATCAGAAATGCTGATGATTTTTGCACATTCCTTTCTCCAGCATATGCAGCTGGGAGCAGAGGTGACAAAGCACACACAAGCAGGCATGGAGGAGATGTGTGAGTAGGGAGTCAGCAGCAACGAGCCCCCCAGAATCTGAAGGCCCTTGCAGCTGCTACACCTTGCCATGTGCTGATGCCTGCCCTGGCATTCACCTCCTTCATCTAAGAAGACATAACCTTTTTAACTTGGCTTGAATGGGAGTCTCCACTTACTACCCAATCACTCTTTGCCAAAAACACCCCGTCTCCAGTTCTATTGTGGCTCTGTAAAGAGGTTTCAGCTTGAGCAGGCTTTAATACTTAGAATTCTTAAGAAGCATTACCAAGATTCTTACCAAGGATTCTCCCTCAAAACACTGGCGTTACAGTTAGGGCAAAAGATTTCTTTTCCTTCTCTCCAGAGGGGAATCTGTCTGACCTTCATTCATTCATTCATTCATTCATTCATTCATTCATTCATTCATTCATTCATTCATTCATTCATTCATTCATTCATTCATTCATTCTATTTTTAGCCTGCCCTCTTTGCAAATGGGCTCAGGGCAGGGTACAATAAAATGTTCAGTGCACATTAAAAACATATACATTTAATAATCCAAACCCCAAAACATATGGAACAGCATCTTAGATGGTGGCCCCCTCCAATTTCCCTAATCATCGTGTTAACAAAAGAGGGGGAGTGGGAACATGGTTGCTAATATTCCACTGACTGTACTTGTTGGGGTGCAGATGATTACATCACCCCCCTTGCAGGAGACTGGTAGGGAGGCTCCAGAAAACAACCAATGGTGGATGCTTACACACACTCTCTTCCGAATCCTGTTAGCCACCCCCTCTAATCTTGAAGGCTGGTTCTGACTGGCCAATCAGAGTGAGGGAGCAGCCTGCCAATCAAGCTCTTTTTCCAGGCAATTGTTAATTCTTCCCCTTCTAACTCTCTGAGTGCTGCACTTAGGAAATCTTATTTACTGTGCATACCATCACAGGTTCAAAAATCCAACCATTTGGAAATTGGTAGTTAATGAAATGTTAATTAATGAAATGCTGGATGGCTGAGGTTATCCTGATCTGATGAGATTGTGGAAGCTAAGCAGTGTCAGAGTATTTGAATGGGAGAGGAAGCCCAGGGTCTGTACACAGAGTCAAGCCATGGAAAACCACCTCTGTTCATCTCTTGCCTTAAAAACCCTGAAACGTCATCATGTCAGCTGCGATTTGATTGCACTTAATACACACAATATACCTCTCGATCCAAAAGTCATTTTATTGGATTACATAAATGGACACATCACCATTCAGATGTCATATTTGTCTTGAGCCTACTTACTGCTGCTAAATTGGCAATAACAACATAAAGGGAAAAGTTAGACTTAAGAGAATCTTGTCCCTCAAAAGCTACAACAGGGACAGCTGCAATGAAGAACAGCTGCTTGGTCTTTGTAGGGAGGGGGCAGGGCTGGGTGAGAACTATGGAAGCATCCAGGACCTCCTCCCAGTCTTCTGGGGTGGAGATTCTGTTGGAGGAGCATGGCTTTTTGGCATGGAATGAAAGGTTTAGGTTTGCCTGCTTGAGCCAGGCAATTGGTGGCAAGGTAGGGGGGCAGGGGGGCAGGACAAAGTGTGAGGGGTGGTATCGGTCATGTAATGATCTCATTTCCAGGGGGTATGCAGAAGTGATGGTGTCAACTCTAGTGTTAACAAAACGTATCTCCTTGCAAGGAGGGGAAATTAGCAAAAATGGAGAAGGCAGTGAGAGCTGGTAGCAAATGACATCCCCCAACAATTTTTACCAAGTCCCCTTTCTGAGGAAACTTACAAGATGGGTGTTTTCCAAAACAAAGAGTAATTTTATTTAAAGGGGAAACACACACACAACAAGAGGCAAATAGAAAAATCACAAGTACACAAGAGTCCTAGGAAAAGCATCAAAGGTTGGAATAGAATGCAGGACTCAGATGACAATTACTGATCAGAGGAGCAGAGTAGTCCACAGAGGAAGAAGGCTTCAAACGGCCAGCCTTCTCGACCAAAAGGCTCAGAAGGATTCTGAGGGCACAGTGCTAAGATCCAAGTAGGCGCACTTGGCACTGTACAATTTGGTTGGGGCAAAGCCAGAGTGATTATAAGGCAAAATGGGCCTTAAGGTTGGATAGTGACTTCAGCTCGTGAAACAAAGGCCATTTTCACATGTCCTTATTGTAGTGCCATAGTATTGCATAATATCACAATTGTTCACTAAACTCAAAGCTGTACACACATCATTGTAATCCACCTGTGAAAACCTGTCATCCTCCCGTAATTGTTGTATTGTCTTTGAGAACACAGATTTCCCATTTATTCCATTGTGTAACACTTCTTCAGAGCTTTTTCTGTCTGCATGAGAACACTTGGAAATGCTTCTCAAGAGTCCTTCCACTCAACCCCTCCTCCTTTTTTGGTTTCTGCACCCTAGGAGGAGATTATCCCGCCAACGGCCAAGAATCCCACAAGCCTGTGCAGGCTCCTGGCAACAGTGATGGGCGGGAATGTGCTTTCATCAACTATGATGCGAGCTCAACCACTGCCCATAATTGCACTTTTTATGTACAATGTGAACTTCTGGACATGCAATGAAGTGGCACAAGTCAAGGCAATGTGAACTATGCATTATGATAGTGGGATCACAACTAACAAATCATAGTGTAAAATTTAGGATATGTGAAAATGGCTGAAGACCTTAATGGTTGTCTCCTGGGAAAGACAAAAGTCTTGAGTAACTTTGATTGACAAGCCAGGGTGGGACAAAAGAGGTAGACTGACTGTACCTGGTGCCTGACAAAGAAACCTTGGTTTTAATTAAGTGTCTCTGGGGTCAGATGATGAATTTAGAGTTGGATTAAATGTTCCCAGGATGAACTTAAAACTTATCAGAGCTGATTGATGGCCCTTGATTTCTGGATAGGGTTTTAGCTGGGGTTGTAATCAATGGAGAGAAAGGAGATGGGAATGTCCGAGGGGAGCTGTCCTCAAGAACCTTTCTTGTCAAAAGAGCTGTGCATTCCAGAGCTGGGTGGGCAGGAGTCAATGGCACCTAATCATTTGGCTTTCCATTCACATGGCATGTGCAACTCAGTCTCCCACCTGGGAGCTGGCAACATTTTGCTCAGCTATTGCAGCATGAAGCACATTAGTTTAAGGCTTTATGATTTTTCCAATGATAAGATAAGCCATGTTGGATCAGGTCAATGGTCTATCCAGTCCAACACTCTATGTCACACAGTGGCCAAAAACCAGGTGTCCTCATGAGGTCTGCCAGTGGGGAAGGGACACTAGAAGCCCTCCCACTGATTGCCCCCCCCCCAAAACACCAAGAATACAGAGCATCATTGCCCTAGACAGAGAGTTCCATCTATACCCATCTGATGGACCTCTGCTCCATATGTTTATCGAGTCCCCTCTTGAAGCTGTCTATCATAAGGAGGTATTAAAATGGTTGAGAGCTAGGCAGACTGCTCACACAAGGAGTTGCTGGAAACTCTATAGTTTAACAATAAAGCTTTAGGCAATTCCTAGAGCTACCACTTTTGCTTCCAAGTATTCCCTAGAGGTGATATCATTTCAGAACCAACATGAGTCAGTTTTTTTTTAAATAAGTTTTTATTTATTTCAAAGTTTAATGTGCTGAAGAGGAATCGGAATTCTGCCCTGACTGGGAGCTTGGCTGCCCTAGAAATGGGGCTATTCCAGCAGGCCTGGAAGGAAGGAAGCAGGCCTTCCCTGGGCTGGGAGGGAGATGACCAGGAAGAGGAAGAAGACCAAAAATGAGATGGTTGCAGCCCTCTTCCCCTCTCCATTCTAAGCCCTACATGAGCCCCCTCTGCATGATAATGGAGTTACTGGTCAGAGCAACTTGTTTACTGCAAGGAATTGGAATCTAACCCCCATGTCCAGGACTTGAGCTGCTAGACCTTATTCTGCTATCCCCTTCTCCAGCCTTATTCTGCCAACCCTACGGAAATAACATTCATTTTACTATTATGGCCAGAAGCTTTTGGAGAAATGCCTGTTTCTAGAAGACAGAACAGAAACTAAGAACCCCTGTTTCCCCCTGTCACTTATGCAAGTAGTGATCTTAGTGATCTAAGTAGTGACCTTATACAAGTAGTGCCTTGCTGAATAATCTCATAAAAGCTTGAGGCTTCTGAGCTTCTCTTCATACCTTGGTAATCAGGGGCCAAGAGAGGCTTCTTTTGTGGTTCCAGGGCAGACCACTGTAGTGCTTATTGTAATTTAGTAGAAGAGAGCAAGAGTCCAGTAGCATCTATAAAACTAACAAAATTTCTGGTAGGGTATGAGCTTTCATGAGACACAGCTCACTTCTTCAGATTGAGCTGCCTGTGACTCACAAAAGCTCATACCCTACCACAAATTCTGTTAGTCTCGTAAGTGCTACTGGACTCTTGCTCTTTTCTACTGCTACAGACAGAATAATACGGCTACCCATCTTGATCTATTGTAATTTAGACATGCATCTTTAAAAGTAGTATAGAAGATGTGAATTTATAGAAGATCCCTGCTGGCTATGGGGCACAGAAGAAGCAGCCAGGAAAGTTAGGAGGATGCAATCAACTGTTACAATTTCATGTGTCCCTAGTATGATTAACCACATATCTCATGGAAACTCTATTTTCTTCACTCCTTTGAATGCTACTCTCTTGCCACCTGCAGCTCTTCTCCATTAGTCAGCAGGGATCCTCCTGTCCCCTACATTCTGTAATAAGGATGTGTCCAAATTACACATAGATTTTTTGTGTTGCTCTGCAGCAGAATAGCAAGATTCATATCCAGTGGCCCCTTAGAGACCAACATGATTTTCAGGGTATAAGATTTCCAGAGTCTTAAAAATTTCAACATGTACCAGTATTAAAGAGAATGGCTATAAAATGATATATAGATGGTATTTAACATCGAAAAAGCTAGCCATTGCTAACAAACAGCTATCCAACAAGTGTCGGAAATGTAAGGAGCATGAAGGTTCTCTATTTCATATGTGGTGGACTTGTGGTAAGGCTAGAGACTTTTGGTCTAAAATGTGTGCTGAAATGTCTTTAATACTCCAGAATAATGTCGTTAAGAATCCAGAAATGCTACTGTTATCCCTGCATTTAGAGGACATTAATAGAAAAGATAGAGTATTATTGTATTATATGATAACAGCGGCAAGAACTTCGTATGCACAATACTGGAAGAAAGAAGAAACACCAGAAATTGAAGAGTGGATACAAAAAGTGTTGTACATGGCGGAAATGGACAAATTGACAAGAAAATTGAGAGATCAAGATCCAAAGGAATTTTTTGAGGATTGGGGGAAATTGCGAAAATATCTAGAGAAAAGATGGAATGTTAAAGGACAATTATGGTCTTTTGAAAGTTATTGAATAAGATAAGATATATGGTTGTTGTGGGTTTTCCGGGCTGTATTGCCATGGTCTTGGCATTGTAGTTCCTGACGTTTCGCCAGCAGCTGTGGCTGGCATCTTCAGAGGTGTAGCGCCAAAAGACAGAGATCTCTCAGTGTCACAGTATGGAAAAGATGTAGGTCATTTGTATCTACTCAGGAGGGGTGGGGTTGAGCTGAGTCATCCCGTAAGAGTTTCCCAGGGTGTGGAATGCTAATGGCGGGAGGCTTCACTGTGTCCTGAGGAGGTTCTTTTGCATATAGATTGGTACTTGATGTGCTAATCTTCTCTGCAGGGCTATTGTCGGGGATAGAATGTTTTGTTAGCCTGGTGTTTTTCAGAACTGGAAACCATGCTCTGTTCATTCTTAAGGTTTCTTCTTTCCTGTTGAAGTTTTTCTTATGCTTGTGAATTTCAATGGCTTCCCTGTGCAGTCTGACAAAGTAGTTGGAAGTGTTGTCCAGTATTTTGGTGTCCTGGAATAAGATACTGTGCCCTGTTTGCGTTAGGCTATGTTCAGCCACTGCTGATTTTTCAGGTTGTCCAAGTCTGCAGCGTCTTTCATGTTCTTTTATTCTTGTCTGGATGCTACGCTTTGTGGTCCCGATGTAAACTTGTCCACAGCTGCAGGGTATACGGTATACTCCTGCAGAGGTGAGGGGGTCTCTACTGTCTTTTGCTGATCGTAGCATCTGTTGTATTTTTCGGGTGGGTCTGAACACTGCTTGAAGGTTATGCTTTTTCATAAGCTTTCCCATCTGATCAGTGATTCCTTTGATATATGGCAAAAACACTTTTCCTGTAGGAGACTGTTTTTCCTTGGTTGTTTGATTCATCCTGGGTTTGATTGCTCTTCGGATTTCATTTCTGGAGTAGCCATTTGCCTGAAGTGCGTGATTTAGATGATTAATTTCCTCATTGAGAAAGTGCGGCTCACATATCCGTCTTCCACGATCCACTAATGTTCTCATTATGCCTCTTTTCTGTCGGGGGTGGTGATTGGAGTTTTTGTGTAAGTACCGATCAGTGTGAGTTGGTTTCCTGTAGACCTTGTGACCTAACTGAAAGTTTGCTTTGCGGATGACCAAGGTATCCAGGAATGGGAGTTTTCCCTCGATTTCTTTCTCCATTATGAATTGTATGTTCAGGTGGATGTTGTTGAGATGATTCAAAAACCCCATCAATTCTTCCTCCCCATGGCTCCAAATGATAAATATATCATCCACAAACCGGAACCATACACTAGGTTTGTGGGGTGCTGATTCTAGAGCTGTTTTTTCAAAATGTTCCATGTAGAAGTTTGCTATAACTTGGCTGAAACTCTTACAGGATGACTCAGCTCAACCCCACCCCTCCTGAGTAGATACAAGTGACCTACATCTTTTCCACACTGTGACACTGAGAGATCTCTGTTTTTTGGTGTTACACCTCTGAAGATGCCAGCCACAGCTGCTGGCGAAACGTCAGGAACTACAATGCCAAGACCACGGCAATACAGCCCGGAAACCCACAACAACCATCGTTCTCCGGCCGTGAAAGCCTTCGACAATACATCAAGATAAGATTTAGTTTAAATCTTTACCAGTAATACTAGAATGACAACTAAGATATAGAACTAGTGATAAGAAACGAGGGGTTGTAGTGCTGTTGGAAGTCAATACAGGAAAGGGGGAGGGGAGGGGGTGGGAAGCATATAGTACGTATATGGGGAATAAGTAAAATGTAGCAATATTATGTGTATGTTAACCATCCAATAAAAAATTATTTTAAAAAAAAGATTTCCAGAGTCAAAGGTCTCTCCTCTTCAGATACTTGTATTGGTATCTTGTTGGTCTCTATGGTGCCACTGGACTCAAAACCTGCTGTTCTGAATTACAACAATCACTACAGCTACCCAAACTCCATATTTATACCTGACACGTTTATGTGCAGTGGAAATCATGGACTAAAACAAGGAAAACAAAGATTAACGATTTCTTTATAAGAGAAATTTAAAAAACAAGTCATAAAGTTGTACACAGGTCTAAAACTTACTGCTTGTGGAGTGTAGAATGCAAAACAGTCCCAGTATTGTCTGCTGGGATGGCAAGTGAAGGAAAGATTTGCAAGAAACTTCAGAAGTCAAAAGGAAAATGGTGTTTGTCATCAAGCTCTCTCCAAGATGGATAGGAGCTACAATTTTTGTCTTTTCTTTGTCTGTTTGCCAACATCATATGACAAACATGGAACAGTTCTTTTATCGGGTGTCAAGATAGCCATCAGTGGACTTAGAAGGAGAAGACTCGGGCTGTGTTAAAAGCCTGTATACTAAAATGGCACTCTTACTATGCAATTCTAAGCCTCGAGTCAGCAGCACCCCCATCCGTGTATCGATGCACATGGGGCTCGGCCCTGCCATTCCCTATGGACTTTTGCAGGAGGACTATGACAGTGCAACAATGTGGCAAGGCAAGACGCAGCTGGCCACATCGCTCCCCTGACAGGCAAGTGAGGGCCACAGCCAATGGGAAGGCCATGATCCCTGCTGCCCACGAACAACCCCAATCAGGGAGTGGACATCCCTGCTGGGGGGGGACAGAAGTAACACTGAAGGGGGGGATCAGACACCCACCCTCTTGCCTGTCCAACCCTCCATTCCCACTGCAGCCAGACCAGTGGCTGCAGCTCAGTACACCTGCTAATCCCCCTCACTTCTTCCCATGAGAAACAGGTTCCCCTTCCCTGACAAGGAGGACCAGAAATGCAGTAGGATCCAGCGAGGGTCACACTCGCAGCCTGCAGCACTTGGGATCAACCCCCATGTTCCAGAGATACAGGTGGAGGTGGGTTCTCCAATGAGTGACAGGAATACCCATTTGAAACCAATCAAGCGATGATGGGGGTGAAAGGTGCCCACAGACTTGCAGCAGCACCATTTGAACACATCACCGCATCACAGCGATGCGAGAATGCTGGTTGGGCTTCGAGAGCCATGTCTCCGTCCTAGGGTGACACCCCCCAGAATGGACAGACAGCCTGTGGGAAGAGAGAAACTGCTCCGGGGGCCGTTGTCCATCCCTTCCTTGTGCCAGATTTCCTATATCCGTCCCTGTTTTCAGAAACAGCAAAAGGAAGGTGGATCATCCTCCCAGAGGAGGAGCCTCTGAGATCCCAAGACGTTGCTCAACATCTCTCACCTTCCGGCAGCAGCTTCCTCCTTCACCCACATGTCATGATCATCCACCTGGCTTATCAGATGCCAGTAGCTCAGTATTATTTATTATTACATTTCTAACTCGCCCTTCCCACGAGTGGGCTCAGGTTGAGGTACAACAGTTATAAAAATATAATACAAATATTAAAAACATTCATAAAACAACAGTTCATCATAAAATCAACAAACAGATAATAACTGTCCCAAGATGGGGTTAATTCCATATTCCTGCCCATCAACATACAGGAGGGCGGAAGTGGACAGATAATGTACTGCAACCCATACGTGGATCAGCAAATGAATGGGCACTACATAGCCCCGTGCTGTACCCATATGTTGGGCAGCCAGCCGGAGGACACTGAATAAGCCCACACTTAGTGGGAGGCTGGTGGGAGGCTCAGTGAGGATCTCGTGCTGGCCTCAACCATATGCCTGGTGGAATATCTCTGTCTTACAGGCCCGCCAAAATGATAGATGATCCTGACAGGCCTGGGTGTCCTCAGACAGAGAGTTCCACCAGGTTGGGGCCAGGACCGAAAAGGCCCTGGCCCTGGTTGAGGCCAACTGAGCCTCCCTGGGGCCAGGGACCACCAGCAGATGTTTTACAGATGTTTGGAGCATTCTCCAGGGCACATACGGGGAGAGGCGGTCCCTTAGGTATGCTGGTCCCAGTGCGTTTAGGGCTTTATAGGTCAAAACCAGCACCTTGAACCGAATCTGGAATTCCACAGGGAGCCAGTGGATATGCTGCAGAATTGGTGTAATATGTGTCCTATAAGGAACACCCGTCAAAACACGTGCAGCAGCATTCTGGACCCACTGCAGTCTCCAGATCAAACCCAAGGGCAGCCCTGCATAGAGCAAGTTACAGTAATCCAACCTGACGGTGACCATTGCCTGGATCACTGTCGTTAGGTCTTGAGCTGAGAGATAGGGGGCTAGCCGCCTGGCCTGCTGAAGATGGAAAAAAGCAGCCCGGGCAACTGTCGCAATCTGGACCTCCATAGATAAGGAGGAATACAGGATCACACCCAAACTTCTGACCAAATGTATGGGCACAAGTGGTGCCCCCTCCCAAGGCTAGGAGATGGATCCCCTCCTCTGACAGCCCACAGCCCAAGTACAGGACCTCTGTCTTTGCAGGATTCAACTTCAGCCTGCTCTGTGCCACCCATCCAGACACGGCCTCCAAAGCTCTCAACAGGGCATCAGGGGCTGAGTCAGGTCGATCATCCATCAGCAGATACAACTGGGTGTCATCTGCATATTGATGACAACCCAGTCCAAACATCCACACCAGCTGGGTGAAGGGGTGCATATAAAGATTGAACAACAGGGGAGAGAGTATCGCCCCCTGAGGGACACCACACACCAAAGGCTGGCGTGTGGACAATCTCTCCCCCAGTGCCACCTTCTGTCCCCGACTGTGGAAAAAATAGACAAGCCACTGCAAGGCCGTCCCTCAAATCCCCACGTCGGCAACTGTGTCAAATGCCGCTGAAAGGTCTAACCAAATCAGCAGCGCTGACCCGCCACGATCCAGGTGCCTACAGAGGTTGTCCATGAGAGCAACCAACCCTGGCCGTTTCCAGACGGCCCCCCGCCTCGCGAAACGTCGCGCGTCGTCGCGCGTCGTTGCGCAGAAAACGCGAAATATCGCGTTTTCTGCGCAACGACGCGCGACGACGCGCGACGTTTCGCGAGGCGGGGGGCCGTCTGGAAACGGCCCCTGTCTCTGTCCCATGGCCCGGATGGAAACCAGACTGGTATGGGTCCAGGACAGAGGTCTCTTCCAGGAAAACCTGCAGCTGTTCCCCCACTGCCCACTCAATCACCTTTACCAGAAACGGGAGGTTTGATTCTGGGTGGTCACTGGGGTCCAAGGATGTTTTTTTCAGAAGAGGCCTCACTATGCCTTCCTTCAATGCCCTGGGAAAAAACCCGGAGCTCAATGATGAATTCATAATATCCTCCAATCGGGCCCCCCAACGCGACACCACTGGCTTTCACCAGCCACGATGGGCAGGAGTCTAGGGAGCACATAGTGGGCCTGAACAGCCCCAGGATCCTGTCCACTTCCTCCTGGGTGACCAGACTGAAGTGATCCAAAGTTGGACCGGAAGATGGCCAAGGGGTCTCCAGTTCCCTTACTGTATTAATTGTGGCAGGCAGGTCATGGCGGAGAGAAAAGATTTTGTCTACAAAAAAGGGTCCAAAAGCCTCACAGCTGATGGCCAAATTTCTAATTTGGCAGTCCCCCTGCGAAAGGGAGACCAAGGAGAAAACTACATGAAATAATTTTGCCAGGTGTGAGCTTGCAGATGCTATGGAGTAAATTTGTATATTGTATATTGTATGATGCTACTAGCTTGCTCCTGCACTGTACTTCCTATGAACTGTTTGTAGCCAGTTTTATAGCCACTTAGAGTCTTTGCTGAATCAGAATTAACTTCATGATAAAAAACTATTTTTGAATACATTAGATATACTATCTTTAAATTGCTTTAGTTAGTTGGTCACGGTTTGATATCTGTTTGTTGGTTATGCTTTTCCGTGACTCTCTCTGTTTTGGATGCTATGGAGGCGGCAAAGTACTCCTTCTTTGTCGCCTTCACAGCCACTTTGTAGGCCTTCATAAACGCTCTATAAGATGTTCTTACCTCTTCACCCTGATTCCGCCGCCACACTCGCTCTAGCTGTCTGAGGGCCAAGCTACACATGACGAATGACACTTGAACGGCAAGTGGATTGAGTGGAGGGCAAGTGAACATGGAGAAATACACTTGCCATTCAAGTGTCATTCATCATGTGTAGCTTGGCCCTCAGTTCCTGCTTCATCTGACGTAGCTCCTCTGTGTACCAGGGAGCCAGTCTGACACGGGGACGGAGAGGGCGACGCGGAGCGATTTCGTTGATGGCTTCTGAGACACGGCCATGCCAATTCCCCAGCAGCTCACCTAACGAACCACCAGGGGACGGTTAACTCCTTCCCTTCCAGCTCTCTGAGTGCTGCATTTAGGAAATCTTATTTACCATGCATCCCATCACAGGTTCATAAATCCAACCATTTGGAAACTGTTAATTCAGTTCATTAATGAAATGTTAATTAATAAAATGTTGGATGGGTGAGGTCATCCTGATCTGATGAGATTGGTTCCAGATTTTGGGGAGTCTTTAGTAAAGAGTACTGAAGGGCTCCCTTATATCCACTATCAGACTCCCTTTCTTGCCCTCCCACTCACAAGCCCCCACCTGTCTGCGTGTCCTTCCTTTGCCCATTCGCAAGTTCTCCCACCACCTGCAATCCAGCTGCCCACACTGCCTGAGTACACACACTTTCCCTGATGGTGGTGGGTGCAGCTAGGAATGCCATTGCCATGGCTCCCGGGAATGTTGATGCTTTGTGCACCACCTATCTTCCCTTCTCCAGCAGTGCTAGGCAGCATATGCAGCTGGGAGAAGACATGGCAAAGCCTTCTCGAGCACAATATACCCCTTGATCCTGACCATAGACCAATGATGATATCTCTCTAAATTGCAACAATCTCACACCTTTAAAATGCCAAAGATATTTAAGAATCTTGAAATAAAATCAACTTGGAGCCTCCAGCTGGTGCAAAATGGTGTAGCTCATTTACCATCAGGAACTGGACAGAACATGGATATCACTCCCATTCTGCAGTCACTCCATTGGCTACCCATCAGTTACCAGGCTCAGATCAAGGTTGTGACTGTCATGTTCAAAGACCTTCATGGCCTCCGTCCCTTGTATCTGTGTAACTGCCTCTCTCCATATGTTCCACTATGGCAGCTTTGCTCATTTAGGCAGGGCCTTCTGCAGAAACCATCCTGCCACTAGACTTAATCAACAACTGCACATATATGTGCATTCTCTGTGATATCCCCCACACTGTGGAATGGCCTGCCTGAGGAAGTCAGGACCTTCCCCCCCCCCTGCCAGATTTCTGCAAACTATGCAAGACTTTCTTCTCAGATACTAGGACTGTGTGCTAAGAAATAGCTCAATGAACTATGTTGGTAATGGATAGGGAGTATAGACTAGGCTATTGCTCCTACTTGGTAGTTTGATATTGCTAAAGATAACATGTTAATTATGCACTCTTTAATTCAGAAAGGATTCATAGAACTGTTTGCCTTCATACTAGTTTTCAAATGCCCAAGCTCTGCTCACGACCTGAGTTCGATCCTGGTGGAAGCCAGGTTCAGGTAGCTGGCTCAGGGCTGACTCAGCCTTCCGTCCTTCTGAGGTTGGTAAAATGACTACCCAGTTTCCTGGGGGTAAAGTGTAGATGACTGGGGACGGCAATGGCAACCACCCCATAAAAAGTCTGCCAAGAAAATGTCGTGATGCAACCTCCTCCATGGGTCAGTAATGACTCAGTGCTTACACAGGGGACTACCTTTACTTTTATAAAACCTATACCCTATTGTATCTGTTTTCATTGAATGTTCTTACTGTTGATTTTTTCTTTAAGAATGCCCCAGCTGTTGATTATATATTGTATTCACAGACAGTACGTAATGCACCTTGGATCTTAGTAAGAAAAGAGGACTATAAATAAACAATAACAACAATAATGCACACATACTGTGGCAAGGAAATGGCAAAACTTTATTAATCGGTCTTCTGCATCTTGAAAGGCAAATCATGGTTGTATCTGTAATCTACAGCATAGAACTTCTAATGAGGGCATCACAATGGTGTTTCAATGCGGGGTTGTAGTTCCGCTCCGGTGTCTCTGTCCTCTTTGAAAACTCTTTGGAGGATAACCTTCATTCTCTCCTGAAATTTACCACCATTCTGTCTCCCCACCAAGAAATAAATCAATGGATTTATATCACTCCTTAGGGTGATCCCTAAGATAAAATATGACATTGGGGTGAATTGATTTGTGATGAGACGGGCATAAGCATAGGCACATGTCACAAAAGTAAGGAGGATGAAGGAGAGAAGCATGAGCAAGATCACTTTCAAAAGATTCCCACACTGGCACCGGTGTGACCGAAAGCAGACTTTGATGAGCAGAATCAGAGCAGAGATGGTCATGAGGGAGATGCAAATTGAAGTACTCACAAGATAAACCCAATCAATTACAGGGTCATTATAATATGCCAAACCAGCAAATTCTAGAATTAAGGGCCCGCTACTGAGCACAAAAGTGAGAGCCCACATGAGGACGCACACACTGGTGGACAACACTGGTGACCGATGATGTTGATACCTATTTGGGAAGAGGACAGACACACATCTGTCAATGCTAATGGCTGTCAGGAGAAATTGAGAACTGCTATACATCAGTTGAGAGAGGCTCAACAAAATCTGATAAACAATTGGGGGAGGCAGGAAATATTTGTTAATATAGGGTAGGTTCATTAATATGTTTAAGAGAAGTAGAAATAGAAGGGATCCAAAGTCAGCCACAGCCAAGTTCAGGATGTAGGTGGCCAAAGGTTTTCTTTTGATATGGAAGCCAAGAAGCCAGATGACATTCCCATTCCCCACCAGTCCAATAAGGGAAATGAAAATATTGAAGATGGAGAGGGAAATTTCTTCTCCAATGAAACTGTATTCAGCTAAATCTTTTTCATCATGGCTGAAGAATAAGTTTTTAAGATTGAAGCCTTCTCTCATGCTCAGTTTGGGCTTTAGGTGGAGACGTCTGCGCTCCCGGGGCAAAGAGTCCTGCAAGGAGAAGATAGGTGGGGGATTCAGTTCTTCCGCTGGAGCCGAATGAACATCACAGCACATGCATTTTCACCTGGTTTTAATGGCCCTGAGACTCCTGAAGCATTTGTTAACTACTACACAGTTTGGTCAAGGGGTGAACAGTTTAGTGTAGTGATAAGAGTGCTGGCACTCTCATCGGGAGAACTGAGGTTTGATTCCCCACTCCTCCTCTTGAAGCCAGCTGGGTGACCTTAGGTCAGTCACAGCTCTCTGGAGTTCTCTCAGCCTCACTCACTTCACAGAGGTGAGGAAAATAACACAATTTGTAAACCACTCTGAGTGGGCATTAAGTTGTCCTGAAGGGCAATATATAAATCAAATGTTGTTGTTGATAATTTAATATATAATATCTTTGCAGAAGCTGCAGGTTTAGCAGTTTTACCGTCCTTTTGTGCTACCATGATTGATTAATCTATTCATTTGAGGAATTTATTAGACCCTGCAGCATGCCAGAAGCAGTTGATACTGGCTGATTCCACACATGTTGGATAATGCACTTCCAATCCTCATTATAGATCATTTGGAATGGATTTTTTCATGTACGGAACAAAAAATTCACCTCAAATGATTGATAAAGTGCATTGAAAGTGCATTATCCAATGTGTGCGAAATCTATCACTGTGACAAAACAGCTCCAAAGACAACTTGTTCCACAGCTGGGAAGTGGAATATAATCAGTTTGCCCAGAAACAGTGCTAGACCCTAATCAGATATCCACCACCGCAGCTTTATTCCACCATTCTTGCAGAAAAAATACTCATTTTACTATTACTGCCTCAAGCTTTTGGAAAGATGCCTGATCTGTTTTCTAGAAACTAAGGGCGAAGCTACAAGTGACGAATGACACTTGAACGGCAAGTGTATTTCTCCCTGTTCACTTGCCCTCCACTCAATCCACTTGCTGTTCAAGTGTCATTTGTCACTTGTTGCTCGGCCCTCAGAACCCATGGGTTCTCCTGCCACTTATCCCAGTAGTGAAGGCTTACTAATTTTGCCTTGCAGAATAATTTACATGTGAGTTAGAGGCGTCCAAGCTTCCGGGGCAATATAGACTTTTCTGTGGGTGCAGACCAGACTACTGCAGTGTTTAATGCAATTTAGGGCCAAGCTACACATGACAAATAACACTTGAATGGCAAGTGGATTGAGTGGAGGGCAAGTGAACAGGGAGAAATACACTTGCTGTTCAAGTGTCATTCGTCTTGTGTAGCTTGGCCCTGAGACATACATCTTTAAAAGGAATGTAGAAGATGAGATTTTATAGAGAATCCCTGCTGGTCAAAAGGCATAGGAAATGCAGGCAATAAGAGTTAGAGAGCTTTTGGGAAAGCTAGGAGGATGCTATGGGGGCGGGGGGCAGTTGCAATCAACTTACAATTATTTTTATTTCTGTGTGTCCATAACCACATATCTTAGCTTATGGAAATTCTATTTTCTTTGCTCCTTTGAATGTTCTCTATCTCTTTCAGCCCACAACTCTTCCCCACTAGTCAGCAGAGATCCCCCAAGGAGGTGTTTGAATTACAAGTAGATATTTTTGTTGCTCTGCAGTTGAACAGCAGGATTCCAGTCCAGTAGACCCTTACAGAATGACGAAATTTTCAGGGTATGAACTTTCGAGAGTCAAAGTTCTCGTCTTCAGATATCAGTATTGGTATCTTGTTGATCTCTGTGGTGCCACTGGACTCAAATCCTGCTGTGCTAAATTACAACCACCACTACGACTACCCAAACACCATATTTATATACAATAGAAATACATGACACATTTATGTGCAGTTTAAGTCATGGACTAAAACAAGGAAAGCAAATGTTAACAATTTCTTTAAAAGAGAAATTAAAAAACAAGCCATAAGTGCTTTTTTTCCTGCAAATGTCTAAAACTTACTGGTTGCGGAGAGTAGAATGCAAAACTGTTCCAGTATTGTCTGCCAGGATGGCAAGAGAGGGAAATATTTGCAGGAATCCTCAGAAGTCAAAAGGAAAAATGATGCATCTCCTCAAACTCTGCGCAAGATAGAGAGGAGTTGCAAACTGTTCTTTGTCTTCTCTTGGTCTGCTTGCCAACATCATATGACAAAACATGGAACAGTTCTCTTATCCACTGTCAAGATAGTCATCTGTGGACTTATAAGGAAGGGACTCTGGCAGTATAAAACGTCTATACACTGAAATAGCACTTAGAAAAAACAGGCTTGCAATCCATAAAGAGTGAAAATGAAGCCATTATCCCTTGACAATGTCATTTTTAAAAATTTGTAAGGGAAAACTCCACTTTGTCTGATCTTAGGTAAGAGCACAAGTCTCAGTGATTTAAAATGGTATTTAGAAGTCCTGAGGGGTCGAATATCTTAGGCCTCAATAATTGCTTTCATTGTAATAAATAAATACATTCATTGGCTGCTTTTCCATTTGGTATGAACAGGGGAGAGAGAAGGGTTAACAGAATGATGATTACAAAAAGAAAGTCAAAAATCCATTGTAAAGGAGAACAAAAAGTTGGATGTTACCATCCACAGGTGGAACACATACCTCTTCTACTTTTCTCTTCCACCAACAGCCTTCTGAGATCTCCCAAAAGCTCATTCTGATGTTGAAGGAAACTTATTTGCAGGGCTCATTTCGAGGGGGAACACACAGGAATGCAGTTCTGGCAGTTCCCCAAAGAGGTCCCATGTCAGGTGGCCCCGCCCACCTGACTCTCAGCCATTTTGGGCCTGTTTTGGCCTGGATTGGGGCTGAAACAGCCCAGATCGGGCCTCTGACGGGTGGTGGATCACTCTCCCACTCTCCCGATCCTGACCATTTTGGGCCCCTTTTCAGCCCCTTTTTGCCATTTTGGGCCCAATTTCATCCCTGAATGGCCAGGAGTGGGTCCAAAACAGCCAGGATAGGCGATGTCAGGAGGTGTGGGATATGCAAATCAGTTATGCCAATAACATTTCCAGTGATGGCAAGGGGTGTGGCATATGCTAATGAGTTATGCTAATGAGTTATGTTAATGAGCTCCACCAGCTGTTTTTCTACTAAATGACCCCTGCTTATTTGGATAAATTGCCACACGGTATGAGGGGACCACAGTATGTGGGGGGTATCACTCTCCTTGTTTTAGTGGGAGTGACTTTTTTTGTGATTCTTCCATGACTGGCGTTCTCCTTTGTTGTTTTATCACCATGTTGTCATCTGCCACCGGAAAAGGAGCTAAGACCGGAGATAGCTCTGTGGCTGGAGCAGCTGACTAAGAAAAGACAAAAGATTCTACCCCATTTCTTCTGGCCAGAGATCCTTTCCTTCTTCCCTCTTCTTGATGGCATAACTCTCCTGCCCTGCCTGTTCTCAGTGGGAAGTGTTAATTGACCATCTGGTTTTATCAAGCCCCAGTAGCTGAGGTGGGAATTTTGCTAGTTTTTCATTCTTTCTGGTTAGGCTGTCTAAAAAAACCTGGCATGTGATGGTGTATGAGACATCCGTGTCTTGATGATCAGTGTCTTTATGTTTACTAAAATCAAAAAGAGTCCAGTAGCACCTTTAAGACTAACCAATTTTATTGTAGCATATTGGTTAGTCTTAAAGGTGCTACTGGACTCTTTTTGATTTTGCTACGACAGACTAACACGGCTAACTCCTCTGGATTTATGTTTACTACGATTAGAGCTGCCCTTGAGAAAGCACAGCAAAACAGATAGGGAGCTAGCACCAGCAGTGTCCTCTGGGCTATAGTTACCTGCAATAAAGGGCATTATCGATTTAAATTATATGAGTATGATTACTTACCGGCATGACTTTGCAGTCTGTAATTTCTTGCTGATCGGAAGAAGAGACAGCACAAGCAGCGAATTTAAATATCTGATGCCTTCGATGGCAAGACTGTATATAGTACCTTAATAATAATAATAATAACATTCAATTTATATATCACCCTTCAGGACAACTTAATGCCCACTCAGAGCAGTTTACAAAGTATGTCATTATTGTCCCCATAACAACAACACCCACAGCTCCAGAGAGCTGTGACTAGCCCAAGGTCACCCAGCTGGCTTCAAGTGGAGGAGGGGGGAATCAAACCCGGTTCTCTAGATTAGAGTCCTGCGCTCTTAACCACTACACCAATCTGGTTCTCCTATGTCATGATTTTGTAATGAGCTTTGGATTGCATGTATTGGAGACTATTTATTGGATTATTTATTGTACTATTTATTGCTATATTTGTACTATGTTATTTATTGTTGCACTTTATGCACTGTTGTACTTTTCTATGCACTGATATGAATATATACTTTATGTACATGAATTGACGATCTGTTGATGATAATCCCTGGGAGGGTGGCACCCTAGTTTTTGGTAGGTTTATTCCCATGGTAGACTGTCTTTAGTTCTGCATAAAAACTGGCCATGATGGGAAGTAGTGTTGCCATATGTATATGGGATGTCACTTCTGAGAAAAAACCAAAAATTGATGTCAATTTACTATATGAATCCATGGAATTGGCAACCCAAAAGAAACCCAAAAGTTATGCCAGTCTTCTCTAGAAATCCCCAGAAACTCTATGGTTCTAAAATAGAGTTTCTGGTCATTCCTAGAGAGAACTCACATCATTTCCAGGGTGCTTATGTTGCCTTCATATCCTTGCCACATGTGCTCTTGCCAGTTGCAAGACATAGCCTGGCAACCCTCATGGGAAATGTGGGGAGGAGCCTAGAGGACCAAGAAAGAGGATAGAAATCTCCAGTGCTTGGAAGAGTGAGACCCAAGGCAGAGGGTGAACCTCCAAAGCTGCAAGATAAGACAGGGCCTGAGCAATGGTTAGAAATGTCAACTTCTCAAAATACAACTTTCATGTCCACATAGCAGCCACCCAGGTTTTGCTGCAATCTTTCTCAAAAATGTTGTAGCAAATCAAGTTTGGAAAAGATCAGGTAAGAGCTAGGGAAACCACAGGGGTGGGGGGACAAATTCACCACAATGCTTTGGGAAACAGGGAAGACTGCTTCCCAACAGCACCATTTCTGTGCGGAAATAGCCTACATCTACAAGAGGGATATGTTCTTTACTTAGTTCTACCATGAGAGATATGTTTTAGGAATATACCATGGTTCCACATTGCCCCCATATCCCAGAATGAAGACACAAGGCACAAAAAATGGATTAAACTTGGTTGTATTCATGGCTGATCCGCATTGCTATATACATCTCCACAAGTTTACAATGGATGAATAGTAACAAACAGTTTATGCTGGCTATCAGCATTTGAGTGATTCTCCTTTTGTTCAAAACTCAGCCGGTACTGCTGTAACTTCTTTTCTGCAGGAGTTCTAGATGGCTAAATTAGGTACCAAACTTGCAAGACAATTTGTAAGTTAAGAAATTTTCTTTAAGTTGAAACTTTCGAACAGACAGAAAAATACAACGTTGTGTTTATAAATGAACACGCAGGAGTAACAGAGAAGAGAAATTTGCAGCAATGATATCTTTGAATTCACTTAAGCAACTGGTTGTTTATTGGTAACACTTTGGGGTGAGAAAAGTCCAATTTTCAGCTCCACCAAGTGCCAGAATCTTTTTTACCCTCCAGTTGATTAAAGGAACAAACTGCGGCCTGGTCTCCTGTCATCAGCTTAGAAATTACAGCCCTTTTTCAAGGTGATAAGAGCACAGAAATTTTTAACAGCTCCCCCAGCTGCCAGCCTCTTTCTTGGCTGCCTGGCTCCAGAGTCAGGTGCCAGCAATCAATTTCCCTGGCAATGGAGCCGGGGGAATGCCTGAACTCTGTCTGCGCTCCTTCTGTCACCCTGGAAACCCGAATGGAAGCCCAGCTTAGCTTGATAGGTAGGTCTTCCTTCTAACCACAGAGCTGCAAAGCAGTTACAAGTTGGGAGAAAACACCCAGGGGAGGGAGGGGGAAGGGGGTGTCCTGTAGCCATGGGCACTCCAATGTCATCCTTGCAAACCCTGATAGGCAGCTCTGACAGCCAAACACAGACCTCCTGCATTGCTAAGTGGGACCTGTGCTCATAAATAGCTGTGGTCTCCCAGGCTGGGTTTCACTTTCAGCGAGTAGTGGAATGGGACAGAGCTCTTGCTTGCCACTTGCTAGCCTTTGGGGAGAGAGACTGAGAGTATAATTGAGCTTGGATTTTTGTGGAAGTTTCCTGGGGGCCTTGGATTGGAGAGGGTATAACTCCAAGATCCCTTTTGCAATCTGGTCCAAACTTGGGTAATGGCTGTAGGAGAGCCTGCAAAAGATTCCCTGGGAATATGAGCTCTCTAAGTGCTACGGGGGCCGTTCTGTGCCCAATGAACCAGGAACCACGAACTGGTTCGACAATGGAAAATGTTCGTTGCGGTTCGCAATCTCGGGATCATCATCAGCACCAAACCACGAACCGCTGGTTCATTAATTTTTTTTGTTCGTGTCCATGTCTACTCACAGATACTTGCTGGGCCACTGTCCCTTTTTGCTGTAGTAGAGCATCTGTTTGGCATGCAGGAATTCCTCATACTCCATTCCTTCATGTGATTATGGCTGAATACACCACCCTTTCCCACATGCTGAGGAATAAACACCTTTAATTTCTACAATGCCCTGCAGTTGCCATTATTCTGTTTTATGTGCATCTTCCTCCTCCCTTTCTGACTGACATGTAAGTGTATTAATCAACATTTGGAAAAAAAACCCCAACAACCATTATATACAATAGTTCGAACATGTTTGGGGTGTTTTACTAATACACAGGAGTAAATAGCTATGCAAAAATAGTTACATATTTGAAGCAATCAAATGAATGAGTGCCTTGCGGTTTTGGTCAATACCCAAAAGGGAAAAGCATTGGGTTGCATGAAAGGGGAAAGCATAAATTGCCAGATGGCTTTTTGAAAAGCTGTAGCAGGCTAAATGCCGTATTCTGGAAACTCTGTAGAAACCCTCTCTCTTAAACTGAAATAATGGGGACACAAATTTCCAAAACAAAATAGGAAATGCATGGGGAAACTTGCTCATTTGTAAATTTGTGGGCATTGATTATATGTAGAAAGTTCCTTTTCTGTTTTAATTCTCTATCCAATTGTGATAATTTCTCATAATGGGATGCATTTAACCATCTTCCAAGGAAACTTCTTCCACTTTAAGCAGATGTCCTCCAGTGGAAAAGCTACTTTAGATGGAGTAAGTTTCCTTCGGCTGGAGAGATGTTTCAATCTTTGCTCAGTAGAGTGGGAGAATAGGACAAGACCCACCCCACTGCATCCTCCTCTGTTTAAATGCCATGAGTGTAAGCCACCATGGGATCAGGGTATTACTTTAAAAAAACCAAACTGATGGTACAAGGTAATATTGCTCACTCCTGTGGATCTTCATTATATCCATAAAGTTGCATGTATTGGATCTAGGTTTGGAACTTCCCAGATGGTGGCTGGAGATCTCCAGGAATTACAACTGATCTCCAGGCCACAAGGAGCAGTCCCCCTAGAGAAAATTGCAGTTTGGAAAGTGAACTCTATGGCCTTGAGGTCCATCCCCTTCCCCAAATGCCACCCTCTCCGGGATCCACCCCCCAATTCCAGGAATTTCCCAAGGTGCAGCTAGCAACTCTATTTGATTCTAATTAAAGTAGTATAACAGGGAATTCTAACTGCCCTCCATAGCTTTATTCCTCTTCAAAAAGTCTCTGGAGGATAACTTGCATACTTCCACTAGGCTGTTTCTTCTTCTTTCTCCCAACAAGGAAATAAATCAATGGGTTAACACTGCTATTTAGCGAGGCACATAACAAGCCGTACCGCATGGAAGTGGGAAGAGGTTTTTTGGTCAATGTAGAGAGCAAGTAAATGGCATTCAGTGGAAAAGCAAAGATGAGGAAAAAGAGGAGAGTAATAAAGATGGCCGTTAAAAGCTTTCCTCGCCGGCGCTGTTGTGGCTTTAAAAATATTTTGATGAACAGGGTCAAGGCGGAGATCACCATGAATGGAACACAAAGCAAGGCATTCACAAAAAACTGGAAGAACATGAGCTGGTTATTATTTTTGAGGTTTCTGGTCTGGAGGACCGTGAAGTGAATGGCATTAAGCAGGAAGGCGAAGACCCAGATGAGGGCACACACCATGATGGACAAGTGAACCGGGCGGTGGACTTGATGCCAGATCGGGAAGAGGACACACACACACCGATCAATGCTGATGACGGTCAGGAGAAACTGGCCAGTGCTGTATGTGAATATGATGAGCTCCTCACATAGGAATGTAGAAGAGGAACATCCAACAACAAAAAAGATCGCTATAGAGAAGAGGACTCCGATATCGGCTACGGCCAGGTTCAGGATGTAGACGGTGAAAGAGTTCCTCTTCATGCGGAAGCCGAGAAGCCAGATCACAAATCCATTCCCCAGAAATCCAAAAATGCAGATGAAAATAAGAAAGACTGAGAAAATCCTTTGTTCCACATACTCATAAATTCTCTGCTCCCATTCTGTGTAGTTATCTTGGCTAGCATCCGTTGGGAAGATATCTGTCAGGCTGAAATTGGTCGACATGCTTACTGTCTGCTTTCAGGTGTCTCTTCTACCTATACAGATACTCCTGCAAGAATCAAAGAGACGGAGTGAGAGAAAGTCGGTTCCTGATAGAAAAATGAACTGATGGTGCAGTCAGCTTGTTGTTGGCCTGATGCATTTAATCATTTTGAAAATCCATTATCAGTGTGAGAAAGTTTCAATGGAGCGGCTCGTGCTATTTTCACATGAAAATTTTATGGAAGGCTTATCAAACTTTAGATACTAGGCTAGTTAAAGGATGCATTATGCAGATAAATAATTTCATCAAAGTGCCTCTGTTAATGCTCAGAGGCTAATTTGGCATAATCTGCCCAATTAGGCAAAGGCTCTTGACCAACAGTGCGGTCCTAAACAGAGGTACTCCAGTCTATTCTCAATGAGCTTAGACTGTTGCAGCTCTGTTCAGGATTGCACTGGAAGTGTCTCAAGTTAGCTTGCTGTCCAACTCAATGAAAAGAATGAGAAATCATGGTCAGTGGCCAACAAAGCCAAGGAACCTTTTCTTGGTGCATCATAACAGTTGTATCAACAATGGTACCAATGACATCTTCAGGAGACAAAATACCAGAATGTCTCCGCCTCTGCCTTCTATATAATAATTTATTAATACATAAAGAGTGATGTATTTCTATGAGGCTGACTTGGAATGGGTGGAATTATGGGAAATATTCTGGCAAAGGCAGGAATAAAAATACGGCCTCAATGTTCCCACCCTTAAAATAGAAATCCTCATGTGTAGCCCAAAGTAGATAAGTCACTTGCTAAAAAGCCATGATGTGTTACCCATGTAGATTAAGACATCTGATTGATAATAAAATGCTTGCCAATGATTAATTACCAATGTTCCACCTCTTTCTGTCTCCCTTCACTCAGACTGTCTGCTGTTTTCCTATTTCTCCAGGAAAGAAATTTATAGCTCACCCTAGCTTTATCTTTCCTGCTTTCTCACTGCCTTCTTGCTTCTGTAAACAGGTGAGAAACTGAGATTCTGGAGGGAATCGCGTTCTTCACCAATGGCATGCCTTTATGACTAACAGACTCAAGAGCTTGGATTCTCTGTTGGAACCAGCTCTTCTGGAAAAACCAGGAAACCTTATATCAAAAAGCTCCTTTGAGTCATTTCACAGGGTTCTGTCCCATGCTCCACAGGCAGGCCAGGTCTAGGTTCCTCTAGAGTAAGGCCTCAGGCTTGGCTTGTAAGGCTTCAGAGCACAGACTGGAGTTGGACTAAAGATGTGGGCTGGAGTACAAAGCTTGCACCTACTGGATCCATTGATGCAGCAAGGCAGTCTTCTTGAGCCTCAGCTCTGCTCACCGACAAGACACTAAGGCTCCTGAGACTGTGCAGTGCCTTGGCCAGGATCCTGCAACATACTTTGTGTGGGTATGCCCTTAAAGTCAACAAGGTGTCAAGATGCTGGCAGCATCTGCCATACCCATACCTGGGGGAGTGTTGGGGCTGGAGGTTATGATACTATGACTGTCTGTTGCAGCTGTGTTTCTTTACTCTCCCAGGATGTGAATTCTTCAATTATCTCTCTTAGACTATACTTGCTGCTAGCCACTGAGAAAGGAGCCCACTTAACCTTGGACCTTATGTCCTCTCCTGTGCAGATAGTTCCCAGCAGAATTAGCCAGCCTCTAGGAAGGGGAAGGGTGGAATGTTAGTCTGTAAATGACACACGTTCTTGATATTTGGTTTTTCCTCATTCCTGATAATGAAACCAGTAAGATCATGAACTAGCAACTTTTCAATAAAGCTCTTACTAACAAACAGTGGAGTCTTTTGAAGGTTACTTGGCAGATCCTTAAACAAGAAAGGTACAATTGGTACAGAAGACAGTGGCTAGAATGTTGACAGAGTTGAAATATTTTAAATATGCCCACACCCCAGCTGAGCTTAATATCATTACATTGTCTGCCAATTTCCTTCTATGCTCAGTCAAAGTGCTGTGTTGGCTTTTCAAGCCCTTCAGGTCCTGGCACTCTCATATCTAGAGATGGGCACAAACCAAAATACGAACCAAAATTTGTGATGAACTAGGCTGGTTCATGGTTCACGAACCAATGGTTCGTCAGATCACATTTCTGATGAACCACCACAAACTTTAGGCTAGTCCATTTTTTGGTTCGTCACTGCAGACAGCCTGGTGCCAATCGATCAGTTTCCTAGGCAACAGGAGATGGACTTCCAGCAGGCCTTCTGCTGACCTGGATGTGACGTTTTCACGAACCAAATGGACCAGTTCATGAACTGGGGGCAAGTTCATGAAAGTTCATGGTTCGTGCTTCTTGAAATTTGACGAACCACAAACCACATGGTTCATTTTTTTTCTGGTTTGTGCCCATCTCTACTCATATCTACAAAACTGCCTCCACACACACACACACACACACACACACACACACACACACACACACACACAGGGCTGATTGTCGCCTCTCCCTTGAAGCAGTTTGCAACAATTAAAATAATTAATAAGCAATTAAAAACAATTAAACCAACAATAAATATTAGATGTTAAAGCTGAAAGCATAACACTGCAAAAAAACTGGTTCTAGAACTACAATCCATTGTAAAAACAACAATCAAGCAGAAATGTTTCCATATTTCTCTATGGCTGCATTTTTTTCTATGGAACAGAATTCCTGAGAATGTGAAGAATGTTCAAACCTTGTATGGGTTTGGAAAGAGGTACATAACTTGGGGGTGTATAAGTATTTGAGGGATCTACTAGGGAAGGATATTGAGATAAAGAGATCTTCTTGCAGTGAAAATGCAGGAAGTTTCAAAGAAAGCAGCTACAGTTTTCTCCCCCTTTTTTCTCTAAAAGAAACAAGCCAGTGAAAGACCGAAAGACCTTTTACACAAGTATTTATTATTCAGGCATGCTCATTTGGCAAGGCATTTGGCAATAGTTCCAATGATGCGTGCATTCCAATATTTCTCCAAAGCATAAGGTTTCAGGTTAATATAGTACAATGTATTCATTGCAATTATTATCTGTAGTATTGTAACTATAGATATTGATTTCTAGTATCACTTTACAGAGAAAGCTAAGCATAAACTATAGGCCTCTTCTGAGAAGTCTGGAAGTGCAAGAAGAGGAGAAATGGCAAGGGAAATAGAAAGAGAATAATAGGAGCAGATACAGATGTGCATGTCAAGACTTCAGAGGATCCTTTAAAAAAGTGAGCCAGTTTACCTTGTTACCTCCATGTGCAATATGCTGCAGCTCATTTACTTTCAGGAGCTAGACAGAGCATGTATATCACTCCCATTCTGCAGACACTCCGTTGGCTACCCATCAGTTACCAGGTTCAATTCAAGGTCATGTTCAAAGAACTTCATGGCTTCAACCCCTCATATCTGTATGACTGCTTCTCTCCCTATGTTCTACCACAGCAGCTTCACTCATCTGGACAGGGTCTTTGGTAGATACCACCCTGCAGTTGGGCAAAATCAACAGATGCCCATACATGTGCTTTCTCTGTGGTTGCCCCCATCTTGTGGAATGGCCTGACTGAAGATATCAGATAAGCTCCCCTTCTCCTGGCTTTCTGCAAACTATTCATGATTGAATTATTCAGGCTTTCTACTGAAACAATAGGGCTGTGTCATAAGACGTAGCTCAAAGAGATACCTTGATAACAGACAGGGAGTAGACTAGGCTATTGAGCACTGTCTGCTGATATAGATATGCTCCTACTTAATAATTATTATAACAACAACAACTGTGCATATATATTGTTTTGCTAGACAGATTAATGCCTCACCCAAAGCGGTGGACAAGTTAGTGTTATTATTATCCCTACAACACAACTGGGCAGCTGAGCTGAGAAGAGTGGCTTACCCAAGGCCACTTACTGAGCTCATGGCAGGAGTGGGATTCAAGCCCACCTACTTAACCACTGTGCTACAGCAGCTTTCTTGGTAGTTTGACATTGCTAAAGATGTCATGTTAATTACTTTTGCTTGAATTCAGAAAAGATTCATCTATGTGTTTGGCTTCATGCTAGTTTTCAAATTGGCAAACAGCACAGATATAGAGCAACACGGTAATAATTAGCATCAACAGAACAATTGCCCGTGCAACAAAGATGTCTTATTATTTACTTTATTCTACACAATTATATAATCTAATAAAGACCTACACCAATTTTTACAGTCATGGAAAATTATTTTTACAGGCGTCATATATGTTCAAAATCAATATATAAAGTGTCCAGTGCTTCAAGTGCTCTGTTAATATTGCAGTAGATGTTAAAGTGCAAGTGCTTCCTAGCACCATGTAAACACTAGTCTTTTCATCCAAGAACAAGCTCGCCGTATATTCCAACTGAAATCAGGTGTAGTCTTAAAGTTATTCCAATAAACTGTGAATCACAGATTACAAGTAAACCTTGGTGATATTCTTTGGGTGTACATTGATAATTCTGTGACATCAATTTTCTAACGGATGGTCCAGATCCAAATAAAATCCGTTTCCAAAAGCTTGGCAAATTGATTGGTGTGGAGTGGTAGCTGCATGGACTCTGGATGACTGTGTTCTTTGAGAAAGAGCTTTTGGAAACGGATTTTATTTGGATCTGGACCATCCGTTAGAAAATTGATGTCACAGAATTATCAATGTACACCCAAAGAATATCACCAAGGTTTACTCGTAATCTGTGATTCACAGTTTATTGGAATAACTTTAAGACTACACCTGATTTCAGTTGGAATATACGGCGAGCTTGTTCTTGGATGAAAAGACTAGTGTTTACATGGTGCTAGGAAGCACTTGCACTTTAACATCTACTGCAATATTAACAGAGCACTTGAAGCACTGGACACTTTATATATTGATTTTGAATATATATGACGCCTGTAAAAATAATTTTCCATGACTGTTAAAATTGGTGTAGGTCTTTAATAGATTATATAATTGTGTAGAATAAAGTAAATAGTAAGACATCTTTGTTGCACGGGCAATTGTTCCGTTGATGCTAGTTTTCAAATTGGCAGCTGCCATACCTTATTATGTATGTTTTTATTGAATGTCCTAAGGGTTGATCATGTTGTATTTGTTCTCTGTGAATGTCCTAGCTATTGATTATATATTGTATTCACAGGGAGTATGCAATCCACCTTGGATCTTATTGAGAAAACCAGACTATAAATAAACAATGACAGTAATGTGCACATGTTGTGTCAGGGAAATGGCAAAAGACTAATACTGTTTTAATTCCTTCCTTCACAAATTACAGCACTTTGTATTGATCTTCTCCATCTTGAAAGGCAAGTCATGATTAGACATGGGTAAGAACAGAAAAACAAACAAACATGGTGTTCATTGTTCATTGCCATCCACGAAAAACAAACAATGAACACTAATTAACATGATCCTGTCACAAACATGTTCATGGTTCATTGTTCATGGGGGCCAGCAGGCTCTCGTCCAGCCATCAAGATCCCTACCACACCACTCTCAGAAACCCTACCAGAGCAGGCAGCATGAAAGATACCAGTAATAAATAATAGCTTGGCCCAGAGCCTGGCAGCAGCCCTGGAACTTGAGGAGGTAGATCCCTATCCCACCACACACAAAGAAAATTCAAGCTCCAATGCACCTTTCCCGTCTCTCAAAATGCCAACAGCAACTGTCTCTCCCTCACTGTTTGCAAAACCAGAGCTGGGAGCCCCCTCCCCCCTGCTCTTTGCTTCCCTGTAACAAATTTGAAGCTCCACACTTGGAAGGAAGACCTGCCTATCAAGCTAAATTGGGCTTAGATTGGGGTTTCCAAGGCAACAGCAGGAGTTCAGACGGAGTTCAGGTAGTCCCTGCCCCCAGTTGCCAAGGGAATTGATTGTAGGTACCAGACTGTCTGGCTTGACGAACAGCAACAAACAGCAACAAACGAGGCTTGCAATGGCCGCATGAACAGCTTGTTTGCAAACAGCCAAACAAGCTGTTCGTGGGCTTTTTTCCATTCGTAATGCTCTTCGTGCCCATTTCTAGTCATGATCATATTTATAATCTGTAGGCTAGAAGTTCTAATAAAGGTATCAGAACAGTATTTGGATATGTGGGTGTAATTCCATTTGGGTGTCTCTGTCCTCTTTGAAAACTCTTTGAAGGATAATCTTCATTCTCTCCTGAATTTTTCCACCATTCTTTCTCCCAGACAAGAAATAAATCAGTGGATTTATACTACTCTTTAGGGAGGTCCCTAAGAAATAATATGCTGTTGAAATGGAGAAAAATGTGATGACACAGACATATGTCAGAATAATAAACAGGAGGAAGGAGAGAAACATAAGCAAAAACACTTTCAAAAGATTCCCACACTGGCACTGGTGTGATTGAAAGCAGACTTTGATGAACATAATAAGAGCAGAGATGGTCACAAGTAAAAAGCAAATCAAAGTACATACAATAATACTCCAAGTTACAATTTCATGACCATATACCAAACTAGTATATTCTAAAATTAAGGGCATTCCACCGAGCACAAAAGAGAGAGCCCATATGAGAGCACACACTCTGGTGGACAACACTGGTGACCGGTGGCGTTGATACCAATTGGGGAAGAGGACAGACACACATCGGTCAATGCTAATGGCTGTCAGGAGAAGTTGAGAACCGGCATACATCAACATGAAAAGACTCAACAAAATCTGAAAAACAACAACAGGAAACACAATATATTTGTTAAAATATGGTGGATGGATCAATATATTTAAAGGAAGTAGAAATAGAAGGGATCCAAATTCAGCCACAGCCAAGTTTAGGATGTAGGTGGCCAAAGGTTTTCTTTTGACACGGAAGCCAAGCAGCCAGATGATATTTCCATTCCCCACCAGTCCAACTGGGCAGATGAAAATAGTGAAGATGGAAAGGATAATTTCATCCCCCATGTCATTGTACGATGCTAAATCTTCTCCATCATATTTTTCATCATAACTAGAGAATAGGTTTTTAAGGTTGAACCCTTCCTCCATGCTCAGTTTTGGCTTTTGGTGGAGAGGCCTGCTCTTCCTGGGCCAAGAGTTCTGCAAAGAGAAGAGAGGTGGAGGAAGGGGGTTCAGTTCTTGCACTAGAGCTGAACAAATATCGCAGCTCATACATTTCCACCTGATATTGTTGGTCCTGAAGCATGAACAGATTGGGGCGGGGGGGAATTATTGAGAATTTAAAATATAATATTGGTGTTTCAGGATCTATTTTTCAACTAAATCTTTGCAGACCCATGGCACAGGTTTAGCAGTTTTACTGTCATTTTGCACCACCATGACTGATTAATCTATTTATTTGAAGAATGCATTAATCCCTGCATCTAGAGATGGGCACGATCCGCATTACAATCCCAAAAAAAACACGATAATAGTGATCGCGCGATCGTGACTCAACAGATTGTGATCGGCCACGGCCAATGATCCAGCATCGGGAGGGGGATGGATCAGGGCTGGATCATGCTTGGATCAGGAAGCCAGACACTCAGGTGCCAGCAATCTATTGCCCTGGCAACAGAGCCAGGGGAATGCCTGAGCTACTCTGCCCTCCTTCTGTCACCCTGGAAACCCCAATGGAAGCCCAGCTTTCCTTGATCAGCAGGGCTTCCTTCCAACCATGGAGCAGCAAAGCAGTCACCAGTTGGGAGAAGACAACGAGGGGAGGCAGGGGCAAGGGGGTGTTCTGTAGCCATGGGCACTCCAATCTCATCCCTGCAAACCTTGATAGGCAGCTCTGACGGCCAAACACAGATGGCCAAACACAAACACAAATGCCGCCGGCATCACCCACTGTTCTTTTCTTGCCAGCGCACTCCTTTTTGGCCTGGCGGGCGGACACATGGGGGGTGCCGCCGGTGAGCAGCCAGACCCCCTGCCCCATGAGGGGAGGTGGCTCATCACCGTCTACCTGTGCCCACCGGGCCCGGTGGCCGCCGCCAACAACCACCTTCCCACCTAGCTGGGGAATAGCAGCGCGCCCCGCTTTGGCCTCCACGATCCACGGATTGGGAACAGGAGATGATCAGTGTGGATTGTTTAGTTGGGATCGTCACCGGTGCCGATCCACGATCCGTTGGATCGGCAGTTTTTTTGGGATCGTGCCCATCTCTACCTGCATCATGCCAGAAGCAGTTGACAGTGTGACAAAACAGCTTCAAAGGCTACTTGTTCTACTGCTAGGAAGGGGAGTATAACTAGTCTGCCCAAAACCACGGCTAGACCCTCATCAGATATTCCTCTCTCCATCCTTATTCCCCCATTCCAACAGAAATAATATTCATTTTAAAAGATACAATCTAAATTTTTATGTGCCATTTCACAGGACCCTCCAGGTGTACCGAACTCCCTTCTTCATTTAGAAATGGGATTAATGAGGTCTGAAGTGAGGATTTTGTTCACTTCCACTTTCCAATGGCTTAAAATTCATAGGAATCCAAAAGGCCTTCTCTTTTTTGCAAGGCAAGACTCCTACCAACAGTGATTGCTACATATGGTTAAGGAAAGTCTTGAAAGCATGGGCCTCTCAACTAGCTCTCTTTTGTCACAAACCATCAACCAGGCAACATTTACAAGCAAACAAAGAATTTGGGACATCCAACGCCAACAAGATCTAATGCAGTCCCCTGGATTCAGGGCCCCTGAGGTGATAAAATTCAGTATGAAAATGGCCCAGTATCTTAAAACAGGAGGGCTTTTACCATGCCAACAATGATTTTGGAAGGGAGATACAAAAAGATCAAATACTCTGAGAGGATTTGCCCTTTCCCTCTGAGGTGGAAACTATGGGACAAGTTCTGGGGAGAGATGGCTCTGAGGGGAGAGGTAGATCTAAGGTAACCCCCAGGTATCAAAGGATTGGGCCTGCCCTACGCAGCATCTAATTAGGGCATGAGGGAGAGAGACGAGGGGTTTCTGTTTCTTTTTTATTATTCCTTCCATTCACAGTATATTTGCCAGAGTATAGTTAGAAGTTAAATAAATGATTTTTTGGAATTTATGAAGGAAGAAAGACCTTCTGTTCCACGTAGTCCCCCAACCGCTTGTGCCCACTAGCAATAAAGAAATTCGAGTCAAGACAATTCTTCCTCTTATGGATATATCTGCTATAATGATGGACAGTGTATGCTTAGATAAACTACTAACCGATGAAACTACTGAGCTACTACTAAGGTAACAGCTGAATTCTGTTCGCAGGCAATTAAATTGCACAATAAATTTCAGCCTGGTGCACTTGAGCTTTGATCCAGATCTTGTTAGGAGGCTACCATAATATTGGTGTTTTTAGGACTTTCCTTTCAAATTAGAAAATGTCTAAGTAGGGTGCTATTTGATATTTTATATTCAATTTTAATTATAAAATGTAATTTTAACCAGCTATTTTAATAGCTATAGTTGTATCCCTTTAACTGAAGATGCTTTTAACTTGTATACTGTATACCTGATAATGAAATACTTTGTTTTATAAGTTTAAATCTGGGTGTGAACCATAAATAAATAAAATGAAAATGAAAATATTCATTTTACTATTCCTGCTAGAAGTTTTTAGACAAATGCCTGTTCTGTCTTCGAGGAAACTGCGAGTGCAGACCAGACCATTGTAGGGCTTATTGCAATTTAGACATACAAAAGGAATAAAGAAAATGGGAGTTTACAAAGAACCACTGTTGGGTAGAGGAGGAAGGGACAGTATGTAGCAAGAGTTGCCAACCTCCAGGTGGTGGCTGGAGATCTCCCAGAAATATAATGGATCTCCAGGGCACAGAGGTCCATCCCCCTGGAGAAAATGCCTGCTCTAGAGGATGGACTTGAGGTTCTTTCATTCTCCCAATCCTGTACTCCTGGCTCTACCCCAAAATCTCCAGGAATTTCCCAACTTGGAGGTAGCAACCCTATCTTTCCCTGATATGAATGCTTTATCTCATGGAAACATTTTCCCCCTCACATCTTTGAATGTTCTCTTGCAGCGGGCAGCTCTTCTCCACTGGTCCGTAGGGATCCTCTGTAAACTCTCATCCTCTATTTTCCCTAATAAGGATGTGTCTAACTTGCAACAATCACTACGACTATCCAAACACCATATTCATATACAATAAAAATACACTGTATATTTACATGCAGTGAAATCCATGGACTAGAAAACATACATTAATGATTTTTTTTAAAGTTAAAAATAAGTCAAAATGCCCTTTTTTCTGCATAGGTTTAAAACTTACTGCTCTGTGGTGAGTAGAATACAAAACTTTCCTGGTATCGTGTGCTGGGATAGGAAGCGATGGAAAGATTTTCAGGAAATTTCAAAAGTTGAAAGGAAAAATGATGTTTCTCATCAAGTTCTGGGCAAGATAGAGGGGAGCTGCAACCCGTTCTTTGTCTTTTCTTGGTCTGCTTGTCAACATCATATGACAAAACATGGAACGGTTCTCTTATCGTCTGTCCAGATATCCATCAGAAGAGAAAGAAGGAGGAGATACTGGCTGTGTGAAAAGTTTATATTCAAAAAAGGCACTCTTGAGAAAAACAAGCTTATAGTCCATAATAAGTGGAAATGAATGCATTCTGTCTTGACTATATAATTGTCAGAATTATAACATGATTTTACTACAGCTGCCAATAATTTAGCCACACACAATTTTACTGTTTGTCTTCATAAGCCAAGAGGATTTTGCTTCAAGAGAGTTAAAATCTGCTTAAACATAAGAAGAATCAATTCAGCTCTCCTATATAAAAAAATCAGGGCACTCTAATAGAATATGATCCATGGAAACAATTCAGTTATTACCACACATCTACAGAGTTTATTAGAATATGAAATACCAGAAAATGTTCTCAACAACACCATTGAAGGCACAAGCATAATTGCCCTTCTGTACTTGGGGAGAGTTAACTTAAACAAATAGTTTGGCATTTTTGTCAGAGGATGGAAACCAATGAAAAAGGAAGAACATACTTTGTGAGTTCTAACCAACATGCTGTTACAATCAAGATCCCTTCAGACTTCTTTTCATTAACTTAATCATTTCACTTCTTCTCATAGTTTCTATCATATCCTAGGTGACGTCCAAAGATGATCATTTGTATTCCAAATTGTCTGGAGCTGGAGCCGACAGCCCTAGATGTAGAAGTGCTGCTTCTGCACCAGCCCCTGAAGTCCACGGGGCCTGTCGTGGCAGTCTCCCCGCTCCCCATGCCCACACCCATCTTACCAGCTGGGGTGGGGGGGGGACATGCTGCAAGAGCCGATGGACCAGCTCTAACAACTCCGCCAGTCAAGCAGCTGGAGGAGACCCTGGTAGGAGAGGAGAAGAATCCAGAGGAGGAGGAGGGTCCCTCCTTAGGTCAGAGTGAGCAAGAGGATGCCGGATGCCAGAGGACGCCAGTTAACTACAAACTGACTGGCATGCTGACCCCCGTTTCACTACGGAGCAAGCCCGGGATGTCTCTCTGGAAGCATTGCGTAAGATAAGAGCAGTGAGTGAGGGCATCGTCCAAAATGCTCGACGGGCAGAGCAGGTGCCCTGGATCACCCAGGAAAGGGGGCTATGGTACTGCAGGGTGAAGGGCCCCATGGGGGAGGTCTGACAACTGCCAGTGTCTGAAGGCTACTTCCCGAAAGTGCTGACAGCTGCCCACAACCATCCCTGGGCTGGACATCAGGGCCCCCCGAAGACTGCAGCCCGTATTGAGACCCACTTCTTCTGGCTGACCCTGACTAGGGATGTTAAGTAATTCTGCCAGTCTTGCCCTGTCTGCCAGCACATGTCCACCCAGGGGCCCCTGTGGGTTCCCTTGGCCCTGCTGCTGTGGCCCAAAAGCCTTCTGAGTGGATCACTATGGACTTTGTGTGGCCACTACCCAGACCCCAAGGGGATCCAGGTTCATCCTGTTCCTAATGGATTATGCTACCTGCTCCCCAGAGGACATTCCCATGCAAGACTTGAAGGCATCCAAGGTGGCCCATGTTTTGCTCCATTTCTTTGCCTAGGTATGGTTGCCCTAGGAGCTTTTGACTGACTGAGGGAAACCCTTCATGGCAAACCTAATGAAGCAGCTATGCCAGACTCTACAGGTGTGGCAGATCTTTACCAGTGTCTATCATCTGCAAAAGGATGTCCTCACATAACGCTTTAATTAATCACTTAATGCCATGTTGAGAAGAGTAGCCCACAACCTGTCCCAATAGTGGGACCCCTTGTTATTTGTGGTTCGTGAAACTCTGCAGGTATCCACAGGTTTTTCCCCCTTCAAGCTTGTTTATGGCTGGAAGCTACAGGGGATCTTGCACCTAGTGGAAGAGCAATGGGAGCCTCCACAGCAAGAGGTGGTGCAAACAGCCCTGGAGTATGTCTGCGACCTTCAGCAAAACCTGGCAGCTCTAAGATGCGAAGCCTAGCAGCATCTGCTCAAGGCCCAGTGAGTGCAGAAAAACTACTACAACTGGAGGGCCAAGGACCACCATTTCCAAGTGGGCAACCATGTCTTAGAGAATGTACGGATGATGGCCCCAGGCCTGGGGGACCCCTAGTGAGGCCCCTTCCTGGTCACACAGGTACTGGGACCCCTTTCATATGAGGTCCAGTGCAGGGTCCTACTGCACCAGTGCAAGAGGCTGCACATCAAAGATCTCAAGTCCTGGAGGGAGCCGGACCCGCTGCATCACCAGCTGCATCACCTGAGGAAGAGTTACCATGGGCAGCCAGGCCCAAAATGGGGGGAGTACCCCAACTGGATGAAGAGCTCTCAGAAGGTCAGTGAGAGTAGGTGTGAGAGGTGCTCAAATGGAACTCCCACATCTTTCCCCAATGGCTGGGTTGTATGGGCTCCATTTCCCACACCATCAACACCCCCCCCCAGGAAGGTGGCCCACACCCTGTGGTGCCTGCTACTGAAGAAATGTTGGGACACAGTAGCCCTAGAAGTAGAAGACATGCTACAGCTCGGGGTCAGAGAATCATCCTGAAGTGCCTTGAGGAGCCCCATTGTGCTTGTGGCCAAGCCCTATGGGTTGGTGACATTTTGCATTGACTACTGCCAAGTCAATGAGATAGTGGCTTCCAATGCCTACCCTATGCCCCAGGTGGACATACTCATGGATCAGTTGGGCATCATCCAGTATTTGTCAGTGCTGGACCTCACAAAAGTCTACTGGCAAGAGCCAAGAACTCCAGGTGACAAAGAGAAGACATCCTTCACAATCCCCCCCCTTCCAGGGTCTGTTTCAATTCACAGTGATACCCTTTGGCCTACACAGGGCCGCAGCCATGTTCCAGCAGTTGGTCAACCATGTGTTGGCCCATTGACAGGATTTCACCTGGGCCTATATTGATGACATTAATTTTCACCCCTGACAGAATCTCACCTGCGACTCCTAGACTTGGTCCTCCAAGCCTTGAATGAAACAGGACTAAGAGCGAACCCCTGGAAGAGCAGGGTGGGCTTTCATGAGCGGATGTACCTCAGCTATTAAGTGGGCAGAGGTGAACTCTGTCCAGTGCCTGAGAAGGTGATGGCGCTGGAGCAAAGCACATGTCCCCACACCAAGTGCTAAATGCATTGCATTTTGAGTGGGACACTGCAACAAGTTTATCCCCCACTTTGCCAGCCAGGCCAGCCCCCTGTTGGATTGTCTGAAAAAGGACCAGCCAGCCAAGATCCACTAGACCACCCAATAGGAGCAAGCTTTTGAGGCCCCGCAGAGCACACTCTCTCCCCAGTGCTCCACAATCCAGACTTGGAGAAACCTTTTGTAGTACAGGTAGATGCCTCCAACGTGGTGCTGGGGGCTGTACTGTCACAGGAAGAGCAAGGACAGGAATATCAAGTCCTGTTCATTAGCGGAAGCTACAACCAGTAGAAATTAAGTATGCAACCATGGAGAATGAGGCACTGACAGTGAAGTGGGCCATAGGGGCCCTACAGTTTTACCTCACTAATAACCCCTTCACCCTGGGGACCGATCATGCCCCCCTCCTCTGAATGGCTCAGATGGAAGACCATAATCCGGGTTGGAGCTGACAGCCCTGGACATATAAGCACTGCCTTCCCTGAAGCCTGCAGGGCCTGTCATGGCAGTCTCCCTGCTCCCTATGCCCCCACCCTTTTACCAGCTGGAGAGGAGGAACACACTGCAAGAGCTGACAGGCCAGGGACATCTGCAGTAGCACGATGTGGTGGTGCAGTAGCAGGAGGCTCGAGAGGAGCTGATAGCCCTGGGCAGCTGGCTGAGCCACCTGGCGGCAACTGTGGCAGCAGAGCTAGAACTGTGGGCTGCCTGGCAGCTGAGCGGCGCAGTGGTGGAATAGCAGCCAGTGCTTCCACCTTAGCCTTGGTTGAAGGCAGGGAACAGCCCAGGCAGCTTGGGGAAGCTGGATGGAAGGATGCCAGGGTGAGCCCAGCCGGGATGATGAGCCAGTCCCCCAGCAGAAGAAGCGGGACTCATCTGCCCCCAGAGCTAGCAAGCCCATAGGCCTTGGCTAGTGAGGGAGGTGGGAGGCTCCACTGAGGGATTGAGCCAGAGCCTATCACAAGAAGGGGATGCAGGTGAGGGTGGTGGGAATCATGAGGATCAGGGAAGCATGGGAGCATATTGGAAGCCCCGCAGGGGGGTGAGATAGAGGGGTGCTATAAAGGGGAAGACTCCGAAGGCAGATGGGGAGGCTGAGCAAGTTTATCCCCCACTGAAGCAAGTTTATCCCCCAGAAGGCTGGTGTGACGTGACTAGAGAGACGGGGTTCATGACCCAGCAGGCAGGTGGAAGAACTGGGTGGCGTAACCTCCTTCCCTGCCATATCTTACACTTAGGGATGCCTGGCCCCCTGCACCCAGGAAGATGGCGGAGGGCAGTGGGGGCACAGTGGGTGGAGCAGCAACTCACGCAAATATTTATCCCAGTCACTGGTATGACAATCCAGTCTAACTAATCCAAGAAGACCTGGTTCTAAATCTGATGTCAATATACTATTTTTTTGTTAAATGCTTTTCCTCAACTTTTGTTTCACAAGACATCTCCTCCATCTCAGCTTTCAAAGCTATTCCTCACACACATGGAGTTCTCAAGATATTGTGTAGGAACCTTATTAATACTCCATCAATAGCATCTGTTATCGGACTAATCCATACCCCTATAGCATACAGCAATTGCTCAAAAACTTTAGCACTGAATGCTTTAACTGATGCAGGAACATATTATTCCCCCGAGGAATAATTAGATCTAGAAATAGTTTTTCCAGTTCTCATGGCTGATCGTACAAACAAGTTCACCATGTACATTCCAAGAAAGATTTGCTTGAAATATATCTCCTAGACACTTAAGCTGATCTACTTGCTCCATAGACTGCCCTGCTGCTGTCCACTTAATCTTTTTCATCCGTCCCTTTTTGCTAAAAAGGTTTGACTTTGAAACATTAATAGTTAGGCCCTCTCTGAGCAATACTGTGAGACAGAGCTTAGAAATGTATGCAAGCTTACCGCATATCTTGAAAGGAGGGCTGTGTCATCTGGCAAACAGAATTCATCTCTGGAAATATAAGACCTTAAATTATCAATATACAAATTAAATAACAATGGAGCAAAGGTACATCTTTGCTTCACTCCTTTATTCAGTACTATAGGGCCATTTCTGCACGGCTTACCTGAACCCAGAACGCTGTGCCACATGCTGAAAAAAACGCGGAATATCGTGTTTTCTCTCGCGAGTTTTGCGCGATGTTGTGCAACATAGTGCAAAACTCGCGACAGAAAACGCGATCTTCCACGTTTTTTTCAGCATGTGGCGCAGCGTTCCGGGTTCAGGTAAGCCGTGCGGAAACGGCCTAGCCCTGGTCAGTTCATGAAATGGACTACATCTTGAACTGTAGGTTGATCATATAGTTGTTGAATCAAAAATAAATAACGCTTGTGAACTGATGATTTCTTCAGCTTGTCCCATAATTTCTGCCTAGGTGCTGAGTCAAAGACAACTGTGAGATCCACAAAGGCCGCAGCCAGTATACCATCTTTGAGCTGATATATTTTTCTATGTTTACCTGAAGAATAAATAATAATAATCACTGTGAGCTTATATACTGCCCTGCTGGACAGATTAGTGCCCACTCAGAGCAGTGAACAGTCAGTGTTCTTATTATCCCCACAATATAACTGAGGAGCTGGGGCTGACAGCAGTGGCTTATCCAAGGCAACCTGCAGACTTTGTGGCAGTAGTGGGAGTCAAACTAGCAGAGTGCTAATTCACAGCCCAACCACTTTATCACTATGCTACTGCAGCTTCCTTATAATAGTAACTGCACTTTTATACCAGTCCTCTAGACAGATCACTGCTCCACTCAGAGCAGAGAAGACAGTCAGTGTTATTATTAACCTCATAATACAGCTGGGGAGCTGGAGCTGAAAGGAGTGGCTTGCCTAAGGCCACCTGCTGAGTTCATAGCAGTTGTGAGAGTCGAACCAGCTACTTCATTACTAAGCTACACAGGGCTTTTTTTCTGGGAAAAGAAGTGGTGGAACACAATGGTAGAACTCAGGACCGCACAATGATGTCTCTTTGGGTCAGCTGGAACAAGGAGGGAGTTTTTAAAAGTTTAAATCACCCTTGGAGAAAATAGTCATATGGCCAGTGGCCCCGCCCCCTGATCTCCAGACAGAGGGGAGTTTAGATTGCCCTCTGTCCCACTCCAGCGGCACAGAGGGCAATCTAAACTCCACTCTGTCTGGAGATCAGGGGGTGGGGCCACGAGCCATGTGACCATTTTCAAGAGGTGCCAGAACTCTATTCCACTGGATTCCCACGGAAAACAAGCCCTGATGCTACAGCAGAGTAAGACAATGATCAACTGCACTGATGCCACTAGGGAATCCAACTTGCTCTCTTCCAAAACAATTTCATCCTAATAGTTTCTTGTAAAGCAGGGAAACCTATAACTTGGTCACAACTAACAACAAACTTATAGGGCAATAGTTAGACAGGCCTGTTGGGTCACATTTTTTTATAGATAGGGACTAAAAAGACAGCTATGCTTTGGTGTATTGTGGCAAAGTGAGTGGGCTTGTGTAGTCGCCATATTTGTATGTGTACTGTAACACCCTAAGGGAGTTCCTGAGATACATTTATGTATGTGCCCCCTCCACACCGTTGTGGGTAGACAAGAGAATTTGGAATACATCTGGGAAGAAACCGTCACTGAAAAGAGGTCAAGAATGGTTCAGAAACTGGATAGTTTCCTTTCACTGAATATGTCTTTCATTCTCTATCTTTTTATGCATTGGTGGAATGGGGGGCACTCCCCCTCCCCCCCACCTGTGAGAAATTTCTGTCCCAGAAAGGCGCTGAAAAAAACAGAAGCCAAAGAGCCTGCAACCATTTTAAAAACAGAAACATCTGGAGTCAAGGGCAAAAGCTGCTAGTATTTGGTGAGTTGTTCATCCCTTTAAGAATGTATGGAAATGGCCACTATAAATTTGGAAAAGAACAATATACAGTACCTAGGAAAATTCCATTGTTCATTGTTCTATTGTTGACAAACGACAGCTTCCTTTTCACTTGAAAATAAATTACTTCAAGTTGATGTTTCCACATACCTGTTACGAGTGATCATGAAGAACACCTTTCAGATATGGTGAAGGCAAGACAATGTTGGTGCAGTATTATGTCCTGACTTGGTAAGTGACAGAGACTCTTCTTGGAGATCTCCAAAGCTTAATACATTTGGGGTGCAGAGAATAGATATCTTATGAAAGCCACTACAAGATGGAGAGCAGATCCAAACAGCTCTTTAATCTTTTACTTGTTCATTACTAACATCACATGGCAAAAGATAGAACAGTGATCTTATGAGATGTTAAGATATTTATCAGTGGGCTTGGAAGGAGGAAACTTTTGACCTGTGAAAATAGTCTGTAATAAAAAGTCCCTCTTGAGAGAAACAGAATTGCAAGAGAAAAGGAGTGGAAACTAAGGCCTGGCCTGGCACGAGGGTTACCAGGGAGCCCTCCTGCTATCCGAGTACATTTCCTGACCATGCCTGAAATGCCAGTGGTAGGAAATGTGGGCGGGGAATTGGTATGTGTGGCAGCACTGTGCTGGTGTTCTCATGTCTCTTCTGATGAATACCAGAAGTGACATCATGGAATGCTCTAGATTTTGTAAAAACTCTACGGTGTGCCAGTCCCCACCTTCAAAATTCTCCTGGGGGTTGCTATATGTGGCCTGGCAACCCTACTTTATACAGAGAAATTATTTCAGTATTTGTAAAATTCCTGCCTTTCCCATTTCTCCTCTCCCATGCACCCATGAGACACTAGGAAAAGAGGATGACGCGAAATGAAATGATGATTTGACACTGGCTGCTTCCACACACGTTGGGTAATCCACTTTCAATACTCTTTAGTAGGGATGTGCGTTTCGGCATTCAGAATGCCGAAAGAATGCCGAAACAAAAGTGTTTCGGCTTCTTTCGGGGAATGCCGAAACGTTTTGGGGAATGCCGAAACGTTTCGGGTAGCCGAAAGAAAAAAGCCGAAACGTTTCGGGATTCTTTCGGCTTTCTTTCGGCTTTTCTATGGGAAAATGCCTCCGTCTTCCAGGACGTCTGGAGGAGGCATTTTCCCACCAAATAAGCCCAAAATTGGTGGGGACCTTCCTCTAACCCTTCTCTAACAACCACCCAAGTTTCAGACAGATTGGACTTTGGGGGGCCATGTTATGGCCCCCCAAAGCAGGTCCCCCCATCCTCCCATAAGAAAGCGAAGGAGCAGCATATTGTTAGCATGCTGCTGCTAATCTTCTTCATTATTTCCTATGGGGGAAAAATGAAGAGGCAGGCTTCCTTTGCCAGGGGTGGCATTTTGCATGCAAAATGCCCCCTCACCCTCAGGGGCCCTTCTCCCACCCCTCCTCCCACCCCCCACCAAGGCTCAGCCTGCTCCCACTTGGGGGGCCAATTCATGGCCTCCCCAACTAGGTGCTCTTTTCTCTACCTCTGACAGCTGGGGGAGGCTTGTGTTGCCAGGGGTGGCATTTTGCATGCAAAATGCCCCCCAGCCCTCTGGGGCCCTTCTCTCACCCTTCCTCCCACCCCCACCAAGGCTCAGACTGCTCCTACTTGGGGGGGGACATTTCATGGCCTCCCCAAGTAGGTCCTCTCAGCCCCTAAAGTCCACCCCTTACAGCCCCACACAAACCCAATTCCCCCCCAGCTGCCACACACAGACCCAAATCCCCACATTAGCCCCTCACAGACCCAAATCCACCCCACCTGCCCCACACCCATAACCCCAGGAACAGGCTGGCAAAGGCCAGCCCTCTCCCTTTGTTCCCTATGCTGGGAACTTCTGAACTCTCTTTCCCTGGGCAATTCTGCACAGCCCAGGGGTGCCACAATGGTGGGCACACTTCTGAGTGCCAGCTGGTCCCTGTGAAAGAGCACCTGAACCACAGACACCCTCCCTCAAATTCCCCCACCACCTACAGAGATGGCTGGCCAGCCAGCCCCATTGTTCCCTATGATGGGAACCAACTGCACAACAAAGAATAAAACAAGAACAACACAAAATAAAGTTTTAAATTTTTTTTCTCCCTTCCAAAGTACAAGTAGGCAAAGCATTATGACACATTACACCAGCAGTCCCCCACACAGAAAAATTAAAACACAACTCACTTAACATCAGAGAATCACAAAGCATGATTCCTGTCAAAAACACTTTATTTCTTGAACAGCTTTAGGTTACACAGCAGGGGGGAACACCAAAGGTCATGGCAGCACTATCTTACACAAAAATAACACAACTCACTTAACATCAGAGAATCACAAAAACACAATTCCTGGCAAAAACACTTTATTTCTTGAACAGCTTTAGGTTACACAGCAGGGGGGAACACCAAAGGGCATGGCAGCACTATCTTACACAAAAATAACACAACTCACTTAACATCAGAGAATCACAAAAACACAATTCCTGGCAAAAACACTTTATTTCTTGAACAGCTTTAGGTTACACAGTAGGAGGGCACAACAGGGCATGATAGCAATGTACTACAAAAAATGATACAACCCACTTCACCGTTTTTGACAGCAATTGTGTTTGTGTGATTCTCTGATGTGAAGTGAGTTGTGTTATTTTTGTGTAGTACACTGCTTTCCTGCTCTGTGGTGCCTTCCTAAAGCAGTTACAGAAATAAAGTGCTTTTGACAGCAATTTTTTGGGGTGATTCTTTAATGTGAAGCGAGTTGTGTTATTTTTGTGTAAGATAGTGCTGCCATGCCCTTTGGTGTTCCCCCCTGCTGTGTAACCTAAAGCTGTTCAAGAAATAAAGTGTTTTTGACAGGAATCATGCTTTGTGATTCTCTGATGTTAAGTGAGTTTTGTTTTAATTTTTCTGTGTGGGGGACTGCTGGTGTAATGTGTCATAATGCTTTGCCTACTTGTACTTTGGAAGGGAGAATATAATTTTTTTAAAACTTTATTTTGTGTTGTTCTTGTTTTATTCTTTGTTGTGCAGTTGGTTCCCATCATAGGGAACAATGGGGCTGGCTGGCCAGCCATCTCTGTAGGTGGTGGGGGAATTTGAGGGAGGGTGTCTGTGGTTCAGGTGCTCTTTCACAGGGACCAGCTGGCACTCAGAAGTGTGCCCACCATTGTGGCACCCCTGGGCTGTGCAGAATTGCCCAGGGAAAGAGAGTTTAGAAGTTCCCAGCATAGGGAACAAAGGGAGAGGGCTGGCCTTTGCCAGCCTGTTCCTGGGGTTATGGGTGTGGGGCAGGTGGGGGTGGATTTGGGTCTGTGAGGGGCTAATGTGGGGATTTGGGTCTGTGTGTGGCAGCTGGGGGGGAATTGGGTTTGTGTGGGGCTGTAAGGGGTGGACTTTAGGGGCTGAGAGGACCTACTTGGGGAGGCCATGAAATGGCCCCCCCAAATGGGAGCAGTCTGAGCCTTGGTGGGGGGTGGGAGGAAGGGTGGGAGAAGGGCCCCAGAGGGCTGGGGGGCATTTTGCATGCAAAATGCCACCCCTGGCAACACAAGCCTCCCCCAGCTGTCAGTGGTAGAGATGAGAGCAAAGCATCTACTTGGGGAGGCCATGAAATGCCCCCCCAAGTGGGAGCAGGCTGAGCCTTGGTGGGGGGTGGGAGGAGGGGTGGGAGAAGGGCCCCAGAGGGTTGGGGGGCATTTTGCATGCAAAATGCCACCCCTGGCAACACAAGCCTCCCCCAGCTGTCAGTGGTAGAGATTAGAGCACCTACTTGGGGAGGCCATGAAATGCCCCCCCCCAAGTGGGAGCAGGCTGAGCCTTGGTGGGGGGTGGGAGGAGGGGTGGGAGAAGGGCCCCTGAGGGTAGGGGGGCATTTTGCATGCAAAATGCCACCCCTGGCAAAGGAAGCCTGCCTCTTCATTTTTTCCCCATAGGAAATAATGAAGAAAGATCAGCAGCAGCATGCTAACAATATGCTGCTCCTTCGCTTTCTTATGGGAGGATGGGGGGACCTGCTTTGGGGGGCCATAACATGGCCCCCCAAAGTCCAATCTGTCTGAAACTTGGGTGGTTGTTAGAGAAGGGTTAGAGGAAGGTCCCCACCAATTTTGGGCTTATTTGGTGGGAAAATGCCTCCTCCAGGCGTCCTGAAAGACGGAGGCATTTTCCCAAAAAAAACCCCCGAAAGAATGCCGAAAGAATGCCGAAAGAATCCCGAATCCCGAATCCCGAAAGAGATTCTTGTTTCGGCTTTCGGCTTTAACGGTAGAGAATCTTGTTTCGGGTAATCCCGAAACAAGAAAGCCGAAAGTTTTTTCCTTGCACACCCCTACTCTTTAGTGAACATTTGAAACTGCTTTTCCATGTGTGGAACAAAAAATCCACTTCCAAAGGATTGCTAAAGTGCATTGAAAGTGCATTATTCAACATGTGTGGAAATGGCCTCAGTAAAGGAAGCCACATCCTCCATTTTACAAGATCTCTGTTAATGATAGTACGTTTTGGAGGTCTTTCAATCTTAGAGTCACCATAAGTTAGAAGTAGTGTATTTCTGGCTCATTCATTGCATTTTGCATACCATTGAGAACCAGCATTCCAAGAGGACAGCATGTTAGGTTCACCAATTAAAAACAAGTGAAGAAAGAGAATATATCTAGCTATTCCTTACTTATCCATTCGTTTCTAACAGCTTAAGGATTTTTTTAAAAAAATAATTCTTACCTTCTGGTTGTCAGCTGCTGTAGCACAGTGGTTAAGCGGCTGGACTGTGAATCAGCACTCTACTGGTTCGAATCCCACTCCTGCCATGAGCTCTGCAGGTGGCCTTGGGTAAGGCACTCCTCTCAGCCCCAGCTGCATTGTGGGGATAATAATAACATTAGCTTGTTCACTGTTCTGGGTGAGGCACTAATCATTCTAGAAGAGCAGTAATAAGTTATTATTATAAGAGAGCAGCTGTAGCATAGTGGTGAACTGGTTGGGATATCAATCAGCATTCGATGGTTTGACTTCCACTCCTGCCATGACCTCTGCAGGTGGCCTTGGGTAAGGCACTCCTCTCAGCCTCAGCTGCATTGTGGGGATAATAACAACACTAGCTTGTTCACCACTCCGGATGGGGCAGTAATCTGTCTAGAAGAGCACAGTCATCATCATCATCATCATCATCATCATCATCATCATCATCATCATCATCATCATCATCATCATCATCATCATCATCATCATCTCCCTTTGCAGTATCCTAGGTTGAACCTACACTTGCAGTAGGATGACATTGAGGAATAGCAGAAGTGTCACTGCCACAAAAAAAAGAAGGGTAATACCCCCAATTATGGTAGCCCCCTGTATTCCACATGGCAATTTCCTTGACCCTCAGAATCACCTTTTGGGGGGGAGTCTGAGGGCCAAGCTACACATGACGAATGACACTTGAATGGCAAGTGGATTGAGTGGAGGGCAAGTGAACAGGGAGAAATACACTTGCTGTTCAAGTGTCATCCATCATGTGTAGCTTGGCCCTCAGAAGGCTGTTGGCGGAAGAGAAAGGGAGAAGAGGAATGTGTTTGCAAACTCCTTTATCTGGGGATGATAGCAGCCAATGTTTTGCTGTCATTTAGGGTGGATTTTTGTCTTTCCTTGGGGCACTTAACAATTCCATTAACCCTTCCCCTTCCCCATTCATACCAAATGGAAAAGCAGTCTATGAATGTATTTATTTATTACAATGAAAGCAATAATTGAGGCTTAAGAATGTTGATCCCCTTGGGATTTCCACTCCCCTTTTAAATAACTGAGACTTCTACTTGCACCTGAGATAAGATCAAGTGGAGTTTTTCCTCACATTGCAAGTGGAACCAAACAACATTAAAAAAATTACCTTTTTAGTTCCTACATATAAAAATGGGGTCCAACAGACTTGTCTAACTATTACCCTGTAATCATCTATTGCTAAGTGGTGTTTATTTTTAATTTAACAATTAAATGTTCAATATATTGTCGAAGGAAATAAGGATTTTTAAATTTTTAAACTTTTCATAAGGATTCAGTCCCACTCTGACCCATCATGAATGCCATTGGTTCACCGACATATGAATTAGCTAAACATCTGGCCAATCTTCTACAGGACCACATCGGAAAAACCACATCTTGCATCAAAGATTCAGCACATTTCGGACAGTGATCAATGCTATTGAATATTATGACAAGCGTTGTGATAAAGAGGTTGGTTTCTTCTTTGTAGACGCTGAAAAAGCGTTTGACAATTTAAACTGGGATTTTTTGTTTGCCACTATGGAAAAGCTACAACTGGGAGAAAGATTCATCAGAGCAATTAAAGAAATTTATAGAGACCAGACTGCAGCAATTGTAGTGAATGATGAACTGACCAAGAAATTGACGATTAGTAAAGGAACAAGACAAGGTTGCCCGTTATCTCCATTGTTGTTCATTTTAGTATTGGAGATTCTGATGATACAAATATGACAAGATGAGGAAATACGAGGAATAAAAATAAAGGACTATTCATACAAGGTTAGAGCATTTGCAGATGACATAATGTTAATTGTAGAAGATCCATTGGAGAACATGCCAAAAGTGATAGATAAGATCAAGGAGTTTGGTGACTTGGCAGGTTTCTTCATTAACAAAAAGAAGTCAAAGATATTATGCAAAAACATGACTAAGCAGAAACAACAATTGTTAATGGAAACAACGGACTGTGAAGTAACTAGTAAGGTGGAATATTTGGGAGTTGAGCTGACTGCAAAAAATATAGATTTGTTCAAGAATAATTATGAAAAATTATGGACTCAGATAGAGAGAGACTTGATCAAATGGAATAGACTGAATTTGTCATGGTTGGGCAGGATTGCAGCAGTTAAGATGAATGTGTTACCAAGAGTAATGTTTTTGCTACAGACAATACCAATCATCAGAGACTCTAAACAATTTGAAAAATGGCAGAGGAAAATATCAGATTTTGTTTGGGCAGGCAAGAAGCCTCGAGTGAAAGTAAAAGTTCTACAAGATGCAAAGGAAAGAGGCGGAATGTAACTGCCCAACCTGAGACTTTATCATGATGCAATCTGCCTAGTTTGGTTAAAAGAGTGGATGACATTAAAGAATAAGAAACTATTAGCCCTAGAGGGATATAAAAAATTTTTTGGATGGCACGCATACCTATGGCATGACAAAGTAAAGGTCAACTCGATGTTCCTGCATCATTTTGTAAGGAGAAGTTTATATATAATCTGGAAGAAGTACAGAATTTACTTACAAGAAGGAACCCCCTTGTGGGTGGTTCCATACGAGGTGATAGATCCGAGAGCTGTTGATAATGAACAACAATGTTTAACGTACAAAGAAATAACCAAAACTGAAGTATCTAAACTTAGAATAAAGACGCAAGAGGAACTATCACCTAACTATGATTGGTTCCAGTACAGACAGATTAGAGACTTATACAATTCGGACTCTGCAAAAGGGGGCATACGAACAGAGAACTCGGAACTAGAGCAGACCCTTTTTAAAGAAGACAAGAAAAGAATATCCAAGGTATACCAAGTACTGTTGAAATGGTACACTGAGGATGAGATAGTTAAAACACAGATGGTGAAATGGGCTATAAATTTCAATAAAGAAATAACAATGGAGGCATGGGAATACTTGTGGAAAACTACAATGAAGACAACGACATGTATTAATATTAAAGAGAACATTTTCAAAATGATCTATCGTTGGTACATGACACCAAAGAAGATTGCGCTAGGGAACTTGAACACTTCTAATAAATGCTGGAAATGTAGGAAGCATGAGGGCTCCCTCTATCATATGTGGTGGTCGTGTGAGGTAGCTAGGCAGTTCTGGGGGGAAATAATAAGAGAAATGAGTGAAATTTTACAGTTTCAAATAAATAAGAACCCAGAACTCCTGCTGCTAAACTTGGGAATGGAGGGAATTCCAGCCCATCATAGGACGTTGATATTTTATGACTGCAGCAGCTAGACTTTTGTATGCGCAGAAATGGAAAGTACAAGAAGTGCCAACTATCGAAGATTGGATCTACAAATTGCTGTATATGGCTGAAATGGACAAGATGACAAGAAAACTGAGAGATCTGGACTCAGGGCAGTTTAACACAGACTGGGAGAAGCTGAAACAATATCTGGAGAAGAAGTGGGAGGTGGGAGGAAAACTGTGGCAGTTTGAGAACTACTGAAGTACAATAAAAGTATAAAAGAGAGGGGTGACTTTACCGGGGGAGGAAGAGAAATGTGAATTTATAAGCAGTTAGATTAATTAATTGATTGAGATATATATAGATATGCAAAGGTTAATTGATAGAATATTGATAGAGAATAATTAACGGTTTAAACATGAGGATTGAGTAATTAACAATATTTTCTTTATTTGATAAGATTTATAAGCACCAAACTGAATGTATAGAAGAGTTAAAACGACTGACTATGTGATGAGTTATATAGAAATACTATAAAAAGAAGAAATGAGTAATATATAGAGAACAAATCAAATTGTTTGATTTAAATGTGGGAAACTCTTATGGTTTATGATATATAGAAATATTCAAAACTGGAAAATGGGATAAATTGTTTATCTAAAGAAGTATAGTTTGGATGTATAATAAGTAAAAGAGTTAAAGATGTACTGCTTAATATAATGGAGAATATATATTTGTTTTAGACAGAGGAAGTTAATAGAAGTAAGGGAAAAGGGACAGAGGGTGGGAAAGCTGTTGGAAGTCAACAAAAGGGGGGGAAAGGGAGGGGGTTAGAAACGAAAAATTAGGGGAAAATTGAATGTAATGTAAAAATATTGATGTTCTAACTCAATAAAAATTTAAAAAAAAAAAAAGATTCAGCACATTTCATCAACAAAATCAGTTCTCTGAAACTCAATCCACAGGACATACTTATCAGTTTTGATGTTGTATCCCTATTTACCAAGGTTCCGGTAAAAGACACAATCACACGTATTAATCAGATTTTTCCAGAGGATGTAACAGCCTTATTCCACCATTGTCTGACAACCAGCTACTTCCAATGGGATAACGAATTCTATGAACACATGGATGGGGTGGCCATGGAAAGCCCTCTCAGCCCAGTTATAGCAAACTTCTACATGGAACATTTTGAAAAAACATCTCTAGAATCAGCACCCCACAAACCTACAGTCTGGTTCCGGTTCGTGGATGATACCTTTATCATTTGGAGCCATGGTGAGGAAGAATTGATGGCGTTTTTAAACCACCTCAACAATATCCACCTGAACAGACAATTCACCATGGAGAAAGAAACTGAGGGTAAACTCCCATTCCTGGATACCTTGGTCATCCGCAAAGCAAACTTTCAGTTAGGTCACAAGGTCTACAGGAAACCAACTCACATGGATCAGTACTTACACCAAAACTCCAATCACCACCCTCGACAGAAAAGAGGCATAATAAAAACATTAGTAGACCGTGCAAGACGGATATGTGAACTGCACTTTCTCAACGAGGAAATTAATCATCTAAACCATGCACTTCAAGCGAATGGCTACTCCAGAAATGAAATCAGAAGAGTGAGTAAACCAAGGATAAATCAAACAACCAAGGAAAAACAGTCTCCCACAGGAAAAGTGTTTTTGCCATATATCAAAGGAATCACTGATGAGATTGGAAAGCTTATGAAAAAACACAGCTTACAAACAGTATTCAGACCCACCAGAAAAATACAACAGATGCTACGATCAGCAAAAGACAGTAGAGACCCCCTCACCTCTGCAGGAGTATACCATATACCCTGCAGCTGTGGACAAGTTTACATCGGGACCACAGGCATAGCATCCGGACAAGAATAAAAGAACATGAAAGACACTGCAGACTTGGCCATCCTGAAAAATCAGCAGTGGCTGAACATAGCCTAACTCAAACAGGACACAGTATCCTATTCCAGGACACTAAAATACTTGACAACACTTCCAACTACTTTGTTAGATTGCACAGGGAAGCCATTGAAATTCATAAGCATAAGTACAATTTCAACAGGAAAGAAGAGACTTTAAGAATGAATAGAGCATGGTTTCCAGTCCTGAAAAACACCAGGCTAACAAAACACTCTATACCCGACAATAGCCCTGCAGAGAAGATTAGCACATCAAGCACCAATCCATATGCAAAAGAACCTCCTCAGGATACAGGAAGCCTCCTTCCATTAGCATTCCACACCCTGCGAAACTCTTACAGGATGACTCAGCCCAACCCCACCTGCCTGAGTAGATATAAATGACCTGCCAACTTCTTTTCTACACTGTGACACTGAGAGATCTCTGTCTTTTGGTGCTACACCTCTGAAGATGCCAGCCACAGCTGCTGGCGAAACGTCAGGAACGATAATGCCAAGACCACAGCTATACAGCCCGGAAAATCCACAACAACCAAATAAATGTTCAGCCTACAGTTCAAGATCTGTGGTAGGCTTACATAAATGTATACGCTACTCCTCATAGTATTGCCGCAAAGAGAGCCTAACTATTAATGTTTCAAAGTCAAACCTTTTTAGCAAAAAGTGATAGATGAGGAAGATTTATAAGTGGACAGTAGCAGGACAGTCTATGGAGCAAGTAATGCAATTTAAGTACCTAGGAGTTATATTTTAAGAAAATCTTTCTTGGAATATACATGTGAATTGTTTTGTAAGATCAGCCATAAGTACGAAAGCTATTTCTAGATCTTATTATTCCTCAGGGGAAAAATATGTTCCTGCATCAGTTAAAACATTCAGTCCTAAAGTTTCTGGGCAATTTCTGTATGCTGTAAGGGTATGGATTATTGTGGTAACAGATGCTATGGATGGACTATTAATAAGGTTCCTACACAGTATCTTGGGAACTGCAAGATGTGTGTGAGGAATAGCTTTGAAAGCCAACTACAGGGACATGTCTTATAAAGCAAAGGTTGAGGGAAAGAATTTAACTTAAAAATTAGTATCTTGAAATCAGATGTAGAATGAGGTCTTCTTGGATTAGTTATGCTGGATTATTGTACGAGCGATTGGGATAAATATTTGGAATACAAGTTATCATGTTTGGACATAACCCAAAATATGATAGAAACTATGAGGAGCTGTGAAATGAATAAATTAATCAAAAAGTGTTTGAGGAATTTTGATTATAACAGCATGTTGGTTCGAGCTCGCTAAGTATTTTCATCTTTTTCTGTTTTTTCCTCTGATAAAAAATTCCAAACTATTTGTTTTGAGTTAACTCTCCCACAGTACAGAAGAGCATTTATACTTCAGCTGTGTTGCTGGGAAAAATGTTTGTAGTTTTCCTTACTGTAATAGACTCTGTGGATGTGATATTAACCAAATTGATTTTATAGATCATATTCTATTGGAGTGCCCTGCTTTTTTATATGGGAGAGCTGAATTGATTCTTCCTGTTTTTAAGCAGGATTTTAACTCTTTTTTTTTAAATCAATTTTTATTGGATGAGACAACATACATTCCACACATTCCATAATACATAGTATAACATCATTTACCCCCTATTCTGGTATATATGCCCCACCCCTTCTCCCTCCCCCCTTTTCCTTTTTGACTCCCAACAGCATTATAACCCCTTATTTCTATTCATTATCCCTATTCTATTATTTGTTTCTATTATTAAAGGTAAAGTTCATACTTATTCTCTGTACATCTTAGTAGTTATCCAGAGACCACAGTTGTCCTTTCACATCCCACTTGTTTTCAAGGTAGTCCTTAAATTTTCCCCAGTCATGCAAACATTCACTTGGATTTTGATCTTTCAGTTTTCTTGGATTTTAACTCTCTTGAAGCTAAATCCTCTTAGCTATTAAGAGATGAAGATAAACAAGTAACTTTGGGGTTAAATGTTATGGCAGCTGTAGTAAAATCATATTATCAGTCCGGCAATAAACGCTAGATTTTTCTTTTAGATGACGGCTTGCTGTTTATGACTTTTTGTCGTGAAAACAAGAATTAAGAAGAAGAGGAATTTTTGTCAAAGGATAATGGGTTTATTTCTACCACTTGTGGATTACAAGCCTGTTTTTCTCAAGGGTGCCTTTTTAGTATATAAACGTTTCATGCAGCCAATGTCTCCTCCCTCTTTCTCTTCTGATGGGTATCTGGACAGCTGATAAGAGAACCGTTCCATGTTTTGTCATATGATGTTGACAAGCAGACCAAGAAAAGACAAAGAACGGGTTGCAGCTCCTCTCCATCTTGCCCAGAGCTTGACGAGAGACATCATTTTTCCTTTCAACTTTTGAAATTTCCTGAAAGTCTTTCCCTCGCTTGCTATCCCAGCACACGATACCAGGAAAGTTTTGTATTCTACTCACCCCAGAGCAGTAAGTTTTAAACCTATGCCAGAAAAAGGGCATTTTGGCTTAGTTTTAACTTTAAAAAAATCATTAATGTGTTTTCTAGACAAGGGCTTTCACTGCACATAAATATAGTGGTGTATTTTAATTGTATATGAATATGGTGTTTGGATAGTCATAGTGATTGTTGTAATTCAGACAAATCCTTATTAGGGAATATAGAGGATGAGAGTCTACAGAGAATCCCTATGGACCAGTGGAGAAGAGCTGCCCGCTGCAAGATGTGACAGGAATAGTGTTTCCATGAGTTAAGTCATTCATATTTGGAACAGATAGGGTTGCCGTGCCACCTCCAATTCCTGGAAGTTTTGGAGGTGGAGCTGGGAGAAGTACAGGGTTGGGAGAGGGAAAGAACCTCAATAGGGTATGATGCCCTCAAGTCTGCCCTCCAGAGCAGGCATTTTCTCCAGTGGAACAGACCTCTGTGCCCTGGAGATCAGTACTCATTCTGGGAGATCTCCATCCACCACCACCTGGTGTTGCCACTAATTGGCTGGCAACACTAGCCTGTATTTTTCTCTAGCTCTTACATCCTGCTGCTCCTTCCCCTTCTTGCCAGCAGGGATCATCTGTAAACTTCTATCTTCTATATTCCATTTGTATCTAAATTGCAATAAACCCTACAATGGTCTGGTTTGCACCCTCAGGAAAGCCTGTTTTGCCCCCCAGATTAGAGTAAAGGTAGTCCCCTGTGCAAGCTCTGAGTCATTACTGACCCATGGGGGGGACGTCGCATGACAACGTTTTCTTGGCAGACTTTTTACGGAGTGGTTTGCCATTGGCTTCTCCAGTCATCTACACTTTACCCCCCCCCCCCCCGGAAACTAGGTACTCATTTTAGCGACCTCGGAAGGATGGAAGGCTGAGTCAAACCTGAGCTGGCTACCTGAACTCAGCTTCCTCCAGGATTGAACTCAGGTCATGAGCAGAGCTTTGGGTGCTGTACTGCAGCTTACCACTCTGCACCATGGGGGCCCCAGATTACCAGTGTATAAAGAGGAGGCCAGGAACCACCAGCTTTTATATGAATTATTTTGTACAGCAAGATTACTAAGGCTTCTCTACTAGCATAAGTGCCTGTAGAAAACAGGTTCTTCGTTTCCTTGAAGAGAGAACAGGCATTTCTCCAAAAATTCTGGCAGGAATAATAAAATGAATATAATTTCAGTAGCTGTAGTGGAATAAGGCTGATTAGTGTTTAGCGCTGGTTCTGGGCAAACTAGTTATATTCACTTCCCAGACATAGAACAAGTTGCCTTTGGAGCTGTTTTGCCACACTGTCAACTGCTTCTGTCATGTTGCAGGGACTAATAAATTCCACAAAAGTAGATCAATCAATCACAGTGGCGCAAAATGACAGTAAAACTGCTCAACCTGTGGCATGCTTCTGCAAAACTTGGCTGAAAAATTGATCCTGAAACACCAATAGATATTATATTTTAAATTATCAATAGTGCCCCCACCCCCAATAGGGTCGTGCTTCAGGACCAACATTACTAGGTGGGAATGCATGAGCTGCGATGTTTGTTCATCTCCAGTGCATGAACTGAATTCCCCTCCACTGCCCCTTTTCTCTTTGCAGGATTCTTTGTCCAAGAAAAACAGGCTTCACCACCAAATGCCAAAGCAGAGCATGGAGGAAGTGTTCAACCTTAAAAACTTATTCTCTAGCTATGATGAAAAATATGATGGAGAAGATTTAGGATGGTACAATGACATGGGGGATCGTATTATTCTCTCCATCTTCACTATTTTCATCTGCCCTGTTGGACTGGTGGGGAATGGAAATGTCATCTGGCTGCTTGGCTTCCGTATCAAAAGAAAACCTTTGGCCACCTACATCCTGAACTTGGCTGTGGCTGACTTTGGATCCCTTCTGTTTCTACTTGCTTTAAATATATCTACAAACCCACCGTATTTTCATGGACGTCTCAAGCTTCCTTCTATTGTTCTTTGGATTCAGTTGAGTCTTTTCATGTTGATGTATGCCAGTTCTCAACTTCTCCTGACAGCCATTAGCATTGACCGGTGTGTGTCTGTCCTCTTCCCAAATTGGTATCAACGCCACCGGTCACCAGTGTTGTCCACCAGTGTGTGCACACTCATATGGGCTCTTACTTTTGTGCTCAGTGGAGTGCCCTTAATTCTAGTATATACCAGTTGGGCATATTATCATTTAATTGCAATTTGGAGTATTATTGTGAGTACTTTGATTTGCCTCTTATTCATGACCATCTCTGCACTGACTCTGTTAATCAAAGTCTGCTTTCGGTCACACCGGTGCCAGTGTGGGAATCTTTTGAAAGTCATCTTGCTTATGCTTCTCTCCTTCATCCTCTTTACTATTCTGACATATGCCTGTGCCTGTCTCATCACGCTAAACTTCTTTTCAGAGTCATATTATTTCTTAGGGACCTCCCTAAAGAGTAGTATAAATCCACTGATTTATTTCTTGGCTGGAAGACAGGCTGGTGGTAAATTCCAGGAGAGAATGAAGGTTATCCTCCAAAGAGTTTTCAAAGAGGACAGAGACACCGGAGCAGAACTACAGCCACACATTGAAACACTGTTGTGATGCTCTCATTAGAACATACAGCCCATAGATTGCAGATATGATCATGTCTTGCCTTTCAAGATGGAGAAGACCAATACAGTGCGCTGTAATTTGTAAGGAGAGGAATTAATACAGCATTGGTGTTTTCCCATTTCCTTGCCACAATAGTACACATTGTTGTTGTTTATTTATAGTCTGCTTTTCTCACTAGGATCCAAGACGCATTATATACTGCCTGTGAATACAATATATGATCAATAGCTAGGACATTCATAGAGAAAAAGTTAAAAAAAAAAGATCAACAGTAGGACATTCAATGAAAACAGATACAGTAGAATATGTCGGCTGCAAATTTGAAAACTACATGAAGCCAAGTGCATGAATGAATCCTTTCTCAATTAAAGAGTAAGTAATTAACATGGCATTTTAGCGATGTTAAACTACCAAGTAGGAGCATATCTACATCAGCAGAAGTACCCAGTAGCCTAGTCTATGCTCCCTGTCGGTTACCAAGGTAGCTCTCTGAGCTATTTCTTTTGACACAGCCCTATTATCTGAGTAGAATCACTGCCTGAATAATTCAGTCTTGGATAGTCTGCAGAAAGCCAGGAGAGGGGGGAGTTTTTCTGACCTCCTGAGGCAGACCATTCCACAAGGTAGGGGCCACCATAGAGAAAGCACATATATGTGCAGCTGTTGATTAAGTCTGATTACAGGGTGGTATCTGCAGAAGGCCCTGTCCAGATGTGCAAAACTACCATGGCGGAATGTAGGGAGATAGGCAGTTCTACAGATATGAGGGGCTGCAGCCGTGAAGTGCTTTGAAAGTGATAGTCATAGCCTTGAACTGAGTCCGATAACTGATGGGCAGACAGTGGAGTGACTGCAGAATGAGAGTGATATGCATGCTCTGACTAGCTCCTGAAAGCAAACAAGCGGCAATGTTTTGCACCAGCTGGAGGCTCAAAGTTGACTTTATCTCAAGATGCCTAAATACCTTTGGCATTTTAAAGATGTGCGATTGTTGTAATTTAGAGAAACAACACCATATGTCTACAGTCAGGATCTGGGGGTATATTGTAATAATAATAACATTCTGTTTTCCTTGCAATATTTCATATTTCACTTTCAGACTTCTCAGCAAAGACCGATGGTTTATGCTTAGACTTCTCTGCAGAGTGGTACTAGAAACCAATATGCATAGTTACCCTGTTAAGATAATATTGGCAATGACTATATCATACAGTATTAACTTATGCTTTTGATAAATATTGGAATGGAAGCCTCATTAGAACTGCTGCCAAAGGCCTTGCCCAAAGATCATGCCTGGCTAATAAATGCTTGTGGAAAATGTCTCTCCGACACTTGCTTGTTTCTTTTACAGCAAAAAGGGGAAGAAAACTGTAGCTTCTCTTTAAACTGACTGCAATTGGGGGATGGACACATTCTTTTAAATCTAGATGAGATCATGACTAGAGATGGGCACAATCCGCATTATGAACGAAAAACCCCCCACAATAATGGCGATCATGACCCAGCAGATCATGATTGGCCACGGCCAACAATTCAGTGATCCAGAGGGGCCTGGATTGGGGCGACCGGGCTCAGATTGGGGATCCAGACACTCAGGCGCCAGCAATCTATTCCTCTGGCAATGGAGCCAGGGGAATGCCTGAGCTGTGTTTGCCCTCCTTCTGTCGCCCTGGAAACCCAAATGGAAGCTCAGCTTTCCTTGACCAGCAGGGCTTCCTTCCAACCACATAGCAGCCAGCAACGCACTCACCATTTGGGAGAAGAGACCGGGGGGAGGGGGAAGGGGGTGTTCTGTAGCCATGGGCACTCCAATCTCATCCCTGCAAACCCTGATAGGCAGCTCTTACGGCCAAACACAGACGGCCAAACAAACACAGATGCCGCCGGCATCACCCACCGTTCTTGTATCGCTGGGAACAGCAGGGCCCCTTCTGCTTTTGCCTCCATGATCCACAATCCACGATCCACGGATCAGGAACAGGAGATGCTCGGTGTAGGTCGTTAATTCGGGATCGTCGCCAGAGCCAATCCACAATCAGCTTGATCATTAATTTTTTTGGGATCGTGCCCATGTCTAATCATAACAGTGATTCTGAAATCCTGATTGTGTTACCACGGAGAATGTGTTACCACAGATTATGTTCCTATTACAAACAATTCCAATTATCAGAGATACTAAACAATTCGAAAAATGGCAGAGGAAGATCTCTGACTTTGTGTGAGCAGGCAAGAAACCTTGAGTAAAAATGAAAGTTCTGTGCGACGCTAAAGAAAGAGGTGGACTGCAGTTGCCGAATATTAGATTATATGATGAAGCAATATGTTTGGTTTGGCTAAAAGAATGGATGTCACTGAAAGACCGCAAACTTTTAACATTGGAAGGTTATAAGAAGTTATTTGGATGGCATGCCTATCTGTGGCAGGATAAAATAAAATCTGACTCTATGTTTTTGCACCATTATATTAGAAGGAGCCTCTTCACGGTCTGGAAAAAATATAAAAAAATATCTGGGTGAAGGTATCGCCTCTTGGGTGGTACCGTTTGAAGTGATCGATCCGAGAGCTATCTATAATGAAGAACAATGTTTACCATATAAAGAAATATTGATTATGGAACAAAAAACGATAAGAATCAAAACAGAGGAAGAGTTATCCTCCTGTTATGGATGGTTCCAATATAGACAGATTAGAGACCTTTATAACTCGGATTGTTCAAAAGGAGGAATTAAATGGGAAAACTCAGAGTTGGAAGAGACTATACTACAAGAAAGCAAAAAGAAGATATCCAAAATTTATAAAATACTTTTGAAGTGGTATACAGAGGATGAGACGGTCAAAGTGCAGATGGTGAAGTGGGCAATCAACTGTCACAAAGAAATAACAATGGAGTCATGGGAATATTTATGGAAAACTACATTGAAGATCTCAACTTGTACCAGTATTAAAGAGAATGTCTATAAGATGATTTATAGATGGTATTTAACGCCTAAGAAAATTGCACTTGGAAATGCAAACATGTCAGATAAATGCTGGAAATGTAAAAAGCATGAAGGATCATTGTATCATATGTGGTGGACGTGTGAAGTAGCTAGACAGTACTGGGGAGATATTTTAGAAGTAATAAATGAGATTTTGCAGACCCAAATAAAGAAGAACCCAGAGCTACTGCTACTGAATTTAAGTATGGAAGATGTTCCTATGCAACACAGAACATTACTATTTTACATGACGATGGCAGCAAGACTTTTATATGCACAGAAATGGAAGGTGCAAGAAATACCAACTATTGAAGATTGGATGTATAAATTGCTGTACATGGCAGAAATGGATAAAGTGACAAGAAAGCTGAGAGATCAGAACCTAGCAGAATTTTTTACTGATTGGGGAAGACTGAAAACATATTTAGAAAAGAAGTGGGATGTGAAAGGGGAACTATGGAAATTCGAAAATTATTAGAATGTTTTTTTTTTATTGGAAGAGACGGAATCTTTACCATATGAAGTGAAGTATTAGCTAAGTGAAGCACATCAAGCACCAATCCATATGCAAAAGAACCGCCTCAGGATACAGTGAAGCCTCCCGCCATTAGCATTCCACACCCTGGGAAACTCTTACAGAATGACTCAGCTCAACCCCACCCCTCCTGAGTAGATACAAATGACCTACATCTTTTCCACACTGTGACACTGAGAGATCTCTGTCTTTTGGTGCTACACCTCTGAAGATGCCAGCCACAGCTGCTGGCGAAACGTCAGGAACTACAATGCCAAGACCACGGCAAGACAGCCCGGAAAACCCCCAACAACCATCTATTAGCTAATTGTTAGTTTAATTTTAAGGGGATTTGGAGTTAATAGATATTGGTAAAATTAATAGAGTAGATATTTTATTTAATTGTTAGCTTAAATTTAAATATATTTGAAGTTAACAGATAGTAATAGATAACAGATTTTAAGTTAATAATAATAGATTTGAAGCTAACAGATAGGGCTTAGTTTAACGAAGTAGAATGTAAACATGAGATAATGAGTTATAGAAAAAGGGGATAGATTAGGAATAGATTAAGATATAGGGTTGGAAAGCTGTTGGAAGTCCTGAAAAAGGGGGGAGGGAAAGGGTGGGGGGAAATGATATTGAGATGTTATTTGAAAGTTGTATGCATTAATATTCTCACCTAATAAAATTAAAAAAAAAATCAGAGCAACATAAGCAAAAAGCCTCCACAATCCACAATCCATGATCCACAATCCACGGATCTGGAACGAGAGATGCTTGGTGAGGGTTGTTAATTCAGCGTCGATCCACGATCAGCTTGATCTTTATTTTTTTTTTTATATTGCCCATGTCTAATCATGATAGTGATTCTGAAATCCTGATTGGTACAATTTCAAACCCACTTGCTTCCAACTGCACACTGATAGAAGAGATTAGACTTTGTATAAGTTATAGGCTCAGAGCTTAGATCTTTTCCAATAGTCAGAACACATACAGCCACACAGATTTCTCCTCTGCCAGAAATATTTTCAGAACCTCTCCCATTACTTTTAGGTACTATAAGCCTCTTTGGGTCCCAATTGAGGGCAAATTGGGAATAAATAATTACATTAATTCAATACATAGATCCAGAGGATTTAGCCATGTTAGTCTGTAGTAGCAAAATAGTAAAGAGTCCAGTAGCACCTGGACTCTAAGGTGCTACTGGACTTTTTACTATTAATTCAATACATAAATTTTCAGAGCAACATAAGCAAAAAGGTAAAGAGTCCAGTAGCACCTTTAAGACTAACCAACTTTTTGAAGCATAAGCTTTCAAGAACCACAGCTTTCTCACATGCATCTGACGAAGAGAGCTGTGGTTCTTGAAAGCTTTTGCTACAATGAAGTTGGTTAGTCTTAAAGGTGCTACTGGACTCTTTACTATTTTGCAACTATGGACTAACATAACTAACTCCTCTGGATCTATAAGCAAGAAGGAATAGGTATTTGGCCTAAGAACTTACATTGGACATTGCAAATCTGGGGACCACAGAAAAGGGAGAGGAAGGGAGACGAGACAGACAGAGTGATGAAAGGAGAGCGCAGGATGGTTGTCGTTTCATGCCTAGAGATGAAGTCAGGCTTTATTTTGGCTACTGTCAGGACAAATGGCCTGAGCTAAATACTTCAGAGGTAGAGTTACCTTGGAGAAGGGATGAGAAGTGGTCTCATAGACATGGAGATATATCAAGGAACAAATGCACACAGAGAATATCTAACCTCTTATTCCAATCCACAATTGGAAGCAAATGGCCTTGAAATATTCCCCATCAGGATTTCAGAGTCACTGTCATTATCTCCTCTAGATTCAAAAGAATTGTCCATTCTCCATTTGAGCGCACACAGCCCGGGGCAGGAAAGAGATGTTTTGTCTCAGCTATAGAAGACAAATGCATGAAATCCATTTGACAGTGTAGCTTCCTACCGATCCATTAGCTGGTATTCCATTAGTCATGGGCAGGATTCAATATTTCCCTGAAACCATCCTAAGTGTAGATGAGATTGCTCACCAAAGTTTAAAAGAAATTTGCACTTTACACTTGAAAAAAAGTGTACGTGTATCCCAAAGCAGAGCTGTTATTTAGCTCAAAAATGAGCTCTTAGGGCTTGGAGAGTTTTGTTGTTGTTCTTACTTTTAAAAGCATTTTTATTGCAGACTTTTCTATCATTCATGCCAACAGTCCTTATTCCTGATGGAAATGAGAGTGTAACAAGAGGTAAGTGAGTTCCTGGAACACCCTTTCACATGAGGGGAAGGGCAAGAGAGAAAAGACCTAAGTTAGGGAACTCATGGTATCAACGCCCAAGACAGAATTCCTGAAACAATTTCCGCTGCTTATGGTTTTATCTTTTCATATTTTAAAGAATAAACTGCTTTGAATGACTTGACAAAAAGTTAATATAGAAATGCATTAGGACCAAGGCGACCCAAAATTCAAACTCTTACGCAGACATTAAGTAACATACAGTGAGATTTTCTGCAATACAGCTTGTTATGTGCCTCATGGCTGAGTTAATCCAGTCTGAGGACAAGGAGATGGGAGTAACACTGCATGGGATTTTATTATTATTATCATCATCAACAATAACAATAACAACAACAATAATATTTATATCCTGCCCTCCCCGCAAGCGGACTCAGGGTGGGTCACAACAGAAGATAAAATATACAAGATAAAATCACAATAAATTAACACAGCTTTCTAATAAAACACCTGTTCACCATATAAAAACCATATAACATCTGAAGGAGGTGGAGGTGTGCCTTGACCATTCGTGGTTGCTCATATATGGGGGAGGGTATACCTTGTTAGCCCTGACCTGGATAGCCCAAGCAAGTCCAATCTTGTCAGATCTTGGAAGCTAAGCAGGGTCAGCCTTGCTTAGTAATTGGATGGGAGACCACCGATGAAGACCAGGGTAGCAGAGGCTGACAATGGCAAACTACTTCTGTTAGTCTCTTGCCTTGAAAACCCCAGCAGGGGTTGCCATAACTCAGCTATGACATGACAGCACTTCCCACCATATATCCTGTTAGCCTCTCCTTCTCAATCTTGCTCCCCCTATTGGGAGGTTAAAAGGGGATACAAATTTTGCCCTGAAGTGTTTCAGAATGGATGTGATGAAAATGTAAGCCTCATGGATTCACATGACAAGCAGATAGTCAGCTCTGTTAGTGTTGCCAAGTAGGCCCCCTCCCCTGCTTTGAAGCCTGCTATGAACTGTGTTAGAGTTTCCTGCATCACTGTTTTACTGCTGCACCAAAGACTGCTTTGCACGTGTGTGCTCTGATACACGTGTCAGTTTCCTGCCTGCGCGTCAATTACCCTGCTGCTGCAATAGACTGTGTAGTTTACTGACTCCATGTTTGGGTAACTGCACAAAGGACTCTTTTTCTGGGCAGCCCTGCCCTGACCTGTATCTGGACTTCCCAGTGTGTGTTTGGACTGTGTTCCCCGTGCCTGCATTGCCATCTGCCACGGACCGTGCCTGTTCCCTGCTTTGGACTGTGTTTTAAAGTGTTGTTCCCGCTGCCTCCATGGAAGCCTGCCTCATATGGGCCCAAGCCGCTGCTAGCAGCCGGGCGCCTGCCGGGGAAACCTCCAGCGAGCCTGGCTAGGCGCTCCCTGGTCAGTTCCCGTCTGGAGCCTCCCGCGGGCCGGTCCCCGAGCTTGCCCTCGCTACCGGGCAGCCTGCTATCCAGCCCCAGCTATGCCCAGCCGGCATCCATGTTCTCAGGCACCCAGAAGACCCAGAGGAAGACTGCTTTGAGAAGCCATTTCGGCGAAGCGGGCACACCACGTCCGCAGCGAGAGCCCCTCGCCCCGCTCTGCATATCTTAGGAGCCGCCCCGGAGAAGGAACTAAGTGCCGACCATCCCAAGCACTTAGAGAATGCATCTCAAAGAAACCTCCGCATTCCAAAGCTGATGACATCAGGACAAGCCCTGTCCGCTGGAACATCCTTTCAGCCCACTTGGATTTCCCCCTCCCTCCTTTGTCCCCTCTTCCTGAGGTGTCACTTATCACAATCTGATTACCAAAGTGGCCCATCCAAGCCATTCAGTAGCCCATTAGACCCTTTGTTTTAATCTGTGAGAACCTCCAAGTACAGCACCAGCCCCAGGGTACGTTTTGGGGTATTTAAGCTGGTCTCTCAGACCACTCGGTGCCTCGGCCATTCCCTATCCAGACCTCCTTGCTGTCCGTCTGTGGTCCCAGTGCTGGCATTGGGCCACCCTCGCTGTCGTGTCTCTGCTTCGCTCCAGGATTGTGAGTATTTCCCTTACCATCGTTGGGAACCAGCTAATGCGAACGTCTCTGTATTTCCTACTCTGTATTTCTTAGACCTTGTATGTTCTTTGTATGATTGTGCAAGCTAGGCTTACGCTACACTCAATACACGTGTTTGGACCTTACTCCTTGTCTGCCTCTTTTTCACTAGAGTGTCTGGGATCGGGACCTCCGTAAACATAGGTTATGATCCTCGCTTAATATTAATAGTTACAGACTGCTACAGCTAATTCCCCATTATAATAAAAGAGCAGTTCTGGTAACATTAGTGTGTGTTGTTCAAAGAGGATGGATGAAAGAGAATGGCCGGATGCAGTCCACCATTCCCAAAGCCAAGACCTGCATTAACAAACACTTAAAACTCGATGCATCTGTTTGCTACAGTGGCTTTGGATCCTAATTTTTAAGTATGTTGTACACAGAGTTCAGGGGTTAGATTCAGGAATCATAAGTATGGTGGCGGAAACTGTTGTCAAGTCATAGCTGACTGATGGTGACCCTACTAGGGTTTTCAAAGCAAGAGACAAACAGAGGTGGTTTGCCATTGCCTGCTCTACATAGCTACTTTGGACTTCCTTGGTGGTCCCCCATCCATGTACTAACCAAGGCCAACCATGCTTAGCTTCCAAGTTCTGATGAGATCAGGCTTCCAGGTCATCCAAATATGGATGCTGCAAATTTCTCAACAAACCTGTTCAGCAGTCAAACCATCAGATTGTGAGACAATCAGGAATCTGTTCAGATTGCCACCCATGACCAACTAGAACAACTGCCAAGCAAATTTGCATCTGCTGGTTGGTCAGAAGCTAACTCCCAGCTGATCAAGGGATCACAGCAGAGCAAACCAGCTACCCTGTGAAGTTGTAGAAAGAACAGGCTGTGGCTCAGTGGAAGAGCCTCTGCTTTGCATGCAGAAGATCCTAGATCCATTTCCTGGCATCTTTAGAATAAAGCTACTGATTGCATCTACTCCCCCCCTCCCCTCTCTACCTATATATCTGACCAGCTTACCCTCCATGCATCTGACGAAGACAACTGTAATTCTCGAAAGCTTATGCTACAGTAAAGTTGGTTAGTCTTAAAGGTGCTACTGGACTCTTTTCGATTTTGCTACTACAGACTAACACAGCTAACTTCTCTGGATCTAGAATAAAGGATCAGGTTGAAAGAGATTTATTTATTTATTTTTAATCCAGATATAGGGCAAGATGATCCCTGGGGCAAGCTGACATCTTTGAACCAAAACAATAACTTTATGGATTTTCTGGAGGTGGACAATGAGTTGGAAGAAGCTTGATGGGTCTACCTGGACTACAGGAGTAAATGGTGCTTGATGGTCCTTTGAGAACTGGATGGGAAAACCTACCAGGTTTGATGAATAGCGTTAGGTGGAGCTTAATCAAGGTGAATGTGTGAGGGGAGATAAGACCAGGCGTTGATGACGTTAGTCATGAGTAGGGGTGTGCAGCCCAAAAAGATTTGTGTGTACCCCAAAAAGATTTGAAAAAGATCCAGAAAAACTCAAATCCCTGGAGAGGATTCCAGAGGTTTGGTGCCATGATAAAGAAGTCCCTATCCTGGGTGGCTTCCCACCTAATCTAACTCAGGAAGAGGACCAGAGTGGTTGGGTATTTTTACATTTCAATTCACAGCTTGCAGGTCCAGTAATGGGAAGGAAGTGGGTGTCTTGGAGGCCATGTTGGAGATCACTTGTCTGTACTGACTAGCAGAAACTTAATTATCCAAGATATTAGAAAGTAGGGCCTGTCTTAAAAAAAGGAAACTCTGCTGAAGATTAAATGTTGTTATCCTACAAGCAAAGCATGTTCTCTACCTCTCAATAATGACTTCTCCTGCCACTGGCCCTACTTGCCTTTTCGCTACCTGAATTTTATTGAGTGCACAAGAATATTCAGTTGTGAATGACCATGATGATGCAACAATGGTGCAGTCTCAAATCATGTGTTCATGCAGCCATATTGTTTTGGGTCTGGAGGTATACAAACGTTGTCCTTTATTTTGTGTTTGAGTTGCCATTTTAATGATAATGTGGTTTGAAATTTTATGTGTGCACAACTGTCATTTCAATTTTATAAATATCAATTATGTATTTATTCCTCTGTATGTGAAAAGATATTTTAACAAATGAAAATTGTTGTTTATAACTGTGTTCCTATAGAAAAGGGACAACATAGGTGCTCTTCCCAATCAGATACAAGGAAGTGTCTATGCGTGCCTTTCATTCTGTGCTTTGTATGTATTTAGGAATAATGTGTGAGCAGGGCCGGTGCCAGGGTTTCTGGCCCCTGAGGTGAGATACCTACTTCTGCCCCCAGTCCTGACCAGTCCTGCCTTGCTCTGCGCGATGATGTCACTTGTGACATCATTGTGCAGGGGCATCTCCCTCACCTGAGACAGGGGGCAGTGGCAAAGGGGCAGGGAGGAGGCCCGCTCAAGCCGAGCCAAGGCAGGTGGTAATGGCGAAGGGGCGGAGAAGCTAGTGGGGACGCATCCCGCTTCCGGGTCAGGGGGGGTCATTGGGGGCCGGCACGGCGCCTCCTTTAGAGTTCAGCACTTGAGGCGGCTGCTGGCACAGTCTCCATGGATGCACCGGGCCTGCGTGTGAGCCATTCTTATTTTGGGATCCTGAACTGAGCACATGGGGTTGCGGGGAGGGTTCTCTTAATAGAGGTGGAAAGAAAAGGGTAGAACCTTGGAGCACAGTACTGAAGCGCATATATTAGATTGTGAAATTTACCTCTTTCTTTCACCTGTCCTCCTTCAGGACTAAAAAAGGTAAAGCAGTTAGGTTCATACATAAAGAGCATCAAAGAGCATCTCAGGGCCAAGCTACAAGTGACAAATGACACAGGTTGGACACTTGTCAGCTTCTCTTAAGTTTTTATGGGAAATGTAGGCATTCTAGTCTTGCAGCTTGGCTCTCCAACTGCTGTCTAATGGACTTTTCAACTGTCACATTCCGCCAAGCTGCCCACATTTCCCATCAAAACTTGAGGGAAGCTGACAAGTGTTCAACCTGTGTCAGGCATCACTTGTAGATTGGCCCTCAGTTGAATACTGTACGAGACAAAAGGGTATTTAATAGAGGATGCTTTTGGACTTTGCCTTGGGAACATATTTGTGTATAAAGTGCAGATTTCACCTGAGACTTTGGGAAACAATTTCCTCTACTTAGGAGGCTTCTGATCAGCTAGGGAGACTATGCATCCTTCCTGCCCATTGATAAATGGAATACCAGCTAATGAACTGGAGCGTGGAGTCTGAGCCCCACCCTTTGTGGATCAAAAGGGAAAAAATCTTTCTCACATACTCTACCCAGCATTTAGATCTGAGTCCACAGACTTTCTTTAATCCAGAGAAGACATCTTGAATGACATCTTGTGATGAAGTCCTGCCATTTTTGAAGAACACCTTTAGTGTGTTTCCTTACCGTTGTGGATTGGAAGAAGGTAAGAAATTCTCTGCATGAATCATTTCCTTGGTATTTCTATTCTAGAACAGTTGCATGAACAATGATTCTAGTACTTACCAACTGTAACATGGGGTTGCTGCGGATCAAAACACAAGGACATGTTGGAGTGGAGTCTCTCTTGTGGTGAGACCCCCAATGCTGTTTCACACCGCTGGAAAACTTCAATGCAAAAGATTGACTTCTAGTGGCAACCAGACTATCAAGAGTATGGGTTGGATCCTGTGGATCTGTTCCAGTAGTGCTCTGATCTACCTCCCACCCCCAACTCAAGAAGATTCCTCCTGGTTCAGGAGGCTCAGCCACCAGGGCAAGGACTTCTTGGATTTGTGTAAGATATCTGTGCCTAGTGCTGTTGTTACTGGAACTCATTTGTGAGACCCGTCCCTGTGCCTCAATCACACATCTATCGGCTTCAAAGGTCAGAAAAGGAAGCTGAGTTCCACAGCTTGAACCGATAGAAAGATGAAAAATCTGCTATATTAAGTCCTGTTTCCTCTTTCAAAATGCCAGCACGCTCTCTCCCGTGCCTACCCTCCTCCATTCTCCTTGGAAAATAATTCCGAGATAAATGGCTGTTTATTAAAAAGATGGGTCCCACAAAAACTGTCCCATATTTTCTGAACACGATCCTTATCTCAGTCCCAAGCATAAGGAGTTTTTAGGACCCCTCAGCCTGAGAAAAGAGCCCCCCCCCAACTCTACAGTAGGAATGGACAACCACTTCCTTTTTTGTTTCTTATGGCTTCCATATGATGTCACTGTGAATAGCTTCAGGCTTTCCGTTTATGTTTTTTGTACATCTGTGTATCTGTTGGTGTGTAAGAGAGCAAGGTGAATGCTTAGCATTTATTTAATAAAAATCAGTGAACAGGGCAGTGTGCTAAATAAAATACAGAATTCAGTTCTACTTTCTGAGCTATTAAAAAGACACAGTGGATGGCCACATTTTTTAAAGTCTGGTTTCACCTACTGCTGATCAACCATTGCTGAATCAAAGAGAAGCTCAGTTTTGGACTTCTGTTAGGTATCATTTCTAAAGACAATCTCCCCCACTCTTTTAGATAACTCATATGAGAAGATAATTGAGACAAGTACAATATCTCATCTATACTACAGGCTGCCTTTCTGTTTTAGGCAGGGCTAATCCTCCCAGAAGGGAGATTTAAAAATCCTTCTGAAGTCAATTTCAGGTGGGTAGCCATGTTGGTCTGAAGTAGAACAGCAAGATTTGAGTCCAGTAGCATCTTAAAGACTGACAAGATTTCCAGGGTATGAGTTTTTGAGAGTCAAAGCCCCCTTTTTCAGATATCTGAGAGTCAAAGCCCCCTTCTTCAGATATCTGAAGAAGGGAACTTTGGCTCTTAAAAGTGGTTGTTCAGGTGTAGAAGAAGTAGAAAGTGGTCTTAGGATTGCTTTGCTGGTGATGTAAGTCTGATCAGTCTTTTGATAACATTAAAAGTAAAAATAGCTAAGCCCTTCTGTCTTAACTTTACTAATATATTTTCAAACTGATGAATCCCATGATAAACGCAATATTTCGGCTTCACAGCAGGAACTGATTTCCCCCTGCTTTGTATCTTTTGTTCTAGCAAGAGTGTCTGAATTAGCAGAAGATACAGCAAGCCTAAAATCAGACGCTGAATATGCTGAATCTGACAAATCAGACCCTAATTGTTGATGAGCCAGATGATTTCATGCTCAATTTCACAAAATGGAGGCAGGACTTCTATGAGCATTTAGAGCAAAAGATCATCTCTATCTTGATTATTTCTATTGGTATTTTTGGATTTCTGGGGAACGGAATCGTCATCTGGCTTCTTGGGTTCCAAACTAAGAGGAATTCTTTCACCATCTATATCCTGAACTTGGCTGTTGCTGACATCGGGGTCCTTATATCTATGGGTATATTTTTTGTTATAGATAAATCACCTTTATTTGAAGAGCTCATCATATTCACATACAGCACTGGCCAATTTCTCCTGACCGTCATCAGCATTGACCGTTGTGCATGTGTCCTCTTCCCAATTTGGCATCAAGTCCACAGACCATCTTATTTGTCCGTCATGGTGTGTACCCTCATATGGGTCTTCTCCTGCCTGCTCAGTGGAGTTCATTTCACTCTCCACAGTTCTAAAATCCTGGAAAATCATCACCATGTAATACACTACCAGTTTTTTGTGAATGCCCTGCTTGGCCTTCCACTCATGATTATCTCCGCTGTGACTCTGTTCATCAGAGTTTGCCTGAAACCACAACAGCGTTGGAGAGGAAAGCTTTTGACAGCCATCTTGCTTACTCTCCTCTTTTTCCTCCTCTTTGGTTTTCCTTTGAACGTTGTTTTCATTACCTCTAATTTTTCCCAGGCTCCACTTTCTTCTGGAATGCGATACAGCTTGTTATGTGCCTCACTAAACAGCAGTGTTAATCCACTGATTTACTTCCTAGTTGGGAGATGGAACAGCGGTCAGCCTAGGGAAAGCTTGAAGGAGGTCCTCAAGAAGATTTTTGAAGAGGATGAAGCTAGTAGAGAGGTATCAGAGGGACCTTGTCAAATCCAGTTATCAGATTTCCATTAAACCCTAACACTTCGAGCTTTATCTATTTATTTAACATCCAGAAGTTTCCAGATCCAGTCTACAGGAAAAGAGAATTTTTGTGGCTCCACTCTATTTTATTTTCAAAATTTTTAAATCTTTCACTGGAATTTCACTTATATTTTCCCTACTTTATTTAGTTTATTCTGTTTATTATCTGTTGTTTTTGTTAGATGTCTATGGAGTTAATGATTTATTTATAGATGTCAGTGTGTAGATTAGGTTTGCGGATTAGGCCCCCCCCCATTAGGCTTTAGCCTGCTAATCAAGCTATGCTCCTGGAGTGTGAGCTCAAAGTTGGGAAAATGAGAAACTAGCCTTGGGAGTCTCCGTCTGTTTATGTAGCTTGGATAAGAATATTTAGACATTCCTTTTAACTTGTTAATATAACTTAAATAGTAGTGATTTAAATAACCCTTGGCTCTTTAAATAGGACAATGTTGTATTATAGAACAGAAGTTAGTTAAATCCCCAACACGTTTGTCCTACATATACATATACATATACATATACATATACATATACATATACATATACATATACATATACATATACATATACATATACATATACATATACATATACATATACATATACATATACATATACATTTCATGCTTTAATAGACTATGGATGTAACAGTAACCATGGCTTTTTTTCAGCAGGAACGTGGTGGAACAGAGTTCCAGCACCTCTTGAAAATGGTCACATGGCTGGTGGCCCCGCCCCCTGATCTCCAGACAGAGGGGAGTTGAGATTGCCCTCCGCGCCGCTTGGCGGCACAGAGGGCAATCTAAACTCCCCTCAGTCTGGAAATCAGGGGGCGGGGCCACCAGCCATGTGACCATTTTCACCAAGGGCGATTTAAACTTTAAAAAACTCCCCCCTTGTTCCAGATGACCCAAAGTGACATCATTATGTGGTCCTGTGCTGGCAACCCACTGAGTTCCACCACCTCTTTTCCCAGAAAAAAAGCCCTGGTAGTAACCAAATTGATTCTATAGATGATACTCTTCCGGAGTGCCCTGAATTTTTATAATGCAGAGTGGGATTTATTCTTCCTCTGTTTACATCAGATTTTATCTCTGTTGAAGCTAAATCCTCTTGGCCAGGGAGGAAGATAAACAAGTAACTTTGTGCATGGCTAAATTTTTGGTGGCTGTAGTAAAATCCTATTGCAACTCTGACAGTAAACTTTAGATTTTCCTTTTAGTAGATGATGGCTCACTGTTTATTATTTTTGTTGTGAAAATATTAATTAAGAAGATCTCCCAGGATCTAGGAATGAGTAGGTTTCCTCTGTTACTTTCCTTTATTGTTCTCTGCTGTTTCCATCTTTCATAACTCTGGTTTATCTAAACAAATTTCTTGAACACATAGTTCCCTGCAGTTTGTTTCAGTTCATCAATTCCTCTATTCATTTGCAGTTTTTTCTCTCTCTACAATACCCATGCTCATGTGCATATTGCTAAGTAACTGCTGCAAAAAAGCAACTTTTATGTAAGATGCTATCAAAATACTTTTCCTGCGGTGTTTCACTGATTCGAACATGTGGCCCTGTATATTAGAAAAACACCACACAAAAAAGAATCTCAATAAAAATGTATGTCTAGGGCATTGATGTGTAGGGCATAGACACATCAATAAGACAGGTGGTTGGAAGACACACAAAAAGTAACGAAAATTAGTGTTGCAGCTAATAACATGTGGGTGTCTTCCCCATGGGCTAACTGCCCTGAGTTTGATGCTTCTGGGAAGCTTTTTTTTTTCTGATTCCCTGCCACATTGTGATACATTTATGAACCTTTGGGGTTTTTGTGGCTTCCTCCAATCTTTCTCAAATCTGTGTTGCTTCAAAGTTGTGGGAAAGATCACAGTAAAACATTGATGGCTGTTGTGGGTGTAGGAAAATCCAGAATTTCTGGCACATATGGCAGCCATTTTGCCTCGCTCCGTCCCCACAGTAGCTACTTCCTCCCCCTGCCAGCGTGGGGCTTTTTATTTATTTTTATTTTAAAACAAATTGATACTAGAATATCATTGTGTCCAGTAATTTTTTTCTTTAAAAAAATAGGTGTCAGTACTCATAATGTTTTCTGCCTTGGAGGTGCCAAGTACTACAAAAAGGGGTGCCAATACTGCATATTGGCGCACACCACCAGAAAAAAAGCACCCGGTTGTATCGATATACCATTGTACCAATAGGAGTAGCATTTTCTCTGAATCCCCAACTTTGATTAAAAAAATTAATAAGTTTCTAGCCATTTCCCTTGGGAAATATAAGGAGAAAGGCATATTTCTGCAAGGGATGGGGCTAAAGGCTTATTTGTTTTAAAAAAATGAAAGCTGGGAATTCAGAGAACAGACTAGACCTATTGTTATAATGGTATATTAATATAAAGATATTCTTATACTGATGTTTTTTTTTAAAAAAATCACAAAACCCTTGGTGTCCCAAAGGAGAGAGGATGGCCACTTCCAGGAGACTGAAAGTGCTGGTTGCGACCTTTAAAACCCCGACAATGTAATTGTATGCATAGTCATATTGTTCTAAGCCCATTGACTTCAATGTACTTAGAAGGGTACAATTCCTTAGGACTGCATTGTAAATGATATGACACCAAGGTCCATGCAGGAGAACCTCCTTCTGTATGAACTTCTGCATAAGTTGAGGTCAGTCCCTCTTGCCCTCCTCTGTGCATCTTCAGTCCCTCGTGCCCTACTCTGTGCATCTTCAGTGAGGAACACAAGGTGTGTTGATTAGAGATGGGCATGATCTAAAAAAAATTAATGATCCAGCTGATCATGGATCGTCGCCGGCGACGATCCCCAATTAACGATCCACACCGATCATCTCCCATTTCCGATCCGTGGATTGTGGATCGTGGATCGTCAAGGCAAAAGCAGAGGGGCGCTCTGCTGTTCCCAGCGATACAGGAACAGTGGGTGATGCCAGCAGCATCTGTGTTTGTGTTTGGCTGTCTGTGTTTGGCCATCAGAGCTGCCTATCAGGGTTTGCAGGGATGAGATTGGAGTGCCCATGACTACAGAACATCCCCTCCCCCCTCCCTTGGGTGTCTTCTCCCAGCTGGTGACTGCTTTGCTGCTCCGTGGTTGGAAGGAAGCCCTGCTGATCAAGGCAAGCTGGACTTCCATTTGTGTTTCCAGGGCGACAGAAAGAGGGCAAACACAGCTCAGGCATTCCCCTGGCTCCGTTGCCAGGGGAATAGATTGCTGGCACCTGAGTGTCTGGATCCCCAATCCGAGCACGATCACCCCGATCAAGCCCCAATCCAGCCCCCTCCCGACCACTGTATCATTGGCCGTGGACAAGCACGATCCGCCGGGTCCTGATTTCGCGAATGCCATTATTGTGGGGGTTTTTTTATTGTAATGCGGACCGTGCCCATCTCTAGTGTTGATTCACCAAAAACAGAATTTTCAGTGGTAGCCCTGAGACTAGAGAATTCTCTGCCCCAGGAAGTTAAACTCATGCCCAAAACAATGGCCACTAACTTGGTGATGGCCACCAACTTGGAAGAGTTTAAAAGGAGGCGGAACAAACCCAGGAGGATAGAGTTATCAATGGCTACTAGACATGATAGATCTCTACTCTCTTCAGGACCAGAGGCAGTATGCCTCTTTATATCTGTTGCTGGGGAATATGAATGGGAAGATGCTGTTGCATTAATCAGCATTGAGAGCTCTGTAGCACAGTGGTTAAATGGATGGCTGTGAATCAGCATTCTACTGGTTCGAATCCCACTACTGCCATGACCTTAGTAGGTAGCCTTGGGTATTGTTGTTGTTATCATCATCTTGCTTGTGGGCTTCCTAGAGGCAGCTGGTTGGCCATTGTGTGAAGACAATGTTGGTCTCAATGGGCCATAGGCCTGATCCTGCATGGCTCTTCTTATGTTCTTACGGCCTCCAGGAAGCTGGTAATTTTTTTAAAAAGAAATTCTGGAATGCTTTTGATGGTTGTATTTTCTGACATTTGATTTGATTGTCATTTTAATCTAGTCAGCTGCCTTGAGTGTTAACTTGCCTAACAGAAAGGCAGGAGATACATTTTATAAAATAAAATAGAAGTAACATTAATTACAGGAACAAGCAGATGCTGTCCTTTTCAAGCAAAAAAGCTGAGCACATGGAAGCATGCTGCCATGTATGTTTACAATTCTGTTTGGCACAATTCTGTTCGGGATCCCTCTAAACAAAGATATGCATGAAATCTTTGCATTTGTCAATGCAGATCTCATCTTTACGGGATGCGGAATAAATCCATTATCACAACTACCCCACTCTTTCCTCCTTGGACAGAGATTCATGCAAATGTTTAAACAATTGATCTTCAACTTGTATAGTGTATACGTGAACCTTTTATGAGTAGACCTGTTCTAAGGGATAGAAAATACGCAGCAATAATGGAATACACAATCCAAGCCTACAAAGATTGATTTTCAAGCTGTATAAAAATGCTAGATTATGCCTTGGGGACCCTGAAAGTTTTTCAGAGTATGGTGTATGTTTCTCTTGAGACTTGAACTTTTCAGTGCAATTTCTCCAATACGTGTCTGCCAAAGCAGCAAGAGAGAGTAATACAGCCCTTCCCATAGCTAATGGGGTCTCTGGCTAATGGATTGGTGGGAAGTGTCATCATAATATGGACTGTGTTGCACCTTTGCTGGACCAATATAAAGCATCTCTCAGGCATGCCCTGAACAGTGTTGGGCACTCAACGTTAGATGAGAAAATTCTTTTAAACAAAAAGAAGAGGTGACAATGATGACTCTGGAATTCTGAAGGAGACAATCACAAGCTTCTTGCTTTCAACTTCGAAAAGTTTGGATCAGAAGAAGGTAGGCCATTCTCTGCATGAAATACATTATTTGTGAACTCTCATTTATGGCTCTCTCTCCTTTCACTTATCTACTTTTTGTCCATTTCCTCTAGCAAGGGGAGCATTTGGATTTTCTCAGTCCTGCAATTTCAATCGAAAAATCTGTTATGATTTTTCTTCTCTGTGTAAATTGATTATTTGTTTCTGCCTCCTTACACTGGGTTTTCCTATAAAACATAGGTATTCCTTACTGTTATCTGTGCATATAAAAATCAGCAATGTACATTATAAATCTGTGCAGCCAAGTTCCAAGATTCATGGGTCATAAGCACATCCATATCCTTGAGTTTTTAAAAAGTTCTTCAAACTTGGCTTAACACAGCTACTGGGGGAAATATCAATATTCCTTTGATCACATTTACATAATTCAGGAATTTCTGATAACTTTCAGGAAATTGGTAGGATTCTCAAATGTGAGCCTAGAGATTACCTAGCAGGATATTAAAATAAAAAAGTAGGATTCTCTTGTCTAATACTCAAAATGATATTGTATTAGATGATTTATACTGTAAAACCAAAATTACTATTAATGTGAGGAGGTTATAGCAAGCACAGTAAACAAACACAAGGTGAGAAAGAGTGAAGATAACAAGAACAGTAATGAAAATTACTAATCTAAAAGCAAGCCATAAAAGCAAGCCAAGAACTTGCCAGGTTCTTAAAAGCCAAGCTGAATGGGTTAAGCCCACTGATGTGAGAGCCCCGAAGTTGATTCGGGCTATCCATAGAAAATACCCGGAGAAACCGGTGGGGGAATTGATCTTTGAGGGGACAGGATGTCAGGTACTCAGGGTCACCTGTCATATTTAATATCCCTGTATCTGAACCTGATGCTGTTGTAATGATTCTGTCATTCGTACCTGAGGTGGGAAACTGAGAACGAGAAGTGGTTGTTGATTCCTGCTGTAATCTCTGCTGGGTCTGGGAGCCTGCCTGGCCTTGAGAAGTCTATGAATCCCACAGCCTATTTTTCCTGCTTGCAGAGTTCGAGGACTGTTAGGAGGAAGGGGGTGGATTAGGAGTAGCCATGGGGAAACTTGATCTGCATTAGGCTTATCTGTAGCCACCAGTCCTAGCAAGGATGGTGTAAATGTATGAAACTGGCATCTTATCAATAAAGATTTTAACTCCTGAAATGAAGTCTTTTGGGAGTTGCCTGGTGTCCTTATACAAGGCAACTGCTGTGCCAAAAGTGAAGAGAATCGGAACCCCCTGACCATGTTATCTCAAGCAACCCCCCCCCCCCACATTGCTATTTGCAATGGATGCTAAGGTTCTTTATTCATGGCAGGCATAACTCATCAGAAAATGAAGCTAAGAGTCTCAAAACTGTCCACCAGCTTCAGCATGATTGTGAAGGTTGACATGAAAAGAAACCTCACAAGACTCACTTTAAACCACAGGTCAAAGTTCCTTGGTCATAAAGTCTGGATATGCTTGTATCTATTGAATTTTTAAATACTAACTTATATGTTGTTTAAAATTTAAACTAGTTTAAAATGTTGTTTAATGTTTTTAATGTTCAGGGACCCTGTTTGTCTAGAAGGGTGTTCTTAGAAATGTTTTAAACAAAGTAAATTTTGCTTTCATCTTTAATTCCCAGATAATCTGGTGTCCTTCCCAGAACCTATGTGCCAATGAAACCAATAATACTGAGCAATAATATCTAATAATATTGGGAACTGCAAGACCACCTTTTTCAAAGATGATTGTATAATTTTGCTTTCTACTCTGGTTTTCTTACTCAGCCATAAACATTTATCAACCTCATCTTGAATATGTATGTATGTATGTATGTATGTATGTATGTATGTATGTATGTATGTATGTATGTATGTATGTATGTATGTATTTATTTATATTCTGCCCTCCCTGCATAAGCAGGCTCAGGGCAGATTACAATTCTTACCTGGAGGATAAGTAAAGTTCAAAGGAAAACAGCAGGTTTATTCAATAGACAGAGTTGGTATGTCGGTTGGCAGAGAAAGGAAAGTTGAGGTAATTTTTGTTTGTTGAACAGAATACTTCATAACTATTAGGTACAACAATCTTCTTAAATCTTAATTTCAAATATTTACAGATCTTACAAGTAAGAGGTTGGTAGTCTCAAACTTGAATTACTTAAGCAAGGTTCTTTCATAGATTTCACTTCACAGCTTAGGTGTTCTGAATTTCACACATCACTCTTTCCCCAGCATCCTCCTCAGAGCCTAAACCCCCTGTCCAAACACCAGGCAGGAATTATTCTTCCACTAAGACATAACCATATTCTTTTGGCTGAAGGGGAGTCTCCTTACTACCCACTTCTTTTGCCAACCACACACTCCTAGTTCTAGATTATCTGAGTAACATTAGTGCTGGCTTTCCTACATTAGTTCTTCAGCTAAAAGCTTTTCATCAACCTTATTGTCCAGGTTCTGAAGCTCTGCCCTTGAATTTAACAGGAGAAGGGGAGGGGAGACAGCCAGACGACCACCATGTAGCTGCCCAGACAACACCAAGACCTTGCCATGCCCAGCAACAGAGGACAGGGAAGAAACACCCAATCCCCAGAGAGTCAGGCGAGGCAGGTGGAAGCCAGCTAGTCCCACTCTCCGGTGGGAGGCCAGGGGGCCAGGCAGGGAGAGTAAGAACCCCTAGGAGAGGAGTAGACCTGAAGGAGGAGGCACAGGAAGCAAAGGTAGTCAGACAGCAGCCTTACCAGCCAGAGAGGAGAGGCAACCAAAGCAGCACAGAACCATGTCCCAGCCTGCAGGCCAGCTAGAACGCAATAGCCTGGTCCAGGCAAAGCTGGAAGCAAAATAACCCCAGGTAGAGCTACCTGAGGCACTCTGCAGAAAAAGCTTGGCAGCCAGCCAAGGAAGCACAGATGTGCCTGGCCCAAGCAGCCAGCTCAGCAAGGAAGGCTTGGCAGCCAACCAAGGAAGCACAGGTGTGCCTGCCCAATGCAGCCAACAGAGCAAACCCAGGTGTGACTGCCTGAGTCAGCCGGGGACTTGGATAGAGTGCAGGAGGGGGTGTGGCTGGCAGGAGGAGAAGAGAATGGTGAAGGGATAAAAGGGGAGTCCACCCACAGGGCGTGGTGGGTTGTGGAGGAGTGTGGAGGAGTGGAGGAGCATGAGCATGAGCATGAGCATGAGCATGAGCATGAGCATGAGCAAGAGCAGCAAAGAGGAGGTGAAATCAGGCAGGCTGGCATCTCACAGGGCAACGGCCATGACAGGACATGATGGCAAAAATGTTCCTCCTTTTCCTCATACAGAGAAATCTCAGACTGACCCTCTCTGGTCAGATTCCAAGCTTCAACTCTCTCCTGACAATCCTGTCAGCTCCCATTTGTTACCTTTTCAGGCCAGTCACGTAGAGGGGCGAGCAGCATGCCAATCATTCTCCCTCCAGGCAGTTTTTTCTTATACCTTTACCCTCTTCTTTCTGGATGCAGCATTTGGTAAAAAGCATTGCATCACAGTGGCCCTGATATTTCTCCATTGATAATTAGTGAGCATAGCCATGACAACACAGTCCCTCGCTTTGATAAGCATTTCTCACTAAGTGGCTGCTTCAGAGGGTATTATAATATGTGGTAAAAATACAATGGGCACTAAAAAGGGGAGGGGGGAGGGGGGCATTGCCTCCTCCACAGTGCCTGATCCTGGCCGGGTAAAGGCAGGGGGTGGGCATTGCCATCTGCTCCGCTCCTGATTCCAACCAGATGAAGGGGGTAGGCATTGCCACCTACGATGTTCCTGATCCCAACAGAGTGAAGGGAGTGGGAATTGCTACCTGCTCTGCACCTGATCCCGGCCGGGTAAAGGGGGATAGGCATTGCCTCCTGCTCTGTGGCTGATCCTGACAAGATGAAGGGGGATGGGCATTGCTTCCACCTGCACTCCTGATCTCAACCTGGTGAATGTGGGAGGTTGGCACTGCCACTTGTTTCATTCCTGATTCTGACTGGGTGAAGGTGGTAGGTGGGCATTGCCACCTGCTCCGAGCCTGATCTCAGCTGGATGAAGGCAGGGAGATGGGCATTGCCACCTGCTCTGCACCTGATCACAGGTGAAGCCAGAAGTCGGGCATTACTTCCTGCTCCGCTTCTCATTCCAGCTGGGTGAAGCTGGGGGGTGGGCATTGCCACTTGCTTAGCTCCTGATCCCAGCTGGATGAAGGAGGGGGGCAGGCATTGCCACCTACTCCGCTCCTGATCCCGTCTGAGTGAAAGCAGGGGAGCAGGCATTGCCTCCTGCTCCTGATCTCAGTCAGGTGAAGGTGGAGGAGCAGGCATTGCCACCTGCTCCCCTCCTGATCCCGGTTTGTGTTTCATCCTATGGTACATCTCTGGAGGGACAGGCTGCCTTGCCTGGGCTTCCCTCCATGGCAGTGCCCTCTGGATGACACACCAGTATAGGAGGTGGGTTTTATATACTAGGATGTTGAGGTGGTTGGGAGGCAGGGATCATCTATGATCACTTGAAGACTTCTTACTAGCAATTATATAAGGCAAGAAGCAGAAATTTTTTGGTGGGAAAGTGTCCGGCGACGCTGGAATTTGGTCCACCCTCACCACCAGCCCTGCAGCAGCAGGCACCCCCTTTAGGCCCTGCAGCACAGCCTCTGGCAGCACCTCAGTTACACGAGCCCCTCCAGGCCTCCAGGCTTCTCTCACCCTTAGGCCAGTTGTAGCCGATGCCCAGGCACAACTCTGGGGAACAGCCTGCAGCCACTCAGCAGACTCACCTGTCTCCTGCAGTTGCCCAGATGGCTCCACTTCATCCAGGCTCACAGGAGGTAGCCATGAGCACAAGGCAGGCAGGCGCAGGCCCAAAGATGCCAAGGGAGCCACTGGGGAAGGTTCAGAAGCAGCAGGGACGAGCCAGGCAGAGAGCAGACCAAATGCCCCACCCTAGGTGGGGATGGAGTGGGTGGGGCCAGGAGAATGCAGAGTCTACCCAGCCCTCCTATCAGATAGGCTGGGAGCAGGGCCAGTCAGGGAGACAGGATGACGATTGGGGGCAGAGCCAGGGAGGTGGGGCCAGGGGAGGCCTTAAAATTCAGGTTCCTGTGAAGGCCGAGGAGGATTTTGGAGGGAGAGGCAGCTGGAGCATGCTGCTACTCCCAGGGCAGGAGAAGGAACAAGGTGGTGCAACCCCCTTCCCTGCCCATCTGAGGCCAGAGGACACCTGCCTGGAGAGCTGGTAGGATGGCAGGCCATCAGGAGAGGGTGCCAGTGAGGGAGGATCCTCATGCAGTGGTGGAGAATGCGGGCACTTATCCTGTTATGAGGCATCCACTCCAGGGCAGACCTGTGCTGGTGCCTACTCGTGCCTCAACAACCATGACTCGCAAGGAGACCGCAACTTCTGAGGAGACCGCGACTCACGAGGAGACCACGACTCATAATGAGACCGCAACTGGCGGTCTTTCGGCGGCAACATTTATACAGTTCGGCCAGTGGCTGGTGGAGCACCAGGATCGGTTCCTCCGGGATGTTACCCAGCAGCTTATGGGGACCCAAGCCACCCTGGTCCAGGACCTTTGGCAAGTCTTCAGGTCTGGAACAGTTGGGCTCACCGCAATGGGGGCTGCAACTAGGCAAGGGGGCTGCAACTAGGGCAGCTGGAACCCCCTGGTTCTCCTTGAGAAAACTAGGACCTGATGATGACATTGAGGCCTACCTGGAAATATTTGAGAGAACAGTGGACGCAGCCCAATGGCCCAAAGAGCAGTGGGCCTTTATCATAGGACCCTATTTGATAGGGCATGCTCAGGCAGCCCTAAAGGCACTCCCTAAAGCAGAGGGGGGCAATTATGAAACCTTGAAAGCTGCCATTTTGGACCGGTGTGAGGTCTCACTGGAAACGTACCAGCAGAAATTCAGGTCCATGACTTACCAAAAGAGGGACCGGCCATGGGCCTTAGTCACTGCCTTGCGAGATACTGCAACCCGGTGGCTGCAACCAGCTACAGAAAGTGAGAACACAATTGTGGACCAGGTTGTGTTGGAGCAACTGATGGTGATCATTCCACTCCAGGCCCGGCATTGGCTGGCTTATAATAAGTCAGGAGGCCTGCCAGAGGCCACGAAGCTGCTAGAAAACTTCCTAGCAGCTGAAGTCAGAGATGCCCCCTGGGAGGGAGGATGGCCTGAGAGGAGGGAAGAGCCCAGCCCCCAGAAGAGAAAGGCTAGAAGGCCCACAAATGGCTGGGCAATTCAGCAGCCTCAGGGGCCCCTACCTAGGCCAGTCCCACAAAGGACACCCCAGCAGATGAGGATGTGCTCACAACTGCCCAGGCCTCTAAGTTCTGGCATGGGGGAGTTGGGGCCCAGTGCACAAGGCTCCCTTTTCACCTGCAACCCGGAGGGCCACATGCAGCCTGAACACCTGCTGACAGGAGGGGGTACCAGAGAGGGGGCCACAATACACCTTACAGCAAGCCCCCACGTCCTCTTCCCTTGTTAGCGATGGTGACAATTGCAGGGCGCAAGCTGAAGGTTATGTTAGACAGTGGGAGCTCTGTATCAATGATTCACACCCGACTGCTGCCACCTCGATTGCCTATAAGCCGGACTGTGACAGTCGAAACTGACAAGGAACAATGTCCACAGAAACGTTAGCACTCACTGTGCTCAAAGCAACTTTACATGATTAAACAATTTTTACAAAGTGCAAATGCCTCTTATTTCTACAATAATTACATGATATCTTCAAGTACAAATACATAAATAACAGCAGCGCAGTGCAGCAATGGCAACTGCAGTACAACTCAGTTCACGTAAAGTTCTTTTACTCATTCAATTACTTTTCCTTCCAGTCATTCCCCAGGTGATAAGGACTCCGGGGTGGGGAGTGAAGACCGCCACGCTCAATCTGGGGCCGGCTACGGATGCAGATTTCGTGCCACCTTCATCAGGAGCGTGCCATTGATATCCCACGGAAAACTATCACCATCATATCTCTCTTTCCACCTGGTTAGTAAATCGCAAATTCTCTTCCACGTCTTCCATGACGTGGAAGAGAATTTGCGATTTACTAACCAGGTGGAAAGAGAGATATGATGGTGATAGTTTTCCGTGGGATATCAATGGCACGCTCCTGATGAAGGTGGCACGAAATCTGCGTCCGTAGCCGGCCCCAGATTGAGCGTGGCGGTCTTCACTCCCCACCCCGGAGTCCTTATCACCTGGGGAATGACTGGAAGGAAAAGTAATTGAATGAGTAAAAGAACTTTACGTGAACTGAGTTGTACTGCAGTTGCCATTGCTGCACTGCGCTGCTGTTATTTATGTATTTGTACTTGAAGATATCATGTAATTATTGTAGAAATAAGAGGCATTTGCACTTTGTAAAAATTGTTTAATCATGTAAAGTTGCTTTGAGCACAGTGAGTGCTAACGTTTCTGTGGACATTGTTCCTTGTCAGTTTCCATTGTGCAGCAGAAACAGCCATCCGTTTTTTCCGGACTGTGACAGTCACCTGCCTTCACAGGCACACCGAAGAGTACCCTGTGGTCTGGGTGCCAATGGAATGCCAGGGCACGACCCAAGAGGTAGAGTTGGCCCGGGTGGCAGAGCTCTCTTACCCAGTCCTCCTCGGGCGGGATGCCCTGGGATTTCTCCAGACCCTGCACTCATTGACGGCTCCCCAGGAGGCAATGGTGGGTGAGGAGGTGGCAGGGCATCCTGGCCCATCAGTGGAGCCCCAGTTGGACCAGCCCCCTCAGTGTCCCCCAACACGGGACACCGGCCCTGGATTCCTGGTGGCTCAAGAGAATGATGAAACTCTGGAGGCTCTGCGCCTTGTGGTGGCAGTGAGGGAAGGCAATATCCAGGATGAGCGCCGGGTACGCCAGCTCCCCCGAATTGTGCAGCAGAGGGGTGTGTGGTATAGGATAGCTCAGGGATGGGGGAAGGAAGTACAGCAGTTGCTAGTTCCCCAGCAGTTCCAGAAGGAAGTTCTAGCCTTTGCTCATGACCATGCCTGGGCAGGCCACCAAGGTGTCAAGAACACTCTGGAATGTCTATTGGACCATTTCTTTTAGCCCTCGATGGCAGAAGATGTGAAAGAATTCTGCAAGACATGCGCAGTGTGCCAGCGGACCTCGACACAACCTCCTCCCTGAGCACCCTTGGCTCCCTTACCAGTCATTCAAACACCCTTTGAGAGGGTGACCATGGACTTTGTGGAGCCCTTGCCGCGGACGCCAAGGGGTTGCCGCTACCTCCTGGTTCTCATGGACTACTCCACCCGATACCTGGAAGCTGTCCCCCTCCGCATCATGAAAACTGCAGGGGTGGCTCGGGCACTGCTCCGGTTCTTTGCTCATGTGGGTCTACCCAGGGAGATTTTGATGGACTGGGGCACCCCATTCACATCTGCCCTGATGAAACAACTGTGCCAGACTCTGGGCATCCAACAGATCCACACGTCTCCCTACCATCCACAAACAGATGGACTGGTTGAACGTTTCTACCAGACCTTGAAGTCCATGCTGCGTAAACTAGCACATGACAGGCCAAGCCAGTGGGACTTGTATGTGGACCCCTTGCTGTTTGCTGTGCGGGAGACCCCACAGGCCTCAACGGGGTTCGCTCCCTTTGAACAGCTGTATGGCCGTAAGCCCCGAGGGATCCTGGACCTAGTGGAGTCCCGATGGGTCGACCCTGTTCCAGCGGAGGGTATAGGTCCACCTGAGTATGTAAGACAACTGCGGGACCAGTTGGACCAGGCTCGGAAAGCAGCTCGGCAGAACCGCCAGGCTGCCCAACAGGCGCAGAAGGAGCAGTATGACCGGGGAACCCGGCTATGGACTCTGACTGTTGGCAGCAAAGTTCTGGTAAGCCTGTGGGTCTTACCTCAAGGCCACAGTGACCCCTGGCAGGGATCATTTCGAATTACCCGGGTTGTGAGCCCCTTGTCATATGAGGTACAGTGTGGACCCCATCGCTGGCATAAAAAGAGGCTGCACATCAGTGACCTTAGGGAATGGAGGGAGTGGGAGCCTGCCGCATGCCAGTTGGCTGATGATCCTCATGCCCTCCCTGAAGGAGATCTGCCATGGGAAAGTCAAGAATCCACAGACACTATGCCCCAACTGGACAAGGACCTGACATCAGCCCAGCAGCAGCAAGTTCTTCAGCTGGTGGAGCAGGTGCCTGGCATCTTCTCCTGCAAGCCAGGACGAATGTCCTGGATGACACATGAAGTTACCACTCTCCCAGGGCAAGCAGCCCGAGTTGTCTGGTGCCCTATCCCCCAGAAGCAATGGGAGACAGTAGCCCGGGAAGTTGACGATATGTTGCGCATGGACATAATTGAACCCTCCAACAGTGCCTGGCACAGCCCAATAGTTTTAGTGCCTAAACTGGATGGAAGCACCAGGTTCTGTGTGGACTACAGAGAGGTGAACAAGGTGGTGCAATTTGATGCCTATCCTATGCCTAGGGCTGATCTCTTGATTGACCAGTTGGGCACAGCCCAATACCTGTCCGCCCTGGATCTTACTAAGGGCTACTGGCAGATCGCCATGAAGGCAACCGACAAGGAGAAGACAGCCTTTGCCACTCCACAAGGCCTGTTCCAATTTAAAGTGATGCCATTTGGGCTCCATGGGACTGCCGCTACTTTTCAGAGGTTGGTTGATCAGGCATTAGCTCAATGTCAGGGCTTTGCCCTGGCATATATTGATGACATAATAATCTTCAGCCCGGACTGGCCATCACACCTACAGCATCTACGGGCTGTTCTCCAGGCACTGCAGGTAGCGGGCCTGAAAGTCAACCCCAAGAAAAGCCGAGTGGGGTTTTGGGAGTTCAGGTACCTGGGGTTCCTTGTTGGCCGGGGACAGCTAAAGCCACTGCCAGAAAAAGTGGCTACATTGGAACAAACTCCTCCTCCCACGACCAAGATGCAGATGAGACGCTTTCTGGGCCTGGTGGGATATTACAGTAAATTTATCCTCCAGTTTGCAAGCCAGGCAAGTCCTTTATCCGACTGCCTTCGAAAGGGTCAGCCCAACACCATCCAGTGGGACCCCATCCGGCAGAGGGCCTTTGACACCCTGAAAACCACACTGTCCCAGGCCCCCATCCTTCGGAATCCAGACTTTGAGAGACCATTCACAGTCCACACCGATGCCTCAGAATTAGGGCTGGGAGCAGTCCTGTCTCAGGGGGTTGACGGACAGGAACACCCCATCCTGTTTATTAGCCGGAAGCTGCAACCGGCAGAGCAGAAGTATGCAACAATAGAAAAAGAGGCCTTGGCGGTAAAATGGGCTGTTGGGGCCTTGCAATACTACCTCTCTAACAACCCCTTTATCTTAGTGACCGATCATGCTTCATTGCAATGGATGGCTCGCATGAAAAACCACAACAACAGGGTCCTGAGATGGTATCTCTCACTACTGCCATTCAGCTATTCAATCCAGCATCGCCTGGGCCGGCTACATGCCAATGCTGACTTCATGTCCCAGATATTTGAAGACCTACCTGGACCAGGTCCAGCAGCCCCACCAGAGGGGGTGTGTCCGGTGATGCCGGACTTTGGTCCACCCTCACCACCAGCCCTGCAGCACTAGGCACCCCCTTTAGGCCCTGCAGCACAGCCTCTGGCAGTACCTCAGTTACAGGGGCCCCTACAGACCTCCAGGCTTCTTTCACCCTTAGGCCAGTTGCAGCCGACGACCAGGCACAACTCTTGGATGGGGATCAGTGCCCCGCCCCCCCACCCCCGGATAGAACACTGATGGATGGATGGCTCCCTACTGTTGGAGAGAGTGAGACTAAGTCCCCTGGATGGAGAGCAGTGCACCCCTAGGACAGAAATTTGACTGATGGATGCCCTCCCCAGGGTTGGGGAGCTTGAGGCTAAGTCCCCTGGATGGGGAGTGGTACAGCCCCTGCAATAGCACACTGATGGATGGATGCCCCCTATGATCAAGGAGGGTGAAAATAAGTCCCCTGGATGGGGAGAAGTGAGCCCCCAGGACAGGGAACAGACTGTCAGATGCCGTCCTCGGGGTCAGAGTGGGCAAGACTAAGTCCTCTGGATGGGGAGCAGTGCACCCCTGAGACAGGACATTGACAGATAGATGCCCCCCACCATCGGGGAGGTGAAACTGATTCTCCTGTATGGGGATCAGTACACCCACCTCAGGATGGGACACTGATGGATGGATGCTTCCCTACTGTTGGAGAGGGCAAGACTAAGTCCCCTGGATGGGGAGCAGTGTTATTGATGGATGGATGCCCTCCTACCATCAGGAAGGGCGAAACTAAGTCCCATGGATAGGGAGTGGTGAGTCCCCAGGACAAGAAAGCAACAAATGTATGCCCAGCCCTTGTTCTAAGGAGCAGTGGCCACTGACAAAACCCACTTCCCAGGCATGGCAACAGTGACAGATACCTGCCCCCCACCCTGGGAGGGATAGGTGCTCAAAATTAGAACCCTCCTCATGTCCCCGGAATCCATCTGCCTCACAGACTCGGGAGACGGTCAACAGTCCTCATCCAATTCTTCCCTTGGAGGCAAGGGGATCCTATTGCGGGGGGGGAGTGCCAAAACAGACAGGAATTAACAAGAAATTAGTCCCCTAAATCTGACACCACTGCACCATCATGGTGTCTGTGAGGGGATACTTTCCCACCCCTGAGGAAGCAGAATGATATGTCCCATAGGGTGGGCACATCTGCACCGTGTGAGGAAGTCTGTGAAAGCCAAATATCACCTCACAGACAAGGAAGGAAACAGATGCCTTCCTCACCTTCATGGAAGGCGATCCAATGTCCACCCAATGGGAGAGGTGGAGAAGAAGGGATTCCTCCCCTGTTGAGAAGAGGTGGCCATTGTCAGAACCCACCTCTCCAATGGGGCAGCTGCGACACAACAGGAGCAAATGGAAGGATGCCTGGGCTGGATTTGCCGCACCAGACAGAAGAACCCACCTTTCCAACAGTGCAGCTGCAACAGAACAGAAGGGAAAGGATGCCTTCCCCATCATCGGGGAAGGCCTTTCTAAGTTCCCTTGCAGAGGGGGCTGTTGCCTCCTCTGTGGAAAGGGACATGGATTAAAGGAGCCCCCCCCCATATATGATCAGGTGTCACTGACAGAACTCACCTCGCCAATGGAGCACCTTCAATGGAATGGATGCCTTCCCCACCTTTGGGAAAGGCTACTGTAACTCTACTTGGATGGGAGCCTATTACCACTTGTGACGCATGATCGAGACTAGAGATGGGCATGAACCAAATCACGTACCAAAATTTCTGATGAATCAGGCCGGTTCATGGTTCGCGAACCAGCGGTTCATCAGGTCCCATTTCTGACAAACCATCACAAAGTTTAGGCTGGTTCATTTGGTTCATTTTTAGGTTCGTCACTGCAGACAGCCTGGTGTCAATTAATTAGTTTCCTAGGCAACAGGTGATGGACTTCCTGCAGACCTTTTACTGATCTGGAAGTGTCGATTTTCTGACCTGGGTGTGAAGTTTTCACGAACCAATGAGCAGGTTCACGAACCAAGAGAGCAAGTTCATAAACGTTTGTGGTTCGTGGTTCATGAAATTTGACAGACCATGTTAAATAGAAGAGAGAAGTAACTTTACCATTAATGGGAAAATTTAGCTATTAATTAACCTAAGCTAGTATTACTATTAAGAGACGTTATCAAAAATATACAGTTTAAACAGTGATGTAGAGAATGGATATATTAGTGGATTTGATGGAGTATATATAAGAGAATTTGAATATGCTTAGAGTAAGAGATATAATACATATATGATTTAGAAGAATTTAATGGAAAATAAGTAATTAGATAGGTTAAGGGTTGGAAAGCTGTTGGAAGTCTACAAGGAGGGAGGAGGGAAAGGGTGGGGGTTGAAATAAATTAGGTATGATGGGGAGTGTATGTAATAACTATGTACTCACCAATAAAAATTTGTGTTTTTTAAAAAGAAATTTGACAGACCATGAACCACATGGTTCATTTTTTCCGGTTCATGCCCATCTCTAATCGAGACATAAGGATGCCCTCACCTCTTGAGAAGAGGTAGCCATCGTCAGAACCCACCTCTCCAATGGAGTGGCTGAGATGGAATGGAAGGGAAAGAATGCCTTCCCCACTGCCGGGGAAGGCTATTGTAAGTCCCGGGGGGCACCACCCACGGGCAACGCATCATAGATGAAAGGCCTCACCACATTGAGGAGTGCAGCCACCACCAAAACCCACCTCACTGATGGGGTGCCTGTGACAGAACAAACAGATATGTTCCCCACTCAGCCAGGACAGGTGCTCCGAATAAAAACCTTCCCTGCCTCCTGCCAACCCAAACCCACATCACCGATGTGGTGGCTGTGAGAGAAGAGGAGGTCAGTGGTGTCTTGAAATGTCTTCAGGACACATACCATTTGGGAGAGGGCTGGCAGCCAGCTCGTGGAGCTAATGCTGATCCACTGAGTCTGGCAGAGTGGTTTTCCGGGTGTCAATGCCCCAAACCCATCTTGCTGATGTGGTGGACACAAGGGAAGTCTTCTGCTGCCAGACCCATGGGAATTGTTGCTACAATTGCCCTGGGGCAGGGCATGCCTTCATACCTGGAAGGGATTTAGTACAGCATCCAGAATATATCTCCCCAATGGGCTCTGGCAGTACAAACCTTAGAGGCTAAGTCTACTGCATCTGCCACCATGGAAAAGGACACAGATTAAAGGAGGCTCTCCCTATGTAGGAAGCCACCTCACTGATGTGCTGGCTGCCAGGGAGGCCTTCCCCCATTGACTCTAGTTTTGTATGGAAAAGGAAAGCCTTTTGATCTAGAGACAGAATCTGGGTGGAGTTGCCACAGTAATCAGGAATTCCACCTCTCCGACAGGGTGGTTGCAATGGAGTGGAGGAGAATGGAAGGATGCCTTCTCCACCATTGGAGGAAGGTGAGTCTAAGTCCTCTAGAGTAGGGGGCCACTTCACTCCCAGGAACAAGATGTGTATCTGGATGAAAGGAGGCCCCCTCTTTGCAAGTGTAGTGTTCATCACCAAAACTCACCTTACTGACAGGGTGCCAGCGATGGAACCATGGTGCCCGGAAATAATGGGGTAGTCTCAGATTCTTTATGCAGATCCCTTTGTGAGAATGCAGGAGGAGGCAGAGGAATGGGGAGCCAGAGAGGGATGCTTTCCCCACCCGTCCAGAAGAGACAGGTGCTCTAAATAAAATCCTTGCCCATCTCCCATCAACCAAAACCCACCTGGCCGACACAGAGACTGTGACAGAATAGGAGGTCAGTGGTGTCATGAAACATCTTCAGGACACATACCATTTGGGAGAGGGCTGGTAGCCAGAACTGTGGACCTAAGTTGGAGCCACCGAGTCAGGCAGAGCGGTTTTCCGGGTGCCAGTCACCAGCTGTCCTATGTGGTGGATGAAAGGGAACCCTTCTGCTGTCAGACCCATGGGAATTGTTGCTAAAATTGCCCTTGTGGTGGGTGTTCACACTGTGAAAGAGACCATATAGGAATGAGTGGATGTCCTCCCCACCATTGGGGAAGGCAAGACAAAGTCCCCTGGATGTGGAGGAGTAAGCCCCCCGGGACAGGACAGCAATGCACGGATGCTGGCCCCATGGTTGGGGAGGGCGTGACTAAGAGCCACCTCCCTCCAGAAATGCGATGAGATTAAAGGCCATCCTTTGGCAAAAGAATTCTCGAGCTCATCCTGCTGGTCCACCAGTGCCCAGCAACAGAGGGGAGGTCTCAAGCAGCTGGCATGAAGACTTTACACTGCAGGAAAAGTAGGCAGCCAGAGGCCAACAGCTATCCATCAAGGTGCGAGTGTCCAATGTTCCCTGATCCCAGCTGGCATTGATGGTGCTACCCAGCCCAAGAGCATCCCTCATGACCAGGTGCAGCTTGTATGTCAGGCAGACAATTCCCTCAAGGGACACGTCATTCAGGGCGGCCAGCACATTTCTACCTGCATCCATGACCATATAGCCCCAGATCGCATCATCCAGGGATGCCCACTCTCTCAGTCCAGCCTTGATCACGGCAGCAATATTTTTACCTGTGTGGTCTGCATCCAGGTGCTCTAAATAACAATAAGGAAGAAAGGAAAACAAACCGAAGGGTGTGCCCTCAGTTAAGCTTAGTCCCAGAGCCAGTCAGTGGCTCTGAGACTGGGAAGGGGTGGGAGGAAAAAAGTACCCTCACCCACCCAAGGTCCTTTCCAGCAAGGACAAGTGCAGAAAATAAGAGACTATCAGTCTTTTTAAACAGCAATTCCACCCAAAACCTCCCAAATCCACCCTCTTTCACTCCAGATTCCAGCAATAGTTCTTCCCTCTCCCTCTCCCTACTGGAAAATGAAACCACTCGACTGACAGCTGTGTCTTATATACTGCACGCTCACATAGAGCAGAGTGGGAGCTCTCTAGTTTGCAGGCAGAGCTGCCTATCAAGGTTTTGTGGGCTAAGATCGCTGTAACCAGGGCTACAGAAGTCTCCATCCCCTCTGTTGCCTAGGGAATTAATCCTTGCTCCTTGCTGAATGGAAGCTCTCCATTGGGCAAGGATAGCTGCCTATCAAGGTTTTGAGGGCTAAGATTGGTGTTTCCACGGCTGCAGAAGGTCTGCAGACGTTGCTGCCCTCCACCTGAGTTTCAGTGAGAAAGACAGGCTATTAATAAATGAATGGATGAATAAATAAATGAATAAATAACCAACCACACTGGCTATATCACATACTGCAGGAGAACACTATAAACCCAATCCCTTCTGTCCTTGAAATGTTCTGGCTCTCATGTTTGATCGGCCTTTTGAAATTGATTTCCAATATCCAGTGCTCCTAAACAGAGTTATTCCAGTCTCAGCCCAACTCTTCTTAAGATTGCACTGGTCATTAACCCCCCCCCCCCCGCCGCCCCTGCCAATACACGGGGCCAACAACAATAGGCTTGAAATGTGAGTGGAATTATTTCTTCAACTTTTTTGCAAGAACTGACTCTGACTTCTCATTTCTCCTTGGCAGGATAATTTGTAAAAGAAGATGAGACAAGACCAGCAGAAGCAGAAAATGAACATAATTAGCTTAGCAGACCTATTCTCCAAGCAAAATATGGATCCTGGATGGTACAATGAAGTTGAGAATACAGTTATCATATATATCTTCACTGTTTTTATCTGCCTTCTTGGTCTTGCGGGAAATGGACCTGTCCTTTGGTTTCTTGGCTTCCACATCAAGAGGAATCCTTTCACTACGTACTTTTTGAACGTGGCTGTTGCTGACTTCAGTTTCCTTTTACTCTCTTTTCATGCAAATATATTTCTCATTTTGGTTTTTTTTGACACCAGAGTCATTTCTATTGGTTTTATTTCTGCATGTACTAATATTCTCTTCTTGATATACAGCAGTTGTCTGTTTCTCATGACAGCCATCAGCATTGACAGAGGTGTGTTTGTCCTCTTTCCAAATTGGCATCGTTGCCACCGGTCACCTCATTTGCCCACCATTGTGTGTGCCCTCACATGGGTCCTCTTCTGCATACTTTGTGGAATTGTGTTAAATGTCCCCTTTTCTCAAAGAGTTATGGATTTTTTTAATCTAATGGAGGTTCTCATACTACCCACGATTTGCGTCCCATTCATGATCGTCTTCTCCCTGATCTTGTTTTTCAAAGTCTGCTTTAAGTCACATCAGTGTCAAAGTAGAAAGCTTTTAGTAGTCTCCTTGTTAATGATTGTCTTTTCCCTACTCTTTTCTTTTCTGGCAGGGGCCTTTATAGTGATATTTCATTTTGGCAAAGGGTTTTTCAGTCTACCATGGTATGCTTTATTATGTGGCTCCCTAAAGAGCAGTATTAACCCCCTGATTTATTTCTTCGTTGGGAGATGGAAGGGCGGCCAATTTCAGGAAGGCATGAAGGCCATCTTCCAGAGAGTTTTCAAGGAGGCAGAGTCACAAAACGCCATCCAAGGCCGGTTATGATTAGGGGCTGTGCAGTATTAAATTCCCAAGTTGAAAATATACACAAAAATCTGATGATTTTCTGGAATGATTACATAAACCTGGGATTCTTAGACATTACAAAACACTCCCCCCCCAAAAAAAATATCTGTGTAGTTTTTCATGTTTGGGTGCTTACTATCATCATCAGCAGGTGTCTTGTTTTTCTTTGATTCTCTGGATTTTACAGGTTGCTTTCCCCCCCTCCCCTCTCTCATTGTGGAGACAGTGCGCTTTTCCTTCTACAAATAGGATGGATGGGGGCACCTTGTTCTGAGGCCTGTGGAATTGGACCCCTTGGTCCAATTCATTTGAAACTTGAGGGGAGGGGTTAGTGGACAGGCAGCTCTAGCTCTTCTGCAACTTTGGTGCCAGTTGGTTGTAAAACAGCCACCCAGTCAAGAGTCCACCGTAATGAATAATTGCAGAGCTGCAGTTCTCCTTGTCAGACTGTGGCATTCCAGTCGGCTAGCTACTGCCTTCTTCCCTTCTGCAAGACGACAGAGTCTCTTGATTTCAAAAGGTTTATTAGAATGACAGCATACAGGCTCTGGGTCCACATTCCAGAACTTAGACAGTCCAGGCTGATCACAGGCTAAGCTAGGAATGAGGTACCTGATGAAAGCAATTACACTCTAACCCCTTGGTTCCCATCCTCCTCCCCCCAGAGTTCCCAGTGCTGAGCGTTCGGAGATGTGGAAGCGGGAATCTCAAGGTTGGAGGTGCAGACATAAGATAAACTTGCATTCTCTCCCACGGAAGGAGTCATCTGGCCTTCAACCTGGAAGGAAGGAAAGGCTAACAACTAACACATTAACATGGCGTAACTATTGTTCAGTATCTAGATATGGTAAAGGAAATAGACTAGACAGGTATACAGTTTAACATAGCAAACTCCAGGCTTGATGCATAAGAAAGAAATCATATTGTTCAGGTGGGGAACTCTGAAGATGAGATCCTGACACTCCTTCTCTTACACCTCTGTGGAGGTGGGGCCCTTTCCTCCTCTGCAAGTAGGATGGTTGAAGGCCCTTGTTCAGGGGTCCATAGAGTTGGTACAATTAACTTGAAACTTGGAGGGTCTTTAGCGGCCAAGCTGTTTACACTTCATGGCAATTTTGGTGGCATTTTGTTGAAAAAAAACCACTCCACCCACCCACCCAAAGTTTCCCCATAGGGAATAATATTAGACCAGGGTGGGGGTTTGCAAAGGAAGCCTCCCTCAGGGCGAAGCTACAAGTGACAAATGGCACTTGAACGGCAAGTGTATTTCTCCCTGTTCACTTGCGCTCCACTCAATCCACTTGCCATTCAAGTGTCATTCGTCACTTGTAGCTTGGCCCTCACTTTGTGAAACAACAGATCCCAACAAGGGAAGAGGGCAATCACAGAGTTTTCAGTGGAAATGTAAAAATATTTTATTGTCAGTCAACCGCAATGCAGACTGATTTTTTTTTAATTTATTTATAATGCCGGTGACCAACTCGTGCTTTCCTGCTAGGTTGCCACTTAACCTGCTTTCCCCCCATAGGAATCAGTAGATAGGTGCTGAGAAGCATCTATTTCAGGGGCCTTACCGAGCATTTTGAATTCCTTGAGAAGGTTAACAAGCAAGTGGATAACAATTATCTATCCATCCATCCATCTGCCCACCCACAAAAGACTTTTGATGATTTCTCACCAAAGACTTCTTTCCCATCTCCCACTCTCCAATTTCAGACTTTTGATTATAAACTTCTGGGCAGATGCATACATTTTGTGTATAGAATTCTCTGCAAAGCCATAACATATATCAAAATATAGAGATTGACCATATATGATTGACTATATAATATTTTGCATGTCTTACTGCATGTCTTGTTGTCTAATAATTATTGTAACTCCATCTTTCCTGTTGCCGAATATATGGCCAAATATGTATGCCTGACCGTAGAGATATCTGTAATAAAAAGGGCTGTTTGTGACTCACTAGCTTGCTGTTTCTTTCAGAGAAACAGAGGAGAAAAGAGTATTGTATATTTTTCTTTCTCTTTTTTGGAAATGAGCTGCAGATTCACCATTACTGGGGCTGTGAAAAAAAAGAAAGTCTCATCTCTACATCCTTTCAATATTTCCCTCAAATGCAAGTACATCACAAACATGTTCCATATAGTTTCTATGCTGGTACGCTGTATTGTCCAATATGCCTACTGAATCAATAAATATCAGGATATCAATATAGTGTCTTTCAGACATGCTTACTGCTTCAGTTTCAGTGCTGTTCACTGCCAGTGTATACAAAATTATCATCATTATTTCTTCACAACTTCGTTGTACATCCCTTGCTATCTATCCTAGCTTTTCTGTGCTGTTTCTCTGCTTTTTCCAAAACCTGTTTTTCTCTGATCTTTTATTCCGAAATGCCTTGATTTCATTTTTTTCCACCTATCTGTAATGCCTGTTCCATTTCTCATTGCTCTACCCACCTCACCATTTTGTTTTGGTGCATGGTAGGTAGTACAAAATCTTTTTTAAAAAAAGAAATGTATTTATTTCTTTATTTATTTTGTGTCATTTATAGTCCACCTTTCTCACCGAGACTCAAGGCGGATTACATAGCATGAGATTAGTACAATCAGTATTCGGAACATTTCCATACATCATCAAGGACATTTTTATACGGTGTTAAGGACATTTCCACAAACAGTGTCATAGGATTTTACAAAGACTTAGCACTAGTAAGCATCCAATACAGAGTTGAAGAATTGCTGGAACAGAACACAATTCTAGGACTGGCAATAGAGAAACATAAAATGTGCATGCTATAATAAATAAATGTGATCTATCAAAATAGTGATATATTGCACATGTACATGCATGCACAAATGGAGTGTTTGACAGAGCACACCACTGCACCATCACAATAGTGCAAGTGCAAGAGGAAGGAGGGCAGTAATGCCACAAACTGAACAGTATGTAAAGGAAGGTAGGACACAAACAGAAAGTATTCTTGTTAAAACTTGCAGAGTGGATTAACTGCCCTGAACATGCTGTGATAAGAGGTGCCCTGGAGGTGAGGAAATCACAGAGCAAGGCTGATGATGTCTGGAAGACACCCAAATCTAATTCTCAATTTGGTTGAATCTGAGGTTGCTTAAATCTGGAGACTGGAACAATGAATGAACAAGGCAGAGTTTTCTACAAATCTGAAAAATGCCCCAGGTTTGCAGGGGGAAATGCCATTTTCTGATGGTTTATGCCCACCCCATGCTATGGAAACTGAGTTTCTTTGTTCAAACTGAACATTCTCAGGTCCCTCAATCTTTCCTTGTAGGGTTTGGTCTCCAGGCCCCTGATCATCCTAGTTGCTCTCCTCTGCACCTGTTCCAATGTGTCCTTTTTGAAGTGAAGCCTCAAGAACTGCACACAATACTCCAGATGGGGTCTGACCAATGCAGTATATAGTTGGACAATGACATCCAGTGATTTGGATGTTATGCCTTTCTTAATACACCCCAAGACTGTGTTTGCCTTTTTTGATACTGCATCACAGTAAGTGCTTATGTTTAGCTTCCCATCCACTTGTATCCAAAGATCTTGTTCCCAGGTCAGCACTGTCTAGTTAGACTGCCGTTGGCTCTCCAGCATTTCAGGCAGAGGTCTTATCTACTATCCGGTCCTTACAATGGGAGGTGCTGGGGATTGAACCTGGAACTTTTTGTATGCTGCTGAGTGGATGTGTTCTACCACTGAGACATGGTCTCTCCCAGGGCTGTGATTCAATTCCACCTCTGCCACAGAAGCTTGCTGGTTGACTCTGGGCCTCTCACATATTCTCATCCAGACCTACCTCACAAGGCTGTTGTGAAGATAAAATGAACGACATAGAGAAAATGCTTTCCTCCTCGCACAAAGTTCCAGAATGCAGCCACCCACTGAATTCGATTCAGGACTGTCAAAAAGTAGCACTTCTTCATACCATGAGCACTCAGCTTATGAAACTGACTGTCAGAAGATATAATGGGAGCCCCCTGTTTCAATAGCTTAAAAAAAGACATATCAATAAAAGATGATAATAAAAAATAATAAATGATAATAAAATTTAATAAATGATAATAAAAGATACAAACATTTGCAGTGAGAAGTCTTACAACCAATAACAAATTGTGACTACTGGAATACTGAATTGTGCAATTGTTTATTAGTTTTCTCATTGACTAGATGGTGAGTGGAAACTTTGACAGGCAACAGCACATCAACTCATTAGGTCCAATTAAACTGCACTGCTGGAGAGAGTCCAGTAGATGGCAGTGCCTGTCTATTGAAATGGCTCTTGCCCCCCATCATTATGATCTGCTCCTATGTCTACAGAGTCCACTGTCCTTGTTTCTTTAGTAAACCTTTTGTCCAAATTTGAGACATGCCTTGACCATAAAACTATTTTAAGGGGAACAATAATGATTCATTCTCTGTTTCTTTAACTTTCTTTTCCTCCTCCTTCCTTATGACACTTCCTTCTTTTATATGGCATTCCTTTTGTGATTTCAGGTCCAGTAGAACTTTAAAGACCAACTAGATTTCCAGAGTATGAATTTTTGAGACTCAGAGCTTCGTTGTCAGACTCGCGAAGGCTCATACCCTGAAAATCTAGGTGGTCGCTAAGGTGCAACTTGACCCAAATCTTGCTCTTCTTCTATAGACCAACGCTGCTACCCGCCTGAAGTTATCTTTGGGAATTTAACAGTCATATTCTGGGTAAAAAAAGATAAGTTCATATAGGCACATATAAATCAGTACTTATCTCTAACAGTTGTAATTTTACTAGCTCCATAAATCAAATTTATTCTATTTTCTATAATGATAAAAGGATATGGCATCAATCGGCGGCAACGGTAGAGCCTCAGAAAATAAAGCTAGATTATTTATTTATTTATTTATTTATTTATTTATTTATTTATTTATTTATTTATTTGTAGTCCACCTTTCTCTCTGAGACTCAAGGCAGATTGCATAGTGTGAGATCAGTACAGTCAATATCAAGGACATTTCAATAAACAATGCCGTAGAGTAAATTAATACAAGTTTACAAAGACGTAGCATTAGCAAGAATCCAATACAGAGTTGAAGAGACGCTGAAACAGAGCATAATCAGTTCTAGGACTGACATTAGACAACATAACTACCCAGTAGGATCATACTTGAAGCACAGGTAGCACATAGGAGCACATAGTTAAAGCAACATAGTGGTGAAGTCTATGGTCCCTAACTCATTAGTGAAGCATAGACCACCTCCCTATAATATAGCCTTCTTATCTGAGTAAAAAGCCCATTTGAATGATTTGGTTTTGCATCATTTGCGAAAAGCCAGGAGAGTGGGGGCTCTTCTGACTTCCTCAGGGAAGCCGTTCCATAGGTCCGGGGTCACCACAGAGAATACACATGTACAGGCAGCTGTTGATTTCTCCCATGTGCAGGGTGGTCTCAGAATTGGGCACTGGTTTCAGGATGCTCACAGAAGTTGCAGTGCAAAACACAAAACAATTATGCCAGCCCACATAATCTCCGGAAACCTTCACACACTTATACATGGCACTTCTTTTCGGATTGTAAGCCTTAGTTGCATAACTCACCTGGAAATAAAGTTAGGAGGTTCAAACTTTGTCTCTAGCTTCAAAACGATGATGGTCATTGTAGTGCCCAATACAAATGGAAGGAGAACACTGTGGCCCACATTAGTGTCAGACACACACACACACACACACACACACACACACACACACACACACACACACCGGCTATTTGCAGTGGAAACTATGGCTGTCTGTGATGGGATTATAAGACTTAGTTGTATAACTCACCTGGAAATAAAGCTAGAAGGTTCAAAATTTGTCTCTGTCAGTTTGGCAGGACTCTAACCTGGGGAACCGTGTTTGATTCACCACTCCTTCGTTTGAAGCCAGCTGGGTGACCTTGGATCAATCACAGCTCCTTCTCAGAGCTCTCTCAGCCCCAGCTACCCCACAGGGTGATTTAATACTCAGTAAACCATTCTGAGTGGGTGTTAAGTTGTCCTGGCGGTATATAAATCTGTCATTGTTATTGTTGTCGTTGTCATTGTTGTTGTCGTTGTCGTTGTCATTGTCGGTATCGGTATCGGTATCGGTATTGGTATCGGTATCGGTATCGGTATCGGTATCGGTATCGGTATCGGTATCGATAAAATGGTGATGGTAGTTACAACACCCAAAATGAAGGGAAGTGGAACATTGCAGTCCACATTATCCAGAAAGCCGCTCCCCAGATATTTGCAATACGAATGATGGCCATCTTCTGAAAATAAATCCACAACCTTCAAAACTGGTTACCACCTTCATGTTGGTGCTGGAAGTTGCAGAGGCAAAAAGGAAGAGGATCCAAAAATCCTTGCCATAGTCTCTATGACAAACCAACATCCTGCCCCAGTGTATCCGGTGGAAGCAGAGGTATTGTGTTTGTGGCACTCTTCAGAACACAAAGCTAGGACTCTCAAAATTGGCCACCAGCATCAGGATAATTCTGGGAATTGTAGAGCCAAAAATCAAAGGAATACAAGTATCCTGGCACAGATTAAATCCATAAAATCCCTCTGGTATTTGCAATGGAAGGAAAGGTTTACTCACAAAAAGCCAGGTAAGAGCAGTGTGGTGTAGCAATTAGAAGCCTGAGATCAGAGAAATCTCGGACAAATTACAAGGACAATTTCCTAAGTTTATACATTTACAAGCAATTGGAAATAATTGCATGTTAATGCATTCCTGTTATAGACAAGAGGGGAATGGAAACATACAGGAAAGCATAGTTAAAAGCTGTCAGAAGAGATGGGGTATGATATATGCCTCTCTGAAAATGGAGGCACAGGTCACCGAGGTTGTCAGGTCCTCTTTTTTCCATCTGCAGCAGACCAGGCAACTTGTCCCTTACCTGTCAACCTGTAACTTAACTACAGTGATCCAAGCAATGGTCATCTCTAGGCTAGATTACTGTAACTCGCTCTACGTGGGGCTGCCCTTGAGCCTGACCCAGAGATTACAGCTGGTACAAAATGTAGTGGCGCGTGTTATTACGAGAGTGCCAAATAAGGCACACATAACACCGTTCTTACGTGAGCTGCATTGGTTGCCAGTGGAGTACCGGATCAGATTCAAGGTTCTGGTATTGACCTATAAGGCCCTGTGCGGACTGGAACCAGCGTATCTACGGGACCGTTTCTCCCCATATATTCCCCGGAGGACACTCCTATCAGGGGACAAACAGCTGTTGGTGGTCCCTGGCCCCAAGGTGGCCCGCCTAGCCTCGACTAGAGCCAGAGCCTTTTTGTTCCTGGCTCCCACCTGGTGGAACGCTCTGTCTGCTGAAATCAGGGTCCGGCAGGACCTACTATCCTTCCACTGGGACTGCAAGACAGAGTTGTTCCACCAGGCATATGGCTGAGGCTGGGCATCCACCGGCCTGGAAAAAGGGGTGTATAAATCTTAACCCTCCCTGTGAAGGCTGTCCACCAACCTGTTTTAAATGTGTTGTTTTTAATGTATATGAATTTTTAAAGTGTATTTTTAATTTGTTGTTATCCGCCCTGAGCTCGCTCGCGTCGAGGGCCAAATACAAATCTGAAATAAATAAAAATAAAATAAATATGTAAGGCAGACACATAAAGAACCTAGAAAGAATTAAAGATGACACCATGCCAAGAGTTTTTGCTTAGAATGTACTACCACCTTCCAAGTGAGCATTAACATGTTTGAAACAAAATCAAAAAGAGTCCAGTAGCACCTTTAAGACTAACCAATTTTATTATAGCATAAGCTTTCGAGAATCAAGTTCTCTTCATCAGATGCCTGATCAAAACTGGGCAGATACAGTTTTGATCAGGCATCTGATGAAGAGAACTTGATTCTCGAAAGCTTATGCTATAATAAAATTGGTTAGTTTTAAAGGTGCTACTGGACTCTTTTTGATTTTGCTACTACAGACTAACACGGCTAACTCCTCTGGATGTTTGAAACATGCACCTTTAGGAGTTTAGAATTTCACTTAGGGCATTAACTTTTCAATGGATACCCAGCATTGAGCATCCAAGCTTGGACAGATGATGTCAGCCAGATGTGATCCCTTTGGCTTAGTAAAATGGGATATAGACCCCAGATCAGGGCTTTTTTTCTGGGAAAAGAGGTGGTGGAACTCAGTGGGTTGCCCTTGGAGAAAATGGTGACATGGCTGGTGGCCCCGCCCCCTGATCTCCAGACAGAGGGGAGTTTAGATTGCCCTCCATGCTGGCAATATAAACTCCCCTTTGTCTGGAGATCAGGGGGCGGGGCCACCAGCCACGTGGCCATTTTCAAGAGGTTCCGGAACTCCATTCCACCGTGTTCCTGCTGAAAAAAAGCCCTGCCTCAGATCATATCCTTAAGAATATTAATCAGAAACACTGTTGTAATGCAGCTTTCATTCCTGCTCAAGCCCTCACAGGTTCCCCCTCTTAATATAACGCTCATTTATCAATTGACAAGTGACACTGAAAAATGTGTACATTTTTAGAGGAAAAACCAGAAAACAGAGTGGAAAAAAAAACATGAATTCAGTTTGTTTCTGGTAAGTAGCCACATTAACTTGCAGCAGTAGAACCAAATTCGAGTCCGATAGCACCTTTAAAAACCAACAAAAATTCCCAGGGTATAAATCGAAGTTCATTTCATCAGATACAAATGAGATGCAAGAGAGATGCAAAATGGAAACGTGGGCTTTTAGGTTGGATAGCCCAGGTGAGCCTGACCTTGTCAGATCTCAGAAGCTAAGCAAGGGTCGACCTTGGTCAGTAATTGGATGGGAGACCCCCAAGGAAGACCTGGGCCACAGAGGCAGGCGATCGCAAACCACCTCTGTTAATCTCTTGCCATGACCTGGGGTCACTCAAAGTCAACTCTGACTTGAGGGCACTCTCCACCACCACCAAGTTGGAATAGCAAGGATGAGACATCTTAATTCATCCCTACTGTGTGCAAGCCAAAGAGTAGGCAAATTGGCCAGCAAGAAGCACCATCTACTGGGAACTTCTTCCCCCCCCCCAGTCAAAATAAAAGGCAGATACAAGGTTTGGGGTATAAATAAGGGCCATTTTATTAATTAAACCATAACACAACCTATCATTGTGGCAAGGGATCTAACTGTGGTACAGGTCAAGCCTTGGGGTCCACCTGGACCTCCCCTTGACCTGTCTGGGTGAGCCCCCGCTGCCCCAGGGGTGTTCCATCCAACAGATGGCTGGGACCCAGCAGCCAGGCAAGTGGTTCCCCTGTAAAGCTCCAACCCCCACAGCTGCGGAGCCTGGGGGTGGCCTTGCCCAGGGTCCCCGCCAGGCAGTCTTCCCTCACAGCTGGCAGCCATACAGCCTCACCAACTGCTTCAGTCAGACCCCAATTCCCACCTAATGGGAATGTGCCAAGGGGGGTCACCGGCCCACACCCTTGATCCTATCCTACCAGCGGCCGAACTATTTACAACCCACCACTTAATTAACAAAACAGTCCCTACAGTGCAAGGTAGGCGAAAACAACTCCCCAGTTGAGCCAATTAGGGGAGAATAAAAAATTCCTACCTGGCCCCGATAAACGGTGACTGGCTAATCCTGCACTGCATAGAGGGAGAGGTGGGTAGGCCGAGCTCAGAGCAATGACTGAGAAGGGCTGGGTGAGCAGAGCCAGTGACTCCTGCCTGGCTCCGTCCCCAGATCCCCGGATGTTGGGGAAAAGGCGGACTGCCTTTTCTTTTCCGGGATGGCAAATGCAACACAAGCAGAAATAAGTGATTTATTACTTGGAGGTCTTCTCGTATAAAACATAACTCCGCCGAACGAATAGTGCTGAGAATCTTGCATACATTCCTGAAAACTACTGTGGGATTCATTGCAATACCTCAGGATAGCAAGATGTTTGCTTTTTAGGATGAGCTTTAAATAGCACCTTGTACATTGAAGAAAATAAACAACATGTAGCCATGTGTGTTCAGAGTTGCTAACTCCTGGGAAATTCCTGAAGATTTGGGGGTGGAGTCAGGAGAGGGCAGGGTTCACAGAAGGGAGGGACTTCAACAGGGTATAATGCCATGGAGTCCATCCTCCGAAGCTGCCATTTTGTCCAGGGCAACTGCTCTCTGTAGCATGGAGCTCAGCTGTAATTCTGGGAAATCTCCAGTTCCCTCCTGGACTTTGGCAATCCTATGTGCAGGGAAGTCTAATGCAGCGGGATTTGGCCCCTGCATCTGAGACAGAGAGCCAAGCTACAAATGATGCCTGACACAGGTTGGACACTTGTCAGCTTCCCTCAAGTTTTGATGGGAAATGTAGGCATCCTGGTCTTGCAGCTGTAATGGAGAGCCAAGCTGAAAGACCAGAACGCCTACATTTCCCATCAAAACTTGAGGGAAGCTGACAAGTGTCCAACCTGTGTCAGGCGTCACTTGTAGCTTGGCTCTGAGAAACTTATCCCTATAAAAGACACCCTCGAGACCTTCCATCTGGCAGGCACGAGGTTCGACAAGTGTAATAAAGCCGGTCAAGCCCCCACTCTCCTTGTCGAAACACTAGAGAGGAACATCAGTGCAGGCTGCCAATTCCCTACCACATAACAGATGCCTGAAATCTGTTCTGCCCAAGCGGGGCTGAACAGAAATAAAAACCTGAGATTTCATGCAAGGGTGGGGTGGCTCCAGTCGTCCAGCCGCAGTTGAAGAACTTCCCAAAATACTCTTGCCAAGAGCTTTTTAATTTAGACCACAAGCAAAGAAGCAGTTTGGCAAGAATCTTCTCTTCTGAAGATAACTCCCCCCGCCCCATATGTCAGCTGGACATAGTCTGCCTCATTGTTCTCTTTTTAAAGCAATGGAGAAAAGTACCTGAGTTCATATATCTGGGGAGGGGGGGGGAGACATTCTTAGTGTCACCTTTCTGTCCATCCTCTCCCCCCCCCTCCTCGTACAGTGAGTTATTTCTGAAGTAGCTATAAAGAGACCAAAAATACTTGGCCAAGTGAGTCTAAAATTGGCCTGGGTGTTGCTGGCCTCTCTCCCTTCTTCCTCTAATTCTGAAGTTCCCCTTTCGTGCTACTCAAAATCGGGGCATGCACTCATTGTTTCCTTTGATCCGTTATCCTTTCATTGTTTTATTGCTTTGTCCTCAGTCTCCTCTTTTTACTTTCTGACATTCTATAGACTACACAATTCCTACCCCCAACTCTACAGTTGCAAACTCTAAATTGGGAAATTCCTGGATATTTGGGAGTGGCACCTGGGAATGACAAAGTTTGAGGAGGGGATTCAGCTAGGGTTGCCAAGTCCCCCTACCCCTTGGGTGGGAGGTTGGAGGACCAGCACTTACCTTTTGATGTCCCTCCTGCTCGTGCACAAAGTATAAGTGTGATGTCCTTGCCTGCACGATGATGTCACTTCTGGGAAGTGGCATCATTGTGCAAGTCACATGCTGTCCTGGGAGCACTCCTGTGCACCGCAGGAGGCCAAATTGGGTCCAATTTGGTCTGAATCCGGCTGCTGCAGAGCGTGGGAGTGCTCCTGCGCACAGCGGCCTGATTCAGCCTGAATCCAGCCTGGGAGCATGCCCCGGTAGGCGCATTCTCCCCTGCCAGCCAACTAAGCAGGGGCAGGGGGTGGAGGGTAGGAGCAGGGGATCCCCCCCCCCAGCGAGGGACTGGCAACCCTAAAATCAGCAGGGATGTGATGCCACAGAGTCTGCCCTCCAAAGACGCCATTTCTTCCAGGGGAACTGAACTCTGTAGCCTGGAGATCAGATGTAAACCCAGGAGAATGCCAGACCTTTCCTGGAGGTTGGCAATGCAATCCCACCCAACATTCAACAAGGACAAGAAGATACTATTAAGCAGAAGTATTCAGATGGGCATCCATGAGCTCCAGCAATCTTCTAGCCTCCAATTTTGGTAAGGGGGGTCTACCTTAATAGAGACCACCTGACACTGGAGTCCATTGCTGGATCTCCTTTTGTGTCGTTTTGTGTAGTTCAGCAGCAAAAAGCAACTACGGAAGATGGAGTATCAACTGGGGCCGTATTGCTGGGGAAGGCAGTTTTAGCTTCTCACCCAGTGCCATGTCTCTGATCAGAAATGCCTTCTTCTCCATTAACATTAGCCCATACCGCATGTGTCTTTTTTCTCTACCAGGGCTTAACACAGCAGGATGGAGGAGTTAAAAGCAATCCTTTCCCCACACCGTTTTCTTTATTTTTGTTTATCCTTTAAAACATTTTTACCCCACTTTTCCTCATGATTCAAGGCAGCTTACAATAATATAGCCCCGATCCATTCCCCCTTTCCACAGAAGATAGTTTTAGGTGGTCTGCAGTTGAACAGCAGGATTGGAGTCTGGCATCACCTAGAGACCAGCAAGATTTTTAGGGTATAAACTTTCAAGAGTCAAAGCTCCCTTCTTTGTCATGTCTGAAAAGGAGAGCTATAAGTCTCGAAAGCTTACACCCTGAAAATCTTGTTGGCCTCTACAGTCTCACTGGACTAAAATTCTGCTGTTTTTAGCAAGAGACTGTTTTCAGATAAATTGCCAAGTCTCCTTGCCCTCCAAACAGGAGGGGGGAAGCCAGCACTCATCTTTTGGAGGACCTTGTGTGCGTGTAAAGTGTATGCATGCTCCAGGCACAGCAACATGACATCACTCCTGGAAACGATGTCATAGGCCCACGCCAGGAGCTTGCCCCAGGAGGCCTGTTCCCACAACTTTTCTTCTGTCAGGCAGGTGAGTGGTGACAGGGGGAAAAGTCTGAGAGTAAGGGATCCCCCGCCCTCAACAGGGACTGGCAGCCCTAAATTGCCTCCAATATCACACATTCTTTGGCCCTCAGAAAGGAGCACCAACCGAGTTAGAAGCAATGCTGGGATTGCCATCAGCCTGTCACTCCCGACTTTGGGCAGCCACAGAAAGCAAGAAAGAATGGCCCAGAGGCCTCCATGTTTTTCCTCTGCTTGCATTCGGCACCTGCACTGCTTTTTTATTCATCTGTTTGCCTATTTTGCTTTGCTTTCTCACACCCTTCCTCTAAAGAGCTCAGGCTCCAGGAGTGTTTCCTATCCTCTTTTCTTCACTACTTGGATTGCCAGTTGCCTGGAGGGTGGGGAAAAAGACCCTTTAATAGATGCTTATTGGGCTGTCATCCGCCAGCTGGTATTTATTGATAAACATAAATATTAATTGAGCAGCGGGCCTATCAGTGTATGGAAAAAGATGCCAAGGAGCGGTCCTGTTTATGGTGGGATTGTCTTGTCTAGGTTGAGAAATTCGTAGAGATTTGGGGGATAGAGGCTGAGGGCCAAACTACAAGTGATGAATGACACAGACTGGACACTTGTCAACTTCCCTCAAGTTTTGATGGGAAATGTAGGCAGCTTGGCGGAATGTTGGACAAGTGACAGCTGAAAAGTCTATTGGACAGCAGTCAGAGAGTCAAGTTACAAGACCAGGACGCCTACATTTCCCATCAAAACTTGAAGGAAGCTGACAAGGGTCCAACCTGTGCCTTTTGTCACTTGTAGCCTGGCCCTGAGAAGGGTAGAGGTTGGGGAAGGGAGAGAGTGCTCAGTGGGGGTATAACACCAGAGAGCCCACCCTGCAAAGCAGCCATTTCTTCCAAGGCAACAAATTTGTGAAGTATGGTGACCAGATGTAATTCCAAGAGCTCTCCGGGCCCCACTTGGAGGGTTAGCATGGCCCCAATACACCTATCATTCCATGAAGCTACAAGGGCCTCCACAGAGTCTCCATGAACTCTCTCAAAACCCCCTAGTGCTGACTGGAAATCAAGGATCTCTGAGGGCGGACCATCTAAATCAGCCCACTGCCCTTTCAGGGAAGGGTCAGCAAACTCAACTGTGACTTCAGAAGACGTCGATTTGACCATGACAAGGGCTGACACTCCACCCCCTTAATCAGATCACCAAGAAGCCTCTTTGTTCAGAAATGGAGATTCAGCATATGTCCTTTCCCGCACGTTGCGGGGGTTGGCAGGTCCAGTTTGGGAAATTCCTGGAGGTTTTAGGGGTGGAGCCTGGGGAGCGTGAGGTTTGAGGAGGGGAGGGGCCTCAAGTGGGTATAACATCATCGAGTCCACCCTCCAACGGAGACATTTTCTCCAGGGGATCTGGTGTCCGTCATCTGGAGATCAGTTGTGATTCCGGGAGATCTCCAGCCACTACCTGGAGGCTGGCAACCCTACCTGAGAGAGACCCATCTTATTTACCTCATTGCTCTGAGAAGTTTCAGCTGTCCATTACCGCACATTAAACCTCCCTTAAAGGGACAGAATTTCCCCCCAGATCTGTTGGCAACCCTACTTGCAGCATCCCTGTGATCACCACATGGTGATTTGAATGTGGGCCCCCCAGATCCTAGTCTAACCATTCTAGCATGCTCACTCAGTCAAGATTCGCCCCACTACAAGTACTGGACTGGCAACCCTACAAATAGGGTTACCAGGTGTCTGGGTTTGACCTGGGCAGTCTGGCATTTTCCTGGATTGTTCAGGGGGAATGGACTGAAAATACCAGACACCTGGAAACCCTAGCTGCCTGATACCTCCTCAGGGAAGGAACTCCGGCTCACCTTGACCCACGTTACCACAGCACCAGCCACTATCTCCTCCCTCAGCAGCAGCTCCGTTACATCCTCCATCCCCTCAGTGGAGTACTGTTGTAGGGGACAGTCTCTGGAGTGCAGGGCAGTGTGATCTGGGGTAATTCCAAGCTTGTTTTCGGGTACTGAGGGCTTGTATCTCTCCCGGTTCCTTATTCACACCTGTTCCCAATACAAGCTTCCGGGAGGCAGGCCAAATAGGAGGCCTTAGCTCCAGAACCAGGGCTTGGATTAGCACTAGCAAATCCTGTTGGAGGGGACAGTCTCTGAGTTGCAGGGCTGTGTGATTTGGGGATTGTTTTGGGGGTACAGAGGGCTTGTAACTCTCCTGGTTCCTTATGCACAGCACTCACCCTCCAAAGCAGGTCTTTTCTCAAGGGGAACTGAGCTCTGTCACCTGGAGATCAGTTGTAATCCCAGGAGAGCTCCAGCTGCTACCTGGAGGTTGGCAACCCTTCAGTGATATCAAAGCATAAAAAAATACTTCACTTAAAAGCCTCAAAAACCCAGTAATCACTATTGATTAAAAGTCAATGGAAGCAGCAGAACAGGAAAAGAGCCTAAAAACATAGTAAAGCAATTCTGGAAGAGGTCCATAAACTCAATTAAACAGCAAGTGTTTCCCTCCTTTCCCAGAAGGTTTCTTTAACCCCCACCCGGCTTCATTTCCTACACCTCTCCTTCCCTCAACACAGACCCCTCCCAGGGCCTCCCCTTTAGCTCATTTTGCTTTTCATCCCACTGAAGTCAGCCTCAGTCTAAGCCACAGAGGTACAGAAATCTCTTCCTCTTCCTGCCACTGGGAAATTGTTGAAGTTTAAGGACATCTTTTCCCCCTTCCCTTTTTTAACACAAAAGGGGAAAAGAATTATTTTCATGGGCTTGGATATACAGAGATCCCTTCCTTATTCCTTTTGAAGTTCTCCTGCTTGGACTGGATTGCTTTGCTTTTAAACTTGGAGACGTTTCTCCACTGATTTTTCATCTGAGACTTGGGAAACATCTGCTTTAGCAACAGCTGGGAAATCTCAGAGCTCTTCGGCAACAGGTAAGGGGAACTCTTGTAAGCACTTGAACTGTTATGAAAACTTAGTTGCTTCCCTAGGCTACTTCTTCCTGTTTGAGGGGGGTGGTCTCTCAGGGAAAATATGTATTTTCTTTCCTATGTGCTATCAAATTAGTGAGAAAAGCCTTTTTTGGACCCATAATTGTTTGCAAAACTGGAAGCAAGCATTTAAAATACACAAAACACTTGCGAATGCCTAGATGTTCAAGATCACAGATGTCCAGGTTGATGCTGGCTTGGTAAAGCTGCTCTTTTCTTTGAAAGAACTTTAATGGCATATTTTTTAAAAATTTCTTCCTGCCCTACTATCGTACCTCATGTTGGAACAGGTAGGGGCAGTCACAGACTTTAAACATGTTTAATACTTGTGAAGTTTTGTATAGTTTGAAGTTGATTTCTTCCAGCCAGTGAAGCAGATATGTAGTTCTACTATTTCTATCTGACACTTGGCTTATTTTCTTTGGAATAAATAGCCTAGGAGGCTACTCTGTAGTAAGTTATTTATGGAGATCACCCTTTGGCTTGGATGACAGTATCAACTAAACAAAGTTAAGCAGTAAACCAAGCAATACATCCTTTAAGATTGGTGTTCGTCTGTATCCATAGTTCTCAACAGACCCCAAACAAGCTGGTATTTCAGGTCATGTCTAATCTCACTGCTGCACTGCCCACTCAGCTGATGACTAATTATGTTCCTTCTTTGTCTTCTGTACCATTGAAGAATCGGATGCTAAAGATGGAAAGGTCAGTGGACAGTTTAATGCAGGCACAACCACAGGCAGAACGAACAATCTCTGATGCTAGAAACAGGGCTCTAGCGGTGGTGGCACCTCTATTTACAGTTTGATCCTCAAAGAGCTCTGTCATAGGGTTGCTATGAGTTGGTTGCAAGTCAATGACACACTTCACATTATATTTTGGGGTGGGGGGTGCACTGCAGGATGAGATTATTTGATGCTGCCTTACAAATTCATTGGTCTGTCTAGTTCAGTATTGTCTACTCTGAATGGCACCAGCTTGCTAGCACCTTGGGCAGAGATGGGTATTTCTTAGTTTCTATTACTTGAGATCCTTTGAGATGCTAAGGACTGAACCTGAAACCTTCTGCATACAAGCCAGATGTTCTACCATTGATTTATGGCCGCTCGCCAACGTTCAAAATCCTGTTCTTGTATGCACTGAAATTTAGTACCATGTATCAAGAATGCCCTGACCTGGATAGCCCAGGTGAGCCTGATTTTATCAGATCTCAGAAGCTAAGTAGGGTCTGCCTTGGTTAGTTATTGGATGGGAGACCTCCAATGAAGATCAGGGTTGCAGAGGCAGGCAATGGCAAACCACCTGTCTTAGTCTTTTGCCATGAAAACCCTACCAGGGGTCACTATAAGTCAGCTCTGACTTGAGGGCATTTTCCACCACCATCAAGAACATTTGTTTTGTTAATTTAATCAATAAATTTGAAAAAAAAATCACTTTTTTAAGTAAAGGGGTTTGTGTCTTGCATATGCATGACTTAGTATACCAGCCTATTAGAGTGTTTATAGCAATATTTTATCAACATGCAGAATCAACTAACTGACCTTAGATGAAAGTGAGAAATAGTGATCATATGTCCGGTGAAAGAGTGGCGAGGAGGATCCCTCACTAAACCAGCACCAGTAAAGTTATACTGCTTCTTGGGTGGGGTTTTGCTGCCGTAAGGGCGTGAAAGCTTTCAGATGATTCAATGATGTAATTCAGAGGTTATTAATTTGGTATATTGCAAATAAAGTGGCTGCAGGGCAGGAAATTTCAAACTAGGGTTGCCAACCTCCAGGTGGAGTCTGAAGATCTCCTGGAGTTACGACTGATCCCCAACTACAGAGATCAGTTTTCCTGGGGGGGGGGGGGGATGGTTGCTTTGGAGGGTGGAATTTATGGCATTATACCCAGCCGATGTCCCTCCCCTCTCTAAACTCCACCCTCCCCAGGCTCCACCCCCAAATTTCCAGGCATTTCCCAACCCAAAGTTGACCATCTTATTTCAAACGAAGGCCCATTTTACATGTTAACCTAACGATAAAAGTTGCCAGTCTCCAAGTGGACTGGAATTAATCTGGAATTACAACTGATCTTCAGATTAGAGGCCCGTTCCTCTGGAGAAAACAGCATCTTCAAGAGGGCAGACTGTATGGTATCACAACCCACTGATCTCCTTCTCAAACTGCCTTTCCCAGGCACTGCCCCCCACAAATCCCCAAGAATTTCCTAAGCTGGAGTCTGTAACCATACCTAGTTATGTAGGTGCCAACATGTAACCACATCTTCACAGGCTGATTCCATATTGCACAGGGTAGCCTACCTCCAGGTGGCAGCTGGAGATCTCCTGGAATTACAATTCATCTCCAGCTGACAGAGATCAGTTCCTCTGGAGAAAATGGCTGCTTTGGAGGGTGGACTCTGTGGTATTATTGCCAACTGAGGGCTCTCCCCTCCCTAAATTCCATCTTTTCCATGTTCTACCCCCCAAATCTCCAGGAATTTCCCAACCTGGAGACGGCAAACATAAACAAACATGATAACAACAACATTTTATTTATATACCACCGTTCAGAACAACTTAATGCCTGCTCAGAACAGTTTACAAAGTACGCTATTATTATCCCCACAACAATCACCCTGTGAGGTGGGTGGGGCTGAGAGAGCTCTGGAAGAGCTGTGACTGATCCAAGGTCACCCAGCTGACTTCAAGTGGAGGAGTGGAGAATCAAACCTGGTTCTCCAGATTAGAGTCCCGCACTCTTAACCACTACACCAAACTGGTTCTCAGTCCAGATCCATCAGTCGTGTGTGAAAGTGCTAACTGTGCAAACTTTCAGTGATTTACGGGTACTTCCTCGTCAGTTCCAAGCTTAATACAAACTTTCTCGCCTGACTGATGATCATACGTTAACAACAGTGGCATAGCTAAGAATTTTGGGTATCTGGACAAGTCAAATTATTGCCTTTCTACATCTCCCACCCACATGCTCTCTGTTGACAGGATTTCTATGAATCAGTCTGCACCCCCAGAGATAAGCAAGAGTCACTGCAAGGTTGTGGCTGCTCCAGTGAGGGCTGACATGATAGGGTTGCCAGCTCCAGGTTGGGAAATTCCTGGAGATTTTAGGGGTGGAGCCTGGAAAGGATGAGGTTTGGAGAGTGAAAGGACCTTAGCAGGATATAATGACATACGGTCCACCTTCCAAAGCTTCTGTTTTCTCTAGAACTGATCTCTGTGGCCTGGAGATCACTTGTAATTTCGGGACATCTCCAGCCACCATCTGAAGTCTGGTAGCCCTACAACACTTGTGCTCTGTGGCACTGATTATCTGATGTAATGTGAGAGCATGCTGACTTTTATAAGAACATAAGAAGAGTCCGGTTGGATTAAACCAATGGTTTACCTCATCCAGCTCCTTGTTTCACATAGTGGCCAATGAACAGAACATAGAGAAGGTCTTCTGCTGATGTGGCCTCCTAGCACTGGCTTTCATGGGCCTTTGTATCCCTTGGCTTTAATATACTAAGATGAGACCTCCCTAAGTGATGGTTGTGCAATGTAGATGTAACGTTTATGAGAATTCCTACTGCTCTAAAAGCTTTTTGTAAGGATGACATGGAAGTTTAAGGAACAGGTGAAACTGTAGAAAGAGGTGGACAAACTGGAGGATGTCATATTGTACGAGAAAGAGATAGGACTTGAGCGTTCTTGAGACTCAATGAATCGCCATTCCTATTTGTATCTGACAAAGGGAGCTTAACTCTTGAAAGCTTGTTCCCTAGAAGACGTGGTATGAATGCCGGTTGTGCTTTTCTACTGCAGACCAACGCAGCTACCCACTTGAAACTCAATAGCTGACCTTGGTCTAAGCACTTTTTGGAGGGGTAGATCATCTGCTTGGCATGCAGAAAGTCTCAAGCTCAATCCCCTGTAAAGAGGTAAAGGTAGTCCCCTGTGCAAGCACTGAGTCATTACTGACCCATGGGGGGGGGGGCGTCGCATCACGATGTTTTCTTGGCAGACTTTTTGTGGGGTGGTTTGCCATTGCCTTCCCCAGTCATCTACACGTTACCCCCAGGAAACTGGGTAGTCATTTTACTGACCTCAGAAGGATGGAAGGCTGAGTCAACCTTGAGCCAGCTACCTGAACCCGGTTTCCACCAGGATCGAACTCAGGTCATGAGCAGAGCTTGGGCTGCAGTACTGCCGCTTACCACTCTGCGCCATGGGGCTCTCTAGTTAAAACGAACAAGTAGTAGGTGATCTGGAAGATCTTCAGCTGAGACATTGGTGAATGGCTGCTGATCTGAACAGACAATACTAATATATTGTCGAAGGCTTTCACGGCCAGAGGACGATGGTTGTTGTGGATTTTCTGGGCTGTATCACCGTGGTCTTGGCATTGTAGTTCCTGACGTTTCGCCAGCAGCGAAACAACAGACAATACAAACCTTGAGGGACCAAGATCTGATTCATTATAAGGCAGCTTCATGTGTTGCTATGATCCTACAATTTCAATTGTAGTCAACCGTATGCAAAAGAAAAAAAGAGACAGAATGAGATTGTGTGTGAAAGTTTCAAGATCATGGCCACAGGAACTATTAGAAGCCATTGCTCTAAATCGTTGTGAGATTTGCGTACATGTGTGCTTCTGATGATGTACAAATTCTTTTGTGCCTTCTGTCTCTTATTAATAGTTCCAGGGCAAAAATGTCTGTACTGCATGTCAGAACTAGCCCTCGATACTGGAAAAATGTCTGTGACACTTTCAAAAGCTACTGGGCCTTTTCCGTCCAATATTTTCTGGGACATTCTTCAGTATATGTTTCTTGTGAAATGCTTTGTAGACGTGTCTGCTTCGAGGACATTCTTTTATTTGTCACATTGTAATATTTCTCCCTTGAGGCACAGATTTTTTAATCACTCTTAAATCTTCCTTCTCAGGCCTCTTGTTAGGCAGAAAGAGCCTGGAAGAGCAGAAAATCCCCCGATGGTATCTCAGAGTGTGTTGAGTAAATCATACTTTTAATTTGCTGTCACTGCTGTGGCCTGTGGAGTGTGTGTGTGTGTGTGATATATTGAGTATATTTTTATCCAACCTTTCTTCCAAGGAGCTCAAGGTAGTCTACCTCATTCTCCTCTCTTCTGTTTAACCCGCACAACATCTACGTTAGGTTAGTGTGAGAATGAGTGACTGGTCCAAAGATATCTGGTGAGGTTCACAGCAGAATGGTGATTTGAATCTGTGTCTCCCAGATCTTAGTATGACATGAGACATTTATGAAACCTTCTATTTGGTCTCGGCTCATAGTGCCTCAAAAGGGATGCCAAATGGCTCCACTCACACAATTCATAGACAGCTTATATAATCTACAGTTCTTGTTCTGTTCTTTTTTGTTCTTGTTCTTTTTGTTCTTGTTCTTGTTGTTCTTCTTGTTCTTGTTCTTCTTGTTCCTCTTCTTCCTTGCTACTGATCATTATTAAAGTAGTACCCCACCATTTAAGCAGCTTCATGTAGTACACATGGGGCTCTCCTTTTCTTTGCAATGTCCCTGTTGCAAAGGTTTATGGGTTCAAAACCTCAAGAATGAAATCAGCTGTGGGTATCGTTCTTAATCTTAACTAATCTAAGTATGGTTCAGTTTTGTTGGGAAATGTTCCTTTATCTCATGAAGACATGCTACTCGACCCTGTCATCACTGTAGTCAGAAGGGAATTTTACAGATGTTGACATGAAACGGAAATCATTCCAACGATCATTGCTGTGCACCATATAGGAGTGGGGAGGAAAGATGGGATAGTATTTATTTATTTATTTATTTATTTATTTATTTATTTATTTATTTATTTATTTATTTATTTATTTATTTATTTATTTATTTATTTATTTATTGCATTTCTAGACTGCCCTCCCCGTCAGATGGGCTCAGGGCGGTGTAACAACATACAATTTGTAACATACAGTTTAAAAACAATAAAAATATTATAAATAAACATTAAAACACTATTCCACATACAATAAAATTTCTCGAGTGGCGGAATAAATATTAAAATTCCGCATTTTAGACACAGGGCTTGGCTCTTACATAATAACCTGCATCACACTTTATGAGCTCCTGCATGGGTGGTGGGACGGTCGTCAGTGGTATGGCCAGTGAGTATAATCTGATCTCCAAGGACAGCAAATATGTGTAACCCCTGCTGAGTGTGGGAGGGAACATCCCATCACAACATCCTTCCTCCATCCTCTCTTTCTCTTTTTTGGATGGTGGCATGTTGCTTTCTACATCTTCTGTCAGACGAGCTCAGGGCGGTTTAACAACATACAATTTGTAACACACAGTTTAAAAACAATAAAAATATTATAAATAAATAATTGATATTTATTAATATTTATTTAAATAAATATTATAAATATTATCTTGGAAGCTAAGCAGGATCAGTAGTTGGATGGTGACTGATCACCAAAGAAGACTCTGCAGAGAAGAAAATGGCAAACCCCCTCTGCTTCTCACTTGCCTTGAAAACCCCTTGCTGGAGTTGCCATATGGGAGTATTTTAAAACTGTGACCATCTGATCGTCTTTACAGCTTGCTAATGAGAGTTCTATTTATTAACAAAAGAAGTTGCAACTCCCTCCAAGGACAGCAAATATGTGTAACCCCTGCTGAGTGTGGGAGGGAACATCCCCTCCCCCCCCATCACAACATCCTTCCTCCATCCTCTCTTTCTCTTTTTTGGATGGTGGCATGTTGCTTTCTACATCTTCTGTTTTACACTAAAGTTGAACATGGGAAGCTCCAAGTGGAAGATCAGGGAAGGGGCAGACCGAGAAGAATTTGGATTACTCTCCATAGGACATAGAGTCTCTCCACACGAGACCTCTTACACGAGGATGCTCAAGTGTAGGGAGACTCAGTGTTAGCCGGGAAGCATAGTTTAAAAAGACAAAGCTGCAAGCTCTGTAAATTTCAACTCTCTACAGGAGGGTAGTTTAAAAAGACAGAGCTGGCAGAGATTGCTCCTCGGAGCATTTGTTAATTTCATCTTCGCCTCCCCAAAGCTCTGTTAATTTCACCTCCCCTTTGGGGAAGTGAAGATGAAATTAACAAACCCTCTGCAGAGTGATCTCTTCCTGCTCTGTCTTTTTAAACTACGCTTCCCAGTTAACATTATGTCTCCCTCCACTGGAACGTCCTCATGTAAGAGGTCTCGTGTAGAAAGACTAGGCAAGCTACATCTTGAGCTTCCTTTTGCAAGAGAGGAGGAAAATAAATCACTCCACTTAATAATGTGCTGCTATGAAGCGTTTCCATCCAGAGGGCCCTTCTTCCAGATGGAATGAGGACACTTGTTACTGTTGGCACTCATTTCACAACTTGCCTAATTCTTGGCTTGGTAATATCTCCTGCTTTGCTGTTTAATAACACTGTCTCCTGCAGTTTTATTTCAAGAGCTGTTTTTGTGCCTGTGTGTGCAAATTCTTCCCAATTACATGGATAAGTACTTTTTATGTCCAATTACTGACACTGTTTCACTTGGATGTGCAATACCACATTGCTTCTTTCCTCCTTTAATTCACAACAATTCCCTGCGCTTTCTCCTCACTTATAGTAGATTTACACAGTTTTCCCTCCACTCCCCAAACCGTGCCCTCCCCAGGCTGCACCCCCAAATCTCCAGGAACTTTCCAACCCAGAGTTGGCAACTTTAATAAGACAGTTGTGCTTTTTGGCCAAAGTGTAATGAATACTGTTGCAAGCACAGTCTATCTCATTGCTTGTTGTATTTTGAACTTAGGTTTGCTATCTTCTTGGACCTAGTAACACATCAGCATTCTATCTAGACTCCGCGTGTAACAAAACCCAATATCATAGCGATTGTTATAGAGCAACCTCTTTGTGGCTGATTTTGGGTGAAATGTCATCTTTAATTTTTTTTTTTAAAGTTATGTTGGTAACACCTTCTTAGGGCAGCTTGACACACAGTTTTGACCCTTTAAAAAATGTGGAGACCTCATCATGGATAATGGTGAATGACATAAGTCCCAACAGTTTTTTCCTTCTCATTCCTCTGTTTAAATAGCACCTGTGAAAAGCAGGGAAAGGTTTGTGGAGGGGGTCAATTTACCAATAATATTCTTTTTGGCAGCACCCTAGTAGTTATAAAGTGTGGTTGTTAATAAAGACCTGCTGGTGGTATGTAGAATATATGCACGAAGAAAGAATTTGCAGACAGCATGCTTAAGCTATATTTCTTTGCCTCTACTTGCTTTCTCTATTTTCATTAGTTCCAGTATTTCTGTCCTTGGGTTCTTCTTAATTGATGGTCTTCATTTTCTGGTTCATAGGCAATTAATTTTGTTTGCATGATTCTGGGACTGATAGGCTTATTGAACTGTTGAGTTGAATTTGAGTATCCCCCAAGACACTCTAGAAAAACCAAGATATCTTGAGGACATGATCTATCAAAAAAAAAGATTCCATAGAGTGAAGGAATTACCTGCTGATGGCCCGAGGGCCGTATTCAGCCCACTCAGTAATCTGGCAATCTCCCTCCCATCTCCCATGTCAGAGAAGGAGTTGATTCCTGCTTAATAAGCTCCTCTAATACTACTGGAGGCTGAGGCTTACTTGTTATTTTTGGTCTTGTGTACTATTGCCTGAACAATGGTAAGTTTCTTGAGAATAAAGTTAGCATCTTCTATATAATAGACCTTGTATAATAGACCTTGTAGACCTTGCATCTTGTATATAATAGACCTTGTAATATAGGTCTATATTAGAGATGGGCACGAACCGAAATACAAACCAAAGTTTGATACGAACTGGGCCGGTTCGTCAGAGCCCATTTCTGATGAACTGTCATGAACTTTAGACCAGTTTGTTTGGTTCGTTTTTTGGTTCGTTACTGCAGACAGGCTGGTGCCAATCAATCAGTTTCCTAGGCAATGGGGGGGTGAGCTTTCTGCAGACCTTCTACTTCCCTGGAAGTGACATTTTCATGAACCAAATGAACCAGTTCGCGAACCAGGTCAAGTTCGTGAAAGTTTGTGGTTCATGAAATGCGACGAACCACAAACTGCACAGTTTGGTGTTTTCCCGGTTTGTGCCCATCTCTAGTCTATACATAACAATGGGACCACATATTCTACTGTGAATTGATGTGGTTCTTTTTCATACGTTTTTTAGGGAGCATCTCTGTCAAGATGGTTCAGGTTTGAGGAGGAAGTGTTTATTGTTTGGAAGCCATATATGAAGGTGTCAATTTCTGCAGCAGGACATGTATGAAATATGCTGGTTGGAAATCATGTGACTGTGGTTGAATGAACAATTACATCTACTCACCTTGAATTAGCTTGGAGTCTCTAATTCATCTTAAGTGATGAAAGGACGGTTTTGTTGGTGGAGGATTTCACAGGGCTCAAGTCATAGATTTCATCAGGACAACAGCTAATGACAAGAAAATATCAATACACCAGAGTCATTCCCAACTCATTTTTAATAGTTAGGTTGTATTTGATTCCATTTTGAAGTGGCTTTATTTTTTGATGGATCATGAATAATGCATAAGTAGGATTGCTAGGCCCCTATAATCTAGTGGCGGGAAGAGGGGGGGAGCTGGCACTTATTTGTGCCTTCTGTGAGAGTGCATGCTCCCAGCGCTTGCATGATGACATCATCTGGAAGTGACGTTGTCATGCCAGCCACTGCCAAAGCGATTCTTGGAGATTGGCCCCAAACGAAATGCAGGAACACTTCCGTAGCTGGTGAAACAACGTCACTTCCAAAAGTGTTCCCAAGGTGCCTACTGGTGGTGGGTGATCTCCAGGGGCTTGCCACCACCGGCAATTGGTGGGCAGTGGGGCAAAACCAGTGGGTAACTGGAAACCCTATGCATAAGCAAGAGAAGAATTCCCCATCCTGTCTCCAATATAGCTGTTGCTCAGCTGTAACAGCAAAGAGGTGGGTGATTTCCCCCCTCCTTCTTAACCCCCCTTTCCATTCAACTCCACAGTGCATTGGTACTCTTTATGATCTGTCTAGTAAGGGTGGTGCTCTTCCACCCCCTAATTTTGCCACATTGAGAAAAGTGACAGCTGCCCATAAATGATTGTTCTCTGTAGTTGCCCCCACCTTATGAAATGGACTGTCTGGAGAGGTCAGGAAAGCGCCCACTCTCCTAGCTCTGTGCAAATGATGGAACTGAATTATTTAAAACTATTTTTTTTTACTCAGATAGGAGGGCTGTAGGGTAAGGAAGTGTTCTCAGAGGAATGCATCAGTAGAGGGATAGAGACAATAGACTTTACTACTATGTTCTATTGTTTGCTATCTGTTGCTTTGTATAATAATAATAATAATATGTGATTTATATACCACTCTTCAGGACAACTTAATGCCCACTCAGTTTACAAAGTGTGTTATTATTATCCTCATAACAATCACCCTGCAAGGTAGGTGTGGCTGAGAGAGCTCTGAGAGAGCTGTGACTGACCCAAGGTCACCCAGCTGGCTACAAGCAAAGGAGTGGGGAATCAAACCCCATTCTTCAGATTAGAGTCCCACTGATCTTAAGCACTACACCTACTGGGTAGCTCTAGATAGTTTTATGTCGTTTAATGCGTATTCTATTTCAGCATTTCTCCAACTCTGTATTAGATTTCGGCTAGTTTTAAATCCTTGCAAATTTGCATTTATAGATGCTGCTAAGTTGTTTATTGAAAGGTCCTTGAAAATGAATGAACTAATTCACACTGTGTAATCCGCCTTTAGTCTCAGTGAGAAAAATGAGCTATAATTAATGTTAATTAAGTAATTAAATGGTAGCTAGGATGTACAAACAAGCCAGGTACTACATATGCATCACCCAATCTTGATATAACAACACTTTTCAGGAAAGGCACATCCAACTTCTAACTGCTGCTCATGAAATGCTTAGACAACAAGTGATGCATCCATGCCATGAACATAAGGTGTTGGCATGGCAAGGAAAAACAACACGTTCACTGCACTGACATTTGCTCTGAACTTCCGATTGACTTGCTTGCATGCTAGAGATGGGCACGAACCGAAATATGAACCAAAATTAAGCACGAACCAGGCCGGTTCGAGGTTCGTGAACCATGGTTCATCAGATCGCATTTCTGACGAACCACCACGAACTTTTTGGCCGGTTCGTTTGGTTCATTTTTTGGTTCGTCATTGCAGACAGCCTGGTGCCAATCAATCAGTTTCCTAAGCAACAGGGGATGGACTTCCTGCAGACCTTCTGCTGGCCCGGAAGTGACCTTCTGCTGACCGGAAGTGGTGATTTTCTGACCCAGAAGTGACATTTTCATGAACCAAATGGACCGGTTCGCAGACCAGGGGCAGGTTTATGAAAGTTTGTGGTTCGTGGTTCGTGAAATTTGATGAACCATGAACCACATGGTTCAGGTTTTTTTCCGGTTCGTGCCCATCTCTATTGCCTGCCAATCATCCCCCTCTGACATGAAGAATCTTCTGGCTTTCCATATGTTCAACTCAATACTTCACTGGCAGTTAGTTCCAGACAGTGGGATGAACTGACCTTGCAGTAGATGTTTTGCCAGCAATGCTGGCATATGTGTCCTTGCACCGGCATGTGTGTCCTTGCACATCTGGTTGTGCCTAGAGAGGGCTGCTCATATCCTTTTAGCCCAGAATTCTATTTCTGCATGCGGCCGGCACCTGAAGTTGTAGAGCAAGTGTACAGGGTAATAACAGAGTTTCAGACTTCCTGCCTTCCCCTCCCAGCTTCAGGCAAGATTGGTGACTGCATTACAGACCACATAATAATAGTTACAAGACCGCTTAATGACAGATGGTGGGGAAATGAACACCATACTAAAATAGACTTATGTGAAATGCATTATTTATGTGTGAAATGGAATATCTAATGGCAACTTCTAGAAACTGAAGAATGTTCTTGGTAGAGTTAGGCATTTTGTACTGTGATGTTCCTTCGAGAGTTGCCAGCTCCAGGTGGGGAAATTCCTGGAGATTTGGGGGGTGGAGTCTGGAGAGGGCAGGATTTAGGGAGGGGAGGGACCTCAGCAGGGTATAATGCCCTGAAGTCCACTCTCCAAAGCTACCTTTTTATCCAAGGGAAACAAACTCTATGGCCTGGAAATGAGTTGTAATTCCAGGAGATCTCCAGTCAGCATCTGGAGACTGGCCACCCTAATTCCTGTCCATGACTGTTGTTCCTCCCATTCTACCACCCTTGACCACCCAAAGATCTCTTGCTTCCGCAAATGATTCTGGCCTTTTTTCTCTTGCTATCCATCCCATAATGCCTGCATGAGGACATCTCACACACTTTCTTATTTATTTCTTTAGAAGCATATGCTGCTATTCTAGAGGTGGAGGCATAGCAGGCAACTGTCAGGAGACTTACTTAGTGGGTGTTATCATGAAGGTGGTGTAATGATATCACTGGAGATTCATCGACATCACTTCCCCTGCACCTGGAAGTGATGTTGGTACATTGCTAGTGACAGTCTAGCATTATGGTGATGTCACTTCCAGGAGCATGGGGAGTGACAGCATGTCAGAATGCTACCCGTCACCTAGGGTTGCCAGGGCCTTACACCCTCCTGGTGGGTGGGGGGTGGGGGGAACCTGGCACTTACCTTGTGCCCCCTGCATATTGCAGTTCATGAAGCATACAGCATGCATGTGCTTCTGGCGCTTGTGTGATGACATCACTTCTGGGAAGTGACCTCATCATGCTCTTTGTGTGAGACTAATTCTGGCCCATTTGGGGCTCAAATTGTCCCCTGTGAAGCACGGGAGCATGACTGTGGCCAGCTTGATGATGTCACTTCAGGAAGTGACATCCTTGCTCCTCGTTGGTGCACAGTTTCCTAGGTTGCCTGCTGGTGGCAGGTGATCTTTAGGGGGCTTGCCACCTCTCACCAATCACCAGCAATCAGCAGGCAACTGGCAAACCCCTAAGAGATTGCTCACCATCAGTGGACACCAAACAAAGAAAGCCGTGACCTACTAACTAAAGCAATTTAAAGATACAGTGATAGTAAAATATAATTTATATCCAGTTAACCAGTATCAATTACAAAAGGTAATAAAGTTGGTTACATACAATCAATACAGTTTATTGGGAATATAATATGAACCCCAAGGAAACAATCATACAGTATATCAATTACAAAATGCAAGGTGCTAAACCCTTAATTATTCAGAACGCAAGGGCTCACAACGCCCGACTGTATTTTCATACACCAAGGAATCGAATCCAAGACACAGAATTGTACATCAGTGCAGCTAAAAGCTTGCAACAGAAGTATGAACTTGGTAGGTGACAACCCGAATTATTTCCATAACAGCTAAAAAGCTTGCAAAAATCCAACAGGCAGTAACCGCGACGGGTTTGCATGTGAGGAATCCCGTTTCTGGTATCCCCTTCTTCCAGGCAGGGAGGAAGACTTAGTGATCAAATCTGTCTTCGAAGGACCTATCAGTACTGGAAAGAAGGGTGTTAGTAGTTGCTTTAGTTAGTAGGTCATGGCTTTCCTTGTTTGGTATATGTTGTTCCGTGACTCTCTCTATTTGGTACACCATCAGTGGACACCTGAGAATAGTGTAAAGGCAATAGTGCCTAGTAGTAGATTGTGTTCTGGCTGAGTGGGTCACACGTTGTGCAGGTTTGGTGCAGGATTACAAATGGCGGTTTGAGGGGTGGAGCTGGGGAGACCCGCCTACACGATCACAATGTGTTTGAGAGGGACTGCGTGGATATGCATGACTCATTTTAAAACCATGCTTTGAAGTGGTCAGAGTGGGTTACCTTAAGTGGCATTACATTTAATTACACATGTAGACACCACTGCCATTAAACATTTCCTGCTTCGAAATTACCCCTTTGGAATTCCACCGTGAATAGTACTATATTCAGCAACAGGGCTAAAAATGGCAGGATTTGCTATATTATTACCACTATTGAGAAAATGTGAACGTCTTATTTGCAAAGAATCTCGTGATAAAATGCTTCCAATCATGTACAGGTTCTAAGAGACTTGCCGTGCTACTCTAAGCAGATTTGCACCAGTCTGAGTCCAATGAAGTCAATGGTTTTAGAATAATATACTCTATTAAGGATCATGTACTTAATTTTCTCCCCTCAAAGATCCTCTAATCGTTCCTCATCTGACATTTCTGTTTCCAAACTCCCATTTTTCACAGAGACTTGTCAGTTATGTGTTAGCTGGTTTTTTAAATAGTGCTGTTAAATCTCAGAGGCTTGCATTCAACAAAGCTTGCGTTGTGCATTGGTCTCTGTTCTCCCCTCTTTATTGAGCTTTTCAAAACTCTGCTCCTGGGAGGGCAGAGGATCTTTATGGACGGTTCAAGGGGAGTAGGGGATTTGCAGTGGTAGAAAGAATCAACACAAATACCACCCTCCCACCCTCCAATCTGTAGAAGGGTGTTTTCATCAGCTGGAAAGTATAGTAATATACAAACTGGTGGATTGGAACCCATGATCTGTAAATGGGTGGTGGTGGAGAGTGCTCTCAAGTCATAGCTGACTTATGGCAACCCCTGGCATGGTTTTCATGGCAAGAGACTATCAGAGGTGGTTTACCATTGCCTGCCTCTGCAACCCTGGTCTTCATTGGATCTCCCATCCAATTACTAACCAAGACTGACCCTGCTTAGCTTCTGAGGTCTGACGAGATCAGGCCCACCAGGGCTATCCAAGTCTGTAAATGGTAGGGAGTGCTAAAATGATCATGAGTTTCGAGGGAACAGCGTAGAATGCATCTGACGAAGAGAACTGTGGTTCTCGAAAGCTTATGCTACAGTAAAGTTGGTTAGTCTTAAAGGTGCTACTGGACTCTTTTCGATTTTGCTACTACAGACTAACATGGCTAACTCCTCTGGAGCATAGAACAAGTTCCCTTGACACCTTTCCTGGCACTAGCCAAGTGTTTTAGAAAGTGGGCGGGGCCAGATGAGGATCTTGCCCAGCAGGGCTTCCAATTGGCCTTTGGAAATCTGATTGGCAGTTCAGATTGAAATAATGTTGTGTTGGATGCAGCTGCCAACAGAGTGTTGGTTTTATTCTCTTTCTCCTCTTTCCCAGTGTTGTTTTTTTTTTTAAATCCGTCCTCTTCTCCCCTGCACGTGGGCTTGCTGAATGTAAGTGTGTGTGGCTCCGTTTTCCACAGGGGCCATTTTGTGGCAGGCTCCCCCTCTCATTGTAGCTATTTTGTGGTTGCCTCCACCACCCTGTGTCAGAATTCCAATGCTGCCACTGGGTCAAAAAGATTGAACTCCTGGCATAGGATACACTATGGGGAGCTGCAACAAGAAATCTTTCTATCCCTTATGGAAGCTCTTCTAGCATTCACGGAATGGCTCATACAAGAGTAGGGGTGTGTGTGTGTGACTTTTGCTGATTTTCCCCACAAGCTGTGTCTCCCCCTATCATGGGGTCGACAACTCTTGGTTGGGAAATCCTTGCAGGTTTGGGGGTGAAACCTGGGGAGGGCAAAGTTTAGTTAGTGTAAGGACTATAGTGGCATATAACAGACATTTTTTCCAGGACAACTCATCTCTGTGGTCTGGAGACCAGTTCTAATTCCTGGAGGTTGGTAACCCTAAACTATGTTGTATCCTAGAGTCTCTCTACAGAAGAAATCTTACATGGGGATGCTCAAGTGTAAGGAGACACAATGTTAGCCGGGAAGCATAGTTTAAAAAGACAGAGCATGCAGATATCGCACCTCAGAGGGTTTGTTAATTTCATCTTTGCCTTCCTAAAGGCTCTGTCAATTTCACCTCTTTAAACTAGGGTAGTTTAAAAAGACAGAGCTGGTGGACATCACTCCTCAGAGGGTTTATTAATTTCCTCTTCAGGGAGGTGAAATTGACAGAGCCTTCAGGGAAGAGAGATCAAAAGACCTGCTGCGGCAGAAACTAACTAACCTTGTACCTTTAAAATGCACCATGCAACAAATATTAAAGCTTTCAAAAGTTTATATTTCTATACATATATAAAGTGCAAGGTGCTCAGTTACCAATGAATAGCAATAAATAGGCAAGAGTGAATAATACAAACAGTTCACATCTAATGATAATTAAACATAATAAATTACAACATCACTTATGAGATCATGAAGCCAGGAAGTACTCCTCTACTGCCCAACTATAAGCGCTTACAACACCAAATATGAGACTTGGAGTCTTCAGATAAGTCTTTCCTTAAACTTTTTTTGCCTTCGGGAAGGCAAAGATGAAATTAACAAACCCTTTGAGGAACAATCTCTGCTGGCTCTATCTTTTAAAACTACGCTTCCCAGCTTACATTGTATCTCTCTGCTTGAGCGTCCCTGTGTAAGATTTCTTGTGTAAAGAGACTTTCACTCTTCCCATGATGCTAAGGAGCAACCTTTTAGGGGACTGTACAGGGCAAGGAAAAAGAAAGAATCATTTTATGGGACTTGTCCTATTAGCTCCTTCTATTCACAGTTCATAGGATTAACCAAATGTGCTAAATGTGCCCAACAGATACCAATTCTCTGGCCATGGATTTTTCAAAGCATCCATCTCAATAAAGACAAAAGCTCAGTGTCTCCCTGCTCTCCCCTTTCAGATGTAGTTTCCTCTCTTTTATGATAAGGCAAGATTCCAGGGAGGAATTGTGTACGTTGTCCCAGCAACGTCTCTGAACATGAGCCAGGGAGAAATGTAGCCCCATCAGTTGAATGAGAGCTTCAAATAGGTCCTAAAGAAGGTTTTTTTATATAAAGATCTCTAATTAATGGAGAATGGTTGTGTTTTCTTAAGGCCCTTTAAAAAGAATGTTGACCATAGAGAAAATAGTGAAGATTAGTTACTGCGGAGATCAATGGAGCGTTATGAAGATCTCTTGGGGAACAAAGAGTTCTACATTTGTTTCTCAATGAGCAACTTTTCTTAACTGAACGGTCTTCATTAACCTGTGAACGAGGGAGGTAATGAGCTCTGAGTTGCTTCTACTGACAAAAAGATCACTGGTATTTAAAGTAGGGATGATCTGGAAGTAGGGGTGCCAACTCAAGGCTGGATAATTCCTGGAGATTTGGGGGGTGGAGCCTAGGAAAAGTTCAGGAAGGGGAGGGAGCTCCTCAGAGTGTAAATGCCATAAAGTCCACCTTCCAAAGCAGCCATTTTCTCCAGGGGAACTGATCTCTTGTCTGGAGATCAGTTGTAATTATGGGAGATCTCCAGCCCCCACTTGGAGGTTGGCAACTTTATTGTGAATTTCTGATCTCTCTTTTTCTGTCCCCAAAATCCCCAAATCAAATCAAATTTATTATTATGGTCCTAGACCAGCAAAAGAATTACAGGAATGATCAGTGTTACAGAGATAAACTAGATAATACAGAATAAAAGATACCTCGGTAACATAATAGATTACATTGCCTTACATTGCCTTAAAATATTTAAAATATCTAAAAAATTTAAAATATTTAAAAATACTTAAAATTTAAATTTCAGCATATCATAAAAACCCGGTACCATAAAAATCCCCATTTTTGTTCCCCCTCCTTTGTGTGAACTCACTCCATGACTCTTTATTTTTGGCATCTTCTGCTTTCTCACACCAAATTGTTTCCATAAATAGACATACTTTCCATTATTTGCGCATTTATTTATTTTTAAACATTTGTACGGCACTTTTCTACTCAAATAAGGGTCCTCAAGGTGGCAAACGTTAACAAATATAAAACAACATTTTAAAAAGAATAAAAACACACACAAACATACAATACAAAGAACAGAGAGCAGGGCTGTTAAGGATCCTTGGAGGTATGCAAAAAAAATCCAAAAAGCCACAAAAAGGTCTTCACCTGTTGGTGGAAGACAGTAATAGAGGGGGACAAAGAATCTCGCTGGAGGAGTATTTCCAAAGTTTATCGCCACCACTGAGAAGGTCGTTTGTCTCTTCTTCTTCATTTTGCCTTGGCGCTGCTGCCTTTCCTTCATCTTTGACTGCAGACCAACATGATTACCCACCTGAAATTGTGACTGGAATACTCACTGTTGGGGGCAGCTGCATTATAATAATCAGTGTTTTTTTTCCTGGGGGGACGCAGGGGGACGCATACCCCTAAACATTTTGTGAATCTAACGGGAGAAAATGAAAATTTTAAAATGTTGGAATTCCCGCTAAACCAACTCCAAACGTATTATGGATATTTATGTGATTTGTCTAACGCTTTCATGGCCGGAGAATGATGGTTGTTGTGGATTTTCCGGGCTGTATAGCCGTGGTCTTGGCATTGTAGTTCCTGATGTTTCGCCAGCAGCTGTGGCTGGCATCTTCAGAGGTGTAGCACCAAAGGACTCTGGTGCTACACCTCTGAAGATGCCAGCCACAGCTGCTGGTGAAACGTCAGGAACTACAATGCCAAGACCACGGCTATACAGCCCGGAAAATCCACAGCAACCATTTATGTGATTTGTTAAGTTTTATGTAGTGTATGTTGGCAACAAAGATGTTTAGATATATTTAAACTCACTAGGAGCGCTGTTCGTCTTACAAAAAACGAACGTCTTTGAGCATCGAACACACCACCGAGATTGCTGGCATAATCGGTGATCATTAGGGTGCAGACAAATACAAACAAGTCTTCTCTAAGCCACTCGGCGCGCTGGTAGTTGGAATCTAGCACGGTGATTGGTCAGTCTTGTTGCTACTCCCGATGGCGGCGACCAATTTGTGTATTTGTGTACGTTTTGCGCAAAGAGTGCAAAGAGTTTGTCTATACCGAAACCCTTTGGTTGTGCGCACATGTCACTATAGAGGGGCTTGGTTGGCATATTGATACACATAATTCTCATCACTGACAGTCTTCTGACGTCATTTCCTTTCACGGTGTTTCCTGAGTCTCGGGTGGAAGCTAGTGTTTAATCTGCGAAGTAGTGTGGTGTTTTACTGATGAAAGTTTGGCCTATAACCTCATTGAGTGGCACAATGAGCTGTACAATATGAGGTAATGCATGTTCTTGGTAATTTTGTCCATGGACTGCATTTATTTTTTCCAATTTGAACTATAAAATGGTGATTTTCTTGAGTCAAACTGAGAGTACCCCTAAACATTTCTTTAGAAAAAAAGCCAGATTTTTGCAGCATTCCAAACTGACATTGTTGAGCTGGCTATTGCAATATTTCTGGAGCTACCAGAATGAGAAATGGCTTAGAACAATTTAAATACAAAGAGCAAATAACTCATCTCACACAGCTGTCTGTAAACATTGTTTCAGAACAAACGAAGATCATATGTTCTTAGGGACAAGTTCACAAGCCACTAGCTTTTTAACACTGTTAAATGCAATTTTATTTGTTTGTTTTTTGTAAAACATTTTTACCCCGGCTTTCCTCATTGTTCAAGAGGGTTTCAAATAATAGATTAAAACCATTTACAGTTAAAACGTAAAGGAATGTCACTAAAATATGAATTCCGTCACTACAGCTATGATGCTCCTAACATTTTAATGGAGCCTCTAAATATTACAATACTGATCTTGTATATTAGATGCTGACCACAGATTTGGCATGCTGTAGAATAGCGGTTAAGTGGTCAGACTGTAAATCGGCACTCAGCCCGTTCAAAATCTGAGGTCTGCCATGAGCTTAGCAGGTGGTCTTATGTCAACCACTCCTCTCAGCCCCAGCTTCTCAGCTGTATTGTGGGGATAATAAAAACACTGACTGTTCACTGCTCTGAGTGGGGAACTAATCTGTCCAGAAGGGCAGTATATAAGTGCAGTTATTTATTATCTAGATAGTGGTACAGAGTGGTAAGCTGCAGCCCATGCTCTGCTCACATGACCTGAGTTTGATCCTGGTGGAAGCTGGGTTCAGGTAGCCAGCTCAAGGTTGACTCAGCCTTCCATCCTTCCGAGGTCGGTAAAACGAGTACCCAGTTTCCTGGGGGTAAAGTGTAGATGACTGGCGAAAGCAATAGCAAACCACCCCGTAACAAATGTCTGCCAAGAAAACGTCGTGATGCAACGTCCCCCTGTGAGTCAGTATGACTCGGTGCTTGCACAGGGGACTACTTTTACCTTTAGTGAGGTGTAAAATCTAGAAATATCTTAACCCACAGGAGAAAAAAAAAGATGCAGGGTGACCAATTTCATTTAAAATGTATTCAAAATTTTAGTCTTTTCATCAAGTTGCTGGATAGCCTTGGGTAGATCACTCAGTTGATCTGAATGTAGCATAGATGCATATGACTTACCTTCATCAACTAAAACAGTTTTAAGCCAGTTTAGTACTCTAGGACGCCCTCATTTTTTTTAACTATGCCTTGAATATATTTAAAGGAGAATCTACTAAAAGAACTGAAGTTCAGTCCGCTCTCCTTCCATTGTTCCTGTTAGGGTTGCCAGCCTCCAGGTAGCGGCTGGAGATCTCCCGGAATTACAACTGGTCTCCAGGCCACAAAGATCAGTTCACCTGGAGAAAATGGCTACTTTAGGGGGTGGACTCTATGGATTTATGCCATGCCAAGGTCCTTTCCCTCTCCAAACACCACTTTCTCCAGATTTCACCCCCCCCCCCCAGATCTCCCGGAATTTCCCAACTTGGAGCTGGCAACCCTCGTTCCTGTTACCATTTCTGTCTCTCAATAATGTTGGGTTTTTTTAGCCACATCCTGTGTGGCTGAGATGCCGAGATTGTCTGAAAAGCGATGTTGCTGTTTTTCAGCCCTTAAATATAGAAGTAAAGGAATGGACAAAAGGAGGTGCGAGTAGCAAAGAGCAAATGGACAAAAACTTCTAACACGATGGTTTGAATTCCTTCTCGTGAATGTCAGAACTATTGATTGGTCTTTGCATCAACACCTGCCGGAGACATAGGGGCGTCAGCAGGACATGAGCGAGGGGCTGTTGAGAGAATGAGAGCCAAGCTACAAGTGAGGAATGACACTTGCCTGGCAAGTGAACAGACTCACGTGCATTCCTCCCTGTTCACTTGCCATTCACTTGCGCCCCACTTGATCAAGCGGAGAGCAAGTGAACAGGGAGGAATACACGTGAGTCTGTTCACTTGCCAGGCAAGTGTCATTCCTCACTTGTAGCTTGGCTCTGAGTTTTGCCTCATGGACTAGAGCTGTCAGGCTTTCCCGTTTCTGCCAGCATGAAACGTTCTTCCATGTTTTTTTTTTTTTTCCAGGAGCGAAAGCAATGAGAAATCAGTGTAGGCCATAAGAGGAAATTCTTAAGAGTCCTTTCTCCGTATTCAAGCTCTTTTCCAGGAAGGTTTCTCTTTCCTGTTCCTTGATCTCTCTCATCCCACTATCTTGCCTTCGCATTCCAGACGATGAGAGAAACCCAGCAGTCTCCTTTTGATCGGTGATAACAAACACGAAGAGTTTTCCAGATTACTGCCCTAGTTACTGTACTACTTTCCCCTTTTCTCTGCCAGATATTTTCAACTTCTTTCACTGGCTATTGCCTTTTGTACGGTTACTGGTAAAAAAAACACCACCGTGTCCCCGGCAACGTACAGATGTGCATAGCCCTGTAATTTCGCATGTCTGTGGTTTGCCACGGTCATGAGGAATGCCACCGATCTTATCGGGTTGTATTTTTGGCTTCCTTCAGAATTCTTGCAGATGTTTTTGCCTGAACAGCACCCTCATAATCTATTTGTTTGTTTTCATATAGAAGCAAAAGAGGGAGCTGTTCCAGGGGCACAGAACGGACTGCAAGGTACAATAAACCCCTGAAGTATACAATTGCCACTAGTAAACAATAATTCATATATTTAAAGTGCTGGTGTGCTCAAGGAAGTAAATTCAAACATACAAATATATAACTGTGTTTCATGTGCGTCAGAGTTCAATGGTGGTAAGACAAATCCAAAGGGTACAAAAGTTCGTACGTTCAATGAATACAGTAAAGTGCTTGGGAAAAAGTCCATCACAGAGCAAAGTTCCGCCGCAATAATGTAGACTTCAATTCGCTAGATCGTCCAGAAGAAACTGTAATGGTGGAATGATGGTGCTTGTAACGCTTGTCATGTTTTGCCTGTGAAGAAGCCTTTTGTGCGAAACGGGACTGGACTCCTTACATGCCGGTGAAACCCGTAGGTGGCGTGAATTACGGCGTGAATTACTCATGAGGAGGCATTCACCAAATTGAAGTCTACGTTATTGCTGCGGAACTTTGCTCTGTGATGGACTTTTTCCAAGTGTAACCTGTTTTGTTCAAGGGCAATATCAAATAAATACATTTATCTAATTTGAGAACTGGGAGAGTTTATGTCTATGACAGTGTGATCCCACTTTTTGACACTTGCATTTATAAAAGATTACAGTGAACAAACCTGAGGAAAAAAAATGTCTTATTTGGAACAATACAATAATAAAGCATATATAACAACAATCATGTAACAAAACAGGCTTGTTTTACTCAAGCAGACCCAGGTCTCAGTCTTTCTGATTTCTGTATGGTGGTCAGTCCCTTGAATTGCGGCAACTTGTAGCTGTGCTCTACGTTGAGATGCCTTCTGTTCTTCACAGGAGTCCTATCACATTAATACAGAGTTCATAGAAAGGAGTGTTTCTGAGGACAGAGTGCTTCTCCCTTCAGCTTCAGGCCCTCCAGTCTCTCAGGGAAAATTGCACCTTTTTTTTCCTTATAAGGATTACCCCAACTGTCTATCTCCTTCTAGTGGGCAAGGGTTACACAAGCACTTTACTGTATTCATTGAATGCATTAACTTTTGTGCCCTTTGGACACAAAAGTGTCCCCACTGAACTTTGACGCACATGAAATCTAGTTATATATTTGTATGTTTGAATTTACTTCATTGAGCACACCAGCACTTTAAATATACGTATTATTTTTTACCAGTGGTGATTGTTTTCATATAGAAGCAGCCTCTCGTTTCATCAGACAGGCAGCCAGGGTATTGTTAAGCAGTAATATATAATAATAAATAAAGCATCATGGTGTGCATAGAAGCTCCGACATCTGCGCATTAGCATGCCAAATGAGGCACATCAAAGAAATGAACACTGCTTCACATTTAGCCCTTTGTAACATTTTTCCAAACCAGATTTAGCCTTCTTGCCTCCATCCCCTCCTTTGCTCCCCTTGCCTATAAAAAGGCATGACACATGGGCTATTTTATTGACACAATCCTGCAGTGTGCTAAAAAAGAAAAGGTTAGATTTCATCTATGGAGCCGGAATACCTTCCTCGTGGTTATAAAAAGCTTGAAGCTGTCCATGGGTAAATGTAAAATCTGTGTATTAGCAGCTACTCATTGGAGACCAATTTACCTGATGAGAACAAATTGTTGGAATGGCATGCCTGGATACGGAGGGGAGCTGCTTTTCTCTTTGTAATAGAACCAGATTGTGCGTATGTGTGATACCTCCCTTTGTTTAAGCTAGAAGCTTCTCTCTTACTGCTCCTTCTCACTCTGTGCTTTGTTCTCTCTCTCTTCATGGTCTCCCATGAAGCAAGGCACTTCTGAAGATCTTTCATGCCAACATGCCACCAACATACCTGTGCTCTCATACTCCCACTGGCATGTGTGTATATATGAAAGGAGGGGCTTTCCCAGTAACTTGATATCTTTGATCAAAGAATCATACAGTTGGAAGGTATCTTATGCACCACCTAGTCCAACCCCCTGTCCAATGCAGGAACAGCCTAAAGCATCCTCTACAGATATTTGCCCAGCTGTTCCTTGAAGCCTGTCAATGAGGGGAACCCACCACAGCCCTGGGTAGCCAATTCCACTGCTGAATTACTCCTAACATAAAGAAGTTTTTCCTAACATCTACCCGGTAGCTCCCTTCCTGTAGCTTAAATCCATTGCTTTGAGTTATATGCTCTGTTGCCAACAAAACAGCTCTCTTCCCTCTAGGGTTGCCAGCCTCCAGGTGATGGCTGGAGACCTCCAGAATCACAACCGATCTTCAAGCCATAGAGATCTGTTCCCCTGAGTCATAGTGCTGTTGGAAGTCAACATAGAAAAGGGGGGGAGGGGGTGGGTTACATATATATCAATATATGGGGAAAACGTGTTGTAAAATGATTGGTATATTGTATGTTAACCCATCCAATAAAATATTAGAAAAGGAGATCTGTTCCCCTGGAGAAAATGGCTGCTTTGGAGGGAGGACTGTATGGAATTATATCATTCTGAGGTCCTTTTCTTCCCCAAAGTATGCCTTCTCCAGGCTTCTTCCCTCAAATCTCCAGAAGTTTCCCAACCTGGAGCTGGCAACCCTACTTCCCTCTTCTGATAGCCTTTTAAATACTTAAAGAGAACAATCATGTCTCCTCTCAGCCTCCTCTTCTCCATACTGAACCTTCCCAGGTCTCTCAGTCTTTCTTTGTAGGGTTTGGTCTCCAGGCCCCTGATCAACCTGGTTGCTCTCCTCTGCACCCGTTCCAATTTGTCCACATCTCCAGAACTGCACACAATACTCCAAGTGGGGCCTAACCAATGCAGCATATAGTGGGACAATGACAAATCTTGTGATTTGGTTGTTATGCCCTTTGTTAATACTCCCCATGACAGTGTTTGCCTTTTTTGCTGCAGCATCACACTGACTCCTCATATTTAGCTTTCCATCCACCCATATCCCAAGATCTTGTTCACACACACTGCTGCCCAGAAGTGTATCCTTCCTCTAGTATGTATGCTTTGCATCATCGTTATCCGGGTAAAGAACCTGACACTTATCCATGTTAAATCATATCTTACTGAAATCTGCCCACTTTCCCTGTGTGTTCAGATCTCGTTGAATTCTGTCCCGGACTTCAAGGGTGTTTGCTATTCCTCCCAGTTTGGTGTGATCTGCAGATTTAATGAGTAATCCCTTCACAGCCTTGTCCAAATCATTTATAAAAATTTTGAAAAGTACTTGACCCAGATCCAAGCCCTGTGACACTCCACTGGATACCTCCTTCCAGTCAGAAGTGATGCCATTGAGAACTAGTCTTTGGGTGCAGTTAGTTCCCTGTCCATCAAACCATGCTAGAGTCCATTCCACAATCTACCAGTTTACGCACCAGAACATCATGAGGAACCTTGTCAAAACCTTTATTGAAATGCAATGCAATGATCACATACATGAGTTTCAAGACATTTTGTAATTTGTGAAAGGAGTGGACCCTTAATGGCAAATTTATCTCACCAGGATTCCCTTCCCGCAGGAGAGGAGATCAACAGAATGAAATGTGAATCTTGAAATTCCTCCCATTTCTCCATATTGTAAAGATTCCTTTTGAATTCACATTAGAACTGCAACTAAATTAGACAGCAGCAGCATCAACAACCAGGGCTGGTGCCAGAGTTTCTGGTGCCTGAGGCCAGGGGCAGCTTCAGGGCTGTTGCCACCCCCACACGCGTGTGCGCTTGTGCCCGGACTGTGCGATGACGTCACTGCGTGTGACATCATCACGCAGCATGCTGCTGCGAGCCGGCTCCATTGGCACGGCAGGCAGCTGGGATGGCGCACGGGAGCCTCCCAGTCCTCCCACTCAGTTGCCCCGTGCCGCACCAGCCGCCTGCTGCGCCTGGCCTGCAGCTGTATGCAGGCATGGGTGGCAGCACGGGGCAGCTGAGTGGGAGGCTGCCTGCTCAGACTGTCCCATGCTGCCACTGCCAACACACTCTCCCGGCCGGGCACAGCAGCTGCAGGCCAGGTGTGGCAGGTGGTGCGTGGGTGGCTTCCCAGTCCTTCCACTCAGCTGCCAGCACTGCCACCGTCAGCTCTGCAGTACGTGCCCCTGTCCCTGGTGCCCCCTCCAGCACCTCAGCGCTCGAGGTAGCTGTCGGACCCGCCTCCAGGGATGCAATGGCCTTGTCAACAAGAACAACAACAACAGTCGATTTATATACTGCCCTTCAGGACAACTTAATGCCCACTCTGAACAGATTACAAAGTATGTCATTATTATCCCCACAACAATCACCCTGTGAGGTGGGTGGGGCTGAAAGAGCTCCAGAGAGCCGTGACTAGCCCAAGGTCACCCAGCTGGCTTCAAGTGGAGGAGCGGGGAATCAAAAGCCAGTTCTCCAGATTAGAATCCCGTGCTCTTAACCACGACACTGAACTGGCTCTCAATGAAAGATCATCTTTGGTGCAATCTGGAAATCTAGAGATTTGCTGTTAACGAAGTATCTTTTCATTCTTTTGATCTCTCCTGTGGGAAAGGAATCCTGGAGAGATAAATTTGCCACCGATGTGTAAGCGTCCTTTTACACATCACAACATGTCTTGCAAGTCATGTGTGTGATCACTGCATACAGTTCAGCAAAGTTTTATCATGGCAGAGTTCTCCCGGAACACGATATCCACATGGGAACTCCTTCACAACATTGATTTGCCTCACAAATGGCGTGGTAATTCTAAAATGGGCCGTGATAAGGAAGGGGTTTGACTGATATTCCCTGGGAGCTGAATCAATCCCATTTCTTGATTGTATAATTAATGTTTCACCCTCCCACTTCCCCTGTAACCTATCCCATGGCACTCAGAAAAAACTGCTCCCAGAAAAAGTTCATTCTTTCTGCTTAACTGAGAATATAGCCAAAGTCTCACGTTTCAGTATGAGGTAATTTTTCTGAAATCCTAGAAAAAAAATGGGAAACAGACACTCACATATACTCCTGAAGTTCCAAATATGGCTGGAAAGTATCCTCCACTAAGAATGAACCCTGCACCACTTTTCATTTCCTCCCATTTTATCACTTTATGGGTTGGTTTTAGCTAGAGATGAGGGAATATTATTTGTTTCTTTTTGGAATCATTTATTTATATGCATGTCGGGACATGCTAATTAGTGGGTGCCCAACTAATATTGAAAATGTGTAAGTTTTACGGCATGCATTCCGTGTGAAGAAACAACGTGGTGTAAAAATAAAGAAACGAGGGTTTGATTTGCACAAGGGAGAAATAAAATCAAAGTGGAAATTTTCAGGCTGAAATGGTAAGGTGAAAAATTCAAAATAACCCCTATTTTCATTACTGAAAAGAGAAGGTCGTAAAATCAATCAAACAAGATGGGAGCAAAATGAAATTCTTGCCCTGGTTTACTAGTTACAAAGTCTCCTTTTTTAATACACCCACTTTTAAAAAATGGGCAAAAACTGGTTAGGGACAGGGTATTTTGGTTCTTTGTTTCTGGTGTGAAAAAGTTTAAGGCAGACATTGTATCAGAGCCTGTTTTAGAAGTGTTACAGGAGGGTGTTGACGCTTCGTCAAGTCCATAAGAACTCTGAGAAGTCAGGGTAAGAGTGATAGTTTCGAAAGGAGAATGTTGTCAAATAGAGCTATCTGTATAGAAATAGTTAACTTACTAGTTGCCCTGGATAAAAGAACTAGCTGATCACCCTTCAGGGCATTCTACTAACTTTTGCGGCCTTCCGACTCCATGTGCCTGTCTGCAGTGGGCAAAAATATATTTCTAGAGTCTCAGCTGCTCTGGAATTTCAAAGCTGTTACTCCATCAAGGGACCATTTATCGCTTTCCTGAAGTGGCGGTATCTTTGCAAGACATCAATGTGTGTGCAGTTATTGTAATCTAAGCATAGTTCGGAGACTGAGGGATTATTAATTAAGAAACAAACCACTGATAGTATTTATTTCTTTCCTAAGTTCCTCCATCTGTTGGGGCATTTCTATTCCTGTATGCAATGCAGGCAGCAATTAAACTTCCTCTGGGATGCATTAGAGTATATTTAGCCAGTGCCAAGAAGATAAAGCTGCTATCTGTGCAAAGCTTCTCTTTTATCCAAACAAAGCTCTCAGTGGCCATGTTAGCATAGAAAACAAGGATGTAGGTGTTATTACGGTACCCTAAGTAATTGCTTTTTACAGTAGTATAGTTGCATAGAAAATTGTGGTGCAGATGACAGGAGCAGAGCTCAGGGCTAGGGGAAGTGGCGTACAGACAGCATCTGCCATAGTTATCTCTTTGGGCTGTAGATAGACTATTGATATCCTTTATCTTGGATCATCTTATGTACACCTCCCTGAGTGGCTGCAAAGCTTGCTTGTTTGCCACGGCTTTTGAGGGGGTGTGAATGGCAGGTATCTTTTAAGGAGGGAGGGAGGGAGGGAGGGAAAGACTTGGGGTTTGCGATTTTATTTTTGTTTTAACGGAAAATACATTTTAATGATTCTTGTAGGGTTGCCAGCTCCAGGTTGGGAAATTCCTGGAGATTTTGGGAGTGAAACCTGGAGAGGGTAGGGTTTGGGGAGGCAAGGGACATCAGCAGGGTATAACGCTATACAGTCCATATTCCAATGTAGCCATTTTCTCCAGGCGATTTTCTCATGGCCAGGAGATCAGTTGTAATTCTGCGAGATACCCAGCCACAACGTGGAGACTGGCAACTCTAGGGTTTCCAGGTCTCCCAGGGTCCAAACCGGGGGATGGGGGTGTCTTGGAGGCCGTGCTTGGGGGGATACTAACATTGCATATGTTTTGCGCTGGGAATGAACTAATTCCCAGTGCAACAACAATTTTCACCAATTTTAAGGAAAACACCTCTGCATGAGGGCCTTCCCTTCCCGACAACAAAGGCCCATTCTGTGTACCTTCTCTCCCACACACCAGCCAGGTAAGAGGCATCAGGGGAGGGTGGCAAGTGGTGGGAGCAGGGAAATGCCCACTCCCATTGGGAGACTGGGAAGCCTACGACACCAAACACTGAGCCCCTTCCATTCTACACTTAATAGATGCTGTGGGATATTTTGCACTGCCAGTAGATAACATACTTTAAGATCATTAGTATATATTTAAACCAGAAGAACAGTCATCTTCTTAGCTTTAAATTTGCAGGTGAATAACTATAGTAATCATAAATGAGACAGGCCTTATAAACATGTCCATATTTTCATCCGGTGCGTATGCCATAGAACAGGAACTCAGCACCCTGGGACAATATCAGTTGCATAAATTTCCCGCTAAACTCTCTTTATGGAAAAACTATTGAAAAGTTGCACCTATTTGGCTTCTTTAATGAAATGAAACTTGAAAGTGCCGTTGTTGTTTTCTTGTCACGGGGGGAGCGTTCCCAAACATTCTCAACTATTAGAAATTTGAAATACGGGTAGAAAAAATTAAACCATCGTATTTCTCAGCCTTTTGAAATTTTGAGTTACCCTTTCTGAAATCCCGTGTTACAATTAGCATTGAATCCCCTCCAAAGTAACCAGGTTCTGGCCTGCAGCTGATTGTTGAGGGAACTATAAATGTGAGTAGTTAAAATTGAAATGCAATGAAAGGAATATTGGAAAAGCCGTCCAAAAGATGAATCAAAGTGCTAAGCAGTGCAGACTAAAAAAGGTTTTGCTATATTGTCAAAATTGCTCTCAGAGGCAGAAATCGCTGCTGGCACTCAGTTTACTCGGGAAGAAACAGTAATAAGGTGAATGTTCATGCTCATATTGGAGATAACTTTGAATTTCTCCTCTCTGCTCTATGGAGATGGAGAGTGCCCACAAGTCGTAACTGACTTATGGCGACCCTGGCGATGTTTTCATGGCCAGAGACTAAGGGCCAAGCTACACATGACGAATGACACTTGAACAGCAAGTGTATTTCTCCCTGTTCACTTGCCCTCCACTCAATCCACTTGCCATTCAAGTGTCATTCGTCATGTGTAGCTTGGCCCTAACAGAGGTGGTTTGCCATTGCCTGCCTCTGCAACCCTGGTCTTCATTGGAGGTCTCCCATCCAATTACTTGTCAGGCTGTGGCATTCCAGTCAACCAGCTACTGCCCTCTTCCCTTCTGCAAGACGACAAAGTCTCTTGATTTCAAAAGGTTTATTAGACAGACATCATACAGGCCCTGGGTCCACATTCCAGAACTTAGACAGTCCTAGCTGATCACAGACTTTGCTAGGAATGAGGTACCTGATGAAAGCTATTACACTCTAACCCCTTGGTTCCCATCCTCCTCCCCCCAGAGTTCCCAGTGCTGAGCATTCGGGGATGTGGAAGCGGGAGTCTCAAGGTTGGAGCTGCAGACATAAGATAAACTTGCATTCTCTCCCACGGAAGGAGCCGACCGCCCTTCAACCTGGAAGAAAGGAAAGGCTAACAACTAACACATTAACATGGCGTAACTATTGTTCAGTATCTAGATATGGTAAATGAAATAGACTAGACAGGTATACAGTTTAACATAGCAAACTCCAGGCTTGATGCATAAGAAAGAAATCATATTGTTCAGGTGGGGAACTCTGAAGATGAGAATAAGACAGATCCTGACATTACTAACCAAGACTGACCCTGCTTAGCTTCTGAGATGTGACAAGATCTGGCTCACCTGGGCTATCCAGGTCAGGATCTTCCCTCTCTGCTGTATCTGATGTCAAATTCTTGTTTCAACTTCATCTCGCTTGTGGTCAAATCAAACTCGCGCTTCCTATAAGGCTTTTTCCATTTTTATTCCAGTCTTTCCATGTATTTTTTGTCTCTAATTCAGAATGATGCATACATTTATGTATATAATGTACACTTAATACTTAAGCATTGTATAAACGAAGTATAAAAACCACTCCATTCAGAATGATGCATACATTTATGTATATAATGTACACTTAATACTTAAGCATTGTATAAACGAAGTATAAAAACCATTCCATTCACCAACAAACCTACAAAACTAATAATGAAGAGCCGAGAACTAAAACAGACCCAAAAAGAAATAAGGACATCTACTGGGGAAAGTGGGGAATGGCAGCAGTCACACTGCCTGCCTGGAAATGTAATACAGATCGATTTATTTTTATTTTATTTATTTATATTCAGTGTGTACTCTGCTCTCCCCACATCACCATGCTCAGGGCAGATTACAACCAGAATTTAAAATCACATTTCACAATAGTCAAAAGATGCCTTTTGAAGCTGATAAAAGTTAGGGAAAGTTTCCAAGCTTTAAAAAAAAATGGCCTTGAAATGTGGATACTTTGCAGCCCAACTCTGTTACTCAGAAGTAAGTCGGACCAGAACCAATGGATTGAAATTAAATCAAACGTTTTCGGCTAAACATTAGGAAGAACTTCCTGGCAGTCAGAGCGGTCCCTCAGTGAAACAGGCTTCCTCGGGCGGTGGTGGGCTCTCCTTTTTGGAGGTTTTTAAGCAGAGTCTAGATGGCCATCTTACAGCAATGTTGATTCTGTGAATCTGGGCAGATCATGAGAGGGAGGGCAGGAAGGGTTACATCAGTGCTTAGTTCTCATGGCCTTTTTTTTTTACTTGCCCAAGGTAAGGCCGATCGCAAACTTGGGTTCAGGTAGCAATTTCCCCCAGGCCAGTTTGGCCAGGAATCTTGATGGTGTTTTGCCATCTTCTGGGCATGGGCACAACAAGGGAAAACCCCCGGATAGTGAAAACTGTAAGCAACAAGTCCGGGAATACACAGTAAACCAACAGTTCTTATAAACAGTATATTGGTGCAAAAGTGCAGAAGTGCAAAGTGCAAATTTAGAATGAATAAATACAATATACAATAAATCCAATAAAATCTCCTGTTTCTTCTGTCCAAGTCGTTATGGAATGGTAACAATGTCCATAGGGAATGCCGTGAAAGACCACAATGGGGACTCAGCAATATACAAACAGAGAGTCACGATATTAGAAAGGGGGGTGACCCCAGTCCAAGCTGAAGAGAAATCCAGATGTGCCGACGGGATTATGCGTGCATGTTATACAATTCCTGTTTCGTATAGATCATACTTCTTCCTGGGCACAATTAATCCTGGATGGTCACCAATTTTCTAATCTCTCCGATGTGACTACTGAAAAATTTTCCTCCCAAATTCAGTACATAACGAATATAAATCACGACTATAATGCAACGGACAAGAAAAACATTATGTATATTGTCTGTTGCATTATAGTCATGGTTTATGTTCGTTATGTACTGAATCATGATCATGATCCGCCGGTTCACGGTCGCGCGATCACCATTATTGTGGGTTTTTTCCAATCGTAATGCGGATCGTGCCCATCTCTAGTGGCAACCCCCTGTAACCTGTAGCCATGGTCCAAGTCCTTTCCTTATCTTCTTAGGTCTGAATTAAGCCATTCTCCATCCAAAAAGCCCTTTCTTTTCCTTAGCAGTAGACACAAACGCTTGTTGTGGAACAGTTCAGAGTGAACGTTCTGAGGCAGTTGGTGTTAGAAGTTTCAGTGCTGCCTGAGGATTGTCTCTTTGTCTGTCTGTTCCATTTTCCTGCACCATCCAGCGTGTGCATCAGCACTTGGCAAAAGAGGGATTCTTCAGCGCTGAGGTTTACACAGAGACCAGAGTAACTGGGGTCAAGCGTTTATGTCAACAGCTGGGTCACTCATTGTTCAGTCAATCTGTCTCAGAACTGAAGTCTTCCTCCCAGTGTGTTGGAAGCCTAACATGGAAGCATGATGGTTTTCTTGGGGATAGTTTCCAGTCTGTTGCCCTGACTGTAAGATCTAAGGTGAACCTGTTCCACCCTAAATAACTTGGTAATCTTCTCCTTCCGTCCAAGAAGTGGGACTGTCTCAGCAACGAAGATCTTTCCAAGCTGCCCTTTCTATCACTGGTGACCTGTGTTTCTTTGTCAGTGTACCATCTGCTTCTCAAGAGGAACAAGGGAGGAGAGGAAGACACATCCAAGCAAGAGCGTGTAGAGTTGTAAACATTTCATAGCTTTTCCAGAGCTCCTTCCCTTCTTTCCCTGACTCCCTCCCCCAGATCCTATGTACCACCCCCTAAGTTAATAACTTGCTTTTACTCTTTCTCCCCCTTGTTTTCTTTTTAGACATGCTGAATTTGGAGAACAACTGACTCTAAAAGTGAGCTCATTTTTGGAGGACAGGAGAGACATGACCCTTGCAGAAAGATGTCAGATAGCTTGTGTGTGCATATTTCTTCTTCTCCTTTGGGGAGGAGAGAGCTCTGAGGTCCAAAGAGCAGGTAAGTAGATACTTATTTGCAAGATCAACTGGGGCCTTTATTCGTAATGAAAATACTGGTTGTGGAGTAAAGGAATGGAAGAGAGTAACTAAAATCAAAATGGAAAATAAATGTCCAGTTTCATATTGCCCATTGGAGTCTAACACTTGACATATGTTACGGCTGATAATCTTTACACAGTAAAGTAGATCAGCTAGGGCCATTTTCACACTGCTTACCAGCCATGGAACATTGCATCAAGCTCCCAGAACAACAGTGTCTTCCTGTCACAATTTCGTGCAAGAACTGCAGTTCTCGCGTGAAATCGTGCCAGGAAGACGCTTTCTTTCCAGGAGCTTGGCGCGATGTTCCGTGGCCAGTAAGCAATGTGAAAACGGCCTAGGTTATTTTGCAAAAATGTTAGGTTACCTGTGGGAGTGTCACCAGGGTTTTTGGTGCCCGCAGCCAGCCAGCGGGCTGGGCGCACGCATACATGTGCATGCACCAGCCTGCGTGATGATGTCATGTGTGATGTCACCATGGGCGTACGCACGAGCCAGCCTGATTGCTGCAGCGGGCAGCGGGGATGTCTCATGGGTGGCCTCCAAGCTCTCCCACTCGGTTGCCCTGCACCACCCCAGACACCTGCCCGCGTCTGCTGTGCCTGGCCAGGGGTGTGTGCTGGTGGCGGCGGCAGTGCGGGGCAGGAAGGCTGGGAGGCTGCAGCTCCATGGTGCACACTCCCACCCCCAGCGCCTCCTCTGGTGCCCCCTCCAGCACCCTGCACCCTGAGGCTACCGCCTACCTGGCCTCAATGGGCGCGCCACCCCTGGTTATTTGAGATCCGCTAGCCAGGGTGAGAATGAAGCCATCCATCAATCTGTATTACATTAGCACAAAGCCAGAGTGAGAATGCAAGATAAAATCAAATGTCCATGAAAACATATTTTTTAAAAAACATCTGGACATTCTCATAGCAAATACAGAATAACCATTTAAAATATCTCATAATAAAAACACCATGCAGTCCAAAAGCTAGTGACTCTGAGTAATGCAGTTAGTGGACAACGAAATATGAAATAATCATTTAGAAAATTTCCACAGATATTGGAACTACGGTGATACTGTCTTTATTAAAAATACCTGCCTGAACAATTCTGTTTTACATATTCTCTGGAGTTATAAATTTGTGGGAAGCTTCCTGGCCCTGACAGACAGGCCATTCCATGCAAACAGTAACATCCTTAAAGTGCACCGTGCAAAAGCATATTCCAACACTTTTAATCTTTAATCTAAGGGCCAAGCTACACATGACGAATGACACTTGAACGGCAAGTGGATTGAGTGGAGGGCAAGTGAACAGGGAGAAATACACTTGCCATTCAAGTGTCATTCGTCATGTGTAGCTTGGCCCTAAGTAACCAAAATTCACTGTGAATACAGTACAATGAATTTGCACGGTGCACTTTAAGGACGTTACTGTTTCTGCAGTTTCATTTTGTTGTACTTAATTGTAGTTTCCACAGTGCCCTTTGTTGTTTAATTAGACAGGCCATTCTACCAGGTGGGCTCATAATATACATTTCTCAGGTATAGGCAGTGGTTGATCTTATTCTTTTGCAATTCTTTTTGCATATTTACAGCAGAAGTATTTTTTCACTTACTTTAAAAGGCATGCTAAAGGATCCAATGTTAATTGTCATTTAAGCATTTTATCCAGTATACTTATCCTTTTTCAAAAAAATTGCTCTTCTAAATTGCTGTTGCCACACATGAAAAAGATCTCGCTCTCCATGCTAGCGTAACAATACTGTCTATTTCCTTAAGGGATGTATTTTAAACAGTTTCCAGGGCGTAAAATGCCATGGACATGTCTCCTTAAAACAATTTTTGTGATGTTTGAAGAGAGAAAGATATATCTCTAAGGCATGGCAAATGATAAGAGAGTGGTCAACTGTCACTCCTAAAGGATGTCCCATTTAGCTTCTCCTTCATCAGTTTCCAAAGCTTTTGTATGTGACAAAAGGCAATCCTATGCAAGCAATGGGTTTTGGCTGGTGTAACTCTGTTTAATATTTAACTTTTTTTAACAGATTAATTACCTCTAGTTGTTAAGAAGCCCTTTCTCTTGTTGTACGCAACTTATCTGTCCTTGGTGTTATCTCTGGAAGGAACATCTTCCTTCCTTCTTTTCTCACTCATCTCTTTCATGGGATTCTCATTCATGCCCACTCCTTTAATCTTTGTAACATTTAATAGTGGTGCCCTGATGTCGCTTTCTGGCAACTTTGGGGGCTTCAAACAAGGAATATTTCTATGGGATCCATGGGAGGAGAGCTGCTCTCCTCTCCTGGAATACGCTTGTGGTTACATTAAGTCCCCTTCTCCGCTTTGTGGTTTTCTATCTCAGCCTCGAGAGATGTTTCTAATCTTAGCTTGCTTTCATTGCAATATTTTGCATGGACAGTTTCACAAAAGGGATTTCTGTATCAAGTAAGGAACAGGTGTCAGAAATCAAACAGGTGCTCATTAAACTGATTAAGTGCAATCTACCTGATAGCAAGTTTTACAGTACTTTGATCTTACATTTCACAGTGATTTACATGTGTAACATACATTCTGCTTTGGTCTTTTGCTTCAAGTTTCGTTTTCTTGCAAGTTGCGTTGCAGTTACTACATTAGCTCCTGAGAATAGTAAAAGTGCATAACAGTGATAGAAGGCACACAAGGTCACATAAAATCTCTTTCATTAAATCCATTTCCCACACTCTCATTCGGTGAATTTTCCCCAATGTCAGCTGTCTGGAACATTTTTAAAAAAAATCTTGCATACTTCAATTAAAAGGAAATTTCTTCTGCAGGCTAACAATATATACACAACATAATGGTGCAAGAGAACGAGGAATGCCATACTGCTGAAGATAACAATGGGTAAAGGCAGACTGACTGGCCACCCTAAATGTTTTTTTTCTTCCCCAGCATGGTGCGTTAAAAGGGAACGGACAGAGTGGAAACAGAGAGCAGTTTGTTGGGATTTCAAAAGAAAATAGTCTCATAGACATGCAGACGGTGTAGGCGAAAGGGCTGAACTGAGACAGAGCAGAGAGAGAGACAGAGTTTGCATAACAAGGCAACTGTTGTGTTCAGATCTGCTCTGGAACTGATAAAATTCTAAGGGAAGAACTAGAGAGCAATGGCTGTCCAAGGTGGCATGCCATCTTTGCATGAAGGAGGCTAACTAGATGTTCCTCCATATAGAAATTGCTGTACGGACAAGCAATGTTTGTGGAGATAGTGACGTTGGTGGCTTTTCTCCTCTTCTACCTTTCAGCAGTCTCTTGTGTTTCCCTGACAGGTTGCAAGAGTGTTCACTATGACCTCATCTTCCTCTTGGATGCCTCCTCCAGCGTTGGCATCGATGACTTCCAGAAGGTCCGCCAATGGGTGATTGATCTGGTGGGCAGTTTTGAAATTGGACCTGACAAAACTCGCGTGGGCGTTGTCCGTTACAGCACTCAGCCCATCACAGAGTTTGAACTTGGCACGTACACCACGGAGGAGCAAGTCAAAGAAGCGGCAAAGAAGATCAGGTATCACGGGGGCAATACAAACACCGGGGATGCCCTGCGGTACATCACAATGCATAGCTTTTCGGAAGAGGCTGGTGGGAGGCCAAGTGATCCCAATGTTAAAAAAGTCGTTATTCTTCTGACCGATGGCCGGAGCCAGGATCACGTTTTAGAGCCAGCCAGCGCGGCACATCAGCTAGGCATCAAGATCTTTGCTGTGGGAGTCGGCGAAGCTCTTAAAGAAGAGTTAGATGAAATTGCTTCTGAACCAAAGTCTGCTTATACGTTCCATGTTTCCGATTATGATGCTATCGATAAGATACGAGGACAGCTGAGGAGACGACTTTGTGAGAGTGAGTAACACCTTTCCTTTGCTACAAATTATGGGCAGGACTTTTACCATGGGTGGTTTGTCGTATCCCCTGGGATGGGACATGGGCTCAGTTTTCTAAACAGTCACACAGGAGACTTACATAGTTCAAACAGTAGTTTGCTTTATTGATCGCAGTGGGGAAAGAACTCTGGCAATCTAGCTTGTTATAACTAATTCACATATTGAACTAGTAAAGATTCCAGTAGCACCTTAAAGATTAACCAATTTTACTGTAGCATAAGCTTTCGAGAATCACAGATCTGACTAAGAGAACTGTGATTCTCAAAAGCTTATGCTACAGTAAAGATGGTTAGTCTTTAAGGTGCTACTGGACTCTACTATTCTGCTACTACAGACTAACATGGCTAACTTCTTTGGATACTGAACTAGAACTCTAATAAGGCCTCTCCCATACATGACTTGTGCAGGGAAAACTGTAATTTGTCTATAAAGGTTTACTTTAAGGGGTACGCACATATGTACATCACATAGGTGGATGGCTTCTTTAGGTGTGGAAATGCAAAACTGCTCAACCTTGTTTTTCAGGTTAAATTGGTAGGAATTGTATTGCACAATATAATTTACACAATTCGGTTGTTTGTTTGTTTATACTCCACCTTTCCCAATGAGCCTCAAGGTGGGTTATACAGTGTAAGTCAATGCAAACAATACAATGAGAAATCTAATAAACAATGTGATAGGATTAGGCCAGGGGTCCCTGACCCCTTTCCTAGTGGTTTAAAAGTGAGTGGGGCCAAGTGGGGATTTTGCAAAGCATGGCTTCCTATTGACCATTGGAAATTAAATTGGCTGTGCAGATTTTTCAAAAACATTGCTTTGACAGAATAGAGTTGCCAGGTCCCCTTACCTTCCCAGTGGGAGGGGAGACCTAGCACTTTCTGGGGTGATCTCCTCGTGTGCAAAGCGCATGTGTGCTCCTGGAGAGTGTGATAATGTCACTTATGGAATTGATGTCATTGGGCCTCCGTGAAGTGTGGGAGTATGTCTGACGCTGGGCATGATGACATCACTTAAGGAAGTGATGTCATTGAGGCTAGCAGGAGTGTGCCTGCTGTATGCTGCCCCCCAAGGTTTTTTGCCTCCTGGGCCTATTCTCTGGACCTTTTCGCCCCCCTGACCAGGTGGTGGTGGGAGGAAGAGGCTGGGAGTGGGGGATCCCCTGCCCCCACCAGGAGACTGGAAGCCCTATGATAGAAGCTGCTTCCATACCACAAGGATCATCACTGCCTGACTGAAGGTAAATGGTAGCAGCCATTTTGTGGCTGGCTCCGCCTCCTGCAGCAACCATTTTGTGGTGGCCAATTTGTTGCTGTGCTCACACACTGTGTCAGAATTCAAAATGCACTCACAGGATCAAAAATGTTGGAGACCCCCCTAGACTAGGCTATTCCACAAGGTTGGGGCACAACAGAGAATGTACATGTACAGGCATAGTGAATGTTGGCCCTCTGTAGTGTGGCATCTTCAGAAAGCCTAGGGTTGCCAGGCCGAGCGCAAGGACATGGGTGGGATGAAATTGCAGGCATGATGATGTTACTTCCAGGGAAAACCTAGGAGTGATGGCGGCAGCTCTATGAATTGCTGAAAACTCTATGATAAAACCATAGATTTTTAAAAAGTTCCTAGAGCTACAAATTATCACTACTGGGTTTTCCGGAAAGTGACATCATAATGTCTCTGACTGCTGCCATATATATATTTTTTAAATCCCCCTCTGTTGCTGGTTGGAGAGACAACAGGCAGTGGAAGCTTAGGGTTGGAGATTGCCTCAGAGCTGATGGGGAGATCTTTGGCAGCCCAAGCGCAGACATTAGCAGAGATACTTCCACTGGTGTGAGAAGTGTCATTTACATATAGCAATTTGCTTTAGAAGGCACAAGAGCAGGACAAGTTTCCTCCCTCGCCTGGTTCAGTGGACACTTTTATTTCATGATGAATAACATTTAAAGATGAACAGATCAGTAAACCAATAATTTAAAAATAAGTCTGTGGTCCTCACAGCTGATCAAAGGAACTTATTAATAGCACATTCTAGGGTTTTTTTTTCTTTCAAAGGCTCAGGCACCAGGCTTATGTTTTCCAGAGAGCAAAAAGATATTTCTGTTGCGAGGACAGGATTCATTTGAAGAGTGATGCAAGGGGTTATAAATTTCTTTCAAGGAGGCCTTGTTTCTTCTTCACATTCAAAGTTCAGTATGGTTGTCTTATCCAGTTATGGGAAAGAAGTTCCACATCTTTCCTTTCTTTTAATAATTCACTTGTTTTAACCTTCTTTGTCCTGCATATGTTTTAATGCAATGTACCTCATTTCTGCATTTGGAAATGTGTAGGCTGGACTTAGTGAATTAGGATATAATAGGATTGCAGAACTGCTGGTTGAGAAATTCCTGGAGACTTGGAGGTGGAATCTAGGGAGTTTGGAGTTTGGGAGGGAATGAACCTCAGAGGGTATCCAAAACAGCCATTTTCTCCCGGGGAACTGCTCTGGAGATCAGTTGTAATTCCAGGAGATAACTGGGACCCACCTGGAGGTTGGCAACCCTTTTGTGAATGGGTTGATTCCCTGTTGTCAAAGCAGGTTTTGAGAAATTGTGCAGTAGGGTTGGGGGAAACCCACAAGGTCTATAATTGCACAATGATGTTGTGTGCTGTGTGTCGGGGGGTTGGGGATGGGGATGGTTTGGAAGCAACATTACCCTTTGGAAGGCTGATGTGTTACAGATTCTTCTTTATATAAGTAAAACATTTAATAATTGTGAAACTAATATCTGCATGTTGACAATGTGTGTTTGGCTGTATACATTACAACTAATGCAAGTGTTGTGTAGTGAACTGTTGTGTTGTAGTGGTTAGAGTGTCAGATTAGGATCTGGGAGACACAGGCTGAAATCCTCACTCAGCCATGGTGCTTGGGCCAGTCATAGCCCACCACACAGGGTTGTTGTGAAGATGATCTGGAAGAGGGGAGAATATATTGTAAGCCCCCTCAGGTCCTTACTGGTGAGAAAAGCAGGGTATAAATATCTAAATATAAATATCTAAATATCTTGACTTCCAGAAATCTTTTGACAAAGTTCCTCATCAAAGGCTCCTAAGTAAGCTCAGTAGCTATGGGATAAAGGGCCAAGTCCTCTTGTGGATCGAAAACTGGCTAATTAATAGGAAACAGAGAGTGAGCATAAATGGGCACTTCTCACAGTGGAGGGTGGTGAGCAGTGGGGTGCCACAGGGGTCGGTATTGGGTCCAATGCTTTTTAACTTGTTTATTAATGATTTGGAATTGGGATTAAGCAGTGAAGTGGCTAAATTTGCAGATGACACGAAATTGTTCAGGGTGGTGAAAGCCAGAGAGGATTGTGAGGCACTCCAAAGGGATCTGTCGAGGCTAGAAGAGTGGGCATCCATGTGGCAAATGAGGTTCAATGTAGCCAAGTGCAAAGTAATGCACATTGGAACCAAAAATCCAAAATATAAATACAAGTTGATGGGGTCTGAACTGGCGGAGACTGACCAAGAGAGAGATCTTGGAGTCATGATAGATAACTCACTAAAAACGTCAGCACAGTGTGCGACTGCCATAAAAAAAGCTAATGCTATGCTAGGGGTTATTAGGAAAGGGATTGAAAACAAATCAGCCGGTATCATAATGCCTCTGTATAAATTGATGGTGAGGCCTCATTTGGAGTACTGTGTACAGTTCTGGTCGCCACACCTTAAAAAAGATATCATAGCACTGGAAAAAGTACAGAGAAGGGCAACTAAAATGATTAAAGGGTTGGAACACTTTCCCTATGAGGAAAGATTGAGGCGCTTGGGGCTCTTTAGCCTGGAGAAAAGACGACTGAGGGGAGACATGATAGAGGTTTACAAGATAATGCACGGGTTAGAGAAGGTAGAGAAAGATGTGTTTTTCTCCCTTTCTCACAATACAAGAACTCGTGGGCACTCTATGAAATTATTGAGCAGTCGGGTTAGAACAGATAGAAGAAAATACTACTTTACACAAAGGGTGATAAACACATGGAATTCGTTGCCACAGGAGGTGGTGGCAGCTACAAGCATTGCCAGCTTCAAGAGGGGACTGGACAAATATATGGAGCAGAGGTCCATCAGTGGCTATTAGCCACAGGAGATAGATGGTATTCTCTTTGTGGGGAGGTGGTGCTCTGTTGTCTTGGTGCTGGAAGGAAGGCAGTGGGAGGGCTTCTGGTGTCCTGGCCTCACTGACAGTCCTTTAGATGGCACTGGATTTCTAGCCACTGTGTGTGACAGAATGTTGGACTGGATGGGCCACTGGCCTGATCCAACATGGCTTTGCTTATGTTCTTATGTTATGTTAAATAAATGAAAATAAATGCATGTAGCAGGATGCAAGCTGGGACTGGCTGCAGCTCCCTGTTGCCAACAAACATGCGTTAGTTGCTGTACCACATGTGGGGTGATCCGTAGTGTTTAAGCATTTTCCACATTTTAACTATCAATGACAGTGATGTCAGGTTACAGCTCCTCCCCTTCCAACATCCCATGAAATTTACCAGCTCCGTAGCAGCCTTGTGAATTGATTCAGCTGGTTTTTATAGTTTCTTTACTCGGTGTTAAATGTTATTGTTGTGTATGGGATAATGGGGTGGTTTCTAACTGAATGTTGTATTATTGTGAACTGCCTTGGGCACACGTTTGTGGTGAAGTGATTCTATGCATATTTTTAAACAGCTGAATGATTTTACTCCAGATGTGGTTTGCACATCCCTCAAAGAAACCATTAAAAACGGTGTTCTGAGATGTGCATCAAAATACTCGAAAAGCACTAGGACAATCTCAGATCTCCAGCTGAGATCACTAGAAAACCAGCAGAAAAACAACTAAGAATGAAAGCCAGAGAACCAAATCTGCAAATCAAAGTGTCAAAGGCAAGGGGTGTATGTGTGTGTGAAAATTAATTTAACCAAGAGCTGCAGTAAACATGGAAAAGTTGTGGTTCTCTTAGAACCTAAATCTAGATAAGTTCCGCAGTGGCTGAGTTGCTGAGGGAAGGCAGCTCTCTGCCTAGCAGCCACTCACTCAATTATTTTGTTTTATCGTTTGTATCAGTTTTATCATTATTGTAACCCACCCTGAGCCTGCTTGTGGGAAGGGAGGGCTAAAAATTGAATAAACATAGTTGCTTTAGTATAAACCATTTACTATTAATAGTATACACCATTTAATATTATTGAGCCATAAGGAGGGTCACTGACCTCAAGGTGGAGTTCTTCTGGATCTCTAGACTACAGAGATCAGTTGCCCCTGGAAGAAATGCCAGTTTTGGAGATCAGATCCTGTGGCATCGCATCTTCCCAAGCTTCCTCCCCACTGGCAATGCCCCCCAAATCTCCCGGAATTTCTAAGCTGGAGGTGGCAACCTTAAGGCTGGGCAGAAACGGCTATTCATCTCTAAAAAGCAGCCTCCCTGTTGATTTTTAGAGATGGAGCTGTGAAATAGCGGAGAGGGTATTATGTATTGAGACTAGAGATGGGCACGGACCGAAATACGGACCAGTTTGTTACGAACCAGGCCGATTCATAGTTTGCGAACCAGTGGTTCGTTGGAGCGCATTTCTGATGAACCATGATGAACAGCTATGATTTTTAGAGCTGTTCATTTGGTTCATTTTTTGGTTTGTCACTGCAGACATCTTGGCACTAATCATCTCTAGGCAACAGGAGGATGGACTTCTGCAGACCTTCTGCAGCCCTGGGAACAAAATATCAGCCTTCCAAAACTTGATAGGCAGCTCTGGCTACTAACCAGAAAGCTCCCATTCTGGTCTATGAGAGCAGAAAGAGTATAAATTTCATGAGGGAATCCACTTTGGGGGTCTATAACATGGACATCTGAAATGCAATCTTTGCCAAATTTGGAGGGTGGCTGGAGGAGAGCCTGTTGAAGACTCCCTGTGAGATCGGCATCTCTCACTGTCAAGGGAGCCATTATACAGCCTCTAGAAGTGACATACTGATGAACCAAACAAACCGGTTCAAGAACTGGGAAATTTCGTGGCAGTTAATGGTTCGTGGTTCGTGAAATGCGATTAATCATAAACTGTCATAAACCGTCATTTTTTCCGGTTTGTGCCCCTCTCCAGTTGAGACTGAATGTGGGAAGCATTGCTCCCTCGCTCTGAACTGGCTTCATGATGTCTTCACAAAGCCAAATCCTGATTGGTTGTATGATGGCATCAGAGGCCTGATTGACTGGGATCACTGTTCTTAGCAAACAAGAAGGTGATGTTTGTTTGTTTTTTTAAATGACACCAGATTCATGGAGGATAGGTTGATCAATACCTACTAGTCATGGTGAGTAAAGGGAACCTCCATATAGCTCCAAAATTTTGCATACATAAACATTCTATGCTAATTATAAGAATTGGTATCGCAGAACTTGAGGATACTCTCTTGAGGCTTTGAGAGAAATGCAGGAATCTCAGCCTACGCACTATTCTACATCCACTTTACACACAGACATAGTAATTAAGGCATATCACATTGCCCTGGCCAGCTAAGAATATTTCTTCCTCCATGGTGCAGCAAACAAACTCTGCTTGAAGCTGGTGGGTTATTTTTGTGAGCTAAAATTGCAGGGTTAGGCTTCCAGTCGTCCTCAAGACCTTACGAAATTACACCCAACATCTTAATTTCCTGTTTTTGGCACAACGACAATCTCTATGCTTCAAAATTCAATTGTTACACAATATAGAGTTAGACTGACCTTTATATTTTGGGGGACAATCCAGGGTAGCCTAGGGGAGGACAAATTGCTTGGGCCTGGTGCTTTCTTGATCATTTCTGTGCCTGAGAGTTTAGTTTTTGAGAGAATTCTTATCCTTGATAACGGGATACCAGTAGACCTGCCTGGTCCCTTAGAGGCTAAAGCAAGGGGCCGGGGTCTGTGGGGGCGGGGAGCATCAGGATACTTACCCCTTTTGTGCACTTGCTCCTGCACTCCAATGTTGCACCAGAAAGCGATTTCATTTTCCAACTTGATAGGGGACTGTAGGAGTGAGAGTGCATTCGCCCGCCAGGGTGCCTTTCCCTTTCCGGCCAGGTAAGCAGGGCCCTGTGGTGCAGAGTGGTAAGCTGCAGTACTGCAGTCCAACCTCTGCTCTGTTCTGCTCATGACCTGAATTCGATCCTGGGGGAAGCCGAGTTCAAGTAGCTGGCTTAAGGTTGACTCAGCCTTCCATTCTTCCGAAGTCGGTAAAATGAGTACCCAGTTTCCTGGAGGTAAAGTGTAGATGACTGGGGAAGGCAATGGCAAACCACCCCATAAAAAGTCTGCCAAGAAAATGTCGTGATGTGACGTCCCCCCATGAGTCAGTAATGACTCGGTACTTGCACAGGGGACTACCTTTACCTTTACCTTTACCTTTACCTTTACCTTTACCTTTACCTTTACCTTTACCTTTACCTTTACCTTTACCTTTACCTTTACCTAAGCAGAGCTAGGGGATCCTCCACCCCTAGTAGCAAATCAAGTTGTGGCAACCAGGGGAAGACACTTGGGGGGGAGCTGGGACAACCATAGAGTTTTAGGTAAACCCTAGAGTGTCGCTCTAATGCAGTGATGTCATTTCTGGGTTTGTGCCAAAAGCATCATTGCATTATTGTTTCAATGCCTGTCTCTCCTCAAATTTTGCTCCACCAAGCAGCAGTGGGGGGGCCATGGCAGGAGGTCTTCCACTACAGTAGGAGATCTGGCCACCCTACCTAGACCACCTATTACCTTCCAGACCAGTGATTTAATAACTTATAATGATGATTTGATGACATATAATCTATTTTTCCCCATACACTGAAACTGAAGCCTCCATTTTCTGACATTTGTCCAAATAAATCAGCAAGGGTCATAAGCAGGGCCTTCTCTGTCATGGCACCTATTGTATGGAATCCCTTACTGTTGGAAACTTTGCCCATCCACACAGTAGGTGCTGACTTCCTTTTTTTGTTCTCTTTCCTATTTTAATGCTGACTGACTTTATCTTCTGCTTTCAGTGTTTTTTTTTTGTGCTTATGAATGTTACTCCTGTTTGGTTCTGCTAGGACAGATTTTTGTAGGGATGAGCAAATGTTCCTCGTACGGTGCTCTAGTTAGAGTTTTGTATTTCTCTTGGAGAACCTTTCATAAACGATTTTCTTATTCCAACTGGCTTTTTCCTTTCACTCTCTCTCTCCTTCTTCATTTCACTTCTAGTTTCAGATTTCTTGCAGTGTCAGAAATGGTCAACTTTTCTGTTTTGAATACTTCTCAGCCCCCTTAGCGCCATTCTTCACGGATTTGCAATGAGATCGTAAAATCCCACACTAAGCCGGAACTACCCAAATAGCCTTTGTCTGCCTCTTGGGTCCCCAAATTGCTTTTCCTTCACCAGATTCCATTTCAGCCACTCGAGCAACTTTGAAGTTTGCACATGCTTTCTCCTTTTAGTTCATTCTTGAGGGAGTGGCAGGAATCTGGAGAATGAATTGCGGTTTTAAGGTTTCAGTTTGCCAGATGTGTTAATGTATCACAGGACCGTGTGGCAGGGTACACCATGTGCACTGCTGGGTCTCATTCATCTAGAGAAGGGCAGTATTCTGCAAATCATGAAGCCAAATTCTCACATTCATCTTTGACAGAGACACCTGAAACGTGGTTGCACATGACAGGAATAGTTGACTTATTTAAGTATTCTGCTACTGATGAAAATATGATGAAGGATATAAATTAAGGACCAGAGCTGCTGTAGCAGAGTGCTTAAGTGGTTGGGATGTGAATCAGCACTCTGCTGGTTCAACTTCCACTACTGCCGTGAACTCTGCAGCTGACCTTGGGTAAGCCACTCCTCTCAGCCCAGCTCCCCAGGTGTATTGTGGGGATAATGATAAAACTGACTTTGTTTACTGCTTTGAGTAATGTACTAATCTGCCTAGAGGAGCAGTATATAAGAGCAGTTATTATTACAGGGGAGCTGCTGTGGCATAGTAGTTAAGTGGTTGGGTTGCAAATCAGCATTCTGCTGGTTTGACTCTGACTACTGCTGTGAGCTCTGCTGGTGGCCTTGAGTAAGCCAGTCCTCTTAGCCCAGTTCTTCATCTGCATTGTGGGGATAATAATAACACTGACTTTATTTGCTGTTCTGAGTGGGGTGCTAATCTGTCCAGAAGAATGGCATATAAGCACAGTTATTATTTTTATTTATGAGAGCTGCTGTAGCATAGTAGTGAAGTGGTTGGGCTGTGAGTCAGCACTCTGCTGGTTCGACTCCCTCTCCTGCCATGAGCTCAGCAGGTGGCCTTGGGTAAGCTATTCTTCTCAGCCCCAGTTGCCCAACTGTATTGTGGGGGTAATAACAGCACGGACTTTGTTTACCACTCTGAGTAAGACACTGATCTGTTCAGAAGGGCTGTATATAAGCACACCATTATTTTTGTTGTTATTATTATTAATTATTAGGGATCCATAATCAGATCCCATTGATGCTTAATGTTTGATGCTGGAACTGTAGCCACGGGAGGGGTGTGTGATATGGATTGGGGCCGCAGTGCTGAGGAATGGCAGTGAACTCTTCCCTCGTCGTACCATTTCCCGGATCAGATTTTGTTTTGAACTACTATTTTTAGTTCCATTAGAGAAGAAAATCTGGTGCCTCTATTATACCAGCTTGTTCTCCCCTTAAAAGCAGACAATGGGATAGTTTTAATCAAGGAAATGGTGTGGGATGCTGACTGAATGTCTGGATCTGGGGATGTGCAGAAACCAAAATTCCCAAGGCAAAAATATACTTGAACAATACCTTTTGGGGTCATCCTGTGTGCTTATGGAACAAAAAGTGAAATGGTAGAACTTCCTAACATTATGAAGAAATTGGGTGGCATTGGGGTCTTTCCAGGGGCCGTTTTCTCTAAAAACACCTATTCCGCACTCCCATGAAATTCCCCTATCACCCAATAGGAAACAACAAACCCATACATCCAGAAATCTGGGTGGCATAAAGATACCCAAACATTCAGGATTTTTAAAGAAAATGCACACCAATTACATGCCCAGGGTAATGCCAATCACTACCTTGAGGGGAGGTAGCAATTTTCCCCATGCCAGTTCAGCTAGGGAACCTGACAGTGTTTTGCTATCTTCTGAGCATAGAGCAAAGGTCACTGAGTGAGTGTGGGAGAAGGGGAGGTAATTGTGAATTCCCTGCATTGTGCAGCGAGTTGGACTAGATGACCCTGGAGGTCCCTTCCAACCCTATGATTCTATGGACCAAGCTACATGTGACGAATGACACTTGAACGGCAAGTGGATTGAGTGGAGGGCAAGTGAACAGGGAGAAATACACTTGCCGTTCAAGTGTCATTCGTCACATGTAGCTTGGCCCTATGATTCTAGCAGGATCTTGACAGCAACAAGAAGTAGGGTTGCCAACCTCCAAATGGAACCTGAAGGTCTCCCAGAATCATCACTGATCCCCAGACTACAGAGGTCAGTTCCACTGGACAAAAAGGCTGCTTTGGAATGTGAACTCTATAACTTTATACTCTACTGAAGTCCCTCCCCTCCCAGAATCCCACTGTCCCTAAAGTCCACTCCTAAATTCCCAGGAATTTCTCAACCCAGAGGTGGCACTGGCAACCCTAACAAGAAGTCTTGTCGCTTCAATGAGCCATTATGGTGTACTGTTTAGAATGCTAGACTAGGACCACAGAGAGCCATAATGCTAACCAGGTGAGCTTGGGCCAGCCTCTCTCGGATTTACTTATCTCAAAGGTTATTGTGAGGGTTACATGGAAGAGTAGGACCAGCATACCTGCGGGACCACCTCTTGCCGTATGTATCCTGGAGAGCACTTAGATCAGATAAACACCTACTGGTGGTCCCTGGCCTTGGGGAAGGTAGACTGGCCTCGACCAGAGCCAGGGCCTTTTTGGTCCTGGCTCCAACCTGGTGCAATGCTCTATCGGTAGATACACAGGTCTGCCAAGATCTTTTATCCTTTCAGTGAGCCTGCAAAACTGAGTAGACATATGGTTGTGGCCAGTCAGGCATCCATCTGGAACCTCCAACTGGTCATTTACTGGGGAACGGTTCAGCTACTTGGCCCCACACACAAATCACCACCACCACCACCACCACCACCACCATCAATTATAACCAATTATTAATTATTAATCCATAATAATTATTTTTATTTATTAATTATTAATTATTAATCATTAACCCATATTAATTATTGGTTATTAGTTATATTTATACCCCGCCCTCCCCACAAGCGGGCTCAGGGCGGGTCACAACAGAAGATAAAATATACAAAGGTAAAATCACAATCAATTAACACAGCTTCTAATAAAATGCCTGCTCACTGTATAAAAACCATATAGCATCTGATGGAGGTGGAGGTGCAGCTTAACCATGTGTGGTCGCTCATATATGAGGGGGGGTAGATGGTCAATACCCCCTACAGACATAGAGGAGACCGGGAGAGAGGCTCATTTGGTGGAAACCCTGAATGCCTCAACCATATGCCTTGTGGAACATCTCTGTCTTACAGGCCCGCCTGAAGGAGACAAGATCTTGGCGGGCTTGGGTATCCTCAGATAGAGTTCCACCACGTCAGGGCCAGAACCGAAAAGGCTGGTTGAGGCCAATTGAGCCTACCTGGGGCCAAGGACCACCAGCAGGTGCTTACCAGCTAATCTCAGTACCATCCGTGGAGCTGAGCACTATAGTGGGGGCAGAAGGATGGCTCCCCCCTCCCCCATGCACTGTTAGCAGTGGTGGGCTGCACTAAACTTTGTTGAAACTATGTTTTATGAAAATAGATGTTGCTGCTCTTTTATTAGAATTTTAAAGTATATTGAAAGTATATTGAAGCTGTTGTAACCCGCCCTGAGCCTGCTTTCAAGGAGGGTGGGCTAGCAGCTCAATGAATGAAAGAATGAATGAATAAGAAAACCTTGTAAAATGTCCTATACACATGAAAGACTGAGAGAACTAGCAAGCAGACTTGTCTGTACCATTTTATTCTGACCATAGAACTGGACTGTAACACTGTTGAATTTTTTTTTTAAATCAACTTCAAAATCTGATTCTTTTAGGTGTGGCTTGACATGGCATTTTTTTTTAATTGTACCTTTACTTGGGGTTCCAAACCAACAGCTGAGCCTAGAAAAAAAATAAACATGCATGAGTTTTGTTTATTTGGTACCACAAGGCCAGCTTGCTTCCCTTTATAGATCTGGCTAGAGGTGGAAGTATTTTTTTTTTCAAAATGAGACTTTCAAAGTTGGACTTGTCCTTCCACAAAAAACAAACCTAACCGAGGGCTTGAGACTGCATTGGTCACCAACCCTGTTATTCATGATGGGTGGGTCCTCGAGCACCCAAGGACATACATGCTCTCTTGGTTATAAAATCCCTTGACTACAGATGTTGAGCTTGTTGCAAGAGATGGAGATGAGATGGAGAGAACATCATGGGAAAGAGTACTTTTTTCTTATGTCTCTGTTCAAAGAATGGTATACAGAAAGGTTAGTGAGTTAGGAGTAGAGATGAGTATGAACCGAAATACAAATCAAAGTTTATCATGAATCAGCAGTTCATCAGAGCCCATTTCTGACAAATCGCCACGAACTTTAGGCTGGTTCGTTTTTCGGTTTGACGCTGTAGACAGCCTAAGTGCTGATAAATCCGTTTCCTAGGCAACGAGGGATGGGCTTTCTGCAGACCTTTTGCTGCCCCAGAAGAGACGTTTTCATGAACCAAATGAACCAGTTTGTGAATTGGGGAAAGTTCGTGAAAGTTTGTGGCTCATGAAATGCGATGAACCACAAACCACACCGTTCAGAATTTTCCTGGTTCGTGCCTATCTCTAGTTAGCAGTGTAAATTCCAGTGATGTCTTGGAATGTCTGCATTCCTAGAGGTGGCAGCTTAGCTTTCAAAGGCATTGACAACATCAGAAATCGGTGACTGAATCTGGCTCACTGTGTGTACACTTTTCATGCGTTACGGCTTGCCTGTGTTATGCACATGCTATAGTTTGAACAAGATGGGATAGTCAGGTGCATACTGTTCTGTGACAGACTCTGTTTAGTTTTCTAAAAGAAACAGACATGTTGAATATCAACAGTGTGGATGAATAAAGGAGAGACACCTGGTGGAAGTTACGTGGCAAGAGACTAACAGAGGTCATTTGCGCCATTTCCTGGCTCTGCCACACTGGTTTTCATTGGAGTCTCCCATCCAATTACTAACCCTGCTTAGCTTCTAAGATCTGACAAGATCAGACTTGCTGGGGCTATCCAATTGAGGGCAAGTGTTTCTTCATAGGGGAATTTAAAAAGAAAATTATTCCCGCTTCCTGCATTGCATATTACATATTGGCCGTTTCCAGGTGGCTTACCTTCTGCTGCTCCATGCCACAACGTTGCGGCTCGTCTTGGGGCGAATGCGAAATATCGCGCAAATTTTGTGTGACGTTGCGCAAAACTCGCGCGCGATATTTCGCGTTTTCCCCGGCATGAGCCGCGACGTTGCGGAATGGAGCGGCAGAAGGTAAGCCATCTGGAAATGGCCATTGTTTCCCACACCATTCTGCTGCATGCGTAGATCCGGTAGTGTTGCCAGCCTCCAAGTGGTGGCTGGAGATCTCCTGGAATTGCAACGGAGATCAGTTCCCCTGGAGAAAACGGCTGTTTTGGAGGGTGGATTTGATGGCATAATACAGCACTGAGGTTCCCCCCTCCCCAAACCCAGTCCTCTACAGGCCCCACCCCCAAACATCCAGGAATTTCTTAGCCTGGAGCTGGCAACCTGAAGCTTCTCTCTTTCTTGCTGCTGAACTGAAGCTCAGGAGTTCAATGAGGTTAGTTTTTTTTTAGGGTAAATGGCAGCTGAAGGACATCCAAATCAGAGTGTGACCCCCCCCAACCCAATATCTGGTTTAACCCTTTCTCCCCCTCCCCTATTTTTCTTTTAACTTCAGTTGGCCTCCTGGGATCTATTTATTTATTTATTTAAAGCATTTTATGCTAGTTTTCTACCCATACAGGTCTGTCAAAGTGCCAAACATTTTTTAAAAAAAAATGTTTAAATTTTTTAAAAAACAATTTAAGTAAAAAAAATTAAAATCGTATAAAATAACTCAGTTAAAAATATACGCCCACACAAACATTTCTTATAAGGGAAAAATGTGCTCGCTGTCCATATGCATCTGCAAGTCCTTTCAGTCCAAGACTGCTATACCAAGTAGGGTTGCCATTCTCCAGGTGGTGGTTGGAGATCTCTTGGAATCACAACTGATCTCCAGATGGCAGAGATCAGAAAATGGCTGATTTTAGGGGGTGGGTCTATGGCATTATATTCTGTTGAGGTCCCTCCCCTCCCCAAACCCTGCCATCTCCGTGCTCCATCCTCTCAAATCTCCAGGAATTTCCCAACCTGGAGTTGGCAACCCTAATACAAAGGTTTGGGGAAGATCTGTGTCAAGACAGATCGCAATACATGGCCTGGAAAGTTGCGTTTGGCTTCGTAGACCACTAGTTCTGTGCTATTCTTCTGCTTATGAGTCTCTGAGCAACTAAAAGTTCCTCTCAGACTGCTGCTTGTTACCAGAGTTTTTGGCTACTGTCTTCTATCCTGTGTAAGTCTCTAGAGGAAGTAACTTCATTCAAAACTGGGTTCTCACAGCTCCTTCCTTTTCACCATCGAGACTCTTGTGGAAGAGAGGAAGGCTGAGTCTAGACAGGTAACTCTGCCTCTTTGATGATTTAAGCAGTTGTAGCAACTCGATGTCTCATACGAATAAAGGATGTAGAAGAGGGGGCAGAAGAGGAAATAGCTAACTGACACCACTGATTAGAAGGCAAGGCACAGTCTTGCAAAGACAATGAAAGACAAATTGATGGTTTCATTTGCCTACAAAACTGAGGAGAAGAGAATCGGTGCCATGGTCTGGAAAGTTGGCATGGTGGGTTTAGTATTTTTATTTATTTACTTCATTTATACCCTGTTTTTCTCTGCCCAATGGGGTCCCAAAATAGCTTATATCATTTTCCTCTCCTCCAGTTTATCCTCACATCAACAACCTTGTGAGATAGGTTGGGCTGAATGTGTGCGATTAGTAGCATTGCCAGGTCCCTTAACCCTCCCAGTGGGAGGGGAAGGCAGCACTCACCTTGTCTTTGCACTTCGTCCCCACGTAAAGCACCTGAGCTATGGCATCACTTCCCAGGAGGCTTTCCTTGGGCCCCAAATAGGCCTCCTGCAAAGCACAGGCATGGACTTGGGATAACGCGATGATGTCACTCCCAGGAAGTTACATCATTATGCCACCCCAGAAGCACGCCCAGGAGGCCTGTTCCCATACGTTCCCCCTGCTGGCCAGGTGAGTGGGTGTGGATGGTCCCCCACCCCCACCAGGAAACCTGGGATCTCTAGTGATTTGCCAGAGCTCATCCAAGAGGCTTCCATGACAAAGGTAGAATTTGAATCAGGGTCTCTCAGACCTTCCTTGGCTCAATCATCAACCAAAAAGGAACTGCAATGAAAAAATCAGAAGATGGTTGAGACTTGGAAGAGCAACTGTGAGGGAGCTAGAGAAGATCCTTAAAGATAAAGATGTTTCTCTGGGGACCAAGATCAAGATAATCCAAACTATGGTATTTCCCATTACTATGTATGGATGTGAACGTTGGACAGTAAAGAAAGGTGACAGGAAGAAAATTGAATTTGAAATGTGGTGCTGGAGGAGAGTTTTATGGATACCATGAATGGCCAAAACGATAAATAAGTGGGTTCTAGATCAAATCAAGCCTGAATCCTCTCTAGAAGCTAAAATGACCAAACTGAGGCTATTGTACTTTGGCCACATCATGAGAAGACAAGATTCTCTGGAAAAGTCAATAATGCTAGGAAAAGTGGAAGGAAAAGAGGAAGACCTAAAACGAGATGGCCTGACTCATTAAAAGAAGCCACATCCTCCACTTTGCAGGATCTGAGCCAGTCTGTTAATGATAGGATGTTTTGGAGGCCTTTCATTTGTAGGGTTGCCAATGCCATAGGTCAGAGGTGACTTGATGGCACATAACACACACTCCCAGACCTTAGTCTGACACTTTGGATCTTAGTAGCAATATGGTTAGCATCATAGCAGAACAACCATCTAGCATAGGGTTGCCAGCCTCCAGGTAGTGGCTGGAGATCTCCCGGAATTACAACTGGTCCCCAGGCCACAGATATCAGTTCACCTGGAGAAAATGGCTACTTTGGGGGGGGGGGTGGACTCTATGGAATTATGCCATGCCAAGGTCCTTTCCCTCCCCAAACCCAACTTTCTCCAGGTTTCTCAAGGTTTCACCCCTCAGATCTCCAGGAATTTCCCAACTTGGCACTGGCAACCCTAATCTAGCATGCCTTTGGCTGCTCCTGGATTGAATCCAGAAATTACTGTTGGCTAGAATCCTCTGTTTGAAGCACAGAATCATTGTAGAACACAACACAATATGGAGGACGAAGAAAGTACAAACAACCTTTCGTCACTGCCTGTCGCTGTATAATAAAACGGCAAATATTTTGTATACATGAAAATGTCTGACATCCCAAGATGTTGGATCATGACTTAGCCATTGGCCCCAGGAAGAGGATAAAAGTTGGCATCCCTTTCGTTTCTCTTGTGGAACTTTCCTCTCCCATAGGTCACCGTTATGGAAGAGATCCCTCCCTCCAATGGGCATCCCACCCGCAATAATGATGGGCTTTTTGCGTATGTGGGAGAAAGCAGATAACTGTTCCAATTTGGTCAGCGAGCTTCAAACCAGCATTCTAGTGTGGTGATCTGGTCTCCTTTTTACAAGGCTGCTGTTGTGTGCCTGCAAGAGCCCATGAGCTCTTCTGCTTAATTCTTGGCAAGTGCGTCAGGATTGAGTCCCCAAAAGCTACACGTAAAATATCTCCTTTAAAAAAAACTTGGGGGTGGAGGGGGGTGGAAATCTCATGTCAAAGAAAGCAGTGATTTCTTCTAACATTTGGGAGCCATCTAGTTTGCTGTGTGCCTCAAAAACAAAACAAAACAAAACAAAAAGCCCACCTCTGCTCATGACAGTTTGTGAGGTTTTTCAAATTTATAAGCGTTTCAAATCTTGTACTGGAAAAACTTGTGCTTTGGCGAGCTGCAGTGACACCTGCTGGAAATTGCTTAAAACTTCAGGCGACTTTTCCACTAATATTGTGCTATGTAGCCAATAGCTGTTTTTAGTGAATGATTTTTACTGGTGTGCGTGCCTGTGAATTAGAAAGTCATTCTGCAATATCAGTCAGTCAAATATCAGTCAAACTGGTGTATTGTGCTGGGAAGATGAAGTTTGTTTTGGGTGGCAATTGTCTATCTAGTGTGTGTTATGTGCCGTCGAGTTGCCTCCAACCCATGCCGACCCTATGAATGAAAGACCTCCAAAATGTCCTGTCATTAACAGACTTGCTCAGATCCTGCAAACTGGAGGACATGGCTTCTTTTATTGAGTCAAGCCATCTTGTTTTAGGTCTTCCTCTTTTCCTGCTGCCTTCTACTTTCCCCAGCATTATTGACTTTTCCAGAGAATCTTGTCTTCTCATGATGTGACCAAAGTACAATAGCCTCAGTTTTGTTAATTTAGCTTCTAGGGAGAATTCAGGCTTGATTTGATCTAGTACCCACTAATTTGTCTTTTTGGCCGTCCATGGTATCTGCAAAACTCTCCTCCAGCACTACATTTCAAATGAATCAATTTTCTTCCTGTCAGCTTTCTTCACTGTCCAACTTTCACATCCATACATGGCAATGGGGAATACCATAGTTTGGATTATCTTGATCTTGGTTCCCATCTTTATCTTTAAGGATCTTCTCTAGCTCCCTCAGAGCTGCTCTTTCAAGTCTCAATCTTCTGATTTCTTCATTGCAGTCTCCCTGTTGGTTGATGATTGAGCCAAGGAATAGAAAATCTTGCACAATTTCAGTCTCCTCATTGTCAACTTTAAAATTGAATAATTCCTCGGTAGTCATTACTTTTGTCTTCTTGATGTTCTCCTTGATGTAATCGTGCTTTGGCGTTCTCTTTTTCATCAGTAGTACATTTTTTTTTTAAATACTGTTCTTATCTCAAGACGTTCAGAATAGCAAAAACTGCCTGCATCCACTTTGGAAAAAGAGACATCAGAAATCCCACCAAAAAGCCGCCAGTGTGAGTGGGGTGCTCTTTTTGGGATGTGTGGAAATGGACCTAGTTTGAATCTTCACTCTGCCATAGAAGCTTGCTGGGTAACCTTGGGCCAGTCACACCCGTGCAGCCTATCCTACTTCACAGAGTTGTTTTGAGGATAAAACAGAAAAGAGGAGAATGGTGTGAGGTGCTTTGGCTCCTCACTGGAGATAAAGGTGGGGTACAAATAAAGAAATAAATAGATCAAGGAAAAATCCTGATGGTGTTGGGGCCTAAAGGCCAAGGGGAAGGCAGAGTGAGTAGAACAAACCCGTCTACCTTCATTCTGGTCTCTTGCCCTAAGATTTAATTTGTTCCTCTGGAAGAGCCAAAATGCTAAAGCCCAGAAGATTCAGGCCAACCTCCAAGGTCTGGCAACTTGATTAATTGTGGGCCCTTGTTTTTGCTGTGTATAACAAAGAGTGTTGTACATGGAAAGGGCAGAGAGGCTATTGATCGGAGTTTCTGTTTTGCCTGTATTGCCTGATGTTGACTGAAGTAAATTAATTGGTTAGCTTGTACTGAGCGTGGAACTCAATAATGCTTTTTTCCTCCCATTTCTGTCACTTGGACAATGTATACCCCATAATTTATAGGGTTGCCAGGTCCCTCTGCCCTCCCACCAGGAGGGTAGAGTCCCTGGCGTTTACTTTGTGTCAGGCATGAGGTCCTTCATGCGTATGCTTTGTAAAGGGTTGCCAGGTCCAGGATGGGAAATTCCAGGAGATTTTGGAGGCAGAGCCTGGAGAGTAGGGATGCCAGACCCCCACATGCTGGCCCTGCTTATCTGGCCAGCAGGGGGGAGTGCGCCTTCCGTGTGCGCTCCCCTGTGGCGCTGTGTGCTCCCGTGCACTATTTCTGCCCGGATAGGGCCTGTTTTGGCCCAGATTGGGGCTGCTGCAGAGCATAGAAGTGCTCCTGCCCTCCGCAGGGGCCCAAAACGTGGCCGGTCCAGCCCAGATCAGGCTCGTTTGGGGCCCATTTTGGCATGAATTGTGCCCATTTTGAGCCACTGCAGAATGCAGGAGCACTCTTGCACTCCGTAGCGGCCCAAAATGTGCCCATTTTTGCCTGGATTGGGCCCTTTTCAGGCCACTGTGGAGTGCTGGAGCGCTCCTGTGCTCCGCAGCAGCTCAAAACAGGCCTGATCTGTGCCCAAATGGACCCAGAATGAACCCAATCTGGGCCAAAATGAGGGCATTTGGGGCCCCTGTGGAGTGTGGGCACAGAGCATGGGCGCGCGCCCATGGGGGCTGCATGATGACATCACTTCCTGGAAGTGATGGCATCATGCTTGTGCGTGCGAGCACCCCCCCCCCCCACACACACACCAAAGCAGGTAAGTGCCAGGCCCCAATCCCCCACCAGGAGGTTGAGGGGGCCTGGCAACCCTACTGGAGAGGGTGGGGTTTGGGGAAGGGAGGCGCCTCAGTGGGGTATAATTCCATAGAGTTCACCCTTCAGAGCAGCCATTTTCTCCAGAGGAACTGGTCTCTGTTCCCTGGAGATCAGTTGTAATTCCGGGAGATCTCCAGCTACCACCTGGAGGCTGGCAGCCCTAGCTTTGTACATGCATGCCCTGGGACTGATGCAATGATGTCACAGAAGTGATGACACCACAGCAGCCATGTGAGCATTCCTGTGTTCCACATAGGGCTGATTTGGCCTGTTTGGAGCCCAAATCAGCCCTAAACGAAGCACAGGAACACTCCCATGATCGGCCCAACAATGTCACTTCTGGAAGTGATGTCGCCGTGCCTGTTGGGAGCTGTTATGAGCTTAGGCCCGGTGAGGCCTAGTGGCTCTGGGGAAGCCTGCACTAAAGTGGCTGCAGGGCCTACATTTCCCAGATTCCCTTTGTCCCCTGTGATTGGGTAAGAGGGGATTCTGAGGGGGAAAAATTCCACCAATAGAAAAGTAGGAAGATGATGCCTCAGAGAAGGGATAAAAGGCCTTGCCCATATTGGGAGGGGGGTCATTCCTAGGGAGCAGAGCTGAGGAGAGGCTGCTGCAGATGGAGGGATCCCTCATCCAGAAAGGGTGAGACAGTTGGAAGCCAGTTGGCAGGAGACAGTTAAGAACAATCTAGTTAGACACGTTAGGGTGTGATGGTTTTGTTTGTTCACCAACTTTAGCTTCCATATAAAAGCAAAAAAAAGGGATGTTGGAGTGTAAAGCAATCTTAATGCTTTGCATGTAATTTACCATAGAAAATAAAGATAAAAATTATACTCAAATCAAAATTGCAGGATTTTTTACTTTGGAAGCCTATCCATAGTTATGGTAGAAGCCTGTCTGTGTTTACTCAGAAGTAAGTCCCATGTTATTCAATGGCGCTCACTCCCAGAAGTATTGTTAGAATTGCAGCCTAAATTACATTTAATCAATAGAGAGAATGCATTATTATTATTATTGCACAAATGTGCACTTTTCTTTCATATACTGTCATTGTGAGCCTTTTCATTTCCCCCATTTATTTACTCATTTAACATTTTCTATGTTGTTTTTTAGGCATTTCTGCACCATTTTCATGTCATTAATAAACCTTACATGCCAGTTATATGCAAATTATGTGAATGCAGTGTCAACATTGCATAACTAATAGTGTGTGTGGGGGGGCACCCTCTGCTAGAGAAAACGGAAAAGTGTGCAGAAAGAAAAATTCACTGCCATGCCCAGAATCTGTAAATGTTTGAATACTGGTGCTGGAAAGCAACATCAAAGGAAAACCTTGGCCTGTGCATCTTATCAATTAGTCCTCCAGTAAGCTGTAGTAGTTTGAGTGTGGGCTAACATCTGGGAGCCACAGGTTCAAATCCTCACTCTGCCAGGGAAGCTTGCTGGGTGACCTTAGGCCAGTAATACATTCTTGGCCTAACCTACCTCACAGGATTGTTGTGAGGGTAAAACTGGGGAGAGAAGGAGGATGTAAGCTGTTTTGGGTCACCATTGGGGAGAAAGACTGTGTATGAATGAAGTAAGTAAATAAAATTGAATAAATTGATTGTGGAATGCTGGGCGTAGAGGGGCTACTTGTGTGATCCAGCAACGTATTTGCGTTCTTATATTCACAGTTTTAATTTGTGTAAAAGAGAAGTAGAAAGAAGAGTAGTATCTTCAAGGGCCAGTTTGGTGTAGTGGACAGAGAGTCAATTTGGTGTAGTGGTTAAGAGCGGCAGGACTCTAATCGGATTCCCCACTCCTCCACTTGAAGCCAGCTGGGTGACCTTGGGTCAGTCACAGCTCTCTCAGAGCTCTCTCAGCCCCACCCACCTCACAGGGTGTTTTGTTGTGGGGATAATAATATCACGCTTTGTAAACCGCTCTGAGTGGGCATTAAGTTGTCCCGAAGGGTGGTATATAAATCAAATGTTGCCGCCCAGCTCCTGTTCCCCACTGCCACCACCGCAGATTGCGGGAGAAATATTAGTCTAAATAATCACCTTTGGATAACTGTGTGGTGGTGACCCTTGTGGGGAAAAATAATGCCAGTCCTCTCTAGGAATTGTGGGGAAGTCTGTTGTTTTATCACAGAGTTTCCAACAATTTCCAGAAAGGCATGACATAACTTGCAAATTTTTTCAGGAAGTGATGTCATCCTATTCTGATGACACCCCCCCTCCAGTCTCCTGCTGGTTGCCAGGCCTCTGGCAACTAACCCTAATGGACTGAATTTTTTTAAAAAATATATCTTTCTCTATCCCGCCCCCCCCCCCCCAGCCATAATTTATCCTCAAAGCAGTTCTGCAAGATAGGTTAATCTGAGAGATGGTGACTTACCTGAAGTCACGAAGACAGTTTCACCAAAGAGTGGAGATTTGAACCCAAGACTCCTGCTGCATGACCTAGGTAGAACTGATAATGGCACTCAGTTTTAGAACTCCTTCTTTATGGTGGTTCGATGGTTGACCATACCGTATCATACAACTTTAGTGCTTGTTGCCCGCTGTGTTTTATATTACCATTGCTTTGGGCTGTGTTTATGGCTTCTGCTGTAGTTTATAGCTTTTGATATGATTGTTGTTGTAGTAATAGTTGTCGTGGTGGTGGTATTTGCAAGTATCTTGAATGCCTGAAAAGAGGGGTATAAATTTCCATCTTACGTGTTTATGAATTCAGAAATTGTTTTTTCCCTTCATTTAGTGCTGGGTGTGGGGGAGACTATTGCTGCAATTGGCAGGCCCGATTGCTATTTCTGCATTTCTACATTGCTGTCCATATTGCCAACCTGTTCCTTAAGGTCTCAGTTGCAGCCAAATTATTTATTTAAATCCTTCTTGGAGGTGAAAAAAAAAAGCCTGTTGCAAAACAAGATGTCCTAGTACATCTTTCTTTCTCCTGAACAAAGAGAGGCCCAGTTGACCTTTGATGGTCCCTGAGCTGAGATGGAGGAGGGAAGAGAGTGTTTTCTTTGACAAATCTCAGCACCTGGCAAAAGGGACAGAGTTCAGCTGGTTGCCTGGTAGTGATTTACAACCCAAGGCCATCTTCCTCCCACCCAGGCAAGGAGGCCATTAGGTTTATTCGTGACATCCTTGTCCTGAGAGAGACAGAACGGAGAAGGTGGTGTCTTTTGTTGGACAGTTGTCGATTCCCCTGCCTTATTTCCTTCTTCCTCCAGGGCTTATGCACAGCTTCTAAACATCCCTGTTACTAAATAGTTCCTCACTTTGACAAAGTACTGTGAAGCGTGGCCTGGTCGGATGGCTGTTATTAATGCATTTTGGATGACTTTTTAACGAGGTGTCAGGATGATCAAAGGCCTTGCGCTCCTATTGACCTGTTCAGTCCAATCCTTTCTCCTAGCATCTCCATTCTGAACTGAAGTCTTGAGATCAACAGCTGGGGACATATTTGTTTTATTTTTATTTTTATTGGCTTTATATCCCACCCTCCCCATGAATGGGCTGAGGATGGCTAACGACAACAATAAATACAGTTAAAACACATACAATTATAAAAGAGAAACAGAATCACTGTAATCAAGTTCCAGTCAATAATTACACCAGCTACTATAAAAGTATAAAAACTACAGATTGCAGCCATGGTAAAGTGTGCAGGGCAGGACAGAGCAGGGTGTAGTGGTCAAAGAGAGGACAGAATGTCGATTCTCCACCAAAGGCCCGACAGAACAACTCCATCTTACAGGCCTTGTGGAACAGCAACAGATTCTGCAGGGCCTAGATCTCCAGCGGGAGTGTGCTCCACCAGACCGGGGCCAGAGCCTAAAAGGCCATGCCCCTGGTCCTGGCTGAGGCCAAACAAATGTCCTTCGGGCTGGAACTCCCCCACCCCTGGTTTGTCAATGCAAGGCAGAATCAAGTATCACCAAGTGATTTCCACTTGTGATAACACCATTGAGGACACAGAACCTTTGTCTGTAAAGAAATGCAGGACTAGTATTTTATTATTATTTACTTAATACATGGATATGTCACTCTTCTATCAAGACATGTGAAGTGGTTTACTGGTTCACCTTGCCTCAACCAGGGCCTTACTCAGCCACGGCCAGGGCTTTTTCAGCCCTGGCACCAGCTTGGTGGAACTCTCTATGGAAACTCAGGCCCAGTTGGATGTTCTACTAGGCATATAATGGCTGAGGTGGGTGGGCCACCATACTGGCCTCCTGCCAGGGGAGGGGCATTATCCCTGCAGATGGTGTATTCATTTGGTAGCTGGCCTCCTTGCCCCATAGATTTGTTAATGCCTGATGGATTGTGCAATATGTGCACGGCTGTTTTAATGGATTATTTTACTGACTGATGATTTCATTTATGGTACCATGTTTTTATTTTATTTATTGTACTTTGTGATCTGCTGTGAGCCCCCTTGCGGGGAGAGCAGAATATAAATTTAATAATATAAAATACATAATTTCAGAGATGAAACTTAAAATGATCATTAACAGGAATTGTCCAAATTCACGTTGCTTCTTCGGGAATGAAGAGGTTGGATCCAGCCAGATTTTTCCATTCAATCTCACCCAGTTCCTCTCTTTACTACATCTCCCGTAACTTTTGTATATGCAGGACCCATTATCTCCAGCATAGTATTATTTGGGAGGGGGGGGGGTCAAAGAGGATCATTTTTCCTTTTTTCACCAGCAGAAAAGCTAGTTGTATCCAATCTAATGGCATGGACTCCTGGTCTGAGAATCATTTAGGGTGCACAAGTGATGTAACTGATTCATTATTTTGAAAATGAATTCATGTTGTTATTAATGCTGGATCTATAATACTTGAAGGATGCCTGTCTCTGTATTAGTTCAGGCCCCAGTTGCATTCAGCACATCCCCTTTGCTGGTCATCCGAATTCCTGCAAGGGACCGAGTGAGTTTTGCTACTGCCCAGTTATGTCTATGTCTGTCTGTATGAGACACCTTACACGAGAATGCTCAAGTTTAGAGAGATGCATTGTCAGCCAGGAAGCGTAGTTTTAAAAGACAGCAATTTCACTTCTCTAAAGAGCGGACAAAGATCGCTCCTCAGAGGGTTTGGTCATTTCCTCTTTGCCACCCCAAAGGGGAGGTGAAATTGACTGAGCCTTCAGGGAGGTGAAAAAGAAATTAACAAAACTTCTGAGGAGCGATCTTTGCCAGCTCTTTAGAGAGGTGAAATGGACAGAGTGGCCGATTCCAGACGGCCCTCCGCATCCCGAAACGTCGTGGGTCGTCGCGCGGAAAACGCAAAATATCGCGTTTTCTCGCGCGAGTTTTGCACGACCTCGCACAAAACTCGTGCGAGAAAACGCGATATTTCACGTTTTCCGCGCGACGACGCACAACGTTTCGGGATGTGGAGGGCCGTCTGGAATCGGCCAGTGTTTGTGGAGGTGAAGATGAAATGAACAAACACTCTGAGGAATGATCTCTTTCTGCTCTGTGTAGAGAGGTGAAATGGCTTACACTTCCCAGGTAGCATTGCCTCTCCCTACATTCAAGCATTCTCATATAAGAGGCCTCATGCAGAGAGACTCCGTTGATCGAGGGGTCAGCTGGTTGTTCATATTAAAGACTAGACAAAATGACTGCCACATTTGCTGGTGGAAGCATTCCCAGAGCAGGTTTAGGAGCTGCTACTGTCTCACAAAATCAAAAAGAGTCCAGCAGAACCTTTAAGACTAACCAATTTTATTGTAGCATAAGCTTTCGAGAATCACAGTTTGCATCTGACGAAGAGAACTGTGATTCTTGAAAGCTTATGCTACAATAAAGTTGGTTAGTCTTAAAGGTGCTACTGGACTCTTTTTGATTTTGCTACTACAGACTAACACGGCTAACTCCTCTGGATCTACTTTCTCAGAGGATCTGATCCAGTCCAGAATCAGACAGACTGTAACTTATCAGACAGAATCAAACAGCCTGTAACACGTAGCTAGTGGTTACTAACCATGGTGACTGAAGGGAACCTCCATGTTTAGAGGCTCAGCTAAATGGGGCGTGGCTGACAGCATGGGACCGGCGGAAAAGCCTCCCGCTCAGAATGGCCACAGAGATGCTGGCTTCAAAATCCCAGGCCTGCATTTCTTTCCTCTGTGGCCGAATCATCATCAAGGGAGCCTCATGCTGTTTGACCCGTCAAGATTCTTGCTGGGAGACTGACACGCAGTATTCAGTCCGGACATGACCCCCAGGAATCGGCAGTTGTAGAGGCATGACCTGTTCCATGTATCCCTCTGAGTCGAGATGCTGTCTTCCAGAAGGGCTATTTGTCTTCATTTCTTCTGGGGTCTTGTCAGAGCTCGTCTAACTGTAGGTTTTATTGCTGAGCCAGATGGGGACATGCTGTGCAGCAGAGGCGACCTGGAGATTCGTGGCTAACGACAGCTGTGTTGGGGGGGGGCATGTTGTATAGCACAGCCGTAGGGCGCAGCTCTAGCTTGCTGCAACATTTATTAGTGTGCCTTTGTGATGGATTGAACAATGTGGTTAGTGTCTGTGTAACATTCCGGGGTTGTGTTTTTGGTTCCCCCCTCCCAAAGTGTACTTTTTGGTCGGTTTAAGGACGATACAATAATTTGTTTTTAGCGTAGAATTCAGCTGTCCTGTGCAATTCCCTATTTGGAGATGAAATACCACACTCTATATGGCAGAAGGGTGATTATAAACTAGAGGCTTCCTGCTTCGTAGCTCAGACTGTGTGCTGAAACAGATGTGAAAAAGATCATAGATTTCGATCAGTCTGTGAAAGATGGAATTTAAAGCAGGATTAAATAAGAAAGGAAGAGGTTTTTTTCTGATTAAAACCATGCTCCCAGCACTGTTGTTTAGAGATTAGAACATTTGTACCCCCATCTTTTCTTTAAGGTGGTTGACATGGCAACATTAGGTTGCCAAAAAGTGTGAAATATCATTCTACAACTACAAAATTCCAAACAGCTTTTATTAACTGACTAGCAACAAAGCCCGTTGTGGGAAAAAATGGGCACTAGAAAGGGAAGGGCGGGCAGGCGGGCATTGCCTCCTCCTCTGCACCTGATCCTGGCTGGGTGAAGGTGGGGGAGGGCATTGCGACCTGCTCCATGCCTGATCCCAGTCAGGTAAAGGTAGCGGAGGTCATTGCCACCTGCTCCTTGCCTGATCCTAGCCGGGTGAAGACAGGGGTGGGCATTGCCACCTGCTCCATGCCTGATCCCGGCCGAGTGAAGGCAGAGGTGGGCATTGCCTCCTCCTCTGCACCTGATCCTGGCTGGGTGAAGGCGGGGATGGGCATTGCCACCTGCTCTGCTCCTGATCCTGGCCTGGATTTCCTTCCATGGCAGCACCCTCTGGATGCACACCAGGGTTAGAGGTGAGTTGTCTGTTACACGCTTACCCTTTTATATAGTAGGATTAATTATTAGTTATAGTCTGCCATTCTTTCTGAGACTCAAGGCAGATTGCAGAGGGTGAGACAATTCAGTCAACAGGAATGGGGCATCCAATAAACAATGCAGTAAGGTTTAGATTGTAGAAATTTGAAAACAAACAGAAATTTGAAACAGCTGAAACCAAAGCCTTTTAAAAACCACTCTTTTCACCATTTAAATCCTAATAACACCAGGGAAAGCCACATTTCACTTAACAAAACAGAGGGATTTTTTAAAATATATGTTATTTATATTCCTCCTTTCTCACTGAGATTCAAGGCGGATTACATGGTGTGAGTCAATACGATCCGTGGCTGGGGCATTCAGTAAACAATATAATAAAGTACGGATTGCAAAAATTTGAAAATAAGCATGAATCTGAATGCAGAGATGACACACTGGTAAAACAAAATATAATTAATTTGACATGACGTATTTTTTTTTCAGGTAGCATTTTCTTTATTTAAACTGTAAACTATAAACCATAACATTATAGCTATAAACTATAAACAATAAACATCGAGAATAAGAAAAAACATAACATTCTAAACATAAGACACACTAACAATACATATATATATATAATTAAAAAGAAAAAGAAAAAAAACCCTAGATTGGTGGCCTAGATTACACTACAGGTTGAGTTCCGATTTTCTCTGCAACGAGTATATATCATTTCTAGAGTCCCACTTATTCTAGGTTAGTCACAAACCCCCTCTTTTTCCTATTGTTCCTGTTTCTTAATCCATAAATCCAGATGTCATCAAATCCTTGTTATCCATTTCATGCAAAAAGTCTATAAACAGTTTCTGTCCAGTTAAGAAGTTAACTAATGTCCTTTCTCTAATCAGTGCGGTAAATTTTGCCATTGACGCAAACTCTAAAACTTTTGTCCACCATTCCTCCACTGTAGGCAATAATTTGACACGACATATTAAACAACACAGAAACTACCCAGTAGGAGCATATCTACATCAAGAGATGGTACCCAGTAGTATAGCGTACAGTCACTGTCTCTTTATCAAATCATCTCTCTGAGCCAGTTCTTACATCACAGCCCTATTGTCTGTGTAAGGGAGCCATCCTGGCTAAGTCGATTTGCACCATTTGTGGAAAGCCAAGAGAATGGGAGCTTTCCTGTCCTCTTCAGGCAGGCCATTCCATAAGGTGGGGGCCACTCCAGTGAATGTGCACATATGGGCAGCTGTTGTTTTGGCCCGTTTACTGTGTAGCATCTGCAGAACGCTTAAATGCCCCTTTTGCTTGCCAAGCAGCTCCAATATGAATTGCACCTGCATGCATGCTCACTTTACTTTTTACAGATTGTTGGAGATCTGTGATCTTCATTGTGTCTGTTTTGGACCTTAGGCACTAACCCCCAGTAGAATAACAACAACATTTGATTTATATACTGCCGTTCAGGACAACTTAACACCCACTCAGAGTGGTTTACAAAGTATGCTATTATTACCCCCACAACAATCAGGTGGGTGAGCCTGAGAGAGCTCTGACAGAGCTGTGGCTGATGCAAGGTCCCCCAACTGGCTTCAAGCGGAGGAACGGGGAATCAAACCTGGCTCTCCAGATTACAGCCCTGCTGTTCTTAACCACTACACCAAACTGGCACCTGTAGGCTTTTTGAAAGGAGCGAAAAAGAATTTCAATGTGATTAGTTTGAATTGGTGGCCTTTGACTCTACATTTTGGGAAGAGCTAAATAGAAGACAGGGACGGGGGAAATCACACAGATCCATTTCTTCAGCAGTGGCACTTTTCTCTGTCATCACAAGAAGTCTTCTTGCATCAAACGAAAACTTTATCAGTAGCAGAGTTGTTCCACAGGATCCAACTCTGGATATGACTTGATGCAGCTCAGGAGCCTTCTCTTCATGCAAATTTCTTCCCATAACCAGGATTCTAACTCAGCAATTGGGCATTCAGAGCTTGTGTATGTGTGTTATGTGCCATCAAGTCACCTCTGACCTATGGCGACCTTATGAATGAAAGACCTCCAAAACGTCCTATCATTAACAGACTTGCTTAGATCCTGCAAACTGGAAGATGTGGCTTTTTTTTGAGTCACACCATCTCATTTTAGTTCTTCTTTTCCTATTGACTTCCACTTTTCCTAGCATTATTGACTTTTCCAGAGAATCTTGTTTTCTCATGATGTGACTGAAGTATGATAGCTTCAGTTTTGTCATTTTAGCTTCTAGGGACAATTAAGGATTTAAAAAAAAATCTAGAACTCCATGGTATCTGCAAATCTTGTAGGAATCTTTATTCTTTATTTAAAAGAGAGCAAACGGTCTTTTAGTAATATATCCCTAGCCTCAACCTCCTTAGTTCTCTCCTGTAACCTTCCTTTTTCATTCTTGTAAAATTTGTCAGTTACACATGTTCAGCATTCATTACACACCAGGCCCGGAAGGACTCTGTGACAGATGAAGGCTTGCTCACTGCTCAAAGGAAACAAAAACCCAACCAAATTTGAAAAGGACATCCCAGTTTAATAAAGTCCTGAGGAGAATCGGGTTCTTCATTGAGACGGCTACCATTTCTCATGCTCTGATTTAGTGGTGTAACAGGAAGGGAGAATTGTACAATGTTTCAACAATGAAAACGGGGCACTTTTATGTGCATGTTACAGCCCTGTTTTCACAACAGAGATCGCTTTCAGTGCACCTCCCACACACACCATTTACACGGATAAATGCTCAACACTGCCTGCCTGGATGCAGAACTAATTTCTTCTAAGCCCGTCTGTTCTGCACTCATCTAAAAGCAAAGTATATTTTTGTTCTTTTGATTAAATATATGCTTCTTCAACAAATGCAGTTATTCCCACAATATAGTAACAAGTGAGTCAAATGAATTGCAACTGCTACAGCAGGTGAAGTGAGCAGATATGCCATGTGTGATGTGTTAGTACACATATGTGTACACTAAGGGAGAAGTAGCTAACTTCCTGTCCTCAAGCTCAGTCCCCTGCTGCCACTTGATAGGGAAGTAGAGAGGGGGAATGTGTAGGGGAGCTGAAATGACATCTCACGTTGCGGTGACATCATTTCTGGCAGTGTGACCAGATGTGATGTCATTGCATTGTGAGACACTTTCAGATTCACCAAAACTCTGGAGAAATCCACAAAGTTTTGGGTGATCCCTAGAGCGTCCCATGATGTGGTGATTTTCTTTCGGTTACACAGCTAGAGCTATGGGACTCTGTTAACATGAGATTCTGTTAATGTAAGTCTCCACCACTCTAATTTGCACATTTGTATGAGTCACGAGTTAATCTTTCTATTTTTAGTTCATTTTCTACATTCATTTATAATTTTATTGGTTTAATTTCTCAACTTCTTGGTTTAATGGATTCATTTGTATTGTATAAATATTTAACATGGCTGTTATAAGCAATTTAGATGGTGTTAATTCATGTAGTATTACATCACTCCACTGAGCAAATGTTGGAGCCTTCCTCTAGGCTAAGGATACCAGAAGAGGAACCACTTAAACTGAACGGAGGCTCCTTAAGCTAGAAGAAAGCTTCGTACTTTGATGAGTGAATGGATAATACATAGGGCACTGTCGGCATGTATAATAGACATATCTTTGTATCAAATAGCCAAAAATCTGGTTCCTCTGTGGATCAAAAAAAATTTGTACAAATTAATTCAAGGCTCTGATTGAGCTTTCAATGCCACACACCTATAAATCAAATTATGCACAAGATGCCATTTGAGAACTGGGTGTTATGCTCATCCAATGGGAAGGTTATAGAGAGTTGCTTATAAGCAGATTCTGCCTGTTAAATGCAGATGAAATTCCCGTTTGATTGACAAGGTTTTTAAAAAATATATTTTTATGCCATTTTCTGTTTTGTTTCATGAACCTCTTCCTCTAAAACACATACACTTTCCAATGATATTTATGTCACTAAATCAGCATCATGTATACCACATATCATCCTCAATGTATCTAAATCTCAACATGGCCCCATTGGTGGATATATAATAAATAAGGGGGACCCACAAGACTCATGAGGGAGAATCATGTCCACCCCTTCCCCCAGTCTTCCAGCCTGACTGCCCGCAAACCACCACTCTGTGTGGGGAAAGACAATAGAGGTGGCATGGAAGGGGGGGGGAGCTGCTGCTCCCACTCTCCCCATTTCTGCTCTTGCGCCTTCCCTAGTGCGCCTGCAGTGCTGCTGCTTCTCCCTGTCTTGCTCAAGCCACTTTCCTCTTCCTGCTCAGTCTTCCTCAATGGGTCGATGGAAGTGCATTGTTTGAACAAGCACACACAATGCCTCTCAGTTTGCAGAGGGGGATTTAAACCCCTCTCCTTTTTAACTTTTAGGGTTTTTCCGCAAACCTAGGATTTTTCTGCAAACTTAGGATTTTTCCGCAAACCCCAAGTTTGCAGAAATATCTGCTTTCTCTCTACATGGCCCCAATGCACAAATGTAAGGATCCACAGCTGGGGCCATGTAGAGAGGACTACTGATCAAAGATCTTAAAATTGGAATACAGCTAGTTCAGTAGTTGGATAGGTAGTTGAAAGAATACTTTAATCTGGCTAACGGATCAGTTTTCTCTCTTTACTAGCTGTCCGGGAATTAGAAAGATCTGCCTTTCATTCTGATAATGTACTACTAAAAGAGGGGAAATGGCTTGACACATTTGACAATCGCTTGGGATTTCAGCTGTCCGATCTATTTCGGAGTAATAGTTTTTTTCAGAAGGCTTCCGACTTTCCCAGCCAGAGACTCTACCAATCTGCTGTGCCATTGAAACGCGGCAATGTTGTTCAGGCCCTTTTGTTAATGTTCGCTTTTGCCTGCGAGGAAGGCAGGCGGCAGCCAAATGAGAAAAGCAGCTGCTGGCTGGCCTGGCCTCTAATTTTGCCTCTGGAAATAGCCCTTAAAGCAGAGTTCCAGCTGGCACTGATTGATACGCTGCCCGACTGGCACTCGTTCTGTGCAGACACAAGTGACTGGGCAGTGAAACTCACAGGCTTAGGCTTTATAGCAAGACATTCAGTCACCGTAATTGTTTGTCTGTTCCCTGTAATTTACAGCAGGCAAAGCGGTGATAAAACACTGGCTGGTTGTACGCCAGCATGAGTGGTTTTATACAGTATATTTTTGTAAAACTTCAGCTCACTTACTTTACTTTGTTACTAACAATTTTTTTTAGCAGGGGAAAAAGATGAGTGTGCCAGAATTTTTCTTTGGTTATTGATCAGAGTTATGATGTTTAATAGCATATAAAGAAGGCAATCATAGTCTGAAAACAAGAATCTTGCACAATATCAGTGCTATGTGGGTTGCCAACTTCAGGTTGAGAAATTCCTGGTGGAGCCTGGTGGGGTTTACGGAGGAGAGAGACCTCAGAGATGTTTAATGCCATAGAATCCACCCTCCAAATCAATAATTTTCTCTGGTGGAACTGATCTCTGGAGATATTGTAATTAGAGATGGGCACGAACCAAAATACGAACCAAAATTAAGCACGAACCAGGCCGGTTCATGGTTTGCAAACCGCTGTTCATCAGATCCCATTCCTGATGAACCACCATGAAATTTAGGCTGGTTCTTTTGGTTAGTTTTTGGGTTCGTGACTGCAGACAGCCTGGTGCCAATCAGTCAGTTTCCCAGGCAACAGGATATGGACTTCCTGCAGACCTTCTGCTGACCCGGAAGTGACGTTCTGCTGGCTCAGAAGTGACCTTATGCTGACCCGATTTGTGACAATTTTCTGATCCAGATTTTCTGACCCGAATGTGACGTTTTCACGATCTGGTTTGTGAACCAGGGGCATGTTTGGGAAAGTTCGTGGTTCCTGGTTCATGAAATTTGACGAACCACGAACCGGATGGTTCATTTTTTTTCCGGTTCGTGCCCATCTCTAATTGTAATTCCAGGATATTTCCAGCCTCCACTGGGAGGTTTGCAGTCTTAGTGCTAGGAGGCTACATTGGAGAATGCTGTTAGTGCTCTGTTTGTTGGTCATTGTATGAAAATGATGCTGGACTAGAGATCCTGCTGGACTGATCCAGAGCAGGTAACCCCTTACATAAATATAGGCAACACAGTTAAAATGGAGACTCCAGGAGACTTGCTGTGATCTACCTGAGCAGAAGACAAAGAGGCAAAATAGCTAGTCTTCAAGAAAAGGTAGAATAGCAAGATTCAAGTCCACTGGTACCTTACATACCAACAGAACTTTCAGTGTATAAATGCGCGAGAGTCAAAGCTCCCTTCTTCAGATGCCTTTGGGTAGCTTCAACTCTCGAAAGCTTATACCCTGAGATTTTTGTTGGTCTCTAAGATGCCACTGGACTAAGGATCCCATTCCTCCAGTGGAGGTGGGGGATCCCTAGCTCCCACCCTTTGTCCCCTGCCACCACTCACCTGGCCGGCATGGAGGGAAAGGTGCAGGAACGGGCCTCCCAGGCATGCTCCCAGGGCTGCACGATGATGTCACTTCCGGGAATGATATCATCAAGCCACACTGAGAGTGCTTCAGTGCTTCGCAGCAGGCCAATTTGGGCCGCAAACATGATTGTTTGGGGCCAAAATCAGCCTGTTGAGAAGCACCCATACACCTTCACATGTGCACAATGACATCACTTCCCAGAAGTGACATCATCACATAGACTCAGGGGCACATGCGCACTTTGTGTACACGTGAAGAGCATGATGGAAGCAATGAAAAGGTAATGTCTGGGTACCCCCCCCCCTCAGAGAGTAAGGGGACCTGGTAACCGTACTGGACTCAAATCCTGCTGTTCTAGTGATGACCAACATGGCTACCTACTCAAAACTAAGAAAAGGTAGAAGACAGCTATAATTTCAGAAAGGTGGTAGGAAACAATTGGCTAGTTGTTTTCTTCTGTTAGTCTATGGAGTGCATTGCAGAACTGCATAAAACACAAAATTCATCACTATCGATTGGTGTCCTTTATTCCAACCAAGTCCCCTGGCTGTCCCCCTCCCCAGTTAATTAAAGGCCACAGGGCCTTGAACTGCATCTCACAAGCTTCAGTGCATGCTATATTAGAGGTGCATGTGTTTCCATGGGAATGACCTCACCTCTGCCTTTCTCAGTGTTAGGCCTTCTGTTTCTCGTCACCCTTCATTTCCCCAAATCAATTCTGGAGCTGGCTCCATCAAAGGCTGATTGGAGGAAGAAAGCATTTGCGTTCCTTAGCTCATTGCTTGTTATTAAGGGAGTAGGTTTGTTTCTTTTGGCAACTGGAGCGTGTACTAGACAGGGAAAAATCTGTCACATTTAGGGGGAAATTTTGTATAGACTAATTCTTGTCCTGATGTTCTCAGCATCTCAAGGGTATAGTTTTTAGGCGGGTCACTGTGTTGGAGTTAGTTGGATGACACATTAAAATTACACCCATTAAAATGTGCCACAGCTAGGAAATTGGGATCATTATATAGTGTATTCAAATGAGGGCATCTGCTAAGAGAAGCCACACCTCAACACAAGGATGGCCACAGGCAGAGACAACTTTGAAAGGGGAAGAGACAGATTCATGGAGGATAGGTCTACCAGTGGCTATTAGCCTTGGTGACAAAAGAGAACCTCCATTTTCAGAGGCAGTAAACTTCTGAATACCAGTGCCAGGGGGTAACATCAGGGGAAGGCCTCCATCTCTATGCCCTCCTATTGGCACTCTAGCATAACTGATTGACCACTGTGCAAAATATAGGATTGCCAGGTCCCCTTACCCTCCTGGTGAGGGGACCAGGTGCTTTCCTCTTCAGTGCTCCCATGATGCCCCTGCTCCAGTGTGATGATGTCACTTCTGGGATGTGATGTCATTGTGCAGGTGCAGGGGCACAGGCACACTTTGAAGGGGGTCAATTTCAGCCCCAAACGATCCACCATGAAGCATGAGAGTGCTGTTATGGTGGTGTGATGATACCGTTCCCAGGAAGTGACATCATCACACCACCCCAGGAATGCACCTGGGAGGCCCATTCCCAAACCTTTCCCCCTCACTGGCCAGGTAAGTGGTGGCAAGGGGGGAAGGTGAAAAGGGGGATTCCCTGCCCTCAGCAGGGAAATGGGATCCCTAGTGAAATAAGATGATGAACTAGATGGACCACTCGTCTGACACACCAGGGCTCTTCTTATGTTGTTAACATTTGTAGACAGCAATGAGAAACTTGATGGGCAATTTTACTAAAGGAGGGCGGTGTGGCCTGAGTGAGTCGACAATACTCCTAGGGTTGCCAGCTCTGGGTTGGGAAATTTCTGGAGATTTGGGGATGGAGTCTGGAAAGGGCAGTTTGGGGAGGGGGAGGACCTTAAAGGATATAATGTCATAGACTCCACCCTCCGATTTTTCCAGGGGAAATTATCTGTCTTGTTTGGAGATCAGTTATAATTCCAGGGCCCACCTGGATGTTGGCACTCCTAAATATTACTGTTAAATAGCAACTTGGGCCGTTTCCACGTGCCTTACCTGCCTGCAGAACATTGTGCGAAAGAACTGGAAGACAGCGTCTTCTCGCGTGCAATCGCACCAGGAAGACGCTCTTATCTGGGAGTTTTGAACGATTTCGCGCAAAACTCCTGGATAACAGCATCTTCCTGGTGCGGTTTTGCATGAGAAGACGCTGTCTTCCGGGTCTTTTGCGCGATGTTCTGCAGGCAGGTAAGACGTGTGGAAACGGCCCTAGTGTACCTCAAGAGTTTCATGATCTTCAGTGCAATGATCTTATTGTTAATGCGGAAACTAGCACTGCGGTCTGAAGTAGGTTTATCCTTTCGTAAGCCCAGCTAACTTCAATGGATTTAGAAGGGTGCAACTCTGTCTACATGCTCAAGTGAAGAGAGGCACCATGTTAGCCAGGAAGATGTATTCTAAAAAGACAAATCAGAAAGCTTTGTCAATTTCCTTCTCTGTAGAGCTGGCCAGGGCTTTTTTTCTGGGAAAAGAGGTGGCGGAACCCAGTGTGTTGCCCTCGGAGAAAATGGTCACATGGCTGGTGGCCCCGCCCCCTGATCTCCAGACAGAGGGGAGTTTAGATTGCCCTCCATGCCTCATGGCACATAGGGCAATCTCAGCTCCCCTCTGTCTGGAGATCCGGGGGCGGGGCCACCAGCCATGTGACCATTTTCAAGAAGTTCCGGAACTCCATTCCACCGCGTTCCAGCTGAAAAAAAGCCCTGGAGCTGGCAGAGAAGATTGCTGCTCGGGGGGGGGGGGTGTTTATTTCCTCTCTGCCTCTAAGGCTCTGTCAGTTTCACCTCCCCTTCTGGGAGCTGAGGAGGAAATAAACTGCCTGAGCAGCAACTTCTCTGCTGGCTCTGTAGAGAGGGAAATTGACAAAGCCTTCCGATCTCTTTTTAGACCACATCTTCCCGGCTAGCATTTTGCCTCTCTTTACCTGAGCTTCTGTGTGTACATCATCTCATTTAGAGCGACTCTCAGGCTACCATGAACCGGTGCAGTAGCTGCAGTTGTCACAGCAGCTGTTGTTTTCTGAGCAAAAGTGTGTACTGTGCACTGAGTACATAGCAGCTATTGTGCTTTGAAACATCTTCCCTGAGATTACAAAGAAAGCCCTGTATACTTTTCGTGTTCAGGATAAGGTGTTATAAGGTCAACCGTCATAAGTGGGCATTTGCTTGTTCTTAAGATTTGTCCATACTTGTCTTGTTAGATTGACAGTGTTTTAATTGTGTTCACTAGAGTTATTAGATATTTCGGTAATGTTGCTACCCCCTTTAGGTCCCAGGGCATTGGGAGAAAGGGAGGGGTACAAACAGTTGCAAGAATAAAAGAAAATAAAACCTCTCTTTATGGTGACCTGCATTTTTGCTGCTTTTAATCCAGTGTCCCTTGTGAAGAATGCATAAGATGTTAAAGGGCGATACAGTCTCCCAGCATCCCAGAGGTGCGTAGCATACCAAGAACTGCATCCAACCATGTACCCTCAGGTCTTTATATATATATTTGTCCCTGTGCTTCATGTCTCTGTATTTTCCTGCAAGAAACGACAGCACGAGTGCAACAAAGTAGTGTCTTCGGAACACAAGTCATGTCCCGAAAGGAACATGGCAACGTGAGCTTCCCTGAGTCCCCTAAGAAAGGAAACTCTTATTCAGTGGCAAAGATGCAAACACTGTAAGGGAATAATTGTACTGGAAAGGGATGAAATGGCTGTTGGATGGAGAAAAAACAGTCTCTCAATAGATCTGGTGTTCTCGTTGAACATTTTATGATGTTTTCCTGTTGCTTAAGATGGAGTTTTTGCCCTTTTGGCTTCTTCCTGTGCAGTCATTACACAAGTATGTGGCCTGTTTGGGTGATGGATCCCTTTCCTAAAGATTGTCTTTCCTCTAAATGTCAATGAAAAGGTTCATAAACACCCCACAACATTCACGGAAACCATGAAGATGATCACATCTAGGCCTCCAAAGATCACTTTGATGGTAAACAAAGAAAAGACCAAGCACTCTATAGACACAGGTGATATCTGCCCCATCTTTTATTTTGCTGCTAGTACATAACGGATATAAAAGCTTTGTGAACTTAAGGATGCACTTGCAGTGACTGTATTACACAATAACCAGGACACCCATCATGTTTTGTATGCTTCTTAGGAAGGATGACCACAATTTATGTTGTGTTTTAGCATCTGTCCCAATATGCATTTAAATCCAGTGGTGGCACTTTAGAGACCAAAAAGATTTTTAGGGTATAAGCTTTCGAGAGTCAAAACTCCCTTCTTCATTTACTAAGTATCTGAAGAAGGGAACTTTGACTCTCGAAGGTTTATACCCTGAAAAATTTTGTTTTGATCTCTAAAGTGGTCTCAAATCCCACTCTTCTACCGCAGACCAACAGTGCTACCAACCTGTTCTGTTTGTTTGCCAGGGATTTTGTGGGGTTTTGAACAGAAGGCATCTTTTATGGGAGGGAGGTATCTGGGAGCGTTATTTTATTTTGGTTTTAACTTGGAATGTTTTTAATTATGACCAGGGCTCATTTTGAGGGGGAATGCACAGGAATGCAGTTCTGGCAGTTCCCCAAAGAGGTCACATGTCAGGTGGCCCTGCCCACCTGACTCTTGGCCATTTGGGGCCCATGTTGGCCTGGATTGGGGCCAAAACAGCCCGGATCGGGCCTCTGACAGGTGGTGGATCACTTTCCTGCTCATCAATGTCCTGATCCTGACCATTTTGGGCCCCTTTTCAGCCATTTTCAGCCCCTTTTTGCCATTTTGGGCCTAATATCAGCCCTGAATGGCCAAGATTGGGTCTAAAACAGCCAGAATAGGTGATGTCAGGGGGTGTGGCATATGCAAATCAGTTATACTAATGACACTTCTGGTGATGGCAAGAGGCATGGCATATGCTAATGAGGTATGCTAATTAGTTATACTAATGAGTTCCTCCAGCTCTTTTTCTATGATATGACCCCTGATTATGACTGTATGCCACATTGAGCCAAGAGGAAAGATGGAGTAAAACTCTTTTAATAAATAAATAAAACTAGACCTTGTGAGTACCTAGTGAAGTAGATGGGTAGACAAGTAATTATTCTCTCAAAGTGTTAATTGGACTCTGGAATTCACTGATGTGGGATGTGGTGATGGCTACTAGTTTAGTTAGCTGTGAATAGGGAACAGAGAATTTCATGGAGGAGAAGTCTATCAAGAACTATCAACCATGCTGATTAAAATGGAGAGTCCGTGTTCAGAGGTATATAGCAACTGTCCCTACAAAGTCATCTCTCGGAGTTACTGCTTTTCCAGCCTACTACCTGATCTTTTTAACTGGCAATGCTGGGAATCAAACCTGGAACCTTCTGCATGCAAGCTGATGTTCTGCCACCGAGCAACAAACTCCTTCCTTAAATCTTGTTGTTATCGTACTTAAAGCACCTGGCACATTCATGGCAGTCCCAAATTAATAATTAGCTACCATTGTTTGAGCTCTTAGTCTCCATTAAAAAAAAAAAAACAATGTATTGCCGTTGTATTACGTCAACAAAATATTTTCCATAAGTAATTCTGCTTTTTGTCCTTTTTTAACACTGAAGTGCACCATTTATGCATTGGAGGAACTGCTACAAGAACGTCCTGCTCTGCAGCCTCAAGCTAAATTCTCCCATCCACGATTACTTGTGTTACTTGGTGACAGGGCGCCTGTATGCTAATGAGATGCCTAAAACTATTTTAATAACAGAGGTGATTTGTGATTTCCCGCTGGGTTTTTTTCTGTTTGGCCCTTTTAAAAAATGGCTTTCAACTGGTCCCTAAACTCCAAATTTGGAGGTTTTTAAGCAGAGGCTGGATGGCCATCTGATAGCAATGCTGATTCTGTGAACATAGGCAGATTACGAGAGGGAGGGCAGGAAGAGCTACATCAGTGCTTAGTTCTCGTGGCCCCTTCTTACATGGCCGGGGTAAGTATGATCACCATCTTGGGGTCAGGTATAGAGATGGGCACGAACCGGAAAAAAACCAAATTGTGCGGTTCGTGGTTCGAGCCATGAACTTCCACGAACCTGCCCTGGTTCATAAATGGGTTCGTTTGGTTCTTCAAATTGTCACTTCCGGGTCAGAAAATCGTCACTTCCAGGCCAGCAGAAGGTCACTTCTGGGCCAGCAGAAGGCCACTTCCAGGTCAGCAGAAGGTCTGCAGAAAGTCCATCCCCTGTTGCCTAGGAAACTGATTGACCGGCGCCAGGCTGTCTCCAGTGACGAACTGAAAAACAAACCAAATGAACCAGCCTAAAGTTCGCGACAGTTTGTCAGAAGTGGGCTCTGACAAACCGCCAGGTCACGAACCACGAACCGGCCTGGTTCATGATGAATTTTTGTTCGTATTTCGGTTCATGCCCATCTCTAGTCAGGTAGCAATTTTCCCCAGGCTAGTCTGGCTAGGAATCCAGATGGGGCTTTGCTATCTTCTGGGCATGGAGCAGGAGTCACTGGGTGTGTGTGTGGGGGGGTAAGGGGAGTTAGTTGTGAATTTCCTGCATTGTGCAGGAGGTTGGACTAGATGACCCTGGAGATCCCTTCGAACCCAATGATTCTGTGACTGCATGGATCATTTCCCCCAGAGAAAATGGCAGCTTTGGAGGGTGGATTCTTTGGTATCACATCTCTGTCGATCCCCCTTCCCTCCTCAAGTTCTGCCCTCCCCAGGCTGCACCCCCAAATCTTCAGAAATCTTCCAAGACAGATTTGGCAACCCTACCAAAGCAGGAGGCAAGGCCTTAAGGTTTTGTGAAAATATTTTAATCAAAAAGGGCAAGCCCAGTTGCTAAAGTTTGTGACCTGCTGATATAACCTGTGTCCTGCATCTCATCAGATTATTTGTTAAAATAAAGGAAAATAAAATTTGGTAGGATCTCTGAAATACAGATGGACATTTATCATATTCTTAATTAACTCACTTCTTTGACCAGTTTTCCACTGTTGTGTAGGAAGTGTGAAATTAACTATTGATTTAGGGAAACGACATAATAGGTTTCTTCCTGTGGGTGTATGCTTGGAAAGAGAAGAACAGAGAGAAGTCATGGTACAGAATGAGATCCTATTGAAAGATAAAAATAACATAATTGTGTAAGAACTCACAGAATTGTTGTGGTGATAAAATGGAGAGGAGAATGATATAAGCAGCTTTGGATCTCCGTTGGAGAGGAAGTTGATGTATAAAATAAATAAATACACTATATTATTGGATCAAAGCAAAGTCTGTCTAGTCCAGTGTCATCTTCCAAACAGTGGCCAGCCAGGTACCTCAGGAGACTCAAAAGATTTGGATGAAGATGATGATGGTCCTTTTTGTTTGCCTCCTGCACTTGGTTCTTGAAGGTAGAATGGTCCTGACCATGGAAGTTCCATTCAGTGGTTGTAGTACTGCACAGTGCTCAACTGTACTGTGTTGGCAACAGAAATAACACTATTGCACAAATAAGGGGTTGGCATTCTTGTATTAGGATCTAAAGGAACCATGGCTGCTGGATGGGTCATTGAGATCTTACACAAAAACTTGATGCTGTAAAAACAACACAAATACAGAAAAGGTGAAATAGAAAAGAGCAAGGTTCCGGTAGTGCCTATAAGACTAATAAAATTTGTGGTAGGGTATGAGCTTTTATGAGGCACAGCTCACTTCTTCAGATACAGCTAGAAGAAGTAAGCTGTGACTCACGAAAGCTCCTACCCTACCACAAATTTTGTTAGTCTTACAGGTGCTACTGGACTCTTGCTCTTTTCTATTGCTAAAGACAAACACAGCTACTTTTCTTGATATATCTCCATAAGGAAAAAGGGTGAGGTAGATGGTGGAGGATTAGTGGATGAGAGGTATCTTAGTCAACCCCCATGGAATTTAGGTTGCATCCAGAAGTTTTGTCCGTCTGTCAGTGGAAGGAACCGATGGCTGTAGATCTTCCTCATCTTCCTTTCTCCTCAGCAGGAAGTGGAGAGTGCCCTCAAATCATATCTGACTTATGGCAACTCCTGGTGGGGTTTTCATGGCAAGAGAGATGGTTTACCATTGCCTGCCTCTTTCCTCAGCAGAGGGGTTTATAAAATTATGCATGGAGTAGAGAGAGTAGACACAACTTTTTCTCCCTTTCCCAGAAGGCTAGAACTCAATTGCATCAATTGAAGCTGATAGACAGGAGATTCAGGACAGACAAAAGGGAACAGTTATTTACAGTGTTTGATTAAGGTGTGGAATTTGCTGCCAGAGAATGTATCGACAGCCACAGGCATGGTGATGGAGAGCACCGACAAGTCATAGCTGACTTATGGCCGGCATAGGAAGCTTTAAAAGGGGATTAGACAGATTCTTGGAGGATAGGTCTATCAGTGGCTGTTAGCCACAGTGACTAAATGGAAACTCTGCATTCGGACATGGTAAACGTCTGATTCTCGAGGCCAGGAGGCAACTTCAGAGGAAGGTCTCAGACTCTCCATGCCGAGTTCTTGGCCCTCCATAGTGACTAGTTGGCCAGTGTGTGCGACAGGATGGTGGACTAGATGGACAGCTGGTCTGACCCAGCAGTGCTCCTCCTCCTCCTCCTCCTCCTCCTCCTCCTCTTCTTCTTCTTCTTCCTCCTCCTCCTCCTTCTTCCTCTTCTTCTTCCTCCTCCTTCCTTTTCTTCTTCTTTTTCTTCTTCTTCCTTCTCCTCCTTCCTCCTCCTCCTCTTTCTTCTTTCTTCTTCTTCTTCATCTTCTTCTTCCTCCTCCTCCTTCTTATTATTATTAAAGTGTTTCGTGGCACCAGGAATCAGTTTTTCTTTGGTGGGATGGATCAGCTGTGGGGAGGAGCACATGAGAAAGACCCAAGATCCTTTTGCCCAGAGATTGCTGGATGCAACCTTCTGTCTTCTAGCAAAATCAACATTAACTTAAAAGTATTTAACTTTGCCTTTATTATGCCCACAGGCTGTTCTTGAGAAATACAACAATCACATAGAGAACAGAAGCTTGGCATTAAATGAGATCTTAATACTAGATACGTAAACAAACAATCTTTTTCATTCTGTTTTCAGATGTGCTGTGCCCTAGGGTCCGTGTGGAAGGAGACAGATTCAAAGAGACCAAAGGAGAATCTATTCCAGGTAATGAAATATCATGTACAACCAGTTGTTTCAAAGCTTTTGGTGGGGGGGGGGGCTTGAAATAAAAGTCGAGCTTCTATCCAGTTGGAAAGTGCTACTGGATGCAAGCCAGTATAGCACACCACAGGAAAGGAAGGGAAGATTGTTTTTATTCATTTATCTGACAAGGATGAGTTTATGATCTGGTGTCCAGGTGATGCTTTTTCTTGCCGTGTCACTCTAAGAAACTGGACTGGATTTACCATTGTTGGCTTTCCCCGTAATTCCTCCTGTTGCGGAATTTCCAAGTTTCTTTGAATTTTGTTTGGCGTGCCAACTGACCAGAACCATCACTGCTCCTTGAGGAAGTCCACTAGATTTACCAGAACTGAATTTATGTAGCTGTCTTATGCTGAGTCCAATAGTTAGTCCACCTAGGTCAGTACAAGATTCAAGTCCAGTAGTAAACAGAGTAGTTTAAGCTGCCAGTAGAGTTCTATCTAATACATAAGCATAGTGAAATATGGAAAAGGCAGGAATAAGAATTGGCTTTGGGTGGCTTCTCATGTCACTTATAGATGTGCATAGCACAGTTAGAATGGCCAGGGAACAGATTCAGGGTGTCCAGAAATTTCTCTTTGCCTTACCTAAAAGTTTGACAAAAATCTAAAGTTGGGTTCCGTAGTTGGGTGCCTCACATTCATACATTTCTACAGTTGTAAGTAAACAATTTAAACTAATGTAAAATTCCGAGAGGAATCTGTTGAACTATTTAAGCAAGTTAAATTGGAAAGACCTTTGGAAAATGTTGCAGGAAATAAAATAAAATTTGTCCTTCATAATTGTGAAATCTCAGTGAAATTACTAGGGTGTATGTGTTATGCATGCCCCCACGTTGGCCCTGATATAATTTTTAAAAGGGGAAGAAGCATAGTTCAGAGTTAGAGCACTGGCTCGGCTTGGCTTTCAGAAAATCGCAGGCTCAATCTTTGGCATCTCTAAGATCTCAGGACACCAGTGTTAGGACAGATATTTCTCTTCCTGAAACTTTGGAGAGCTGTAACAGTCACGGTTTCACTAAACAATACATTTCAGCTGAAGGGAATTGCTTCTTTTTTAAAAGAGAGAGAGAGAGAGAGCTCAGACAAGCTCAGAATCGCACCCCAAGGGGAGGGAGCATTCCTGCCTTCCTCCCATACAATTTTCATAGAATCATAGGGTCGGAAGGGACCTCTAGGGCCATCTAGTCCAACCCCCTGCACAGTGCAGGAAATTCACAAATACCCCCCCCCCACCACACACAGTAACCCCTACTCCATGCCCAGAAGATGGAAAAACACTGTCAGCTTCCCTAACTAAACTGGCCTTGGGAAAATTGCTACCTGACCCTTACCCTGGGCATGTAAGAAGGGGCCATGAGAACTAAGCACTGATGTAGCCCTTCCTGCCCTCCCTCTCAGGATCTGCCTAAGTTCACAGAATCAGCATTGCTATCAGATGGCCATGCAGCCTCTGCTTAAAAACCTCCAAAGAAGGAGAGCCCACCCCTCCTGAGGAAGCCTGTTCCACTGAGGGACTGCTCTAACTGTTAGGAAGTTTTTCCTAATGTTTAGCTGAAAACTCTTTTGATTTAAGTTCAGCCCATTGGTTCTGGTCCAACCTTCTGGGGCAGCAGAAAACGGTTCTGCGTCTCTACTAAAACAGCACATGTGGGGGAGGGTTATTTTTCTGACATCGGTACTCCACCTCCACAGATTCCCCATGTGGAGCTGCAAAATCAGTGAAATAACTCCCCTCATTTGCCGTTTTCATGCAAGAGAACAGCATTAGGGGGAGGACAGGAGTCTTTCCTTCCCCTGAGGTGCCCTTTTGAGTTCGTTTGAGTTCTCCTTTTTTTAAAAAGAAGCAGTTCCCCATACCTGACATGTGACTTCAGGGAACACATTGAAACCAGCACATGCCCATGCGGAAAACGGATCATCTAGCAAGACCAATAAGTGACAGCAGCATTGAGCCAGATGGCCCAGGGGTGTGGCTTGGTAGAATGCAGCTTCATATGTTCCAAAATTCAAGCAATTTGTTTTCCCCTGAGGCAAAACATTCAAGAACAGTCTTTTCAGGGGGTGATTTCTCACATCCTTAATCATAGCAGGTTCCTGAAATCATTCAGCTTATTTCAAACCACATCAGACCTTGGTTTGTGCTGACCGAGGCATAGAACCCAAACAAGGGTTCGGACTTACAAATATTCGATACAAAACCATAATTTAGAGGTACTTTGCTTTTCTGTCCTCTTTGTATTCAACTGTGTAGGTTCACACCTATTCTTGGAGGTGGTATAATAGACCAACACAACTATGCTTTGTCATTTTTAGTCATTGTAACAGATTGTAGTCAGCAGAAACCAGGGTTGGACAATACACTTTGAACTGTGGCTTTGGATTTGAGTTTGCCAGCTAATCACAAACCATGATTTTATTGATTCAAACATCACCCCAAACCATAATCCTTGCCTTAACCATGGTTTTGGCATGATGTCTGAAGTAAGTTGAAGATTTGAAGAGGATGTAAAGACCGCAAGTCACTGTGACTGAATAACAACAACAGCATTTGATTTATATACCGCCCTTCAGGACAGCTTATTATCCCCACAACAATCACCCTTTTCAGTGAATGGGGCTCAGAGAGTTCTGAGAGAGCTGTGACTGACCCAAGGTCACCCAGCTGGCTTCAAGAGGAGGAATGGGGAATCAAACCCAGTTCTCCAGATTAGAGTCCTGCCACTCTTAACCACTACATCAAACTGGAATAGGTTTCTAAGTCTGGGCAGAGTTGGAGGTTGAAACTGGAGAAGATTTAGGGGGAAACTGCCAGACAACCAATGGGAGTTTGGCGTGGGCTCATGGGGGCACAGCATCATGTGCACCATGATGTCACTTTTGGGAAAACCTGGAAGTGATGTTGGGTAGCTCTAGGAATTTCGAGAAACTCTTATGCTACATTTTCCTGTAGAAGGGATGTAATGGTGCATATGAAACCAGTGCTTAAAAAAAAGATTCTCTCACTGCCACTCAGAGCAGTAGTGAGCAACAAGGGATGTTGGTGGGAGGCATAGCTGCCCTGCTTGCTTATATTGTTGAACAGGGTATACCTTATACAAACAGTTTAGTGCACTGACATAGATTCCTTTCTTCTCAAGTGGGGGGTGATACATAAAAAGGCACAAGGGGGACAGATGCATTCCTGGAGTACGATCGTCATGGACATTTACAGTGCAATCTTAAGTAGAGTTACTCCTGTCTAAGCCCACTGAAATCAACAGGCTTAAACTGGAGTAACTCTGTTTAGGATTGCACTTTTAGTGTGACCACCACAGTCTGCACCATCATGTCTTGAGTTGCTCTTGAAGAAAGTACATTTTTTTTTCTCTTGAAAGCTGAGCAAGGATCATAGACTTCAGAAATAGAAATAATTTTTTTATTATTATTTTAGATTTTATTAAAAGAAGAATAGAGAGCGGACAGTATTGTAGTAACCTTAAATGTGGTAAACCATGCACAGTTTTACATTATTAAATATGATAAACAACAAGAGAGTAATGAACAGTGCATAGAGTAATACAGGCAAAATGAGGGTCGGTTACATAAGAATAAAGATCAAAAGAAATAATATATAGCTATGCACTATTTCTTTTCTTATGGCTTATATGTTCTCAATAGGGATGTGCGTTTCGGCATTCAGAATGCCGAAAGAATGCCGAAACAAAAGTGTTTCGGCTTCTTTCGGGGAATGCCGAAACGTTTCGGGGAATGCCAAAACGTTTCGGGTAGCCGAAAGAAAAAAGCGGAAACGTTTCGGGATTCTTTCGGCTTTCTTTCGGCTTTTCAATGGGAAAATGCCTCCGTCTTCCCGGACGTCTGGGGGAGGCATTTTCCCACCGAATAAGCCCAAAATTGGTGGGGACCTTCCTCTAACTCTTCTCTAACAACCACCCAAGGTTCAGACAGATTGGACTTTGGGGGCCATGTTATGGCCCCCCAAACAGGTCCCCCCATCCTCCCATAAGAAAGCGAAGGAGCAACATATTGTTAGCATGCTGCTACTCATCTTCTTCATTATTTCCTATGGGGAAAAAATGAAGAAGCAGGCTTCCTTTGCCAGGGGTGGCATTTTGAATGCAAAATGCCCCCTCACCCTCAGGGGCCCTTCGCCCACCCCTCCTCCCACCCCCCACCAAGGCTCAGCCTGCTCCCACTTGGGGGGGCCATTTCATGGCCTCCCCAAGTAGGTGCTCTAATCTCTACCACTGACAGCTGGGGGAGGCTTGTGTTGCCAGGGGTGGCATTTTGCATGCAAAATGCCCCCCAGCCCTCAGGGGCCCTTCTCCCACCCTTCCCCCCACCCCCCACCCAGACTCAGACTGCTCCCACTTGGGGGGGCATTTCATGGCCTCCCCAAGTAGGTCCTCTCAGCCCCTAAAGTCCACCCCTTACAGCCCCACACAAACCCAATTCCCCCCCAGCTGCCACACACAGACCCAAATCCCCACATTAGCCCCTCACAGACCCAAATCCACCCCCATCTGCCCCACACCCATAACCCCAGGAACAGGCTGGCAAAGGCCAGCCCTCTCCCTTTGTTCCCTATGCTGGGAACTTCTAAACTCTCTTTCCCTGGGCAATTCTGCACAGCCCAGGGGTGCCACAATGGTGGGCACACTTCTGAGTGCCAGCTGGTCCCTGTGAAAGAGCACCTGAACCACAGACACCCTCCCTCAAATTCCCCCACCACCTACAGAGATGGCTGGCCAGCCAGCCCCATTGTTCCCTATGATGGGAACCAACTGCACAACAAAGAATAAAACAAGAACAACACAAAATAAAGTTTTAAATTTTTTTTTATCCCTTCCAAAGTACAAGTAGGCAAAGCATTATGACACATTACACCAGCAGTCCCCCACACAGAAAAATAACACAACTCACTTAATATCAGAGAATCACAAAACACGATTCCTGTCAAAAACACTTTATTTCTTGAACAGCTTTAGGTTACACAGCAGGGGGGAACACCAAAGGGCATGGCAGCACTATCTTACACAAAAATAACACAACTCACTTAACATCAGAGAATCACAAAAGCACAATTCCTTTCAAAAACACTTTATTTCTTGAACAGCTTTAGGTTACACAGTAGGAGGGCACAACAGGGCATGATAGCAATGTACTACAAAAAATAATACAACCCACTTCACCGTTTTTGACAGCAATTGTGTTTGTGTGATTCTCTGATGTGAAGTGAGTTGTGTTATTTTTGTGTAGTACACTGCTTTCCTGCTCTGTGGTGCCTTCCTACTGTGTAACCTAAAGCAGTTACAGAAATAAAGTGCTTTTGACAGCAATTTTTTGGGGTGATTCTTTAATGTGAAGTGAGTTGTGTTATTTTTGTGTAAGATACTGCTTCCATGCCCTTTGGTGTTCCCCCCCTGCTGTGTAGCCTAAAGCTGTTCAAGAAATAAAGTGTTTTTGACAGGAATTGTGCTTTTTTGATTCTCTGATGTTAAGTGAGTTGTGTTATTTTTGTGTAAGATAGTGCTGCCATGCCCTTTGGTGTTCCCCCCTGCTGTGTAACCTAAAGCTGTTCAAGAAATAAAGTGTTTTTGACAGGAATCGTGTTTTGTGATTCTCTGATGTTAAGTGAGTTTTGTTTTAATTTTTCTGTGTGGGGGACTGCTGGTGTAATGTGTCATAATGCTTTGCCTACTTGTACTTTGAAAGGGAGAAAATAATTTTTTTAAAACTTTATTTTGTGTTGTTCTTGTTTTATTCTTTGTTGTGCAGTTGGTTCCCATCATAGGGAACAATGGGGCTGGCCGGCCAGCCATCTCTGTAGGTGGTGGGGGAATTTGAGGGAGGGTGTCTGTGGTTCAGGTGCTCTTTCACAGGGACCAGCTGGCACTCAGAAGTGTGCCCACCATTGTGGCACCCCTGGGCTGTGCAGAATTGCCCAGGGAAAGAGAGTTTAGAAGTTCCCAGCATAGGGAACAAAGGGAGAGGGCTGGCCTTTGCCAGCCTGTTCCTGGGGTTATGGGTGTGGGGCAGGTGGGGGTGGATTTGGGTCTGTGAGGGGCTAATGTGGGGATTTGGGTCTGTGTGTGGCAGCTGGGGGGGAATTGGGTTTGTGTGGGGCTGTAAGGGGTGGACTTTAGGGGCTGAGAGGACCTACTTGGGGAGGCCATGAAATGGCCCCCCCAAGTGGGAGCAGTCTGAGCCTTGGTGGGGGGTGGGAGGAAGGGTGGGAGAAGGGCCCCTGAGGGCTGGGGGGCATTTTGCATGCAAAATGCCACCCCTGGCAAGACAAGCCTCCCCCAGCTGTCAGTGGTAGAGATGAGAGCAGAGCACCTACTTGGGGAGGCCATGAAATGGCCCCCCCAAGTGGGAGCAGGCTGAGCCTTGGTGGGGGGTGGGAGGAGGGGTGGGAGAAGGGCCCCAGAGGGTTGGGGGACATTTTGCATGCAAAATGCCACCCCTGGCAACACAAGCCTCCCCCAGCTGTCAGTGGTAGAGATTAGAGCACCTACTTGGGGAGGCCATGAAATGGCCCCCCCAAGTGGGAGCAGGCTGAGCCTTGGTGGGGGGTGGGAGGAGGGGTGGGGGAAGGGCCCCTGAGGGTAAGGGGGCATTTTGCATGCAAAATGCCACCCCTGGCAAAGGAAGCCTGCCTCTTCATTTTTTCCCCATAGGAAATAATGAAGAAAGATGAGCAGCAGCATGCTAACTATATGCTGCTCCTTCGCTTTCTTATGGGAGGATGGGGGGACCTGCTTTGGGGGGCCATAACATGGCCCCCCAAAGTTCAATCTGTCTGAAACTTGGGTGGTTGTTAGAGAAGGGTTAGAGGAAGGTCCCCACCAATTTTGGGCTTATTCGGTGGGAAAATGCCTCCTCCAGGCGTCCTGGAAGATGGAGGCATTTTCCCATAGAAAAAAGCCGATAGAATGCCGAAATAATGCCGAAAGAATGCCGAAAGCCGAAAGAGATTCTTGTTTCGGCTTTCGGCTTTAACGATAGAGAATCTTCTTTCGGCTTTCTACTTTCGGCTATAGCCGAAAATTTTTGGCTTGCACACCCCTTGTTCTCAACATATACATACAAGGAAATAGAAATCATTTTGTTTTAATGTCAGTCGCTGCTGCCATCGTTATTTTCTAATTGGCCAACAATTCTACTTGCATGCTAACATTTTATTTTTTGCTTTTGCTCATCTCTCTCTTTCACTTGTCCCAGGCAGTTGATCAATATGCCATATTTCCACTTAACGGATGAAGGATGATGTGATGCACCTGGTCAAATACATGGCAGAAGGCAGCCATTTAGCAAGGCTTTGTTTCTTTCCCTGGATACCGAGTTAAAATAAATAAATAAATAAAGCTATCCATAGTCAATGGGTGGATCGACAGTTGTAAAAGTTCTTGGAACAGCAACTTAATAGCGTTTTTATCATGCTGCTTCCCTGCGAAGCCAGGGCTTCTGATCATTGATCATTTTATTTTGTTTTACACATTTGGGCTTTCATTGGGAAATAGTGACCAAAAGTGTCATGAAGGGTGTGTTTATCACGTGATTAATCAGGGCTTTTTCCCAGCTGGAACACAGTGGAACGGAGTTCCGGAACCTCTTGAAAATGGTCACATGGCTGGTGGCCCCGCCCCCTGATCTCCAGACAGAGGGGAGTTTAGATTGCCCTCCACACCCCCAAGTGATGCGGAGGGCAATCTAAACTCCCCTCTGTCTGGAGATCAGGGGGCGGGGCTACCAGCCATGTGATCATTTTCTCCGAGGGCAACACAGTGAGTTCCACCACCTCTTTTCCCAGAAAAAAAGCCCTGGGATTAATGATGCAGGAAATGAAAACTCCACGGGACCCATAAATTGAATCCAAACCTTGGCTGGGAGATGGAGTTTGCTACCATTTTGTTTTCAATACATACAACCAAAAGTTTCCAGCCTACAGACTCACTAGCAGTGGTACTTGTAGAAACCAGTCCTATGTTTCCTGGGGATGTGCTCTGAAGTTTGTGGGCTCAGCTTATTTCATTTACGTCTTTGTTCAAGTTCTTATTCAGGGTTGTTTTTCCATGTGATGTTTAAATTGGTTCCAAAGAGGAACGTATTCTCACATGTATTCTCACATGTTCCCAAGTGGGATGAAATTCTCCGTTGCTGTGGCCCTTGCTCAAGAGATCCTCAGTCTCAAAAATAAGGTTTATAGGTTATTAAAATTTTCTCTTGAAGAGTAAAAGCACAGGGAGACAGACATGGTTAGTGGTGGTGGAGTTTTTACCCCATCTTTCTTGTTGTAGGGGTCCTTTTCTGGGTTGGGGGTCTTTTTAAAAACAGAAATGGCCAAGTGTTAAACATCCATACTTCCCCTGTTCTAGGTGAATTTGTTTCAACGTATTTTGTTACAAGTCCCCTGGTAGAGGATCACCTCACATTTCTTGCCACATGTCAGAGTGGCTGTGGGAGATTAAAAAAATTGGTCATCAGGTCAGTGGTATGATGTCACTTCTTGTGAAAACCTGGAAGTGATGCTAGTCCTCTCTAAGAATTGCCGGAAACACTGTGGTTTTACTATAGAGTTTTTGGCAATTTCTAGAAAGCTGTGATGTCATTTCCGGGATAACCATTCCCCCCACCCCGATGTTCCTGCCTCCCTTGGTTTCCCACAAATTTCCAAGCCATGCCTGGAAACCATATATTTTGTTCCACCCCTGCCTAGCACAAACTTCCTATGATCCACTGAGGAACATAGGTTCACTTGATTAAAATTAAATACTTCACATGGCAAAATAAAACATGGCAGAGTGTGGGCTTTGTCTCCATTCACGCATATGATGTTTTTGCTGTAAAATAAAAATCTCCATGCCCGTGTTACATGCTCCCTTCCTAAGCCAATTGAGCCTGTAATGTGATTGGGGGAAATACTGTGCTCAGAAATGGCAATTAGAGTGACTGAAAACCTGGGCTAAATGTTTTAGCTAACCTCTCAGGCATGTATCCCCATCCCTTTGTTATCTTGGGGAAACAGAAACTTAAGAACATTGTTGGAGAACGGAAACTGAAAGCAGATTGTAGTTACAGACATCCTGGCATCTCCAGACAACTGGTCTACTTTGTTTGACCCAACGTGGGGGGAATTTCATTTTGGACAAGTCTCCCTTTTGACGTTAACCAACAGGGTGTGCTTATGGTTGCTAACTCTGGGATGGGAAATTCCTGGGGGTGGAGTCTTCAGAGGGTAGACCTTAAGGAGTGGAGGAACGTCAGGGAGGTATCATGTAGGGTTGCCAGCTCCAAGTTGGGAAATTCCTGGAGATCTGGAGGGTTAAACCTGGAGAAACCTGGTGAAAGTAGAGTTTGAGGAGGGAAAGGACCTTGGCATGGCATAATTCTATAGAGTCCACCCCAAAAAGTAGCCATTTTCTCCAGGTGAACTGATCTCTGTAGCCTGGAGACCAGTTGTAATTTCGGGAGATCTCCAGCCACTACCTGGAGGCTGGAAACCCTAGTATCATGTAATAGATACTACCCAGAGAACTGATTTGTGTGGTCTGGGAATAAGTTGTAATTTCAGGAGATCTGTAGACCCCACCTGGAGGTTGGCAAAATTAGGTGTGCTTGATTCAGATTTTGATCAGGTACTTTCAAATGCACACCTCTAGTGTTTGTAGAAGGTGTGTGTGTGTGTGTGTGTGTGTGTGCGTGCGCGCGCGCGCATTTATTTGCAAGGGCAATGTGGACAGTGTGAAATTGCTTCATCCTTCTTTAGCCCACCATTTTTGCCATATAGTTCCTTTCTGAGTCTCTTTCCCTCCTCAACCAAATTCCATAATCAGAAATGAAAGATTGGCTTGCTGGTGTGGTGTGGGGGAGGTTAGTAGCCAGACAGGAGTTTGTAGTGTGCATAGGACAGCCAAGCTCCCTATGGGGTAGGGTACACCCCACCCTGACCTCCCATTGTGGAGTAGGGACAAAAAAACCCCACAGCATCACAGGTATGACAATGTCACTCTGGACAAGTGCCAGCAGGTAGCTCTAGTAATTGTGAGAAACTCTATGATTATCATGGAGTTTCCAGTGATTCTTAGAGCTACCTGCCATCTCCTCTGGGTTTTTCCTGGAAGCGACATCATCATGTCTATGACACCACCCCCATGTAACCACACTCAACCCTTCTGTTGGCTTGGCAACCTAGGTGGGCTAGTAATGGGTAGGTGAAACGCTTAAGCATCTTTGCCACCTAGTTCTTCTCCCTCCTAATGCCCCACTGCTTCCACATTCATATTTTTCAGCTCAAACAGAGCTGGAAACTTGCATTCACTGGTAAACGATGGAGTTCTAGGTTCCGTTGGTCATGTACAAGCGACCACAAAGATGAGGAAGAGCAGTGTTAGCAAGAATCCCAGTTTACCAACTGCAAGAACTGAAGTCAAACTGTTGACTTGTTCCTCCTATTTCAATGAATGCAGCTGAAAGCAAATTTTTGACTTTTAATAAGGAGGATAACACTTCTTGCTGGAATTTCCACATTATTTTAGCTTGTTTCCTGATTTCGCTCAACACAGAATTCATAGTGAAGGGTGTGTGAGTATGTGACAGGGTGGGGATGGGGGGGGGGTCTACAGTTGATTAAAAAAAACCCTGATGAAGTGACCCAAATGAGTTTGAATGCCATGTGACACTTCTCCATGGGTTCCACATATCCCAAAGCCAGCTGATTTTTCCTAATACGAAATGTGTAGCAAATCTGAGGCTGCCCTTTCTCGGGTAAAATTTCTCAAGGGTTTCTCATGCATTCCCATCTCTGCCCTGAAGCAATATTTTAAAAAGAGCAATAAATAAGAAAAAAAATGTGATTCAGAAGGCCAAGTGAAATGGGAAGGCACTGACTGACCTGTTTGCGAAGACTGTGTTTCAGGTTGGTCTCAAGGGCAACAGTGTAGAGGCAGATATAATTTTGCGGAGGACTCTTGTATGTCTAAGTAAATAATTGTGCAGTGCCGCATGAAGGAAGCGCTGACCTTTCCTCTTGCCATTTACACTTTGCAATAGCCAAGGGAAGAAAAATCGAGTTCAAGTGGAGGAAAACAAACACAAATTCTCAGAAGTTTCCGCAATTATTATTTATTTTTATTGTGGATGCATCAAGACCCAGACCTGACAACAGAGGAGTCCATAACAGCTAGTCTGAGTCAGTGTTAGTGATATTACATTGCGTGGCAGCCCTCCTGGCACATGTAGTGTTTTCAAACCAATATACAGCTGTGCAGCTCGGATTAACCCAGTACAGGAATGTAAACAGTGAGTAATGCTTAGGGTTGCCAATTCTGGTTGGGAAATTCCTGGAGATTTAGGGCTTGAGCTTGGGAAGGTTAGTGTTTTGACAGCGTAGGGATCTCAGCAGGTATAATGCCATAGAGTCCACCCACCACATTTATTTATTTTAATTTCTATTCTGCCCTCCCCGCACTGGCAGGCTCAGGGCGGATTACATTCATCAACGTCAAACATTCACAGTTTCTCAATTTAAAAGCACAATAAATACCTATTTAAAATTTAAAATTACAGGTACACAATTTCAATGGCACAAAGTATGTAATTGGATCCTTCATCCAACCATCACTGAAAAATTTCTTAAACGGAAAGGTTTTGGAGGTGGATGCTCTGATAGGGAGGGCCCCATTCTAATTCTATTCAGCCAGCGGGGGCCCTACCCAGCATCAACCAAACGCCTGGTGGAACAGCAGCCATTTTCTCCGGGGGAACTGATTTCCGTAGTCTGGGGATCAGTTGTAATTCTGGGAGATCTGCAGGCCCCACCTGGAGGCTGGCAATCTTGGCAAAGCTGAAAACGGGGCAAAAGGTCAATGTTGGGAGTGGCAAAAATGGGAGGGGAAATAAATCGAGCCTCTTTGCTGTTCCTTTCAATGTAATCCGTAAGGGCTGTGGACACCGAATTGGGAAATCCCTAGAGCATTGGGGGTGGGTCTTGGGCATAATGGGGTTTAGGGAAGGGAGAGACATCAGCAGTGTATGATACCATCGAGCCCTCCCCTCAAAGCAACAACTTCCTCCAGGGGAACTGATCTCGGTGGTCTGGAGGCAAGTTGTAATTCCAGGAGATCTCCAGGCCTTACCTAGAGGTTGGCATCCCTGTGTATAATAGCAACGGATTCCAGTGCCATCTAGAACCTCCACTACAATAAAGCAATGATTGGAATTTTAGATTGGGCATCTCTGTAAGAGCACTATTAGAGTCCAGAAGTTTTTTTTTTAAAAAAACTGGAAATTATGCATTTTCTTTTCCCTGGATGCATGGGTGAGACTTCCAAGAATAAGGTGAATACTAATTGGATTATTGTTCTTGGTGACATGTTCAGTGAAACTTAGAGTTGCTAATTTCAAGTTGGGAAATCCCTGGAGAATATGGGATGGGGCCTGGGAAAGGTGGTATTTGGAGAAGAAAAAGACCTCAGCTGGCCATAATGCCATAAAATACACCCTCCAAAACTGCCATGTTCTCCAGGTGAATTGATCCCTGTAATCTGGAGATGAGTTGCAATTCTGGGACATCTCCAGGCCCTACTTAGAAGTTGCTAGGGTTGCCAGCCTCCAGGTAGTGGCTGGAGATCTAGAATTACAACTGGTCTCCAGGCCACAGAGATCAGTTCACCTGGAGAAAATGGATGCTTTTGGGGGTGGACTCTATGGACTTATGCCATGCCAAGGTCTTTTCCCTCCCCAAACCCCACTTTCTCCAGGTTTCACCCCCTAGATCTCCAGGAATTTCCCAACTTGGAGCTGGCAACCCTAGAAGTTGTCCACCCTAGTACCCCTCAAATTTCTACAACTTACTTACTTTGTCCACCCCATCAGATTAGTAGAGCACCATCAAACACAACAAAAAGACCAAGACTTAAATCCATTTATTGGATCCCGCTTTTTAATCCAAATCTAGGTGCCCAACCATTGATTTCTTTGTAAAATGCATGCAGAGACGCTTCTTGTAAGCCTATCAATGGTGTTTATTATTTATCCCCTTCAGGCAAGCTAGCACGTTGGGTACAACTTTAGCCTAGTCTCCTCTCTGATTTTCACAGTACAAGGAGAGTTCTTTTTTAAAAAACAGAAATCCAAGGGAACTTTCAAACATGCTGTTCCTCTGATTACATCTGGTGTGGTACGCTCTGGAAAGGGCTGCAAGGAAGAGAGTTCTCTTTCCCGGCAGGCAGGCAAATCAGAAAGGCAACTGACGGGCTCTAGGCCTGTCTTCTTATTTATAGCAATTATAGGACAGTTGGGGCCCTGCGACACTGTGGCTGCTGGGCAAGTCACTCGAACCTAATAGCCTACAATTAGAGTCAGAGATGGCTGTGATTGCCTGTCAGTGCCTCTCTGTTGGCCTGCGGTCGGCAGGGAAGGATATTGGATTCCAAAGATGCCAGTGAGTCACTCCCTAATTATAACATTCTCCAAGGGTTATATGTATGTTATATTGGCAGCCCACGGATTCTTGAAGGGGAGGAAAATAAAACCAGGAATCCAGTGACACTGTAGAGACTAACAACATTTATTCCCTCCCTAAACTTCTGTGAGTCAGAGCTTACTTCCTCCGATGCATGAAGCGTATATCCATAAGGATAATTAACTTGTTTGAAAGGCTGCAAATTTTCCGCTTGCACTGTTGATTTATTTAAAACATTTCTAGACCACCTTTCCAACAAAGTGTCCCCAAAGGTGGCAACATCAAAACATTTCAATGAAATTTTAGGCTGCTTTCGCACATGTTGGATAATGCACTTTAGCGATCGTTTGCAACTCGATTTTGCAACTGGATTTCCCCCCACCAGTAGGGGGTGGGATGGTAAGTTTACGTCATTACAAGTTTTTACATTCCACCCATTACTGTTGATGGCGTTCCCAGTTTGTTTCATGGCACTTTCATGCCATAATTAGACCATTTATATGCTATATTCCACTTAATTGCTGTTTGATTAAAGAGCATCACATTAAAATGTATTTTAATCCAAAAAATCAGCATAAGGAAATGGAAAATAGTGGAAATGGAAACTCATACATTCAATCTGAATGGCTGTTTTAAGACTTGACTGAGAAAATAGCTCAGGGTTTTTTTTAACCCCAATTCTGAACTTTGGAAATCCTGATCTACTCTAGCAATGTCATAAGAAGAACCAAACACCATCTAAGTTCCACTCCTGACCTATCCTATGATCGCCCACTTGTTTACCACGCTGTAGGTGGTGATGGAAGAAGGGAAGGTCTTTCTCTCCCTTTTCCTCTGTGTAAACGTCGATATCTTGAACACTGCTGTTGTAATGTCCCTGGTGCTAAGAGGTCCCTGTAGGAGCCATGCGAAATATCCCCAGAACTAACATGAGGCACCTTAAGAGCTAAAGTCCCTAGGACTTATGGTGCCTAGGACACTGCTGAGAACAGTATTCAAGACCCCAGTAATACACCACATCATTCTTCCCTGTTGTTCCTGTTCCTTTTATGCCACAGCTGCAACCACAAACAGGTAATTGTGTGGTCCAAATTGCAGTCCAAACCACAGAAGAACTCTCGTGTTGCTGTGCTCATCTTGGGTCAGAGGTCTGCAACTGTGGCAGGAGACTTCTTACGGTCCCTTCCACTGCTTGGCAGGATGGTGGGTTGTGTCTGTGTATGGGGTCGGTGCTACATCTCTTTCAGTGCCAAACAGGAAGTGACATCATTACATCGGCATGATGTTCTAGGATCCTCTCCAAATTCTATGAGAAACCCCACCTCTCAGTTTCCCACAGGTATCTGAAGAAGTGAGCTGTGACTCACGAAAGTTCATACCCTACCACAAATTTTGTTAGTCTTCTAGCTGCTACAGGACTCTTGCTCTTTTCCACTGCTACAGACAAATGAACAAGGCTTCCCTTGAACTATCTCACACAGGTTGTTGGAAGTGAGGATTTTGAATAGACAATGTTTCTATTTCAAGCCCACAAACTGCAAACATCAGTAGCATCGCTCCATTCTAATTGGCTTTCTGACCAATTGGTATTATCTGTTTCTCAGAAACTGCCCTTTCCCCTTATCTGCCAGGGGAGAGAGGGCAAGTACATCTCACCAGGTGGCATCTGCTATTATACAATTTCTATGGAGGTTTTCTATTAGCAGCAGAGAACGTTCAGAGCAGTAGCAAGCAATACAATTGGGTGCGCTTCAGAAAAACAATCCAGGTCATTGGCAATATGTCACAAAAATCTGCCATTGAAGTCATTTCCTCGGTCTTTCTTGGGGTTAAGCTGCATGGCACAGGGCAGGAACAAATTCCTTGGTTGATTGGCTGAATTTTTAAGAAAAAAAGTTTTAAAAGTGGTTTGAATCAGAGGAAATACCTGCAAGGCAGGCTACCGAAACCTGGCCTCTAAATGCAAGCAAAGTTTTGGCAGAGCATTCATGCTGCACCTTCCAGTTGCTACAATATGAGTAATTTTGAGCTGTTGGGACTGGAGATTTATATCACAGGATGAGAAAGCATGGCTGCTTTATAATCATCATCATCATCATCAACAACATCATCATGTCAATATATTATCATTATTAACAACAACAGCAACAATATTCAATTTATATACTGCCCTACAGGTTGACTTAACAATCAGAGTGGTTTACAAAGTATGTTGTTATTATCCCCACAACAAAACACCCTGTGAGGTGGGTGGGGCTGAGAGAGCTAGAAGCTGTGACTGACCTAAGGTCACCCAGCTGGCTTCAAGAGGAGGAATCAGACTCAGTTCTCCAAATTAGAGTCCCATGCTCTTACTGCTTTCACATGAAATTACAAGTACTGGCAAACTTCTGAAATTATATTGCATTGCAATATGTTCTGATCATTTCCAATTTCTTGTATTTCATTCGATTTGGTGTGGATATTCATTGATTTAGTAAGAAGCTTTAGCCCAATAATCTTCACTGTGTAGGGATGCCAGTCTCTCACCGGGTGTGGGGGACCCTACTCCCACGCTCCCCACCCCCCGATTTCACCCCTGGGGAGCATGGGAGCGCTCCCAGGGTGATACGTGACCTGCATGATGATGTCACCTGTTACAGGCCGGGGATGCACATGTGCAGTGCACATGTGCAAAGGGGGAATAGGTAAAGTAGTTGCCAAGCCTCCAACCTCCTGCCCAGGGGGTCAGGGGACCCGGCAACCCTATCACTGTGTTACCTGTGGATTTGGATTTTGCAGCCGAATGGCTGAAAACAACTTTTTTTCTTGTTTGGAAATACCTGGATTTAGCCACAAGAAATGAATGCATCAACTAAGCCAGGGACTGTGCTTTTGGGAATTAACCCACAACATTAGGTAAAATTACCCAATTTGGCTTTCTTTGATTTTACATCTTCTCATGCATTACTTTAAATTTATCTCCAAAATTGCTACTACAATTAGGGAAACCCATTACTTTTTGCCTTAACAACCATCTTTATATCTCACTCAGTCTCAGAAACCTCAAGGAAAGTGTACTGACCTCTCTAGTTCCAATGCCGAAACACCATTTTTTCCCCTCTCTCTTGCTGAGAGATGTGTATCTTCTTGCCTGACATTATGCATAGTGTTGTTGGTGAGAGAAGGCCTTTAAAACTACGGCCACGAATATCTTTTTCTCTTCTCACTTCTTTTTTTGTAATTATTTTCATTTGTAGCATCCAGCCTGAAGAAAAATTCTGCTGCGTATTATTTTCTATCCCCGCAGCGACTCCCAATAAAATGGATTGTGGTTTGGATTTGGATTTTGGACCAGTATGGCTGCAATAGGGATGCCATGTTTTATTACCCTCCCAGCAAAGGTGGGAGAGAGACCAGACACTTAGCTTTTTGAACATATTCACACGCACACAAAGCTTGCATGCTCTCCTGGCGTGGTGTGATGATGTTACTAGTGATGTCATCGTGCAAGTCCCAGAAGTGCTCCTGAGCTTCATGCCAGGCGGATTTGTGTCCCCAAATGGGTTAAATTGACCCAGGGCAAAGCCTGGGAGCACTCCCAGGACCTCCATGATGACTAGGAGTGATGTCATCGCGCTGGTAGGACTCCCCGGGAGACCTGTTCTCGCACCTTTCCCCCCGCTGGCCAGGTAAGGGGGGGGGAAGAAGGCTGTGAGTGGGGGAATCCCCTGCACCCACTGGGGGACTGGCAACCCTAGGCTGTGAACAACTATTGTTGAACCCTTCACTCCATCATGAAGATATTTTTATGTTTTTTCTCCCACCCTTCTACCAAGAATCACATCCATTTATAATATATTCGGTAGTCTGGTTCCTGAAAACTGAAAAGGAGACTCATGTCTTTTTGCCTCTAGCATGTTGAGGGATGCCCCCTCCCCACCCAATAACCTACAGTCCTTAGGGTAAGCCACGCAGTAGACTTAGACTTGCCAGAAAGGAAGGAAGGAAGGAAGGAAGGAAGGAAGGAAGGAAGGAAGGAAGGAAGGAAGGAAGATCTGTAAAAGGATGCTGATATGGATCAAGGCTGAAGAAGGGTAAAAGATTTGTCCCACATAGGGCAAATTACTTGGAAATTACCTTGCCAGCTGCTTTAAGACCCAGGTATGTGTTACCCAAATGGGGGAGTCTCCTTGAGAGCTGGGAGAATTAGCATACAAGGATCCAGAGGAGTTAGCCGTGTTAGTCTGTAGTGGCAAAATAGAAAAGAGTCCAGTAGCACCTTTAAGACTAACCAACTTTACTGTAGCATAAGCTTTCGAGACTCACAGTTCTCTTCATCAGATGCATGCCAAAGAGAGCTGTGATTCTCGAAAGCTTATGCTACAGTAAAGTTGGTTAGTCTTAAAGGTGCTACTGGACTCTTTTCTATTTAGCACACAAGGGGACGCAGAGAGAGGGGGTAACTAGCAGGTTCTCCACCAATGTATACCAGGATCATTCTCTTAGAGGACTCCCTAATAAACAAGAATGGTTTAATTGGACAGAAAATACCCTCTATATTCATGGCAAATTGGAAACCCTTTACAGACTTGTCTATGAGAAATGAAGAAAAATGAATTAATATTTTGTGGTTTTGATTTTTAAGAATAAAATTCTGAGATATCAAGATGAGACACGGAAAAAAGATATTAATGAGATCACAAGCAGATTGATAATAAAGGAGGAAGTCTTGTAAGCAAAAAACTGTAATGAATTAATAATATGCCTATTATGTTCTTTACTGTTTTTACGCTGTAGATTGTTATGTAGGCCACTCTTGGCTCTTTGTAGTAGTCTTTGTTATGTTTTACTTTCTCTCTTCTGCTCTATCTTTTAACTTTTCCACAATAAAAATGAAAAAAACAAATAAAAAAATAAAAAGGAAAGGTTTTCATTAAAGGAGCAGTAAAAAGAAATTGCACAAAACACACACACATGCAACACAAATAAGGCTAATTAGGAAATCAATGAGGAACAGTGAGACAGATTTGGAGAAGGGCAATATTTACCAGTCCTGGAGGACGCTTCATGGAAGCAGCAGTGAGGATTGCCAGTGTCTCATTGAAAGGGGAGGAGAGAGCATGTGCATATCTAGGCAGAATTATGGGCAAAAATGGTGATTGATGACCTGCAATCACTGGATAGGAGCGGCTATCAGATCCCTGAAGACAGACAATCTGGCACCTGCAATCAATTCCCTTGACAACCGAAGGCAGGGACTGCCTGATCTCTGTCTGAACTCATGCTGAAACTCCAATCTAAGCCCAATTTAGCTTGATAGGCAGGTCTTCCTTTCAAGTGTGGCGCTCCAAATTTGTCACAAGGAATAAAAGAGCAGGGAGGAGGGGGGCTCCCAGCTCTGGTTTTGTAGACAGTGAGGAAGAGACAGTTGCTGTTGGCATTTTGAGAGAGAGACAGTGAGAGTGCATTGGAGCTTGAGTTTTCTTTGGTTGTGGTGGGATAGCGATCTACCGCTTCAAGTTCCAGGGCTGCTGCCAGGGTCTGGGCCAAGCTATTATTTATTACTAGTACCTTTCCTGCTGCCTGCTCAGGTAAGGTTTCTGGGAGTGGTGCAATAGGGATCTACCCCTTCAGGTTCCAGGGCTGCTGCCAGGCTCTGGGGCCAAGCTATTATTTATTATTGGTACATTTCCTCCTGTCTGCTTAGGTAGAGTTTCTGGGAGTGGTGCGATAGGGATCTTGATGGCTGGAGGAGAGCCTGCTGGCCCCCATGAACAATGAACATGTTTGTGAACAGGTCATGTTCGACAAGGTTTATTGTTCATTGTTCGTGGATGGCAACGGACAACGAACATCATGTTCGGGTTTTTTTCTGTTGGTGCCCATGTCTAGTTGGGAACCATTCTGCCTGGCCAGACAACTTGTCTTGTGCTCAGGGCATGTGAAGAGAAAGGGTTTATGATATTGCCGTATTCTTAACCTGCCCTTTAGTATGAGAGAGGGTTTGACTACTAACATGTGGAGATAGAAAAGGCCAATATCCATAATGTATGCAGCATCATTTGGTCCTTGATTTCTTATTTCATTTGTAACTTTCCATCCCTTGCCTTGTCTTTAATGTTCCATTTTGACAGGATTTGACCTGATGGAATCGTTCAGCGTGAGGGAGATCTTTGGAATGAAAGACAACGGGATCCAGAGCTCTTATGTTCGGCTTGGTAGTTTCCCCATCGTGCAGAAAACAGAGTAAGCCAATTGTTATCCCTTGATCCTGTTTTTTGCCTAAGCTTTTCACTTAGCTGACGGGCAGAACAATCCAGTATGTATACACTTTAAATAAAGTCTCGCCATGTTCCATCCATTAATCCCATGGAAGTGTGTGTAGGATTGCTACTGTGGTTTCTTTTTCCATAGGCAAATTAATATGCTACCTGGATTAGGTTTCTTAGGACAAACATTCTTTTGGATATCAGAAAGAGAATGCAGTTGTCAACAGAAATAGAGGTAGAATTGTGGCCCAGTAAGGCTTTTTTTCTTGAGAGGTAGTGTGGGGTAGTGGTTCGAGTGTCGGATTAAGATCTGGAAGACCTAAGTTTGAATCCCCACTTTGGTATGGAAGATCGCTGGGTGATCTTGGGCTAGTCACACATACTCTCAGCCTAACCTACCTCACAGGGTTGTTGTGAAGATAAAATGGCAGAGAAGAGAGTGATTTCAAATGTTTTTTTGGGGGAAGCAGAGTATAAATGCAGTAGATAAATATTTTTTGCATTTTCTTTGGTTCTGTAAAAAGAGGGGAACTTCAAAAAGGCATCTGACCAATTTGAAATAACCTTCCGTTCAAGTCATGTTGCCTGAATACAGCTTTGATGGACTAGAGCTCGCACCTAGAAAAATGATGCCATATTGCCAGCTCTAGTTTAGGAAATTCCTGGAGATTTGAGAGCAGATCCTGCTGACGGTGGGTTTTATAGAGGGGAAGCACCTCAAAATGGTATGATGCCAAAGAGTCCACCCTTCATATCTACCATGTTCTCCAGTGGAACAGACCACTCTAGTCTGAAAATTAGCTGTAATACTGCGTGAACTCCAGACACCACATGAAGGTTGGCGACTTTATTGGAACCCTATTTACCTTTCGTCAGAAACCTGTGCAAGTAACAACTCAGATAACTGCAGCAAAGGGGTACTGGGGAGAGTGGAGTTTGGAGAGCAAGGACACTTCAACAGTGCATAATGTCTTAGAATCCACCCTCCATAGCAGTCATTTTCTTCAAGAGAACTGATCTTTGTAGCCTGGAGAACATTTGTAATTTCAGGTCTCTGGGCCTCACCAAGAGATTAGCAGCCTTTTGTCTGTGTGTGTGTGGTGGGAGATGTATAATGGGTATCAGTGGCTTTGTTATGGTTGCTGAAGTTCCTGAAAAACTTGTGCATAGCCTGTGTGTCTCATTTCTTGTCCAGAGATGTCTTCCCCCAAGGCCTTCCAGATGAATATGCCTTTGTCACCACCTTCAAATTCCGCAAGGCCTCCCGGCGTGAAGATTGGTATATTTGGCAAATCATTGACAAATACGGCATTCCTCAGGTAGGTCTGCATGTCTGGCTGTGAACAAGTAGTGTAATCTTGGGTTGCCATCCACAGTTGGCAAACCCCCAGAAGCAAGCGGGGGGTGAATAGTAGAGCATCACCACCAATGTGACAACGTCACTTCTCGTGTGGGGCCGGCAGTGACATTGCATGGAGGAGAAGGTGACATCAAGAGATGCTGCCAAACTCCCTTCTCAGAATCGACCCCTGGCATGCCCGTTAGTTTGGGAAGAATTGCAAGGAGAACAGACGCATGTTTACTCAACAGCTCGGCTATTTAGACTAGAAAATGAATGCTTTCTGGATTTTGTTTGTTTGTGAGTTTTGTGTTTGTATCTACACAGTGTGCAATGGGGAATGGTGTTTGCCTTTCTGGCAAGAGAACTTCCTTTTCTTGGCCTTGCCTTGCCAAAAGGACTCTCCAGTGTATGGGTGCATCAAACTGCAGTCTGAGCAGGACTGCAGTCTGATGCACCTTTACTTATGAGTAAGCCAGCTGAACACAATGAATATTTCGCATATCAGGCTGGAGGAGGAGGGGGGAAAGAAGCTGTGAGCCATCTGAGTACTCATTATTGATAGGGCCCATTTCCGGTTTATTAGGAAAAAGCTTGGGTTGTTTCAATTTGAGTTTGAGGTAAGCTTGGAAGAAGTCTCTTTATTTCTTGTGACACCCCCTCCCCCCATATTTTAGATCCTATGTGGTTCTATTTCTGGCTAATTCAGTGGCTCTATATATTATTACTATCTCTATTTTCCGTAGCCCACCAGACGTTTGGGCTGGAATTTTTGATCCCTCACAGATTTTGTCCAAGAATCTAGGAGTCATTGAGGTGCCTCCTTAGTATGTGGCAAGTTCCAAGTAGGGCAGCTGTTTGCAATTGGACGGTTGTTACCCTGTCTTTGCCATATTGCCTAGTTGTTTCTTTAGTCCTTTTGGAATAACATCTAGAGCTCTCATCACTACTTTAATAACCGTTGTAAGTTTCTTCAGAGATGCTGAGCTTCAGATCTTAGATCTTGACATTTTGTAATCCCTTTGTCTCTTTTAAATGGAGATAATAATATCAATATTAATAATAAACCAAATAAACAAATAATATTCATTCATTCATTCATTCATTCATTTATTTATTGGACTTATAGTCCGCTCTTCCCTCAATGCAGGCCCAGAGTGGATCACAACCCGATTAAAATACAATACAATATACAATAATAAAAATATAGCTGAAACAATTAAAACTGGCAGCAAAATTAAAGACAGCAGATTTCACTGTCCTGCATAATCAGTGGGTCCACAGAGGCTGGTGTACAACAATAAACTAAGAACCGGAGGGGGGGGGGTCCCCTCCTTGGTAGGAGGCCCGCCTGCCTCAACCACGAAAAACCTGGCGGAACATCTCTGTCTTACAGGCCCTGCGGAAGATTGTCTTACAGGCCCCAGGTAGATGATGATGATGATGATGATTACTGTTGTTGTTAATATTTAAATATAAATATCAATATTGCTATTAATATCTATATTGCCATTAATATTAATATTGATATTGTCATTACTAGCAATATTAATATTAATATTAATAATAAAGTAATAATATATTAATATTAATAATAATATTGATATTAATATTAACAACAACAACAAGTGGCCATTCCATTGGAGGAGGAATTTCAGTAGGAGGTAGGCTTCTTAGGTTGGTGTGTGTGTGTATGTGTGAGGTGCTGTCAAGTTGCAGCCAACTTATGGAAACCCCATAGGGTTTTCAAGGCAAGATACAGACAGAGGTGGTTTGCCATGGAGAAGAGCTTAAAAGTTTGCTTAGAGGAATAATAGGATACAGGCCACGATCTTGCCAACTGTATTATATTTTCTGTATTTTGCATACAGATGTCTAAGGTTGATTGACAACAGCTTGCCTAAGGCCATTTAGTGAGTTTGTGGTAGAAGTGAGATGATCTGTTGGGGAGAGATGCAAATGAAACAGAAATCTGCATAGAATATCAAATACCCAGTGCCTTGTACAAAGTTTAGAAATAAAAATAACCCAGAAGAATGGAGTATCCATAATGCATTGGCTCCACTTTGGGAACAAGAGCCAGTAGCCGGGTCTAAAAAAGTCTAAAAACGAGAATTTAGAAGCAGTCCCAGTTTGCTTACTACATGTTTACCAATGCTTGATAGGACAGCCCAAGACTGTTTGCACTGTACAGGCCAGACAAGACCCACAGCTGCCAGCAGGACATTTCTTCCCTGGTTCTCTTTTTAAAGGGTTTTACTTGTTTGTTTGTTTAGAAAGGTTATATGCCACCTTTCCAGGGAAACCTACTTGAGACAGATTACAAAAAAACACATCAAAACACAAAACATCATAAGATAATCATTAAAACACAACATTAACAACCCAGCCAGAGCAGTCAAAACATAAAGAGTCGAAAAGCTTGAAATGACTCATACAGGGTGGAAGTACACATTACTAACTACCTAGAGATGCTCAAGTGCAGGATTTTAAGTGTAGTCCTCGATTCACATGCAGGCTGTTCTTGCTCAGCGCATGTGAATGCTGCTTTCACGAGAGCTCCCTTTGTGCGGCTGCATCTATAAGTGATTACAGAGGGCAGCTTGCCGATTCAGCTGATTTTGCTGTGAGACAAGTATTGTAGGCTCCTTTGACTTGCCAATTTGCATTTCTTTAAGGTGTGAGAAAGTGTCAAGATTTGCATTTCAATGAATGGATGTGGAGGTGGGGAAAATTGGGATACTTTTTGCAGTTTAGGAGGAAGTGATATCAAACGCGTAAAAGTAATAACGCAGAGCAAAGTGAAGTGGTCTCCCCACTGGCAGACCTCCTGAGGACTCCTGGTTTTTGGCCACTGTGTGACACAGAGTGTTGGACTGGATAAGCCACTGGCCTGATCCAACATGGCTTCTCTTATGGTTTCTGTGGGTTTTCCGGGCTGTATTGCCGTGGTCTTGGCCTTGTAGTTCCTGACGTTTCGCCTGCAGCTGTGGCTGGCATCTTCAGAGGTGCTACACCTCTGAAGATGCCAGCCACAGCTGCAGGCGAAACATCAGGAACTACAATGCCAAGACCATGGCAGTACAGCCCGGAAAACCCACAACAATCATCGTTCTCCGGCTGTGAAAGCCTTCGACAATACATGGCTTCTCTTATGTTTTTATGTTCTTAAGTGTGGCTGATGCGAGTAGGTGCATGGAAAGTTGGTGGGAGGACACATGACATGAGGTTCACTTGAGCATCCCTAGGTTTGATGTCTTGTATAGAGAGACCCACAGTTCACTGGCGAAAGGCAGACTATAAAATGAGGTTAAAAGATCAACCCTCTTAATTAAAAGCCTGAGTAAACATTTTGGCCTGGGAGCTAAAAGAAAGTGGGGTAGGTGCCAGACAAACATCATGGAAGGGCATTTCGCAGGTGACAAGTCACTGCTGAAAAAGCCCCCTCTCTGCTTACCACCTTTCTCATCTCTGTGGGTGAGGGCACAGAGAGCAGGGCTTGGAAGGAAAACCCATGCTGGCGGTATGGGAGAAGGTTGTCCTTCAGGTGCTTTGGCCCAAGCCATTTAGGACCCTAAAGAGCCAGTTTGGTGTAGTGGTTAAGAGTGGCAGGACTCTAATCTGGAGAGCCAGGTTTGATTCCCCATTCCTCTACTTGAAGCCAACTGGGTGACCTTGGGCCAGTCACCTCACAGGGTAATTGTTGTGGGGATAATAATAACACACTTTGTAAACCACTCTGAGCGGGCGTTTAGTTGACCTGAAGGGTAGTATATAAATCAAATCTTATTATTATGTTACTATTATTTTAAAGATAAAAAAGCAGCATTTTAAATTGTGCCTGGAAACAGATGGGCAGCTCGTGAAGACCTTTCAGCACAGGGGTGATATACTTCCTCTGTCCAGCCCTCAACAATAACCTGGCTGCTGCATTTTGGACCAGCTGAAGTTTTGTGTCAGTTTTCAAGGGCAGCCCCATGTAGAATGCATTACAGTAATCTAAACTGATGTGATCAGATCATGGATCACGCTGGCAGGAATGTACTTCTCGAGGAGCAGCTGTAGCAGGTATATCAACCTAAGCAACATACTCATGCTGACTCCTCATTTCTCAAGTTTCAAACCTTGTTCAACCTCTGGGCACCTTTAGAATGTCACGAAAGGGCCAAGGGTGCCACGACAAAAGGACAGACCGGTCACAAAACATTGGGAGGTTTGTAGCCAAGGATCATCGTCTACAAACTGATGATCCAAAGTGAATGTCCAAATGGGTACTCACTTTGGCACAAGGTGGCTCTTTTGAAGCACTAAGGAGGTAAAAGAAAGCTTGGGTCAGCTCTTTGCATTGAGGAAGAAGTGCTATTTGCTTTCAGTTTCTGAATGGGAAGATTTGCCCTATACTGCCAACAGAAGAGGTTTCTGACTCCGAGTACAGAACCATAAGACAGTCTGGGTCTATGGCCAAGCCAAGGGCATATGGCTATGTTATTTGGCAAAACATACTGGCTATTAAAAAACCATACAATTTCCTTGTAAATATTGTTGTCAATATATGTTTTATTTTGTTAGCCTATGACCATAATAAACTTCTATTCTATTAATTACTATGTTGCACCTGTCCAAGATAAGATCAGTAATTTGCTAGCCAGACAACTGATAAGGAATGACCCAAGAGTCCTTCATTTTTTCTATTCTGTTCCCATTTCATCTCCCCAAGACTCAAGAAGCAAGTGGCTACACCAGGAAGTATGTTGTCAGAATTAATGGCACCCTTAACCCACCTCGCTTTGGGGATCACTTACCTGTTTTTATTTTTGTTTTTTGACATTTACAGTCTCACTATAGTTGATCTTCTGTTTTTAAAGGTATCTATCCGGCTGGATGGCGAAAACAAGGCCTTGGAATACAACGCTGTCGGGCTGAACAAGGATGCGGTGAGGGTCGTCTTTCGAAACGGCCCGGTCAGTGATTTGTTTGACCGTAATTGGCATAAGATTGGCCTCAGCATACAGTCCCAGAGTGTGACCCTCTACATCGACTGCAAACTGGTTCAGACACTGCCGATTGAAGAGAGAGAAAATATCAACATTCAAGGGAAGACGGTGATTGGCAAGCGCCTCTACGACAGTGTGCCAATTGACGTAAGTGCCAGGGATGTAGACTGGCCATGCAAGAGAAGCAAAGCTGGCTGTATTACAGAATAAAATTTCCAAGGCATTCTGTGGTTCTGAAATCTGGTTCTGCATCGACTTAAGAGACCTTTAGGGCTGACGGTCCATTAAAGATATTGTGATAGATGAACTGCCTTTTTAAAAAATTGATTAAACCATTGATTGCATTTAAACAACTGTATGCATTACAAAAAATCAATGCTGGTGTCTTTTATAGATCCAGAAGGAAGTTCTACTTGTTAGTTTCTGATATGTTATAATGGACTAAACATTAGAAGGAAGGGTCATTGTCAACGTTTTCTCTTTCACCGAATTTCAGAATATGGAATATTTTAGGCAAAGTCAAAAACTAGAGCCTAAACTCAACAGATGGAAGGCTGTTTCAGTACAGAGGAGGATTTAAAGAAAAGATGCCATGAATTTCAAAAGAGCACCACTGGTGTCAGAGGAAGATTTTGGCTGTTTAAGAACATGGCTTTTGCATGCATAGATGTTCCTATTCCTCTTATTTTTGAATATTTTTTCAATGGCTTCAATCCTCCTCTTTTAGCTATTCATTTATAAATTTCTTTGTATTGCATATGCATAGTTACTTTTTATACTCAATTCCCACTTTGCCACAAAGTTTGTTGGTGACCTTGTGCCTGTCACACCCTATCAGACAAAGTTATCTCAAAGTAGTTGTGACAGTAAAATGGAGAAAAGAATGATGTCAGCTGCTTTGAGTCCCCATTGGGGAGAAAGGCAGAGTATAAATGAAGCAAATAAATTAATACATTTAAACGTATAGTTTATCATATTGATTTTTGATGCACAAATAACATTGAAAAAGTATATATTTTGCAGTAGAAATAGTATGAAAATAAGGGATCATGAGATGCAGTGTGGTGTAGTGGTTAGAATGTAGAGTAGAACACGGTTCAAATTCCCACTTTGCTGTGGAAGCTTGCTGGGTGACCTTGACTATCAGATTAATCAATTTAACAGGGTTGTTGAGAGGATAAAATGGAGGATAAGAAAATGAAGTAAGCGGCTTTGGGTTGACACTTGTGTTAGAAGAGGAGGATTTAACACTGCCCCTTTCCTCAGGTTTTAGAGAGGACTAAACCAGAAAGTAAGAAAGATAGAGTGGTCGGGGCATCTGTTTACTCCTTAGTGCCCTGAACTATCCTTTGATGTGTAGATTACTAATCTCAGAACTTCCTCCTTGTGACATCCTTCTCTTCCTCTCTTTGTCATACAACTATCTCTTCTCTTCCTCTTGCACCAAGGATGCAGGTCTTGTCCTGCAATCCATAGGCTAGATAGGTAAATAGGAATCTATCTCTCCTCTTTACTATCAGTGTGTGGAGTTCTTATAATAAAGGACTCTTATTTCATATCTAAATCTAACCTAAGTATAAGTTTGTTATTTTCTCTCTCGCACTTGCACCAGCCAGCTGGCTCCAACATCCATCTAGTTCTCTCTGCACTTGATGCCACTCTACTACCCTCCTACTAATTTATGGAGGCCTGGTATTTTTCAATAGCCAGGAAGAAAAGTGAAGTATAAATAAAATAGCACCTTTAAGACTATGTAACCTGTTGAATTTTATATTGACTGTAACTTTACCTTAGAAGAGTATGAGAAATAGTAGAATTAGAGGGACTATTATGTGAGTTAAAGGGTATAAAGTGCTGTTGGGGGTCAGAAGGGAGGGGAGGGGAAGGGTGGGTTGGGATGAAATGTGTACTATGTAGGAGAAAGAGATATTGAAGTGATTATGTTTTTCAACATATCCAATAAAAATGTTAAAAAAGAAACAGTTGCACGTGATCCTGATGACTGAGTACCACAAATATAAAACAAAAGGGAGCAAGGTAATTTTACATTCTTTTCACCAGGAATATACCATCTTGCTTTCCTTTTCCCATAGTTTGACCTTCAGCGAATGGTTATTTACTGTGATTCACAACATGCTGAATTGGAAACTTGCTGTGACATTCCTTCTGGACCGGTAAGTTAAAATGTATACTTGTGTCTACACTGCATATGTGTGTACATGCACAATTATGTACATGAAACAGTTACACTGCATTCATATCAGTTATACAGAACCGAAAGAATCATATCAGTTATACAGAACTGAAAGAAATGTAACCGCCCAGCATTGCACATGTGATTGAGTGAAGAAATGTGGTAACCAGAAGAAAAAAAGAAGGTTGTTGTGGATTTTCCGGGCTGTATAGCAGTGGTCTTGGCATTGTAGTTCCTGATGTTTTGCCAGCAGCTGTGACTGGCATCTTCAGAGGTGTAGCCCCAAAAGACAGAGATCTCTCAGTGTCACAGTATGGAGAAGATGTTGGCAGGTCATTCGTATCTACTCAGGAAGTTGGTTTTGGGTTGTGTCATCCTGTAAGAGTTTCCCAGAGTGTGGAATGCTAATGGAGGGAGGCTTCACTGTATCCTGAGGAGGTTCTTTTGCATATGGATTGGTGTTTGATATGCTAATCTTCTCTGCAGGGCTATTGTCGGGTATAGAGTGTTTTGTTTTGGTGCTACACCTCTGAAGATGCCAGTCACAGCTGCTGGCGAAACGTCAGGAACTACAATGCCAAGACCACGGCTATACAGCCCGAAAAATCCGCAACAACCATCGTTCTCCGGCTGTGAAAGCCTTTGACAATACATAGAAAAAAAAGTTATACTTTTTGTTCTCTCATGAATAAAAGTTAAAAATGGTATCATTTTTTAACCTTTAAAATACACAGTTACGACATTTTTGAAAGTAGTTACAGTTAGAGCAGTGCCCAATATTCTACTGTTTAACTTTTGGGTAAAATGTAGTCACGTTGTTGAGATAGATTTTTTCCTCCTGAGAAACAGAGGATGAGATCCACTGGAAGAGGTGTCAGAAGGGGTTGGTAGAAAGTTTCTTTCCCCACCTTCCCCTTATCCCAGCAGCTGGGCATGTCCCAAGACTACTCTCAGAGGATAGGTAGAGACTTGTAGGCAAGTTGTATGACAGATGGGAAGCAGTGGTAGGCTGTGAAGGAAAATAATCTCTTTCCCCGTCGTCTGCTTCTGGCTTACATCTGGGGTTCCCAATGTGGTGTCCATGAATGTCATGGCGCCAGGTGACATCTTCTCTAGGTCCCAACCTGCCTAGAAGGACTGCAGGGATCAGCTGAAGGGCCCAATAAGATTTAGCCTGGTTGTGTCAAGCTGGTGCCTTGAGGGCAGGCTGTTCGATCTGAGCAACTTGGCCATGCTAATTCTGTTGACAGTGATTCTTGACTCCTGCCTGGTTTGATTTTTTTTCTTGCCTTTGCCTTGGGTTGTCTTGTGGATCCTGCTTTTGGTCCAAGCACCTGGTCATGTCACACCCTATGGATGCTTTGCATATTTCTGACTCTCTGGTTCCCTGACCTTTGATTGGACAACTCTTCCACACAGGTTGATGGAAAGTGAGGGCCAAACTACAAGTGACACCTGACACAGGTTGGACACATGTGAGCTTATGGGAAATGTAGGCAACTTGGCGGAATGTTGGACAAGTGTGTCAGGGCTCACGGCAGCCACTGCTGGGCGGAGCACCGGCATGTCTGATCCTGACATCAAAGGGGTTCTAGGGATGCTGCAGTGCCCTGCTCTGTGGAAGAAGAGGCAGTATACCTCACCCAGATTCCCTCAATCCACTCACTGGCCTGCTCAACCTGTGCCACTCACCCCCTTTGATCTCCACCCTCTCCTCCTTCATCACCTCTCCTTGCCTCCGCTCTCACTCTGCTTTGCTCTAACTCCACTCCATCACTCCTACTCAACCCACCACCCCAGTGCTCTTCTGAGCCATCCTTTATAGGGCTTTCTCTCCCCGACCTGCCCTCCTTCCAAGCTCCACCTGTCAGGCCACACCCATCCTTTGCCTTCTAGCATTGTCCTGGGCTGCCTCAAGCAGTTGCAGCTGGGGTAGCTGATTTGGCTGTGTTGGTCAGCAACAGCTGTGTCCTGCTGGCTGGCTGTCAAGCTTCTCTGGCTAAGCTGATTGCTGAAGGCAGGCCCAGCTGTGGCCCCTTGGCTGGCTGCCCAGTTTCTCCGACAGCATGCCTGTAGCAGCTTCCCCTGGAGTTGCTTGGTTCCTGGTGTCTCCTGAGCCAGGTTATTGCCTTCTAGCTGATGTATAGGCTGGGGCGTGGCTTGGAGCTGCTTTGACTGCTTCACCTCCTTGTCTGGCAAAGGCTCTGCTTGGGCAGCTGCTGGGTCCCTATTCTCCCTGCCTTTGCCCTCTCCCTCTGCTCAGCCCCCTATCTTCCCACTGGAGGGTGGAGCTAGCTGGCCTCCCCCTGCCCCTTCTAGCCCTCTGAGGCTTGGGAGCTTCATCTCTTTCCCCTGGTGGAGGCAGATTCTGGCCCTGGGTGCCGGCTGGGGTGGCTGGACGGCTGTCTCCCAGCTGCCTACCATCGCTTCCTCCCTGCAAGTCTGGGGGCTGTGCCTCAGACCCCGGACAAAGTGACAGTTGAAAAGTCCAGTGGACAGCAGTCGGAGAGCCAAGCTGCAAGACCAGGACACCTACATTTCCCATCAAAACATGAGGGAAGCTGATAAGTGTCCAACCTGTGTCAGGTGTCACTTGTAGCTTGGCTCTTACTGACTGAAAATGAATCATTGACCATTTTTGCAAAGGGTGCTGGAAAATTGCTGCAAGGTGAGCACATGTTCAGCAGTGCTGACAAAATGGGGAGGCTTTAGTTCAGCTCTAAAATGAAAAGAAAGATAAGGACACATTCATAGCATGTGCTGTTCTGGTTTCAGTGTCAAGTGACTGTCGTTACGGTTGCTCCTCTGCCTGAAATACCGCCTACCATTGGAAACGAACATGTTGGTCACATCAACACAGTCAACTGCTCATGTCCACCTGGAGAAAAGGTTTGGCCTATGAATCAGAGTTTCATTTTGGAAGTTAATGAAAAGAAAAAGTTAGCTAAGAGTGGTAATAGGGATTGATATAATAGTTTCAGTTGGGTAGCTGTGTTGGGCTGTAGTAGAAGTGTAAGATTCAGGTCCAGTAACACCTTAAAGACCAACTAGATTTCCAAGGTATGATATTTCAAGAGTCAGAGCTCCTTTTTTTTTTTTTTGGAAAATTTTTTATTGGGTTAGAACATTTTTATTTTTACATTACAATCAATTTTCCCCTAATTTTTCGTTTCTAACCCCCTCCCTTTCCCCCCCTTTTGTTGACTTCCAACAGCTTTCCCACCCTCTGTCCCTTTTCCCTTACTTCTATTAAATGCCTCTGTCTAAAACAGATATACATTCTCCATTATATTAAGCAGTGCATCATTAACTCCTTTAATTATTATACACCCAAACTATACGTCTTTAGATAAACAATTTATCCCATTTTCCAGTTTTGAATAATTCTATATAAACCTATATATCATAAACCATAAAAATTTCCCACATTTAAATCAAACAATTTGATTTGTTCTCTATATATTACTCATTTCAACTTTTTATGGTAATTCTATATAACTCCTCAGATACTCAATCAATTTAACTCTTCTATACATTCAGTTTGGTGCATATAAATCTTGTCAAAGAAAGAAAATATTGTTAGTTAGTCAATCCTCATGTTTAAACCTTATCATTAATTATTCTCTATCAGTTGACCTATACATATCTATATATATCTCAATCAATTAATCTAACTGCTTATAAATTCACATTTCTCTTCCTCCCCCGGTAAAGTCACCCCTCTCTTTTATACTTTTATTATATTTCAGTAGTTCTCAAACTGCCACAGTTTTCCTCCCACCTCCCATTTCTTCTCCAGGTATTGTTTCAGCTTCTCCCAGTCTGTGTTGAACTGCCCTGAGTCCAGATCTCTCAGTTTTCTTGTCATCTTGTCCATTTCAGCCATATACAGCAATTTGTAGATCCAATCTTCAATAGTTGGTACTTCTTGTACTTTCCATTTCTGCGCATACAAAAGTCTAGCTGCTGCAGTCATATAAAAAATCAACGTCCTATGATGGGCTGGAATTCCCTCCATTCCCAAGTTTAGCAGCAGGAGTTCTGGGTTCTTATTTATTTGAAACTGTAAAATTTCACTCATTTCTCTTATTATTTCCCCCCAGAACTGCCTAGCTACCTCACACGACCACCACATATGATAGAGGGAGCCCTCATGTTTCTTACATTTCCAGCATTTATTAGAAGTATTCAAATTCCCTAGCGCAATCTTCTTTGGTGTCATGTACCAACGATAGATCATTTTGAAAATGTTCTCTTTAATATTGATACATGTCGTTGTCTTCATTGTAGTTTTCCACAAGTATTCCCATGCCTCCATTGTTATTTCTTTATTGAAATTTATAGCCCATTTCACCATCTGTGTTTTAACTATCTCATCCTCAGTATACCATTTCAGCAATACTTGGTATACCTTGGATATTCTTTTCTTGTCTTCTTTAAGAAGGGTCTGCTCTAGTTCCGAGTTCTCTGTTCGTATGCCCCCTTTTGCAAAGTCTGAGTTGTATAAGTCTCTAATCTGTCTATACTGAAACCAATCATAGTTAGGTGATAGTTCCTCTTGCGTCTTTATTCTAAGTTTAGATACTTCAATCTTAGTTATTTCTTTGTACGTTAAACATTGTTGTTCATTATCCACAGCTCTCGGATCTATCACCTCATATGGAACCACCCACAAGGGGGTTCCTTCTTGTAGGTAAGTTCTATACTTCTTCCAGATTGTAAATAGACTTCTCCTTACAAAATGATGCAGGAACATCGAGTTGACCTTTACTTTGTCATGCCATAGGTATGCGTGCCATCCAAAAATTTTTTTATATCCCTCTAGGGCTAATAGTTTCTTATTCTTTAATGTCATCCACTCTTTTAGCCAAACTAGGCAGATTGCATCATGGTAAAGTCTCAGATTGGGCAGTTGCATTCCGCCTCTCTCCTTTGCATCTTGTAAAACTTTTACTTTCACTCGAGGCTTCTTGCCTGCCCAAACAAAATCTGATATTTTCCTCTGCCATTTTTCAAATTGTTTAGAGTCTCTGATGATTGGTATTGTCTGTAACAAAAACATTACTCTTGGTAACACATTCATCTTAACTGCTGCAATCCTGCCCAACCATGACAGGTTCAATCTATTCCATTTGATCAAGTCTCTCTCTATCTGAGTCCATAATTTTTCATAATTATTCTTGAACAAATCTATATTTTTTGCAGTCAGCTCAACTCCCAAGTATTTCACCTTACTAGTTACTTCACAATCCGTTGTTTCCATTAACAATTGTTGTTTCTGCTTAGTCATGTTTTTGCATAATATCTTTGACTTCTTTTTGTTAATGAAGAAACCTGCCAAATCACCAAACTCCTTGATCTTGTCTATCACTTTTGGCATGTTCTCCAGTGGGTCTTCTACAATTAACATTATGTCGTCTGCAAATGCTCTGACCTTATATGAATAGTCCTTTATTTTTATTCCTCGTATTTCCTCATCTTGTCGAATTTGTATCATCAGAATCTCCAATACTAAAATGAACAACAATGGAGATAACGGGCAACCTTGTCTTGTTCCTTTACTAATCGTCAATTTTTTGGTCAATTCATCATTCACTACAATTGCTGCAGTCTGGTCTCTATAGATTTCCTTGATTGCTCTGACGAATCTTTCTCCCAGTTGTAGCTTTTCCATAGTGGCAAACATAAAGTCCCAGTTTAAATTGTCAAACGCTTTTTCAGCGTCTACAAAGAAGAAACCAACCTCTTTGTCACAACGCTTGTCGTAGTATTCAATAGCATTGATCACTGTCCTTAAGTTGTCTCTTATTTGTCTGTCTGGCAAAAAGCCTGCTTGTTCCTCCTCTATGACTTCCGAGAGCCACCCCTTCAATCTCTCCGCCAATATCTTCGCAAAAATTTTATAGTCATTATTGAGTAGTGATATAGGCCTATAATTTTTCACGCTAGTCAGATCTTGGCCCTCTTTTGGGATCAATGATATATTCGCTTCGCTCCAAGTGTCTGGAATTCTTTGATCCCTAAAAACTCCGTTCATCACCTCTTTTAGGAATGGTGCCAGTTCATTGGCCATTGTCTTATAAAATTTAGCCGTAAGTCCATCTGGCCCTGGCGCCTTTCCTAGATTTGCGGATTGTATTGCCATATTTATTTCCTCATCAGTTACTTCACTGTTCAGCTTATTTCTCCAAGCTTCCGAGATCTCTGGAAGTTTGGTTTTCTCCAAATATGATGCTATTGATTCTTTGTTTACTTCTTTTTTATTATACAGCTTAGCGTAAAATTTATAAAAGGCTCTGCTAATGGTAGTCTGCTCCAAATACGTTTTGTTTTCTTCACAAATTTTATTTATTATTTTCTTTTCCCTTTTCTTCTTTAATTGCCATGCCAAATATTTCCCAGGTTTATTAGCACCCTCAAAAGCTTTTTGATTCAGTCTTTTAAGGTTCCACTCCAATTCTTTGTTACTCATTGCTGTTAACTGTTCTTGAAGAATTTTGATTTCCTGATGTATTTTCTTTTTCCCTGGTCTCTTTTTTAACTGTACTTCTTTGGCCTTTATTTTCTCCTCAATCTCTTGTCTTTTCTCCTCTTTCTTTTTCCTTGCTCTACCATTTAAGTCCATTAGTATGCCCCTTACAACCGCCTTGTACGCGTCCCAAACTTTACTGGTTGGTACTTCTTTATTCACGTTGTATTGTATAAAAAACTTAGTCTCTCTTCTCAGTGTTTCCATATTCTCACTTTCCTGTAACAGGTCCTCATTTATTCTCCAGGCTTTCCTTTTTCTCCTTTTTCCAAATTTCCACATAATTGGGTTGTGATCTGAGCCTACCATCGGCATTATTTCTACCTCCTTAGTCCATAGCACTAAGTCCTTTGAGGCCCAGATCATATCAATTCTTGATAATGTAAGATGCCTTGCAGAATAAAAAGTAAACTGTTTGGTTTTAGGATATTCTCTCCTCCATACGTCTTCGAGAGTCTCTTGTTGAATCAACTCAAAAAAAAGCTTTGGCAATAGTCCTCTTTTCTTTTGTGCTTTTGTAGTCTTTTTGTCTAATTCCAAATCTGTCACTCCATTGAAATCTCCAGCAAGAATTATCTGGTCATATACAAGATCGTCTAGGTGCTTCCTTAAGTCCTCAAAGAAGCTTTCCTTTGCACCGTTAGGTGCATAAAGTCCGACTACCAACACTCTCTTTAAGTTCCAATTACATTCCACTGCTACAAATCTAGCTTCCACATCTCTCATAACAAATTTTGGCTGCAGCTCCTCTTTTATATACAACACCACTCCTCTTTTTTTCTTGTTGGAAGCCGCTACAAATTCTTTGCCCAATTTTCCAGATTTTAAATATTTTACATCCTGTTTTCTAATGTGGGTCTCCTGCAAACAAACAATATCACATTTTTGTTTTAGTAGCCAATGAAAAATATTTTTTCTCTTATTCGGTGAGTTTAGTCCATTTACATTCCAAGATAATACTTTACACTCCATATTCATGGTTTTGTTGGTAAGTCTTTTTCATTGTCCTTGATAAATCTCTCCATCTCCCGCTCAGATCTGATGCGTTTTTTTGCCCCTCCAAACTCAAAGGACACTCCTTCCGGTAACTCCCATCTGTATCTGATATTCATGTCCTTCAAAGTCTGAATTAGCACTCTATATTTTTTCCTGTCCAATAACACTGATCTGGGCAGTTCCTTCATTATAATAATCGTCTTGCCATCAATCTCCAATGGATCTTGAAATTGTTTGGTCACAATCCTCTCTTTCATATTTCTAGTTGTAAACTGCACAATCACATCCCTTGGTAGTTTCCTCTGGGTTGCAATTCTCGAGTTCACACGATACGCCACATCTAGGATAGCCACAATTTCCTCCTCCTCCTTCCCCAGGTAATCAGCCAACACCTCAGTCATCTGTTCTTGCGCTGACTTCCCTTCCACTTCTGGCAGACCACGAAAACGAAGCTGCTTCTCCATGTGTTTAGTTTCTGCAACTGACATCCTCCCCTTCACCAGCCTCATCTCTATTTGTTGCGTGTCTATTAAATTCTCCATCGCGTCTTCTACTGTTTTAACTCTCTGCTGCGTTCCTTGTAATTCACTGCTAATCGTTTCCACACCTTTTTTCACTTCTGACAGCTCCGACTTTACTGTCTGTGTAACTTCCTTGACCTCTTTAATAAGCTCCAATTTCGTGTCCTTAAGTTCTTTCATCATGTCTATAAGTTTTTTGTCCAAGTTTTCTATTGCCAATTGCCACTCTTTTTTCGACATCGTGGGGCTTGCTTTAGCTCGCTCCCACGAATCTGCTCTCTTCCTCAGCTCCGTGGCGTATAATTAAACGTTTTCCTTTTTTTTAAATGTCCCAATCTTTGCCAAAATTAATTTTTTATATCCAAAATGTCGGGCGTCTTTTCTCTATGGTTTCTCTATGTTATTATAATCCAAGATGGCCTACTTCCTCTTCCGCTGAAGCCACGACCCTTCCACTTTCAAAGATGGCGATTCCCCACTTCCTGTCCTTTGGCAAGGGCCGCTTCCCTCCAGCCACTCTATTGTTGTTACGCACTTCCTGTCTCCCGTCTTCCCACAGCAGGTCTCGCGATGGTGTCTTTTTCCCACAGCTCCAAAACCACAGGTATTCAAAACAATAGTCCGATTTTTGTAATAACTTCTTTAAACTTAGTCTCTTTTAAAATACAACTCCTGCCGAGTCTTCACCTCCTTTTCGCTAGTCTGTTGCAGTTTAAAAGTCTACTTTCTTTCCTCTCTGTTTTTGTCAATCTGTCCCGTTTCAAGAGATAGCGATCTTTACCTTCTCTCCAGCTTTCTCGGGTTGTAATCGCTGTTTCGATCTTAAATTCTCCTCTCGACTTCCCTCCCCGATCGAAGCTTGGGTATGTAGGTCTTATGCCAGCCGAATTGGCCCCAAAATTGCCGCAGAGATTATAGCCGACCCGTCGCAAGGTGGGACCTCAAGGATCGGGGGGGAGACTCCTTGTGTAGAGCCCCCCCTCGTCCGAGATCTAACTCACCCTAGGGTCTTGAGCGTTCTTTGCCTGCTCCCCGCCTGAGAGCAGTCGGCCGCGGGTTATTTTCACCCCTCCGGCCGGTTAAAACGGCAATCCGGTCAGCTCCACAAACGGAGCTGCGTTAGACCTCCATGAATCCCAAACCGGAAGTCAAGAGTCAGAGCTCCTTACGTCAGATATGCCAGATATCTGAATAGCAAAGAATCTAGTAGCACCTTAAAGAGGAACCAACTTTATTGTAGCATAAACTTTCGAGAACCACAGCTCTCTTCATCAGATGCAGAGCTGTGGCTCTCAAAAGCTTATGCTGCAGTAAAGTTGGTTAGTCATAAAGGTGCTACTGCAGACTAACACGGCTAACTCCTCTGGATCAGGTATCTGATGAAGGGAGCTCTGGCTCTTGAAAGCTCATACCTTGGAAATCTAGTTGGTCATAAGGTGCTACTGGGTCTCAATCTTGTTATTGATATTACGAGTTTAATATTAAAATTGTAGAGTTGGTATGGGGAAGATCCAATATCTGCTCATTTCCTCCCCTCCCCTTTCTAGACTTGAAGTTCCATGCATGGGATTTCCCCTATCAATAATCTCTTGGACCCTCTCCCCTCCCACATGTGGAGCGATGTGGTTGTGCAAAGGTGGTGCATTTATCAATAGAGACACAGGCTAGATGTTGGCTTCCATTTTCTCACCTGGAAGGAAGTCCCCGTAAAATCAAATGGATCTCAGCCGATGTTGTTAGTCTAATGTTGTAAAGGGGATACAGGATTAATAGATAAGCATGTTTAGGAGTTCAGTGCTATATAATACTACAGAACACTCATGGGAGATAGGTCCTTTGTATTCCCATTTTACAGATCAGAATCTTAGGCTGAGAGAGCTGATAACAGTGCCGGACTAATCCTGGGAGATCTTGGTTCAGATTCCTGAAGTGCCATGTAGTTCAGAGCTAAACTACAAGAGACAAATTACACGAGGACGCTCACGTAAAGGGATTCACAATGATAGCCGGGAAGCTGAGTTTTAAAAGCTCTGTCAATTTCACCTCTCTACAGAGCCAGCAAAGATCGGGTCCTCAGAGGGTTTGTTTATTTCCTCTTTGCCTCCTAGAAGGGGAGGTGAAACTAACAGAGCCTCTGGGAAGCAAAGAGGAAATTAGCAAACCCTCAGAAGAGCGATCTTTGCTGGCTCTGTAGAGAGGGGAAATTGACAGAATCTTCCGATCTCTTTTAAAACTCGGCTTCCCAGCTAACATTGCAGCTCCCTTCACATGTGCATTCTTGTGTAATGCATCTCTTGTAGTTAGCTCTCAATGGGACACCTTGGGCCAGTGACTCTCAGCTTAACCTACCTTACAGTGCTGTGGTAAAGACACCTGGCTACGCTGCTCTGAGATCCTTAGAAAAAGAAAATGATGAAAGGGTATGAATTGAGAGAGAAAGAGAGAGAGAGAGAAATGGGTGGGTGGATCAATCGATCGATCAATGGGTGGATCGATTGATTGTTTGATCGATACATAGACCTTATCTGAGATTTTGGTGAATGTTCTTGCTTATGCATTTGAATCCTGGAGATGTAGATTCAGCATTCTCTCCCTCCAACCTCCCACAGTATAACAAATCATGTCGGGGGGGGGGGTTCATTCTAATATACAAAAGTATGCTGTTTATAGCCAGTTTTGGAATTTTCACTATCATGGATGTTCTCAAATGAAAATCAGCCTAAACATTTCAGAAATTGAAATGTTTGTTATCCGGGGAACAGTTGCACCCAGCATAGCTGACTTCGAAGACACTGTTGTAATTGATGGTTACCTACAGCGGATTCCCAGGCTCTTAAGCTTTGATGAGGGCAGCAGGTCGATAGGCTTGTTACAGGATTGCAGTTGAGCTTCATTGATTGGTTGTTGCTTTGTTTAAGTTCACCAACTATGTGCAAAGAGTGGAAGGAAAAGTCTAATTTAATAGAGGGGAGAGAACTCAGGATTGGGAAAGATGGGAACAGTAGATGGGCAACATTTAATTTTAGACCAGAGAATTAAGGGTCAAGACTGTGTGTGTGTAAAATGACTTCAAGTCACAGCTAACTTATGGAGGCTCCACAGGATTTCAAGGCAAAAGACAAACAGTGAGATTTGCTATTGCCTGGCTCTGCATAGTGACCCTGGACTTCTTTGGTGGTTTCTCATCCAAGTACTAACCAGGGTTGACCCAGCTTTACTTCCGAGATCTGATGCAATTAGGCTAGTCTGGGCCAGCCAGGCAGGGTGGGATTGATACTACAATTAAATTTACTTAGGTTTCATTTGGGACGAGGAGTCGGGCAGATGAGAGGTCATCATTGGATTCCAATCAAAAAGTTGCAGCTGAAACTGGACGAGTTGTTGACCACATTGTGGCAGGTTACTTCATGTCAACCAGCCAAGAAAACTGAATTTGTGGACCAGCCCTAAGGGGATAAAAGATGGGACTTCTAACAGGCTGCTACAATGGGAATGATCTTGATAAACTATCTCCATCCTTCTTTTCAGGGTGAAAGAGGCTACCCTGGGTTTGAAGGTCCGAAAGGCCAAAAGGTTAGTAATGTCCAATTGAAAGAGTTTTCTTGCCCTTCCCAAAAATGTATAATGGCATTGCATGTTTCAGCTGAACTCCATTGAAACAAATACTATATATTTTTTTGGTTCCGCATTGGTTGAAACTATGTTGACATTTTGGGAGCGGGTATTAGAGATGGGCACGAACCGGGAAAACCAAACTGTGCAGTTCATGATTCTTTGTGTTTCATGAACCACAAATTTTCAAAAACTTGCCCCGGTTTGCAAAGCAGTTCATTTGGTTTGTGAAAATGTCACTTCTGGGGCAGCAGAAGGTCTGCAGAAGGTCTGCAGAAAGCCCAATCTACCCCCCCCCCCCTTGTCTAGGAAACTGACTGATCAATGCCAGGCTATCTGCAGCGATGAACCAAAAAACAAACCGGTGGTATGTGAACCGGTGGTTCATCAGAGCCCATTTCTGACAATAAATACCTTCTGGAATCTAAAACCTTATCGCAAATTTCTGGAGGACTGAAAGGGACCGGACTTGAGTTGTTTCCAGAAGCCATGACTTATACATATCTGGGAGCCACCGCTTGAGCAAGCTGTCTCATTTCTGTTGTAATGCAAGCAAGGGGGAGCAGCATGGTGGTTAAGTGGTCGAGTTGTGAATCTGTACTCTGCTGGTTTGACTCCCACTACTGCCACATAGGTGACCTTGGGTAAGCCATTCCTCTCAGCTCAGCTCCCCAGCCATATTGTGGGGATAATAACAACACTGAATTTGTTCTCCACTCTGAGTGGGGCACTAATCTATCCAGAAGGGTACCAAGTTGGGGGACCCCTGGAGAACAGAACCTGCCACACAAATGGGTAGGGTTGCCAGCTCTGGGCTGGGAAATTCCTGGAGATTTAGGGGGTGGAGCATGAAGAGGGCAGGTTTTGGAAAGGGGAAGGACCTCAGCAGAGTATAATGCCATACAGTCCACCCTCTAAAGCAGCCCTTTTCTCCAGGGGAACTAATCTCTGTTGTCTGGAGATCTGTTGTAATTCTGGGAGATCTCCAGCCACCACCTGAAGGCTGGCAACCCTACAAATAAGCAAGTGAGACATCAGTTTTTTATAACCCACGAAACAGCTTTCAAACACATCTCCAACTGCATGATCTGAACTTTGTGTAAGTCTTTTTCTAGTTGGCCAAAGAGATGTATTTTGAGAGCCATGTTCTCCGCGGATTCAAAGCACTAGACTGCAATACCTTTGAGCTGTTCCCATTTCCATTTAAAGCAGCTAGAGAACAGAGCCTCGTGTTCCTTGGGGTCTATAAATAGAAGCTCCCCATTTTAATCGATGGCAGTTTAAGTGATGAGGGACCTTCTGCCGAATGACATGAGAAATTACTGCATGGCGGAAAGTATAGGTGGGCAACAATAGAAAGGGTATATTTTTAATGGCAACCATCCTCCAAGTATAGGGATCTATGGCAGGCTTTGGAAATGCTAATGCATAATCACTTTAATATCACCTGAATGAAATTTTGTAGAGAGACGGTCGAATTGGAAGGAAGCCCATTGGAGTTCATTGCATTTAGAGCATCTCAGTATCTCTGCTAAATGGAGCCAGAGACAATGCCAACTTCTGCTTAGCACACAGAGTGGATTATCTGCCCACATATCTATTTAACTTGTGCTAAGTGGTTTTTCCTAGTGTTGCCATTCAGAGGACGTTTTCATGCTACTTTTCCTGAAGAAGAAGAAAGCTTAGGTAAGTGAGGTCTAGGCCCTTGAGGAGAGCAATCAAGGGATCCCAATTCCCATAAGCCACTCTATGAGACCCACCTGAAATAGGAATGAGAGAAGAGAGGGGACATGAGAACCATCTTCAAGTACTTGAAGGGCTGCCATATAGAGGATTGCATAGAGTTGTTTTCTGCTGCCCAGAAGGTTGGACCAGAACCAAGGGACTGAAATTAAATCAAAACAGTTTTCGGCTAAATATTAGGAAGAACTTCCTGACAGTTAGAGCTGTCCCTTAGTGGAACAGGTTTCCTCGGGAGGGGGTGGGCTCTCCTTCTTTGGAAGTTTTTAAGCAGAGGTTAGATGGCCATCTGACAGCAATGCTGACTCTGTGAACTTGGGCAGATCATGAGGGGGAGGGCAGGAAGGGCTACATCAGTGCTTAGTTCTTGTGGCCCTGGTTAAAGCAAATCACCACCTTGGGGCCAGATAGCAATTTTCCCCAGGCCAGTTTGGCTGGGGATCCGGATAGGTTTTGCCATCTTCTGGGCATGGAGCAGGGGTCACTGGCTGTGTGTGGGGAGGGGCGGGTATTTGTAAATTTCTTGCATTGTGCCGGGGTTGGAATAATGACCCTAGAGTTCCTTCAAACCTATGATTCTATGAAGGGCACCACAATTCTTCTTATTGGTTATTCACTGCACATTTTCATTGGGCACTTCACATCTGAAGTGAGAACTCGTAGACCTCAGGCCAGCTTTACGAGGCAACTGATGTGGTGGCCTCAAGTGGCAGATTTTGGGAGTCAGTAGCTTCTGGTTCCTCACCTACTGCCAACATCTCACCCTTACCTCAACCCAAACAAACTGACAGAGCAGATAATGCTCCTTCCCCAGCCACATGAACCCATGAAGCTGCTTTATATCGAATCAGACCCTTGGTCCATCAATGACAGCGTTGTCTAACTCAAACAGGCAGCAGCTCTCCAAGGACTCAGGAGAAGGTCTTTTTCATCACGTTCCACCTGATTTTCCTAACTGGAGATACTGGGGATTGAACCTGTGTCCTTCTGCATGCCAAGCAGATGCCCTACCACTGACCTGTGCTGTGGCAAGCTGTAAAGGTCCAACAGAGTCCCCCAAACTCTTACAAGAGCTAAGCACTGAGAGAGGGGGGTGGATGACGGCATCTGTAGAGGCACCTGTGCTGAACTGCAATTGCATGGGCCACAGGCACCCAGGACAGTGAGTCCCATTCTGGGACAAAGGAACTCCACCCTCATTTTGCATGCAGAACTGTGCTGGAACCTAAGTCAAAGAGACAGCTGTTTTGGTGACGAGCCATAGGTCAGTGATAAAGCATACTGTATACTATTCATGAGGAACATCCCAGGTTCCGTTCTAAGCATATTAATAAAGATGTGAGGTTTTAGGGTCTTAGAGTGGATGTATGACAGAGTCCTTGGAGATCCGGGGGTCATTTCGTAGAAAAAGAGCTGGAGGAACTCATTAGCACAACTCTTTAGTATAACTCGTTAGCATATGCCACACCCCCTGACATCACCTATCCTGGCTGTTTTGGACCCAATCCTGGCCATTCAGGGCTGAAATTGGGCCCAAAATGGCAAAAAGGGGCTGAAAATGGCCGAAAAAGGCCCCAAATGGTCAGAATCGGGCTGCTGCTGAGTGGGAGAGTAATCCACCACCTGTCAGTGGCCTGATCCAGGCCATTTCAGCCCCAATCCAGGCTGTAACAGGCCCCAAATGGCCAAGAGTCAGGTGGGCGGGGTCACCTGACATATGACCTCTTTGAGGAACTGCCAGAACTGTGTTCCGGCACGTTCCCCCTTGAAATGAGCCCTGTGGAGATCCATTACCAGTTGGAGCTCAGCACAGTAGACTAGATGTTACAAAAGTCTGACTCAATACAAAGGGAGCTTCATTGGTTTGCAGGGAGTGGTTGATTGCAGCCCTTTTGTATATTTTTTCATGTTGGTCTGAGCTTTTGGTGCTGCTGGTCATATGTTTTTCAATTGAATCATCACACTGTACTGTTATCTCTCTTTGTTCTGTATATTCAACTGGGTAACCATGGCTTTCATCTTCATCACAAGACCGCCTGTCTTTGTTTTGTTTATCTTACATGTCTACTATGGCTGTTGAAGAATGCAAGATTGTTCACAAATTTGCTTTAAGTGACTAGTGGGTCATATTGAAAAGGCGTTGTGCCCCACATTCCAGGGCTAACCTTCATTTCCTTTTGCCAAGGGAGAAATTGGACCGCTTGGACTACCTGGGCCGAAAGGAGAACGAGGAGAATCGGTAAGAAAAAACATCAGTGCTCAAACACCGAGGTGTTTCTCGTTCTTGCACTGATGAAAGTAAATATCTGTGACTACAGCCACAACGCATAAACGAACGATCAGAAATGAATTGCCTTTATTGTGGGTTTTCCTTATCTTAATTTCTGGACCAATAGATGAAAGTTTCTGTAAACTCCTGAGAATTTGTGAAGCTAATATCATCAAGTAGGAACCTAGAAGTGGAGCTGTTGTGGATCAAGGTCATGATGCTGTGCCGGGAGATTCGCGTTCGAATCCCCACTGAACCGTTAAACTTACAAGGTGACCTTGACCCAGTCACACTGCTTCGTAGGGTTGTTCTGAAGATAAAACGCAGGAATGGGCTGCAGTTGATTCCTGTCTTCCTGAAAATAACTCTTCATGAATCTCCTTATCTATGGAAATATAATCTGTAACCTCATGGATTAGCTTTCTATATGCAGGAATGGTATCAAACAGACTTGTTGCACTCAGATGGTGCATTTGAAAAAATGCTGTGAGAACTGAAAAGCAGAGGAACCGTTTTAAACTTTCTGAACTTTTTTTTTTTAAAGGATTTTATTCCGACAACCTTAAAGCCTACCCAAGTGTTCTTCAGCTGTCCTACCATGCTTTCCTTTCATTTTGCTCCATTTGAGACACTATTTTTATGGCCCTTTATCCAAAGTCCTCAAGAGGCATGCGTGGTACTTCTTTCCTCACGTACTGGCTAAGTGCTGTAATAATAATAATAATAAATACTTCTTTCCTCCATCTTGTCCCCACAACAACCCAGTGAGGTAGGTTAGGTTAAGAGAGAGAATGACTGGCCCACAGTCAGGGAGGAAGAAGGGGGGGGCACACCAAGGCAAAACAAAGATGAAGAGACAATTGGTGCAGAATAAAAAAGAATCTTTAATAATTGTATAACCCTTATATATTCTTCATTCAGCTTCATCAGGGGGAATCTTCCAGATTCTTATTAGTTCTATTCCCATGTATACATTATATCACTAAGAGACATCTTACATGGAGATGCTCAAGCATACGGTTGACACAATGTGAGCCGCGAAACATGGTTTTAAAAGACACAGCCGGCGGAGATCGCTCCTCAGAGGGTTTGTTAATTTCATCTTCACCTCCTCCAAGGCTCTGTCAATTTCACCTCTGTACAAGAGGGTAGTTTAAAAAGACAGGCTGGGCAGAGATTGCTCCTCAGAAAGTTTGCGAATTCCATCTTCACCTCCCCAAATTGCTTATCAAACTCTTTGTAGCAAAGTTGCAAAGTTGTACCCCGAAAACACTGCAAATTTGATGCAATAGGCAAATCAGCTGTTTCGAATTTCTGCTCAGTGGTGACTGTTGTTGGTTGTGAGACCTGCACAGTGAACTGATAATTCCTTCACTTAATTATCAGCAACCTGTTTGCCAATCACTAGGCAACATGAGTAGTGGTCAGTCGCTGCAGTTTAGCATTGTTGTTGGTTTGCCGTGAAACGGATGAAATACAGCAAAGCCAATCATTATTAATCTTGGATTCCTTCTCTCCTTTTAGGGTGGAGGATTTGGCAGAGCAGAGAAAGGAGAAAAGGTAGGTCCGCCTTGAACCTGGATATACAATAAAGGACGGAAAAGTGAATTTTATTTTATTTTATTGCTTCTGATCTTCATAGATTTTAGATAAATTCATGAAGAAGAAGCCCATCAATGGCTTTTAGCCATTGGATTCTTCTCTAATTCTGATGAATATCTGACGAAAAGAGCTCTGAGTGTTGAAAACTCATACCCGGGAAATATGACTGGTCTTTAAGGTGCTGCTGGACCCACATCTTGCTCTTCTCTAATTCTGTCATTCTAGTCCTAGTTCATGGGATATCTTCTGTTGTCTGATTGCATTTTGTATGTTTTGTAATCAGCCATGAATCTCAAAGAGAAAGGCAGACTATAAACAACAACGACAACGACAACAACATTCAATTTATATACCGCCCTTCAGGACAACTTAACACCCACTCAGAGCAGTTTACAAAGTATGTTGTTATTATCCCCACAACAACAATCACCCTGTGAGGTGGGTGGGGCTGAGAGAGCTCTGAGAGAGCTGTGACTGACCTAAGGTCGCCCAGCTGGCAGAGGAGTGGGGAATCAAACCTGGCTCTCCAGATTAGAGTCCTGCTGCTCTTAACCACTACACCAAACTGAACAGGAACCCTTTGAATGTGAGTGATGGAGGAGTCGACAACAGAAGAGGTTTGTAGCCCTTCTAATTGTAGCACTTCTGGGAGTATCTAGTTGGCAGTTGTGTGAAACAAGATGCTAGATTGGATGGACCAGCCGTGGGATCCAGAACACCGTCTCCAATCATCTTGTGTTCTCAAGTTAGATCTCTTAAACTACTCTATGTGTTTTTTCCCTTTAGAATTGAGGCTGTCTGTGCAAATATAACTGAATACAATAGACGTTTTCAGAACTAAATAGGGTTACCAGGCCAAGAGGTAACTGGTAGAAAGGTTCGGGGCAGGGACAGTGGGGGAGGCAATGTTGGTAACATCCTTGATGTCATTATGTCTTATATAGATAAAACCTAGAAGTGACAAAAGGTGGCTTTCAGAATAGCTGGAAATGCTATGCTAAAACCATAGAGTTTCGAGCAATTCCTAGAGCTATCCTCTGCCACTTCTCGGTTTTACCAAGAAGTGATATAGCGATGTCAGTGATGTTGCTGCTGTTTTTTTTTTTTTAAAAAATCTGCTGCTGCTTGGAGCAGCAGTTGGCAATGGAGTGTGCCTGGCAAGTTTAGAACTAAACTTAAAGGAGACTAGCAGATTAGCTTGTTGGGTGAGCTACCAGGACTCTGCATCTTTAACAGAGACACTGTTTTAGCACACACTCATTTTTTTCCCAAGTCCATCCATGAACTGAAAGTCAGGGTAGAGTTGTGACTCAGTGGGAGAGCGCTGAGTCACATACATACAAAGTTCTTCATGGCTTTGGTCCAGCATACCTACAGGACCACCTCCCTCCATATGTTCCTCCACAGCAGCTTTGCTCATCTGAACAGGGTCTCCTGCAGGTGCCAGGCTGCACACAGGTGAAGTCAGCAGCAGCCTGTACATGGGCTTTCTCTGTGGTGGCCCCTATCCTGTGGAATGACCTGCCTGAGGAAGTCAGAAGAACCCCCACTCTCCTGGCTTTTTGTAAATGAAGCAAAACCGAACTATTCAAAAAGGCTTTTTACTCAAATGGGAGGGCTGTATTGTAGGGATGGGGTCTCAGATGCTTTGCTAATGAGTTAGGGACCATAGACTTCACCACTATGTTGCCTTACATATTATCTGTTGCTTTAAATATGTACTCCTATGTACTACGTATCCTTCATATTGTTTAATGTCAGTACTAGAATTGATTATGCTTCGGTATTTTCTTCTACTTTATACTGGATTCTTGCTAATACTATGTCTTTTAAACTTGTATCTATTTACCCTATGGCATTGTTTATGGAAATGACCTTGATACTGTATGGAAATGTACTTGATACGGATTGCGCTAATCTCATACTGTGTAATCTGCCTTGAGTCTCAGTGAGAAAGGCGGTCTATACATGACATAAATAAAATAATAATAATAAATAATAAGATCTGCTTGGTATGCAGAAGTTCCCATGTTCAGTTCCTGGCGTGTCCATGTAAAAGGACCAGGTAGGTGATGGGAAAAACCTCTGCCTGAAACCATGGAAAATTATTGGCAGTTTTAGTAGACCTTGATAGTCCAATGTTCTGATTCATGGTAAAACTTCATGCATTGCTGTGTATGTGTGTATCCACTGCTGGCAAATGCCCGCATATATCCAAATGGTTATACCATCAAATGACAGAATCCAGGTTTCTGGGAAAGACTAATGTACTGCAGTAGTCATATTGTATATTGCTCCTTCCCCTTATGTACACAAGCCTAGCTTGGTACACCATGCATACAACATCAACAGAAATTTGTAATGGATCATCAAACGGATATGGAATAGAATACTTGCTGCAGCCAGACTGTAAAACAAGTATGAAATGGAACAAGGAACACGTACTCAACCCTACTGGGCATTCTTTCTACATGTGAATGACTTAAAAGGCATAACCCAAAAAGCTTTGTACTTCTGCCAGGAATCCACCCTAGCTTTCAGCAGCGGAAGAGTTAATAGTTAATAGTCCTTTTGTAGAGATCAGTCTGCAGATTTCAAAGTGCTTTGCAGGGACAAATTCCCATTTGTTCTCTGAATTACCTGCCAATACAGCATTTTTAAAATTGAGTTATTCTTAAGATTAATGGGGGAAATGGCCAAGATTAAGTACGAAGTTTTGCTCGGGCACCAGATGTTGCCTTTTGTGCTGAATATCCTTGACAGAGTAGCAAACAGGTGGAAGGCATTGAGCGATCTGATTGGAGAGTAGGCCGCTGTGTTTCTTCGGTGCTCCTGCTATTAGAAGGCTCCCGAGGCCATTATGCAGCAGCAACAGTGGGCTCTTGGCTCATAAGCAACTTCAGATGCAGCACACCTGCTAGCCACATATTGTTGGCACGTGTCCGACAGGTTTGGCATCGTGGCAGATGTGCTCATGCCAAGTGTTGCTGCTGTTTTCCTTGGCAAGAGAACTGAGCATCGCTTCAAAATGCAAAGAGGTTTTGGATCTGCAGAGCATTCAGCTGTAGCCGTAATTTTTCTTTCTCACCGTTTTCTGGCTGAGTTACTTTTCTACTGCTATAGACCTGAGATTTTTTTTTTGTTCTCTCTCTGACATGCTCACACATCACTGTACTTTTAATAAGAAACCTAAGGCAGCAGCAGATTAAGACAAAATATACAACCAGTGGTTACCCAATACAATAAAACAATCTGAAAGAAAGAGAACGACAAAGAGATCGAGGAAGATAAACTAGCAAGACACTATTTTCAAAATAAATCCAATCAACAGTTACTCGTACTCATGAGAAAAATGTGGTGTGGTGGTTAGCAGGAGGGCACATTTTGATATGCCCAAGCCAAACTTAAAGCCCAAATTCGTTGCTTAAGGTCAAGAGATATCTGAAATGTCTCAAAACACTCCAGAAATTACAGGAGTAATGAAAATTTATCTCCCAGAATTTCTGGAGTGTTTCAGGGAGGTACAGAATTGGGGAGGGAAGGAGAGAAAGTTGTCCCACCAAACTGCTACCAAATTTAAAGAGACCAGATGCACGGCCTACTAGCAGTTAATGTTGACTAACAGCCGATAGTTAGGGGGAGGAATTCCTGTGTATTTGCAGTAGCAAGTTAGTTTCAGCTATGAGAAGTTGACTCCCAGCTGATGATGAGGGTTCATTGAGGAGCGGGCTTCTGATCTCCCCTTGAGGAAATGTTGCTCTTCTAATTTTTGCAGTGGTCATCTCAAAAGTCTTGCTTCTGTCCCTACCCATCTCAAAGAGGAGGAAAAATGAAGGAATTATTTCTCTGGTTTTTGCAGTGCAGAGTAGGATAGCCAAGTTTGCCAGGGCCCCAAGCAGGGGATGGGGGGGAGGGCGAGCATGACAGCGATACTTACCTCATGTGCTCTAGCTCTCTTCATGGCTTTTTTGGACCATTCCTGTGCCTTTCCTCCCACCAGCCAGGTGAGAGGTGGCAGGGGGTGGAGTCTGAAAACAGGATCCCCCACCCCCACTGAGCCAGTTTGGTGTGAGAGCCAGTTTGGTGTAGTGGTTAAGAGCATGAAACTCTAATCTGGAGAACCAGGTTTGATTCCCCACTCCTCCGCTTGAAGCCAGCTGGCTGAACATGTGTCAGTCACAGCTTGTAGGAGCTCTCTCAGCCCCACCCACCTCACGGGGTGATTGTTATTGTGGGGATAATGATAACGTACTTTGTAAACCGCTCTGAGTGGGTGTTAAGTCATCCTGAAGAGCGGTATATAAATTTAATGTTGTTATTATTATTAATTATTATTGGAGGAATCATAACTCTTAATGCAGAGAAAAGAAAAGCATTTGCTTTTGATGAAATCTGCTCTATGTTTTTTGCAATGCAGAGATAAAATAATAATAATTTTCCAACTAAACTGTGAGTAGACCTCTGACCAACAGGCGGCTGAAGATTTGTCCTCAGATACTGGAATTGATTCCATGCAGTCTGAAACTATCCCTGACTGGCTCACAAGCTTGCCCTAAAGGCATGCCTGAAGGATGCCAGAGCCTGTGAAAAAAGGAAGGTGAATGCATCTTAAGGACTCTAGCTGGCTTTCTCCCCTCATGTGCCTTTTTGTTTGGAAATGGTTCTGACAGGCCTTAATAATCCTGTTCCTCCCAGCTGATGAGCAGGAAAGACCAACATGTGCCTGTGTGAAAAGAGATTCTGGCAGAAATAGTGAGAGAAGCAGGCAGCGATATGGGCAGCGATTGTGCTACCCAGTAGGGGCACCTAAGTGATTTACGCAAGGTGGCCAGCTTCAAGCTGGGAAATTCCTGGAGATCTGGGGGCTGAAACCTGGAGAAAGTGGGGTTTGGGGAGGGAAAGGACCTTGGCGTGGCATAATTCCATGGTGAACTGATCTCTGTGACCAGTTGTAATTCCAGGAGATCTGTGACCAGTGTAATTCTAGGAAATATGTGATCAGTTGTAATTCCAGGAGATCTCCAGCCACTACCTGGAGGCTGGCGACCCTAGATTTATGCCATCTCTGCTTTGTTTGTATACCTGTGCTGTGCCTGGCACATCTCACTGTTGGAGAGGTGGTGTGCACCTAGATATATATTAATCTTTACTACAATATGTTTCCAAGCATGTGAGTAATGCATTGGGAAGGTCAGAAATTTTGAGTCCAATTTTGAATTCTAAACGACCCTCGGGGTGGGGAGATATGCCACTTTACAAATTATTGGCAAATTGCTTCATTAATAGGGGACCAGTTCCAAGGTGGGAGAGGGAGAAGTTACCTACCATTGTGCCACCCGTCACCTATCACTGTGTCATCATAATGCAGAATGACAACCTTGTTTTGTGGCCACAGGTTTCCAGTAATGATTCTGTTACACAGCTTTCTTGTTAGGTAAGAGAACTAAAGTTTGGCGTGTTTATCAAAAAAGCACTCCCCCACCCCCTGCCGTAATCACGAGGTTTTCATTTTATTCACTAGCTTCTGTGACCCAGAATAACGGGCGCATAATTGTTTCGAGATCACATAATTGTGCATCCCAGCAGCCGATCTTTCAGCGCTGCAGGGATCGCAGCGCCTGCTTGCTTGCAGTTTTATTTTGCTTTCCAGCGCTTTGGAGGACAGGATAGCTGTCTCTCTTCTGTCTGCCTGGTGTGCCAGCATACCATTCTGGGGATGTGCTGACATCTACTGGCTGCCTCAACATGTTGAAAAACTTTCCTACAAGTATACACTGGGATAATGCAAAAAAAAAAGTTCCTGCATATTTGACAATATTTGACGGGAACTTGTTTTTACGAAGTGTTGCTTAATGGTAGCAAATGCCAGAAACAGAAATCTTCAGACCTGCTAAAGGGAATACTAATTTGAGGTTCAATGGTGCTTTGCAGTGATTGGGCGGGGGGAGGTAATGTTACTTTCGCAGCAGTTTGATGCAGTGGTTAAAAGCGTGGGATTCTAATCTGGAGAACTAGGTTTGATTCTCCACTCCCCCGCTTGAAGCCAGTTGGGTGACCTTGGATCAGTCACTTAAGAGCAGCAGGACTCTAATCTGGAGAGCCAGGTTTGAAGGGGTGGTATATAAATCAAATGTGATGATGATTAGCAGAAAGAGAGACTTCTTCCTCCTCTCCTTTCTAGTTTTTGCTACTTCTCAGTTTCACATGGTTGTTTAAGGAAGGAAACTAAAAGAACAGCCCCACTGGATCAGGCCAGCCATTACTGCATCCAGTGGCAAAGAGTTCCACAATGTAATTTTATGTGGTGTGGGGAAAATATGTTTTTTGTTCTGTCTGGAATCTACTAACTATCATCTTCATTGAAGGGGGGCACTAGCCATCAATTAACAGGAGAGGCAATATTCTTCAGCGGTTAGGGGATTGGGCTAGGCCTAGGGAGAACTGGGTATGAATTGTCATGATGTCAACTTTATTTTCTTTTAGGCACTAGGCTACAACACATCTTTTAACCCAGGCTTTTAGTTAGGGGTTTTATCTTCTCAGTTTTCTAGTGGCCTACTTCTGTTTTTATGGATAGTTTTTTTTATGCTGCTTGTGTTTTAATAGTTTGTGTGTTAATATTGTGATCTTTGATTATAAGTTGCCTTCAACAGGACTCTGAAGAGGAGGCATAGAAATATTTTAAAGAAATTAATGCATCTGCACAGGTCAAAGAAGTGAGCCGGGGTCAGATCCTGGGATGCTAGGACACGAAGAACCGGAGGAAGGTCATATGGTCGGGGTCACAGAGGGAGGCAGGAGGATATGCCTGGAGACACTGGGTTGTGCTAGTACTTAAGGCGATAGACGAGTTATGTTTTCCTGCTGGCTGGGGTTTTTGGGAACCTTAGTGGCCCCTGGACAAACTGAGTATCAAGGACATTTCAATCATACATGAAGATAGTTTCAGGTAGATGGATGTTTCAATCTGCAGTAGTTGGTATCCGAAGAAGGGATCTTTGACTCTCCAAAGCTGAAATCTTGTTGGTCTCTAAGGTGCTGCTGGACTCAGTCATTTCAGTTCTGGCAAAAGAGCTTTGTAAATATAATAAACACTGTAAGAAAGAATTATTCTAGAGGGCTATTGGACCAGGGACCTTGCTTCTGTGAACAAGGACAGGGAACGATATGGCTACTGCTCTACCTATGTCTTGGCCAGGAAACTGAGTTCTATTTTCCTTTTCTTTTTGATTATTGATTGGCACATTATTTCATTGTAGCTAAATAAAAACAGAAGGCTCTATGAGAGTAAACAATGGAGCAGATGGGAGGAATTTATTGATTTTTATTAGCTGACTAGTCTCCCATATACATAACTTCATGGAAGTTTCATCATAGCTGTCAGTGACATCATCTCGTTGGAACTTATGATAGTCCTTTTTCCATGCACACACAACTTGGTTGCTTTTAGCTTTGATATTAATCTGGAACAATTTTGCCCCCTTGGTACATTAGGGTTGGCGGTTGCACAGCAATTAGATATAAGTTTGCAGAGTTGCAGAGTTTGATAATAGTGCAATGGAAATAAGTAGACAGACTTCTGTGATTCTAGCTCTGTAAAAATACTTTACTACATAATAGGGTAAAAAGGGCACATTTGGTAGGAAAGACAACAAACAGTTTCTGACTACATCTTGATAGTCTCAACTAGGTCCTAGAGAGAAAAAAGCTTAGACTGCATGGTCTAGTGAAGTAGTAGTAGCATAGTGGCAGCAGACAACGACTGAACAAAGAGCAATAAATCCGTACTATATGTTGCTAGCTAATTGCCCCCCAATAAACTGGCTCATCCAATAGACAACCCTGGATTCTCTTACTAAGACTAAAGACACCCACTTTCTCTGGCGGGAACTTTCTCTGGCTACAAGCATTGCCAGCTTCAAGAGGGGACTGGACAAATATATGGAGCAGAGGTCCATCAGTGGCTATTAGCCACAGGAGATAGATGGTATTCTCTTTGTAGGGAGGTGGTGCTCTGTTGTCTTGGTGCTGGAAGGAAGGCAGTGGGAGGGCTTCTGGTGTCCTGGCCTCACTGACAGTCCTTTAGATGGCACTAGATTTCTAGCCACTGTGTGTGACAGAATGTTGGACTGGATGGGCCACTGGCCTGATCCAACATGGCTTTGCTTATGTTCTTATGTTCTTTAACTTCTCTCGAAGCCTAAGTGGTCCTATGTTAACTAGCTATCTGACTAAACAAACAGAACAACAATTTAACTCTTTCTTGACTGAGCGTAGGACACTTGCAAAAAGTCCAACAATTAGTTTAAAGTGGAAGGGCATTTCTGATTGGGACTATGGTATGGGAGGGATTTTTGGCTCCATTTCCCCAGCCCCATGGCCCCGTTCCAGACTGGACCTCTCTGAGGCTGCTTTTTAGGGGCCAAATGTGTCATTAACCCTCTGTCTCCCTGAACTCAAGTTTGTGTGAATTGTCATGATTTTAGCAGATTCATACCCACTGTGAAGATCTCATAATCTTCCAGTTCTTCTATTGAAGCTGAGATCTTTTCTTTGCTTCATTCCTTGCATCAGATTAAAGTGTGGTTCTTAAAGGTTTTTTTTAAAAAAAAATTTTTGTTTCGTTTTGAGGCCAGTGTTCTAAGGCAAACAATTAGTTATGCTAAATGGCCTTAGCGCTTATGGAAACACTGTACAGACTACCTTTGCCAATAAATTAATGGGTGCTTAATCTAATTAAGCTAATAGATTTCTGCACCTGTGCTTTGGTGAGGACAATGATTTGTGGTGCTTTTGTGCAAGAGTGACAAGCATTCATCAGGAATGTTTAATGCGGCAAGATCAACAATCTGGCTTTTGAATTTATGGCACATCTGCAAATGAGAATGTAATTGCATAGGCCAAAAGGAGAAAGGAATTGGCTTCTGAATTTGAAACCTAAAGGGAACTGGTGTGAGCAGGAATTCATTAGGAGTCAAGGGAATGGGATGTAATGGCTGTGAATGTTTCCATATTCAAAGTGCAAAGTAATCAGAAAATCATTACCTCTTAGCCTAGTTAGGCTGAGGGCTGGGGAGACAGGCTTAGAATCATAGAATCATAGAGTTGGAAGGGGCCATCTAGTCCAACCCCCTGCCCAGTGCAGGATCAGCCTAAAGCATCTCTGACAAATATTCATCCAGCCTCTTCTTGAAAACTGCCAGTGAAGGGGAGCTCACCACCTCCCTAGGCAGCTGATTCCACTTTTGAACTACTCTGACCATGAAAAAGCTTTTCCTAATATCCAGACGGTACCTTTCTGCATGTAATTTAAGCCCATTGCTTCGGGTCCTACCCTCTGCTGCCAACTGGAACAGCTCCCTGCCCTCCTCCAAATGACAGCCTTTCAAATATTTAAAGAGAGCAATCATGTCCCCCCTCAATCTCCTCTTCTTCAAACTCAACATTCCCAAGGCCCTCAGCCTTTCCTCATAGGGCTCAGTCTCCAGACCCCTGATAATTCTCATCGCTCTCCTCTGCACCCTCTCGATTTTGTCCACATCCTTTTTGGAGTGAGGCCTCCAGAACTGCACACAATACTCCAGTTGACCTGCTGGATCCATGAAGTGCAAGCCCCCATGTTCCAAACTCCAACTCCAAACCACGGCTCCAAGATTTTGCTGAAGTCACCAGCTTCCAGCTCTAACCCACACCTCAAGCCCCAACCCTTGGGGTAAATTACTATGTCTGGGGAAACCTGAATGGGTCAGGTTAGAGAGAGTAGGACACCATGGCTAGTAGCCAAGGATGGACTTATCCTTTATGAATTTGTCCAATCCTTTTTTAAAGCCATCTATGCTAGTGGCCTTCAATACAACCTCTGGCACCTGTCAGACTCTGGATGATAGATTACAGCAGACAGATCCCTGGTTCATTGTAGCAAGACCTGGGTTCTTGATTAAATGACTTTTATTCAGAAATCAGTTCTGTCCATAATCAGATCCAAAGGTCTACTTAAGAGCAAGGTAAGCACCTAAGCAGTTCTAGTAGAAAGTTGACCAGAATGGCTACACAGGAAAATTACTTCCCATTTCTACTCTCCGTTCCATCCCCCCTCCCAATTTCCAAACAATTTAGGGTTGTTTGATCTTTGTGAGAACAGTATGCATATTTGGGTTATCAAGCTACACAGAGAGAAGACATCACAAGCAGGAAGAAAGCTTCAAACTGGTAAACACCCAGCCACCTGGGAACGAGTGAGAACATATTGGAATGTCAGCAACAAGAATATTTCCAGGCATACAAAATGGAGTCACCCCTGACAGAATAAAGCATACACTTGACAGCAAAAATAATTGGCATGAACGAATGGATACAGTCAGACATGATGGCACCGTATTCCACACTTTAATCTCTTGTTGAGATGAATTCCACATTTTAAGCTCCGTCCCTTGCATCTGGTGGCCTGAGAAATGACGGCTGAGAAATAATGCCGGCTGAGAAATAATGCCGGCTGAGAAATAATGCCAAGAGTGAGTTCTGACCATAATCCAATATTATGGAAAGCTACAATGGGACAGAAGAAATTACGATGGAGAATTAATGATTTATTGCAAGATCAGGAAAATATGGAATATATACAGAAAGAAACAAAACAGTTTTTTCAAATTAATAATAGCAATGAAGTTTCAACCCAGATGGTATGGGATACATATAAAGCAGTGATAAGAGGAATTTTAATTACATTAAATAACAGGGATAAAAAGAGAAAGAAAGAAAAATGGCAAGAGATACAAGAGAAACTACACAAAAAAGAACAGGAATTAAAGAAAAAACCAGGGGAAAAATCAATAATACAAGAAATCAAAATATTGCAGGAACAAATAAGAGCGATTGGAAATAAAGAACTAGAATGGTAATTGAAGACATTGCGGCAAAAATCATTTGAGGGAGCAAACAAACCGGGAAGGTACCTAGCCTGGCAATTGAAAAAAAAAAGAGAAAGGAAAATAATCAACAGAATAATTGAAGAAGGGAAAGAGTTAAAAGATCAACAAACAACCCTAAGCAAGGAGCTTTCAGAGCAAGCGGGAAGCAGAGGTGGTTTGAAATTTCCTTCCTCTGCAGAGTCTTCCTTGGTTGTCTCCTGTCCAAGTACTGACCCTACTTAGCTTCCGAGATCTGACAAGACTGGGCTAGCCTGAGCCATTCATATCTCTAGAAATCTCCAGTATCCTTACATATTATTACTGCTTCCAGATTGGTCTTTGCCAGGAACTGGGAGCAAATAAATGTGCCCAGGAGTCGAGATTGGCTGTTGAAAGCAAAAGAGGCCCATGTCTTGGTGAAATTAATGGTTTACCAGGAAAAAAAATGATATATCTAGATTGAACTCATTAGGGTCAAGAATAGAAATGGGCATGAACCGGGGAAAAACCAAACCATGCAGTTCATGGTTCATCAAATATCACGAGCCACGAACCACAAACTTTCACAAACCTGCCCCTGGTTCACGAACCGGTTCATTTGGTTCGTGAAAACGTCATATCCAGGACAGAAAATCATCACTTCCAGGTCAGCAGAAGTCACTTCTGGGGCAGCAGGAAGTCACTTCCGGGTTAGCAGAAGGTCTGCAGGAAGTCCATCCCCTGTTGCCTAGGAAACTGATTGATTGGCACCAGGCTGTCTATAGCCACGAACCAAACGAACCAGCCTAAAAGTTTGTGGCGGTTCATCAGAAATGGGATCTGATGAACCGCGGTTTGCGAACCACGAACTGGCCTGGTTCATGCTTAATTTTGGTTCGTGCCCATCTCTAGTCAAGAATTCTATAGTGGATGGGTCTGGTGACAGAATACCTATAAGTAGAATCATCATGATTCATGACTGCTCAAATCTGGTATTTTTAATTTTATGATTATATGGTTAGTGTGTACAAAGTTCTTGGTTTGTTTTACAGTGTATTTACTTGGTATGTTTTTGTCTCTCTTCTCTCTCCATTTGTTGTTGTAGTTTAATAAAATTTTAATTAAAAAAATAGAAAAAAGAAAGAGACCGTCTGTACAGAGCTGGAAAGGGTGAAATGTCTCCATCATCCGAAGCAAATTTTGTTGGGTAGAATATCTTCTTAGTAGCAATGCTGCCTCTGTTTGTCTTTATTCATCGCCTAGATCCTTTCTGTTTCCATATGGCAGTGGGGAGAAAGAAGAGAGGAATGCCCGTTATTTACTTTCCATTGAAAAAGCAGTGCAAGTGGTAGTGAGGAAGACTTTATGCAATGAATTATTCAAGATCCTTAATATGCATGCTTGTTTGGGGTGGGAACCCAGAAAAATCAGACTGAAGTGAGAATATTAATAGGTGTGACAGTTTCTAGCACCCTCTCTGGCCATCTCTGCTAGTATTATTCCCATTGGCTCAGCAGTGAAGGGCCCAAGGGACTTTCTCCATACTGAAACTGGCGAGCTGCGGCAAGACCAATTACCTTCCTGTAGCCTTTGATGGCCTCAGTAATAAAGCTAAGCAGTCTGAACCTCCTGGGAGGTTTCGTTTGCCAGAATGCTGTGCCACCCACTAACAAATTTACTTTAATTTCCAAACCCTCTTCGTTTCCCCTGCATTTCCTAAATGATAAGTCACTTTGGTGGCCAAAGGATGGGTGTGGTAAAAGGAGATGGGATTCACTTCTAGGGTTTACAGCCATCCCAAATCATTATTGATCCCCGTGCATGGGAGAGTCGGAGTTGGGACTTTTGAACATAGGAAATTCCGATGTGCTTTAAGATGGATGTTGTGTCTTATTGAAGCTGAACTGATTAACAATGGGAAAAAATGAAATCCTGCCCTCAAGTCATAATTGACTTATGGCAACCCTTGGGGAGGTTTTCACAGCAAGAGACTAGCAGAGATGATTTACCATTGCCTGCCTCTGCAACCCTGGTCTTCATTGGAGGTCTCCCATCCAATTACTAACCTAAGCTGACCCTGCTTAGCTTCTGAGATCTGACAAGATCAGGCTCTCCACAGCTAGGTGCAAACAAAGTATCAAAACACAATCCAAGTAGGCTGGAAGAAAACCAGACTAACAGTGCAATCAGTGGGGTTAGACGGGCATAACTCTGTTTAATATTAAATTGTGACAGACCTAGAGTTCAGTTACTTACTTGAATGAGCTATCCCCTCTGCTGAAAGTTGATTGGAAGCAAAATTTAGAGTGAACCAGAAGGGTTCCTCCTCAGCCCCAAACACCTACAATGGTTATATTGTCGAAGGTTTTCACGGCCGGAGAACGATGGTTGTTGTGGGTTTTCCGGGCTGTATCGCCGTGGTCTTGGCATTGTAGTTCCTGACGTTCCAAACTACAGTGGTTGCTGATTTTGTGTGTGTCTGACTTCCATTTGATAATGTATTGATTTATTTTATTTGTAGTCTGCCTTTCTTGCTGAAACTCAAGGCACATTACAGGATATAAAGCAGTGTAGTTCAACACCGTAAGTCAACCAATGAACAGTGCAATCGGACTAGGGGTTACAGAATGATAGAACAGTGAGCGCAACAAACTATCTAAGGGTAGAAATACATGTTACTAAGTACCTAGGGATGCTCAAGTGAACTTCATTTCACATGTCCCCCCTCCAACTTTCCATGCACTCGCTCGCACAGTCACACTTCAGTTTGCTCCCGGTGAATACATTCACATGTTTGATATCAGTTTCTCCTGAACTGCTAAAAGTATCCCAATTTCCCCCGCCTCCGCATCCATTCATTGAAATGCAGATCTTGACACTTTCTCACACCTTAAGAAATGCAAATTGGCAAGTCAAAGGAGCCTACAGTGCTTGTTGCTGCAGTGAAGGACTCACTTGCAGATGCAATCACACAAAGGGAACTCTGATGAAAGCGGCATTCGGGCACACGGAGCAAGAACAGCCTGCAAGTGAATTGAGGACCACACTTAAAATCCTGCACTTAAGCATCCCCATGTAATTTGCATTGTGTATTTTCACTCTAAGGCAAGGTGTACTATGGACAATATAGTAAAGAATCCAGTAGCACCCTTAAGACTAACCAACCTTATTGTAGCATAAGCTTTCGAGAACCACAGATGCATCTCGCAAAGAGAGCTGTGGCTCTCGAAAGCTTAAGATACAACAAAGCTGGTTAGTCTTAAGGGTGCTACTGGACTCATTGCTATTTTGCTACTACAGACTAACACGGCTACATCCTCTGGATCTATAGACAATATAGAGAGTGGAACACAAGATATAAGACAATGTAGTAAAAGCAGGTGGTATCTACAGTGTCCATGGCAATGGACTACAATCCTATTCCATTTTAAAAGTGCCCCTCCCCGAACTGTTCCATTCTACTACAGTTCTGATCGTTTTATAAAAATGTCCTCCTGAAAATATCAATTTTGCACATTCTGCAGAATAATGGAAGTATGGGAGTCTTCCTGACCTCCTCAGGCAGAAGTTGAGAATCACCAGGGCATGCACATGAATGGGCAGCTGCCAATCTTACCCATTTGCCCAGTGGCACATTTAGAAGGCTTTGCTTGGGCAAGAGGCAGTCCCAGAGGAAATTGTGCCCGAGGTCATTTGGGGCTTCTTAGGTGATAACGAGAGTCTTGAATGATCAGCCAGACCCAGTATGCGTTGAAAGCAGAAATAGCATCAGAACACATAGGAGCAATGGTACTGGTTCTGACCAATGGTTCATTTATTCCAACATCAATTTTCATGCCAGTTTCCTCTATAATCTGTCCTCAGACTGGACAACATGAAATTTGTAGCTTTGATTTCAAAAACTAGCACAGCTTTTTAAGTCTCTCTCTCTCTCTCTCTCTCTCTCTCTCTCTCTCTCTCTGTCTCGTTCTCTCTCCCTTTAAAGGTATTTCTTGCTTATTGCGATCAACTAACTGGCATTTTAGACTTTTTTCTGAGTTGCCTTTTATGTTTTCTTTTCCCTTTTGTTTTAGGGTGACAAAGGACCCCAAGGCTTACCTGGGCTGATGGGTGAGAGAGGAGAAAAGGTAAACCATCAGTCGGAACAGCAAAAAAAGGGAGCTGAGAAAACACGGGCAGCTTCCAGCCTCAGCAAAGTGGTCTAAGAGTACTGAGACTAATAATAATATGGTATTCGTATAGCTCATTTGAAATGTATTGGAGAAGAGTTTTATGGAAACCATGGACTACCAAGAAGGCGAGTCAGTGGGTTCTTGCTCAAAGGAAGCCTGAAATCTCCCTGGAAGCTAAAATGATGAAAATGAGCCTTATCATAGTTTGATCATTTCATGAGAAGACAAGATTCACTGGAAAAGACAATTTTCTAGGAAAGGTGGAAGGTAGTAGGAAAAAAGGAAAACCCAACATGAGATGGATTGACTCAATAAAGGAAGCCTTGAGCTTCAGTATGTAAGACTTGAGCAAGGCTGTTAATGGCAGGATGTTTTGAAGGCAATAAATTTATAGGGTCACCGTAAGTCAGAAGTGGCTTGATGGTACATAACCCACACAATTCCCCTAGCCCACCAGGCCTGGTGGTCGCCAACATCAACCCCTTCTGGCCTATGCCGGGAATTAAAAACCTTAGGCCTGGTGGGTGGGCATATGGGGGTGCCGCTGGTGAGCAGCCAAAGCCCCCACCCCCTAGAGTCCACCACTTGTACACAGGGCAAAAGACAATTGGTGGCTCCCATTGTGTCGAATGGCAGTTTCCTTGGGGCAACGGATTTGGGAATGTATAACTCCAAGATCCGCATTGCAATACCAAACTTGGGTGATGGCTGGAGGGGAGCCTGCTGAACACTCCCTGTGAATATGGGCTCTCTAAGTCTAACGGGGGCCACTCTGGCACTGACGAACTACGAACACCGAACATGTTCATTAACGGGACATGTTCATTTCTGTTCATCTGTTCGTGTTCGTCGGTGGCAATGAACAACGAACAGCATGTTCATGGTTTTTTTTTTCTTCTGTTCGTGCCCATGTCTATACATAACACACACAATTGTATAGTGCTGTTTCTAAGTATCTCTCACCAGATGTTGGCTTGGTTCCTCCAAATCCGGTTTTCATTTGGCTTGGTTCCTGTCCAACATGCTGGTAGTCACTGTGGTGTAGTGGTTCGAGTGTCAGACACAGATCAAGCAGATTTCAGATTTGAATCCTCACTCTGCCATAGAATCTTGCTCACACATCTCTACTTATAAAATGCAGGCCGTGCATCTTCAATTTGCCTTTGGAATGGGCCTGGAAGCAAGAAGAAGGGGTTTAATCCTTCCACTCGATTTTCCTTATTGAAACCTGGCTCCTGTGCTTTGCCAATACTATTTTAAAGGCCCCAAAGGCATGTCTTCTTAAAGCACATCTTTTCTTCCTGTAAAATTCTAATAGTAAAGTGGAGAGCCTAGTTTTGAGTAGCAAAATGTAGGGACAGAGCAAGCATTAGACACCTTTTCCCTTTCCCACATGGCTCCGATATCATGTTGTTATGTCGAGTGGAACTTCTTTTCTTAGAAATCTACTTTTTCTGATATAGTCATTGATTGCCACCCTAGTTGGAATAATGAGACAGAAACAAGGCTTGGAAGTAAAGGGCCACTTTATTAAACATAACATCAACTATTAATGCAGCAAGGGCCAACTAGCAGTACAGGTCAAGCCACGGGGTCACCCCTTGGACCTCCACCTTGACCTGTCTGGGTGAGCCCCGAAGCCCTAGGTGCAAGCCATCCTATGGATGGCTAAGACCTGGCCGGCTGGCAAAATGGATCCCCCCAGCTCAAGCTTCTAAGCCTCAGCCATACAGCAGTGAGAGAAGGACTTGCACATGGGGTTCCCCAAGGCAGTCTGCTCACGCATCATGGCAGCCATCACAAGCAGTACCATCTGCTCCTGGCAGACCCCTTTCCCATCAGTGGAGAAGTGCCTAGGGTACTCACCGGTCCTCTCCTTATTCCCAAACTGTATCCTGCCAGTGACCATCCTAAGGTGGCTCCACCTTGCCATTTACCTCAAACTTCTGCAAGCAGTACAAGGTAGGCAAAAAACCACCTCCTCCCCATGCCAATTAGGGAAAAGGCGGAAATAATTCCTACCTGGCTCTGTCAACCGCAGCCTGCTAATTCTGCACTGCTACAGGGTGAGGTGGGTGGGCTGAGCACACAGAGCAACTGCCAGCTGGCTGGGCGGAGTTGCCTCACAAGTCTCCTTTCTCCGCCCCTGCCCCCAGCCTGAGACCCAGATACCATGGAAATGCTCTGTCTCCTCCTTCTTCCAGGGAGGCAAAGAGTGGCCCCCGGCCTTATCAGTGGAAGCTGCTGGCTGGGAGGGCCGTATTCCTCTTTTTTTCTCTTTCGAAAGAGAAATTCCTCTTTGATTTCTCTGTGTAGTTTTTTCCTGTGTACTCTTTTGAAATTTCAGTCCTTGCAGGGTATTCTAATATTGTATATCACAGGGTGGTACTCCAGCAACAGGATAGGACGTTTTAGGAAGACAGTGCCTTCCTCTGAGCATATGCGCACAGTGAAATTCTGAAATTTTGCAGAACCCTTCCTCTCTTCTAATTGTTTGTAAATCAAAACAAAATTGATTAGAAACAGAATCCAAATTCCTAAAAAAGGGGAAAGAAAAAGAATTGTTGGACTTTAGGGAGAAAACCTAACCTCTTCTAGGTTTCCCCCAGAAGAGAGATTGCCATGTGATGTCATCATACCCACAACAAAACCACTATGTTTCTGCCCCAGTCCTCCTGCCAGTTGTCAGCGTTGGCCTGGAGCCCCCATCACCAGCAGCTGCTACTTCTCTGCAGGGCCAAAACATAATTTCTTGGGACTCAGTAGGAACTACTATCCTCCCTATACAATGGGCTGTTGATTGTCAAGTTTTCCAACACCTTGATTGGATCTCCCCTCTTTTAGACAGTTGCTGGATTATTTTATTTCTTAAAATGGAGCAACTAGGAGAGAAGCTGACTATTTATGTTTATTCATCATTGTTTCCCTTTGATTGGAACAACTTGGATGATTTCATGTGAGATTGGAGAGTCCTTTTTAATCTCAATTGATGTCATCATGACTATCAGTCTCTCTATACGAGACATCTGATGTGAAGAACACGTGTCGGGAGATGCAGTGTTTGCCGGGAAGGGTCGTTTAAAAAGACAACAGAGCCAGCGAGGCTTTGCTATATACTGAAGCTGTGTGAAGAGGTTATGAAATGCTACATATGAAACTTCAGCCCATTATAACCTCTCCAGGTCCAAGCCCCGCTCTGGAAAGCAGCTCCAGCCCATTGCCATTCTTCCCTGCCCTCTGGTTGTGATCCCACACAGTTTTAGACTAGAGAGGTGAAATTGACAGAGCCTTCAGGGAGGTGAAGATGAAACTGACAAACCCTATGAGAAGTGATCTTTGCCAGCTCTGTCTTTTAAAACTACACTCCCTGGCTAACATTGTGTCTCTCTACACTTGACGAACATATGCTAAGGCGTCTCGTGTAGAGAGACTCTATATGTTTTTCTAGCGTAGAAAAAAGAAGCACCAAGGAGTCAGTCATTTGGGGACAGGAAAATGGTGTGGTGAGAAGGTTTAATGCCCTCCTCCCATGGTATGATTCTAAGCCACATTGGGTCCACACTGACTAATTTTAAAGGCTGGGTTGATAACCTGTACATAGAACTTATAGGATCTCATCTGGTTTGGCCCTTATTCCATCAAACACACACTTCCCCACCCATCAGGACACCATTTTCCGGTCATTAGCTCCTGCCAATTAAACATTGTGGGACATGTTGGACTCTTAACCAGCAAGCTGCACAATACAGGAATGTTTGGCCAGCATCTCTAATGCTATCAGCACGGTATTTTGAAGGAGAGTGCTTGAATTTGCAATCTGCCATCTGCAATCGGGAGGGGAAATAGGCCAGAACCACAGTGAGTGGTTTGGACCTGACCCAGCTGTGGTGGACAGAGAAAGATCAGGAGACTCTTGCCAAGTCAGGCCAATATGGCGGCCCTCACTTGTCATGCTGACAGCCATTTAGCTAGTAATGAATTCTTAATTCCAGAAATTGGGTTTGGCGCCCTGAGTCCCCCTCCCTTGAGGCTGCAAATGAATGATGCTTATGTGAAAGTGATTCGTTTTGCCTTGTGGGTTATTCATACCGCTGTGCTTTCAGCTGGTGCTAATTTTTATGCTGATGATGGTTACCCATTAATGCCGTTATGATAATTTTTTATTATTGCAGGGATCCCTCGGTGCACCTGGCATCCCAGGGAGAGATGGCGCCAAAGGAGAGACGGTAAGCTTTTATCTTCCTGCCTTGTAATCCTCTTTTCCTCCTAGCATAAGCCAGATGCTACAAATCAATGTGCATCGAGTAGAACATGCCTTGGGGATTAATGCAGCCATTTGAAAGGCAGCAGAAACAAAGGACGGAGGGTTAATGGCCCAAGCAGTCCTGCTTTGGGGCCAAGGCAACAGGCAGATGAACTGCTCTTGGATGCAAGAAGGGGAATGCATATTGCCCTTCATTAGAGCGCTGTTTGGAATGTCTGTGGTTGGAGAACTCACAGCCATAGTGCCGGTGGGGTGGGGGGGGGGGAAACTAGAAATCAACACCCAGAACTTAGCTGCTCATTTCACTCCAAGCAAAAGTTTGCCTGCTTTAAATAGAATGGGTGCAGGTGAAAGCTGGAAGCTGATGCTAGTGCCAGCCCTAGAAGTGAGTCCATTTTTATTAGTGGTAAAAATTTACATTAAAAAGAGAGAGAGAGAGGGGGGGGCTCTTTTCACTTGTTATACTTTTGCTGCTCCCCCATTGCAAACTGGAAGAGCATGCTATGCATACAGTGGCCGATTCCACACGGCTTACCTGAAGCCGGGAAGTTGCACAACATTGCGGATCATGCTGGAAAAAACGTGGAAGATCACGTTTTCTCACGCGACGTCATGCAAAACTCGCACGAGAAAACGCGATCTTCCGCGTTTTTTCCAGCATGATCCGCAACGTTGCGCAACGTTCCGGCTTCAGGTAAGCCGTGTGGAATCGGCCACTATCTTTTTGCTATTGTAACTTCTCTTTTCATGGGTTCTATGGGGCTTAGAAAGCAACTTTCACAAAATTTTAAGAAATAACCTATTTTTTCCTTTTAAACTTTTTAACAATTAATAAAATACAACTTAAAAAAAAATTAACTCAAGTGCAACCATACAAAAAAACCCCTCCAAATCAACAATGTCCTTGAAAAGGCAACCAGTTCAACATCCAAGAAGTGATGATGTGTCCTCTCTCATCCATTTGAAGCAGCTGTACCCCAGGCTTCTGTCTTCTTGTTGGGAAATTACAGCCCTGCAAAAATAATATAATCCCAGTAACACCAACTAAACACAATACCCAAACGCCACTTTAAATCATATTTTACATACAACATTTGATTACCTTATTCAAGGTGATAAGAGCTTATAATGTATTAAGCTCCCCAGCAACCAGCCTCCTCCTCAGCAGCCTGCCTCTAGCTTCTGACTCCACCCCACTGGGCTAAACCAATTAACCTCACAGGGGTTACACTATGTACAGCTGCAATTCTGTGTCGACAATTCATATGTTCCAGTTTTACACATAAGCAGTGACCCAACATTTTTTGAAGGCACACATTCACACATACTGAAGCTGGAAGTCACGTCCATTGCCCTGCTCGCACAAAAGGACAGCCATGGGCAAGAGAATTGTGTATAGTTTGCTCTCCCAGGATGTAAGATAGAAACACCAAAATTATAACAACTGGAAAAGGGCTAAAAATGAGGGACGGTGAGAATCAGTGAAGGGTCTTTAGCTGGGAGGCTGCTTATCTAGAGTTGGTGTGGTGTAGTGGTTAGAGTGTTGAATTAGAATCTGGCAGGGGTGGTGGAGAGTGCCATCAAGTGATAGCTGACTTATGACGCCCCCTGGTGGGGTTTTCATGGCAAGAGACTAATAGAGGCGGTTTGCCATTGCCTGCCTCTGCAACCCTGGCCTTCGTTGGAGGTCTCCCATCCAATTACTAACCAAGGTCAACCCTGCTTGACAAGATCAGGCTTGACTAGGATATCCAGATCAAGGCAGGATCTGGAAGACTCAGGTTAGAGTCCCCACTCTGTTACGAAGCTGTCTGGTTGCCTTTGAACTAGTCACGCCCTGTCAACCTAACCTGCCTCTCAAATTTGTTGTGAAGATAAAATAAAGCCGATGCATCATAAAAGCATGATTATAATCCATCCATGGATCCTTCAGCATCTCATCCAGCCTGGTCCAAAGCCCTTATGCCTCCTGAGTGGGTCAGGGTATTATTTGAGCTTGAAATGATGCTGACGGGTCAATAAATTATAGCAAGTTCTTATGACAAACGTTACTGTCTTCTTTTTTGAGGGCGAACCTGGACTCTCTGGAGCAGCCGGACTCTCAGGACCTCCAGGGCCAATGGTGAGCAGATGACCGTTTCTCTACAGATGATTGAAGTCAAGACTGATGTCACCCTTCTCTTTGGGTGATCATCCTTAGATGTGGCAGTTAGGCTTCTAGTTTTGGATAACAAATGCCTTTGCCTTTTGGCTTGGGCCACCATTGTTTGACCTTGTCTGAAAGCTGAAACATCTCATCCTCCCCTAACGTGTCCCTTGCCTTCCATATACAACATTTAAAAACAAATCAGTGAAAAGAAGCTTCCCGCCATTCAACCCTCCACTCCTTTCCTTCTACTTAAATAACTACTGAAACACTGTCTCCTGCCTCATTCCCAACTCTCCTCAATCCCATTATGTATGAAAGTTATGAATATTCATCTTCTTTCCTACTTAATAGTCCCTCCACTGCTACCGAATCATGCCAAGCTTCAGTGCTGGAATTAATCTCAAGGCAAGCTCAACACATAATGCCATCTGGGACCGTAGCCCCTTTGCTGCGACTGCTTCTCTCCCCGCCCCAGCCTACCTCCTTCTTGCCTCGTTCCTCAGGTGGCAACACAACACATGTCCAATAAAGATAGTTTCTTGTGGGTAGCCATGTTAGTCTACAGTTGAAGAGCAAGATCTGGGTCCAATAGCACCTTAAAGATGGTATGAGCTTTTGGGAGTTTGGCTCTCGAAAGCTCATACCTTGGAAATCTAGTCGGTCTTTAAGGTGCTATTGGACCTGGATCTTGATGTCCAATAGAGTGCCCCAAATTCTCATGAGCATTCAAGATGTCCTATTGGCCATGCATGGCCTGTCGCTTTGTGTTTTGATACCTGGAGAATAAAAAGGAGAGGAGCATTCCGTGTTCGACTTCCTGAGTGGAAGAGCAGCAAGGGTAACACAACTACAACAGCAGAAACTGCCCCGCCCCCAATATCTGCCCCTCGAAGCCTCGGCCTCACTTTGCCTCATTGTAGAGTCAGCCATGAATAAGCTAAGGTAGCTTCAGGGTGTGTCTTCCTTAGCCAACAACACTGTCCATCAAAGTAGTTTGACACATCACTCTCTTAATCCTGCTATCCAATGATATGTCTGGGCACCTGCAGCTCGGCACTGTGTTGTCCTCAAGTTCTTGAACAGCTGGCCCTAGTTCTACTTTTGTGCACAAATCATCACTATAGAAAATGAAGCAATGAGGCTTGGTCTAGCAAGCGAGTGAATTGCCAAAGCAACGTTTGTGGATACCGTAGGTGGAAAATGGAACAACCTAAACCTGCACATGTATGCTTTGGTGCTTCATCATATTAACAGCAGGAGTGCCATAGATTGCCATATTTGACATATTCCAGCAGGAAGTTGCTGAAGTGAAGGAGTTGCAATTCATGAACAGGTTTGGCACCGTCAAGCACTGGGTCAGTAGAAACGGAGAGTGGTTGGCTGACTAATGACAGTGTCTCTTTGTGCCTATTCTTATATGACTTATTATTCTTTTTATACTTCATGTATACTCTGCCTTTCTCACAACAATTCTTAAAAGGTAATTTAGAAAGATTCATAGGGGAAAGGTATATCAGTGTCCACTAGCTGTACAGACTAAAGGGAACTTCTACATTCAGAGGCAGTAAACCTCTGGATACCAGTGCCAGGAGAAAACATCAGGGGAAGGCCTTGGTCTCTGTGCCTCCAGAATAATTTTTGACCACTGTCAAAATAATACTGGGCAAGATGGACTATTGGTCTGATCCAGCAGGACTCTTCTTATGTTCTTAACCCAGTTTCATCTTCATCTTACTATACAGCTGGAATGCCTACATTGATTGGATTATTTACCATGGATTGTGTTTTCCACTGTCACTTATCTTAGAATGCTGGAGCAGTTGGTCTCCCTTTATAATTGTCTTCTCTCTGTAAACACCCTTCCTGTGTTTGAATTTTCTTTTGTGTGAACTGAGAGTAGCCTTAGAGTCTAGTTAAGTGGAACACAGCCATACCCTCTCTCCCCTCTGCATCCCCAACCGGTTTTAAGATCCAGGCAATTTGCTTTTCAAGTGAGAAAGAATTGTCCTTTTGCTCTTACATAAAAAGGCTCACTGGATTTTGGAATTACCCCTTGAAAACAAAATGGATTGTTACAGCCACAGTGAGATGCACTTTTTTATTCTCTGTTGTTAAAACAAAGAAAAATCTAGCACAGGTTTCTAAAAGGATCCTCTTGGTTGTTCTTTTTTATATTTCTGGTTTAGGGAGCCGATGGTCAACCAGGACCCCCTGGACGCCCAGGTTATGTCGGAGCACCCGTAAGTCGTGGTATTCCATGTTGTGTTTGACTTTAGCTGGTCCATGTTTCATGGGTACACTCGCATGCTGTGCACAGTCAGTGGGATCTGCAAAACTAATTCATGTGGTAAGGGGATAATATGGTTCCAGAAATGGGTATGGTCAAAATATAAGGACAATGCCAATGTTCTGCAAACATATGTATATTACAAGACTTTCTCCACAGTTCTTCATATCTGCAGGTAATCTATGTATTCATTTCAATCCAATGCAACACATTATCCCTGGGTGCCCTTGCATGTACAGAGGATCCTTCAAAAGAACATTTCTCACACATTCCAGATGATTCCTTGGCAGAGATCTAAATTCACACTTCCCTTTCCGACATGATGTTCAAGGTTGTGTTCAGGGTCCTGGCACACTGCTGAGGCTTTATTTTTAGGTGGTGGCAGACAGAATACAAAAACTTGTAATTTCCTCTTTTTTTTCCTTTTAGGGTTTGCAGGGAGAAAGAGGAGAAAAGGGACCCCGAGGGGACAAGGTATTAATACAACGTGTCAAATACATAACCTGTCAGCAATGTAAACAGAACTATTGAATTTCTCAGTTGCATGCAGCATTGAACTGGGAAATGATGGATGTTTGGTATACTTGATGGGACACCCTTTCCTTGATGAGAATGGTGAACTACTGTATAAAATCTATCTATCCACTTGGAATTCATACAGTTACGTTTCAGCTGTCATATATTGTATATTCATTTATCTTTGCTTGCTTAGGAAGCAAAGTTGAATCACAGTCACACTGCAATATGAGCTACGTAGTCTTAAGATAGTATAGGTCATAGGCATGTGTATTCTTAAAGTAGTAAAAATGATAATTATTCTGTACTGTTATGAGAATGCAAAGCTTTTTCTTCATAAACATGCAAGGGATCCCCACCAAAGCAATTATGATTTTGGAAAGAGGCCCACAATTTCAGAACGTTATTCTGCAATACAAATAATACCAAGTTTGACTCAAATTACACTTTTGTGACAATTTGGTGATATTTAGGATTTTAAAAATTTATTTAAGGTATTTTCATGCCACCTCTCCAGAGTCCTGGGAATGGTAATCTTCAGACTGTCCTGCTGATATTGCTGGCATGCTGGTGTTTGAATTTAGAAGTGTAATCAATGGCAAGTCCATCTCGAATCTGTCACATCTCTAATTTAAGACCTTCAGTGCCATGCTGAAGTTTGAAAGACATTCCCTAAACAATACAGGTACAATCCCAAATAGCTAATATGAAATACTACAGCCAGTGCTAGCCTTCCCCTGCTCCCCTTCCATATAGGTGGATACAGAAGCACTCCTTTATCATTCAGACTGAGGATTTTGCCCGCTTATCTGAACATGGATGTTGTAGAGCTTAGTTGTTAGGTGTCATACTTAATTCGTCCCTGTTGACCCATTTGACTAACATCTCCAATGATGAATTAAATTCTTTCTGTTTCTTTTCTCAGGGAGAACCGGGACTTGATGGTTTTCCTGGAAAACCTGGTACAGATGGCCTACAGGTATGTGTCAGATACGCCTCTAGCATATCTGTCATGTGTTAGGGGTTCCTTGCTGCAGTGTGTAGTGTACCTCTGAGAACATGCAGAGGGAACCTGTTTTGCTGACTGGTTGCTAGCTGCTTATCTTGCAAGTGTTTTGGTTACAATTTCCTGGCAGGCCTGAGAACGTGGCCTTGAAGTTCCAGCAGAGACTGCACCAACCTCCTAAGAGACTGCTCATCTTTTCCCTCTTCCCCTCTTCCCTGACTCCCTGGCTCAGTGTACCAAAATCCTAATGGACTTTCTTTCCCACTGGGGGGTGTGGACTTTGTCCTATAATTAACCTTGCTTTGCTACCTTGAGTCACTTCAGCCAATGATCCTGTCTGGCCAACTTGATACTGATATTTCTCTTCAGTAAAGTAATTTTAACTCATACACCTGAGTGATGCAGTGAAATGCTTGGGGATTTAGCTGGCAATATCTGACAGTATGTGGACAGTGATTAGAAACTCAATTAGCTGTGGACTGAGAAAAAAGAGGTTAGAACTGGAAATCATCCAGTGAAGTTTAATGTCAGCTCTTCATAATCTTGTAGTATTTTGTGTTTCAGTAAGTAGTGTGGTCGTCAACAATTCTCCTCTCTTAGACCAGCCTTCAGACTTCCATCTTTGTCTCTCCCTTTGTCTCCTGCTTAGTTTGGTTTATATCATTGTACTTCCTCTTCCTTCCAGTTCCTCCCAGTCTTGGATCAGCCCCTGTTTCTCAGATTCTTAGATCGCTTCCTTCTACAGAGTTGGTGCTACATACAGAACAGCACTACCCAAGAGAATGTCAACAGCAAAGTCCTGCATGAGAGTCCGGTAGAACTCGCTTTTGTCATAGAGCCAAACTACAAGTGACGCCTTACACAGGTTGGACCCTTGTCAGCTTCCCTCAAGTTTTGATGGGAAATGTAGGCATCCTGGTCTTGCAGCTTGGCTCTCTGACTGCTGTCCAATGGACTTTCCAACTGTCACTTGTCCAACATTCCGCCAAGCTGCCTACATTTCCCATCAAAACTGGAGGGAAGCTGACAAGTGTCCAACTAGTGTCAGGCGTCACTTGTAGTTTGGCTCATAGTTCCTGCCTGCAGCTTCTTCAGTTGAGGCCTTTTCAGCAATATAACAGTTGCTTAGGGCAAACACAAGAGCTTCCAAAAGGTTTTCCCTGTTTGTTTGTTTTTAATTTCCCAGTTCAAAATAAACATCCCTCACGCTCCACAATCCACCAAGGTTACAGTGAACAAAGCGGCCACATATATTCTTCCCCAGCATGAAAATTAAGGATTTGCTTTGCTCCACCCAGCAGTCGACATTCCCAGAGTTCTACACATATCTTAAATACATTATGCACTATTGATTAATTTGATTTCAGGGCATCCAAGGGAGTCCAGGCCAACCTGGGCCGATGGGACCTACAGGACAAAAGGTAAAATTCACTTTTTGTTGTTGTTGTTGAGAGATGTGTGAAGCATCCCTCAAACTAAGGGATGGGGAGGGCACTCTGGAGCACTTCTTTGCCGCACCAGGAATGACGTCATTCCCAGCGAGATGTGGAAATGTACGGTTGCACACAGGGCTCATTTGATAAAAATCAGCCCCCAAAGTAGTGCTGAGGGCCATTTTTAATCAAATTGGCCCTGTGTGCGTGCTCTCATTTCTTTGTTGCTCTGGAAATGATGTCATTCCCGGTGAGACAAAGAAGTGCACAGGAGTGTGCAGGAGTGCACTGCAGGGCTCCTTGGCCTGTTCCCCACACTTTCCCCCTCACACACTGGCTAAGTAAGAGGTGGCAAGGGGTGGAGGCTAGGAGCAGGGAATTCCCTGCCCCACCAGGGGAATGGGATCCCTAATATAAACCTTATCCCCTTTCCAGGAAATTATGTGGTGAGGGATCTGGCCCCAGGGTTCAACCTCCTCTCTGGCCCAATAGAGCTTTCACAGAATTTTATTTCTCTGCCCCTTGATCACACCCAAAGTATACCCACATAATGTTGCTGTGGATCAGTTGACCACCTGCTGGCCCGCATGATCCTCTGACCTATAAGTTTCTGGCATAACCATACCACAGAATGCAATCCTGAATGTTTGTATGCCTGAGTTTGAAGGGAAATCCATGGGTAGTAGTTGCTTGGGCAGTACTGAACAAGAAACTGGACGAATATGTTGGCGGATACATATGTTTCTCTTCCCTTTTTTATTACATGCATGCACTTGCTCAGTCCAATTCAATGGTACTGGTCAGGAACATAACTTCTCTGGGAAACATTTCACAAGCAAGGCTCCAGGGCTGCTCTTCTTCCTATCCTCCCACTCCACTGAACAGAGTTTATTTATTATAATATTTATACCCCATCTTTCTTTTTGGCTCAAGTTTAAAGTATTCCTCCAATCCTTCCTCCAAATTAAGTGGCTCTTCCATTGAAGGAGGAGCCATTTAAGATGAAGTAAGGCTGCTTAGACTGAAGGAAGGCTATTGGATAATGGTTGGATCCACACCCTTAGATTGATGGTGGCTGTATGAGAGTTTGAGAAAGAAATGTCATCTTTCATGTGAGGGACTGTGTGCAAGAGATGGATGGAAGGCGTTTCATAGGATAAATACAGACAGTTCCTTGGTCTCCTGTACAGATGTCCCAGACTGAATGGCACAGCTGTCTATAAGAGCAAGGAAATGTGGCTGAAGTGAACATGGAACCAGTCATTAAATTGTTTTTTTTCTCGCTTGTTTTCTTGTATAGGGTGAAATGGGACCTCCAGGAAAACCTGGCTCAGCAGTAAGAACAATTAATCTGTGTAACTTTTCTGTTTTAAACCTGCCTTGAACCTTTAATTCATTAATTTAATGTAATTTAATTTAATTCTTATGTTACCTTATACTTTTACCTCAGGAGCACCCAACACTCCTTTTATTTTCACACACACAGAGCTTCAGGTGTTTTCTACTTTTCTACTTATCCCTTGAGAACACTTTCTATTGGGGGGTTGAATTCCATGGCTATCCCTACCTGTGGCATTTTGCCCTGGTTGTGTGACCTATATATTGTTGTCTCTCTCTGATTACCTCAAAATGTTTTTGCTGCCAACAAAGCCTTTCGCCTTAGACCTCCTCAATTTAATGGGTATTATCGGAAGGCTTTATTATAGATGGTAGAATGACAGAATGGTCAGTGAGTGGGGGTCACTGTGAGGTAAAAATTTATCCTTTCTTGCTTATTCAGAAGTAGAATTTATTTATAAGAACATAAGCATGATGGTTGCAGAGTTTTATTGGTTTCAGAATAGTTCTTAAGATTGGCGGTTTTAAAAAATAGTTGTATATTCACAGACCCAATCACAAAGGCTGATTTTCCACACAGACTTCTGCAAACAGACTAAACTCTCTTCTCATCCACACAGACATAAATTCACTTGGACTTTTCCACACAGCTTGCCTGACCTAGATTGAATAACCTCTCTCTGAGGTACACACAGACTGACCCAGGTTCACTCACAGTTTGACTGACTTAACCAGAATGAAAACTTTCCCTCGGCACTTTGACTAAAAACTGCAGTTCCCTCCTTCCCGAGGGGTACAGCTACTCTCCAATCACAGCACTCTCCAGTCACCCATCCAGGCCCCTTCTTCTCGCCTCAGAGGCCTGCATTTAAACAGTAATAAATATTTAAAAATAAAACTCGCACCAACCAGCAAAAATAAAATACATAAACTTATTCACATGCAAAACATTACAATCTGTAATGTAAGTCCATCACAAGGACTTACATTCTGTGCTGAGGATGGAAAAAAATGAATCTGAGGGCCAAGCTACATGTGACGAATGACACTTGAACGGCAAGTGTATTTCTCCCTGTTCACTTGCCCTCCACTCAATCCACTTGCCGTTCAAGTGTCATTCATCACTTGTAGCTTGGCCCTGAGAGGGAGCTCAGTATTTCCTACTAAGTTGCTGAAATATGGGCGCAAATAGTTCTTTTAAAAGTGAGACTCTGGGCCAAGCTACAAGTGACGAATGACACTTGAACAACAAGTGGATTGAGTGGAGGGCAAGTGAACAGGGAGAAATACACTTGCCGTTCAAGTGTCATTCGTCACTTGTAGCTTGGCCCTCAGAACAAGATGGCCCCGATAAGTTATGTTTGGAAAGGGTGCTAGTAGGATGGGTGCCACATGTCTTAAATTCGGTAACCATTGGAAGTTTACAGTCAAGTGACTATCTATGGTCTGTGGCTTCCCCTGCAGCCAGATAGCGAGATCATTTTGAGATTCACTGGTCTGTCTGATATGGGAAAACACAAGTTTATTTTCACCCCTCTGTTACATACTATCATTTTTGTTTCAGGTACTGATGGAAGGCTTGAAAGGAGAACAGGTAAGTGCCTTGTCCCGGCAATAAATATAAATATATATAAACCCAATTTTCAAGAGCGCCCAGTCTAACTTACCTATCAAAGTCAATGGTAAAGTCAACAAATCCTGCAACGTCGGAGTGTAATGGAACCTTTCCACTATGAATAAACTTCCTTTCTATGCCAAAGAGATGCTGGCAAGTTGTTTATTTACCCCATAATAGCTTTTATTCAAGGGTTATAGTCATGCAACCCATTTGCCTCTGGCGAGTTCATGAGAATCCCAAAATAAAATTGCTTTGTCTGTTTTCATTATGCCGGGAGTACTAGGGGAAGGCGGTGGTGGAGAGGAAGATATGCTTTCAGAGCTATTGCTTGGAAGCTTCATTTATCTGCAGTATGGCTTCATTTGCTTCACATTTTATAGGTTTTTTTAAAAAAAAATCTACGACAGTTTCAGAATGGAGACCCTCTCACAGCTCTTGTATTCTGCAGACTTGCCATGGGTAAAAGTGCTGACGAACTCGTCTCGTAGTAATTGGATCCGGGCGGTGGGCAGGTTGTGGGTCTAACAGCTGGGAAAGCCAGGTCCAATTCCCCATTTTACCGTGAAGGTTGCTGATTGACCTTGGGCCAGTACATTGAGCTGTTTCTCAGCTCAATGTACATTGAAAGGTTGTTGGGAAGACCAAATGGAGGAGATAACATAACATTCCTCCATGGAGGAATGGCAGGATAAAAATTAAAGAGAGGAATGGAATTTTTTTAATGGAAAAAAATGCATAATGGAACATATGCAAGGGAAATATGCATAATGGAAATGAGAAAGAATGGGTCTGTTTAAGCCTTATTTTCCTTCTTACTCTCTGGATGTATACACCACCTGCTTTTAAACCAAAGTGGTTTGCAAACATTAAAACAATACATCATACCTTAAATTTCTAGCTGAAAACACAGATAACAATATAGTCTCATATATACTGTACAAAAAATAAGCCAGTTTGGGGTAGCGGTTAAGAGCGCGGGACTCTAATATGGAGAACCAGGTTTGATTCCCCACTCCTCCACTTGAAGCCAGCTGGGTGACCTTGGGTCAGTCACAGCTTCTAGGAGTTCTCTTAGCCCCACCCACCTCACAAGGTGTTTGTTGTTGTGGGGATAATGATAACATACTTTGTAAACCGCTCTGAGTGGGTGTTAACTCATCCTGAAGGATGGTATATAAATCAAATTGTTATTGTTATTGTTATTATGTTATTATAAATCCAGTAATTTGATCCTACCAGTTTTTCTGCGTGTATAAGGGGAAGGAGCCCTAGTCAAAATTACGGTTGTGTTTGTGATATCTGCACGGGCCAAATACCACATGCACGTTTCTCAAATGTTCACTATTTAAAATCAGGAGCATATAGCAAAGGGTCAGAGAAGAAACTGCATGTGGCAGAAGTTGTAAAGGGGATGCATTGTGCACACAGGATAGTAAAGGAGAATAACAAGCGAGGCAGCTGCATACTGTCCAGATCCACCAACGTCACCCGTCTGCAAAATACAGCTGCAAGTATTGTGAAATTGTGCTTTGGTTACAGGGAGATCCTGGACCGCGAGGATCACCGGGCCCTCCTGGATCTCCAGGTAGTCCAGTAAGTAGTTTGCTTCTTAGGTGCATCTTACTTTGTTGGTCACTGTGATGGACAGGAGGCTGCCCTGCCCCGTAAGACAGAACAGCCACTCAGTGATTTCACCCTTGACTCTATGGGAACGCTGCCCCAGTATCCAGTCTTCAGAGGTGGGCGGTGGAATGTTGGAGGGAAATGCAGCAGCAGTTTGGTTCATGTCTCGGGTTGCCAACTCTGGGTTAGGAAATTGCTGGAGATTTGTGGGGTGGAGCTGGGGAGGGTGGAGTCTGGGAAGGGGAGGGACTTCAGACGGATAACATGTTTTAGAGTTCACCTTCCTAGGCAGCCATTTTCTCCAGGAGAACTGATCTCTGTTGCCTGGATATCAGTTGTAATTCCAGGAGATTTCCTGTCACTACCTGGAGGCTGGCAACTGTCAAGTTCTGGCAGTTAGATCCCCATAGTACTCTACTGCACACACTCCAGTGTATAAGTTAAAGTTACTTTATTAGAGATCCATCAGTATCAGCAAACACAGACAAGGGTATTGGCAGAAGTAACGTGTGTAAGGGGTTGGAGGGGTTAGTTATAGGGCGAGTTCCCGCCTCTAGGATATGGATGGTTAGGATTCTGGCGCGAAGGAGCCAGAAAGGGCGGGGAAGGGGTTTTGAGATAGGAGGAAAGAAAAACTGGAGGAGAGGAGCAAAAATGAAGTCATTTTTAGTTCCCAGGCTCAAGCTGGCACTCAAGGACACATTCTCAAGTGGCTGCGAAAACAAAAGTAGGCACCTGTAAGATAAGCAACTCCCAGCCAAACAGGCCACTGCTTTGCAACTTCATATACTCTCAGAGGATCGATACAGAGCACAGAATACAGAAAAAAAATACACATGGCAGATATGTAGACAGACATATATGGCAGCAACCTTATGTCTGCCTCAATAAAAAAGCAGACAGGACAAAAGGAGGGGGGGGGAGGCCATATCAGATCATGCATGTTCTATATGAACTCTGATGCCATGTTGTCTGCCTCCTGGCTCAGGGAAAAAGAGGCTGATCCAGGATATCTCAGACATGTGCAGATCACAAAACTAACTCTATATCTCTAAAGTGACACATCTGGACTCAAATTGAAAGCATCACAATGACTTAATATCACAATGCAGTGCTTTTAATTGTATCTATTTTTGTTTCATTGGTTTTCTGAAAATGTTTTCTGCTTTACAGGGACTCCCTGGGCCAGAAGGCAAGCCAGGACCTGATGGTTTACACGGTCAAAGGGTGAGTGACTTCTTTTATCTTAGCATGTCTCAACTTGTTCCCAGAACAATTGGATGATTTGTTGGCAGTTTTTTTACACTTTCGGGACTTCTTAACTCCCCCCCACCCTACCTTTATTCTGCCCAAACATTCATACCCACACTTGGGCCCTTTTCAAACCGCCTTTTTGGCTGCTGATTGCTAGTGGATTTTTTGTGCAATTTCAGATACAGCCAGTTTGGTTGCTGGTTGCTAACCTATTTTTTCCCCTTCCTTTTCATACGAAGCCATTTGTGTCCCATTTGCAGTGTGGGGTTGAGCTGGTTTCTTTGAAGAATGTTTTCTCTCATTCTCAGGCATTCTATGAGCATCTGGCTCACTGTGGTGCACTGTTTGAAATGTCTATGGTGCTGCTACCAACATTGCCTTTTTATTTCCCCACCTATTTCTGGTGCATTCTTTGCACCCCATTTTGTTTTTGATGGGCAGTGATTTGTGCTATAGCACTACTGTGGCAAACATTGGAATTGCAGGTAGGGTATAGTATCACAATATTAATGAATTGGCGCTTTGCCGCTATAGTGCTAAAGTTTGAACCATTTTGTAAAAAATGGTAGAACGCTGCTAGAAAAAGTAGTGCTGTTTGAAATAGCCACAACAATTCACATACAGTTCATAAAACAGATATAAATGTTGTTTTTCACTTTACATGGAACCGGGGCAGCAACTGATAACAATCAAATGACAAAGGCTGTGTGGTGAAGTCTTTGGTCTTAGTGTTTTGGGATGTGGTAGGCAAAAAAGAGTGCATGATGGGGTGTAGCTGGGAACTGAGCATTACCAGTTCCTTTATGGTTTTGATAATGTTCAAGGAGAATTCCTTCCTCCCTCCTTAAGCCCCTTCTCCAAAGAAATAGAATGTGAATAATTTCTTCATACTAATATGCTGTTTTACATCTGTCTCACTTTTTTTATCCATCAGCTTTAATTTGCTTGTTTTTTTGAATAGATAAAAGTATATGCATTTATGATAATACTTAAAAATCCATTATGTATCAGAACTGAGTATCTTCTTTCGCACCTTCTCAGCTTTTTCTCTTCGGGAGAGGGGAACATCAAATTGAGGCCATGTTGAGGGGGAGAGAGTTTACTATTTTTCTCTGTTGTTTTCTCAAACTCAGTCGTTTGGGTTGTTGTTTGCCCAAAACATATTACCATATCGTTATGTTTCTCCTTATAGGATGAATAGCTCCTTGATGGAGGTAATAAAGATCAGGAAAATGGTACAGAGGGCAAAGGTTAAACTCCCCCTGAGACATGCCTCATCAGTGCAGGGATCTCCTGGCAGCTTCAATTAATCCTGAAAACATCCACAATGTGTTAGATCACTTCCTGGCTATGTCTAGTTTGACCCTGAAATTGACAAATATCTATTCATTCTTAGAATGCCCATGACATGCAATTCAGGAGGTCGATGAAAAGTAATAGGGAGAATAGAACTGCTGGGGGGGGGGGGATGTGTGTGCACATCCAAATGTGTGTGCACACACACATGTTTGCCCTGGAGAGAAAGAGAAGTTTTCTTAACCTGCAATTAAATTAATCTTTTGTGGATTTAAGCTGTGGGCTTGCTTCCTGAGAGGAAGAGGGGAGGGCTGCAGCAGTAGCGGAAAGCTGTTTATATTATTTGACTGTCAGTGCTAAGGAAATAGAACCTTCTTGCATTGTGCAGTAAGTATGAAATTCAATGCTTTATTTAGGAATCATAGATATTATTCACAGAAATTCAATTTTATGTAGATATTCAGCTAGTGTTGCAAGCTGAACACTATAACTGGCAGGACTAGGCTCAGTGGACAGGGAAATGTTTGACATCACTGATGGCCAACGTCACTTCTGGTGTGAACCCGGAAGTGAGATCATCACATCAAGGTGACGGTCTAGGATTCCACAGAAACTCTTTTTCCACTGAAACTCTGGGATTCCACTGAAATGCTAACATTCAGTGGAAAGTTAGAGTATTGCTTCAACTCAATGACATCACACCAGAAATGGCATTTCACCATTGGAGTAATAGTCATTTTCTCTATCCCCCCCTACCCCAAGTTCTGAGTGGTGTTAGGGGTCAGGGTTGCCCGTGAGAGGTTTCCTGGGTCCCGACCATAGCTCAGGGGTACAGCATCAGGAAATGCTACTGTCTGAGGCCATTTGGAATAGGGAGGCCAAAGCTGAGATGCTCTTAGAGTCATTGTCAATCTCAGTTGACATTACTGGAATAGATGGACTGGGGTCTTTTGGGGTAAGGGACTGTTTCTTAGAGGAACAGCACATGCATTAAATGGAGAAGGTCCCAAGATCAATGTCTGGTATCACCAGTTAAAGAAACTCAAGGATCAGGCGTGGGGAAAGACCTTTCCCAGAGACAGGAGAGCGGTTACCACTTAGTCTAAACAACACTGCTCTATTGGGGGAACCGGACTCAGCTGCATATTTTCACTCTCACAAAGCCAATACTATCTAAAATCAGCTGCCAAATGCTGAAATAGAATAACTGGGCACATTTTGCAGAATTTAAACCGAGAAGATGTCTTCTACAGCTTTCTTTAGGGCTGGAGATGTCAGTGGAAAAATGGCCATTCATGTGGTTAGATGACCTTGCCAGTATTTTTCATTTAAGAAACACACACTTTCTCTCTCTCACACACATGACCTAGCAAGGAAGTGGTCTGCAGTTACATCAAATTGTTTACTTTTAACATGGAGACGCCCCCCCCCTTTATCAGCTCGCTAACAAGGTCAGGCTCAATCCTGCTTCTTCCCAAAAGCCATTCATAATATAATGGATGTGTGTCTCTACCCTGACAGGCAGAGGACTCTCCAAGGTCCTCTCAGTAGTCTAATGTCAATAGGACATTTCCCTGTTATACCAACACCAAACTATATTCATTACAGCTATAAGCTGGCAAAGCAATTCATTTGGCCCTGAAGGTGGGTCCCCGAGTGTCTCTTCTGGAAAGCTTTATAGTCAAGAACCTGCAGCTCACAAATCTAAGAGCTAAGCTACAAGTGATGCCAGACACATGTTTTTTAATGTGTTGGGGATGCAATTTTACCTGGGAACCATAGTTGAAAACAATGCTATGACCCTATCGCAGGGAGGCAGGGGAGGAGAAGAGCTTTTCAAAGACAGCTGTGCAGGATCACTGGAGGAGAGGAACTTTGCCATTGTTTTCTTGCAATCTCAACAGACAGAGGAATACAGGATCCTGTCCCTAGCACAGGAAGACAGGGGAGGGAAAGAGCTGGTAGTTCATCTGTTCATTGAGATTGCAAGAAAACAATTGCAAAGTTCCTCTCCCCCAGTGATCCCACACAGCTGTCTATGAAAAGTTCTTCTCCTCTCCTGCCTCCTTGCACTAGGGACTAGAGATGGGCACAAACTGGAAAAAAACCGAACCATGCAGTTCATGTTTCATCAATTTTCACGAACCATGAACCACGAACTTTCATGAACCTGCCCCTGGTTCGTGAACTGGTTTGTTTGGTTCATGAAAACGTCACATACGGGTCAGAAAAACATCACTTCCGGGCCAGCAGAAGGTCACTTCCGGGCCAACCGAAGGTCTGCAGGAAGTCCATCCCCTGTTGCCTAGGAAACTGATTGATTGGCACCAGGCTGTCTTCAGTCACGAACCAAATGAACCAGCCTAAAAGTTTGTGGCAGTTCGTCAGAAATGGGATCTGATGAACCGCAGTTCGCGAACCACGAACGGGCCTGGTTTGTGCTTAATTGTGGTTCATATTTCGGTTCATGCCCATCTCTACTAGGGACATAATGCTGTTTTAAACTATGGTTCCCGGGCAAAATTGCATCCCTGATGTGTTAAAAAACACGCATCTGGTGTCAGTTGTCGCTTAGCCCTAAGAGGGAAATGGGAATGTGACCCGTTGTGCCAATTTAAACAGTGTTGAAATGCAACGACCTCTTCCCAGAGCTAACTAGTGCTCACAGAATTATCGATTTATTTACTTCATTTACTGTGTGCCTTTCTTACTGAGACTCATCTTTAGGGAAAGGATTCTGCCTCTATGTCCTGTTGTTGGCCGTCCATAGAAACTGGTTGGCCACTGTGTGAGACAGGATGCTGGAATAGATGGGCTCTGGTTTAGGGTTTCCAACTCCACTGTGTGAAATTCCTGGAGATTTTGAGGGTGGAGCCTGGGGAAGATGGGGTTTAGGAGGGGAGAACCTCAACATGGTGTAATGTCATACAGTCCACCCTCCAAGGGAGCCATTTTCTCAAGGGGACCTGATGTCTAGCGATCAATTGTAACTCTAGTGGATCTCCAGCCTCCACTAGGAGGTTGGCAACCCAGCACTTGTCTGATCCAGCAGAGCTCTTCTTATATTCTCATGTCGTGAAGATGGATCACACGATTTAAAACCATGAAATAATGACATTAAAAATAAAAAACATCAATGAATAAAATTGGACAAACATAAAACATAAAATAGAACCAGATTACAAATTTAGAACAGTGCAGGGAAAAATATAATGCATTCAGTATAGCAACATAATACAAACAAGTAATGCGACAAGACTGAATTGCCAAATTGGAGAACAACGCAATAAGCAGAAATGTAACATAGACAAGGAACAAAGGTTAGAAATCCAAAACATGTCACAGCTTAAACTCCACGTATTCTAGTCTGGTCATCATGAACTCTAGTTTCATACATATGGCCAGAATCAAACTGGAATTAATCCTGGATAATACTGCCCGGAGCCCTGTTTTGTGTTTTGTGTTATTGGAGCAACATGAAGAATGAATCGCAATATGCCATCCCCAGAGGAGGATGAATTCTTCCTTCCTAACACTGTGTTAGAACTGTTATCAATTTTAAAACTAGTGTTTCAGTTAGAGTTTTCTACCGGGAATTTATCTTTAGGGATTGCGGCTCTTAGCCCTCTTTTGTAACCCATACTAGTGACGCATATCAAGTTGGATCATTAATTTTAATTCCTACCCTTCAGATTTGGGTATGTTAAAAGCAAATTTGCTTCTCCCCCCCCCCCCCCCCGGCATGATTCCATCCCACGCTAGTAATGGAAATTGCACCAGGCATCCAAGAAAATAATTTAATGAACCCCCATGATAATAAATTCTCATTCAGAAACGAGATGATACCGTCCCTAGTGGATTGTAAATGTCTCCTGAACGTCAGGTTATTTGACTCTCCCCCCACTTCCACCAACCCCCCATCCCGCTTTGCTTTGCTTGGGCCAAAGGGCAGCAGGCAAAATCGCTTGCTTTAGAGTGACATATTCCGTTTTTCAAAAGGGGAATAATTATTCCTTAAGCTCGTGCTGTGCATTTGGAAGGTAACCTATGCAAAACACCTTAAGCACAACTCTAGCACACGGCACAGATGGTGGCTCTGAAAAGTTTGCAGGACAGTTATTTCCACCTAAACTAATCCTGAATAATGACAATTAGATTCGGTTGAGGTGGAAGCATAAATCGTGGGGAAAGAGGCACAGCAGGTCGCTCCCTCTGAGGGCCTTCATTAGCTGTCTTGTTCTATTAGCTGTGTCCCTTGCATCTAGATTTGAATTAATCACTGGAGGAGAAAAACTCTGAAGCAACCTTCTGGAGATGGTGTGTCATTGACTTCCCCTTCTCGTCCCACCCCCTCCTCCTTTCCCCGGTGCTTTGGGATTTCAAAAAAAATGTATATCATCTTTTCTTGGATCATGCCAGCTAACAAAAAAAGTATCATCATTAGACATCAGTTCAAGTAAAATCCACCCCAAACCAGAAACTAATACAACATTCTAAACTGGAGCTAGGGAAACCTTTATGCTGAACAAAAGCACTTTGACACTGAGGACCAAGCTCCAAGTGACAAATGACACTTGCCTGGCAAGTGAACAGACTCGCGTGCCTCCCTGTTCGCTTGCGCTCCACTTGATCAAGTGGAGCGCAAGTGAATGGCAAGTGAACAGGGAGGAATACACTTGAGTCTGTTCACTTGCCAGGCAAGCGTAATTCATCACTTGTAGCTTGGCTCTGAGGCCAAACTAAAAGTAATGAATGACACTTGAATGGCAAGTGGATTGAGTGGAGGGCAAGTGAACAGGGAGAAACACACTTGCCGTTCAAGTGTCATTCATCACTTGTAGCTTAGCCCTGAGAGAGCTCTGTCTTTTGGTGCTACACCTCTGAAGATGCCAGTCACAGCCACTGGCAAAACATCAGGAACTACAATTCCAAGATCACAGCCATACAGCCTGGAAAATCTACAACAACGAACAGCACTTTGCTTGGAATGTAGGACCAATTCTCCATGCAGTGGGTCAAGGGCAAAGCTCCTGTGCTGGTGGCAAAAGCCCTTGGGCTAAGCTATGCTCCCATTATATTTGTCTTAACCCTAACCCTTTCCCTCTCCCCTTTTGATGTCTCCACGCCAACATCTTTTCAGGTAGACGTTGAGAAGTTGTTGGGTTTTTTTGAAACATGGACCAAAATTATAGCCTGTTCTGTCCTGACCGAAAGAATATCAGCAGCCAAAATCAGAAGCTTAACCACCTTGTGGAATAGTCTATGTATATCCCTGTGAATGAAAATACTAATTTGCTCTTTCATCTACTGTTGTATGAAATAGGAAAAAGGAGATGAAGTTGTCTGGGGTCTGGGTCCCAGCCCCCAGACTTGCCAGGAGGGAGCAGTGGGAGGCAACTGGGAGGCAGTGGCCCTACCACCCCAGCCAGCAACCAGGTCCAGAACCTGCCCACTCCAGGGGGAAGAGGCGAAAGGCCCAAGCCTCAGAGGGCTGGAGGGAGCAGAGGGAGACCAGCCAGTCCCACCCTCCAGGGGGAAGAGAGGGGGCTAAGCAGGACAGAGGCAAAGGGCCAAGGCAGGGGGAACAGGGACCCAGCAACAGCCCAGACAGAGCCCGTACCTGCCAAGGACAAGAAGCAGCCACTGCAGCCCAGAGCCACACCCTGGCTAGAGGACAGCAGCCTGGCTCAAGAGGTGCTAGGAGCCAAGCCCCTCCAGGTGGAGCTGCCACAGGCATTCTGGGGGAGGAGATGGGCAGCCCCGCCCAGCAGCAATGAGCAGGCAGCCCAGAAGCTGGCCAGGGCAGCTCCTCGCGAGCAAGGCCAGGCATGCTCAGCAGCACAGAAGCCGGCTGGGGCAGCTCCTCGTGAGCAAGGCCAAGGAGACCTCAGCTGGGGATGGCTCGCACTCAACCCCACCCTGCCAGCAAGGCAAGGAAGCCAAGAAGGGATTAGTGGTAGGAGGGAAACACCTGAGGGAAGGCACAGCTGGGCCAAGTCAGGAGAGGGAACAAGCCTAGAAGGAGGGCGGGGTGGAGAAAGGAAGCCCTATATAAGGTGGCTAGGAAGAGCTCTGAGGTGGTGGGTGTGAGTAAGGAGCAGAGCAGAGCAGAGCAGAGCAGAGCAGAGCAGAGCAGAGCAGAGCAGAGCAGAGCAGAGCAGAGCAGAGCAGAGCAGAGCAGAGCAGAGCAGAGCAGAGCAGAGCAGAGCAGAGCAGAGCAGAGTAGAGTTCTGGGAGAAGGAGATGATGAAGGATGCAGAGGGTAAGCAGACCAGGTTGAGCAGGCCAGCGAGTGGACTGAGAGGGAGTCTGGATGATGTATACTGCCCCTCCTTCCACAGAGCAGGGTCCTGCAGTATCCCTGGTGCCCCTCTGAAATCAGGGCTGGCCCAGCTGGGGCCCTGCCCAGTGGTGGCAGCGACAAGCCCTGACAGAAGTCACCTTGCTGACCTTGTGTGTACCCTGGGGACTTCTGGATTTGACTACTGCAGTGCTTTATATGTATACCTCCCCTTGAAATCATCTCAGAACTTCCAGCCAGTTAAGAAATGAGGCAGCTAGGTCTATTATTGGTGTAAGCCACTGAGAGTCTACAACATCAATATAGAAAAGAGTCCAGTAGCACCTTTAAGACTAACCAACCTTACTATAGCATAAGCTTTTGAGAATCACAGTTCTCTTCATCAGATGAAGAGATGAATTGCATCTGACGAAGAGAACTGTGATTCTCGAAAGCTTATGCAACAGTAAAGTTGATTAGTCTTAAAGGTGCTACGGGACTCTTTTCTATTTTGCTACTACAGACTAACACGGCTAACTTTTCTGGATCTATGACCATCTTATACATTCATTCATTTACTCATACATCCATTCAAACAAACAGATCCTGTATTTGTCTCATGCAAGCCCCTCAACACGCACACACCCTTTAACAAAATAGTAAAGAGTCCAGTAGCACCTTTAAGACTAATGATGCATCTGACAAAGAGAGCTGTGGTTCTCGAAAGCTTATGCTACAGTAAAGTTGGTTAGTCTTAAAGGTGCTACTGGACTCTTTTCTATTTTGCTACTACAGACTAACACGGCTAAGTCCTCTGGATCTACAACATCAATGACACAGGAGCTCTGCTGGGCTGCTATTTGTTTCCAAGTCACATTCAAAGGGCTGGTTCTACAAAACCTGAGCCCCCTGTCTAGTAGAAGATTGTGGTGTGTATGTCAATTATGTCGAAGGTCTGATTGCTGTTGGTAATCTCCAGCTTTTATAGCAGTGGTCAAGCCATTGTGGAATATGTCCAAGAGTCACCTAGACCGTTTCCACGTGTCCTTATAAGGATGGCCCACTCACAGAACACTGTCTGCTTTCCCCCAGGATTGCAGATATCTCTGTTTGCAAAACAGTTGCAGTTTGTTTGGTTTCAAGTTTTCTGGACCCTTTTCTAGGGCTACACTTTCCCGCCATCTGAGAAAAGGTGCCCCCCCCCAATGGACACCAAACAGCCTGCAACCATTTTGCAAATGGAGACGTCTGCAATCCTGGAGAAAACCTGCCAGCATTTCCGTGGTCCGTCCCTGTAAGGACACGTGGAAATGACCTCAGTGCAGGCCATTTTAATGTAATGTAATGATAGCGCTTGAACCTGTGTCTTCTCTTGGTGCTGCTAGTATCTGATGCTTTGTTTGATATTTAGGGTAAGAAGGGAGAGCCTGGTCTCCCAGGACCAGATGGACTTCCTGGACTTCAAGTAAGTAACATGTAAATTCTTCCCATATGTTCATGTTCCTGCTTACCATATTTAAGGTCAGGAATCACAGTTCTCTTCATCAGATGCGTGGACGGTAAGAAGAATCTGACCAGTTTCTTCTTACCCTCCACGCATCTGACGAAGAGAACTGTGTTTCTCGAAAGCTTATGCTACAGTAAAGTTGGTTAGTCTTAAAGGTGCTAATGGATTCTTTTCGATTAAGGTCAGGAAGAAATTTACATCAGTTTTAACCTCCCACAGAACACCCCCACTTTTTTTATTCTTGAGGATCAACGGAACCCCAGGAACAAATGTTTGGGGCTCAAAAAACTACAATGAGGAGAGAGTGTGGGAAAGTTCCACAAACTGCTCAACTCCTAGATCTTGTGAATTACAAACTGCCTTCTTTTTTTGATCAAGATTCAAGTCCAGTAGCACTTTAAAGACCAACCAAGTTTTAGGGTATAATCTTCTTAGAGTCAAAGCTCCCTTTGTCTGATACGAAATCTTGACTCTGGAAAAGTTATGCACTGGAAATTTTGTTGATCTTTAAGGTGCTACTGGACTTGAATCTTGCTGTTCTACTGCAGACCAACATGGTTAGCCACCTGAAATTATTTTCCTTTTTCAGCTCACCTGTGGGGCTGTAGTTGAGTAGTGGGACACACTTTTGGCATGCAAAAAGTTTCAGTTACAGAAATATCAGACCAGAATGCTGGCAAGGTCTTTTCTGTGCCTGAAACCTTGGAGAGCAACTGCCTATTAGAGCAGACAGTATTAATAGGCACATAGTCCAACTTGGTTGAAGGTAGTTTCATGTGAAATCCATAAGGGACTCTTGAGGTTTGAACAATTCTTTTGAACTGCAATTCACTAGCAACATGAAGTATCCTTGGTGTGCATGATACTCTGGAAAGCTTTTTAAGAAAAAGGGGGCAGAACCTTGACACACACACACCCAAATTTTTTCAGTCTAAAATGTTTCATAGGATCCTGAAGTAACATTCAGGGTGAAATCTTTTCCTGTTTCTTTGTTTTAAGATAGATATTTATTCTAAAAGACCTCACTTTAAATCCAGCATCCCAAAATGCAATTTCTGGTTAACCTAACTTCTCAGGAGTTATCTTGTTAGTCGATTTTTCTACTGCCTGGTGATTAAAAAAAGATGCTGATGGAAGCATTCAATATTTTTTTGTTTTGGCTTTGGCATTACACTGCTGCCTAGCTTGCAAATCGGATGTGAATCCAACCCAAACACAGTCAGGGGATTGCTAATCGATTGGCCCTGAATTATTTTGTTAAGGAAAAACATACTGTCAATCCACCCTCATATTTACTCAACTTCAGCATAATGTTTTACATGTGGAAGATTACCAGTTTCTAGGGGGCAGAAAACTGTTTCTAAAAGTCTTTGCAGCTGAGTTTAAAGCGGAAAAAGTAATCAAAACTGGGGTAAGTCATCAAGCGAGGTTTCCTTAGAGGACTAGAACGGTAGCTAATTGTGTGATTTTGAATTTATTTTCTCTGATGTTTTGATCCCCAAATCCCTTTTAGTTCTTTTTTTCCCCCTATGAGACTCAAACCTGTGAATTTTCACTTTAACTTAGTTTTCTTACGCTGAATTTCTTCTGAAAACTGTATGTATGTTATTGTGCATTAATATTCAGCACAATATATTATGGTCTTTTCAATGAGACACTGAGGGCCAAGCTACACATGACGAATGACACTTGAACGGCAAGTGGATATAGTGGAGGGCAAGTGAACAGGGAGAAATACACTTGCTGTTCAAGTGTCATTCGTCATGTGTAGCTTGGCCCTCAGTTTGTTAGTTTTGCCATTGTCCTATACTCTTTTCATGTCCTATATTCTTTCATTCCTTGGACATCTTTCTGCCTTGCTGCAAATATTACACTTGCCGCCATCACCATGTATTTAAATAGTTCATTCTGTGTTTTTGTAATATTGATTGGTATATGGGAGCTTTTAGAACTGACATTGGCATGGGATTGACCCTCTGAGGGCCAAGCTACAAGTGACGAATGACACTTGAACGGCAAGTGGATTTAGTGGAGGGCAAGTGAACAGGGAGAAATACACTTGCTGTTCAAGTGTCATTCGTCATGTGTAGCTTGGCCCTGAGTTAAGATAGCAGAAGAGAAAAAAATTGAACAGCTATTCACAAGGAATAAGGCTAACTGCACCTGAGAATGACCAAAATATCCATTCGATGGGCTAGAAGTGCTTATCAGTCTTCATCTAGGCAGGAAAGGAAAAGTCCATCCTGCAAAATGAAACATGTATTCAAAAAGTCTATAATTAGACCAGGAAAAAAAAAACCTCACCAGTGTTGTCAATGTGATAACATCACTTCCAGGGACAACCCGGAAGCGATGGCAGTAGCTCTAGGACTTGTTGGAAACTTTATGGTCCCCCACCATATCACTGCTCCCAACCCTGTTGCCAGTTTCCAGGCTCAACCTGAAAACCCTAAAATGTACACTTGAAAATATAATCTGTAGCTGCCTTTGGTAACACATGTATCATGCAGATATATTAGTCCAAGATCCAACACTGGCTGGCGTGTGAACCTGATTGTGTTCCCTATAATGTGTTTAAAGGTCCTCTAAGGACAGTTGTTTTAACAACCTAGGGTCAAAACACATGAGACACATGGGCGTCGGATCCTGCAAGGATCCCTGGGAATTGTAGTTTAACAAAAAACAGCCGCTCGGTGTAAATCTCAGCTCAGCCGGGGAGAATCACAACTGAAGGGACTTTTTCTCTCTCACACACTCTCTTTCTCTGTTTCAAAAATCCTCCAGGAACTCATGGGGTGAGGGGATTGGGAACAATGTAAACAAGTGGCAGGAAAAAAAGCTGAGGTGTTTTGCAAGCAAGAGAGAAACCCAGTCCCTCACATTCTTCTCCTGGCAGGATCCTACTTCATCACCTCCCCTACCCTGTCTTTGAGCTCCTGAAGGAAAACCAGCCGATTGGATTTTTGAAAGAGAATCTTTGAAAGAGAATCTGCCCTATCAGGTGGCTGTTCTTTGGAAGAAAATCCACTTTGCTCTGTTTTCCTCCAGTTGCTTGGAGGGGGGAGGGGTAAGACTACCATTCCCCAGAAACTTTGTGGGACCAATCAGGTGCTTTTCACATGAAATTTGTCTCATGTGTTTCCTCTAGTTACAAACTATGCTGAGAGAATGCTTGATCGGATCCCCAGCTTGTAAATTTATTTCAAAACTCGCAGATCTGTAAATACAGATCAGGTTCTTGGGAGAGTGGAGCTGAACTCTCCTCCCTGATCTGTTTTCCCTAAAAAAGCCCCCAACTTGCTTTTAGTGTTGCCCTGCCAGGACCTAAACCACCCTTTGGGGAGAAGCAGCATCCAATGTCTATCTCCATCAGGGTTGCTAGTTCCCCCTATGTTCTTTTCTCAAAGAGTGATTCCGCACACGTTGGATAATGCACTTCCAATCCTCTTTATAGATCATTTGGAATGGATTTTTGTGTGTGCGGAACAAAAAATCCCCCTCAAACGATTAATAAAGTGCATTGAAAGTGCATTATCCAACGTGTGCGGAATCAGCTAAAGCGAGCCAAACAAAACTTACTATTAAATATTAATCATTGGGGATCTGTAATTTAGCTACCAAAAATAGGTCTGAGGATCAAGGTTGCCAGGCCCCACGGGGGGCGGAGCATCACCTGCCTCAATCTGGGGCTTCCCACCACCATTCAGCTGGCTTGTGGAGGGGAAAGAATGAGGAAACTGAAGGGACTTACTGGGCAGCATGGGTCCTTGTTAGCAACGTTATTACATCACAAGCAATGTGATTACATTACTTCCTGTGCACCCGGAAGTGATGTCATCACATTGCTGAATGAAGCGCAGGCCCAGCACAAGAGCAGTTCTGGTGGCCCCACTGACACGATGGCATAACTTCTGGGAACAACACAAGTGTGTCACCGGAGATGTCATTACATTGCCTGCAAGTATTCAGACACCCGGTAAGCCCCCCGCCCCTGAAAAAGAGAACTGTTAGACATCTTATCCTGGAGCATTGGTGGGAAGGAGATTTTTGAGAATATTATTTGGCATTTTCTTAAATATACCGTTTTTAAAATTCAGGACCTAGCACTGAAAAGGAACAAAAAAGGAATATTAAACCTTACCATGAGGCACGAAATCCGAAACTTGTAGCTTCTGATTAAGTTACAAGCGTAAACAAATAGTTCTTTGCTCCCTTGCTGAAAACTTGCGGTTCTCTCTGGAGGAATCTACTCTGCGCAAATCCAGCTACCCTCTGCATTCTTAATAGCCTCTGGGCAATTCAGAGCAATTTGGGCTTGTTTAGTTTCATAAAGAAAGCGATTTATTTTCTAAAATAATGTCGGCCTTTTACTCATGAACCTGCCTTGCTTAATAACCTGGGACTTGGCTCATTTGTGGTATTATAAAGCAAGCACTTAAGATGATTAAAAAGGCAGGCCAGCCAGCTGAATTGGGCCATCTCTCAGGAACGGCCAAGGATTTAGCATTTTGTTGTAATTTCCCTACTATTATATTAGTGTTCAAAGCCAGATTTGAGCACACAAAAGCGAGGATGCTTTCTATGGTTTCTCATAACGTAAGTACCCCAGCACCAAAAAAACCTGGTGCAGTTACCGCAAACCGTGGCTTCTATCATGCTTAAAACGCCTTCTCAGATATGTATTTTTTCCTTGTATCTGTTTTGTGGAGAGGCAAGATATACAGGAGGGAGAACAGAGGTGTCAACAAACCCCGCCTGTCTATGTCCAGCCCTGCCAATCTTAGGGCTTGCCAAGCATCTGCCTCTATCTATCACCTCCTCCTCTGCCTCCCTCACTACCAATTAAGCTTCTTCTCTAAAGTTTAGGAAACTGAGGGGTTTGAGGAAGACTTCTGCTCTGTAGGTCTCACAGGAAACTCCTTGTTTAATGGAGCTTATTGATATGAACATAGAAAGATGGCTTATATTGAGTCAGGGCCAAGCTACACATGACGAATGACACTTGAACAGCAAGTGGATTGAGTGGAGGGCAAGTGAACAGGGAGAAATACACTTGCTGTTCAAGTGTCATTCGTCATGTGTAGCTTGGCCCTCAGATCATAGGACCATCGAGCTCCATAGTGTCTTCTCTGGAAGGTCTTCATGGTCCTAAGCAGACCAAAGTCTTTCCCAGGGGATGCTACCAAGATTCTACAGCTGGACTGAATCTGGTACTTTGACATGCAAAGTTAGTGCTAATCCACTGAGCTGTGGTCTGTCCCCAATACTCCTCAATGCCCTTCTGAATCAGATGTGTATCTGATTCAGAAGGAAACCCCTCTTCATTCATCACCCTTATTCCCAGAATTGCTGAATTAATCAGCGAGGGCTAGGTCCACCTACATGGTCTCTCAGAACAACATTTTAGAGCGGTTCCTCCAGAGATTTACACCTGCTTGTAATTGCTCATCCTGTTCACTTTTAATGGAATTTACACGTTCGATATGGTATTTTTAGACACTTGGCATTTATCACCATACCTATACTGGTCATCTCACAACTCATTGGTTATATAGGGTTTGGTCTAGGGATACGTGGAACCCTTTTGAGAAATTTCCCCAGCTTTTAAAAAATTATATTAGCTTTTTTGAAAAATCTTTAGAAATTTCTTCTAAGCAGAAGCCTCCCACGAACATAAAATTCAGTAGCATCAAATGTGCTTCATTGGTTTCTTCAACAGTCCCCAACTCCAGTTCTAGTATCCAGTGTGGCAAGTGATGTCCACACAAGCAAGGTAGACTAGGGGGGCAAAATTCCTGGGAGCTGTGTGGCTCTAACCCCTCTGACAAAGCTGAAGTTGGTTCCCAGTTCCCAGTTCCTTATTCGCAGTTCCTAGTTCCTTATTCACAGAGCAAACCACAAATATTGGGGGAAGTTGAAAAGCTGTGTACCCCCAAATAAAGATTGTAGGAGCACATATCATACACCTCTGTATTCAGTGGACTCTCCCCTCTAAGTGGACATATACTGGGTCCTCCTACAAAACCCAGTTCTTGAGTTAACACCTTCAAAGTAGGGTAGGAGATACAAGCCCTCTATACCCCAAACTATCTTGGATGGCCCCAGATCACACAGCCCTGTGCTCACTAGACTGTCCCCTACAACCAGACAGGTGCTGGTGCCCATCCAAACACTGGTTCTGGAGCTAGGACCTCCTGTTTGGGCTGCCTCCCAGAAGCTGGTGTTGGGAACAGCTGTGAACCAGGAACTGAAATATGGAGGTGTGTGATATGTGTCCCTACAGTCTTTATTCTGGGGTACAGAGCTTTTCAACTTCCCTCAATATTTGTGTTTTGCTCTGCAAATAAGGAACTAGGAACTGCGAATAAGGAACTAGGAACCAACTTCAGCTTCGTACCCCTCCCTTTATTGAGGGGACAGGGAAATGTGTCCTTGGTCCAGTCACACTCTCTCAACTTAACTTACCTCACGAAGTTGTTGCATTATCCTGAGTTCTGCGGAGGAAGGGGGAGCATATGAAGGTGAATGCGGATAGTAAAAACGTATGGTGCATAGCAGGAGAACCAATTATTATTAGCCTACATTAACAGCAAGTCATATAGATCAGTTTTGTATGATGTTTGATTTGACCATTCTGCAGGGCCGGATCGATGCGGGAGCAGGGGGGGTAGTCTGCCCCCGGCACCGTCAAAGAGGGGGGCACAGCTGCCAGCCGCCGGAAGTGCGTGGGCGGCTGAGCAGAGGGCTGGGAGCCCACCCACACCATTTGCCTGCCCCGAGGGCAGGGGATGCACGGCAAGCCTGCAGTCCTATCAGCGGGGCAGGCGAATGGCATGGGCGACCTCCCAGCCACCCATGCTGCCACCGCCAGCTCCATGGCATGCTGGGACAGCTGGCTTGCCACACGGGCGGCGTGCTCCACCCTGCGTGATGATGTCACGGAAGTGATGTCATCATGCAGTGCCGGGAGCACACGCGTGCTGTGCGTATGTGGGGGGGGGGCTAGACTTGGGTTGCCCGGAGTGCCATCAACCTAGATCTGGCCCTACCATTCTGAATGGGTTCAAAGGGGCGGTCTGTGATGGCTTTTGGTAATCCTGCACCCACAAAACATAAGTTAATTAATAACCTTCATTATTATTTTCTCTGACTCCCAGGTAGATATATACCAAACTCTTCATGAAGTTTTGCTAACCTTATCAAAAATCTTTGGCTTCCTTGGACGGCCTTGGGTATTTTGGCTGAGAAAGCACCTTCTGCTTTGCTGCTCTTATATTAGTCCAAATTTGGTGACAACCCATATGCAGCCATTTTTCTTAATAGTGCTTGCATTGCAAGAATATCATATTTTCCACATCATTAAATGCAGCTATATTTTGTAACTGGGAATCTTCTTTGCCTCCTTTTTAATCCGATTTCCGATCACTTAGTACCCTCTACTGGCAAGATACTGGCTTGTTTTTAAAATTAAATAGCGTGTATGTAAGTACAGCTTGCAATTCTGTTCTGCTGATACCTTGTCTAAATTGGTTGGAGTTTAAAAAAAAAATCCCCCTTCCGTATCTGAAATAGCTACCAGAGTGAGCACAGAGGGGCCCTTCGCTTCCTTAGACAGTCTTATTTCTGAGGGCATTCATAGAATCATAGATTCATAGAGCTGGAAGGGGTGTCGCAGACCGTCTCGTGCAACCCCCTGCCTAATGCAGGGACAGCATCCCTGACAAGTACTCATCCAGCCACTCCTTGAAGACTGCCAATGAGGGGCAGCCCAACACATCCCTCGGCAGCCACTTCTATTCAGTGGAGGGTGAACTACTTGAGGAAGATTCGGTTGCATTTTTAACTCTTGAAGTACATAACCTGGAAATCTAGTTGGTCTCTGAGGTGCTATTGGACTGAAATTCTAAGTAACTCGCTCTTTCTACATCTGTTCACAGGGTCAGACGGGACCCCCTGGAGTTGCCGGCCCCCCTGGACCCGCAGGGCCTCCCGTAAGTACTTTCTTTTCTTTTCCACCATCTTGGCTCTCATGTACCTGGGGGCACTAGAGCTCTCTCTCTACACACAATACATGCAGAGGTTGCCACTGATGAAGTTTTGTTAAGAAATTAAATGATAAAGTTTTTCAAGCTTAACACTTTCCAAGAACTACAAATTTGATAGAAAAATGGTTTCCATTCCTTGAATACCTTGAAATTGACAGCTCCCAGCCAGGCCTAAAACTTTTTCATATGTCCGTGAGTGTGTAAGTTATCTTCATGCTCTAGCTATATATTGTTATAATAAATATTGTTATATAGTGTTTAGGCAAACCACATCAATTTTCTCATCCTGCAGCATCCCAGCAATGCATGCAACCTTGTTCCTAAGTTCCTAACCGATCCGGTATTGCATCATATTAGTGTAGCGGGGGGGGGGGGGTGTTAGAAGTGACCCCATTGTCAGTAGGTCGAATCCTAGAGAGGTTGGATAGGCAGTGAGCATTACTGCTTGGTGCTGGGTGCCTTTGGTAAATCCTACTCCCATATTGACCAGCTCCCAACTGTACTTGAATAGGAAATTTGCCATCTCATTTTAGGTCTTCCTCTTTTCCTACTGCCTTCAACTTTCCTTAGCATTATTGAATTTTCCAGAGAGTCTTGTCTTCGCATGATGTGACCAAAGTAAGATGTGGCAGCTACAATAGCCTTGAACTACAAAAGAAAAAGCTCAGATTTCTCTGTTTGCTTTTTGTTCTAGGGGCTACCTGGAGAAATTGGCAGAAATGGCCAGCCCGGGCCACCAGTAAGTGCACCAATGAACACTTTCGTTTCTGCAAGATATGTTGAAAACCTAAACATGTTTGACTTCTGGGATTATACATCTATAATTAAAGCATGTGGGTCTATAAATCTAAATAAATAAGCCCCTAAGAAAAAGATTGTTCTGTGCTGTTTGTTTAATGATAACATCATAGATGTAATTTGATTTCAATTACAGATGGATGATATACCTATCTAGAAATATTGGAAAATGTATACCAGATTGTAATATCAATGAAGAGTTGTGTGTGAGTGCAATTACCATGTGAAAGGATCCATTGGCCTGCTGTATAAATTTACATCACACCACACAATATCTGAGATAACAACATCTGGGTGCACCCTTCTATGCTCAGATAAACTACAGACTCACCAAGGTTGATTTCAGAGAGAGGACTCTATGGCATTGTACTACACTGAGTCCCCCTCTTCACTAAACCATACCCTCCCCAAGCTTCAACCCCCACCCCCAAATCTCCAGGAATTTCCCAACTCAGAGTTGGCAACTCTACAACATTTCTTGGATGGCTGTTTCTGCCATCAATCTACACATGGGGGGAGGAGCTTAGCCTCGCCCTCCTCCTTCTTCAGAATCAAGACTGTTTTCAGTTCCTTTGCCCTACAGATATGAAGTTGGATCTCCCTGAGCCTCGTCTGCATTTATAATGCCTTACAAAATGAAATCCTGCCCTCAAGTCATAGATGAGTTATTTCATGGCAAGAGGCTATCAGAGAGGACTTGCCATTGCCTGCCCCTGCAGCCCTGGTCTTCATTGGAGGTCTCCCATCCATTTACTAACCAAGGCCGACCCTGCTTAGCTTTTGAGATCTGATGAAATCTGGCTCTCCTGGACTATCTGTGTCAGGGCACAACACTTTACAACAGAGGATTAATTTTGCTCAGCTTGAAGACCATTTTCTATAGCACCACTGACATCTAGCGGCCATTTCTGATACTGCTCAATTGAATCAAAAGTAATATCTTTGATTTTCTTCCCCCATGTGAGTCAACACATGTTGCTTCTTCTTTTGACTATTTCTTAAGGGTGTGAGACTGGGATTCATTTATTTATTTATTATATTTTTAACCCACCCTCCCCACAAGCGGGCTCAGGGCGAGGTACAACATTGATTAAAATACAACATAAAAACAATAATAAAACAGTAATCACAGCATTAAAAAAGCAATCAATTAAACCATTCCAAGATGGAGTGCATTTATCTGTGTTTACTCCTCCTCCTATTTTGTTTCAGGTACTAAGGGAAGTTCAAGTACTCACAGGACAAAATCTGAGTTCAACCTTTAGTGCTTTCAGAGTATAGACAAGTTTTGTCATGCTATGACACATATACAAATCTCCAGGTAAACTTGCACACACGTGGAGCGTTCCTCAACAATGAAGAACATCCTCTGCAGGTGTCAATTGCTGTGTGTGTATTCAAGGTCACTTTAAGTGCCCCGCATAATTCTTTTGATATGGACAATTTATACCGTCTTGTATAAAATAGATCTCTGAATATCTATGTCCAATAATAGGTTTCTCCCCTCCTTTTATTTAGGGTATACCTGGAAAATCTGGCCTGGATGGTTTACCTGGACTTCCTGGCTCAAAAGTAAGTATTGTATCATTTTTGGAAAATAATTTAATTTTTTGTTGTTAAACTAAATTCGTTGAACTAAGATCATGGAAGCATCGTGGCTATGATTGCCTAGTCAAAACACTGAAAATGACCTTAAGAATCATGTGGAGCATATTAGATTTTAGTATTTAGTAGTTAAATGTTCATCTTTCTAACCTTCATCATACTAAAAGGAGAAAAATCCCAGAATACATAGGCAGTTGAGACTCAGGGGTTAGAACTAGAGGAAGATTCAACATAGGATTGCCAGGTCTGGCAACCAGTAGCAGACCAGAGGGGAGAGGGACTTGAGGGGGCATTGGGTGATGGTGTGATGTCATTTACAGGAAAACCCAGAAGTGATGTCAGGCCTCTCTAGGAATTGGCTGAAACTGTGTGGTAAAGCCATAGAGTTTTTGGTGATTCCTAGAGAGGATTGGTGTCGTTTCTTGGTAAACCCAAAAGCAATGCCAGTCCTTTCTAGGAATCACTGAAATTTCTATGGTAAAACCAGTTTCACTTATTTCTGGGTTTTCCCAAAAGGAACATCAGCTGATAGCCTGTTCTAAACATCAGTTAGGGGGCAGGAATCCCCCACCCCAACAGGAGGGCTGGCAATCCTATTTCAACATGACTTCTAGCAATCAGCGGTGGCAACTTTACAACCACAGAATGTCACCAAAATGGTATACAATAACAGAAAATATAAATCAATGAATAAACTATACACAAGAAACAAATCCAAGGTAGATTTGTTCCAGCAAATGTGTATTCTAAAATGTCTTATTTTATCGAGTTTTGTCATTGGTTAATTATGTCATTGCCTCAAAATAATATAGAATTTTATTGTATCATTTACGTGTCTGGTAACCATCACTTATGTTCTCCACAGGGAGAAAAAGGAGACAGGGGAGATGAAGGGTTCCCTGGGAAAATAGGCCCCAAGGTAAGAAGCTAAAATTCACACAGGTAACAAATCCATCAATAAACAGCTCCATGTCCTGCCTGTAGGTCTTTCGGAGGCATCTTGTTGTAAAGTAGAGTAAAAGTGTGCTTTTTCTGGCCTCCTCCTTGGGAGAAACTGACCAGACCCAGTGACTGTCAACTCTTCTGTAGACAGCCATTTCAAGGAGAAGCTCCAATTATTTTTATACAGCCCACCTAAAGCAGATGAAACATAACCAGTAACAGATGGTGCTGCCCAGTTTTGCTAATTTGCAACTTGAAATAAAGTTCTGCCGCGCCCTTTCGACTCAGAAATACAACAAGGAGTGCTGAGCTGACCCTTACCCAAGACCTGTTCTGCTCATGACTGAATGTGATCACTTTCTGATCTGTATTTGTACCTGAAATCTGTGCGCTGGGAGGTGAAAGCTTGTCTTTCTGGTGACAACCTTAATTCACCAAACCGGGAGGATTCATAGGGAGAAACTTTGAGGCAGTTGGGTACACACTTACCTCAGAGTAAGTCCCGTTCAACACTATAGGGCTGACTTCCAAGGAAAAAATGTATAGGATCAGACTGAACTAAGTAGGAGGAAAGAAAGAAGGATTCTGAGGTGCTTGAATGTCATCAAAACAATCTATTACTGATTTATCTGAAGAAAGCTTAGACTCAGGGCTCATTTTGAGGGGAACGCACAGGAATGCAGTTCCGGCAGTCCCCCAAAGAGGTCACATGTCAGGTGGCCCTGCCCACCTGAGTCTCGGCCATTTTGGGCCTGTTTCGGCCCGGATCAGGCCTCTGACGGGTGGTGGATCACTCTCCTACTCAGCAGTGGCCTGATCCTGACCATTTTGGGCCCCTTTTTGCCTATTTTCAGCCCCTTTTTGCCATTTTGGGCCCAATTTCGGCCCTGAATGGCCAGGATTGGATCCAAAACAGCCAGGATAGGTGATGTCAGGGGTGTGTGGCATATGCAAATCAGTTATGCTAATAGCACACTTCCGGTGATGGCAAGGGGCGTGGCATATGATAATGAGTTATGCTAATGAGTTCCTCCAGCTCTTTTTCTGCCCAATGACCCCTGCTTAGACTGTTTATTTTATTGATTGAAAACATTTCTGTACTGCCTTTCCATCCGCATAGGGGTCCATAAGGTGGCGAAGATCAGAACATTACAACTTTTCAACATTAAATAATGTTTAAAATAAAGTATAGATAGAACAATTCAATAAAAACATATAAACACACATAATACCAAAACCAGAGAGGAGGCCAATCAAAGTCACAGGGGGTATGCCGAACAAAACAAAAGAAGCCTTCACCACTTTGGGAAGACAAAAACAGAGGGATACAGTTGTTCCAACTTCAAGGACTGCTGGGGGAAGTTTAACCACCTCTATCAGTAAACATTTTTTAACTCCTTCCCGACATGTCTCGCTGACAATCGCCATTCCCAAGTGGTTTCCGTTCCCATTGCTTAACCAAGTATTAAGGGCCCTTCCAAAAACTAATATTTTCAGACAATCATGTCTCATGGAAGAAATTAAGGGAGGTAATCTGGTCCTCCTCAAGCAAAATGGGCACCCTTGTATCATTTTATTTTGTATTCCCAGGGTGAATCAGGTGAACCTGGCCTACCTGGTAGAGTTGGCGAGACGGTAAGTAGACAGAACAGTCTGTGTGAAATGACTCCAGGGCAAAGCAGGAGCAAGGTTAGAATAGCCTCAAGGAGAGTTCAGGTTCCGCCTTCCGCCTGCAGCATTTATGATCAGAAAGAACTGAAGTTAGGCATTTACAGAAGTGAGAAACCTTCTGACCCCTGTTACTGTTTATTTTAAAGACGCATATCTTGCCTTTGGTCCCCAAAGTGGTTTGCATAGAACAGATTAAACACAAGGATAAAATCCTGTTTGGAACCCCTTCGAGGTCCAGCCAGCTGCAAAGGCCAAAGTGTCCTTCTTCACCGATATGCATTCTCTGGGCCAGGAGAATGTTCTTCCTTGCCACGGCCCCTGTAGCTGCTGCTTCTCAGGATGGTAGCCAGGGCCAAAGAGGATGGTGTTTTTCTTGGGAGGGAAGAGAGGAGGGGGTCACCTCCCATTGCAAAGGCCAGACAATCTGTCCCCTCACATATGCAATCCTGGAGTATCTGGCTTCTGAAGGAATAAAATACCAAAAGGGCGAAGGCATCTGATAGGTTTGGTGGTTCAACCACATTGAATTCATAGAGTATCCCCCCTCCCACTTGAACCATCAACATTAAATGATAAAAAGTAAGACTTGGTTAAAAATAACAGTCTGGAATGTTCTGAGCTGGTTCTACTCTGGATTTAGGGTGAAGCGGGCCTTCCAGGTCCATCCGGTTTACCAGGAGTGAGAGGAGAAAAGGGAGACCAGGTGAGTCATCAAGAGGTGTTTCCTAGCTGGGCTTCAGCCTTGAAGGAAAGGAGATTCCCCTGTGATGGGGTTGATAGAGGTTGTGGGTTATGGCTGTAGCTTAGTGGTAGAGCATCTGCTTGGCATGAAGAAGGTCCCAGGTTCAATCCCCAACATCTCCCATTGAAAGGACCAGGCAGTAGTTGATGTGGAAGACCTTTACCGGAGATCCCGGAGAGCTACTGCCAGTCTGAGTAGACCTTGATGGACCAAGGACCTGATTCAGTATATGGCAGCTTCATGTGTTCATGATTTGAGGAGCTTCAGCTTTTCCCTACGAACAGTAAGAAGGGGGGGTTGGTTCGTGTTAATTGTTCTTAGGCATCAGGCCTTTGGTTGAACGGTCAATATTGCAACTGAACATCCAGAACGGCTTAACGCCACATCAGACCACTTGTCACGGGCTGGGCTAGCCCAAGCAGGGTGGTTCAAGTCCAAACCTTAAGGCCAAAGTCAAAGGGGAGTTCCAAGAGCGAAAGCCAAGTCAAACCGGTGGTCAGAGCACAAGATAAAGCCAGGAGTGAGTCCAGAGTCCAAGAGCGAGGTCAGGCACAGTCCGAGGTCAGTCACCGATAGCGTCAGGTCCAAAAGCAGGCACGGGCAAGGTTCACGAAACATGGAGTGGTTGCAGGTCATAGACACATTGCTTCCATGCCCAGCAGTTCCTCCAGACTGGCTCTTACAGCCAGGCGTGGTTTTCAGCCAGCTGCTGGGGCTCCATCCTGCCACTACTCATCATCACTCTCCAGCAGCTGGCGTTGGCTCAAGAGGCGAGCACTGCGCCGTCTCTCCTGCAGTTCCAGTCTCTGGTGCTGCCTGTGGCGTTCCTTGGGCATGGGTGAACCTGGGGGGGGGGGTGGAGGCTCTTGGCTGCGCTGCACCTGTAGAAGTCCCTGGCTGAGCTTCCCCTGTGGTATTGGAGCTAGAGGGTGCTGGTGTCTCAGCTGCTGGCCGCAAGCTCTGATCAGCCAGCAGCTGTTGCTCCTGATTGCCGGCTTCTGCTGAATCAGGGCTAGGGCTGGCTACACAGGGCTCCTCTCCCCCAGAGGAGACCTCACTCTCAGACTGGGCCACGACACCATTGGTCCATCTAGCTCAGCATTGTCCGCTTATTGGCTAAGACAATAGCCAAGATTGCCAAGGCTGTCCCAGAGTCTCTGGCAGAGAAGGGTCTTTCCTTATGTCTAGTACTAGAAATGGGGATGGGTTGAATCCTGCAACCTTCTTGCAGAACTTTGCTTCTGAACTGGAGTCGCCAGCTGAGGACAGAAGCAATAGCGGTGCCCTTGGACATGAATAGTGCGGTAGCCGGAATGGTGTAACCATTACCTGTCTTTGTGCTGTCCCTTAACAGGGTGAAAAAGGAAGAGCTGGGCTCCCTGGCTTTAAAGGTGAACGAGGAGAAAAGGTGAGCTTGATAAAGAATCCCAGGGCCTCCTGGACACAAAGAAAATAGCAGAATTTGAGTCCACTGACACCTTAGAAACCAACAAGATTTTCAGGGCATAAGCTTTCAAGAGTCTAAGCTCCCATATCTGAAGAAGGGAGCTTTGACTCTCAAAAGCTTATGCCCTGAAAATCTTGTCGGTCTCTAAATTTCCACTGGACTCAAATCCTACTCTTCGGCAGACCAATGTTGCTATCTACGTGGAAGAAAATAGTATCTGTAGCCAGACCTATGCACCTTTCGTAGTTTTATTTATTGAACATCCTGCCTTTTGTAGGCCCACAAGGCTAAACATGAAATAATCACCACTGTAATGTACGTTATTTAATAGCCTCTGGTTATTTAATAACCCCTGAAACAAAACAGGAATTTTGAACTTCTTCAGCAATTGTTTAACTGCAAAAGCGAAATAGCGGGACCCAAAATATGAATTGATAATGGAATGGAACTTGCCTTCCTCCCTTTTTCCACCTCACTGAGCTCCCCTGAATGTTTGTTTATGAAAAGAGAAAAATTAGTGAATGAATTGGACAGTTTTTACTAAAGGTTGCGGTTTTTATTGCTGTTTCGTGATTCGGTTGTGATGCCCCCGGTGTAGACCATTTTCCATCACAGTCAGGCGCTTTGGATTTCAGCCTGAGCTAGAAGAAAGGACCCTGCACTGATGCTCCATGGCTCACGGTGCACACCATCCGTTCCCCACCACCCTTTCTTCATGCAGTCATGGGCCAGGGCATAGAATCCCTATGGAGAAATTCAGCAATGGTAGGCAAATACCTGTAACAACTTCAGTGTTTTCTTTAAGGCCGATGAGTATCTTATAAGACGAGCTAGTTGAGGTCTCTTGTATCCCACAGGTAGGGTTGCTGTGCTGTCTTTGATGTCAGCGTTAACTCTCATCTGCTTTTTTAGGGTGATGTTGGCCCGGTTGGTCCCCCAGGATTACCAGGAACAGTAAGTATCATTGTGTTGAGTGGCAATGAAGGGGGGACAGAAAATACGCCAAGTAAATGAATATGGTGGGGTGCCGTACTAGCAGCCCTACTTTGAAACAGCCAAGAGGTCTTTTCAGGTAACCTTCTCAGGAGGATAAGGGGGCAGGGTTGTGGTGATATGTTCCTCCCCATTTACCTCCCTTCCTTATTCTGTGCTATGATATTGAATCATACAATCAGATAAAAAGAGGACAATTCATCGATTAAGATCCATTTGTTGCCATCATAATATCATTTGTAAATGTTGCTCTTTTTCCTTTATTCCCTTTCTAGACATCTGTGTTTACACCGCATCCGAGTGCTCCTGTAAGTGTGAATTTTAAAAATATTTTATTTTTTGCAAAATATTTTATTTTTTGCAAAAATTTTTACAAAAGTGAATATTTTATCATCACAAAACATTAGAAATACATACTTGGGGTGGATCCTATCCCATTCCTACCACTCCACTGAACAATGATTATTCATTCATTTATAGAAGACTCCTTAGACTAGAGGAAGACCTCAAACCTGAGAAAAAGAAAATTGAATATTTTAATAAATTATTATTCATTCATTTATTAAAATATTTAATTTTCTTTTTCTCAAGTTTGAGGTCTTCCTCTAGTCTAAGGAGTCTTCTCCTAACACAAATGGCTGTTCTGTTGGAGGAAGAGCCACTGAGTTGGAGGAAGGCTACTTAGAGGATGGCTGGATCCAACCCATGGTCTAATCCTATCCATGCCATTGCAAACGTTGACCGTTTCTCAGTAAACTTATCATATTGTACATTAACATCTTCTAGGCTTCTGCGATGTCACATAAATGTGGGCATAATGCTGTCCTCCAAATTCTCAAAATCCAATCATTTATAGGAGGTCCTGGTGCTCCTGTTAAGTATAAAGTGTCTAATTCTTTGGCCTCTCCTTTGTTCCCGTGCTAAGGACTCCAGGGTTGGAACCTTTACAGTTAGACTATGTGAGACTGGAGTTGTGCAGTGGCAGCTTTTAGAGTGGGGGGCCGGGCAGTCAGTGGTGGGTAGTGCCTGAATCAACATAAGGGGGAGCCAGTTCTGTTTTTGTTCCCATCCCCCCTTGAAACATTGCAAGTACATTTAGAAGACATTTGAGAAAGTTTTCCCCAGTTGTGCAAAAGGAGAGTGCCACCTTCTGTACAGGTTCCAGATTGATGCAGCTGTGTTTACAATAACGGTAGTATTGTGTACTGGGCCTGGAGCTCAGAATGATTGCAGCTCAGAGTGATTTCAGCTGAAACAAGGTTCTTTATTGCAAGCCAGAACAGACAGACGACAGCAGACGCTACTCACTAGACACACACTAACAAGCTGAACAGAAGCCCTCATTATATACATAGAAACCCAGCCCCAATAATAGCCAGCAACCAATAAGAAGGTGTATGTTAGAATGCCATCATTTGCATAAACTATATACAATGTAGTGTGCAGGCAGGCCACTGATTGGTCTTTATTTGAGAGGACCGATTGGCTGCTGCCCCCGGAAAGTAACCAATGAAGGTGCATATGAATGTACCCAATGAGGATTAAGTGCAGGCAATGTAACCAATGAGAATGAAGTGTGTTAGGAACCTTGACGTAACCTGAAGCTAACATTGCATAACATTCAATACAGTAATTACCTTAGAGGCCTTGTTTGGCTTAACTCAGCCCAATACACAACAGGTAGGCATACCCAGTACGGAAGAAAGAGCATGTCACATGCCCCCCTTTCCTAAAACCCACAACTGAACACACCAGTCCAAAGACTAAAGTTTACAAGACAAAGAAGGACATATGAGCATGGCAGGTCTCAGTTTGATCAACTCTCCAAATTCCTAGTTCTAGAATTTACCTTTCATACTTTATAACACAAATCAGGGAAGTCTTCGGGCCATGTGAAGAAGTCAAAGGCATTCCTTCACTACTGAGCGCTGAACTACATACAGACGAAGTGTTGTTAGTTTCAAAAAATGAAGTTTTAGGAGTCCTCAACACCTTTGTAACCTCCCCCGCGAAATTCTGATAACAAAATGACTCTGAGCATGTGCAATGGTACAATCCAATGTAATCCCTCGGTAGGATTCACTTTCAGACAGGTGTTTATAGGATTGAAGCCTGAAGAAGAGTTGGTTTTCTTTGGGCAAAAAAGATTATATTTTGAGGAAGGGCAGAGAAAGGTCCGGCTTTCTGTTCAACAGCTGAGCTCCTGAAGGAGCTACCTTCCATCATTCTTCTTCTGCTTCATGGAGCCAGGGAAAAGGTTGAAGGACAATATTGTTTTCCCTCACACGAACACAGAAGCATATCTCTTCACACTACTACGTGGCATCACTTTTGGGGCCAAACTGGAAGTGATGTCATCACCTTGGGGGATGCTCTAGGATTCGCCCAAAACTCTATGGTTAAATCGTAAATCGTAACAATGGCACTTCTGGTTTTGTGCTAGAAGTGATGTCATACACTGATGTGACATCAGAGATTTTCCCCTCCAAGCAGCAAGCTGCCCCCCATTACCTACTGACAGTATGGAGGGGAGGTGTAAGATGAGGACCTTGAGTTGTCTATCTATACTCCTGATAAAACATCTGGGTTGGATGGCCTGGTATAAATAGAAGTCAGACCTTCTGACTATCTTTTTTTTTCTTTTAGCTTCACAAACCCTCTAGCTTTTGTGTTAGGGTTGGCCAACAACCTGGAGAATAAAAGTCCCACACCTTTAACTGAGGCTTAATGGCTTCTTATTTATGAGCTGATATTATTTACCTCCATGCTATTAAAAGCTTCAGGTTCCCATTTCCACAATTTAAACCTCTGTTAAAGGGAGAGGACGCTTTTTGTCCAGGTTGTTGGCAGCCCTATTTCACATTGGTGTCAGAGACCTGGATGGAAGAAAGCGTGTTCTTATGCGTAATTAATAGAAGATTTATAATGCTCCATTGATCCCCTGAAAATGTGCAGGCAGTCAGCCGAAGAAGCAAAATATATACGAAGTTTCCTTTAGGTTAATTGCCATTTTCTGTTTCCATGGCAATGCTGGCTAGCATTTACAGTTACTAAAGATTATCCTTCTCATTAATTTGATGAAGCTGTAACTTTGCACTTCGGGCAGTTCTGTTGTTAGAGGAAGGGCAGCAAAGCTTGGATTGGCTTTATGAATATTTTTTTCTTCTTAAATGAGCAATTTGAAAGTTCATGATCAAAGCAGTTCCCATCACCCTGTCATCTTTCTCTTGACCGCTAGATGGCAGCAGAGATTCTCCGCACAAGATAAATGCTAACTTGGTTTTTAATAGTTAAAGCTGGCTTACCCTGAGTCAGGCGGCTGATATCTCTGACCCAGTACTGTCTACTCTGACTGGCAGAAGCGCTCCTGACTTTCCTGAAGACAGTTTCCCAAATCCCACTACCTGTTGTTGTATAAACCACATCATAGGAATCCAGAGTTTGCATTTCACGACGACAGTGCTTCGGGTGAAATGCATTCCTGTTAAAGAAGCATTCCGGGTTGGAGCTGCTTGCAGACTTTTGCTGTTGATGTAATTGGCCATCTCGGGAGGCTCGTTTGCATATATTGCATGCTCCTGACTCCGGGCTGCAATCATTTCTCAGTTGAAATGAAATTATGATTTGCAACCCACCTACGTTTGCCTTGGGAGCTGCGGATCGCACATAGCAATCAGAAAGTGTCTTCACGTTCTTGTGGATAGGGATTTTTAATCCACGTTAGTCATTACTTCAGAACCATAGGGGAGGAAGTGGCTCCAATTGAATGCACAATATATATGGTGCATATCTGCCTTACGGTTCTGTTTCCTGCAGTGGGTGTCCCCACAAAGCCTGCAAGCAGGGCACAGGTTCCCCCTGTTGCAGGCCCCCGGCAACTGGAATTTGGGGCTATACGGCCTCTGAACATGGAGGTTTTCTCACTGAATGTGTCTACTTGGCTTTGAAAGCCGTTTGAGCTAGAAGCCAGGGGTGTATTTGAGGGCCGTGAACTCTTACAAGCGAAGTTTGTCCCAGATTTGCAGCTCATCAATTTCATTGGGTGTGAGTTCTAGCATTATGACATGGGAGGGGGGAATTCTCTCTTCATGAGAGACAGCGTGGTGTAGTGGTTAGAGAGCTAGATTTGGATCCTCTCTGCGCCATGGAAGCTCACTGGGTGACCTTGAGCCAATCACGTGATGAACTGAGCTCAAACAAGGGTTCACAAGGGTGTCGGACTAGGATCTGGAAAAAGCAGGTTCAAATCCCCGGTCTCCCATGAAGCTGACCGGATGACTTTGGGCCAGTCACACCCTCTCAGCCTAAAGTACCTCACAAAGTTGTCGTGAGGATAAAATAGAAAAGTGAGACAAGCCACTTCATGTCCCCACTGGCAACAAAGACAGAATACAAATGAAGTAAGGAAGTAAATAAATAATTACTTTCTGCCACTTGCATAATTTTATGAACCTTGTTCATGTTCCCTCTTAGGGCCAAGCTACACATGACGAATGACACTTGAACGGCAAGTGTATTTCTCCCTGTTCACTTGCCCTCCACTCAATCCACTTGCCGTTCAAGTGTCATTCGTCATGTGTAGCTTGGCCCTGAGTATATGTTGCTTATTAGACCTTTTATGAATTTTACTGTAAAACCGCTTTGAACACAAGAAGGCAATACACACGTTTAAAAATATAAATATATATATACAAAATAAAATAAAATTTACTTCTCTAAGAAAAAAATGTCGGTCCTTAGTCACTTTAAAAAACAACAACTAAAAAGCCTTGTAGAGTCAAAGTAAAAGAACTTAAAAACTTTTCCTCGTGGTAAAAGTATTTAACTCCCTTTGTTATATTGTGGTCCTTTTGTGTGCACCCTTTCCTACCCTTTTTGGCACAGCGAAACCAGTTCTATTTAAAACTCCTATAATTGCCTCAAAATTATAGGGCAGCCCCCCCTTCTGCTTCACTGAAAGGGGCACTGCAGAATTGTTTTGTAAAGCTGAGGTGGACAGTTTCTTCCAAAATGGTTTCCACTCACTGCTGTCAAGATTCCCAAGGTATAAGCCGATGGGAGGTATGCTAATCCACTCTCAGGGTCACAAATGTTTGTCTTTCAGTGTAGAAAGCCAGTTTGTTGTGGAGAGCCAGTTTGGTGTAGTGGTTAAGAGTGCAGGACTCTAATCTGGAGAGCCGGGTTTGATTCCCCACTCCTCCCCTTGAAGCCAGCTGGGTGACCTTGGGGTAGTCACGGATGTCTGGAGCTCTCTCAGCCCCACCCACCTCACAGGGTGCTTGTTGTGGGGATAATAATGGCATACTTTGTAAACTGCTCTGAGTGGGCATTAAGTTGTCCTGAAGGGTGGTATATAAATCAAATGTTATTATTGTTATTCTCTTTTTATTCCCAGGGAGAAAGAGGACCCCCAGGTGAAAAGGGTGACCGTGGAGAAAGAGGTGAACCCGTAAGTATTCTGTATTCTTCTTTCGCTTTCTCAGTATAAGTACTGAAGAATGAAAGACTTCTCAGCAATGTAATGAGTTGGGGTTTTACAAATGTCTCTACACTTGACCTCTGATCACGGCGGGATTGGACTGTTTCACGTGATATAGAGAATAGTAATGTGTCTGTCTCTGATGGGGCACAAGTGTGAGGAAGTGGTTTTGTTGGAGGGCCCATCAGAGCTGAAAAAGGTGAGCTTTCATGGATAACCCGGGAGAAGGAGCAGATAGGAGGAAGGAAAGGACGTCTGTCATTTTAGGCTCAGATAGGGACAAAGAAAGAGAAGTGGACGCTGTAAAGTGGCCGAGGCACCTGAAGTGCAAGATATTCCTCTCTTTCTATTGCTATGGAGATCTGATATGCAGGGCTACATATTTGCCCTGTAGGGTTGCAAGTGTGGCTCAACCTCTATATTGGTAAATAGAGCAAATAGCACAAAAAAGAGGTGTTATTTAAGTTAGTTTACTTTGAAGGAGGCCAGTCCAGGTAAGGACTAGACAAAGGGTCACCAACCTTATTGAACCTATAGGCAAATTTGGAATTTTAGAGCAAGCAGTAGGCACTGTAACAAAATGGCCACCACAGGGATGGTGAGGACCACCACAAAATGGCTGCCATGTTGGCATGTCAATTTGGTGTAGTGGTTGAGAGCGCAGAAGTCTAATCTGGAGAACCAGGTTAGATCCCCCACTCCTCCACTTGAAGCCAACGGGATGACCTTGGGTCAATTACAGCTTCTCAGCGCTCTCTCAGCCCCACCCACCTTACAGGGTGTTTGTTGTTGTGAAGGTAATAATGACATACTTTGTAAACTGCTCTGAGTGGGTGTTAAGTCATCCTGAAGGGCGGTATATAAATCAGATGTTATTATGGGGGTTGTGTCCGACATCAAACTATTGCAAGCTTCATCAAAATGTTAGAAGGTTCCAACCCAAGCATCTCCCTATTATGGAGTCAGCTCTATGCACAATTTCATTTGTTTCATGCATTACCTAGTTATTCTACATGGTCCATAGTAACAAATCAGTACAGATGTCTGTCTTTGGAAAACCACCAGCACAGAAACTGGTATTGAACTGGATGTTTCCTTTATAATGGGAGGAAGATAGATAGATAGATAGATAGATAGATAGATAGATAGATAGATAGATAGATAGATAGATAGATAGATAGATAGATGATAGATGATAGATGATAGATGATAGATGATAGATAGATAGATAGATAGATAGATAGATAGATAGATAGATAGATAGATAGATAGATAGATAGATAGATAGATAGATAGATAGATAGATAGATAGATAGATTGAATGAATGAATGAATGAATGAATGAATGAATGTATGTTCTGGGACCCACTGACTATTGGGCTTTAATCCCCAGTGTGTAGTTTTTAGATCCACAGGTTCTTCTCGGTCTTAGAAAGGGAAAGAAGGAAGGGAAGACAAAATAGGGCAGCGGGCCTCATGGTTCAAAAAGGGGGTGGTACGTCGCTTCCTTGAAGCAAGCCCAAAGAAATTCCCAGCAGCATTTATGGCTTTCTCACCATGCTCTCCTTTCAACAGGGAGCTCCTGGTATCTCAGGTGAGCCAGGGCCACCTGGACTTGCAGGCCAGCAGGTAAGCAACCAAGGCTGACCTTGGCTAATTGACAGCATTTTTCTCTGCAGACCTATCAAAGCATGCACATGCGTGGAATGACTGATTGGAGGGCACAATGCATAGGAGGGCTTCTGAACTTTGTGAGTGTGGAACCAGGGAATGATAGATATTCTCGGCTGGCTGATGTAGAGGAAAATAACGTGTTGTGTGTTAACGAATGATATAGGTGCTACTGAGCTCTTGCCCTTTCCTACTGCAGCAAGATCCGAGTATGGTAGTGCCTTAATAACCAACAAGATTTCCAGGATTCTATTGCAGACCAAAATGGCTACCCACCTAAAACAGGGTGTGTGACAACTTCGAAATTCATGTAGCGGTTGGCAACTGCATATGCATGTCTGCTACATTATTTAAAAAGGCCCTCTAACCCAACTCAAAAAATTACCCTTAATTCCAAGAGGCAGAGGCTTGTATGGAAGATGAGCAGCACAGAGACCTCAAGCAACTGAGCCAAACATAAAGAACTTTGATTTCTTCCCAAGTGTCCAAAGTCACACATCCACAATTCTTCTTAGAGTGGCTCGTGACAGTCTGAAATGTCTCTGGGTGAGCCTGGCCTCTATAAAGCTGCTTTATTCGGCTCTGAACGAGAACCTCAGACACCAGTGATGGGTCGTTAATCATTGTTCTTGTGCCTTCCAGCTTAGAGATCTGGTTTTATTATCTCTCTGTGAGTGAAACTGGGAATGGTATTTTCTTTCTCATCCATTGAAGCTCCTTTGTGAAGCTAGAAGCTGTAGCAACCGTCTTGGCACTTGAGTTGAGAGTCGAGGAATTTTTTTCCTCCCTCCTGTGGCTGCAACAGCCTAGCAATGTAGTCCAGTTACATGTCCGACTGATTTCTTTTTCCACAGGGTATGAAGGGACAGGAAGGACCACTAGGAGGACCAGGTGCCCCTGGAGAGACTGTGAGTAAATTCTTTACTCTAAGGAGCTGCTATCCCAGGTATCCAAAGGCCATCAGAAGTATCCGTTTGACAAACAAGAAACCTACTTTTAATCTGAAAAGTTCTCCCTCATTAACAATTTTAATTTAATTTAATTTATTAGATTTATATTCCACCCTCCCCACACCAGCAGGCTCAGGGCGGATTACAATTTACATACATTTAAAATACATCTAACAATTTACAGTTTAAAATTATAAATATATAAACATCCTAACATTTAAAATACATATATATACACACACGTATACTCAGCGGCATAATAAAATGCACTATATGCATACTCAAGGCACCTCCCTTTCACCTTCACCAGAGCATCTACAGTGGAGCTCAACAGATGGAGGATGTCGCTAGTGGGGAGGGCACAGACCATGCCCGACTGGACAGGGGGGCTCCACCTAGCATCAATCATACGCCTGGTGGAGCAACTCTGTCATACAGGCCCGGAGAAAAGACAATAAATCCTGCCGGGCTCTGGTCTCATTAGACAGAGTGTTCCACCAGGCTAGGGCCAGGACCGAGAATGCAAATATCGATACGAAAATGGAAAGCTCACAGACTTTCGGCTTAGAATCATTTGGATTGTTTCTTCCAATAAATAAACAAACAAACAAATAAACAATAAATAAACAAAGTATTATTGAGTTAAGATGGCGCTATCTGCGGTCAACAGTAGAATTTCAGGGGGGTCACGGTCATCCTCTTCATGTTGTTCTCATTAACGGATCACCCTATCAGATCCTCTTTAACTTTTTATCAGTGCAAACACACTTCTGTTTTCTCCTAACAGGGTGCTCCTGGGCCTGCAGGCCCCCCGGGTCCTCGTGGCTTGCCAGGAAATGTGGTATGTACCAACCAGGTTGTAGACCATTGGTTGTCTGAATCAATGGCAGTTCTGAACGGGACAATACCATGTATTTGTCAGGCTATGGATGACAGGATATGGCAGACAGATCCCTGTACCATTGCAATAAGAAGTCCAGTATCTTGGTTAAATGGTTTTATTCAGTAATCAAATCATGTCCACATATATGCCCATAGGATTACTCAGAAGCAAGGTAAGCATCTAAGCAGTAAGAGCAAGATTGACAGGAATAGTAACACGTGGGAAAATCCTTTCTCTTAACCTACATGCTTGCTCCTTCCCCCTCCCAACAGTAAACAGGACTTTTGGCGTGAACTTGTGTGAGAACATCTCGCATATTTATACTATCAAGTCGAGACACTGAGAAAGCAAAAGGTCAAAGTCGAGACATAGCAGTGCATGGGAGTGAGCAGCCTACAAGTTCAGAAGCACTGAATGTTTCTGCAGTCCGTTATATAAAGCACCTGCAGTAAGCCTGTGAAAGAAACAGTTATGACGTTGGTAACATGACATCAAGCTGTAGCATGAAACATTGATTCAGAACAATTGGCATGGATGGGGTTCAGACATGACAGTAGTCAACTGACTTTGTGACTGCTGGTGGCCCAGGATACTCACATCTAGAGATGGGCACGATCGGACTCACGATGTGAAAAACCCCCGATAATGGTGTTTGTGCCATTGTGACTCAGCTAATCGGTTCCGTCCACAGTGACCGATCCAGCGTTCGGGGGGGGGGGGCTTGATTGGGGGGGGCATCATGATATAATCGGAGAGCCAGACACTCAGGCGCCAATAATCTATTCCCCTAGCAACAGAGCCAGGGGAATGCCTGAGCTGTGTTTGCTCTCCTTCTGTCACCCTAGAAAACCGAATGGAAGCCCAGCTTTCCTTGATTAGCAGGCTTGCTTCCAACCACGGAGCAGCAACCCAGGGGAGGGAAGGGGAAGGGGGTGTTCTGAAGCCATGGGCACAAAAGTTTTTTTGCTTTTTAAAAAAACGGGGCTTTGTAGGAGGAATGGGTGTTTTTCTGTCTGTCACTCTCTGTTTTTAACCTGCTTTTAAAACACTGTATTTTGTGGGAAAACCTCATTCACAGTTCTGTGTGTGTGTTTAAAATATGCTTTTTGAAGACTGGCTGCTTGCTTTTAAAATCAGGTGGGGAGGAACGGAGGATTCTGTCCCTGCTTTTTTTTAAAAAGCTGGCTGAAACATGTTGACGGGGTGTCTCTCTCTATTTGGAGAGGCAGGGATAGATCCCCCCCTCTGCTCTGTGTGTGTGTGTGTGTGTGTGTGTGTGTGTGTGTGTGTGTGTGTGTGTGAGAGAGAGAGAGAGAGAGAGAGAGAGAGAGAGAGAGAATCAGGGCCGGATCGACATTTGTTGCTGTTCGTCAAGCCAGACAGTCTGGCACCTGCAATCAATTCCCTTGGCAACTCAGGCAGGGATTGTCTGGATTCTGTCTGAACTCCTGCTGTTGCCCTGGAAACCCCAATCAAAGCCCAATTTAGCTTGATAGGCAGGTCTTCCTTTCAAGTGTGGAGCTCCAAATTTGTTACAACAAGGGAGCAAAGAGCAGGGGGGAGGAGGGCTTCTAGCTCTGACTTTGCAGACAGTGGAGAGGGAGAGATAGTTGCTGTTGGCTTTTTGAGAGACGGGAAGGGTGCATTGGAGCTTGAATTTTCTTTGTGTGTGGTGGGATAGGGATCTACCCCTTCAAGTTCCAGGGCTGCTGCCAGGCTCTGGGGCCAAGCTATTATTTATTATTGGTACATTTCCTGCTGCCTGCTCAGGTAAGGTTTCTGGGAGTGGTGCAGTAGGGATCTTGACTTGGATGATGGCTGGAGGAGAGCTTGCTGGCCCCCACAAACAGCCAACCGTGAACATGTTCGTGAACAGGGCCATGTTCTTGGTTGTTTGTGAGTCCCTGTTCATGGATGGCAATGAACAACAAACATCATGTTTGTTTGTTTTTTCTGTTCATGCCCATCTCTAATCATGACTTTGGGCCTCCCCATTCCAAGCCAATGTTCAAACCGCTACTGGATCTCGGGAACGTTGTTATCTCCGATGAAAAATATATTTGCCAGTTGTTGACAAACCGCCTTTCTAACTCCCCATGCTTTTTAATTAATTCATTTAATTTCCAGGTTCGAATCCCCACACTGCCATGAAAGGTTGCTGGGTGTCCTTGCATCAGTCAGTCTCTCTTAGCCCAATCTACCTTATGGGGATGTTGTGAGGATAAATGGATGAGAAGAGACTGATGCAGTAAAATGCTTTCAGCCCCCATTGGGAAGAAAAGCGGGGTATAAATATCCAAATAATAAGTGCTGTGTTTTTTTTTTTTTTTACAGGGTATACCTGGAGATCCTGGCCGACCAGGAGATGGTGGACAAAAAGGAGACAAGGTTCAAAAATGCTTTAGTAATTATCTATATTGTACTGGAAATGTATAGTTGTCAAAAATAGCAGATGAGTCAGTGTGTGTGTGTGTGTATGTGTGTACTAGTTTGGGGCTCAGATAATGGAGTTCTTCTCCATGCAGAAAAAATAGCTCTGCAGAAAAGACGTTTGTGTCCGCGAAAAATGTTCTCGTTGGCTCTTTCTCTTTCTGCATAGATAATATTTTCTCTTTGTCTGACCTTACCTGCTTCATCGACCGTTTGCGAACACTTGAGCCATGTGCCTTTGCAATGGAAGAACTGGTTTTGTTTTGAGAACTCGGGGGGCTTGGAACCCTCAAGTGCTACAAGATCACGCTTGAGTCCTTCCTGCTTATGTCTTGCTCATCCATCACGAGCAGAATGCTGATGGAATGGTGGAGTAAACAAATATCTGTATCCACCACATTAAGAACAAAAGAACTCTGATGTATCAGAGCTGTAGTCTATCTAGTCCTGCATCCTGTCTCACACAGTGGCCAACCAGTTACCCTGGAGGTCCAACAACTGGGCATAGAGGCTGAAGCCTTCCCCTGATATTTCCGCCTGGCACTAAGAATCAGAGGTATAGCCCTTTCGAATGTGGAGGTTCCTATTAGTCACTATGGCTAGTAGTAAGGTTGCCAGCTCCAAGTTTGGAAATTCCTGGAGATCTGGAGGGTGAAACCTGGAGAAACCTGGAGAAAGTGGGGTTTGGGGAGGGAAAGGACCTTGGTATGACATAATTCCATGGAGTCCACCCCCCAAAGTCGCCATTTTCTCCAGGTGAACTGATCTCTGTGGCCTGGAGACCAGTTGTAATTCCAGGAGACCAGTTGTAATTCCAGTCACTACCTGGAGGCTGGCAACCCTACCTAGTAGCTACTGATGGACCTCTCTGCTATGAATCCTTCAAATCAATCTATGCTTGTGGCCATCACTGTGGGTTGGATCCAGGCTAAATTTTCCACTCACACAGGGTACTTTTGTCAGTGATGCAGAATGTTCTTGTTCCCCCCTACCAGCACAGTACGTGGACTTCCCCCAACTGCTACTTCTGGGGAAAGGGGACCCACAGGAATGGCATGAGAGGCAAAGTTGGGTGTCTGCAGCAGGAAGAGGGAGTTGGTGGAAATTACCACACCCCTTCCAACTGCAGAAATGTAGTCTGGATCCATCCCTGTATCTGGTGACCCTGACACAGGATAGATCAGCAGATACTGAAATCCACAAACTGGAGAAGAAATGTGGGGTTTGAACATAATGAATTAACCTTGAAGCACTATCCATGCAGAACAGTCCTAAAGCTGGTGTGATTCCCAGAAGAGTACAAAAAAAGCATCCCTCCCCAAACAAATATGAATGGGCGAACATTGCTTTACTCTGAAATGCAGAAATTGTTCTGCTTCATAGGTGTCTGCGTTCTCCTAATTAATGCCAGTTGCTGTCCTGTCTTCCGCAGGGTGATCCTGGGAAGGATGGAAAACCAGGAGCACCTGGACCGGCAGGTGAGCCTGGAGCTGCTGGAGAACCAGGGTTACCTGGCAAGATTCGAGATGGCGAAAGAGTGAGTCCAACTCTCTAACTTTATACAGCTAGAACCAGTTCTCAAACTCGAGAGGACAGAGGATGTCTTCCAATCCATTTTCTTCTTGTTCCATAGATTGTGCACTCTGCATTACACTCCGATTGCCTTCTGCTTTAACTAGGAGATTTTCCATTATTAATTTTAGGAATAGCACATCTACCATTGCTGCACTTTTCACATTGTTTTTCCTTGTAAGAACACTTGTGACCAGCTATTAAAACACCACACAAAAACATCTTATAATATTGAACAAAAAGTGAAAGTCGGTATGATTCTGCATAGAGATTTGGTAGGTTTTTTTTTGTTGCTTATTTGTACTGTGATTTGATTAACACGCATAACCAGCAAAAAAAAAAGAAGTAGTAAAGACAGGGCTCATTTCGAGAGGGAACGCACAGGAATGCAGTTCCAGCAGTTCCCCAAAGAGGTCACATGACAGGTGGCCCCGCCCACCTGACTCTCAGCCCTTTGGGGCCCATTTCAGCCTGGACTGGAGCTGAAATGGCCCGGATCAGGCCTCTGACAGGTGTTGGATCACTCTCCCGCTCAGCAGCAGCCTGATCCTGACCATTATGGGCCCCTTTTTGGCCATTTTCAGCACCTTTTTGCCATTTTGGGCCCAATTTCGGCCCTGAATGGCCAGGATTGGGCCCAAAACAGCCAGGATAGGTGATGTCAGGGGGTGTGGCATATGCAAATCAGTTATGCTAACGACGCACTTCCGGTGATGGCAAGGGGCGTAGCATATGCTAATCAGTTATGCTAATGAGTTCCTCCAGCTCTTTTTCTACGAAATGACCCCTGAGTAAAGACATGCATATGTGCCACGTTCATCAATAACCAGTAGTAAAATGATGCAAACTGAAGTCCATTGCAAATGTGCAGCAATGCAAACAAAGTCTGAAATTAAAACCTGTAGTCCAGTACTCCACTAGTTCATTGCTGCTGCTCCGTAAAGGAGACTGAATAATTCAGAATCCCAGGGTGTAATCTGCACGGGAGACTTTCAAAAGCTGCCGCATCTCAATTGGATGAGAACTAAGGTCCATTCTGGCCAATCACCCTGTTCCCTGTAGCGTCCTCTAGAAGGGCTATAAGCAGAGTCCCAAGCCTTCTTCGATGTTCTTATTCAGATGAGATAGCTTCTAAACATGGAGGTTCCATTTAACAACTGTGGCTGCTAGTTATTGATGGACTCCTCTTCTTGTAATTTGTCTTTTAAAGCAATTTGAGCGAACAGTCCGCACTCCCATCTGTTGACAGTGAATTCCACAAGTTAATTATGTTCTCGTGTTTAGAAGTAAATTCTTTTGTCCATCTGGAATCTGCTGCCCATCAATTTCCTTCCTTCCTCGGTATGGTGCATTCCTTGTACAGCATCATGAATGTGGCAAGCAGCTACCCGTTGTGTCTACTTTGTTTAAAAGAACCTCTGAATAACAGGAAAAGAAAGAATTACTTTGCAAGGTTCTCCTGGCCTCAGATTACGAACGAACAAAAATCCCATTATATTTAGCCTAATCAAAAGCATTCACACTTTAATTTTCGGTTGCTTGTAAGTGAAGAGCTGTAATTATTTCCTTGGTGAAGACCCGTACACCTGCAGATTTCATTTCCTTTGAATTACATCTGTATTCAGAATTGCTTCTCTCAAGCAAAATAAAGTTTCTCTGGCTAGCTGAGACGTTCAGTGGATTCTTCTTCTCCATCCATCTTTGCACTTTTGCAATAATGATGTTCTGAAGGGTAGCCATATTGGACAGGCAAAATTCTTTTGCACAAATGCGTCTATTCTAAATGGGTTTCACTATATTCATCTGGTCGGGTGACTATCCCTCTTGTCTACCTGAAATTTGGCAGGGATATGGAGGATATGGAGGTACACTCCCCACCCAGTCTTGAAGTTCTGGTGACCTTAAATCAGCCAAACCAACTTTCCAGAGGAAAAGAGCAAGAGTCTAGTAGCACCTATATGATACTTGAAGGTATCTGAAGAAGTGAACTGTGGCTCACGAAAGCTCATACCCTACTACTAATTTTGTTAGTCTTATAGGTGCTGCTGGACTCTTACTCTTTTCCACTGCTACAGTCAGACTAACATGGCTATCTTGATCTATCAACTTTCCTGAGTTATTATGAAGATAAATGGGGGAGGAGAGTAGACTCATGTATACCATCCTCACCTTCTTGGAGGAAAGGGTAGGCAAAGCTACAAGTGACGAATGACACTTGAACGGCAAGTGGATTGAGTGGAGCGCAAGTGAACAGGGAGAAATACACTTGCTATTCAAGTGTCATTCGTCACTTGTAGCTTTGCCCAGTGAGATAAACATGTAATGGATAATGGACAAATGGCTATAGATATGGGGGGGCAAAGGGTCATAATAGAATATCAGGAAGCAAAGCTGGGGGTTTTGCTCTCCTTGTTTGGGTCAAAAGAATGTGCATAGGAACTATAGGCGGTGTCAACTTTCCCTTTTCAGAGTTGCTTGAATGGGCTGTGTGGCGAAATGGGGCCTTTCCTCCCACTGGTATTTCCTGTTCTGCCTACCCCTCCCTTTTCGCCTCTGGCCAGGCACCTGAAGGGGCTGTCTCTCTTCTCTGTCTCCGGGTATTTGCTGCCACCACTGTCCCTGTAGGGGGTCCTGGTTAGGCGGGACAGCCTCCTAACCTTCCTCCTCTGCTAGTGGGCCCAAGCAGTTGGGGGACTATGTGGAACAGAAGAGCCTTCTTCCTTCATAAATTCCAAAAAAACCATTTATTTAACTTCAACTATACACAGGCAAATATACAGTGAATGGAAGGAATAATAAAACAGAAATAGAAACCCCTACTCTATCTCCCTCATGCCCTAATTAGATGTTGTGTAGGGCAGGCCCCATCCTTTGACATCTGGGGTTACCTTAGATCTCCATCTCCCCTCAGAGCCATCCCTCCCTCCACTCTCCAGCCACCAACTGTCAACTCCCAATTCCCCTCCACCAACTGACTCGCTCTCCCTCCAATCACATTCTACTCCAGAACTGGCCCCGCCCCTCTGCAGCCCATAGAAAGTTAACTCCACAAACGGGACTTCCTGTTTGGGATCCATGGAGGTCTAACGCAGCTCCACTTGCGGAGCTGACCGGACTGCCGTTTTAACCGGCCGGCGGGGTGAAAATAGCCCGCGGCCGACTGCTCTCAGGCGGGGAGCAGGCAAAGAACGCTCAAGACCCTAGGGTGAGCTAGATCTCGGACGAGGGGGGGCTCTACACAACGAGTCTCCCCCCGATCCTTGAGGTCCCACCTTGCGACGGGTCGGCTATAATCTCTGCGGCAGTTTTGGGGCCAATTCGGCTGGCATAAGACCTACATACCCAAGCATCGATTGGGGGAAGAAGCTGAGAGGAGAACTTAAAATCGAAACAGCGATTACAACCCGAGAAAAGTGAAGAGAAGGTAAAGATCATTATCTTCTGAGACGGGACAGATTGATAAAAACAGAGAGGAAAAAAAGTAGATTTTTAAACTGCAACAGACTAGTGAAAAGGAGGGGAAGACTCGGCAGGAATTGAATTTAAAAAGAGACTAAGTTTAAAGAAGTTATTAAAGAAATGGGACTATTGTTTTGAATACCTGTGGCTTTGGAGCTGTGAGAAAAAGACACCATCGCGAGATCTGCTGTGGGAAGACGGGAGACAGGAAGTGCGTAATAACAATAGAGTGGCTGGAGAGAAGCGGCCCTTGCTGGAGGGCAGGAAGTAGGGAATCGCCATTTTTGAAAGGGGAAGGGTCGCGGCTTCAGCGGAAGAGGAAGTAGGCCATCTTGGATTACAAAATCATAGAGAAACCATAGAGAAAAGACGCCCGACATTTTGGACTCTTTAAAATTTAATTTCTATAAGAAGACCGGGACATTTAAAATAGAAAAACGTTAAATTTTACGCCACGGAGTTAAGGAAGAGAGCGGATTCGTGGGAGCGAGCTAAAGCAAGCCCCACGATGTCAAAAAAAGAGTGGCAATCGGCAATAGAAAACCTGGATAAAAACCTGGACAAAAAACTTTTAGATATGATTAAAGAACTTAAGGACACGAAATTGGAGCTGATAAAAGAGGTTAAAGAGGTTACACAGACAGTAAAATCGGAGCTGTCAGAAGTGAAAAAAGGTATGGAAACAATACGAAGTGAATTACAAGGAACGCAGCAGAGAGTTAAAACAGTAGAAGACGCGATGGAGAATTTAGCAGACACGCAACAAACAGAGATGAGATTGGTGAAGGGGAGAATGTCAGTTGCAGAAACTAAACATATGGAGAAGCAGCTACGTTTTCGTGGCTTGCCAGAAGTGGAAGGAAAGTCAGCGCAAGAACAGATGACTGAGGTGTTGGCTGAGTACCTGGGGAAGGAGGAGGAGGAAGTTGTGGCTATCCTAGATGTGGCATACCGTGTGAATTCGAGAATAGCAACCCAGAGGAAACTACCAAGAGATGTGATTGTGCAGTTTACAACACGAAATATGAAAGAGAGGATTGTGACAAAACAGTTTCAAGATCCATTGGAGATTGATGGCAAGACGATTATTATAATGAAGGAACTGCCCAGATCAGTGTTACTGGACCGGAAAAAATATAAAGTGCTAATTCAGATTTTGAAGGACATGAAAATCAGGTACAGATGGGAGTTACCGGAAGGAGTGTCCTTTGAGTTTGGAGGGGCCAAAAAACGCATCAGATCTGAGCGAGAGATGGAGCGATTTATTAAGGACAATGAAAAAGACTTACCAACAAGATCATGAGTATGGAGTGTAAAGTATTATCTTGGAATGTAAATGGACTAAACTCACCGAATAAGAGGAAAAATACTTTTCACTGGCTACTAAAACAAAAATGTGACATTGTTTGTTTGCAAGAGACCCATATCAGAAAGCAGGATGTAAAATATTTAAAATCTGGAAAATTGGGCAAAGAATATGTAGCGGCCTCCAACAAGAAAAAAAGAGGAGTGGTGTTGTACATAAAAGAGGAGCTACAGCCAAAAGTTGTTATGAGAGATGTGGAAGCTAGATTTGTAGCAGTGGAATGTATTTGGAATTTAAAGAGAGTGTTGGTAGTCGGACTTTATGCACCTAACGGTGCAAAAGAAAGCTTCTTTGAGGATTTAAGGAAGCATTTAGACGATCTTGCATACGACCAGATAATTCTTGCTGGAGACTTCAATGGAGTGACAGACTTGGAACTAGACAAAAAGACTACAACGGCACAAAAGAAAAGAGGACTATTACCAAAGCTTTTTTTTGAGTTGATTCAACAAGAGACTCTTGAAGATGTATGGAGGAGAGAATATCCTAAAAGCAGACAGTTTACTTTTTATTCTGCAAGGCATTCTACATTATCAAGAATTGATATGATCTGGGCCTCAAAAGACTTAGTATTATGGACTAAGGAGGTAGAAATAATGCCTATGGTAGGCTCAGATCACAACCCAATTATGTGGAAATTTGGAAAAAAGAGAAAAAGGAAAGCATGGAGAATAAATGAGGACTTGTTACAGGAAAGAGAGAATATGGAAATACTGAGAAGAGAGACAAAGTTTTTTATACAATACAACGTGAATAAAGAAGTACCAACCAATAAAGTTTGGGATGCCTACAAGGCGGTTGTAAGGGGCATACTAATGGACTTAAATGGTAGAGCAAGAAAGAAGAAAGAGGAGAAAAGACAAGAGATTGAGGAGAAAATAAAAGCCAAAGAAATACAGCTAAAAAAGAGACCAGGGAAAAAGAAGGTATACCAGGAAATTAAAATACTTCAAGAACAGCTAACAGCAATGAGCAATAAAGAATTGGAGTGGAATCTCAAAAGACTGAATCAAAAAGCGTTTGAGGGTGCTAATAAACCTGGGAAGTACCTGGCATGGCAATTGAAGAAGAAAAGGGAAAAGAAGATAATAAATAAAATTTGCGAAGATAACAAAACGTATTTGGAGCAGGCTACCATTAGTAGAGCCTTTTATAAATTTTACGCTAAGCTGTATAATAAAAAAGAAGTAAACAAAGAATCAATAGCGTCATATTTGGAGAAAACCAAACTTCCAGAAATCTCGGAAGCTTGGAGAAATAAGTTGAATAGTGAAGTAACTGACGAGGAAATAAGTAAGGCAATACAATCTGCAAATCTAGGAAAGGCGCCAGGGCCAGATGGACTTACGGCTAAATTCTATAAGACAATGGCTAATGAACTGGCACCACTCCTAAAAGAGGTGATGAATGGGGTTTTAAGGGATCAAAGGATTCCAGAAACTTGGAGTGAAGCGAATATATCATTGATCCCAAAAGAGGGCCAAGACCTGACTAACGTGAAAAATTATAGACCTATATCGCTACTCAACAATGACTATAAAATTTTTGCGAAGATATTGGCGGAGAGATTGAAGGGGTGGCTCTCGGAAGTCATAGAGGAGGAACAAGCAGGCTTTTTGCCAGACAGACAAATAAGAGACAACTTAAGGACAGTGATCAATGCTATTGAATATTATGACAAGCGTTGTGACAAAGAGGTTGGTTTCTTCTTTGTTGACGCTGAAAAAGCGTTTGACAATTTAAACTGGGACTTTATGTTTGCCACTATGGAAAAGCTACAATTGGGAGAAAGATTCATCAGAGCAATTAAGGAAATTTATAGAGACCAGACTGCAGCAATTGTGGTGAACGATGAATTGACCAAGAAATTGACGATAAGTAAAGGAACAAGACAAGGTTGCCCGTTATCTCCATTGTTGTTCATTTTAGTATTGGAGATTCTGATGATACAAATACGTCAAGATGATGAAATTCGTGGAATAAAAATAAAGGACTATTCATATAAGGTCAGAGCATTTGCGGATGACATAATGTTAATTGTAGAGGACCCATTGGAGAACATGCCAAGAGTGATAGATAAGATCAAGGAGTTTGGAGACTTGGCAGGTTTCTTCATTAACAAAAAGAAGTCAAAGATATTATGCAAAAATATGACTAAGCAGAAACAACAATTGTTAATGGAAACAACGGATTGTGAAGTAACAAGTAAAGTGAAATATTTGGGAGTCGAATTAACTGCAAAGAACATAGATCTATTCAAAAACAATTATGAAAAACTATGGACTCAGATAGAGAGAGACTTGATTAAATGGAATAGATTGAATTTGTCATGGTTGGGCAGGATTGCAGCAGTTAAGATGAATGTGTTACCAAGAGTAATGTTTTTGCTACAGACAATACCAATCATCAGAGACTCCAAACAATTTGAAAAATGGCAGAGGAAAATATCAGATTTTGTTTGGGCAGGCAAGAAGCCTCGAGTGAAAGTGAAAGTTTTACAAGATGCAAAGGAAAGAGGCGGAATGCAACTGCCCAATCTGAGACTTTATCATGATGCAATCTGCCTAGTTTGGTTGAAAGAATGGATGACATTAAAGAACAAGAAACTATTAGCCCTAGAGGGATATAAAAAAATATTTGGATGGCATGCATATTTATGGCATGACAAAGTAAAGGTCAACTCGATGTTCCTGCATCACTTTGTTCGGAGAAGTCTATACATAATCTGGAAGAAGTACAGAATTTATCTACAAGAAGGAACCCCTTTGTGGGTGGTTCCATATGAGGTGATAGACCCGAGAGCTGTTGATAATGAACAACAATGTTTAACGTATAAAGAAATAACTAAAACTGAAGCATCCAAACTTAGAATAAAGACACAAGAGGAACTATCACCTAACTACGATTGGTTCCAGTATAGACAGATCAGAGACTTATATAATTCGGACTCTGTAAAGGGAGGTATACGAATAGAGAATTCGGAACTAGAGCAGACCCTTCTTAAAGAAGATAAGAAAAGAATATCCAAGGTATACCAAGTACTGTTGAAGTGGTATACCGAGGATGAGATAGTTAAAACACAAATGGTGAAATGGGCTATAAACTTTAATAAAGAAATAACAATGGAGGCATGGGAATACTTGTGGAAAACTACAATGAAGACAACGACATGTATTAATATCAAAGAGAACATTTACAAAATGATCTATCGTTGGTACATGACACCAAAGAAGATTGCGCTAGGGAATTTGAATACTTCTAATAAATGCTGGAAATGTAAGAAGCATGAGGGCTCCCTCTATCATATGTGGTGGTCGTGTGAGGTAGCCAGGCAGTACTGGGGGGAAATAATAAGAGAAATGAGTGAAATTTTACAATTTCAAATTAATAAGAACCCAGAACTCCTGCTACTGAACTTGGGAATGGAGGGAATTCCAGCCCAACACAGGACGTTGATATTTTATATGACAGCAGCAGCTAGACTTTTGTATGCGCAAAAATGGAAAGTACAAGAAGTGCCAACTATTGAAGATTGGACTTACAAATTGCTGTATATGGCTGAAATGGACAAGATGACAAGAAAACTGAGAGATCTGGACTCAGGGCAGTTCAACACAGACTGGGAGAAGCTGAAACAATACCTGGAGAAGAAATGGGAGGTGGGAGGAAAACTGTGGCAGTTTGAGAACTACTGAAGTATTGAAGTAGAGGGGGGAGACTTTACCGGGGGGAGAAGAGATAAATGTGAATTAATAAGCAGTCAGATTAATAGATTGACATATATATAGATATATATAGGTTAACAAACAGAACATAGAGAAAATAATTAATTATAAGGACTAAATATAAGGAGCGATTAACTAACAATATTTTCTTTTTTTTTTCTGACAAGTTTTGTACCAAACTGAATGTCTGAAGATATAGATGGGTCAAATTGATTGACTACGTGAGGAGAGATATATAGAACTATTATAAAAAGATAGAATGAGTAATATATATAGAGAATAAGTCAAATTGTTTGATATAAACGAATGTATGATCTATATGGTTTATGATATATAGAAATACTTGAAATTGAAAAATTGGGATAAATTGTTTATCTAAGATGGAAACAAAGGCTTACAGTTTGGGCATATAATGTTAAAAATAGTTAAGGATGTACTGCTTAGAATAATGGAGAATATATATTTGTTTTAGATAGAGGAAGCTAATAAAAGTAAGGGAAAGGGGATAAAGGGTTGGAAAGCTGTTGGAAGTCAACAAAAAGGGGGGGGAAGGGAGGGGGTTAGAGATGAAAAAATTGGGGAAAATTGAATGTAAATGTGGAAATAATGGATTCTAACCCAATAAAAATTTTTCAAAAAAAAAAAAAAAAGAAAGTTAACTCCACAAACGGAATGGCGTTTCTCCACAGGCTGTATCATGTTTTCTATTTGAGAAGACAAAGCTAATGCTTTCTTTTATGACACTGTCTGCTTGTAGGGTGAAAGAGGACCATCTGGTTTGCCTGGACCCCCTGGACACAAAGTAAGTACTTCCCTTATCATGTTCTGGAAGACAAGTCTTCCAAAACAAAGGCAAGAATGCCCTCCTCCTCCAAATTTTCCTGAGTTAGTCGGATCATGAAAGTTGATTTTCCAATTGGGATTTGGGAACCTTCTAATTGGTTTTGCTGAAGAATCGAAGAGTCCCCTGCAAAAATATACATGGTGTTGTAGAAGCAATATTCCAACTTTTATAACTTTTCCAGCTTTCTGTTGAAAGTAAGATTTGTGAGATACTCTGAAAAGCAATATATATATGTTGCTGATGAATTTTCAGGTCATATCATGAAAAACCCAGTTTTCACACCTCTGCCCCTATTAATTCATTCAAGCATGTAATAGGTGTTTAAAAAAAAAACTTTCTCTGCTGTATTAGTTACTGTGTTACCTGAAATGGTCTCCTTGCATAAATATGATTTATGGGGGAATTAGCTCGCAAGGAAGGCGGCTATACAAGAGGCGGTAACTGGAACAAAATCACCTTTGTCTATGGGGTCCCAATCCCAATAAGCCAAGCAAGTCTGGTGCTTCAAATCAGTCAATAACTTTTATTAAAGAACAGAACTTTATGCACGTACACACCAATTACTGGGGGGAAATAATCACGCACTCACACAGAGTGCTGGGAAATATAGCCGGAGGTTTGGGAATAGAGCAAGAGGGAGTAATTATATCTACCTATCCTGGAGAGGGGGGTCTGGAGAGAAGCTTCAAATGTCTCGCATCGTCAGCTCAGAGAGAGAGAGAAGTGGAACAGTGCTTGTGGATCCAGGAAAGCGAGCAAGCGTGAACAGAGGGAGACTCAGGGAAGTGACCCTAAGGGAGAAGCCAGGAAGCCTGCATGGTTTGAATGTGGCTAGAGCCTACCTTTATAGGTAAAACATGCCCTGAGTGGAGGAGAGTCCTCTTGGCAGGTAGGACAAAGAGTCCAATGGTCGGTTCCTGGTTGTAACTAAGGATTTAAGTACTTTGATTGATGGCTGCCAGGGTGTGTGAAAGCAGATGCAAAACTAGTTCCAGTGCTGCACAAAAGGGACAGTTTTCCTGATGAAGCACACCAGAGCTAGGTTAAGTGTTTTTAGGGAGGAGATGCATTGTGCCAGGAACGACTGTGCATGCTTATGAATGCCACTTGATCAGTTCCTCAATCACGGATAGAAGAACTCATCACGGGAGGAGGGAGAGGAATGTGCTAAGTGGGGGTGACTCAGCGAGACCTTTATTGCTTTATGGGCCTTCCGGAGCTTGGGTGGATAGCAAGGCCAGTTGCATCACAATACCTCTGCATTCCAATGCGGCATTCCTTACATGCCTGGTTCTCCAGGGCAGGATCTGGCAACAACAGGGGCTCCCTGGTAGCAGATCTGCAGCCATTTTAAATCCCAGAGGCCTGTACATTTTTAATATCATGAGCAGTTATGTAAAAACTGCTTTTAAAATGGCGGAGGCCGGGCTGACTGCTCTCAATTGTGCTTAACCATGTAGCAAAATCTGAATTGAGATCCTCTTATCACCCCAGACCTCCCATGTTTGTATATCTTCCTACCAATGTACGATTTTCTGAATTCTCCTTCCTCCTACATCTATTAGGGTATGGAATGTATACATGTTATTCCTTTCCACTTGAACCTCTCTCCTTCTCCTGACATCAAAGTTTAGATTGCAAGCACCTTTAAGCGGTGATTTTTCTATTAGTCCTTATAAACACCAAGCACATTGATAAATCTGCAACTTTATTGCCGATAGGTCTTTGTTTCTCTGTCTGGCATGCAACTTTGTCTTTCTTGCTATTTCTAACAATCTTTTTCCGTGATCCCATATGTATGTGCATTTTATTTGCTGCCTTGGGGTGGGGGAAGCCAATATATATATTTCCAACTTGAAATATTGCTTCTGGAAAATCGAGGAGGGGGATTTCATGATTCATATCAGCACTTTGCTCAGTTGCCTTGTTCTGGAAACCAGAAGAACCTATTGCTCTTGCGCTTGATTCAGTTTACACATTTGACCCACAATGAATGCGTGAGTGAACACAATAAAATATTTCAAAATCTACTAGAATCTGTAATTGGGAATGTTTGACACATTTTATTTTTTACAAGCCAAAGTGATTAATATATTCTCTTTATTCCCTTTTTTCTACAATTGAAAACATCAAGGGAAGCTCAAGTTCTAAGCCTACTCAGTGGATTTTAATGAGCCATTACAATAACATTTAGCCATAACTATCACTCTATCAAATGAGTATTTTTTTTTCTGACCTATCTTTTTATTTCTCGTTCTTAGGGAGATCGGGGAGCCCCCGGTGTCCCTGGCCAGCCAGGAGACAGAGGTGTTCCAGGTATTGGAGTCGTCGGACCGCCTGTAAGTACCAAACACTCTGCCCTATCATCTCTGATACACCATGAGCATCCTTAACTAGTTCTTGGTATGATAGCACAGAGTTGGAATTGCGACCAGAGGTGGACTTGCATGACCAGGTTGCAGAAAGCTGATTCTTTGAGAGCCTGCTACTGTCTCATCTTTCTGTGGCCTGTGGGTAGCTTTGGGTGGAAAGAGAGATACAGTCACATTAAATTCTAATCCCTGGACTATCAATATAATGAAACTTGATGGCTTCAGCCCCTGACCCAAACAATGAATCATCAATGGTCCCTGTACGTTTGAATTTGTTCTAGAGGTCAAGAAAGTGTACGGCCACCCAAATTCCTCTTGGTCCCTCATTCTCTGCCCAAACTCAACAGATGCTCCTGGTTCTGGATGGTAACTAGATATGTAGAAGTCCAAATTCATCCCTTGGCCCTTTAAAGAAAAATAACTAAAAACATTTTTTAAAGTTTTTTAAAAATTTCGACCCACTATCTACTAATGGGGCACCTCTGACAGAAAGCCACTCAGATGACTGCACTTTGGGAATGACAAAGGGCCAAGCTACAAGTGATGAATGACACTTGAACGGCAAGTGAACAGACTCAGGGCCAAGCTATAAGTGACAAATGACACTTGAACGGCAAGTGGATCGAGTGGAGTGCAAGTGAACAGGGAGAAATACACTTGCCATTCAAGTGTCATTCGTCACTTGTAGCTTGGCCCATACATGTAGTCCTCCCTGTTCACTTGCCCTCCACTTCCCTCCACTCAAGGGCAAGTGAACAAGTGGAGGGCAAGCGACAGGGAAGAATACATGTGAGTCTGTTCACTTGCCGTTCAAGTGTCATTCGTCACTTGTAGCTTGGCCCAAAGTCAATCTGGCAACATTATTCTTGCTCTCTATTTTCTAAAGATAAATTTTTGTCCTGGGTACTCAAAGTTTCCTGTCTTCAAGCCAGAGGGCTGCCTGTCACATCAAGGTGGATTGCTTTAAAATTTGTTGGAGGTAGGGAAAACTTAACATTTCGCCTCCCGTAGAAGCTCTTTCAAACTATTTTACTGTACTTGCTGCAAATACCTTGTTAGATAAATTGCAGTTGGCCCTGTTTGTTTGCGATAATGATAAAGATGACTTTGGTGTATGAGTACCCATAAATTAAAATAGTTCCATGTTAATGAATGCAGATAAAAGGATTTCGGTGTTGGAGTTCTAAGAATATAAAGCGGGAATCAATTTTAAAAGTTCTGAGGCTTATCAAGTGAACATACACAAGAACAGACATGAAGCTGCCATATACTGAATCAGACTCTAGGTCCTCCAAAGTCAGTATCTTCTACTCAGACCGGCAAGGGCTCTCCAAGGTCTCAAGAGGAGGTCTTTCACATCACCTGCTGTCTGGTCCTTTTTAACTGGAGATGCTGGGAATTGAACCTGGGACCTTCTGCATGCCAAGCAGAGGCTCTTCCAATGAGCCAAAGTCCCTCCCCTTTGCATCCTTGAAGGCAGGAGATAACCGGCTATAAAACAGGCAAAAGGAAAGCAGCAGGACACTGCTGAAGGTCACATGAAGCTTTCAGGTCAAACCACTTCAACGGATCATTAATAACTTGCAATCTATGCTGGACAATGATACTCTTCTCTCACAAGCATGGGAAGGCAGACCTTTTCTTGCCGACAGGCAGCCCCCAAATTTTAAACAACTTCTCACTCACAATAATGTACTTCCCAAGGTGATTGGAGCAGGACTATATTGTCCACAGCGACAAATATACTGAATTTTACACTACAGACATACTGTACAGTTGTCCGGCCCTGTATCAATGATATGCTTTTATAGTTCTTCTCAGGACGTACATGGACACACATCACTGGATCCACTCTTTTGTCTGAAAACCAGTGATTGTTATTGCAGAAAACCAAAGGTGGTTAGAAAAAATGGGTCATTATGGTGTCATGTTGTTCATCCCACTTTTTGCCTCATGGAAAATCTGTTCGTTGACCAAAAATGAGACCAGAAGAAAAGTATGTGACCATATTTCCAATCACTTTCAGCTCGCACTGTGAAGGGAAAGACGGATGCCCTATATGGGCCACAGTTGTAGGCCTATTTCAACTATGCTATGAAGGACATCCAGAAGCAGGGTAAACGGATGGAAGACTGGAAGGCCTTATGGTCTACACATCCCTTGGAAAGTGTGGAATGTCCATGGCTCCGTCTATCCAGTATTGGATGTTGTACATAGTGTTGTTAAGAGACATTCTCTTACTTTATCTTTACCCAATTTCTCCTGGAAAGTCAACAATCTGTTTCCCCCCCTCTTTTTAGGAATTTGGAGTCTGTTCCAAATCAATTCCATTTTCATCAAAGAGAAATTCAAAGAGAGTAGAAAGAGGTTCAGCAGAGGTTCAGCAGCAATGTCTTCCCAAACCTTGCTATCCTCCTGCTAGAGTGTTAGTTACCCTGTGCTGTGTAAAACAACAGCAAGGGCTAAAGTTACAAAAGAGTACTTGTTTCCTCTTCAAAGAGAAATGAAGGAGAAATCCCACTTTTAAAAGGGAGAAAAGAGGAATCAGTGGCTATATCTAAAAAAGTGCATTTCAGAAAAAGCAATTTCCTTCTCCATAACAAGGCTAATTCTTGTGTTATTGTAACCAGTCTGGACAAGACAATCAAGCTGCAAATTATCACCACAACACAGTGATAGTGCGGTATTGGATAATACAAGCTCAACTCCATGTCCGTCTCCCATCATGATTTATCTCTCTCCCTCTTAAGTGTAACATATGTGCATTAAAGGCCATAATGGGGATATTATACCTCCCCCCTTCTGGCCTAGACAGTTCTGGGTTCCAACTACCAGACTCAAAAAGAGTCCAGTAGCACCTTTAAGACTAACCAATTTTATTATAGCATAAGCTTTCGAGAATCAAGTTCTCTTCATCAGATGCCTGATCAAAACTGGGCAGATACAGAAGAGGAGGGGGAAAGAGAGAGAAAAGGGAGGGGTCATAAATCACAAGAAGGCAGAATGCAATTAGCATAGAGGCAATCAAAACATTCCTTTGCTTGGAAATGTAAACATCTCCTTTTGGTGTGCAGTCAGTTTGTAGCAGTGAAGGTGTCCAATTCCTATGTAGTATAAGCCTTCGGTAACCACAGCTCTCCCAACTACCAGACTGTCATTCATGTTAGCCAGCCAGCAGTTACTGGGACCTAATTCTCAAATGCCACAAAGATCTTATTATGATCCGGATTATGGTTCAGGGAGAGAAGGGGCATCAGCATTCCCCTATGCAATTTTCCTGACCCCAAATGGCCACGGGGGCATTATTTACCCCCCGTCAGTGCGTATGCAGCCCCCAGTGGGTAAACACTATGCCCAGGGCCATTTTGGGTCAGAGAAATTGGCATGGGGGAATGCAGAAGCTCCTGCTCTCCCCACATTGCAGTCCCAAACTGATCTGGGCTCCTGTGGCTTTTGAGAAATCTGTTTGCAACAGCTGCTGCCCAACTGACATGAATTAGATTCGGTTTGGTGCCACATCACACTGTCTAGGGAAATGGTCTCCCGTCTCATTTGGCCCTGAGAAAACAACATTTCTGTGACAGCTGCCAACACCTGCCACGGGGCAACTTTCTAACATCTTTTCCTTTTTGCAGTTTCTGTCCTCCTCGACTGACAAGTATTATTCAGAAGCAACACAGCAATAGCTGCCATTCACAGAAATGTGCAACCACCTGTTTTATGTTGCTTATATTTGGAAGGCAAATAGCTGTGTGAACTAGGGGTGTGCACTTCAAAAAGTTCAGATAGATTTCAGGTCTGGCTTTTGAGGAGAATGCTGGTTCCGTTAGTTCAAAATTTGAGGAGTTTTCTTACTGGGTCTAGATACCAGTTCAGTGTTCTTTTGGGGGTGGGGGTGGATTCTGGAATTGCAGACCCATTTTTTTTTCATTTTACGCATCACCTCCTAGAGGCACCAGGAGTGGGGAGAGAGAGAGAGTTGGCCCTAAGTTTCTCATCCCTTTAAATTTTAAAGCACCATTATGCTCTATGGGAAGGCCATTTGATGGCTGTCAAGGTGGGCTACGCCACCTCTGATGCTGTCAGTGGGTTCTGGAACCAGGAGGAAGGCCTGCCAGTGAGCTGATGTCAGCCAGGTAACTCTGGGGCCAATTCGGTCCTTCTTTTCCTTTTAAACTTTAAATTGGTTGCCAGTAGCGTACTGGGTCAGATTCAAGGTTCTGGTATTGACCTATAAGGCCCTGTGTGGACTGGGTCCAGCATATCTACGGGACCGTCTCTCCCCATATATTCCCCAGAGGACACTCCAATCAGGAGACAAACAGCTGTTGGTGGTCCCTGGCCCCAAGGAGGCCCGCCTAGCCTCGACTAAAGCCAGGGCCTTTTCAGTCCTGGCTCCCAACCTGGTGGAAAACTCTGTCTGCTGAGATCAGGCCCCGGCAGGACCTAATTTTCTGCCAGGCCTGCAAAACAGAGTTGTTCTGCCAGGCATATGGCTGAGGCTGGGCCTCCGCCGGCCTGGAAAAAAGGGGTGTATAAAATCTTAACCCTCCCTGTGAAGGCTGTCCACCATCCTGTTTTAAATGTGTATTAATAGAAATACACTGCTGTTTTAATGATGTTTTAATGTAGATGAATTTTTATTGTATTTTAATATGTTATCCGCTCTGAGCCCGCCCGCGGGGAGGGTAGAATAGAAATTTGAAATAAAATAAATAAATAAAATTGACATGGGGCTATACCTGGCCTTCAAAGATGGGGTCTTCCCATAGTACATAATGGCTGTTTAAAATTTTACATAATGGCTGTTTAAAATTTAAGGGAAGAGAGACAATAGGAAACGGTAACAGCTGTTTGCTGAGGCCAGCTTCCACTCTTGCTCTTCCGATTCCTGGCCTCCCCAAAACACACCTGAAATTTTGTAAGATAAATTTTAATTACTCTTGGAATTTTGAGAGCATTTATGACTTTTTGAATATCCCTGAGCTGACCTGAAACAGCAAATTTGGGGTATATTTTTGGCTCAGGAATACTGGAATGCACAACCTTACTCTGAACACAACCAATTCCGCCACTTACTATGGCAAAGCCCAGCTGTATTCACAGTAACTAGCACAGTTCAACCAACATGCACAAATTCCAATCTTTTTTTTTTATGTTTGTTTTCAGGGCCCTATGGGACCTCCTGGAGAGAAAGGGCCATTGGTACAGTATGTCTTTCTACCTATACACTGCTTTTGATGGGAAAGGTGGGAAGGGGAAAAGCTTACATGCTTGCTTTTTGCCTGAAATGATGGCGAGGACAATGGAGAATTATGTTGTGTTTCATTGAGACTGTTCCAGGTGGAGGTGTGAATAGTCCATGTTGTGGCCCTTCTAGTCCATTCTAGAGTAGATGTTAATCTGAGTTCTATGAAAAAGGATCAACACAAATTGATCCCCAGCCCCTGGAGTTCTTAGAGGGGTTTCTTTTGGAATAAGGGAGGCTGAGGATTCCTGGATTCTTATCCATCAACAATCCTTAAGGTCTTAGCCAAAAGATGGAATGGGAATGGAAAACTTGGCAGAAGTCACCTTCTACTTCTAACTACCTAGATGATGTTGACATTGTAGTCTACATTGGGTTGGAGGGCACTGGCCGCAATGGAAAAGATCCATTTCCTCAGGCCTGATCTGTATCTGGTCATCTCCTTTTTTTTGTCCATCACTCCTATATCCAGAGTGTAACTTCATAGTGGCGCTCAAGGCTTCTTGTAGCCGAGTTGTCCACAGTTTGGGCAAGCTTGTGACCCCATGTTGCTTCTCAGCCGCAATGCCCCATTAGTTCCCTCTTGGGCTTGCTTATGAGATTGAACAGGCAACACATTCCATATTCCAAGTCTGTGTTTCTCTTTCTGGAGAGGTGGGCATCATGGAAGCTAATGAAGAATTCAGTTGTTGGGCTAGTTGAGTGCTGTTGGCTTCTTGATTCTGTTTTTGGGCATCAAGAATCCTCATTTTCCCCAGTCTACTAAATCACTAAATAGGCTGCCGTGCTGATCAAAATCCATGAGCTGCAGAATCTTACGGATGGAGGTGATATGAGAACATCTACGATAGGCGTGGGTAGATTTGTTACTGGTATGAAGCTGTCAGGTCATATAAGGTGGTTCAGTCATTGCCAAACATAAAGAATGGGCCTGCCTCTGCTTGATAAAGTGTGTGTGTGGCGGGGGGGGGGGGGGGAGATGCATAATCCTGTAATATTAAACACAAGTTTGGGAGAGCAGGAGGGATAATTTGGGAATCTCTCCATCCCTTAAATTGTTCCCCTCCAAGATTTTCTTTTTACCCCTTTAACTAAGAAGAAGAAAGGGGACTGCACCTAGGCAAAATGAGGATGAAGAAACAATTGATTTTACCCCTCTAGTATCTGGGATCGCTTTAATTAGTGAGGAGTTAGGTATTTCCAGGCCAAAAAAAACCCCCACCCAAATCAGTAGAACTATGCTTGTATCTGTGCAGGGTGCTCACATAATATCTGTTCTTTAAATATAAATCTATGGACCCCCCTGACTGAACATGAGAAATGAACACTACTGAAATAACATATCAGAATTATTTGTTCATCTTCTTCCGACCAGGGTCTCCGAGGTTCACCAGGCATCCAAGGCCCTCCTGGACCAACGGGTCAGGATGTAAGTACAAAATGGATGTTTGTGGTAGGGTAACTTCCATAATGATAGAGATTTAAGCTATTGTACTTTTTAGCCTGGTTTCTTTCATAGAGCATTATGGGAATGAGGCTTGGTTGGCTCCTTCCTAAATTACCCCCCTATTTTTACGGTCTCTGTCTAAGAGCTGAAATAGACGAGATGAATTACACAAGTCTATGCGAGTGGCCAGATTCGTTATTTTCCCTTACCTTCCTGTGTCTCTTTTACCCCTGGTGAACTCGTGACTGTGGCTCTGCTCTCTGCACGTGTCGGCAAAAAAGCCGTTTACGTGTAGTCACATTGGCAAGTGTCTGCGGTCAATGTCATCAAGTTGCTGTTGCAGAGCGGTGATTCCATTTTGTTTCTGCTTCCTTCTTCCTGCACAGAAAGGCAATAGGGGACAGGGGACCTTTGCAGGGAACAGTTTAAGCATGCACACACTGGTGGTGCATGATGGGATACCATTCCCATGTCTTGGAGGAGCACAGAATAAACCTGTGCCAGTATGGACACGGGATCAAATGCAGTCTGGCCGTGCTGGTGAGTGTACAGGAAAGCAATGGGGAGACACATGTAAGTCCATTCACGTCATTCACACGCCATTCATCTCATGTAGTTCGGCTCTTAGAGTGGAACTACACGAGATGCATGGGAATGTGTTGGGTCCTGCAAAGATCTATGGGAAATGTAGTCTTGAAAGAAAAACAAACAAACCAACAGCTGCTTAATGTGATTCTCAGCAGGGGAGAATCTCAACTGGAGGGACTTTCTCTCACACACTTTCTCTCTTTCTTTCAAAAATCCCCCAGGAGCTTGGGATGGGGGGTGGGGGGTGGGGAACCTTGGCAGGAAAAAAGCCAAGGTGTTTTTCAAGTGAGAATGAAACCCAGTCCCTGCCATTCTTCTTCTCCTAGCAGGAAATTGCAGCACGGATTTTCTCTCTTGGCTTTTTTCCTGCCTCATGTTACATCCCCTGCTCCATCTCCGAGCTCCTGAAGGAAAACCAAGCCAAGAGGATTTTTGAAAGAGAGAATCTCTTCAGTTGAGCAGCTGTTCTTTGTAAGAAAATCCACTTGGCTCGATTTTCCTCCAGGATCTTGGGGAGGGGGAGCAAGACTACCTCTCCCAGGGAAGCTTGCAGGACCCAACACTCTTCATGTGTAATTTGTCTTGTGTAGTTCAGCTCTAAGGAAAAAGATAAGTAAAACAAAGGGGTTTGGAGTTACAAGAAGACATAGCATCGAAAATGCTCGGACGTTATGGCTTTGATGTGTCAGTATTCTCTTATAAAATCACAGATGTACCTTCCTTAAAGGTAACAAGAGGTGCCAAATGGATGCTAAATGTCACCCTTTTAGTCTATATGACCTGCCAACTTTTTTAGAAATTACTGTCTTGAGCTTGTTCGTCTCTATCTTGCTTTTGTAAACAATTTTCTGATGACTTTGTAAAAGGGCGTAAGAATGGCTGATCACACTGTGAGATATGCACTTTGTCAGATTTATCTGAAGTGCATCAGTTTGTTTGAGCCTTTTTCTCTAATAAACTTTCCTTGCTTTTGCTAAGCATTTGCTGCCTTGGTTCAATTGAGATCCTGTGACTTGGGTAGGCGGGGTCTCCCTCTATTAGGACATTGGAGGCTCCTCTCACAGTTTGACAATGCATTCTGGGTCACCAACAATGCAATGGACAACAACTTCCAATCCTGCCATCAATATCAGCTTTCACATGTATCAGAGAGGGGGATTTTTCCCCACAGGAATTGTCAATTTGAAAGGACACTAATGTGAAACGCAGCTTTTGTTTAAAAATCCATATACACAGCGGAGCACACATGGTGTTCCTGCTCGAACCTTGTGTTTCATCATCTTCAAAGGGAACCTTTGTCATCTCTGTTAAACAGTGAATAAGAGATTATTTTAATAGTATGCGTAAAGAGACCCGGTACAATTTAAGAAGCAATTTTGGAAATGGAGAGGGGAAAACTTACAGCAGAGAAGCAATAGGAGTGAGGGATACATAGCACTTTTCATGCTTGCAGTTTCTCTGCTTTAGATATTCCCCGTCCAAGTTCCTTTTTATCATATGAGGTTCAATATGCATGTCGGTAGCATATGAAAACATACAGGAGGAGAAGGGACTATTGTGGTATTGTGTGTAGTTCTGGAGGGACTATTGGAGTATTGTGTGCAGTTCTGGAGGCCTCACTCCAAAAAGGATGTGGACAAAATCGAGAGGGTGCAGAGGAGAGCGACAAGGATGATCAGGGGTCTGGAGACTGAGCCCTACGAGGAAAGGCTGAGGGCCTTGGGAATGTTTAGTTTGGAGAAGAGGAGGTTGAGGGGGGACATGATTGCTCTCTTTAAATATTTGAAAGGCTGTCATTTGGAGGAGGGCAGGGAGCTGTTCCAGTTGGCAGAAGAGGGTAGGAAACGAAGCAATGAGCTAAAACTACATGCACAAAGGTACCGGCTGGATATTAGGAAGAACTTTTTGACAGTCAGAGTAGTTCCAAGGTGGAAGCAGCTGCCTCGGGAGGTGGTGAGTTCCCCCTCACTGGCAGTTTTCAAGAAGAGGCTGGATAGATATTTGTCAGAGATGCTTTAGGCTGATCCAGCACTGGACAGGGGGTTGGACTAGATGGTCTGTATGGCCCCTTCCAACTCTATGATTCTGTTACTCGGAGTGGCAGGCAGGAAAAAAGTTAAGTGCCCCCTTCTTCTACTGTTTCTCTGCTCACAGACCTCCCATCCCCAAACTATTTTTTTTCTTTTGAAATGGCATGCAACTGGTATGCTTGACCATGACATGTCTGCCAGGACAGAAAGCTACCCCCTCTCTCCTTCTAGCCACATCTATTATTCCTGCATTTTACCTGATTCAACTAACCCATCCATTTCAGTGACGTAGGTGCTGCTTTTTACTGTTTCCCCCGAAGAAATAATATCGGGGAAGTTTCTCATCCGCACCTCATTTCCCCAGCATTCTCTATCAGCAAAGTCACGACTCTCTGGCACTTGTCATTATTCCCTGGTGAGGATCATTATCTTTCCTTTTCCTGCTGACAAAGGGCAGGCGCACACAGACACATAAAAAGGGAGGGAACAATCAATGCCATCTCTTTTTCTCTCCCCGTCCCTGGCATTGTACGCCAGCTGGGCTAGCAAATCAGCAGCAGAAAAAACAGAAAACGGCAGGGGGTAGACAGCAGAGGAGATGAGCCTTCAAGACAAAACTCTGAGCCTTTTAAATGCTCTTTTGGCTGTAAGCAAGAAAATCCAAGCAAGGCCACTTCGTGTCCCTAAGGTATCTCAGCCCAATACGATGGTTAAAAAACCCGGCACTCTGAACTGGAAGCTAGTGGTGCTTCTTCGGGAATGGGGACATCTTTGCCACAACTGAGTACCTGTTAGAAGATCCGCTATTCCCATTTACAGGGAGCCGCCACACCTCTTTTGTGTGCTTATTTCACTGTTTTTGCCCTGAATTTCTCCCTGGCAGAAACCCAAGCCAGCTTACAAAATATAAAAATACAATTTAAATAAGCAAGCAGAAACCCAAAATAGACTGATAATGGATGGTAGACCTGGTCCGGAACTCTGGAGACTAGGTCTATGGCCCATTGACTCCAGAGACCGGGTCTACTTTCTGTTACAGACAGGGCCAGCGCGCCCATTGAGGCCAGGTAGGTGGTGGCCTCAGGGCATGAGGGCACCGGAGAGGCGCCGGAGGGGGTGTCGGGGGTGGAGGCGTGTGCCGTGGAGCTGGTGTGGCTGGGCTGCAGCTGCTGCAGCCAGCCCGCCCCGTGTTGCCGCCGCCACCACCACACGCCCCCAGCCGGGTGCAGCAGCCACGAGCCACTGCCGGGGCGGCGTGCGAAGTGCAGAGCAGCCTCCGCCCGCCACCCCAGCCATCCACCAGCCAATGCCCCCGGCGCTGCATGATGACATCATCGCGTGATGACATCATCACGCAGTCTGTGACATGCGAGCACTGCGAGCACGCACCTGGGGGTTTGCCACAGGCGCCAGAAACTCTGGCACCAGCAGTGGTTACAGAGAAACCCCAGATGTTTGGTGGTTCATATGCCCATTAAAGGTCCCTTATTTTACATAGAGTAGATCTTACCACTAAAGTTTGGAAGCCAAGTTTTCCAATAGAAAAGAGTGGTCCTTTACAGTATAAAAGGGGTGATGAACCACCAAAAACCCATTTGATGGGGGCACTTCCTCTCTCTGCCTACTTCTGTGTTTTCCAAAACCTGAAACAGTACTGAAATTCCAGGATATAAAAGATCATTACCATGGAATTTTGGAGTGTTTGAGGTCTTCTTGGATAGTCTTGAGCCAACTTGAACAGCTAATTTTGGGTTTAATTGTGGCCTGGGTACATCCAAATGCACAGCCCTATTCAATAACTATAACTGGAAAGGATACAGAAGCTGAGCTCTCATTCGGCAGGCTGACATGGTTTTCAAGAAGTCCCTGCCATCCCAAATAGCTCCTCTAGAAGTTAATGCAAATTTGTGTAAATGAGGATATCTCAAAGATGAAAAACGTCAGAGCTGAGGGGGGGGGGAATCTCTTGCACCTTTGTTAGGGTTGTGTGAATGTCAATAGTTTCATCCTATGCTTGTTCTACAGCTGTATTAGATGACCAATTTGACATCCTTCGAACAATCCACTGTAAATTTCTGTGAGCTTTGTGTGAATTTGTACCTGTTTTATACATATCAAAAGAAGATACAATCCGTATTTCCTTAATATATATATAGCAATGTGTGCTTCCTCCTCAAATCTGGGACACACTAATCAAAAATGGGTATGAACAAAATGCACACCCCATTCCATGAGCTCTATAACTCAGATGAGAACAACATATTCCAAAGACAATTCATACTGCAGGGAGGAATCTGGAAGCATCTCTAATCCTTATGCCTCTATGAGAAAATGGCATTATAGGAATATAATGACCTCCTAGATCTCCTTTATTGCTTTGTGATTTCAGGGTTTGCCAGGAAATCCGGGTGAAAGGGGACCTCCAGGGAAACCGGTATGTCACTTCTCCGATTCTCTCTCCTTCCCCTTCATGTCAGCATATTTTGACAGTCAAGAGAAACCTGTACTTGGTGTCTAACATCCTTCTTTCCTGCAGGTCAATGTACTAAACAGTGAGTTAATTAATCTATGATGCCAAATGACTCTTGGACACCAGTGCTTGTACAACTCTTATTATGCTACCCTGGTGGCACGGGAGCTGTCTCTCCCCAAGAAGAGGAGATTCAGCAATGCCATATTGCAAATTGCACATTTATTCTATTGACCTCTGGCTGGTTCATGGCTAATCTCTTGAATGAGCTATGGAATCTTTCAGCTTTGATTTTACATTACCTGAAACTGATCTTCAAAACAGTGTAAAATAAAAGTGTCTGTTGGTTTGTTTGTTTCAGGGTTCCTCTCCACTGCTTTCTCCTGGTGATATAAGTCTCTTAGTTAAGGTAAGGTCTTTTGGGATGCCTAAACTGCAGTATTCAGCAACAATCTCTCTAAGCCATATAGATAGTTTAAGGAAAACGTTTATGCAAGCCTTAACTCCTGTCAAGTGTAACTGAATTTTGGTTCAGGCTGTAAGTTGTTGCAGGCTTTATTCCAACCTAGGTAGAAAAGTTGTTGCTGGCTGTTAATTTCCAGTACCTGCAGGCCTCTGCCAGTTCCCTGAAAATTCAAACTTGAGAGAATGGCCTTCGCATAGTTCTTATCATTACTCCCCAATTTCACATGGCTAGCAATGCCAATTAAGCAAGTGATCTCTGATTGGCTCTTGGTGGATAGGGTGACATCACCAGGCCTGAAAAGATGGCCATCTGGGACACACTTCTCTCCTTCTCTAACATTATTCCATTACAATAATGAGTGAGAGAAGATTGCTTCCGTGTCTCTTTATCATCAATATGCCTCAAGTTGGTTGGCATGGAAATGAGCTCCTTTTCCAAACCTAATGGTGAGAACCTACCAGCCAAGAAGCTACATCAGAGAAGCTTAGGTAGCAAGATATGAGTGCTTTTAGACAGATAGGTGTTAGCTAACAATAGAAAGGTTGATTTGTTTTCTTGTCTGTTGCCCAGGGCCAGATCTATGGTTGCCAGCACCCAGGGCAACTGAAGTCCAGCCCCTCGTGTGCGCGTGCACCGTGCGCACACTCCTGGCGCTGCGTGATGACGTCTCTCCATGACGTCATCACGCAGGCGGTGCGTGCCACCCCATGGCAAGCCGGCTGTCCTGGCACATCGTGGAGCTGGCGGAGGCAGCATGAGTGGCTGGGAGGCCGCCTGCACCGTTCGCCTGCCCCGCAGGACAAGGGGAGGCCGGCTTGCCATGCGTCCCTTGTCCTGCGGGGTGGGTGGCCTCCCAGCCACCCATGCCGCCTTTTGCCTGCCCAGAAGAACAAAGGGCGCATGGCAAGATGGCCACCCCTTGTCCTGTGGGGCATGGAAATAGCACGGGCAGCCTCCCAGCCACCCGCGCTGCCACCACCAGCTCCACAAGACAGGGGGCGCGTGACAAGTGCATCCCCTGTCTTGCCGCACGAGCGCTCCCGGAGTGGCAGCTGCACCCAGCACCCCCTCTTTGGCAGCACTGGGGGCAGACTATCCCCCTGCCCCCCCATCGATCCGGCCCTGCTGTTGCCTGAGCTAGAGCGCTTCATGTTTACCAACACTCTTTGTAATTTGTATTCAATAAATTAAAATATATTTTATTTTAGTCTGTGTCTGGAATCACTAGTTAGATGTGGGTACAATTTCAGGAAACCCGAGAGAATGCAAAGTCTCAGAAATTAAAGAACAAGCCCCTTCCTGCTTGCCTAAAGGGGCCTGCGGTGGCTGTGATCAGGGCCCAGGCGTAGAAGTTGGAGGTGCCTGGTCCATACAGGTATTCATCCCATTTGCAGTTTGCGTGATGGTTAGAAAAGGGCACATGAACAGCCAGCATAGCTGTTTGTTCTCCTCTTTTCTCCCCAATGAGAACCCAAAGTAGCTTACCAAAATGCAGATTAAACAAATAAAAACCTAAGTACAATAAATGGAAACAAACAGAACAATAAAGATAGTTTAAAATATACATTTCTTTAGATTACAGGGTTGGCTCACACCAATCCACCAGCTGTGAGCCATGGGCTAAGAGCCAAGATCCCTTTAGCTCATGCTTGTGGCCATGGCTAGGCTTTAATACCTGCAAACAAGAAACAGAAGTTCAGCCCAGATCTTACTAGCTGCTCTCAAATGATCACACTCTGGAAATCTAATTGGTCTCTAAGGTGCTACTGGACAGGTGGTGCTGTAAGGTGCTCTTCTACTGCAGACCAAAATGGCTACCTACCTGAAACTATCTTCATGATGTAATGTAATTGAACAAAGCTACAGGTAATCCTGTCTGATTCGGCCAAGGCTTCTAACAATTTCAGTTAATTTCTTCTCTTTATCCCCCTCCCCTTTACAGGACATATGTACTGACTGTCCACCTGGACCACCTGGGCTCCCTGGGATGCCCGGATTCAAGGGCGATAAAGGTGCCCATGGCCCGCTTGGAAGAGAAGGCCCAGTTGGGAAAACGGTAAGAAAAAAACTCACCACCACCTTGCTGAATTTCTTATCCACGTTAGGAGATCAATGACTGAATTCCAGCGTTGCTCCATTTATTTGCACTGATCTAGAGGGAGAGCCCCCTCCCCAAGCACCCATCAGTTCTATGAGAGACTTTGTCTCTTGGGAATGATTGGCATATAAAAGAGAGCTTTTTTTTGTAACATAGAGAAAATTTGATAATTATATTTGTGGCGGAGAAAATCGGAACCCTCTATTTAGCTTATATAGTTTCTTTATTTTTGTCATTTTGTTACTTTTTTGTTAGTTGTTATTCTTTGTTTTGTTATTTGCTGTGTAATTGTCTTTCTTGTTAGTTTTTTTTTCTTTAGACCAATTTGTTAAGCACAAAATACAAATAAATAAAAAAGGGAATGCTTGGCATAGAGGCGCACCGTTGCAGGAATCAGCACTGTTTCTGGGTTATATGAATATTCTGTACTAAATGCGGTAAATTTTTCTGTGGACAAGATCCATGCCCCTGAGGAAGTCCTTTGGGACAAAATCTGCGTCATCGGATAGCCAGCCCCAGTTTGGGCTTGGAATGGTTTGAATATCGTCCGCTGTCCACCAGAACATCTTCAAAAAAGAAGGGAGATATATGCAACTTATAGAAACATGTTTGCAATAAGAGACCTACAGATTGGTTTTCCTTTTTCCGAAGTTATTGTTAAGATACCTCTGAATTGGAGATGCAATATTTGTATGAATTGTTATCTGTATGAATTGTTATTTATGATGAGATAGTTTGTATGACTTTAGAACTTGTATATTACATGCATTTAATGACATTGTTGCAATTAGCACTTTAATATTCTGGAACTTTAAATCTGATAAATATTCCTGTGAGGTTTAATAAGTAGAATGACTATTGGTGTTTTTTTCTCCTGGTGAGGGTTTCCCTCTCTGATAGTCTGTTAGCTTTTACCAGGAGTGCCTGTGGTTTGTGATATTGCTCTTCACTGTGGCCTCGTACCAGGATATGTTTGCATTTTCTACAGAGGAACAGGATAAAATACTTTCTGGTTTGACCTCCATTATGAATGATACTAACACTCCCGATAAAGAGGATTGGGACTCTCTATCGTTTTTGAAATCTAAACGTGTTAAATTAGATTTACATGAAGCCACATTATTTGATTACCACACAGCACAACGTATACCGAGGGGCTTACGCATCCAGAAGCCACCGGGTATGTTTGCTGATGATGATGAGTTTAAGACCAAATGGACGGCTATTTTAAATAAATGTAGCTTTGATTTGATGCTGTTACTGATTAGGAAGTGTAGAAAGGAGAGTGAGAGCCAAGCTACAAGTGATGCCTGACACAGGTTGCACACTTGTCAGCTTCCCTCAAGTTTTGATGGGAAGTGTAGGCATCCTGGTCTTGCAGCTGTAATGGACAGCCAAGCTGTAAAACCAGGACGCCTACATTTCCCATCAAAACTTGAGGGAAGCTGACAAGTGTCCAACCTGTGTAAGGCATCACTTGTAGCTTGGTTCTGAGATTCTGACTTAGGAAATTGACCAAATGAGTGAATCTCTTAAAGCAACAGTAACTAAGACTTGCATCTAAAGGATTTGGAGCAGCAAGTCTCTGAGTTTAAAGCTAAGATTAAGGAGATTAAGGTAAAGAAATTCAAGAGGGACAATCGTGATTACCTAAATGGCATATAGGTTTGGCATAAATATTCACCCGTCTTTGACTCAGTAGAAATGATCTCGAGGCAACTGTTATAAACTGAATGAGCATCAAGTTCCGGGTAATAGGGAATCTTACCAGTGGATGCCACAGAGAGATCTGAACTACTTGGTGTATTACTGCAAAGCCAACGGATGCCTTTCAGTTGCTTGTTGTAATGGTTAATAGTCCTTAAATACTTTAATTCACAGTCTGGAAGTTGACAAGGTACCTGGAACCATTCAACCTGACATCTATAGATTTGGGGGGGGGGGGTTTGCAGGAATACTGAGTCATGTGATGCAATATAATCTTTATCAGGCTAGAACAAGACCTGATAAAGATCATCCAATTTCCATCAAAACAATTCATTTTAAAAGAAATTTTATGCATTAATTTCACACATTTCTGCACCAGCTTGTATCTTGGTTTGGAGAATGTGAATCAGTTTGCAGGTAACATAGTCAAATTATATGCATGAGCTCAGAGAAAACAATCCATCAATTTGTTGTGCAAATATTTAGCACGTAACAAATATGCACATTCCTGGACAAGAAGTCTGAAGAAGAGGCTGTAGTAAAGAATCTTCTATTCTTTCAGATGGCAGAATATGTATACAATAGCACTACAGCTTGGTACTATCTTTCCATAAAATACCTTTTGTCAGTTCAAGATGATGTTATCAGAGTTATTTTCTGAGCTAGAATTCTTTTCCCCTTACTAAACAGTGTCTTCAGTGAAAAGCAGCTTTAATTATACACATAGTAGGATCTCATGTGCTTGATAGAAACTCCAGTTTCAGCATCCTTTCCTGACAAGATTGTTCTTTTGACTATGGGTTGATAAGGAAGTTGCCCATAGTTCAAGGGGCATTCTGAATTTTAATTAAAGAGATTAAAATAGATTTTACCCCACTCTCCAAGGAGGTTTACGTTATGCCCCATTAGGTGACACTAGGAGAGATTTCCTATACAGCACATGTGCACGCACATGCACACGTGTGCACACACACACACACGCACACTCTTCAGGACAGATTAGTGCTTCACTCAGAGCAGTTAACAAATCAGTGTTATTTTTATCCCCACAACAGATACCCTGTGATGTGGGTGGGTCACTGACCCAAGGTCACCCAGCTGGCTTCAAGCAGAGGAGTCGGAAATCAAACCCAGTTCTCTATATTAGAGTCCTGCCACTCTTAACTAGACATGGGCACGAATAGAAAAAAAACATGGTGTTCGTTGTTCATTGCAATTCGCAAACGACGAACAATGAACATTGACAAACATGATCTTGTTCATGAGCATGTTCGTTGTTCGTTGTTCATGGGGGCCAGCAGGCTCTCCTCCAGCCATCAAGATCCCTACCGCACCCAGAAACCCTACCTGAGCAGGCAGCAGGAAAGGTACCAATAATAAATAATAGCTTGGCCCCAGAGCCTGGCAGCAGCCCTGGAACCTGAAGGGGTAGATCCCTATCTCACCACACACAAAGAAAATTCAAGCTCCAATGCACTCACCCTGTCTCTCTAACAGCAGCTGACTCTCCCTGAAAGCCAGAGTGGGAGCCCCCCTCCCCCCTGGTCTTTTCCTCTTGTAACAAATGTGGAGCTCCAGTCCACACTTGGAAGGAAGACCTGCCTATCAAGCTAAATTGAGCTTAGATTGGGGTTTCCAGGGCAACAGCAGGAGTTCAGACAGAGTTCAGACAATCCCTGCCTAAGTTGCCAAGGGATTTGATTGCAGGTGCCAGACTGTCTGGCTTGACGAACAGCAATGAACGAAGCTTGCAATGACCACCTGTTCGTTTAGAATGGGGCCTTACGAACAGCTTGTTCATGAACAGCAGATTGGGCTGTTTGTGAGTTTTTTTAGTTCGTATTGCTGTTCGTGCCCATCTCTACTCTTAACCACTACATTGAGTTAGGGGTGGCTGGGCTGCAAGGGGGGGGGAGCCTCCACCACCACTGTTTTGGTAGGAAAAGCGAGGTGGGAAGGATTACCTCCACAAACAATTGTCATGGATCCTCGCGTATGCCTTTCTAAAAGAGCGTGAAATAACCATGTCATTTTTACTCTGTGTTTCAGGGGGAGTCTGGACCGAGAGGTCATCCCGGCCCACCAGGTGTGGAAGGAACCAAGGTCAGTTATACATTCAGTCTACACCTTCAAAATCTTTTGTTTATGATGATGATGATTTGAAAGAACCAAGACCCAAAGTCAAAATCTTGGCTATACTGTGTGAAGAACCGCTGACTGATAAGTTGAAAACTCATATCTGAATAGAAAACAGCCCCACCTTATGAAAGTATCACAGAACCTAAGTCCTACAAAGTACTCTTATTTATCCAAACACATGACTACTTAGTAAGTGATGGGCAACCTGCACCCCCCCCCCTTAAATTTGGACTAGGTTTAACAAATCAACCCTCCCACAACCCCACCCCAAGAAAACAGCTTGGTTTCTTCAGAAATTGTGACGTAATTCTAATCCTAAAATTTGAACTCTCTTGAGGACATGGGGTACAACTGGGAGTGAACTCTTCCCTCAGTCCCCTACCCCAACACAAACTGCTAAATTCTGCCCCAACCAGTTCCTTTCTCTTCCTACTTACCTCAGTAGGGCTGCAATCCTATGCACATTGCTGAACATAATGGGACTTACTTCTGAGTAGACCTGCTGTATGTATAGGGAGGTGCCATTGGAGGTCTCCCTACTTCAGTATAAAAGGAAAACCTTTTTTCTCCTAACAGAAACACTAATATATTTATCTTCCTTCCTTTCTCCTGTCTATTTAAACTCAGTCAGTCATAAGACTTCATTACTGCGTGTTTGGCATCTAAATGTCGCCGCTTCCATAGGTGAGGTGAATGACTGTCCTTGATAGGTGACTACATAGTCTCCCCCCCCCAGTTCTCATGACAGGCTAAGACCTTTAAGAGGCCAAATTTGACAAGCTTGCTGGTTTGATTTGATTATTCCAGTTTTGATTTCACTTCTTCTGTGTCAGAACGGAACACCTAAGTCTTTCTTTTTGAACTTTTTTTTTGGTACTGATTTTCCCCCTAATAAAAATGTATGAATTTTTCAGTACCAAAACTTATGTGTAAATTAAATATGACATGAAATGGTATATAAAATAACTAAAATCGTCAATGATAGCAGTAAAGTCGAAGGCTTTCACGGCTGGAGAACGATGGTTGTTGTGGGTTTTCCGGGCTGTATTGCTGTGACACTGAGAGATTTCTGTCCTTTGGTGCTACACCTCTGAAGATGCCAGCCACAGCTGCTGGCGAAACATCAGGAACTACAATGCCAAGACCACGGCAATACAGCCCGGAAAACCCACAACAACCATCGATAGCAGTAAAAACAGGACGGACCTAAAAAAGTGGCAAGACATGAAACAAAGAGAAAATTAAAATAGCCATACCAGTACATCCTTATTTTCTTCACTTGTATATGTTTTTGGTAGCCATGTTTAAGTAGTTGCAGTTTTAACTGTGGACTATTTCTTTATTTGTTTTAATGATTAATTTTATAGTTTTTTCCCCAATATTTATTGCTATAATTGTATGTATATTTACCATTTTGTGATACTAGTTGACACCTTAGAAATCGGAGAGTGTGGGATACAAATTCCAGAAATAAATACATAAAGATGTGGAAGCCATCTCAGAAATGTTTGGTATAAAAGTAAGGTATACATATATTTAATAAATGAATTACTTTCTTTGTCATTAGGGTGCTAAAGGAGACCGTGGGACAACTGGTGAGGCCGGTCTGAAGGGTGAGCAGGTAATATAAGACCTCCTTGAAACCATATACAATAGTCTTTCCTTGACCTCCTCCCCCAATACTGCCATTTAATATATCCCATAAAATGCAGCCTTGCTTATGGGTTTTGGAGTGTCCTTAAGCAAGATACTAGCCGTAAAGGGCAACAGTAGGAATTAGTTGTACAACAGAAAACTGGACAGTATTAAGACATCTCATTTGCATTGTTACTAAGAGCCAAGCTACAAGTGACGAATTACACTTGTGGAGAGCAAGTGAATGGCAAGTGAACAGGGAGGAATACACTTGCCGTTCAAGTATTATTCGTCACTTGTAGCTTGGCCCTGAGTCTTCTGATCAGGGTAACCAGGTCATGCCTGGCAACTAGTGGGAGCTTGGGGGACAGGGACATGGGGTTGTGTGGTGTTGTATGCACCATGATGTCACTTCCAAGAAAAAAAAACCAGAAGTGATGTCATCATGCAACTCCGGAAATTGCCTTATCCCTCAAGCTACATGATGTCACTTCCAGGTTTCTCCCAGAAGTTATGTCACACTGCACACAATGCCAGTTTTTTTTAAGCCTTTTCTCTCACCACTGCTCTTGCTGTATCATCAGATACAGTTTGTTCCACCATGTCCTAGGATAGAAAACTGATTTCGATTTTCTCGGCAAATTTGGCAGCTTCTCTCCCCCTCCCCATTGTAAGTTGCTTTTATGGTTGCCAGCTGTTTTAGTTAGTGAACTAGGAAGGGATGGTTGATCTCCTGATGTCTTTTTAAGCACGATTAGAGCTGATACAGGAGCCCGATCAGGAGCAGACTGGGAAGTGAAAGCCCAACTGTGCAATCATTACAAGCCAACACTTCAGGGGCCATTGAACTCAGTGGTGCCTACAATGGACATTGGCTCACCCTCATGTCACAAAGCGGCAGCAGTGAGCCAACAACGATTACCAGTGAAGTGTCTGAGCCAAGTGAGAGGCTGACAGAATTGCTGTGGCTTGGCCACCGACAACCCTGTAGGACTGTGGCCTACCAGGAAATGTCCCTGTCAGTTTAATGAGCAATAGACTCCTGAGTCCAGGGGTGTATTATTCATATGGCTGACTAGGCTGAAGCCTAGATCAGGGCTGTATTATTCATAAGGCCTAGGGGCCTCACAGGGACCACAGGCCCGTCAATTTTTTTTTTACTGAGGCACACCCTCACATAAATTACAATTAATTGATTCTCTTTTATAACCTCTATGAATAAGATAATTAACTACTTCCTTATAGAAGTGAAACAAATTGTCTCTTGTATTAAAACAATTATCTATAAATTATATATATTTTTAATAATACAAAAAAAATATTCACTTCAAAATATTACAGTATTGAACAATTATACCCCCAAAATATGCTTTCCTGAAGAGTTCTACTCACGCAATAAAAATATTTTTAAAATTATGAATAGAATTCTTCAGGAGACCCTCAAAATGGATATAGGGCCAGGTACTGCGGTCTAGTAACTACTGTACCAGGGTCAGGCTGTCAGCTGTAGTGGAGTGAAAGACTTAAGTGCTAAAGGGGCCCCAAAATTCCTGAAAGCCTAGGGGCCTGGCCATGGGTTAATACAGCCCTGCTTGAGTCCAATTCAAATTAGAGCCATGGGGCAGAGACTTCGCCTTTTTCATTTCTAGGTTTTAACCCCCCCCCCCCCCCGTCTCTGCATGACTCTGCTGTGAACTTTGTACTTGTGCTTAAAAAGAGGTTGGGAAATCCACGATCTCTGTTCAATCTAGTATGACCCCAATGTTTGAAGCAGAATGTCAAGATTTTTTTCCTTAAAAGAAATGGCTTCACGAGAATTCAGTGAGGGGTCTTAATGAATTCCCTGCCCACTGTTTCCCCACAAGATAGCATCCTCTGTGGGGTTCACATTGTGTGTTTTGAACCTGAATTGCGATCAGATAAACTGCGTGCAGGGGAAGAGTAGACATTTGTTCTACCAACTTCTCACTTTCCTGCTCAAAATCTCTGTGAACCTGGGGTGTTTTTTTTTAGAAAATACACCAGTGTGCCTTTATGCGTGTAATTGCAACAGAAATATTCATTCACTCACTGATGATCATCAGTATTATTTGTTTCAATCTGACAAAAGCTCTTGCTCAATTACATTAAAGCAATACTTCCTTTAATACAAATTGATAGCACAGCTGGGGAGGGGAGGCGGCGCTCTGTTAGATGCATGTGCACATACTGTGTGGTAAGCCTCTTTCACTCAGCCAACCCTGTAATGTTTCTTGACATTCTTTAGTTCCAGAAACTTAAGTGTATAGAAAGGCCTTGACATGCTCAGGAAACTTATGCAACAAATGGCATTGCCAGGATCATTTATATTCTGGTGTACAACTCCGCTGTTTGCTGCCTAGCTGTACAAACCTTTCAAAAGATCGGTAATACTTGTGACTTGAAGTGTAATGTAAAATTAAAGGCTGTTATTATCTTCTGCAGGGCCATCCCGGCATACCTGGCTTCTTGGGCCCACCTGGAAATCCAGGCCCACCCGTAAGATGATTTTATGTATCTTTCTCCCCTGTATTAAAAAGTGAACGGTTGTTCTGCATCTATCTTTATAATGGCCGTTTCCAGACGGCTTACCTGCCCCCAAAACGTCGCGCCATGTTGGGGGGAAAATGCGAAATATCACTTTTTCTCGCGCGAGTTTTGCGCGACGTCGTGCAAAACTCGCGCGAGAAAACGCAATATTTCGTGTTTTCCCTGCAACATGGTGCGACGTTCCGGAGGCAGGTAAGCCATCTGGAAACGGCCAATGTTATGCCGTAAACTCTAAAAAATTATTCAGTGATTGGCTATTCTTCTTCTTTTCTGTGGTGACCCTTTGAGACACAAGGACCTTTCTCTGTCCCTTTGCTCCATTTCAGCAAGATTCAAAACCAGCAGCATATTTCAGTCTCCATAGCAGTCTTCAGTTTGTAGGGATTATGTTAGAATGTGGGTGATTACAATATTTATTTCATTCATATAACTTGTTCAGTTTTAGCATTTCAAATTTAGAGTGCGGGGGTGGGTAAGGAAAGGTAATTGAATGGAAGTTCACGCAATGTTCTTCATTATCAGATGAAAAACAAGAAAGAGAAGGAAAATTAAAATCCACCAACACAGTTGTGTACTGTTAAATGAGAAGCTGGGTTTATTGACAAAAGTTCACAAAGACATCATCAATCGAAACAGCTAATGGAGTCTTCCAAGCCTCTGGTCTTTTGCTCTAATTAGGAGAGGGAACCAACTAGTGCAAAATGCAATGGCTTGTTTACTCTCTTGGGCTGGCTGCTTGGTGCAAATTGTGTCTATTTTGAGAAATCTGCATTGCCTGCTGGTTTGTTTCCCAGTTCACTGCAAAGTGGGGGTCGTTACCTTTAAAGTCTGGAACCCTCATATTTGTAGGACTGCCTCTCCCCAGCCTCAACCTATTCAACAACTCCACATCTCTGACAAACACCTATTGGTTAGTTCCTCCTGTAGGACTCTTAGATTGGTCCCACAGATGTAAAGATTTTAGTATTTCCTGTTTTATGGATTTCCCTTCCTGAAATCATCAGGAAGGCTTCCGCAGTACTGAGATTCCACATGTTGTGCAAGATTATTCAGGAGGGCTTTTAACAGTGATAGCTAATAGTTTTTGAGGGGGCAGTTAACTTCATCTACTGGCTCTGATGTGTTTTTTTATTATATGTTGTGTTTTGATTTTCACTGTAACCTGCCTTGAGTCTGGTTCTGAAGGAAGGTGGATTAACAGTAGAGATGGGCATGAACTGGGAAAAAACCCGAACCATGTGGTTTGTGGTTCGTCAAATTTCTTGAACCACAAACTTTCACGAACCTGCCCCTGGTTCATGAACCGGCTCGTATGGTTCATGAAAACCATCACTTCCGGGTCAGCATAAGGTCACTTCTGGGCCAGCAGAAGTTCACTTCCGGGTCAGCAGAAGGTCTGAAGAAAGTCCATCCCTTGTTGCCTAGGAAACTGATTGATTGGCACCAGGCTGTCTGCAGTGATGAACCAAAAAACGAATCGAATGAACCAGCCTAAAGTTTGTGGCAATTTGTCAGAAATGGGATCTAACGAACCGCTGGTTCGCAACCACGAACCAGCCTGGTTCATGCTTAATTTTGGTTCATGCCCATCTCTAGTTAACAGTACTCTAAATAGACAGAGTTGTTACAATGATGTTAATGATGTGGAGAAGAGTGGAGAAACATACAGGCCAAACCACAAACTACACTGATACATGTAAAGGTCACATTTTATTCAACTTGCAGTCAGAGGTACCCCGGGAAAACTCACATTTAACTGCACTAGTTTGCTTGGCACTGCAAGGGAGTGCTGACTGAGAGGAGAAGGAGCTTCTAGTATCTCTCCCACCCCCCTTTTGCTCGTTTTCTCTGAATCCAAATTTCCCCAGTGTATATTTATCTATTTAATTAATTAATTTCTATTCCACTTTGCCCACAAGAGGGCTCAAAGTGGATCACAACATTTTAAAATATACAATAAATAGAATAAAATTTTGCAGCAATATAAACATTAATAACGCATCCATTATAATACAGCCAGGCACTTTTTGCCCTACCCCCCTCAAACTAAATAACCTGCGGAGTGGGTGGCCAATCATAGATGTTTACAGAACCTGAAGGGGGCATATACACTCCCCCCCTTTGCAAGAGATCGATACAATATCTTAGGTGGTCCTCCCGCCTCAACCACCATATGCCTGGCGGAACATCACCATCTTGCAGGTGCTACGGAAGGATAACAAGTCCAAATGGACCTGCGTTGACATAGACAGAGAGTTCCGCCAGGTTACGGCCAGGACTGAGAAAGCCCTGGCCCTGGTTGAGGCAAGGCAAACCTCCTTGTGGCCGGGGACCACCAGAGGCATTTATCTGCTGAATGAAGCAGCCTCCGGGGAACAGGTGGTGAGAGGCGGTCCTGCAGGTATGCTGGTCCCAGTCTGCATCTGACTGTGAGTCAAGTAGCATATATGTAACCCAGCATCTTGGTTCTGAGTGTCCCAGTGTGACGGGCTGGCTGTCTCCATCAGGGAGACACAGGAGTAAATTGTAAGAATCGCACCTGTGTCGTTGAAATGAACCCTTATTTAATTGTGGTTCCAGACACAAAATCTGTAGAGCGTGTGGGTTTATTTCAATTATTTTCTTTCTATATTTCTCCCTGTGAATCCAAGGCAATTTGCAAAAATTCAAATCAATAAAAGTGGACAAAAATCCACCCAGAAAATAGCCAAAAGAAACCTCCTTGAAAACCTAGCCAGCTGTACAAAAGCACTGTTAAAAATTTCAGGCCTGAAACTGACACAAAGCAGAAGCTTTCTGCATATGACCTGGAAGGCTATTCCACAGAGAAAAGACAATCACAAAGAAGTTGTGGTTTGTGTGTGTGTGTGTACTGAAGGAATACTAAAAGGTGAATTGCAGACATCATTCCACTATGAATGAAGAATACTGCTTATTCTCACTCCTTGTTATTTAGGGCTCCGATGGCCCTCCCGGACCTGCTGGACCTCCAGGGAATCCTGGAGATATAGTAAGTCACTGTCCAGTTTGGAGTTATGCAAGCCATATTTGTAATTCCAAAAATGTGAGAATAACTGTCGATGACCTGAACGATTGCAGCTTGGAGTCACCTTCCTGATGGCTAATTAAAGATTTTGGGGACAGGCAAGAAAGAAGAGTCCCAGACTAGGGAACTGAAAGTGGTTTATACTAAACTGTACCATTGGTCAATCATAGGACTGAAAAGCACCTCTAGGGTCATCTAGTCCAACCCCCTGCACAATGCAGAAAATTCACAAAAGCTTCTCCCTCCCCCCCACACACCCTGTGACCCTTGGTCCATGCCCAGAAAATGGCAAAACACCATTAGGATCCCTAGCCAAGCTGGGAGAGACTATCAAGGTAAGATTACATGCTAGTGGCTACCCGGGAATTACCCATTACGTTTTGTGTGGCCGAGGAAGGCTTTGAACCGATGCTCCATCTAGAATGGCATCCCCTTCGCACGTTGGTTTTCTAGATACCCTTGCAGGCAGGACAGAGAGGCCAAAGCTTTGCCCTGCTGTTATTCCCCTGGAGGTGCTTTTCCGCCTTGTAGAGAATAGCCATTGATGAATGTATCTAATCCACTTTTGAAGCTAACTAAACCAATGGTTATCACCACAGCCAGTGGCAGGGAATTCCACGAGCCAAGTCAAGAAGTCCTGTCTCGACTTCTCTGAATCTACCACTCATCGCCTTCATTGGGTGCCTGTCATTTCTACTTTATTTTCTCCACCCCATGTATAAAATTTTATCAAATTCTATCATGCCTCTCCCTTATCTTTCCCCCTAAACCAAACTGCCGCAAACCCACGTCCAACTCAGGCTTAGGCTGACCTTTCCCTACTCTGAGGTAAAACTTCTCCTCTTTAAGCCTATGAAGCTGTATACTGGGCTGGGAAGCCTCTGGTAACGTGGTTGATGTTAAGCTTCAACTTTCCTTCTTGTCCCACCCTTAAGAAATATTAAAAATGGTTACCCAGCCAAGTCTTAGTAGGGGACAGATCAGGGGTTTGTGCTTCCCTTTGGCAGAAACTGGCACACAAGGCTTGGGGAGGTTCAAAAGGTAACAGAAGGTTTATTTACAGAAGGTTAAAGTCAAAAGGCAGGTAGGCAGGTGTTTGAACGGAAGTAACAGAAAGGTTTTTATACAGTAACTTCACTAGTGTGAGGCACAAAACACTTGGAACAACACTAGGTTGCTGGCTTCATTCAGAGGTTGACACTGCTTCACAGACGTTACACTTTATATACTCAGACACAAACACTTTCCGTCCTCTCCAGACCTTATGGGTGTTCCACTGAGACAAACCCTTCCTAGATACTGGGCAGGCATTATAGGTATGAGCTATAACCCTGTTCTTGGCACTGAAGGGGAGACTCCTCTCTACTCACTTCCTTGGCCCACTATAATTCCTAGATCTCTTGAGTCTAAGTAGGCGTTAGTGCTGGTTTTCCCCACTTTAGTCCTAGGACTAAAAGTGTTTCACAAACATTATTTCCTCTCACAGAGGATTCTCTCGCTGACCCTCTCTGGTCAAAAGCCAGGCTCCAACTCCCTTTCCCTCTCTTGTTTTCCCTCCAACTCCAACTGACAGCTTCCCCAACATTCCATCCCCAACTGCCATTTCAGGCTAGCCACATGGGCGGGGTGGGGGGGAGGAAACATGTCAATCGTGGCTCCCTGACTGGAAATCTCAGCATCTGAAGCTGAGTCTGTCACACAAACATTCCATAGCATCTAAGCTTTTCCTCATAGGGAAAGCACTCCAGCCCCGTGATCATTTCAGCGGCCCTTTCCTGCACTTTTTTCTGCACTACAAGATCCTCTTGAAGACATACATGGACCAAAATGGCACATGTATTTCCTATCTGGCCCTGCTATCAATTTGCCTACCTCCAGAGTTCTTATAAAGATAAAAGACCATGTATCATGAGGTCTTTGGAAGAAAATCAAGATACTCTTTCCTAGTTTCTAGAGTGACTAGGATTTGGGAGGCCTGGGTTCGAATCCCAGCTCTACCATGGAAGCTCACTGGGTGACCTTGGGCCAGTGATGCTCGCTCAGCCTAACCTACCTCACAGGGTCATTACGAGGATAAAATAGAGGTCAAGAGAACGATGGAAGCTGCTCTCAGTCCCCATTGGGGGGAGCAACAGTGTATAAATAAAGTAAATAAATAAATATTTCGATCTGCTCAGTTTTTGAGAACATTGTCACATCTGTAGCTCTTTGGCAGGGTAAAGAAGGCCCACCTGGACCTCAAGGCCCACCGGGATTGCCAGGACTCTTGGTAAGTACCAAAGACCATTTGTTTGTTTCCGCAAAATGATTCCAGTCATTGGTTCCATCCAGCTTTTTCATGCCATAGACAGCCCCCTTTCGTCCTACAGCCCCTGTGTCTCCCATGTACGTACAGGTCCCACAATCCCCAGCACATCTTTTTTTGATAATCATAGGGGACCCCTTCTTTCTTTTTATACCTGCGGAAAACCCAATTGGATCCAACCCCATTATTACAAAGTCACAAAATCCCTGCTTAACTTGTTCCTGTCACTATGTTTGAGACTCTTATCCAAAATGTGTGTTTATTATGTGGCATCAAGTCAACTCCAACCTAAGGTGACCCTATGAATGAAAGGCTTCTAAAATATCCTATCACCAACAGACTTGCTCAGATCCTGCAGACTGGAGGACATGTCTTTTATTGAGTCAAGCCATCTCTTCCTCTTTTCCTACTGCCTTCCACTTTGCTAGCATTATTGACTTTTCCAGAGAATCTTGTTTTCCCATGATGGGACCAAAGTACGATAGCTTCAGTTTTGTCAGGAAGAAATCGGGCTACAAATGTGAAAAAGATTATTCCTGAAAATAAAAGCCCTGAAAATTCATGACATCTTTTTTTTCCACTTGAAGGGCATTCCTGGAAAAGATGGCAAAGAAGGCAAGCTGGGGTCTCCTGGAGAACCAGTAAGGAAACTTCCTTCCATATATGTAGAGCGTTCATGTATAATATCTTAAAAACTGGCTGTTCATTTCATTTGTTGCCTGTAAGTTATCACAATTGGTAGAGATGCTGCGATGACATGGAGGCCGTTTCCACACGTCCAAATATTCCACTAATTTTGCACTATGATTCAGTTAGCTGCGGTCCCGCTATCAAAGTGCATTGCTTTGACTTGTTCCGCTTTGTTCCAAAAGTTCACATCCCACAGAAAAAGCGCAACAGTAGGCGGTGGATTTGCTCAAGTCACAGTTGAGGAAAGCACATTCCCACACATTTCCCCCCCCCCCCGCCTTTTTTAAACAGGCACCAAGATGTGCGCTATTGTGCCCTCACTCTAAGAATTAAAAAACAAAAACAAAAAACGGGTGTTCAGTCATTTGCAAAGTGCTTCTTTAACAGCACATATTAAACTTGGGGTGTGCACAGGGCACTTGAAAGCAGCCACGCGGCTGGCCGCTCTTTCCAGCCATAGGATGGGGAGGAGGGGGTCTCCCCTCCCCCCTCCCATGGCTGGAAAGAGCGGTGCGGGGCATTTGACAACAGTGATGCTTCTTTTAACAGTAGATAGTGGATTTGCTCAAGTCATAGTTGAGGAAAGCACATTTCCGTCCATTTCCCCCCCTTTTTTAAAACAAGCACCGATATTTGTGCTATTGTGCTCTCACTCTAAGAATTTTTTTTTTAAGGGGGTGTGTTCAGTCATTTGGAAAGTGCATCTTTAACAGTCCACATTAAACTTGGTGTGTGTGTGTGGGGGGGGGTGTTTGAAAGCACCGATGGGGGGACATCGCATCACGTTTTCTCGGCAGATTTTTTGTTACAGGGTGGCTTGCAATTTCTGAGGTTGGTAAAATGAGTACCTAGTTTCCTGGGGGCAAAGTGTAGATGTTGGACTTAATGAGCAAAAATTGAGCATCCTTTGCAACAACACAGAGTGATCTAGACCAGACACTCAGTAAGGGGGCGTCCTGGTGCCTTGCCCTGCTCCCACCCACTCTGTTGGAGTGACCCACTAGGGAAGCTACATTGCCTGGTGACCCATAACCAACCATTCCCAAACGTCATTATCTACACTTCTCTTGCTAGTCTACACTTCTCTTGCTTGCTGTCAGGTTTACCTGCTACAACTGAGCAAAAAGTGCCAAGAGCGATGAGCAAAGGTGTATGTTAGAAAGAACTTTTTGCTGTTGGAGTATAAATGTGTTTGGTTTCTTTCAGGGCAAGCCAGGAGAACCGGGGCTACCAGGACCAGAGGGAGCTAGAGGGTTGCCGGTAGGTCTTGTTGCAAGCAGCTGTCTTTTTTTCCACTAGGAGCTTTGCTGAAGATGGGCTGGTGTACATTTGTGATTATCATACAATGTTATAGATGAGGAATGGAGGACTTCCTGTGCTGGGAATGCTCAATGAACCCAAAGGGTCATACATTGTACAGTAGGGCTGTAATTGTACATTGGGTAAATGTGCAGGAATCTCTGAGATAAAGAACCATTCCTTAGATCTAATGAGCCTAAGGGAAAAGACCCAGAGTACCTTTTGTGTGTTCTGCAAAGCTAGAGGAAGGATCCTTACTAATTTCCTACCTTACCTTTCAGGGCTTTAAAGGACCCAGGGGAGATGCTGGAGCCCCTGGCTCAAGGGTAAGTAATGTGCACAGAATCTTGCAGTGATAGTATCTCTGTCCAAGAAGAGCTAATTGCCTCTTGTGCATTTTACCATTCTTCTTCAGGACATCTCAAAAATACGGGCTGCTGGATTTTTGAAGAAGAAAAGTTACAGTTCATTAGCAAAGTACTGATAGTTGTAACATTATCTTCATTATGTCAGCAAACCATCCGTGTTAGATCCTGGTCTTCCCATAGACAGCTGTGACAGCATTAGTGGCTCTAGTTGGCCATACCTTTTTTTGCCTTTCCTGAAGTCTCTTGTAACTCCACCATAGAACTACCAATGAATAGATCTTTCTCTCGCCATCTCCATCTCTATCTCTCTCCTTTCTGAACGAATGTACATAATGATATTCTGGAATCATTGTATCAAACAGATAATGATGGTGGATGACCATGTTTGATTGCAATCCCATCATTATCAAAACCTACGTCAAAAGAACATTCCACTGTAAGGATGCAATACTTATCAAAATGTCATATGAAAAGGTGCATCTTGGTGGCTGGCCACCATCACAGTAGACCAGCAGCCACAAAACTAGAGAGGAGTGCAGTAGGGGAGAATGAATCTGTGGCTTGAATGTACCATCTAAAACAGAGAAGATGTCTGTGATTGTCTCTAGGGGGACAGGAGATCTCCTGTCCACAGTGGACCTTGCCCACCAGCACTCCAGCTGCTGGAGGGAGACAGAAGACATTTTTTTATTGCTATTGGCAATGGTGTGACATCGCTTCTGGGAAAATCTGCAAATGATATCCCTCCTCACTACATCCCGACACGCACAGCAAACTATGCAAGACAGAAGCACAGCCACCTAGACTATATGGACTCCCCAAAATACATAAAGATTCAGTCCCACTCCGACCCATTGTGAGTGCCATTGGTTCACCGACATATGAATTAGCTAGACATCTGGCAGATCTCCTGCAGGACCACATCGGGAAAACCTCGTCTTACATCAAAGATTCAGCAGATTTCATCAACAAAATCAGTTCTCTGAAACTCAATCCACAAGACATACTTGTCAGTTTTGATGTTGTATCCCTGTTTACCAAGGTTCCAGTAAAAGACACTATTGCACTGATTAATCAGATTTTCCCAGAGGATGTAACAGCCTTATTCCATCATTGTCTGACAACCAGTTACTTCCAATGGGACAACGAATTCTATGAACAGATGGATGGGGTGGCCATGGGGAGCCCACTCAGCCCAGTTATAGCAAACTTCTACATGGAACATTTTGAAAAAACAGCTCTAGAATCAGCACCCCACAAACCCAGTGTATGGTTCCGGTTTGTGGATGATACATTCATCATTTGGAGCCATGGGGAGGAAGAATTGATGGAGTTTTTGAATCATCTCAACAACATCCACCTGAACATACAATTCACAATGGAGAAAGAAAGTGAGGGAAAACTCTCATTCCTGGATACCTTGGTCATCCGCAAAGCAAACTTTCAGTTAGGTCACAAGGTCTACAGGAAACCAACTCACACTGATCGGTACTTACACAAAAACTCCAATCACCACCCCCGACAGAAAAGAGGCATAATGAAAACATTAGTGGATCGTGCAAGACGGATATGTGAGCCGCGCTTTCTCAATGAGGAAATTAATCATCTAAACCACGCACTTCAGGCAAATGGCTACTCCAGAAATGAAATCCGAAGAGCAATCAAACCCAGGATGAATCAAACAACCAAAGAAAAACAGTCTCCCACAGGAAAAGTGTTTTTGCCATATATCAAAGGAATTACTGATCAGATGGGAAAGCTTATGAAAAAGCATAACCTTCAAGCAGTATTCAGACCCACCCGAAAAATACAACAGATGCTACGATCAGCAAAAGACAGCAGAGACCCCCTCACCTCTGCAGGAGTATACCGTATACCCTGCAGCTGTGGACAAGTTTACATCAGGACCACAAAGCGTAGCATCCAGACAAGAATAAAAGAACATGAAAGACACTGCAGACTTGGACAGCCTGAAAAATCAGCAGTGGCTGAACATAGCCTAACTCAAACAGGGCACAGTATCTTATTCCAGGACACCAAAATACTGGACAACACTTCCAACTACTTTGTCAGACTGCACAGGGAAGCCATTGAAATTCACAAGCATAAGCAAAACTTCAACAGGAAAGAAGAAACCTTAAGAATGAACAGAGCATGGGCTCCAGTTCTGAAAAACACCAGGCCAACAAAACACTCCACACCCGACAATAGCCCTGCAGAGAAGATTAGCACATCAAGCACCAATCCATATGCAAAAGAACCTCCTCAGGATACAGTGAAGCCTCCCGCCATTAGCATTCCACACCCTGGGAAACTCTTACAGAATGACTCAGCTCAACCCCACCCCTCCTGAGTAGATACAAATGACCTACATCTTTTCCACACTGTGACACTGAGAGATCTCTGTCTTTTGGTGCTACACCTCTGAAGATGCCAGCCACAGCTGCTGGCGAAACGTCAGGAACTACAATGCCAAGACCACGGCAATACAGCCCGGAAAACCCCCAACAACCATCGTTCTCCGGCCGTGAAAGCCTTCGACAATACATCGATATCCCTCCTCTCTAGAAATTGCTAGAAACTCTCTGGTAAAGTTTCCAGCGATTCCTAGAGACGCATGATGTCAATTCCACACCAGGCAACCCTACTTGTCTCATGTGACTGACTCACTGAAGTTTGTTCTTCAAGCACATGGCTTTCCCAACCTGAATGAAATGTAAGAAAACAAATGGGAAAAAATGCTTCCCATTTGAGGGCTGCTGATATGCTGTTACAGATAAATCCTTCCAATTATGCAATATCCCTTTCCAGCAATGTTGAAATATCTATAAAAATAGCATGAAGGACTTTGATTGCACATCCCAAAAAATTAAAGCATATCAATAAGAATAAAGTACTATTAAGTACCTTCCCTCATAGTCTTTTCACTCCTTGCTTTGTTGTGACCCAACAATTAAGTACTCTTAAGAAGCCCATATTAGGGTAATGCTGACTTTGGGGGTGCTGAGAGTGGATTCAAGTACTGTCACTGGTACATTTCCCAGTCATGGGACATCTATTAGTGAAAGTCCAAATTAGAGATGGGCACGAACCCCCGAAAAAGAAAAAAAATGAACCATGAGGCTCGTGGTTCGTGGGTTTTCACGAACCAGGAACCACGAACTGGCACGGAACTGGGGCCAGTTACGAACCAGTTCATGGTTCGTGGTTTGTGGGGTTTAAACCGGCCTGGTTTGTGTGTTTTTTTGGGTTGTAATTCAATTCGTGCCGATCTCTAGTCCAAATCACAACAAAAATGTTTACTGGTAAAGTTTGAGTTTGCTTCGAGCACCCTTTTTCTCTTGTTTTCCCTTTGTTACAGGGAGAAGTAGGCCCAGCAGGCCCTCCAGGCCGAGAAGGACAGCCAGGAAAAGATGTAAGTATTATTCTCTGTGGAAAAACAAAACACCATTTGATATGCTATTGGGGCTGGGTGAAACTTTGTACAAACTTATTTTTTTTAACAAACATAAATTTACAGAATTTTCTTACTGCATATATTGATTTCGTCATCATAAGATCACTATATGTTTAATTGGCAGTTCAATTTTCTTCTCTGTAATGGTCATTAAATGTTTTTCCACTTGTTTTCCAGGGGGATCCTGGCCCTGTAGGGCCCCCCGGTCCACGAGGTCTCAGAGGGGTGTCGGTGAGTCATCTCTTCCAATTAATTGTCAGTAAAAGTCCTGAAAAGTCCTTCTTAGATAGACCGAAGAGTTGTGGAGCAATTCAGCCTTGAATAGAAACATTTCAGGAGAAAAATGCAGAGCATACATGGTTTTGCACGTCTGCTTGTGAACTACAGTCTTGCATATACATTTATTGTGAATATTGAATTGAAAGTTTGCACAAAATTCAGTCCAACTAGGTAGATTTGATTCCATGTAGATAGAGGCGGGGGGGGGGGAATCCCCAAGTAAGAAAAAAACAAACCTGCACTGTTTGGTCAAGAAGAGTGCCCTTTAGCTAAGTAAGCTTTGTTTCTTCTCCTGCTGGCCATGCTGATGTCACTTCTGAAAGTGTTGTCAGTGCGCCCAGCGGTGGTCATGCTCTTGCGCTTCACAGGGGCCAATTTGGGCCCCCGTGAAGCATGGGAGCATGGCTGCCACTGGGTGTGATGACATCACTTAAGGAAGTGACATCATTGCAGCTGGCAGGAGCGCACTTGCTGCATGCTGACACAGGAGGTTTTTTTCTGGGGGGGGGTTCCCCTGGGCCTTCCCCCCACACTGGCCAGGTGAATGGAAGCAGATAGCAGAGGATGGGCACGTGGGATCCCCTGCCCTACTGGGGGACCTGTCAACCATAGGTAGAGGTCTTTCAGATAACCTGATCAGAGGTGGGCACGAATGGGAAAATGGAGGTTCATTACGGTTCGAGGTTCACCGCGTTTCACGAACCACGAATGATGAACTGGCATGGAATTGCCCGGTTCGTGAACCAGTTCATTTGGTTCATGTCACTTCCTGGGCAGCAGGTCTGCAGAAAGCCTATACCCTCCCCCATTGCCTAGGAAACTATGGATCGGCACGATGCTGTCTACAGTGGCAAACTGAAAAACAAACCAAATGAACCTGCTTAAAAATCCTAGTGGTTCATTGCAGTTCATCAAAAAAGCACCCTGACGAACTGCCTGTTCAAGGACAAGAAAACCACCCAGTTCATAACAAACTTTGGTTCTTATTTCGGTTTGTGCCCATCTCTAAACCTGATCCATTTAGCTCGTGATGCTGCAGCTTTTCTCAGGTGTCCAAGAAGATTTTAATAATTATCTAGGCACCTCCCACTGTAACTTTTGCTAAAGTACCAGCAAACCAGCCAGATTTAGTAACAGGATTATAGACTGACTTCTGATTTTTTCCACCACCCTTTTTCTAGGGCAAGAATGGCTCACCAGGTCCTCCAGGAGAAAGTGGCACTCCAGGTAACCCAGTAAGTATTGGCTCTGTCCTCTGTGTTTGTCACATACATGCAGGATGAGCAGCTGAAGCCATTGACAGAGGCAGGCTATGATTTATTACCAAATGAAGAGGAAAAAGTGATGTGTCTCAATCTTGGGATGGATCTCCGTCTGCACTGGCGGATCACTTTCCAGTAGAGAAATGTACCACCGGATGAGAGCATCACGTGGATGGAAAAGAGCCCACAATGAACCTGGCAGGTATCTGTCATGCCAAGTGAGAGGGCAGGCATTAGAAAAACTGACATATGGACTGCTGGGAAATGACTGAGAAGAGATGGAGTCCAACACCTTTCTATCGGAATCAAGCTTCATTGAAAAGAATCCAAGAACGGAGAACATTAACAAGTCCAACAGAGCGATGTTTCTTATTTCCTCATTTCCAGATGGCCTCTGAGGATTAGCAGAAAATAACATAAGAATGATGATCTGTGACATTTGATGAGACACGACACATCTTCTTTCTGTGATTTTGCCCTTTTCTAGACATGTGTGTGGCAGGAGGGTGGGTGATGAGAGTTGTAACAAAAAGACAAACAGAACTTCACTGTCTCCTTGTACATTTCTAACGTTGGTACCTTTTAGATGCACCTGCAACCATATGAGAACCTCATATCTGGGAAGGGGCATGGAGTCGAGTGGAGAGGGGGGTACAATCTGTTGCTTCCGTGCCTATGGCGCTAAAGGTCTTTGGGTCAGTGCTGATATCAATTGTAATAGTATGCTAAAGCCTGAAAAAGAGGCTATTAATAAAATCAGTTCAGTAGAAGGAAAAGCAACACAAAATCACATTTTAAAATTCCACACGTCATTGATAGAATTCAGGCAATTTAAGACAAGCAAGAGAAACAAGCAAGAGAAACAAGGCAATGCATAAGACATGATGCATTACACAACCAGCAAAATGCCTGAGCATATGGAAAGGTGCTAATTCCCCCCCCCCTAACCTTGTGCCAAAAACTTAAAAGGCTTGGTATTAGGCAGACTGCTGGGGGGGGGCACATTCTGTCTTTTGTAGCCAGGCAGCATGACAGAGTAGGCTGTTTTCTTATTGCCTCTCACCTTTCTCTGGAGGGGAGGGCACAGAGCAGATCCTCAGATGCTGATCTTAATTGGTGTCTGGAATGCTGAATATTTATAACATGTCAGCAGCAGCTGGTATGGTGCTGACACGTTGTATTTGGGTAAAGCATAGGCAACAACCCAAGCAGTAGCATTGCATTGGGCCGAGGATCCCTGATAGTTAGCATTGCATTGGAACAAGGATCCCTGATCATTAGCATTGCATTGGAACGAGGATCCCTGATAGTGTTTTATTAATGCCTTGTTAAAACATGAATGTACACTAGCATCTCCTTTATTTTCTATTCCAAGGGTCCAAAAGGAAGCAAAGGAGAAACGGGCAGCCCAGGACTTCCCGGATTTATGGGGCCACGAGGCCCTTCTGTAAGTAACTAGTTGATGATAACGCTCTTTACAGACAGAACTAGGGACAAGGTTTCATTTGCCTTACATGGGGTCAGAATGGGGTGATGTCAAGTGGAGGGTAGGAAACTAACACCCTGAAGAAATTTCACAAGTGTGGGCAAGTATCCCAAATAGTTTCATCCTCTTGCTTTTCCCCCATCCTCTAGGGAGAACCTGGTGAGAAAGGTCTTCCAGGGAAAGAAGTAAGTATTTCAGCTTCTCAGTTAAAATTCCCCATGTATGTCATTCACACAAGTATATTAAGAATGTAAAGGAGGTGAGATTAATCTGTGCAAAAAAAAAATTACAAGTTGGACGTATCACTGTATCTCATAGTCAAGCGCTGTGCTTCACCCTTATGGGTATTTCCCTGGTTTTTTGAGTATTTCATATAGGGACTGAGGACGTAGCTGTAACTAAGAGCCGAAACAAAAAATGAAAATTCTGTCAATGGAGTTTTCGACATTTTTTTCCTTTACCCATCAGGCCCTAATTCAAACGGAGACTACGGCACAACAAATTAAGTATTCCAACCTTCCACTTTCCCAATCTAAATGGCTCTCATATAGCTGCTGTTTTCCCTGTGGGGGGTACAAATGCATGTACTGTACTACAGTAGGATATCTGCTGTTTATAGAGTTGAGAACAAGCTGTAATCTTCCCTTTCCTTCATGCCGAGGTCCTGATGCACTTTAGGCCCATGTGGATCTGTTATTTAAAGAAAACTAAATGGCTGAAATCTCTATCCACACAACTCTATGTGTTAGGTCTGATTTGGGCTTAATTCTTAAAAAAAAAAAAAGAAGAGTTTATAAAAATGTTTAATCATCATTTCAGCATATTGAGAATAATTACAAAGTACTGCTGAGATCACAGAGCTCTGGATTGGCAGAGAATATTTTTTAATGTTGTCATGGTTGAGAAATCCCCATGTATGAAACCAAAATGAATTGGATACGGCCCCAACCCTTCAGATTTCTAGTTTTTTTTTTAAAAAAAATTGTTTTAGTTCCATCTTATTCTGATAACAAAATTAATCAAAAGTCTTACATTCTTTGGGTACATGTTATAAATCATACATTTCATGTATTGTCGAAGGCTTTCACGGCCGGAGAACGATGGTTGTTGTGGGTTTTCCGGGCTGTATTGCCGTGGTCCTGGCATTGTAGTTCCTGACGTTTCGCCAGCAGCTGTGGCTGGCATCTTCAGAGGTGTAGCACCAAAAGATGGAGATCTCTCAGTGTCACCAGTCAGTTGACACCAGTCAGTTGACACTGAGAGATCTCTGTCTTTTGGTGCTACACCTCTGAAGATGCCAGCCACAGCTGCTGGCGAAACGTCAGGAACTACAATGCCAAGTTCACCGCAATACAGCCTGGAAAACCCACAACAACCATCATACATTTCATTTCATCTCTACAATTCCATCATAATTATACTATTTTCACTACGCTATTATCACTATAAGTCTGCATTCTTTAATTCTAGTACTTCTTTACTCTGCTCATTCATTTGATTGCATTCTGCTAACATATATTTGTGTCTCTATTTTATACTTCAGTTTAACCTATCTATAAAACGGGGTCCATTTTTGTTTTCCATTATGTCTGTTTTTTTCTTTTATTAATTCTGTCAGTGTGTCCATTTCTGCTGTCTCTAAGATTTTCTCTATCAGTTCTTCAGATTTCTAGTTTTTATTGGTTTGGTGTAGTGTTTAAGAGTGGCAGGACTCTAATCTGGAGAGCCAAGTTTGATTCCCCACTCCTCTGCTTGAAGCTAGCTGGATGACCTTGGGTCAGTCACAGCTTCTCGGAGCTCTCTCAGCCCCACCCACCTCACAGGGAGATTGTTGTGGGAATAATAATAGCATACTTTGTAAACTGCTCTGAGTGGGCATTTAAGTTGTCCTGAAGGGTAGTATATAAATTGAATGGTGGTGGTGGTGCAACATGGACTTTTGTTTGGTGTTTTGAGCTGTTCTTAGTATATTAATGGAGAGGCATGTTACTTGTTCAACACATGTGCCAGACTGCTCAAATCTATGTTTACAGTTGCATGCATAAGAGTGCAATTTGTCATGATAGCAAGTAAGGTTCTTCCCATTTTAATTTCTGCTTAAGAAAATAGATAGATAGATAGATAGATAGATAGATAGATAGATAGATAGATAGATAGATAGATAGATAGATAGATAGATAGATAGATAGATAGATAGATAGATAGATAGATAGATAGATCTGGCATATATGTAGCTTTCTATAATGTAATGGATCAGATTCAACTTTCTTTTTACAAGTATGTAAAAGCAATCCCATCCTATCATTAGTTCATCATATAAACCATTTCTTCTTCTTTTTGATTTATTATTTCCTTCCAGGGAACTCAAGGCAAACCAGGGGAGCTTGGAGGCAAAGGTGACCGGGTAAGTTGAGAACTTTCCTTCAAGGGTTAAAGCATTTTTAGTGAGATTGAGAAGTGCCCGTGGTTGATCAAGTGAGGCTGCCAGTAATAAGTTTCTTAACAGAATTCTGCAATAATGTATGAGCCTATATGATGGCACATGTAGTTGGTCTTCCACAGGGCTTCTTGATTCATTTCTAGACACTGCTGTCTATTCTGGCCATTTTGAAGGCACAGGTTCAAATCCCCACTCTGTCATGGAAGTTTGCTGGCTGTCCTTGAGCTGGTGGAATATGCACCCTGAACCTACTCACAGGGTGGCTGTGAGAATAAAATGGAGAAGGAAATGATGTAAGCTGCTTTAGGTCCCCATTGGGGAGAAGGTTGGGGTAACTTACTGTGCAAAAGTTCCCAATGGACCACTGCTAAGGAGGGACACTGGCAACCAGAAACAATACTGGCAGCAGTGCAGGGACCACTTGGCTTGGACCTACCCAGTGGTGGTGTGGGAAGTATATGACAGGAAAGTGTACACCTACTCTTGGCAGTCCTGACTGGGTGAGGGGGTCTCACCTCTGCAGGAGTATACCGCATACCCTGCAGCTGTGGACAAGTTTACATCGGGACCACACAGCATAGCATCCAGACAAGAATAAAAGAACATAAAAGACACTGCAGACTTGGCCAAGCGGAAAAATCAGCAGTGGCTGAACATAGCCTAACTAAAACAGGACACAGTATCTTATTCCAGGACACTAAAATACTGGACAACACATCCAACTACTTTGTCAGATTGCACAGGGAAGCCATTGAAATTAATAAGCATAAGCACAATTTCAGCAGGAAAGAAGAGAGTTCAAGAATGAATAGGGCATGGTTCCCAGTCCTGAAAAACACCAGACTAACAAAATACTCTACATCTTACAATAGCCCTGCAGATAAGATTAGCATATCAACTACCAATCCATATGCAAAAAACCTCCTCAGGACACAGTGAAGCTTCCCCTCATTAGCATTCCACACCCTGGGAAACTCTTACAGGATGACTCAGCCCAAACCCACTTTCTTGAGTAGATATAAATTACCTGCTAACATCTTCTCCACACATTGACACTGAGAGATCTCTGTCTTTTGGTGCTACACCTCTGAAGATGCCAGTCACAGCTGCTGGTGAAACGTCAGGAACTACAATGCCAAGACCACGGTCATACAGCCTGGAAAATCTACAACAACATAAATAAGGAATCATCTCTATGAGGATGGTACCAGAGTTCTTTCAGTTTATTTACCATAGGAGACCCCCTGACCTGGATAACCCAGGTGAGCCTGATCTCATCAGATCTCAGAAGGGTCAGCCTTGGTCAGTAATTGGATGAGAGACCTCCAACGAAGACCAAGATGGCAGAGGCAGGCAATGGCAGACCACCTCTGACAGTTTCTTGTTATGAAAACCCCACCAGGGGTCGCCATAAGTCAACTCTTCCTTGAGGGCACCTCTCACACACACACCACAGAAGACAATGATGGGATTGTAGGGATATTGTGGAGTTCTTCATAGATAGTGGCAAGCCCTAGTTTGCTGACTGGGCTTCTTTAGCAGCTTCTTGGCAGAAATGCATTGATTATATTATTAATACTTATTAATGTCAGGGAGGTCTGTGCCTTAGCGTTACAGAACATATTGAGTTTATATATATTTGTTAGCCACCTTGGTTAATTTTACAAAAAAATTTACTCCATATTTCTGCCCTCATAGGGTCACCAAGGCAGCTAACAAATTAAAGCATACATAATTAAAATGATGAAACCAGATCTAAAACAAAAATAAAAGACAGAAACAAAAATTAAAACATCGGGAGGAAGGAAAAGCACTTACGTTCATTTGCCTCTTGTTGCATTTCTGTGCGGGGACCTGTCTGTCCCCCATCTCAGAAGGCTCGGTTGGGAGTTTGGCCAGAATTTCTTTATTTCTTTATTTCTTTATTTTTTATTTTCCTTTATTTTTATCCCACCTTTCTCTACAGTGGGGACCCATAGCAGCTTACATCATCTCTTTTCCTCTATTTTATTCTCACAATAACCCTAAGAACTGCTGTAGCACAGTGGTTAAGTGTTTCGGCTGCGAATCAGCACTCTACTGGTTCGAATCCCACTATTGCCATGCCAAGGTGGCCTTGGGTAAGCTACTCCTCTCAGTCCCAGCTTCCCAGCTGCATTGTGGGGATAATAATAACACTAACTTGTTCAGCACTCTAGGTGAGGCACTAATCTGTCTAGAAGAGCAGCATATAAGCACGGTTGTTGTTGTTGTTGTTGTTGTTGTTATTATTATTAAGAGGTAGGTTAGGCTGAGAGGATGTGACTGGCCCTAGGTCACCCAGTGAGCTTCCATGGCAAAGTGAGAAATCCAACCAGGTTGCCCAGATTGTAGTCCATTGCTCTAGCCACCACACCATAGTGAGTCTGGATGGTAACCTCATTCCTCCGATTTGACCTGCTTGGGATGACTTCCTGCTCAATCTACCTTGATTTAAGCAAGGTCTGATGTAATCTCTGTGCTGATTTCGTCCAACAGGGGGATCCTGGCAGCAAAGGTGAAAAAGGTCCACCAGGAGAGAAAGGCCCCGCTGGTGATCCTGGTGTTCCTGGTCGTAAAGGACACACGGGGTTAATGGGTCCCCCAGGACCATCAGGGGATACCGGGCAGGCGGGACCTCCAGGCGCTCCAGGACAACCAGGATTTCCTGGCCCAAGGGTAAGAGTTTAGTCATAGCTAAGATTGGGCCTAATTAACTAAAATTCAGCAATAGGAAGCAGTGGGGGGACCACTATGGCCATTCAACTAGTACCTTAAAGAAGTCCCTGCTTAGCCTCTAAGTGACCAGCTAATCCTGTATTGCCCTTCTTTAGTGTAGAATGAGCTGTGGCTCAGGGGTAGAGAATGTCTAGCATGGAGTATGCACTGCAAAAATTCCATTTCAGTTTTGAGCTTTGGTTTTTTACTGGATGTGCGTTTTCGGTATGCTAGAATTTCAGTGGGGAACAGGTCGTTTTCGTTTCTGAAATTATCCGGGGGCACTGTTTTCGGGTTCTGGAATTTCAGAACCTGAAAAGTGTGCCCTGTAGAAAATTACAAAGGAAATTCTCCCTACGTTACGTGGATGAGGCTCCTTGCAAAATAAGGGGAAATTAGCAAACAAGGAGCAGTGAGAGGTTAGTAACGAGTGGAATTTTCCACCAGCTTTTATGGGTTCCCTCTGTTGAGGAAGCCAACGAGATGGGTGTTCTTTCCAAGACAAAGGTAGTTTTTATTGAAGAGAAAATGTATCATACATGCAGATACACAAAGCGCAAGCATGCAAGTGCCTAGGAATACAGCTAGAAAAGGGGGGAACAGCATAGGTTTCAGAGAATATTTCAGGGAATATTTACCTATCAGAGGTCCACGGAAAAGGAGCCAACAGTCAACTTTCTCAGGGAGGGGCTCAGACCAGGATCTGAGAGTGTCACACATGGATCCATGTGAGTGTGCACACATTGACTAGTCAGAGCCCAGATATTTATAGGATGGAGAGGACCTTGGAGCAGAATGGTTCCTTACACAAAAGACTTTGATATTTGTCTCCTGGGAGGGATAACAACTTTGATGTATTTTGATCAACATTCTGGCCAGAGACAAGGGGTGCAAGTGCTTATTTTAGGTTCATACCAATAAAACAACAGTTCAACATTCCATTTGGGTACAAGAGGTGGAATGCTTATTCAGGTGCCCAATAGAACTATAATTCAACAAAACAGAAAAGAGTCCAGTAGCACCTTGAAGACTAACCAACTTTACTGTAGCAAAAGCTTTCGAGAATCACAGTTCTCTTCTTCAGGTGCATCTCGACAGCTTATGCTACAGTAAAGTTGGTTAGTCTTCAAGGTGCTACTGAACTCTTTTCTGTTTTGCTGGTACAGACTAAACACGGCTAACTCCTCTGGATCTATAATTAGGGGTGTGCAAGCCAAAAATTTTCGGCTATAGCCGAAAGTAGAAAGCCGAAAGAAGATTCTCTATCGTTAAAGCCGAAAGCCGAAACAAGAATCTCTTTCGGCTTTCGGCTTTCGGGATTCTTTCGGCATTATTTCGGCATTCTTTCGGCTTTTTTCTAAGGGAAAATGCCTCCGTCTTCCAGGACGCCTGGAGGAGGCATTTTCCCACCGAATAAGCCCAAAATTGGTGGGGACCTTCCTCTAACCCTTCTCTAACAACCACCCCTTACAGCCCCACACAAACCCAATTCCCCCCCAGCTGCCACACACAGACCCAAATCCCCACATTAGCCCCTCACAGACCCAAATCCACCCCCACCTGCCCCACACCCATAACCCCAGGAACAGGCTGGCAAAGGCCAGCCCTCTCCCTTTGTTCCCTATGCTGGGAACTTCTAAACTCTCTTTCCCTGGGCAATTCTGCACAGCCCAGGGGTGCCACAATGGTGGGCACACTTCTGAGTGCCAGCTGGTCCCTGTGAAAGAGCACCTGAACCACAGACACCCTCCCTCAAATTCCCCCACCACCTACAGAGATGGCTGGCCAGCCAGCCCCATTGTTCCCTATGATGGGAACCAACTGCACAACAAAGAATAAAACAAGAACAACACAAAATAAAGTTTTAAAAAAATTATTTTCTCACTTCCAAAGTACAAGTAGGCAAAGCATTATGACACATTACACCAGCAGTCCCCCACACAGAAAAATTAAAACAAAACTCACTTAACATCAGAGAATCACAAAACACGATTCCTGTCAAAAACACTTTATTTCTTGAACAGCTTTAGGTTACACAGCAGGGGGGAACACCAAAGGGCATGGCAGCACTATCTTACACAAAAATAACACAACTCACTTAACATCAGAGAATCACAAAAGCACAATTCCTGTCAAAAACACTTTATTTCTTGAACAGCTTTAGGCTACACAGCAGGGGGGGAACACCAAAGGGCATGGAAGCAGTATCTTACACAAAAATAACACAACTCACTTCACATTAAAGAATCACCCCAAAAAAATTGCTGTCAAAAGCACTTTATTTCTGTAACTGCTTTAGGTTACACAGTAGGAAGGCACCACAGAGCAGGAAAGCAGTGTACTACACAAAAATAACACAACTCACTTCACATCAGAGAATCACACAAACACAATTGCTGTCAAAAACGGTGAAGTGGGTTGTATCATTTTTTGTAGTACATTGCTATCATGCCCTGTTGTGCCCTCCTACTGTGTAACCTAAAGCTGTTCAAGAAATAAAGTGTTTTTGCCAGGAATTGTGTTTTTGTGATTCTCTGATGTTAAGTGAGTTGTGTTATTTTTGTGTAAGATAGTGCTGCCATGCCCTTTGGTGTTCCCCCCTGCTGTGTAACCTAAAGCTGTTCAAGAAATAAAGTGTTTTTGCCAGGAATTGTGTTTTTGTGATTCTCTGATGTTAAGTGAGTTGTGTTATTTTTGTGTAAGATAGTGCTGCCATGCCCTTTGGTGTTCCCCCCTGCTGTGTAACCTAAAGCTGTTCAAGAAATAAAGTGTTTTTGACAGGAATCATGCTTTGTGATTCTCTGATGTTAAGTGAGTTGTGTTATTTTTCTGTGTGGGGGACTGCTGGTGTAATGTGTCATAATGCTTTGCCTACTTGTACTTTGGAAGGGAGAAAAAAAAATTTAAAACTTTATTTTGTGTTCTTCTTGTTTTATTCTTTGTTGTGCAGTTGGTTCCCATCATAGGGAACAATGGGGCTGGCTGGCCAGCCATCTCTGTAGGTGGTGGGGGAATTTGAGGGAGAGTGTCTGTGGTTCAGGTGCTCTTTCACAGGGACCAGCTGGCACTCAGAAGTGTGCCCACCATTGTGGCACCCCTGGGCTGTGCAGAATTGCCCAGGGAAAGAGAGTTTAGAAGTTCCCAGCATAGGGAACAAAGGGAGAGGGCTGGCCTTTGCCAGCCTGTTCCTGGGGTTATGGGTGTGGGGCAGGTGGGGGTGGATTTGGGTCTGTGAGGGGCTAATGTGGGGATTTGGGTCTGTGTGTGGCAGCTGGGGGGGAATTGGGTTTGTGTGGGGCTGTAAGGGGTGGACTTTAGGGGCTGAGAGGACCTACTTGGGGAGGCCATGAAATGCCCCCCCCAAGTAGGAGCAGTCTGAGCCTTGGTGGGGGGTGGGAGGAAGGGTGGGAGAAGGGCCCCAGAGGGCTGGGGGGCATTTTGCATGCAAAATGCCACCCCTGGCAACACAAGCCTCCCCCAGCTGTCAGTGGTAGAGATGAGAGCAGAGCACCTACTTGGGGAGGCCATGAAATGCCCCCCCAAGTGGGAGCAGTCTGAGCCTGGGTGGGGGGTGGGAGGAGGGGTGGGAGAAGGGCCCCAGAGGGTTGGGGGGCATTTTGCATGCAAAATGCCACCCCTGGCAACACAAGCCTCCCCCAGCTGTCAGTGGTAGAGATTAGAGCACCTACTTGGGGAGGCCATGAAATGGCCCCCCCAAGTGGGAGCAGGCTGAGCCTGGGTGGGGGGTGGGAGGAGGGGTGGGAGAAGGGCCCCTGAGGGTGAGGGGGCATTTTGCATGCAAAATGCCACCCCTGGCAAAGGAAGCCTGCCTCTTCATTTTTTCCCCATAGGAAATAATGAAGAAAGATTAGCAGCAGCATGCTAACAATATGCTGCTCCTTCGCTTTCTTATGGGAGGATGGGGGGACCTGCTTTGGGGGGCCATAACATGGCCCCCCAAAGTCCAATCTGTCTGAAACTTGGGTGGTTGTTAGAGAAGGGTTAGAGGAAGGTCCCCACCAATTTTGGGCTTATTCGGTGGGAAAATGCCTCCCCCAGACGTCCGGGAAGATGGAGGCATTTTCCCATTGAAAAGCCGAAAGAAAGCCGAAAGAATCCCGAAACGTTTCGGCTTTTTTCTTTCGGCTACCCGAAACGTTTCGGCATTCCCCGAAACGTTTCGGCATTCCCCGAAAGAAGCCGAAACACTTTTATTTCGGCATTCTTTCGGCATTCTGAATGCCGAAACGCACATCCCTATCTATAATTCAACAAGTGTCTCTAAAGATCGGTGATGTGTTACCAAGTTTTAATTAAGTTTCTCCCAGGAAGAAGTAAAACTCTCTAGAGGTGACAGATGACTCCGGATTTGCTAGACAGGATTCTCACCAAATGGGGAAGAAATAAGAAGGAGGGTCAGAGGGCTGTTGAGAGCGCATATTTCTCAGGACCATTTTTTGTTCAAAGAGCTGCAACCTGAGGCATGAGAGGCTGGAGTGTAATAAGCCTAATCGCCTTGCGCACCATTTACTTGGTACATGCGTTCCAGTCTCCCAGGCTGGATCTGGTAATGTTTAGTCCTGCTGGACATGCTGTGCTCCTGTGATATGAAGTACATCAGATTGAGAGGCTCATGTCCGTCATATCATAGGAAGTCTTTGCAGCAGTCATTGCTTACCACTCGCACCTAATGGTCCTTTAGATTATTTAATAGAAAAAAGGTAAGGAAGGCATGACTTATTTGGCTCTCCAGGGCTGCATCGCAGCTGCGGGCCCTTCCTTCTCTGCAGTCAAACCTGCACGGGCCTTGACAGTTAGAAAATGGCTGCCAGACTGCCGGGCTGGCACGCAAGCTTTTGGCTGCAAATTGCAACTAACCAAGGATTTGCACGTGTGCTTGCACACACACACACACACACACAAATTAAAGGGCCAATGGAAGAAAGATCCCACTCACTGAAACCCATTCCAGGAGATTCTTTTTTTATTTATGCTATTTTTGCCTTGGTCACTGAGACTCAAAGCGGAATACACAATCTAGCTCAATAGAATCCAGGGCTGGGACATTCAATAAACAATACAATAGGATAAAGATTGCAGAAATGTGAAAACGAGCAGAAATGTGATACACAGCTGAAAACAATAAATAAGCAAATTGACCTGACATATTACATGATGCGGAACTATCCAGTACGAGCATACTTACAACAACGGACAGTACACTGTAGTATAATCTACAGTCCCTATCCTTTTCCACCGCATCTCTCTGAACCATTTCCTTACAGCATAGTCTTATAACCTGTGCAAAAAAACCTTCTAGAATAATTCAGTTTTGCATAGTTTGGGGAAAGCTGTGAGAATGAGAGCTTTCCTGATCTTTTCAGGCAGGCTGTTCCATAAGGGTGGGGGCCACCAGAGGGATAACTTTTTGCTACTCCCAGAGTTCCTGGAGTGTTTGTTTTTATTCAGATACTAGCAACAAAGCCCATTGTGGGGAAAAATACAATGGGCTCTAGAAAGGGGAGGGAGGGTGAGCAGGCATTCGCTCCTCCTCCATCACTGATTCCAGCTGGTGAAGGAGGGGGGTGGGCATTGTCATCTGCTCCATGCCTGATCTGTCTGATATCGGCCATGTCAAGGGGTGGTGGGCTTTGCTACCAGCTCCATGCCTGATACATGCCAGGTAAAGGGGGGGGGCATTGCCTCCTGTTCTGCGCCTGACTACGGCTGGGTGAAGTGGAGCAGGCATTGCCACCTGCTCCAAGCCTGATGCCAGCTGGGTGAAGAGGGGTGGGCATTTCCACCTGCTCCCCAATGAGTGAAGGGAGGAACAGGCATTGCTTCCTGCTCTGTGCCTGATCCTGACAGGTGAAGGTGGGTGGCAGGCTTTACTATCTGCTCTGCTCCTGATCCCAGCTGGGTGAAGGGAGTGCAGGCATTCTCTCCTCTACCATCTCTGTTCCCAGCTGGATGACTGCGGGGAGGTGGGGGTGGGCATGGCCACCTCCTCTGCATCTAATCCTGGCTGAGTGAAGGAGGAGCATTGCCACCTGCTCTGCACCAGATCCAGGCTGGGTGAAATGGGTGTGGGGTGGGATTGCCTCCTACTCTGCGTCTGATTCCAGCTGGGTGAAGGCTGGTGATAGGCATTGCCACCTGCTCTGCACCTGATCCCATCTGGGTGAAGGCAGGGGGTGGCCATTGCCACCCGCTCCGTGCCAGATCCCGGCCTGGGCTTCCTGCCACTGGAGGTCTGGCTGCCTCATATGGACTTCCTTCCATAGGAGCGCCCTCTGGAGGCACACCAGGGTAGGAAATGAGTTGTCTTGAATATGCTTAGCCTTTTATATAGTAGGATAACCAAGCTGAGCCGAAATGGCTAATTGCTGATATATTTTTGGCTCTGGTGTATCCTGATGCACACATGTGGAAGGTCCCAGTTTCAATCCTTAGCATCTCCAGTTAAAAAGAAAAGCATGCAGATGATGTGCTGCTAGACACAGTAAACAATAGTGGCCTTGATAGCTCATGAGGAAGAGAAGGCTGACATCATCCCAGAAGGACAGTCTATGATAGATGGAGCCATCTTAAGTAAATAAATACTGGTGCCATTGCGCCTCACCCACCCACTCAGCTGAGGTACCGGTGGTCAGTCGCACCAATATTCAATGCGCCTCAATATCATCCTCGCAACAGTGCATGGCTGAACACCAACTCCTGATCCCATTCGGGGTGCAATCTGTGCTTCAGAGGTTTTGACAGACTAATATTCAGTGATTGCTGGCCTCAAAGTACAAAACAAGAGGAGCTCCGGAGCTTTTTCTGGAGTTAATTTTATACGAGCAAAATAGATTCTTACACTAATGATTGTAATTTGTTTAGCTGCAGAATGTTTCAGGAGATCTGCAATTGCTGTTATTTCTGCTAATTGGAAAATAATGATATCTATTATCCTGAAAGGTTCCCAGGGCTTTTTTTTGCAAATTGAAAATGTGAAGATAATATATGGGGATAATTTCCACGCATACCTGCTCCCATCCGAGTACAGCAAAACCTATTTTAAACTCTAATCTCAAGAGCAGAAGAATAAATCTCTCTGTGTGTTTGAATGCGGAGAAAGGATTCTAGGCAGGTAACAGGCTGTTCCTTCTGCTGAAATTGCAATAGGAGGAATATTGAGGCCACACGCAGCTACTAATGTCGCTGTGGCTGGATATGGCTACTAACCCACCCATCCACACATCCCCAATTAACATGGAGTTAGAAAAGTACCAGTTTTAATCATGAAGCAAAGAAAAAATGGTTTCAAAGTATGTATGCATTAGACACGAGCAATTTCAGTTCTTTTTATAGTTATTCCTATTTTTGTCTATCAGTTCTCTGCTTTCATCTGTCTGTTGAATAGGTCTCTTTGTTAGAGATAGGCACGAACAGAAAAAAAAACCCGAACATGATGTTCATTGCCATCCACGAACAGGGACTCACAACCACGAACATGACCCTGTTCACGAACATGTTTGTGGTTGGCTGTTCATGGGGGCCAGCAGGCTCTCCTCCAGCCATCATCTAAGAGAAGATCCCTACTGCACCACTCCCAGAAACCCTACCTGAGCAGGCACCAGGAAAGGTACCAATAATAAATAATAGCTTGGCCCAGAGCCTGGCAGCAGCCCCAGAACTTGAAGAGGTAGATCCCTATCCCACCACACACAAAGAAAATTCAAGCTCCCATGCACTCTTTCTATCAAAATGCCAACAGCAACTGTCTCTCGCCCTCTCAGCTGTCTGCAAAACCAGAGCCTCCCTTATAACAAATTTGGAGCTCCACACTTGAAAGGAAGACCTGCCTATCAAGCAAAATTGGGCTTAGATTGGGGTTTCCAGGGCAACAGCAGGAGTTCAAACAGAGTTCAGGCAGTCCCTGCCTCTGGTTGCCAAGGGAATTGATTGCAGGAGCCAGACTGTCTGGCTTGACGAACAGCAATGAACAAGGCTTGCAACGACCACCTGTTCGTTTAGAATGGGGCCTCACGAACAGCTTGTTCACGAACAGCAGATTGGGCTGTTTGTGGCTTTTTTTTGTTCGTATTACTGTTCGTGCCCATCTCTACTCTTTTAATTTTGTGTTCATGTAATACCATTTTTGTACAGAATGTATGTGGTATCAATACATATGGATCTTGTGGGTGCTCTTGATATTGAGAAGCATCTTTGCTCATGTTCTTTGGTTTTGTCGAATCCCGAGTCCATTTACATTTGTGGACTCTTTGACTCCTTTCTTCTTGCCCTCATGTTTAACCTTAAGAATCCTTAAATATCTGTCACATTTTCTGTATAACTTTACCTTCAAATATTAATGGAGCATTAATATATTTTCCTTTCCTCCACAGGGAGATCCTCCATCACTTGAAACTCTCCGAAGGCTCATTCAAGAAGAGTTAGGAAAGCAACTCGATGGTAAGAACCAGTGTCCTATAAAGAGACTGAGATTACTCAATGTGTCGGTACATGAGAGAGCTGGGGAAAATCCCGTTTCAAGAATTTTGAGATATTTAAAAAAATAGACAAGCTGTGTTTATAAGGCAGCTCCACAGGAACTCACAAACAATACAGGATGTGGCAATGGGGTGGGGGGGATTTCAACTTTCTTGAGAATTGCCAGTTTCATTTTTTCAGAACTCCGTGTTTCTAGTCCTTGTGGCTGAAGAAAATTTCAGCTGTTTCGAAAATGCTTATTTGAGAACTCCTTCGGGCTCATGGGCAGAACCAGATCTCATACAACAGTTGGTCCAAGCCAACCAGTTATTCAGCTGTTGAAAAAGGAATTACCACCAAAAAATGACATGGTGTGGGTTTCATGGGACCTGCATGAACAAAGGTTATGTAAGATGGGGACTGAGGAAAGGAGATGAATTAGGAAAAAATGAGTGAAAAGCTGGCTGGATCCAACTCACTGTCCCTGTATTGTAAGCTGAGCTGTATAACTGTGTGTGTACATAAAGTACCTCCAAGTTATAGCCAATTTATAGTGACCTCCATTGGGTTTTCAAGGCAAGAGATGAATAGAGGCATGTTTGTCTGTACCTGCCTCTGTGGAGTGACCCTTGACTTCCTTGGTGGTATCCCATCCAAAGACTAACTAGGGTTGACCCTGTTTGGCTTCTGTGAGCTGACAAGATTCAGCTAAATTGGGGTCTTCCAGGGTGAGGCAGAGCTGTGTGTAATTTTGTGACCAACCAACCTAGAAAAGCTGAATCCTGTGACCTGCATATTATTTTTATTTATTTATTAGATTTGTATACCACTTCTCCCTCAAACAAGACACAAAATGGTTGATGACAATTATGATTAAAAACAATTAAAACCAACAATAAACAGTATATATTAAAACTAAAAGAATCACTACAATTTAAGGGGCCCAAAATACTACCAATAGTTAAAAAAAACAAAATTATTACCATTATTGTGCATAATTTTTTCTGCCTTTTTACCATGTTAACATAATTTGTTCTTATTTTGCACTCGGCATGATAAAGAGATAGGATGGATAGAGGAAAAGAGCATTCTAAGAGAGAGATGGTCCCTATGGCGATCTGCTCCAGCATTTCAGTGTTTCTGTCTAATAGTAATCATCTCTATTTTTGTCCTTTTTTTGCAGCTAGACTCCCCTACCTCATCAGTCAGATGCAGCCAGCCCACTTCAAAGCACCTCAAGGCCGACCAGGGCCTCCGGGGTTGCCTGGTAAGGAGGGCCCCCCAGGTCGGCTGGGTCCTCAAGGAGAACCTGGCAGGCCTGGGCAGCCTGGGATGGAAGGGCCATCGGGACCTCCAGGCCAGAAAGGTGAGTGAGCTTTTAATCAGGGCAAGTAGCAGCTGATCTGAGATCTAGAACATTCTATCTCTGGATTCTGTGCAATGAAGAAGTCGCATAATGTGGAATGAGGACTTACTGACATGCCAAACCTGGGTCAATAGGAGTAGAACAAGTTGTCCTTTAGGGATGTACATTTGGAACTTAACTAACTGGCACTTCTTCCGTGAACTCTCCTTCCTGCTCAATGTGTTAATTGTTGTTTTTCTGTCTTTGCATGTATTTCTGCTCACATTTTAATTGTTTTAGTGATGTTTTTTTGTGGGGAGTTTAATGGTTTTAAAATGTGGTTTTTATTATGTATGTTTTAATTTGTTAGCCATCTGTGAGGGCAGAAAGTCTGGATATAAATTCTCTAAAATAAATAAAAGTAAGTCTGAATGTTCCCCTTTGGTTAACCTTGGAAGAGTAACTAGTCCTGTTTTTCCTCCCTTCTGTCAGGTGAAAGAGGAGACAAAGGAGAAAAAGGTGAAGCTGGTGTTGGTCAGAGAGGTGAAATAGGCCCCCCAGGAATTCCAGGTTGGTGTTGGTTTGTCCTAAGCAAAAGAGAACTTGCATAGTAGAACCAATGAAGGTTTGCATATGGGATATCTGTAATCATATAGTTAGCTTTTTTAACTGATGAGCATGTGTAGGCTCACCAGTTCCCTGGACTATCAACTCTTTCTTCCTTCCACATGACAAAATATACTCAACAAGTTTCTAAGTGGAAATCAACAAATATTATAGCTTAAGTTAGGAACTCTCTGCTGGACCGATAGCTTGTTCCCCAGTACAAGATTTTTATTACTATCTTTAAACGTTTATATCCTGCCTTTCCAAAAGTCCAATGTAGCATACCACCAGTCACATCAGACATTAAACAAACACCCAGTAAATCAAATCCAAAGGCAGTATGACTAATTATAACAGACCTAGAAAGCTGCAGTATCCAACATTGTTCAAAGCCTTACACAATCTTACATTCTGTGGGATGCCTTTTATAAAAGAGGTCTATGCCCTTCTTCCAGCAAATAGTTCAATGGAGTGGAGGTCATGAGAGAGATAGCACAAGCTGTGTTCATTGCTATGTAGTAAGGCCAAGACCAATACAGGATGCCATCAGCAGAGCCTGTGGGTGCTCTCGGTTGGTTTGTGGTTGCATATGGTTGCATTTTTGATAGATGGGAATTTTATTTCAAGGAACTTGGCCACATGATCCTCAGGTGCACTAAAATGCAGCCAAAGGAAGCTGTTCAAAGTTGTCACATCATCTGAAGTGGGAAGGAGGGCTGGTGGATGTTTACGATATGCTTCTGAGGATATCACTATAGAATGCTTTGATTCTATTTTGTTTACCAGTGGTTTCTTTTTTATTGGGTTAGATCCTCTAGTTGCACAAGCAGAAGATGCTCATAGGTAGAGATGGGCACGAACAGCAATACGAACCAAAAAAAAAGCCAGGAACAGCTCAATCTGCTGTTCACGAACAAGCTGTTCATGAGGCCCCATTCTAAACAAACAGGTGGTCGTTGCAAGCCTCATTCATTGCTGTTCGTCAAGCCAGACAGTCTGGCACCTGCAATCAATTCCCTTAGCAACTTAGGCAGGGATTGTCTGAACTCTGTCTGAACTCCTGCTCTTGCCCTGGAAACCCCAATCTAAGCCCAATTTAGCTTGATAGGCAGGTCTTCCTTTCAAGTGTGGCGCTCCAAATTTGTTATAAGGGAGGCTCTGGTTTTGCAGACAGTGAAGAGACAGTTGCTGTTGGTATTTTGATAGAGTGCATTGGAGCTTGAATTTTCTTTGTGTGTGGTGGGATAGGGATCAACCCCTTCAAGTTCCAGGGCTGCTGCCAGGCTCTGGGCCAAGCTATTATTTATTATTGGTACCTTTCCTGCTGTCTGCTCAGGTCAGGTTTTTGGGAGTGGTGCAGTAGAGATCTTGACTTGGATGATGGCTGGCGGAGAGCCCACAAACAGCCAACCACAAACATGTTCATGAACAGGGCCATGTTTGTGGTTGTTTTTGAGTCCCTGTTCATGGATGGCAACGAACAACAAACATCATATTCGGGGGGTGGGGTGTTCTGTTCGTGCCCATCTCTACTCATAGGTGTACATTTTTGTCCATCTTCCCTTTTTTTATCCCATCCCCTTCCTACTGTCTAAAGCCACTTGATTGAAGGGACCTGTTTTCTTGTTCTGTAATGCACCAAGACATTGATAATGCTATATGCATTAAAATGCATCAGCCAATGGCAGAGATAACTGATCCACAATGATTTGTCCCTTAGGTGTCCCGGGTGAACCAGGATATGCCAAAGATGGGTTGCCAGGAGCACCAGGTCCACACGGTGAAGCAGGCATTCCTGGCTTGATGGGACCCCCCGGACCTCCAGGAACCAATGGACAATGTGACCCCTCTCAGTGTGCTTACTACGCAAGCCTAGCCGCCAGGCCCAGCAACGTCAAAGGGCCCTGAAAGGCAAAGCCCCTTCCAGGGACTTCCAATGGACCTAATTTTGAAACTTGAATTCAACAAGGAAGTCAGGAGTTCGAACCTGTTTCACTCCTTATTTCTTTGCAAGAGAGGCCTTTTGGATTTTTAAAACCACCCAATGCTGCCGGTCGGTTAAGTTTTATTATAAATAGGAAAATCAATGGATTGTTACTCTTTTATGAGGCAATAAGTGACTTTCTTGTGGTTCTTTTCTCTAATATCAGGGCAAGTTTAAAACGTTTTTAAGTCTTTTTTTTAAATATAAAAGTTGACAGTGAAGTATAGCGCTCATAAAAGCAAAATCCGAGTTAGCGTGGAAAACAGAAAAGAAATATTGGCTGCTGATTTTATTTTGGGACATTTACCGTGCAATCCTAAGAAGAGTTACTCCAGTCCGATGGGCTTAGGCTTGAGTAACTCTTCCTGGGATTGCACTATTAAACGTTTAAAATGATAAAACAATTTGGAAGTGAGGGGAGTGGTGCTTGAACCCTTGATCTCTCTGGATTCTTGAGCATGCAGAAAAGTGCCTCGCACTGAGTCAGGCCATCTTGTATATGGGAAGTGGATCCTAAGGGTCTCAGGTCGAGGTCTTTCACGTCACCTGTTACCTGATCCATACAGCAAAGTTAGAGTTCAATAGCACTTTATAGACCAACACAAATTTTAGAGTATAATTTTCCAAGAGTCAAAGCTCTCTTTGTCTACACACTTGAAAGTACCTGATCCTGATAGTTGGCTATTCTGGGTATTGAACCTAGGACCTTCTTCATGCCAAGCAGATGGTCTTCCACTGAGCCATGGCCCCTCTCTACAGGAATTTTCACCTGCAGCTACCATCTACCGAGACAGGTGATTGGTCTATCCAAGTCAGGCTCGTCTACTCAGAATGACAGTGACATTCTAGGGTCTCAGGCAGAGGTCTTTCACATCACCCACTATCCGATCCTTTTAGAAGGAGATGCCGGGGATTGAACCTGGGGCCTTCTGCATGCTAAGCAGGTGCTCTACCACGGAGCCACAGCCCCTCTCCCTGAACTTGTAGTGCTTCTTTCCTAGATGCAGGGGAAGAGAATCCTGGGCACTCCAGCTTTGTAAGAACACCTGAGGAAGAAGGCTAGGATGGGATTTTGCAAATTTGCCAGTCCAGGTCACACGTCCCCGCTTTTGTTTTGCTTCTTCTTTGTACATATTGAACCTATAAATCTTCATTTTGAGAGGGGAAATTTTCTTCTTCATGCAGAACGTTTCTTGTAAAATGTATGCCTTTTCCCAACATTATTCAGCATGATCCATAATATGTATGTGCATTGTGCACACGAACGCATGAATCATCGATTCCCACAGTGAAAATAGGCGGGCTGACACAATTGACAATCAGTTCCGGAAACAGAAAGAAGTAAAAGGGTATATATATTCATCGCTAGAGAGGGGAGCAGAGGAAAAGATATGGGAGGGAGGTGACTAAACCTGCACACGTGCAATGTTAGCTGTTTCTCCCCTTCACTCACTTTTTGATGGTCCATGGAGCTTCAGCTTTTCTGACCTGATATCATGGCCCCAGATTTAGTTTGACCCTCATTTGTCCCTAACGCCTTTTGTGTTTTAAAAAGTAGAGGGGACACCTCCCCCCCCCACATCCACCACCAAAACAAAAACAAGAAAGGACATATGTTGCGACTGATTGCTCATATGGCAAAATGTAGTTATGGAAATTTTATTTCCTCCCCCTCTTTTTCCTTACGGTGTTTTTCCTCCTACTAACTTGGCCCATTTCCCAAAGCCTCTGGGTAGATGGCAGCATTGCAGACCAATTAAGATATGATTAATGCACAAACAGAAAAGCCTTTTAGTATCATATACACTAGCAAAGATTCCTATAGAAAATCCTTATAGAAAGGAAGGGTTTGTCTTCCACTCCTGTGGATGAAAATGCTTCGTTTTCGGGGGCAACATTGGAAGTGACTAGGAACAACACTAGAACACCAGGCAAGACTCATCAAGTCCAACTTCTCAAAAATTACTTCTAAATCCCATTTTTATTTCATTCTCTCTCCATGGAGCTCAGAATGGCATAGAGGGTTACTCCCACCTCTTATTTTGTCCTCACAAAAGCCCTGCGAGGTAGGATAAAAGAGAGAGGAACCAACACGCATGGGAGACAGCGAGGATTTGATCTTCGGTTTCCCAGAGCATTGTTCAATACTCTGACCACTGTACCACACTGTCTCACACTGCAGGCAGCTTTTCGCAATGTATGTGTTCACTGCTTGGGGGCATTCCACTCAGTTCCCCCATTGGCCATGTGACCTGCACTGGGTGTGTCTAAGAATGTGTGAAGGCACCAAAGTGTAAGGCATATCTTGGGCCCCCATTGCACAAGACATGCCATGCGAGGCAGGAATCCCCCAACCTGACTTGCAGCTATGCAGATCTGTCTCTGGCAGACACCTGGGCCCTGACAGCGATACAAACACTTGTATAAACAATTTCAGGAGGCTGAAACCCCTCCTCCTGCAATGCCATGCTCCAGAGTCTCCCCCATCACATGTGTGACTGCACACATCTCATATGATGAGAACCTTAGCAAACTCATTCAGCTCCTTATTCTTGACGAGCGAGGTAGAGAGATCTTTCTAGCTCTGCTACCTAAGATTCCTTTTTAACTGGAGACACCAGAAATTGGATCTGGGACCTTAAAAATGCAATACAACTACTCTACTGCTGAGCTACGGGCTCCTCTGCTTGATTTGTTTCTATTTTTCTGTCCTGCCTTACTCCTCGGCAGCCAGGGGGAGCTCAGAGTACCAGTGGTGGCAAGAGAGAGCCAAGCAGACTACACAAGATGCCTACACTTCCCATGGAAACTTGCAGGAAACCGACACGTGTCTTCCACGTGTCAGGCATCTCGTCTAGTTTGGCTCGTAGTCATCACTCCAGCCACTACACCACACACATCAGTTTCTTTCTTCCCCTTTGCTATGCAGATCTCCCAGAATTGCAGCTGATATCCAGGCTACATAGCACAGTTCCCCTGGAGGAAATGGAAGCTTTGGAGGGTGAACTCCATGACATTATAGCCCACTGAGGTCCCTCCCCTTCCCAAATCTTGTTGTCCCCAGACTCTGCCCCCAAATCTCCAGGAATTTTCCACCCTGTAGCTGGCAACTGTATTTGCCATCATGTTTTCAAATTTGTCCCGTGTCAGAATGTCTTCTTTTCTCCCATGTGAAATGGCCTCACCTTTATATGAAAGCAGCCAATTAAAATGGGTTCATCCAGTTATTCATCAGGTTTTTTTTACAGGGCAGGGGGAGGGTAAGGTCCACTATTTCAAAAGAGAAGCTTTTAGGCTATGCAGTTTTAAGAGTTAGCGCTACCGACAAATGTTATTTATATATATTTTAAAAGGTGCTATATTTTGTGGGTTTTACGGCATCAGTGTTTACTTTTTTTAAAAAGAGTGTGTCTAAATTATTGTGATTGTAGCTCGTAGGCTGTATTCCAAACAAACAGAAGAAGAACTTGTTTTGTTACAGTCATGGTGCCAATTTCGTCTCTGAAAGAGAAATCCCAGAAGCATTTTGATGGCAAATAAATGTGCTTGCCGAAACATTTAAGAGAGTTTGATTTGTGTTTCACCCCTTTCATGGTGGACTAACAGTGCAATCCTATGGAGAGTTACTCTAGTCCAAGTCCACTGAAGTCAACGGATTTAGACCAGAGTAACTCTCCATAGGATTGCATTATTAGTCTTTCTACAAATATACACGGGGACGGGGGGGGGGGGAGTTTTCTTTTTTCTCTTCTACAGATTGTGAAAAATGTTTCCATTTTCAGCTCTGCCTCCTGGTGCTATTTGACTAAGGCATACCTGTGGTTTAGTAAAATGATTCCTGGTTCAGTTGCCCAGTGTATTTCTATGCCCTACTTGATTTCTTATTTGAGATAGTTCCAGGCTCAGTACTGCTTCTGAAAACTAGCCTTTGAGGCCATTTGCCCTGAAGACAATTGCCAGATACAGGTATGCTTGCAAAGTAATTTTTTAAAGGGAAGAACAGATTCTCCCCCCCCCCCTCCACCATTGTATATGGTGGCGCCTTAGAGGCCAGCAAGATTTTCAGGGTATAATCTTTTGAGAGTCAAAGCTCCCTTCTTCAGATTTTCAGGTATCAGCCCTGAAAATCTTGTTGATCTCTAAGGTGCCACTTGACTCAAATCCTGCTGTTCTACTGCAGACCAGCATGGTTACCTACCTGAAACTACCTTCAGTCTTTCAGTTTCTGATACCATGCTACTTTTGTGGCAGGGAGTTCCACAAGTTAATTGTGTTGTGGGAAGAAGGGCTTTCCTTCATCTGTCCTGAATCTACCAGTTTTCCCTGTTTATCCTCAGCTGTACGTATCCTTGAACAGAGAACACACATTACAGGTTTGGTCCCATACGCTGAAGCTTCAGGACTGTCTACAGTATAAATACAGAATGAAGGGATGAGTGTTTCTTGCAACCTCAGACTATTATCACACATGTTGGCTTTGCCCTATATTCAATCCTATCTGCATTCCAATTAAAAGGGAGAATTTTTACAAAGATTGGTATTGCCAAAGATAATCATTTCCTGATTCATGCAACATTTGGTGGCTTCCTAATGCTTGCCATCACCTAACTGGATGGTCCAGCTAGCCAGACCTTGTTAGATCTCAGAAGCTAAGCAGGATCAGCCCTGGTCAGTTCTTGGATGGGACACCACCAATGAAGTCCAGAGTCCCTGCGCAGAACCAGATAATGGCAAACCACATCTGTTTGTCTCTTGGGATTGCTATAAATTGGTTGCGATTTGACACCACTTTATGCACAAAGCTTGCCTTCCATTCCTAAAGTTCTTCTCTGCCTTGGGTTGTAATCCAAGATGAGTAATTCCTGCCTGTCTTCTTCCCTCCCACAAGATCCTGACCCAGGATTTTCTTGGCTTCACCTTCCTTCACAAGCCTCCTCCTTCTTCTGGCCCCAAAACCCTCTACCTCATGGATAAAATGCCTTGGTAATGAGAATGGACCAATTTGTCCTCCCTTGTTTTTGCAACAGTGATGAAGGTCAATTTTGCCCAGTCCCTCCTGCTCATTTTAGTGACACATTGTCCATGATAACCCCCTGACTCTCAGAGCTAAACTACAAGAGATGAATCACACAAGGACACGTACATGAAGGGAGTCACAACGTTAGCCAGGAAGCTGAGGGCCAAGCTACAAGTGACGAATGACACTTGAACGGCAAGTGTATTTCTCCCAGTTCACTTGATCTCCACTCAATCCACTTACCGTTCAAGTGTCATTCGTCACTTGTAGCTTGGCCCTGAGTTTTAAAAGACAGAACGGAAGGCTTTATCAATTTCCTCTCTCTACAGAGCCAGCAAAGATGGCTCCTCAGAGAGTTTGTTCATTTCCTCTTCACCTCCCAAAGGCTCTGCCAGTTTCACCTCCCCTTCTAGGAGGTGAAGAGGAAATGAACAAACCCTCTGAGGAGCCATCTTGGCTAGCTCTGTAGAGAGAGGAAATTGACAGAGTCTTCTGATCTATCTTTTAAAACTCAGCTTCCCGGCTAACATTGTGACTCCACGTGCACATCCTCATGTAATTCGTTTCTTGTAGTTTAGTTCTCAGTGGAGGCATGGGGAGGGAACTGCTGAGGCAAGATGATAAAGATCTTGTTACATGGACTCCTTCCACTTACACAACTGTAAGATCATACTCATCCACTGTTTAACAATCATGTGCCCCTCTGCTTGATCATCAGAGTCAGCAGGTAGCAGAAAAGACCAGGTGGATACTGGTGAGCAGACAGGGGAAGAGAGGAGAGAAGCAAGGAGGAGCAGGCAAAGGAGAAGGAGACCTAGCAAGTGGATTGGGGGAAGTGGTAGGAGACTCTGCCGCAGATGTCTTGGGCCTGACTCTGCCCCAGATGTCTTGGAGCATGCCTTCAAAGCTGTGACTGGATGGTTGAAGCAGAGTGGGTTGAAATTAAATCCCACAAAGACAGAGGTCCTGCATGTGGGTCTGGGGGCAATGGGCATGGGACTCCGAGTCCCCACTCTTGATGGAGCACTACTTGCTCCATCCTCCGCCTGGGGGTGATCCTGGATGCCTCCCTGACTACGGAGTTCCAGGTCACAGCGGTTGCCGGTCTTAATTTTTCAATCTAAGTCAGGCCCAGCAGCTTGTCCCCTACCTATCAACCCATGACTTAACTGCAGTGATCCAAGCAACGGTCACCTCTAGACTAGACTACTGCAACTCACTCTATGCAGGGCTTCCCCTGGGCCTGATCCGGAGGCTACAGCTGGTCCAAAATGCAGCTGCGCGAGTAATTGCAAGGGTCCCAATTAGGGAACATATAACACCTATACTATGCCAGCTGCACTGGTTACCAGTTGAGTACTGGGTCCGGTTCAAGGTTTTGGTGTTGACCTATAAAGCCCTATGTGGACTGAGCCCAGTATATCTGCAGGACCGCCTCTCCCCATATGCACCCCAGAGGATGCTTCGTTCAACAAATAAACAACTGTTGGTGGTCCCTGGCCCAAGGGAGGCCCGCCTGGCCTCGACCAGAGCCAGGGCCTTTTCGGTCCTGGCACTGACCTGGTGGATCTCTCTGTCTGAGGAAACCAGGGCCTGGCGGGATTTGTTATCTTTCCACCAGGCCTGTAAGACAGAGATGTTCTGCCAGGCTTATGGTGGAGACTAAGTTCGGCCCCCACTGGCCACACTAAAGATCTGTTCACCACCCTACATATGAGCCAGGGCTTGAAAACCAGTATTTTATCATCAACATCTGAAGAGAAACTGTATCGTAGTTATTGCATAACACTGTTTTAATGCTATTTGTATAATGTTTTATCTGTTTTTAATTCTTATTTATGTAAATTGAAACGTTGTACTCCGCCCTGAGCCTGCCTGGTGGGGAGGGCAGACTTAAAAATCTAATGCAATAAATAAACAATAATAAATAAAAAACAGAGCCAGTAGGGGAAAACAGAGGTCCTGGTGGGGTGGAATGGACTTGTCCCTCTACCATGACCTCATGGGGTCTCCTTCTTACTGATACTAGTGGAAATCTGTCCTGTGAGTGGAAAGAGTCAACTCTCAGCTTTGGCTTGCAGGAGGAAAAATTGGTTATGCATAATGATAAGAGGTGATGACTGATGATAAGAATGATCACAAACATTCAAGTTCTGTTTTGATTCCAAGGAGAAACGAAAGGTCACATCCTTACATCAAGAGGGCAACGTGGGCTTGGCTGTGTACTTTCTGTCAGAAGCTACAGATGAAGAAGGTGAGCTCTCTAGAGCTTTCTGTGTTTACCTGCAGGGTGTAACTGAGCAACCTCCAGGCCTATATTTGCATTGTTGATGCAAAGAAGGAGGATTGAAATGTCCGTTAGAGGCTGAGAGTAAAAACAGCAAGCAGTGGATCCGGGAAAATGTCCGTACTTCTGCTGTTCTCAGCTGAAGGATGAAACAAGCCTACAGCTCCCCTTTGCCCTGTCCTGGCACTGATCCCCAGTGGAGATATCTAATACAACATGATCCTCCATACAAAGGCTGGAGAAAGGTCAAATTAGAAGGCAAGGAATTGGTGTCGGTTCCTCCACAACTCTTTGAACTGGAAGGGCTGAAGGTTCTAGAGATGAGCCCAGAACGAGAAAGTGGCCTGGGATATTGCATGGACTTCATCCCCTGTGAAATTGGTCACTTACGGAACCTAACCCTCCTTTACCTGGACTCCAATAACCTCAAGGAACTTCCAGTTGAGATTGGCTCCTTAGCCCAGTTGGAAAGGCTTACCCTCAGCAACAACAGCTTAGCTTCTCTGCCTCAAGAAATCGCAGGCCTTCAGAGACTCCACAGCCTTCACCTGGCCAACAACCTCTTGGTAGAGTTGCCGGCATCTCTGTGTCAGCTGAAGAACCTGATCTTCTTGGATGCCACGGATAACAACATCAGCATTATCCCTGAGACCGTTCATCGCCTACAGAAACTGAAGACGTTGCTGCTGCTTTTCAACTCTCTTGAACATTTGCCCCGGGAAATCTGCTTGTTAAAAAATCTGACCACGCTTTGGCTGGGCCACAACAAACTACATGTCCTCCCGCCAAACTTCGGACAACTGGTCAGTTTGGATTGGGGATCGAATTACTGTTCGTGCAATTTTGAAGGGAATCCGCTGATGCACCCACCTCCGGAAGTATGCAGTGGGGGCCCTTCTGAGATCAGAGCATATTTTGCTTCAATAAGGGGATAGTGTGTGTGTGTGTGTGTGTGTAATTTTCCTTGAAATTGCTGTGAAGAAGAGGCATATGATTTTAAGGAAATTGTGTGAACCCAAATGAATTTGGGGACCTGTGAGCAGTAGCGTAGCAGCTATTTTCTTCAAGCCCAGATGTGTCATTTGCAGTTGTGGCAAGCTAAGGTGGAGGCATAGCTGCACTGTGCATTTGTTTAGAATGATCAGAAAACCAAAGATAGACATTGGGGGGATGCGAGTTTTATATTGAGGGGCCTGCAACAGAAAACCCTTACTCAGGGCTTTTTTTCTGGGAAAAGAGGTGATGGAACTCAGTGGGTTGCCCTTGGAGAAAATGGTCACATGGCTGGTGGCCCCGCCCCCTGATCTCCAGACAGAGGGGAGTTTAGATTGCCCTCCGTGCTGCTTGGCGGCACGAAGGGCAATCTAAACTCCCCTCTGTCTGGAGATCAGGGGACAGGGACACCAGCCATGTGACAATTTTCAAGAGGTTCCGGGTTCCACCGCATTCCGGCTGAAAAAAAGCCCTACCCTTACTCATTTGTTGATCGAAGAATATGACATAGGAACCTCAGCATGGTGGCTTCTGATGAGATTCTGAATAAGAAACGTGAGTTGAGTCCAGCGGCACATTAGCGCCCATTGAGATTTTCAGGGAATGAGCTTTTGAGAGTCAGAGCTCCCTTCTTCAGATGCCAAGGACAAGAAATGTGATTATTTCAACATGCTTTCCTGGAATCGAAAAACGCATCAGCTTGGCATGTGTGTGTGTTCTTTCACATATGTGACCTTAGTTCTCCCTGTGGGGACCTGTACATCAAAAGATCTGATTTTTTTTCTTCCATCAGATAAAGAAGGAAAGCACAAATCAGGTGTCTGTGCATGCACACCTGTTTCAGAAATGCCTATTTCAGTGTGCAGAGAAGTGGGAGAGTGCATGCATGCTCCTCCACTACGGAAAATGGATTGCTGATTTTCAGTCATCTGAAGTGGAACTCATAACATGACTCCGGATGACCTCCTAAATGGAAGCGTGACTCATGCTTCTGCATCAGTTCGGAACTTAAGGTGTGCGTGTGTATATTTTTCCTCTGGGAAGATACAGATCTTCCACATGTTCATCTTCCTAGGACAGAGGGGGGAATTGTAGAGCGGGTAGAAGGGGGGATCCAGGCACCATATAAGTAAAATGCATGCTTCTTCTCTTTGGACATACAAAAGAAAGGACTGATTCTCTTTGCAAAAAATTCTACGAAATGTGCTGCTGTATCAGACAAGATGTATCATAAACAATGTAAAAAAAATGGAATTACACAGGGCTCATTTCAAGGGGGAATGTAACGGAACGCCATTCCGGTAGTTCCACCAATTCAGGTGGCCCCACCCACCTGACTTTAAAACATTTTGGGCCAAAATGGCCACAATAGGGGCCAGAACAGCCCGGATTGGGCCAGTGCCAGGTGGGGGAAGTATCCCCCACCCGGCACTGACCCGATCCCGGGTGTTTTGGCCCTGATCCAGGCTGCAACGGGCCTAAAATGGCAATTTTTGGGAATTTTGGACACGTTTCGGCCTGGATAAGGGCCAAAATGGCCCAGATTGGGGCTGAAACAGATGGGATCAGGTTGGTGCCAGGCAGGGGGAGCCTCCCCCATGTGGCACCGACTCGATTACTGCCATTTCGGCCTCGATCCTGGCCAAAATGGATCAAAAATGGCCATTTTAGCCATTTTGGGCCCATTCTGGCACGGATTGGGTCAGTGCTGGGTGGGGGAAGCCTCCCCCACCCAGTACTGACATGGTCCTGACACTTTTTGGCCCCAATCCGGGCTGAAACAGGCCCCAAATGGCCACTGTCGGCCATTTTGGCCTGGGTTGGGGCTGAAATGGCTTGGATCTGGGCCGAAATGGCCCAAATCATGTCACTGCCAGGCAGGGGGAGCCTTCTCCACCTGGCACCAACCTGGTCCTGGTCGTTATGGCCCCAATCCTGGCCCAAACTGGTCAAAAATAGCCATTTGGGGCTCGTTTGGGCCTGGATTGGGGCCATAGGGGCCCGGATCGGGTCTGTGCTGGGTGAGAGAGGCCACCTCCACTCAGCATCGACCCAGTCCTGGCCTTTTAGACCCCGATTCGGGCTCAAATGGGCTCAAAATGGCCACTTTCAGCCATTTGGGCTATTTTCTGCTGGGATCGGAGCCAGAACTGCCAGGATCTCGTCGGTGCCAGGTGGAGGATCCCTCCCATGCCCAGCACTGATCTGGTCCAGGCTATTTTGGCCATGATCCAGGCCCAAATGGGACCCAAATTGCCATTTTTAGCCATTTGGGGCCTGATCAAGGGGTGTGGCATATGCTAATGAGTTTCATCTTCTCCTCCCCAAAGGTTCTGTCAATTCACCTCTCCAGTCTAAAACTGTGTGGGATCACAACCAGAGGGCAACCAGGAATGGAAATGAGCTCAAGCTGCCTTCCAGAGCTGGGCTTGGGCCTGAAGAGGTTCTAATGGGCTGAAGTTTCCCTTCTGGCACTTCACACCCCCTTCACAAAGCTCCAGTGTCTAGCAAAGTCTTTGCCTTGCCTACCCTTCCCAACTAACATTGCATCTCCCAACACGTGTTCTTCATGTGTCAGATGTCTTGTGCAGAGAGACTCCAAGATAATGTACATAATAAACAGTGGAATGAACTATGCTTAGGGTGTTGTACGTGGTTCTCCCTTTGTCCATTTTATTTTCACAACAACCCTGTGAGGTAGTTAAACTGAGACAGTGTGGCTACCCAAGATCACCAAGCTAGTTTCATGGTGTGATGCACCAGGACTCTCCTTTCATCCTTAAACTTGATTAATTTCATCAGAAATCACCCATACCCTGCCCAGAGATTCCACAGCTCCCATAAGTAAGCCAGTGACCAGCTTTTTGCTTGGGTGGCTTTGCACACACAAGCTCCCTGCCTTTGGTCTTTTCACCTTCATCAAAAATCAGAATTCTTCTTATTCTCAGGGAGCTTTTAGCAGCTAATGTGTCAGTTCTCTCCTCCTTGCTGTCCTTCCTCCAGCCCCCCCCCCTTTTTGCATCATTGCTTCTAAATGGATTTTTAAGAATGAGATATAGGATATTTTTAACACAGAGCACCTGGAGCTCCAGTCGGCGGGAAGCAAGGGAGTTGTTTGGCAAAGAACAGGAGAGATTAGGGTGACTAATTGTGCTTTTATATAAAGCACAGGTTCCTAAGCTTTTCTTGCAGAGTCCATCTCCTGTGGTCCTCATACCCTCCAGAATGTGAAAAAAGGAATCAGGCCATGTAAACTTGAAGGAGTGGATCTTGAGGGGGCAAAGAGGCTGCACATTTTCTTATTTTCTTTTGTGGCATATCAAGGGTTGCCAAACCAAGTATGTGGGAGGGCTGGGTGCAGGGACATGTAGAGGTGGCTGCAATGGTTGCCAATGTCCCTTCATAAAACCTGGCTACAACCCAGAAGTGACAAAAGGTAGCTCTAGGAACTGCTGAGAATTCTATGATTTTACCAGGAAGTGACATAACTTCAGTAATATCGTTTTTAAAATTCTGTTCCCATGCTTGGAGTGGTGGAGAGCAATGCCAACTGCCATCAAGCTTAATATAGCGTGAATCCGGGGATCATGTCTGCTCTAGAAAAGGTCAAGGGAACCTTTTTGGACCTGAATGCTGATCTCTGGGGTCTGGAGAGCAGTTGTAATTCTGGGAGAACTCTAGGCCCCTCCTCGAGCGCGGCAACTCTAACAATGAGACAGGAGGATTCTGTACTGAAAAGATTTACATCTCTAATCATTACACTAAGCTTCCCTTCTGCAAGTCAGGACCCTCTTAAGGGCACAAGAGCAACAACAGAAAAATAAGTTGGCAACATTTCATGCTCTAAATTATCCCCCTTCCAGTTGTTTTCTAATAACAACAACGTTCGATTTATATACTGCCCTTCAGGACAACTTAATGCCCACTCAGAGCGGTTTACAAAGCATGTCATTATTATCCCCACAACAAAACACCCTGTGAGGTGGGTGGGGCTGAGAGAGCTCTGAGAGAGCTGTTGTGAATGTTTTGCTTTGCCTCCTACTCATTACTGTTATCACTGTGGTGGCCCTTGTCGTGAAAGTCTGTTTTAAAGCTCGAGAGCATCAAAGGGGAAAAATTTTGACCTTCATCTTGCTCACTCTTCTCTTCCTCCTCCTCTGCTTTTCCACTGAATGTCATGCAGTTCACTGATATTTATTATTGTCCTTCATATTTTCCCATTTGTGGATTTGCTGTAATAAGGAAAAGTAGCAGTGTTAAATCAGTGATGATTATTATTAATAATAACAACAACATTTGATTTATATACCTTCAGGACAACTTAATGCCCACTCAAAGCGGCCTACAAAGTATGTTATTCCTGTTTGGGATCCATGGAGGTCTAACGCAGCTCCACTTGCGGAGCTGACCGGACTGCCGTTTTAACCGGCCGGCGGGGTGAAAATAGCCCGCGGCCGACTGCTCTCAGGCGGGGAGCAGGCAAAGAACGCTCAAGACCCTAGGGTGAGCTAGATCTCGGACGAGGGGGGGCTCTACACAGCGAGTCTCCCCCCGATCCTTGAGGTCCCACCTTGCGACGGGTCGGCTATAATCTCTGCGGCAGTTTTGGGGCCAATTCGGCTGGCATAAGACCTACATACCCAAGCATCGATTGGGGGAAGAAGCTGAGAGGAGAACTTAAAATCGAAACAGCGATTACAACCCGAGAAAAGTGAAGAGAAGGTAAAGATCATTATCTTCTGAGACGGGACAGATTGATAAAAACAGAGAGGAAAAAAAGTAGATTTTTAAACTGCAACAGACTAGTGAAAAGGAGGGGAAGACTCGGCAGGAATCGAATTTAAAAAGAGACTAAGTTTAAAGAAGTTATTAAAGAAATGGGACTATTGTTTTGAATACCTGTGGCTTTGGAGCTGTGAGAAAAAGACACCATCGCGAGATCTGCTGTGGGAAGACGGGAGACAGGAAGTGCGTAATAACAATAGAGTGGCTGGAGAGAAGCGGCCCTTGCTGGAGGGCAGGAAGTAGGGAATCGCCATTTTTGAAAGGGGAAGGGTCGCGGCTTCAGCAGAAGAGGAAGTAGGCCATCTTGGATTACAAAATCATAGAGAAACCATAGAGAAAAGACGCCCGACATTTTGGACTCTTTAAAACTTAATTTCTATAAGAAGACCGGGACATTTAAAATAGAAAAACGTTAAATTTTACGCCACGGAGTTAAGGAAGAGAGCGGATTCGTGGGAGCGAGCTAAAGCAAGCCCCACGATGTCAAAAAAAGAGTGGCAATCGGCAATAGAAAACCTGGATAAAAACCTGGACAAAAAACTTTTAGATATGATTAAAGAACTTAAGGACACGAAATTGGAGTTGATAAAAGAGGTTAAAGAGGTTACACAGACAGTAAAATCGGAGCTGTCAGAAGTGAAAAAAGGTATGGAAACAATACGAAGTGAATTACAAGGAACGCAGCAGAGAGTTAAAACAGTAGAAGACGCGATGGAGAATTTAGCAGACACGCAACAAACAGAGATGAGATTGGTGAAGGGGAGAATGTCAGTTGCAGAAACTAAACATATGGAGAAGCAGCTACGTTTTCGTGGCTTGCCAGAAGTGGAAGGAAAGTCAGCGCAAGAACAGATGACTGAGGTGTTGGCTGAGTACCTGGGGAAGGAGGAGGAGGAAGTTGTGGCTATCCTAGATGTGGCATACCGTGTGAATTCGAGAATAGCAACCCAGAGGAAACTACCAAGAGATGTGATTGTGCAGTTTACAACACGAAATATGAAAGAGAGGATTGTGACAAAACAGTTTCAAGATCCATTGGAGATTGATGGCAAGACGATTATTATAATGAAGGAACTGCCCAGATCAGTGTTACTGGACCGGAAAAAATATAAAGTGCTAATTCAGATTTTGAAGGACATGAAAATCAGGTACAGATGGGAGTTACCGGAAGGAGTGTCCTTTGAGTTTGGAGGGGCCAAAAAACGCATCAGATCTGAGCGAGAGATGGAGCGATTTATTAAGGACAATGAAAAAGACTTACCAACAAGATCATGAGTATGGAGTGTAAAGTATTATCTTGGAATGTAAATGGACTAAACTCACCGAATAAGAGGAAAAATACTTTTCACTGGCTACTAAAACAAAAATGTGACATTGTTTGTTTGCAAGAGACCCATATCAGAAAGCAGGATGTAAAATATTTAAAATCTGGAAAATTGGGCAAAGAATATGTAGCGGCCTCCAACAAGAAAAAAAGAGGAGTGGTGTTGTACATAAAAGAGGAGCTACAGCCAAAATTTGTTATGAGAGATGTGGAAGCTAGATTTGTAGCAGTGGAATGTATTTGGAATTTAAAGAGAGTGTTGGTAGTCGGACTTTATGCACCTAACGGTGCAAAAGAAAGCTTCTTTGAGGATTTAAGGAAGCATTTAGACGATCTTGCATACGACCAGATAATTCTTGCTGGAGACTTCAATGGAGTGACAGACTTGGAACTAGACAAAAAGACTACAACGGCACAAAAGAAAAGAGGACTATTACCAAAGCTTTTTTTTGAGTTGATTCAACAAGAGACTCTTGAAGATGTATGGAGGAGAGAATATCCTAAAAGCAGACAGTTTACTTTTTATTCTGCAAGGCATTCTACATTATCAAGAATTGATATGATCTGGGCCTCAAAAGACTTAGCATTATGGACTAAGGAGGTAGAAATAATGCCTATGGTAGGCTCAGATCACAACCCAATTATGTGGAAATTTGGAAAAAAGAGAAAAAGGAAAGCATGGAGAATAAATGAGGACTTGTTACAGGAAAGAGAGAATATGGAAATACTGAGAAGAGAGACAAAGTTTTTTATACAATACAACGTGAATAAAGTAGTACCAACCAATAAAGTTTGGGATGCTTACAAGGCGGTTGTAAGGGGCATACTAATGGACTTAAATGGTAGAGCAAGAAAGAAGAAAGAGGAGAAAAGACAAGAGATTGAGGAGAAAATAAAAGCCAAAGAAACACAGCTAAAAAAGAGACCAGGGAAAAAGAAGGTATACCAGGAAATTAAAATACTTCAAGAACAGCTAACAGCAATGAGCAATAAAGAATTGGAGTGGAATCTCAAAAGACTGAATCAAAAAGCGTTTGAGGGTGCTAATAAACCTGGGAAGTACCTGGCATGGCAATTGAAGAAGAAAAGGGAAAAGAAGATAATAAATAAAATTTGCGAAGATAACAAAACGTATTTGGAGCAGGCTACCATTAGTAGAGCCTTTTATAAATTTTACGCTAAGCTGTATAATAAAAAAGAAGTAAACAAAGAATCAATAGCGTCATATTTGGAGAAAACCAAACTTCCAGAAATCTCGGAAGCTTGGAGAAATAAGTTGAATAGTGAAGTAACTGACGAGGAAATAAGTAAGGCAATACAATCTGCAAATCTAGGAAAGGCGCCAGGGCCAGATGGACTTACGGCTAAATTCTATAAGACAATGGCTAATGAACTGGCACCATTCCTAAAAGAGGTGATGAATGGGGTTTTAAGGGATCAAAGGATTCCAGAAACTTGGAGTGAAGCGAATATATCATTGATCCCAAAAGAGGGCCAAGACCTGACTAATGTGAAAAATTATAGACCTATATCGCTACTCAACAATGACTACAAAATTTTTGCGAAGATATTGGCGGAGAGATTGAAGGGGTGGCTCTCGGAAGTCATAGAGGAGGAACAAGCAGGCTTTTTGCCAGACAGACAAATAAGAGACAACTTAAGGACAGTGATCAATGCTATTGAATATTATGACAAGCGTTGTGACAAAGAGGTTGGTTTCTTCTTTGTTGACGCTGAAAAAGCGTTTGACAATTTAAACTGGGACTTTATGTTTGCCACTATGGAAAAGCTACAATTGGGAGAAAGATTCATCAGAGCAATTAAGGAAATTTATAGAGACCAGACTGCAGCAATTGTGGTGAATGATGAATTGACCAAGAAATTGACGATAAGTAAAGGAACAAGACAAGGTTGCCCGTTATCTCCATTGTTGTTCATTTTAGTATTGGAGATTCTGATGATACAAATACGTCAAGATGATGAAATTCGTGGAATAAAAATAAAGGACTATTCATACAAGGTCAGAGCATTTGCGGATGACATAATGTTAATTGTAGAGGACCCATTGGAGAACATGCCAAGAGTGATAGATAAGATCAAGGAGTTTGGAGACTTGGCAGGTTTCTTCATTAACAAAAAGAAGTCAAAGATATTATGCAAAAATATGACTAAGCAGAAACAACAATTGTTAATGGAAACAACGGATTGTGAAGTAACAAGTAAAGTGAAATATTTGGGAGTCGAATTAACTGCAAAGAACATAGATCTATTCAAAAACAATTATGAAAAACTATGGACTCAGATAGAGAGAGACTTGATTAAATGGAATAGATTGAATTTGTCGTGGTTGGGTAGGATTGCAGCAGTTAAGATGAATGTGTTACCAAGAGTAATGTTTTTGCTACAGACAATACCAATCATCAGAGACTCCAAACAATTTGAAAAATGGCAGAGGAAAACATCAGATTTTGTTTGGGCAGGCAAGAAGCCTCGAGTGAAAGTGAAAGTTTTACAAGATGCAAAGGAAAGAGGCGGAATGCAACTGCCCAATCTGAGACTTTATCATGATGCAATCTGCCTAGTTTGGTTGAAAGAATGGATGACATTAAAGAACAAGAAACTATTAGCCCTAGAGGGATATAAAAAAATATTTGGATGGCACGCATATTTATGGCATGACAAAGTAAAGGTCAACTCGATGTTCCTGCATCACTTTGTTCGGAGAAGTCTATACATAATCTGGAAGAAGTACAGAATTTATCTACAAGAAGGAACCCCTTTGTGGGTGGTTCCATATGAGGTGATAGACCCGAGAGCTGTTGATAATGAACAACAATGTTTAACGTATAAAGAAATAACTAAAACTGAAGCATCCAAACTTAGAATAAAGACACAAGAGGAACTATCACCTAACTACGATTGGTTCCAGTATAGACAGATCAGAGACTTATATAATTCGGACTCTGTAAAGGGAGGTATACGAATAGAGAATTCGGAACTAGAGCAGACCCTTCTTAAAGAAGATAAGAAAAGAATATCCAAGGTATACCAAGTACTGTTGAAGTGGTATACCGAGGATGAGATAGTTAAAACACAAATGGTGAAATGGGCTATAAACTTTAATAAAGAAATAACAATGGAGGCATGGGAATACTTGTGGAAAACTACAATGAAGACAACGACATGTATTAATATCAAAGAGAACATTCATAAAATGATCTATCGTTGGTACATGACACCAAAGAAGATTGCGCTAGGGAATTTGAATACTTCTAATAAATGCTGGAAATGTAAGAAGCATGAGGGCTCCCTCTATCATATGTGGTGGTCGTGTGAGGTAGCCAGGCAGTACTGGGGGGAAATAATAAGAGAAATGAGTGAAATTTTACAATTTCAAATTAATAAGAACCCAGAACTCCTGCTACTGAACTTGGGAATGGAGGGAATTCCAGCCCAACACAGGACGTTGATATTTTATATGACAGCAGCAGCTAGACTTTTGTATGCGCAAAAATGGAAAGTACAAGAAGTGCCAACTATGGAAGATTGGACTTACAAATTGCTGTATATGGCTGAAATGGACAAGATGACAAGAAAATTGAGAGATCTGGACTCAGGGCAGTTCAACACAGACTGGGAGAAGCTGAAACAATACCTGGAGAAGAAATGGGAGGTGGGAGGAAAACTGTGGCAGTTTGAGAACTACTGAAGTATTGAAGTAGAGGGGGGAGACTTTACCGGGGGGAGAAGAGATAAATGTGAATTAATAAGCAGTCAGATTAATAGATTGACATATATATAGATATATGTAGGTTAACAAACAGAACATAGAGAAAATAATTAATTATAAGGACTAAATATAAGGAGCGATTAACTAACAATATTTTCTTTTTTTTCTGACAAGTTTTGTACCAAACTGAATGTCTGAAGATATAGATGGGTCAAATTGATTGACTACGTGAGGAGAGATATATAGAACTATTATAAAAAGATAGAATGAGTAATATATATAGAGAATAAGTCAAATTGTTTGATATAAACGAATGTATGATCTATATGGTTTATGATATATAGAAATACCTGAAATTGAAAAATTGGGATAAATTGTTTATCTAAGATAGAAACAAAGGCTTACAGTTTGGGCATATAATGTTAAAAATAGTTAAGGATGTACTGCTTAGAATAATGGAGAATATATATTTGTTTTAGATAGAGGAAGCTAATAAAAGTAAGGGAAAGGGGACAAAGGGTTGGAAAGCTGTTGGAAGTCAACAAAAAGGGGGGGGAAAGGGAGGGGGTTAGAGATGAAAAAATTGGGGAAAATTGAATGTAAATGTGGAAATAATGGATTCTAACCCAATAAAAATTTTTCAAAAAAAAAAAAAAAAACAAAGTATGTTATTATTATCTCGACCACAAAACAGCCTGTGAAGTGTGTGGGGCTGAGAGTGCTCTGAGAGAGCTGTGACTGATCCAAGGTCACCCAGCTGGCTTCAAGCAAAGGAGTAGGGAATCAAACCCGGCTCTCCAGATTAAAGTCCTGCTGCTCTTAACCACTACACCGAACTGGCTCTCTTCCTCGCTGCAGAGTTCTCCGCTACTTGCTTTTGTGTCTAGATGGAAAGTCCTGGGGGGGGGGGTGAAGGATGCAAATCTAACAATGTTCTTTCTCAGCAAACACTAACTTGAGGCAAGTCACTAAAACACAATGAAAGTGTAATCAGTTCTGGCTTAGCCTGCTTGTTTGTGCCAGTTGTTGCTAAGCATCCTGCTAGGGTGTATGCGTGTGTGCACTTGTGTGTGTGCATGTATGTGTGTAGAAAGGCTGGATTGGCAAACCAAATTGATCTGTGGACTGAGTCCATAGAAATTAATGTGACTGCTTTAGCGTAATTTAGGCTGTTTGCCACTGGAAAGGTGCAGATTTCCCCACGTCATTCATTTGCTCTTCTGGAATTTATTTCTGCCCTCCCCTTTGGTCCACCTCAATTCCAGATTTACTTGGAGAATATCTAAAATGAATTCTCAGATGGGATCATGGCCATTTCCACATGCCCTTAAAGGGATGGCCCACTCACTGAATGCTAGCGGCTTTCCCCCAGGAATCCAAACATCTCCATTTGCAAAATGGTTGTGGGTCGTCTGGCTTCCATTTTTCCGGGAATGCACTTTCTGTGGTCACAGAAAAGGTGGCAGAAAAACAGAAGCCAAGTGGCCCACGACCATTTTGCAAAGAGAGACGTCACTGGCGTTCTGTGAGTAGGCTTTCCCTTTAAGGGCTTGCGGAAATGGCTCGTGTGTCATTTGGCACCTTCTCTTCATTAGCTGTCAGTTTCCTTAAATGATGCATTTCAGACGACTTACTCAATGCTTGGGTGGCTCTGGAGAGACTGCATTATGGTTGCCAACTCCACTTTGGGAAATTCCTGGAGATTTAGAGGTGGAGCCTGGGGAGGGCAGGGCTTGAGGAGAGGAGGGACCTCAGGATAGATGTAATGCCATAGAGCCCACCCTCCAAAGCTGCCATTTCCTTCCGGGGAACTGATCTCTGTAGTCTGGGGATCAGCTATAATTCCAGGAGAACTTCAGGTCCCCAAGAGGAGGTTTGTGGCTCTGGGCTGTGTACACATTTTCTTACTCAATGAAGAAAATTTTTAAAGAGAGCCAGTTTGGTGTAGTGGTTAAGAGTGCTAGACTCTAATTTGGAGAACTGGGTTTGATTCCTCACTCCTCCACTTGAAGCCAGCTGGGTGACCTTGGGTCAGTCACAGCTCTCTCAGAGCTCTCTCAGCCCTACCCACCTCACAGGGTGTTTTGTTGTGGGGATAATAATGACATACTTTGTAAATCGCTCTGAGTGGGCATTAAGTTGTCCTGAACAGCGGTATATAAATCAAATGTTATTATTATTATAAATAAAGTGTGTATGAACTTGACTTGTCACTGTCAGGCTATGGATGACAGGCCCTGTACCATTGCAGCAAGAAATCCAAGCTCTTGATTAAATGGCTTTATTCAGAAATCAGATCATTTCCACAGATATGTCCACAGGATTACTCAGAAGCAAGGCTAGCATCTAAGCAGTAAGAACAGGTTGACAGGAATGGTAACATGTGGGAAAGCCCTTCCTCTTAACTCACACGTTTACTCCTTCCCCCTCCCAACAGTAAAACAGGACTTTTGGCGTGAACTCGTCCTGAGAACGTCTCACATATTTGTACTATCAAGTTGAGACACTGAGAAAGCAAGAGATCAAAGTTGAGACATAGCAGTGTATGGGAGTGAGCAGTGTGCAAGGTCAGAAGCACTGAAAGTTTCTACAGCCCATTAGATAAGCCACCTGCAGCTTCAATAAGCCTGTGAAGGCAAACAGTTATCACATCGGCAATATGACATCACGTTATAGCATGAAACATTGGTTCAGAACAATAGGTCAGCATTAAGTAGTGGCATGGATGGGGCACAGACAAGACGGTTTGTACACCTTTGTTTCCCCCCCACTTCTGCCAAGGACAACAGCAAGTCCTGCTTGGTTCTCAGTCTAAGGTCCATTCCATATAGCCTCCTTAACCCACTTGAGCTTTTGTAGGCAAACAGTTTGGTTTTTTTTAGATCAAGATGAGTAGTTGTGTTAGTTTGTCTGTATCAGTAGAAAAGAGTAGGAGTCCAGTAGCATCTATAAGCCGAACAAAATTTGTGGTGGGGTATGAGCTTTCGTGAGTGTCAGCTTCAGTGTTTTTTTTTAAGATTTCATATACCTTAAGGATAAGACTCTATCTTCCCACAATTAAATGAAACTTTAATCCAGGTTTTCCAGAACGTGCTTTGAGCTGAGTTTTTGTTCTTCTTGTTGTGCTTCATCTTTTAGGGGTGTGAAACTTTTAAAAAAAATCAATTTGCTTTCAAATGCCAAAGTAGGTTTAAAGAGCCCGTTTAAAAGGGACTTAACTTTTACCAGTTGGCTGCAGTAATTTTACAGTGGTGTAGCATGGGTTAGGGTCACCCGGGGCAGCAGGCAGCGCTCCTGGTCTCATGCACGTGCGCAAAGCACGCATGCACTCCAGGCCCTGCTCAATGATGTAATTTCCTGGAAGTCATCATACAGGGGCGCCCCCCCCCCGAGTGCTCCCTCGGATCAGGCCGCTCACCTCACCACCCCTTATCCCTTCGCTTCAGCTGCCTGTGCCTCCGCTGGGGGCCAAGCTGATGGTGGCAGCGCAGACAGTGAAGAGGTAAGGGGTGGGGGAGGCAAGCGGCCTGAACAGCGGGAGTGCTCTGTGATTGGCAGGGAGATGAGAGGGGTGGCGGGCCACGAGCACTCCTGGGGAGGGGCTGTGGATGTGGCACCCCCTCAAAATCTTGCACCCGGGGCAGCTGCCCCCCTGCCCTCCCTGCCCCCCCCATGCTACGCCACTGAATCTATATACAGCTCCTTGGTCAGGACAGCCGCTGTTGTGATAGTTCCCTGCAATCAAAGTGTCAAGACTTCCCTGCTTTGCTCTGGCCAAGTCACAAAAGTACATAGATGTATAGTTTCAAGATCCTGTAAGAAAGACCAAGAACAAAAGAGGAAGAAGGAAGGGGTGGCATTCATTGCCATTTGGGTAGGCACGACTCAGTGTGGTCCAGGAATTCACTTCACTTCCCCAAACTTCTGCTTCAGGCTTCTTTGGAAGGGCTGACCTGATTTCTTCATAGATCCCCCCCTCTTCTAATGTCCCAGATTTTCTTCTTTATTTCAGTTCTCTGCCCTGCTGTTCTACATCAGCCTCAAAGGACCATCTTACTCTTTCTGCTGGTTTTCTCACAAGGAGTTTAGGAAATGCATTCCCTTCCTTCTCTCTCCCCTCTTTTTACCGACTGGACATAAATTACAGTCTTTGGATCTTCCTTTCTACATCCTCTCGGCAGCGCACCTTTGATTGCTCTCTTTTTTATTCTCGCTATTTTAGAACTTCAAGGCCTCCATTTTTCTCTTCCCAGTTTGAATGGGGTTAGTTGTAAAACGAGATGCTCAAAAACGTTGGTGATATTTTTAAAGAAGCTTTTTTCCCCTACCTCAGGGGGCTTCTTCAGGACAGGAACTGTTCAGCATATCCCAATCCCTGAGAGGCACCATATTGATTATTATTATTAAAGTTACAACATATATTAATGTCAAGTTTCAGGTTCTACATACTGGATTTGTAGGCATTTGCTGCATAAAAATACAGTAAAATTCTTTAGGATTCTGTTTCCTTATATGTTTCCTTATATTTCTTTTATGTTGTTGCTGCTTCTGCTGGTAATAACAGAGAAAAGAAATGATATAAGCAGAATAAAAAATTAGCCTGTTAAGCACCAAAAAGAGCTATTGTTGTGCAGTGGTTAGAGCATTGGACTAAGATCTGGGAGACAGGTTCAAATCCACACAGTGCCAAGACAACTTGCTGGGTGACTTTGATCCAGTCACTACTGGATTACATTACCTTCTTTTTCCAACTGTGCCATCAACAGTATCTGTTTCAGAAATGATCACACAAGATTAGCATACTTGTTGAGCAAACATCTAACACACAAAGACACTTAAATAGCAAGTCTCAAATCAAAAATTTCAAATGAGATTTTGCTTCTCTTTTTACTATGCACTAGCAGTGGGCACAACCCAAAATTCATCACGAACCGGCGGTTTGTCAGAGCCCATTTCTGACAAACCGCCATGAACTTCAGGCCGGTTCATTTGGTTTGTTTTTCGGTCCGTCACTACAGACAGCCTGGTGCCGATCAATCAGTTTCCTATGCAACAGGAGGGAAATGGGCTTTCTGCAGCCCCACAAGTGACCTACTGCTGCCTTGGAAGTGACGTTTTCACGAACTAAACGAACTGGTTTGCGAACTGGGGCAAATTCGTGAAAGTTCATGGTTTATGGTTCGTGAAATGTGACAAACCATGAGCTGCACAGTTCAGCATTTTCCCAGTTTATGCCCATCTCTCCTATGCACTTTCTAAGAATTGGGAGCAGTGGCAGCAGAAGAGGTAGCGGCAGCTGCAAGAAAGTATGTTAATCGTGATATTTCGATGCATCCAAAGAGCTTGCCAGATGGTCAACTCCCTTCTTGGGTAGGATGAGCAGACTCAAAAGTCCATAAAAGTAGAAATCTTCCACGCTGAAAAGAAGTTTTCTAGCCTGGTTTGCCATTATCACAGATTGTAGTCCTGGTTTGTAATCCTGGTTCATAGGTAAGAATCGAGCCATAGTTTATGATTAAATTTTCCCAAGCATGGAGAGGGGGAGGGGAAATGGCACCTATGTGCCCATGTAGCCCCAAGTCCTATTTGCTGTTTCATCACCATGTATGCAGAGGGTCCCTTTTAAAGAACAAACTTCCTTGGCTTTTATTTATGTACTATATTGATATCTCATTCTTTCTCTAACGAGCTCAGAGCAGCACTTATGGTTCTTTCCTCTTCTTTTTTATTCTTACAACAACCCTGTGAGGTAGGCTGGGGGGGGAAAGAGAAAGACTTGGCAACAAATTTTATGGTGCAGTTGGTTTCCAAACCTGCATCACCCCATTCCTTCTCTCTCATTACTAAATCTCACTAAGGCTGCTTCCTCTTGCTAACATTTATTCATTTAAATAGGATGTTTCATGGTTTATTTAATTAAGAACTTCTCGGCTTTAATAGAAGTTCAAATTATTAATAAGGCTTGTTTAATCCCAGCATGGCTTATTTGCTGTGGAGGTTAATTCCCTTTGCTCTATTCCCTTAATCAAATCTTTTTAAAAAATTCGCCCAAATGTTCTTTTCTCTCTAACAACGGTATGGGATCCTACATTTATAGCAGAGTCATGTATAACATGAGAAAGTGATTTCAGCACTCGCTCCTTTTTCGTCTTAAGCATTCAGGTTTGCATCTCAATTAATATAGGGATCCAGGTTAATGCCCTTTAATGAACGGACAAATGGACTGATTCATGGATTCCAATTTACAACCCGTTCTGGGTCAAATTAGACGTGCAGGTTTTTAAAGGGTTGAGTCCGGGTTCCCCAGACACAACTTGGGCTCCCTGCAGCTACACAATAGCTGTGGGGAACAGCTGTTAAAAAATAAAAGAGAGTGCAAATGGCCTCAGAACGCCACTGCGGGAGGAGGAACAGCTCCTGCCTTCTACCTCAAGACATTTTACAAAGTAGCGAGCTACAGAGGGGCATCTCTGTTTTTGCTGCTCCGCATATTTTGCCATGTTCTGGGCATGGAGTAAGGGTCACTGTGTGTGTGGGGGGGGGGAGGTAACTGTGCATGTCCAGCATTGTGCAGGGGGTTGGACTAGAGGACCTTAGAGGTCCCTTCCAACCTTATGATTCTATGTGGAGTATTCTGTGTATGCGGAGGAGTAGAAACGGGGGGAAAACCTTACCCGCCCCATGCTATTTTAACAGAAAGAAACAGCTTTGGGGAGGAGATAGGAGCCCTTCCTCTCCCCCCCCCCATTCTGGACCCATTTGGGCTCTCCTTAAGTTTTTACAGCCATTTTCCACAGCTGCTGTGTGGTGCAGGGACCCAAGCTGCATTTGGGAAAAGCAGACCTTAGTTTTTAAAACCTGCATGTCCAGTTCAACCCTCTGAGTAAAAGGGACCTAGACAAGTATATACACAAACTGCAATCCTACAGACACTTTCTCATTAAATAATATGGCATTTATGGTTAGATCTGTTTAGGGCTGGTCTCTAAATCATAATCTAAACCTTCTCTTTGATATAACCATTCAAACCAACACATTCAGAGTGTTGGATGTGAAGCGAGGGAAGATGCAAATGAAATAAATAAATGGAAAACAACAGAAAACTCTGCCTGCGCAGTAGTCCTTGCAAAATTCAGAAATAATACCACCACACCCAGGGAAATTTCTAATTGCATTGATTCCATTTTGGTCATCTGAACAGGACATTCAGAACTGCCAAATGTGGGTTGAAATTCAGAAGAGGAGTATTGTACAAGCATCCTTGAGTCTTCTCTGACCATTAGCTCTCATTGTACGGGGAGATAAGGGGAATTCTATCCTATAGGCCCACATCTGTAGCACAGTGGTTAAATGGTTTGGCTGTGAATCAGCAATCTACTGGTTCGAATCCTACTACTTCCATGAGTTCAGCAGGTGGCCTTGGGCAAGCCACTCCTCTCAGCTCCAGCTCCCCAGCTATATTGTGGGGATAATAATAACACTAACTTGTTCACTGCTCAGGGTGAGGCACTAATCTGTCTAGAAGAGTGGTATATAAGCACAGTTACCATTATCGTCATAGTCATTGTCGTCTGCAATGCTGCATAGAAGGGGGTGGGATGTGGGGAATCTTGGTCACCCTAGCGACCCATGGAGCTAAGCAAGTCATGTGACTTGCTTATGTGTGATGATTGGGTGGGAGAGCAAAAGAAATATTTGTTTAAGGACCCATGGTCTGCTCACCAAAGTGGTGCAGCCCCTTACCATGTCAGGGAGAACTGTGCATACCAACCTAACTTTTGGAGTTCTGCAACTGTTCTGTGCTCTCCAACAGCATCATTTCATTTTCCCTAATTCCCTCTCGACCTGAGCAACTCCTTCAGAAATAACTACAAAGCCTCTTCCAAGAAAGTAACTGTTGACTCTACCAGTTGTCATGTCTGAGCTCCATCAGTGCCAATGTAAATGATCCTTCTGTGTTGAACCACTGTATCCTGCTGTAACTTAATGTCATTTTACCAGTGTTATAACTATTTCTCTTACAGGCTTCCACAGGTGTTTATCTGATGGACTGTAACAGCTCCCAGTGTTTATGACCTTGTACTCCCTCTCAGCCTTTGCTATGTCTTGCTTCTTAGTGACTCACTTTGATATTACAAATATGTGGAACGTTCTCACACCAGGAGAGCGCCAAAACCTTGTTTACTATTGGGAGGGGGGGGGGAAGAGGAGACTTGAATGTTAAAAGAGAAGTCTCTCACACATGATGTCATTCCTATCAACTTTTACTCTTGCTGCTTAGATGCTTACCTGGCTTCTGAGTAGTCCTATGGACATGTAAATGGAAATGATCTGATTTCTGAATAAAAACCATTTGACCAAGAACCTGTGTCTTGCTGCAATGGTCCAGGGATCTGTCTGCCATATCCTGTCATCCATAGCCTGACACCACTAGGGAAACGAGAGAAGCAGCCTGCAATGCCATCCTGAAACACTAGGGGCTGCTCAAGTGCAATCAATACTGAATATTCCCAGCCTCTTTCGTTTCCAAATGCAGGGGAAAGGCCTTGGTTGGTACCATTGCTTGTTCCATCAACATAACTCCTCTCTTATCCAACACAATCAAGCAGGAAAATAAATATTAATAATAACATAATAACATTCAGTTTATATACCACCCTTCAGGACAACTTCACATCCACTCAGAGCAGTTTACAAATTGTGTTGCTATCCTCACGACAATCACCCTGCAAGGTGAGAGGGACTGAGAGTGCTCTGAGAGAGCTGTGACTGACCCAGGGTCACCCAGCTGGATTCAAGCGACGAATTGGGGAATCAAACCTGGTTCTCCAGATTAGATTAACCACCACACCAAACTGGCTCTCAGTTATTATTTTAACATTTTACAGTGTTCTTCCTCCAGCAGTGTAAAACAACATTTTGAGAGCTACAACCCTCACAGTTTTCAGGCGGAAGGCTTTGGTTCCCCATACCCTAGAGGGGCCCTGCCCTGGATAGCCCAGGTGAGCCCAACCTCGTCAGATCTCAGAAGCTAAGCAGGGTTGGCCTTGGTTAGTAATTGGATGGGAGACCTAAAAAGACCAGGTCTGTGAGGAAGGCAATGGCAAACCACCTCTGTAAGTCTCTTGCCATGAAAACCCCGCCAGGGGTCAACTATGATTTGAGGGTACTCTTCAACACCACCCCCCAAGATGGATAGGGCAGGGATATAGGGGTGTTCCGTCACATCAACAGTGTGGTGTCAATTCCAGGGCAAACCCAGAAGTGACATCAGGATATCTCAGGCACTATATCTCAGCCTAATCGAGCTCAGAGTTGTTGTAAGACTAAAATGCAGGGGAAGGAACAGTGGATACAGTGCCTTGAATTCTTCATGAACAATAGACCTATCCTCAATTGTCAAAATGAGGACGAAAAACATAGGAGGATAATCGACTGATTGATGCTGAGAGGTGATATCTTTACACTAATAATTGACCTTGATTCCTAGTTCCTCATTTGGCTTCCAACTGGATGAGCACGCGGAGTGAAGTTCCACATTGCTAAAATACTGTGCTCATAAAGATCTGCATATTTTCCTACTTCTCTGTGGGCCAAGCTACACATGACGAATGACACTTGAACGGCAAGTGGATTGAGTGGAGGGCAAGTGAACAGGGAGAAATACACTTGCCGTTCAAGTGTCATTCGTCATGTGTAGCTTGGCCCTGTGTGATCTTGGTAAGAAGGTCAGTTCAAAAAGTCACTCACAATCTCTCAAATATCATTACCTTTTTATGGCATCAGCAAGTGCTAAGAAAGAGCACAACATGAATGGAATGCAAAAGGATAAAGAACAATTAAACACTCTAGTACCACTTCATGGGTATGAGGCAAAGCAGAGAACAGGCTGCTTGAAGTACCTTTTCAATTTTTACTTTAAAAAGAATATAGGATATTTGTGCTCTGATCCTACAAGAGAGCTAGTTTGGTGTAGTGGTTAAGAGCACACGACTCTAATCTGGAGAGCCGAGTTTGATTCCTCACTCCTCCACTTGAAGCCAGCTGGGTGACCTTGGGTCAATCACAGCTCTCTCAGAGCTCTCTCAGTCCCACCCACCTCACAGGGTGATTGTCATGAGGATAATAATGACACACTTTGTAAACCTCTCACAGTGGGTGTTAAGTTGTCCTGAAGGGCAGTATATAAATTGAATGTTGTTGTTTGTTTGTTTTTACAGAATTTATACTTCGCTTTTCTGCCCTCACAAGGGCTACCCAGGCAGCCAACACGTAATTTTTAAAAAAATAATAAAAATAACATTTTAAACCATTAAAACCAATTTGAAAATCATCCAAACAATTAAAACCAGAACTAAAATACATACAAAACATTAAAAAAGCAATTAAAACCTTAAGCAGGCAGGAGGCACTGAAGGCATGCCGAACAAAACAAACAAACAAAAATCTTTACCCGCAGGAAGAAGATAAGGATGGAAGGGGACAGATGAATCTCCCTAGAGAGAGAGCTGAAGAATTTTGGTGCCACTATTGAGAAGTGATCACTGGGAAATCTGGGTTCACATCCTCACCCGGCCATGAAGTTCACCATGTGGCTTTGGGCCTATCCCTCAGCCTCATCTTCCTCACAGAACTGATCTGGGAACATAGAATCATCCACACACCCCTGACCTCTTTGGAGGCTAAAAAAATGGATAGATAAATAACATAACACAAGGCCCTGAGGTGCACCCTCACCCCCTCTTCACATTACCTGTCTATCTATGGCCGTTTCCACACAGCCAAAGTCTCCAGAAGATCACACGAAACTCATGGAATGAAGTGTCTTCCTAGCACGATTTCCCATCATGATCTCATTTAATGACACGGTTTCTGATGTCATTGTACCATTAAAGGGGATCATGCTGTCAGGGGAAAGGACCCCTCTGTCCTTAAATGTGAGTTCTCCCAGTATAACACAGTTTATGGTGCAGAGACAGTAAACCAAGGCACACAGAAGAAAAAATATCTTTTATTCTAAGGAAGTCAAACTTTGCAAGCTTCTATAAAATAACAAATCCTCACTAAAAGGCTAATTAGGGCTAACATAACTGAAACACAGAGGGCCAAGCTACACATGACGAATGACACTTGAACGGCAAGTGTATTTCTCCCTGTTCAGTTGCGCTGCACTCAATCCACTTGCTGTTCAAGTGTCATTCGTCACTTGTAGCTTGGCCCTGTCTCGAACAAGATGAAGTCACTTCGGGCCAAGCTACACATGACAAATGACACTTGAACAGCAAGTGTATTTCTCCCTGTTCACTTGCCCTCCACTCAATCCACTTGCCGTTCAAGTGTCATTCGTCATGTGTAGCTTGGCCCTTAGATTAGCTGACTAATACTCCCACAGGTCGGCCTCACCAATGGACTCCACAGCGTGATAACAGGTCTTGCGACGTTCAGATCAAAGCAGTGGTCCAGCAGCATCGAAGGCAGGGAAAGCCGCAACCTCCCTATGGCTGGAAACAGGCCCACCTTAAAGCGAATCCGGCCAATCAAGGCAAACCTCGACTAAACAATTGCTGCCCTGAGAAACTTGTGAGCGGAGATAAGGCAGGACGACACACCAGTCGTGCCAAATTCACGTATGTGCAGGCAATTTGCCTGCTAACCCCTCTCAAGCCTGTAGCACTACTTTTTAACAGCTCTTAAAGTCAACTCACGCCAATATATTCTTTCAGGCTCAAGTTCTTTTCCTGACATATGCCTGGAAATTGCACTAGGAAGATGCTTCGTTCTGTGAGTTTCGTGCGATCTTATGGCACGTGTGGAAACAGCCTATCATCCGTCCATCTGTCTGTCTATCTTCGTTTATATTCCACCTTCCTACCCAATGGGCACCCAAAGCGGTTTACATCTTTCTCCTCTCCTCCATTTTTTTTCTCACAACAAACCCTGTGAGGTAGGTTATGCTGAAAGTGTGTGACTAGTCCAAGGTAACCCAGCAAGCTTCCTTGGCAGAATGGGGATTCGAACCCGGGTCTCCCAAACCCTAGTCTGACACTTTAACCATCACACCAAACTGATTCTTGTCTCTGGGAAGAAGAGCCAGCTACATCCTCTTCAAAGAGAAATCAAAGAGAAAGGAAAGAGAAATGCTTTTAAAAAGAGAGAGAATAAGAGAAATCAATGGCTATATCTAAAAAAGCGAGTTTCGGAAAAAGAAATGCCCTTCTCCATAACGACAGTACAGCAAACAGGAGAAATCCATAGAAGTGGATGCATGCGTAGGACAGAACAAGCAAGGGAAGGGAATAAATCAGGGGGAAGTTCATGGGAAAAAATGGAAAGAGAAAAACTCAATAGGAAAGAGTAAGTCAGAGGGGAAGGGTTAAACAGGAATGAACAGTAATCCAAGGGGAGGAGCCAGAGAGGGAATAGGGGATACAAAGGCTCTTTTGCACCATTTCAGTGTTAGAAGTTGGAGCTTAAATTGTCAATGAAGTCCTGAAATTTGGGATGAAATGTCCATGTAGGGTTGTGGGGAAATAGACTGAATTCTGGTGATACAATTTTAAACCTAGGCAACGTGATTCCGCACATGTTGGATAATGCACTTCCAATCCTCTTTATAGATCATTTGGAATGGATTTTTTTGTATGCGGAACAAAAAATCCACCTCAAACGATTGATAAAGTGCATTGAAAGTGCATTATCCAACGTGTGTGGAATCGGCCACAAAGAGTTTTGCTACTTACTGGACTGACTGAAGGTCAAAACCTTCATCCGGGAGAGCCTTAACAAAATTTCTGGCTCTCTATTACCCACCAGGTAACCTGCCAGAAGTGTTTTTTTTCCTCCTGTTGGGACATGCTGTGGCAATCCTGAGAAATTACCAAACTAACACCTTTCCCGGAGTATCCAGTCAAAACTATCACAAAGTTATAACTAAATAATCATCCGAAACATATATAAGTCTTGGATGATTATTTGATATTTACTCTGATATTTACTGCTTATTATGGATGAAAATGTATTTACTGAGATTCATTGATGAAATTGAGCACTTCTCGCACTGGCACTTTATATAAAGTCTAGATATAACTTTGTGATAGTTTGATTGGATACTCTGGGAAAGGTTTTAGTTTGGTAATTAGTCTGAGGTCCCAAAGGAGCCCTTTCAGTTTCGCAATCCCGAGAAAGGCATATAGTAAGAGATCCCTTTGTAATACTAAACTTCTAAAAATCGTGTTTTTATTTTTGGAGATATTTTCTCCCTGTAAGGTGTCAGATGTTTCCCAGTAAATGTTAAGTTTCCAAACTGCTGGCACTACATCAATCTCCATTTTAAAGTGCCTCTTTTCTAAAATCAACAAAACGAATAAACTTGTTTGGATCCAAAGGAAAGTGCTCAAGGGGTGGTCCCTTGCTCCAGTGCAATTTATTTACTCTCCCGCTGAGAGCGTTTTCCACCAATTCCTCTCCAGGGCACTGGAAGCTTTTTTGAGCAAGTCCACTGGCTGCCTTCATTTCCCACAGCTTCGGTGCGTTCACAGTTTCTTTGCCTGATCAAAGATCTGTAAAAAAAAAAAAAAAGTCCCCTCTACAGAGTGAATTTTAGACTCTTCTGAAACATTTACAGTGAAATCCTAAACAGAGTTACTCCAGTCGAAGCCCATTGAAATCAATGAGCTTAGGCTGGCCTAACTCTGCTTAGGATTTCACTGTTAGACACTTTTTGGGGGGGAAAAATCAAAATGTTGTGCAAACACTCATGCATCCCAAGAAATTTTTGTTTCAAGACATATTGATTGGGGTGAGTTGCAGAAAAAATATTTTTCAAGGTGTGGGGGTGGAGAAAAGAATTATTAATCAAAATGATCTCCCAAATACATCAACTTAAAAAAAATCACTGCATTTATTTTTATTAATATTTATTTATTTGTGATCCCACTTTTCTATTTCAAAAAAACCCAAACAAACACAGAAGGCAGGTCTTTTTTGGTAGTGGCCCCTTGCCTTTGGAATGGCCTCCCCTTTGAAGTTTTTCCAGCACAAATTTGGTTTTCCTTGAGGAGCCAGGCCCAAACCTTCCTTTTTCTCCAGGTTTAACTAAGGGTTGTTATCGTTTTAGCTGCTCTATTGCCTGCCCCTCTTTTATTCATATCATTTCTGGCTGCTTGAGGCTGTTTTTATGTCCTGGCTTCATGTTAATGAGTGTTTTAATGGTTTTGTTTTGTTGTTTTTATTGTAAGCCGCCTCGAGCAGGTCTCTGAAGTGACAGCATGTAATTTTTTTTCCAAATTACCAACTAACTAAATAATGGATAATGGTGGCCAGAAGTGTGCTGATGAATCAGACCACAGTCTGCACACAGGCACACATTTTTAACAACAAGGCTGCCCAGTTGCCCACCAACCTTCTAGGAGTTTGCCCCATTGCCCGCCGATTGTTGGCAGGCAACCTGGGAAAGTGCACACCAGGCATGATCCTGGTGGGGTGTGATTATGTCACTTCCTGGAAGTGACATCATCATGCAAGTGCAAGGAAAACAACACACTCAAGGCACAAGGTAGGTGCCAGTTCCCCCCTCCCACTGGGAGGGTGTAGGGGCCATGGCAACCTTATTGACAACCCATCCCATATCCCAGAATCTGGCCATCCCTCTGTTCTTTGGTAACCACAATCTCATTGGACTTCTTGTTTTAGAGACTTGTAAATTTGACTCAATCAGACTTGGATTGAATAGAGACTATGAATGGTTTATCTCATTATCAGAAGTAACTGCCTTTCAGGCATTCCATTCAGATTCAGCTATGAAGGGGAAGGGTCACACTCAACCTGGATTGTGCACCCTGCCTCTTTCATGACTTTTGCAACTGATTTGCCTCTACTCCCCCTCCCTTCACCACCTATATATCTCTGGCCAGTTTCTTCATACCCTCCATGCATCTGATGAAGAGAGGTGTGGTTCTCAAAAGCTTATGCTACAATAAAGTTGATTAGTCTTAAAGGTGCTACTGGACTCTTTACTATAGTTAGAGATAGTGTTAGAAGAAGGGACTGCCGATGTCTCTTGCTCAGACCTTCAGGGCTGCAAGCAGAGAAAAAGGAAGGCACCAACCATAGAGTTAATTAGACAGATAGGCTGCTATCAGTCTCCTTCCTGCTGGGGCAACTTCCTTCCTTCCCTTCTCTCCCCATTGATGGGGAATTGGGGTCTGTCAGGAGTGACTGGTGGGCTCCACAGCAGCCAGTTGCGAGGGCAGACTGCCACGTGGCTCCCCTGTACAAGTAAGGCCCTTCTGCTGTACGGCAAGGTGCTGCAGCCTTGGAGGGGGAACCATTTGCCTGGCCGGTTGGGTACCAGCCATGTGTTGTATGGCTCACCCCCATGGCAGTGGGAGCTCGCCCAGAAAGGTCAAGGTGGAGGTCATGGGTGACCCCAGGGCTTGACCTGTACCGCTAGTTAGTTAGATCCCTTGCCCTATTGACAGTTTATTTTGAAATTAATAAAGTGGCCCAATTTTATACCCAAGCGTTGTGTCTGCCTTTTATTTTGACTGGGGGGGGCAAACATCATTTGTGACCTTGTTACCCAAATAGATGGTCTCTTTGTGAGTTGGAGGAATTACCGTACAAGGAGAAGCAGCAAGAGGGGGTAACTAGCAAGATTTCTCCATCAATGTATACAAGGATCATTCTTTTAGAGAACTCTTAATGAAAACAGGCAGATGTTCAACAAGAATGGTTTTTATTGAAGGTCTAGAGGAGTTAGTTGTGTTAGTCAGTTATTGGTTATTGGGAAACAGTTATTGGTTCTCTAACGTGGATGACAGCTTTCTGCGTGCAGTTTGTTTAGTTAACGTGCCTTAACTGAACCCCAATAGATAGCCCATCCAATAGATGTACCCAGGTAAGTGCCTCGGGTGCCAGACTGGGGATGGACATCAAAAGCGACTCATGACATGCTGAGGCTGGATCAGCTGTGGAATATGGCAGCCCCAGGAGATGCCATCACTGTGTGGAGGCAGCCACCAGGCTCCTGTTCTCTTTACTCTATGGGGGGAGCAGGCCAGGTGAGCAGGCTGCCAGTCACGTGATGGTTCTTCCTTGGTGTTGTGGCGAGGTATGGAGGTGAGGCAAAGGAGAGCAAAAGCAGAAAGAGAAGAAGGCACGGTTGACTTCGCCCCCTCACTGCTCTGTGGTTGTTAATGGGTAGAGAATTTCTTTCCCCAAAATGCACTTTTTTAGATATAGCCATGGATTTCTCTTATTCACTGCCACAGGAGGTGGTGGCAGCTTCAAGCGTAGACAGCTTCAAGAGGGGATTGGATAGACATATGGAGCAGAGGTCCATCAGTGGCTGTTAGCCACAAGGTATAGATGGAACTCTCTGTCTAGGGCAGTGATGCTCTGTATTCTTGGTGGGGTTTTTTTGGGGGGGGGGTATCAGTGGGAGGGCTTCTAGTGTCCCTTCCCCACTGGCAGACCTCCTGCTGACACCTGGTTTTTTGGCCGCTGTATGATACAGAGTGTTGGACTGGATGGGCCATTAGCCTGATCCAGCATGGCTTCTCTTATGTTCTTTTGTTCTTATTCTCTTTTTTCCCCTCTTTTAAGAGCAGGATTTCTCTTTCATTTCTCTTCAAAGGTGCCCTTTTGTAACGTCAGCCCTGACTATTGTTTTAATTATACATCCCAGGAAGACAGGAAGGCTTGGGAAGATATTGTTTGCCTCTGAGCACCTATAGAGTAAAATTCTGGAATTGTTCAGACCCTTCCTGCTCCTCATCTCTTCAGATTTCTCTTTGATCCAAAAGAAATTGATTAGAAACTGACTCCAAATTCCGGAAAGGAGGCCAAGAAACGAATTGTTGGATTTCAGGGAGATAAGAAGAATTAAAAGAATTTCTCTTAACAACTCTACACTCTTAACACTCTACAATCAGCAATTGCCTCTGTGTCTTGCCCAGCTAGGCACTTAATGGTCATTCTCAAAAACCACACCATATGGAGGCTGACGGAGGAGGGATGGAAACAAACAAGCAAGAAAGCAGGAAGATAGATGGATGTTAGTTTGCACCTTTACTTACTTCTTTTGTTACACCCTTTATTTCTACCTTCCTCCTTTCACCCTTCTTCCCACATAGCTTGGGCTCTCTTTTGCCTGCCCTGGCCCTGCCCCCTGATGGATGGAGGGAGGGAGGCCAGGAGCCCATTAGCTCTGCACCCACCTACCCCCATTTGAGGTAGTTTTGCACCAAACGAGATCCTAACAGCAACTCAGTGCATGCCTGGCTGGTATGAGGGGTATTGGATATATACATTTGGTTTGGTTTAGTTTACTAACATAGCAGAGTAACAGCAGAGTTATTTAGGCAGAAGCATTTAAACCCTTAAAACGTACATTAATTAGTTTTCAGACAAAACCAAAGAAAGTTACAACTTACAGTTTTATTGTAGTAGATTTCTTCCATAGCAATATCTTGTAGTAGAAGGAGAAAGATCCTAATCTAAAGAGTTACATTCCTATTCTAAGACCACGGCCTGAAAAGTAGGCATCGAGGCTGGAAGTGTGGGTCTGTGGTAGAGATGGGCACAATCCGCATTACGATCGAAAAAAAACCCATGATAATGATGATTGCGCGATCGTGACCCAGCGGATCATGATCGGCCAAGGCCAACGATCCGGCGATTGGGAGAGGCCTGGATTGGGGCAATCGGGCTTGGATCGGGGATCCAGACACTCAGGCGCCAGCAATCTATTCCCCTAGCAACAGAGCCAGGGGAATGCCTGAGCTCTGTTTGCCCTCCTTCTGTCACCCTGGAAACCCGAATGGAAGCCCAGCTTTCCTTGATCAGCAGGGCTTCCTTCCAACCACGGAGCAGCAAAGCAGTCACACAAGTTGGGAGAAGACAGCCAGGGGAGGGAGGGGGAAGGGGGTGTTCTGTAGCCATGGGCACTCCAATCTCATCCCTGCAAACCCTGATAGGCAGCTCTGACGGCCAAACACAGATGGCCAAACACAAACACAGATGCCGCTGGCATCACCCACCGTTCCTGTATCACTGGGAACAGCGGAGCACCCCTCTGCTTTTGCCTCCACGATCCACAGCTCAGGAACGGGAGATGATCGGCGCAGATCGTTAATTCGGGATTGTTGTCGGCATCGATCCACAATCCTCTGGATCGTTAAAATTTTTTGGATCGTGCCCATCTCTAGTCTGTGGACAAAAGGGCTCCATGTGGAGCATCGAGGATTTACATCCTTCTCCTTGGAAAGCCATGAGGGAAGAGTCGGATTTCCCACAAGGCACAGAGGCAAGAGGAAGGAGTCAGGAGTCGTTCTCACCTTAGACAAGAGAGTTGCCGCTTGCTAGAGTTATACAGTCATACAAGAGAGACATGCAGCACCCCCTAATGTCCAAGGCATGCTGAGTCACCTATTCCAACAGGGGGCACCCAGGGAGCAGCTTGCCTATGGTATCCCAGACCCTTACGCTGGCTGTCCTTATAGAACTCAGCTGTGGCTCCGTGGCAGAGCATCTGCTTCTCACGCAGAAGGTTCCAAGTTCAATCCCCAGCACTGCAGTTAAAAGGTAGTCGGTGATGTGAATAACTTCACATTGAGAACCCAGAGAGCTGCTGCCAGTCTGCATAGGCAATAAAGACCCCGATGGACCAATAGTCAGCATAAGGCAGAATCAGATGCAAGCAGTTAATTTTAAACATAAGCTTTCAAGGCTGAAGATACATCTCAAAATTGAATCTTGAAATTATGGAGCCTCCATTTTTTCTCTCTACCAAAGCTACAATCCATCCTGCCAAAGTGGGGGGGGGGCAGTGGGGGAGAGAAAGGCCTGTTTGAACTGTGCACACAGAGTTGGTCCTAGTTGCTCTGTGCTTCTGAGCTGTTGGCTGGAAAGCCAGCGCTTGGCACAGGATGGCCGGTTGTTTTAAAGCCGAACTTCCCGCAGAGATGAAACTGGGCATCGGAGCTGCGAATGTCAGCAGTTTCATCTTGGCATGTACGAGAGACGAGGACGAAAGCAAGGTGAGGCAAAAAAGGGAGAGCGCCTAACAGACGCTTTGCTTAAAAGGCAACATTTTGAATACTGCGTCTTGTGTTTTCTGCTTGCCTTCCCTCTTCCCGTGAAGCAATTGTCACATCTTACTGTTATAGTGGCTGTTTTTGCTATCTCTCAGTGAGGTGCTGGTAATGAACCAATTTGGGATCCCTGTTAATTACATTTTCAATCGCTATGCTTATTGCAAAGTACTTTCCTTGTAAGTTTTCCCCTCAGGGTATTTGCTGCTTATTTAAACGTGACCCAAAATTCCCTGCTAAAGCTTCTCCAACGGATCTTTAATATCTACAGCGGATTCTAGAAAATTGTTCTTCCTCTTACCAGGCTTGGGCAGCATGGCTATTCATGGGTGGGCCTCCACATTGTCTCCTACTACTAAATCTTCGTGACAGGGAGAACTTTTATGGGCTAAGGAAGAAGCAAATGGATAAAGGCCTTGTAAAATGAGTGTATATCATCCACGGTAAAACAATATTGAAAGCGCGGTTTGGCATCAGGAAAGAGGCAGAAATTTATTTATTTCATTTAACTTCCAATGATCTGGATAGCTCCGGTGAGCTATCAATGATATCATCAAATCTAAGAAACTAACCAGGATCAGCCCTGGTCAACATTTGGACAGGCAGGCCCCAAGAAAGTCCATAATTGTTATTCACAGGCAGGCAATGGCAAACTACCTCTGAACATTAGTTGTTGTAGATTTTCCGGGCTGTATGGACATGGTCTTGGCAAGACCAAGCCAAGACCCGCCAACACCACAGCCATACAACCCGGAAAATCTACAACAACTAACGTTCTCCAATAACCTTCGACAATATACCTCTGAACATCTTTTACTTTGAAAATGTATGGGGTTGCCATAAGTCATCTGTGACTTGATGGCACTTTCCACCACATACTCCAACAGGGACCCAAGGTGGCTTAATAATAATTAATAATAATAACCGCTATTTTATACCACTTTGCTAGACAGATTAGTGCCCCACTCAGAGCAGTGAACAAAGTCAGTGTTGTTAATATCTCCACAATACAGCTGGGGAGCCGGGGCTGAGAGGAGGGGCTTCCCCAAGACCACCTGCTGAGTTCATGGCAGGAGTGGGATTCAAACCAGCAGAGTGCTGATTCACAACCCAACCACTTAACCACTATGCCACAACAGCTCTCCTTTCCTCTTAACAACTACCCTATGAGGTAGGTTACATGGACACTGTGACTGGCTCAAGATGACCCACCAAGCTTCCAAGACAGAGGAAGGATTCATACCTGGAAAAGCAGTTAGTCTGATACTAAAGATTGATTATTGATCAAAGAATGAACTGCTCAAAGCACTCCTGGTAGGAAATAGCCTGTTTTCTTGACCACTCTGGGTACATATCTATAAGGCTTCTTTGAACATCCAGCACTCCTCACCCCTTTTGGTCATAAGTAAAGATATGGGGCTGCAGGATAATAAACAAAAGTCTTGAATTTCATACTGCAAACACAATTCCCAGGTGATACAATCATAAATCTTGGAAAGATCATTTGCCCATCTCTTTGCTTCTATCAACCAATGTGTGACATGAATGCCACCTTGTCAAGTTTCACCCTCCATCAAATCCATTGTAAGTATTCTTCTTTAGGTGACTCTATCTATCCCAGGTTAGTTACTCCATCCTATCTCTGTCTGGCTCCTGAACTTGTACCCATGGAGTCCTGGATCCTAGAAAAAAACCTGTCATCACACAACCCAAGGTCCACCAATGGGCAGCTAAGTTCTGAAGTTTTGGCCATTCTGCATCCAACTGGACAGATTTCACAGTTGGCATTCAGGTAAATTCAGGTGCATAAGAAAGGCATTCCCAGCTCTCCATTTTCATAGCTACATCTCTGCTTCCAGTGCTGAAATTACAGGACCTCCCCCCTTTCCCACAACCACTGGACATGAAGACCCTCCTTGTCAAAACAGGCTATTGTTTTCTCCTTCTCCCATTCAGATTTCCCCTCCTGGAATTCACCCTTTACTTTTTCCTTTCCAAGCCTACCTCTCAGCTTCTCCCTTTTCCATTAGCAGCTCGTCTGCCTTACTTCATTGTCTACAGAATCCTCACCTAGTTCTGGACTTTTTTTCATTCCAAAATCCCCTTGGGTTGGTTTTCTCTGAACTAGCCCTGTCAGAGGAGGACAGTTTGGACCCAAAATAACTTTAATTGGGTACTTGGCTTGAAGTAATACAATTGCACGAAGTGAATGCCGCATGCACTGTTGCCACTGAATTGTTCATTCTCCCTGTCTTGTGCTACTGTTTTGACTCCCTTTTTCTATCTTGTATCTTAGTTAGGTCAGTAAAATTACTTCCTGGTTAAGTATCTGTCTTCCTTCCATATTTCCCTTACTGGGAGGTTCATGGGGCCAAACTGGGACTCGTGTATGCAACAGATTTCAACAATCCCTTTCTATCCGAGGTCACATGTTCTAGTTCTTCATGTACAAGGGACACTCTTCACATGGCGGACCGGACACCCGAAGAGATTTGGGTACCAATCAGTACATGAGCACAGCATGTCTTTGGCCTTCTGCTGCTCTCCTTAGAATTTGGGGAGGGGCCATGGCTCTTCAGCAGATCTCTGGATGAAGGACCCATCCAAAAGAGGAACCGTCAAACCTCTCCCCACTTAATGTTCAACATCTGTACAAAACCATAAGCCATTGTTTTGAGGAGCAAGATGCCCGTTTTGCCCCAGGGTATGTTTTGCCCTGTAACTGGGCTTTCCAGCCATGTACTCCGTGTGTGTTTTCTGGATCTGTCCACATGCCCCCCCCTTTTGTTTAGGCTTCTTCTCTTCTCACTGTGAAATGTTGGTTGTTTTTGCTGCTGCCTCCGCGGACCCCTCCTATCCTCGAGACTGGTAATCATCACCCTCCCTGAATTGTTCTCTCCCTCTTTCCTCCTTGTTTTTCCTAGTTAGCCTTGAATGCATACTGTGTGTTATTTCCTGTATGTTTGCCTTTATTTCTCTTTAATAAAAAGAACCTCTCCAGCTGAACTCTGCCTGTTTCATTTGAGAGTTCTCTAAGGGAATACCCAGTAAACATTGGTGGAGATTCCTAGTTACTCCCTCTCGCTTGTCTCCTTCAATGCTAATTACTCTAACTAATTAAAGAGGCCTCCTATTTCAGTAACAGATGGGGAAGTGGACTTTGGAGAACATCTCTCTTCATTCTGTTCCTAATATTTGTTACTACCACTACTGAAGGAGAGCAGAGCAGGAGATGGACATCAGGATAATAATATAACATTTGATTTAATAATAACATTCGATTTATATACTGCCTTTCAGGACAACTTAATGCCCACTCAGAGCGGTTTACAAAATATGTTATTATTATCCCCACCACAAACACCCTGTGAGGTGGGTGGGGCTGAGAGAGCTCCAGAGAACTGTGACTGACCCAAGATCACCCAGCTGGCTTCAAGTGGAAGAGTGGGGAATCAAACCCAGCTCTCCAGATTAGAGTCCTGCACTCTTAACCACTACACCAAACTAGCCAACTTCAGCTTGGGAAATCACTGGAGATTTGAGGATGGTGTCAAAGGGGGGGGGGAGTTTGGGAAAGGATGTTGCACCATGAAGTCTGGCTACCAAAGCAGCCACTTTCTCCAGGGAAACCGTAGTCTGGACATCAGATGTAATTCCAGGAGAACATCAGGTCCTACCTGGAGGTTCGTAACCTTATCAGCCTGGGTTCTGTTGATACGATCCACAACATGTGGTATCCTAGACATGGACTGTCTAAAGAAAAGTCTTTCCTTTCTTTGCCTGTGAAGTTCTCTTAGATCAGTATGATAAGGATTCTCAGAAAAGTATCTCCTCTGATGCTTATTTTTTGTTACTTTGCTTACGTTTTGTTTCACCATTGCATCAATTCTGTGTCAGATTTTCTGTTTGTTTTCCATTTCTGCAATCTGTACCCTATTGTATTGTCTATTTGAATGTCCCAGCCATTGATCATGTTGGTTATCACTGTGTAGTCCATCTTGAGCCTCAATGAGAAAGGCAGACTTTAAATAGCAACAAAAATAATAATGTATCAGAACAATAGGGCCATTTCCAGATGGCTTACCTGCCTCCAGAATGTCGTGCCATCTTGCAGGGAAAACGCGAAATATCGCGTTTTCTCGCTCAAGTTTTGCGTGACGTCACGCAAAACTCGCGCGAGAAAACGTGATATTTTGCGCTTTCCCCGCAAGATGGCGCGACATTCTGGAGGCAGGTAAGCCATCTGGAAATGGCCTAGGTATTACCTATCAATCAATTCTATTATTGTGAATTACTTTAAGAACATGTCCATCTGTCCGTCTAATGTCTGTCTATCCATTTTTCATGTCTGTCTGTCTGTCTAATTCACTGCCCCTTTATGTATTTATAAAGCAACAGTTCAAGAACTAAACATCCATAATAAAATAGCAGTATATCCAATGAAGATATCATAATAACCCCCCAAATTGTCTCACGCCAACTGAGCCATTATGAAGCAGACCAATCACATAAGCTTAATGACCCTTAAAGACATCTAGGAGGATTTCTTTAATAGGCCCTCAAGGCAGACTTGATTAACCAGTGGCCCTCGGGCTAACTCTAGCCTCCCACAGCTATTTTTTTTCCTGGCTTCCCCCAAAACTTTTGGAAGTGAATCCCCATAGTTCTGTTTACCTGGGGTCAGATAGTTTTCAGCTGTACTGAAAACTAATGTGTCTGGTTTGTTTGCCATGATACTGAAGAATGTTACAAACTGATGCCACAGACACGAATTAGAACAGGCCAGCGGCATCGCTGAAAAGCTCTCCACCCGAACTAGGCTTGGTGATGGCTGCAGCGAGAGGGGAGATTTATGAGACGAGAAAACAATACAGCCTGTAGGCTTTGCCTGTGCTGTGTTCTGGGTTCTTAATCACAGTAGCAGCCGGGTAGAGCTCTTTCTGGTAACACAGATTTCGCATCTTTTCTCTTCTTGGAATCAAAGAAAAAATGCATGGCTCACCAACCATCTAAATTTTTTTATGCAGCTTGATCGAATAAATGACCCCAAAACCTGGCTTTAGTTGGAGAAATCATGTTGAATGGGAAGGTTACCCCTTATGTTCCCTGCATGGGGCTATTGTATACATTTAAAAGACTAACAGTACAATCCTAAACAGAGTTACTCCAGTCTAAGCCCACTGCTTTCAATGAGCTTAGACTAGAGTAACTCTGCTCAGGGCTTTTTTTCTGGGAAAAGAGGTGGTGGAACTCAGTGGTGGAACTCAGGACCACACAATGACGTCACTTTGGGTCAGCTGGAACAAGAAGGGGAGGGTTAAAGTTTAAATCGCAGCAGCGTGGAGGGCAATCTAAACTCCCCTCTGTCTGGAGATCAGGGGGCGGAGCCACTGGCCATGTGACCATTTTCAAGAGGTTCCGAAACTCCGTTCCACCGTGTTCCTCCTGAAAAAAAGCCCCGACTCTGCTTATGATTGCACTGTAACTGTGTTTATTTATACATTGCTTTACTCCCCATCGGGGACATGAAGTGGCTTACAATTTCATTCTCCTCTTCTCCATTTTATCCTCCCAACAACCAGCCTTTGAGGTGGGTTAGGCTGAACGAGAAAGAGTCACCCAGCAAGTATCCGTGGCAGAGTGTGTATTTGAACCTGTGTCTTCCAGACCCTAACCACTACACTATACTGCCTAATGGATATCCATGACATTTAATTAGACCTAGAGATATGTTCTTAATCAGGAATTATTTCTTTGCCCAAACAATGTGGAAGTTCCAGGGCAGTTTGGCTAGGGATCCTGACAGCGTGTTGCCATCTTCTGGGCACGACCTACCAAAAAGGAACCCAAAGTCCGCTGTGTACACAAATATGAAACCTGTAACTTTTAAATTTTTAAAATTTTTATATACATAATATAGTGCAAAATGCTCAATATAAAACTAATCTAATAATACCAAATATATTGCCAGGATCCAGTAATAACTGTTCCTACATACATAAATATACACTTAACATCATAGACGATGAATGAATATTCATAAATACCAATAAACAATCAATATATCATTCCATGAATATCATAATACATATTATCAGCTAGTGTTAAAGTCTCTATTGTTCAACGAAAAAGAAGTCCAAGCTCTCGTTTAGGTCCTGGTCGGTGCTTAGCACTCTCCCATACTATTGTAAATTTCCTTTCCTTGCCACCTTAGACAAAATCCAGAAGAAGAAGAAGAAGATCCTTTCACCAAGGCCACGACTGTCAGCAGATGATATCCACTAGACCGAAAATTTAAGGGTCAATGAAACTGACTATGGGTCCTTCCGGGGGATTTTGTGTTCCTTTTTGGTAGGTTTGGTTCCCGTGTAGCCCTCTTTTTCAGTCAATCTTCTGGGCATGAAGCAAGGTTCACTGGGTGTGTGCGGAGGAAGGGGAGGTAGTTGTGAATTTCCTGCATTGTGCAGGGGGTTGGACTAGATGACCCAAGGGGCTCTTCCAACCCTATGATTCTATGATTCTATGGAATACTAGACTAATCAAGGTGGTTAGCCGTGTTGGTCTGCAGCAGAACAGCAGGATTTGAGTCCAGTGACACTTTAGACACCAAAAAGCTCTTCAGAGCATAAGCTTCGAGAGTCAGAGCTGACTCTTGTGTCTGAAGAAGGGAGCTCTGACTCTTGGAAGCCAACACTCTGAAAATCTTGTTGGTCTTTAAGTTGTCACTGGACTCAAATCCTGCTAGACTAATCAAATAACAAAACACGTATCTCATCCCCCTTTTCTTTGGGTCAAGTTTCCTCCTGAGTCCTTGTTATGATCGAGACAGGCTACTGCCTTAGATAGGTTTTCTTTTGCTGAAACATAGTGCTGAAAAATACCTGCTGAAAGACTGCCCTACCAGGGTTGCCAGGCCCCCTCTGGGGGCAAGGTACCCCTGGCCTATACTGGCGCTTTCCGCTGCCACTTGGCTAGCTAGTGAGGGAAAAAAGAGGGCATAACTGGGCAGCATGGGCCCTTGCCAGCAACATCATCATGTCACCAGCAACACGTTGATGTCACTTCCTGTGTGCCTGGAGGTGATGTAATCATGTTGCCAGGTGAAGCAATGATATTTAGACAAAAATCATAGAGTTTTGCTGAAATACCAGAGAGTTCTGGTGGCTCTGGTGATGTGATGACATCATTTCTTGGAGTGACATCACTGTGTCACTGGCAACATCATTACATCACCAGTGAGCACTCACAGTGGGTAAGTCTCTCCTGCCCCCTGTCAGTTCCCGGGGGCGAGGGAGCTTGCAACCTTGCACTCTACTGGAAAATGGAGCAAGACAAAACAGAAGGCTCCCAGCACTAAGTGCAATTGCAATTTACACACTTCCCTGAGATGTGTCTCACGATAGCGTAGCCCCTGGGTCCCTGAAGCAACTGCTTGTGGCGAGTGCTTGTTAGCTGCCAGCCGAGTTATGGGCTGCGCCGAGTGGCAACACTGAAGCCTTTGTTACTCCATGGAGATCATTCTCTCCACTCATCCTCATTCTTTGCTTTATTTTTGGCTCCAAGCCTGTTGATTAGGCTGTCCCTCCAGAGCCATAGTATCTGACAAGGTCATGCACCCCCACTTTACAGCTTGCTCTTTGGTTCACAGCTATTAAGATGCTCAAGTCTTTGGAGTCTTTAAAAGGAAATAGACATCATAGCAGGCTCAGTGCTCCTGCTCCAGCCACACAACTCACTGTTCCGCCTGACTACGAGGCAGCCTAGCTTTCCATAGAAGAAGGCTGGGCAGATCCTCTCCCCCTTGTCTGAAATTTATTTGTATTTACTGAGGCCGTAAAACTCCCTTGTGGCATCTTTTCTATTTCTGATATTCCAATTCTCACATTGCAAAGATTTTAAAAATATTCTTCCCGGTGTCAAAAACTCAAGCAGGGATGTTCTGCTAATTGTCTTTTCCCCTTGGGCTTTTGCCTGTGCCATCTGTGGAGGATAGGTAGCATTTTGTCTCTTCTCCTCAAATCAATGAAAATTTTACTTTTTCATGTAAACTTTGGATATTTAGGATAAGTTATCACTGTGGAGGAACGGGCAATTACCTGCAAACAGTGCTCCATTTTGGCGCTCCAAAGCCTGTCCCATTATGACCGCCCCCCCCTGCCTGCTTCATCCATCATTGCAGGGCTTTTTGGAGGTTCCTGGTAGCACAACTTTCTTCCACCAGGAAGAGGGCTTTTATGATTGTGGCGCCCTCCCTTTGGAATGCGCTGTCCGAAGGCACTTGTGCTCAGCAGGGCCTGTTGATGTTTCAGAAACTTTGTAAGGCCGAACTATTCTGGCATGCCATTTCAATCTAATCTTTTTTTAGGAGGTGGAGCAAATTGCTGTGCATTTTTAGTTGCCTGCAATGTTTGTTATTCGCATGGTTTTATAGGATGAGGTTGGGACTGCAGTGGTTTTTAATTATTCGTATTAGGCTGTTTTATTGTGATTGTATTGAATACTAGTAACAAAGCCTGTTGTGGGGAAAAATACAACAGGTTCTAGAAAGGGGAGTGGGGAAGGCAGGCATTGCCGCCTCCTCCTCCATGACTGATCCCAGCCAGGTGAAGGTGAAAGGTAGACATTGCCACCTGCTCCTGAACCCGGCTGGGTGAAGGGGCGTGGGCATTGCCACCTGTTCCACTACTGATCCCAGACAGGTGAAGAGGGGTGGGAATCTCCCCTGCTCCATGCCTGATCTCAGCTGGGTGAAGGTGGGGGGCAGACATCACCACCTGCCCCGTGCCTGATCCCAGCTGGATGAAGGTGGTGAGTGGACATTGCCACCTGCTCCGCATCTAATCCCAGCTGGGTGAAGGTGGGGTGGGCATTGCCACCTGCTTTGTTCCTGATCTCAGATGAGTGAAGGCAGGAAGTGGTCATTGCCACCCGCTCCACTGCTGATCACAGCTGAGTGAACGCGGGGAGGGGGGCTGGCCTTGCCACCTGCTCTGCTTCTGATCCCAGCTGGGTGAAGGGGAGCAGGCATTGCCGCCTGCTCCATGCCTGATCCCAGCTGGATGATGATGGGGGATGAGCATTGCCACCTGCTCCATGCCTGATTCTGGCCTGAGCTTCCCTCCACAATGCACTCTTGGAGAAATGGGCTGCCTCTTCTGGGGTTCCCTCCACAGCAGCACCCTCTGGAGTGAGGTAGGAAGTGAGTTGTCTGGAACACAGTAAGACTTTTATACAGTTGGAACATATTTTTTATTGTTTTAATTGCTGTAATTGTTGTGAACTGCTTTGAAATCTTAACTGAGGAGAAAATAATTAAAATTGAGGAACAGATAAATAATTAAAATTGAGGAACAGATAAAAATAAAATAAATAAATGACATCTAGCCCTCAGGAAGGAGAAGGGGGAAGGGGAACAGGGGTTAAATTGTTTGGCTGTGAATCAGCGCTCTGCTGGTTCGAATCTCACTACTGCCATGAGCTCAGTAGGTGATCTTGGGTAAGCTCAGCCTCAGCTCCCCAGGTGTATTGTGTGGATAATAATAACACGAACTTGTTCACCACTCTAGGTGAGGCACTAATCTGTCTAGAAGAGCAGTATTTAAGTGCAGTTTAAAAAGAAGTGATCTCCAGCTCTCTTTGTAGAGAGGTGAAAGTGACATAGTCTTCTGCTCTGTCTCCTACATTTCCCAGCTAACATTGTGTCTCTCTTCACTTGAGCGTCCTAGTGAAAGATGTCTCATCTACAGAGACTCTCAGGGCCAAGCTACAAGTGATGAATGACACTTGAACAGCAAGTGGATTGAGTGGAGGGCAAGTGAACAGGGAGAAATTCACTTGCAGTTCAAGTGTCATCCGTCACTTGCAGCTTCGCCCTCAGTCTCCTGCTACCCAGCAACTGGTTATTACAGGGACAGCTACCACACTTGCACCCTCCCATGGAATTAGTAATGTTGCAACCAACCATCTCTCTTCTCCTGTTACCCAAATGGCTACATGTGTCTATCCTATGGTCCCAAGAGGAGTCCCTCTGAACATATCCAGAGTGCAGATCAGCACCGAAGGGGTTAACATATAAACCGGGGTCTTTCCCTATATATACCAAGCTCTTGTGGGTAGCACTTACTGATACAGCAAGAAGAAGGCAAGGAGGGGGCAGGCAGGCTGGAGAATGTGCCCTTTTCCAACTCTGCTCATAAGGTTTTTTCTGAGGATAAAATAGAGAAGAATGATTTAAGCTGCTTTGAGTCACCGTTGGGGAGGAAAGTGGGATATAAATGAAGGAAATAAATAATAAATACAACTGAAGATTGGGGAGGGGGGTGCATCTTGCAGCAACATATTTAAATCAAGCCACAGCCAAATCCACCAAAGTGATGCCTATATTCTCCTCTTGAGTCCCATCCCAAAGTATGAAATATGAGTCTATGAAATGACTCTCCAAAGACATTTTAAAATCAGGGCTGCCGATGCCAAAAGGGCAAATTCCTCATTTAGATTAAAAATATTTCTTCCCATGTAAACACCATCCCGTTCTGCTGGCCAATGGAGGAACGCAACTCAAATCGATCTCCGTGGCCTGCCAAGGCAATGCAGAAAACTGTCCACTAGGCTACTCCCAAGAGGATTTGCTGACTAATGCTTGATTTTTTTCTCCCCGCAACACGATTTCCAAAGGCATCTCCTCCCTGACAGGTCAAAGTTTGGTCCTTGCAAGACTACATTTTGTACCTTCGATAGATCCAACCCTGTGCATAAAGTAGAATTGATCCCTGACTTGGAAACCTTCCATTCCTTCTTTACACTGAGAGCCAAGCTACAAGTGACGAATGACACAGGTTGGACCCTTGTCAGCTTCCCTCAAGTTTTGATGGGAAATGTAGGCATCCTGGTCTTGCAGCTGTAATGGAGAGCCAAGCTATAAATCCAGGACGCCTACATTTCCCATTCAAAACTTGAGGGAAGCTGACAAGTGTCCAACCTGTGTCAGGCGTCACTTGTAGCTTGGCTCTCAGTTTTCTGGCTAGACTGTCCCACTTCGATGATACCCCACGTTACTGTTTCTCTGCACATGACGAGAGCTCTTTTTCGCTCCATTCTCTGGACATGCCAGCCAGATTTCTAACAGCCTGGGAGTCAAGTATTGGTACAATATTTGAACAGAGCACAAAGCTGTTGAGTTGGTAAGCCTACCCTGGGACTTTCTTGTGTTCACTGGGAAGTGCTGTGGTGGCCCACTGGAAATTTAAGTTCAATTGCCACTCTGCCTCTGCCTGTACACTCACACATAGTTGCTTCAAAGAGGTCTAGTATAATATAGAAGCCCAGGCCCACAGGGACTGAAGAACCTGCACTCACCTGCAACAGAATTTCAGCAGTGTTGGCCTGGAGATGGTCCTTGTTAGAAGAAGGGACTGGTGATGTCTCTGGCTCAGACCTTCAAGATGACTAAAAAAAAAAGGGAGGACAAAAACCATAGAGCTAGACAGATAGATAGACCAGTATTAGTCTCCTGCCTACTCTACTATTGCTCACTTTCTCTGATTGGTAGAATATAGTCATAGGGAACTTCCTTTTTCTCTCTTATTCCTTTCTTTTCCTGCATGCACTAGGAGGAGCGGCATGGTATCTCCTCCTGGCACAAAATGAAGCAGATGGCCTGTTATCAATCTGAAGCCATCCTAGTTACCTAGATTAGTTAGTCAGTCTCTCTCTCCACTATACTTAAGTGAGTGTAGTTCTCCAAATAAATAGACCACTATTGGTTCTTTAACTCAAAGGAGAGGCTCTCTGTGTGTAATCTGTTAAGATGGTGTGGTAAATATTAGTTTAGGCCACGCTGCTGTGCTGAAGCTCTAGAAGAGCACTCTGTTGATAAAGAAAGGAAGGGCTGTCTGACTGGTCCAGCTATCCTTAATTAAACCCAACAGTCCTTTGTTAGGTGTAAGGCCCTCAAGTCCCTGCACCTCCCCACCCTGGCTCACAGAGAAACAGAAAATTGCCTGCCAGTCTACTATCCATGGCTTGGTGCTGGCAGCCAAGCCCAGTCACTGAGAGCTGCTGTAGTACAGCTGTTAAGTGTTTGGGCTCCAAACCAGCATTCTGCTGGATTGACTCCCACTCCTGCCATGAGCTCAGCTGGTGGCCTTGGGTGAGCCTCTCAGCCCCAGCTTTCCAACTTGATAGTGGGGATAATAACAACATTGACTTGTTCACTGCTCATAGTGTGGCACTATTCTGTCTTGAAGGGTGATATATAAGTGTAACCCTTGCCCACTAGAGGAAGATAGACAGTTGGGGCATTCCTTATAAGGAAAAAAAGGCGCAATTTTCCCTGAGAGACTGGAGGGCCTGAAGCTGCAGGGAGAAGCACTCTCTCCTCAGAAACACTCTGGTATGAGAATTTCTTATACTTATTACTGAAAGGGAGGATTGTGTTTATATTAATTGGCTGTTAGTTGTATTTTGATTATTGGTGGGACTATTTGAAATGAATGTTACATGTATAAATTTTCCCTGAGAGACTGGAGGGCCTGAAACTGCAGGGAGAAGCACTCTCTCCTCAGAAACACTCCTTTCTATGAACTCTGTATTAATGTTATAGGACTCCTGTGAAGAACAGAAGGCATCTCAACGTAGAGCACAGCTACAAGTTGCCGCAATTCAAGGGACTGACCACCATACAGAAGTCAGAAAGACTGAGACCTGGGTCTGCTTGAGTAAAACAGGCCTGCTTTGTTACATGATTGTTGTTATATATGCTTCTGAAGTTTGTTCATTGTAATCTTTTAAAAATGCAAGTGTCACAAGGTGGGATCACACTGTCATAGACATGAACTCTCCCTGTTCTCAAATTAGATAAATCTATTTATTTGATATTGCCCTTGAACAAAACAGGATACATAAGCACACCGTTGTTGATGTTGTTATTGCCGAAATGGGATCTGCTGTTGTTATTGCTGAAATGGGAACTGGAATGTAGGGGGTGCCTCTCAGCTGTTCCTTCCCATCTTTACGTCTAGCCAATCAGGCATCTACGTGTCCCCTCCACCCACCATAGCCAGGTACAGCTCAGGATGCGGTCACTGGAAAGAAATGCAGAGTCAGGGATGACAGTTAAGGTTGCCAGATCCCCTTACCATCCTGGCACATACCTTCGCTTTGCTCCTTGTGTGCATGCACTCCTGCGCCTCTGCGATGATGTCACTTCCAACAATGATGCTTCTGGGTGATGTCATCACATGGTGTGGGAGTGCACATGTGCTTCACAGCAGGCTGACTTGGGCCGCAAACAGGCCTGATTCAGCTATTTTAGGCCCAAATCGGCCTGCTGCAAAGCACAGGAGTGCTCTTGAGGGGGTGCAAAGATGTTACACCCAGGAATGACATCATTGCACCATCCTTGGAGCATGTCCAGGAGGCCTGGAATCCCTAATCCTAGTGTATTTAAAACATCTAAAAAAGATCTAAAAAAATTAAAACTTGTGCACGACTGTCACTCACAACAAACATATGATAATAACATTCAAATAATAATAACAGTCGATGTATATACCACCCTTCAGGACAATTTAATGCCCACTCAGAGAGGTTTACAAAGTATGTCATTATTATCCCCACAACAAATACCCTGTGAGGTGGGTGGGGCTGAGAGAGCTCTGAGAGACCTGTGACTGACCCAAGGTCACTCAAGGAATGAACATGAGCCAAGGAATGAACGTGTATTCCCCTAAGAAGTCAGAACAATGTACTTCTGTGTGAAGCGGCCTTCATAGCTCTTTAAAGAAAGCTATTGGGGATTTTTTCCCCTCACCACCAAGGACACATATATTTAAACAGGGTCTCTCGCTTTGGCACAATGTCATTCTTTAACTCAGCTGGTCCCTAGATAGCCAGCACTAGGTAGAATCCAACATTCCATTTTCAAGCTTATAACCGCTGTGTGCTGTCAGCCAAACATACGTAGCCAGAGGTTTTAAAAATTGTCTGCATTTCAGCTTCTCTGTTTTTATCTAAATCCAAAACTGCTCATTCTCCCCTCAGGACTGCTTCTTGTTATTCAGAGAACTTTCGAATGCAGAGAGCTTTCTAATGGCCAGCATCTCTGTTGTCAAGGGCTATTTTATTATCTGCACCAAGGAAGGTCAACGAGCTGCATGCGGAGCAAATGCCAAACCAAAAGCTATTTTATTTGGCCCCTAGTGGGTCCTACTAAATTCAGTAAAAAGCTTGCTCGTCATTTCCTTCAGAAAAACGAAGGATTAAAAATGAAGGATTAAAAAAGAAAAGAAGCTGGCAGTCGTCACATTTTAAGATAGTATTCTTCATCTGGATTTTGCATATAACATCGAAGATCATATGGCATATAACCTCTAAGGTCCAGATCAATTTATGAAAACCAGAGCGACCTCTGCTGACCCAGTGTGGTGTAGTGGTTAGAGTGCTGGACTAAGTGGTTAAGAGTTAGATTCCCCACTCCTCCACTTGAAGCCAGCTGGATAACCTTGTGTCAGTCCCTGGCAGTTAGGTCTCTCAAGTTCTCCACAGTTAACATACAGGTGTCCCAGTTGAAGTAACTTTATTAGAGATCCATACAGTTCAAGGTGTCCACACAAAGGTAGCAATTGGCAGAAGTGACTATTCAAAAATGGGTACTACTAATTATAGGGAAACTTCCCGCCCTTTGGGTCCGTTGATATTCTGGCGCGAAACCCCAAAGAATTACATGGAACTGATTTGTTCGGTCTAGTCATAGTACAGAATGAAATCATTTCAGTCTCTGAGAAAAGATACACTTCTTGCTGCCCACAACATGTATTCAAGGACATTCACTGTAGAACTGAAAGTAAATACCTTCAACAGATAACAGACAATCCCCTGGCATAGTACAGTTCATGGTAGCAGTATACACTCTCAGATAAGCGATACAGAATACAACTTTAACAAACAGTTATGATCAGCACAAAATGCAAAACACATTAATGGTAGGTATGCAGGCAAGCATACATGTCACCTTGGGTCAGTCACAGCTCTCTCAGAGCTCTCTCAGTTCCACCCACCTCACAGGGTGATTGGGTCTGTTGTGGAGAGAGGAAGATAAGGTGATAGTAAGATGCTTTGAGACTCCTTCGAGAAGTGAAGGGCGGGGTATAAAACCAGCTCTTCTTCTTTTTCTTCTTCCATTTGGCCATGGAAACTTGCTGGTGATGACCATAATAAGACAGCTGCACACTATCAGCCTACTTGGCAGGGTTGTTGTGAAGATAAAGTGGAGGAGAGGAGAATGAGATAAGCAGCTTTGGGAGAAAGGTGAGGATAAAATGAAGTAAATAAAAATAAAGTAAGTTGTCTGTCCTTGATCTAGAAAGTGACCAAAGGTCTGAATATGTTTATAACTGTTTTATACAATTTTAGAACACTGCACTTTCCTGTTTATTAGGAGACGGTTCTCAAAACTTTTTAAAAAAATCATATCCTGATTTAATATCGATAAGGCCATCAGAAGCCTATTTGTTTTGCTTTGCCTCGCCTTTCCTTCAAGAAGTTCATAGACCCCCCTCTTATTTTACTCCATTTGTGAAATAGACTTGAATCACAGAGAATTACTAGTCCCCGGCTACCCTCTGTGCTTCATGCTTGAATGGCATTTGAACCCAGGTTACCCATGTCCTGTCAGAGTTGATTCAGTTTTTGTCCTTGTGGCAACTACTTAAAGTTTCATTCTTTAAAAAAAATGTAAAGATGCTCAAGCCACAGCTCCCAGGATCAAAGGAGCACACTCAACTCAAGAATGCTCTTAAGAAAAGAATTCATGGATCTGATGAAAGGTACAGCTAGCTGAACATCTTGCCATGAGCTCAGTAGGTGGCCTTGGGTCAGCCACCCCTCTAAGCACCAACTCCTCAGCTGTAGTATGGGGATAATAATAACACTGACATTGTTAACCGCTCTGAGTGTAGCACTAATCTGTTCAGAAGAACAGTATATAAGCAATGGTTGTTGTGGATTTTCCGGGCTGTATAGCTGTGGTCTTGGCGTTGTAGTTCCTGATGTTTCGCCAGCAGCTGTGACTGGCATCTTTAGGGTGTAGCACCAAAAGACAGAGATCTCTCAGTGTCACAGTGTGGAAAGATGTTGGCAGGTAATTTATATCTACTCAGGAAGGTGGGGTTGGGCTGAGTCATCCTGTAAGAGTTTCTCAGGGTGTGGAATGCTAATGGCGGGAGGCTTCAGTGTATCCTGGGGAGGTTCTTTTGCATATGGATTGGTGCTTGATATGCTAATCTTCTCTGCTAGGCTATTGTCGGGTATAGAGTCTTTTGTTAGCCTGGTGTTTTTCAGGACTGGAAACCATGCTCTGTTCATTCTTAAGGTCTTTCCTGTTGAAATTGTGCTTATGCTTATGAATGTCAATGGCTTCCCTGTGCAATCTGACGAAGTAGTTGGAAGTGTTGTCCAGTATTTTAGTGTCCTGGAATAGGATACTATGTCCTGTTTGAGTTAGGCTATGTTCAGCCACTGCTGATTTTTCCGCTTGGCCAAGTCTGCAGTGTCTTTCATGTTCTTTTATTCTTGTCTGGATGCTACGCTGTGTGGTCCCGATGTAAACTTGTCCACAGCTGCAGGGTATGCAGTATACTCCTGCAGAGGTGAGAGTAGAGACCCCCTCCGGCCGTGAAAGCCTTCGGCAATACACAGTATATAAGCACACTGTTATAAAGCAGTAGTCCCTGTGGTAAGAATTCTGTGGTTTGGATCAAGGCTAAGCCCAAAACTATAGCATGGAACCAGTCCTGGCTTGATAGCACCTTCCTAAAGCTCTCTCTGCATTTAAAGTTTCATTGTATGTAGCCTTTGTTTCCAGAGAACTGGCTGAAGGTTGCATTACCCTCCTGTGACAAGAACCAGGGAGGGCCATAAATGAGGAGTAATTGGGAAAAAGGCCTTTCTGGCCTGTACATGTAAATTATAACAAGACAAGAGAGGGGTGTTTTATCACCTTCTGGGTCAGTGACGGGAAAGAATGTATTCATTTCTCTGCTATTTACAGCTGTAGCCTATGTGTATATCAAGTAAACTATCATGTGAGAAGATAATGTTCTGGTAACATCCGTATATCAGGAGAAAGGAATGTTCTCATTATGTTCCGATAACATTCCTATACCAGAAATACCTGAAATGATAAACAAAGTCTATATCATGTGGGAAAAGAATGCACTAGCATGTTCTGATTATATCCTTATGCAGGGCTTTGTTTCTGGGAAAAGAGGTGGTGGAACTCAGTGGGTTGCCATAGGAGAAAATGGTCATATGGCTCGTGGCCCCGCCCCCGATCTCCAGACAGAGGGGAGTTTAGATTGCCCTTTGCACAATCAGGGGGTGGGGCCACCAGCCATGTGACCATTTTCAAGAGGTTCCGGAACTCCGTTCCACCACGTTCCTGCTGAAAAAAAGCCCTGTCCTTATGTCAGGAATACCTGAATTAATAAACAAAGCCTACGTAATTAATGAAGTGTCAAACTATATCAGAGACCCAGAGAATTGGTCCATAAAAGAGCTAGGCAGAAGAGCTCTCTTCACTGACCCTTGGGGACACACAGGTCCCTGTTTATTCTTGTAGGTCTGTATAGGGGTTATATATTATAGTATTACTATTGTTGCATGCCTATATGCCTGTCTCATTACCAGTCTTATTAACCATTGGAAACATTCAAGGGCAGACAGGCCCAGTTTCAGAGCCTTGTTCTGCTACTATTGTCTTTGTTTTTAAAATAAACCTTTGGTACTGTTTAAAGGTGTCTGTTTATATCAGTAGCTCAGATTAGTACTAGGGAAAGCGAGTTTAGCTGTACATCTACACAATCCTTGGTGAGGGGCTATCCCAGGACAAAGGACTGAGGTGGCATGGGGACTCACGGAGAGGGGGTCCCCCAAGAAAGATTTCTCACAACAGTCCCCTACTAGTATTCAAAGGCATATTGCTTTTGACCATGAATCTCAGAATCACAGAGTTGGAAGGGGCCATCCATACCTTCTAGTCCAACCCCCTGCCCAATGCAGGATGAGCCTAAAGCATCTTTGACAAATATTCATCCAGCATCTTCTTGAAAACTGCCAGTGAGGGGGAGCTCACCACCTCCCTAGTCAGCTGTTTCCACCTTTGAACTACTCTGACTGAAAAAGTTTTTCCCAATATCCAGCCGGTACCTTTCTGCATGTAATTTAAGCTTCGAGTCCTATCCTCTGCTGCCAACTGGAAAAGCTCCTTGCCCTCCTCTGAATGACAGCCTTTCAAATATTTAAAGAGAGCAATCGTGTCCCCCCCACCCCAATCTCCTCTTCTCCAACTTAGCTAGAAATACTTGTCCTCCAGTGCACGTCCTTATTTTTATGAGCCGCTGCTCATAATAATGCACTTTCAATGCACTTCAGCAATGGTTTGCAACTGGATTTTCTGGTGAGAAACAGGAAAACCCACTTGCAAACGATCGCTACAGTGCGTTGGAAGTGCCTTATCCAACTTGCGTGAAAGCACCCCCAGTCTCAAAGCTATGTGTTGCATGTCACTGCTATGAAGTGTAGCATCTGGGCTTTTCATTTCAAAGTTGCAGCTCCCCCTGAGTGTGAAAATGTACGGATGTGTCCTTGGTGTTTGTAAACATATGGAAATGTTCACAGCTGAGCATGCATAATACAGGTCAAGGCATTGCTTCAGATGTGGGAAATGTAAAAGTCAATTTAATTCTCGCTTTTGAAAGCAACTAGATGGGGGGGGGGATACTACAACAGAAGGATCGGGGTAAATTAAGCAGGTATACATCCTGTAACGCTAGCCAACAATGTTGTTGAGCTGCATCTCTGGGGAATGCAGTTCCCCCAAGCTGCCGAACTGAGATATCTTCGAGCATTTAAATCATAATTGTTGTTCTGGAGACATGGCCGTGGAATCTGGCTTCCTTTCATTCGCTGTGGTTTAGGGACTGTTATTTCAGGTGACGGGTGAAAAAAAGTCATTGGGATGACTCTCCGTGGCATGTAGTTCAATCAGAAATTGTCTGTGGGGTCATTTGTTATAAGATCAATTAAGAACTGCTTTACCCAGGAATGCTTTATTACGTGAAGGATGGAGGAAAAAAATCAAGTATAATATACAAAATCTTTGTGTGTGTGTATGTGTGTGTGTGTGTGTGTGTGTGTGTACTTGTGTCTGGAAGCTGACAGCTTTAGAAGCTTTCACATGTCTGTGTGTAAAGTGCCATCAAGTCACAACTGACTTATGGCGACCCCTGCTGGGGCTTTCAAGGCCGGTGAGAAGCAAGAGGTAGTTTGCTATCACCTTTCATTGCAGAGTCTTCCTTGGTGGTGACCCTGCTTAGTGTCCGAGATCTGATGAGATCTGATGATGCCTCCTTCCCTTCTTCAAGCACATGTGTGTGGATGTAAAGTGCTGTCAAGTCTCCACTGTCTTATGGAGATCCCTGCTGGGGCTTTTAAGGCAAGAGAGAAGCAGAGGTGGTTCACCATTGCCTTCCTTTGCAGAGTCTTCCTTAGTGGTCTCCCATCCAAGTACAGACCCTGCTTAGCTTCTGAGATTGGACTGTACCATGCTGGCTTTCCACCTTCAAGCACACATGAGCACCACCAAATCAACGGTGGTGTGCTATTTGCAAACTACAGTGCTCATTGTGTCCAGTATTCCCTTGTGCCTGTTTAGGAAAGGGGAGAATATGTTTGGAGGGGCAGTGTCTCAATGAAAGAACGCATGTAGAAGGTCCTTCCTGGGTTCAATCCCCACCATGTCCAGTGAAAGAAACTCAGAAATCAGATTCTGGGAAAGACCTTTCTCTTCTTGAGACCCTGGAGAGCTTCTGCCAGTTAGAGGAGACAATATTGAACTACATGGACCTACAGTCTGTGTGGATATGCGGCAGCTTCATAGGTTCATATATGAAAGGTGGGGTACACATCTTCGGTATGGGCCGTGGCTCTTTAGTAAAGCAGATGCTTTACATTTAGAGATTCTCAAGCTCAGTCCCTGACAACTGCTCTGGATGGATCTCAGAAAGCTGAGAATCTCCACCACAACCCATAAATAACCATCATAATAACTGCGCTTATATACCACTCTTCTAGACAGATTAGTGCCTCACCCAGAGAGGTGAACAAGTAAGTGTTATTATCAGGGCTCATTTTAAGGTGGAACGTGCAGGAACGCAGTTCCGGCAGTTCCCCAAAGAGGTCACATGACAGGTGGCCCCACCCACCTGACTCGCGGGCATTTGGGGCCTGTTTCGGCCTGGATTGGGGCCGTCACGGCCCAGATCGGGCTACTGACAGGTGGTGGATCACTCTCCTGCTCAGCAGTGGCCCAATCCTGACCATTTTGGGCTCCTTTGCAGCCATTTTCAGCCACTTTTTGCAATTTTGGGCCCAATTTCGGACCTGAATGCCCAGGATTGGGTCCAAAACAGCCAGAATAGGTGGTGTCAGGGGGTGTGGCATATGCAGATCAGTTATGCCAATGACACACTTCTGGCAATGGCAAGGGGCATGTCATATGCTAATGAGTTATGCTAATGAGTCCTCCAGCATTTTTTTCTGTGAAATGACCCCTGGTTATTATTATCCCCACAATACAGCTGGGAAGCTGGGGCTGAGAGGAGCGGCTTACCCAAGGCCACCTACTGAGCTCATGGCAGGAGTGGGATTTGAACCAGAAGAGTGCTGATTCGCAGCCAAACCACTTAACCACTGTGCTACAGCAGCTCTAAGACACTATACAATGGCTGCCAGTTAGATTTGACAATACTTCTTAGGATTTGACAATACTTCTTAGCGTCTAATCCAGCTTCCATTTCCCTACAGTACCTATTCAAATGGCCCCAGAGGATAGCAAGTTTAGCATAGGGCCAATTAGGAGTAGAGTAAACTTTGCCCCTCAAAAAGGGATGAAGTTTTCAGGGGAACTTCCAGTTGCTTTTCTTGGGGTTAAAGAGAACAGTAGAGAAAGACATAGAGAGAACAAAGAAGCAAAATGGAATTTAGTTAGACTGTTGTTGTTTTATTTCCGTGGAACCCTTTTCTGTTATTCCAGAAGTAATTTTTTTTCTTAGAAGCATTATTTTGCTGTGTTTTATTCACTCTGCTAAACATGTCCAATGGTACAAACAGCAGAAATTTGAGTACACACAGAAAGTTGATGAAAACAAGCTGAAACAAAGCATAAGCAATTAGACACAGTATATTAAATGACACAAAAGCTATTCAGTTGGTATGCAATAGTATAGTACTACACAAGACATCTTACATGAATAGGATCAAGTGAAAAATCTTATGCTTGTTCTTCCACTGTGGATACACATGCAGCGCTAGGGAGACAGAGTACATTTGAATATAGGATCACAGAAAATAAGTTACTTGAGCATCCCCTCGTAAGTTGTCTTGTGTAGAGAGACTCTTAGAGCCAAGCTACAAGTGATGCCTTACACAGGTTGGACACTTGTCAGCTTCCCTCAAGTTTTGATGGGAAATGTAGGCGTCCTGGTTTTACAGTTTGGCTCTCCATTACAGCTGCAAGACCAGGATGCCTACATTTCCCATCAAAACTTGAGGGAAGCTGACAAGTGTCCAACCTGTGTAAGGCGTCACTTGTAGCTTGGCTCTCAGATGCTGACCCTGAATCAAAACCCGTCTCTGAATCATTTCCTGCTACCTATGTCAAAAAGACTTCCAGAATAATTCAGTTTTATATAGTTTGCAAAAGGCCAAGAGAGTGGGAGCCCTTAATTTTCCTGATATCTATATAGAATCATAAAGTTGGAAGGGACATTATATGCCATCTAGTAATAACATAATAATAATAATAATAACATTCAACTTATATACCACCCTTAAAGACAGCTTAATGCCCACTCAGAGTGATATACAAAGTATGTTATTATTATCCTTACAACAATCGCTCTGTGAGGTGGGTGGGGCTGAAAGAGCTCTGGAGAGATGTGACCGACCCAAGGTCACCCAGCTGGCTTCAAGTGGAGGAGTGGGGAATCAAACCTGGCTCTCCAGTTTAGAGTCCTGCTGCTCTTAACCACTACACCAAACTGGGTCTCTAATCCCATCTCCTACTCAGCATGGGAAAATTCCAAGCTAGAGCATTCCTACCACATGACTGTCCAGTCTCTTTTTGAGGAGGAGCAGCAAGATGATGAAGCCAGTGGTGGAGAGAATTCCTTTGCAGCACGGCTGGTTCTGAGCCAACCCCACCCCTCTTTGCTCGCTCATCCCCAATCCTGGCCCAAACCCATCAATTGGTCCAATGGAGACCCAAAGCAGCTTCAATTGTTCTCCTGTCCTTCAGTCTATCCTCACTACAACCCCAAGAGGTTGGCCAGTGCACGTGACTGGCCGAGCATCAGGGAGAACTTTGAAAGCTGTGACTCAGGGCCAAGCTACACATGACGAATGACACTTGAACGGCAAGTGGATTGAGTGGAGGGCAAGTGAACAGGGAGAAATACACTTGCTGTTCAAGTGTCATTCGTCATGTGTAGCTTGGCCCACAGCTTTGGTGGGCTGGCCTGATCCTTATCATGTCCTGCAGACAGCAGTTCTGAAAGTCACATCGACAACAAGTAAACAACAGGCAACCATAATTTGGATTTTTCCTAGGCTCAAACAAATGTGCTCTCAGAGCCCTCCAACCAAGAAAAGCTTCCTCTTCCATTGAAATACAGAGAGCTGTCAGTTGGCCAGCCTCCTTCCCTTCCAATGTATGGGGGCCCCCTGTAAATGCGGAAGATCAGAATGTGGGAGGAACTTGGAAGCAGAAGGTTAATGTAGAAGGTGGTCCCAAACATTTCCATCATCTTTGCTCCTGTACGACAACAGTAGGATCAGAGTGCTGGGAAATTAATGATGCAAATTTGCTTTCAAAAGCTTTGTCTGCAAACTTCCTCTGGTGGGAAGAACAATATAATTATGCAGTGCCAACCGGTACTTGTGCGTTGTCGACTCTAAAAAGCAGTTAAAAACCACCAGGGAAAACAAAACCCTTAAACAAACATCCCCATCTGTCTGCTTAGTCAATTTATATGTGTATTTTCTACCACTTGCCAAATAAATAATAATTTAGAAAGACATCGGAGAATGTTTCCCCGCAGTGCCGTAACTCAAATGGCTGAAGGATGCTCTTGTCCCGGCGACAAGGATGAGGGAAAGAAAAACTTATATGAGTTAATAATAACAACAACAACAACAACATTCGATTTAGATACCGCTCTTCAGGACAACTTAATGCTCTCTCAGAGTGGTTTACAAAGTATGTCATTATTATCCCCACAACAAACACTCTGTGAGGTGGGTGGGGTTGAGAGAGCTCCAGAGAGCAGTGACTAGCCCAAGGTCACCCAGCTGGCTTCAAGTGGAGGAGTGGGGAATCAAACCCGGTTCTCCAGATTAGAGTCCCACGCTCCACTACACCAAACTGGCTCTCAGTGGCATTAGGGGTTACATGAACACCGGAAGATGTCTCGTACTGAGTCAAACCCTTGATCCAAAAAGGTCAGTTTTGTCTCCTCAGATTGGAAGCAGCTGTCCAAGGTGTATCAGGCAGAAGTCTTTCATCTCATCTACTGCCTGGTCTCTTTAACTGGAGATTCTGTGGCTTGAACCTGTGACTTTCTCTGTCACTGAGCCACAATCCCTCCTTCCCTCCCTCGGAATATATTCCTTGTCCCCAGGCAAATTCTGATGTGTCCAGGGTAGAAAAATGTCCCACAACATTATTTTTACAGGCCGAAGTCCATTTGTTTCACAGGCCCTAGAACATGGATATGCAATTTTCAGGACTGCCTACTCCGAATGAACCTACTTGATTGCTAAGGTCATCTTCCAAGGCCCTGGTTTAAGTGCCCTGCTTTCTGAGATTAAACAACACAAGACAGGGCTTTCTTGGACATGGCACCAAAACCCTTTATTGTGAGAGATGTGACAGCCTGCTAAGAGTCCAGTTACTGTAAATACAGCTGTAAATGTAGTTTAGTCCACTTGTACCCTAGAGGGAGCTGTGGAGCATTCTCTAGCATTTAGGGTTTATTGCATGTTTTTCTCTTGCAGTTCAACTCTACCTCTTGTTGTTTTCTCTCTCTGCTGTGTGTTAGTATGTGTTAGAGCTTGTGCTCTGAAGGTATCTCTGCTGCATTAATAGTCTGAAGTCAGTTATTGTCTTTTTGCAAAAACCCTGTTGCAGTAAATTCATTGAAAGCAAACTCCAAAGTGTGGATCGGATTATTTCCGGAAGTCTGCCAGCATTTCTGACCCTTCTGAGGGCCAAGCTACACATGACGAATGACACTTGAACAGCAAGTGTATTTCTCCCTGTTCACTTGCCCTCCACTCAATCCACTTGCCGTTCAAGTGTCATTCGTCACGTGTAGCTTGGCCCTGTGTCTTCAGCAGGTTGTTTCATTCGAAGATTTTTGTTTCATCAAGTGTTCCCTCAACGATCTAAGGATCCTATTTCCCTGGTGGGGGTAGTGGATCCCCTGCTTTCACCCTCTGCTTCTTGCCACCATTTACCTGGCTGGCAGGGAATGGGAAAAGTGCAGAAACGGGCCTCAGTGGCTAATTCCGCACACCTTGGATAATGCACTTCCAATCCTCTTTATAGATCATTTGGAATGGATTTTTTCATGCGCGGAACAAAAAATCCACCTCAAACGATTCATAAAGTGCATTGAAAGTGCATTATCCAACATGTGCGGAATCAGCCCCAGGAATGGTTTTTGGGTGGCACGATGATGTCACTTCCCTGGAGTGACATCGTAGTGCTGCCCCAAGAGCGTTCTTGTGTTTCACAGGGAGCTGATTTTGGCCTCAAATGGACTGAATCAGGCCCATTTGGGGCCCAAATCAACCCACTGTGAAACGTGTGCACGCCCTCACTCCTGTGTGATGATGTCACTTGCTGGATATGTTCAGGATAAACATCTCTATGTGTATGTGTGATGTGCCGTCAAGTTGCCACTCATCTATGGTGACCTTATGAATGAAAGACCTCTAGAACTTCCTAACATTAACAGACTTGCTCAGATCCTGCAAAGTGGAGGACGTGGCTTCTTTTATTGAGTCAAGCCAACTCGTTTTAGGTCTTCCTCTTTTCCTACTGCCTTCCACTTTTCCCAGCATTATTGATTTTTCCGGAGAGTCTTGCCTTCTTGTGATGTGACCAAAGTACAACAGCTTTAGTTTTGTCATTTTAGCTTCTAGGGAAAATTCAGGCTTGATTTGATCTAGTACCCACTTATTTGTCTTTTTGCACGGTCAATTCAAAATGATCTCTAGTTTTTATCCCTCCTGGGTAGTATACGCATCAACATTATGTACAACTAGCATTATGGAATTTCATCCAACAGCTCAAAAACCAACTAGGTTTCGAAATGTCCATGATTTTTTTTTAAAGTTTTAATTGTAGCCCTGCCACATCATTTTATTTATTTAATTTTCCTATGTGGAAGAGAACCAAATGAAAAGTGGTGTTTTGAAGGAACACCTTGCGAGTCTATTACAAGATGCAGAAAGCTATGAAACGAAACAGTCAAACAGCTGAGTCCTCTAGAAAAAAATTAATCTAATATTTCATTTTTTTCCAACTCAGCAACAAACAACTGCATCTAACTTCTTTTCCCTCCTTAGTCATATTTTAATGTTCTGAACCCCAGCCAAAGCACTTTCTCGCAAAGATAAATGGCTGGAAAAGCAATAAAAGAGTAAAGCTTTTTCATTTTGTGAATAATTATATTCATAATTATGGGTTCTTTGGAAGATCTTCAGCTTCATATTTAACCTATTGAGACCTCCAGTTATCTCTTTAATTAATTTCCACAATATATATTCCGGAGAAATTGTGAAATCTCTATCAAAAGAAGAGAGAAGAGAAGACATTAAACATCTCATTAAGCTTTGTAGAAATCTTTTGGGCTTGCTGGGACTGGTTTTCTTCATCACCGAGGGCTTTCTTAGCCTATTTGAATATCATTAACTGAAAAATTTAGGAATTCATCCTGAGACCTTCAAATAGGACACTGAAGTGATTAAGACTCACAAAAGCTTTATTTATGGAACTAACAAACTGGATAGAAAGACAAAAGATGTAATAGCTGTCTTTATAGCTGAGAGATGCTGCGCAGAGTTTAAAAGAAAGGCCTATGAATAGCTTTCTGCTGATAGACAAGGAAAAGCCCTTTTAGAAAGAAGGTACTCCCCTCTTCAGTCTCATCTAGATAGAGCTTGTTGCCCCCTTCAGGAACTTTTCTCTTTTTCTTTGTAACCAAGACATTCCTTACTCCAACACTCTTCTCATCATCGAAATGGTATAATTACTCTCTCTATGCATGTGGCACCAAAGCAATAGCATTCACTATGTTGTTGCATAGAGAGCCAGTTTGCTGTAGTGGTTAAGAGTGGCAGGACTCTAATCTGGAGAGCCAGGGCCATTTCCACACTGCCTTAAAATAGCGACAGGCTCCTGAAATGCTGGCGGCTTCTTCATGCGATATGAGCTGAAAAAACGTCCCACATCCATTTAAAGAAAATATCGCACGAAGAAGCCACTAGAGGTTTCAGGAGCCTGCCACTTTTTAAAGGTAGTATGGGAATGGCCCAGATTTGATTCCCCCAGTCCTCTGCTTGAAACCAGCTGGGTGACCTTGGGTCAGTCACAGCTTCTTGGGGCTCTCTCAGTCCCACCCACCTCACAGGGTGATTGTTGTTGTGGGGATAATAATAACACTTCGTAAACCGCTCTGAGTGGGTGTTAAGTTGTCCTGAAGGGCAGTACATAAATCGAATGTTGTTGTTGTTGCACCACTTCTGGGTTTGGTGTTAAAATGGTCCACAGAATATGCATCACCCCCTGTAGACATCCCATTGGTTACCAAACCGATACCAGATTCTATTCAAGGATCTTATCACCTGCAAAGTCCTACATGTCCTGGCACCCACACCTCTGCAGAACTGGCTCGCCTGCTATGCTTCTCCGCAATAGCTTTGCTCATTAGAAGAAAACCTTCTGAAGGTGTCACCTTGTAAATGGGCAAGAAGGACAACTACCTGTTCACATGCATTCTCCGTGGTGGCCCCCGCCTCGTGCAATGGCCTGCCTGAGAAAGTCGAAAAGCCCTTCCGTTCAAACTCTCACCATTCTATGTGCAAAATAGAAAGGTTCAGGAATTCTTTTTAACAAAGGGATTAGAACTGCAGTACAGCAGAAGAGCTGAAGAGATTGTTTTGTCAAGGAGAGAATCAGAGGGCCAAGCGACACGTGACGAATGACACGTGAACGGCAAGTGGATTGAGTGGAGGGCAAGTGAACAGGGAGAAATACACTTGCCATTCAAGTGTCATTCATCATGTGTAGCTTGGCCCTGAAATCCTGCTGTCCTACTGCAGACCAACACAGCTACCTTCATAAAATCAGCCTATTCATAATAACATGAATAACACCTGTCTGAGGTTTTGTGAAGTTTGTCCTTTTGTAACTTCACTAAATGAAGGAAACACACCTCACTCTTGAAGAACTCTGTTTCTTGTATCAGCAAATGGTAGGCATCGGGCTGAGAACTTTTCCTCAGAGGGCCAAGCGACACATGACGAATGACACTTGAACGGCAAGTGGATTGAGTGGAGGGCAAGTGAACAGGGAGAAATACACTTGCCGTTCAAGTGTCATTCGTCATGTGTAGCTTGGCCCTATGAAGAACACTGAGCAGTTGTCGTCATTTTTACAGACCCAAACCAGTAATTTTGAAACCATGATTGTTTTGATTGTATGGCAAGTGGCTTTATCTGAATGAGCTCTGGAACAGCTTTCTATTCCCATGATTGAGAGTCTGAATATTAATATAATCATCACCCAAGTCCCGAACTGATTTTTCAGTAAAAGTTCCAGAGGGATAGTTGTGTTAGAGCCAAGCTACAAGTGACGCCTTACACAGGTTGGACACTCGTCAGCTTCCCTCAAGTTTTGATGGGAAATGTAGGCGTCCTGGTTTTACAGCTTGGCTCTCCGTTACAGCTGCAAGACCAGGACGCCTACATTTCCCATCAAAACTTGAGGGAAGCTGACAAGTGTCCAACCTGTGTAGATTCTTAGGGCCAAGCTAAACATGACGAATGACACTTGAACGGCAAGTGGATTGAGTGGAGGGCAAGTGAACAGGGAGAAATACACTTGCCGTTCAAGTGTCATTCGTCATGTGTAGCTTGGCCCAAAGTCTGTTGAAATGGTTTATTGAATACACCACCTTCCTGTTACTGACTTGTATTCTGCCCTGCCCTCTCTGCATTATGGCATGCCACGCTTAGGCAATTTGAATTGTTTTAGGCAGTTTTTTGTTTGCATTGCTTTCCGGTTCTATAATCCTAGTCCCCCTGCATTATTGACCAGAGGTCTTTGCTGAGGTTTTTTTAAAAAATGTTTTTTTAAAAAAATATTTTGTAATCTATCTTCCATCTCATTGAGAAAGGTAGACTATAAATGAAGTAAAGGCAATAAAGAAATAAAATCTATGAACATACTGTCTTAACCCAGGATTCTAATAATACATTTTAACAAAATGTAGATGTAATTATCATCTTAAAACTCTGTAACATAAACTCTGTTTCATGCATTTGTACTTTGCCCGGTTTCTAAGGCACCCCGTGCTAACAGAAAAAGTTTCCAGGGGAAGTCAATGGTGAACCTGCTGGCCAGTTGTAGCACAGTGGTTAAGTGGTTTGGCTGTGAATCAGAACTCTTCCGGTTCAAATCCCACTATAATTTGGTGTAGTAGTTAAGAAGAACAGCAGAATTCTAATCTGGAAAACCCGGTTTGATTCCTCACTCCTCCACTGGGTGACCTTGGACGATTGTTGTGAGGATAATTATAACACATATATTGTCGAGGGCTTTCACGGCCGGAGAATGATGGTTGTTGTGGATTTTCCGGGCTGTGTCGCTGTGGTCTTGGCATTGTAGTTCCTGATGTTTTGCCAGCAGCTGTGACTGGCATCTTCAGAGGTGTAGCACCGAAAGCCAGAGATCTCTCAGTGCCAAACACACTTTGTAAACTTTGTAAATTATAACACACTTTGTAAACTGCTCTGAGTAGGCATTAAATTGTCCTGAAGGGCAGTATATAAACTGAATGTTATTATTATTGAGAGCCAGTATGGTGTAGTGGTTAAGAGTGGCAGGACTCTAATCTGGAGAACCAGATTTGATTCCCCACTCCTCTGCTTGAAGCCAGCTGGGTGACCTTGGGTCAGTCACAGCTCTCTCAGAGCTCTCTCAGCCCCACCCACCTCGCAGGGTGATAGCCGTGAAGATAATAATAACACACTTTGTAAAGTGCTCTGAGTGGGCATTAAGTTGTCCTGGAGGATGGTATATAAATTGAATGTTATTTTTTTAAAAATCAAATGTTATTACTGCCATGAGCTCAGCAGGTGGCCTTGGGTAAACCACTCCGCTCAGCCCCACCTCTCCAGCTGCATTGTGGGGATAATAATAACATTAACTTGTTCTCCACTCTGAGTGGAGCACTAATCTGTCTAGGAGAGTGGTATATAAGCACAATTATTATTTACTGGAAGAGAGAGACAGTTTCCTCTCAAGTTCCTGCTCTGCAGCCTGTCAGGCAATATTTAAAGCTTGCAGGGGCCACCCAAAATTTTAAGATGAACTGGGGGCACAGATCTTAGCAATCAAATGCTACCTATGACATACATTTTAAGGCAAATTTACAGAATCCTTTTTACAGAAAAACAGAACTTTTCAGTGGAAGAAAAAAAGGACTAATAAGATGTCCTTGGGAGGGTTCAGCAGTCACCACATTCCAAGTCCCCTTGATTAAATTGATATTACCGTATGCTTTTTAGCTGTGTTGGGGATCTCACTCACAGCTTTGGTTCACTCCTGCTTCAGGCCTTTTGAACAGAGTCTTCGAGGGCAACACTTAAAAAGTTTTCTTTCCTAGATGTGTTTTCTCACTGTCTGTGCAAGATATTTATACTGCTGTGGCTATAAAGACATTCCGGCTGCCTCTTTGTGCCCTTCACCTTTACTTTCTACTGCCCTTTAATCTCTGCTGTACAAGCCTTGACGGCAGAGAAGGAACTCTGTTCCCCTTCTGATCTATTCTTGGAGGGGCCCTTCCCCTCCAAGGTTACTTCTGTTACAACCTCTGTTGCTCTTTCTATAGCCATTTTTTATTTCTTGCCTCTTCCTGAGAGAGAGAATCACAGCAGCGGCTCAGCTACCAGCCATTAATGACCCCTTGTGAATAACTGTTTGACCAAAGTTCGAAGATGCACAATGGATACTTCCAGTCTCTACCTCACCTAGACTTGGTCCTGTCTGCGAAAGAGTGAGGAGTTCTAGCAGCTGTTGCACTGTGTAGTGCTGCCGAGTTCTGTAACCATGGCAACAGCATCAGCACCATCCGCGGCATTCTCCTCCCCCTTGCCACTCATACTCCTCCTTTTCAACATCATCAGTACCAGGAAAAGCAGCAGCAGCAGCAGCCTTGGCAGAAGCTCGAGCTGGGTGGCACCAGCTGAGATCGAACCAGCTGGTTTCAAAGACCGGCTCGGCCACCCCAAGCGCGATGAGCTGCAGTAACGGCGATGCTGTTATCTTCCAAAGGATGAACAGATAGAAATCAAGGGAGAGCTCGAGAGTGGAAGACTGTGAGCTGCAGAGGATCCCAAGAAACTGCAGGTAAAAGCTTCCCTGGTGTTTGCCAACTCTCTGCCCTTGATTGGCTCCATGGTGTGTCTGTATGTTTCTGATTTATTGACTAATCATTTCGGGGGGAAATGTGTTTTTTTCCCCTCCTCAGCACTTCCTGTATAAAAAGGGGTTCCCTTTTCCTTCTTTGGCTTGTTGCTTTCATTCTGAAGTATACCGAACGTATTCAGAAAGAGGCAGGCATTGGGTGTTTAAAATGTGTGTTGATGTGTGTTGGTGTGATCAAGTAGCGCAATGTGTTGAGGGGGGGAAAGGCTCTTTCTGTAGGCAGCAGCTCTGAATAGGGTTTGACATTGCAATGGGTAATCCTCTGCCTTTTTTTAAAAAAAAAAGCATCTAGGGCTACGTCCAATCCATAAATTAAATCCCTCTGACAAATTTTCTATGGAGATCTGTGTGTGAGATTAGAGGGATGATGTAGAAATCTCTTCCAAAAGTGGGCAGCCTGTCGTGGGAAAAATAGGAATATGCTATCATACCATTAAGGATAGTGAGGGCATGAGAACCTTCGTTATTTACCTCATAGAGTAACACAGGTTGCTAAGAAAGTCTGGTGGTGAATAATGCAGCATTTGGGAAGGATCTTGGGTAAGGGACTGAGCAGGTTTTAAATAGGCTGCTAAAACCAGGGCTTTTTTTCAGGGGGAACACGGGGGAACGGAGTTCCGGCACCTCTTCAAAATACTCGGCAATAGTGCTTGAAAATGATATGATTTCAAAGAATCCTGTATGTTTCTTCCTCATTTCCCTCTTGAGAGTTCCGCCACCTCTTTTCCCAGAAAAAAAACCCTGACTAAAACCTTAGTCTCGGTACCTTTTGGGCTCTTTCAAGCTGATACTTCTAAATCTACCATGTCCCTGTTATGACTCCAGAGCAAGGTTGTCGTTTGACACAAACGGAAAGAACTTCCATTTCACAGAGTTCCAATTGTCCCAATGAATTTGAATTTGGATATCATCAAGCTGTTGGAACGAGGTTCTGCCCTATCAATGTGTGTACCTGCTGTGTAGATTCTTTCCAGCCTTAAAAATATTTTACATCGTTCTTAGTAGGAGTAACTAATAAGCTAAGCTGCAGCCTTTGAGGTTACTCAGGTGCTATTTAAATTCTGATTAGAATGATATCAGGACTCCATTGCAATGGTCCATTTCCTTTGCCCTTTTTGTCTGCAGAGTGAATGGACGTTTTATATTTTGTCCATCCTCAGTGAAACTGAGTCAAGTTATGATGCTTTTTTTTTGTTCACAGCTGAGGAGTCAAACCTGAAGGTCTGTAACTTACTCAAGGCCACCCTAGTAAGTTTTAAAAAACCAAACAGAAACCCGAATCCTTATCTCACAAATTCAGATCTGCATATTCAAGATTATGATGCAGACTTTTTGTTTTCACTCCTTAAATTTAGGGTGGCCGTCAGATTGAATCTAAAGCAAAATTCTGAGGCAAGTTCAAAACATTCTGGTTTGGCCAAACTTACGTGGGCATTTCAAGGGAAATAAAGAACTTTGATAAGTGACATTTCTCAGGAAAGATTAACCCATCTCTGGGATTTCATCTAAGGAATAATATAGGGTGAATTTCAAAGAGCCATTTAAAGGAAAATATCTGTAGCAATGCAGAGACAGTATGATAAGAATAATCAGGGAAAGGAAAGAGACACATTTCTGATTAAAAAAGGTAAAGGTAGTCAGTCCCCTGTGCAAGCACCGAGTCATTACTGACCCATGGGGGGGGACCAACTCACTTCCCCACCCCTCTCTTCCTTTGTGGTTGACAGGGAAGGGTGAAGTGAACCCGGGACAAAGTGCAGAGTCAGAACATAGTGCGGAGTTTGTTTTTATGCTGTTAAATCTGGCTTTTATCATTATTTAATGTACCATTTTTATCTGTAGTTGTAATCCCCCCCTGAGCCCACCCACAGGGAGGGCGGACTATAAATTTAATAAATAATAATAATAATGACATTTTCTTGGCAGACTTTTTACGGGGTGGTTTGCCATTGCCTTCACCTGTCATCGACACTATACCCCCAGGAAACTGGGTACTTTTTAACACCATTGCACCCAGAGAAAAGAGAAGTGCTAAAGAATGGGAAGAGAGTGGACCTACCACACACCTTAACATGTATGTTTACGTGTATGTATTAGATATTTAGTCTGCCCTTCCTGCGAGAAGTCCAGAAGAATGTAGATGGTTGTCTTCATTTAATCCTCACAACAACCCTGTGGAGATGGTTAGACTGGGAAAGAATGATTGGCTCAACTTAATGAATTTAATAACAGGGTGGGAATTTGAACTCAGTGCTTTCAAGTCATTTCCCTGTACAACGCAACACTGACCTTCTGCTACTGATTCTTTATTTCACCACCTTTAGGACAAAGGGGGGTCCTGGGTTGGATCCCACAGATCTGTTCTGCTAGTGGACCTACTTTACTCAAGTAGTCATTCCATGATACAAGATGCTCTTCCAAGCATCTTGCATCAGGGGAAGTCTTCTCCAGTAGACTGGATCTATGAGATCTAATCCATTGTAATTTCAAAATTGGCACATGGGTCACTGGTGGCTTTTTCTAACAAGTAGGTGTTGTGTCATGAATTGGAATGAGCTCTTGGTAAAACCCTGAGCTGTTCTTCCTTTCTTTCCCTTAAAAACATTCACAAGAGTAGCAGTGTGTTGTTTAAAAAGGCACAATAGAATACTTCCTCGCAATAGTTATGCTAGCTGGTTCTTGGCATTACTCTGGTCCTATCAATGGGACTTCCTCGAGTGAGATTTCAGTAGGATTTCCTTCGTTCCTGTCTTTCTTATTTTTAGTCAAGGTACTAATGACTATAATATACCCACATAAGGCAGATCAAGATGGGTAGCCGTGTTTGTCTGTAGCAGCACCAAAGAATTTATTGTCCATAGCCATAGGCCATCACTAATTTTCCAAACATCAACTAATAAACAGTTAAATCCAGTATCACAGTTTGAAAAGGTTAATTAAAATTAATTAAAACAGTACAGTATACCACACTATCCCAGGAATCACGAAACAGCCTCATTCAATACCACCTTAGATCTTATCTTTTTGGCTGCAAGTGCAAACTGAGAGATTGTAGGACACATCAGTGTCAGATAACAAAAACACAATCGTCTCGATTTCAGAATATGTGTTTGTGACTGATAGGATTCTGGCCAAGAATTTAGCTCTGGGTACACACTATATAATGGACAATAAAGTAGGTAGTGGGAAAGGTTCTCCACTGGTCTGTAGCAGTGGAAAAGAGCAAGAGTCCAGTTGCACCTATAAGACTAACAAAATTTGCTAGGGTGTGAGCTTTTATGAGTCACTGTTCTGAAGAAGTGAGCTGTGACTTACAAACGCTCATACACTACCATAAATTTTGTTAGTCTTACAGGTGCCACATGGGGCAGTTATCTGGTTCAGATTGTAAAAGATTGCCATATTGCATGAAGCCAATGGCCCAGCTAGGTCAGCATTCTTTCTTTCAGTCACCAGCCAAATGTCACTGGGAAAAATTCTTATTCGGAAGCAATGCCTAAAGTTAGTCTCCTCTTAACATGAAGATACCTTTACTGTCGTGTCTAGTCCCCACAGATTGTTTCAAATTCCTAATCTCTGCTGTTTTATTCCCCCCCACCAGACCCCATTTCAGTTTCATTTCTCCTTTGTACCAATCAAACCCACGATTCTTTATTTTCAAATCATTTTTCTGCTTCCTTGCACCACATTTCTCTTTGCAAAGATAGGTATTTCTAGCATTAGTTGTGCAACAATCAACTAGCTTTAAACATTGTACACTGTAAGCACTATGCGCACTTTATATATATGTTCTTTATAAAAACCCTATGACACGTGCAAAATCTAAATGAATCCACAAGACTGGAAAGCAGAGATCCGGAACTCTTGACGGAAATAGACATTTAATACAAAAAGAAGCCAAAAGGGGGTATGTTTTCTTGCTCTTCCATTTCTAGATCTCTATGTAAAGTCAAATACCTTTAATGGCATAATAAAAAACCTAAAAATACAAACAAATCACTGTAAAATTACATTATGTACCCAGTGGCTATGCACTTATACAGAACTTAAACTAATCTTAAGAACTCCCACTAAAAACTCTGCAACTGCTCTAGAAATCACTGTGTCATTATCACTCAACAAAAGACGACAGAGAGATGAATTGTACCGGTATTCAATAGACATTGGTAGCCTCTCAAACAGTTCTCTACATAACTTATCATACCGGTAGCATTCCAGTATTATATGCTGAATGGAATCGGGACAGTTGGCCCCATAAGGACAATATCTTTCCAAAAAGGGGACTCAATGATATCTCCCCTGGAGAACATTAGAAGGAAAGGCGTTCAGTCTGGCCAACATAAAGGCCCTACGACAACCAGGAATCTCGAGATCATAAAAGTACTGAGAGATTCTGTCAGAATATGTAGTCAAACATAATGTAGCAGAGGAGCAAATAAAGAGTTGGGCTGGGTATAGCTTCTGTAGCTCCCAATCTAGCAATCGCTGCTTACTGCTATGTATTTTTCAGATTTTTTAAAACAGAAGCCATTTTTATGGGGACTTGCTATAGTGTGTGAAATCTGTTAATTATCCATAGTGTGATATAAAAACCTTGACTTTGGCCTACCAGTTCAAGCTGACAATTCCTTATTTTAAGGGAGAAAATACCCTTTATTCATCCACTCCATATCACTTCACCTCTCTTAACCTCTAGTCTGAGGTCGCCACCTCTGTCTTGGCCAGCACAAGATCTGTTTAGACATTTCTTTGTAAAGGCAATCCAACTTCATGGTGGTTCTTTTGTTTTCCATTCCCACTCATTAATTAAATCCAGAGTGTAGAAAAGGTTATTGGGCCTCCAACCCAACAAAATCCATCAAGAATAATTTCTACAAGAATGGAACTAGGAGACAAGAAACTGGCCTTTTGCTAGTTAATTTTGCTACTGTACTTTTAGCAAAAAAGTACAGCTAGAAGCTAAAATGATGAAACTGAGGCTATGGTCCCATCATGAGAAGATAAGATCCTCTGGAAAAGTCAATAATGCTTGGGAAAGTGGAAGGCAGTAGGAAAAGAGGAAGACCTAAAATGGGATGGCTTGACTCAATAAAAGAAGCCACGTCCTCCAGTATGCAGGATCTGAGCAAGTCTGTTAACGATAAGACACTTTGGAGGTCTTTCATTCATAGGGTCAACAAGGGTTGGAGGTGACTTGACGGCACATAACACACATTTTTAGGACATAATCCATCATGCTCTTCTGCACAAACACATTAAAATGAAAGAGAGTTGTCAAGAGTTGACATGGGCACGAATGGAAAAACAACAATAGACAAGCTGTTCATTGTTCATTGCCATCCACGAACAACGAACAGTAACGAACATGACCTTGTTCACATACATGTTCGTTGTTCATTGTTCGTGGCCCCTTAAAGATCCCTTTAAACTATCAGCTGGCAGGTGGCAGGGGGGAATTTCCCCCTGCCAGCTGATATTTTAAGGGGCCGTTTCCTGCCACATGCAAGGGGCAGGGCCCTTTACACACCCCACAAACTGACCTTCCCAATGTCCAATACCCACCAAATTTGTAGGGGACATAGTCCTCACTGTCCTCCGAAGACCCCCCAAGTTTCAGAGATTGCACCCCGAGAAAGGCAGGATCCATGGGTCCTTTCATTTGCTGTCATTTTCTCTTCACGGTGGCAAAAACAGAACTCTCTGCTGGAAGTAATTTGAAGGGTTAAAGTCAGAAGGAAAGCCAGAAGGAGTTCAGACAGAGTTCAGTCCCTGCGGTTGTCAGGGGAATTAATTGAAAGTCCCCACGCTGTCTGGCTTGATGAAAGGCTGACTAAGGCAACGAACAAGGCTTGCAACAACCACTTGTTCGTTTAGAATGGAGCCTCATGAACAGCTTGTTCGCAAACAGACGAACAGGCTGTTCGTGGTTTTTTTCCGTTCGTAATGCTGTCCATGCCCATGTCTAGTCAACAGTGCTCAAGTTCTGTAGTACGACTCAGCTTCAGTGAGGTTTGTACCGAAGAACTTCCTCTTGTGCTAGATTCTTTCTTTCTTTCTTTCTTTCTTTCTTTCTTTCTTTCTTTCTTTCTTTCTTTCTTTCTTTCTTTCTTTCTTTCTTTCTTTCTTTCATAAAAAATGTTACATATTCTACTCGTTTGATCAGGAAGGCTCCAGACAGGGAACCATATTGTAGGTATAAATTAGCAAATTAAAGTAGGGTCACCAGCTCTGAGTAGGGAAATTCCCAGAGATCTTGGGAATGAAGCTTAGAGAGGGCAGGGTTTGAGGAGGGAGGGACCTCAGCAGGGACATGATGCCATAGAGTCCACCTTCCAAAGCAGCCATTTTCTCCAAGGGACCAGATATTTATAATAATAAACAATAAATAATAATAAAATTTGATTTATATACCACCCTTCAGGACAACTTAACGCCCACTCCGAGCTGTTTACAAAGTGTGTTGTTATTATCCTTACAACAATCGTTCTCTGAGGTGGGTGGGGCTGAGAGAGTTCTGAGAGAACTGTGACTAGCCCAAGGTCACCCAGCTGGCTTCAAGGGAGGAGTGGGGGAATCAAAAGCGGTTCTCCAGATTAGAATCCCGCACTCTAAACCACTACACCAAATTGGCTCTCCTGGAGATAAATTGTAATTGCAGGAGATATGCAGGAGACCTGGACTTCAGCAACTCTAAATTAAAGCGGTAAACAGTGAAATCCTAAGCAGAGAGAGAAAGGCACCAGATGTGAGAGGAAGGGATTCTACTATTATTATGGAAAGGAGAAGGTCTTTTCCAAAATTCTTTAAGATATAGCCATTGATTCCTCTTATTCTCGCTTTCGCTTTCAAAAGAGGGATTTCTCTTTGAATACTGTTTATTTCTCTTTGTACTTTTCTCTTACAGCCACATATGTGCCTGTAATGATTTTAAGTGTGTGTGTTTCTTTAAATGCTTGATGTGTTACAGAAGGGGGGGTGAAAGAGAGGGATTAGTGTGATCTGGCTTAGGCGCTGGTACCACTGGTGAAGCCTACGGACTAACAATGGCTGTATAATTCATAGAAATTAATCCCCTGCAGTCATTTTGCTGTTGTTGTTTGAAATTGCAAGCCATAGGGTAGAGCTTGTGGGAGGACGGAAAGGTTTGGGAAGGCATTGCCTGTCTCTGAACATGTGCAGAGTGAAATTCTGAAATTCTTCTGATCTCCTTTCCTGTCGTTCCTTTCTTCACATTTCTCCTTTGATCAAAAAGAGAGTCGATTCAAAACAAACTCTGTATTCATAAAAGGGGGAAAAGGAACAGATTGTTGGATTTCAGGGAGAAACTGGATAAGGAGGAATTAAGCAAATTTCTCTTAACAATGCTGAGGAATTAAGCAGATTTCTCTTAACAATGCTGGGGAATCCAAAGAAATTTGGAAGGTCTTCAGAAGCACAACGATGCCATGTGGAAGGAAAAATACAATCTGTTGTGGTTTGGGGTGGAGAGAAGCGCTAACATTGCTGACCTCCACTTGGATCTAGGAGATCTTCTAGAATTACAACTAATCTCCAGTCTACAGTTTCCCTCGAGAAACAGCAGCTTTGGTAGATAAACTCTATGGCACCATTTCCCTGCTGAGTTCTTTCCCCTTCTCAAACTCTGCCCTCCTCATTTTGTCTGCCAAAATGTCTACGAATTTCCCAACCCAGAGTTGGCAACCCTAGGAAGTGCATAGGAAGTACTCCTGGTAGAAGCAACTACAGATCGCTGACAGATGTGTCACATGATCCATTGCTAATGTAGCTTGCTTCCAAGGAGCGGATTGCAAAATTGTGCTATCGCTGCAACACCCTAACTTGTGGCATTGCACTAGTGTTACAGGCTGACCAATGTATGTATAGTGATGTCAGAACATAAAATCCTTCTTCCGAGACACACCATATGAAGTTGCCTTCTATGGAGCTGGACAACTTTAACACATGAAACTGCCTGATACTGAATCAGACTCGGTCCATCTAGGTCAGTATTGCCTACTAGAGATGGGCACGAACCTAAATACGAACCAAAAAACCCACGAAACAGCCCAGTTCGGGGTTCGTGAACCAGGGTTCATGGAAGCTCGTTTCCATGAACTTCCACGAACTGGACTACTGGTTCGTTTGGTTCATATTAAATGGCCAGTTTAAATTGCCATTTCCCTGGGGGAAATGGCCATTTAAACTTTCCCTGCCACTTGCAAGTGGCAGATCCCTTAAACTATCAGCTAGCAGGCGGCAGGGGGGATTCCGCCCTCCTTGCCAACTGCCAGCTGATAGTTTAAAGTGACCTGTGACTTGCAAACAGGAGGGCCCTTTAAACGACCCAACCCCCAGCACCAACCCCACCACCAGCCCCTCATCCCCCTCCCAAGCCCCAGCCCCAGCCCCAGCCCCAGCTCCCACTTACCTTCTATCTTATGCTGGGGTGGTGGAGGCCTCCGCTGCCCTGCAGGCCTGTGTGGCAGTGGAGGAGGTGGAAAAGGGCCCTCCTGCCCCTCAAATGGCAGCCACGGCTGTCATTTGAGGGGCAGAAAGGGCGTTTTTGGCCTTCTCCTCTGCTGCTTCTTTCCAGCATCAGAGGGAAGGTAAGTGGGGGGATGGGGATGGGGCTTGGGGGGGTGAGAAGCTGGGGCTGGGGGGTGGAGTTTGGTGCTGGGGGCTCAGGTTTGGGCTGTTTAAAGGGCCCTGCCTTGCAAGTGGCAGGTCCTTTTAAACTATCAGCTGGCAGGTGGCAGAGGGGTATTCCCCCGCCTGCCAGTTGATATTTTAAAGAGTCCTGCCCCTTGCAAGCAGCAATAAAGGGCCCTTTAAATGATTAAATGCCCCTTTTCCTGCCAGAAAGGGGCATTTAAATCCCACAAACCATGAACTGGTTCGTAACTGGGCCAGTTCTGTGCTAGTTCATGGTTCATGGTTTGTAAAAGACCCATGAACCACGAACCCCATGGTTTGGTTTTGTTCTGGTTCATGCCCATGTCTATTGCCTACTCAGACTGGCAGCAGCTCTCCAGGGTCTCAGAAAGAGGTCTTTCATGTCACCTATTGACTAGTCCTTTCAACTTGAGATGCTGGGGATTGAACCTGGAATTTTTTGCATGCCAAACTGATGCTCTCCCACTGAGCCACAGCCCCTCACCAACTGGCCATGGCTTTTCAGGGTCTTTGGCAGAAGTGGTTTCCTTTTCACCAGAGATGCTATAGATCAAACCTGCCACCTTCAGCATGCAAACACTGCAGGTTGACACCAGAAGTGAGCAGGAGCATGAACGTCACTCCCATCCTTCAGTCACTCCATTGGCTACCTATCAGTCACCATGCTCAGTTCAAGGTATTGTTTATCACATAAAAAGCTCTTCATGGCCTTGGTCCAACATATCTACAGGACCCCCTCCCTCCCTCCCTCCCTGTGCTCCTGTATGGCAACATTGCTCACCTGAACAGGTTCTCTTGCAGGTGCCACCTTGCACATGGGTGAAATCAACAGCATCTCTGTGGTTGCCCCTACCCTATGGAACGGCCTGCCTGAGGAGGTCAGGAGAGCCTCCACTCTCCTGGCTTTCTGCAAGCAATGCACAATTGAATTATTCACAAATGCTTTTTAGATAAGAGGGCAGTAATGTAGAGAGGGGGTCTCAGGTGCTTCGCTAAAGAGTTAGGGACCATAGACTTTACCACTTTTTTGCCTTGCATATTATCTGTTGCTTTGAAAATATGCTCCTATATACTACCTATGCTTCACGTTATCGAATGTCAGTCCTAGAATTGATTATGTTCTGTTTCAACATTCCTTCAACTCTGTATTGGATTTTTGCTAATGCTATGTCTTTGTGAACTTGTATTTATTTACCCTATGGCATAGTTTATGGAAATTTCCTTGATATTGACTGTACTAATCTCAAACTGCAAAATCTGCCTTGAGTGTCAGTGAGAAAGGCGGACTATAAATGACATAAATAGATAAATAAAATAAAAGATCTGCCACCGGTGACAACCCTTCCCTTTGGCAAGTGGTGCCATAGGAGTCAGGCAGCTATGCAGCATAAAGGGATGGAGAAGCTCTGTGGCTGGGGAGACGGGACACAATGTGTCAGCTTGAAGATCTCGTCACTGCAAAATCCATCATCTCACTGTAACAGATGAACCATTATTTGCACACACAATGGCTTCAGTTTAACACATTCTCTGTCTCTGGAATTTGTTTGTTAAAAGGGTTTTTTTTGCTTTCAGCTTGTTTGTTTTGCATTCAAAGTTAACACCGATATTCTGCTGCTAGTGAAATGCAAAGCAAATTTGGAAGCCGAGAGAGATAAGCAGGAATTAATTTTGTAGCATCAGTCTTAAACAACTCTTTATTTCCATCATTAGTAGATTAGGCTTTGGGACAAATGAAGCACGTTTCTTCCTTGCTTTGGTTCTTTGCTCAGAATGGTGTTGATTTTTTTTGGTTCTTTCATGTTTTATTTTTGAAAGCGGTATCGGCAAAGTAAATGCTATCTTTTTTCATTCAATGTGTATTTTTGTGGTCTTTTTGCCAACTTCACATGCAAGCCTCCATAGATCCGTGCTAACAAGAGTATTAAGGGGAAGAAAATGAAGCCTTTCTCCCCTTGATATATGATTTTCAATAAAAGCTGAAATCTTAAGAACTTGCATTGTACTAATAGTTTATAGGTGTAAAGAGGCACAGGTATACAGCCTGCTCCATTATCGACCAGCCCACTCATTCCCATTGTCTTTGGGTAGGCCTGCCAACCTCCAGGTGGCGCCTGGAGCTCTCCTGGAATTTTAACTTACCTCCAGAGTACAGAGATAGGTTCCCCTTGAGGAAGTAGCAGCTTTAAAGGGTGGACTCTATGGCATTATACCTCAGTGACATTCCTCCCCTCTCCAAATTCTGCCCTGCCCTGGCACCACTGCCGAATCTCCAGGAATTTCCCAATCCAGAGTTGGCAACACTACACTTGGAGAGTCTGCGCAGGGCACCCCGACTTTCTGAAGTAAGTTGTTTGACCACTGTAGTTGTTCCTATTTCCAACTCCTTCAGTGGCTTATCTGTCTGAGATAGAGGCAGGCATGAACCGAAATACAAACCAAAGTTCATCACAAACTGGGCCGGTTCATGGTTCATGAACCGGTGGTTCATGGGAGCTCATTTCTCACAGACCATGATGAAGTTTAGCCCTGTTTATTTGGTTCATATTTTGGTTTGTCACTGCAGACAGCCTGGCGCCAATCAATCAGTTTCCTAGGCAATGGGGGGATGGGCTCTCTGTAGATGTTCTGCTCACCCAGAAGTGACGTTTTCATGAACCGAATGAACCGGTTTGCAAACCGAGGCAAGTTCGTGAAAGTTCGTGCTTCGTGGTTCATGAAATGTGATGAAACACAAACTGCATGGTTTGGAATTTTCCCTGTTCGTGCCCATCTGTAGTCTGAGAGTTTAGGATAAACATCATTTAAATAAATACATCAGCTGGAGGATATTTGTACTGTTATAAATTGCCTTAAGGACAGTTTTGCTGGGAGTAGAGCTGATGTCTTCCATCTTGTCCTCACAACACATGAGAAGTAAGTTAGGCTGAGAGTGTATGACTGGCCCAAGGTTACCCAACAATAAGGTTCGCAACCTCTAGGTAAGGTCTAGAGAGCTTCCTGAATTACAACTAATCTCCAGACAAATGAGGTCAGTTACCCCTCCTCAAACCATGTCTTCTCCAGGCTCCACTCCTTGAATCTCCAGGAATTTCTCCAACCAGATCTGACAATGGCAACCCTACCTAGCAAGCTTCCATGGCAATGTAGAAATTTGGATCTCCTAGATCGTAGGCCACTATCCTAACCACTATACAACACTGTCTCTATCTCTGTGCCTGAATGATAACTACTGTGAAAGAAGCTCTCTTCCAAATTGAAATGGCTAGATCAAGTTCCTTAATGTATTTTCTTTGCCTTGGGTATTTGTTCTACTGGCTTCTTGCAAGTAATCAAAAGGCAAAGGCTTCTGGGAATCAGATGATCGCAACTTATATATTTTTTCTTACAATGTGCTGCAAAAGCTGCTACCTGGGAATACACAAAAAGTCAACATTAGCCAGAAAGTTACCAAGGAGAAATTATCGGGGCTTATCCCTTTAGCTAAGCAACAGGAAAGAAAAATGAAGCTTAGCTGTTGGTGAGCATTAACCAACTGCCATTATTTGATACATGGAGAAATTCAGTTAAAAGGAGAATGTAGGTTTTTTTCCCTCTCTCCATTTGGCATTAGCCACCTTGGTGTCCCTTATGTGGGCAGAAAGGAGGGATATGATTTTTGTTAAATGAAAAACAAACAGAACTCATCTAGAGCAGCATGTCCAGTTCTGGGTGCTACACTTTAAGAAAGATGTAGCAACATTGCAATTGGTTCAGAAGTAAAGTTGCCAGTCCTGCTATAGTGGGAAGTCTGCTGCAGCAGAATCGTACAGCAGAGTGAAATTTCTTCTGGGTTTGCCCTCTTCCATATCCCCACTCTCCAATCTTCTGCAGGATGTCAGCCACTGGCAGGCAACACAACTTCAGATAGGGATGCCAAGCCCCCGGTGGGGGCTGGGGATCCTCTGCCCCAATTACTACAGATGTGACAGTGGATAGCTCTAGGAATTGCCAGAAACTCTATGGTAGAACCATAGGGAGTTTCTGGCAATTCCTAGAGCTACCTACCATCATACTTTTGATGGCCCCTCTTCCATATCCCCATCCCCAATCCTCCTGCAGTTATCAGGCTCAGCTTGGCAACTCTAAGTTCAGAAGAGGGCAATAGAGATGTCCATGGTTTGGGAAGACAAATCCTATGAGGAGAGGTTGAAGGAAGTGAGTATGGTTAGCATGAAGAGGAGAAGAATGAGGGAGGAGGGGATACATGATTGCACTCTTTCAAATACCAGAAGTACTGTTAAATAGAGGAGGATATGGACTTGTTCTCTGTTGCCCCAGAGGTCAAGACTGAATCCAATGCAATTAAGCTACAGGAAAGGAGACATTGGTTGAACATTTTGAGAAACTTCCTAATTGTGAGAAGAGCTGAACAATGGAACCAATTAATAAACAGTTGAGTGACCTTTCCCTCTCTGGAGACCTAGCTTTGGAGCGATTGAGAAGAGGGTTGATTGCCGGTAAGGCTGTCCCTACTATAGGACTCTATGAAATGAAGGGAAATGGAACCAGTCTGGTTGAATGGAACATCTGAACCAGTCCTAGGTGTGACAGAGTGAGAGCTCATCAATGTTCTATGCCCTTTTATCAGAGATAGACTGGCACAGGAAAACTGTGTGAGTTTTGGTTCGTAGAAGGGGTCCAAGACAAACTTAGTTTGTCAGCTTCTCTTCTCCGTATATCTTTGGTACCTGATGAACAATCTGTGCTAAATGTTAGCAACAACACAAGTAAGCTACACCACAGCTTTGTTCCTTAAAATAAAAGCTGCGTTATTTAGCACCTGCTGCAAATAGTGTGCAAGACAGAAGCTGGCATTTATAGCTGAGAATATACATTTAGAACGTCTCGTAGGTTTGGGTGGCACATTTTAGCTGAAATGAGTTCAGTTGGCAAGAGGAAGGAACTGCGTTCTAATGAGCTTAGCAGCCCAATTTCTCACTCTACGTAAGCAGAAGTAAGTTGACACTTGGATTTGCGCACGAAGGCAGTCGAATGCTGGAGCCCACCAAATATGAATATTCAGACAAGAAGTGTTGTCACTCTGTCAGCATAGCCACTTCCCACTGCACCTCTGTATGAAATGTGGAGATCGAGTTGTTGTTGTTGTTGTTGTTGTTGTTAATGCCATTTATAGTCCACCTTTCTCATTGAGACTCAAGGTGGATTACACAGTGTGAGATTAGTACAGTCAATATCAAGGACATTTCCATAAACAATGCCATAGGGTAAATAAACACAAGTTTATAAAGACATAGCATTAGCAACAATCCAATACAGAGTCGAAGAAATGTTGAAACAGAACTTAAGCAATTCTAGGGCTGACATTAGACAACACAGAACTACCCAATAGGCTCATACTTGAAGCACAGGTAGCACATAGGAGCACATACTTAAAGCAACATATAGGACATAAGGCAACATTGTGGTGAAGTCTATGGATCCTAACTTGTTATTGAAGCATCTCATTGAGACTACCTCCCTACAATACAGCCCTCCTATCTTAGTAAAAGGCCTTTCTGAATCATTCAGTTTTGCATCGTTTGAGGAAAGCCAAGAGAGTGCAGCTCTCTTGACCTCCTCAGGCAGCTGTTCCACAGGGAAGGGAGTAGAGTAGACCGGCTTAGGATTGTATCTAAAATATGGTGCCTAAAAGTTTGCTCCCATTCTTACTAGAGCTTTAACAGACGATTATGCCCCTTAAAGCAAATATTTGGGTGTGACAGGATGGGTTTCTATTAGGATGAAGATTTTTTTTTGTGGGGGAGAATTTTTTCTGAAATCCCTCTCTCCAAATCCCCCTCTCCATTTTCTGAGAGCCAGTTTGGTATAGTGGTTAAGAGTGGTGGGACTCTAATCTGGAGAACTGGGTTTTATTTCCCAGTCCTCTTCTTGAAGCTAGCTGGGTGACCTTGGGTCAGCCACAGCTCTTCCAGAGCTCTCTCAGCCACATCCACCTCACAGGGTGATTGTCCTGAGGATAATAATAACACACTTTGTAAACTGCTCCGTGTGGGAGTTAAGGTCCTGAAGGGTGGTAAATAAATGTAATATTATTTTTATTGTTGTTATGTTTATACTTTTAGTATAAACATACCTTGCCCAGTATCCTGTCTCACCTAAATATTTGCTTTGGAGGGCACAAAATATGAGTAGATAATGGTGAGGCACTGTGTTTTAGTCACATTTTTTAAAAAAGAGCTTTGGGCATGACACCTCTAATCTCATGGAGGAACTCTGCCTGTAACCTCCAGTGACTCAGTAATCACAGCTCTTCCCAACCCATTAATCACTCAGATACCTGGGGAAATAGGTAATTGAACAACCCTAAGTTTATTGTGTAGCGGTGGAGACTTCAGGCTATAGATTTGTCATATGAGAGGTGGTAGACCTCTAAAATACAACAAGATTGGTTCTGGTTATCAAGAGTGCTGTTTAGGGTAATATGAAGGCAGTTCTTCTCCTGCCTATACAGTTGTATGCTAATACTTATCAGGAGTGTGCATGTGAGCATGCGTATGTATTTATTACAAAGTACTCCAAAAGTCACCATAACATATTATCTTCAGGAAAAAATACACTGCTTCTGTGCAATTTTGAATATGCCACAGAGAAATCGAAATCTTTCCACTGGAATTCCCTTGCAGGTTCTCCCGTCTAGCTGGAAATTAAAATGGCACCCAATGCTTGGCATCTGTTTCTAGTGTGGGCGACAAATTTGGGGGGGGGGGGTTAAGGCAAGAGGGTCTTCAGCTCCCCCCCCCGCCCCAAGTGGGCAGACATGACTCAGAACTAAACTACAAGAGACAAATTACACGAGTACGCTCACACGAAGGGAGTCGTAATGTTAGCCAGGAAGCTGAGTTTTAAAAGTCAAATAAGAAGGCATTGTCAATTTCGCCTCTGTACAGAGTCTCCTCAGAGGGTTTGTTTATTTCCTCTTCATCTTCTAGAAGGGGAGGTGAAACTGACAGAGCCTTCAGGAGGCAAAGAGGAAATTAACAAACCCTCTAAAGAACTATCTTTGCTGGCTCTGTAGAGAGGGGAAATTGACAAAGCCTTCCAATCTGTCTTCCCGGCTAACATTGCGACTCCTTTCATGTGCACGTACTCGTGTAATTCGTCTCTTGTAGTTTAGCTCTCATTTTCCACCATTCCATCTGCCACCTCACAATTATACACAATCTGCCTACTTACTCGTCTGGGGGCCAGTGAGGTTTGCAAAACCTGTACTCTAATCCCTCCATTATCTCTCCAACCATGAAACCAAAGATTGTTCCAAAGTTTTCCATGACATTGCTAAGCTTTTATGGAAATCACCCATTTTCTAGATAAAGAGACCTTGGGTGATAACGGTTTCTCATGTAAGCATGGCTTTCTCGTCACCTTCCTCTAGAATTCCTCCTATTAGAAAATGAGAGATTATTCCTGTGGTCCCTCTTGTAGTACTGGGTCCTCTGAAACAATCTCCCACTTCCTGATGGGAAGATCATCGGCCTAGCATCACTTGTTTGTGGAAGATCCTCTGCTAGATCAAAGTTCTCAGCAAATGACCAACCAAACCAACCCCTTTGCCTGTTGTCTCTATGTGTGTGGTTAAGAAAACTTCTAGCACATGTTCCTCATTGAATTCTGTATGCACAATATGTAAACCTTACCAGCTGTTTAATACAATGTTGGATCCCACCAGCTTTCCCACTCAAGCTCACATAATTTCCTTCCTTACTATAGGCCTCGTCACGTCACATGGAAACTGTCCATGTAGGTTTCAACATCCCATTATTGCTCTCCGAGGTTAAAGGGGAGTCCCTGGCTGATTCTGCGCACGTTGGATAATGCACTTACAATCTTCTTTATAGATCATTTGGGATGGATTTTTTTGTGTGCGGAACAAAAAATCCACCTCGAACGATTGATAAAGTGCATTGAAAGTGCATTATCCAACGTGTGTGGAATCAGCCCCTTCTTTATTTTTTTCAAAGGCAAAAAGGAAGACTGGATTCAACTCAGGATTTTTTTAAAAAAAAAAGTCAGTCCATAAGTATCACAAAACCTGTTTTCCTGTTTGCTAAGCATTTTCCCCAGTTTCTTCCCTTCAAAAAAACATGTACCATCGGGAGAAAGAAATGATTTGCTATTCAGCTCTGTGTTGCAATGGTGACTTGAAATGACAGAGTAAAGATGTCATTGGAAACTGGCCAACGAGATCAGTTTTCTGTGGGTTTCTGTACATTCCAGCTCTGAACTCTTTTCTGCAGCTGCATAGGAAGAAGAGGAACAATGAGAGAAGGGAAGCAAACAAAACACAACAAAAAGATGTGGACAAAAGGAATGTTTAGGTGCTGGTGCTTTAGTGGAAAGAGAGACAAAGAGATAATGAACAGCATTGTGTTTTCCTTTGATATAAAGAGAAAGCGATTTCTGCGTTGTATCATGTGGCCTGCACTTGGCTTTTAGTACTTACATGTTGAACCATATTGTGGATGTTTTTAAATCTAACTTGTGTATTTTTAATTGACTAATTAAATTATATACCAATGTTTTTAATTTTTTCCCTTACATTTTTAGTTATATTCAATTTTTAATTTTTTCCCTCTTTTTCCAACCTCTTTGGTTAACTTTTTTTCCAGGTTTCCCATACAATTACTAATCAAGGCCAACCCCTTGCAAGCCCTCATCAGATCTTGGAAGCAAAGCAGGGTCAGCCCTGGGTAGTACTTGGATGGAAGACCACCAAGGAAGTCACTATGCAGAAGGCAGCAATGGCAAGCCACCTCTGTTCATCTGTTGCCTTGAAAATCCCAGCACTCATTACTACTAAATCCACCTGATATACTTCAGCTATCTAAGCCCCAGAGGACTAAGGTTTTTCATGAGCAGGTTTTGAATGCATAAAATCTACGGCTGGAGAAAAACTGTTACTCCAGTTTAAGCCCACCAAAGTCAGTGGGTGTAGAATGGAGTGCCTCCATAGGACGGCAATTAAAAAGTCTTGAGCCTTCAACAGTGACTGGTGGAGATTGCCCTCAAGTCATACCTGACTTATGGGAAACCCTGCTGGGGTTTTCGTGGCAAGAGAATAGCAGAGGCGGTTTGCCATTGCCTGCCTCTGCAACCCTGGTCTTTGTTGGAGGTCTCCTATCCAATTACTAACCAAGGCTGACCTTGCTTTTCTTCTGAGATCTGATGAGATCAGGCTCACCAGGGCTATCCCTATCAGGACTAACAGTGGCTTACTGGGATGTTATTTATCTTCAAGCCATAAGAGGTTTCAGCTGCACATTTCTGCACATGAAGGCACTGCTAAAGGGCCAAGTTATTTTTCTGAAGGTTGTTGGCTACCCTAATAACATCCAGAGTTCACAGATTTCCCATCTTTTATCTGGAAAATTAAGTTCATGATCAGAGCCTACATGCAATGAATTCCATGTACAGTGTCCCTCTTTAAACTGGCCTACCTAAAACCCAACTGTCATACACTGAGGCCCAGGGAAGCTCTCTGTAGGCTGCCTCTGTAGGCTGCCAGCACTCTGGTATAAGTTTCCTCGGAAGGGTCCAGATAGGGTTCCCAGGTGGTGGGCAAACTCCCGGGGATTTGACACCTCGTCTGCCGATCACTCAGTGATCAGTGGGAGGGGGAAAACTCCCAGAGCTTGCCCACCACCGGCATGCACCTCAGGAGCACTCACACGGTGTGTGCTCCCACCCAGCGCGGTGACATCACTTCCGTAAGTGACATTATCGTACTGGCTGTGCTCCATTTGGGTCCAATTTGGGCCCCAAACTGGCTGAATTCAAGCCATGTGAAATGCGGGAGCACTCCCGTGGCTGGCGCGACGACGTCACTCACGGAAGTGATGCCGCTGCGGACACGGTGTGGTGATGTCACTTCCAGAATGATCTCGCAAAAGGATGGTTGTCACTTGATACATGTGCATGGATTTTATCCCCCAACATACTGTGGAAAAAATAACCGGCGTGCCATCAAAAATGAAGGCAGGAAAATGTATAGAGAACTTTGAAGCATCTAATAATGCTGGTAGTTTACCTAGGAGAGCAGCCTATCAGCTGTATGACTGGGGAGGGGGGATGGACAGTGAGGGCACTTGGTGCAGTATTCTGAGCCGAAACTGTACTGCTGCAGACTGCAGTTGGGGCATGATGATGAACTCCTCCTTTAAGATGGAAAAAAACACAAAAGATTCCTGGGTATGGAAAATTAGCAGATCGCAATGAAAGCAGGAGTCCTTTGTGTTGATAAGTTGTTGTCATGTCTGCATACCATTTATCCATGCCATTCTCTGTTCCCTGTATTGCTTTGATCATACTGTGTACCTATATGCTCTTTTATCAGGCTCATGTACTGTGACCATTATATTCATGCCATCTCGAGCTTGCCTAAAACCGAAAGTACTAATGTTGAGATTATCTCTGAAGCCTGCTGCTGACCTTATACTAAAATGTAACTCTTCGCAAGAGACAGAGGGAGTTGAATTCCTTGTAATCTTCTGGCTCTCTCCAGCCAAACAAAGCTATTGTGTTTCTCATGAGTATTGGGACTTTTGCGCCTTTTTGCTAACTGCCTCAGGGGAGGGGGCATCCTGCTCCTGATATCAAAGTGCATACACTTGTATTCTCATTCCTGCCAATTCCTATTCATCTTTGGAAGTACCTGTGAACTTAATAGGTCTCTATAATAAAACCTTTTCAACCAAGTCCCTGGAGTACTTGCTGTGAGGGGTTTGGGGCTCTATCTCTCATGGACTACCATCCCTAGAACTGACATAAGTATTATTTTTTATTTATGTAATTTATAGTCCACCTTTCTCACTGAGACTCAAGGCAGATTACACAGTACAAGATTAGTACAATCAGTACCAAGTACATTTCAATACGGTATCAAGGACATTTCCATAAACAATGTCATAGGGTAAATAGATACAAGCTTAAAAGACATAGTATTAGCAAAAACCCAATACAGAGTAGAAAAAATACTGAAGCAGAACATAAACAATTCTAGGACTAACATTAGACAACATGGAGCACTGGTAGTACACAGGAATACATATTTAAATTAGCAGTTAATATCTAAGGCAATATAGTGATGAAGTCTATGGTCCCGAACTCATTAGCGAAGCATCTTCTCTACAATACAGCCCTCCCATTTGAGTAAAAAGCCTCTTTGAATAGTTCAGTTTTGCATCGCTTACAAAAAGCCAGGAGAGTGGGGGCTCTTCTGACTTCCTCAGGCAGGTCATTCCACAGGATAGGGGCCACCACAGAGAAAGCCTGTGTACGGGCTGCTGCTGACTTCACCCGTGTGCAGCCTGGCAGCTGCAGGAGACCCTGTTCAGATGAGCGAAGCTGCCCTGGAGGAACATAGGGAGGGAGGCGGTCCCATAGGTATGCCAGACCAAAGCCATGAAGTACTTTGTATATAATAATTAATATCTTGAACTGAGCACGGTATCGGGGAACTGCTCACTATCCCTGAAGTCAAGCCGAAAGGCATGGAATCAGCTTGTATGTGGCCATTCACACATCTCATGTTTGATCCACGTGACCTCGGTTTTTTCCCCAGTCTGCACCTTGTCAAAGTGAGACAAGATCATGAGTGCTTGTGTTCTCAATTTGTCATCACAGATGTGTCACAGGACCAGCCCTTTCCTCCTCCTCCTCCTCCTCCTCCTCCTCCTTCTTCTTTGTGTGTGCATGCACTGAATCGATACATCGCAGGAGCATTGGATCAACCTATTTCCTGGATTTTACCTTCACAGCTCCTCCACCCCACCCACTGTTGATCATGATTAGGTGATTCACCTGTGCTTTCCCCCCCATTTAAGAAACTTCACATGTGATTGTCTGTGGGGGTTATCTATTGGCCAGCCAAACAGTGGAAACAATAGAGCAAGTGGGTGGGGTGGGGGAGCACGCGTGGGCTTGACTCACTTGCGTGAACAAGGAAATGTTCTTTCTCAGAAACAAAGAGAAATAATATTTTTTAAAAGGAATTTTATTTTGAAGTGATCATCTCATCAGAGAAGTGATGAATTGCTGGCAAAGCTCCGTCCCTGACTCCTTCACTGTTGCCCCCAAGCATCTGTTTCTCCACTATGGTATAAAAAGAGAATCTAAAACTCAATATTAAAATCTTTATTTCTAATACCCAGATATTTAGCCCCTTATAAATTATTCCTACCCATACCAAAGCAAAAAAGAATAAAAAGGGATCTTCCCCCTGCATGCATTCAAACAAGCAATTCACCAACTCTGCACTGGACTTGGGAAAAAAAATTAAAAGAGGAAAGAGGGGAGCGGGGAAGAATGGAAAGGAGGGGAGGGGGAGTAGCTGGCTAGATGAGAGTAGCCAATCACAGTGCAATAGTCTGGCAGGGAACAGAAAAGGGGGGAGAAGGTGGAACACCAAAAAATGGAATAAAGAGTGTGTATGGGGAAACAGCCTACTGCAAAGTAGATTTTTTTTAAAAAAAAGGTTGGGGTATAAGTGCTCCCAGGAAAGCCATGAAAAAGCCACATAGTGGCCAGAGTGTCTACTCATGTAGGCAAATCTGGTGCAGACGGTCACGAAAAAAATGCTGCCGTATGGGAACCGAACTGGCGAAACTGACCCATGCAGATTCGGCTCTATTTTTCTCTATGCAGGATTTTTTTTCTTGGTGAGCCAGAAGCCTCTTTATGAAGTGAATACTGAAGTCCAGAAACAGGATTACCACATTGGTTGTTTGCCGAAGGTTGTTAACTGTCAGTACCATCCTAAACAGTCACACCCTTCTAAACCCATCGACTTCACTGAACTTGGGTGTAACTCTTCATCTACATACATATATGCAGCAGCAGCAGGGCCCAAAGGATGTAACACTCCTTAGGACGGCACTGTGAGAATGCGAGCTCTGCCTTGAGTCTTTTAAGCTACAGTCCTAAGAACCCTTTCTTGTTGAATAATGTGGGATTTACTTCTGAGTGGACTGCTTAGGATTGCTTCCTTAGAGCATAAATAATAATAGACATAAATAATAAGAGAGTGGGAGATGCCATGGCTCAGTGGTAGAGCATCCCCTTAGAATGCAGAGGGTCCCAGGTTCAATCCACAGCATCTCCATCCAAAAGGATCAGAAATTAGTTGATGGGAAAGACCTCCGGCTGAGACCCTGGAGAGAAGCGTCCAGTCTGAGTAGACAATATTGACCTTGATGGACCAAGGATCTGACTCAGAGCTAAACTACACAAGACACTGGACACGTGTTGGGTTCCTGCAAGTTTATTTGGGAAGTGTCGTTGGATCAGCAGCAGCAGGGCCAGAAGGATGGGAAGGAGTCAACGAAGGAAGCCCGAAGAGAGATAAGCTGAAGCTGACAGGCGGCTAGCAGTGGCAGAAAGAGCCACTGAGGCAGCTGCCACCACCACTGCTGCTAGACTCAACCATCCCTTCTCACAAAGGGGGGAGGAAGCTAGCAGCAGCAGTGGTAACCTCCGCAGCTCTGCCGCTAGCCGCCTGTCAGCTTCGGGCTCAGCTCTCTTTGAGCTCCCCTTGCTGACACTTTCCCTCCTGTCCTTTTGGCCCTGCTGCTGCTGCCTTGACTACACTTCGCAGGTAAACTTGCAGGAACCTGACATGTGTCCGGTGTCTTGTGTAGTTTAGCTCTCAGCAAAAGGCAGGTTCATATGTACATTTAACATCCAGCTGACATCTAAAACCAGAAAACTAGAAAATAGTCATCCTCTGTTTTTCCTTCAAACTTTCATTTGCTTGCCACAGTCTGTTAGTGGAAAACAATGGTCTGGAGACTTTCATAGAAGGTCTGATGTCTTCTCTTTGGTTTGTTGGTCCAGGTAGGCTCGACCCTTAACAAATCCTAGTCTATTAACAGTTTTGAAGCTGGGTAAACACTAGAGAGGATTTAGAAAGGAGGGAAAATCAATTGAATGAGTCTGAGAGGATCCAGTTATTGGATTAAGGAGAGGACTTTGCATATGTAAACCATCTGGATATCCTTTGGGAACGAGGCTTTTTCATAAATACAAAATTGTCATTTAATAATTAATTATTACTTGCAGGCACCGTAACCTAGAGGCGTATCCTCTTTTTAATTTTCTTGTTGGAATTTCCAAGGGAATCATTAATTTTGTGTTCACTTTTGAGGCCTATCCTGATCTTTCTGCTGAGAAAAAGCTTAATTCAAGAAAGGGCAAGGAGGAGTATTTTAATCTGATGTCTTCCAGCAAAGGTGGTCTTCCCTGTTAATGGATACAGTGTCTGGGAGCAGTGTCGAGATGTGTTAATGAAATGTGGACTTCCCTGCATTCTTCTCATCTCCCACAGTCTCTTCGTACTCCTGGAAACATCATTTCTGGGATTGTGGGACCCATGGGGAGTCTCACAGGTTGGGGAGATGCAAGAAGAAGGGATAAAGGAGTGAATTTAGCACTCTTGCATCAGAGAAGCTCTAGTGTTAGAACAAGAGAGGAGTCATGGATAGAGATGGGCACAAACAGCAGTATGAACTAAAAAAAGCAACGGACAGCCCAATCTGCTGTTCACAAACAAGCTGTTCATGAGGCCCCATTCTAAATGAACTGGTGGTGGTCATTGCAAGCCTCGTTCATTGCTGTTCGTTGCTGTTCATCAAGCCAGACAGTCTGGCACCTGCAATCAATTCGCTTGGCAACTTAGGCAGGGATTGTCTGAACTCTGTCTGAACTCCTGCTGTTGCTCTGGAAACCCCAATCTAAGCCCAATTTAGCTTGATAGGCAGGTCTTCCTTCCAAGTGTGGACTGGAGCTCCACATTTGTTACAAGAGGAAAAGACCAGGGGGAGGGGGGCACCCAGCTCTGGCTTTCAGGGAGAGGCAGCTGCTGTTAGAGAGACAGGGTGAGTGCATTGGAGCTTGACTTTTCTTTGTGTGTGTTGGGATAGGGATCTACCCCTTCAGGTTCCAGGGCTGCTGCCAGGCTCTGGGGCCAAGCTATTACTTATTATTGGTACCTTTCCTGCTGCCTGCTCAGGTAGGGTTTCTGGGTGTGGTGCGGTAGGGATCTACCCCTTCAGGTTCCAGGGCTACTGCCAGGCTCTGGGGGCAAGCTATTATTTATTATTGGTACATTTCCTGCTGCCTGCTCAGATAGGGTTTCTGGGAGTGGTGCGGTAGGGATCTACCCCTTCAGGTTCCAGGGCTACTGCCAGGCTCTGGGGCCAAGCTATTATTTATTATTGGTACATTTCCTGCTGCCTGCTTAGGTAGGGTTTCTGGGAGTGGTGCGGTAGAGATCTTGGTAGCTGGAGGAGAGCCTGCTGGCCCCCACAAACAACAAACATGTTCGTGAACAGGATCATGTTCGTCAATGTTTGTTGTTCGTTGTTTGTGGATGGCAATGAACAACAACCACCATGTTCGGGTTTTTTTTTCTGTTTGTGCCCATGTCTAGTCATGGGTCAGTGGTAGAGCCTTCGCTTGTTATGTAGAAAATCTCAGGTTCAATCTGTGGCACTTCCTGTTAAAAAAACGGAAGTAGGTTATGTGAATGACATTAGCCTCAGACCTTGGAGAGCTGCTGCCCATTTTGCCTTGATGGACCAATCATCTGGTTCAATATAATTCAGCTTCATCTATTCTTGTGAACAGGTCGGGGAGATGATTTCACCTCCTTTCTCCTGCTCAATACAGCTCCCCTCCAACTCCTGAGGCTGTTTCTTCAGGCAGGTCCTGCAACTCCAGTAATCTTGTTTCTGGTGATCAGAAGAGTTGGAACACAGGAAAATGTGGCATATTTTCTTTGGCTGCATCTCTGGATCGGAGTCAGAGAATTCTGAGCACCTCTTTGAGAAACTGTAGCTCAGCGACAAAGCACATATTTTGCACAATGGAGGTCCCAGGTTCAGACCCTAATATCTCAGACAGTGCATGCTGGGAATGCTCCTTCTTTACCTTAGACCCTGGAAAACCTCTGCCAGTGTGGATAGATTGGCTCTTTAGCTTACTGGGAAAGTTACGGCTGAGTGTCTGCTGGAAGGCTGGAATTGAGCTCCAGGAGAGCAGGCAGATCTACAGGGGCCACTGGCAATTGGCAGGAGGATTGGGGGTGGGGAAATGGGGGGAGCAAGCAGCAGCTATGGCTGAGTCCACACATATTGGATAATGCACTTCCAATCTTCTTTATAGATCATTTGGAACGGATTTTTTCGTTTGCGGAACAAAAAATCCACCTCAAACAATTGATAAAGTGCATTGAAAGTGCATTATCCAACGTGTGCGGAATCAGCCTATGTCATGTCACTTCTGAATAAAACTCAGAAGTCATGTACGGTTAGCTCTAATATTTGCTGGAAACTCTATGGAGATTGTTGGAGGGAAGCGTTTCCATCATATAAGTAAGATGTCTCCATTTTGTTTCTAGTCGATTTCTATCCAGGTTTTCATAGCTCAGAGGTTCTACGTTGTTGTCTAAGGGCTGAACTACAAGCAGTGGTGGAGTTCCATGAGATGGACTTCACCATTTGGCCAAAAAATGGCTACATACCCAAAGAGCAGGGGTCACTGGGGGTGTGGGGAGGGGAGATAGTTGTGAATTTCCTGTATTGTGTAGGGGGGTTGACTAGATGACCCTAGAGATACCTTTCAACCCTTTCATTCTATGATTCTATGACTGAGATGATGGGGGAGAGAGTCTTCTCTTTGTATCATTTCCCAAATGGACAATGTTCCTTCCATACTTCTTAGAGCCCTGGTAAAGGAAAAGATAAAAAACATAATGTGGATATCTGTCCTTGTTCCTGTCATGGAACTCCTGTAACAGCTTTTGCCTTTGGAGTATCCTGAAAACCAGACCAGGGAAACCTTCTCAGCCATGAAACTCTATGCAGTTTCCCCAGCCTAAGTCCACTTAGTCTCTCTTCATGAGACACTTCAGCTCATGTTTGTCAAGCATAGGAAGACACAATGTTTGCCAGGGAGGGTAGCTTAAAAAGACAGAGCCAGCGGAGATCATTCCTCAGAGGGTTTGTTAATTTCATCTTTAAAACCCCAAAGGCTAAAACTGTGTGGGATTGCAGCCAGAGGGCAGTGAGGAATGGAAATGGGCTGGAGCTGCCTTCTGGAGCCAGGCTTGGAGCTGGAGAGGTTATAATGGACTAAAGTTTCCATTCTAGTATTTCACAGTCCCTTCACACAGCTCCAGTGGATAGCAAAGCCTTTGCCCTGCCGCCAGCTCTACTTTTTTAAACTACCCTTCCCAGCTAACGTTCACATCTTCCGACACGTGTTCTTCACATGTCAGATGTCTCATGTAGAGAGATTCTCAGTCACCTTAGACTGGGGTAACTGCATTGGACAGCACTGCAAATCTCCCTCTGAGTGCAGCTGGTAAAGCAGCTCTCAAGTGTTCCTTTATGTATCATTTTTCTGAGTAATCACCGGCGGGGCTGGCAGAAACGAAGTTCATTCCATGAGAGGAAGAGATCTTTTGCTGATTAGATCTGGCCTTTCCTCGCAGGTGTTCGCTGCATAGAAATCAGCTCTCTCAGAGCAGAATAACACATTTGTATATGAAATTTCCAAGCAGCCTTTATACAGTGCTAAAAGTCAACGGCTACTCTCTCCTTTGGCATTATCAGGATTTTAACAGCAATCCTCAAGAGAGGATATATCGGCTTGTGCCTCTGAGTCATAACACTAGTAATGGTGAGATATGGCTGCTGTGCAAACATTTCCTGAGATCATCAATAAGTTTATATCATAATTAAGAAGGAATTATTTACAATTGAAGTAGTTAACATTGAAAGGTGATGTTAGTGCTGGGCCTACTTGGCTGGTATGATGGGGACTGGAGTTGGAACATGACTGTCAAGGGAGACCTTTAGAAGAAGGGATGCAGGATGGTAAAAAGAAGAGTAAAACTGGAGCTAAAGTCAGGTAGAATCCACATATCTTTGGTTACTGCATGAAATGGAAAATTCAGAAGGTAAATGCTTCCAATATCACAGTAAAATCAAAAAGAATCCAGTAACACCTTTAAGACTAACCAATTTTATTGTAGCATAAGCTTTCGAGAATCACGTTCTCTTCATCAGATGCATGGAGGGCAGAAGGAAACTGGTCAAATATAGAGGAGGAGAGGGGAGGGGAGGGGGGGAGGGGGGGAGGAGAGGGGGGATGTAAACAACTCCTTTGATATGGAGATGCAGACAGCTCCTTTTGGTGTGGGGATCAGTTTGCTTGTGTAAAGGTTCAAAGGAGTTTGCCGTGTTAGTCTGTAGTAGCAAAATCAAAAAGAGTCCAGCAGCACCACCTAGACTATCCAATTCCACTGCAGCACAAGCCTTTGATAATACATGATACATCCCCCCTCTCCTCCTCCCCTCCCCCCCTCCCCTCCCCTCTCCTCCTCTATATTTGACCAGTTTCCTTCTGCCCTCCATGCATCTGACGAAGAGAACGTGATTCTCGAAAGCTTATGCTACAATAAAATTGGTTAGTCTTAAAGGTGCTATTGGACTCTTTTTGATTTTGCTACTACAGACTAACACGGTTAACTCCTCTGGATCTAATATCACAGTACTATACAGTTGTGTGTGATTCAGTCTCAGAGTCTCTCTGCATGTTACTAAGTACGTAGAGATTCTCAAGTGCAAGATTGTATGTGTAGTCCTCAATTCACATGCAGGCTGTTCTTGCTCAGTGTAAGTGAATGCTGCTTTCACGGGAGCTGCCTTTGTGTGGCTGCATCTGCAAGTAATTCTGAAGGGCAGAGTGCCATTTCAGCTCTGTTTTTGCTGAGAGAACAAGTACTGTAGGCTCCTTTGAATTGCCAATTTGCATTTTTCTAAGGTGTGAGAAAGTGTCAAGATCTGCATTTGAATGAATGGATGTGGGGGAAACTGGGATTCTTTTAGCAGTGGCATGAAAGGCAAGAATGTACTCTTGCGGAGCAAACTGAAGTGTGACTGTGCGAGCGTGTGCATGGAAAGTTGGAGGGGGAACATGTGAAATGAGGTTCATTTGAGCATCCCTAGGTACTTCGTAACGTGTAGAGAGACTCTCAATTTGAGCCGAAGATTCTGTCCAAATGACTCTAGAACCAAGGTTGCCAAGTCTGGGTTGACAAATTGCTGGAGCAGAGCTTGGGGAGAGAGGGATTTGAAGAAGGGAGGGACCTCAATGGTTATAATACCATGTATCCATCCTGCAGAGCAGCCATTTTGTTCAGGGGAACTGATCTCCATTGTCTGGATATCAGTTGTAATTCTGGGAGATCTCCAGGCCCCACCAGGAAGCTGGCAACCCTATCTGGTACAGAGATGCCGAGGAACAGCATGAAGAAAGGCAGGAAGGTGGACAAGAAGAGCAGAAGGTCGGGAGGGAGGGAGCATTACACGACACATGGAGAACCAGGACGAAAGGAGCATTAACTACTCTGTCTCCTCAAAGAGGTGATGGAAGCTGCTACGAGTTAGCCAGGTAGGCAGTTTTAAGCAGCTCCTTTCATTCAGCTGCCACTGCCCTTCCATCTCCAAAATCACCCAGGTAGCTGCAGCCTTGCTTGCTTGAATATGTGGTCCACTTTCTGACACAGGATTGAAAGAAAGCACCATACCTTCTTAACAAATCAATGCAGAAATGTCGAGTTAGAAATCAATTGAGGGCCAAGCTACACATGACGAATGACACTTGAACGGCAAGTGGATTGAGTGGAGGGCAAGTGAACAGGGAGAAATACACTTGCTGTTCAAGTGTCATTCGTCACTTGTAGCTTGGCCCTGAGATAAACTAAAATGGCAAGGGCCAGTCCACTATGGAATAGAGATGGGTGCGAACCAGAAAAAACCCCGAACCATGTGGTTCGTCAAATTTCATGAACCACGAACTTTCACGAGCCTGCCCCTGGTTCGCGAACCGGTTCATTTGGTTCGGGAAAATGTCACATCCATGTCAGAAAATCATCACTTCCGGGCCAGCAGAAGTTCACTTCCGGGTCAGCAGAAGGTCTGCAGGAAATCTATCCCCTGTTGCCTAGGAAACTGATTGATTGGCACCAGGCTGTCTGCAGTGCCGAACCAAAAAATGAACCAAATGAACCAGCCTAAAGTTTGTGGCGGTTCGTCAGAAATGGGATCTGATGAACATCTGGTTCGCAAACCACGAACTGGCCTGGTTTGTGCTTAATTTAGGTTTGTATTTCGGTTCATGCCCATCTCTGCTACGGAACAGTCAGCCATGATGTTTGTATATAACACTCTTGGGCAAGATCCAACACAACTAAATTCTTTTGAAGTCTTGTTGATTTCGGGGGAAGTGCTTAATTCTCTCATTCAAGGAGGTTGTCATTTGCCTGCCTGCAAATGTCAAACCCTTGGCCCCAATCTCTCACCCTTAACAATCTGAATGGGAGAAAAAATGGTTAGAAAATGACCTCCATAGTTACACTGTAGGAATTTCCTCACGTCTCAATGGTCTTTACCATAGAGATTAGGGGGAAATTCTAGATTGCCATCGAGATATACCTTCACATCCCCAGGCACCACCACTCAAAATCTCCCAGCATTTGCCGAGGCAGTGCTGGTAACCCTTCATTCAAAGTAGCAGTACTTAAAAGTCTTTTATCTTGAGTAGATTGTGCTTCTCAAAATATAAGCACTCTGGACAAGAACACGTTTGGGACCAACAAGATTTCCAGGGTATAAACTTTCAAGAATCAAAGCTCCCTTTGTGAGATAAATCTCCCTTCATCTACTGCAGACCAACACGGCTACCCAACTGAAACTGAATAAGGTGGGTTTTTTTTTTAAAAAAAACACAATTTATTTATGACTGTTTTCTATGATTTGTGACAGATTTACCTGACTATTGAACAGTTGCCTAGCAGAACAGCTAGAAGGGAGAGAAACAGAACTTTATTTGAGTGTGAGAGAACACACAGGCCTCAAGAAGCTGATAATGTTGTATGATACCCTTAGGAAAGCATATGTTGACGAAACCTGACAAACAGCCCCGAGTGGGGCAACCAATAGTCTGACTGCTGGATTGTGACTGACAAACAGAACAATAGCTGATCTGAAGATGGGAGCTTTGACTTTTGAAAGTCATACCCTAAAAGATCTTATTGGTCACTCAAGTGCCACTGGACTCAAATCCTCCTGTTCTACTGCAGACCAACACGGCTTCCTACCTGAAACTGGACAAGAACAATACTGCACTGAAATCTGTACAGTCCCTAGCATTTTATGAAAATTAATGAACCGTAAATAACAGAAGGGCCCTGATCTGGATAGCTCAGGAGAGCCTGATTTTGTCAGATCTCAGAAGCTAAGCAGGGTCAGCCTTGGTCAGTAATTGTATGGGAGACCACTAAAGAAGATCAAGTCTGCAGAGGCAGGCAATGGCAAACCACTATCTTGCCATGTTAGTGTCTTGCCATGAAAACCCCACTAGAGGTTGCCATAAGTCAGCTAGATTCGAGAGCAGGATTTCATTCAAGTAACAGAAGGAGGGGTCGAATGACAAGTTATGATCAATACAGACTTCTCTATGTAGAACCACTTCTTTTGCATTGTATTATTGGCTGATTCTGCACATGTTGAATAATGCATTTTCAATGCACTTTATCAATCGTTTGAGGTGGATTTTTTGTTCCACACACAAAAAAATCCATTCCAAATTATCTATAAAGAGGATTGGAAGTGCATTATCCAACGTGTGCAGAAAGACTGTCTATCAGTTTTGTATGCTATTGACTGCCCAAGACTGGTGCAGGCCAGTGCTGACTATGATGACATCATGACACGGAGTAATTGTATTTTCTCCTTATGAGAAAGAAAAACAGAAGTCAAAATGGGACTGCCCTCATTGGTAGCAGCATTGTATTACAGCATGTGCTAGTGTGGCAGCATAGTTAGACTATTAGTCCAGAAGACCCAGAGGGAAGCTCTCTGGGTGACCAGCAGCCAATCACTCTCCCTATCAATCTAGTTCACAGAATGTGGATGAAATTGAGGACAGAGTATAGGGAAAGTGCTCTGAACTCCTTGGAGGAATGATGGGAGCCAGTTTGGTGTAGAGCGGCAGGACTGTAATCCGGAGAGCCAGGTTTGACTCCCCACTCTTCCACTTGAAGCCATCTGGGTGACCTTGGGTCAGTCACAGCTCTCTCAAAGCTCTCTCAGCCCCACCCACCTCACACAGTGATATTCGTGAGGATAGTAATAACACACTTTGTAAACTGCTCTGAGTGTGACATTAAGTTGTCCTGAAGGTAGTATGTAAATCAAATGTTATTGTTATTTTTAAAAACCCCATTAATAGAAATGTGTAGCTCCTCCCTAGTAGGAACATTTATAAAATAATAGTTACTCCGAGAATCTCTGCGACAAATACCATCTGCTAGGTTGTCACCTTTCTTTTCCTCATTCTTTTAAGTGGATTTTCCAAATGACGCGAGCGTGTTCCATAGCCATCTGCTGGTATTAAGTATGTAGCCTGAAATATTCCTCTCCCTCTCCCCCTCACCCCCCCTCCTCTTTCAGATTAAGACATGTGCAGATAAAGGCTGGGAAGTATTTACCAGGTTAACTTTCTGGGTGGTGTCTTTTAGACTGACCGAGAAAGAGAGAAAGTGCATGTTTGGCTTGGTGTTACGATCGCAGGCGGTCTTTTTACCCTCTCAGTGACTCTAGCTATAGGACTCTAGCTCTAGCTATACTCACACAAGGTACCATTTTGTTGCTTTCCCTCCAGCTCATTTGAACCATTTATTCATGCGAAGGAGGGCTGATGAAACATGGCAGTGTCTACTCATGTAATCTGGGGAACTCTACAAGGTTAAAAAATCACTGGGTTGAGTCATATATCCTCCACTAGTAACAAAGCCTGTTGTGGAAAAAAAATACAATGGAATCTAGAAAGGGAAGGATGGGCAGGTGGGCATTGCCTCCCCCTCTGTGGCTGATCCTGGCTAGGTGAAGGCAGAGGACAGAAATTGCCACCTGATCTGTTCCAACTGGCTGATTGAAGGGGTGGGTGGGCATTGCCACCTGCTCCGCTACTGATCCTAGCTGGGTGAAGGGGGGGTGGGCATTGCATCCTGCTCCATGCCTGATTCTGGCCAGTTGAAGGGGATAGCAGACATTGATTCCTGCTCCATGCCTGATCCCAACTAGGTGAAGGTGGAATGGGCATTGCTGCCTAATCCACATCTGATTCCAGCAGGTTGAAAGGGGAGCAGGCATTGCCCCCTGCTTCATACCTGATCTCAACTGTGAAGTGGGGGCATTGCCACCTGCTACACTCCTGTTCCCAGCTGGATGAAGGCAGGGGGAGGCAGGCATTGCCACCTGCTCCACTCCTGATTCGAGCTGTGTGAAAGCAGGGGGCAGGCATTGCCACCTGTTCTGCTCCTAATCCCAGCTGGGTGAAGGCAGGGGGCAGGCATTTCCACCTGCTCCACTTCTGATCCCAGCTGTGTGAAGGCGGGGGCGGACATTGCCACCTGCTCTGCTCCTAATCCCAGCTGGGTGAAGGTGGGAGGGGTGGGAATTGCTGCCTGCTCCTCACCTGCTCCTGGCCTGGGCTTTCTGCCACGGTGCACTTTCTGGAGGGATGGGCTGCCTCTTCTGTGCTTCCCTCCACGGTAGCACCCTCTGGTGGCACACTAGAGTAGGAAGTGAGTTGTCTGGAACATGGTTAGCCTTTTATATGGCAGGATTGTGCTGATAAAGATGTTCTTATTCAGTACAAGGAAGCTTTGGCCAATGCAAGAGATACTTTCTGTCACGCTCCAGGCTCAGGGCACCCGTCCCGGGTGCCGGGGTGCCGGGGGTAGTTCCCCTGTTGGTCTAACAGTTACTCAGCATAGTCCAAAGTTGGTTCCTCCTCCTCTCTGCTCGACCCCTCACTGTTGCCTGCTTCCATGAAGGGCTATGGCTGCCGATCGCTTGACGGCTCCTCTGGCACTGCGGGTGGATCTCCTGCCAGCTCTGCTGGCTCCTCCAGCCCCTCATCCTCTGAGGAGGACTTGCCAAGAGGCAGGGAGCCCAGCTGAGGCTGGCCCATGACACCTTCCTTAGAAGAATGCTCTTGTACTGGAGCAAAGCCATGCCATTATGAAGCCATAGGAGGTGGTAGAAAGTGCTCTCAAGTCATAACTGACTTACGGCAACTCCTGATGGAGGTTTCATGGCAAGAGACTAACAGGAATGGTTTTCCATTGCCTGACTCTGCCACCCTGGTCTTCCTTGGAGGTCTCCCATCCAATTACTAACCAAGACCAACCCTGCTTAGCTTCTGAGATCTGACGAAATCAGGCTCACCTGGGCTATCCAGGTCAAGATATGAAGCCATAGGATCCATTCCTTTATTTTCATCCAGCTCAAGGGAGTGCTCAAAGAAGCCAACAACTAGAACCATCTCTAAAACCCACCCTGCCCTCATTAGAAAGCGAGACAAATTGGTCTGTCTTCCAGCCAATGTTAAAACTACTTTATAGATTTGAATGAGCTCTCTCTCGGGAGGTGTGTTTGACCCCATTTCTTGCTTCTTTTAGGGCATTGACAAAAACATTTTAATTTTGCCAGGCTTTTGAGATGGAGACTTCAGATTGACTGATGCTTTTAGAGCTGGTGTTTGGCTGACTTATTCATCACTGGAGTGTATTTGGTTGTTTCAATTGACTCGAATGTTTGTTTTTACTGAGCGTAATCTATTCTTTTAAAACTGTACGTCGCTGTGAAAACAAATCTGAAAAAGGGGGATTTATATATTTAGTAAATGATAATGATAAACATGTTTAATTCGATGTGACTGAAACAGGGGGATTTAAAGGGCCCTGTGTCTACGAAAAGCACATTGAATAGAAATGGCAATGGCTATAATCCTGCTAAAACTAAGCACATTTTACCCTCGTTGATTTCACTGCAACAGAAGGATCTTAAAATCTGTGCCTTTAAATGTCTTGACTTTGGCAGGATTGTGTTCATTAACAATAATGGAATAACAACACAAGTATGTGAAGGAATGTCTATGCACTGGTGTAATGGGCAGGGTGGGAGGGAAATCGCCCTGCTAGAAAAAGGTTCCCCTGTTTAAGGCACTAGTCAGACAGGCTAGCCTATCAGGGAGCAAAGCAGCTCACTGGATTCTGGTTGGCACATTACACTGCTACATTTTTATCTCACCCGTTTTTCAAAAAGCATACATCGTTCTCCCTGCATCAGTTTTATCCTCACGATTATTTAATTAATTTATTTATTTTATTTATACCCACCCTCCCCACAAATGGGCTCAGGGCAGCTAACAACCTTCATACAACACAGTGAATCAATCAAAACCATAAAATCAATAATAATCTTTAAAAGTCGTTAAAATAGTCCAGATGCAGGCTATTTATATAAATATTTGGGAGTCCGTATATGGGTGTAGCAGATGGCCGAGGGCAGCCCCAGAAATAGTGGTGGTCTTTGATGGAAGAAGGGGAACACACGCTGGCACTCAGCTGAAGGCCTGGCAGAACATCTCCATTTTACAGGCCCTGCGGAACTGTAACAGGTCCCACAGGGCCTGGATCTCCAATGGGAGAGTGTTCCACCAGGACGGGGCCAAAGCAGAAAAAGCCCTGGCCCTGGTTAAGGCCAGACAGATGTCCTTCAGGCCAGGGACCACCAGGAGTTGCTTGACTGCAGAGTGCAATGCCCTGCCGGGAATGGAATAGAAGAGGCGGCCCCGCAGGTATGCAGGTCCCAGTCCATGAAAAGCTTTAAACACTAAGGTTAACACCTTGAACCATGTGAGGTAGGATAGTCTGAGAGCGAAACCACAAGTGACAAAAGGCACAGGTTGGACACTTGTCAGCTTCCCTCAAGTTTTGATGGGAAATGTAGGCAGCTTGGCGGAATTTTGGACAAGTGACAGTTGAGAAATCCATTGGACAGCAGTCAGAGAGCCAAGCTGCAAGACTAGGATGCCTACATTTCCCATCAAAACTTGAGGGAAGCTGACAAGTGTCCAACCTGTGCCTTTTGTCACTTGTGGTTCCGCTCTGAGAGACAGACAATGATCAACTTAGGGCCGCCCACTGAAGTTCATGGATAAGTCCCTATCTAACCATATACAGAAGCAGCAAACCTCTGAATACCCATGCTAGGAAGTAGCATCAGAGGAAGTCCTTGGTCTCTATATGCTGTTAGTTATCCTTCCAGGGCAGAGTTGCCAGATGAGGTTCGGAACAATACTAGACCCCGGAGAGAGAGGAGGCAGAACCAAACTTTTTCTTATATTTGTGTACACTTTCCTGGGCGGTGTGATGACATCACTACAGGAAGTGATATCACTGCACTGACACACTTCCAGGAGCCTGGGCTGGTGGCCACTCCTGCCAGCACCGCTCAGCAGCAGGAGGCTGGCCAAGTAGCCCACTCCTGTTGGTGCCGTGCAGGAGGGATCCCAAGCATCTGGGCTGGGAGACGGAACTGCCAGGGGAGAGGGGCCAGGAGTCCAGTTTTGGGGGAACATTCCCCCCAGACAGTCCCCTCAGATACCGGTCTGTCTGGGTTAATCCCGGACACCTGGCAACCCTACTGGAGCCTGGTGACCCTATCAGAGGGAATGGATCGTTACCTGTTTGGGTGGTGGGAGGGATGCTCAGAAGCTGGAATCAGGTATATCCCCACCTCAAAAAAAAAAAAAACCTGGAATTTGATTGTGTTAAAAAAATCAACCCCTAGATCTTCTTCACACAAATAGCATGCATGCATACATGCCATCAAGTCGCAACCCACTTATGGCATTGCCTTCCTCTGCTGATTTTTTTGGGGGGGGGTCGCCTATCCAATACTGACCCTGATTAGCTTGCATGATCTGACGAGATCGGACTATGTCATGGTGCTTTCCTTCCCACAACAGTATATTCGTTTCTGGACTGTACCACTTCAGAATGCAAGGGAAAATCAAATGGCTGAATGCTCCTTCATTTCTTTTAAAGCCCTGCACAAAGAAAACAAGAGCTCAGAGTTACCGCCAGAAGAGTTCTACAATAGCCTTCTCCTTGAAATGCTAGTTGCCTGTTTGTGGGGAATTTTTTCCTACTTGCAGCTTCAAAAGCGCTCTTGAAAATGGTTAGTTTTCTAAAGGGGGGAAGACCAGAGCCTGGCACTAGTGGGAGCTTGATGGGGTAGGGCATGGAGAGGCGGAACTTCATGCAACATGGGGAAGGCTTCACCAGGAAGTGAAGTCACTGCACTGAGCAAAGCTCAAGGAATTTCCCCAACAGACCGCAGAGATTGGGGGTTTCCTAAAGTGTCATTCAATGCAGTGATGTCGCTTCTGGGTTTCCACTTGGAACTGACATTGCCATAGTGAGTGACGCTGATTCCCAGTGCCCAATTTTCTCCCACTGCTCAAGTAAGCGCTAGCAGGGGTTGCCTGCCAATAGCAGGCAAATGGCATCACTATTTATAACTAATCATCTTTTAGTCTACAATGCTGTTGTACTGCTGCATGTTGACATTGTACAAGCTTGATTCATTAGTTGACGTTGTGTTTATGACTGCATTAGATGATGTTTTATGATATTTATTCTTAGTATTACATTACTGTTATGAGCGTTTGAGGGCATTCTTTTAGACTAGAAAGGGGATCGTGGCGCAGAGTGGTAAGCTGCAGTACTGCAGTCCAAGCTCTGCTCACGACCTGAGTTCGATCCTGGGGGAAGTCAGGTTCAGGTAGCCGGATCAAGGTTGACTCAGCCTTCCATCCTTCAGAGGCTGGTAAAATGAGTACCCAGTTTCCTGGGGGTAAAGTGTAGATGACTGGGGAAGGCAATGGCAAACCACCCCATAAAAGGTCTGCCCAGAAAATATTGTGATGCAATGTCCCCCCATGGGTCAGTAATGACTTGGTGCTTGCACCAACAGTAAAGCTTGGTGCTTTACTGTTATGAGCATTTGAGAGCATTCTTTTAGACTAGAAAGGGGATCCAATAGATAGATAGATAGATGGATAGATGGATAGATGGATAGATTCTCCTGAGACACCTATCCTCAGGGGAAAGTTTTACAGTTCCAGAATGGGGGGTACTAGTAATATTTCGAGTAGGAAGCTTGAGGGACATTGCCATAGGGGATATGGAACTAAAAACCAAACACCAGCTTGGTGAACAATGTCGCGAGCAAAATATTACGTGGGAGACTTTAACACTTTGAACACATTCCCCATCAACAAAGTGATCCTTTTGAGCTAAAATTAGACCCGAGATTGTACGCTTTGTATCTTAATTAAAACGAAGCCCTCTTTATCAATTAGGCTGACAAGTATGTGTCGACGTCTGCTTGCCAACATAATCCCTTACTCCCTTTTTGATTAGTAAATGGGATTACATTAAAATTGATTCTCCTTCCGTGGTCCATTTGTACTCTCTTCCTCAATTCAATTACAATGCTGGCTGGGTGCCATTCCCCGGCTCCCCCATTAGGGCAGCCGAAGCGAGTCTGTCGTGCTGTTCTTCCTGTGTCTTTTGGCATTGTGTCGATTAATCACGAGGGGCTCCGAAGGCTTAACGTACAGTTCTCAGTTGTACATCTTCATCCACCATTCCTTACAGACACTTTGATGCACTTGAATGATATTCCCAGACAAATAAGGGAAAAAACTCTTCCCTCGAATCATAGAATCATAGTATTGGGACCTGTGGGTCATCTAGTCCAACCCCCTGCACAATGCAGGATATTCACAACTACCTCCTCCCCTGCACCTCCAGTGACCCCTGTTCAATGCCCAGAAGAGTGCAAAACACCATTAGGATCCCAAGCCAAACTGGCCTGAGAAAATTGCTTCCATACCCCAAAGTGGCAATCAGCATTACCCTGGTCATGTAAGAAGGGGGCCATGGGAACTAAGCACTGATGTAGCCTTTCCTCTGTCCCTCTCATGATCTGCTTAGGTTCACAGAATCAGCATTGCTGTCAGACAGCCATCTATTCTCTGCTTAAATGTTACTGGAACTGCTCTGTTAATAGGATGGGGAGTTAGCTTAGCAGTCCAGAACTAAAACAGCGCGGATCTAGCCAATGTCTACCAAGGTCCATTTTTGGAGATCCCCGTAACAAAGAGGCAGACTACAGATGTTCAATCAATAACGTGTATTTTCTAATAGTGTGGCGTATGCCTGAAATTACACACACATCCAAGATTACATCCAAGATCTAAGAAATACAGAGTAGGAAAATGAGAGACCTGAGCAGGAACCCCATGATGGCAAGGGCAACTCACAAGCAGTAGGCAGGTCAGAGATATGGACGTGACATGATCCAGCGCCCGCACTGGAATCACGGAGAGACAGCAAGGAAGCTGGGACGGGGCTGGCGCGTGCGCACCCTCAGGTTTGAGGGGCTAGCTTATATACTTTCAAAGCACCCAGGGGCTGGCGCCCCTGTCAGTGGTTCTCACGACTTAAATCAAAGGATTTGAGGCCATCGGAACAGCCTTGATTGGACCATGTTTGAAGTCTGATTAATTTATAAATGACACCTTTGGGGAGAGGGGATGGGGAGGAGGGAGGGGAACCGGGCCGTTTGCTCGTTCCCAGGCTCATCCCAGTGCCTTCAAGTCCGGAGTGCAAAGGTTGCTTTGATGTGCGCTTGTTGATTGCCCTGGCTGACTGATGATCAATCTCCATTCTGGATAGGTGTTAAGAAATGCAAAGGAGAGCGGGATTCTCTTGCTGCGTACGTGGTCTGCTTGCTTCTTCAAAATGGCTTCCCAAAGCAGGCTGTTCCCCTCGGCTTCTTGGCTGTTCTGAGAACATGGCTGTCATCTGGGCACAGCTAGGGCTTACCAGCAGACTGTCTGGCAGTGAGGGCAACCAGCCCATGGGAGGCTCCCGGCAGGAGCTGGCCAGGGAGCGCCTGGCCATTCTCGCGGAAGGTTTCCCCTGGCTGGCATCTGGCTGCTGGCAGCGTGGCTGGAGCCCAGGGTAAGGCAAGCTCTCATGGCAGGAAAGGGAGCAGCATTTAAGACACAGTCCGTGGTTGGCAACTGGGCAGCATCACACAGGAGAGTCCAGATATAAGCTTGAGCAGAGCAGTGTCACGTAAGAGTTCTTAGAGCAATTGTCCAAAAACTGTCAGTCTGTTGCAGCATCAGATATGAAACTGACACATGTATTAGAGGCACACATGCAAGGCAGTCTTTTAGTATAGAACTCAGACCCAGTTCGTGGCTGGCCTCTGGAGGGAGGGGGGGCTGCTCGGTAACATAAACTAAGAGCTCAAGAAAACGGAGCTCAAAAAAATGGAGACCAATGCAGGTGTTTGCTAAGTGGCCTTACACGACAGATACCTGCTACACCTTCACCTGTTTGGTGGTGGCTGGGGAGAAAGAGTTTGAAAGTTTGAATGTAGAACAATTGAGTCTTTATCAGGGGCATTCTTAGCCAGTGGGCAACAGAGCCAGCTGCTCTAGACCCCATATTTGGGGGACGGGCTCCTGCCATGACTTACACTGCTCCATCTGGCGGGTCAGGCAGCTGGCTTCCAAAAGCAGTGGTTCCTTCCCATCATACCCTGCCTGGCCTTGTTGAGGGGGGATGGCAGTGGAGTGACAGCGATTCTGAGGCCCCTTTCTGGGTTTTTGATCACCAATCGCTAAGGCTGCCCCATGTCCTCATTCATCCTGAAGGGGGATAATGTGACAGACACTTGAGGTGATAGACTGGCTGGCACCACTTCTTCTTGAAGATGGAGTCTTGCATTTTGGGCCATATTTTTAAAAAAAATCTCCTCACCAACAAAAAGCCAGCAGCCAACAAGAGAGGACACACGAACTTTAACAACGACAACAACAAAACCTTTAACAACAATGGCCGTTTCCACACGGCTTACCTGTGCTTATAACATCCCGGTAGATCGCACAAAAAACGCAGAAGATCGTGTTTTCTCGCACAAGATTTGCGTGATGTCACGCGACATCGCACAAATCTCGCGTGAGGAAACGCGATCTTCCATGTTTTTTGCACAATCTACCAGGACGTTACGAGCACAGGTAAGCTGTGTGGAAATGGCCAATAACATTTGATTTATATACCACCCTTCATGACAACTTAATGCCCAATCACAGTGGTTTATAAAATGTGTTATTATAGATGCCGGCAACGAGAACAGTTAATCAGGTGAGATAAACTGAGAGGCGTTGCTGTTAATTGCGAAAAACTTCAAAATAGTAACAAAGAAATCTATGCAGGTCTTAAGAGCTTAAGAACTGAAGCCAGCCAGTCTCAGAGCAAACAGGCAAGTTAAAAGGAATGTACAAAAGTTAACGGACATTAATAAAACTGGTAAATTTCCTCACTCCTCCTTCATCAATGATTAGGAAGTTGTCATGCCAGCTCCATTTTTTCGGATCCTCACGACAATCACCCTGTGAGGTGGGTGGAGCTGAGAGAGCTCTAAGAAGCTGTGACTGACCCAGTGGCATAGCATGGGTCGCCAGCGCTCCAGGTAAGGAAAGTATTGGGAAGTGACATCATCATACAGGGCATGGCTGCCCTTCTCCGCTGCAGTCGCCCACGCTGCAATCACCAGCTTGGCTTGAGCCACCAGCATGCTCAGCATGCTCCTTGGCCAGCTGTTGCGGCAGGAAGTCCAGCTTGGCACCCAGCAAGCCAGCCGCCCTATCAGCGGGCAGAGAGTGTGGGTGGCCTCTCCACGAGCATGGTGCAGTCTCTCCTTGGTCAATGTTTTGAAATTTTACTCCTCTATGAATTTTGCGCCCTGGGCAACTGCCCCTGTGCCCCCCCCACTCTATACCATTGGGCTGAACCAAGGTCACCCAGCTGGCTTCAAGCAGAGGAATGAGGAATCAAACCCAGTTTGCCCCCGCTGAGCTATTTTTCTATATGAAAGGAACCTTTTTATGCCAAGGGAACATTCAAGCTGGAATCCGCCGCCACCTGACATCCTGTCCATTCTACCACCTTGACATCCCACCAACTCACTCCAAACATATTGTCCTGCATGTGTGCACTAGGGAGCCCTGAAACTGTTTGGAGTGTCTGCTGCCTGCTTTAGGGGAAAGTGATTCTATTTTATAAAAGGAGATGAATCCAGACTTTCCAAGTGTGTGTCTCCTTACCAGCACTCAAGACTGTATATTAGTAAATAAACCAATATTTTAAAAATATCATCAGTCACCAGGATACACTCCTTCCAAGGAAACTGAGCTCATAAAGGGCCATTCTGTTGCCTGAATCGGTCTCCTTGCGAGTAGGAATGGGGGAATTAGCAAGGAAGGAAGGCAGCTATGCGAGAGGTTGGTAACTAGAGGATCTTTTCAATTAATTTTTATGGAGGCCCTTCTAATTTAACAAATGAAGCTGGTGCTTTAAATTCAAAGAGAAAACTTTTATTAAAAGGGAAACATGCATGCACATACACACAGGAATACAGGGTAAAAATGGTTACATGCACACAGAGTCCTAGGAAGCTGGTCAGAATTTGGAATAGAGTGAGGGGAACAAGTATATCTACCTATCCTGAAGAGTAGTCCAGTCCACGGGAGAAGAGAGTAGCTTCAAACGCTAGCATTCTTGACCAAGAAAGAGCATGAGGCTTGGGGCAAACCCCAAGGGAACAGCACTTTGCATCCGGTAAGCATGTATGGAGAGAGGCTTAGGGAAGCAACCCTAAGGGAGCAGCCTGGAAGCAAGCACAATTTGAATGGGGCCAGAGCATTACTTTTATAGGGTAAAACGTGCCCTGAGGTGGGATAGCCCACGTAGCTGTTAGAAGAAAGACTCCAATGGTCAGTTCCTGGGATTAACAAAGGTTTGATTACCTTGATTGGTAGCTGCTGAGGTGTGCAAAAGAGAATGCAAATCTTTCCTGGGCTCTGCACAAAAGGGCAGTGTGTTAATGAAGTCTACTGGAGCTGAGTTGATTAATTCAGTTGGGGAATGTATCTTCCCAGGAATGAACTATAAATACTTAGAGAGCAATCCTAAACAGTTCTACTCAGAATCTTACTCAAGTCGATTCAATGGAGCTTACTCTCAAGAAAATGTTTTTAGGATTGCACTGTTATGAATGTCATTTGATTAGTTCCTCAATCAAGGACAGGAGATCTCATCAATGAAGGAGGGAAAGGAATGTGTTAAGTGGGGATGACTCTGCGAGGCCTTTGTTGTTGTGCTCGATTCCTGAGGGGCTGAGGAGCCTGCAAAACTAATCACCATGAATCTCTCCACATTCCTATGTGGCATTCCATTCATGCCTGTCTCCCGGGCAGGACTCAGCAACTATTAGCTGGAATTCCCCTGGCAGCAATCCGAACTGCCATTTTAAATCCAGGGGCCTGGTGACTTTTTTTTAATATCACAGGTAGCCATATTAAATGGCTACTAAATATGGTGGAGGCCAGGCAGACTGCTTACAATTCCTGAATCTTTCTCCCAGGGAAACAAGGAGTATATCATAGTATATATTATTTTGATGTGTCAAGTGCAGCTGTATTCTTCTGTTTCTATTTTATTGGTACATCTGGTGGTTAATGGGTGGACATTCATTTTTTCTTAATAGTCAGTAATTGGTCATCAGTCTTTATTTAAAAACCCACTGTGGAAAGTATCTCACAAAAGCAGGATTTATGTTGCAAGTCCTTGCCATTATGGGTCATCTATTCTGCTTCAGTCTGAACCAATACAGGGGAGGGGAGGCAGCTTTTCAAAGTAGCTGGAACAACTGAAATAATGGTTCCATTTGGAGATTGCATGAAACCATGATTTATTTCAATGGTGTTTTGCTTACGAAACCAGGACTCAACCAAGAGATCACTCATCTCTTGGTTTGTCTCAACAATGCTGGTTTCATCATCTTCACTCTATAGCTGTGGAGGCTGATGCTGGTAAATAAACACAGATTACTCCACAATATCTACGTTTGTATATCATGTGAAACCACAATGAAGACTGTGTGTAATGCAGACAACTTAGGATGACCCTGTAGGGTTTTCTAGGCAAGAGACAAACAGAGATAGTTTGCTATTGCCTGCCTTTGCATTGCAATCTGGACTTTCTTGATGGTCTCCTATCCAAAAACTAACCAGAGCCAACCTCACTTAGCTTCTGGGAATTGGGCTAGCCTGCCTCATCTAGGTCAGGTCATTAAAGACTAACGGTGTTTAATAAACCAACTTTAAACCATGCTTTCCAGGGCTTTTTTTCAGGGGGAACGCAGGAGAACAGAGTTCTGGAACCTCTTGAAAATGGTCACATGGCCGGTAGCCCCACCCCCTGATCTCCAGACAGAGGGGAGTTTAGATTGCCCTCCGTGCCTTGGCGTGGAGGGCAATCTAAACTCCCCTCTGTCTGGAGATCAGGGGGTGGGGCCACCAGCCACGTGACCATTTTCTCCGAGGGCAACCCACTGAGTTCTACCACCTCTTTTCCCAGAAAAAAAACCCTGATGCTTTCAATCCTGGTTTGATGGTGAAGAAAGCTGACATGAAGAAAATTGATTCATTTGAAATGTGGTACTGGAGGAGAGCTTTGCGAATACCACAGATGGCCAAAAAGACAAATAAGTGGATACTAGATCAAATCAAGCCTGAACCCTCCCCTAGAAGCTAAAATGACAAAACAGAGGCTATCGTACTTTGGTCACAACATAAGAAGACAAGATTCTCTGGAAAAGTCAATAATGCTAGGAAAAGTGGAAGGCAGCAGGAAAAGAGGAAGACCTAAAACAAGATGGCTAGACTCAATAAAAGAAGCCACGTCCTCCAGTTTGCAGGATCTGAGCAAGTATGTTAATGATAGGATGTTTTGGAGGTCTTTCTTTCATTGGGTCTCCATAAGTCGGAGGCAACTTGACGGCACATAACACATACACAAACCATTCTTTCAAATCCTGGTTTGACAATCCCTAACCTTTTAAAACTTTCACCTCAGGTCCTGACAAGCCGCTATCAGGAACTAAGGTAGCCATGTTAGTCTGCAGTAGAACAGGAGAATTTGAGTCCAGTGGCACTTCAGTGACCAATATGATTTTCGCGAGTCAAAGCTCTCTTCTTCAGACACAGGAAAGAATGAAGATCCCTGAGCCTTTATATCCCAGTCAGGAGGTGGAAGGGTGAAGCAAAGAAAGGATATTCTGAAGGGTTTTTGAAGACTGCACTTTTATCTCCTATTCTGTTTTTGATTGTAGACTTGGCATTATTGTCTTTTATTGCTGTTTTCTACAGTTTTCAATTCCGATTGTTAAGACTTTACTGCTCTTTATAACTACGTTTTATCACTGTTCTATGCATTTTGTGGCTTTTGAACTTATTTCAGATTCTGTTTATATAAAACTAAAAAATCCAATACCTTATGGACTCACAAAAGCAAACACAACTTTCCTAGTAGCTCATGCTGAACATCTATACCTCTTCTGCACAGAAGACAATTGAGAGGCCTAAACACTCCATTAGCTGTTAACCTCAGATCATGTATCCAGCTTAACTCCTGGCAGTCCTCTTTCTGCACAAAGGTGAAGCTTTTGTGTAAGTTTGGCAAGTTGGCTGTTATCCCAGCAAATCATGACTTGTTGTGAGTAAGAAACTCATTCTGAGAGGCACAGAGTAGTTTATTTGGGGAAGAGTGGTGCTTGCCCCATTTAACAATGCACTCAATTAACTGGAAAATGAGACAAAGTGATGAGTTAACTGGAGACAGAAGATTATTCAAGGTAGCAGCTTCCTACAAAAGGATCAGGCACGGCTGTGGAAAGGTCACTCTAAAGTGGGTGACAGGACAATAATGTTGCTGATTAAGAGGCCAAAGCAAAAGAAAACAGATTAGACAATATCAAGACCTACATAATGTTTGGAGTGACTCAGCAATACAGGCCTCCTTGAAGGGGACAGGTAGCTAGCACTCAAGGGGCTTATCTAGAATATATCATCCGTTATAAAGAACCTTTACGTACTAAGTTCCTTAGCCACATTCTCCTAGGTAAGTCAAAATTCAAGCAAAAGACACTTATGCCTACTTCTTTTTGTACAATGTCTCCTCTTTTATGTAATGGAGTAACTCACTCCAAGAATCCAGAAAAGAGCCTCCTTTTCTAAGAAAGTTCTCTACCTAAACAAATAAGCAAGGACTCTGCTGTAGTGTAGTGGTTAAATGGTTGGGATGCAAATCAGCATTCTGCTGGTTCGACTCCCACTACTGCCATGAGCTCAGTAGGTGGCCTTGGGTAAACCACTCCTCTCAGTTCAGCTCCCCAGCTGTATTGCGGGGAAAATAACAATATTGACTTTATACTGTCGAAGGCTTTCATGGCCGGAGAATGATGGTTGTTGTGGATTTTCAGTGGATAGTCACTGAGATCTCTGTCTTTTGGTGCTGCACCTCTGAAGATGCCAGCCACAGCTGCTGGCGAAACGTCAGGAACTACAGTGCCAAGACCACGGCTATACAGCCCGGAAAATCCACAACAACCATCAATATTGACTTTGTTCACCACTCTCAGTGGGGCACTAATCTGTCTAGAAGAGTGGTATATAAGCATAGTTGTTATAGCATAGTGAGTGGTTGGGCTGCAAATCAACATTCTGCTTGTTTGAATCCCATTCCTGCCATGAGCTTAGCAGGCAGCCTTGGGTAAGCCACTTCTCTCAACTCCAGCCCCCCAGCTGTATTGTGGGGATAATAATAATGCTGTTCACTGCTCTGAGTGGCATACCAATCTGTCTTGAAGGCGGTATATAAGTGCAGTTATTATTATAAAGAGCTGCTGTAGCATAGGGGTTAAGTTGTTGGGCTGCACATCAGTAGTCTGCTGGTTTGACTCCCATTCCTGCCATGAGTTCAGTAGGGGGTCTTGGGTAAGCCACTCCTCTCAGCCCCAGCTCCCCAGCTGTATTGCGGGGATAATAACAACACTGACTTTGTTCACCACTCTCATTGGAGCATTAATCTGTCTAGAAGAGCGGTATATAAACTCACTATTATTATTAAGGAACAGCTATCACTGTAACCATCACTAGCCTCCCACTTACCGCAAGATGGGGGCTGGAGCAGAACTGGAAGCAGAGAAGCTATTTGCGATCACCACAGGCAGCAGCACTATACAATTCCTCCTCTTCCCACTCTAAGGAGCAGAGGAAGGAAGGATCAGTGGCTTGGAGCCACTGCAGCTAAGCAACCGTGCTACCCAGCTCCTTGTCCTGAGGAAGTGAATATTTGGTACTAGAGGTGGGCATGAACCGGAAAAATGGGGGTTCATTGCGGTTTGTGGTTCGTTGCATTTCACGAACCACAAACCATGAACCACTATGAACTTGCCCAGTTCTCAAACCAGTTTGTTTGGTTCATTGCTTCATCATTTCCTGTGCTTCAGAAGGTCTGCAGAAAGCCCATTCCCCCCATTGTCTGGGTAACAGATTTATCGGCACCAGGCTGTCTGCAGGGACGAACCAAAAACAAACCATACGAACTGCTCTAAAAATCATAGCAAGCTCATCACGGTTCATCAGAAATGAGCTCCAACCAACTGCTGGTTTGCAAACCAAAAACCGGCCTGGATCATGACGAACTTTGGTTCGTATTTCGGTTCGTGCTCAGCTCTATTTGGTACCAATGGTAGTGCATCAGCTTTCCTTGCCGGATTTCCCAGATTCCGTTGCCAGCATCTCCATATAAAAGGATCAGGTGGCAGGTGTTGTGACCCTGAGGGCCAAGCTACACATGACGAATGACACTTGAACGGCAAGTGTATTTCTCCCTGTTCACTTGCCCTCCATTCAATCCACTTGCCGTTCAAGTGTCATTCGTCATGTGTAGCTTGGCCCTGAGAGAGCCGCTGCCAGTCTGCCTAAATAATATTGACTTTGATAGAGCAATGGTCTGATTTAGTTGAGGACAGTTTCATATCCCTACTTTAGCCCTAAGATGGGAAGGTAAACAGGAGGATGTTGCGAAAGATAAAATTATCTTCCAGTGAAGCTTCCTCCTACATCTGTTGTTTTCATTTTAGCCTAAAAGAAGATGTCGCTTTGCTTGGATCAGGTTCAGCACAGAGACTGTGTGGTGCAATCCTAAGCAGAGTTACTCCTTTCCAAGCTCACTGACTTCAATGCAATTAGAAGAGTTTGACTCCACCAAGGACTGCACTGTTGTCTCAAAGAAAGATACCTTACAGGAGAATAGATCTAAATCCTCAGGATGTAAATAATTCTGCATTGAAGAGGGGAGGTCATTGCAATCATTAATAATTTTTCCTGTCGGGCATCAGCGGTTTGCAAGCTGGATTTGGATGGAAATGTGGCTGAATCACACATTGGCAAGGTGTAAAGGCAACTCCAGATTGGTCGGGAGTTTGGCAGCAATTGTCCCAGTAGCCTGCAGAGTTTGAAGAATCCTTGGCTGAAGGGAGAGACGAGCAGGAGAAAATGACAGAGGAGACTTCTTGAGGAGGGGAGGGTTATATGAGCCTTGGTGATCCTGTGGGAACAGAAAGATGGGGTAATTTTTTTTTGTTAAAAATAATAAATAAATGTACTGACCAGACAGCCCAGATGAGCCTGATCTTGCCAGATGTCAGAAGTTACAAACAACAACAAAGCCGGGAATATAGCGATATATATCTCTATTCTATTAAAGTGCATTTAAGTGCAAATAGAAAAAGTGTTATAAACAGTGTACAAAAAGCAATAAATATATCAATCACAATCCGTCAATGTCCATATATATATTCCACAATGGGAGATCCCAGGAAGGGAAGATGAAGTTCCAGTTGGAAACTAAATTTCCAGGAAAATTCATAAATAATTTTAAAAGTCATAATCCATGCACGATGAAACCATTATTGCCGATGGTCCGATGTGTGCACTGATGTTTCAAATCCCGTTTCGTGGCAAAAAGGCACTTCTTCATGGGCATATATCTTCTGGACTATGAATAAATTAACAATACACATGATACAGATGCTCTCAATCCCTTACTACCGTACCATAAAATTTCATGAATTTACTTACAAGTAATAAAAGTACATCAAAAAGAGTCCAGTAGCACCTTTAGCCACTGAACTTTGTCACTTCGTACTCACTCACAATTACTTCGAATTTGGTGACAACTTATATCTACAGGTTAATGGCACAGCCATGGGCACACGCATGGCACCACAATATGCTAACATATTCATGGCGGACTTAGAGCAACACTTCCTCAGCTCCCATCCACCGGAACCACTACTATACTTAAGATTCCTTGATGACATCTTCATCATCTGGACCCATGGGAAGGAAGCCCTTGAGAGATTTCATCAGGCCTTCAATAACTTTCACCCTACTATCAACCTAAGCCTGGACCACTCTACACAACAGGTACACTTCCTGGACACCACTGTACAACTACATAATGGACGAATAAATACCACCTTATACTGGAAACCAACAGACCGATACTCATATCTACATGCCTCCAGCTTCCACCCTAAACATACCACTCGGTCTATTGTCTACAGCCAAGCCTTACGTTACAACCGTATCTGCTCCAATGCTCTCGACCGAGACTCACACCTAAGAGATTTACAACAAGCATTTTTGAGACTACAGTACCCACCAAATGAAGTGAAGAAACAAATCAACAGGGCCAGACTAGTACCCAGAAACAGTCTGCTCCAGGACAAACCTAAAGGAACTAACAACAGAACACCACTGGTTGTCACCTATAGCTCCCAGCTCAAACCCATCCAACGTATCATCAGTGAGCTACAACCCATCCTGGAAAATGATACCTCTCTCTCAGAAGTCCTGGGTGGAAGACCTTTCCTTGCCTACAGACAGCCCCCCAATCTTAAACGACTTCTCACTTACAATCATGAATCGGCCAGCAGAGTCACCAGCACAGGTACCAGGCCCTGCAACAGACCCAGATGCCAGCTCTGCCCCTATATCTACCCAGGGAATACAATTACAGGACCCAATGGCATCAACTACACTGTCTCTGGCTCTTACAGCTGCTCATCCTCCAATCTGATATATGCCCTCATGTGCCAACAATGTCCTTCTGCTCTGTACATTGGACAAACCAGCCAACCTCTACGCAAAAGAATAAATGGACACAAATCTGACATTAGAAATGGAAACGTCCAAAAACCAGTGGGAGAACACTTCAATCTACCAGGACATTCCACCAAAGACTTAAAGGTCGCTGTGGTTCAACAGAAACCTTTCAAAAACAAAATCCAACGGGAGGCTGCTGAATTGGAATTCATATGCAAATTTGACTCTGTCAAGCTGGGACTGAATAGAGACTATGAATGGTTATCACATTATCACAGGTAACAGATTCTCTTTACAGAGGCGTGATCTGGGGGAGCCCAGTGACGCCTGGTGTGGGCTTTCGGGGACCACAGTTCTCTTTGTCAGATGCAGCTGGCAGGGAGAGCTGTGGTTATCAAAGGCTTATACTACATAGCAATTGGATACTTTCACTGCTACAAACTAATACGGCAAACTGACTGCACACCAAAAGGAGATGTTTACATTTCCAAGCAAAGGAATGTTTTGATTGCCTCCATGCTAATTGCATTCTGTCCCCTTGTGATTTATGTCCCCTTCTTTCCTCCCTCTCTCTCTTCCCCCCTCCTCTTCTGTATCGGCCCAGTTTTGATCAGGCATCTGACGAAGAGAACTTGATTCTCGAAAGCTTATGCTACAATAAAATTAGTTAGTCTTAAAGGTGCTACTGGACTCTTTTTGATTTTGCTACTACAGACAAACACGGCTAACTCCTCTGGATCTATGACCATGAAAAGTACATCAATTTACTTACAAGTAATAACTCCCGGTCCAATACACTCCCGGATACAATACACAATCAATAAATACGACGGACTTAAACACAAAGGGGGAGGAAACCAGTTATATTCAGATGGTAATTAACTACATAATTAATTGTTTCCCCAAATCCCCTTTAAAGGAGCCAACCCCAGGAATCTCTATCACTGACAAAACTAAACCAAAATCAAAAATTGGGGAACACACGGTTGGAGTCCATAACCTAAATTGTCCAAAACGGTCTGATGTGAAGATTGATGTACAAAACCTACTGTACAGAAAGGAACGTGCAAAACCCATCATTCAGAAAAACGCTGAATCATCCTTCCCCTAAGAAGTAGGAATAATCGATCTCTTGGTTTAAACCCAAGGGGACCAGACATTGCAAGTCAAAAATCCATCTACTCTCCATCCTACACAGCTTCCTCTTCAAATCCTCCTGCGGTGAGGATGCCTGTGCTAATTTCAGCACCGAGACACTCAGGTTCCTAATGTCGTGGTTTTCTGCCAGGTAATGGGCCAGTAACGGAGCCTCAAGAATCCGGTTCCTGATTCTAGAGAGATGTTCCTGAACTCTCACCTTCAACGATCTTGTGGTGCTGCTGACACAGTACAAATTGCATTCACAGCAAATGACAGACACCAAATTGGATGTGCGGCAGGTGGAGAAGCTCCTACTCCTGTACTTACCTATACTCAGATTCTCAAGTCTTACCATGTGTATACACACATTACAATCACCACAGGGGTGATGCCCCGTGGGGCGATCGATCGCCAATCCCTGGGTCTTAAACTCTGATCTTGTCAGAAGTTGTCAGAAGTTAAGCAGGATCAGCCTGGGTCAGTAATTGGACAGGAGACTTCCAAGGAAGACCAGGGTTGCAGAGGCAGGCGATGGCAAACCATCTCTGTTAGCCTCTTGCCATGAAAACCCCGCCAGGGGTCACCACAAGTCAGCTATGACTTGAGCGCACTCTCCATCCCCAATAAATAAATAAATAGCTCCACACATTCCTTGCAATTTCCCCACCTTTCTCTCCTTTGTGGGGAATCAGCCAATCCCTGCTGTTGCCTCCCATATCTAGGAATGGCTTGGGAATGGTCTGTGCCCCCTTGTGGCTAACTTTACTTGGACCTCTTTCCTAGAGTCACCCCATCAGGCCACCCATGGGCCGTGGTGGCTTGGCTCTGGTTTTTGGCTTGCCAGAGCTTGAAACCATAGTGTGACCAGCTCACCACACAAATGCCACCGTAAGGAATCCCGGTCACAAAGCCTCAGCTACCACCTGCCTTACCTCTGGAGATGGAGGTAAGCCCAATGTCCCCTTTTGGTCCCCAACTTTACGGTGGTTGTGGGGCCAGTGTCAGAGCCCCCACCCAGCTCTGGCTCCAGACTCCACAATCTCATCATACCCAAAACTTCTCATCACAAAGACTTGGAGGATCTGGAACTTAGAGCCACCTGGATGATGCCATTCATCATGGCACTTTCTAACTGGTCAGTACTTGTATGGAATTGGGAGATGGTGATTTGATGGGAAGGACTTTTTGGTGGTTTCTAAAACATCAGAGAATAATAAACAACTGACTGCCGGCAAAGATGACAGGGTACATTTGGCAAAGCGTCCACAGAGTTTATTAGCACCTAATCAGTGCTTCATTAACAAGCTGTAGCAGTGGACACTGCAGGAGCCTTGAGCAATCACAAGCGCTTCCCCCTTAGCAATAGCATTCTTTAACAGCATTATTAAATTATTTTTTAAAAAGAAAATAAGAGTGGCAGTCAGGAGTTAGCACCATGCTTTGCACAAGAAAACGTCGCATCACAACGTTTTCTTGGCAGACTTTTTACGGGGTGGTTTGCTATTGCCTTCCCCAGTCATCTACACTTTAACCCCAGGAAACTGAGTACTCATTTTACCGACCTCGGAAGGATGGAAGGCTGAGTCAACCTTGAGCTGGTTACCTGAACCTGGCTTCCGCCAGGATCGAACTCACATTGTGAGCAGAGCGTGGGCTGCAGTACTGCAGCTTACCCCTCTACACCACGGGGCTCTTTTCCATTCTAGCAGTAACCAGCACCCAAATTATAGGACTGAAGAGAACAGAATTGCATCACTTCTGTATCAGCAGTGGCTAGACCAGGTGAACCAGGTCTTGTTCTGAGTTAAAAATGGGGGCATCCTTCACTTTTATAGCTCCCCTCCCACAAGGTTTTGTTTTATTGCTTAACTAGACAAAACACTGTAGACACATCTTCCTAGCATTAAAAAAAAGAAATAGCAGCACTGTATGGAGATTGATCCAGATGAGTAGCCATGTTTGTTTGTAGCAGTAGAAAAGAGGAAGAGTCCAGTAACACGTTTAAGATTAAGAAAATTTGTGATTGGATTAAGTGGGATATGCAGAGGGGTAGTGGATGTGGAGAAATCAGCACTGGTAATGAAACAGGAAGCCTAGGTCTTGATTCAGTCCAAGTGGATGCATTGTCTTGAACTTCATTATCAATTGCAATTCAGCAGTCTCTGAAAGTATCTGAAATTCAACAGTCTCTGAAAATCCCATCCAATCATGCCTGCTCTTATCATTCACCGGCTATTGTCATTTGGCATCTGAAATCACTCCACTCTCCAAGATATATGGACAGATGGACTGACATTCTAGCTGTATCTGAAGAAGTGAGCTGTGATGCATGAAAGCTTATACCCTACTGCAAATTTTCTACAGCATTGTATAGTGAGCTAATGTAGTATAGAGTTTGGATAAGCACTGGGGGGGGGGGGGGCGCTCAGGTTCCAATTTCCAAATCTCTTTGAGCGATCAGCGTGGTCCTCCATTGTCTGGGGACAAGTGCTCTCTCTTAACCCTAGTCATCCTAACTTACACCACAGGGTTGTTGTGAGAACAAAACGGGGAAAGGATGACTATGTGTTACCCCCCCCCCCCCAGTTTTGATCTGACTGATGAAGTTTCCTGCATAATTTTGTTCTGGAAACATAATATTTGGGTGTCAAAGCGTAATCAGGGTTGCCCTGATAGATAGCTTAGTTTGTGGCTATCCTCTTGTATGTGAAACCCCAGAGGGCATTTTAAAACAATTTTCAAATGCTCTGCTTGCTGCTTGCATTCTCTCCCCAATCCTCCTTTTTATAAGCCTCCCAGCAGAATCATAGACTGCACGGTTCAGAATATCCTCTTTGTATAACCCTTCTGCTGGGCTACGTTCCAGGTCTTGGTCTCTTCCTATGTTTTATATTCCAGCAGCAGATATTATTCCTGTTAATTACCATAGAATGGGGAGGAGGGAGGGGGGGGGGTCAGCCAAGGTACCAGAGGCGATGGGGGTGCGCGTGTTTTGCATAACCGGGGACTGCTTTTTCTCTGCCCTTCCTTTCACGTGATATTTGCAGGTCTAGATGAGTGAGGCAGGACAAAACGTTCAGAAAAGCCGGCTATAATTTGTGGAACATTAAATGCCTTTGACGTGAGGTTGTCCTTGAAGTTTGCTCACAAGCTTTAGCGAGTGTAGAAAGTGATCCCCTCCCCCTTCCTAAGAGGTGAGTCACCAGGAGTCCATTATATCGCTGCTGTCAGATCAACACTACAGCATCCTGGCAGAATTCATGGTGCAGAGGTGTACCTGTGAGGCTGTAGCAGGCTTGAGCCTTCTTTGAATCCTAAAACCCATAGACCTATTTATGATTGTGCCGCACTAAGATCTGTGTTCAGCCAAGAGGGCCTCTTAGGATTTGTTTGCACATGCCGGTACTTCAGAGGAACTGGCAGCAAAGTTGTTGGTGAAATTTATTTGATTGCCGAAGGGATGCAGAGATTGACCTTGTTTGAAGCCTAACTCTGGCTTCAAATTCCTGTAGATTTGGGAACAGTGCCTGGATAAGGTGGAGTTTGGAGAAGGGATAGGAGCTCAGCAGGAATACGATACCATAGAGTCCACCCTCCAAAGCAGGAATTTCCTCCAGGGCAGTTGACCTCTGCAGTCTGGATATCAAATGTAATTCCAGGAGAATATTAGGCTGTTCCTGGAGGTTGGCAGCCTCACCATTTGGTCAGAATAGAGCCAATCTTAGGAACAGAAGATAGAGAAGAATAAAAGACGAGGAGTAGATGAACGTGGCATGCCGCCAATGGCTGTACTTCTGAAGGCTCTTCTAAGCTGAAGGCTAAAAATCATTTTGATGGGGAACAGGCTGCGTTTCAGTTTTGACACAAGCTTGGCATGTTTAAACATGCTCTCCTTCTTTTAGAGGTTTTTAAGTAGAAGCTAGATGGCCATCTGACAGCAATGCTGATTCTGTGAACCTGGGCAGATCATGAGAGGGAGGGCAGGAAGGGTTACACCACTGCTTAGTTCTTGTGTCCCCTTTGTACATGCCCAGGGAAATGCCAATCGCCACATTGGAGTCAAGAAGCAATTTTCCCCAGGCCAATTCAGCTAGGGATCCTGACTAGAGATGGGCACAAACAGCAATACAAACAAAAAAAAAGCCATCAACAGCCCAGTCTGCTGTTTGAGAACAAGCTGTTCATGAGGCCCTATTCGAAATGAACAGGTGGGTGTTGCAAGCCTCCTTCATTGCTGTTCGTCAAGCCAGACAGTCGGGCACCTGCAATCAATTCGCTTGGCAACTTAGGCAGGGATTGTCTGAACTCTGTCTGAACTCCTGCTGTTGCCCTGGAAACCCCAATCTAAGCCCAATTTAGCTTGATAGGCAGGTCTTCCTTCCAAGTGTGGTGCTCCAAATTTGATACAAGAGAGCAAAGACCATGGGGGAGGGGGGCTCCCAGCTCTGATTAGTCTTTGCAGAAAGTGGAGAGGGAGAGACAGCTGCTGTTGGCATTTTGATAGAGAGAGTGGATTGGAGCTTGAATTTTCTTTGTGTGTGGTGGAATAGGGATCTACCCCTTCAGGTTCCAAGGCTGCTACCAGGCTCTGGGGCCAAGCTATTATTTATTATTAGTACCTTTCCTGCTGCTTGCTCAGGTCAGGTTTCTGGGAGTGGTGCAGTAGGGATCTTGACCAAGCTTGGATGATGGCTGGAGGAGAGCTTGCTGGCCCCCACAAACAGCCAACCCCGAACATGTTCGTGAACAGGGCCATGTTTGTGGTTGTTTGTGAGTCCCTGTTTGTGGATGGAAATGGACAATGAATATTACGTTCATTTTTTTTTCTGTTCGTGCTCATCTCTAATCCTGACAGTGTTTTGCCATCTTCTGAGCATGGAGCAAAGGTCACTGGGCATGTGGGGGGAAGGGGAGGTAGTTGTGAATTTCCTGCATTGTGCAGGGGGTTGGACTAGATGACCTTAGAGGTTCCCTCCAATCCTATAATTCTATGATTCTACACCTTCAAATCACCACCTCTCTCAGCACTCCTGAAGGATCTGGTTTAAAAACTGTACACAATTTGGAGGAATTGGCTCAATAACGATAGGATTAGAGATGCTCAAACATTGGCCGGATCAGCTCATGTCCTGTTTGCAGGTCACAATCAGGTAGACCAACTGTTGGTTTCCCCATTCATGACTGTTTGGCAGGTTGCATCAACGTATACTTTCCTGAGGATATCACACCACACCATCAGCTTCTTGGGGCCTGTGCATTCTTCCACAGCCAAACGAAGTTCTATTTCTCTCCCTTCTAAGCTGCTCTGCTGGGCAATCATTTCAATAGTCAGGTAAATCTGTCACAAATAATAGAAAACAGTCATAAATAAATTGAGTTTTTTTTAAAAAAAATATTCAATTTTAGGTGGGTATGGGAGCTGTGATGACCTGGGGTAGATGAAGGGAGATTTATCTGACGAACAGAGCTTTGACTCATAAAAGCTTATAATCTTGTTGGTCTTTAAGGTGCTAGTGGACTCAGATCTTGCCACCCTATTCAATGTTTGTCTAAGTAGTCCTTAGCAACAGTAAGGGCTGCCGATCTGTTTAGAGCTGCAGTGTTTTCATGCATGCACAGTTTTGCAATGACCTGAAATGACCCTGTTTTTTGAGTAACTTGGTGCTCAACTAAATAGAACCACTAATGGGCTCACACCTGATAGTTACCGTCAATGTTTGACTGCAAAACATGTTTGGCCCAAAATTCATTATGGGATGTTAGAGATGACATTATCCTTTCAAAGCTGAAGCTGCAGGTGTACCTGTGAGGCTGTAAAAGGCTTGGGCCACATAGATCTTGGAAATGTGTCTCCTCCCCTGTGCCTCACTAAGATCTGTGGTCAGCCCAGAGGACCTCTTTGGATTTGTTCGCACAGGCTGGTACCTCAGAGGAAGTCACATCAATTGACTGAACTGCAGATAACTAGCTGGTGAATCTGTGAGCTGGCTTTTTGAACAGTATTTTATTTTGACATGATATTTAATGATAGGAAAGTCACTGGTGCATCTCAGAGTAAAGACTCACAATGGCAAATGTAGGACCAAATAAAAATGACAACAGCAGCAACAGCAACAACAACATTTGATTTATATAACCACCCTTTAGGACAACTTAACACCCATCCAGAGTGGTTTACAAAGTATGTTGTTATTATCCCCACAACAATCACCCTGTGAGATGGGCAGAGCTGAGAGAGCTCTGAGAGAGCTATGCCTAGCCCAAGGTCACCCCGCTGGCTTCAAGAGGAGGAGTGGGGAATCAAACCCAGCTCTCCAGATTAGAGTCCTGCCACTCTTAATCACTACTGAACTAGATTTTAGTAACAGCTGATCAGATCTATGGGGCCCAAAATTCATTATGGGATGTTAGAGGGGACATTATCCTTTCAAAGCTGAAGCTACAGTGCCAAGGTGGACTAGATATTACAAAGAATAGTTCCCAAATTCTGTCCAAATTCCCTCGACTCACTTCACAATGTCTAGTTCAACTAACCTTGTATTCTGATATCATTCATAGGCTCATCGCCCCATCCATGCCAGTTTCTTCACAACAATGTCATTGTTCAATGACGTTGGAACATGATACATTGAATGAGGGAGTACAGAACAAGAGATCTGGCCGGAGGCACTCCACATTCATTGCAGAATGGAGTTAGCTGGCCAATACGGAGGACAATTTTGTTGATTTCGTTTTTATTTAAATGAGCAAGATCACTCCATGATGAAGGAGTGAGCGGTCACTGATTAAGCAGCAACGATAAAGCATCCTAGATGATTAAAAGCATCGAAGAACAAGATAAGACCCCGCCACTAACCCCCGCCACTATCCCGGAAGATAACAAAAATACTACTAAGCTCAGTTCCCGGAAGATAACAAAAATAAGTTCTGCCTGCATCTTCAAATAGGGTTGCCAACTCCAGGTTAGGACATTCCTGGAGATTTGAGAGTGGGGTCAGGGATGGGTGGGGTTTGGAAAAGGGGGATCTCACTGGGGTATAATACCATGGACCCCACCTCCAAAACATCTGTTTTCTACAGAAAGATAGCTTCAGATGGATAGCTGTGTTGGCTTGTAATAGAAGAGCAAGATTTTGTTCTAGCGGTACTTTAAAAACCAACTAGATTCCCAAGGTATAAGCTTTTGGGAGGGGAAGGGAGCTCTGATTCTCAAAAGCTCATTCTCTGGAAATCTAGTTGATGTTTAAGGTGCTACTAGACCCATATCTTGATTTTCTCCAGGGCAACTGATCTCTGTAAACTGGAGATCCATCGTAATGCTGGGAGTTCTCCAGGCCTCTGCTGAAGGTTGGCAGCCCTGTCAGGGTTACATTGGTAGATTTAATTCTGTATCACACGTCTGACACAATCTGTGACTCTGAATAACTTCGTGTCACTTCTGAGCTGTTCATACGAGTCCTCCATAATTGGCAATCTTGGAAGAAGCCTCTGTCCAGATTGGATTTCAAAAAGCCTCATGCCGTTATTTTAAGCACGCAAATGAGGCTGACAACTTTCACCTCCTGTCACGTCCTCCCGACACACACACACACTGGTTATCTTTTGTTTTCTCTGTTTGCTCGGCAAACACTGATCATGTGATGGTTTGGAGGAGAATTGCCAGCACAGATGGTGGACTGACTTTAGAACAGTTGCTACCTAGATGGTGTCTTTGCATTTTGGAGTACCCAGGAGTTATTAATAGAACTTCACACAGGTTGGGTGCAGATAGCATGCAGGGGGTTAGGAATATCTTGTGACCTGACTTGCTGATAAGAATATGATGCTACATTTGGCTTTTTGGCCTTCCCTCCGAGTAACACGTGGAGATCCAGTTATCAGATTAGGAGAAATTAAGTATTCTTTCGTTAACGATATCTGAATACAAATGCTACAAATGTCTGTGATTCCCCTAAGCTAAAATTACATTTTTATTGTTGCGGGCTTGTCTAAATCAGCATAGTTATGTATATAAGCTGTTCTACAATTGAGTCAATAGGCTTGTGACCTACCAGTGTCTAGACAAGACAATTTCTCCAGTAAGTGGCATGAATTTCCTGTTGAGGGGAGTGTACTTTCATTAAATCTGAAGTACTACAGTCCTAGGAAAGGACTGCAACATACAGGGTTGCTAGGCCCAGTCTGCCAATCAGCAAGAGATCAGGTGGGGCAGGGACATGGGGGTGGCAGCTGTCAGCAAGTGTGACATCACTTCCAAGGAAAATGTCACACCTCTCTAGGAATTGCCAGAAACTCTACGGTAAAAACATAGAGATTCCTAGAGATGTATTACATCACTTTTTGTTTCCCCTGGAAGTGATATCTCTTTCTTTCTTCCGCTGGCCACTGGAGTGCCAATGGGCAAGGCCTGCAGGGGGCAGAAAATCTGCCCCCAATGGGTACATGTGAACCCTAATACCATATAAGTTTCTGCATATTTGGGATGGCTCTTGGAAAGGGGTTAACAAGTTCAAGGTGGGAATGGATTCTTCCTGGAATTACAATTGACCGCCAGATGACAGAAATTACTTTCTCTGGACAGTGGCAGCTACTGAGGGTGGACTCCAGTTATCACTTCCCCGCTGAGCTCCCTCCCTAAACTCTGTCCTTTCAAGGCATCATTCCCAAATTTCTAGGAATGTCTCAAGCTGGAGTTAGTACCCTTATCTTGTCGAGGTAGGACCTGGAATTTTTCACCTTTGTGTGAATCCTGCAGTTTTGTAATACGACTAACTGGAAGGCTTTTCCATAACTGCTGGCATGCACCTGCTGTATTCAGGTGCACTGAAAGCAGAGCAAATCCATGGACACGGGCATGATATCTTGTTTTAATACCTTATTTTAATAATTCAGATTGGGAGACCAAGTCTCCTGCTTCAACCTCCTATCTTCTGCCTGCAGCTGAACAGCAGGGAAGAGGGGATGGCAAGAAAATTGGTGTTACACCAGGTATTTGCTGTAAGTGACATCACTGCACTGGGGAAATGCTCTAGAATTAGGTCAAATCTCTATGACCTTACTACAGAGTTTGGGCTGAATCCTAGAGTGTCATGCCGGGGTGGTGATGTCACTTCTGGTTGTTGTTGTTGTTGTTGTAATAACATTCATTCAACAACAACATTTGATTTATATACTGCCCTTCAGAACAACTTAATGCCCACTCAGAGCTGTTTACAAAGTATGTTATTATTATCCCCACAACAATCATCCTGTGAAGTGGGTGGGGCTGAGAGATCTCCAAAGAGCTGTGAATGACCCAAGGTCACCCAGCTGGCTTCATGTGGAGGAGTGGGGAATCAAACCCAGCTCTGCAGATTAGAGTTCTGCTGCTCTTAACCACTACACCAAACTGGCTCTCTTATCTGCTGGGAGTGTTGTCCCCCCAATCTGTTCCTGCTTCCTTCCCTTTGCAGTTGGTTGCCCTTCACTCAATCCCTAACACCCAGTCCTGGTGCAATGCCGGTATAGCACTGGTGTAGCTAGACAGAAACATTTTAAAAAATCTAATCCAGGACTTTCAGAATGCCAGTTCTGCATCTAACACCAAATGCCACATGTTCTCAGCACCCTGCTTGCCTCTCTGTAAAAATGTCCTGTAATTACAGTAGTCAAAACGGCTTCTTGCACTCCAAAAGCTTCCCTGCTTTGTGTGATTTGGTTGCAGGCTATGCTCAGATACGCTGGTCCTGTACTTCTTTGAAATGCATCCCTTGCGGGGTTGGAGGTTACCCTGTTTGTTTCAGTTGACCAATTTGCAGCACAAAGCAAATTGATTGCTTACAAGGGAAACATTTCATTTATGTTTACAGGCCAGAGGCTGAAATGCACTGCAGTGCTTGGTGGTAAATGTAAATGCAATCGGGGAGCCTTTCAGGCTTTGCTAAATGATGTTTTTCTCCCCCTCTCCTATTACTCTTGTCGTGAAAGGGAACATTTTTGCTGATGCATGTGTCTAGACGGCAATGTCCACACTCTAGATTGCTCCATGTAGCTCATAATACGGAACACGGAAAGTGAAAAACGTATACCTTGTTTCTGGGATTGGTGGTGGAGACTGCTGTCAAGTTACAGCTGACTTATGGTGATCCCTGGCAGGGTTTTCATGGCAAGAGACGAACAGAGGTAGTTTACCATTGCCTGCCTCTGCAATGCTGGTCTTTCTTGGTGGTCTCCCATCCCAACCAAGGCTGACCCTGATTAGCTTCTGAGAGCTGACAAGATTGGTCTTACTTGGGCTATCCAGGACAGGACGTTTCTGGGAAAGGTCACTGTAACAACAACAACAACAACATTTGATTTATATATCACCCATCAGGACAATGCCATACTCAGACCAGTTTACAAAGTGTGTTATTATTATCCTCAGGACAATCACCCTGTGAGATGGGTGGAGCTGAGAGAGCTCTGAGAAAGCTGTGACTGATCCAAGGTCACCCAGCTGGCCTCAAGGGGAGGAGTGAGGAATCAAACCTGGTTGTCCAGATTAGAGTCCTGCCGCTCTTAATCACTGGACCAAACTGTGTTCTCTTAAGGATGGCATCCTCCTTGGGTAGCACTGGGACAACATCTGAGAATGCTTGAGATAGCTCTCACCACTTCTAGGAGTTATCGAGATTAGAGATGTGAAGGAATGGGGAGAACCCCAGACAAATATAGCGGGGAAATAGCTAGTCAACTCTGATTTTTTAAAAGGCTTCATTCAATTTTTCAAATGATGTCATTTTCCAGTATGACAGATGGACAAGGGAGTATGTGTATGCAATGTGCATGTGTGGGCATAAGTACCTGCTGACCCCGTGGCCCACCTCACCCTTGCCCCACTCTTTGACCCCTGGATGACCTGGCAACTGTGTCACACTCTTTCAGAGCACAACACACTGGCTTGTTGAGCTTTGCCCTTTAAACTGGAGGTAATGAAAATCTCCTTTTCTCTGACTTAAAGGGGAAAGGGTGCAGTGGCTACAGGCAATGATGCTGCAGTGAAGCTCCACCCACAACCAATCTGTGAAGGAGGGCAGAGCTGAGGGATATTTTCTCCACCTCCTTTTAGTTTTTTTTAATGGGCTCAGCCCTGAAAGGAGGGATTGCTGGGAGGCCCAGCAAGACTTGTGTTGCATTTGGAATTCTGCAGTGATGAGATTGAGAGGCTATATGGGGAGGCCTCCCAGCAACCTTGTTCATTGCCCAGCAGTGCCTGAAAGGCTGGCAGGAGGAAAGGGGGGGGGGTGAGGATGTGAGCTCATGCCATCATCACACATTTTCACTGGAAGTGATATCATGTAACTCTCTAGGAATTTCAAAAACCTCTATGGTTTTACCATAAAAGTCTTGCAATTCCTAGAGCATTTCCTAAAATCACTTCCAGTTTCCACAGTAAGTGACATGTGTCCGCCTACTTGCTCCAAATGGTTTCCAGCTGCTGCCTGGCAAGCCTCTTGAGGGGCAGGAAGTTGATAGAGGAAGGGGATAGCAGCTTGTTTCCCTCCCTAGTTGCTACAACTTCCACAGTGGAGGCTGGTTTTCCTGCACCTGGGTTTACATGGTTCTCAAAAGCTTATGCTACAGTAAAGTTGGTTAGTCTTAAAGGTGCTACTGGACTCTTTTCTATTTTGCTACTACAGACTAACACAGCTAACTCCTCTGGATCTATTTACCCTATGGTATTGTTTATGAAATGTCTTGATACTGTATTGAAATGTACTTGATACTGATTGTATTAATCTCATACTGTGTAATCTGCCTTGAGTCTCAGTGAGAAAGGCAGACTATAAATGACATAGATAGATAGATAGATAGACAGACAGACAGACAGACAGACAGACAGACAGACAGACAGACAGACAGACAGACAGACAGACAGACAGACAGACAGATAGATAGATAGATAGATAGATAGATAGATAGATAGATAGATAGATAGATAGATAGATAGATAGATAGATAGATAGATAGATAGATAGATAGATAGATCTAACAATGAGATACATGGACCCAAGCAACTGGTTTCAGAAGGAAACTCATACAATCTATACTTCTAGCTAACAAATAGAAGTCTCTGAGCAGGGAATCCACCCCATGAGGCTAAACCAACTCACACAAATATAGGGAGGAAACAGACTATTCCATTATTATGTCTAAAATGTATGTGCCATACCTGGGGAAATAGCTTCTGCTCAGTATTGAGCGTTTTTGCAGTTTTCCTTGTAAAAAGCAAAGGTATTTATAATCTCATCATTGAAATTCAGAGTCATGTGTCATTTGGCCAGGAAAGAGATTGCCTTCAGTGCCCAAAACAAGATCGAGCAACTTATCTGCGTTCTGGCAGAATCATAGTTTACGCCGCTTTCTTTAGCAGTGCAAAATGAAAAGTAGTTGAAATCCAGGGTCATAGCCAGAGATCAATCCACTTCTAGTGATTTGGACTCATTCTAGTGCAGGTAATTTTTATTTTCTGCTTAACTAAGTCCCCAGTGCGCTTCTACCCAACCCCATCCCTGCTTCCAATCACCAGCCAGATGGCACAATGGATAAAATAGCACATGCCATAAAATGTTTTTTTTTTTTTGCTGTCTTGGTGAAACATCCAAAATTGCAACATTTAACTAACAGGAAAGGGGATGTGTGTGTTGTAGCAGCTATATATCCTTGGCACTAAATCACACTGCTAATCAATTTCATTGAGATGTTTTAGCTATTTCTTTTGCTTAAACCAGTTCCGGTCCATCTTCTTGCTTTATAAGGTGGTTAGGAAAAAATAGAAATTTAAAATAAAAATAAAACCCACAGTGAAATACAACCAACCTGTATTCAAAGTTCAGACAAAATGGAAATGCTGAAATAAATATAGAATGCAAAGCCACTATGGGCGGGAGTAGAAATTAGGGGTACAAAATTCTAGGGGTTCTGGTTGTCCAAGAGACAAGAGTAGGGTTGCCAGCCTCATGGTGGTGGCTAGAGATCTCCCAGAATTACAACTCATCTCCAGCTGACAAAGATCAGTTCCCCTGGAGAAAATGGCTGCCTTGGAAGGTGGACTCTATGGCATTATAGCCAGCTGAAGTCTCTCCCTTCCCTAAATCCCACCCTGTCTAGGCTCCACCTCTCAAATCTCCAATAATTTCCCAACCAGAAGTTTGCAACCCTAGGCAAGAGGGAATCCCCCAGCTACAGTTCTCATTTCCTACCACTGCTCAGAGTGTTACAAAAACAGGGAGGGTCGACACCTGACAATTGCTAACAGTTAGAGAATTCAAGACCACCTAACGAAATAAAGCTACTCCAAGTCAGTTTCATACAAAGTATTAATCATACATTAAGTGTTATTAATTGCCATTCAGTTCATTCACAATCATTATACAGTCTCCCTCCCCAGACCTATCAAGTGCTTAGTGCATATCACATATATTATTATTGGTAATGACCATTCCACTTCATACTATTTTTTTGTTTTGTCCAGTAGTTCAATTATTTTTATAATGGTCCAAATGGTCACAAGTCCATAATGGAAAGTCAGTATGAAACTGACTTGGAGTAGCTTTATTTCGTTAGGTGGTCTTGGATTCTGTAACTGCTCAGAGTGTTGGCAGCAGAAAAATAAAATAAAATAAAATAAAGTAAAATAAAATAAAATAAAATAAAATAAAATAAAATAAAATAAAATAAAATAAATGTCCATTGGGCCTAAGGTGTAATGTCACTTCCAGATGGAAAAAAATCAGAAATGATGTCACACCTCTCTAGGAATAACTGGAAACTCTATGGTTTTACCAGAAGTGCCATCACATCTTCACTGTCAGGCATTCCTTATGCCCCTGCCTCCTGAGTCTCCTTCTGGTTGCCAGACCCATGCGGCTCTCAGGATTGTAAAAATATCAACAGAAAATGCCAAGGAAAATCAGAACTCCTTAACTTCAGATCAGGAAGGGGATAAAAACCAGGATGCCCCAACACATGGTTGGATATTTGACCTATCATTAGTCCTTTCCAGAGGTTACAGACATGTTTATTGAGAATGTGCTCTAACTGTAATCCTACTGATAAACATAGAGCTAAGCTACAAGTGATTTTTTTCACGTGGAGAACACTTGATTGTTTTCACAAGTTTTCCTGGGAACTGAAGTCCGAGTGTCCTTCATATCTCTGTTAGAATCGCTGCCTGAAGAGCCAGAGAAAGCCAACTGCAGCAGCAGCTTTTGCAAATTGTTCCTCCAGTCACAAGACTGCTGGACAAGAGGGTTCTCAACAATCGTTTGGGGGAGGGCAGCTGCTACTTTCTCCCTGGGCGTCTTGCTCCCGGGGAGCTGCTCTGGAGAAAGCCGCCATGTCGGTGAAGCTCCAGCCACAGTGACAGTGGAAGAATCTGCTGCTGCTCTAACATGCCCTTCCCCTGCTCCTGACCTCCCGGAGAAAAACTGGAATGAGTGCATATTAGAGCAGCAGCATATTCTTCCACTGTCGCTGTGGCTGGAGCTTCACCAACATGGCGGCTTTCTCCAGAGCAGCTCCCCAGGAGCAGGATGCCCTGGGAGAAAGTAGCAGCTGCCCACCTCCAAAGATGGTTGAGAGCCCTCTTGTCCAGCAGGCTTGTGACTGAAGGAACGATTTGCAAAAGCTGCTGCTGCAGCTGGCTTTCTTTGTCTCTTCAGGCAGCAATTCTAACAGAGATATGAAGGACACTCGGACTTCAGTTCCCAGGAAAACTTGCGAAAACAATCAAGTGTTCTCCACTCGAGAAAAGTCACTTGTAGCTTGGCTCATAGTTGCGTGAACAGGGGCAATACACCTATATACTATGCACATACATTCTCATTACACATGAATGTAAACCTTCAAAAGATCAGTTCCTGTGTACAAAAGCTGTATTTGCATAACAAATACTTCATGTTAACCCCATGATTGCATGTATCGGGACGATGGTGGGTGATGCGCAGTCCTATTACATGTGGCTGGGTGAACTCCTGTAAGCTGTCTTGAGTTCCCCCTGGGAGACAGGCAGGGTATAAATGAAGTAAATAAAATTGAAAAATAATTAAGAATCATTGCTTGGCCACTACACTACATGGGTTCTTTAACATGATAAATAGTGTATAACATAGAAACGGCATAAAGATAATTGTGTTAAAATGGCCTAACGGAATAATTTAATTGAGAATGCCAGCCACACACACACACACACACACACACACATATGATGAAATCAAAAAGCTCACAATGACAACACAGAAAATCAAAATAAATGACAATTACATATCCGTAAGTCTATGTGTTATATCTTACCAGCTGCATCCAGCATTGACCCAGGGATTTTGTGTTCCCCCTCCCTAAAAATTATAGTCTCAAGACCTTTTTTATTATTAAGTGAGTAGAGAATGGAATTGCTTTGTAACCTCCACATTTAAGATCTCTATGCTTATTAGTATTCAGAAGCTTGGAACAGCAGAAGTTAATCATATTTAGCAGTTCTGACCAAAAACGATTTTTAAAAAGAAAGAAATTGCTTATATTATGCAGGCTGTATCATTCTCTTACAGAAAGCAAAAAAAAAATCAGCTCAACAATGAAGCAACTGGAATGCTTGCTAATCGCTATGATGGCTTGGATAAAAATAATACCACAGGCACACAAAACATGCAGATTCTATTGCATCTTAGGCACCTCCAATTGGCTTGAACTGTAACCAGCTTGCAAACTGTTACACAGCTGGGGTTTTGGGGCTTGGAAAACACAGGAGCTGCCTTTTGTTTTGAGAATGGTGGGACTTAAATTAATAGGCAGTAAAATGTAGCCAGAAACTCAAAGCTAAAGACACTTGCTAATGTGTGCATTTGTTGAAGGAAGCTAGGGGGCTTCATTGCTTGGAGGGGAAGAGAATGGGGCACCTGTGTGCTGGCTTCTGCACCCACATCACTCCTGTCCTTTTCTCGATGTTTAAAAAGATACCAAAGGTCTGTAGCACATCCACAGGAAAAAGCCAAGTAATTTAGTTCAGATCGGGGCTTTATCAGGGTATACTGCCACAGAGTCTACCCTCCAAACAAAACATTTTCTTCAGGGCAACAGATCTACGTCAACCACAAGGTGCAGCCTGGAGATTACTTGGAATTACAACTGATCTCCAGACACCAATTCGTCTGGAGAAAATAGCAGCTTTCCAGGGCGGACTCTAAAGCATTTTATCCTGCTGAGGTCCCTCCCCTCCCCCGCCATCTTCCTGCCAAATCTCCAGAAATTTCCCAACCCAAAGTTGACAAGCCTATCACGTCCCCCAATGTCAGGCTTCCTGGTGTTTTTTCCTGTTGCCAGAGATGATGCAACCCCCCTGGCAATTGCCTGCCATTGGCAGGCACCAGAGGAAAGTGTGCACCAAGCGCAGTCCCGGCAGTGCACAATGACATCACTTCCCTAAGTGATGGCACAGCATGACGGCGTCACTTCCCTAAGTGATGTCATTGCGCTAGACACTCCCATCCTTCACTGATGCCAGTTTTGGCACCAATGGCTGAATTTGCCCTGCACAAAGTGTGGGAGCACACCTGTGGCTGATGTGATGACATCATTTCCTGGAAGTGACATCATCTTGCAAGTCCCAGGAAAGACTCCAGGGAGCCAGGAGGTAAGTGCTGGGTTCCCCTTTCCTGGGAGGGTATAGGGACCTAGCAATCCTACCCAATGATAAGATGACTCTTTAGCTCTACCATGATTTTAGTGTTGCTGCATTTTTGTATATTTTTATCTGTGGAACATGCTTTTTAAGTGGGTTGCCTGGATTTAGCTAAACTACAAACTGAGATACCGATATTGGAAAAATGATAAATACAACTGAAGTGCATTTCTCACCCCTGCAGGGGAGAAACACAAAACAGAGAAGCATTTCTAATAGCCTCACTATTTTGAATGGAGCCTGGGAAGCAATAGGGAACCAGTACATACAGTGGAATGCTGGTATAATATGCTCCTCACAATCCACTCTGTCCTCTGTGAAGATATTTTGTGCTGACTTCCAAACTCTTTGCAAGGGCAGCCCTGCAGTGAGGTGCATTATACCAGCCTGATTATTTCAATTTGGTAAGACTGAAGTAATGTGCCATAAGACTGCACTATCAATCTGTCAGTTAAAAATACAGAAGGCAGAGAGGAAATGCTCTCTTATTTTCACTCTGCACTTGAATTCTAGTACTGAGGTGCCCTGGTGCTATTGGGTCTCTCTAGGATACAGATTCTAAAATGGCAACCTCACCAGTGATGCAACTATACCCCATACCCTGAAGAGTTTATGTTAGAAATGGGCACGGACAGAAAAAAAAACCGAACATGATGTTTGTTGTTCATTGCCATCCATGAACAGTGACTCACGAACAACCACGAACATGACCCTGTTCATGAACATGTTTGTGCTTGGACGTTCGTGGGGGCCAGCAGGCTCTCCTCCAGCCATCATCCAAGTTTGGTCAAGATCCCTACGGCACCACTCCCAGAAACCTGACCTGAGCAGGCAGCAGGAAAGGTACCAATAGTAAATAACAGCCTGGCCCAGAGCTGGGCAGCAGCCCTGAAACTTGAAGGGGTAGATCCCTACCACACCACTCCCAGAAACCTTACCTGTGCAGGCAGCAGGAAAGGTACCAATAATAAATAATAGCTTGTCCCCAGAGCCTGGCAGCAGCCCTGGAACCTGAAGGGGTAGATCCCTATCTCACCACACACAAAGAAAATTCAAGCTCCAATGCACTCATCCTGTCTCTTTAACAGCAGCTGTCTCTCCCTGAAAGCCACAGCTGGGAGCCCCTCTCCCTCCTGGTCTTTTCCTCTTGTAACAAATTTGGAGCTCCAGTCCACACTTGGAAGGAAGACCTGCCTATCAAGCTAAATTGGGCTTAGATTGGGGCAGGCTAGATGGAGCAAGCAGAGATCCAGGGCCTGAAACAAAGGTGAATGTCCAAACACGTAGTTTGAGAGACCTTAGGACAGTGATTAACATTGCCAAGCCAAGGTGGTGGGTTAAAGGGGGGGCATTGGGGTGTTGCAGATGCCACTATGCCACTTCTGGATACAACTCAGAAGTGACAATGAGTATCTCTAGGAATCAACAGAGACTTTATGGTAAAGTCTATGCTTTTTACCATAGATTTTCTGGTGAGTCCTAGACTTACCCATTGTCACTTTCAAGCAACCTACTGGCCAGAGACCGGTGACTTTTTTCTTTATTTTTCTCCTGCTGTTGCTCCAAGTGGCAGCAGGCAATGGACATGATCGGTGGGAGATTGCCCACCAGAAGTGGACACATAACAACCTTAGTAGTGAGCAAATCCATCGCTCGGATCCAACCTATGAGTTCTGCAAGTGTGGGGATTTTTCCTGATTCCTGCCCTCCTGCAGGAGACCTCTGATCAGCCCAAGCTATTCCTGGGTCCCTCGACCCAATGGAACAGCATTTCACGGGGGAGTTTTGGGCTGCTGTAGGAGCAGGGAATCAGTGAGCATTGCCCTTCCGTGCAGGCTTGCTTAGGCAGGATTCAAACTTATCAGTTGGGGAAAAGAAGATTTTACATTGTTGGCTTCTCCTCTAGTTTATCCTCACAACAGCCTTGTGAGGTAGGTTGGCTGAGGTGTGATTGGTCCAAGGTCAGTCAGAAGGCTTCCATGGCAGAGTGGGGATTTGAAAATGGGCCTCCCAGAAGTCAGTCCAACTCTCTAACCACTAGGCCATGCTGACCTTCCATAGCACAGAGGCATGGCCAACATGCTTGTGCTTCCTACCGCTCCCCATGTGTGTCTGTATTGGGCTTCTAACACTAAGTGGGAACCACAGACCCAACCTAAGTCCTCAAAGGGCATGCCCATAGTGGCTGTGATAAGCAATGCAACACAGTTTTGTATTCATAGTCCTAAGTATTTCATATATATGGATTTTTTTTGTTACTTGACACCCCAGAGTGGAGCAACCTGAAAATCCAGTTTGATCATCTAGATTGGATCCATATTTCCAGACATGAAAAGAACCCAGTTGAACTGGAACAAAGGTCAGTCTGGTCAAACATTCTGAAAAGGAGGAGTCATAGAATCATAGGGTTGGAAGGGACCTCCGAGGGTCATCTAGCCCAACCCCCTGCACAATGCAGGAAATTTACAAGTACCTTGATTGCTTCTTGGAAGTTTATATGCTGAGCATGAAGTTAGCAGCCTTCCCTTATGGTTAGCTCTCGGCATCCAGCATTCAGTGGTACACTGCCTCTGAATATGGAGGCTCCATTTTGTTATCATGGCTAATCGCTGTTGTTTGATCAGTCCTCCCTGTAGAGACTTTTGTTCGCTGCTGGTATGGGGAGGAAGTGGTTTGGAAGGCAACACCTGAGGAATTAAAAAAAATGATTTAAGAAATAAAACCTTAAAAAAAAAATCTAACTAGATCAGATTGGTTTTTAAAACACTTTACTGTAAGTGAGCACGTCTTAGCTCATGAGTCATTGTTGCCCTTTATTTCAGAGGCAGCTTATTATTTGGGTCCTCTGAATCTGACTTCATTGATTTTTTTTGCGGTAGCATTGCACACAGCCTGAGTGTGAGAGAGAGAAAGATGCCATTTTTCGGGACTGTATTTCATAAGCCGAATGGGTGTTTGTGATTTTTTTTTAAAAAGATCCTATTTTTCCACTGACCACAAACCTTCAGCTTCCTAGGAAACCAGGACATAACACAGTGTTTTCTAAAGATACAGCGAAGACCTGCGTGACTCCCAAGCCAGAAGTATATGTTTCTCTCTTCGAGTCTTTGCCTCTTATCTTGGGATGTTTTGTTTTGCTCGGCTGTCTTTTATGGGGATGAATTTAACGATAAAACAGGCAACTGCGACTAAAATAGCAAGAGTTTTTTTTTTAATTTGCTGAAGAGTAATCACATTGCTGGACGGATTTATTAGCAGGTTGGTAAATACGGTTTGCTACAGCCATTATGCTGGTATTGGACTCTGTATTTCTCATTCAATCTACCGTTTTTTGTATGTGTGTGGGGGTTGGATTTGGAAAGGCCTCAGTTCACACGCTTTAATCTTTCGGTTTCTGGGATTGATTGCAAGAAGTGCAGGATGTGTATTGACACTTATGAAAAGTGCTGCCTTTGAGGTTTGCACAACCTGCAAGCAGAAAGTGTCACAGCTGTTTGCATCAGACATGTGCAAGTTGATTAAATAAGAATGGAGAGTTTTAAACAGATGATTTTATCGGCTTTAGAATGATCTCCCCCACCTCTTTATAATCATCTTGAAAAATCTACCCTGAGCCAAGATAAATCTGAGTGGTTCATAGGGTTGTCAACCTCCTGGTGCAGCCCGGAGATCTCCTGAAATTACAACGGATCTCCAGACTACAGCTTTCCTGGAGAGAACGGCAGCTCTGGAGAATAGGCTGTATGGTATCACATTGCTGCAAAGCAACCTTCCCTCCCCAAACTCCACCATTACCAGGCTCTTCCCTCAAATCCATCAATTTCCCATACTGGAGTTGGCATCCCAGGTAGGTCAAGTGGGTGGAGTTTGGAACATCACGAGTTTGGGGCACATCAACCACTGATATTTTTTTCTGCTTATTTGCGCTCGATTTTCCCTTGCTCTCCATTTCCCCATATGTGTTTTCAGCAGGGCTTTTTTTCTGGGAAAAGAGGTGGTGGAACTCAGCGGGTTGCCCTCGGAGAAAATGGTCACATGGCTTGGTTTGGTTGCCAGTATCGCCTGTTAAAAGGACCCACTAGGAGGTGATGGGAAAGACCTCTGCCTGAGATCCCGGAGAGAGGCTGCCAGTCTGAGTAGACAATACTGACCTGGATAGACCTGTGGTCTGATTCGGTATACGGCAGCTTCATGTGTGACTTTCCAAATTCTCCTCTGGCAAACACAAGCTGCAAAATAAAATAAAATAAAATAAAATAAAATAAAATCCCTCTCCCCCACTTCTCTTCTATCCCACCCTAGTTTATCTCCCCTGTTGATATGGTCGGGTTGTCAAATTCGGGTTGGGAAATTCCTGGAGATTTGGGGAGAGCCTGGGAAGGGCAGAGTCTGGGGAGGGGATGGACCTCAACAGAGCTCTGATGTCATACAGTCCACCGTCTGAAGTTGTTATTTTCTCTGGAGGAGCTGATCTCTATGGTCTGAAGATCAGATGTAATTACCAGAGAACTAATCTCCCTCCCTGCCTCCCTGCCTCCCTGCCTCCCTGCCTCCCTGCCTCCCTGCCTCCCTTTCTTTCTTTCTTTCTTTCTTTCTTTCTTTCTTTCTTTCTTTCTTTCTTTCTTTCTTTCTTTCTTTCTTTCTTTCTTTCTTTCTTTCTTTCTTTCTTTCTTTTACTTCATGCTCACTGAGGGAATAAAACTGTGTCTGGAATCTTCAATTTCAGGCTGCTGCAATGGTTATCTTGACTGAATGCTGTATTTGAGTCCAGTGGTACTTTTCTCAGTTAAAGTCCCTTTCTTCGGATACCAGTGAGCTCAAATTCTGCTCTTCTCTTGCAAACTGACATGGATCCCTACCTGAAACTTGATCGAATCTTCTTCATATCAATGAGAAAAATTCCTCATATATAGAAAACTATTCTATGATATTCTTGTTTTTACGAGTTTTTGTTTAAATTATGGAAGAGTATTCAGTCACGTAAACCCCACATCCAGTCTGAAGTTGAAGAATCCAGGATGGTTCCCCATCTCCATGAGAACGAAGTCTTAGTGATACAGCCCGAGAAAATATGAAGGTATCTTATACTGCATCAGACCATTGCTCTATCAAGTTCAGTATTGTCTTTTCTGACGGGCAGTAGCTCTCCAGGGCCTCAGGAATACATCCTTCACATCAAGAGTTACCTGATACTTTTAACCGGAGATATTGGTGATTGAACCTCAGAATTTTCGCAAGCAAAGAAGATTTCTACCTCTGAGCCACGGCCCTGACCTTGTCATTAAACATTACTGGAGATTCTGCCATGATGATGTATCTTTTCTATCTGAATAAACTATTTTAAACTCGCTTTCCTTTTTGTTCATTAGGTGATGACCTGAAAACATCATGTCGGAGGTCCAGGGCACTGTGGAGTTTTCTGTGGAGCTACACAAATTTCATAATGTGGATCTCTTCCAAAGAGGGTGAGTCTGTGCAGTCTTGGTGTTAAAGATAAAACTTGTGAATCTGAAAGATAAACATATCCTGGAGTCCTTCCATGTTTCAGATGAGGATACTTGTAAGTTCCAGTTGTAAGGTGAAACTGCAAGTAGGTGTCTTGAAGTTTTGGAAACCATTATATTACATGGACAATATAATGCAGCACAGACATTCTTATGTTCTTAAATGCATGTACACCATGTAAGCTATGGTATGAGATAGCATCCATGCAATGCAAGAACAAGTTCTGCCCATTAAAGGGATTCCTATCAACAGGGATTCTTTCACACACATCAGATAATGTTCTTTCAATGTACTTAAGTGCTGGTTGGCAAGTAGATTTTTTTGTTTCACACAGAAAAATCCAGTTGCAAACAATTGCTAAAATGCATTGAATGTCCATCGAATGTGCATTATCGGGGGGCGTGGCGTCGGAGCCTTCGGGTATGGACGCACATTGAAAGATCTCTGTCTCCTTCCTCCCTGTAAACCCCGGAAAACAGCTGATATCGCTTACCCTGCATTATATATTTGAGAAAGCAGACGCAGAGGGAAAAGAAGATCTATCCAAAATCAGCAAGAAATTTGCAGCAGCTCTTTTACAGCACAACTCAAACTATGCCTCAGGAACGCAGCAAGGCCGAGCTATCCAAAATGGCCGACAGGAAACTTGTAGAAACAAATGCAGCAGCAAAAACTAATAACCACTCCCTCGAGGCACAGTTTGCAAAATTTGAAGAAAACCTGCTCAAGCAAATGACGCTGCTCATCCAACCGCTATCTACACAATTAACAGAAATCAAATTAGAACTTCAAAAGACAAATCAAACAGCTGAAAGTGCTATGGAACTTAGTATCATGTCTCAAAGAGACGTAAGAGAAATATATAATAAACTAGAACAGCAGGAGGAAAGAATTCTTCACCTGGAAGTGTCAGCTCGTTACAGAAATCTCAAGCTCCGTGGGATTGAAGAGTCCCTTATAGAAAATGAAAATATAATCAGAACATTAACACCTTGGCTATCTAAGCTGCTGGGCATTAAGGAAGGCACAAACCAACTCATAACAAAAGCTTATTGCATTGGATCTTTAAGCCAGCAGAAAAAAAGAAATATGCCGAGAGATATCATTATTGAAGTACCAGACACTAACATCAGGAAGAAAATAATCAATGAAGCAAGATCCAAAGGCTTTCTATTATTCAATAACACCCAGATACAAGTATACAGTGACCTGCCTAATGAAGTTCTCTTAAAGAGAAAAGAACTTAAACCCACAACCGAGACTTTGAGGAGAGCGAAAGTACAATACAAATGGTGGAATTACACGAAACTACTGGTCTATCACAAAGGACATCGTCTTATTGCTTCGGACTACGACTCTGCAGCATCAATGTTAAATGAACTGAACCTAGAAGAACCAATGGAAACAAGCAAACCAAGTCAAAAAAGAAAATTTTCTCAGTCAACATCTTCATCCCTCAGAAGGGAAGTAAAAATTCAGTAAGAGACAATTGATTTAGACACTTAGCCACAATGCTAAAATTTAAGGGAAGCGTTATCATAATACTCTTTATTGAAGATTCAAAACGGGGTAAGAAAGGGAGGGGGGAGTTCGGTCCTTTCAATGTAACTCCTTTTTTAGTTAAGCCCGGTAAGTTTTGGTATATACCAAACTAGTGTGTGAATAGAACACACTAGCTAAAAGGGCTTTGGGGAACAAATCTATTATTTTTGTGCAGTTTGTAACAACTGGCCAGGGGATTTGTGGGAGGGAAAGGATTTGAAATAGATCTCCCATTATTGTGATCTTAGAGCTAATCAACCAAGAGTTCCGTGGGAGGGAAAGATAAGATAACTAGGGAAAGGGGAAAGGGAAACATCAAGGGAGGGGGAGAAATTTCCAAAGCTCATTTGTATTGCTAATTCAGACTTAAAGGGCAAAGTTGGGTGGGTTAGGGAGGAGGAGGGAATAGAAAGGAAAAGAGAGGGGGGAAAGGAGGGGGGAAAGGGGGAAAATTAAACGAAATAAGTTGATTTATCTAAACAAAGGATATAAGAAAATAGAACAGAGTAAGGAGTTAGAGAAAAGGAGTGGACAGCTAGGGAAAATCAAATAAATTCTTCTATATTACATTCAAACTACTTAGTGTGAAACTACAACACTGCAAAAAAGAGGGAAAGAAAAGGGTAAGAGGTCAGTGGAAAGGAAATCAAACAATTTATTTTCAATAACTATTTGAAGTGTGAATAAAACACTTCACTAATAGAATCATTTCTCTTATTTTATTTTGGCCTATTTTTGTCTTGAAATAAACAAAAGAGAGAAAAGAGAAAGAGGCAAAGCTTAGAAACGTTCAAGGGTAATTGCTAAGTTATATAAAGCTGAATTCATTGTTCAAGTTAATAAAAATCTCCATAAGTTATAAACACAGAAAATCATTTAACTTTTACTTGTTTAAATTTACTTGATACCTGTACCAAAGAACACTCTAAAGATTATTTATAGATCCTATTGATATAGTCACTACTGCAGCAATTTGTGATCTCTTCAGACAACGTTAGAAGGGAAAGTATATACACCAAGCTTAACAAGTCAAAATAAAACTTTTCAAGTGAACAGGAATTTACTAATCTATTAAAACCTTTAATACTAAGTATCCACAATTCATCTTAGCTACTAAAGATCCTTCATATAAAGCTAGCAAGTTCTTCTATAAATTGAATCCTACCAAACAGTACAAAACTACCACCTATAAATTAATTGCCATAATTGGAAGAAAATTGATTGGGGGGAGAAATACCACATCATCAATTAATTAAACCCTTATTCTCGATTTTATTAATCTACCTTGAGATAGTGCTATTACCAAATAATTAATTAAAATACATTTTTAAAAGAGGGGGGGAATTCATCTGAACAATTCATTAGATTCAATATGTCATCAAATATTAAAATCACCTCTTTTAATGTTCGTGGTCTAGGTAACCCCATTAAAAGAAAACGCATTTTGGCAAACTTAGCTAAAACAAGGTCAGACATCATCCTTCTTCAAGAAACACATCTCCACCCCATAAATAGTCAAAATCTAAAAGCAAGCTGGATACACCTTCAATACCATGCAAAAGGCACTTCTAAGGCGAGGGGAGTAGCTATCCTAATCTCTAGAACCATTTCTTTTCAACATCAAAGCACATTAAGTGATCCCAAAGGGAGATTCATTTTTGTAAAGGGCAAAATAGGATCACAAACTTACACCCTAGCTTCAATTTACGCCCCAAATTCAAATCAAATTGCATTCTTGGAAGACAGTTTAAACAAATTGACTTCTTTTCAGGAAGGTGAACTGATCTTGGGAGGAGACCTGAACTACATAGTAAACCCAAAATTAGACAGATCCAAACCTAAAAACAAAAAATGTAAAAAAGAAACTTCAAATACTAAGCTAGCAAAGCTTCTAGACAATAACTTTCTAACAGACGTATGGAGACATTTACATGGTATAGAAAAGGATTTCACATACTATTCATCTAAATATAACATCTATACTAGAATAGATTACATTCTAATTTCCAATACAGCAATAAATAGGCTACTTTCCTCTGAAATAGGTAATATCACCATATCAGACCATGCCTGGACTAGTTGTACACTGATGGCCACCCAAGACACATTGAAACAAAGGCATTGGTCATTCAATAAATTACTCATTAACAACCAAAATGCTATCAAAGAAATTAGCAATAACATTGAGCTGGCTATAAAAGAAAACACAACAGATGATGTTAATTCATGCATTGTGTGGGATACAATTAAAGCAGTTACTAGGGGCCATATCATTTCTTTATCATCACAACTAAATAAGAAGAGAAATGTCATGAAACAGGAATTAATAGAAAACATCAAAGCACTAGAACTCAAGCACAAAAAAACTGGTAGCAAACAGACATATAAAAAGTTATTGATTCAGCGTAAATTATTAGAAACCTTAGAAACTAACAAAATTTTGAAAAATCTCCAATATGTTAAGCAAAACTACTGGTATAACAATCCGAAATCATTGAGGTTACTATCATATAAAATAAAAGAAAAAAAATCATCCAATATCATTAAACAGATATATGATAAAAATGGGAAACTACAATTCAAAACAAAAGAAATTCTTGATACTTTTGTCAATTATTATAAACAACTTTATTCATCTAAAATACCAAATGAAGAGAAAATTACACATTTCTTAAAATCACTCAAGAATTTAAAACAATTGGATGACGAACACCGTTTACTCTTAAACAGCCCCATCACACATCAAGAAATACTTGATGTTATTAAATCACTCAAAAATAACAAAACTCCAGGACCTGATGGCTACCCATCAGAATTTTATAAAAAGTTTGCCACACTAATTGCTACTCCACTAATGCATGCTTGCAACACAGTTTTAAATACCGGACAAATACCCCCATCATGGCTCACTGCAACGATCATAGTAATCCCTAAACCAGGTAAAGACTCGACTAAAACAACTTCTTACAGACCTATTTCATTACTAAATCAAGATTATAAAATTTTTACAGCTATACTAACTAAAAGGTTGAATTCATTTATTACACATTACATACACCAAGATCAATCAGGTTTCATTCCAAACAGAGATTTAACTAATAACATCTATAAGACACTCAACTTAATTTCACACAGTCAAAAAAAACAATTAGAATCAATATTTCTATCTTTGGACATAGAGAAAGCGTTTGATTCTCTAGAAATATCGTACTTAAAACAAGTTTTACACTGCATGGGATTTGGAGAGACATTCCTCAAAATAATAAATGCTATATACTCACAAGCAACTGCCCAAATAACAATTAACAATCATCTATCCCACAAAATATTAATCCAAAGAGGCACGAGACAAGGGTGTCCTCTCTCACCAATCTTATTTGCGTTGGCTATCGAACCGTTGGCTATAGCTATTAGGGAAGACCCCAAAATACAAGGAATTAACATAGAGAACAATCAATATAAATTAAGTCTTTTTGCCGATGACATGGTTGTATATATTACAAATCCCATAGATTCTCTATACCCACTCCAAAATAAACTACTGGAATTCGGCTCAATTTCGGGCCTTACAGTCAATCAATCCAAGTCACAGCTCTTTCCAATATTTCTCCAAGCAAACACTGTTACACATATCAAACAATCTAGTCAGTACCACTGGAACCATAAGCAAATGTCATATTTAGGCATAACCATCCCTAATAACCTTAACCAATTGATGGAACTAAACCACATCAAAACAATCAACCAAATTAAAGCAGATCTACATAAATGGGGAAGGATTACACCCTCATGGTTAGAACGATACCACCTAATTAAGTCATTTGTACTTCCAAAATTACTCTTTTTTTTGAGGGCAATACCGTTAACAATTCCACAAAAGAAAATTAAATCATGGCAACAATTATTAAACCAATTCTTATGGGGGAAGAAACATCCAAGAATAGCCTTTAAAACTCTTAAGCTAAGAAAACAGCAAGGAGGCTTTAAATACCCTGATCTAGAACTCTATCAGACAGCCACCAGACTATTCAATACATTACAAATTGTAATTACAGCAAATAAGACTGACTGGATCGCAATCTTGGAGTCAGAACTTAAACATTGCAATATACAAAATATGTTTTGGAACACAAAAAAAGATCGACCCCACAAAATAAATAACCCTTTTCTAGAATCAATAATCAATACCTGGGATCGTACAAGATTCAAACTTATACCACAATTCTCAAGATTCTCTTCTTTTATAGAACAGCATTGGTTCCCTCCAGGGCAAACTAAAGCCTTTAAAAATATATGGCTCCAAGCAAATATGATCCGCATAATTGATATAACAACAAAAAAGGGAATCATAAACAAAATAGAATTAGAACAAAAAATAAAACACAAGATTCACTGGTTTGCCTATTTTCAACTCTCAAACATGCTACAACAAATAAAAATACAAGAATTACTTAAAAAGAACGCAACCGATTTTGAACTCCTACTTGATACCAAATCACTCAAACAAAAGGGATTAATTTCTAAACTATACAACATCCTTTTATCTCTCAACCAAATTAAAACTCTAAAATGCCAAACAAATTGGCACTTAGATTGCAACATAGAGCTAACACCTGAACAATGGAGAGAAATATGGACTGCAAACATTCTAAAACCTAAGACAGTTACCTCCCAAATCCAAAATTACAAAATCATTCACAGATGGCACATAACACCAAGAAAACTCTCACTAATAACTAAAACAAATCCTCCGCTCTGCTGGAAAGAGTGTGGAAATATAGGAACGTTTAAACATTGCTGGTGGGAATGCCCCCGAATAGAACCTTTTTGGAATGATATATTATGTTATATAAAAGAAATAACGGGCTACAAAATCCCCCTTGATCCAAAGATCATATTCTTGAATGTATGGGATACTTTCGAAATTCCACAAATAAGAAAAGATCTAATTAGCAACCTTTTGGTTGTAGCTAAGAACTTGCTAGCTTTACACTGGAAATCAAAGACGGTTCCCACAGCAGAAAAATGGTTAGAAAAAATATGGGACCACTATAGACAAGAAAAAATACATGACGAATTATACCAGAGTGAACACTATTTGAAAGAAACTGATTTTATTGCAAAATGGTTACCATTCATTGAATTCATTTCCAATACAAATCACTCTCCACCTAAGCATTTACTTTTTGTTACTCAGATTTGAAGCAACGACTATCAAATAATTGAAAAAAAATGCTAGTTGTCTTTAACTATATTGGCATGACGTTTATTGTATATAGTTCACTAAGACTTTGTTGTTGTTCTATTTTACTGTTTTTGTTTGTTTGTTTGTTTGGTTTAAAAAAATAAAAGAACTTGGCACAAAAAAAAAAAAAAAAAAAAGAATGTGCATTATCCAATGTGTGTGGAAGCAGGGAGAGAATAACACACTGGAACCGATTAAACAGGCATAAGCTTGGACACGGTGATTATTTGAGCTCTGATTTTTCTCTGTCCATATGTGTGAGAGATCTGGTGGTCATGAAGAAGGCAGATGGTTCAGAAAAGGGAGAGCAGCCAGACCAGGACCAGGAGGCTTATAGGGCCAGATAAAACTAGGGCCGATTCCAGACGGCCCTCCCCATCACAAAACGTCGCGCGTTGTCGCGCGTCGTCGCGCAGAAAATGCGAAATATCGCGTTTTCTCACGCGAGTTTTGCACGACGTCGCGCAAAAGTCGCGCGAGAAAACGCGAGAAAACGCGTTTTCTGCGCGACGGCGCGCAACGTCGCGCAACGTTTCGCGATGGGGAGGGCCGTCTGGAATCGGCCCTGATTGGCTTCTTGTCTTTCATTATGGGTTGAATATGGTGGGGGAATCTGCAGTGGTGACAGCTGGGACCAGGTCAGCAATTCACTTTGGCTTGCTAGCTGGCGTGCGGGATCAGGAAAGGGGTCCTTGGATCCCTAGTTTGAGACCACTGGTGTCATTTCTGTACCCCTACATCCATGCCATTGTTCTATATGGTGAACCATTGCTAATGCTGTATCTTAATGTCATTTTGTGAATGCCTTAACCATCACTTTCATTTCACAAGCATCCTGAGAACACAGCTGTCTTATCTCCTTCCTTTGAAGCTCCCAGGAGCGACCTTGCACTGTCTGAAATGTTACAGTTTAATCATATGCCTTTTGTCCTGGCTAGGCTGATGTGTAAACCCTAGAAGAAATTTCCAGACCGTTTCCCGCACAAACCTGTGGTCCAGGTGGGAGGGAGTAAATGATTGGGTATTTAGAGATGTACTTTCTTCAAGTCTCTATTCCTGTCAATAAAGCATGTACTACTTAGATGCTTTCCTGCTTCTGAGTAATCCTATGGATATATATAATGGATATATATAATGGAGCATTTATATATAAATGACTGGATTTCTGAATAAAACCATTTAACCAAGAGCTTGGACTTCTTGTTGCAATGGCACAGAGATCTGGGATAGTTAGTTAGTGAATTCCACCAAAGCTAAGTTGATGGATTTTAGGTGGGGAATACACTTTCCCAGGAACAACTTATATACTTATGAATGCCATTTGATTAGCTCCTCAATCATGGACAGGAGATCTTCTCATGGAAGGAGGGAAAGGAATGTGTTAAGTGGGGATGACTCTGTGAGACCTTTGTTTGCACTGGATTCCTTTGGGGCTGGCAGGACTGTAAATCCAATCACCTCTTAATCACTCCGCATTTCTGTGCGGCATTCCATTCATGCCGTGTTCTCCTGGGTGGGATTCAGCAACTGTTGGAAGTCCTCTGATGGCAAGACATCTGCCATTTTAAATCCAGAGACCTAGTGACTTTTAATATCACATGCAACCATATTAAAAATGGCTATTAAAATGACGGAGGCCGGGCTGACCGCTTACAGGAAAGCCTGGCCCCACCAAGTTTCTGGGTGGCTGGATGCATGCTACTATGTTTGGATTTGAACAAAAATTCACAGGTAGACCATCTAGTTTTTCCTGTGACTATCAGATTCCCCCGTGCCAGGTCAGAGTCTGGGGCTGTGTTACCCTCTGTGGTGGTGGAGAGTACACTCAAGTCATCATTGACTTATGATGACCCCTGGTGAGTGTTTCATGGCAAGAGATGAACAGAGGTGGTTTGCTATTGCCTGCCTCTCCAGCTGTGGTCTTTGTTGGAGGTCTCCCATCCAATTACTAACAAAGGCCGACCCTGCTTAGCTTCTGAGATCTGACGAGATCAGGCTTACCTGGGCTATCCAGGTCAGGGCGTAGTTCCATCTAGGAGGGGGATTAATGTAGAGCAATGCTCATGCTCTCTCCTTTGCCAGCTGCCTCTCCCCAAACTCTGTCTATTCCTGCTTGGACACTATGTTATAATTTAGGGAGATTTCCAGACTCCATGTGGAAGTTGGTAATCCTATCTCCATGTATGATACCTTGCATGTTTTGAAAGTTGTTTGGGATATAAATGTAGCTAATAAATGCCAGCAAGGAGTAGAAAAGTGTAAGAGTCCAGTAGCACCTGTAAGACTAACAAAATTTATGGTAGGGTATGATCTTTGATGAGTCATAGCTCACTTCTTCAGAAGGTGTCTAAAGTAGGTATCTGAAGATGTGAGCTGTGACTCATCAAAGCTGATACTCTACCACAATTTTTGTTACTTATAGGTGATACTGGACTCTTGCCCTTTTCTATTTTTCTAACACGACTACCCATCTTGATCCAAATGCCACCAAGAATGAAACGTTTAATTGCGTTAGTGACCAGAGAAAACAACGGGGATGGAGAAATACCTAACTTTGAATAAAAAACGTGAGGACCATTTGGAAAGTCCGAAAGGTCAAGCATGTGTGATTTAATTTTTGCAAAGAAAAGCATATATGAGGGCTTTCTCTCTCCTGAATTCACTCTGTCACCTGTGATTTAATGACTGGTGACAGCTAATCCTCCAGCAAAATTAGTTTAGGCCTTCTGACATTTTTTAATAAACTAGAAAATAAAGTTATCCACATCTGTCACGAATCAATTGATTGATTTGTCTGCTTATCTCAGAAGTCTTCATTGAATCCCTTTTCTTCTGAAGTCCTTTTGATATTTATTGACATGGATCTGTGTTTGTGTTTAAATATATAAAAGATTAACAAAGGATACCAAGACCAGAGCAAAAACAATTTTAAGGGGAAATTAAAAAGAGAAAGTTTCCAGCAATTAGGACAAAAGAAGATTCCCAAACTATGTATTTGAATGTATTAGGAATTGTCCATTGCTTTTTTATTTCTGCATTTTGTAAGAGTACTGTAATGCAGTCTTATTGTGTCTGGACATAGAGTTGTATGCATTAAGATTAGACAGATCAAAGAGAGATCTATGCAAGGTAGATCTAGCAATGTCTACTAGCTATGATCAGAGGTAGTAAACTTCTGAATATCAGCACTAGGAGGCAATTTTGGGGAAAGCCTTGACCTGTTTGAACTGTTTGCTAAACCTGAAGGGCAACTGATGGGCCACTGCAGGATTTGAGTCCAGTGGCACCTTAGAGACCAACTAGATTATCAGGGTATAAACTTTTGAGACCCTGACCTGGATACCCCAGGTGAGCATGATCAACCGTCAGCTCTCAGAAGCTAAATAGAGTAGGTCTTGGTTAGTAATTGGATAGGAGACTTCCAATGAAGACCACGGTTGAAGAGGCAGGCAATGGCAAACCACCTCTGTGTATCTCTTGCCATGAAACACTCACCAGGGGTCACCATAAGTCAATGATGACTTGAGGGCACTCTCCTCCAAACTTTTGAGAGTCAAAGCTCCCTTCTTCAGGCCGTTGTGTGAGACACGATGGTGAGCTAGGTGGGCCACTCCTCTGATCCAATTGACCACCTCTATTGTTCATAATATTATATTTTAGTCGCATTTTCCCAGTTTGCAGGGTTGCCTGTGTGCAATCTTGTTTACAATCACACCAAAAATGGGTTTTTTTTGCAGTGTTTTATCAATGTGTCCATTAGGGACATTTTGGGGTGAGATGCAAATGAACGTAATAAATTGAAAGATAAGAGATATGCACATCCTTGAACGTTTGTATTCTTTAGTTTGAATTTTTTTAAAAACTCTCCTCTAAGAGGGCTCTGACCTAAATAGCTCAGGAGAGCCTGATCTCATGAGATCTCAGAAGCTAAGCAGGGTCAGCCTGGGTTAGTAATTGGATGGGAGACCAAAGAAGACCAGGGTTGCAGAGGAAGGCAGTGGCAAACAACCTCGGTTAGTGATGGACCTGAGTTTGGTTCAATAGAAGTCATAAAGGCTTCTGGGTAGAAGGAATCATGTTAACTGACCCAAAGGGTTTGCTTAGGTCAGTTTTTCCTTACATGGCTCTAAAGTAAGCTAACAAAATATCAGATGTAAAAAGTCAAGTGAAACTCTAAAAACAAATCAAATGAGATTTTGGTCACTTCTACATGTTCCTCCCCCCCCCCCCCGGGCTTTCTCTGTCCCAAAGCCGAGTCTTCCCAACCCCCTTTCATAACTCACCTTCCATACACAACGTCCTCATGCGTTTTTTGTGTGTGTTCGTAGCGGAAGTAAAAAAGGTCCCAAAACAGAAAGTGCGTTCTTTCTGCACCTCGTCACAAATAATGTTGGTGCAGTCCTGCCCAACTTTCCTTTATTTTTTGAGCACATGCGGGATTGCACTATATCATTGTCCTGTCTTTCAGTTTCTATAGAAACTGGGCATGCGTAGTACTCTGTTCTCTACCGTTGATTTCCCAAAGTTTTAAATGCAAAAGTGTTTAATAAATATGCGAACAGTAGAGTAGCACCATCACACGATTTCATATCCTACTATATAAAAGGCAAACCATGTTCCCTAACACTCACTTCTTATCCCCACAGAGGCACAGTATACAGGGATAAGAAGCGAGTGAGGGGCAAAATGGATTGTCTCTCTGCTGCCTCCTCAGGGCTTCCAGAGGCCTGGAAGAGCTTAGCACAAACTGTGGGAAGGCTCAGTGCAGCGGCAAGGCCCTCCCAATGTCCCATAGCCGTGGGGGTGGTGCTCCCCACTACCTCTGTGGGGCCTTGGGAGAGCCGTGCGCAAGCCAAGCAGTGGCAGAGGGATCAGAGGAGGAGGGAGCCCTTGCTCTCTTCCTCATCCCCCTCTTGACTGATGCCGTGGGGAGAGGCATGGGGGTGAGGGGAAGTGCTGCTAGGAGCAGTTGTATTTTCCTAAAGAACAGGCTTTAATGTTAGTTTGAAATAAAATCAGAAACGGCATTTTGTTCCCAATGTTGTTCCTAAACTGCTAGTCCGATTGCTGAGTGATCCAGTGTAGCAAGCACTGCATCGTTATAGCGTAAGGACCATTTTAAAATGTTTTTTAAAAAAGGGAGGAGGACTTATACGATCGTGCATGCGAGCCAGACGCTTGTGTAGGAGGGGCAATGGCAAGAGGAGGGGTTGGCGATTTGTGGGAGGGCACTTCAAAAGTGCAAAAAAGCCTCCAGATGCATTGACACGGTAGAGAATCAGGCGGAAAAAAGCGGCCTTAAAAATGAAAACGGAACAAAACAAGTTTCACAAAAAATGTTCAAAACCTGGGATCATCATGACCTGCTCGCACATGGGAAACGATGACGTATGTAATGAGTGAGATAACCCGCCGAATTTCTGTTAGCAGGCCGTCACATGTGGAAGCGACCTTTGTAGCTTAAAGCGTAGCATTCTGGTACAGAAGATGAGGTGAAAGAAAATCTGTTCTCCTTCAAAGCAAGGAAGTAGGGGTTTGCAGTTATTAGCTAGATGAAGTAAGGCTTTGCAGTTTATGTATAACTGCTGCATTTTCATAGAATGTATAGGAGCATGTAACTTGCTGTAGTGTAATCATTACCTTCACTGTAACTCGCTGACATAGCTTTAAACAGTATATAATTTCTGTCTGTCAAACATTTCTTCCCGCTGTTAATACTTTAAAAGCTTCCTTCCAGATTCAGTGTGTATTTTTGGCTCGTACATATTTATTTATTTATTTATTTGCAGTCCACCTTTCTCGCTGAGACTCAAGGCAGATTACACAGTATGAAATTAGTACAATATGTATCAACTACATTTCCATACAGTATCAAGGACATTTCCATAAACAATACCATAGAGTAAATAGACGCAAGTTTAAAAAGATATAGCATTAGCAAGAATCCAGTACAAAGTAGAAGAAAATACTGAAACAGAACATAATCACTTCTAGGATTGATATTAGACAACTTAAAGCACAGGTAGTGCATAGCAGTACATATTTAAAGCAACAGATAATATGTAAGGCAACATAGTGATGAAGTCTATGGTCCCTAACTCATTAGCAAAGCATCTGAGACCCCATCCCTACAATACAGCCCTCCCATTTGAGTAAAAAGCCTTTTTGAATAATTCAGTTTTGCATCGTTTGCGGAAAGCCTGGAGACTGGGGGCTCTCCTGACCTCCTCAGGCAGGCCGTTCCACAGGGTAGGGGCCACCAAAGAGAAAGCTCGTGTACAGGCTGCTGTTGATTTTGTCCATGTGCAGCATCGCACCTGCAGGAGACCCTGTTCAGATGAACAAAGCTGCTGTACAGGGACATAGCAAGGGAGGCAGTCCCACAGGTATGCCGGACCAAGGCCATGAAGAGCTTTGTATGTAATAACCAATACCTTGAACTGAGCACGGTAGCCAATGGAGTGACTGCAGGATGGGAGTGATGTTCACGTTACTGCTCGCTCCTGATTACAGTCGAGCTGCAGCATTTTGCACTAATTGGAGCCTCCTAGTTAGCTTAGATGGGAGACCTATGTGTAATGCATTACAACAGTCAAGCCTTGATGTTACCATAGCATGGATCCAGGCGGTCAGGTCGGCTGTGTCGAGATAAGAAGGCATCTTCCAGGCAAGAGTGACGTTGTAAAATGCATTTTCTGCCACTGCCTTAACTTGTTTTTTAGTAGTAACATTGGATCCAGTATAACTCCTAGGCTCTTAAGCAAGTCGGTGAGGGTCAAACAAACTCCGTCGAAAGTGGGGAATACAATATCCTTCAAGTTCTCTGCAGAGGCTAACATTAGTCTCTTGCCATGACAACCCTGCCGAGGGTTGCCAGAAGTCAGCGATGACTTGAGGGCACTCTCCACCACCACTGTCAGAGGAAACTGTAGCTCAAAGTCATTGGAATGAAATAGGGGCAATCTGCTCACCACTATTTGCCTAACATGCTAGCGAAGTGGGATTGACAATCTCTTGGTGGGGCCTGGAGATCTTCTGGAGTTAAGCCTGATCTACAAAAATCACTTCCCTTGGAGAAATGACTACTTTGGAGGGTGGGCGTTACAGCATTATACCCTGCTGAAGTCCCTCCCCTCCCCAAATCCCACAATCCTCAGGTTCCAACCCCAAATCTCCAAGAATTTCCCAAGCCAGAGTGGCAATCCTGTACATTTACCTGCTATGTCCACTTACCTGGGAGTAAGTTCCCTTGAACTTGGTGTCATTTACTTTGAAGTAAGCATGCTTATTGCCTGGGAACATGATTATATATGAGAGCCTAGAAGCATTGTGTTCAAAGTTCATTCTAGATGGCCACTATTATTATTGCAAATTCTCATTCCTGCTGTGCCCTTCTGAAATTGGAGCTACTAATGCCAATCTCACAGGACTGTTATAATGACTTCATCATGTGGATTAACATCTATATTCCAATGCATTGATGATGGTAAAGCCTTTAACATCCATTTTCTGACAGGGGTGCAGTGTCTTGGAAAACTCACATCTATTCTAGCTGCTCAAGGAACAAAGCTGTTAACATGCTTGCAGTCCCAGACCATGAAAGGCAGAGAAAATCAGGAGGAAGACAAAGATTAAAACATCCACAAAGCACTAGAGACAAGAATAACTTTTTGTGGAAGATGGAGGACTAGGAGCTGGCCCTGGGAGGAAGGGGAATTAATGAGCCCTGAGGAAGTGTGATTGAAGAAATGGTACAGAATAAGCAATGAAAAATTAATCAAGAAGTGGAGAAACGGGTAGCTAAAGGAGAAAGAAGCTTGGGAAAGGGTGGGGAAAGGGTAGCCTTGCCAGTCTGAAGGATCTTCTGCTCCCAGGTTCCATTTTCCACTGCCACTCCAAATGAGGATTTTTTTAAAAAAGTAACATCAGCTGTGTCACTAACTGGAAAAAACCCCCCAGAAATGACATAAGATAGTTCTAGGAATTGCCAAAAACTCTGTGGTTTTACTACAGAGTTTCCGATGATTCCTAGAGCTACCCTACATCACTTCGGGGTTTCCCGCCTAAGTGATGTAGGGATGCAGCTGACATTTTATACTCCCATGCCCCCACCCGCAGCGCTCCCACTGGTTGCCAAGCACAGCCTGGGAACCATAGGAAAGGGGCATAGGAACTTAGAAAGTGAGGCAAGAAAGAGGTAATAAGAAAGGGGGCAAGAGAGTCCACGAGTGATCAGGGCACGAACTAGATAGACCTTGTGTTATGAATGCCAATCAAATGGGATAGAAGAGTGAGGGCTCAGTTGCATATTTTCCTTTGAATTAACCTGCCAGTTCTTTGGCGGGAGGGACCCAGAATTTTTAAATCCCTTTTACATGATGTAAAAGTGACAAGCTGTATACACCCATTTGCAAAACTTGCCCCAGAACTTGATTTTTGATGGCAGCTGTACAACCTGGTCTTGTGTGAAGCGGCAGTCGCATTTGTTCTGGGTTGAAATGAAAAAATTCAGGCCGATTTGTCAGCATCTTGGCATTGCTCTCTGACATTTTACGTTCCAAATGCCACCTTCAAAATTCAGGATTGAAAAAATATTAAATCAGAGATACTCATTGGGAAAAAATGTTAAGAATCGATTTAGAAGGCATGCAGTACAATCCTGAGCATGTTAACTCACCAGTAAAATCTATTGAGTTCAGTGAGACTTTGGGCCAAGCTACACATGACGAAAGACACTTGCCTGGCAAGTGGATTGAGTGGAGGGCAAGTGAACAGGGAGAAATACACTTGTCATTCAAGTGTCATTTGTCACTTGTAGCTTGGCCCTTTGACTGCAATACTAAGGATGATTTCCTGAGAGTAAGCCCTGATTAACAGCATGTAGCAGTTAGTCTGTAGCAGTAGAAAAGAGCACACGTCCAGTAGCACCTATAGGACTATCTAAAGAAGTAAGCAGTGATTCCCCAAAGCTCATACCTTATCACAAATTTTGTTAGTCTCATAGTGTCCGGAGCAGGACCTTCCCGCCCCGGACTGGGCCCACCCAGGGCCCCCCCTGGACCGAGGCCAGGCCCCGCCAACGCCCCCCCCGCTCGCCAGACCCCCAGCGCTCACCTCAAGACCCGGGGGAAGCCGGCTCGAAGGAGCGCCGACGGGCGCGGTGGCAGAGCAGCGCCCGGGCGTGGCACAGGCCGGAGGAAGCAGCCGGGCCGGGGAATGCCGGGCCGCCGCCGCCGCCGCCACCACCCCCGCAGAGGGGCACCAGACCGGCGCCCCCGACAACGCGGGCGGCGGCGGGCAGGGAAAACCTGGAGAGGCCTCTGCCGAGGAGGCGGCTGGGTGGAGACATGGCGGCCGAGCAGGCCAGGCCCGGGCCGGGAAGGGGAAGGGCGCGGGTGCGAGCAGCGGAAGGGAGGCGGGCACCCGGGGCAGCGCGGAGCCAGATTGGGGAGCAGAAGGTTGGGAGGGCTCCCCAGTATGAAGAGATGGGCACGAGAAGGGGGAAGGAGAAGGGGTCAGCGGAGTGCGGGGAAGGGAGGAAGACGGAGGAGGCAAGCGAGCTGAGAGGAAAGGGGTGGGAACAGACAAGGGAAGGCACCAGTGACAGGACGGACAGCAGAGGACGGGGCGGGGAAAGGAGGGAGCACGATGGCGGATTGGGGGAGAGGGGAGAAGCGGGTTGAGGCGGTGGCAGAAAAGGGAAGAGCCCGAGGACGCCGAGGAGGAGAAGTTGGCGGGGAGAGCGCATACGGCCAGAGCGAGGAAGCGAGAGAGAGAGGGGAAACGGCCATAGGCTCTCCAGGCAGCTGGTAGGAGGCAGAAGCCAGTGGCTCAACTGCTGCCCCCGCCCAGTCTGAGGCCGAGGGAACTCCTTTGCCACCACCCCAACCGGGGTCCAAGGGTACGGCAGAGCAGGGGGGGCCAGCGGCGGGTAGGGCGGGGCCTCACAAACTGGTGGAGAATGCAGGCACTGGCAGCCCCGTGAGACCCCCCCGCCCTTACCTGCCCACCCCTGCAGGTTGGCGCAGCCCTCGCTCGCTGTTGAAGCCCGCCACCTTAAGCGCCCCAGGGACAACCGCGCCGTCCGGCAGCGCCAACCCCGGCATGGACCTCACCCAGTTCGGGCAATGGCTGACAGAGCATCAAGGGCAGCTGTTACGCGAGGTAGCCCAGCAGCAGTTGGACGCCCAAGCCGCCCTCGCCCGGCAGCAACAGGACGCCCAAGCATCCCTGGTGCGAGACCTACAGCAGGTCCTTGCCCAGGCGGGTGCGGGAGCGGGTGTAGCTGGAGCAGGAGGCGGCGCCCCTGCCCCCCGTCCACCGTTCCAACTAGCCAAGCTGGGCCCGGAAGATGACGTTGATGCCTTCCTAGAGGCCTTTGAGCGCACGGCCGAAGCCGCCGGATGGGCCCCGGCCCAGTGGGCCTTCATACTGGGTCCGTACCTGACAGGGGAGGCTCAGGCCGCCTTGAAGGCCCTGCCCAAGGCCGAGGGCGCCGACTATGCCAAGTTGAAGGATGCCATCTTGGACCGGTACGAGATAACGCCGGATACATATCGCCAGAAGTTCCGGGCCCTGACCCTGCAAAAGACGGACCGCCCCCGCACTCTCGTGGCCAACCTGCAGGACGCCGCCTACCGCTGGCTCAAGCCGACCACAGATGAGGGGCGACGAATCGCCGACCAGGTGGTCCTGGAGCAACTCCTCCAAGTGATCCCTACCCGAGCTAGGAACTGGGTGGCCTACAACAAGCCGGGCACCCTGAAGGAGGCCACCGTATTGTGGGAGAACGTGATGGCGGCTGAGACCCGGGAGCCTCCCCGGGGGGACACCCGGCCCAGCGGGGAAGGGGGCTCCGCCACAGGGACTCGAGGCGGCCGGGCGAGACCCGGGGTGCGAGGGCCCCCGCCCGGCGCCAGGGGGCGGAACCCACCGGGAGTGCCGGTGGGGCCCCGGGCACCCTGGCCTGTACTGCCGCCACCAACCCCAGCCCCCGCGGCCCGACCAGGAGGGGGAGCCGGGAAGGAAACCAGCGAGAAAGGCCCCTGCTTCACCTGCGGGCAGTGGGGACATTGGAAGCGTGAATGCCCCCTCATGGAATGCGACCTCGGCTGGGACACCGCCCTGCCGGTCTCGCTCAGAACCTCGCGGCCCCCACCCATGCTGGTACATGTCCGGGTGGCAGGGCGGCGGCTGACGGCCCTACTCGACAGCGGGAGCTCAGTGTCCATGATCCGGTCCCATCTCCTGCCCCCGGACCTCCCCGTGGTCCGGCAAGCCACCATTGCCTGCTTTCACAACCATATCGAGGAGTGCCCCGTCGTCCTGGTACCCGTCACTTACCAGGGGCGCACCTGGGACACCCCCTTGGCGCGGGTGCGGGCTCTCCCATACCCGGTCCTACTTGGAAGGGATGGCCCTCACTTCCGGCCCGCCATGCGAGAGGCGCTTCCGGTGGTCGAGGGGGAGGAGGACGAAGAAGCCCTGGCCGGGGAAGAGGTGGACGAACCCGAGGCCAACCCCGCAGAGGCCGAGGCGGCAGGTGCCCCTGAGCAGCTCCGCCAGGAGTGGGGGGGGGAGCCTCAGTTCGCGGCAGACCAAGCCAACGACCCCACCCTAGAGGATCTACGCCGGATGGTGGCGGTAAGCGAAGGGGCCGTCCTTGACCCCCGTCGGGCGGGAAGATGGCCCCAAGTCGTCCAGGAGGGGGGGCGTTGGTACCGGAAGGTGAAGGGAGCCCGGGGGGAGGTTTCCCAACTGCTGGCGCCTGCGGCCTACCGACCCGAGATCCTGAAGACCGCCCACGATCACCCCTGGGCGGGACACCAGGGCGCCAAGAGCACAATGGCCCGGATCGAAGCCCACTTCTACTGGCCCGGCTTGGCCGGGGACGTACGACGACACTGTCGGGCCTGCACCCTTTGCCAGCGGCTGTCCCATCGTCGCCCGGTTAAGGCCCCCCTTGCCCCATTGCTGGTCATTGAGGAGCCCTTCACCAGAGTGGCAATGGACTTCGTAGGACCTCTACCCCGGACGCCGCGGGGGGCCCGCTACATCCTGGTCCTTATGGATTATGCCACCCGGTACCCCGAGGCCCTCCCAATGAGGGACATGAAAGCCCCCGGGGTGGCACGTGCGCTATTGCATTTCTTTGCCCATGTGGGCCTGCCGCGGGAGCTCCTGTCCGATTGCGGGAAGCCTTTCACAGCTCAGCTCACGCGGCACCTGTGTCGGACTCTGCAGGTCCGCCAAATTTTCACCAGCGTCTACCACCCCCAGACGGATGGGCTCGTGGAAAGGTTTAATCAGACCCTGAAATCTATGCTGCGGAAGCTGGCCCACGACCGCCCCCAGCAATGGGACTTATACCTAGACCCCCTGCTCTTCGCGGTCCGGGAGACTCCCCAGGCTTCGACGGGGTTTGCCCCATTCGAGCTCCTCTACGGACGCCGCCCTCGGGGCATTCTGGGGCTGGTGGAGGAACGATGGAGACCAGCGCCGGCGGTGGAAGCTCGGCCCATCCCCACCTACGTCCAGGAGCTACAGGCCCGCCTAGCGACCTGTCGAGCTGAGGCGCGGGAACACCTCCAGGCAGCCCAGGAAGCCCAAAAGGCTTACTACGACCGAGGGGCCCGAGCGCGAGAGTTCCGGGTCGGCGATAAGGTTCTCGTCCATCACCGAGTCATGGGGCCTGGGCCAGGGGATCCGTGGAGGGGCCCTTACCCGGTCACCAAGGTCAAGGGGCCCTTGTCCTACGAGGTCCAGTGCGGCCCCGAACCCCAACATTGGAAGCGGCTCCACGTGAACGACCTAAAAGCGTGGCACAACCCCGCGACCCTGCAGTGCAACCTGGCCCCGGAGCCCCTGGAACTCTCAGAAGGAGACCTACCCTGGGCGGCCGACACGTCAGTGGGGGAAGAGCCTGAGCTGGACCCCGACCTCCGGGCGGAACAGCAGGAGCAGGTGCGAGCCGTGTTCCGCCAAGTCCCAGGGGTCTTCTCGCGCCGCCCGGGGAGGACAGCGGTCATCTCTCATCCCATCCCCACCCCGCCAGGGCGGGTGGCCCGGGCCCCGTGGCGGCCTCTGCCGTGGAAGAAATGGGAGGTCGTAGCCCGGGAGGTGGAGGAAATGTTACGCCTGAACGTGATCGAACCGTCCCGCAGCGCGTGGAGGAGCCCCATAGTGTTGGTAGGGAAACCCGACGGCTCGGTGCGCTTCTGCGTGGATTACCGGCAGGTAAATGCCCTCGCCACTTTCGACGCCTACCCCATGCCCCGGGCCGATGTCCTCATAGGCCAGCTAGGAACAGCCCAGTACCTCTCGGCCCTGGACCTCACAAAGGGGTACTGGCAGATCCCCATGGCACTCAAGGACCGCGAAAAGACGGCCTTCGCGACGCCTCAGGGCCTCTTCCAATTCAAGGTAATGCCCTTCGGGCTCCACGGGGCTGCGGCCACCTTCCAGCGGCTCGTCGACCACATCCTCGCCCACTGCCAAGAGTTCGCCCGGGCCTACATCGACGATATAATTATCTTCAGCCCCGATTGGCCCTCACACCTGAGGCACCTACGCATAGTCCTGGACGCCCTCCAGCAAGCCGGCCTCCGGGCCAACCCCCACAAGAGCCGCATCGGGTTCCGTGAGCTGACCTACCTCGGATATAGGGTAGGCCACGGGGTGTTGCGTCCTGTCCCCGACAAGGTGGTCACCCTAGAACAGAGCGCCCGCCCACGGACGAAACGGCAGCTGAGACAGTTCCTGGGGCTGGTTGCCTATTACAGCAAGTTCATACCAAGCTTCGCGAGCCTGGCCAGCCCCCTTTCCGACTGCCTCCGCAAAGGCCAACCCACCGCCGTCCGGTGGGACCCGACCCGGGAACAGGCCTTCGAGACTCTCCGAGGGGCCCTGTCCACCGCCCCGGTCCTCCACAACCCGGACTTCAGGCGTCCTTTCATCGTCCAGACTGACGCCTCGGACGTGGGGCTCGGAGCGGTGTTGTCCCAGGAGGTAGAGGGGCAAGAACGGCCCGTCCTGTTCATCAGCCGGAAGCTGCAGCCAGCCGAAACCAGATACGCTACAGTGGAGAAAGAAGCCCTCGCCGTCAAGTGGGCCGTGGGCGCCCTGCAGTTCTACCTCTCGAACAACCCCTTCACCTTGGTCACGGACCATGCCCCCCTACTATGGATGGCCCGGATGAAGGACCACAATGCTCGCATCCTTAGGTGGTACCTCTCTCTGCTCCCTTTCAGCTTCACCTTGAGGCATCGACCAGGCCGGCTGCATGTGAATGCGGACTACATGTCGCGGATCCCCGAAGAGGCCCCGGAAGACCAGAAGGCTGGGCCCAGGGAGGGGGTGTGTCCGGAGCAGGACCTTCCCGCCCCGGACTGGGCCCACCCAGGGCCCCCCCTGGACCGAGGCCAGGCCCCGCCAACGCCCCCCCGCTCGCCAGACCCCCAGCGCTCACCTCAAGACCCGGGGGAAGCCGGCTCGAAGGAGCGCCGACGGGCGCGGCGGCAGAGCAGCGCCCGGGCGTGGCACAGGCCGGAGGAAGCAGCCGGGCCGGGGAATGCCGGGCCGCCGCCGCCGCCGCCACCACCCCCGCAGAGGGGCACCAGACCGGCGCCCCCGACAACGCGGGCGGCGGCGGGCGGGGAAAACCTGGAGAGGCCTCTGCCGAGGAGGCAGCTGGGTGGAGACATGGCGGCCGAGCAGGCCAGGCCCGGGCCGGGAAGGGGAAGGGCGCGGGTGCGAGCAGCGGAAGGGAGGCGGGCACCCGGGGCAGCGCGGAGCCAGATTGGGGAGCAGAAGGTTGGGAGGGCTCCCCAGTATGAAGAGACGGGCACGAGAAGGGGGAAGGAGAAGGGGTCAGTGGAGTGCGGGGAAGGGAGGAAGACGGAGGAGGCAAGCGAGCTGAGAGGAAAGGGGTGGGAACAGACAAGGGAAGGCACCAGTGACAGGACGGACAGCAGAGCACGGGGCGGGGAAAGGAGGGAGCACGATGGCGGATTGGGGGAGAGGGGAGAAGCGGGTTGAGGCGGTGGCAGAAAAGGGAAGAGCCCGAGGACGCCGAGGAGGAGAAGTTGGCGGGGAGAGCGCATACGGCCAGAGCGAGGAAGCGAGAGAGAGAGGGGAAACGGCCATAGGCTCTCCAGGCAGCTGGTAGGAGGCAGAAGCCAGTGGCTCAACTGCTGCCCCCGCCCAGTCTGAGGCCGAGGGAACTCCTTTGCCACCACCCCAACCGGGGTCCAAGGGTACGGCAGAGCAGGGGGGGCCAGCGGCGGGTAGGGCGGGGCCTCACACATAGGTACTACTGGACTCTTGCTGTTTTCTTGGAGGAAAAGAGGGATAATATGTACCAATACATCGAAAACCTTTGTCAAAAAAATAATTTTGAAACAGCAGGTATAAGAAAACTCAAAATCAATTCTGAAGATGCCTGTTTGACTATAATATCCAAGCAATTTCAAGGGAAGCAAAGAGTGTAGAAGAAAATATTGAAATTTCCCCAAGGGGTCTTGTGCACTGAAGTATTTTTGGAGCTTTATTCTACTTCGACTTCTAGATTTCATATGTAAAGCTTTTTCAGTTTGGAAACCTGGCCATTTTAATTAATTAAAGTGCTGCCTGCAAATGTGAGAGGTTGTTAAATGTGAGAGGTTGATAAATGCAAGTCAATGCTTCCATCCATCTACATCCAATTTTGCTTGTTAAGAATATTTGTTAATCTCTGGACAGGACATATGCCTTTCATTTCTTGGCAATATAATTGTCCCCCCTCCCCCGAAGCAGCAAAAGTTTGCAAAATGAATGGTTGGTTGTAATGTAGCATAACAGTTTGGCTGTTCATGAAGTCTTTTATGATGTGCTCTGACTAGTAGGATGTGGACTTCTAATGGGATTGAAAATGTAACCCCTGGGAAAGATGGTTCCCTCTCATCAACCAGAAGAACAGCAATTAGTTTTGAGGCTGGAAACGTTCGCCTGTGAGAATGTGATGTATTGAGCACTGATGCTATTCTCATAAATATTTCCTGGCCCTTGGTTATTGTTATAAAGCCGTATAGGGCAGGCTGGCAGAACCTGTTACCACCTCAGTCAAGCACAATCCTCCAGACATAGATGGTATTTACCATGTACTGGGAAAGCATCTTGCTGTCTGTTCATGAGTGCAAAAATGGGGGAAGAAGGGGAGTTAAACATCTGACAGTAATAACACAAACAGTTCATGAGTGTATATGCATGTAATGTGATGGAGCCAACCATTCAAGAGGAAAAAGGGTATTTCTGCTTGCATAAGAACAGACACACTACCTTGCATCTCACAGTGCAATCCGAAGTAGAGACGAGCACGAACAGCAATATGAACAAAAAAAGCCTCGAACAGCCCAATCTGCTGTTCACGAACAAGCTGTTCATGAGGCACCATTCTAAACCAACAGGTGGTCGTTGCAAACCTCGTTCGTTGCTGTTCATCTTGCTGTTCGTCAAGCCAGACAGTCTGGCACCTGCAATCAATTCCCTTGGCAACTTAGGCAGGGATTGTCTGAACTCCTGCTATTGCCCTGGAAACCCCAATCAAAGCCTTATTTAGCTTGATAGGCAGGTCTTCCTTTAAAGTCTGGAGCTCCAAGTTTGTTACAACAAGGGAGCAAAGAGCAGGGGGGAGGAGGGCTCCCAGCTCTGGCTTAGTTTGCAGACAGTGGAGAGGGAGAGAGTTGCTGTTGGCATTTTGATAGAGAGAGTGCACTGGAGCTTGAATTTTCTTTCTGTGTGGTGGGATAGGGATCTACCCCTTCCAGGGCTGATGCCAGGCTCTGGGCCGTGCTATTATTTATTATTGTTACCTTTCCTGCTGCCTGCTCAGGTCAGGTTTCTGGGAGTGGTGCAGTAGGGATCTTGACTTGGATAATGGCTGGAGGAGAGCCTGCTGGCCCCCACAAACAGCCAACCAAAACGCCAATCACAAAAACTCCAATCACCACCCTCGACAGAAAGGGGGCATAATAAAAACACTAGTAGACCATGCAAGACGGATATGTGAACTGCACTTTCTCAACGAGGAAACGAATCATCTAAACCACGCACTTCAAGCAAATGGCTACTCCAGAAATGAAATCAGAAGAGTGATTAAACCAAGGATAAATCAAACAACTGAGGAAAAACAGTGTCCCACAGGAAAAGTGTTTTTGCCATATATCAAAGGAATCACTGATCAGATGGGAAAGCTTATGAAAAAACATAACCTACAAACAGTATTCAGACCCACCCGAAAAATACAACAGATGCTACGATCAGCAAAAGACAGTAGAGACCCCCTCACCTCTGCAGGAGTATACCGCATACCCTGCAGCTGTGGACAAGTTTACATCGGGACCACACGGCATAGCATCCAGACAAGAATAAAAGAACATGAAAGACACTGCAGACTTGGCCATCCGGAAAAATCAGCAGTGGCTGAACATAGCCTAACTCAAACAGGACACAGTATTTTATTCCAGGACACTAAAATACTGGACAACACTTCCAACTACTTCGTCAGATTGCACCGGGAAGCCATTGAAATTCATAAGCATAAGCACAATTTCAACAGGAAAGAAGAGATTTTAAGAATGAATAAAGCATGGTTTCCAGTCCTGAAAAACACCAGGCTAACAAAATACTTGACATCTTACAATAGTCCTGCAGAGAAGATTAGCATATCAAGCACCAATCCATATGCAAAAGAACCTCCTCAGGATACAGTGAAGCCTCCCTCCATTAGCATTCCACACCCTGGGAAACTCTTACAGGATGACTCAGCCCAAACCCACTTTCTTGAGTAGATATAAATTACCTGCTAACATCTTCTCCACACATTGACACTGAGAGATCTCTGTCTTTTGGTGCTACACCTCTGAAGATGCCAGTCACAGCTGCTGGCGAAATATCAGGAACTACAATGCCAAGACCACGGCTATACAGCCCAGAAAATCCACAACAAAATCGTGAGTCCCTGTTCGTGGATGGCAATGAACAACAAACATTATGTTCGAGTTTTTTTTCTTTTCATGCCCGTCTCTAATCCTAAACAGAGTTACACCAGTCTAAGCCTATTGATTTCAATGGGCTTAGACTGGAGTAACTCTGTTTAAGATTGCACTGTCAGTCGCAAACCAGACCTAGGGCAAGAGCGAAGCTGATTATGTCTTAATTGTCTGAACATGAAATGCTGATAGCTTGAATACAGCACGTAGCAGGACTTTCCTATTCCAAATGTGCACCAAAGTTTTATTTGTATTTTTACAGCTTTTGTATTCGTGGCCATTACCCTTGTTTTATTTGTTTCCCATTTCCATTGGTTACGATAGGAAACAGATTTGCAGCTGTAACCCTGCCTCTCCCATCTATCTTATAAGAAATTCTTAGGGATTGCACTCCAGACCCAAGATACCTTCCAAGGGAGGAAGGACAAAGGGTATTATTGTTGGAGTCTGCTACAGAGCACCTGACCAGTGAGCAGAAACGGATGCTGCCCTCTTTGAACAGATTGGTAGAGTATCCAGACATCAGAACCTTGTAATTATGGGTGACTTCAACTTCCCCGATGTGTGCTGGAAGACAGGCTCAGCAAAGTGTCATGAATCACGCAATTTCCTGACTTGCCTGGCTGATAACTTCCTTTTTCAAAAGGTGAAGGAAGCTACAAGGGGTTTGGCCATACTAGACTTGATATTAACCAATAGGGAAGAATTGGTAGATGAGATAAAGGTGGTGGGGACCTTAGGGGGAAGTGACCATGTCCTCCTTGAATTCCAGTTGCTGTGGGGAGCCAAGGAAGTTCATAGCCAGACTCGTAGGTTAGATTTTCGTAGGGCCAATTTCGATGAACTCAGAGGCTTGATGAGCCTCGGTGGGGGAGTGTGCTGGAAGGGAAAGGAGCGAGTGAAGGGTGGGCTCTTCTCAAACATGAGCTTTTGCAAGTTCAAGCCCTCACTATCCCAGCAAGACGGAAACATGGTAAGGGCTCCAAGAAACTGATGTGGATGTACAAAGAGCTCCAGAATAAGCTAAGGGAGAAAAAGGAAATGTTCAGGAAATGGAGAGAAGGACAGACCTCTAAAGAGGAGTATATGAGGGTTACTAGGCACTGCAGATCAGCCATCAGAGAGGCCAAAGCTCAGTACGAGCTGAGTCTGGACAGGAGGGCTCGCTACAATAAGAAAAACTTCTACAGATGTGTGAGAAGCAAACACAAGGTAAAAGAGGCAATTGGGCCGCCGTTGGGAGTAGATGGAGAAACTCTGATGCAGGACAGAGAAAAAGCAGACAGGCTTAATGACTTTTTTGCCTCTGTTTTCTCCCTGAAGAACTCAGGCACACCTAGAGATAGAAGAAAATGTGGCAGGACACCAGAGTGGCTAATTAACATTGACACAGAGGTTGTGGAGAGGCATCTGGCAGCACTGGATGAATACAAATCCCCTGGGCCGGATGGGGTGCACCCAAGAGTGCTGAAAGAACTTTCTAGAGAACTTGCAGAGTATTGTGTGGTGAGCTCCCCCTCACTGGCAGTTTTCAAGAAGAAGCTGGATGAATACTTGCCAGACATGCTTTAGGCTGATCCTGCACTGGGCAGGGGGTTGGATTAGATGGTCTGTATGACCCCTTCCAACTCTATGATTCTATGATTCTAGGTTATGCTTTATGGGGAAACTTTGAAACAAAGATTCAAAAAAATGGCACAAAATTAAGACTCATAGGTTGGACTCACTCAAAGGAGAAGCACAGTCAAATGGGGATTTCCACATCAAAGCATCAGGGATGAGAAATTTAAAGTCATCCCTAATGAGATTGAGATTGCTTTTTGCAGTGTTTTTATCAAAAATAAAGTGCAAATTGGAAAGATAGCAGGGGGAGATAAATGAACAGACAAGGAACCCAGAAAGAAATTAAATAGAAGTGTGAATTTGCAGGTTGAGAGAGCATGGATGAGAACTTAAAAATCATATACATACCCTGCTGTCATGAATTGCTTACCTCTTGGGCTGAAGTGGGGGAGGTGGAAGTTCCAGGCCTTTACTGGGAAATGCAAGTCCCAGCCCAATTCGGCAAGGGGGCCAGTTTGCTTCATAGCTGCATCTCGCTGTTAAATTGAGTAATGGAACTCATTTCTTCTCTGAGTCTAGACTTAAGGAGGGCACCAACTGGAAGAATTGACTGATTGGCATTGCCAATGTATTTCCATCTTAAAGGAGTCTTAGGGCGAATTGAGGGGTGTGCCAGGGAAAGGAGATCACTAGGATTCCCATCCTTCAGGTGGGTGCTGGAGATCTCGAGGAATTACAACAGGTTTCCCGGTGACAGTTTAAAGGGCCCTGCCACTTGCAAGCGACAGGGCCCTTTAAACGGCCCAAATCCCACAAACCTCAAATGGCGGCCCTGGTGGCCATTTGAGGGGCAAGAAGGCTGTTTTCAGCCTCCTCTGCCATTCTGTGGGCCCGCGCAGCAGCAGCAGAGGCTGGGATCCCCCCCTGCTTCTTGCCAGCTGATAGTTTAAAGGGACCTGCCACTTGCAAGTGGCAGGAAGGGCCCTTTAAACGATCAAATGCCCCTTTCCCTGCCGCTGCTAAGCAGCCAGAAAGGGGCATTTAAATCCCACGAACCACGAACTGGTTCTCAAACTTGCCCCAGTTCGTGAGAGTTCGTGGTTCCTTGTTTGTGGAAATCCCATGAACCGTATAGTTCGGTTTTTTTGTGGTTCGTGCCCATGTCTAATCATAAGTTCCTCCAGATCTGGGGGTAGAATAGTGGAAACTATGGGACCAAGACCAGCAGGGCAGATGCTGCATGGGGTGTCTGGTTACCCAGGCATGGGTTGACAACTCTCAGCAATAGTGGGCAGGGTGTGGCTGGACACTCACAGTGTTGACCTGAGAATGGCTGATCTCATTGGCCAGGATGGTGTGAGAGTGTGCCTTTAGATGTGAGGAAGATTGGTTGAAGGGAGTCTAAAGGGTGAGGTCAGGGGCTGGGGTGTGTCCACTTTTTAGGCCAGGCCTAAAAGGTGGTGTGGTACACCTTGGGATGGTGGATAAGCATGGTCCATGAATGAGGTGGGATGAAGTTGACAGCATCCTGGGAGTATCAAGGTTGTTGTAACCTGATGATGAATAAAAAGCTACACTTGAGAACATTTCCTGGGGTGTGCATGATCTCTTCTGATGACCTGAGAAGAATGTCAACCTCTCACCAGCTTGCTATGAGCTCCTGTGCTCCAGGTACCATGGGATATACCATCTCAGCCACAAGGGGCTCGTCCTCCATCCAAAAGAAGCCCAAAGCAGGGCCATCAAAAGAGGACAAAACTGACAAAACTGGTCACTCTAGGAGCCTGGGGAGCAGGATAAGGTGCTGAGCTATACATTCAGTACCCCTTTTATTAAGGGAATTGTGATACTGTGCTTAGGCTCGGCAGTTTGCCTGCTATTGCCTCCCAGCCCCAGCCTTCAGACTTAATCGAGCAGTGGTTGGAAAATGGGGCAGGGGGGATGGTAACACTGTTACATTGCTTTTGGGTTCATATCCAGAAGTGACATTATGACATCGCATGAAGCTCTAGAAATTTCCCAAAATCTCTGGGATAAAAAATCCATAGAGATTTGGGGAAGACCTCGAGCGTCATGTGACACTGTGATGTCGCTTCCCAATATGAACCTGGAAGTGATATCATGTTGCTGTGTGAGGATGCTCTCTGCAATCTATGCCCTCCACCAATGCTCCGGGAGATGGCCAGCCAGGGGCTGGCTACCCTAGCTGTGCTAGTCACTGTCTCTCAGCCTAACCTGCTTTGTAGAGTCATTTCAAGGATGAAACGGAGGAGGAAATTTACTCTGTGCTTCCCTGAGCTTCTTGGAGGAAGGTTGGGCTATTAATGTGAGGAACAGAATGAGGAGAAATGCACCTACAGAGAACCAAGTGCTGGCCTATTTATGCTAACAGCAAGTAATAGTAGTTTTTTTTGTATCATGTTTGGACTGGGGGTGGAACTACATGAGATGAATGGCACGTGAATAGCATGTGAATGCACTTACACGTGTTTCCCCATTGCTCTCCTTCCACTTGCACAGGTGGTCACACTGCAGGCATCCCCGTGTTCATTCTGGCTTGGGCTGGCACGGGTTTCTTCAGCATTCCTCCATGGTGCAGGATGCTATCCCATCATGCACCTCCACTTTGCCAAACATCCCTTTTCTCTCTCCCTCCCTGTCTCCTGTTTGAGAGATGGGCTGTACTGATGATTTTAAAAGAGAAGGTTCCACCAGGCGCATCGTCTCCCCCCTTTGCCTTTGCATTTCTCTTCAGACCTCCCATCAAGCAACCCTTTTCCCTCTTTCTTCCCCCCTCCTTCTCCTGGTCAGGAAGTGGAAGCGGACAAAAGTGGCAGCTCTACAGCAGTGAATCACTGATGCTGCCCACAGACACTCGCCACGGTGATTACATGTATGGCCCAGAAGTGCACGGACTAGGGCTACAGGACTCGTGCTCACCTCGGGGAAGATGAACACGGGCGGGCAGGTACAGACATGATTATATTCACTTGCATAGACACGTGACATTCGTCTCTTGTGATTTGGCCCTGGTTATATTTGTCTGAAGGGAAACCCAGACAAAATGGACGGGTGACCTGTGATGACTTTCATCATCTATGATCAAAAATACTTAGATTAAAAAAAGCAGAGGGGTACATCCCTTGGTCAAACTGAAGATCCCTCTTTGACCGTTGATAGCAGTCATGGAAATTTGCTGTGCCAGAATAGGCAGCTTATCCTCTGGAGGATGAATTCTCTCCACTCCGCACAGGAGAACTTTCTGCAAAGCACAACTGAGTCATGTTGGCAAAGGAACACTGCAGCGCAGCTCTCCGGGAGGCATCCATCATATGGCAAGAAGAAGACTTCGGTCTCCTGTGCTGGCATTTCTCATCAGCACTAAATGTACTTTTTGAGACGTTTACTCTGCTCAGAGGGAAGGGAAAAGAAATAACCCTGGCTTGCACTGTTGCCAGAAATTTGGTCAGAACAACAGGTAAGGTTGGACGAGTTCCAACCATTTCCTTAGCACATTTCCAAATGGAACTGGACCTAAAATTCATAAAAGAATTGAGTGCAGTTTCAGGTTCCATCCAACGACAGTATCCCCCTGACATGATGAAAAAGATGATTGGAAAGCCCAGAATGACACCTAGGGACAGCTTGCTACAAGACAAGCCCAAAGAAAATAGCAACAGAACACTGCAGGTGATCACCTACAGCTCACAACTCAAGCCGGTGAATCACATTATTAAAGACCTACAACCCATGCTGGATTGTGACAGTTCCCTCACACAGGGACTGGGAGGGGGGGGGACCTGTTTTTGCTTACAGATAGCCTGGTAACCTAAAACAACTATTCACTCGTAATGATAAAACAGTAGCGTGGACTCTGGTTCCGAGGCCTGCAACAAACCCAGATGCCAACTTTGCTCTCATCTAGATTGTAGCAACACCATCAGTGGACCCAACAACATCAGCCATACCATCTCAGGTTCAGACTCCTGCTCATCCTCCAATGTGATTTACATCATCATGTGTCAGCAATGTCCCTCCACCCTCTACATTGGACAAACTGGCCAGTCCCTTCGACAAAGAATGAATGAGCATGTCTGACATCAGAAACCACAACATTGAAAAACCAGTGGGGGGACATTTTAACCTTCCAGGACATTCAGTTGCTGACCTAAAAGTAGCAGTTATCCTGCAGAGGAATTTCAAAGGGAGATTAGAAAGGAAGACTGCTGATTTGCAACTGATAACGAAGCTCAAGACAATGCGTCCACCTGAATTTAATCAAGATTTAGGCTTCCTGTCTCATCACCAATGCTGATTTCTCCAAACCCACCACTCCTCTGGATACCCCAACCCTATCCAATCATGCCTGCGATTGTCATTACCAGCTTTAGTCACTCAGCATCTGAAATGTGGCTGTCACGGGCTGGGCCAGCCCAAGCAGGGTGGTTCAAGTCCAAACCTTAAAGCCAAAGTCAAAGGGGAGTTCCAAGAGCAAAAGCCAAGTCAAACCGGTGGTCAGAGCATGAGATAAAGCCAGGAGTGAGTCCAGAGTCCAAAAGCAAGGTCAGGCACAGTCCAAGGTCAGTCACCGATAGTGTCAGGTCCAAAAGCAGGCACGGGCAAGGTTCACGAAACACGGAGTGGTTGCAAGCAGTAGACACATTGCTTCCACGCCCAGCAGTTCCTCCAGACTGGCTCTTATAGCCAGGCGTGGTTTTCAGCCAGCTGCTGGGGCTCTATCCTGTCACTACTCATCATCACTCTCCAGCAGCTGGCGTTGGCTTAAGAGGCGAGCACTGCGCCGTCTCTCCTGCAGTTCCAGTCTCTGGCGCTGCCTGCGGCGTTCCTTGGGCGTGGGTGAACCTGGGGGGGTGGAGGCTCTTGGCTGCGCTGCACCTGTAGAAGCCCCTGGCTGAGCTTCCTCTGTAGTATTGGAGCTTGAGGGTGCTGGTGCCTCAGCTGCTGGCTGTAAGCTCTGATCAGCCAGCAGCTGTTGCTCCTGATTGCTGGCTTCTGCTGAATCAGGGCTAGGGCTGGCTACACAGGGCTCCTCTTCTCCAGAGGAGTCCTGGCTGGCTACACGAGGCTCCTCTCCTCCAGAGGAGACCTCACTCTCAGACTGGGCCATGACACCATCCCCCCTCCCAAGGCCCCCCCTCTTCTGCGGCCCGGGCAGCCCCGGTTTCTGAGGATAGGCCCGATGGAACTGTCGAACTAGACGGGGGGCATGGATGTTCACGGCAGGCTCCCATGAGCGGTCTTCCGGCCCATACCCCTTCCAGTCCACCAAGTACTGTACTTGCCCCCGCCGGCGACGTGAGTCTAGGATCCGGGCAACCTCATATTCCTCTTGCCCCTCGACGGTAATCGGAGGCGGAGGGGGCGGTGGCCCGTGATGGTGCGGGTCCGGGGGTGAAGCCGGGACTAGAAGGGACCGGTGAAACACAGGATGGATCGGGAGGGTTCGTGGTAGTTGCAGGCGGTAGGCCACAGGGTTCACCTGGTCTGTGATCACAAAGGGTCCAAGGAACCGGGCATCTAGCTTTTTGGAGGGCCGTTGGCTGCGGATATGGCGGGTGGATAACCAGACCCGATCACCCACAGACAAGGGAACACCAGGTTGCCGTTTCCGATCCGCAGCCTCCTTGTAGCTTCCCTTGGCAAGCTGGAGTTGTTCCCGCAACAGCTCATGCATGGATTGGAGTTCCTGGAGGCGATCATCAGCGGCTGGAATTCCCGACAATGGTGCTGTGCTAGGGAAGAAACGAGGGTGGTGGCCATAGTTTGCCATGAAGGGGGTCTGCTGGGTGGAGGAGTGCACTGCATTGTTATATGCGAACTCGGCCAAAGGCAGTAGAGCTAGCCAGTCATCCTGTTGATGGTTTGTGTAGCATCTCAGATATTGCTCCAGGGTTGCATTGGTGCGCTCTGTCTGCCCGTCAGATTGGGGGTGGTGTGCTGAGGATAAGTGGACTTGGGTGCCAAGAAGGGAGTGCAGGGCCTGCCAGAACCGAGAGGTGAATTGAACTCCCCGATCAGAAATTATATGATCCGGACGCCCATGGAGTCGAAAGATGTGCTGAAGGTACAGGTGTGCCGTTTCCTGAGCAGTGGGGGGTCCAGAACAGGGAACGAAGTGGGCCATCTTTGTGAACAAGTCCACCACCACTAGGATGCAGGTGTGGCCTTTGGAGCAGGGCAGGTCTGTAATGAAATCCATGGAAATAGTCCTCCATGGCCCAGTGGGTGTGGGGAGTGGATGCAGGAGACCAGAAGGTTTGCCGGGGACGTCTTTGGCCCGTCTACACGTTTCACAGGCTGCCACATACCGGGCCACATCCGATTGCACCCGGGGCCACCAGAAGTCACGGGTCAAGAGATGAATTGTCTTGTGGCAGCCGAAGTGCCCGGCAGGTCCAGAATCGTGGACCAGCTGCAGTACCTTTGTTCGTAGAGAGCCTGGGGGTACATAAATCCGGCCTCGGTGGGTCAGTAGCCCCTCTTCCTCTGCAAATCCCTCTGCCTGGGGATGGGGAGATCCCCGGACGTTCTGGAGGTACTTCTGGGCAACGGGGTCCAGCAGCTGTTGAGTCTGTATCTCCTCCACCAGCCCCGGAGGGGGTTGCGTGGCGGCGAAAGTTTCTGGAGCCAGGATGGTCATTGGAGGTTGTTCCAGGTCGGGGGATGTGTTGTACTCTGGCTTTCGGGACAGAGCATCGGCCTTCTTATTCTGGGAGCTGGGAACATAGGTGATCCTGAAATCAAAACGGGAAAAGAACAACGACCAGCGGATCTGTCTCTGGTTGAGACGGCGGGCAGTTTGGAGGTGTTCGAGGTTCCGGTGGTCAGTGAGCACTTGGACTGGGTACCGAGCCCCCTCCAGATGATGCCGCCAAACCTCAAAGGCTGCCTTTATTGCCAGCAGCTCCCGCTCCCAGATGGTGTAGTTCCTTTCAGCGGGGGTCAGCTGGCGAGAGTAGTAGGCGCAAGGCTGTGGAGAGCTAGAGGGGGTTGCCCATTGTGAGAGCACCGCTCCAATGGCGGTGCTGGAGGCATCTGCTTCAACTAGAAAGGGTAGCTGGGGATCCGGGTATCGAAGGACTGGTTGCGTGACGAAGCGTGTCTTCAGGGTCAGGAATGCCTCGCTGGCTTCCGGTGTCCAACGGAAAGGTTCTCGAGGCCGGAGAAGTCGAGTGAGAGGGACGGCTATGGATGCAAACTGGGGGATGAATTGCCGGTAGTAATTGGCAAACCCCAGAAATCGCTGCACATCCTTCCGAGAACGGGGGGCTTGCCAAGTCTGTACAGCCTCGACTTTAGCTGGGTCCATTTGGATTCCGTGGGGTGATAGCACATGGCCAAGGAATTCCATGGTAGGCCGGTGAAATGCACACTTTTCCAGTTTGGCGAATAGGCCATGCTGCCGGAGTCTTTGCAGCACCGTCCGCACATGCCGAGTATGTTGCGACGCATCACGTGAATAGATTAATATGTCATCCAGGTAAACAATGACAAACTGATCCAGGATATCTCGAAAGATGTCGTTCATCAGTCTCTGGAACACAGCTGGCGCATTAGTCAGGCCAAAGGGCATTACCCGGTACTCGTATTGTCCATATCTGGTACTGAAGGCGGTCTTCCATTCATCGCCTTCTCGGATACGCACCAGGTTGTAGGCTCCCCGAAGATCCAGCTTGGTGTAGATCTGGGCTCCCTTGACTTGCTCCAAGAGGTCGGAGATCAGAGGCAGTGGGTACCGGTCGCGAACGGTGATCTTGTTCAGGGCCCGGTAATCATTGCACAGCCGGAGTTCTCCACTTTTCTTTTTGACGAAGAGGACTGGGGCAGAGGTAGGCGAGGTAGAGGGCCGGATGAACCCTCGCTGCAGATTGGTGGTGAGGAAGTCCCGGAGTGCAGCCAACTCAGGCTCTGATAACGAGTACAGGCGTCCCACTGGCAGGGGGACTCCAGGAATCAAGTCTATGGCACAATCATATGGCCGATGAGGGGGAAGTTGGTCTGCTCCCTTTTCCTCAAACACATCTTCAAACTCTGCGTATTCCTCTGGCATCACAGAGGCCTCCTGTACAACGGCTGCAATGGGACCTGGGCATTGATTTTCGTGTGGGCATGGGTCCCGGAAGCAGAGGTCCAACTGGCCCCACCGGATAACCGGGTCATGGCGGCAAAGCCAGGAAAGTCCCAAGACCAGCGGGAACTGAGGGATGCCTACCACATCAAAGCAGAGCCGTTCACGGTGCTGCTGGATCTGCAAGAGGAGGTCCTGGGTCTCCTCGACCACGGGCCCAGAACGTAGCGGTCGCCCATCAATGGCCTCAACTACGGTGGGGGTCTTTTTTGCCCGCAAGGGAATTCGGTGCTGTGCGGCAAACTTGGCGTCCATGAAGCAGCGGGATGCTCCTGAGTCTATCATGGCATACACAAATAGCCATCGACCATCAGGCAGGCACAGCTTTACTGGCACCAGGAAGGGTTCAGGAGGAACACTGGAGGCATTGGCCGTTCCCACAAGTTGTTTAGTGGGAGTCTGCTCCTGGACTATAGCTCGGGTCCTTCTTTTGGCAGGGCACCCATCGGCAAAATGGCCCACCCCACCACAGTACCAGCAGAGGTTGTGGGCATGACGCCTCGCCTTTTCCTCTGGAGGCAGGTGGGTAGAAGGCATGTTCAATGGTGTGGGTTCCGCTGTCCTTTCAGGCAAGGTCTGGGGCGGGGGTGGCTGGCGTAGCGCACGTGCTTGCCGCCGGCTCTCCAGTCGTCCATCAATACGGAGGCATAGGAGAATGAGCGCTTGCAGCCCTCCTGGTCGTTCAGATCGAGCCACTTCATCCAATACTGCGTCAGACAGTCCTTCCAGGTACTGGTCGACTAAGGCTGCTTCGTTCCAGTCCAAGTCCTGAGCCAGTAGCTGGAATTCAGTGGTATATTGGGCCACAGTCCCATCTCCCTGGGTGAGGGCACGTATTTTCTGGTTTGCTTTCACAGCTTTCAGTGGGTTTGCAAAGGCGGCGGTAATGTGAGCCACAAAGCTTGGAAAATCCCCCAGCAAAGGGGATTTGGCCAGTAACAAGGGTGTGGCCCATCTTGCTGCCTGCCCCTTTAACAGGCTGAGGATGAAGCCGACTTTGACTTGATCTGTGGGGAAGTCTCTAGCCCGGAGTTCAATATATAGCTGGCACTGGGCGAGAAATGCTGGGAATTCTTCCACATTGCCCTCAAAACTGTCAGGAGGCTTCACTGGGCATTTTGCAGGCAGAGGTGCAGCAGGGGCAGCAAGGAGAGTAGCAATCTGCTGCTGCAAAGTCACCAGTGCTTGGGTTAGTTGTAGTACCTGGTCCTGCAGCATTGCCAGGCTCCCTGGGGTGGGTGTTGCCATGTCCATGCCAGGGAGTTTTGGGTGGAAGCAATCTGTCACGGGCTGGGCCAGCCCAAGCAGGGTGGTTCAAGTCCAAACCTTAAAGCCAAAGTCAAAGGGGAGTTCCAAGAGCAAAAGCCAAGTCAAACCAGTGGTCAGAGCACAAGATAAAGCCAGGAGTGAGTCCAGAGTCCAAAAGCAAGGTCAGGCACAGTCCAAGGTCAGTCACCGATAGTGTCAGGTCCAAAAGCAGGCACGGGCAAGGTTCACGAAACACGGAGTGGTTGCAAGCAGTAGACACGTTGCTTCCACGCCCAGCAGTTCCTCCAGACTGGCTCTTATAGCCAGGCGTGGTTTTCAGCCAGCTGCTGGGGCTCTATCCTGTCACTACTCATCATCACTCTCCAGCAGCTGGCGTTGGCTTAAGAGGCGAGCACTGCGCCGTCTCTCCTGCAGTTCCAGTCTCTGGCGCTGCCTGCGGCGTTCCTTGGGCGTGGGTGAACCTGGGGGGGTGGAGGCTCTTGGCTGCGCTGCACCTGTAGAAGCCCCTGGCTGAGCTTCCTCTGTAGTATTGGAGCTTGAGGGTGCTGGTGCCTCAGCTGCTGGCTGTAAGCTCTGATCAGCCAGCAGCTGTTGCTCCTGATTGCTGGCTTCTGCTGAATCAGGGCTAGGGCTGGCTACACAGGGCTCCTCTTCTCCAGAGGAGTCCTGGCTGGCTACACGAGGCTCCTCTCCTCCAGAGGAGACCTCACTCTCAGACTGGGCCATGACAGTGGCTCTCTCCTGGCATGCAGCAAAGCTGCTTAAGCCAGGGGCCGTGGGTTGCCACACTGGATAGAGGGAGGCAGCACCATCCCCCCATTCCAAATATGGGTCGGCTCGGCGGGGTGAAGGGTCTTAGGAGGCCGCTTCACCCCCCCCCCCCAGCCACAGTTGTGGAAGTCGCTCGGCCCACCCTCGTCTCCCTGTATTGGTGTAGGACTAGCCGGCTGCTGTTATGAGAGCCAGGTAGGAATTTTTCCCCTCTTTTCAATTGGGTGTAAGAAAGAGGGAGGGGGGTTTCGCCTACTTTGCGCCTATTTTGGGGATTGAGGTTATTGGCTAAGGGTGGGGCCAGTTAGCAGTATCATGGCAGGTTTGAGTTTGAGATAGGGTGCGGGCCAATGAGTACCTTTGGAGCTTCCCTATTGATGATAACAGGGCCCTGCCCAAAGGGCTGGTACTGCTTTGATGGCTGCCAAATGCAGGGGCAGGCTACCTTCGGGAACCCCTGCCTGCAAGTCCTTCCCTCACTGCTATATGGCTGAGATGCTCTGGAGCTTAAAGGGAGGGGGGGACCAAGTTGCCTGGCTGGCCGGGTCCACCCCATCCATTGGATGGGTCGCACCTGGGGCTTTGGGGCTTGCCCAGACAGGTCAAGGCGGTGGTCCATGGGGGACCCCGTGGCTTGACCTGTACCGCCTTAGGCCCTTGCTGCTGTTTGGCTTGTTTTAGTTGTATAAAGTTCATGAAGTGGCCCTTAGATCCAAACCTGGTGTCTTTCTCTTCATTCTGACTAGGGTGGCAATCACTCCACTCTCAAAGATATAAGGACAGATGGACTCACATTCTAGCGGTATCTGAAGAAGTGAGCTGTGAGTGACTCACAAAACCTCATACTACAAATTTTGTTAGTCTTATAAGTGCTACTGGACTCTTGCTCTTTTCTGCTAGGTTCTATCACATTTGAGAATTCTAATTTAATTACCAGGTTATGGAATGGTGTGGTATAGCCCAATCTCATCAGATCTCTGAAGCTAAGCAGGGTTGGAACTTGGATGGGGGACCACCAAGGAAGATGCTAAAGAGGAAGGCAATGGCAGACCACCTCTGCCTCAGCAAGAAAGTCTCTTGCTGGGGTTGCCATAACGTCACTTGCAGCTTGACGGCACATACATAATAATGTAATTACTGGAGAGTTGTATCTCACAGGGCCATTCTACTTGTACTCACACTTTCTTCCTGATTGAAGAAACTTCTTGTGATGTTTGAGCTTCTTGCGTCAATGAACCACAATGGCCAGCAGAACAGATCGGAAATGTTCTGTCCTCTGAAGGTTTCCAAACTGAAACCCATTTCCTTCTTTGCTATCCTGTAGTCCTGAAAGACAGTCTCACTGGCTTGCATAATGATCATTTGGATATTGTCTTGTTCATAATAAAGCAATAGGCTTGCCCAAGGAACGGTACCTTTAGTATTAAAATGCATGTTCTTTCCTTGTATGTGAGGCATGTCAACTGTAAAAAGTGACTTTAATTCCTTACAGGGCCTGCATATTCTAATCAATTTCTGACAACGTTCTGACACATGTCATATATCATGTTCTTGTGGTTTCACAGGTTGTTCCTTATTTTTGGAGCTCTTTGATCAGTGGCAACAGATTAAAAAGGGGAAGCACTGTACCTACAGGAATACTTAAATGGGGTACCGGGATTTGGAGGGGCAGGAGGCTCTGGTGATCTAAGCAGCATTGAAACCAAGCTTCTGTAGATTGAGGCCAGGGCTTCCAGGAAAAATGTAAGGCTGTTCTTAAACAACAGCAAAGGTTTATTCGGAGAAAATGGATGCAGTTAAACACTGTGTGCTGCTTTCATTCTCCCCCTACACACCACCTCCTCCACTGGGGCATTGTGAGTCCCCTAGTGCCTCTGCCTTTTCTTCTCTGATCTGCAGTCCATGCTAATGCCAGAATCAAACGCTTCTCGCAGGCTTTCCTTTTATGTTTCTATTCAGCCTCCTCTTCTCTTCTTTTTTATGATCCCCCCTCCTCTCTTTGTCTCCTGCTTTGCTAAGCATCCAGAAGGGAAGCAAAGGGCAGGTTGTTGTAAGGATGGAAACACAAGAGCAAAGATAAGGCAGGGCTTGCTACTGCGAGTGCCGAGAAGGCCACGGGCTCCTGAGGCGCACATAAAGGCATTTCAAGGAGAGCCTGTTGATGCCGATGTCAGAGAACTGCAGGGGATGGCACGGGGAGGGCTTTTCTGATGCCTGGGAATGCAAGCTCCTCCAGGCAAAATGACATTTGATTGCAAGGCTAAGAATAAGAAAAGAATGGAGATCCAGTATGTGGTTTGCCCATATTCCATTTTCAAAGCTTAGCTCCCTTTTTTTAAGCTTAGCTGTAAAGAGTTGTGGGGGGGGGGGATCAAAGGTTAGGCAGGTTGAATCTGCATTTCCAAAAACATTAGCAGGGTGCACAGGTTTGTAGCAGGGCCAGATCTAGGGTTGCTGGCACCCAGGGCAACCCAAGTCTGGTCCTTCGTGCGTGTGCACAGCACATGCACGCTCCCAGCACTGCGTGATGACGTCACTTCGGTGATGTCATCATGCAGAGCGGGGCGTGCCGCCCATGCGGCAAGCCGGGTGCTCTGGTGCACCACGGAGTTGGCGGAGGCAGCGTGGGGGGCTGGGAAGCCACTTGTGCCATTTGCCTGCCCCGCAGGATGAGGGGCGGCTGGCTGCCTCCCGTCCTGCAGGGCAGGCGAATGGTGTGGGTGGCCTCCCAGTCCCCCGCACTGCCTTTTGCCTGCCTCGCAGGACAGGGGGCATGCGGCAACTAACCCTGATGGGCCAGTGGCCTGATTCATTATAAAGTAGCTTCAGGTGTTCCCTAGCCCCCTTTCTTCAGTCAGGATGGTCCCCCCTTTTCTCTGGCCCCATTTCCCTCTCCCTTTGGTGGGATTTTAAGGACGTTCTGTAAATATTGTAGTAATTTGCACGGACATGCATTTGCATTCAGGAAGTGAGCACAACTGAAGGCGCACATCGATATGCAAGTCTCATCTCAAAAACCTTATTATTTATTTTTATGATGTGCCTTTTAAAAATGAATGGTGGCAGCAGACAAATGGTAGAGGTCAGCAGTAGCGGTGAGAAAGCCATCTAGCCATGTGATAGAGTAGGGATGTTGCAGATTTCTCAGAGTACCTGTTCGGCACTTGAACTTATCTTGTTCAACCCTCACGATCAGACCGTGAGCCAATCAGGGATAGCAACAACAACAACATTCAATTTATATACTACCCTTCAGGGCAACTTAATGCCACACTCAGAGCAGTTTACAAAGTGTGTTATTATTATCCTCACGACAATCACCCTGTGAGGTGGGTGGGGCTGAGAGTGCTCCGAGAAGCTGTGACTGACCCAAGGTCACCCAGCTGGCTTCAAGTGGAAAAGATGTATCTGGATTGCATCTATCCGCTTGTGTGAGCATGCCGAGGTTATGCTGGATGGTTCTAATAGTGTGTTGGGATGATTAGGAAATTTAACATAAAAATAAAACAACCAATACACCTTTGTCTATATGAGGTGTGCCCACATTTAGAATACTGTGGTCAACCCCATTAAAATATCTATCTATCTATCTATCTATCTATCTATCTATCTATCTATCTATCTATCTATCTATCTATCTATCTATCTATCTATCTATCTATCTATCTATCTATCTATCTATCTATCATCTCTCTCTCTCTCTCTCTCTCTCTCTCTCTCTCTCTCTCTCTCTCTCTCTCTCATCATCAGGTAAAATAAATTGAAATATAAATATAAATATAAATAAATATAAATATAAATATAAATAAAATAGCAGAATAGGACAACCAATGGTCAAGACCTTCCCTAGCAGCAAGATGCAAATCCCTGGAAATCCTGTTGGTCTTTAAGGTGATGCTGGACTTGAATCTTGCTCTTCTACTGCAGTGCAGACCAGCACGGCTACCCCCTGAAACCTTCCTTAGTTGGGCAGTCCCTCTTTCCCAGGCATCCCGGGCATCCAGGCATTGCAAGAGAGGTGGAGCTAGATGCCTTATGAGGTGGCTCCGCCCCTCGGCACTCTCAGCCTGTGCCTTGTGCTCGGCCCACCCACCGCACCCTGAAGCAGGGCGGTCTAGCGAGTCGCCATTAAGGGGCCAGGTAGGAATTTTCCCCCCTTTCACCAAATTGGCTATGGTGAGGAGTAGTTTTTCGCCTGCCTTGATGTACATGCAGTGGTTGTGATTGTGATAATTGGATTAGTGGAGCTGTAACATAATTCAGCCTCTGGCAGATTAGAGTTGGGGAAGTGTGAGTGAGCTGGTGTGCCATGCTTCTGGTTGGTGCACCACAATCCCGAGCTGATTAACACCTGATTTGGCTGGATTCAGGCTGGCATTGGGCCACTACAGAGCATGAGAGCCCGAAGATAGGTGCCGGGCCTCTGACTTCCCACCAAGGGGGGGGGGGGACAAAAGGGGTTAAGTAACAACCTAAAAGTGTGTACACACACACACACACATTAAATATTTAAAAGTATTTATTATAGATGTGCACCAATGTGAATAAAAACAAGTTTAAAACATAAGGCCTGAATGGCAGGCTACATATATATACTAAAACTTGCTAAAACATCTCAAGATACAGATGATAGTACAGTGCAATGACCAAGATAAATAGACCAAGGTGCAGTAAAAACCGACCAGATGCATTTCGGCCCTAAGGCCTTCCTCAGTGGTCAATTGTAAACCAATTATGATCAAACACACCCACACATATAGAAACCAATCATGCAATGCTCCCCGTGTTTTATCTAGAGCTGTAACAAAAGAAGAAGGGGGGAGGGATTTTTTTTAATATAATATAGTCCATTCTAAAGTGCTAGAATTATTCTAGGTAAAATACTGGATCAAAAATTACCTCTAGTATTGTGTGATAAACTGCAAATTTTGCACTGTACCATCATCTGTATCTTGAGATGTTTTAGCAAGTTTTAGTATATATATGTAGCCTGCCATTCAGGCCTTATGTTTTAAACTTGTTTTTATTCACATTGGTGCACATCTATAATAAATACTTTTTAATATTTAATATATATATATATATATATATATATATATATATATATATATATATATATATATATATATATATATATATATATATATATATATATATATATATATATATATATATATATATATATATATATATATATATATTTAGGTTGTTACTTAACCCCTTTTGTTCCCCTGCTTGTTTGGGTTGAGTTTGTGGGGTTTCCCCCCCTACCCCCCCTTTTTTCCTTCCTCCCACCAAGGGGATCAGGGGACCTGGCAACCCTAATATGGGTAGGGTTGCCAAATGATCTCCAGACTACAAAGATCAGTTCCCCTGGAGAAACTGACAGCTTTGGAGAGTGAACTCTATGGCAGAGTTCCATCCGCCATCCGGAGACTCTGATGTCGAATTTACAGGGATTTTGAAAGCTGGACATGGCAGCCCTGTTTATGGGGGGATTAACAGAGGGAAGGTAGGAAGATGGTGGTGAAGGGAATCAGTGGAAGGATAGAAGAGCAAGATTCGAGTCCAGTTGCACGTTAGAGACCAACTAGATTTTCAGGGTATGAGCTTTCAAGAGTTAAAAATAAGTACAGCATAGATCAGACATCGCAACGTTTCTAGCAATAAACAATTGTGTGCGTGTGTGTTCAATCAGCAGTTCTCAGACTGAGAAGAAGTTGTTTCAAACACAGAAGAATGTGGAAAAAATATAAGATATTTGTGGTCATATAGAGAAGGTGGATGGGAAGAAAGCCAGAAAGCAAACCTGATACCTTTGTCTCCATATGATCCTCATGCAAATAGTAGAGATTCCTGAAATTAGATCTGGTCCTCAGAAAGCAGTTCATCGGATGCTCCCAAATGTGTGTTTGTGTTCATGACTGTGAGTTACCCAACAGCTGCCCGTGCCAGGTTGATTCATGAGAAGCAGCACAGTTTAATATTTAGGCTGCTGATCTGGACAAATATTGAAACAAAGCACGCTTTCAATGAGCCAATACAAAGCTAACCAGAATCCTGTGTGGAAGTTCTGCTGTTCAGAAGAACGTAAGTGGGGCCAGGTTTGGGTTGGGAAATTCCTGGAGATTTTTGGGGGGTGGGGGGCCTGGCAAGGGTGGGGTTTGGGGAGGGGAGGAGCCTCAGTGGAGTATAATGCCATACAGTCCACCCTCCAAAGCAACCATTTTCTCCAGGGGAACAGATCTTTGTCACTTGGAGAATAGTTGTATTTCTTGGAGATCTTCAACCATCACCTGGAGGTGGGCAACCCTAGCTCCATGGCACATAGAGTTGCCACCTCCAGGTTGGGAAATTCCTGGAGATATGGGGGTGGAGCCTGGAGAGGGCAGGATTTGGGGAGGGACGTATGACATAAGCTCCCACTCACTCCCCCACTGAGGGGCAGATTTTCCCTCCAAAACTGTCAAGATTGCTTGATGTGGCTGGGCAGGCTCTGGTATGAACACTCTAAAGTTCTATTTGTCCCACACTTCACACATGTAAGGTATAATGCCATAGAGTCCCCCTTCCAAAGCATCCAGTTTCTCCAGGGGAGCTGATCTCTGTGGCCTGGAGATCAGTTGTGATTCAAGGAGATTCCCAGCCACCACCTGCAGGTTGGCAGATCACGTGTCATACCACTGAGCCCATCCCCTCCTCATGGACTCCTGTGAGCTCCAAATCACTCATTGATGGCACCCAAATGAGAAAGGGCGGGCTGGTGCTGAGAACAGCTGCTGGGCTGGCCTGGGCAAAACAGGACGAGCCCCGTCATGTGTGGTGCTGGCTGGGGTGAAGCGAAGAGCATCTTGTCCCCTGCAAGGACAGTCCAGGTAATATTAGGTGAGGGGATATATTTAAAATGGCTTTCCTTGCAGCTCCTGTGTGACTGCTGGAAACACAAGATGGGTTGAGGAAACCCACACACAACTCACTAAACAATGTAATGTCTGCTTTGGCTCTCAGTTCTGCAATGAAATCCGGTGTGAAACTCTTCAAGAGAGCCCCTGTAGCTTCAGACCATCAGCCCACTGGGACTTTCCCTGGTGGCCATAATGCCAGTCTGCCCTGGTGCGACCTGCCTTGAGTCTCAATGAAAAAAGTGGAGTATAAATGTAAATAAAATCCAAAAAAGGCAATCAGCTAATCTCAGGTTGTTCCTAAAGGGAAGGTGGCTGGGTCAGCAAGTCAGCAACTAATGACTAATGCCTATGTCAGAGGTAGAACACGCTCACAAGCATCCCTATCACACCCTTCCATTGGTTAGGCAACATCCTGTGCCACACATGAGCTGCTGCAGCATAGTGGCGAAGTGGTTGGGCTGCAAATCAGCACTCTGCTGGTTCGAATCCCACTCCTGCCATGAGCTCTGCAGGAGGCCTTGGGTAAGCCCCACTCCTCTCAGCCCCAGCTCCCCAGCTGCATTGTGGGGATAAACATAACACTGACTTTGTTCACCATTCCAACTGGGGCATTAACCTGCCTAGAATAGCTGCTGTTGCACAGTGGTTAACTAGCCAGGCTAAGTACTCAGGCTCCGAACCAGCACTCTGCTGGTTTGACTCCCACTCCTGCCATAAGCTCAGCAGATGGCCTTGGGTAAGCCACTCCTCTCAGCCTAGCTCCCCAGCTACATTGTGGGGATAATAACAACACTGACCTTGTTCACTGCTCTGAGAGGGGCACTAATCTGTCTAGAAAAGTGGTAGATAAGCACACCATTATTATCATTTGAAAGAGAGGTGCTGTCATAATAGTATCACTAGCTGAAAAAGAGCTGTGATGAATTAGCATTGATCTTCAGTTCACAAACAAGAGCTGATTATCTGGAGCTCCAGAAACTGAGGAGAAATTGTTTGTTTTTAATTAATTAATTAATACTCTACCTTTCTCCCCAGCGGGGACCTAAAGCAGTTTTACATTGTCATTCTCTGCTCCATTTTATCCTCACAACAACCCTCTATGAGGTAGGTTAGACTGAGAGTCTGTGACTAGGCCAAGGTTAGGTCACCCAGCAAATTTTTATGGTAGAGTAGGGATTCGAACCTGGATCTCCCAAATCTGACAGTCTAAGCAGTATGCCACACTGTATTACCCAAATAGTCAATCTCCTAATTAGTTTGGGGAATTGTCTTAATGGAGACAAGCGAGAGGAGGTAACAGGGATTCTCCACCTCTTGTTATGGGGATTTTTCCCTTAAGAGAACTCTCAAAATGAACCAGCCAGATGTTCAACCAGAAAGATTTTTATTAATAGAGAAATAAATGGCCAAACATGGCTAACTAAGAGGAAATCAGGGAGGAAAAGGCGAGAAAGCAGTTTTGGTGAAGGCTAAGTTAGCAGACTTGAAGGTAGGGGTCCACAACATTTCATGGAGAAGAAGAGAAGGCCTAGATGGATTTGGGGGCATGTGTTCAGATCCAAAGACACATACACACACACAGGTGGCTAGGTAGACCCGATATAAGGCAAAATGCTCCCTAAACAATAACAGTGGGTTTTCTGGAGGTGGATAATAAGGTGGGAGAGTCTTGACGGGTCTACCTGAGGTGCACTAAAGGTGTAAATGGTACTTGATGATTCCTTGAGTACTGGATGGGAAAAGCTACCAAGTTTGATGAATAGCGTTAATCATGGTAAATGGGTGAGAGGAAGTGAAGCAGAGCATGGATAAGATTAGTCAGGAGTTTCTTGGGAGACCTCATTGTCCTAAGTTATGCATCTCTCCGGGGAGTGGAGAGGATCTTTAGTCAGCCAGCTGCTCTGAATGAGGCTGTTTCGTGACTCTTGGGATAGTTTGGTATACTGTATTGTTTTAATTAATTTTAATTAATCTTTTTACATTGTGATACTGGAAGTTAACTGTTTATTAGTTGATGTGATGTTTGGAAAATTTGTGACAGCCTATGGCTATAGACAATAAACTCTGCGACTGATTCTCCTAAAATATTTTCCAGGCTCCTACCTGGCTGGCATCCATTTTGTTTTACTTTGTGTCAGGCAGTGCCTTGTGCTTCTGACGTATGAGGGAGGCTGTTTATGATTTTATTTCTATAAAATTCTCCTCAGCAGGAGGAGGGGTCTGACTGCTAAGAACTGGCTGTCTGAGAAAGTTAGATGAGCTGAATTTCAGAATTATCAAGTGTGATGCTAGCAGGAAGCCCTGAGAAATGGCTTTCATGTACACAGATATTTCCTTATGCCTTTAGTGTTAGCCCTAGGTGTGTGATTTTTATCTCCTACTTTTTGAGATAGCTTCTCTCCTACACCGTTGGGGAATAACAAGTACGCACCAGAGTAATCTGTCACTGGCAAGAGGCAAGGCTTGCTGTCAGAGTAGCGATCTGTCGGGGTGATGACACACTGTGATCACAACTATGTTTCTTGTGGCATCTTGCCAGATGATAAACTCTTTTGTGTCAAGACAACGTGCACTTTTTGCTTTGGTCTGATTTTAAGTGCTAGATGATTTAACACTGGAATCTCCAAATATGAAGGGGACAAGAACTGACTTTGCTCTTTGTTCATTTGATATTTTGCCAGCCAGTGCCTTTATTATTAATTTTTAAGAGAACTATATTATGATTTTCTGTCCAGTGGGAGACCCCAAAGTGGCTTACAGCAATGTTCTGTGCTCCGCCATTTTGTCATTGTGACAACAATCCTTTGAGGTAGGCTGGGATGAGAGTGATTGCTCTTCATCAATAACAACAGCAACAGCAACAACTATGAACTTATATGCCATCTTTCTAGACAGATTAGTGCCACGCTCAGATCGGTGATCAAAGTCAGCATTGTAATTACCCCCAGAATACAGCTGAGGAGTTGGGGCTGAGAGGACTGGCTTACCCAAGGCCACCTGCAGAATTCATGGCAATAGTGGGTTTCAAACCAGGAGAGTGCTGATTTGCACCCCAACTGCTTAACCACTATGCTAAAGTGCTATTATGTCCACAATACAGCTGGGAAGCTGGGACTGAGAGAGGGAGCTTACTCAAGGCCACCTGCTGAGCTCAGAGTCCAGCCACTTAACCATTAAGCTACTGCAGCTCTCTTTGAGCATCCATGGCAGAGGGAGACTTGTAGTCTGAAACTTTAACCACTATATGATGCTGGATCATTTGGTTCATTTGGCTATTTGACTGGATAAAATTTGATAAAGCTTTATTTAAATTAGACAAATTCCCTCACATTTGATAAAGCTTTGTAGAAAAGCAAATCCCTTCTGCGGCACTGTCCAAGTGCCCCCCATCATCAAGAAAAGTGAGATTGCCCCATAGAGGGGCACTGGGGGAGCAGTGGCGGAGCGCAATAGTTCCACAGTCCTTGAAACACTGCTGGCCCTCCCATAGGAAATGGGATATGACACCAGAGGCCCAAGTGATGTCACAGGAGACCTTCAATTTCCTGCCAGTAGGGTTGTCAACTCTGGGTTGGGAAATTCCTCACAGATATTGGGGTGGAGCCTGGGAATGGTGGGGTTTGTGGCTGGCAAGGACGTCAGTGTGGTGTACAATTCCATAGACTTTTACCTCCAAATCAGACATTCACTCCAGGGGAGCTGATCTCTGTAGTTTGGAGATCAGTCATAAATCTGAGAGATCTTTGGGCTCCACCTGGAGTTAGGCAATCTTATATTCAAGTCTGCTTTAAGTGATAGCTAAACCGTAAAAAATTAATGCGTTGTAAAGAATCTACTTGGCACACAGAAGGTCCCAAGATCATTTCCCAGTATCTCCAGTAAGGTTCTGGTTGTCGGTGATGTGAAAGACCTCCACCTGAGAGCCTGGACACCTGCCGCCAGTCAGAGTAGGCAATACTGATTTTGATGGACTGGTGGTGTGATTTGGTATAAGGCAGCTTCATGTGTACATGAGGGGGAAGTCTTTTTTTTAAAAAAAATCTTTTTCAGAAAAATCTGATTACCAGGGTCAGTACTAATATGGTCAGCTCCTGTATATTTTTTTAATTTTTTTTTAATTTCACTTCATTTATACTCTAGTGAAGACCCAAAGCTGTTTACCTCATTCTCCTCTCCTCCATTTTATCCTCACAATAACCCTGTGAGGTAGGTCTGGATGAGAGTGTGTGATTGGCCCAAGGTTATCCTGCAAACTTCCATGACAGAGTGGGGAATTGAACCATGGGCCATTTCTACACATCCTTAAAGGGACGGCCCACACACCAAATGCTGTCAGCTTTCCCCCTTAACTCCACACATCTCCGATTTCAAAACGGTAGCAGGCTATCTGGCTTCAGTTTTGTCAGCACCTTTTTAGGGACCATGGGAAAGAGTGTTCTCAGAAAAGCTGCCAAAAAATCGGAAGCCAAACAGCCTGCTACCACTTTGAAATTGGAGACATATTGAGTGAAGGGGGAAAGCTGGCAGTCGGTGAGTGAGACATTCCTTTAAGGACATGTGGCAACGGCTTTGTTCTCTCAGTGCCTAGTCCATCACACTAGCCACTATACCACCCTGACTGTCTTATTGCATTGGAGTCCTCTGATAACAGTCGTGGATGTCTAGTGGAACCAGAACTGAAGCTGGCTTTCGTCTTTTGCTGCTTCAGCATGTGTCCAGGAAAGGATAACAAATTTCCTGCAAGAAGCCTGGAAATCACTGGAGTAGATAATTTCTGTCATCCCTTCTGATCTTTAAAATCCTGCATGAGATATGTTTGGCACCAGCAGTCTGTGTAATGAAGGAAGGTTTCTGTTCCAAGCTAAAGGTTCTTGCTCATATTATTAGGAGTGTTGTTTTATTCTTGCTCGTCTTGTCATAATTGGCTGTGTATCCAGGAAGTACTGCTAGATTTATTTGGATCCCTAGGTTTATTTGGATCAGGCTTATTTGGATCCCTGATTTTAAAAAAAAAAAATGGTGGTAGACTTACCTCTTTGTTCCTTGCTGTATATTTCCTCAGACAGTCCTGCCATTCAGGGGCCTCCAAAGCTTCTTCCATGTTTTGTTTGGGGTGATATTCAGTGCAGTCTTAAGCTGAGTTACTCCAGTCTAAGCCCTTTAATGGGCTTAGACTGGAGTAACTCTGTTTAGGATTGTGCTGATTGAGTGGTTTGTTTAGGTCCAGGACTTAACTATGCCCACAGTGTGGAGCTCTCATGGCTGCTCCCAGATTCCCAACAAGACACTTTGTGCTGGTGAGAGACAGGTAACACCCATAGCAATATTGGGCTATATTCTGTCATTCTACTATCTACCTTGTTTGACAAATCACGTCTGATAACCTTTTTTTTGCTCTTATTTCTAACTGATCAGGTCTCATCGGGTTTTTTTGCACCTGTCCTAATCCTGTTGCAATGTTACTAGATATCATAAAACCATAGAATCATAGGGTTGGAAGGGACCTCTAGCATCATCCAGTCCCACCACCAGTGCAATGTAGGAAATTCACAAGTACTCGCCCCTCCCCAAACACACACCCAGGGATTCTTACTCCATGCCCAGAAGATGGCAAAACACGGTCATGATCCCTAGACAAACTGGCCTGGGGAAAATTGCTACCTGACCCCCAAGGTGGTGATCGGCATTACCCTGGGCATGTAAGAAGGGGCCACAAGAACTAAGCACTGATATCACCCATCCTTCCCTCCCTCTCATGATCATAGATCACTGAATCATAGAATCATTTGCAAGTATTTACACAGCTTCCTAACACACAAGACATTTTTTCTCTTTCAATATGCTGACCAACTTGCTATTGATAGAATCATAGAACTGGGAGGGGTCTTACAGACCATTTACTCTTATCCTCTGCCCAATGCAGAAAAAGCCTAAAGCATCCCCCAAAATGGTTGTTGTGGGTTTTCTGGGCTGTATTGCCGTGGTCTTGGCATTGTAGTTCCTGACGTTTCGCCAGCAGCTGTGGCTGGCATCTTCAGAGGTGTAGCACCAAAAGACAGAGATCTCTCAGTGTCACAGTGTGGAAAAGATGTAGGTCATTTGTATCTACTCAGGAGGGGTGGGGTTGAGCTGAGTCATCCTGTAAGAGTTTCCCAGGGTGTGGAATGCTAATGGCGGGAGGCTTCACTGTATCCTGAGGAGGTTCTTTTGCATATGGATTGGTACTTGATGTGCTAATCTTCTCTGCAGGGCTATTGTCGGGTGTAGAGTGTTTTGTTAGCCTGGTGTTTTTCAGAACTGGAAACCATGCTCTGTTCATTCTTAAGGTTTCTTCTTTCCTGTTGAAGTTTTGCTTATGCTTGTGAATTTTTGGGGGACAATACATCCCCCAAAATATTCATCCAGCTACTCCTTGGAGACTGCCAATGAGGGGGAACCCAACACATCCCTAGGCAGCCAATTCTCATGTCTTCACGTTATTTGATTCAATTAGTTTATAACGTAATCCACCTTGAGTCTCAGGAAGAACAGTGAGCTACAAACAAGCAAGTGATAAATAAAATGTATATTCCTAATTTTCTATGTAGTCCAGCTCGAAATGTATGGGAAACCTGATGCTGCTATTATTAAAAACACACTGAAAAAAACAAGCTATCCTGCCTGCAGTTCATATTTAAACTGCGTACACTATCACATTGTGAAACTTTTTTGTTCAGTTTAAAACAAATGGTTTTCCATAGGTATTTGCGTCTGTGCAGTTAGGACCATTAATCATCACCCAAATAGTTGGCAGGTAGTTGTTGCTGTGCTAGCTCAGTACTTATTGTACTGCTAGGGGTTGATAGTAATTGTAGTTTTCTTGGCCTCTTGGAAAAAAACAACAGACTGGGAAAGCAACATTGACCATCAGTTTCAGCAGGAAGTCATGCTGAGGAAGACAGGGAAGAAAAACATGTATTGGGGGATACCCTATTTAAAGAAAGACATCTGCATATCTTAGCCCTGCCCCTTTAGAAACGTGATGATTCTTGCTTTGGGAGGGGAACAGCCTATGCGGAGAGAACTACCTCTATGTTGTGATGTGTTTTCCTGTGCAAGTTTAGCAAGCTCCTTTTGAAGAATCCTAAAGGAAGAGTTCTGAGTATCTGACAGGTATGAACCCAAAATATGCAAGAGGTTTTGGTCTACATGGGTTATTTCCATAAATTGTGAGAATTACAGCCACTCTTCGAGTGCAAGCCACAACGGTTGCTCAGAAATTCTATAGACTTTGCCTGACCTTTCACATTTATTTTTACATTTCACTTTTCATTAAAATTTGGTGTTGCCTAGAGATGGGCACAAACCAAAATATGAACCAAAATTCATGACGAACCAGGCTGGTTCGTGGTTCGTGAACCAGTGGTTTATCAGATCCCATTTCTGACGAACTGCCACGAACTTTAGGCTGGTTCATTAGGTTCGTTTTTTGGTTTGTCACTGCAAATAGACTGATGCTGAACAATCAGTTTCCTAAGCAACAGGGGATGGACTTCCTGCAGACCTTCTGTTGGCCTGGAAGTGACCTTCCGCTGACCCGGAAGTAGCAATTTCTGACCTGGATGTGACGTTTTCACAAACCAAATGAACCGGTTCACGAACCAGGGGCAGGTTCATGAAAGTTCGTGATTCACGGTTCATGAAATTTGACAAACCACGAACCACATGGTTCGTTTTTTCCTGGTTCGTACCCATCTCTAGTGGTGACTCCATGCAGCATTTTTAGATGTTTTCTTTACCAGCTAGGTTTTCTGTAATAATGTTCTTTTTACTAACTGTTCTCTCTAGGTATTATCTGGTACATGCGAGTCTGAAAGTCCCATCTAGGATACCACACCGATTGTTGACAACTGTTGTGGAGCAAACAGGTGAGAGGAAAAAAAGAGGTGACTTTAATTTAGTTTTGGCCCCAACTCATATGTATTGGAGGCACAAAAAATTAATAGATATAGATCTGATCAGTATAATTTTTAACCACTCTACCCTGATTTAATATTAAGATGCATTTGGATTTGGTCACACATGCATCAAACTATATTCATGTAGACTTCATTTAAATGTTACATCAGAGGGTTTAAGATGGATATCTATTGGGCTGTGATTGTGGTGTCTTTATGTGCATTGTAGTCATTTTAGGATTAATGTAATTCTGTCATCCTAATGGGAAGCATACAGATCTTGGGCTATATTGAACGTCAGCCTGTCCTTCTCCCTTAACATCCAGGTAAACTTCATATCCAGCAATCAATTCTAACAGAGAGTGTTTGAAAAGTCATAAGGAGATGTAAAGGCAATGGCCTTCTGTTCTTGATTGCCTCCGGTTTGTGATTCTCAGAAGGTTGGTGCCTCTGAGAATGGAGGATCTATCCTAAGTTAATATGGCAACAACCTCCTAGATTTTGTAAGATCCTTACTAAAGCCATTGATGCTAGTGGCTATCACAGCATCCTGTAGTCAAGAATCCTATTCGCAAACTATGTACCAGTTGAAAAGATGGGTTCCTTTTCTTCATCATGGAAGCACTGCCAAGGTATGTGTTTCATGATCCAGAGTTCTAGGCTGAACTAGAGGTGATAATGGGAGACCCGTGGTAGAAAATAGCAGCTATGAAGGGCCTTCAAGTGAAGGTGGTGTTTAACTCCCTCACCCAATGTGGTTTCCACAAGCAAAACTTGCCCCATATTATTATTAACCCTGGGAGACTGGTGTTATGTGTCCTGTCTCATTCTAAAAAGCGCAGCAGGATTCTGTCATGGCTGTGACTCTTTGTTTTTTCCATATGTCAGTACACCCCTGGTAATCTGCTTGAGTTTCTTGCCACCAGCTCTCTTGGTCTCTTGCCCTCAACTTTGACCTCCTCTTGACACCAAGGAGATTATAACTTTGCCCCCCTTCCTGTCACATGACTCTGATGTGGTGTGATTACTGCGTAGTGATTTCTGGGTCTGGAAAGGCTGAAAACTCATTGCATCAATTTCTCTCTGTCAAGAAGCTAAATGCACAAACTTAATGGTCATGTTATACATTTTGTAGCGGACTGTACCCCTTCTGATTGCAAGAGGATAATGTATTGTTGTATACTCCTCTCTATTTCTTCTTTTTTAAAATATTGCCAAATGCTTTCCAAGTGAGCATGTTAGGGATAAGGATTTAAGTACAGCCGAATATCTGACATATTAGCTTTATATGTTTAGAGAGATTTTTTTTTAAAGTAATATAGTTTAGGCTGTTTCCGGTGAGTAACTATGTTGGTCTGCAGTAGTATAGCAGGATTTGAGTCCAGTGGCGCTTTAGAAATCAACAAGATTTTTAGGGCACATGCCCTGAAAATCTCGTTGCTCTCTAAGGTGCTACTGGACTTCAGTCCTGCTATTCTAGCATGTGTTCTGCAACAGGTTTTTCAGTGGCTGCCCCATGTTTTTAGAACAGCCTCCCAGCTTCTACCTTCCTAGCTTTTCAATGAGGTTGTTAAACAGAATTATTCCAGAGAGCCTTATGGGAAGTCTGAGTATGGTCATAAGGTTGGGGTTCCACATACCCACTTATAGTGAGAAGCCTCCAATGATTTGGGCCCTCCCTCTCCTGTTGATCCTCAAAGTGGTGGAAGAATGGCACGGAGCTGGTTATGACTAGAGATGGGCACAAACCGAAATACAAACCAAAATTCAGCATGAACCAGGCCAGTTCATGGTTTGTGAACTGTGGTTTGTCAGATCCCATTTCTGATGAACCACCACGAACTTTAGGCTGGTTCGTTTGGTTCGGTTTTTGGTTCATGACTGCTGGCAGCCTGGTGCCAATCAATCAGTTTCCTAGGCAACAGGGGATGGACTTTGGCAGACCTTCTGCTGTCCCGGAAGTAACCTTCTGCTAACTCGGAAGTGATGATTTTCTGACCTGGATGTGACATTTTCATGAACCAAATGAACCAGTTCATGAACCAGGGGCAGGTTCGTGAAAGTTCATGGTTTGTGAAATTTGACAAACCACGAACTGCATGGTTCAGTTTTTTTCCGGTCTGTGCCCATCTCTAGTTATGACATTCCTCAATGCATGACATCACATCTTCCTGACAGCCTGAATGGGATATCAACACATCAGGCAACACTCTGGCCATCCCCCCAAACTCTATGGATCTTAATGGCAGAGTGTCACCGGATACACTGATGCCACATTCAGAATATCAGGTGGATGTGACATCACACATCACCAGGCATCATTTCTGCCCATCGTCCCACCCCAATAAGTTTCCAGTGATACTGGCTGGTGACCCAACATCTCTAGCATGTCTTTCCAGCTCTGCATAAGGCCTTTTTAGATTGGTTTTGAAAATGTAGTTAATGCATTAATAAAAGTAATTTTACCAACTGCGGTAAAATAACCCCATTAAAAAACTGTGCAACCTAGAGACAAAGTCAAGAACAGATTTATATATATATAATAAACCCAACAAAATAGGAAACATTTGTCCATCCCTATATAAGTAAGATAAATAGACCCCCCCCCGCCCCCGGGATAGTCCATCCATTCCAGCAACTTATTTCATCTAGCAGTCAATCAGTTGCCCTGGATGGACAAATAAACGGCATACATTGTTATACTTTTTTAAATCCCTTAATACAGCATCCCTCCCACAGGTCTGACATCTGTCCATCCCTTATGTAGTAAGGAGGACTCGGGGTATTCCTTATTGCAGGCAAACGATGGCAGTTGATAACTGAGTAAGGGAATGGGTGAGTAAGAGAAGTCCCATCAGCTATGGCTGCCACTAAATTCAGGGAATTTAAAGATGAAATACGAATCCCCGCATTGCTACTTGACTCCTTATCCACCTGCAACTGGAAATATGTCAGCCTAGTATTTTATAAGTATTTTATTTGTTTATTTGCTTCCTTTATACCCCTCGTTCTACCCAAAAGGGAACCAAATCAGCTTACATCATTTTCCTGTCCTCAATTTTATCCTCACAAAAGTGACCCTGTGAGGTAGGTTAGGCTGAGAGAGTGTGACTGGCCCAAAGTCACCTAGCAATTTCCCATAGCAGAGTGGGAATTTGAAACTGAGTCTCCCAGAGGCTAGTCAACACTAGAGAAGGGCATGAACAGCAATACAAAGCAAAAAAAGCCACAAACACCCCGGTCAGCTGTTCGTGAACAAGCTGTTTGTGAGGCCCCATTCTAAATGAACAGGTAGTCGTTGCAAGCCTCGTTCGTTGTGTTCATCCTCCATTCGTCAAGCGAGATAGTCTGGCACCTGCAATCAATTCCCCTGGCAACAGAGGCATGGACTGTTTGAACTCTGTCTGAACTCCTTCTGGCTTTCCTTCTGGCTTGTATGTTACCCCTCAAAGTAGCTTCTAGGCAGCAGACAGTCCAGTTTTTGCCACTGTAAACAGAAAATGACATGAAAAGGGGAGACCCATGGATCATGCCTTTCCCAGGGTGCAATCTCTCTGAAACTTGGGGGATCTTCAGAGGACAGTGAGGACTATGTCCCCTGCAAATTTGGTGGGTATTGGACATTGGGAAGGTCAGTTGGTAAACCCTCAAACTAGCTGCCAGCAGACACTGCTGTTTTTGCCAGGACAGGGCCCTTTGCCAGGAATCCCCCCCTTCCGCCTGCTAGCTGATAGTTTAAAGGGATCTTTAAAGGGCCAGGTAAGTGCATTTGAGGGGAGGGGGGCTAAGTGGGGGGTTGGAGGGTTCTGGCCCCCACAAACAATGAACATGTTCAGGAACAGATCATGTTCGTCCATGTTCGTTGTTTGTTGTTCATGGATGGCAATGAACGACGAACAGGGTGTTCATTTCCTCCCCCCCCGTTCATGCCCATGTCTAGTGCCCAGCCACTAGAACCAGAATTTGACCTCCATATCTCTTGTTTTCTTGTGAACGAAAATAAGCATTCCTTCACATTCCACATTGTATCTTCTTTTTAAAAACGAAAAAAGGGAAAAAACAGACAACCTTAAACTAGCTAAAATGCTTCAAAGTGTAGCTTGAGAAAAGGAGACTCAACCCGACTTCCCTGCCAGGCTAGCACTCTGTTTGTTGTATGGCTGAATATTTGTTCTTTATCCATGCAAAAGACTGTCAACCCCGAAAACAAATGTGGCATGGGATGGGATTTGCTGCTGATTTGCATAGGACCGGGGCAAGATAACGAGGATTCTAATTGCTTTACAAGGCTATATCAAAACAAGGGCGACTAAAGGCATTATAGTTCAATAGGAGTCTTCTTGGAAGGGCATAGGACTCACAACTGATTCCCAAAACTTTTGGGAAAACCGCCTTCTGGATGAATATTCAAGACTTGTATGGCTTATTTGGGGGATGGACAGAACATTTATCATACAGAGAATTATTTCAGAGTCAATTTTCTGTGAATTATAACTCACTTCTCCTAAGAAATGAAATAAGGTTCGTGTGTTACTGATTGTGGAGGTTAAATGGTGTGTCTCAAGAAGCTTCAGCCAGGCTTGCCCCCAGTTTCAAAAAACTTGAAAATTTTAAAAACAGAAATCCAAAATTGCAATATTCGAGAGCCCGTCACATTTCAAAAGTGAAATTGAACATCTACATTTGGTGTCTTCTTCACCCCCACCCCCATCTATGCAAAGAAATGTTTCCTAGAGATGGGTTGGTATCCCCATGCTCAGCTCAAACCTGCTCACATTTTTTTCTGGGCATCTCAGACAAACACTCAGAAATGTCAGACAGGTAGTTTTAAACATTTTATGGGATACTCTGAAAATACATTAATGCACATCTATGCAGAGTTATCTGTCCCTGGCATCTCCCCCTCACTTTCGCCCTCCCAAAACATAAACTTTATCTTTCCAAGAAGGCGCAATTGGCCTTTACATCTAATAAGCTCTTTTGACACATTTTATGCTTTGTCCAGTGTTGCGATGGTATTTACTTACTTACTTACTTACTTACTTACTTACTTACTTACTTGCAGGATTTTTAGCCCGCCCTCCCCACGAGCAGGCTCAGGGCGGGTTACAATCATAAATAAGGTACAATAGGTAAAACCAATAGAATAGTATCTCAGTGCAAACATGGATATCCACATTCCAGATGGGTCACCCTTCCCCCTTTCCCTGCCCACCATACACAAGGGAAGAAAAGATGGAGGTGTGGGTTGGTGAACCTCTAACTCCTCAAGCATGGGGAGGCAGATGGACCATATGCTCCCCCACACTGACAGGAGATCAGCAGGGAAGCTAATTAGATGGATCCATCTACTGGCCTGGCTTTTTTTCCTCTGGTCCCTTCTTGAAATCATCATCATCATCATCATCATCATCATCATCATCATAAGTGCTCTTCTAGACAGATTAGTGCCTCACCCAGAGCAGTGAACAAGTTAGTGTTATTATTATCCCCACAATACAGTTCGGGAGCTGGGGCTGAGAGGAGGGGCTTACTCAAGGCCACCTGCTAAGCTCATGGCAGTCGTGGGATTTGAACCAGGAGAGTGCTGATTCGCAGCCAAACCACTTAACCACTATGCCACAGCACAGTTGTCAGAAGAGTTATCAGCAATGATACCGTACCTCCCAAGGTTCCATATTCAATATCTGCTGCAAATTTCAATGTCTCTGACATGTCTAGGAAATCCTTACACCCAAAGGGAGTGATTGTGTTTCTAAGATGGGTTCCAGAGCTAAAGAAACGGGCTATGACATAGGACAATGCCAACTGACCAGGAATCTACTGATCAGACCTACTTCTGTGCTTTTAATACAATCTTGATTGGAAGAAACAAGCAGGCAGAACTTAGAGAGAAGTATAATCGTGTGCAAATGTTTACAGAACAAAGTACTAATTAAGCTGAGAGGCAGGGGGGAATAGAAAGCCGAACCCTTACTAGGAGCCCAAAACACATATCCAAGCACTTCTTCTATGCATTCCCCAGAGTCTAATAAATGTACAGTTCTATGCATCAGAGGCAGTGAGCCCTGATTCATGAAGGCTTCAAGCTGAAATAAATTTTTGTCTTTAAGGTGCTGCTGGGCTCCTGCATAACTCGAGCTTTCTAAATTGCACTTTTCCATTGGAGTGCCATTTGCTGCAAAGCTGGTTAATTCAAGCCTTGTTCCCAAGTTACAGCATCATATGCAATTGTTACAGGAATGGGACTCCTTGTGAGTAAAAGGGGGGGAATTAGCAGCAAGGAGTAGGCTATGCAAGAGGGGTAAAAATAGGATACTCCACCATTAATAATAACAACAACAACAACATTCAATTTATATACCACCCTTCAGGACAACTTAACACCCACTCAGAGCGGTTTACAAAGTATGTCATTATTATCCCCACAACAAAACACCCTATGAGGTGGGTGGGGCTGAGAGAGCTCCAGAGAGCTGTGACTGACCCAAGGTCACCCAGCTGGCTTCAAGTGGAAGAGTGGGGAATCAAACTTGGCTCTCCAGATTAGAGTCCTGCGCTCTTAACCACTATACCAAACTGCCATTCAGGGCAGATTGATGGTTCTCGATCTTATGATAGGATTCAATCACAGAAAGAGGGGATATTGGAATGTGCTAAGTGAGGTGACTCAGCGAGAACCTTTCTTGTCACGGCTGCACATCCGCAGCTTGAAGGGGCAGTAAGCCAGTCACGCTCAGTCTTCGGCTCCATGAATGTTTCATTCATGAATCAATCTCCACGGGTGGGACTTGGCAGCACTTTGCTCAGCTGGCTGGATTTTCCCTAATGCAGATCAAGCTGCATTAATTCAAGGGCCCTGTGATTTTTATATCACAGGCTGTATTAAACATGGTGGAGGTCTGGGTCAACTGCTCGCACAATCTAATTGTTCTTTATACACACGCTAAATAATTCTCACATTACCTACAACATATGTACAGCTGGATGTGTAATTGTAATTGAAACTGCACCTTTATCCAAGTACTGCTCCCTGGTTTCATTTGTAAAGTGAACGTGTGTTGGCTCTTTCTTGAAAAGAGGTATATGCCTGTACATGAAAATTGTACATATGTGCAGTGTAACATGAGCATAGGGCTTCTGTAGGTATTCTTTCTATTCAGAGGGGCCCATCAGAGGGCCTAAAGAGCTTCAAAGGGAAGGGGGCTGTGAGCATCCCCAGAGCAGATGGGGAAGTTCTTGAATCCTGCCCGCTTACTTGGAAGAATGTCCTGTTGATTTTCACAGAATGTCCTTCCAAATCAGTGAGATTAAGGGTGTCGTTTAATGCACCGTTTACTCTGTCTGGATTCTGTGTATGTAAAAGCCTATCTCATTTTAATGCAGGTTTACCTCTGGACAAAATCTTCAGGGCTGCCGATTTAAATACGATTCAGTGAAGGAGCACGGCTCTCTCCCTCCCTTCAATTCTACAAAAGATGTGCTCGATGAGCCCTTTAATGCTGTCCCAACAAGTTATGCACTTGTTGCTCAGCGGAGCAGGGAGGAATCAAGACGGGGAATTGTTATCAAATTGCTGTCATTAGTTTCAATAGCGCTTGGGAAAGCACTTTCTGCCTTCATCAAATGGAAGTGGACAGGGCTTTTTTCTGGGAAAAGAGGTAGCGGAACTCTCAGGAGGGAAAAGAGGAAGAAATACACGGGTTTCTTTGAAATAATATTATTTTCAAGCGGTATTGTCGAGTATTTTCAAGAGGTGCTGGAACTCGTTCCACTGTGTTTCCCCTGGAAAAAAAAGCCCTGGAAGTGGATATACTGTCTTTTGAAGTGCAAGAGAGAGGGGGGAGAGAGAGAGAGAGAGAGAGAGAGAGAGAGATGTATGTATGTATGTATGTGTATATATATATATATATATATATATATATATATATATACACACATATATATAATGAATTACTGCCAGATTTTGTTTTGGAGGGCCAAACCTACCTCAATAATAGCAAGGAGTGTAACGAAAAAAAGAAGAGGGAGCAAAAAACCCAAACAAAGCCCCAGATATCCTGAAGATGCTACAAGTGTCAAGCTATATCAAATCAAATCAAATCAAAATGATTATTTATTATGGAGTGTACACAATAATAATAGAAAAGAAGGTACAGGTTAATGTTTTTAAATGGTGCAAATGTACATATTAAGGTGGTGGGGTGTGCCCTCAAGTCACAGCTGACTTATGGCGACCCCTGGTGGGGTTTTCGTGGCAAAAGACTAACAGAGATAGTTTGCCTTTGCCTGCCACTGCAACCCTGGTCTTTGTTGGAGGTCTCCCATCCAATGACTAACCAAGGCCGACCCTGCTTAGCTTCTGAGATTTGACAAGGCCAGACTCATCTGGGCTATCCAGGTCAGGGCAGATATGAAGGACACTGTAGTAATCCGACAAGCTCTATTTTTAGCAACGTAATGGCTTTCTGGGTGATGGAGTGGCCTGGTGTAGCTCAATCTCATCAGATCTCTGAGGTTAAGCAAGGTCAGCCCTAGTCAGTGTTTGGATGAGACCTCCAGGGAAGAATTGGGTTGCTCTGCAGAGGAAGGCAATGGTAAATCACTTCTGCTAGTTGCAGCTAGCTCTGCTTCACTTCCTTCACCTTCCCCGCATCTACCATCCTTTCCTCACTTCCATGCAGGTTGCAAAAGAGCCAGTTCTCCTTGACCTCACTTCCCAATTCTTCTTTCAAAGGAAAGCAACATGGAAGTTCAAAAGATCCTTCCTCCATTAAGCGTCCTACCTCCATTTTTGTTTTTCTGTTAGCAGGGTAACTGGATTGTTGTGAAAAGAAGGGATTTTGAGTGAGATTGTTGACAGGGTTACCAGCAAGGTTGCTGTCCTCCCATTGTAGATGGAGGATCCCCTGCTGCCAGCAGGGGCTTCCTGCCCCTCAGCTGGCTGGTGGGGAGAAAATGTGATCCGATGAACCGATGTTACTCCTGTGCGCTCGGAAGTGACATGAGCATGTTGCCATTAAACCACAGTTTTTCCAAATGCTAGAATGCCCATGGCATCCCCCAGCAACACATTGATGTCACTTTTGGGTACCTGGGGAGTGACATCAGTGCATCTCTGGCAACGTCATTACATTGCCAGCAAACCTCCCCTACCCGATAATCCTCCCCTCCAGTTCCCAGGCTGTGTTTGGCAACTAGGGGGTTGTGCTTCAGGTTTCTGATTTGGGCTTTTAAACCGAATTGGAACCGATTCGGGTAGATTTGGTATTCTCGAATTGGCCTCAACATCACTGGGCTGATTCAGAAATACCAAAGCAAAGCTTTCCAAAGCAGTTGGCAATGCTTCAGAAAGCTTTGTGTAGAGCGGTAGCAGCTGCAGGGAAACTGGAAACTTTTTTGGGTGCACGCCCCTAATGGGAACCCTAAATACCAATCTCCAGGTGGCATATGAAGTTCTCCTGGAATTACAACCTATCTCCAGACTTCAGAGATCAGATCTCCAGAAGGAAAAGGCTCGTTCAGAAGGTACACTTTCACTATACCGCTGAGCACCCTCACCAGATATTGCCCCCAAATCTCCAAGAACTGCCCAAACTGGATTTGGTAACTTTGACTGTGTTGAATGTGCAGCTTGTCATACTGTTTTGAAAGAGGTCTGGAGGAGTGAGAAGTCATAACCTCATAGGTGGGGATAGAGGTATAATAATAATATTATAATAACATTCGATTTATATGCCACCCTTCAGGACAACTTCATCCCCAGTTAGAGCGGTTTACAAAGTATGTTATCATTATCCCCACAACAAAACACCCTGTGAGGTGGGTGGGGCTGAGAGAGCTCCAGAGAGCCATGCCTAGCTCAAAGTCACCCAGCTGGCTTCAAGTGGAGGAGTGAGGAATCAAACCCAGCTCTCCAGATTAGAGTCCCGCGCTCTTAACCACTACACTAAACTGCTGGAGGTGTTGGCAGAAGAGATGAGCGGAGAGGTAATGAGGTTGCTGAAAGGTGGGTGGGATAGAGGTTGCCTCTCCCACCATAATCCACCTGCTGAGGCATCCACTTCAGCTGTCCACACTGCAGAGCTAGCGCTGGAAGTTTAGGAATGATTCTCTTTCTTAATATGAATGTACAGAGATCAGGAGAGGGAGTGCATGAAGGGATGAGCCTGGCTCTTGTGGCCCTTTCTTCCTTGCCCAGGGTAATGCTGATCACCACTTGGCAGTCAAGAAGGATTTTTCCTCCAGGCCAGATTGGCCAGGGATCCTGGAGATTTTTTGCCTTCCTCTGAGCATAAAGCAGAGGTCACTGAAGGAGGGGAGGAGAGAATAGCTGTGAATTTCCTGCGCTGGGCAGAGGGTTGGACTAGATGAGCATTGGTACCCTTGCAGCTCTAAATCTTTTATTTATTTTATATATTTTTATTATTAAATGTATAGTCTGCTCTCCCCATAAGCGGGCTCAGAGCAGATAACATCACATATATATCACAAGAAAAGCATAAAATTCTGTTAACATGAAACTCTTTATCCTACCCATTCTTCTCAAGGTGGCACACATGGGCCAATTCCAGACGGCCCTCCCCATTCCGAAACGTCGCGCGTCATTGTGCGTCGTCGCGCAGAAAATGCGAAATATCGCGTTTTCTCGCGTGAGTTTTGCGCAATATTTCGCGTTTTCCACGCGATGATGCACAACGTTTCGGAATGGGGAGGGCTGTCTGGAATCAGCCATGGTGTACTCCCCCCTACTTTATTTTCACAACAACCCTATGTTGTTGTAAAGCAGGGGATTGGACTAGATGACCCTTCAAGTCTCTTCAAGCTCTGTATTTCTATGTTTCTATGAATGTCCCACTGAAAATAAAAGGCAACATCCACTCTTGAATGCACAATCTGATTCCGTCAGGTTACACTATGCAAGATGCTTCTCCACCAAACACAACCATACAACCAGGGCTCGTTTCGAGGGGGAATGCACAGGAACACAGTTCCGGCAGTTCCCCAAAGAGGTCACATGTCAGGTGGCCCCGCCCACCTGACCCTTGACCATTTGGGGCCCGTTTCAGCCTGGATTGGTGCCGAAACAGGCCGGATCGGGCCTCTGATGGGTGGTGGATCACTCTCCCACTCAGCAGTGGCCCAATCCTGATCATTTTGGGCCTGTTTTTGGCCATTTTCAGCCCCTTTTTGCCATTTTGGGCCAAATTTCGGCCCTGAAAGGCCAAGATTGGGTCCAAAACAGCCAGGATAGGTGATGTCAGGGAGTGTGGCATATGCAAATCAGCTATGCTAATGACACACTGCTGGTGATGTCAAGGGGTGTGGTATATGCTAATGAGTTATGCTAATGAGTTGTGTTAATTAGTTCCTCCAGCTCTTTTTCTACGAAATGACCCCTGCACACAACTATTTCCTTACTTTTCTGCTTAATATCACCTCCATCATGTCTGGCTTCAGCTTCAGTTCCTTTCTCCTTTTGCTACTTATCCACGGCCTCCAGGCGACGACCAAGGATAGAGACAAATGCTTCTGGATGAAATATAGAGCCGGGTGTCATCAGCATATTGATGACACTGAACTTCAAAGGCGCAGGCAATCTCATTAAGCGAACAAACATAAATTTTAAGCAATGTGGGGGAAAGGATGTATTCCTGAGGAACCTATCTTGTCAGCTCCCCGGTAACTGAGTCGGAATCTCCAACAGCAACTTTCTGTGTTGGATCAAACAAGAATGATTGAAACAGCTGAAAAACAGATGGTGGATTTTGAAACATCCTATTCTCCAAATCTCAGGAGGCCTACTAGTAGAAAGCTGCTAGAATAGTGCAGCTGATTCTAACCAGTACAGCTACAACGTTATCCTCCTTTAGGCAAATGTGGAGAGTCAGTGTTGCATCGTGGTTACAGTCTTGGACTAGGATCTAGGAGGTTCAGGTTTGAATCCCCACTCTTGCTGGGTGACCTTCGGCCAGTCTCAAACTCTCAGCCTAACCTACCTCATGGGGTTGTTGTGAGGCTAAAACGGAGGGGAGAAGAACAATGTAAGCCAGTCTGGGTCCCCACTGGGGGGAAAGATGGGGTATAAATGAAGCAGATCAATACAATAAATAAATATTTTCTTCACAGATAAAGCCTTAATGATCCATAGCCTTGGCGATGCCCTATGTCAAAAAGCTGGAGTATGAACTAGGGGTGCAAGCAGCGGTGGGTCCCTTTAAACTCAGCCCCAAAGCTTTCCGAAAGCTTCAGAAAGCTTTGATTCAGTATTTCTGAATCGGGGCCAGCATGCTGGCCCCAATTCAGATATCCAGAATCTTTCCAGATCGGGTCCGATTTGGATAATTTACCCGAATCGGAAACCCGAAGCGCACACCCCTAGTATGAACACTGTGAATAAATTAACAAATAACCTGATTAAAGCAATGGGTTTCATACTTTTTACTTTGTGGCAATCCTTTCTGTGTTGACTTGTCAGACATAGAACCTCTGTGCCTTTCATACAAATCTGGAATATTCCTAGGTGTTACAAGATAGTGGCTGGGTCCTTGGAACCATGTGGTCAACAGTTTCCCACAATTCACCAGTGCTTTCTTGTGGAGCATTGCATGGGGAAAGAACTCCATGAACTTTTTCTTCATTTATTGAAATTCTAATTAAGGAGCCTTGGAACACAATTAGAAAACCACGGTATTTTTTAAAAAAAATCCTGCTACTAATTTAAAGGGCCAGACGTTGAAAAACACACAAGTATCTCTAGCTCTCATTTAAATTAGCAAACACCCTATCTGTAAAGCCTGATTGGAAAATATGGACCCTGAATGCACCCCTATGCATTGTGAGGAGTGAGAGTCAGTGAAGGTCTTATTCCCCACTTGCCTGGTATACCTGCCTTGCCTATGATTGTTCATATGATGGTCTAGGGTTCTAATGCATAACCATCTATTATGTCGGCTGAAATCACGTGGCCGATGCCCAGATTTTATCTTGTGAACTGAGCATGTGGAATGGGCCTATGAACTGCCTTGCACATACAACCTGTTAAAACAATACACCATTTTGCATGAATAGCCACTGATGTCAGCAGTGGGGTAAGCAAGCTAGATGATCAGGGAGGTAAGACATGTTCTCGTTCTTATACCTGATCCCCACAATACTTAAATAAACTATCAGTGTCTCTATTTAGACAGATGCAATACTGACAACCCACCCTTGCTGTGTTGGAGAAAGTCAAGGACTGGCCTTTCTCTTGGGTTGTCAACCCATGGCTGACAACGTATGGGAGACTCACATTATGATATGACCACTGACATGGTGATATCACTTCTGGTGCAACCTGGAAGTGATGTGTTTGTGTTATCAGCAATGCTCTAGCATTTGCCCTGAACTCTGTGGTTTAACCATAGAGTTAGGGGTGCATGCTAGAGCAAATACAATGATGTCATTTCTGAGTGATGGAATGGCTTTGGCATGATGTCAATGCCACTGTCCCTCTCCTATTTTTCTCTCACCCCCAAGATGATGATGATGATGATGATGATGATGATGATGATGATGATGATGATGATGATGATGATGATGATGATGATGGTGATGGGCTGTTGGGGAATGGGAGACCTGGAAATACTAGCTTTCCCATTTCTGTTTGACCACATCCAATTTCAATAACCTTGAAAAATGAACTTTCTTTCATGAAACATAACAGAGATAAGTGACTACATTTATATAACTGGCTTCCACATGAGGAAATTAATAGGGGTATCTTACTTTTTTCATCTTCACATAATGGAATACTGTTAGAGAAACAGTTAGCTATCATTCTTGCCTGGAGGCTAATTGGAAATGTCAAGAGGCAAGGTTGAGATGAAGGATTGATCACACTGAGTGGCATGTGAAGTTTTACTTTGGGGAGGAAAAGGAAAAAAATGTTGGGTCGCTATGGAAAAAAATGCTAGGTTGCCTTATACATCAATACTAAGCACACTGGCCTCTGTCCGACTAGGCCTCTTAGCCAAGTTTAAAAGCTTCCTCTAGTCCAAGAAAGAGCTTTCTTCCAACTTAAGTGTCCCACCCCCTGATGGAAAGAGGCACTTAAGTTGTAGGAAGTCTCCTTATGTAGGAAGAGGGCACCATATTTGGCTAAATGGAGTGTTAGGGTAAAGGATACAAACCAGTGCTTGGAACAAACCTGAAGAATTTGTGAGCCACCAGCTCAGCTCATCAACCATATATGGTGGCCTGCTAGGTAATATGTAAACCTTCTAGATTTTATTATGGTAGAAGCATATGGCAAGTTGGTCTTCAATGCCTGGCTTGTGGGTAGGCTGTGTTCTGTTTGGGTCACATTGTATACACCAGGCTTAGAGGCTGTTATTTTTATCTTCTTTGACACCAGTTATGGGGATTAATAACTTATTTGATTCCCAGAGTCTGCCAGCTTGGTAGGAAGGGAACTCTGTTTCTCTTAATTCCTTCTTTGTACTTCCGTATAAAATTGCGTTCATGAACCAGGCCAGTTCATGGTTCGTGAACCAACGGTTTGTCAGAGAACATTTCTGACAAACTGCGACAAAGTGCTATGATTTTTAGGTCAGTTCGTTTGGTTTGTTTTTTGGTTTGTCACTGCAGACAGCTTGGTGCCGATCAATCTATTCCCTAGGCAACAGAGGGATGAATTTCTGCAGACTGTAGAATGGCCCCTGGAAGTGACGTACCAAATAAACCAAACGAACCAGTTCATGAAATGGGCAAGTTCATGATGGTTCATGGTTCACGAAATGCGACAAACCACAAACCACCACAAACCACCATTTCCCCAGTTTGTGCCCATCTCTAATAGTAACCATCAGGAGGCTAGTGCATGTTCATAGAAAAACTGATAGTTTCAATCCATGAGAATCCTCGTAATTTGGGAGTAATTCACAACTCTCTCTTTTTTTTTAAGTTCAGGTAGAACAGTTGAAGGCCAGGAACTGAAAGAACCCAGGATTTTAAAATGTGGTCACAATATTTATCTGGTTCATTTGGAGAGCAATCCTAAACAAGTTGATTGCTAAGTCAATCCCATTTTATTCGATAAGGTTTATTCCCAAGAACGTGCTCTTAAGATTGCAATTTTGGCACACCCTTGTAGAGACTTCAGACAAAACAAACCAATATATCCTCTGTTTGGGACCATCCAACCCCCAGTTTGTCACTCATCTCACTGCTTGGGGTCTCAGTTCAGTTCGCTAAGGATGTTGGACTACTGGAAACTGAATTCCTCTGGTTTTCTAACCTGATGATACTTTACTAGCTGCTACCTTCATGGGATCTTCCATATGGATTTGACTTATATGGGGGTGGTTTCTTTTCTAGACTAGCTGTCCCCTTAGCATGGTTCGAGTATCAATTCAGGCTGCACTTGGTCAACTCTTCTGTTCTCTTACTGGATCTAGAGTTTGTACATGCAATAAGTTTTCGGTAGAAACTATTGAGCATTTCTTCTTTTTCTGTGTAATTTATTCGGATCTGATAAGAACATTTCTGGATCCTCATCTGAGTAAGAAGCCTATTTGCTCTTCTAACTTTGATTTAATGACTCTGCTAGCAGACCTGGATTTTAATATAACATTAGATATGTGTAAACATATAGCTGCTGAAATTAAACATTTGTTTTTAATGAATATTGAACAGCAATAACTTCTTAGTTATATTGCTGTCTTTTTCTGGTCGAACAACCTATTGGCTTTAAGACCTAAATGGGAGATTTATGTATTCCCTTACTAGAATATGCATGAGAGAGAAACAAGGTTTGATTTTCTCCTCTTCCATTCTCTTTCCCTTTGCTGTTTCAGCACCTTTACCTTGTAAGTCACAACAAATGAGCAGATGGCCTGTGGGTAGGTTTTATCACAACAGTACACTTCCCTAAAGAGATCTGGTTTTTAAGCTTTATTGACTAAACATATATTCTAGAAAGCTCAGGTATTTGGGAACAATCTATAGACACATGGAATAATACAAAACACTTGTAAAAGGAATGAAAATGCAGTTGCTAGCTCGATCTACTTACAATCCCTAAACATTAGGGGGGAAATTAACAGTATTTTTCAAATTCAGGTTTCAGGAATGGGCATACGTACCTTTCTTTCTTTCAAGCTCTTTTGATCCAATGATCTTGAGCAGCGGATAAGGAGTCTTTATTTCTTTAAGGAAAATATGGTGGAGAGATATTTGGCCACATCCAAGGTAGTCCTTGGGTCTCTGTCCACCAACAGATAGGGGACTATATTATCTTTTGATAGGGCGTAAGGATCAGCATTCATATTTGGGTCTCCTGGTACCATTTTGTGACTCAGGTTTCGGTTTGCTGGGATTCCAGAATTATTTGGGGTTCATTTTTCCCCATAGGGGAGATTTTTTTTCCAACCAAAGAACACTAAAATTGCATGGAAACATATGCTGCCTGCCCACTAAATACTCCTCACCCCAAGTTTCAGACAAAGTGAACCAGTTCTCTGGGTCACTGAACAAGATACCTCCAATCATCCTACTTATAGAGGAAAAAAGGACTCCACCTGCACAAAAGAGGGAGGGAAAGGAGAAGGAGCGAGCCAGAACAGCAGCCCTGTGAGATTTGGAAATTGCCTGCATTGTGCAGTGGGTTGGACTAGATGACCCTAGAGGTCCCTTCCAACCCTGTGATTCTGTGATTCTATGGGCCAAGCTACAAGTGATGAATGACACTTGAATGGCAAGTGTATTTTTCCCTGTTCACTTGCCCTCCACTCAATCCACTTGCCGTTCAAGTGTCATTTGTCACTTGTAGCTTGGCCCTAAGATTCTATTCCCTAATGGGACACTTTTTTGGGGAGGGTGGGTAGAGTGGCTTTCAACTAATGACACCAAAATTGCAGGGGAGCTAATGTTTCCTGTCCACTAAAGAACCACCACCCCTAAGTTTCAACAGAACTGGACCAAGGGGTCCAATTCTATAGAGCCTGGAACAAGGTGCCCCCAGCCATCTTTCTTGTCAAGAAGAAAAAGGTCCCCGTTCTCACAAAGGAGAGAAGGAAGGACAAGGAGACAGCTAGACTTGCAGCAATGATGACCCTGTGCTTGATTTGTACTGGCTGGGAGCAACCTTCTCCCTGGGAAATCTAGAGAATCGAAGGAAAACAAGACACTTGCTGCTGATGACGGTAGACGCCCTAACACAAAAAAACTACATGGATTTTTCCTGGGTTTTTTTTCCATAATGTCTAAGAATCTCAGATTTGTATAACTGTTTCAGAAAATCATGGTAATGACCTGTACTAGTGATTTTTGCGTATATTTTTAGATTGGTAATTCTGGAATGCTCGTCCTTGCTAAATAAGCATCATTCTCTCTGTTGGAGAAGCGACAACCTGCTTAGAGTTTAGTTACTGTAAATACTGCTGAAAATGTAGTTTAGTCCACTTGTACCCTAGAGGGAGCTGTGGAGCATTCGCTAGCATATAGCAAATGCCGTTCAACTCTACCTCTTTTTGTTTTCTCTCTCTGCTGTGTGTTAGTATGTGTTAGAGCTTGTGCTCTGAAGGTCTCTCTGCTGCATTAATGGTCTGCAGTCAGTTATTGTCTCTTGCAAAAATCCTGTTGCAGTAAATTCAAAACAAATCCCAAAGCATGGGTTGGATTATTTCCTGGACTCTACCAACACGTTCAAGGCACGTAGCTTTGTCAGAAAGCTTACTGAAACTTCAAAGGAACTGCTGGTGGGTCTTTGTCTTGCGTACAAATGTATTGAATTGGCCACAGACTATGAATAAGGAACCGCACCACTGGATTCCATGTTTATGGGGATTCACTTTTGGGACAATCAGCACCTAGGGTAAAAATTCAAAATTCCCTTTGAGAAGACTTTTGACCAATTCAGATATATAGATCATTGCACTCCTTGCCAAAAATGGGAGCAATGGGAAAGCAGGAGCGCCAGGTAGATAGAGGTTAAAACCAGCAGACTATAAACCAACCAACCAACCAACCAACCAACCAACCAACCAACCAACCAACCAACCAACCAACCAACCAACCAACCAACCAACCAACCAACCAATCAAATGTATCAGATACAATGACAGGGGTAACAAAATGAATGGAATTGGGGTGTTGATTCTATTATTCCTGCCTCTCACAGCAACGGATCAAGTTCTTTTGTGGAACATATAGTTAGGGGTTGTATGTTCCCCTTTAAAACAGAGAATTCCACTTTATCCTAAAACTATAATGAGTCCATCAATATCAACCTCACCTTTAGAAAGTTCATGGCTGAGGCCATCTTCAGCTGTCCTTCAGCGCACCCATTTTATACGAATTGTTCCTCACGCCTTCCCTAGAACACTCATTTATGATTTATCGATCCACCAAGCTAACTATTTTTCTTTCTGTCCAGTATCTTTAAACTAGAATTACTGTATTCTACTCTGAAATGCTTTGGGAGATCCCTAATTAAATTAATGCTGGGGTTTCCAACTTCCAGATTCGATCATAGAAACCCAAAAATTCAACCCCTAAAATATCTTTGATACAATTTCAGGATGTTTGGGACATTGAAGAACTAAAGACATCATTGAAAACTGCACTTCCTGAAACTCTTATACTGTGTTTTTCTTTTAAAAATGTATTTCTTATCCTTCTTCATATCAAAGGAGTGCATCATGCAAATGTAGTCAGATTATACTTCCACCAGGTGATTATTTAAAGTAATTATGTGTATTGAAAGAATGTTGTTAACAGCCTTAGTTTAATCCTTAACATTTTCCATTTTTTAACAAAGTAATAATACTTTAATGTTGTTATAGATTCACTTTTCTGCAAAGCAGAGAAGGGCTTAAAGAGTCTATTCACTATCAAAGCTCTCACATGCTTTACTGAGAGATCTATTTAGGCAGATTTTTTTTTTGATAAAATGAATTTTGCATTAAGATAATTTCCCCTTTTGAGACATTTAGGAATAGCGTATTTATGCTGCAAGGTCATAGGACTTCACTGAGGATTAATGGCTAATTGAGGAGCCCCGTGGTGCAGAGTGGTAAGCAGGTTAGATCCTGGTGGAAGCTGGGTTCAGGTAGCCAGCTCAAGATTGACTCAGCATTCCATCCTTCCAAGGTCAGTAAAATGAGTACCCAGTTTCTTGTGGGGAAAGTGTAGATGACTGGGGAAGGCAATGGCAAACCACCCCGTAACAAAAGGTCTGCCAAGAAAACGCTGTGATGCGACGTCCCCCCATGGGTCAGTAATGACTTGACACTTGCACAGGGGACTACCTTTACCTTTAATGGCTCATTAGGTTCAATTTCTGGATCCTGCTGCAAATCCCCAAGGAAGAATGACCAAGAGGTGCCATGCCTGGATAGACAGCTATACAGGTTCCAAACTGTCGCTGGAGCCTGGGTGAAGAGGGATGGGATGGGCCTCTGACTGCATGGGCGGGGCCTTTCTTTATTGCAGGGGGCCAGGTCAGGCATGGGTCCTGGTGAAGAATCCTGGAAAAAACTAGGAGGCACAGCTGAGGTAGGGCCTGCTATAGAAGGGCTGAGGGAAGCAATACGAGGCTCCCAGAAGGGGAGATGCCCAAGGAGAAGAAGCCAAGGGAGCATAGTCAGGGCATAGGTGAAGGAACAGGGGGTCTCAATAAAGTTACTGGGCACCAGCGAGTAAACAAGATGCAAGCAGCTTCTCACCTCTGCGGCCTTCTTGCTGAATGGAGGGCCAGTTGGACACATCCTTGCTTACCAGGGTCCCGGCAGCGATCTCCCATTATGTTTATGGCACTGGTGATTCACAGGCATATTTTTTTGTTGAATGAGCTTCAATATTGTAATTTTTACCTTGAATCACCCCTCTTCCCCATATTAATGCCATACTGGCAGTGCATATTGCTAGCCCAGCAGATTGCTTTTGACAAGTGTATCTGGCGCCCAAGATGAGAAAAAGTCCAATTTCCAAACTTTCAAAAGTAATCCATGTCTTTGGCTGACAAGTGGGTAGCAGTTTTCTGCTTTCTACATGGCCTGGAAGTACCTTAAACCATTTTTGGTAAACGTTAAAGCTCATGAGGCATGGGTGTGAGCATGGAATGCAGGAGTGGTATGTAACAGATACATGATTACTTCTCTTTTAAAGCTTTGCATCTGATTGGCACAAGTGCATGCTTTAAGGAAGAATTGGAAAGATTGAGGCTTGTAGGTATGTTTCATTAGGTGTTAGTTACACATGGTTATTCAAATATGATAGGTACTCACTGTAACTTTTTCTGCTTCTTGTACGACAACTCCCAAAGGGTTATGAAAATGATCCCTTTAATTGATCAGCATCAAATCTTTGTTATCCATTCTGTTTCCCAAGGTCATTAAGGTTTTGTGTGTGTGTGTGTGTTTGGTAGGGTTGCCAGGTCCCCTTACCCTCTTGGTGAGAGGGGGGGGACCCAGCACTCAGCTTCTCATCACTCTTTGTGTATGAAGCTTGCGCGGGGTCCCGGACCTGTGTGATGACAACACTTCCAGGAAGTGACATCATCATGCAGTGATGGTATTCACAGTGAACCAACCTGGGCCCCAATCGTTTGAGATCCAAACGTTTGGGGCCCAAATTGGCCCTTGGAGTCATGCGGAAGTGCTCTCGGGGTGGTGTAATGATGCCACTTCCTGGAATGATGTCATCACGCTGTCCCAGGAGCGTGCCCAGGAGGCCTGTTCTTCCACCTTCCCTTCCTCCCTGCTGGCCAGGTGAGTGGTGATGGGAGGCAGAGGATGGGGGTGGGCATCCCCAGTGGCATTCATAGTGTTTTGTTCCATCCTCAAGTGTAGCTGTGTATGCAATAAAACACCTGAGCAGGTGTTTTATTAGAAAGCTGTGTTAATTTATTGTGATTTTATCTTATATATTTTATCGTCTGTTGTAACTCACCCTAAGCCCGCTTGCGGGGAGGGCTGGATGATGATGATGATGATGATGATGATGATGATGATAAATCCCTTCTTATGAACCAAATAAGAGATCTAGAGAACTCTCCTCTGCAGTTATTTAGTTGGTTAGATTGGTTGGTTGTATGAGCCTATGCATCATTTACGCCTGCCAGACTCTTCTTATCAGCCCCCACACATAAGATCCTAAGGTAACATAATTTGGACCTTTTCAGTTGTGGATCCAGTACTTTGGAGAGGCATGCCAGAGGATGTTAAGGGAACACCTTTTCAGCTGGCTGCTTCAAGGTCCCCCATGAGTTCATGGAAGACTAGGAATTTTGAACCTGGTCTTTCCAGTTGAGTAGTCCAACCAATTACACTCTACTAGCTACCTGCCATTCAAACCCCTCGTGTTATATTTGAGGAAAAGACATCAATAATATCATCTCTGACAAAGAGAGCTTCGACTCTTGAAAGCTCCTACTCTGGAATTCGAGTTGGTCTTTAAGGTGCTACTGGACCTAAATCTTGCTCTCCTACTGCAGGCCAACACGGCTTCTCACCTGAAACTATCATCTCTCCAGTAATATTTTGTGTGATAACAACCGAAGGAGAGAGGGGAGATAAATCCTCCTTAAGGTTATCCACATCTCCCCAAGTCATTGTTAAAATGCTGGCCATGTATGCTAATCGGAGAGAGATTTTGTTCCTGAATTTTCAAGCAGGCCTTTTAATGAAGGGAGAGCTCCTTGGAGTCAAGCGACTGCATCTGTTTGCATACCAGGGTTGTTTTAGTGCTCCTTGTTGTAACGGAGGAGAAAAAAGTTGCAGGATGTCTTCATTAATTTCAGATGAATTATTTCTGCCATAAAAGAAAGAGGTAGAGAGAGAGAGAGGCTTTTTTCTCTCTTTCCTTCATTATATTTCGCTACTTTTAAGATGTAGTTTATCATTTGTTTTCATGTGAACCTTTTCATTTTGTAAATCTCGTCCTGCGGCAAGAAAGAAATAATAAAGTTACGCACGAGTGTAGCCAGCAGGGTTGCCAATATAGTCAAGCCAGCAGGGTTACCGAGCCTGTTGCTATCACTTCAACAACAGGGGGCCCCTCCGAGTAAATGCTACACCATAGAAAGAAAAACCTCAAAGGTCTACAGAAATAGTTATATGCAAATTCTGTAAATTTTTATAACTTTTTTTGCAATTTTTATAAAGTACAGTGCATAATTCAAAGTGCTAAAGTGCCAATAAATAATTCATAATAAATATACCATTCAATAATTCAATAAATATCCAGTAAAAAAATCAATAAAGATACATGCAATCCTGATCAAAACTGGTTTAGTTTCTCCAATCAGATGTTGTTGTATACACTTGAAATGTTGTATGTAATGTCTCTTGTCCTGTGGTCCTATTGTGGAGATGTTAATGTCCTTCTGGAGTTTCTTAACAAGACAGCATTATCTAGTGGTTACAGCCAAAGGCCAAAAATTGGGCTGAAGAGCCCATTGCTATAGCATGGAGTCCCTCACCCCCCCTCTACCCCCCCCCCCACGCACCTGCCTGTTGTGTGGAAAAGGCATTGGGAAAGGGGAGGAGGCAGGATGACAAGCATATGTGCAAAGGATGTGCACCCGCATCTCCCAGTGTTTATGTCATTTCCATTGTGACCTGGAAGCAACAAGTTGCACCAGGGCCCATTCAGTAAAAATCAGCCCCAAACATAGTGCTTTTGCTATGTTTTGGACCAGTTTATAAAGAATCGGCCTCTGGCGTGACTCATTGCTTTCAGGCTGTGCTGGGAATTGTCTGATTGTCGGGGATGCAGGCGCACACATGCATTTCATGTGTGCACATAGCTAAGTACATGTCAGCTCCCCCACCCCCTCACCCCTGCCTCCCTGGTTTTGACTTGGGGGAATCTGGCAACTCTGTCAGCCAGGAATGTTTGGGCTGAGTTTTATATGGCATAACAGGAATTGCTACAAGGGCCAGTTTGGTGTAGTAGTTTAAGAGCGGCAGGACTCTAATCTGGAGAGCCAGATTTGATTCTCCACTCCTCCTTGAAGCCAGCTGGGTAACCTTGGGTCAGTCACATCTCTTCCAGAGACCTCACAGGGTGATTGTTCTGGGATAATAATAACACATTTTGTAAACCACTCTTAGTGGGCGTTAAGTTGTCCTGAAGGACGGTATATAAACTGAATGTTGTTGTTATTATTAATCTAAGTTCTTCATCATGGCCACCTCCAGCACTTGTTTGGACTGGACCTCCCCATTCTTTTCCATGGCTGCGTCCCACGGAGAGGTAGAGGGAAAAAGAAACTGTCTGGCTTTCCCCCCCCCAGATGAGAGAACCAGAAAAGGCAGCCAGCTAGGAGGGGTGGGTGAAGGTGGGGCAGGCAAAGCAGCTCCCTCAGTGAGAAGGGGAAAGGGGGGGAAAACCTGACATAGGCCGTTTCCACACACGTTGAATAATGCACTTTCGATGCACTTTAGTTATCCTTTAGAAGTGGATTTTTTGTTCCACACATGGAAGATCAGTTATAAATGTTCAGTAAAGCGTATTGAAAGTGGATTATCCAGTGTGTGTGGAAGCAGCCACAAATATGCAAACATTAAGTGCCTGCTTTGTAACACAAAGAAGAGCCAGAAAACCAGTCCTTCGGGATACATGGACAATAAAACTGTACCAGTTTCTTTCAGAGAGGAGGAGAAAACATCCCTGTTACTTGAAGAGAGGGAGTTTCATCTTCTCCTTCTCTCAGGTTGGGAACAATAGAAATGCGCGAAGCTACGGTTTGCCTTCCACCAGCCCACCCACCACAGCCAAGCCCTAGGATATGTTTTATTCTTGCACCTTTATTGTCTCACTTCCTTTCTATTTTAACCTTGACCCCCCCTCCCGACTCTGTCCTTTTGGATCTTGCATGTTCCATGGAAATCTTAACTGGAAAATACCAGACATTGGTATGTCCAGTCTTTTTCAATTTATTTCCTGGACAGTAAGCACGAATTCCGGACCATCTGGGTCAAAACCGGGTATCTGTCAACCCTGGGTACTCACTGCAAACTTGGTACTGCAAAAGCACCCTTGATGCTTATGCGGAGAGTCCCATTTTACACAAGCCCAGTGTAAATAATGCCTTTTCTGGCACCAATTATGCACTGGTAGAAGTCCAGGCAAGAGTGCGTTTGAAAGAGACAATCATATTAGCTTCTACATCTCTGCTGAGAGCTAGTACATCCATTACAACTCTTTTTCATAATTTTTAAAAATCAAATAATACCCTCAAATTGCTTTTCTTTGTAGTCCCCGCTAGATTGAAAGAGGCATACATTTGATCGGTAATGCAGTTTGCCCAATGACTCTCAAATGATGAGATTCAAATGAAAATAAATAGGACAACGTTGCCTGCCTGTTAGGAGCTTATCAGACCGGCGCATTTTATTCTCCTGTCGCAGTAAAGCAAAGTAAATGGGTTTTTCATTTTCATTTTATTTTTTGCTCTCCACACTTCCACTGTAATGCTTGTCTGTAGAAGCAGAGCTAGTTGGAAGCATTTCACTGTCTGCTGTGGAATGTTCTTGAAAGGTTTGGTTAGTAGTCAAGTCCCATCTCTAACCATACCAATGATCGGAAGCCCAGCTGATGCAGCATCTGTTCCTGAGCCATACTATTTCAGTCTACAGGTGGGAGAATAAAATGTCTCAGTGCTCCCTGAAATAAAATATGTTCGAAGCTCGGATATGCCATGTAAGCTTTCCCCCTAGCGAGCTACTTCTGTATGTATAAAGAGTACTTTATGGACAGAAGCACTGAAATGTGGTTTGTCAGCAATGACACCACCATATTGGGGCTATAAACTCAGCATCTATAGGAAAACTTGTTTTCCAAGGACACATAGGGGGAAAATCTGTATGTAGGTGAGCGTGTTTTATTGCCTTTCATTTGCATTGGGATTTTATCATTTATCTATAGTCCTAAGATCCAAGGCAGCCCTTCAGGGAAAACGTGTTTCATACTGAGAAAGGACTGTTTAATGCTTCATAGAAAAGAGTCCAGTAGCACCTTTAAGACTAACCAACTTTACTATAGCATAAGCTTTCGAGAATTACAGTTCTCTTCGTCAGATGCATCTGACGAAGAGAACTATGGTTCTCGAAAGCTTATGCTACAATAAAGTTGGTTTGTCTTAAAGGTGCTACTGGACTCTTTCTATTTTGCTGCTACAAACTAACACGGCTAACTCCTCTGGATTTAATGCTTCAGACTTGGTAGGATTATTCAATAAGATCCTGTACATCTTTGACTAATTTACCCATTCTACATACAGTAAGGATCTTACTGAGAGAACATGATTCTCAAAAGCTTATGCTACAATAAAATTGGTTAGTCTTAAAGGTGCTACTGGACTCTTTTTGATTTTGTTTCAATTCAAGAATCTAACTTCCTGACGCAGGTTTTCCCTGGCTGGGATGAAACTTTAGTAGTTTTTTTTTCTTTTTCCCTGACAGGTTAACAAAAATAAAGTGACTGCCATTAAAACTGACAACTTTTAAAAATTATTTTATTATTGTTTATTTATAGTTTGCCATTCTCACTGAGATCTAAGGTGGATTGCATACTGCAAATGAATACAATATAATAAATAGCTAGGACATCCATAGGAAAAAAAATGATGTGTGAGATATGCAGGTGATATGAAAATACAGTATAATATATTTGTGGCATAAAAAAAATGAAGGGAAAGAAACAATTCAGGAACGCCAGCAATTAACATGGGGGAAATGAAAAGACAAAGGTAACATGAGAAAGCCAAGGGGTGTTATTGTATATCTCTAGTCATGGCTCACTGGAAGTGCTGCAGTATGTTATCTCACCGGTGGGAGAAGTGTTCCTTTTAAAACAGACATATGGAAACAAGAGTCTCTTCATTTATTTCAAAGTAATGCTTGTACCTCTAAACCAGAGAGCTATATTAAAAAGGCTGGTCTTTTTCCTAGCCACTTCCTTACAGGCTAACAACTGCCTTCTGATTAAAGAAGAACCAGAAGTTTGCTTATTCCAGGTGTAAAGTCATATCCATTTATCGTGGCTAATAATCACTTAGTGTTGCCTTTTGAGACTTTTATTAAAAATCAATTTAATCAATCTTAAAATGATCAACATACAAAAAATCATAAAAATGCAAAAGACAATTCCTTATATCAGAGATCAGAAGGAGATATACATCATTATCCCTTATCCTATCCATCTTAAATCCAAAAGATATGGCAAAGTTTTAAGAATCTCACCCAATTGCTTTCTGATAGATTAGATATTCTCATGCAACCCAAATCTGAGAAATTCACGGGTCTTTGGGGTGTGACTATGTAATATAGATTCCATGACATGAAATTCATATGACCATGCCAGCATTCTCTGATTTGTCGCTTCTCTTTTTGATACAGGGATTCATTTACAAGTCAGCAGGATTTGAATCTAGTAGCGCCACAGAACCAGCAAGATTTCCAGTGTGTAAGGTTTTGAGAGTCAGGGAAGGGAGCTCCGATTCCCGAAAGTTTATACCTTGAAAATCTTGTTGGCCTCTAAAGTGCCCCTGGACTCAAATCCTGCTGTTCTACTGCAGCCTAAAACAGTTACACACCTAAAATATTTCCAGCTCAGAAATACCAATGTGCTAACTTGACCTTAATAAGCTCTGAGACTATGAAGAACACTGAGCAGTTGTCGTCATGTTTACAGACCCAAACCAGTAATTTTGAAACCGTGATTGTTTTGATTGTATGGCAAGTGGCTTTATCTGAATGAGCTCTGGAACAGCTTTCTATTCCCATGACTGAGAGTCTGAATATCTAAGTGTCAATGGATGGACAAAAAGCCCAAATTAACCCTGGATGTTAAGAGCCCTGTGGCGCAGAGTGGTAAGCGGCAGTACTGCAGCCCAAGCTCTGCTCTCAACCTGAGTTCAATCCTGGTGGAAGCCAGGTTCAGGTAGCTGGCTCAAGGTTGATTGGGTACTCATTTTACTGACTTCGGAAGGATGGAAGGCTGAGAGCGGGACCACAAGTGACGCCTGACACAGGTTGTACACTAGTCAGCTTCCCTCAAGTTTTGATGGGAAATGTAGGCATCCTGGTCTTGCAGCTTGACTCTCTGACTGCTGTCCAATGGACTTTTCAACTGTCACTTGTCCAACATTCCGCCAAGCTGCCTACATTTCCCATCAAAACTTGAGGGAAGCTGGCAAGTGTCCAACCTGTGTCAGGCGTCACTTGTGGTCCTGCTCTCAGCCTTCCATCCTTCCAAGGTCAGTAAAATGAGTACCCAATTTCCTGGGGGTAAAGTGTAGATGACTGGGGAAGGCAATGGCAAACCACCCCATAAAAAGTCTGCCAAGAAAACGTTGTAATGCAACATTCCCCCATGGGTCAGTAATGACTCGGTGCTTGCACAGGGGACTACCTTTACCTTTACCTAACCCTGGATGTAGGAATATAAAGGAGATGAAGTTTGTGCGGTGTGTGATCATGGTCTTGCTAACAGGCATGCCGTTGTCAACTATCGTATTTTGCAGGTGACCCAATCCTTTCTTCAGCCTGCATCCATGAGAACAGTGTCTACAGTAGGGTATTCCAGATCTTGTACAGGAACGAAGAGATCGTCATTAACGAATCCATGAACTTCAGAGTCCACCTTCTCTTGGACGGCGAAAGGGTGAGCTGTTTCCTTTTTGTCCACGGAATGAAAGCACATGAAATCAGAATGGGGATTAAACTAGATTTATGGATGATTGGTCTGCATCATTTGTGGAACGTCTCCTGAATGTTACAGTCTGATCCTAAACAGAGTTAGGGCTATGGGATTAAAAGAGTGTAGCTGAGTTTAGGATTTCACTGTTGGTTTGGTACCCTTGTAATAGGCAGAATATGTTAGCTACCAGTGTGGTGGGCAGCTTAACCTTGGTAACAAACTCAGCCAGTGCTAGGGTTGCCAACTGCCTGGAGAAAAAAAGCCCTGTCCTTTTTGATAAATAAATAATATGTTGTCTCGAAAAACCTAATTAAAAGATTCCATATTTGGGTCATTAGCAGAGTATTGTTTAGTAGTGGAAACATGATTATAGGTGGTTGTGAGCTGGTCCTGTTGGCTGGTGTGTGTGCAGGAGAGAAAATAACAAAGCATACACGTGCTTATGTTTAGAAAGGAAATAAGTGATCTTTATTGTAGGAACTCCATCCTCTGATTGGAAAGGAGGAGGGACAGATCCCTAACTACCTATTTAGTCTAGGGATGGGCCTGGATGCTAGGTCAGATCCTGCATCCATGCTTCCAAGATGGAGAGAGGAGAAGGAGAGAGATGGTGCCTGGAACAAAGCCAGGAAGAGAAGAGTGAGAAGGAGCATGTCACGAGGAGTAAGTCCTGAGAATAGCAATCTACATATCAAAGGATAGTCAGAGCAGTAAACAGTAACCAGACTGCCCTGACCTCTCTATCTTTCTAACTCTTTGGTTTGCCCCCCTCTGAAACCTGAGGAAAGGGACAGTGCTAAGTCCTCCTCTCCCAACACCTTTAATAGAGGCTTACTGGGTGGGAAGTTATTTACTAGGGGATGGCATTTAGCATCTTGTCATGAAAAACTTGAGCTGCCCATTTCCACACATTACTCCTCCATTTAAGGGATAGGATGTTTGGCCCCAGATCTCTTGGGCAACTCTGGCCAGCACTACCACCAGATTGGTTTCTCCGGTCTTAGGTGGAAGCCTGTAATGAAGTGTTAAACCTTGTCACCAGAGAATGATATCTATGTGTAGCTCAAGCAACTAGGGTTTGTCAGTTGCTGCTCAGTCTCCTTGTCAGCCCACCTCCACAGCTGTGCAGACCCACAGAGAAATGTTTTCTTCTGTCTAAAAGCCTTGCTGGTGCCTGCCAGAGTGATAGAGTTGCCAACTCTGGGCTGAGAAATTCCTGGAGAGTTGGCGATGGAGGGCAGTGTTTGAGGCGGGGAGGGACTTCAGCAAGGTAAAATGCTGTAGACTCCACCCTCCATGGCGATCTTCTCCAGGGGAACGGATCTCTGTTGTTCAGTGATCCGTTGTAAGTCCAGGAGATCTCCAGGCCCCACCTGGAGGTTGGCAACCCTAGATCATATGAAGCCAGTGTGATACCATCTAGAATCGCTTCTGATTTGTTCTGAAGCTCAATACAAAGTGCTTCTTTTGACCTTTAAAACCTGCAATGGCTAGAGTGCCTAAAGGACTGCTCCTCACTATTTTTTGTCATCCGTGACCTGAGGTTGTTCCAGACAGCTTTCCTTCAAGAACCATGCTTAGCTGGTTGAGAACACAGGGCAGAGCTTCTTCAGCTGTTGCCCCCAAGGTTTGAACTCAGGAATTGAGAATGGCCATTTCTTTAAAGGCCCTTTGGAGGTGTTTGAAGACCTGCCTTTTCAGTAAGGGATGGTGAGGCAGGGGGAGTAGCACTATTGAGAAACTGACTTCTATTGAATTTCACTGTACTCAAGCCGTTTTTTCAGCTGGAATGCGGGGGAACGGAGTTCCGAAACCTCTTTAAAATGGACACATGGCCAGTGGCCGCGCCCCCTGATCTCCAGACAGAGGGGAGTTTAGATTGCCCTCCATGCCGCAGCATGGAGGGCAATCTAAACTCCCCTCTGTCTGGAGATCAGGGGGCGGGGCCACCGGCCATGTGACCATTTTCTCCGAGCTCAACCCACTGAGTTCCACCACCTCTTTTCCCAGAAAAAAAGCCCTGACTGTACTTTAATTGATTTTTATTTTATTTTACTGGTTTCTTATTGACTTTATTGTGTTATAAACTGCCTTGGGCATGTTTTAGTTGAGAAGTGATCTGTGAGCATATTAACTAAATAAACTTGCCTCACGGTGCTGGTCAAATTAGCCCTACCTATGTGTTGGCAACCCACAGTATTCCTTGCCACTCTAGTAAGAACTTAACAAGTCCTTGGACCAGGCTTAATTGCTTTTCATCTAAACCCTACCAAACAAGCAGGAGCAAAAATCTTCCTTACCAAGCCAGTCTTAAGAAAATCCCCCCGCCCCAAATTCTGCTTGACCTCAAAAAGATAACACCACATTATTCAGAGCAGATGGGTGGATCAGTAGCTACAGCAAGAACCCACATGCGGAAATTAGGCAGAGCTGACAATATAAATAAAAATATCAAATACTGATATTTTCATTGATTCTCACCCAGTTCCCCTCCTTACTACAGCCCTAATAGGCAACCATCAGAAGAGCTGGGGGCAGAGAAAAAGAGGAGTGTGTTGGTGATGTCATCAACATTTCTATGTCACTTCTGGGCACAAACCATAAGTGACAAAAAGTAACTCTAGGAATTGCCAGAAACTCTATGGTAACCACAAAGTTTCTGGTGATTCCTAGAGTTACTCTTTGCCACTTCCAGGTTATACCCACAAGTGTCACAGTGACCGTGGAGACATCACTTCTTTTAAACTTTATTTTTTCTCCTGCAACCATTCTGAGTGGCAGGGGGCAACAGGGTTGCATACCTATCCCCCATAGCTTTTTATACATGCAGGGTCCATGATCTTCAGCATAGCTGTGAGAGGCAATCCCTCCTCCCATTTTCCACCATCAGAGAAGTTGGTTGGATTGGATCTAAACTGTTTTACTTCTCAATGGAAGGGGAAGTGCTAAAGTCATAGTTGACCTTGAGTGCCAAAAGTGTGCTGGCCCATGAGCTGGACAAGGCTTATATAGTGTCTCTACGGAAGCCTCCTATTGATTGGGTAACATGGGTTACTTAATAATAATAATGATGATAATAAGAACAACAACAACAACAACAATAATAATTTGTGCTTATATACTGCTCTTCAGGACAACTTAATGCCACACTCAGAGCAGTTTACAGTGTCATTATTATCCCCCACAAACAGACACCCTGTGAGGTAAAAGGGGCAGAGAGAGCTCTGAGAGAGCTGTGACTGATCCAAGATCACCCAGCTGGCTTCATGTGGGGAATGGGGAATGAAACATGGTTCTCCAGATTAGAGTCCTTCTGCTCTTAACCACTACATCAAACTACACCAAAGTATGTTGTTATTATCCTCACAACAATCACCCTATGAGGTGGGTGGGGCTGAGAGAGCCCCGAGAAAGCTATGACTGACCCAAGGGCACCCAACTGGCTTCAAGGGAAGAAGTGGGGAATCAAACCTGGTTCTCCAGATTAGAGTTCTGCTGCTCTTAACACCAACACCAAACTGGCACTTGGTCCAGCTCTGCCCCCATAGAAGCCATGTACAGCTCTCTCTAAAGAGGGCAGGCCCCCAAGCACTGACCATTCTCAAGGATGCTGAATGAACTTCACCCAACAACTTGGCTATGTTTCTCCTGGAGCTCAGTTTCAGAACCTCAGTTCTTCAAACTGGGGTCAGCTATTCTTATGGCAGTCATCACATTTCTTCAGGGCCACTTTAACCTAAGCGTCGACAATCAATCGTTGATGGGACTGAGGGCCAAGCTACAAGTGACAAATGACACTTGAACAGCAAGTGTATTTCTCCCTGTTCACTTGCCCTCCACTCAATCCACTTGCCATTCAAGTGTCATTTGTCACTTGTAGCTTGGCCCTCAGTGTCTTTTCCGTCTCAGGTAAACACATATGATTTATCAGGGCCTTTTGATAGATCTCTTGCACACTTCAGGTTGCATATTCCATGAGGCTTTCCTCCAACACCCCCCTCTCTCTTTTCCTTCTCAACGGGTTTGTAATGGAAGGTTTGTTTTTTGTCTGTATAGGTGGAAGAAGCTTTAAGTGAAGCAGATTTTCAACTCAAGCTGGACCTCCTCTTTACAGACAGCGAACAACAGTGAGCACGCCATTTAAGACTTGGGGAAGGCATCGTTCCAATAGCCATTCCCTTCACCATTGACCTAAATCGCCCTCATTTAGACTTCTGAAGTTAGATTTGGCTTCGTCCTGTGTGAGCCACCCACATCTTTTGCTGCTAAATCCACTTTTCAAAATGGATTCTTGGATACTGAACTTTGCAAGCAATCAATCGCTCTCATCCCTCCTCCAGAGACTAAAATTACTTGAAAATGCATGTGCTATGGAAGACTTGCTGTTTGTGTTGTCACATCCAGTTTTGAGAGGGGACTTTAGTTCTTTAAGATTTATTTATTTATTTATTTAATTCGATTTATATTCCACCCTCCCCACTATAGCAGGCTCATGGTGGATTCCCAACACCATCAGCTAGAATTCTGGAGGATAATGCAGAGATCCTGCCTTATCCTTGAAAGTTACCAAGGGAACAGCCATGTGTAGAGTGACAACCTTCAAGGTTCTGGGGAGGCCCTTAGAAAAAAGATCTTCAGCGATCTTGATTAATGAAAGAGAGTAGAAGTATAGCATGACAACAAAGCATTTCAGAGTTATCTGCCCAGTTGCATCATTTACTCTGGCCATGATTCACAAAACTCTAGTCACACGCCAAACCATTTTTAATCAGCGGCCTCTTTCCAACAGAACGTGACATCATTTAGAAAGTCACCACTTGTCTGTCTGGACTAGTGTTGTCTATTTTGACTAGCTCTCCAAAATCTCAGGCATTCCTTGGTATCGCTGCTATAGACATGAGATCTGTCCACCTTGATCTTTGAGCATAGACCTACGCTTTCCTTCCTCTCCTCAGAACTCTAGGGGGCACTCAATGAAGCACAGGACATCACGATACTTTTTTTACACTACGTATAATTTTGGGATTCACCACCATTGGATGTACTGACGTCCACTAGCTTAGGTGGCTTTTTTTAAAAAAAAAGAGTAATTCATGGAGGATAGGTCTATCAGTGACTATTAGCCATGATCTCTCATGTTCAGAGCCTGTATACTTCTAAATGTCAGTTGCTGGGGGAAGATAACAGGGAGGCTTAGAGCCAAGCTACAAGTGACGCCTGACACAGGTTGAACACTTGTCAGCTTAGCTCAAGTTTTGATGGGAAATGTAGGCATCCTGGTCTTGCAGCTTCGGTCTCCATTTAATTGAAGTTTACAGAAACCTCCCCCCACACACTCAGTGGAGGGGAAGGGGGGCGCCCGGTGAGAGCCCGACGCCTGCACTCCCCTCCCGACCGCATGTTCTCACTCCTATAGACTGCTGCTCTGTAAACTTTGACTAAATGGAGAGACATACACCTACATTTCCCATCAAAACTTGAGGTAAGCTGATACGTGTCCAACCTGTGTCAGGCGTCACTTGTAGCTTGGCTCTCAGGCCTCCGCTCTGCTTGTTGACCTCCCAGGGCATTTCATTATCACTGTGGGAAACAGGATGCTGGTCAAGAAGTGTTATTGGTCTAATCCAACAGGTTTTTCTTATATTCTGGTGTGTTTTTTATCAGATGCTTGAAAAGTGGCAGGTTTATCTATATATATGAAGTAGAGAAGGGGGTACCCTCACCTGGATAGCCCAGGTGAGTCTGATCTCATCATATCTCAGAAGCTAAGCAGAGTTGGCCTTGGTTAGTAATTGGATGGGACGCAGGGGTCATTTCGAAGAAAAAAAGCTGGAGGAACTCATTAGCATAACTCATGTGCCACGCCCCTTGACATCACCAGGAATGTGCCATTAGCATAACTGATTTGCATATACCACACCCCCTGACATCACCTATCTTGGCTGTTTTGGACCCAATCCTGGCCATTCAGGGCTGAAATTGGGCCCCAAATTGCAAAAAAGGGACTGAAAATGGCCGAAAAGGGACCCAAAATGGTCAGGATCGGGCCGCTGCTGAGCGGGAGAATGATCCACCACCTGTCAGAGGCCCGATCTGGGCTGTTTCATCCCCAATCCTGGCCCAAAATGGCTGAGAGTCAGGTGGGTGGGGCCACCTGTCATGTGACCTCTTTGGGGAACTGCTGGAACTGCGTTCCTGTGCATTCCCCCTCAAAATGAGCCCTGGATGGGAGTTGCAGAGGCAGGCAATGGCAAATCACCTGTTAGTCTCTTGCCATAAAAAAAAACCCAGCAGGGGTCACCAAAAGTCAGCCATCACTTGAGGGCACTCTCCACCACCAGAGAAGGGGTGGTACTTCCATACTGGGTACTCAGATGTCTAATGCCAGCTGCAAGGGTATGAGTAAGACACCCTCTCTAATTTTAAGCATGCATTCAGTCTAACAACAAAGATGTGGAAAAAAAACAATCTGTTTTTATTGCTCACAAACTACTTAACACCGACAGGAAACATGATCTGGGCTGTATTGATAGCTTCTTACAAAATGGCAAAAGTGAGCTCAGGGCCAGTTGCTGCATTAAAAAAAAAAGTGAATCTGTGAATCTGGCAACATAAATCGCTTTAGGTTTCTTATGGGGATGTCACAGTATTGACATTGTTCCCACTCGTACAATTGAGAGCTGAGCACCAGACTCGTAAATGTTTCTTTTTGCTGAGAGAGAATCCCTGCCAAGCGATCAAAATTCCACTCACGTCATCATCTCTCGGGCTGTAATGTTGCGGCAGATAGCACTGACAGAAGGCTTTCCTCGACTTTCTTTCCAGGCTGAGAGACGTTGCGACAGTCCCGGTGATAAGCAGTCGCACGTTGGGGCTTCACTTCCACCCAAGGCAAGGCTTACACCACCACGTCCCGGTCATGTTTGACTACTTCCACCTATCTGCAATCTCTGTGACTGTACATGCCTCCCTAGTGGCATTACACCAACCCTTGATCAGGTAAAGGTCAATGAAAGAATAAACGCTGAATCCGCAGGTACGGAAAAGACAAAAACAGATTCATAAGCAGGGTATGGAAAGCTGCCTTGTACCACTGTACCATTGTCTACTGTGATTGTTTGAGGCTCAAAGGGGATGGGAAGATGACTTTTTCACTTTTGCTACATGAGTTCATTTACCCGGAGTTGCCAGGGAATGCCCTTCTCCATGTTAAGTATGTACTGTACCAGTGGCTTATGCCTCCTTCTTGATTTTCATGTTCTATGTGCATGGTCAAATATTCATGTTTTGCTTGCTTGGTAAATCATTGCCTGCTGGTAATGAGAAAACCAGTTTGGTGTAGTGGTTAAGAGCAGCAGGGCTCTAATCTGGAGAGCCAGGTTTGATTCCCCACTCGTCCCCTTGTAGCCAGCTGGGTGACCTTGGGCTAGTCACGGCTGTCTGTAGCTCTCTCAGCCCCACCCACCTCACAGGGTGTTTTGTTGTGGGGATAATAATGGCATACTTCGTAAACTGCTCTGAGTGGAGGTTAAGTCATCCTGAAGGGTTGTATATAAATTGAATGTTGTTGTTGTTATCATTATCATTATTATGATGATTATTATTAAAAATAGATAAAAGATGACTGATGGTTCAGTTGTGAAATAGAAGAAAACAGAACCTACCTGCAACAAATCATTCTCAACTTTTTAGTCCTTCCTTTGCACCCCCCCCCCAATTCGGAATGAAGGGACAGACACAAGGATTGGGTATAAATTTGGGCCATTTATTGACCAACATTAAACTTAATAATGGCAAGGGCATCACTAACGGTACGTGTCAGGACCAAGGGATCACCCCAGAACTCCTCCCCAATCTGTCTGGGCGAGTCACCCCTGCCCCAGGTGCGAGCCATCCATGCAAATGGTTGTAAACTGGCTGGCCAGGCGAATGGTTCCCCCCTTAAAGCTCCATACAACCCAGCCGTGAAGCCCAAGGGAAGGACTTGTACAGGGGGTCCCACAGGCAGTCTGCCCTTTCAGCTGGCAGCCGTACAGCCCACCAGCCAATCCCTGACAAATGGGGAGGTGCCACCGGGTGCTCACCGGCCCGCTCTGTCTACCCAAATCTAACCTGCCAGGGACCTAGGTTACAGTTCCACCTCTCCAAATACCACTCCTATAAGACAGTAGAAGGTAGGCGAAAAACACCTCTTCCCTGTGCAAAATTGGGGAAAGGAGAAAAAATTCCTACCTGGCCCTGGTAACCAGCAACCAGCTAATCCTGTACTGCCATAGGGCATGGTGTGTGGGCCAAGCTTTCAAAGCTGACTGAGCCCTACAGAGGCAGCGCCACACTTTATAGGGCTAGGGCCCACCTCCCAAAGCCTGGATGCCCAGGAATGTAAGGCTGCCTCTCCCTTCATGCAGTGAGGCAAAAAGTGGCCCCCAGCCTAAGCATGTTTCACATGCAGCCGGGTTGGCCATCTTCTTCCATTTCTCCTACCCTCTTTCCCTGCCATTTGTTCTGTTTTGAGTTCGTCTTAATCACACCATTAACAATAGTCGCATACATCATCTGATGTGTGTTGTATCTTCCACTAACCTAAAAACGTGTCATCTTTCCATTTAGACTCCTCATTCGTTATTTCACTAATATTATGAGGGCTATACTTGATCTGCCTTCCCCTGATTCTTGTTGGTTCAGACTCCTTTTCAGTCTTCAGGTTTGATTCCCAAAGCACTCCTCCACTTGAAGCCAGCTGGGTGACTTTGGGTCAGTCACAGCTTTCTGAGAGCTCTCTCAGCCCCACCCACCTCACAGGGTGATTGTTGTGAGGATAATAATAACATACTTTGTAAACCATTCTGAGTGGGGGTTATGTTGTCCTGAAGGGTGGTATATAAATAGAACGTTGTTGTTGTTGTTTTATCATCATCATCATCATCATCATCACCATCATCACCATCATCGTCATCATCATCATCATCATCATCATCATCATCATCATTATCATCATCATCTTTCTGACTCATCATGGAGTCTTTCTGAGTTCAAAAGGAATCAATTAAATTGTACCTGCTACAATAGTCCCTGGACTACTTATGTGCCCTCCCCCACTTCATGCAACTTATTGGGGTGGAGGGCAAGATATATATGCAGCTCTAAGGATTGAATGATGTCCCTATTTATATGTTATATGTCTACTTAGTCACTCTCTCCTCACTTCCTTCGAGCTAACCTTCTTGAACTTTTTGCCAGACAACCAGAAGTCAGAATAATAGCCAGATCTAAATGTTTCCTAACATTACCGGTGATGATTAACCTTCTGTTTTGGATTCATATAACATCAGCATTAAGGAACACAGTGTACTTAGTTTATTTGTTATTAGTCATGGTCTGAACACCCCTCCAAATGTCCTCTTCAATCCTTGAAAATTGTCAGCAAACTATCTTTCTGCGAAGTGTGTCTGCTGTTCCAATCCTTCTTATTGAAAAAATGCCTTTTAAAAGCCTACAAGGAAGCCCAGAACACAGCTTGAGAAACACTTGACTCGATGAAGTTTTGTTAGATTCTTCATCTTTGAGAGTTGCTGCTTTAAAATAGCAAAATTTTACGGGCAATAAAAATGACTAGCTATTCTTAGGTCAGAAGGGAAATCATGCGAGGCGAGGCTTTGAAATGTACTGCATTGTTGATGCTTCTAACTTTGGGTCTTTTGTTATACTTTTGATATCTAGCTTTGCTCGCCCGGGGAGAGGCTCATGGCTTGGTAAAAGCAGCTTGGAAACCGGCCCAGATCCAACTGGGATGTCGCTTGAAAATCTGGTGTTTGGGGCTGGCTACTGCAAGCCTGTTGCTTCAGAGGTATGGGTCAGACATTTGAACATGATAATTTTTGATCCGTAGTACTCAGATATAGCTCTGGACACTCCCAAAAGAGGATCTACAGATTGGGTGAGCTGTTCTTCTGATGTAGCCCAGAGGTGGACTGCATGTTTTCTGCACTTTCTTTATTTGTTGCATTGATGGTGGACTTTGCTTGATCACCCGCAAATAGTTCTTATTTGTCACAGATAACCAGGAGAGTAGCAATGTTGACTACATGAGTATGTGTGCATATCTGGAGCTTAGTCAGGGCCTTATTAACCCATGGCCAAGTATTTCGGGCCCTCTCCGGCACTTCAGTCTTTCACCCCACTACACCTGACAGCCTGACCCTAGTATGGTAGGTACTAGACCACATTACCCAGCCCTGTATCCATTTTGAGGGTCTCCTGAAGAATTCTATTCACAATGTTAAAAATATTATTATTGTGCAAGTAGAACTCTTCAGGAAAGCACATTTTGGGGGTATAATTTTATTTATTACTCTCACCTAAATATTGGAATAGAGATATGGACAAAAAAGGAACCGGTAAGCAATATGTCATTAAAATAATTTATAGTATACTTATAAGAATATAGATATGGGTATGGATATGTACATATATTGCTACGAAGCAGAGTGCAAAGTGCCATTAACCACTGGAGCCCTAGGGCGCAGGTAACAGTGCCTCAGGAAAAAAAAATTAAAAAAATTGACGAGCCGTTAGTCCCTGCGGGGCCTCTAGGCTTCAACCTAGTCAGCCTTATGAATAATACGGCCCTGGGATTAGTGAATACATTAGTTGAGTCTTTTTTCAGTAGTAAGAGGAACATGAGAGTAAGCCAAAAAATATAAGGGGAGGATGGCAAAATATCAATAGATTTGAATATAGAGAACCTGATTCATGTCTGTATGCATCTCTGTCCATATATTGCCAACAGCAATGCTAAGTGGGTTATCATTTCCAGTGAGACAGGATTTGATCGGATAAGTGCATTCCAGGATCTCTCAATATGCAGGAAAAGATTTGGAGGCACAACTCTTGAATACGATGCTGCCATATTGAAAGAGTCACCATTCATTGGTGGGATCAGTTCCTTATGAATAGTTGTGCTGGATCATACCAATAGGCCTTCTAGTCCAGGATTTTTTTTCACACAATGGCTAGTCAGTTGCCCATGGAAGTCTCTCAAGCTGGGCAGGAGCCTTGGCTAAGTGGTAGAACATCTACATTAAACACAGAAGGTCCGAGGTTCAATTCTTGGCATCTCCAGTTAAAATCATATAGTAATAGGTGATGGGAAAGACCTACACCTGAGACCCTGGGAAGCTGCTGCCACTCAAAAAGACCTTGATAGACCAAGGGACTGAGTCAGTATATGGCAGCTTTATGAGTTCAATGCTATTGCTCCCCAGCATTTATATTCTGAGGCACAGTCATCAAGGGCAGCCCTATGTAGAGTGTATTGTAGTAATCTATTCTGAGGGTTACCTTCTTTAGATACAGATGTTCCATTTAGTTGCTGGGGCTAATAGCCACTGATGGTTGTTGTTGGCGTCGACTCCCTGGGCGTCGGAACCAGGGGGTGGCGGCCGCTCCAGGTTGGCCCCTGACTCCTCTGAGGTAGGTCATGGTGGGTCTCAGAAATGGGAGGAGGAGGGGGGTTTGCTGCTCCCTAAGCCCTCTCTCACTCCCGTTGGGTAGGCAGGGTTCTTGAGCTCCGTCACTCTCCCTCTTTCTGTTCCACTCAATGCTCCAACCACTGACTCCATCCAACTACTCCTCATTGACCCGGCCTGGCTGCCTGCTTTTATGGGGCCTGCTTTTATGACAGCCCCTGCCCCCTGCCCCTGGTTCCCTCCAATCCCCTCTTCACCCGTCTGACAGACTCTCTGCTGGGGCCAATCAGGCTCTTCCCCCTTAATTCTCCCTCTTCTGGGTTCCTCCCCCCGGCTCAGGCTTCCTCAGCATCTCTGCAGGGCGGGGCTGGCTGGACCGCACCATGCCCGCCCCAGGAGGAGCCACGGTGGCATTTCCCTTTGCTCTCTCGGGCCCTGCTGGCCCATGGTTCCCAGGGCTTGTGTCAGGGTGCTGGCAACCTCTGGCATCATCTCCCACTCACCCTGCCCTGCATTTGGCCAAGACGCCGCCACGGTATTGGGAGAGGGGTTTGCGGCCACCTGCCTCTTGTTTGAGTGGCCCTCTGCCAGCCCTGCCACTGTTACTGGGCTCGGACGGCTGATCACTTCATCTCTGGGCCTGCTTGCCTCCATTTGGGCCACTGCCGATGTGGCTGTTTGGGGCTTTCCCCCTCCGGCGCTTGCGGTAAGTTCAGGGGGGGGGGGTTTCCCACGATTCCGGACAGTTGTGTTTTATATTATTTAGAGCATTTTATACTCCTTACTTCCTCGAGCAGCAAGACAGTCCAGGGCAACTCTACAAGCTCTGTTTCATTATGAGAGACAAGGAGTCCTGGAAAACAGGCATATAAAATACGCTTTTTGTAAATAGACAGGAAAATAAGGAGGTATGCAAGCAAAGAGGTCTTTAAAGGGTGCCACTGTAAATGTAGACTAGGAAAATAAATACTTATATAACTAATCCCTGATAGCTTGGTTAGCTATGAGTATACAAGTTAGCTGTATAACTCTTCTTTTTCCTCCATCTCAAAACCAACTGGCCATTCTCAGAGCTCCTCAGGAGGGTGAGTATGACATTCAAAAGACAAGGCAGTTTTAGCATTCCATTCCTCTCAGCCGTGTCAATGATGAATGAAACAAATATGAATGATTTTCTAATGTGCCACAACCGTAGTGATGTGTCCCAAATAAAGCAACAGATTTATCATCAATTACTGCAGATTTGGAAGCAGGGGAGAACGGGTGACTCATTCTTCCAAGATACTGTTCAGTTGAGCCAGTTGCAGAGAACTGCCTAGGCTGTGAAATACTCTGACATCTTGCAAAAAAGCAAGGGCTCGAAACAATGGGTTTAAACTACAGGAGGGCAGGTACCGGCTGGACCTTAGGAAAAACTTCTTCACATTAATGGAATAGGCTGTCTAGGGAGGTGACGGATTCCCCCTCATTGGCAGTCTTCAAGGAGCAGCTGGACGAATACTTGTTGGGGATGTTTTAGGCTGTTCCTGCAATGGGCAGAGGTTAGACTCAATGGTCTGTAAGGCCCCTTCCAGCTCTAAGATTCTATGATTCCATGAATAGCAAGTTGGTCGGTACATTGAAACTGAAAACAAAGTTTCGTTTGTTAGGCAGCCAAGTAAATATTTGCAAATATGACAATTACATCTGTTCTTTTGCAGATCATTCTCCTGGATAGGCTCTAGCATTTTTTCAGGGAGGCAGAAACATCTACAAAATAATAAAGAAATATTGACACATTACAAATTGTGGTTTGTCAAGAAGGAGCCACTTCAGCCCACTTCATGATGAAAACACCAGACTTTTAACCCGGGTTAAATTACGGTTTACTGTTAACAGCTGCTCTGTGCAACATTGAACATTCCCTACTCACCCCGTTTAATGCAGGTTACTCTGTGTATTAGGCTGTCACCATTATGGGCAATTCCTCTCCTACTCTATCTAGTAGTGCTCCTTTTTTCTTTTCTGCACACGTTCCAAGAGGAGCTGAGCTCCCCCACCATGCTGGACAGCATTGGGGTTCTAACAATGGAGCCCCAGCAGAAGGGAGGTCATCTTCCAACCACGTTGGGTCTGGTCCGCCGTGAGAAGATGGTCTTGTTGGATGTGAAAGACTTTGTGACATCTCTTAGAGTGGGAATACATGCTATGGATTACTTAGCGGTGCTCAAGTGCAGGATTTTATGCGTGGTTCTCAATTCACGTGCAGGCTGTTCTTGCTTGGCGCACGTGAATGCTACTTTTATGTGCGGCATCCTTTGTGTCCTGTGTGTGCGACATCTGCAAGTGAGTCCAGAGGGCAGAGCACCAATTAAGCTCTGTTTTCGCTGCAAGAGCAAGTACTGTGGGCTCTTTTGACTTGCCAATTTGCATTTCTTTAAGGTGTGAGAAAGTGTCAAGATCTGCATTTCAATGAATGGATGTGGAGGTGGGTGAAACTGGGATACTTTTCACAGTTGAGGAGGAACTGATATTGAACACGTAAATGTATTCATGTGGAGCAAATAGAAGTGTGATTATGTGATTATGTGCCTGGAAAGTTGGAGGGCGGACACATGAAATGAGGTTCAGTTGAGCGTCCCCAGGTACTAAGTAACGTGCATTTCTACTCTGTCTTGGACTTCAGGGGGACTCTAGGGCCAAAGATATAGACAAGTCAGGACCCTGTGCATCCTTCCTTTCTACTGCTCTGGTGCTTTCCCTTTGATATATAGAATGCTACTAGAGGTGGGCATGAACTGGGAAAAAAAGAACAGTGTGGTTCATGGTTCATCCCATTTCATGAACCACGAAATTTCACAAACTTGCCCCGTTCGCAAACCGATTCGTGGTTTGCGGGGTTTAAATACCCCTTTCCTTGCTGCTTCTGTGCCGCTTCTCAGTGGCAGGGAAAGGGGCATTTCACCCTCCACCGACTTGGATCAGCTGTTTGTCATGGAGATCCCCAACAAGCAGCTGATCAGGGAGTGAAATGTACGGAAAGGGGTACTGGGCTTTTATACAAACCAAACAAACTGGCAAACCAGTTTGTGGAAGTTCATGGAAAACAGGCTTCCACAAACCGCTGGTTCACAAAGCACGAACCGACCCAGTTTGTGATGAACTTTAGTTCGTCTTGCAGTTCATGCCCATCTCTAATTGCTACTCTTAGAACAACTTTCTTCCAGTGGACACCCTCTCTCTATTTCTCCATCTTGTCACCATGAGAGCAAGACATGCTCTTCTGTATCTCCATGTATCCTAGATTAGCTTGTTAGTCTAGAATGCAATCTCTCTCCTATATTGAACTGAATTCCTTATCATGAAGGACTCAGGCGAGGCTCTGTGTGAACTCTCTTTCCTAAGCAGCTAACACAATATTGTTGTTCCATATGCACTCTCCCTAACAGTTCTGGGATACACCTTCCATCATATGATGCCTCAGGGATCTCCTTACTGTGCAGCAAACAGCCTGCTTACCTCAGTTAGGGCCTATTTAACAGCCTAACTCATTCCTGAGTAAAGTGAAAATGAAATCCCACCCTCAAGTCATAGTTGACTTATGGTGACCCCTGGGGGAGTTTTCCTGGCATGAGGCTAACAGAGGTGGTTTGCTATTGCCTGCCTCTGTAATCTTGGTCTTCTTGGGAGGTCTCCCATCCAATTGCTAACCAAGGCTGACCCTGCTTAGCTTCTGAGATCTGATGAGATCAGGCTCTCCTGAGCTATCCAGATCAGGGTAAAGCTGGTAAAAAGGATTAGGGTTACCTTTTTTGTCCTATCTGAGAAGGACCAAAAGTTCATGCTTGACCCCAAGCAACTAGAAGAAGAAGAAACTCCATAGTTACTTTGCAGCCACAAAGCAGTCGAGCATGCTGCTTTGGTAACAAGGCAAAGTGAGAAGATCCAAGGCTTGGCTCATGACTGATCAGGAGTTGCTGAAAATTGTATGTTCACCTGCCGAACATGTTCACCATAAAGTTCTCAGCAATCTTACTACTTAAATCTACAAATCTCTACCTTTCCTGTTTTGGCCAAGATGCATGAGGTGCCTGTCCTGTTAGTAGTCAAATCCTCCCTCTCATGGAAAGGTCAGTTAAATAATATGGCAATATCACAAACCCCTTCTCTTCAAGCATCCTGAACACAAGACATGCTATCTGGCTAAGCAGAATGGATTCCGACCTGGCTGAAGTCAGAAAATTACTGGAACATGAGTCATGATGAGTAGAGATGGGCATGAACCAGAAAAAAACGAACCTTGCAGTTTGTGGTTCGTCTCATTTCATGAACCATGAACCATGAACTTTCACAAACCTGCCCCGGTTCATGAAATGGTTCGTTTGTTTCATGAAGACATCACATCCATGTCAGTAAATCATCACTTCCGGGTCAGCAAAAGGTCACTGCCAGGCCAGCAGAAGGTCAGTTCTGGGTAAGCAGAAGGTCTGCAGAAAGTCCATCCCCTGTTGTCTAGGAAACTGATTGATTGGCGCCAGGCTGTCTGCAGTGATGAATCAAAAAATGAACCAAACAAACTAGCCTAAAGTTCATGGCAATTTGTCAGAAATGGGCTCTGACAAACCGCTGGTTTGCGAACCACGAACCTGTCTGGTTCGTCACAAACTTTGGTTCATCTTTAGTCATGAGGCAAAACTAATCAACTGCCCCACACCCCAGAGCTGTGCAAAGACTTAAGACAAAAGAGGTCTTCCTAAATTAATCTCATCCACACCCTTCCAATCTTCCCTCTTCCTCCTTCCTAATCAGAGTTATTCAGAGACTTGATATGTCTTCCTTTCTGCTAAATCGTGGGTCATCAATCACCTTTTTACCAATCATTCTGCCCAGGCATGCTCATTCAAGCCTTTCCCAATTCATTATCTTACCTCTGGAGACAGCCAAGAAGATGCAATCCTGCCCCAAAGTACACATCACGGTATAATTGGGCTACCCTGCCATGAGCTCAGTGTGTGTGTCTTGGGATCCTATGTACAACCTCAGACGCACGTCTGAGCCCTCTCCTTCTTGCCGCAAAATGCTGGTCTCTCAGTCGTTACTCTCTACAGATGTTCTCTATCTCCTATTCTGGTAAATATCCCCTAACCCTGAATCTCTCTCTCTCCCTCTTCCTCCCTATTTCTAGTAATCTCTTTGTGTATGCCATGCATTTTTCCTGTATGTTTGCCTTTTACTGCTTCCTTAATAAAAAACCATTCCTTTTGAACACCCACCTGTTTTTTAGAGAGTCCTCTAAGGGAATGATCCCGGTATACATTGGTAGAGATACTGCTAGTTCTCCCCTCTCACTTTGTCTCCTTGTATGCTAAGTCCCCCAACTCACAAGGACACCCTCCACATTTGGGTCCAATCCACCCAAAGCATACTATCTTCCTTCTTTGGGAAGGAGGTTTGGGCAAAAATAGCTCTAAGCACAACGCTCAAACCCCTGTAATGGCGAGGTTTGAGCTTTGTGCAACAGGAAGGTGTATCAGGAAGACTAGGCTGCCTGTTCTCACAGGTCAAGGACAGGTGCTAAAATAACTGTACGTAATGGAGATGCTATACTAACTTTGATCTGCAAGAAAAAATAGGGTGTTTTCTCAAGCAGATACTCTATTATCAGTTATAACAGCTGTGTTGCCTCTGTGGTGCCGTTCGAAGAGTGACAGCCATGCAGAATTAAAACTCCCCAATTAGAAGCATGTCAGCCATCACAGGTCACTTTTGATTTTCCTCTGGTTTCTACAAGCTTTTGTTATTGTTGTTGTTTGATTTTTTTTCCGAACGCACAGCCGAGTTACGATCTGTTTTGCTTTCCAGCTTGCGGAGACAGTGTCAATTACTGAGATAATTGAGCTAATGAGCTTGTTTATCAACAGCAGATAGCTTGCTTAGTTAATGTTTATTGCTGCTTTCCTTCCTTTTTTTTTATGGCCGATGTGGATTCCATGTGACTGCCACCGACAAAAGAGAGGTGCTAAAAGCAAGCCTCTGATTTCTCAGGTTAAAATGTAGGGAAGGGAGAGAGTGAGTTACAGGGAAGCTGTAAATGGAATGAGACTTATATAATGGGTCGTAGGGTTGCTAATTTCCAGGTGGTAAAAAAAGGGAAAAAACAACAACAGGGAACCAATTCACAATAGTTGTATATTCTGTATATCATATGAAAGTGCAAAAGTGCAGTAGTGCAATTGTACAGTTAATAAATTCACAATACAAAAATACACAATATGGTCATATTCAGTACACCTATCATTGAAAAGTCTTTGTCGTCCGTACAGTTCATTACATTCATTTAAAGTGCCAAGTGTCTTATTTTGATGGAAAGCCAAAGGTGGAGAGTCATAGAGAGGTGTTGTATCATTCACAGTCCAATAATTTAAATTATTCAAAAAACGCCGACGGGGATGTGCAGGCAAGTACCATTAACCCGTTTCGTGAGTAAAAACTCACTTCATCCTGGGCATCTTCCCCTTGCTGCCTGCCAGTTGATAGTTTAAAGGGACCTGCCACTTGCAAGTGGCAGGGCCCTTTAAATGGCCCACAAACCCCAGCCCCAGCCCCCCCAGCCCCCCCCCCGCCCATGTCTAATCGTGAGCTTTCGACCTATTTCATCCTATTGTATTAAAAAGGCACACACTTTTTTAAAAAAAAACTGGAAAATGCAGACTCACAGGTTTGTGTCAGAGAAGGGAGAAATAAAATTGGGGTTAATTGGGATCTGGGGCTACAACAATGAGGATGAGTAATTCAAAAACATCCTTAATGCCAGTATAGATGCCTCGGGTGACATGATCGGCTTGATAATTTATTACGAGAAAAAGGTCCCTGCTGCTGCCTTCATTTGCAAAGGAGATGAGCTTCAATTTTGCTGCTTTTTCTGCTTTGATATGGCACGCAGGAGCCTGGTGCGCTGCTGGTTTCGACAGATGTCAACACCTCTTTGTTCAGAGCGCCTGCTGGCTCCTCCGAAGGAATAATTAAATGTCTGGAGCATCAGGTTGTACAGGTCCAGTTTCCTTAACTTTTGCCAAGTGACATGCCAGAGACAGGTTTTATTTTAAGACCATGCTTTCTCCTTGTTCCTTCGCAGCCCTGTATGATGCTATTAATTCATGCAGTCATTAAAAAGAAAGGGGCCGTAGGCAGTCCTTCCTCCTCCCTTTCAGATGACAAAGGAAATCATCTGGGTGATTTAGCATTTTCCAGGTCAAGTGTAGGCTGATGCCACACTACAAAGTAGATGAAACTAGTTGGGTCATTGATCTCTGCAGGGTTTTAATTTCAAGATCTGAGGACATTGTTGAGAATAATTTATTCATGGGATTTTGGCAGTCACAAAAGGGGGCTGGATTGGATTGCCAGGCAATTCCTTGCAATCACAGGAAGACTGTGGGTGGGGATTTGGGGGAGCACAACAACAACAACAACAACAACAACAACAACAACAACAACAACAACAACAACAACAACAACAACAACAACAACAACAACAACTGTGCTTCTAGACAGATTAATGCTTCACCACCTCACCCAGAGTGGTGGACAAATTAGAGTTATTATTATCCCCACAATACTGCTGGGGAGCTGAGGCTGAGAGGAGGGGCTGACCCAAGGCCACCTAATGAGCTCATGGCAGTAACGGGATTCAAACCAGTAGAGTGCTGATTCACAGCCAAACTGCTTAACCACTGTGCTTCAGCAGCTCTACTAACAATACCAGCTGTAGCATAACATCACGTTTGGTTAAAATAAACTGGAATTGAATTTAGGAATTGACCGGAAATCTATTTATTTATTTATTTATTTTATACCATTTATAGTCTGCCTTTCTCACTGAGACTTAAGGTGGATTACACAGTGTGAGATTAGTACAGTCATTATCAGGAATATTTCCAGAAACAATGCCATATGGTAAATAGATAGAAGTTCACAAAGACATAGCATTAGTAGGAATCCAATAAGTGGTAAGGTCTCTGGTAAAACCATAGTTTTTGATGATTCTTAGAGCTACCGTATGTCACTTGCATTTTTTGCTTTTCTCCCCTATTTAACTCAAAGAAAGCTTTTCATTTTACCACTATTATTTTTACTACTATGAGTTTTGCAGATACCACAGACATCCAAAAAAACAAATAACTGAGTACTAGATCAAATCAAGCCTGAATCCTCCTTAGAAGCTAAAATGACAAAACTGAGGTTAGGATACTTTGGTGACATCATGAGAAGACATTCTCTGGAAAAGTCAATAATGCTAGGAAAAGTGGAAGGCAGTAGGAAAAGAGGAAGATGGCTTGACACAATAAAAGAAGCAACATCCTCCAGTTTGCAGGATCTGAGCAAGTCTGTTAATGATAGGACATGTTGGAGGTCTTTCATTCATAGGGTTGCCATTGGTCGTAGGTGACTTGATGGCACATAACACACACAACACATTATGAGAAGACATGATTCTCTGGAAAAGTTGTTGTCGTCATCGTCATCATCATCATCATCAACCTTTTATTGGCATAAAATACAGTAAAACAAGATAAAAAAAATGAAAAATACGTACCAAGAGGGTAATATGAAATCTCAGCCAGTCAAAAAATGTGATAAAATAAAAACACAATAAAAAGGTACACAGTAAAGTCTAAGTATTGTAAACTCCTGCCTTGAACTTACATACATATGAGAGGAACTCAGCGACAGATGCAGTGATTTCAGGGGAATTATCAGATAACAACAACAACAACAAAAGTTTTGTTATCAGTCGTGAATTTTGCAGAAGACATAAGAGGGCAAATCAGATGGTGATGTAAAGAGGAGTATTGGGGACAATGAAGAAGGAAATGTCAAACAGAATCAGGTTCATTATAAGAGTAAGAACAGACTCTTTCCTTATAGGAGATACCCTTATATCTGCATGTTAAGATAGCCGAGGGAAAAAGATTGAACCTGGCTAACATGAAGGCTCTACGATGAGATGGGATTACCAGATTAGAAAAGTACTGGGCTGTGGGAAACAAACTCCAGAGCAGCCAGCATTGATTACTTGGGCTTCAATGTCCCAAATCCTCCTTCGGACTGCCCCACCAAAGGCCCAAGAATCCAGGTCAATACCAAAGGATTTAATTTTAGACACTATAGATTGTGACCATTTAGAAATATAGGGATCTGCAGGGAGGAGAGCGATAAGACTGTTTTTTGGGGGGGGCTAAAATGGCGGTGAACCCAATACTCAATAACAGTGATCCACACCCGCGACTCAATAAGATGAAGACCCAACTCGGCGCAGAGAGTAAGATAAGCTACAGAATTGGGGAGGCCGAGGATCCTACATAGGAAGACAGCATTAATGCGTTCTGCATCATTGTTGAAATTCTGGATCCACACAAGAATCCCATACAGCAGATGTGAGATGACTGTAGCCTGAAAAATCTGAAGCACAGCTGGGACAAATTGGTTACCTCTTTGATGAAAGAAGTGAGTTATGGCCGCAATCTTATTCCTGGCCAAGATGAGAGGGTGGTCCTGATGACAACACCAGTTTATGGTTGTTGTGGATTTCCCGGGCTGTATAGCCATGGTCTTGGCCAAGACCACGGCTATACAGCCCAGAAAATCCACAACAACCATCGTTCTCCGGCCGTGAAATACAATACATCGAACACCTCTTTGGGGAGGAAACATTTCAACAGACGCAGAGATTCACTTCGGAACAAGAAAACACATCTACTCTGTTCTTTAACTTTTCTCCTACACTGCAGGGACATGAGAACCATTCCATCTTTTCTCATAACAAAAAGAATCTTCAAAAAGCCAAGACCACGGCTATGCAGCCCAGAAAATCCACAACAACCATTATTCTCCGGCCGTGAAAGCCTTCGACAATACATCGAACACCAGTTTAAGTTATACTGGAATAGAACACCAAGATATCTGAATGATTTAACCTGCTCTATTTCTCTTCCCTCTATTCTCCAACAAACATGCTTCCAGGATTTAGAAAAAAAAACTGCACTTTTTTCAGGGGGAACACAGGGGAACGGAGTTCCGGCACCTCTTGAAAATACTCGCCAACAGTGTTTGAAAATAATATGATTTCAAAGAATCCCATGTGTTTCTTCCTCATTTTCCTTTTGAGAGTTCCGCCACATCTTATCCCAGAAAAAAATCCCTGAAAAAACCAATATTTTTGTCTTATCAAAGTTTACAAAAAGAGAGTTCTGTCTACAATAGGCCATGGACCCTAATAGGAAATGCATTAGGCCTACCCTAGAAAAGGGAGAATCACGGCAACACCTGTATATAATAGGATATGTACCGAAAAGGAGTTCAGTTTAGGGGGATGGCCGTCAATTTTTACTAGAAAAGAAGAGAAATCAGAAAGAAAAAGATTTAAAAGGTAAGCAAAACACACCTCTGTTTGACACCCTTAGTCACGGGAATTTTATGAGAAAGAGACACTCTCCCATCAAATCTAATCTGGCAAGTGGTTGCAGAATGGAATTTACGGAGCAGAAACAAAAGACGTTGGTCCTTAACCTAATCTGTGAAGTTTCTCCCATAATAGGGGCCTGTTAATAGAATCAAAAGCTTTACGGAGGTCAATAGAAGTGGCATAGAGCTTTCTGCCTGAGTAATGGCAATATTTTTCAGCTAGGAAGGCTAGAGTTATACAATGACAAGATTCTCTGGAAGTCGCCATAGGCTAGAGGTGACTTGACAGCACATAACACACACTCTACTACTACTACTACTACTACTACTACTACTACTACTACTACTAATAATAATAATAATCAGTGTCTCTCCGTCATTTGTCAATAACTGAAAAGTTATGTCTTGATCTGCAATGGATAAGTCAAATGTGAAGCCAGTGTAGTTTAGTGGTTAGAGAGCAATGTAAGCCGCTAAATGAAATACATTTTTAAAAAATACTTCTGGGAGTTCCAAGTTCAGATTTTGACTCTGCTATGAAGTCTGCTGGTTGACCTTGGACCAGTTGCTCTCTTTCAACTGAAATTGTAATTTTTTGCTATGTTCTGAGTGTTGAATGGAGAAAAAAGACAAGCAGTATAAGTGCTCCCCCCACTTTTTCCTCATCTGTGATAAGAAAAAGTTTTCAATGTGTTATTTTTTGTCATTCATTTATGTGATAAAAAGGAAGAAAGGGACTTTTGGAACAGCTAAACAAATTTGGAAACTAGTGGAAGGATCTGCTGCAGATTCTTCTGCTATTGCTTTTGGCTGAAGCTTCACTAATGCTGCCGTTTCCAGAGCAGCTCGCCTGGAGCAGGCAGCCCACAGGTCGCTCAGGGAGAAAGTAGCAGCTGCCCACCCCTAAACGAAGCCCTCTTGTGGCTCTTCAGGCAGCGATTCTAACAGTGAGGTGAAGGACCACTCAGACTTCACTTCCCAGGTAACCTTGTGAGAAAAATCTAATGTTCTCCACGTGAAGAAAGTCACTCGTAGCTTTGCTCTGTTAATTTCAGATTAACTTGTTCTCCATCTGGCTGGTGCCCTCTCCTCAGACCCTGTGCCAGTGTGTGTCTCCTTTAGAATCCCTACAGAGTCTCAAGCTTATCTCCATGTATCTTGAGCATGTCTGCTTTCCCCCATGAAGGGCTCCTTCTCCTGGAAAAGCTGCTTCCTTCCAGGGAAGACTTCTACCCACCTTCTTCCAAGACCACTCCCACTATAAATCCACCAGGGAGGGGAGGGGAAAAGCTAGATTAGATAGACTTTCTTGGTTCCCCATCTCTAGTTGCTACCTGCCTCACCTCTGTGGAATTGTTGTTGTTATGATGATGATGATGATGGATGAGGGGCAGAGAATGCTGAGCAGTATGAGAAGAGGTTTCTTTTGAGTTCAAAGAGATTACAGCAAAGCTTTTGACTGTGTGGATCATGAAAAGTTATGGAGAGTCTTAAAAGAAACGGGGGTGCCACAACATCTGATTGTTTTGATGCACAAACTGTACTCTGGACAAGAAGCTACTGTCAGGGCAGAATATGGGGAAACAGAATGGTTTCCAGTTGGCAAGGGTGTCAGATAAGGATGCATATTAGCTCTCTACCTGTTGAAGCTCTATGTGGAATATGTCATAAGGGAAGCTGGATTAGATCTAGAAGAAGGTGGAGTGAAAATTGGTGGAAGGAACATTAACAAATTGAGATATGCAGGTGACACCACGTTGCTGGCAGAAAATAGTGAGGACTTGAAACAACTACTGATGAAGGTTAAAGCAGGATCACAGCTGAACATCAAGAAGACAAAAGCAATGACTACTGAAGAATTACACAATTTTAAAGTTGACAACGAGGACATTGAAATTGGTTAAGATTTTCTATTCCTTGGTTCAATCATCAACCAAATGGGAGACTGCAATGAAGAAACCAGAAGAAGTTTGAGATTTGGAAGTGCCGCTGTGAGGGGTGGTGGTAAAAAGATCCTTAAAGATAACGATTGTCTCTTGGAACCAAGATGAAGATAATCCAAAATATGGTATTCCCCATTACTATGTATGGATGTGAAAGCTGGACAATGAAGGAAGCTGACAGGAAGAAAATTGATTCTTTTGAAATGTGGTGCTGGAGGAGAGTTTTGCAGATTCTACAAACAGCCAAAAAGACAAATAAGTGGGTACTAGATCAAACCAAGCCTGAATTCTCCCTAGAAGCTAAAATGACAAAAATAAGGCTATCATGCTTTGGTCATATCATGAGAAGACAAGATTCTCTGGGAAACTCAATAATGCTAGGAAGAGTGGAAGGTAGCAGGAAAAGAAGAACACCTCAAACGAGATGGCTTGACTCAATAAAAGAATCCACGTCCTCCAGTTTGCAGGATCAGAGCAAGTCTGTTAATGATAGGACATGTTGGAGGTCTTTCATTCATAGAGTCGCCATAGGTCAGAGGCGATTTGATGGTTCACAACACATAGGAAGAGGTATGGATGTCAGTTCCTATTAATTATTGGGTGCTGGAAGGGGTGGGCACTCACCTATCTTATTTGTGTGTGTATACGTCCATGGCATCTGCTGATGATATCACTTCTGGCGTTTCTTGGAAAAGATAGCATCACACTTTTCTGCTATGTTTTGTGCGATGCTGTCACTTCTGGCTTCCATTAGAAGTGATGTCATTGGCCAGGGATGTTACATGGCCAATATCACTTCCCTAGTCTCCTCTTTGCTAAATTCCCAGAGATTCTAGGCTATCTTTGGGTGGCCTGCCTCCTCTCGCCTATTGCCAGCAATCACCTGGCAGAAGCTACAATTGCCAGGAGATGGCCTGCCATCAACGGGAACCTGGCAAGCCTGAGGAAGGGAGAATGATGTAAGCCGCTTTGGGTACCCAATGGGGAGAAAGGCGGGGTACAAATGAAGAAACAAATAAATAATGATTAAAGATGAGGAAGGAGCTGAGTTGTTGGGGAGAGAAAGGCCATCTAGTCCAACCACTTGCTGCAAGTCCAAACTGCTGATCTCCCTTCATCCCTAGTTCACTTAAGGAACATAATCCAGACCAATAAGTAAAGACCTAGTACCGTCTCTGCAGGGCAGTGCTGAGACATGCTGCTCCAGTGCACTGCATGCTCTGACCTTCCAGAGAAGGAAATAGTCACTCTTTCCCCCACCTGTGACTGCACAGAAGAATTAAAGGAGTGACAGACAGTGCCTAGCACAGCCTAGGGATATTCTTTGGCCATGCCAGGACTTCTCTGGGCCAAGCTACAAGTGACGAATGACACTTGAACAGCAAGTGTATTTCTCCCTGTTCACTTGCGCTCCACTCAATCCATTTGCTGTTCAAATGTCATTCGTCACTTGTAGCTTGGCCCTCTGTCAAAGGCCTGAAGCCTAATGGTTTGAGCAGGGACAAGCCTGGCTACAGGCCTGAGACCTCTCTCTATATAAATTTGGTTTTAAGGAATCTTGTTAAAACTGCCAACTGGATGGGGGGCAGGATGGGGGGAAATACCTTGTCCCTTTAGTAAGATTGCCAACTCCAGGTTGGGAAATGCCTGAAGATTGGGGGTACAGTAGGGTTCGCCAACTTCCAGGTAGTGAAGGTAACAAGAGAGCTATCCCAAGGGCACCAAACAAGCACAAAGTACTTGTGCCGTAGGCAGCGTACATTACTCAAGAGAAGACTTCTACATCTTGGATACCACATACTTGTGAAAAATCTCTGCTTTATTATGGACTGTTAGGTCTTACTTCCAAGCACTTTATTATATGTATTGTCTGAAGGAATTCTGTGACTTTATACCACCATTGATATTTGGTACAAGATAATTTATATGATGGAATAATTTGCGCTAGATAATTGTATATGATGGAATCATTTGCACTGAGCACTTTAGCACTTTAAATATATGAATTTGGGACATTTACTGTTATTGTATTTTCCTAAGGGCTCTTTGTACTTTGAACTTCCAGGTTGTGGCTGGAGATCTCCCAGAATTACAACTGATCTCCAGGCCATAGAGATGAGTTCTCCTGGAGAAAATGGCTGCTTTGGAGGCTGAACTCTATGGCATTATACCCTATATGTCTGTCCCCTCCCCACATTCTAGGCTTCACGCCCCAAATCTCCATGTTCTACCAGGTGCCACCCTCCCAGATCTCCGGGGATTTTCCAAACTGGAGCTGGCAATCCTAGAATGGAGGCTGAAGGGGGTGTAGTTTGAGGAGAGACCTCAGGACGGTATAATGCCATAGAGTTCATCCTCCAAAGCAGCCATTTGCTCCAGGGGAGCTGATCTCTATAGTAGGGTTACCGGATCCCCTTACCATCTCAGCAGGGGTGGGCACACCTACCTTCAGGATGTCTTTGCATATGTGTGAAGCTCGCATGATCTCCTGGCACTGTGTTATGACATCATCTGGAAGTGATGTCATTGTGCAGGCCCCAGAAGTGCTCCCAAGCTTGTGTGTCCCCCCACAAGACACCCCCATACCCCAGTTTGGACCCTGTGGGACCTGGCAACCCTCACTTTCGTGGTTGCCAGTTTAGCTGTTCTTTTTTGGGGAGTGGGGAGAGAGAAAGAAAACACAGTGTAATAATCTACCAAATAATGGTAAACTCTTCTGTGGCTCATAAAATTTGATTGTCTTCCCTGAAAATGACTTCAAGGCTGGTAGGTGCACTATGAATAATACAATAGATGCCTCCAGGGGTGGGGAAGTAAAATCAGGAGGGGAGTGGAATATTTATGCTAATCCTCACCGCCATGCCAGCTACCTAAGAGTGATTTGATACATAGCAGTGAATTGTAGCAAATGAGAACTTTAAAGTGACTTTCAAAATTTAGGGGAGAAAACGAGAAAGGATAAAACATAAATGCGAGGTATGACATGACTTTTGTCCTTGCTTTGTAGGTCTCTTTGCTTGTGCTTCTCGATCGCTATTTTATAACACATTTGTGTCTAGTTCTCAGTTCCTGCCCTCAATACTCCACTCTCGATGATTTGAAGACTTAGAAAAAATACAGTCAATGGTGATGCTATAGGAATTTTCCGTCTTTATGGTAAAGGCATCATATTCTTTAAACCTACACTCTCCAGAAGTGACGTTACATCCTCCATAATGCTCTAGGAATTTCCCTAATGTCTATGAGCCATGATGCTCTAGAATTTCCCCAGTCTCTATGGTCTTTACCATTAAGTATGGTATCATGGCTCATGTGATACTCCCCACCCACCCAGCACGTTACAGTACATGGCTGGCAACCCTATTTGTATCACATGTAGGATTACTAGGTTGTAATGATTAGAGATGGGCATGAACCTAAATACGACCCAAAAAAACCCACGAACCAGGCCAGTTCGGGGTTCGTGAAGCAGGGTTCATGGAAGCTCCTTTTCATGGAACTTCCATGAATTGTATATTGGTTTGTTGGGTTGTATTTACAGAGGCAGTTTAAATGGCCAGTTCCCCAGGGAAATGGCCATTTAAATTGCCCCTTTAAGGGACTTGCAAGGGCAGGTCCCTTTAAACTGCCCAAATTCCAGCCTCCCTACCCCCCACTCCCCAGCCCCAGCCCCACACTTATCTTCCCCCGTGGCACGGCGTCCTTCCTCTCCTCCCAGGAGGGGTGGGAAGGCTGTTTTCAGCCTCTTCTGACACCCTGGGGGCCTGCAGGGCAGCAGAGGAGGCCAAAAACTGCCTCCCAGCCATCAAATGGCTGCCGCGGTGGCCCTTTAAGGAGCAGGGAGGCCCTTTTTGGCCTCTTCTGCCTCCTTGTGGGCCCCCAGGATGGCAGGCCGAAAACAGCCTTCCTGCCCCTCCTGGAAGGAGAAGAAGGATGCTGCGCCGCAGGGGAAGGTAAGTGTGGGGCTGGGGCTGGGGGGTAGGGGTGGAGGTAGGGGGTAGGGGTGGGGTTTGGACAGTTTAAAGGGCCCTGCCACTGGCAGGTCCCTTAAACTATCAGCTGGCAGGCAGTGATCCCTCCCTACTGCCTGCCAGCTAATAGTTTAAAGGGACCTGCCGCTTGCAAGGTAGGAAAGGGCCCTTTAAACTGTTAAATGCCCCTTCCCCTGCCACTGTTAAGGTCAGAAAGGGGCATTTAAACCCCACAAACCACAAACTGGTTTGTAACTGGTCCATTTCCGTGGTCCGTGGTTCATGAAACCCACGAACCACGAACCTCCTGGTTCATTTTTTTTGTTTTTGTTTCATGCCGATCTCTAGTAATGATATAGAATGAAAACAGGATGAGGATATATTATGGCTGTTTTAACTCCTGCTGCTATGGAATCAGGAGATAAAGGAGACAGAGCAACTCTCATATTTTCATTCTCTAAGCCTATAGTGATGCACACATGGAAATATGCTAATTACAACTGGATTTGAACAATGCTTGTTTATAAATATCAGGGATTTTCTTTATCTGTATAGAATTATATCTGGCATTCGGAGCAGACAGAAAACTTCCTGTTTGATAGTCCTTGTGGAAAGTCAATGGTTTGGTTTCCCTAGGCAGTGGGAAGTGGATAGAGTGACAGTGTATATATGCACAGCAGGCACTTCATCCAACTAGAACTGTTAGCCTGTCTTCCCACCAGAGAAGATTTTCCTGACTGTGAATGATCCCATGTCTGCGAATACTATTTTCTACTTTAGCCATTTCCACACATCCTTAAAGGAACGGCCCACTTACTGAACACTGGCAGCTTTCCCTCTTGACTCCAGATGTCTCTCTTTGCAAAACCTTTGTGGATTATTCGGCTTCTGTTTTTTCAGCGCCTGTTCAGGGAATGTACTTTCTGTGGTCCCCGAAAAGGTGCCGAAAAAATGGAAGCCAAACAGCCTGCAAACATTTTGCAAACAGAGTCGTACTCTTGCATTCTGTGAGGGCCAAGCTACACATGACAAATGACACTTGAACGGCAAGTGGATTGAGTGGAGGGCAAGTGAACAGGGAGAAATACACTTGCCGTTCAAGTGTCATTCGTCATGTGTAGCTTGGCCCTGAGTGGGACATGTGGAAATGGCCTTTCTGACAGTCACTTCACCCATTAACTTTGGGATATCTTGCTCTATAAACATGTGTCTTGTTTGTGTGAGCTGATTCTGTGGTTCTGTGTCTACCATGTATGTATGTGCTGTCAAGTCACAACTGACTTACAGTGACCTCACCAAGGGGCTTTCGAGGCAAGTGAGAAGCAGAGATGGTTTGCCATAGCCATTGCCTTCCTCTGCAGAGTCTTCCTTGTTGGTCTCTCAACCAATAACCGACCCTGCTTAACTTCTGAGATCTGATGAGATCAAGCTATACAATTCCATGTCATATCCCTTGTGCCTACGAAACCGACATGATGTCTGTTTGCACACACTCAGGCAGAACAGAACGGGGGAACAGAAGCTTGGCCTCAGACAATATTTGTGCTCCTCACATGATAAGAAATATCTACAACAAAGGAAGGAGGTTTTTGTTGTATGTACTAGCAGGAGGCAGCCTCTGGTGTTACTGTGAAGCTTCATCATGAGTTAGAGGGAGAGACAGAGCTGGCATGAATTTGAAAGAAATTGGGATTTAAAAAATTCTTGGAGGGGATTTAGAGAGGTTTTTTTTTTTGCATTGGGCACAACTTTTCAAGACTAAGCACAAGGGAAATTAATCTGGAGGAAGATTCTGGGGAAATATATATGATTAGAATGAGAAATTAAGATGAGGGAAATTAGTTTTTAAAAAAGGAAAATCTGGTGGGAAATCAGGGGAGAAAAGATTAAGTCGGGGAAGGAGAAATTGTTTTGAGGGGGATGGTGGTTGGGTTTGGTTATAGATTATAGAATCACTTTTGATTTGATTTACTTATGTATTTCTTACATTTAAGTCCTGACCTCCCACACTTTCAGTCTCTTATAAACATTCTAACATTAAAATGAGGAATGTTGAAAACTTTACATTGAACCTGATGGGGAGGCAAAGATATGATTCTGACAGTTGTAATAATCTGTGAACTGAATTTCAGTTCTTTATATTCTCACTGTTCATATTATAAAATCATAGAATCATAGGGTTGGAAGGTACCACTAGGGTCATCTAGTCCAACCCCCTGCACAATGCAGGAAATGCACAGTTACCCCCAGGGCTGGATCGAGGGAGGGCAGGGGGGGTAGCCTGCCCCTGGCGCTGCCAAAGAGGGGGAACCGGGCGCAGCTGCCAGCTGCCCGGGAGGCTGAGCGCAGCCCTGCGGTCAGCCACCCACGCGGCAAGCCAGCTGCCCCAGTGCACGCTCTCGCTGCCGAGAGCTCTGCGGCTCACCGTGCGCTGGGGCGGCTGGCTTGCCATGTGGGTGGCACAGGGCAGTGGGGCACGCTAACTGCGTGGAGGACCTCCTAGCCCTGTGCTCAGCTGGCTGCGTGGCAAGCTGGCCACCCCAGCACCTGGTGAGCCGCGGAGCTGTCGGCAGCGAGAGCGTGTGCTGGGGCAGCTGGCTTGCTGCGCGGGTGGCTGACCGCAGGGCTGGGAGGTCCTGCGCATGTGGCAATCCAGCCAGCCAGCCGCCCCAGCACACGCCCATGCTGCCACCAGTTCCATGGCTCACCGGGCGCTGGAGCGGCCGGCTTGCGGCGCAGGCAGGCATGGCTCCCGCCCTGCATGATGACATCACAAAAGTGATGTCATCACACAGTGCCAGGAGCGCGTGCGCTGCACGTTCATGGAACACCCAGGCAAGGTTTGCCCCGGGTGCTGGCACGCCTGGATCCGGCGCTGGTTACCCCCCCCCACACACACACACCCAGAAAATGGCAAAACCCTGTCAGGATCCCTAGCCAAACTGGCCTAGGGAAAATTGCTGCCTGACCCCAAAGTGGTGATTGGCATTACTCTGGGCATGCAAGAAAGTTCTGCGAGGATATCAAGCAGTGTGCTGAACAGCTTTGTGGCTGCTAACTCCCTCTTTATTTAAACCACTGGCTGCAGAGCAGCATGCATACAGAATGCTGCCATTCCAAACAGATTGTGGTACCAATGCAGATAATAGGGACTTCAAAGAATAAACACCAAAGGAAAAGAAATACAAACAGTAACGTTGTGTTCATATATAAATTTGAACACTAAGGGCCTATCATTTTTGTTGTTGTTGTTGAGGCACACCCCCGCATAAATTACAATTAATTGATCCTCTTATATAACCTCTATCAATAAGATAATTAACTGCTTCCTTATTGAAGTAAAATAAATTGTCTCTTATATTAAAACAATTATCCATAAATTATATATTTTTAATAAATAATAAAAAATTCATTCACTTCAAAATTATTGAACAATTATACCCCCAAATGTGCTTTCCTGAAGAGTTCTACTCACACAATAAAAATATTAAAAAATTGTGAATTGAATTTTTCAGGAGACTCTCAAAATGGATATAGGGCAATGTACTGTGGCCCAGTACCTACTGTACCAGGGTCAGGCTGTCTGCTATAGTGGGGTGACAGATTGAAGTGCCAGAGGGGGCCCAAAATACCTGAAAGTCTAGGGGTCCGGCCATGAGTTAACATGGCCCTGGTACTATACTGCTTGGATATGAAGAAAGTCACCCACTGAACAGGCTAGAGCAGTACACGAACAGCCCAACTTCCCTATGAAAAATTGGCTCCTGGATCATGACAGACAAATGGAATGCTAGATGAACCAGCAACTTCTCAAGTATTTCAAGTACACAATTGAAACAGTAGGATTGAAAATTAAAAATTGACCCCATGTTAGCAGCTTAAACCTATACAATGTATTTTATACAATATATAAAATACTTACCTCCAGGTCATAATGTTGTTTACCTGCAATTCTATAACTTCGTTGCATTGTACCTCCTTTTAGGAATGTACATTGTAAATAGGATTATATTTATTGATATTTAATGCTGCATCTTGGCCATCATTCAGCCAAGTGATTATTTGTATGTACCTTTTGATTCTGCTATTTATTGTTATTTATTGTACTAGGCACCTTGCACCTTTGCACTTTAAAGATATTCTCTTTATATAACACTGTGAATTATTGTATACCACAGGGGGTGTCCCCTCTGTATTTTTGGCACCATTCAGTGGTCAGCCAAGAAAACTATCAAACAATCAAATCTCATACAACCCAGAAGTACAACTGAAAGAGAGAATAAAGGGGAAAAATCATTACTATAAGATTTTCACTGAAAACTTCTTCAAACTAGGATTAGTACCCCTCAGAAGTTCTCCATTGGCACAGTCCTCCAAAAAGCCAATAACGAGGGGGCTGACCAGGCGAGATCCAAAGCCTTCCAAACAGGCAATGCTCAGAGGAGTTGCATGGAGTAGGACAGCAAAAGTGGGTCTTCAGCTACAGCTGGGTTAATTAAAGAAACGGCTGTCTTGCTAATCCATGTTGGATCATACACATATGAACAAGGATGAAGCTGCCTTATATGGATCAGACCTTTGGTCTATTAAGGTCAGCATTGTCTACTCAGACTGGTAGCGGCTCTCCAGGGTCTCAGGCAGATATCCTTCACATCACCAACTATCTGACCCTTTCGACTGGAGATGATTGGGTTGCACTGGGACCTTCTGCAACCCAAGCAGATGGTCTACCACTGAGTTCTGCCATCAGATGGATTGTCCATCCATTCCAGCATTCTGTTCCATTAGAAGTCCTCCTGGATGCCTTTGGGAGCACGCAGCTGAAGCTGGTTCCCAGTTCCTTATTCGCAGTTCCTAGGTCCTTAATCCACAAATCCAAACTCGAAATTGGTTCCCAGTTCCTTATTGGTAGTTTCTAGCTTCTTATCCACAATTCCGAACTCGAAGTTGGTTCCCAGTTCCTTATTCACAGCTCCTAGCTCCTTATCCACAAATCCAAACTCAAAGTTGGTTCCCAGTTCCTTATTCGCAGCTCCTAGCTCCTTATCCACAAATCCAAACTTGAAGTTGGTTCCCAGTTCCTTATTTGCAGTCCCTAGCTTCTTATCCACAAATACAAGCTCAAAGTTGGTTCCCAGTTCCTTATTCGCAGTTTCTAAATCCTTATTCACAAATCCAAACTGGAAGCTGGTTCCCAGTTCCTTATTGGTAGTTTCTAGGTCCTTATTCACAAATCCAAACTCCAATGATAGGTAAAATGTAAACGCTCTGAACCCCAAAATAAAGTTTGAAGGAGCACATATCATACACCTCCATATTCGGGAGACTCCGCCCTCTAAGTGGACCTGTGCTGGATTCTGCTAACAAGCCCAGTTCTTCAGTTGATTGCTTCAAAGCAGGATACCCCAGGACAAATGCACAAGCAGAAAGGGGGAGACTGTACCCTAAAACAATCTTTGGCTCATCGCCCATCACACAGCCCTGCACTCCAGAGACTGTCCAGCACAAGAAGATATGTGTGGTGCCGATCCAAAGATTGGTTCTGGAGCTAAAAGATCCTATGGTTCCATTTCACATTGGGGGATTTGGTCCTGGATCCTCAATCATATGTGCAATTTGACTCTTTGACAACAGCAAGAGGGAATACAACCCCGTCCCACTCAGCCCTTTGCGGTTCATCAGAACTGGGAAAGAAGCCACAGGAGTGTCTTCGTCACAGATTACAAGAAACAAATATAAAAGGAAAGCAGGGGAAAGCCTCAGCAAGGAAATGTCACACCGGCTGTAAAATAAACAAACCTGGAAAGGTTGAAGTCATTTATCACTATCAGGGGACACATTGGTATTTCCTTCTCTAGCCAGCATTTGACACTTTGTTCAAGTTGGCTGCCTTTTTTTTTACAAGCATTTTGTGAGAGTATCATTGCAGACCTTCTTTTTCCACACTTAGCTGGCAGGTCCTGCAGCTGGCTTGCCTTGATTGCAAAACATCTCTCCTGTGAGTGTCAGGAGGCCCTCTTGAGTGGATGGAGTGGGTGGGGAACGTTACGTTTTCTGCCAGGATGTTCTGTCTCCCTTAGGGGGTCTTTGCAAGAGGTAATATGTAAATGCCCTGGCTGAGTGAATGTTGCAAAAATGCACACCCCAGCTGAATCAGTGGTTCTAGAAAGGTACCAGTGGGTTCGCTCAGAACAAGTTTGCCAGTCTCCCAATGAATCCTACAAAAATAATAATAAAGGGCACCATGAAATCTAGACTCCCACTTAAAGATGCCGATTCTCTGTGGATAATAGATTTATATATACAATTCATACATTTAATATTGAAAGTGCACAGTGCTCAAAAGCAAATAAATACAATCAAAATATCATCAAAGTCTTATAAATATACCACTAAAGCCCCATGGCACAGAGTGGTGAGTTGCAGTATTGCAGTCCAAGCTCTGCTCATGACCAGAATTTGATTCTAGAGGAAGCTGGGTTCAAGGTAGCTGGCTCAAGGTTGACTCAGCCTGCCATCTTCCTGAGGTTGGTAAAATGAGTTTCCTGGTGGTAAAGCGTAGATGACTGGGGAAGGCAATGGCAAGCCACCCCGTAACAAAAAGTCTGCCAAGAGAATGTCGTGACGCGATGTCCCCCCATGGATCAGTAATGACTCGGTGCTTGCACAGGGGACTACCTTTATCTTTATATATAATAGATACTTATAATAAATACCAATAAATATCACGATTATGTTCACATCCTATTGATCTGACTGTCCCATTTCTATAGTATCAAAGGACCATAGAAGTTGGGAGAGTTCTTTGACTACCTTTGCTGACCAGCTGATCCACAATAGTCACATCTCCAGGAATGGCAGGAATTAGATGTCCATGACATCCTTGAGAAAGGTAACCGAAACAGAACTAAAGCTAGCAGCCTGTTGGATGCATAATGGATATTTAATATTGGGCATCTAATTCCTGCAGTTTGAAACTGCCATTCCTGGCAACCCCAACTTCTATGGTCCTTTGATACTATAATAATGGGACATTCAGATCAATTGGACGTGAACATAATCGTGATGTTTAGTAGCATTTATTATAAGTATGTATTATATGTAGTAGTATATTTATATGACTTTGATGACATTTTGACTGTATTTATTCACTTTTGAGCCCTGTACACTTTCAATATTAAATTTATGAATTGTATATAAGAATCTATTATCCACAGAGGATCTGTATTTTTAAGTAGGAGTCTCCCAATGAAAGCATCATATTAAAAAAAATGGGTATTAAGTAGAATAGCATCTCTTTCCTGTTGGGTTTTAGATCTGCTGGCTCCTTACAATATGAGCGATTCATGTTCTTCTCTGTTCTGTAGTCCTATGTCATCCACATGGGAGAGACACCTGGAGAAGGCCACGGAACATGCTACCTTTCTCAAAGGAGCACAAAAAACGTGCTTCACTTTCAGATAGGTAGCCATGTTAGTCTTCAGTAGCACAGCAAGATTTTAGCCCAGCAGCACGTTAAAGACCGACATGAGATTTCAAAAATCAACTTTCCCTTCATCAGGCATCTTATACCCCCAGAAGCTTGTTTGTCTATAAGGTGCTACTGGACTTGAAACACTCTTTACTTTGCAATGACAGTCATGAACTTGGGGGGAGGAGTGTCTCTCGTTTCCTGGTGGAAGATGCACCCTTGTAAAGTGCAAAGTGCAGGACCATTCTGCATCTTTAAGAATCCTCCACAGCAACATGTACAGAAGGAGTGTTTAGAAGAAACAAAGAAATGACTCATTCATCTTTCTTTTAGACCTACTAGCACCGATGGTTCCAGAAAATGTGCAATGTATGCTTTCATCATTAATGCTAGACGTGCCAGACTGATGGGTTGTAATGGATAGAAAAGATCACACAACAGTTCTTTCTAGAGGAGCCTCTTCCATCAGGAAATGATGGGGGGAAGGTGACTTTAGTTGGGGACAAGGAAGAATATAGTCAGACTCATAAGTGATAAGCGGGAAAATAGAGCTGGGAGGGAGGATAGAGAAAAGAGGCCAAGTGAGTGAGTATGTGGTGGGGGGACAGAGTTGTGATTCAGGCTTCCATGTCTACAGGCACATGAATCCCACTGCTGGCATTAGAACTGTCCTAACTTTTTGGCCCACTCTGTTCAATGAAAGCATATATTTAAATATTTAAATGAATTAACAATCCATAGTCAATGGTTGTTGTGGATTTTCTGGGCTGTATCGCTGTGGTCTTGGCATTGTAGTTCCTGACGTTTCGCCAGCAGCTGGGGCTGGCATCTTCAGAGGTGTAGCACCAAAAGACAGAGATCGCTCAGTGTCACTGAGACACTGGAACTACAATGCCAAGACTACGGTGATACAGCCCGGAAAATCCACAACAACCATCGTTCTCCGGCCGTGAAAGCCTTCGACAATAAATCCATAGTCACTTCCCCCCCAACTTGGTGTGAGAATAAACATCTTCAGACTCTACAGTTCTTCTGCTTTCCTCAAATTTTATCTCCCCTGTTATTCATTGTGGTTTTATATTTATTCAGTTGCAATGGTTTGCCTCGCTTTTTCCCACAGGCTTGGAATCCTATTAACTCCAGGGAAAGTTCTGTTTTCTCCTTGCTAAGCTAGATGTTTCATAAAGTTGTGAAATTGTGGTTAGCCTTAGCAGTAATTAAACAATGATTTTTTTAAAGTAGAAGCAGACAAAAATAGTAGTGAAAATAGCAAAGTAAAGATTTCCTAGGCGTCTGTCAATCTCATCAGAGCTTGGAAGCTAAGCTCTGAGACCACAAAGAAAGACAGTGGTTGCTATGCAGAGGAAGGTAAAAGAAGCTTGCATGCTCACCCTGGGCTTTGTTGATGATGAGGGCAGGCTGGGTCGAGGTGAAAGATGAGTTTGGAAGAGGAGGAGCCGAAAAAGGGATTGTTCCTCCTTGGATAACCTCATGGTCACCACCATTCCAAGGCGACAGTGACAGGGGCAGGGCATTTTCCTGCCCACCTGCTCTCTGTGAGTCTAGTCACAACTAGTTTGGTGGTTTTAAGGCATTGGGCCAGATCCACCAGGTTGAGAAATGCAGAAAGAGTGGGTCTTCCGCCTGTCAAGGAGGTGGCAAGGGCCGGCCAGTAGTTGTTGTTGGTGGAACATCACTTGCCATCCTGCAGTTGTGAGCAGTTTGTCTGGCCTCCACCATTTTAATAGCTGCTTATGATATAAAATCATAAGCCACTGAACCTAATGCACTTCAAATCATATTAGCAAGCTATCTGAATGAATAAAATGTTGTCAGCTCCCACCCAGGAGAGTGAAACATGAATGGAATGTGATTACATGCTGAGTGACTGGATGTAATTAGTTCCTGCCCTCCCAAACTGTGGATGTGCTATCTTTGACAAGAAAGGCAGTTGTGAGTCATCTCCCCATCAACATTCCAATCTCCCCTCTTCCCATTGATTAGATCCTGCCCAGCAATCGAGGGCCATCAGTCAGCTCTGATAAGTTTAAAAACTCTTCCTGGGAACATTTAATCAAAACTCTAAATTTATTTGCCAGCTCTGGGAACATTTAATGAACTACAGTTTATTTGTAAGATCTCAAAAGCAACCAATCTAATTCTTTTGTCTCACCCTAGCAGCACCAATCAAGGTACTCAAACCTTTTGTCCATCCCAGGAGACAACCATTAAGGCTGAAATCACTCTCCAGCCTCAGGGTCCATTTAGCCCTATAAGAATTCTGGCTGTGCCCCAATCAGATTGAGCAATGTGGTGGGTGCCCACTTGAATCTTAGCACTTCTCCCTTAGATTTGTCTGAGCTTTCCTTCCTGGCCAAAGATACTGGATGTTCGAAGCTCTCTTCCTCCATGGACTACTCCTCTGATGGTAACTATCTCCTGCATCCCTCACTCTATTCCAACCTCTGGCTAATTTCCTAGGACTCTTGTGTGTGTGTATAAACCGTTTATTTGCCTCTTGTGTGTGTGAGTTTTCCCCTTTGAATAAAAACTACTCTTTATTTTGAAGAACACCTATCTTGTCAGTTTCCTTGGGGAGGGGACCCGTAAAAATTGGTAGAGGATCTCGCTTGTGACCCCTCTCACATAGCTTCTCCTTGCTGCTAATTCCCCCTACTCACAAGGAGATCAATTCTGGTAACACAGTGGCCAGCAGGCTTGCTGGGGAACAATGCATCGAACAGCATGGGGCCTTTTGAAGCTGTGGATCTGTTGCCCTATGCCTTGCCAATGCTCCAATCCATAAAGTTATGGCCATTTCCACCAACTGTGCTGCGTCTGTATATCATTCGATGGGTCCCCTACCACGCATTGCCCATAGGATGCAATGGCAAACCACCTGTGCTCATCTCTTGCCTTGAAAACCCCATGGTCCTGAAATTGCCTGAGTTGACCGTGACATGAAAGTACTCGATTATTTTTTTTAGACATCGCTGTTTCACTTCATAGCTAAGCTGAGTATACTAAGCAGAACTTCACAAACTTGCGTATTTTGAAACTTCTTTGTGCAACCATTTTAAAAAAAACCCTGCAGTAGATGCTGACTATTTGACTTTTAGGCTGCCTGTGATTTTTAGAGCAGCTCCAGTGAAGACATGTCCCTTATTCAGGAATCAGGTCGAATTCAGAGAGAGAGGGAAGACGAGTGGTTTAGTTGCTGATCCCACCTCTGTTTAATTCACAACATCACAGTTTAATAACAAGATCATAAACTCCATGCCTGCCTCCGGAACCCTGGAACCATTAGACATGGACATGGCATGGACGTCATCTTGGTAACTGTACCCCTGCTGATAATGAAGTTATTAGCATGCAAATTAAGAATCCCAGGTGGGCAGGATAACAATCAGACTGGCAATTCATACACTCACTCCCACTGAGCGTCAGACAGAATTAAAACGAAGGAAATGGCACGTAGGCATACATCTTGTCAGTGCTGTTTACGAATCGAGTTCCACTCTTTTAAAAGGAAGGGTAATAATTCCAAGGTAGCCCAGACCTTGGTAATCTAACTCAATTTAATCATTGGAAGAATAGCTGTTGAAAACCGTGAAAATGGGTGGAGCAACTGAGGATGGGGCCTTCGAGTTGGATCCAGTGGAGCATTTCTGTAGTCACAAGGGCTTCATCCTGCAGTGTGACTGGCTACCCCCTTTCACTGCAGCCTGAAATGGCTCCCAACATGCTATTCTTACCCCAAGGACAGGATTTTGAGGGACATTTCAGGCTGCTGCAGAGTGTGTGTGTACGTGTGTGCAGGAAGAAAATTATAATAATAATAGTAACATTCAATTTATATATTGCCCATCAGGACAACTTAATGCCCACTCACAGCATTTTACAAAGTGTGTTATTATCCTCACGACAATCACCCTCTGAGATGAGAGAGCTCTGAGAGAGTTGTGACTGATCCAATGTCACCCAGCTGGAATCAAGTAGTGGGGAATCGAACCTGGCTCTCCATATTCAGTCCTGACGTTCTTAATCTTAACCACTAAATCAACATTGTTGCCCAATGGCAACATTGTGCTCCATGGGCAGACGTCCTTGTATGCATAGCAATGCAATGTATCCAGAGTGTATCTGAGTGTCTCCAGAGCAGTGAGGCCCTGTAAGGCTACCCAGAAGTTCCTGTTCTTCCTCTTTTTTTTTGCAAGACAGAGTAACACTTGAAACATTAATAAGCAGCCATTTTTAAAGGCTGGCCTCTCCTTCCTCTTTGATGTGGTGCTTGTGTCACTTCAAAAAAATTAAAGCTGCCCAGCAAAGTGAACACCCTCATTTGATCATAGGAAGGGGCAATTTTATTTATTATCTGAACCTTTCTGGACTTCTAATTAAGTAGAATTTTATCCGATGCTAATATCCCTTTCCAGGCGTCCCTCACCTATTGAGAGCACAGCTGAAATAGCATGTGTGGGGTGGTATGTGTGTGTGCTAGTTTGTAACAAATAGAACTTTGGAGAGTTTTGCTTGAAAAACAAGTTGTAACAAAACCAGGGAGGGTCCTGACAATTGCTAACAGTTAGAGAATTCAAGACCACCTAATGAAATAAAGCTACTCCAAGTCAGTTTCATACAAAGTATTAATCGTACATTAAGTGTTATTAATTGCCATTCAGTTCATTCACAATCATTATACAATCTCCCTCACCAGACCTATCAAGTGCTTAGTGCATATCACAGATATTATTATTGGTAATGACCCTTCCACTTCATGCTATTTTTTTGTTTTGTCCAGTAGTTCAATTATTTGTATACTGGTCCAAATGGTCACAAGTCCATTATAGGTCCAATAGCACATAGATAGAAATGTAGATGGACATATAATGATTGTGAATGAATTGAATGGCAATTAATAACACAGTGCAATCCTGTGGAGAGTTACTCCAGTCTAAGGCCATTGATTTCAATGGCCTCAGACTGGAGTAACTCTGCATAGGATTGCACTGTTAATGCATGATTAATACTTTGTATGAAACTGACTTGGAGTAGCTTTATTTCGTTAGGTGGCCTTGAAAAACAAGTTGACCAGGTCTTTTAGCAAGCCTCCAATTGTTTGATCCATAACACAGAGCACAATGACAAAAATGGATCTTCACAAATCAAGGCCTGTCGACAATTTTCAGTAGTGACCTTAAAACTACGCAGTGAAGACAATGAAATTTCTGAAGAAAATTCCTTCCAGGTCTGCTTTTCGAGGAGACCAAGGGTGTACGCTCAAATCCGATTTTTTAAAATAGAGCACTCTTTCTAATTATTTCCTTTAATAGCTCCTTCAAAATTGCCAAGTGTTAATAATCATCAACATGCAGCCGCACAACTTCATTTCTTCATTGCTTGTAATTTTGCAACATTTTGTAATGACTTGTCACATTACAGAAAGTGCAAAATCAATAAATACAGGACAGCTCGGTAATTAAAAAGATGTATTTTGTGCATTAAATGGTAATTTCTGATTCCTCAAAGCTGTTATCCAATGCTGGTTTGCAGTATGTTTTATGGTAAACAAGTGAGGAAAAGAATAATTCTTTGCATGTTGGTTGTTTTCAAGCTGTGCACCCCTCCCCTTAAATTAGTAAGAAGTTGCAGATATAGCTGCTGGAAATACCCCTTTTCTACTGGAAGGTCTCTCCTTTGCAATGGTCATGGTTCCTGATCCTGACATGGCATCCTAAGTTTTAAATTAATGCCGTATAAATGTGAGACATTTGGCAAAGAAAATTATGAAAATAGGGTGGAATGATTTCAATACATGTGTATGGCAGAATTTTATAACCCTTTTTCTTATACTGAAGCACCTGCATGGAGCACAGTCACCACCTTTTATTACCGAACTTTTTTTAAAAAAAATATTGAAACTATAACACACAAAACATTGCAAAACACATAAAGTCAGAATTAGTAACAGTTAACAATGAAGCAAACAACTTATTAAAATACAAGAATCATAGAATCATAGAGTTGGAAGGGGCCATACAGACCATCTAGTCCAACCCTCTGCCCAGTGCAGGATCAGCCTAAAGCATCTCTGACAAGTATTTATCCAGCCTCTTCTTGAAAACTGCCAGTGAGGGGGAGCTCACCATCTCCCTAGGCAGCTGATTCCACTTTTGAACTACTCTGACCGTGAAAAAGTTTTCCCTAAAATCCAGCTGGTACTTTTGTGCATGTAATTTAAGCCCATTGCTTCGGGTCCTATCCTCTGCTGCCAACTGGAACAACTCCTTGCCCTCCTCCAAACGACAGCCTTTCAAATATTTAAAGAGAGCAATCATGTCCCCCCTCAACCTCCTCTTCTCCAAACTAAACATTCCCAAGGCCCTCAGCCTTTCCTCGTAGGGTTCAGTCTCCAGACCCCTGATCATTCTCGTCGCTCTCCTCTGTACCCTCTCGATTTTGGCTACATCCTTTTTGAAATGAGGCCTCCAGGACTGCACACAATATTCTAGATGTGGCCTGATCAAGGCAGTATAGAGAGGGGCTATGACCTCCTGCGATTTCGACGCTATGGCCCCTTTGATACAACCCAAGATTGAATTAGCCTTTTTTGCCACCGCATCACACTGACTGCTCACTCTTACCCCAAGATCCCTTTCACATATACTACTGCCCAGAAGTGTATCCCCCATCCAGTATTTGTGCTTCCCATTTTTGTGGCCCAGATGTAATACTGTGCACTTGTCTTTGTTGAATTGCATCCTATCCACAGCTGCCCACTTCTCCAGAGTATTCAGGTCTTGTTGAATTTTAATTCTATCTTCTTGGGTGTTTGCTACTCCTCCCAATTTGGTATCACCAGCAAATTTAATGAGCAGCCCTTCCACTCCTTCATCCAGATCATTGATAAAAATATTGAAAAGAAATGGGCCCAAAACTGAGCCCTGCGGCACCCCACTGGACACTTCCCTCCAATCTGATGAAACGCCGTTGACCACCACTCTTTGAGTATAGTCCTCTAACCAGTTCACTATCCACCAAACTGTCCTATAGGCCAGTCCACAGTCTTCCAGTTTGCCCATTGGAATATCATGGGGGACCTTATCAAAAGCTTTACTGAAATCCAGATAAATCACGTCAACAGAGTTCCCCCTAAGTTATAACTAATTAATTCTTACAACATCTAACATAATGATAACTCACATATTTTCATACTTATGAAGCAGTTTTAGGCCAGGTAAAGAACTGTTACTTTCAAGATATTCAAAGAATGGAAACCATTTTTCTATAAAATTTGTAGTTTTTGGAAAGTGTTCTACTTGATAAATTGTATCGTATAATTTTTCTGAGATTTTTGTTATTTTCTACATAAAATTTAGAAAGCTGGTACAGGGAATGCTGGTTCAGGGAATGCTGGTACAGGGCATGCGGGAATGGAAACGGGAAAAAGCAGGTTCAGTTCTTCGCTCAACTAAGAAGCTTACTGGACGACCTTATGTCAGTCCTTCTTTTTCAGCCTCACATACCTCTATGGGGCATTTTAAGGATAAAGTGCGGAACTATGAGTTTGGTACAGCCATATTTTTCATTCAATTTCAACCACCACCACCCTTTGTGGTATGTGTCCATGTAGGTTCCATGATCTCCATGGTAGCCTTTTTGATAGTCAAAGAGGGTTCCCTTCTGGTCTTTTTCAACAGTGGAAAAGCCATGTCTGCCACCCAGAACTCTTCAAAGCACAGACAGACAGACAGACAGACAGACATGTATATTAGACGTGCATTTCTTTCATTATTAATTACAAAAGTGGGATGTTTTGTAACTATAGTAATTAATCTGAACCGGAAACAAATTCCTTACCTAAATGGCCTTTCATGAAAGAAACACATATGGGCCGTTTCCACACGACTTTACTTTGTTCCAGAAAACAGCGAAATCTCACGCGAAATCACGCGAGAAGACGCTGTTATCCTGTCTTCTTGTGCGATAACAGTACCTTCTCGCGCGATTTCGCACAATAACAGCGTCTTCTCGCGCAATTTTGTGCAAGATTTCGCTGTTTTCCGGAACAAGGTAAGCCATGTGGAAACGGCCATGATTTTCTTTCTTTTTGTTTAGGAGCTTTCATTATTGCAGGAGGGAGTTTCTGCTTCTCTCTGTCTCCTCTGTGTTTACCTAATAAGGGCATACAAAGCTGGGTACCTTAGTGGAAGAGGGGAGAGAGCCTCCGTGTTTTCTTGATTGATTGCAGACTCTAGCCACTAAAATTGCATATCTATGCGAGGTAGTCCAGTCCTGAAGCATATGGGATAGGACTTTGAATCAGCTTCTGCATCTTTAACAATCATCTGTAGCAACAGGGGTGCTGAGAGTAATACTTCCTTGCAGGATCCTGGACAGAACACAGGGCAGCCTCTGGAGCTCTAGCACCTGCCAGCAGGGCAGCTGAGCCCAATTACCTCCCAGCTTACTTAAGATGAGACCTGGAAGAGCTGCCTCATTGGATTAACTAATCCACTAGGTGTAAACTGCATACTCCAGCTCCAAACTCTTTGTCCCCAGCGCCAGACAACACACCCAAATCAGGGTCCTACTCCAGGTCTTTTATTTTATTGACATTTCACCTTTCAAAAAAAGAAACCATGGCAGCTAACAAATATGAACCATCCTATTATTAGCCAGAAACTATCACATTCTCACAACCAATTAAGCATTACATATGATTGCACATCAGCGAGGCACACGCCCAATAAAATAAATATTTTAAAAGCTACATATTTCAGGAAGTTTCTACATTTTAAAAATGTGCTTAATAAACCCATCCTAAAAACATAATTAATCAATCCTAAAAGCATAGTTATTCAACAGCAATATATACTTAAAATATCCAGACAATCATTAAAATTGTAGCTTACTATAATTTACATAATATAAATATCGAAAATTCAAATTACCTTATATAATCAGATTATATCAATACTTATCTAAGATTCTGCATATTTAGCCAGGATTTCCTCCTGGCCATCCAGCCATATTTTGCCACTCCAGAGGAGACGTGACTGGGGTTGCCTGCAAAATACAGGACTGGTATGCTCCTAAGCATGCTCCTTGATATAATGCAGCGCCACCCAGCAATCACACCGCAGCTTGAGAGGAGGGCCAGGAGTTGCCTCTTCGGAAGGAGAAGGAGGTAGAATGCCATCCCGGGCATCTGGGGTTTGAGCCGGGGGGGGGGGGGCAGAGATGGAGGCCTTAAAAGGCGGCTCAGCCATCCCAGTCAACAGTTGCTCCGTGTGATCGGGCCACCCACCTTCTCTGTTTCATTGCAGGATTAGCTGGCTGCTGTTACAGAGCCAGGTAGGAATTTTTCCCCCTTTTCCCCACGTTGGCCAAGGAGGAGAGGAGGTTTTTCACCTACCTTGTACTACCAGCAGAGGTTTGAGATAATTGACCTAGGTGGTGCTGGATAGGTGGTCATGGGCAGGAGAGAGTTTGGGAATAGGGAGCAGGCCAGTGAGCACCCCTTGGCACTACCCCATTGGTGGGGAAATCGGGTCTGACAGGACTCCACCTGGGCAGACTGCTTCCAGGAACTCCAGGGCAAGACCTTCCCTCATGCTGTATGGCTGAGGCTTTAGGAGCTTGAAGGGGGGAACCATTTTGCCTGGCCAGCCAGGTCAAAGCCATTCCAAAAAGGGACCACGCCTGGGGCAGTGGGGCTCACCCAGACAGGTCAAGGCGGAGGCCCAGGGTTGACCCCATGGCTTGACCTCTAGTGTTCGTGGCCTTTGCTACAGTTGATAGTTGATGGTTGATGTTCTTAATAATAACAACAACAACAACATTTGATTTATATACTACCCTTCAGGACAACTTAATGCCCACTCAGAGCGGTTTACAAAGTATGTTATTATTATCCCCACAACAAAACACCCTGTGAGGAGGATGGGGCTGAGAGAACTCCAGAGAGCCATGACTAGCCCAAGGTCAGAAGTGGAGGAGTGGGGAATCAAACCCAGTTCTCCAGATTAGAGTCCCACACTCTTAACCACTACACCAAACTGGCACTCATTTAATAAAGTGGCCCTTAGTTTCAATCCTTGTGACTGTCTCCTTCTTCTGATGTGGGGGGGGGGGGAGTCCATTGCATGTGTGGCAGAACAGCCCCACTGACCAGTGAACGCTGCCCCTTCTTGTCCTCTGGGGTTAACCTGCGTCTGTCCACACCTCTGTCTGGCACATGTTATCCACGTAATGCCCCTAAACCCTCAGAGGCCCCTGTGCTTCTTCTCTCTTGTATCTGCTATCAACAATTGACAGTTCCTTTCACCATTCCTTTTTCTTATAGCTTATTGTTTCCATTGCACAATGTTTTACACCAAGATAAACAGCTAACAGACCTCTTTAAGGCTTTCTGTGTGCAGCTGTGCTGTATCATGCCCTCCTTTTGAAAAATTACGGCATGCCGTGAATTGACAGCCTTTCAAACCAAATGTATCATTTATTTATCATCGTGGCTTTCTTAAACAATCTGGAGGTGACATGTCTCTTCCTTATAAACTTGGAAAGCTTTGATATTATCACAAAAAAAAAAGTCTTGTAAGAATTGCAGGATTTCCATGATTTGCAGTGCAATCCTAAACAGAGTTACGCAAGTCTAAGCCCATTGATTTCAATGAGCTTAGATTGGAGTATCGCATTGGGAGCTCTCCTGCACATTGCATGGGGCCAATTTGGGCCCCCAAAGGGCCCCGTTTGAGGCCCAAATTGACCCAGTGCAAAGCTTGTGCATGCTCCCAGGCCTGCACAATGACATCACTTCCGGGATGCACTTCTGTTTCTTCTCTCTTGTATTGCTTGCTATTGCCAATTGGCCTTTATGAGAACTGCCCAAGAGGAGCGCCAAGACTCCACAGGGACTGCTTGCTGCATTTGTGCACCACTGGGGGAATCATCAAACAACCGACAAACCTCCCTTTTCTCATCTCAGCGTGGCACTTTTGCGAATGAGTGTTCCAATAGTCTGCCCCCTTTGTTTTATTTTGTCTTCTGCAGGGCAGCTTTTATGTACCATCTGAAAACTGTATGCAGCACGCACACAAGTGGCATAAAGACCTTTGCTTACTGCTGCTGAAAGCTTACCGAGGACTTCACGTGTACTACAGTGCCATCATGAAGGAGATCCCCAGTTTACCACAGTTGAAATTAGGTAAGTACTTGCTTACTTACAACTAGAGATGGGCACGAACAGAAAAAAAAAACGAACATGATGTTCGTTCGTTGCCATCCACAAACAGGGACTCATGAACAACCATGAGCATGGCCCTGTTCATGAACATGTTCGTGGTTGGCTGTTCGTGGGGGCCAGCAGGCTCTCCTCCAGCCATCATCCAAGTTTGGTCAAGATCCCTACTGCACCACTCCCAGAAACCTGACCTGAGCAGGCACCAGGAAAAGTACCAATAATAAATAATAGCTTGGCCCCAGAGCCTGGCAGCAGCCCTGAAACTTGAAGGGATAGATCCCTACTGCACCACTCCCAGAAACCTGACCTGAGCAAGCAGCAAGAAAGGTACTAATAATAAATAATAACTTGGCCTGGAGCCTAGCAGCAGCCCTAGAACCTGAAGGAGTAGATCCCTATCCCATCACACACAAAGAAAATTCAAGCTCCAATGCACTCTCTCTATCAAAATGCCAACAGCACCTGTCTCTCCCTCTCCAAAGCCAGAGCTGGGACCCCCCCCCCTCTCCTCTGCTCTTTGTTCCCTTGTAACAAATTTGGAGCTCTACACTTGAAAGGAAGACCTGCCTATCAAGTGAAATTGGGCTTAGATTGGGGTTTCAGGGCAACAGCAGGAGTTCAGACAGAGTTCAGACAATCCCTGCCTAAGTTGCCAAGGGAATTGATTGCAGGTGCCAAACTGTCTGGTTTGAGGAACAGCAACGAAGGAGGCTTGCAACGACCACCTATTTGTTTAGAATGGGGTCTCATGAACAGCTTGTTTGCGAACAGCAGATTGGGCTGTTCATGGATTTTTTTGTTCGTATTGCTGTTCGGGCCCATCTCTACTTACAACATTGAGCAGCTCTGGTTTTATAGCAACATTTATACTGACTTGTTTTTTCTATACAAGTCTGTCCCCTTCTGAAGGTGCCAAGACATGGCATATTCGCTGGGAGCTGTTGCAACAGAATTCTTTGAGTTGCTGCAGTTTTCCCAGAATTATTTTATGTGATCTGCTGTTGTCTAGTAGATGCAATAATCATTTCCCCAAAATGAGTCAAAACCAGATTTATTTATTTTACTGATTTGCTAAGTTGACATTCCAACTTATTTCCACCATGGAATCCAAGGAAGTTGGACCCCATTCCCAGGATTTTATTCTACATTATCCAAATTTAGATCTGCTTATCTTCACAGGTTACTGCATCATGTGCCCTCCAACCTTTTACTGGATATGTAGCATGAAAGCCAATGTGGTACTGTGGTTTATGTCTTGAACCTGGGCAGGGGAGACTCATGTTCAAGTCTCCACTGCCATAAAGCTCATTGGGAAATCTTGTCCTATCCATGCTGTCTCTCAACCTGACCTATGACAGTGGTTCGTAGGGGTAATAAAATGGAGGAATTGGGTAACCATTTGGGGAGAGACCATTGCCCAGTGCTAGTGTGTCGTCTTTGCCTCCAATGGTCCCAGGTTCCATTCTAGGTATCTCTAGTGAAAAAGATCATACAGTGCAGGGTTCCCCAATGTGGTGCCCGTGGGCACCATAGCATCCATTATTACTTCTCCTGCTACCTAGAATCATAGAATTATAGGGTTGGAAGAGACCTTCAGAGTCATCTAGTCCAATCCCCTGCACAATGAAGGAAATTTACAAGTTACCTCCCCTTCCCCCCACACACACTCAGTGACCCTTGCTCCATGCCCAGAAAATAGTAAAACTCTCTCAGGATCCCTAGTCAAACTGGCCTGGGGAAAATTGCTGCCATCCTGACCCCAAGGTGGCGATTGGCATTACCCTGGGCATGTAAGAAGGGACCACAAGAACTAAGCACTGATGTAACCCTTCCTGCCCTTCCTTTCATGATCTCCCTAGGTTCACAGAATTAGCTTTGTTGTCAGATGACCATCTAGCATCTGCTTAAAAACCTCCAAAGGACAGCCACCACCTCCCAAGGAAGCCTGTTCCACCGAGGGACTGCTCTGTCCGGAAGTTCTTCTTAATGTTTAGACAAAAACTCTTTTGATTTAATTTCAACTGGTTGATTCTGGTCTGACTTTCTAGGGCAATGGAAAACAGCTCCGTGCCATCCTCTATATGACAGCCCTTCAAGTACTTGGAGATGGTTATCATATCACCTCTCAGTCATCTCCTCTCCAGGCTAAACATGCCGAGCTCCTTTAAACTTTCCTCACAGAACTTGATCTCCAGACCTCTCTCCATCTTCATTGCCCTCCTCTGGAGTCTGGACTCGCTCCAGCTTGTCGATATTCTTCTTAAACTATGGTGCCCAAAACTGAACGCAGTTCTCTAGATGAGTTCTAACCAGAGCAGCGTAGAGTGATACCTGCTTAACTTTTCAGAAATTGTATGGGGCTTCTGTAAGGCAGGGCTTGTTACTGGCTGCCCTCATTCCAGTAAAAGGGGTTCCAGCCACTGGAGGATCAGAAGGAATGGTAAGCTAGCAGACTTTCTTTAGCCAGTGGTTGGTTCTGTTCCCCCTTTGGGTCTGACTGACAATTGCAAAGCAGAGAGGGAGCTTTTTTCCAATCTGTTCCATGAAGGGAGACAAGCGTCCAGGAGCAGAACGATGAATAAATCAGTATGTAGGCCCCAGAAACCTAATTAAAGGATTCCATGTTTGGGCCGTTAGCAGAGTCTATCGTTTGGCATAGGAAGCGTGATTATAGGGGTTTGTGAGCTGGTTCTGCTGGCTGGTGTGGGTGCAGGAATGAAAATAACAAAATCATACACTTGCTTTATATTTAGAAAGGAAATGAGAGTTCTTTATTGTAGGAACATCATACTCTCATAGGAAGGAAGGAGAGACAGATCCTAACTACCTATCTAGTCTAAGGATGGACTTGGATGGCAGGACAACACCTGCATCCGTGCTGCCAAGATGGAGGGAGAAGAAAGAGAGAGATGCTGCCTGGAACAATGCCAGGAGGAGAAGAAGTGAGGAGGAGGAACTGAGGAGGAGGAAGTGAGGAGGAGGAAATCCTGAGAATAGCAATCTACATATCAAAGGACAGTCAGACCAGTAAACAGCAAAACAGAGTGCCCTGACCTCTTCGTTTTTCTAACTCTTTGGTTTGTCCCCCTCTGAAACCTGAGGAAAAGGACAGTGCTAAATCCTCTTCCAACGTAGAAGCCCAGCCCTCCTTTGCCAGACTTGCCTTTCTCCCAGTGGATGGACTATGCTTCCAAAGTGCAGATAATTCTAACCTCAACAGACCAATAGACAGCTTCATATGTTCAGCATGATTACCAGGCAATTCTTTTGCAAAATGAGGAGAGAGGTATTGCATTTGGCTGTACCTCCTGCAACAGGCATTTGGAGTTCCTTGCTGCCTCTTGCAGCAGCCATTGTGGGGTAGTTCTCATTCTCCCCTCTCAAAATTTCAAAGATGCCTGCAGGATCGAAAAAGTTGGAGACGCCTGAGATTACAGGGTAATGTGAAAGATATTTCTCTAGCTGAGACCCTGGTGAGACATGGGTAGCCTGAGAAGACCATGCCGATCTTGGTTGATCAGTGGTCTGATTCAGTATAAGGTGGCTTCTTCTGTTCTCGTGATCTCATGGTTGTGGCGAGGATCAAAACGGAGAGCCAAACTACAAGTGATGTCTTACACAGGTTGGACACTAGTCGGCTTCCCTCAAGTTTTGATGGGAAATGTAGGCGCCCTGGTTTTACAGCTTGGGTCTCCATTACAGCTGCAAGACCAGGATGCCTACATTTCCCATCAAAACTTGAGGGAAGCCGACTAGTGTCCAACCTGTGTAAGATGTCAGTTTGGCTCTGAGCTGCTCAAGCTCCTCAGAGGAAGATGCAAAATTATTTTAGCAGCTTGGTCAGCTGGAGTAAGATTTGCTGCATTGGTAAGGCAGGGCAGCCAGCTATTCTAGGCTCTTTTGTTTCTGATGCATCTTTGCATTTTCGGCATCTGTAGTCTTTGTTTGTGCTATCAGACCCGATTCTGCAACTGGGAATAGCAGCATTAAAAACTTGAGCTTTATGCTGACCTGTTTTTAACCTTCTTTACTGATGAGGCTGAGGCTGCATTTCCTTTCTTAAGACTTCCTGGATGTTTCCTAGGCAGCCTTTCCCATGTGTCAGTTCATTCTTTTATTGATATTGAAACTGGCTGGAATGCTTGCATCACGGAAGTCTGAGAGGTGACCTTTTGATTGGACTTGACGGTTGCTCGGAGGATTGGGTAATTGAATGTCCTGAATTAGCTCCACAGCCTCATTTTTTTGAGGAGTACAGATGCCAATACCAGCCTTTTACTTCCTTCAAATCTTTCTGTGCATTGCATTTGAGGGCTATTGGTAGGATTATAGGGTGGGGAATTTCTTTTTCCAAACTTCACTTTTTTTAGATCTAACTATTGATTCCTCTTATCCTCTTTCTTTTTCTCTTTCAAGAGCAAGATTTCTCTTCTGTTTCTCTTCAAAGATAAATCAAGGCATCCTTTTGTAGTTGCCTCCTTGCAGTTGTTTTGTGTTATGTATCCCAGAGTGGTGCTCAAGCAGGAAAATAGGAAGGCTTAGGAAAAAAATTGCTTGTCTCTGAGCATCTACAGAGTGAAATTCTGAAATTTTGTCAAACCTTCCTTCCTGCCCGTTTTTTTTGTTTCTTGCAATTAAACTTTATTAGCAATCAACTAGTTTTTCACAGCTCGTAAAGAACGCAACAGTTTTATTCACCCTTAAAAAATAGCTCTCTTGAATGTGATTTTTTTTAAATTTTATTTTATTATAGCAAACAAGCAAAGGTTCACATAAAGAAACAAAAACATAAAAACAAACAAACAAATAAAGAAGAACATAGAGGGAGACATACCATTTAAACATTTTACAAAATTTTTTTTCTTAGTACTTAATAACTCTTCCGTAATACCCATACCTTAACTAAACATATAACTTCGACTTTACTGCGAAGGTATCTGCATTTTTTCTGCTTACTTCAGCCTATCATTTGTTGCCAACCTTATAACTCTAATTTTCAAATCCACAGATCATTAGTTCTGACTTCTCTTTTATATACAGAAAGTCCATGAAAGGTTCTCAGATCTTCACAAAATTTGCTGTTGTTTTGTCCCTCAGCAGTTCCGTTAATTTTGCCATTTCCGCAGTCTCCAACATCTTTATTAGCCAATCATCTACTGTTGGCAATTTATTCGATTTCTCCTGTGTTGTGTGATATATGCCGTCAAATCAACTCCAAAAGTCCTATCATTAACAGAGTTGATCAGATCTTGCGAATTGGAGGACGTGGCTTCTTTTAATGAGTCAAGCCATCTCATTTTAGGCCTTATTGCCCCTCCTCTCTTCAAAGTTCTCTTTAATCAAAAAGGAAATGATCAGAAACTGACTACAAATTCCTAAAAAGAAAAAAAAAGTATTGTTAGATTTCAGGGAGAAACTGGATAAAGAGGAATTAAGAGAATTTCTTTTAATAACCCTGTTTTGGGGAGCTTATAGCTAGCCGCTATTGAAAACAGAAGGCTCTGTTTGGTGGATTCTTGGCCTGATCTAATAGAGTATTCTTGTGTTATTCAAAGCGTCATCAGACCACACCATCAAGCCTGGGCATAAATTGCTCAAATGTTAAAAATATTATTTGTTTTCCTAGCTGCAACCTCAGTATCTTCAGCATTTTCAGGTGCCTCAGAGCTGAGGTACCGCAAATGGAGTTAAGCCTGTGCAACAGGCCTCACCCACCTTTGTCCTGCTGCAGTCCTCTGAGACCACTCCTGTACCCCAGGAATTCTTCTGAGTATCGTGGTGTGTGTGTATTATGTGCCATCAAATTGCCTCTGACTTGTAGTGACCCTATGAAGGAAAGACCTCCAAAATGTCCTATCATTAACAGACTTGCTCAGATCCTGCAAACTGGAGGACGTGGCTTCTTTTATTGGCTCAAGCCATCTAATTTTAGGTCTTCCTCTTTTCCTGCTACCTTCTACTTTTCCTAGCATTATCTGGGAGAATCTTGTCTTCTCATGATATGACCAAAGTACAATAGCCTTAGTCTTGTCATTTGAGCTTCTAGGGAGAATTCAGGCTTGATTTGATCTAGTACCCAATTATTTGTCTCTTTGGCTGTCCGTGGTATCTTCAAAACTCTCCTCCAGCACCACATGTCAAATGAATCCATTTTCTTCCTGTCAGTTTTCTTCTTTCACATCCATACATGGCAAAGGGGAATACCACAGTCTGGATTATCTTGATCTTGGTAAAGATACATCTTTATCTTTAGGGATCTTCTCTAGCTCCTTCGCAGCTGCTCTTCCGAGTCTCAATCTTCTTCTGATTTCTTCTTTGCAGTCTCCCTTTTGATTGATGATTGAGCCAGGGAATAGAAAATCTTGAAGATTTTCTCATTGTCAACTTTAAAATTGTGTAATTTCTCAGTAGTCATTTAGGAGTGCCACAAATAGAGTTAAATCTGAGGAACAGGCTTCACCCACCCTTGCCCTGTTACAGTCTTCTGAGACCACTCCTGTACCCCAGAAGTTATTTTCATTAGTATTGTGGGGACCCTCAGAAATAGCATAGGAAGTGAGTGAAGTTTAATTTATTTGAGTTGCCTTTTCAGAAATGGAAAACAAGGTTTTTGTCCTTTGGGAAAAAAGCAGAAATGCCACCTTTTTTCAATTAGGAATCTTTTTCTTTGGGATCTGTATTTTCCAAGAACAGTTGCAGCAACAGTTATGCTTCTCAAGTAACCAGTCTCTCTTTCTTTCTCCTAGAGGATCTTGCTGTGGAAGAGACGCTGTCCCAGCTCTCTGCGGAGCTTCAGGTACTTGTCCGGTGTTATGCAGCCGTGCGTAAAGCTTGCAAAACTTTTAATTGTCCTCCAGAGAGGAATGCCTGTTGTAAAATCGATTTTGTTACCATGCAAAGTCAGTGTGCATTTTGCTTTCCAATCATGCTGTTATTGTTACATGTGGTTTGGAGCTCTTTCCTTTCTGAGGAAAGGCTCAAGCTGCAGGGACTTTTCGTATAGGAAAGAAATAAATCATACAAAGGGAACGGACAAATTTTCTCCTTCTTTCATAACTGTAGAATGTTGACATCTGTTTAAAGAATTCTGTAGGACTCTTGCTTACAGAGTGTTAAGTCCAGAGATTCAGGATGAACATTTATTTATTTAATTATTTATTTGATTTCTATTCTGCTCTGCTGGGAAGTGGGCTCACAGCAGATCACAACATTTTAAAATAGACAATACATAGAATAAAATTTAATATAAACATTAATAATGTGTCAGTTATAAAACAGCCTGCATGTTTTGCCCTACCACCTCTGACTAAATAAGTACTGTTCCTCTCCTTCTGAGTCTACATTAAAAAAAAGACCACCAAATTGGGAAAGACTAGAAGGAACAGATAGCGACAAATGCCGGCTGTGTGCACAAAATAGGAATTTTCCGTTATAGAGAGAGCAGCCCCATCTAGTGGATGATTTATAGTTAGCAGCCAAAGGACTCTTTAATAACTGCTTATATACCACTCTTCTGGACAGGTTAGCACCACTACTCTGAGCAAGGTCATTGTAGGTATTATCCCCACAATACTGCTGGGGAGCTGGGGCTGAGAGGAGTGGCTTACCCAAGGCCACCTGTTGAGCTCGTGGCAGCAGTGGCAGTCGAACCAGCAGAGTACTCATTTGCAATCCAACCACTTAACAACTAAAAGTGGAAGAATAAGTGGTCCATATAGCTGATCCAGGACATGTTTACTTGGAAGTAAGCACAGCTGAGTTCAATTGGATTTATTGCCATAAGTGTGCATAAAGTTGCAACCTTAGTAGACCCTTCTAGTGAAACAACTGGTGAATTTTTTGCTTGTTCAAATCATTTTTCCAGTAGGAGATCCTAACATCTAGCTATTCTTCTTCCGTCTGCTTACAAGCATGCTCCGTTACCCAAATTGATGGTCACCTTGTGAGTTAGGGGAATTCACAAGGAGAGGATGCGAGAGGAGAGTAACTGCAGGATCTTTTAACCAATGTATACAAGGATTGCTTCCTCTAGAGAACACTTTAATAAACAGGCAGATGTTCAACAGGAGTGGTTTTTTATTAAAGAAGTAATAAAAGAACAATTGCACAGAATACACACAGCATTCACCCACAGATCTAACTAGAAGTCAGTAAGGAAAGTGGGAAAGCAGTGCAGAGAGAAAGCTATATTTACCAATCCTGAAAGCAAGAGGAGTCCATAGAGGAGCGTCAATAAATGTCCAGAAGATGTCAGGTGGCCATCTTTTTCAACTTTTAACGGTAAATACGAAAATATTTGAATTGCCTTCAACAGTTTACGTAGGTTTCTCCTGATTTCCTGCACTTTCTAGTAATCCAGACATGTTGGGAAATGTCCAGAACTATAAATAAACGTGTCTCTTTACAAACTTTTCTGGGAGGTGGCATAAAGATATGAAGGAGTTCTAAATGTGCTATGCATTTAGATGTGTTAAATATAGAAGATAGGTCACTTTGCTGAACAAAAGGACCACAATGAGAAATAATCTTTACATGTGTTAAAGGCACATTGAGGAATTTGCCAGTTAGCACTTTGAGGTTCAAAAGCATGGAGGGTTTCCTTTTGATCACCCCAAAAGTCTTTATTGCTGGGATTGTTGGACCTGCTTGAGTGAAAGTGGTAGTCAGGAAAGAAAATTGGATGAGATTGAGTGATAAAACTAGATTCATCCAGTCCAAAGTGTTGTATTCTGACTGGTGTGGTAGGTGTGGCCCCCATACAGTAGTGGTCTTATACCTCTTCTGATTATCTGAATTATCTACATCTCCAGACACTGCATCAAATCCAACTGCTTTTGGGCCTGTCGATTTCAATGGGAGAGTTAACTTTGGCATTGCTGTCTCCAATGGATGTTCATTTATCCTGCATAAATAAGTCTGAATTTGTACTAATATTTTGGGTTTCCTATTCATCCCTGGCCGGGGTAGCCCAGGAAAGTTTGATCTCATCAGCTCTCAGAAGCTAAGCAGAATCGGCCTTGGTTAGTAATTGGATGGGAGACCTCCAACGAAGACCAGGGCTGCAGAGGCAGGCAATGGCAAACCACTTCTGCTCATCTCCTGCCTTGAAAGAGAACCAGTTTGGTGTAGCGGTTAAGAGTGCAGGACTCTAATCTGGAGAACTGGGTTTGATTCTCCACTCCTCCGCTTGAAGCCAGCTGGGTGACCTTGGGCCAGTCACAGCTCTCTCAGAGCTCTCTCAGCCCCACCCACCTCACAGGGTGTTTTGTTGTGGGGATAATAATGACATACTTTGTAAACCACTCTGAGTGGGCATTAAGTTATCCTGAAGGGCGGTATATAAATTGAATGTTATATGATGACGATGATGACGACGACAATGATGATGAAGAAGAAAACCCCACCAGGGGTCGCCATAAATCAACTATGACTTGCAGGCAGGATTTTACTTCATAGGTTTATCCATTTGTTCTTTGCTTCTCCCCCCCCCACAAGAGAGTTACATTATTTCCAATCATTATAACTGATTTGCCCTGATAATGTTTATGTTGCACCCTTCTAGATGCTGAACAATCCAGAGAAGATAGCAGAACAGATCAGCAAAGACCTCACCTGGCTTTGCTCCCACCTTTTGGCTCTCTGGACCCAGTTTCTGGAGGTGGTAACCCTGCATCCCGATGTCACAGCCTCTCTTGTCCAAGAGCATCACACTCTAAGGGTAACACCGCAAAGCAGTGCCCCGTGATATTCAGCTGAAGACACTGATAAAATGAATATTCCCAGAGGCTGGATCCTGCCAACTTCTTAGTTCAATCTCATTTAATTCCCCTTCATACTAAAGCTCCTGTCCTGCCTAGTTTTTATCCATTTAGGTCCCATGGTCCCAGACATAGCCATTTTGGTGATCAAAAGTGTTGGAAGAGGAGGATTCAGTGCTGTCCCTTTTCTCAGGTTTCAGATTTGGACAAACCAAAGATTTTGAAAGATAGAGAGGTCAGGGCACTCTGTTTACTGTTAACTGCTGCGACTATCTCTTTGATACGTAGATTGCTATTCTTGGGATTTCCTCCTCATGGCTTCCTCCATCTCCCTGTTCTCTTCCTGCCTTTGTTCCAGGTACCATCTCTCCCCTCCTCCTCCCTCCATCTGGGAAACATGGATTCAGGACTTATCCTATCATCCATGCCCATCCTTAGACTAAATAGGTGGATGGAAACTCTCTCCCCTCCTTTTCTATCAGAATATGGCGTTCAACAATAAAGAGCTCTTATTTCCTTTCTAAGTATAAGCAAGTGTATGCTTTGTTATTTTCTCTCCTGCACACACACCAGCCAACAGAACCAGCTCACAGCCACCTATAATCATACTTCCACTGTTAAATGATAGACTCTGCTAACAGCCCAAACATGGAATCCTTTAATTAGGCTTCTGGGGCCAACATATGGTTTATTTATAAAAAGGCACCCCCCATCCTTTTTTCACCAGTGGAAAAGCTGGTTGGATCCAACCTCATGATACTACATTAATCTGAAGGCATCTTAAGGCCTTACTAGGTTCTTTTATGCACTTTTAGGGATTCCGCAGAATCAAACATTCAGATACAAATGTGTCCAAGATTATATCTTGTGTTAAGGGTGCAATCCACTGGTTTCAGTTAAATAGATGGGTACCAGCCAACTGAGTTGGAAATTTAGGCTAGATTTCTGACAGTGTCAAAAGGTGTATTTTCAGGAGTGAATATTTGCCTATTAAGGAAGCACCCTTCCCTTGGGATACGTATATGGTTGCTAGTTCTGGGTTGGGAAATTTATGGAGATTTGGAGGGTGAAGCATGAAGAGGCTGTAGTTTGGGAAGGGGGGGGGTCTCAGCAGGGTATAATGCCAGAGTCCACCCTTCAAAGCACTCTAATCTCTTATCATCTGGAGATCTGTTGCAATTCCGGGAGCTCTCCAGCCACCACCTGGAGTTTGCCAACCTTAAGGTATTATTTGCCCTCTGGGCCCCCTAGTTAGGTAGGACTTCTTCTGTAACCAGCACTTATTACAATATATTTCAAGGGTGCGATGAGATCCTTGTGCTATCAGGGAACTCCTCTGTGTTAGATTTGTTTCCTGTCTGCTGTGTGACATGTTTTTTTTTTAACATTTGGGAAGAGATCTCACATTTAGGTTTTTTATCCTCAGAGCAGTGTAAATAGTATAAGACAACTTCCCTCTGCTGGTTGACTAAAGTCATTGCAAGTGGAGACAAGGGGATGCTTAAAATCCTAAATGACCCCCATTTACCCTTCCCCCCAACAAATATCTGAATGTCTTCCAAGATTTGTAAATTACTTTCTAGGCCTAGTTTCATGTGGGCAGCCATATTGGTCTGTAGTAGAAGAGTAAGATTCAGGTCCAGTAGCACCTTAGAGACCAATTAGATGTCTAAGGTGTGAGCTTTCAAGAGTCAAAGCTCCCTTTGTCCGACACACAGAGTGGAAAAGGGTCTTTAAAATCTGGGTAGAGAGTAGGAGGGGGAAATTAAATTGTCAGGAAGCTAGCTATAATACATGTTGTAATTAGGATAGAACATAGGTGTGAAGTGCATAACATTAGCATCTGTAATGCGGGAAAGATCGTGGGCTGAGGCAATCATACAGGGCTATGCATTGCAATAACTTACCTTGTGGCCTTGAGCATGCACCACCTGCAGCTCGGAGACAAAGTCAGTATGTGTCTCCCAAACACAGATTTAGTTTGGGTTCACAAATGTATTATTTGTTCATGGGTGTGGATTACATCAATTGAGAGAAAAAACAGACCATACAAGCAGGACAAGCTCCATTTTTCTGCTTATTACAGGAGTCACCAGACATCAGTAAGAATTCATTACAGGCAACATGCCCATAGAGTATGTTGAGGATGATATGAAGAATAACTCATTGTTTCTTCCCAGGTAAGAAGATTCTCTGAGGCTTTCTTTTATACTGAACAGCAAAAGCTGGCTGGGCTGACCTTTCAGGAAAGCCTGTAAGTAACTTTGGTTGCATTTCATTTACATTGTTCTGCACATAAATCATTTTGTACACTTTTTTAAAAAACAAATAAAGAATATTAGGTGGGTTTTTGGCATGGAGGCACCCTCTCTTGTTGAAAGGCCATTTTTGGACTTTCATTTCAAGCAAGGGTGGCTGTAGATTAGAGATGGGCATGAACTGGGAAAAAAACGAACCATGTGGTTCATGGTTCATCAAATTTCACGAACCACGAACTTTCATGAACCTGCCACTGGTTCGTGAACCAGTTCGTTTAGTTCGTGAAAATGTCACATCCAGGTCAGAAAACCATCACACCCAGTTCGCAGAAGTTCACTTCCGGGTCAGCAGAATGTCTGCGGGAAGTCCATCCCCTGTTGCCTAGCAAACTGATTGATTGGCACCAGGCTGTCTGCAGTGATGAACCAAAAAATGAACCAAATGAACCAGCCTAAAGTTCGTGGCGGGGGGAAAGGTCTTTCATGCCCTGATCCTAGAACTTGTCCTGGGGTGAAGTTGACAGTGGAGGGAAAGAGGAAATGATGGATGAAGGGGATAGAAGGGGAAATGATATCTCCTCCCCGCCCCCCCGAGAAAGGATTCAAACTCTGCTTAGTAGAGTGGTTGGATACAGGATAACATGATACACTTCAGGTATATGGCACTTTCCATATATTGCTAGATCTTTTGCATTTGGTTTAAGGGTATTTTTGTGGTGTCTGAAGTGAAGAAAAGCGAACCAACCAACATTGATAAATCCGTTGCACTGGAAATGCTGAAGAAATGTAGCAATGGGAAGTAACTTTTGCTTTCTCTTCTTCCCTTCCTAACAGCATCCAGCATCACAGCCAGGTTTCTTCAGAAGTCCGGAACTCTGAGTACCTCACCAGTATGCCACCCCTGCCTGTAGAGTGCCTCGACATTGATGGAGACTGGAGCACGCTGCCCATCATTTTTGAAGATAGATATATAGATTTTCCTTACAAAGGTGCATCACATGGACCACTTTTTGCTATGCCTTTTGGGCTAATAAACTAAATACATGAATGAAATGAATGTACCACTTTGTACTCACAAGCAATTCATGTTGAGGATTTCTGGGAGGGATACACAACAGGAAGGTCCAGAAAATGGTTCATATTAAACAATAACCTTTCTGTTGTACCTCGTGCAAGAGTTGTGTGTATACTCAACAGTACTACAGATATCAGTAATTTTTTTGCTCCTAAAGTGGAAATGCACTTGCTGTTCCAGATAACGGACAGCAGATATCTGCCTATTGATTGACTGATTGATATTTTATCATTTTCATTCATCAAATGATAACATCCATCAAATGCATCTTTAATGTGCTACTGGTCTGGAATTTTTGTTCAGTAAACCCGGAAGTATCCACTAATTTCATAATTAAGTTTTCAGTATAATAGCTATGCGTTGAAGAAGTTATGCACATAAGATCAATTGAGAAGCTAAAGAATCCTCCATGCTGAACAGCTATATTCATTTATTTACTTTATTTGTAGCCCTACTTCTTCTGGTCTTGTAAAGGCCCAAGGAGGATTACAGAATATAAAATGAGGCACTCACAATGCCGAGTAGCCTAGTGCTGTGCTGGGCTAAATGTTTGTGATGTTTCTTTTTTATGATGCCAGCGGCTCTTTTATGGAGAGCCTGAAGATGTTAATGAACAACTTTTGCTTTTCATTATCATGCACTATTAAAGCATGTTTGTGATCCAGTGAGGTGTGAAAAATGAATAGGAAAAGTCATTTTGCTGGGGAAAGGAGGAAGGGTAATGTTTATTGGGTGTACCCCTTTCTTGGTTCAGCATGATACAAACAGCAATATAGAGGAAGAAATATGGCATTCCCATCAGCACAGTGAAGAAGAAAGGGGACCGCATTAAGGCAAAACAAAAATGAAGAGACAACTGGTGCAGACAGATAATTGATAATTGTACGACCCAGTGTACAACAGTTTGATGATGTCACTTCCTGGGGAAACCCAGGTTAGTGAGTAGCTCTAGGAATCTCTGGAAACTCTATGGTAAAACCACAGTGTCTCCAGCAATTCCTAGAGCTACCTCCAGTCACTTTCAGGTTTTCCCCAGAAGTGCTGTTGACGTTCTGGTGCTGGTGCCTTTTTTTATTCCTCCCCTTTTGCTGCTTGGAGTGGCAGTGGGCAACAAGAACTCAAGGTTGAGGATTATTGCAGGGAAAGAGTGAATGTCGCTCCAGATGTATTGGATTGGATTTCTTTTTTTATTATTTAGATTACCGTCTTTCTCCTGAGCATCTCATAATCATTTCCTTTGCATGACTGCTTCCAAGGTGATCCTCCACGTGTAGATTTTTTCCCCCTGAAGTCAAACAGGATCCCAAATAAGTAGAGCTGCCACTGAAACGTTGAGAGATGTAAACTTTGAAATCATCTTAGACATTCCTTCTAAGGCATATATCAGAAGAATTGTATGGGAAACCAAAAGTTTCTATAACATGGGTGACATTTCCTACGAGGGGAAGGGATGTTCCACATATGCCTGTATTGTCACAAGGTACCACATCCAAAACTAATTGGAAACTCCTCAAGCAATATATCTATGCAATATTATCTGAAGTTAAATGTTTCTTTTTCATAAGATAGACAACATTCTTCATTGAGGAGAAGATTGTATATAAATGCACACAAGTGTTTATGAAATAATTATTTGTGTTTTGCATAAACAATGAAGTATACATGCATTTTTCTCATGCAAAACCACTAAAATGTTTCTTCCCCTTCCCCTTCACTGTCTTTTTCAGTTCAGGGCTTAGACATTTTATCAAACTATGTGGTTCCTGCTGTGGACAATTCACAAGTGGACTTAACAGATAAAAATGAGGGGTCCTCCTCAAATGATATCACTGAACAAGCAAAGGGAGTTTTTGCAAAAGATATCCCATTCATTATCCATACAGACAGGATAAATAGGAAATCAATATATACATGCAGCTATCTGGAAGACTCCAGGGTGGCCAAGACTTCCAAGGACTACAGCTCAACTCAGGTATATGGAATGGATGGAGATTGCCACACCCGTGAAAATCAACCACTCCCCATTAGCAATGTGACATCTGGCTTGCAATCAGATCTCCTGAAAAATCCTGCAGAAGGCCTTTGGACACCAGTGGAGTTTTCAGGAAATGATAAGCAAGTGACAAAGGAGACATACTTGAATGTAAACCCAGCCTGTAATGGCGTCCATGAAAAAGAACCAGTGCTAGTCATGACAGCCCTCTATGACGGTGATACTTGTGTACCTCGGAAACATTTGGAGGGGACAGTACTGAACCGAATAGCTAAGCATGACCCTTGTGGATCTGCTCTCATTTCAGACAAACTCGCATTTAATGAACAAAACAGCCAGGAGAAAGCGGTAGATCCAGGTGGTGAGGCTGTATCGTTGGCCTTGAGTACATTCGATATAAATGTCCATTTTGACTCGTTGAACCAAAGAGACAATGTTGAAGAGACCAACTCTTTTCAGAAAGAGCAAAGATTGCAGGAGTGTGAAGAATTTAGTTTGACGTCGGGGGCCATTAAGAGATCATCGTCGTTAATCTCTGACTCAGGAATCGAAAGTGAGCCCAGTTCAGTCGCTTGGTCCGATGCGCGGAGCAAGGCCTTAGAGCTGCCCAGCGATCGGGAGGTCCTCCACCAGCTTGTCAGAAGACACGCTATCCACAGGAACTCTCTGGAGGGTGGGCACACAGAAAGCAATACAAGTTTGCCGAGTGGCATACAAGCCTCCCTCACTTCTATTAGCTCCTTGCCTTATGAGGAGGAAGAGAGGGAAGCAGAACCCAACAAGTTGACCAAATCCATTTCTGCCCCTCAGATCAGTAGCCCTGAAGATTCTGTAGAGGATAAGGATATCTCCAAACATGCAAAAACCACGTCAGACTTGGACAATCTGGGAAGTTCAAATGACCATTTAGACACACACAATGTTTGCCTCGATGAATATGGTGAGGAGAAGAATTTGCACACAAGTCAAAGTCTGTATTCTGCAGATGGAGAGTCTTTCTCACACTGTGAGGTTCAGGCGTCAGACTTTTGCTATGTCATCCCTTCCTCGTCAGAGGTGATGCCCAGTGCTGTCTCCCCAGAGGATTCCTGTGGTAGTCCTGTTACCAGTGGCAACTTGGCAACAGGTGATTTGGAAATACCCACCTTTCAGGAAATTGAACTGGGCCACAGGTCCAGAAGTGAATCTTACTGTGCCGAACCTGAAAAAGGAGAGCTCAGAATTCCGGCCAACGGCACAGGGTGTCACTCTTCGGTGGCAGAAGTATTGGTTCCTGAGAGCAAAAAGGTTGTTGAGGTGGTCAACCTGTCTGTTTCTTGCACGGCTACGTGTCTTCCCTTTTCTTCAGTTCTTAAAGATACCCCACCAATGTCTGGCTTTTCCTCCAAGCAGGCCACTTATCCCATCACACACCAACCAGTGGGTTCCTTTGGAGTCATCTCCTGTGAACCTAGAGATAAAGATGAAGAAACCAATGAAAGAATGCTTAGGTAAGAATGTTGATGGTTGTTTTTTTTTTTTTCATTCCATTTTTTAGGTTAGTTAAAAATCCCAGAGACAAATGAAATGAATAGTGGAAGTTCCATGCTGGAGTTGTCAGTAGAGATGGGCACTAACAGAAAAAAAAATGAACATGATGTTCGTTGTTCGTTGCCATCCATGAATAGGGACTCATGAACAACCATGAACATGGCCCTGTTCACGAACAGGGCTGTGGTTGGCTGTTCATAGGGGCCAGTAGGCTCTCCTCCAGTGATCATCCAAGTTTGGTCAAGATCCCTAATGCACCACTCCCAGAAACCTGACCTGAGCAGGCACCAGGAAAGGTACCAATAATAAATAATAGCTTGGCCCCAGAGCCTGGCAGCAGCCCTGGAACCTGAGGGTGGGTAGATCCCTACCACACCACTCCCAGAAACCTTACCTGAGCAGGCAGCAGGAAAGGTGCCAATAATAAATAATAGCTTGGCCCCAGAGCCTGGCAGCAGCCCTAGAACCTGAAGGTGGGTAGATCCCTACCACACCACTCCCAGAAACCCTACCTGAGCAGGCAGCAGGAAAGGTACCAACAGTAAATAATAGCTTGGCCCCAAAGGCTGGCAGCAGCCCTGGAACCTGAAGGGGTAGATCCCTATCCCACCACACACAAAGGAAATTCAAGCTCCAATGCACTCTCTCTATCAAAATGCCAACAGCAGCTGTCTCCCTCTCCACTGTCTCCCCCATGGTCTTTGCTCTGTTGTAACAAATTTGGAGCTCCACACTTGGAAGGAAGACCTGCCTATCAAGCTAAATTGGGCTTAGATTGGGGTTTCCAGGGCAACAGAAGGAGTTCAGACAGAGTTCAGACAATCCCTGCATAAGTTGCCAAGGGAATTGATTGCAGGTGCCAGACTGGCTGGCTTGACGAACAGCAACAAACAGCAACGAACGAGGCTTGCAATGACCACCTGTTCATTTAGAATAGGGCCTCATGAACAGCTTGTTCTCAAATAGCAGATTGGGCTGTTCGTGGCTTTTGTTCGTATTGCTGTTCATGCCCATCTCTAGTTGTCAGCAGCTTTAAAAAAGAAGGGGTCCCAACACTGGTAGGAACCATGGTGCATGTGGAGAGAGAGTCTTTCTCCTCTGTGCCATTTTATCAACCTGAAATATTGCTAGGATGCCTCTGTTTCCCTTTTGCATTAAACATTTGGGCATACAACTTTAAAAATAAGTGTCTCCAATGGGTCAAATACCTGGAGAGAAGATATTAAAGCATGCCATTCCCGATTGACCTTCCTAGATGATAAACTCTTGATAGGTTTCTTGTCCTTTTCCCAAGATGCTAGATTGGCTCTTTGTAATTTTCTTGTGACAGGCTGTGCAGAGCACAGCATTAGAAAGATGCTGCATTTCCATAGGGAAATTTTGATATATTTAATGTTTAAATCTGAAAAAAAAATGGATGTGGATGTGTCTGTATTAGCTACCGTTACCCAAATTTCCCACCCGTGTTCATATAAATGGTAAAACTTGCTGTTCCTTTTCCAGTTCAACTCTTAATTAACTAGTGTATTCTCCAGTTTTTATCAGGCCAAAGAAAAATTTAAAAAAGAACTGAAGATTGAAGGATTTCTGTACAGTGACTTATCTGTCCTAGCTTCTGATGTCCCATATTTTCCACCAGAGGAAGAGGAGGAGAATTTGGAAGAAGGGATTCACCTGGTTATCTGCGTACATGGGCTGGATGGTAAGACCAGAGAGAGACATGAGAAAATTGGGCTTTCTGAATTAGAATGTTTGCAAAAGTTAGCCAGGAGTTACGCACTTGTAGAAGGCTGCCCAGTGGCATAGGATGTCAAAGTCATGAGGTATTAGGATACTGCACACATTCGGGATGTTTTGCTCACTGAGTAAATGTTGCTTATTTACAGAAGCTGATCAGCCTCCCCAGGAAGTAAATGCTTTACTTGTGTGTGTGTGTGAGAGTGAGAGGGGGGGGGGAGGGGGAGGGAGGGAGAGGGAGAGGGAGAGATCTGTGAAAAAAGTAAGAAAATACATTTTCAGAGATTTGCAGGCCAGATTTCAGAAGAAGAACTGGGACTTCAAAATGTCATGTCAGTCTGTGGCAACGTGGAAATATTTTGAGTAAATAAATAAAGCTGCTGCATTGGTCTGAAGAAAAAGGTCCATGAAACAAACATTGCAGTCCAAAGAAGATTTTCCTGGGATAAAGCCCCATGGATAGACCTGGGTAGGATTTTGAGGGCCTTTGGATTGCCCTCAAAAACCTGTCATATTTTCTTTATTAGGGCTTGCCAAAATAGCATAAAACAATATGTAACCTTTTGAACTTTTCAGAATTCATCATCAGGCTGGTCATTTAAAGAAAGTGTGTGTCTTTGTGTGTGTGTGTCTTTGTGCCTTTGTGTGTGTGTGTGTGTGTGTTTGTGTGTGTGGTATTTTCCCACCTTTATCATAAGGTTTTTCATTTACTTTCTGGGTAGAATGCCAGGCAGACATTAATAAATTGGGTACTGCTAGGAAGACTTGTTATCAAGCTGCTGGGAAGAAAAATGGGCAATTAAAAATAAAAAAGCAGTAGTTGGCTAAAAGACTCTTTCAGAACACACAGGCCACTTAGAAGTCCAACATCAAATAAAACAAAAACAAAAACATGGTGGGCATTATATTAACAAAACTGGAGATTAATGTAGATGGTAGCACTGGTTAAAGAGCCAATGGAAGGAAAACTGGATAATATTACCTCATGTTAATATTAATAATGAATGATAATAAAAAGTTAATTTAACGTTAATATTTTGTGAAACTCATTTGATCAATTCTGACCAAGATTGTCAGGTCTCCTGGGGGCCAACCCGGAGGATGGTGCGGGGCTGGGTTGTAGGGGTGCTTACCTCTCACATGTACACTCCTGTTACCACGTCCAGCACAGTGTGGAAGTGATGGGTCATGACGGGCTGATTCTGTAAAAATCTACACGAAACTTAGTGTTTGGGCTGATTTTTTGAGAATTAGCCCTTGTAGCAACCTGTCAATTCTGCAACATGCCGGAAATTTCATCATTTTTTGGTGCAACAGGTGAGTGTGCGTGCATTTCCTGTGTGTGCCTCAGGCCTGCCTCTGGCTTTTCCAGGTGCCTTTTCCCCCCACTGGCCTGGTGAGCAGTGGCTGGTGGAGGCTGACAGTGGGGGATCCCCCATTATGGCATGGGATCTGGCAAGCCTAATTCTGACCAATCCGGCTGGAAAATTCTGCACAGTTCTTAAACAACCAGCTCAACACTCCATCACCACTAAAAAACCCCACCCTCATGAGTCATTGTGGCACTGACCAGGACTATGTGCGCTTTTTCAAAGCACACTTTAATTGGTGCCATCCATTCATAAATTGTGATGGATTCAGCTTCAAATGCTGGGATTGCTGGGAAATAAAGAGGACAGGAAGATTGCCACTCCCCCCACCCCTTTGTGGCTAGCCTGAAATGGCAGTTAGTGATGGAATGCTGAGGGGTTGACAGTTGGAGTAAACTGATGAGTGAGGGGAGTTGAAGCCTGGCTTCTGACCAGAGAGGGTCAGCCAGAGAGTCCTCTGTGTGAGGAAGGAAGGGGAAGGTGTACCCTTTAAAGAAAAATCATTACATTATATGAAGCACTTTCAGTCCTTGAACTAAAGTGGGAAAGACAGCACTAACTTATGTGTATAAACAAGAGATCTGGGAATTGTAGTGGACCAAGGAAGTGGGTAGAAAGGAGTCTCCCCTTCAGCTACAGGAACAGGGTTATAGCTGGGGCATTATAATGCCTGCCCAGTATCTTGAAAGGATTTGACTCAGCAAAGTACCCTAAGGTCTGCAGAAAAGAAGAAGTTGTGCTATGTGTGTGTGTGAAAATAAGAGCACCTAACTTGGAGTGTCAATCTCAGAAACAGCTTACTGTAACAACTTTTCTGATAACACCAACATCTCTCATACAAGCCAGCAACTTAAGAACCATACTAAGTGTTTTGTGCTTCACACCAGTGAAGTTTTCTGTTCAAAAACCTCTAAATTATTTCAGTTTTAAACACCAGCCTATATGCCTTCTTATTTTACGTACTTGTAAATACACCTTCTGTTTCATTTTGAATCTCTACAAGCCTTGTGTGCTAGTTTCCGTTTAAGGGAAGCGCAAACTTCTGATCTTTCCCCTACTTGGTCTTTGATGCATAACCGTACCACTCATATGTTCCTGAAGGGTGGGACAAGAAAGCAAGTAGAAGCTAAATTTCAACCATGCTACTAAAGGCTTCCCAGCCCAGTATTGGGCTTCATAGGCTTAGGGCCAAGCTACACATGACGAATGACACTTGAACGGCAAGTGGATTGAGTGGAGGGCAAGTGAACAGGGAGAAATACACTTGCCGTTCAAGTGTCATTCGTCATGTGTAGCTTGGCCCTTAGAGAGGAGAAGTTTTACCTCAGGGCAGAGGAAGGTCAACCCAAACCTGAGTTAGACAAGGGTTTGTGAGTGACGTAAGTCTACTATTTTCTCCTGTAGTATCTCTTCCATGAAGATGTCTGAAGTAAAAATTGAAGCTTGTTAGCTTGTCCCTCCCAAGACAGAATTTCTAAGGTATTTTGAAGGAGGCTCAAAAAAAGGTTTGATAAGATGACTGATGTTTCTCAGAAGGAATTCACTTATTCTGAGATTGTTACCAGAATTCACCAACTATGAAATCTGAAGCAAATTTAGAGGTTCCTCAGTGAAACATTTGAGGGAAGAATTTGGTAACACTAGATAAATGTCTTTTTGAGGTTCATGCTCCTTTATCATCCCTCTCCTCCATGGAATGGTCAGAACATTCAAAGCATTCAGCAGTCTAATAACAGAGTCTGATAAGTGCCAATTATCCGACAAACACAATACCGTCTTGGATAAGCTAATGCAGGCACAGTATGCCCACATGACTGGATCCATAATCCTGGAACACCCAAAGCAGGGAGCCAGCCCTACAAACTTGACAGTCTTTCCATAGTCCTTTCAGACATTCATTTATTTACAAAATTACAGCTTTCTGCTCTATCAGGGCCATCAAGATTGCTAACAAATAAAATCAAAGCATTATAAAAATACATCCCAAAACCAATTAAGAACAAAATTACCATAGGAATATGAGAAAAGCCCTGCTGGATCAGAATAGTTCATCTAGTCCAGCACCCCGTTTCATATCCTTCTGTGAAAACACACACACACAACACAATTAAAAATAGGACATAAATGTCATTGAGATCACTGAGGGATCACCAGATAAAACAAAAAAGTCTTCATCCTCTGGTGGAAGACAGAGTTAGGAGGACAGATTAATATCCCTGGGGATGGAGAACCATAATTTTGGACCCTCAATTGAGAAAGCCCTTCCTCGGGTTGCCACTTGTCTAACCTCAGGAGGTGGGGGCAACCCAGTCAGGGCCTTCAAAGTTGGGTAGGTTTGTATGGGAGTAGGTGGTCCTTCAGAGCTGGTGGACACCAGTTGAATATTCAAACATATTAGGAATGATCGTTCAAAAATGTGCAAATAGCCTTCTCAATAAAAGAAGGAAGTACTTATAGATGGCCAGATGAGTAGACGATGTGCTTCCTTATGGAATCCATTAACTTAGAAAGTGATGTGTTTTTTTTCTTAAGGTAACAGTGCAGATCTCCGGCTAGTAAAAACATTCATCGAATTGGGTCTTCCTGATGGAAAGCTGGACTTCTTGATGTCCGAACGGAACCAGGTATTTTAGTTTTTATATTTATATTTTATATTTCAATTTATATACCGCCCATCCCAGGGGCTCTGGGCGGTGAACAGTTTAAAATCGATAAAAACAAAAACAACAATACTAAAATCAATATACAAAACAATAATGAAATAAATTAACCAAGTGCAATGGTGGGGAGAACCCTCCTCCACCCCAAAGGTGGGAGGCCGACATGGCACCGCCCCCTTCAACCACCAAACACCCGGCGGAACAGCTCTGTCTTAGAGCCAAACTACAAGTGACGTCTTACACAGGTTGGACACTAGTCAGCTTCCCTCAAGTTTTGATGGGAAATGTAGGCATCCTGGTCTTGCAGCTGTAATGGAGAGCCAAGCTGTAAAACCAGGGCGCCTACATTTCCCATCAAAACTTGAGGGAAGCCGACTAGTGTCCAACCTGTGTAAGACGTCACTTGTAGTTTGGCTCTTACATGCCCGGCGGAACGATAATATGTCCCGCTGGGCCCGGGTCTCCATTGACAGAGCGTTCCACCAGGCGTTCCACCAGGAAGCGAGGCGGGCTTCCTTAGGGCTGGGGACCACCAGTTGTACCCATCCACATTCGTACTGTACAGTCCACACTGAATGGCAAACTTTACTGAGTGTATAGTGGTAAAACCGCCAAGTATCTATCATGGAGACATCGGTTTGTGTGGGTGAAGGGAAGGGATTGCATATAGCAAGGATCTTAGTGGAACTTTATGACTCCTGATTGAGTAGGTTCTGGGTGGATAAATCAGGAAAGGAACAGAATTTAAATTTTGTTAATTTAAAACCCTCCACCTAGGATTGCCAGGTCCCCGTACCATCCCAGCAGGAGGGGGGGGGGGAGATCCAGCAATCAGCTTGATTTTCTTACCTCCACCATGCAGAACAAGGCAGCAAAGAGTTATATAGGTAATAATGAACAGAAACTTGCAACTCTCTCAGAGTTCAATTAAATAACATGTTCTTGCACGCCAAAACTTTGTTATGAGTCAAGACCCAATACTCCTCAAGTCCATATAAGTGTTTTATCCTTCTAATTCATTCCCCTCTCTCTCTCTCTCTTTTAAATTGAGTTCCAACAGATTGGACAACACAGTAAACAGACTGCAAGCTACAACTTGAAATACATTGCCCTGCAAAAACCATATAATCACAGCAAGAAGATCAGTGACACAAATTTTAAACACTGCCCCTGCTCTTTACGCAACAATTTTCCAGAAACGCGGTTCTCCGATTAGCCTCATACAAAGTGATAAAGGTAAAGGTAGTCCCCCGTGCAAACACTGAGTCATTACTGACCAATGGGGGGATGTCACATCACGACGTTTTCTTGGCAGACTTTTTGTTATGGGGTGGTTTGCCATTGCCTTCCCCAGTCATCTATACTTTACTCCCAGGAAACTGGGTACTCATTTTACTGACCTCGGAAGGATAGAAGGCCGAGTCAACCTTGAGCTGGCTACCTGAACCTGGCTTCCGCTGGGATCAAACTCAGGTCATGAACAGAGCTTGGGCTGCAGTACTGCTGCTTACCACTCTGCGCCACAGGGCTCATGTGATAAGGGCCCAGAAAATCTTCTCCAGGTCCATAGCAGACAGATTCTTCCTCTGCCATTAATCTCCATCCACTGCTTCTGTTGGGGTAAACCAACTTGTGGTGGGGGTGTTACAGGTGCAGTCAGTGCACAGTCTATCTAGAGTGATAAACAGGATTTCCCCCTCACTACAGCAGAGTGGATCCAACCATCCTCCTTGGAGACTCCCTCCAACTCTTCCTCCAGCAGAGGAGCCACTTAAGTTGGAGGTGGCTCCTTCGGCTAGAGAAAGATTTCAAACTTTGCTCAGTGAAATGATAGGATTGGGGTAGGATCTCTCTCAAAATGTTTCCAAGTGCAACACTTAATTCGGCTCTCCCATAATGCAAACTATTCTGTTATAGAGAAGGAGAGGGTGCTCTCAGACCACGGGGATGACAACCAAGCTGTTTTCCGCTACTGGTCATCACAGTGTCAAGAAGTAACCAGGCATTCCTCTATCATGCTTGGATCCAGCTGAGAGCCCCACTTCCTTCTGTTACCACTGCTGAAGCTATGAAGGGCAACTGAGCCCGCGGCTATTGACCCCCATATCCATGGCAACCTCTACATTAAGTCATCAAGTCTAGACTACAGGGATCAGTTCCCCTAGAGAAAAGGGCTGTTCTGCAATGGCATTCAATGGCATTATAACCTGCTGAGGTCAGCTTTGGAGGGTTGACGCTAAGGCATTGTACCCTGCTAGGCTTGCCAACTTCCAGGTGGGTCCTGGAGAACTCCTGGAATTGCAATAGATTCCAGACAACAGAGATCAGTTCCTCTGGCAAAAATGGCTGCCTTGGAGGTTGGCATCTATGGCATCCATATCCTCCCCAGTCTCCTCCCTCAAACCTCTAGGAATTTCCCAAGCAGGAGTTGGCCATCCTACTCTACAATGAGAAGAGATGAGACTGCCTCAGGCAGTGGATTTTGGGGGCATCTCAACTGCTGCCCCTGCCTCACCCATGCCACCACCCAAGCCACGTAAAACTGTTTTCCTCCTCATCCCACAGGTGTCATTCAACACAGTGAGGCAAAACTGGGGCCCACTCAATTAGGCAGCCCTATTAAGCATGAGAAGTTTGCTATCTTGTGTTTTGAAATGCCTGGGGAACGAAGAAGAAAGGGCTGTTATCTGCTCTGGCTCCTGGGTGGTGCATTGTGGTGGGGTGGAGAAGGGCAACAAGGCATAACATCACTGCTTCCATAGTGCCTGGATCTACCCCATCTAGGAATCCTTTTCCAAAGGAATGTTTTGTGCCAGTCTTTCTTTGTGCATGACATTTTATCCTTCAAAGAGTTCAATGATCCATCCATGATTTCCTCATTCTGTATATTATCTTCACAAATCCCCTGGGAGGCAGGTTATACTGAGTGATAAGCAGGGCTTTTTTCCAGCTGGAACACGGGGGAATGGAGTTCCGGAACCTCTTGAAAATGGTCACATGGCTGGTGGCTCTGCCCCCTGATCTCCAGACAAAGGGAGTTTAGATTGCCCTCCACGCCGGTCGGCGGCGGGGAGGACAATCTAAACTCCCCTCTGTTTGTAGATCAGGGGGCGGGGCCACCAGCCATGTGACCATTTTCTCCAAGGGCAACCCACTGAGTTCCACCACCTCTTTTCCCTGAAAAAAAGCCCTGGTGATAAGTGAGAGGTCCAATGAATAGGGATATGAATTCTGGCCTCCCAAGGCCTAGTTACGACTCACACCATCCTTTCACACTGTCTCTGTTGGATGAGATTTTGGAAGCCATTTTGGAAGTCAATTCTGCCCTTAAAAGCAGGATGATAATATAATTAATACATCGTTTTTAAAAAAGACTCTACTGTGTACTTTTTGATTAAGTGGAATTTTTCATTGCTAAATAATCTGAACGTAAGATACCAAGCTTTGGAGGAACTCATTAATTATCTGTGCGGACAAAACAAACAGGCAAGAGCCTATATTTAGTTTACGAGCTAGTTTAGTGGAAGGCAATATTGCAAATTGGATGTGCTCAGTGTTTTCCTTTTGAAAGCGGCGCAATTAACAAGATGGATTTTGCCACAAAAACACATTAATTACGAGATATGTTTCTCGCGAATTTCTTTCCCGGCATTTGATGATTATTTCCCTGGCATCTCATTCACCTTCAATTTGATTCACAGTCTATTGGATTACAAAAAACACACAGTTCCAGATGATAAGCGTTTGGCTTCCCAGTTCATCTAAATTCACTTCTTTCATCCTGTCATTCCAGTTTATCACAAATGGCGACATCATGCCAAGATAACGAGTTGTGCAAGTGCTTTGCTGGCCTGTGTTAAGTAGTAATTAGCAGTCCAATGCAATATGGAATTTTGTTATAACGATGCAAAATTGCGGTAGCTTTCTTACGGTCAACATTCAGCAATAATGTATGTTAATTGTAGTTGTCCAATACAGGGAAACTGATGGTGTAATTAAAAGTAAATAAATAAAAAAAACTCTGGCTCACAAGCTTCTGGTTTCCCAACCAGTCTTCCAATTCCACACTTTGGAAATGCAGATCAGAGTTCATGGAATTGGAACGATGAGAAGTGGCCAACAGTGAGTAAGAGTCAAAAGTGTGTAAGGCCTCGATTCGCAGAAGGAAAGACCATGGTGGGGAGAAGATTTTCCAGGACCTAAAGCTTAACTTAAATTCTGTTTCCTACAATGGAATCTTGATTAGAGGTAATTGTGAACATCCACAAAATCAAATCAGGAACCACTCCCTTGAACAGTTTATCAATTCAAATCCTGACATCTCGGACTTTACTTCCTATGAGGAATCTGACACTATTTCCATTTTCCTCAGTTTTACTCCCTTCTCTTAGGACAAAGACCTGTGGCGCAGAGTGGTAAGCTGCAGCACTGCAGCCCAAGCTCTGCTCATGACTTGAGTTCGATCCTGGCAGAAGCTGGGTTCAGGTAGCCAGCTCAAGGTCGACTCAGCCTTCCATCCTTCCAAGGTTGGTAAAACGAGTACCCAGTTTCCTGGGGGTAAAGTGTAGATGACTGGTGAAGGCAATGGCAAACCACCCTGTAACAAAAAGTCTGCCAAGAAAACATGATGCGACATCGGCTATGGGTCAGTGACCTGGTGCTTGCACAGGGGACTACCTTTATCTTTACGTACCCACAGGGCTACAGAAAGGCACACTGAAGTATTTCTGAAGGTTTTTCAGTGTCTGCCAAGTAAGGAAAATACCATTTTTAGGGAAGTCTGGTTGAACATTTCTATGAACATCATCAAAAATACATTATGTTCTCAGGAGCTGGGATTTCAGAGCTCTGCATTATCTGAAAGAGAATAAGCAACTTTTTGAACAATTGCTTCCTGTATAGAGGTTGAGGGTTTCCGGTTTTCTTTTTCAGAATGGTGTGTGTGTATGTGTGTGTGTGGGGGTCTTAATTCAAACTGCAGACAGGTATGGATAATGTTATTCTGGGGGGGAAAAGTTTGTGGTGTATACTCTTATAATACTTAAAAATAAATCCAAAAGTTTATTTTGTAACCCCAGTCCCATCACGGCCATGGTAGTCTCTGTAATTACTCTCTCAACATGTCCCTCTTTTTTTGGTCCACAACAATACTGAAAATTGAACAAGAGACCCAGCAAATGATACCATTATCTCTTTAACAGATGGATACATTTGCCGACTTTGATACGATGACCGACCGGTTGCTGGATGAGATTATTCAGCACATTCAGTTGTACAATCTGTCGATCTCACGAATAAGGTAAACAGAATGTTCGGGTAAATAGGGTAAGGGGTGAAAATCACAGAGCAGACTGGAAATAAAAGAGTTAAGTGAAATCCATGTGAGAAGGAATGTTGTAAATACATACAGATGAAAGAACCATACTCACTGTAATTCTTCTAATGTCTCGACAACAGCTTCATTGGACACTCCCTTGGCAACGTCATCATCCGTTCGGTATTAACCAGGCCCAGATTTCGCTATTACCTCAATAAGCTGCACACTTTCCTGTCACTGTCTGGTCCTCACTTAGGAACCCTTTACAACAACAGTACTCTGGTTAGTACAGGTAAGAATATTTGGGGGGGAAATTAGCTCCTTTAAGAAAGAATATACTACGAGTATTGATGCAATGTTCTCATAGACGCTTTGATTTTGTTTTGGGATTTGTTGAGTAGATCCTCAGAAGCTTTCATTATCTAAAGCTGGTAGGTATTTTGGTAGAGTACATGGCCTGGCCACCCGGACCTGAATAGCCCAGCCAGGCCTGATTGCCTGAGGGCCAAGCTACACATGACGAATGACACTTGAACAGCAAGTGTATTTCTCCCTGTTCACTTGCCCTCCACTCAATCCACTTGCCGTTCAAGTGTCATTCGTCATGTGTAGCTTGGCCCTCAGATTTCAGAAGCTAAGCAGTGTCTGCCTTGGTTAGTAGTTAGTAGTTGGATGGGAGACCTCCAAAGAAGAGAGAGAAAGGTGGATTTTTTTAAAACTCTCATTCATCCACCAACTTTTTTGCATGCATATTTCAAATGTTGTTCCAGGCTTGTGGCTCATGCAGAAGCTGAAGAAATCTGGCTCGCTTTTGCAGCTGACTTTTCGGGACAATGCAGATCTTCGGAAGTGTTTCCTCTATCAGCTGAGCCAAAAAACAGGTGAGTCGTGCTGTATTCAAACTTCAATCAATCCATCATTTATTATGATCAAAGGCCAACCACATTAAACAGATATTAACAGAACAGTTCAAAGAATATACACAATTAAAAAGTACAATATAATGCACTGAATCAGCACTGTACCTTGGTAGACTCTGGTGGCTGCACAGAATCTTACGACGGCATCTGAGATTCCAGGCTCAGGGTGAGATAGAAGAAAGGAGATGTATCATTCATCCGATTGTCCTGGGATTGTTTGGAGGAAAGGCCTAATAGGCTGGAGAGCTAGTCTGGTGTAGAAGTTAAGAGTGGAGGGATTCTAATCAGGAGAACCAGGTTTGATTCTCCACTCCTCTGCTTAAAGCCAGCTGGGTTACCTTGGATCAGTCACAGTTCTTCCAGAGCTCTCTCAGCCCCACCCACCTCACAGGGTGATTATTATTGGGATAATAATAACATACTTTGTAAACTGCTCTGAGTGGGTGTTAAGTTGTTGTGAAGGGCAGTATATAAATCGAATATTGATATTATTGTTATTATTATAAACGAGTGTCTGAAATCATTGTAAAATGGCAATGCAGCAATACTTGTCCAACGATTTTCATTTCCTCAGTTGCACAAGGGCATAAAGGCGCATGAAATGGGACACCACAAGATCACCCATCTAGTAAAATGAATGGGAGAAAATTGAGATGAGCCAAAGTGAAAGCTATCCTGTGCTTGGGAAGCAGTAAATTAGCTAAAGAGTTTGATAACACCAATTTCTTGTTCTAAAAGTGATATTATTTTACGTTAGAACTTAAACGTTGTTGAAGTTTGATGTCCCAGATGCTTTGCTTAATTTCTGTTTTCACTTTTAAATAATCTAAGACTAGTATCCAAACTTCTATTCAAGTAAGCAATATTTAAAAGATTGGAAAAATGCATAATGAAAAGCAAGATTTCCAATATGGCCATGATATCTTTCTAATCCTTCCTTCTCCTTACTCTACAATTTCCAAGGGACACAAACTGCAATTAAAAATGGCAGCCCCAAGTGGAGTCATCCCCTTCTCTCTCCATACTGTGCCATACTTATCCTTGTCCTGATTATTATTATTATTAGTAGTAGTAGTAGTAGTAGTAGTAGTAGTAGTAGTAGTAGTAGTCGTCGTCGTCGTCGTCGTCGTCCACTTTTTCTCACTGAGATCCAAGGCGGATTACAACAGTGCGAGTGAAAACACAATATAGTCAGCAGCTAGGACATTTACTGAACAAAGTACAATAATAAACTATGGTTAGGACAAGCAAGGAAACAGATACAGTAGGGAATGGTAGTAGAAACATTTTAAACAAGCATAAAACTGAGCACAGAGGTGAAATCTATCTGAAATTAATTTCTATGGCATGTTTAGCAGCATGGAAGTTTCCTAGTTAGGTACATATCTACATCAGCAGACAGCACCCAATAGCATACCTTATACTTCCCGACCATAAGCCCACTTTTCTTCCAGGCATTGCATGACCCAAAGCATGGGGGGGGGAAGCCAAACTATTTTATGAAACAAACATTAGAACAACTCATTAAAAGCATTAAAACATTAAACTCACTAAAAATATGAAAACAACTCACTAAAAAATTGTTGCCCCAACTAACTTTATCCATCGTTGATTGCTTTCCTACCTGCCTGTTGGTGACTGCCAGTTATTTCTTTATTGAGAACTGCATCTTCTCTTTACCGTTTCGATTTTCCACAAGATTCCCTAAGGGAGCCTAAACTAATCCATGGGATGAATTTCCTTGTTACAGGTCTTCAGTATTTCAAGAACGTCGTTCTGGTAGCCTCGCCCCAGGACCGCTATGTACCATTTCATTCTGCAAGAATAGAAATGTGTCGATCAGCTCTGAAAGACAGGCACACAGGTAAGCTTCTTTCTGAACTCAGGACCCAACCAAATTATTCAAGAGGGCTTTTTATTCATATACGAAGGCTGTACTGTTGGGAGGGGGTCCCAAAGAGATGCATGAGTAAAGGGACAGAGACTATAGACTTTACTTCTATGTACACTCTGTTGATGTAAGTATGATCCTACTGTATAGTTCCTATGTTGTTTAATATGTCAGTCTTAGAATTGCTTATGCTCTGTTTAGAATTTCTTCAACTCTATAGTAGATTCCTGCTAGTTTTAAAGCTCTGCAAATTTGCATTTATATACCCAATTACATAGCTTATTGAAATGCCTTTGAAATTGGCTGAACTGACTCACACTGTGTAATCCACCCTGAGTCTTAGTGAGAAAGGCGGAACACAAATAACATAAATATTTTTTTAAAAAAATGGAACGTCTATGATGTGATCTCCCAAGTGTGTTGATGATGATGATGATGTTCTGAGTTTATATACCACTCTTCTTGACAGATTAGTGCCTCACCCAGAGCAGTGAACAAGTTAGTGCTATTATTTTCCCCACAATACAGCTGGGGAGCTGGGGCTGAGAGGAGTGGCTTACCCAAGGCCACCTACTGAGCTCATGGCAGGAGTGGAGTTTGAACCAGTAGAGTGCTGATTCACAGCTGAACTACTTAACTCAATCAGAATAAGGCTACTATCCACCTTCCTTCTTCAGTAGAGTGGAGAGTGCCCTCAAGTCATAGCTAATTTATGGCAACCCCTGGCAGGGTTTTCCAGGCAAGAGACTAACAGAGGTGGTTTGCCACTGCCTGCATCTGCAACCCTCATCTTTGTTGGAGGTCTCCCATCCAATTACTAACCAAGGCCAACCCTGCTTAGCTTCTGAGATCTGACGTGATCAGGCTCATCTGGGCTATCCAGGTCAGAGTCCTTCTTCATATTGGGATAATAATACCAGTTGACATGACAAGATTGTTGTAAGGCTTGCAATATATATAAAATGATTTGAATGCTCTGAAAGGGCCCATGGTGAGGGTTAGAGCATCTCCTTGGTAAGCAAAAGGTCGCAAGTTCAATCCCAACATCTCCCATTAAAGGGATGAAGTAGGAGGTGATGTGAAAGATGTCCATTTGAGAGTACGGAGAGCTGCTGCCAGTCTGAGTAGACAATACTGACCTTGATGGACCAAGGGTCTGATTCAGTATACGGCAGCTTCAAGGGTCTGATTCAGTATAGGGCAGCTTCCATGTGTGTGCACCCATGTGTGTACATTCAACATTTGTGTATGTGAATTAAACACATTCATGGCAGTGCATAAATGTCCATATTTATCAACTTCTCAAGGTCCCATTTATGCCGAGATGATCAACAATCTCCTCCGGCCTGTCATCGGAGCGAAGGACTGCACTTTAATCCGTCACGATGTGTTTCACGCTTTGCCGAATACAGCCAACACGTTGATCGGGCGAGCCGCCCACATTGCAGTGCTTGATTCGGAACTGTTTTTGGAGAAGTTTTTCCTTGTGGCAGGACTCAACTATTTCAAGTAGGACTATGAACCTAAAGGAAACTCCAAAAGTGGAACATGGATTGGGGGGATAAAATTCTTGAGTGAAGAAGATGGCTGCATTACTCGAAATAATGGAACAAGTCAATGGCGAGGTGGGGTGCACTCCATCCATTTATTTTAGGAAGAATAAAATGCTCTGGCTATCTGGTATTCAAAGGGCCAAACATTGGTGCTTTTTGAAAGATGTAAACATATACATGTTCAATTTCTGTGTCCATTTATGTTCAGTCATCTATGTCTGTATATTCAAAGTGGTCTCAAAAAGTGGAGGCTCCTACTCTGCTTTGGCTTTCATATATGTGATTGGACCAATCTCCTTTCCCCACCCATCCAGCCTCTCTTCCATCATTTAATTTGTACCAGGGAGGGGGATATTTCTCTCTTGGCACTGCCTGGTCATTGCAAGCAGAAAGAAGCCAACTCAGGTTAAATTCCTCTCTTTGCGTGAGTCAGAATATGTGAGAATATAAGTAGAAATCCATTGGTCTCTGTGTATAAAACTGCACTTCTGCGGTCAAAATGGTTTTCTCTGTATGGATTCTATTTGCTGACCTGATCCATAATCGTATTCAGCTTTTTTTAAAAGCAGGGACTTGCAGCCTTTCACATGTAACTTGGCTAATGTAAGAAGTAGTAGCTAAGGTGTTTACTTGTGGGGGGATTTCCTTGAATTCTAGGACCACAATTGGGGGCTATATTGGAATGCATCAGAAGATGAATTTGGCCCCCAGACCTCCAATTGCCTACATAAAGAGGGTTGTTTGGTTAGGTGTAGAGGTACTCATTCCTAAGAAGTATTACTGATGATAACTGTTGCACTTCTTTTTGAGTCTGGCATGCGTGCAGGCTCTGATTCCATGCTGTTCTGTTAAGCGTGCAACGGAAGTCAACCTAGATTTAACCTTAAATTTAACCCAGTTACTAGGCATGCCTTCTAGGTTCCTTCCCTCTCCCCCCACCCCAAACAAGCTGGCCCACTGCTTCCCCTACCCTTTTAGTTGACAATGACATTTGAAAGGCAGTTCTCCTGAGCTCACTATCCTACCCAACGAAAAACGCAACTATAGTCCTATCACACAGGCTTTGCTTGCTCTTCGATATTGTGAAGGCTCGTGCACAACGCCTCTGAAACATTTAGATGTCGTGAGCCCGTCTTGTTAATTCTTTCACGTGTCCCAATTTCAGCTCAGCAAATTGCAGAACATCTTTGAGACAAGAATCGCCTACCTAGTATATTTTTATCCCACCCCTCTTCCAAGGGGCTCAAGGTGGGGTCTGGTGTTGTCCACTGGTTACAAATGAGCTCCAAACTTCAGAGATCAGTTCCTCTGGAGGAAATAGCAACTTTGAAGGTTGGACTCTATGGCATCAAATTGCTGCTGAGTCTCCTCGACTCCCCAAATTAGTCTTCCCAGGCACTGCTCCCAGATCTCCATTTCCACCACTGCTGGCAGGCCTACTTTGGAGGTAAATTAGGCTCTGAGAATGTGACTGGCCAGAGGTCACCCAAAGAGATTCAAGGCAAAAATGGAGGTTTGAACCAAGGTCTCCGAGACCAAGTCCAGTTCTCTAACGACTACAGCATGTTTGCTCTCAGCTACAACATGTAATTTGGGTGTCACATAAAGAATTCCCCAGCATTGGAGAGAATGAAGGAACTTTTGCTCACCTGGCACATGGGTACACAGCAGAGTCCCACAAAACTGCTTTGGGCTTTAGCTCCTGACTTGCTTTGGTTTCTTGTTAGTATTGTTATAGAATTCCAGTGTTAATTTCACCCCCATTTCTACTGTGAATAGCAGGCTCTGTATTTTGTGTTTTTGCCATGTTCAAGAAAGACCTGTCCTGAAATCTAGGACATCCAATGGAGGGGATGCTGATGAGGCCAATTGGACTTTGGGATCAAGGCACGAGAGTCTGATCCTCCGGTTGATATCAACAGGCATTCTGATTTGATGTGTCTTCATTAGATATGCCAGATGTTCTTTGTGGTTTTGATCGAACCCACTTCTCACGCTGAGAACATCTCTGGATCACAGATGACCATTTGAGATTGGGGTCTAGTGCCATCAGCAACATCTAGAACTTGTGGATGATTATTGTGGATCAAATGTAGAAGTGGTGTTCTTTTTATATGAACTGTTGCAGACATCATCTTCACAAATGCTGCCACAATTGTGTCAAGATTATAGGCAATAATAATCTGATCAGCTGAAGATTTGAAGCTATCAGATCTCGCTCTTTTTTAAAAATTGGGATTTGTCTTTGTAAAGACCTTGAGTATTGTATAATCCTGTCTTACATAAAAGTATATATTACAGTTGTACAAAAACCTTACACGGCAATTGTACCGAACAACACTTACATGATGGAACATCACAAGATAGGATTCAATTTGGCCTCCTTTGAAAAGGCTTTTAAAATGTCTCTTTCTATTGGGGATATATAAATACATATACATAGATATATAGAAATATATTAAATGACCTTGTTAATGGCTGTTCAACTCGTACACAATATATATCTGCATAGATGGGTGTCTAGCATCTTTGTCAGTCTGATTTTTCTGGATCTTTTTTTAAAGCCTATAATACTCGTTAGCAAAATTCCAAATTAAAAATTCATTCAGCTGTTTTAAATTTGCAAACCAGCCCAGTTACATGAGGTATACATAACAATTTATATGCACATTAAATGGGACAATAATACTTGCCCTTTCAAAAAGACATGGGCTTTTATATCTATTTTCCCATATAATGAAAACTGAGCAGTCACATTTTATGTATTATATTAATTTTAACAGGTCAGCATTCTCCCCTTGCATTAAAAAAATTAATATTGGGCTGTTGGCTAAATATCTCTGACTTGAATCAGCATCTTTCTATTGGCACAAGGAGAATCCCTCTGTTACGGCATTGGCATGGGAAACAGTCTTTCTATACCACATTTATATCAGAAGCCCTGGGACTTGAGAGACAAATACAGTTTGTACCTTCTATTCATATCAGTATTACCCAGTTTTCTGGTATGGAGCGATGCTGCGGCATGGGCTTCTTCGATGTGGCCCCAGGCTTCTTGCATTTGCGTAGGCAGGACTGCCATTGTGGTTTCCAGACATCAATCATAATGTAAGAAATGTCCTGCATCTCTTAAGCCTCCCTGTTCTCCTAAGGTAAGGATTACATTATCAAAATGAATTTAAGAATCTTTCAATGTGTTTGGAATAATCTCTTTTGGGGGGGGGTCTCTTTTTTTAAACCACTCATCCCAATCACCCTCAATCCATCAAGAATTTTAGTTCTATTGTGTGTATGGCTCAGTTATTCCACACATGGACACTTGCACAGGAAGCTGATAGGCAGGTTGGATCCAGAGATCCATCTTCTGTGAATCTAAGTCAACGTTGCTGCTCACAAGTCAATTGAAAAAACATGCAATCTAAGAGGGATAAGACATTGGGGAATGTTGATAATGCAGTCCCAGATAACAACAACAACATTTTATTTATATACTGCGCTTCAGGATAACTTAACACCCACTCAGAGCAGTTTACAAAGTGTGTTGTTATTATTATCCTCACAACAATTACCCTGTGAGATGGACGGGGCTGAGAGAGTTCTGAGAGAGCTGTGACTGACCCAAGTGGAGGAGTGGGGAATCAAACCCAGCTCTCCAGGTTAGAGTCCTGCCGCTCTTAACCACTACATCAAACAGTCGGCACTGTGCAGTGTGAATGACACGTGCCTTTTGAGCCATCTTGTGCTGCAGATGGAAATGTGTGTGTCCTTTGTTTGCAGTCTGATAGTACTGTGTGTGGTTACAACGCACACGTTACTGATCAGCTGCAACATCTCTTTGTCTTTGGGCTGCAGAGCATGTTTGGACAGCTAAGGTCTTTGATCTGTGGCCCAGAAAAGGGGAAGCAAACTGTGCCTCCAAGAGACCGCCCCCTTTGTCATGAGAATAACAGTATGTCCTTCTTTTTTATAAAGTCCAATTTCTTATTGTTTTGTTTGAAAAATGGCCTTTCAGACTAACACGCGTCTCTAAGGGATTGTCCGGGGGATTCTTGGAGGCAGCATAGGGCAAGGGCTTTTCATTTCAACAAAGGTACTAATACTTTGCTTTTCAGTCACTTTTAAGGGTTAGAATGTAACTGATACCTTCTCTAACCAAGGTTGTGAATGTAAAGCTTCAAATGCCACTGTGAAGTTTTATTTATTATGGCAATGTTGAAACTTGTATAATAAGAGGCTAATGATGAAGATGTTAATGATGATACTATTAATAATGAACAGTCATCAGTGCCAATAGGTCTCTACTATTTTTCTACATATGCTTTATGGTGATATCTGGTGTGGCTTGTGTAAGGTGCAAAAGAAATGACAATAAAACTCTTTGCTTCCTTTTGTCTGGTCTTGCATGTTTACTGGAGTGCAGTAGAGTCCATAGCATGTGCTCTATGTAGGAGGGAAGGTTTTCAACACCCGCAAAGACTGTTTCCTATTGGGTTTCTTTTGTATATTGTCTCAATGCATTTGTATGGTGAACCCATGTTTGTACAACCATGCTTTATAGCATTTATACATATCAACATATCCAATTCTTAGCATAGCTCCAGCATTGGTGGATTGGGGCCATGTAGACAGAAGGGAGAGTTTTCAACAAGCTTGGGGAACCCCTGGTTTGCAGAAAAATCTGAAAAGTCAAAAAAAGAGAGGAAGTTTTAAAGTAAAAGACAAAACCAACCCCGCCCCCCCCCCCTAAGCTAAACAACCATATGGGCATTCGTGAGGGAGCTTTTCAGGTTATTTTATCACCACAGAGGCTTCATTGACTATGTTTCTAACAGGCAGGGGCCAAGCTTCAATAGAGAAGCTATTCATACCCTCTCATATCCCCTCTGGAGAATTTCAACCAATTCCTCACCCATTATTGTTTCACTTCTGAGGTTAAAATACAAGGGTAGGGATGAAGGACATTTTTAAAAGAGTTAGAAATGCACAGAAAGAAGATATCCTAAGATATAAAAAGCAAATCGTGTTGCCAATTACTCACTTTTTATCCCTGCACAGATGCACTTGCGGGGATAAAAAGTGAGTCATTGGCAACAGACTCACCTGGCCACAAGAGCCCAGAGAAGGAGTCCGTGCCCACAAACTTAGCTAGGGTGCAGGGGGTAGACGACTGAGCATGGGCCACTGCTGGAGCAGCCAAGGGGGCCACACCAGCCCCTCATGGGCTTCGAAGACAGGCCCAGGCACAGGGAAGAGATACGCCAGCCCGAGTGGCCACCAGAGCAGCCAGTGGAGCCACGCAGGTCCCTCCGGAGCCTCAGCTGCAGCCTATATAATAACAATAACAACAACAACAACATTCGATTTATATACCACCCTTCAGGACAACTTAATGCCCACTCAGAGTGGTTTACAAAGTATGTTGTTATTATCCCCACAACAACAATCACCCTGTGAGGTGGGTGGGGCTGAGAGAGCTCCAGAGAACTGTGACTAGCCCAAGGTCACCGAGCTGGCTTCAAGTGGAGGAGTGGGGAATCAAACCCGGCTCTCCAGATTAGAGTCCTGCGCACTTAACCACTACACCAAACTGGCTCTATGCAGTGCCAGGGATTACTCAGGCCACCCCAAGGGTGGCACTGGCTGAGGGAACAGCCGGCCATGATGTGCCATTGCCCTCCAAGCCACAGATACTGGCCCGAGCAGCATCATGGGCAGCAGGAGCCTCAACATGGAGGGCCAAGCATGCGGGCCAGGGCACCAGCTTTTCTAGATCCCATTGTTTCTACAATGGGCTTGGTTGCTAGATTAAATATATTTAAATTTCTGAGACAAAGCAGGATATGAGGACATACCATTGGCCAATATGAAATCCCATATAAAACAGTCAAAAATTTTAAAACTCCATGAGTGCAATCCAGTCAAGTTATATTTGATATATTTTTGCCTTTTTATATAACATTTTATTGTCTAAAATCTGTGATCTGTATAGACACACCTTTTAATAAATGGAAATGGAATTTAAAAAATGGAGGCAAGGTTATAATCCTCACCAAAGGGACACCTCTGTGTTGGCCCACCAAGAGAACTGAAGGAAGTTGGTCTGCGTGTGAGCAGGGGAAGGGAAAGTTGGAACTGTTGTTTCCATTGTTTCCAACACTTATCCAGGCAGAGTGGTGGGGAACAGGGGTAGAGGGGAGTGGGGGCCGAGTGGAAAGGAAGAGGGAGAGGAAGGGGGAGCATCCATAGCCAGAGGCAGCAAGCCTCTGAATATCATTTCTGAGAGGCAGAAGCAGGGGGGTCACAGCTAGGTTTGCGAGGTTCCTTTACCCTCCTGGACGGAGGGGGGGCCTGGCACTTTCCTCATGCTGGCAAACGTACTCTGGTTTGCATGCGCATGATGACATCACTTCCAGTAGTGACATTGTTGCATTGGCCACAGGAGTGCTTCCGCTCTTCATGCAAAATCAGCCCCAAACAAAGCATGGGAGCACTCCCACCACTGGTGCAATGATGTGCCTTCCGGGAGTCATCGCGCCTCCTGGGAGCATGCATGCCACACGTATTCCTGGGGTGCCTGCCGGTGGCGGGCAAGCTCTGGGGGCTTGCCACCTCCCACCAATTGCTTGCAGATCAGTGGGCAAGGGGCAAACCCCAGGGAGTTTTCCTGCCACTGGCAGGCACCTGGGAACCCTAGCCTCAGCCATAATGCCGTTTGCCATCTGGCGCTACTGGTTGGCTGTTGTGTGAAACAAGATGCTGGACTAATGAACCATTGGTCTGATCCAGCAGAGCTCTTATTATTATTTATTATGAAGGATGAGAGACCAGAATGGCATGGAAGGATGCATGAAAGTGGAATGGCAGGGCAGCAGGTGGGAGGGAGAGTGCAACAATGGGAAGGAGGAACTGGAAAAAAGAGCATGGTATTTTAATTTTATACATGGTAACAGTGGCACAGCTCTTATATGCTCAAAAATGGAAGTGCAAGGATCTACCTTCATTGGAAGATTGGACTGGAATGATGATGGACTTAGCTGAGATGGCAAAACTTACAGCATTAATCAGAGACAAAACACTCTCTATATTCATGGCAAATTGGAAACCCTTTAGGGACTTGTCACAGCTGCTGGAGCCCAGGGTAGCTGTCTGTAGGCTGCCACCACTCTGGTACAGGTTTCCTAAAGAAGGGCCCAGAGCACCCAACTAACACCTTTTGTTGACTCTTTCCCAGTAGGTTTGATTTATTACATGACCAAATGAGGCATGAGGACCCAGGCAGAATAATAAAGAACTTTATTTAAAAGGTTTATTAATAACTGGTTCTTAAACTTGGTATATTAAAGAGAATAGTAAAGGTTGGTGAACAAACAAAACTAAAATACCCTAACACGTCTAACTAGACTGCTCTTAACTGTCCCCTGGTGACTGGCTTCCAACTGTCTCACCCCTTCTGGATGAGGGAACACTCCATCTGCAGCAGCCTCTCCTCAGCTGTGCTCCCTAGAAGTGAACACCCTCCCCATGTGATGAGGCCTTTTATCTCTTCTCTCAGGCACCATCTCCCTCCTTTCCTATTGGTGCAATTTTCCCCTCAGAATCCCCTCTTACCCAATCACCGGGGCCAAAAGGAACCTGGGAAATGTAGGCCTTGCAGTAACTTTAGTGCAGGCTTCCCCAGAGCCACTAGGCCTACCTAGGCCGAGGCTCATAATAGGACTGAGAGATGAAGAAAAACGAATTAATGGTTCATGGTTTTGATTTTTAAGAATAAGAATCTGGGATATCACGAAGATGAGAAACAGAAAAAAAGTATTAATGAGATCACAAGCTGATTGCTACTGAAGGAGGAAGTGTTGTAGGCAAAAAACTTTAATGGATTAATAATATGCTTATTATACTTTTTACTGTTTTTTATGTTGTAGATTGATATGTAGGCCATTGTTGGCCCTTTGTAGTTGTATTTTTGTTAGGTTTTACTTTCCTTCTTTTAACTTTTCAACAACAACAACAACAGCAACAACAACAACAACAATGGGAAGGAGGGAACAAGAGGCCGGGGGGTGGTAGGCCTGAGTTGTTAGCTGTCAGACTCCTTCTCTTGCTGAGGGGCAGTTTAAATGCAAGACATTGCCTGGCCTGAAATGAACAAAATGAATGACAGCCAATATTTTGGAAGAGTCAGAGTTGCTGACTGACTAATGGTCCCTTCCATGCCCTAGAGAGATGCATAATTTAGGACAATAGGTCTCCCAAGAAATTCTTGACTAATCTCATCAATACCTGGCCTCCCCTCCCCTTACCCATTCATCTGAATTAAGTTATTCACCAAACCTGGTAGCTTTTCCCATCCAGTACTCACAGGATCATCAAACACCATTTACACCTATAGTCCACCTCAGATGAAACCTTCAAGCCTTTCCAAACTCATTGCAACCCTCTGGAAAACCCATCATGTTATTTTTTTTTGAGCAAATACATCAGCTTGCCTCAAGGAGCATTTTCCCCTATATCTGGAGTCCGTAGCCACCAGTGTGTTGTGTATGTTCTTCTGAGACTCATACGTACACCCTCAAATCCATTCAGGCCTTTTTTTCTTCTCTCTGTGAAATGTTGCTTGTTTTGCTGCTGCCTCCACAGACATCCATCTTCAAGATGTAATTTTAGCTTTCTCCGAAATTGCTTTCTCCCCTCTCCTCCCTTATTTCCTCTTAGCCTTGTATGTGCTGTGTATGTGATTGTATGTTTACTCTTTGATTTCTCTTTTAATAAAAAAATCTTTTTGGTTGAACATCTGGCTTGTTTATTTCAAAAGTTCTCTTAATGGAAAAATTCTTGTAAATATAGTTGGAGAATCCCTCTTGCTTTGTGTCTTTTAAAATGAAATTGATGGCATCGCTAGACAAGAGCAAGAGGAGTTAAGAGAAAAGGGGTCACAACTGGAATGGTGCCACAGCTGGGACCACCGAGTTCTCAGAGAACCTCTGTGCTGCAGGACACTTCTGGATTGTGTACCTGCTTCTTTACATGGAGGGAGAACCTGTCTAAAATATATAAATTGCTCCCCCAAGATGTGAGACAAATGAGCCAGCAGCACCTTCATTTTATCTGAACTTGATATAACGGCATCAAGGCACATAATAAGATTCCATGGATTTTAAATGTGACAAGAAGCAAAAACGGAGCTCGGATTACAGTTGATGATGTCACCCCATCCCAAACCAATAAGTTTAACTTAGTGCAAGCAGTTACTGTGGTCTTTTAAATAAAAAATGCAGCTTCTATCACAAGCAGAAATTTTGTGTTGGATGCAACCCAAACCTATGCATATTTCCTGAAAAGTCAGTTCCCAGAGTTCACAAGGGCTACTTCTAAGTGCTCGTTAAATGGTTATCTTCCTCTCCTGGAGGATGCTTCATAATGTTGCTATTTCTCCATATTGGAAAAAAATATATAATATTTTTTTTAAGTGGCTTATATGCAGCTGGGACGATAATGGACTCAACGTTCCAGCTGCGTATTTTCAAAGAAAAAAAAGTAATGTGTGACGCTTCTCTCATCTGCCACCAGATGTCACTATTGACCTACCTAAGAGTATGGAATTAATACATTGGTGGGTGACTTGTGTGTCTCACTTTGCAGGCAGCTGGTCAGGGGTCAATATCTCTGCTCCCCTCAAAGAGAAAGCAAAGGCATGCCTTTGTTTATTAGGAACAATCTAATTGTTACGGAATAGCGAGCAAACTTTCAAGTTCCCAAGAATTCCTCATCTGGCTAGATGTACAAAAATATAGGAAAGAGAGGGAAGAGGAGGGAAAAAATGAAAGAAATGTGAGGGGGGGAGTATTAGTAATCAGGGATAGCCCAGGTGAGCCTGAGATCAGGCTCAGAAGCTAAGCAGAGCTCGCCTTGGTTAATAATTGGATGGGAAACCTCCAACGAAGACCGGGGCTGCAGAGCCAGGCAATGGCAAACCACCTCTGTTAGTCTCTTGCCAGGAAAACATCTCTCAGAGCCAAACTATAAGTGATGCCTGACACAGGTTGGACACTTGTCAGCGTTTCTCAAGTTTTGATGGGAAATGTAGGCATCCGGGACTTGCAGCTGTAATGGAGAGCCAAGCTGTAAAATCAGGACGCCTACATTTCCCATCAAAACTTGAGGTAAGCAGACAAGTGTCCAACCTGTGTAAGGCGTCACTTGTAGCTTGGCTCTGAGGGTCAACGTAAGTCAGCTTTGATTTAAGGGCACTCTCGACCTCTTCAATCAGGGAATAAACCTGGATTAAAGGGGAAGGGAGCAGCCAGAAAGGTTTGATAAGAATTGTCCACTGAGCTTCTCTGTGTTAGAGGGGACAGAAGGACCCCCAAATTATTTGCATTTAGTAGTAGCCGTTGTTGTCATGATCCATCTTTCTCACTGGGATCCCATCTGTGCAAGCCTCCATATCAAAAGGCAAGTTAGAACGCAAATGAACTGACAAACAGATATTGGGCGGCATGCCGGAAAAAATCTGCAATGCAGCTTCCTTGAAATGGAGGCCTGGAGATGTTTCCTCAAAACCTCCAACACGTAACGATCCTGTGGAGGCGGTACAGATTGTGTTCAGTGCACAAAGCTGTGCTTAATAAACTGGCTCGATTTGCACATCCAATCCCTTGTGGCCGTGGTTTGTCTTGCGAGAACCTGAGGCACCATCACTACACAGCAGGGTGGATTGAACACTGTGTAACAGAACCCACTGTGGTGGATCATGGTAAGTCGCTTGGTTCAGATTGAGCAAGATCATCAGAAATGCCTTGCTGGATCAGACCTAAAGCCCATCTGGTTCAGTACCAGTTTCCCACAGTGGCCTACCAGATGCCCCCGAGTAGGCCACAAGCACAGTGTTAAGACAGTAACTCTTCCTGCCAGCAGCACAGCATTCCTGCCAGCATTCACAGGTACATTATGGCTAATAACTTTGGTAGCCAGCATTCACAGGTACATTATGGCTAATAACTTTGGTAGACCTCTTCTCCATTTGCCTAGTCCCTTTTGAAAGTCTAGACTTATCCAGTCTTCTGCTGTGGTGGGAGAAACCCTGTCCTCTGCCTCTGCCCCCATTGGCACTTGGCAGGGCAGCAGGGGAAAATAAGAGGGAGGAGCTATTTCTGATGAGAAGAGTTTTGTGGGGATCCTAGAGAGCCACACTGTTGCAGTGATGTCACTTCTGGTTTTGCACAGGAAGTGACATCGAGCCAATGGCACAGCATCATTCTCCCATCATCGCCCTCTTCCTTTCCTGCCGGTTGCCAGCCATCTGGCTGGCAGCCTAAGCAAGTTCTCTATGTTATACACATACAACTGTGCCAGCTGATACGACAGCAAGCAGACCGTGTCATGGAAGGCACTTGTGCAAAGTGAGAAGAGACCCTTGGGAGTCTTCTCATTTGGCACTGAATTCTGCAGGCAAGGCTTGGCATCAACAATGCCACTCTCCGTGGAGTCACCCAGCTGAAGAGCTGAACACAACATTTCTGGAAGCGAGATGAAGAAAGGAGGCAAAACGAAGGACAGACCTAAGGTCCCAGTGCAGCCTGTGGGTTAACAGTTCATTATTCCTGATGAAGACCAACAATGAACAGTTTCTTGCAGAATAATGGCTATGAAGTGGAACCTGGATAGGTCTACATAAAATAGGGTTGCCAAGTTGTGCATGGCAGCCAGAGGGAGGTTCAGGGCAGGGATATTGGAGGTGGGAAGTTGTCCACACCACAATGTTACTTCCAGGGAAAACCTGGAAGTGGCATAGGATAGGTCTAGGAATTGCCAGAATCTCTATGGTTACCATGGTTTTAATAACTGTATTTTATGCTTGTAAGATAGATTTCTATTTTTACTGTTCTTAACTTTGTATTGTGACTGTCTTTGGCCATATACAATTAAACCTACTACTACTACCATAGGGTAATCCCCAGAAGTGATGTCACAGCACAGTTGATGCTGGTGTTTTTAAATAAATTTCTCTGGATGCTTCTGAGAATGGAAGAAGGTAATTAGAGCTGCCAGTGGGAGGTTTCTCACCCTAAAGGAATGCTTGGAAGCCCTAATATACCAGCTGCTGGGGTACAAGCTGTGTTGTCATACTCTGCACAACATGACTGGTGGTGGTAAAGAGTGCCCTCAAGTCATAGATGACTTATGGCAATTCATGACGGGGTTTCATGGCAAGAGACTAACAGAGGTGGTTTGCCGTTGCCTGCCTCTGCAGCCCTGGTCTTCGTTGGAGGTCTCCCATCCAATTACCAACCAAAGCCAACCCTGCTTAGCTTCTGAGATCTGAGGAGACCAGGCTCACCCGGGATATCCAGGTCAGGGCTCACAACATAACTGTAGGTCCTGAAATGAAAATTTATGATGCCACATCAACAGCAGAAATGAAAACAAAACACCATTTTTACATTGGCAGTGGTCTTTCTAACGTCCAGTGCTATTGACTTATCTTGGGACTGATTAAGGCCAAGCAAGAGATTAGCACTCTATTAAAACAGCACAATAATCCTTATATACTGTTCGACTTAAGCTCTGCTCTTTCTTTGATTATATGATTCCCCATTCTATTAAAAGCTGACAAGCAAGCTGTATATGCCAAGTCATATTTAAATACCAAAAAATCCTGTTAAATCGTCCTAAGCAGAAGGGCAGATGTTACAGACTAGAAAGAGTTACGAAGGGAGTCCATTTTACCTTCTTGACAGCTAGAGATATCTGCCGCTTTTTTGCCAGAAGGCACCAAGACCTCTCTAAATGATCGGCAACCATAAAATGTCATTCTATAGCCCTTGGCATTAAATGCAACACTTCTGCAACTTCATTTTGACAAATATTGTCCATGCATGTTGAATTAAAGGGTTTCAATTCTCCTAGACAACCAGATATTTTGGGCATTTTCATGTATATATATATACATAAAATATACATGATATATATATATATATATATATATATATATATATATATATATATATATATATATATATATATATATATATATATATATATATATATCAGAAACTATGAGGTCAGAAAATATTAACCAACGGCAGGTAGAAATACAGCACATAATTTAAACATGTGCACCTTCCTTCTTATTGACCCCCCTCTATAGTCCTGTCATATTCTGAGTACTTTCAGGGTAACATGCTAGTTATAATGATGGACAAAAACCCTCCTGGCTCATTTCATAATTGGCTCAATTTCCACAAGTTTTCCTCAGAGAACTACTGGAGAAAGCTCAGAGTTGGTCTTTGAGTCTAGTTCTACGTTGTAACATGAAATTCCCTAGGAACCTCCCACACTAGCTCCCAAATCTCCCATTTTCCAAAATGTACTCTTGAAAAGCATTGGGGAGGGCTGGCAGCTGTTGTGGAAGTCTCATTTTAAAACTGTGCAGTACATCCAATACCATTAGAGATGCCACAAACATTCATCCTTACCAGATTCCATTTTCAACCTTTGGTGGGATTCACCATCTTCTATTTTGGATGAACTTTACAATAACAAGAATTTTTTTCTTGCTTTGGACTATAATCTAAACTCTGATAATATTATTCAGGGGTAACCAAAGAGGTTGGAAAAACAACAACAACAAAAAGGAATTAAGTATAACTAAAATATGATACTAATAATTGAAACATTAGTATATAATTCAATTCAAAAAATAAAAGTGTCTAAGTATGATTCCCCATTGCTATGTATAGATGTGAAAGCTGGACAATGAAGCAAGCTGAAAGAAAGAAAATTTATTCCTTTGAAATGTGGTGCTGGAGGAGAGTACCATGGATTGCCAAAAAGACAAATAAGTGGGTTCTAGATCAAATCAAGCCTACATTCTCCCTAGAAGATAAAATGACAAGACTAAGGCTGTCCTACTTTGGTCACATCACAAGAAGACAAGATTCTCAGGAAAAACCAATAATGCTACAAGTGGAAGGCAATGGGAAAAGAGGACGACCAAAAATGAGTTGGCTTGACTCAATAAAAGATGTTTTGGAGGTCTTTCATTCATAGGGTCGCCATAGGTCGGAGGCGACCTGAAGGTGCATAACACACATGATTAAAAACATCAACAGTGTGGTTCAACATAAAAGTACCATACCCTTGTACATATACATAGTAAACTCACACATATACGGCTATATTAGTACACTTTATCTCCATATGTTCAGAACCAGAACCAACCATGTTTTGGCCCAAGAGCTTCCTCATTGGCGCACTCCATCAATATAGCCAATAAATCAAAAATGCCTAACCCTGCACAAAATAGACACAAAGATCTTACATAAAACAGAGTGAATTCATTCAAAACTTCCCACAGAACAGTGGTATATCTCGATCTTACTTTGCTCCAGATCTCCTCAAGCCAAGTCAGAAGTATACAAATTGAAGATGGCATGTTAAGCCACAACTCAAAATGGACACACATCATCTTCATCTTCAGTATGAGATGAACTTTATAATAACCCCAAGAACTCCCCCCCCCTGCTTTGGATTTTAATCTGAGCTGGGGAATAATGTAATCCTGCCTGCCTTTCACCTCCACTCTCTTCTGCCCACTTACTGTACCAATTTCAGCATTCATGTGAGGGAGGTCTCTGTGGAGTCTTCCCTGTCTAGCATCCTGAACATATCAACTCACGAAGCTGCCTTTTGCTGATTCAAACCATTTGTGGTTCTCAAAAGCTTATGCTACAGTAAAGTTGGTTAATCTTAAAGGTGCTACTGGACTCTACTATTTCACTGGTGATGCCGGGGGATTGAACCTGGGCCCTTATGCATGCCAAGCAGATGCTCTACAACTGAACCACAGCCAGTCCCCAAAGTTCTTGAACTTCCCAGAGTTCTTGAGCTCTGCTACAGAAGCAACACAGGTTCCAAGCAGACTTAGGGCCAAGCTACAAGTGACGAATGACACTTGAATGGCAAGTGGATTGAGTGGAGGGCAAGTGAACAGGGAGAAATACACTTGTCGTTCAAGTGTCATTCGTCACTTGTAGCTTGGCCCTGAGGAACGCAGTTTTGACAAAGGGATATCTCCAGGCCAGTGATACCACTGCTATAGACAAAACATGAGAATAGAATGGGCAGAAGAGCACATGAGCTGACAGTGGACAGGGCACTCCTGGACCATGAGAGCAGGGTTTCTAATCTTATTGCATTCCTGTTTTTCAGAATAGTACCCTGACAAAAGGAGTCATTTTCCAATGCAATATATTCAGTGGTATACTGTCTCTGAAAATGGAGGTTCAATCTCTCTCATCATGACTAATGACCATTGGTGGGGCTATCTTGAATGAATATGTCCAATGTCTTTTTCAAAGTAATTTAAAGCCTGGCCTTGACTACAAGATTAGATTACATAAATTTATTTATTTATTTATTACTTCGATTTATAAACCGCCCATCCTCGGGGGCTCTGGGCGGTGAACATCAGTTAAAATCAATAAAAACAAAAAACAATAATTCTAAAATCAACATAAAATAATTTAACCAAATACATTAAGGTGCAATGGTGGGGAGAACTCCCCACCCCAAGGCTGACATGGCACTGCCCCCTTCAACCATCAAATGCCTGGTGGAACAGCTCTGTCTTACAGGCCCAGCGGAACGATAATATGCCCCGCTGGGCCCGGGTCTCCATTGACAGAGCATTCCACCAGGCTGGGGCCAGGACTGAAAAGGCCCTGGCCCTGGTTGAAGCAAGGCGGGCTTCCTTAGGGCCGAGGACCACCAGTAAACATTTATCCACTGATTGAATATTGAATAAGACACAATCTCATAGCCAGTTTGTTAGTAGCAGCAAAAACAGTGATTGCCTCACGTTGGAATAAACAAACACCCTCATCAATACACCAATGGCTCTCGAAAGTATGGGACCATTTTATCATGGGAAAAATAGCAGACAGTCTACAACAATCTAACATATATCCTAAAATAACAATATTCTATAAAAAATGGTTACCTTTTTTTGAATATGTCACTGCACTGGTTACCGGTGGAGTGCTGAATCAGGTTCAAGGTTTTGGTATTAACCTATAAAGCCCTATGTGGACTAGGGCTGGCATATCTGCAGGACCGCCTCTCCCCATATGAACCCCAGAGGACTCTCCGATCCAGTGAGAAACATCTGATAAAGGTCCCTGGCTCCAGGGAGGCCCGCCTGGCATCAACGAGGGCCAGGGCCTTCTTGGTCCTGGCCCCAGCCTGGTAGAATGCTCTGTCCAATGAGATCAGAGCCCGGCGGGATTTGTTATCTTTCCACTGAGCCTGTAAGATGGAGCTGTTCCACCAGACATACAGTCAGTGCTAGACGGTGCCCCCCTGGCTGGGTGAGTATAGAACATGCCTTCCCTACAAGTGACACTCTCCATCTCTCACATATTCCCTGCCACAATGCATTGGAGATTGTTAAAGGGTGGTCGGCTGGATGATTGTGCTGCTGTATGTAGATATATATATATATGTGTGTGTGTATGTATTTTAGCTATGATATTTTGAATGTTTTATGGTTTTAAATTGTATGAAGTGTTTAATGTAATTTTAAATGGTATGTTAGTTGCAATCCGCCCTGAGCCTGCTGGTGTGGGGAGGGCAGAATATAAATCAAATCAAATAAATAAATAAATAAAAATGAAGTACAACCCCCAAACCAGCTATACCAAATAATTCAACCCATAGAACCAAACAAATGTGACGGTATAACGTCAAAATCAATACAATTAAAAATTTAGGAAAATAAAAGAATCAATAGTAAACATCATCAATGTTAGAAAATTGGGTTCTATGTATACAGTTAATATAGTAAAGTTTGTTATGATGTGTGTTCTTTTTCTATGTATCTTTATAACTATTGTATGAGAATAATCTCAATAAAACATTTTTTAAAAAAAAATTACATAAGTTGAGGTGGGAGAACATTGAGAAGGTGGTCTCTCAGGTATCGATGGAACAAACTTTCATGATCTTTGAGCAAAGATCAAAACTTCAGCTGCATGTGATTTAGAGCGACATTCAAAGCAAATTAGGATGTTGGAAGAATTTTTTAGAGAAGCCGAAGGAATCAGACTTGTGAAGCTTCTCGGGAGGGATCTGCATTGCGGTTATCATCACCAGGTGGCACTTAATGTGATGTCTCCATCAAATTCGGTGGATCTTCCTCAAGCAAAACATCTGAGTCAGTACAAATTTTTCAATATCACCAGTCAAATTTCGGAGGGCATTTCATACACTCCTCATTCAAACCCAGCAATTTAAATTAACTTGTGCCTGGAGTGATTTGAGAAGCTGGTACGGACACCGATGTACTGGAAGGACGTGTTGTGATGGGTGATCCGTCCCTAAGCATTCTGCACCAGCGTCACTTATGTTGCAAGGCATGAATTTGATGTAAATGCAATCAGAGAAAAAGACATGGCTTTTGTGCCCCATGTAGAATGAACTCTGGGACTGTATTTTAAAAGGATTCCCAAAGGCATTATTAGATTAGACTGTGGGCCTGACTGAGCATGCTCCTGGGTTATTAATAAGCGGTTCGGAATATGGCATATTGACTGCAAAGAACCCTAGAGCCAGAGGGTAAATAGCTGTTCCCAAGGTTCTGGAGAGCAAGCTGATAATAACTAAAAAGTGCAATTGCTGTAATTTTCCTCAGAGTGCCGCTGGGTAAAATCTCTCTCCTTCTCGTCTTGCACAGGTTTTTAAGCAGTTTTCAATCTGTGCTTCATTAGAGGGAGAGAGAGAGAGCATGTGAGAGAGGAGACTGGCAACATTTCTGCCCGCACACAGTCACTTGAAAATACAAGCAAATGACAGAGTTAGAGATGGGCACAAACCGGGAAAAAACAAACTGTGCGGTTCGTGGTTCATCGCATTTCACGAACCATGAGCCACGAACTTTCACGAACCCACCCCAGTTCGTGCCGAACTTTGGTTCGTATTTCGGTTTGTGCCCATCTCTAGTCAGAGTGCATTAGGTATAGTGATGACTTCTTCATGCATCAAATGCCCAAAGATTAACCCAAAGAATTTGGACCAGAATGTGCCATACACAAAAGGTGGACCTGAAAGCTTGTGATAATGGTAGCAAATGACCCTGTCTCACACTGCAAGTGGGAAGGGAAAAGAAAGCGCCGGTTCAGAAATGGCCAATCGGAGGCCTGAAGGCTGAATCCATTTGGCCCATGAAACAATTTCATCAGCACCCTCTGGTAAATCTACTACATGTTATCAAGTTCCAGTTAAAAAAAGGTTGTCCCTTGTTTCCTTTGAAATGAAAAATGAGGGGGGGGGGAATCAATTGGTAAGAAATCCCATCACTTTAATGCTTAGGGAAGCCAGCTCCCTTAGAACTGAGATTCAGAGTATACAACCTGAGAGGTAAGGGAGTGGAGCCTCACAGGCCAGAACATGGTGCCTAAGGGTGTTGTGTATTGTGGAGGCGATGGTGCACAGCACCTACAAGGTTAGAGCTCTGGTGTGTCTGGTAGCTCATGTTGGAGTCTACTGAAATGTCCTTCTTGATGTGGGATCCTCTTATCTGCAGGACTGCCTCTCCCAACATGTTGCCTTCACTCGTCAGAACAAGTTTTGCTTCATATTCCATACCGCAGGCAAGTGAGATTGGTGACCACCCACTCTAGAACCTTTTCAGGGACGGTGTCTCCACTTGACAGAATGGTCCACTAGACAATGTCAGAATGCTCCCTCATGGCTGCTTTTTAGAAGGCTGTGAAAGTGGAGGCCTGGGTGGACCTTCCTATGAAAGTGGTTCTTGCAGATGGGTTTGGCTGTAAAAGAAAGCTATGTTTTCTGTCCGGTTTAAGAGTCCTCCTTGCTGTATTTTTAGAAGGCTCTTATTGGGGGATTTTAGGTCAGTATTAATTGTAACCTGATTTGAGTCCCAACTGTGGATCATATTGTATTTTTTTTCTGAGAATGTCCTACATATTAATTTTATTGTATTTGCTTGCAGTATGTAATCTGCCTTGGATCTCAGTGAGAATGGACGGATGGACAGACAGACAGATAAATAGATAAGATTGGATCCAGTCATCTTTTCTATTCAGTCTTCCCACTTTACAACTGCTCATATACATTTCTTTTGTCCATGCAAATCTCATGATCCCCAGGACAGGCATTTTGGTGGTGAAAGGGCACCTCCTCCTCCCATTTACTCCCGTTGAAAAGCTGGTTGGAGCCAACCCCTAAACTCAAATAATCAGAAAATCCCTTCCCTTATAAGATTTGTAATCCTTCCTCTTCAGACCTCAAGAAGGTAGCTAAAACTCTGAAACTTCAGAGCAAACCTTAGAGATGATACAAGGATCTGTATGGTCATTTCTGAAATATCAGCAGTAGACATAGGGGTAGAATATAGGCAGTCCATTGTCACAAGGAATCACAAGAAATGATTTGTTGTAATGCCATTACAGCAATGGCAACAACCTTCTGCAGCGGTCTTGAGAGACCCCTTCCGAATAAACTCTGGGGAAGTAAAAGAAATCCAGAAATCCAGGAAGCAACCTAGACAGAAGTGTAAACATAGTCTCTTCAATAAGCCACCCCAAAAAACAAAGCCACCAGCCAAAACGAACAGCCATTGACCATAAACAATCACATTTTCACTCTTTTGGAGACGGCATTTTGCATAATGCATGCCTTGTGCAGACCAAGCATCCTTCCCTTTCCAATAAAACAGTATTTGCAAGGATTCCTGGCCAGATCATTGAGCAATTGAATGCCTTTTGTGGAGCACACCAGGGATGCAAGTCACAAAAAGGCAACACTGCGTGGTCCTTATTCACGCGGGTGCATTCTAGTATGTAAGAGTCATGCATTGTTAAAATAGCTGCCCGTTAGACAAACACCAAGGCTCTAGTGCTGAGGGCCTATCATTGAGACTGATCTTTCAAAGGCATGAAAACATTAAAATGAAACCAACATTTCTGCACCAATGGTTTTAAATGCTAGATAATGTCTTTGCTTCGTTCTGAAACAGGAAACACTCCAAGCTTGTACTTCACCACAGTTTATCTGTTTATATATTAATATATTTATACCCCATCTCTCCTGTCGGCTCGAAGCAGTTTACAGTAATAATGAAAAAGATTACAGATTAAACAAAAATTGAATTACAAACCACAAATACCTCCCTCCTCCCCTAAAGGTGCCGGCTGTTCACAGCTCATTGTGAATACCCTGGTAAACAAGTAAACCTTGCAGCACTTCTTGAAGATCTCCAATGAGAATCTTCCCTTCCCTCTTCATGGAATTTCATACACCATCAAAGAATTGCCCCATTAGATCAGACCAAAGTTACATCTAATCAAGCGACAATCTGAAGCCCCTGAAAGACTCACAAACAGTGTGTGGTCTTTGTTCTCAGCCATGGTAATCTGCCAAGAAGTACACCATTTCTGAACAAGAACGTTCCATATATTGTCAAAGGCTTTCACGGCCGGAGAACGATGGTTGTTGTGGATTTTCCGGGCTGTATAGCCGTGGTCTTGGCATTGTAGTCAGGAACTACAATGCACCAAACCAGGCCTCTTCCGAACGCTGGTTCGTTGGCCGTGGACGATCATGAACCGCCTGATCGCGATTGTGCAATCACCATTTTCGTGGGTTTTTGAAGTTCGTAATACGGTTCGTGCCCATCTCTAGTTGTGAGGATGGAATCCAATGGTCTTCTAGGGTGCAATTCAACAGGAAGATGGTATGACGGACTCAGCTTCAGATGCTGAGATTTCCAGTCAGTGAGCTATGATTGACATGTTTCCTTCCTTCCTCCCCCCCACCCCCAAATGTGGCTAGCCTGAAATGGCAGTTGGGGATGGAATGTTGGGGAAGCTGTCAGTGGGAGTTGGAGAGAAAACAAGGGAGTGAAAAGGAGTTGGAGCCTGGCTGTAGACCAGAGAGGGTCAGCCAGAGAATCCTTTGTGAAAGGAAATAATGTTTGTGAAACACTTTTAGTCCTAGGACTAAAGTGGGGGAAACCAGCACTAACTCCTACTTAGAATCAAGAGATCTGGGAATTACAGAGGGCCAAGGAAGTTAGTAGAGAGAAGTCTCCCCTTCAGTGCCAGGAACAGGGTGATAGCTCGTAACTATGATGCCTGCCCAGTATCTAGGAAGGGTTTGTCTCAGTGGAGCACCCTTAAGTTTGGAGAGGAGGGGAAGTCGTGCTGTGTCTGTGCTTTGAAAGTAGAGCATTTGTTAAGCAATGTCAATGCCTGAAAGAAGCCAGCAACTTAGAGTTATACCAAGAGTTTAGCGCCTCACACCAGTGAAGTTTCTGTATAAAAACCTTTCTGTTACTTCAGTTCAAACATCTGCCTACCTGCCCTCTGACTTTACCTACTGTAAATAAATCTTCTGTTACATTTTGTACCTCCCCGAGCCTTGTGTGCCACTTTTTGCTCGAGGGAAGCGCAAACCCCTGATCTGTCCCCTACTAAGACTTGGCTGGGTAACCATTTTTAATATTTCTTAAGGATGGGACAAGAAGGAAAGTTGAAGCTTAACATCAAACACGCTACCAGAGGCTTCCCAGCCCAATATACATCTTCATAGGCTTAAAGAAGAGAAGTTTTACCTCAGGGTAGGGATGGTCAGCCTAAGCCTGAGTTGGATGTGGGTTTGTGGCAGATGGTTCAGGACATGGCCTGAGACTGCCCCATCTCAAATATTAAAAAGAGTCCAGTAGCACCTTTAAGACTAACCAACTTTATTGTAGCATAAGCTTTCGAGAATCACAGTTCTCTTCGTCAGATTGCATCTGACGAAAAGTACTGTGATTCTCGAAAGCTTATGCTACAATAAAGTTGGTTAGTCTTAAAGGTGCTACTGGACTCTTTTTGATTTTGCTACTACAGACTAACACGGCTAACTCCTCTGGATCTATATCTCAAATATTGACACTTTCACAGTCAAGCTCTTGAGCCAATACCAGTAATTCAGACTTTCTTCATCTCTTTGGGACAGGAAGATTTGAGTCCAGTAGCACCTTAAAGACCAACAACATTTTCAGGGTATTAGCTTTCAAGAGTCAAAGGTCCCTTCAGCAAATCCCTTAGTCTGTTAAAGCTTGGTTCTTGTTAGTCTTTAAGGTGCTACTGGACTTGAATGTTGCTCGAATATTACTCAAATGTTAATCAACAAGTCTACCCATCTGAAACTATCTTCATCTTCAAAAAGAGTCCAGTAGCACCTTTAAGACTAACCAATTTTATTGTAGCATAAGCTTTCGAGAATCAAGTTCTCTTCATCAGATGCCTGATCCGAACTGGTCAAATACAGAAGTGGAGGGGAGGGGAAAGAAGGGGACATATATCACAAGAGGACAGGGTGCAATTAGTGTGAAGGCAATCAAAACATTCCTTTGCTTGTAAATGTAAACATCTCCTTTTGGTGTGGAGTCAGTTTGCCGTGTTAGTTAACCGCAGTGAAGGTATCCAATTCCTATGCAGTATAAGCCCTCGATAACCACAGCTCTCCCTGCCAGCTGCATCTGACAAAGAGAACTGTGGTCCCCGAAAGCCCACACGTACTCAGGCTGAGATAATTGACAAACAAAGCCCACACCAGGCGTCTCTGGGCTCCCCCAGACCACGCCTCTGTAAAGGAAATCTGTTACCTGTGATAATGTGATAACCATTCATAGTCTCTATTCAGTCCCAGCTTGACAGAGTCAAATTTGCATATGAATTCCGATTCAGCAGCCTCCCGTTGGATTTTGTTTTTGAAGGGTTTCTGTTGAACCACAGCGACTTTTAAGTCTTTGGTGGAATGTCCCGGTAGATTGAAGTGTTCTCCCACTGGTTTTTGGACGTTTCCATTTCTAATGTCAGATTTGTGTCCATTTATTCTTTTGCGTAGAGGTTGGCTGGTTTGTCCAATGTACAGAGCAGAAGGACATTGTTGGCACATGAGGGCATATATCAGATCGGAGGATGAGCAGCTGTAAGAGCCAGAGACAGTGTAGTTGATGCCATTGGGTCCTGTAATTGTATTCCCTGGGTAGATATAGGGGCAGAGCTGGCATCTGGGTCTGTTGCAGGGCCTGGTACCTGTGCTGGTGCCTCTGCTGGCCGATTCATGATTGTAAGTGAGAAGTCGTTTAAGATTGGGGGGCTGTCTGTAGGCAAGGAAAGGTCTTCCACCCAGGACTTCTGAGAGAGAGGTATCATTTTCCAGGATGGGTTGTAGCTCCCTGATGATACGTTGGATGGGTTTGAGCTGGGAGCTATAGGTGACAACCAGTGGTGTTCTGTTGTTAGTTCCTTTAGGTATGTCCTGGAGCAGACTGTTTCTGGGTACTAGTCTGGTTATCGAGGGCTTATACTGCATAGGAATTGGATACCTTCACTGTGGTTAACTAACACGGCAAACTGACTCCACACCAAAAGGAGATGTTTACATTTACAAGCAAAGGAATGTTTTGATTGCCTTCACACTAATTGCACCCTGTCCTCTTGTGATATATGTCCCCTTCTTTCCCCTCCCCTCCTCTTCTGTATTTGACCAGTTCGGATCAGGCATCTGATGAAGAGAACTTGATTCTCGAAAGCTTATGCTACAATAAAATAAAATTGGTTAGTCTTAAAGGTGCTACTGGACTCTTTTTGATTTTGCTACTACAGACTAACACGGCTAACTCCTCTGGATCTATCTTCATCTTGAGAGCCAGTTTGGCGTCGTGGTTAAGAGCTATGGACATTGTAGCCGCCGAGCTCAGACGAAGTACTTCCAATGTAATTTATGCTCTCTAACTGTTAACTTTGTTGCCCCTGAGAAAGCCATTTCTGCAAAACGAACACTGCTAGTGATTTATCGGGCAAGCCGCAAGCAGCTCCCCTTGGAGAAGGTGTGACCACTCCTAGAACTTTGGGTATTTTGTCATCTACTGACGGAACGGGGAGCCTGATGTTATGAACTTTGGAGATGCTACTGTACACAGATGATTGACTTATGTTTGTTTAGGATAGTTGTGTTTTCTCATTGACCTCTTACACAGAATGTACATTTACTTGATAGGGACTGTTTCTACTGGTCTAATTTGGTTTCTGGTTGTTATTTATTGATGGAATCTTTATTAATCTAAGACTTTGATTGTTATTTATTGATGGGATTATTTATTGACTGATTGTAACATTCATACCTTGACTGAAGAGATTGATATATTTAAGCATTGTTGGCATTTATGATATTTATTGGATACACTTTGCACTTTGTTCGCTGTCAGCACGGTATGTATTAAAATTGTTTATACTTAGTATAATTATTTGTGAGAAGCTTAAGATCTGTGAAGGGAGACATTGTGGTTTCTAGTGCAGTGATATCTCCCTGGCATGCCTCTGGTTGAGTTGGTGTCATGGTTAAGAGCAGCAGGACTATAATCTGGAGAGGCAGATTTGATTTCCCACTCCTCCGCTTGAAGCCAGCTGGGTGACCTTGAGTCAGTCACAGCTCTTTCAGAGCTCTCTCAGCCCCACCCACCTCACAGGGTGTTTGTTGCTGAGGAATAATAATGACATACTTTGTAAACTGCTCTGAATGAGTGTTAAGTCATCCTGAAGAGTGGTATATAAATCGAATGTTGTTGTTGTTGTTGTTGTTGTTGTTGTTGTTGTTATCTCCTCCTTGGGACACTATTCATTTACTCTATGATATTGTTTATGGAAATGTTCTTGACACTGCATGGAAATGCCTGCCCTTGTCCTTGCCACTGATTGCACTAATCTTACACTGTAATCCGCCTTGAGTCTCAGTGAGGAAGGCAGAATATAAATGACATAAATAATAAATAAATATTTTGCCATCTTCTTTGGATCTCCCCCTCAAGCCCCAGCTTTCCACTTAAGAATAAAAACTGAAACAAAATTTTATAGAAATTTAAAATTTGAGTAAACTTGAAAACTCAGCAAGCTCCTCACAACTGGCTGTGGAGACTTTCAGCGACTGACAGGCCGAGCTCTGAAGAGATGTTCAACATGAACAAAAGTTTCAGAAAAGCTCGACTGACGGAGACGAATTATCTGCTTTAAAAGAAAAATGAACGATGGGTGCATCTGGCCTTCTGCCAATGGCTCTCTCTTCTTTTAGCGCTTTGGCATGATGCTGTAATTCAGGTGCCTTGTGAAATGTATGCACCACATTGGCTTGGGAAATTGCTTTGCCTAATGTGATTGGGTAAGGGTGGTTGGGTTGGCACCCTGGCTGACAGCTCTCTGAAGAAACGGATACAATGATCATATATTTTAGAAGCATTTAAGCTTAAATTCCTCCTTGTTAATGGCACACTCTCTGTGAAATTCATTTCCAAGTGTAAGTTCAAGGCAGAGAATCTTCAAACAGGCTCCAGGGGAACATCTGGGGAGGTTGTTTTAAGCCATCAAGTGTGCACTGTGATTTCATTTTAACACGGCTGACCCAAGACCCTTAGGCTGCAATCCTAAGGATACTTTTTTGTGAGTAAGCCCTATTGAATAAAATGGGACTTGTTTATGAGTAGACCTGCTTAAGATCTCTCTGTTACAGTGCCTTGCTAAGTAGAGTTACCCCCTCCTAAATCCATTGTCTTTACTGTGCAATCCTAAAGAGAATTACTCCGGTCTAAGTCCATTGAAATCAATAGGCTTAGACTGGAGTAACTCTGCTTAGGATTGCACTGTTAAGGGTGTAAATTAGTTTAGTGTTTTTCTGACAGACACTAAGTCTGAAATTGCAAATGATGTTTACGCTAGTATGTATATAACTATTACATAACTGAAAACATACTGCCCTGAATATGCCACCTGAGACTGCCAGTTCACAGTGCAATCCTAAACAGAATTACTGCAGTCTAAGCCCATTGGACGTAGACTGCAGTAATTCTGTTTAGGATTGCACTGTCAGTTTACCTCATAGTATGGCTGATCTTTTTAATGGGACTCTTCAAAATCAAAAGAGGAACATTTTGGAGATAGGCAACCAAAGCTTTTCTATAATTATTGTGGAGGGAGGAGAAAGAATCACACCAATTTTATCAAATGAAGGGATGAGTGGCATTCATGGCCTGCAGAAGTTAAGATACTATCTCAGAGAAAGTAAAAAGTAAAAACATCTCCATCCACAAAGTGAAGCAAAGAAATTAATCCTCGGCTTTATAAATGCAGCTTATGTCAAAGATTTTTCCTGCTTTGAAGCCTGAGAGTTGAGAAATCAAAAAGAGAAAACGATCTGTAATCCCACAATTTATGAGTTAGAGATAAAGCTAAATCCACTCCAGATTTAAGTATCTTAACTGATTTGGCTAGAAAAGAGACACAGTGATTCCTGGACTAGATCAGGTCCCAGGACATTTTGGTTTATTAGGAGAGGACTGGAAACGTTCCTTGAAAAATCCAGCCACTGGGTAGGATGCATCCCAAATGTTATCACAGTTGGAGAGGGTTTACAGCGTTGATCCCCAGGAGAAAAGGAGAAAAAAATCCGACCTGGCCCCGATAAACGACAATCGGCTAGTCCTGCACTGAAATAGGGAGAGGTGGGTGAGCTGAGCATGAGGTGCACTGAGACACCAAAGCCTAGCTCCGCTGCTTGCGTGCAGCCCCCTTTGCAGGGTGAGCGACATTGCTGCCTCCTCCTCCTTCCAGAGGGGCAAAACACGGCCCCCAGCCACAGCAGCAGTTGCCGCCGGCCAGGAGTGCCATATAACCAATAAAGAAGGCTATCTTCATAACATCTTTCTAAAGGGCTAACATCTAAAATTCTCGTTATGCATTACTTTGAAGGTAAAGGACTTACTTCTTGCACTAAGACAAGCTGCTTGCTATGCTTACAATATCTCTTACTGGGGCAGCACATTGCCTCTGTCAGAACTGTGGCTTTGCTCTGTCAGAACTCTGTCAGAACTCATGCTTTGCTCTTGATTGGTAACAAAATGTCAGAACTGTGGCTAGATAATGACCTTACTCCAGACTACCTCCTGCAATCAGACAACAGTCCATTGTTTCCAAAAGGCTTTTACTGAAGAAATAGTCCATTATAGTCCACTAGCCTGAATGCAATATTCAGGATGGTACATGTGCATTGTTACCAATGAAGAGCAAAGCATGAGGTACAAAGTAACAGATCACAGTAGGCCCAGCCTCCCCCCATAGTTCTCAAAACAACCCCTTTGAAGTCACGATAGCGAAAGTTTCCCAAGGCCGGTTCTTGGTGGAACATCTGTAGCCAAAACAATCCTCTTCTGTGAGATAGCTGCCTGGGAACCTTGGCACCTGTGAAGAGAGTACTTAAACACTGAAAGGATTAAAAATGGAGTCGGTTAAGCAAAGCAGTACAATACAGCATTCTGAACCTGACAGCCTCTCTTTCAAACCATCTCCATTTCATGAAGTGGAGAGTTTTTCAACTGGGCTGCCAGCAGGGCCAGCATCAACCTACCCAGAGGTGAAGCGAGTGAAAGGTGGGACGCTGCTGTTGACCCGGCTGCACCCTGTGGTTTGTTAGCACTCCATTGTGCTCCCAGCTACGGCCATTGCTCAATGCCGCTATGGAAAGGGCTTCAGGTGACATTGAGCATGGGCAGGGGGAGAACTCATGAGCGGGCAGAGGAAGTATACCCAGGCAGGTAAGAGGTTGGCAGATGGGTGGGAGGGAAAATGTGTGGGGACCTCATGGTGAGTTGCAGAGGTGGACTGTGGTAACTTTCTTCCCAGGGTCCCTCATTACTAGAACTGACCATGGCTGCCAGGTTGTTGTCTTCTGAGACACAATTAGTCTGTCTGCAAACTCTTGAGCTTGGCATCCGCTTTACCGGATCTCTAAAATGCAACAGAAGTTAAATTCACTTTCTTTCATTGTACTGCCAGAAACCTTTGAAATAACATTACAGACTCACAGGTAAGAATTCTCTACATTCATGTCTGCCAAAGGGAGCTCTGACTCTCCAAAGTTTACACCCTGAAAGACTTGTTGGTCTCTAAGGTGCTGTTCTTTCCTAGACCCTTGATCTTTCTTGGATGGATGTTTGTGGTTATTTCAAGAAAACCACAGCCAGAGCTTCCACTTCACAAAACATGAGAGAGAAGTTTTTTTAATTAAGACGATACTCCTAGTCAATCCTTTTTTGTCAGAGAGGATAGCAGCTTTGCAAATGCTCTGTAGAGGGTGTGCTGATGACATAATGTAAAACATTGGAGACCACAACAACAGAGTTCCCACATCTAGTTATTCTAGTGCAAAGCTCAAATGTTAGAATGAACAATGTAAGAGGACAATTATTACTAGCTGACACAGAAGCTTTTATCAGAGAAGGCACAGAATGGGAAGCGGCTAACCAAAATCTCTTATTGTCAAGGAAAAATATTTTTGTTGTTTTGTTGTTTGTTTTTGTATTTTTGTTGTTTTGTTGTTTGTTTTTGTATTTTTGTTGTTTTGTTGTTGTTGTTTTCACAGAAAAACCTCCAGGCCGGAACAACACAGCATTTCCAAACTTGTGGACCAAATGAGCAAATGCCTACCCTTTGCATTTTAAAATGCATTCTTTTAGAACAAAGCCATCGAAGTTACTATGTTGTGTTGGATTGTACTGGAGGAATCATTTTGAGTAATCTAATTAATTCCTACTATGTTGATCCAGGATTCTTTAATGAATGGTTGATAGCTCAAGATCTTGTGCCTTCCTATTATCTTTGACAAGAATGGATCAAGGTTTCAGATAATCCACTCAGCCAATACCAATTCTCAGTCATCTCGGTAAGCCAAAGCTTCCTGAACGATGGTCTTTCTTTCTTTCTTTCTTTCTTTCTTTCTTTCTTTCTTTCTTTCTTTCTTTCTTTCTTTCTTTCTTTCTTTCTTTCTTTCTTTCTTTCTTCTGACCTATAAGTCTTAAGTAGTAACTGAGAATTTGAGGAAGAAAGGACGAATTCAGGCCAGAGGAAGTTAGTTCGTAAACTACAAAAAAGCTGACTTCTTATAAATTGCCCAAATTCTGTAACATGGGTTACAGATTCAATAACACCCAGACCACAGCTGCAATCTCTGTTTGAGAAAGATATACCCAGGATGTGGCCTTCAGAGACTGCAGAAGGTAGTGCATTTAGTCTTGCAACTTTACAAGCATAATTGTTCGTCTATGTTTAGGAACTCTTACACCAAACAAATATGCTGGAATTGTAAAACTTGGAGGAATCTTGGTTCTTACTTGCTTGGTTCTTGGATCCACCTGGGTTGGCAATAACACAACCTGGGTTGGATCCAGCCAGCTGTTTCACTCACCCAATTCCCCTTCTTTCTGCCTTCCTCATCCTGCATAGCTTTTGTCCATTCAGGACCCATAACCCGCATCAAAGCCTTTTGGGGGGTGGTCAAAGGGGAACTCTCCTTCCATTTTCACTAGCAGAAAAGCTGGTTGGAGCCAACTCACTCTCTCCAAAGTGAGATTGTGTTGCAGAATTTTGCAGAAGTCCATGACCTCTTCAGATTACAGAGATCAGTTCTACTGAAGGAAATGGAAGCTTCCAAAAGTGGAGTCTTTGACGTATCTAATACTTCCCCACTCTGACACTCGAAAGCTTACACCATGAAAATCTGGCTGGTCTTTAAGGTGCAACTCGACTCAAATCTGGTTGTTCCCCATTGAGGTATCTTCCCTCCCCAAACTCCACCCTCTCTAGGCAACACCTCCACATCTCTAGGAATTTCCCAACCAAGAGCTGGCAAGCCAAGACAGCCACTGTCTTCCTTGACTACCTCACAGAGTTGTTGTGAAGAGCCGTGCATATTGCCTTTAGCTTGGAAGAAGAGCAAGGTAAAAAAATGATCAATGTGGCAAAGATTATGATATATGAAGTTTTTGTGACTCATTGAATGATACTTCTGTGGGAGCTCACAAACCTTACGTCAGAATATAAAGCTGCCCTCACAAGTCTAGCTATTATTATTATTCTGAATATTCTAATTAAAAATGAATACGCCTCCCAGCAAATCTCACTACAGCAGAAATGATTCCTCATTGCAAAAATCCCGACTAGATATTATAATTCTGCCAAATGTCATATCAATCTATTTTTTCCTTTCATTTACACATCTTCTAATGACAACAGCAGGGAAATTGCTCTTTAATTGGCATCTCTTTCTCTGTCACTCAGACAAACAAAATGAAGGATTAAAACATCAATTAGATGCTGGTTGCGGCACAGCACTCAAGTTTGGGGCGGGGGGAGGAGAGATATGTTTCGAAATGGAATGCTTAATAATAAAATTCAGCTGCCTAAGAAATCTGTAAAGATGAAGACATTTCTCGGAATGAATGATAGAAATGCCTGTGGGAAACACAGGCTGGTGTACTACACAGTTAGGCTTCTGTGAGTTTGCATCAATATTATGAATTCTGCAATAAAGATACCTCTTCTCTGAATGGGAGTTCTGGGACCAAGTGGACTTCCCCTGATGGATCAAAGCTCATTCCATCCAAAATTGTTGCCAACAGCAGCTGCCCAGATGTCTCCAGGAAGCCACCAAGCATGGCATGGGAGCTACAGACCTCCCCTGACCATTGCCCTAAGCATCTGCTTTTTCAAAGATATGGTGCTTCTGCCCTTGAAAATCCCATTTAACTTGGCTGTCATGGCTAATAGTATTGGGTAGATCTATTCACCATAAAATGGTTTAAAAACAAATCTCCATAAGTTTATTTTGCAAAGGGTTCCTTCCTTTTTTTAACCCTGCTTCAACTGCAAAATCAATTTTATTGAATAACTCCAAATTCCAGTGTAGCACACGGGGATAGAACTTGCGGGTTTTGGCACAATCTTTCCATGCTATTCATAATATTATAAATCTCCATCATATCTGAGCTTCCAAGGCATGGCACCTTGGGAGAGATGCTTCCCTTCTACAGCGATGGATATCTTCTGCTGACCTTTGGCTTTGAGAGCCTCTTGTTTGTAAGACAGGAGGAGATGAATGAATGGCATTTGAGTGCTTGTTATTAGCTGCTGTCGTTCATAATTCAAGACTCTTGCTATGGCAGGTGGTTTTCTGCTCAGAGCCAAAGTTGGTATTGCTTGGTTGTCATGAACATCAGAAATGCAAAATTAGAACATAGGAGCACACTGGATTTTTTGGAGAAATAGCTGAACAGTCAAAGGAAGGGGGCATGGATTTTGGGAGACTGGGAATGGGGATTTTGTCTAAACCTCTTTACAGCTCAAGGTAACATTTGAAATCTCATTTCAGGTGTGTAGTTGTGTTAGACTGCAGTAGTAGAAAAATTCTAAATCCAGTAACACCTTAAAAACCAACACAAATTTCCAGAGTATATGCTTGTGTAACCTTTATCGTATGGGTTCTATGAGGCTAATTTAGGAAAGAACTGTCACACAATTTTAAATTAAGTGATCCATAAAGATTAATGATCTTTATTTACAATGAAACCCAGATGCAATGCCATGTTCTGACATATGCATAGTCATAGCGGAGAATCTTATATACTTTCCAAAGTTAATTGTTTACAGAAAAGAGATAAAATTGTTATATAAAACTAGATACAAACAATTCTTCAGAATCAAATTCTTCAGGAGACATGGCACCAATACAGGCCTGATTGACAAGACTGTAAACTCTCTCTGTAATATAAACATGCTCCATGTCGGGTGCCACGCAGGAATTTTGGGTGTCTTCCTGAGAGGGTGCTTATCCAAGGTAAATTCTTGAGGACAAAGTCAAAACAAGAGAGAGACTGTCCTTGCAATAGGGCTTTCTAACCTTACTTAACCAGAGTGTCAGAAGGAATCTGCTTACAAGAAAAAACTTTTGCCTTCTGTGTGAAAGATCAACTCCAATAAATGCTCATATATAGGTCTTTTAGAATAGGGGTCATAGAAATTTCCTAACACCTAATATGTAATGCTTTGGATCAGAATGTAATAAAATTCCAGGAGCTATTTGCGTGCAACTAGAATGGTTCGATAAATACAGTATTAACAAGACATAGCTTAGGACTGAGATGTGTTCATCCACATTGGTAAATTTGAGTAAGTTCTTGGACAATTACAGCACCTGGTACTACCAAGTGATCTAACCAGGCCCATCCCTGCTTAACTTCCAATTTCATAAAACATCAAGCATGTTCGGGGTGGTCAGGCGTACTTGGGAAAGGGCAGCACTGATTTGGGAATGTGTCTGCGTGCACCGACCCTGGCCCTGGCCCTTGCAAGAGGCAGCAGTCTATTTATTTGAAGAGTGAAAAACTCTCTGTATCGATGGCTCTTCTTGACTCCTTTTCTCAATCTGCCTCTTGCTTGTCATAAGATGAACCAACTCTTTTGTCTTCTTATGCCGCAGTTACTATTTTTCATGTATCTCTATAAAAACTCACTAACATACTTTTAAGCAACTTCCTCCAGTTGCTAGTGGGGAAAAACAAGGGATAATGTGTGAATTGAGTTGCTCCAAGCAGTTTGGAGAACAGAAAAATGTGAGGAAGAATTGATGATGCACTTAATGGTGATAATATCATAGGACAGCTGGTGATCTGTTTAGAGAACAGTGTCCAGTCGAAAGCCAGGCATGCTTTTCTTCCCTTTAAGGGCAGAATTGCACGTGGCTCTCAACACAGGACTGTCACAGAAAATAGTAGCACCATGTTCACTTCCCACCTTCTTACCATGTTGTTGCTGTCTTTGCAGCAACCGTTTATGTTGAATTCAGATGCAAAATGTGAGGAAAAGGATATGTTGGATTAAATATTACTAAACAAGTGAAGGAAAACTTGATATGTTGCCATTTTTAAGAGATTTGTGAGCATCGCTAAATAAGCATTATATGCACGAGATATATAACAGTGTGTGTGCATAGATACTATGTAGATCAGACAGTAAAAATATGCATATACCATAATGGCTTTAAATAACTTATCTATACAGTATCTATAAATGTGAAGATCTGCAAAGGTATACACATACAATTTATAAATGCAGGGCTTTTTTTCAGCCAGAACACTGTGAAATGACGTTCTGGCACCTCTTAAAAATACTCACATGACTAGAGGGTATTTGGGCTCGAAACGGCCAGGATAGGGCCACTGCTGCATGGGCAAGTGCTCTGCCACATGGCGGCGGACCATTGCAGGCTGATTTGGACCGTTTAGGCCATTTAGGGACTGTTTCGGCCATTTTGGGATTGTTTCGGCCCAATTCAGGCCAAAAAGGGTTAGGATTGGGCTGCTTCTGGGTGGGGGAAGTTTCTCCCACCCAGTAGTGGCCCGTTCCAGGCCAATTTGGGCCGAATCCTGGCTGTTTCAGGCCCATTTCACCCATTTTGGGCTTATTTTGGCCCAATCCAGGCCCAAACAGCCAGGATTGGGCCACTGCCAGGAGGGGGAGGGTTCCCCCATGTGGCAGTGGCCCATTCCAGGCTGATTTGAGCCCAATCTGAGCTGTTTTGGGCCCATTTTGGCCCAATTTGGGCCCAAAACAGTCAGAATCCAGTTGCTGCCAGGCAGAAGATGGTTCCTCCATGTGGCAGCAGCCCATTCTAGACCGATTTGGGCCCAATCTAGACCATTTTGGGCTCTATTCAGTCCAATTTGGGCCCAAAAACAGCCAGTATCAGGCTGCTGCCAGAGAGGGGAGTACTCTCTCACGCGGCTGCAGCACATTCCAGGCCTATTTGGGTATGAATCGGGCCCCCTGTGGAGCATGGGAGCAGTCCCAGGACATCAAGGTCTCCATGATGATGTCACTTCCTGGAAGTGATTTCAGTAAGCAGTTCAGAGAGAACATGCGTGCAACGCACGCGTGCTTATGATACCCAGTATGTTCCACTACCTCTTTTCCCAGAAAAAAAGCCCTGATGGCACAGGATAGCCTGATCTAATTAGATCTCAGAAGCTAAGCAGAATTGGCCCTGTTTGTTTGTTTGTGTGTTTGTTTATTTATTCAAATTTCTATTCTGCCCTCCCCTCGAGCAGGCTCAGTTAGTACTTGGATGAGAGACCACCAAGAAAGTCCAGAGTCATTACACAGAGGCAGGCAATGGCAGACCACCTCTGAACATCTCTTGTCTTGAAAACCCTATGAGGTCACCATAAGTCAGCTGTGACTTAACAGCTCTTCTACCACCAATTTGTATGACAGTGGTGCCCTGACCTGGATGGCCCAGGCTAGCCCATTCTGATTAGATTGCAGAAGTTAAGCAAGGTTAGCCTTGGTTAGTACTTGGATCGAAGTCCAAGTGTCTATGCAGAGGTAGGCAATGGCAAACCACCTCTGCACAGCTCTTGTGTTACTAATCCTGTGGGGTTGCCATAACTCGACTGCAACTTGGTGTCAAAAACACACACACGCATAACATACAAATGAATTTACAAAAGAGAAGTAGAATTGTTGATATATAAATAAATATGAGCCCTGACTTGGATAGTCCAGGTGAGCCTGATCTCACCATATCTCAGAAGCTAAGCAGGGTTGGCCTTGGACAGTAATTGGGTGGGAGACCTCCAATGAAGACCAGGGTTGCAAAGGCAGGCAATGGCAAACCACCTCGGTTAGTCTCTTGCCATGAAAACCGCACCAGGGGTTCCTAAAAGTCAGCTGTGCTTGAGGACACTCTCCATCACCAAATGAATATGAAATGAAATGGGAAATTTATTGATTGATTTATCACTAATCTCTAATTTTAGAATCTTGCACAAAATACTTGGCCCAATCTGCCATCTTATTTTTGCATTCATGTACATTAATGTCAAAAACTGGGTGCTCCTTCACTCTCTGAGAATACATTGAATGCTCTTGTTTTGATGCTCTTCTTCTCTGCACCATTTTTTTCTCCTGAACTCTCATGGTCCTGAGTTGCCTCAACAGTCTGTATTGCCATCCTAGTCAATAACCTGGAGGAATCCATTTGATTTTGTCATTGACATCAATATGACTTTTCCATGAAGATTCCACAAAAGGTATTCTACAACACCTCTGCGAGAATAATGGCACTGTGGCAAATGATGTCAAGGTCAACAAGGCCATGTTAGAAGAAGGAAAATGACTCCGGGAAGAGAGAGAAGCTAGGACAGCAAAAAAGTGCCACTGCATTGAAATACCACGAAGATTCTCAAGACGAGTGATTTCCACCCCACCCCCCCAGTGATTTGTTCCGAAGCACCAAATGTGCTACTTTCAAAGCAAATATTGCAACACTTGTAAGTGGTGCAGGCCTATTTCCTAGTGTACCATTATCAATACTTGGGCTGTTTGTGTCGCAGGAGTGGCTTTGACAAATTAGAATTGAGTGATTTGATTGTTCAAAGCATTTAACTCCTATAGGAAAACTTCTGGTTTCATGGGCCAGGTGACATTACAAGTTTGGCGGATTTTCTTTCTCAAAGTGAGGCGTTAGTAGAACAAATGAGCTGACTTATTGATGCGTGGAATACACTAAGGGCTGCATTTATGTCCCATCCAAATTTGAGTTTTTAGCACCATCGGAGTTCTTTTTAAAGGCAGCCTTTGAAATGGCTCTGCTTTGTGTATGTGTTTTTTTGTTTTTTTCTTTTTTAAATCCTGCCACCAATGAGTCGATACTGTTACAGGTATTATAACTGTAATGGGCCATACATTCTTAATGAGAGGCAATGAAAGTTCCAGCATTTGGGGAGCTATTCTCTTTGGAATGAGGCAGAAATGTGACAAACATATTGCTAATTAGACAAGCAACATCCATCTGAAAGAGTTTCAAAGATGTTCGGTTTAAAAATTCTGTTGCTGTGAAACAAACCGTCTGCATTATTAATAGAGATGTGTTACGAATCAAGGGAATACATTCAGTCTGCACTTGGGCTCCTTGAGTTATTAAAAGAAAGAGGCTCCCATCCCACGGAAAGCAGTTAGTGGTGGTCTGAATTGCTGAGCCCCGCTGTTTGGTTTCATATTCTATGCCTTCCTCCAGAGAGAGTAAGACTGTTTCAGCTGCCAGTTAAGGGATCCCATATGGAGCACCGATCCCCCATAGCAGCCATTCTGGAAACCAGCCCAGAAATGCTGCAGTCGTTTTAGGAAACAAAGCAAAGTCGTGCCGGTTTCTCCCTTTCACACTTCAACAAACATTCCAAGGATCAGTCCGAACAAACCAGTTAAACAGAATGACATAGATATAAGGTGCTTTATGTTTTCATCCTACAGATATGGTGGCCTGTGCGGCTGGAGGCGGCCCAAGCGAGTGCCTCCAGTCATTTCCACAGAGGTGGTACAAAAGTTTGATGTGTGATTTTAAAAAAAGAAGGAAAGAAATGCTCACAGTTATACTTGCAAGCAAAAGAAACAATGAGTCGTTGTATGTATTTCATATACATTTTGCCTCCCCCCCCCCCAATTCGGAATGAAGGGAGAGACACAAGGCTTGGGTATAAATTTTGGCCATTGATTGACCAACATTAAACTTAATAACGGCAAGGGCATCATTAGTGGTACAAGTCAGGGCCAAGGGATCACCCCAGACCTCCTCCCCGACCTGTCTGGGCGAGTCATCCCTGCCCCAGATGCGAAACACCCATGCGAATCGCTGTAACCTGGCCAGCCAGGTGAATGGTTCCCTCCTTAAAGCTCCAAGCACCCCAAGCCATGGAGCATGAGGGAAGGACTTCCCACAGGCAGTCTGCCCACTCAGCTGGCAGCTGTACAGCCCGCCAGCCAATCGCTGACAGACCCCTATTCCCCACCAATGGGGAGGTGCCACTGGGTGCTCACCAGCCCAATCTGTCTGCCCAAATCTAACCTGCCAGGGACCTAGGTTACAGTTCCACCACTCCAAATACCACTCCTAAATGACAGTATAAGGTAGGCGAAAAACACCTCTTCCCTAAGCCAAATTGGGCAAAGGAGAAAAAATTCCTACCTGGCCCTGTTAAGCAGCAACCAGCTAATCCTGTACTGCCATAGGCCATGGTGGGTGGGCCGAGCTTTCAAAGCTGACTGAGCTCTACAGAGGTGGAGCCGCCCTTTATAGGGCCAGGCCCCACCTCCCAAAGCCTGGATGCCCAGGAATGTAAGGCTGCCTCTCCCTCCATGCAGTGATGCAAAAGTGGCCCCCAGCCTAAGCATGTTTCACATGCAGCCAGGTGTGTCATCTTGTAAGACTATTATCTCCTCCCTAGCCTAGAGATGCCGGATCTCAGCCTGTACATCTGTGGCATGTTTTTATGGCAACATGAGACCTATATTTTGGAAACGCTGGACCATTGGCTACCTCCTGTAGAACAGGAATTGGCAACATGGATTTGAGCAACTGGTGATGCTGGGTTTGGTGCTGCTCTTTTCTGCAAGCGGGCCCTTCCACTCTCCCTCTGGCTTAATATGGGGCTGGTCGGTCACCATTCAAGGACCAAAGAGAAGCTGGGCTTCCTTTGAATTGGTGAGGAAGAGGGCTTTTTGTCTCCTGCTCCACATTGTTCCAGGATTGCGATCAAGTGACATTCAGCCTGGTCTTAGGACTGGTTGTGTGTGTGTGTTATATGCCATCAAGTTGCCTCCAACCTATGGCAACCCTATGAATGAAAGACCTCCAAAATTTCCTATCATTAACAGACTTGCTAGGATCCTGCAAACTGGAGGACATGGCTTCTTTTATTGAGTCAAGCCATCTCATTTCAAGTCTTTTCCTACTGCCTTCCACTTTTCTCAGCATTATTGACTTTTCCAGAGAATTTTGTCTTCTCATGATGTGACCAAAGTATGATAGCCTTAATCTTGTCATTTTAGCTTCTAGGGAGAATTCAGGCTTGATTTGATCTAGTACTCACTTATTTGTCTTTTTGGCTCTCCATCGTATCCGCAAAACTTTCCTCCAGCACCACATTTCAAATGAATCCATTTTCTCCGTCAGCTTTTTTCACTGTCCAGCTTTCACATCCATACATAGTAATGGGGAATACCATAGTTTGAATTATCTTGATTATCTTGGGACTGGTTGTGCCTTAATAAGGCTTGCCAAATCCAGCTTGGGAAATTCCTGCAGATTTGGGGGTAGCCTTGAGGGGGTGGAGTTTACAAAGGAAAGGGAGCTCAGTGGAGATGTGACATTATAAAGTTCTCCCTCCATTTCCTCCAAGGGAAAGGACCTCTGTAGTCTGAAGATGCTATAATTCCAAGAGAACACCGGACCCCAGCAGGAGCTGACAACCTAGCCCTAACTTGTCGGGCAAACCCTGACCTGGATAGCCCAGGTGAGCCTGATTTCATCTCAGAAGCTAAGCAGGGTCGGCCTTCGTTAGTTATTGAATGGGAGACCTCCAATGAAGACCAGGGTTGCAGAGGCAGGCAACAGCAAACCATCTCTGTTAGTCTTTGGCCTTGAAAACCCCACCAGGGGTCACCGTAAGTCAACTATGACTTATGGGCAGGATTTCATTTTTTCTTACAGTGTAAATCAGTCAATTGGCAAGTGCTCTGAGGCACGTAATGAGGAAGTGCTGTTCACAAATCACACTGTTATTGACTTGAGTGGTTGGGTTGATTGAAGAGGAACATAAGAAGTTTCCTGCTGGATCAAATCAGCAGTCAACCTAGTCCAGCATCCTGTCTCATACAGCGGCCAAGCAGTTAGTCTAGAGGACCAACAACAGGTCATAAAAGATGTGGTCTTTCCCTAAAGTTGCCTCCTGGCACTGGAATTCAGAGGTTTATAGCCTCTGAATGTGGACGTGCCCTTTTGTCACCATGGCTGGCAGCCACTGGTAGACCTATCCTCCATGAATCTGTCTAATCCCCTTTTAAAAATGTCTATGACTGTGGCTGCCCTGACTTGGATTGCCCAGAAGAGCCTGATCTTGACAGATCTCAGAAGCTAAGCAGGGTTAGCCTTGGTTAGTAATAGGATGGGAGACCTCTAGCCAGGGTTATGGAGGCAGGCAATGGCAAACTACTTCTCTTAGTCTCTTGCCATGAAAACCCCACCAGCTATGACTTGAAAGTACTCTTCACTCCACGCCTGTGGCCATAAGGGTTACCTTAGCGTGGGGCAGCATCAACTAAGTCCTTAGTTCAGCTCACAACATGTTTTTCAGTCACGAACACAGACAGCTAAATGACCTCACACAGCAGAGGTTGAAGAAACCCTCTTCCAGAGAGCCACTGTTATCAAGAGTAGACAGTACGGGGCAAAATGGTCCAATGGTCAAAGAAATATAAGGCAGCTTTAGCTGAAGATCTTGCTAAACTGAAGAACAATGGGGAAAGCATGCCAGAAATTGTGATTCATCGGTGAAAACCTTGACTGGTTGAAAAGGCTCCTGCCTTCACAGTCCCAAGCAGGCAGCATTTATGGGAAGTTGATTGAGACCTTGGTGGGGCACCATAAACTGCTGTTGAGCAGCTGGTAAACTACAATTCTCTTGTCAGGTCTCAAGCTGTTGAGGCTTGTCCTAAAGATTGGTGTAGTGCTTAAGAGCAGCAGGACTCTAATCTGGAGAATCAGGGTTGATTCTTCACTCCTCTACTTGAAGCCAGCTGGGTGACCTTGGGTCAGTCACAGCTTCTAGCTCTCTCAGCCCTACCCACTTCACAGGGTGTTTTGTTGTGGGGATAATAATGACATGCTTTGTAAACCACTCGGAGTGGGTGTTAAGTCATCCTGGAGGGTGGTACATAAATCAAGTGTTGTTGTTGTTATAAAAATCTCCCCCCTGCTGTCCCAAAGGGATTCAGATCAGAATCACAAACTTTTCACTGCCTTCACATATATTAGTTACAATTCAGTTTGACTTCATCGACCCAGGAAGAGAAATGATTTCTCTGTTTCGCTGCTTAAGTGAGTGATTTTCATTGGGCTGGCCTGGAAGGCGATTGCCATGGCATTTTCCAAATGTTCCACACCTGACTGAGTATCATTTGCCTCCAGGTAAAGAATGTTACCGTCTCCAATTAGACCCAATTATCAACTGGCTGATCTCTTTTGACGTTCCGGTGCCAGGTCAAATGTGCTTAAAATTTACAGCGATAATGACTTCATGCTTGAATCTAATTCAGGAAAGTCAGCTCTGCAAACAAGGTGAAAAGAGGCTGGTATAAGGGGATGCAGAACACTAGCCAAAAAAAGATGAAAATTTAGGATACCAAAATAGGTCGTGGATGCACACTTAACATGTGTATCTGCTCTTTTTCACTTTCTCTCATACTGTGAGCGATGAGTAAGTTTTCATTACACAACTAGCTGTCTTGAAGGAACTCACTCTCACTTCTCATTTGTTTGCATAGTTACTTCATTTGTAGTTCACCTTTGCCACCCCAGTCAGAATAAGAGACGGACACCAGATTGGATCTAAGGGCCACTTTTCTTAACTTTGTACAGACAAACAAGCCAAACAGCGGCAAGGACCTAAGCGGTACAGGTCAAGCCACGGTGTCCCCATGGACCACCGCCTTGACCTGTTTGGGCGAGCCCCGAAGCCCCAGGTGGGACCCATCCAGTGGATGGGGTGGACCCAGCTGGCCAGGCAATTATGGTCACCCCCCTTTAAGCTCCTGAACACCTCAGCTGTATAGCAGTGAGGGAAGGACTCGCAGGCTGGGGTTCCCGAAGGCAGCCTGCCTCTGCATCTGGCAGCTGTCACAGCAGTACCAGACCTTTAGGCAGGCCCCTATTCCCCACAATAGGGAAGTGCCAAGGGTGCTCACTGGCCCGCACCCTACCTACTCATTTCAGCAACAGTAGTAAAGTTTGTAGTCATTCTCTATCCTTTTATTGATGCTTCTCTTCGAGGCAGCTTCCTTACATTACAGACTTTCCATCTGAGTAAAAAAAGCTCTCTTGAATAACTTGAGTTTTACATAGTTTGAGGAAAGCCAACAGAGTGGGAGCTGAAGGTTGTCTAGGGAGATGCTGGAGACCTGATGGAACTAACTGATGGAACTGCATTCCTGGCTTTCCCATTTATGGGATTTACCTCTAGTTTTGCAGTTCTCTTCCTAGGCCAATCAGAACCTGGGAGCACAACTTCAAAACTCCCTTTGAGAAGACTTTGGACCAATCGCTTCAAAAGTATAGATTAAAGGAGTTACTCCTCCTCAAAATTAGACCCGTCTGCAAAGTGATGTGCCAACTGCCAAGGGGTAGAAGCCAGGAATACTCTACCAGGACAAAGACAAGATAGCCCAGAAGCAACACTGGCACATTCATTCTACCTCTCCTTCCCCTCACCCATCAGAGTAAAAGCATTAACCTTCCTTCTGGGAATGTAGCTTGCCATCTTACTGCCCACTTCAATTTTTTTTTAAATCTATCTATAGGAGTGATATTCCCAAATTGGTTGATACTGTAGCCTATGCACAATCACAGAACATAAATACTGTCCACAAGCCTGTCACTTTTCCTTATCAACAGTTTTTCCATTTGTTCTTCCTTCCCCTTTCTCCTAAGAAATAGATGGAACATATTGATAGTGTTTTGTTGGGAATAAGTGTTCTGTCTGGAAGCAAGGTAGGGGCCACTGGGCAGAACAAAAATTGCAGACATCTGCCATGCTAAGTGCACATTCAAAGCTTAACTATGTATAAAACTAGCTGGGCCGCAACTATTCGGTGCTGCTGTCCAGCTATGACCAGATATGAGCAAGAAGGAGCATTTGCCATATCTAAGTTACTAAATGTGATTCAAGCTGCTGTTTTTAATTTCTAAAGCCTCAAAATCACATGGGACAAGTAAAACAGAAAGCCTGAATTCCAAGAGAATTAACCACTATGGGCTCTGGGATATCTCCTGGTAAGCTGATAGATCCCCCCCCCCCACACCTAGGCTGGCCCAGAAGAGCTACATACTCTCTATCTATGCCCCATGTGGAATAAAGATGGTATGTACCTTATTCAAGGTATATACAAAATGTTACACAGATACATTATGTACACACTGACTCATGTAAACGGGAGCCCACAGGCCTGTTTTGCTAGTGCCCCAACACAATGCACTGAGAACTAACAATGTCAACAACAAGGTTGTGTCAATCTCATTAATGTCTCCTTGATTTCCCTCCTGGGTGACACCCAGAGACACCTAGGGTTGGGCAGCCCAAGTGCTACCCAAGCCCAACCCACCCAAGCTCTGTTGGCTTGGGGGAGGCAGCACCTGGCCCACCCAAGCACTCCCAGTCTAGTAAAGGCAGCTTGAGCCCCCTAATCTAGGGAAGGCTTGCTTGAATCCCACATGGAGTGAGGGTGCCAACGTTGAGCTGGAGGTGATGTTACCGGAATGGGATTCTTTGCAAGTTAGAGGGGGAATTAGCAGCAAGGTGGAGGCTATGCGAGAGGGGTTAACAAGTGGGATACTCCATCAATTTTTTACAGGGTCCCTTCCCCAAGGAGACTAATGAGATGGGTGTTCTTCAAAGTCACCCATAGGGAAAATTCACACATATACACAAGAAGTAACTCAAAAGCACACAAGATTCCTAGGAAAAGCAGTGGTGAAAGTGGAATAGATCTGAGAGATTTCAAATGATAATTACCTATCTGGGGAGAAGAGCAGTCCACAAAGGAAGAGGGCTTCAAATGTTCTTGACCAAAAGAGTCTTAGGAAAGGAGATTCTAACGGTACAGCACTCGGATCCAGGAAAGCATGCACAATATGAATAGATCAAAGCTCTGGTTCTTATAGGGTAAATCATGTCCTGAGGCTGGGGAGCTCCCTCAGCCGTTGGAACAAGAACCTTAAAGGTCAGCTCCTAGGAATGACAAAAGTTTGATTACCTTTGGTGCTACTGGGGTGTGACAAAAGAGTTGAATTTTGCTCTCCTGGTGCTGCATAAAGAAATGGTAGCTAGTTAATGTTCCCAGACCTGGGCTAATGAATTTAGACTCTTGATTAATTGTTCCCAGGGAGTTATAAACTTATCAGAGCTGATTGATGGCCCTCAATCTTTTGTTAGAATTCGGTCACAGAAAGAGGGGAGATTGGAATGTTTGAGTGGTGACTCACAAGTACCCTTCTTGTCAAGATTGCACATTCCGTAGCTTGGAGGGGCAAGAGTCAATCACGCCCAATCACTCAGCATTTGCATTCAAATTCCATTCATGACTCACTCTCCTCGGTGGGACTCGGCAACATTTTGCTCAATTGGTTGATTAATTAATGCAAATTAAGGTGCATTAATTCAAGGGATTTATGATTGTTATATCATAGGCAGCTCTTAAGGACATCAGAGATCAGGGTCGACTGCTCAAAGTGATGCCAGTTCTTCTCCCTCTTTAAGGGCTGGAGCAAGCAGACTGTTTTTTCCTCCCTCCTTTTTTGAGAGGGGGATGAGGCACAGGATGAGGCCAATGGTTGGACCCTTTTCCAAGGTCAATTTTCCCTCCCAGTTTCCCTCTGCCTGCATTCCCCATCTGAATTTGCCTGAGCAATGAGATTAGCATCACAAATCCTTGTCTAGCTGCCTCCAGCTTCAGAGATTATATGGGTGGTTACTGGAGAGAGGACATTTTCAGTGGGGGTGCCCAATCTGTAGAATTTTGGAAGTGCCTACACTTGGATAGCCAGTTTAGTGTAGTGGTTATTAGCATGGGACTCTAATCTGGAGAACCAGGTTTGATTCCCCACTCCACCACTGGAAGCCAGCTGGGTGACCTTGGGCTAGTCACAGCTCTCTGGAGCTCTCTCAGCCCCATCCACCTCACAGGGTGTTTGTTGTGGGGATAATAATGCTTTGTAAACTGCTCTGAGTGGGCATTAAATTGTTCTGAAGGGTGGTATATAAATTGAATGTTGTTGTTGTTGTTGTTGTTGTTGTTGTTAGCACCAGGCTGAGATGATTCTGTACTACAAGTTTTTAAACAGATGATTTGTGTCATGCAGTTCTGTTTTTTTTTTTTTTAATCTTGCTCTTCACTTTGTTTTAGTAATTGCCTAGGTCTGCTTTGCTCATTCTTATATATATATATATATTGGCTTGAATCCTACAGTCTACTTCCAAAGATAGAAAGGCACTCTGATAGAGGAGGGAGAACAATATCTGACAAATCTCCCTTCCCACTGCAGACATTTACATTTTTGAGGACCACAGAAACAGAATCCCATGAGTTTTGCTCTATTTGAAGACCTCACAAGATCCAAACCAGTGTTTTAACCTGGTTTTGAAAAATTCCCCCCTGTAGAGTTGGAGACTTTTAAAACAGAAAAGCAGTGTATGGTTTTAAACTACCTAAACCGCACAAGTTCACTCGCTCCACAGTTTTCAATTTGCTTCAGTTGCCCAGGTGCCATGGAAGAGGTGTTTTTGTCACATTGGATTATTCTTCCATTATTCTTTCTGAAATTTCTGAAAATTCAGGAACATACCAGTTCAACTTAAAAATTTCAGTTTCTGACTCAGGTTTCCCCTAAGTCATAATAAAATTGACGAGCCAGTTTGGAGTAGTGTTTAAGAGCAGCAGGACTCTAATCTGGAGAGCCGGGTTTGATTCCCCAATCCTCCGCTTGAAGCCAGCTGTGTGACCTTGGGTCAGTCGCAGCTCTCTCAGAGCTCTCTCAGCCCCACCCACCTCACAGGGTGTTTTGTTGTGGGATTAATAATGACATACTTTGTAAACCACTCTGAGTGGGCATTAAGTTGTCCTGAAGGGTGGTATATAAATTGAATGTTGTTGTTTTTGTTGTTGTTGTTATAAACTGCACTGAGTAGGTATTAAGTTGTCCTGAAGGGTGATATATAAATCAAATGTTGTTGTTGTTGTTAGAGTTGTGTATCTTTTACTAGCCATATTAATGAAATTTGATAGATATATCTCCATGAAAACTTTATAAAAGTGACCTTATAATGCTCTAACAATGTTATTAAAGAATCATATAAATAAGAGACACCAGACACAAGAATAAGCAAACCCAAAGCAGTTTATCATGTGGACATGTAAAAACTACACATACATGCATGCATGCATGCACGTGTGTGCACGCACACACAGTCCCACTATATTTTCTGATATCAATATCGATCAGAATATTCTCTGAGTATTATGTAGTAAAAATGAATCACAACAAACGCTATTCAAATACACCACCCATCCCCATTTTTCATACATGCAAAGATTCAGCAATCTTTGCTATGAATTTTGCATATACACCCAGTCCAGAATTGTTGTTACTCCCACCACCAAAGTGTGCAATGTTGCCAACTTGATGCATATTTTGGGGGAGAAGGGTATTTTGTGCCTGTATATCTAATGGAAACCTATAATGATTAGAATACACATGTGATTTTTAAAGTGTTCTTCTACTTTGTATGCTAGATTAATATAATTTATATACATTTATCTAATTTATACACATTGCCTTTTTGTATTTTAAAAAAGGGACTAAGTATATTTAAATACTAATTGGAAGCATTCAGAAGTGGGTTATTTGAGACCAAGTTACTAAAAAAAGTCAAGGGTGCTTTGAATGATGGATTTGGTCACCAATTCCAGCTTGGGAAAAATCTGGGGATTTGTGTGACGATCCTATGAAGATAGATCCAGAGGAGTTAGCCGTGTTAGTCTGTAGTAGCAAAATCAAAAAGAGTCCAGTAGCACCTTTAAGACTAACCAATTTTATTGTAGCATAAGCTTTCGAGATTCTCGAAAGCTTATGCTACAATAAAATTGGTTAGTCTTAAAGGTGCTACTGGACTCTTTTTGATCCTATGAAGAGTCAGCTTTGGAGGGGGTAGGGACCTCAGCAGGAATGTTATGCCATAGAATCCATCCTCCAAAGCTTACATTTTCTCCGGGGGAACTGATCTTTAAGCCACCGCATCACACAGTCAGTGTGATGCGGTGGCAGAAAAGGCCAATTCAGTCCTGGGTTGTATCAAAGGGGCCATAGCGTCGAAATCGCAGGAGGTCATAGCCCCTCTCTATACTGCCTTGGTCAGGCCGCACCTGGAGTACTGTGTGCAGTTCTGGAGGCCTCACTTCAAAAAGGATGTGGACAAAATCGAGAGGGTGCAGAGGAGAGTGACAAAGATGATCAGGGGTCTGGAGACTGAGCCCTATGAGGGAAGGCTGAGGGCCTTGGAAATGTTTAGTTTGGGGAAGAGGATACTGAGGAGGGACATGATTGCTCTCTAAGTATTTGAAAGGCTGTCATTTGAAGGAGGGCAGGGAGCTGTTCCAGTTGGCAGCAGAGGGTAGGACCCGAAGCAATGGGCTTAAATTACATGCACAAAGGTACTGGCTGGATATTAGGAAGAACTTTTTTACGGTCAGAGTAGTTCAAAAGTGAAACCAGCTGCCTAGGGAGGTGGTGAGCTCCCCTTCACTGGCAGTTTTCAAGAAGAGGCTGGATGAATATTTGTCAGAGATGCTTTAGGTTGATCCTGCACTGGGCAGGGGGTTGGACTAGATGGTCTGTATGGCCCCTTCCAACTCTATGATTCTATGATTCTATGATTGGTTAAGAGAGCCAGTTTGGTATAGTGGTTAAGAGTGTGGGACTCTAATCTGGAAGGCCAAGTTTGATTCCCCGCTCCTCCACTTGACTCCAGCTGGGTGACCTTGGGCTAGTCACAGTTATTGGGAGCTCTCTCAGCCCCACCCACATCACAGGGTGTTTTGTTGTAGGAATAATAATAGCATACTTTGCAAACCACTCTGAGTGGGCATTAAGTTGTCCTGAAGGGCGGTATATAAATTGAATGTTGTTGTTGTTGTTGTTATCAGCTGTAATTCCAGGAGATCTCCTGGATGTTGGCAACTCTAGTAATGCCTCACTTCCTCTGGTCCACACAACATTTTTTTTTAAATAAGCATCAAGTAATGTTTAAGCTCTTAGCAGGGGGCATTATATCTTCATATTTCATGTGTGTGTAAAATGTCATCAAAGTCGCAGCTGGCTTATGCCAACCCTGCAGGGTTTTCATGAAAGAGATGAATAGAGTTAATTTGCTATTGTCTGCCTCTGTGTAGAGACCCTGGACTTCTTTGGTGGTCTCCCATCCAAGTACTAACCAGGGCCAACATTGTTTATCTGACAAGATCCGACAAGATCAGGGTAGCCTGGACCAGCCAGGTCAGGACTCAGAGCCAAGCTATAAGTGATGCCTGACACAGGTTGGTCACTTGTCAGTTTCCCTCAAGTTTTGATGGGAAATGTAGGCGTCCTGGTTTTACAGATTGGCTCTCCATTACAGCTGCAAGACCAGGATGCCTACATTTCCCATCAAAACTTGAGGGAAGCTGACAAGTGTCCAACCTGTGTCAGGTATCACTTGTAGCTTGGCTCTCACTCTTCATATTCAATGAAAAACTTGATTTTTTCCCCTCTTCAGGAAATACACAATGATCAGTAGGTGGAGCTGTTCATTCACAAATTTCCTTACCTTTCTTCCCGATTGAAATACCAAGAGACAGCCAAATGTCATCCCAAATAGGTTATAAAGCCGAGTGACTTGATTTTCCCAAGACCCCAGATGAGAGATACTGTGTAAGACTTTTTCTACGGGGAAAGGGGAGAGGTGGAAGAGAAAAAGTGATGATGAGCACATAGCTGAAATCCAGAGACAACACATTCAGTTTTGGTTCTGACAGGTAAAAAAAAAGAAAAGAAACGCAGAGTGTTTGAGTCAAGAAGTGGAGGGGAAGGCACCCTCCTTGGCCGCTAATCTGGATGTTGATCATAGGAAATGGCTAAGCTAGTCTTGAAAGTCCTTGGCGGAATGAATTGATTCTCCAATAGTGCCCGAAGGCCAACAGATCGTTTGTGCCTGCAGCGGAAGGATAAACAGAGCATAAGCGGTCTTGTTAAATCATTATTGCCCTGAATGCTTTGCAGCCCAGGGGAAGCCTTCTTCTTTAAAGCAGAAACAAAATCACGGCTAATCACATCACTGTCAGAAATGGACTGAAGTTCCTTCTCTTCTTGGGAGATGCTGCTTTTCGGCCTGCCTTCAGACGGGAGAATAAGCTTGCTACCTTTTTACTCAATGCTGCGATGGCATTTTAGCTTTCGAATCCAGCTTTCACTCTTTCGTGTAATTTCAGCTATTACTATTTTACTATCTGATGAAGAGAGCTCCGACTTTCGAAAGCTCATTCCCTGGAAATCCAGTTGGTTTTTAAGGTGCTCTTATTATAACAACACTGACAACGACAACGACGATGATGACAACGATGACAACGACAACGACAATGACAACAACAATGACAACAACAATGACAATGACGACGACAACGATGACAATGACAACAATGATAGCGATAGCGATAGCCATAGCCATAGCCATAGCCATAGCCATAGCAATAGCAATTGACTTATATACCGCCCTTCAGGACAACTTAATGCCACACTCAGAGCAGTTTTTTAATTGTGTTATTATTATCCTCGTGACAATCAGTCTGTGAGGTGGGTGAAGTTGAGAGAGCTTTGGAAGAGCTGTGACTGACCCAAAGTCACCTAGCTGACTTCAAATGGAGGAATCAAACCCGGCTCTCCAGATTAGAGTCCTGCCGCTCTTAACCACTACACCAAACCAGCTTTTGAACTCAAATCTTGCTCTTCGACAGCAGATTGACACGGCTACCCATCGAATACTATTTTACAGTGGGACTTCCTCCCACCAGTTTTCCATGCATGATACTCTCTTTATTGCCATGGAGTCTAGCTAGAAGTGGGAGCATTTGGGCACCATTCATGCAGCTGGCTGGAGAAGCTACTGATCTCTAGGATTCTCTTAATTCCTCTTTCCTCAGTTTTTCCCTGAAACCCAACAATCCTTTTATTTCCTTCTTTTTAGGAATTTGGAGTTAGTTTCTAATCAATTCCTTTTTGATCATACAGAAATTTGAAGAGAGGAGGGGCAGGAAGACAGGTTCTGCAAAATTTCCAAATTTCACTCAGAGGCAGGCAATGTCTTCTCAAGGCTTACTATCTTCCTGTTAGAGTACCACCCTAGGGTGCATAACATAAAACAACTGTAAGGACTGAAGATGGAAAGGAAAGTAACATGGTATAGCCCAATCTTGTCAGATCTCGGAAGCTAAGCAGGGTCAGTATTTGGATGGGAGGCCACCAAGGAAGACTTTGCAAAGAACGGCAATGAATGGCAAAGAACAGCAATGAATGACAAAGAACGGCAAAGAATGTCAAAGAATGGCAAAGGACAATGGCTTCTCACTTGTGGGGTCAACATAAGTCAGTTGTGAATGACTTGACGACACTTTATACACACACAAGGGCTGAAGATATGGTGCCTTGATTCCTCTTCAAAGAGAAATGAAAAAGAGACTATAGAGAAATCCTGCTCTTAAAGAGAAGGAAGGGGAGAGGATAAGAGAACCTATGGCTGTATCTAAAAAATGAATTTCAGAAAAAAGAAATTCCCTACCCTATAACAAACCAGTGACCTGTGCTGACTTAGCACTTGGTCAGACCACATAAGCTACTCCGGGCCTAATAGCAGTGGAGAGTAAAGTCTACATTCTGAGAAACTGGTTTTCCGAGTGAAGATCAACTGGCCATTTTATTTACTAATTAATATTTCTTTTACTGTGTCCGGATCTGGATGGCCCAGGACAGAATGTTTTCGTCAGATCTGAGATGCTAAGCAGAGTTAGCCCTGGTTAGTGCTTGGATGGGAGACTTCCAACAAAGACCAGACAATGGCAAAACCACCAACTTTGTGAGGTAGGATTAGGCTAAGAGTGTGTGACTGGCCAAGGGTCACCCAAGAAGCTTCCATAACAAAGCAGGGATTCGAACCTCAGACTCCCAGATCCTTGTCCAATTCTCTGAACTCCAGGGGCATGCACCCGGAAATTCCTGAGCTAAAAATATACACAAAAGTTGCCATTTTGGGCCATTATAGTGATTTTCTGGAATGATAGATAGATAGATAGATAGATAGATAGATAGATAGATAGATAGATAGATAGATAGATAGATAGATAGATAGATAGATAGATAGATAGATAGATAGATAGATGCTTGTGCATTCAAAAATATTATCAATCTTTTTACAGCAGCAGAAATGAAGTATTTTTAATACTGGATGTTGAATAAAACACCAGAGCAAAAAGATTAGTGGACAAAAGTATTGTACCTAATGGAAATGGGTGGAAGTAGCTTATATTTGATGTGTCCAGAGCAGTGGTGTAACAGTGGGTTTGGAATGCCCGGGGCAATTTCTGGACTCCACACATGCGTGCATGACATGCGCGCACACTCCTGGGACTGCATGATGATGTCACTGGAAGTGATGTCATCGGGCAGGGCTTGGGAATGCGCCCGTGATTCGGGCTGCTCACCTCCCTGCCCCCATCAGACAGTCCTCTATGGCAGCTGCCTGCACTGCTGCTGCCTGCTCGGCACGCTCTTCAGCTGCAGGATGGCCAGCTCATCGCCCAGCAAGCCGGCCACCCCATTGGCATGGGAGATGGCCAGGGAGCTGTGCGTGGCCTCCTGTGGAGCTCAGGCTGTCCTCGGTGTGGTGCCTCATGGCACCCCCCCCCAAATATTGCACGCAGGGCAACCACCCCTCTTACCTCCCCACACTATGCCACTGGCCCAGAGTCTTGAAAGAATTTATGAGTTGCTAGCATTTACTTAGTCCTAGGTAAAGGCATCTGATTATTGGTATCAATGATAACAATCTGCACCATGTATATATGATATCCTGTGTGATGATGGCCAGTGTTAAACAATACAACTCTCTAAATGTGTGCATTCTTATACACGTACATATTTGTACATAAAAACATAAGTGCATGCCGCCGAGTGAATCACAAACTCAGAGCAGCTTACATTGTTCAAGAGGGCATTTTTAAAAAGCAATTAGAACTGTTTTGGAATGGAATGTTCCAGGAGGGCTCCTTTATAATGGAATAGAATTGCAGTCTACAATTATTTTTACTGGCATCACCTTACTTTTACTGCATTGTTTTCTGCCATGATGGGGAGGGAGTGTTCACACAGCCAGTTGCTCCATGCAGTCACACCCTGCAGATGACTAGGTAACTGTGTGAAATTAGGAGTGGGGGCAAGTCTAGCCTACTCCTGCTTGCTTTTCCTCTCCAAAGTTTGTCAACTGGGAAGATTGTCATCTATAGTGGGGCTCGTGTAGGGGCCAACTGGGTGTTCTACAAAGAGTGTGGCACTAGGAGAAAGCACTTGGTAGATCAAACCTGGTAGTGAGTGGTAGGGGCTGTCCTTCATTTAGATTGTATATATGTCAAGGAGAAGCAGGACAATGTCTACTTGGGCTATTTCGCCCTAGCTCCATCCTTACCTGTGTTCAACCTAATTCCTTTAATAAATAGGGGTTCCATTCCCCCCACAGCATTACATGAGGTGTCATGTCACTTCTGGTTAAAAAAAGACATAGAGTAGCTCTAGGAATTGCTGGAAACTCTGTGGTCCCATATGTCCAAACCATAGAGTTTCCAGTGATTCCTAGAGCTACCTATGTCACTTCCGGTTGTTTTTCCAGTAATGACCTGATGCCACAGCTGTTGTTCCACCCACCATACCCCCACCCTCAGGCCTCTAAGTAGTTGTCAGGTATCCTATCAAGAGATTATGGCTAGATCCCACAATATTATTTCCTGGGCACTTCTTTCCAGTTGCTGTGGAGGCGTTCCTCATCTGTGTCACTTGCCTCCTAGTCCACAAGCACTTCTGTGTTCATAAAGACTCCTTCAAGGATCATTGCTCTTGCACAAGCAGAAGTGTTATCAGCAAAGGAAGTGAGTGCTGCAGTGGAGGAAAGCTTCCGCAGGGACCATTCAGAGGGAAGTACAAGAGGAAAGATGTAACAGGAGCCAAGCCATAATATGTGAAATTGTTTGTTTGTTTTTGTTTGTTTGTTTGTCTCATATTTGTATTCCGCCCTCCCCGCAAGCAGGCTCAGGGTGGATAACAACCTTAAAATCATTTTAAAACGTTCCATATTATAGAGATTTTCAGAAGTTGGGATGAACATACGTAGGGACATGTGTTGGGCAAGATACTGCGAAACTGCTCCCCGATTCATACCATCACTATAAAGACATTTACGTCTACGTCAACCATGTATGGGGGCAGATAGGATGACACCATGGAAATGCAATTTGCTGCTTGCTCGTTAAGGTCGACTTGGTTTACTGGCTTAGTTTTGCATTTCTAAAATGATGGTGGCAATGCCAAGGAGGCCAAGACCATCAAAATAAGAACTGACTGGGTCATATAGTTTAAAGAAAGAAGGGCACAGGATATGTCCCTTGCTAAGAGATGCCTTGTTAAGGGACAGAGACTGTAGACTAGGCTACTGGGCACTATCTGCTGATGTAGACATGCTCCTACTGGGTAGTTTGATGTTGATGTCCCATTAATTATTTACACTTTTATTCAGAAAGGTTTCATTTATATGTTTGGCTTTGTTGATCTTCATGTTTTGTTACTGTAACCTATTGTATCTGTTTTCATCAATCTCAACTGTTGATCATATTGCATTTTTGCTCTGTGAATGTCCTAGCTATTGATTATATTATATTTACTTGCAGTATGTAATTTGCCTTGGATCTCAGTGAAAAAGGCAAGATCACGAACAACAGCAGTAACAACAACATATCCCCAAGCAGGCCTTGTACACATTTGCCAAATGCCCCCTACCTACTGGCTCACCTGTCTGTTCAAAATCCAGGGTTTTTTTTCAGCTGGAATGCAGTGGAATGGAATTCCGGCACCTCTTGAAAATGGTCACATGGCTGGTGGGCCCACCCCCTGATCTCCAGACAGACTCCAGGGCAATCTAAACTCCCCTCTGTCTGGAAATCAGGGGGGTGGGGCCACTGGCCATGTGACCATTTTCACTGAGGGTGATTTAAGCTTTAAAAAACTTCCCCCTTGTCCCAGCTGACCCAAGGTGATGTCATTGTGAGGTCCTGAGTTCCACCACTGAGTTCCACCACCTCTTTTCCCAGAAAAATAGAGAAGAGTCCAATAGCACCTTTAAGACTAACCAATTTTACTGTAGCTTAAGCTTTCGAGAATCACAGTTCTCTTCATCAGATGAGACACAGCTCATCTGTTCTCTGACTAAGAGAACAGATGAGGCGTGCATCTAACGAAGAGAACTGTGATTCTCGAAAGCTTATGCTACAGTAAAGTTGGTTAGTCTTAAAGGTGCTACTGGACTCTTTTCTATTTTGCTACTACAGACTAACACGGCTAACTCCTCTGGATCTTTTCCCAGAAAAAAAGGCCTAACAAAATCTAAAATGGCTTCCATGAAGATAAATAATTCTCCTGGGAAGAAAAAAGGAAGAAAGGCAATATAGTCTACAGGGAGAAGCATCGAGATTCCTATAGCAGAATTATCCAAAAACAAAAGAAAGAACCCCCTCATAATGTGTGCTTTGTCAGACCAAAAAACACCACTTACCCCTCAACAGCAGATGGGAAAATACGTAATTTTGTAGAGTACAAAGTAAAGTATGCATTGCTCTTTAATTGGCACTTAGCAAAAAGATACCCCACAGCAAGAGTTTCTATGCCTAATGAAAGGAGGAGCCAGAAGCTCAGCTACACAGTGCCAATTAGCCCCTCGGAGCAAATGAGGGTCCATTTCCAGCTGCCGGCTTGCCAGATGGTAAGCAAAAGAAGACGACGAAGCGATAATGAAACTTTGAGCGCATATCAATAAAACTGAAAACCGAGTGTTCCTTTTCACAACACCTAGCGATTGCATTGAAGGGAGAAGGAATAAAATGGCAGCTGAACACCAATTAGGGAACTCAGGGAAAATGCATACGGGCATATGGCTTGCTCCATAAACATGAGATAGAATTACCTCTTTAGTATAACGTAGAGTGGACTTGAAATTGGAAGGAAGGAAGGAAGGAAGGAAGGATGGATGGATGGATGGATGGATGGATTCCGTTACTTTTTCTGTGGCAAAATATATAGAGATAATAATTAAACACCAGAGAAATGACATACAGTAAGGTTCTTCCCATTTTAATTTCTGTTTAAGGCAATAGGCATATGACGGACGGATGGACTGACAGACTGACCGATATACCTTCATCAGATTCAAGCAGATTCAGCTGACTTTATGCCATATTCCCAATCATCAGTGATGGCTGTTTGACCCCCTTGGTGTGTTCCCTAAGAGCCAAGCTGCAAGTGATGAATGACACTTGCCTGACAAGTGAACCGACTGAGGGCCAAGCTACAAGTGATGAATGACACTTGAACAGCAAGTGTATTTCTCCCTGTTCACTTGTCCTCCACTTGCACTCCACTCGATCCACTTGCCGTTCAAGTGGCATTCATCACTTGTAGCTTGGCCCTCACATGTTTTCCTCCCTGTTCACTTGCCATTCACTTGCTCTCCACTTGATCAAGTGGAGAGCAAGTGAATGGCAAGTGAACAGGAAGGAATACGAGTCTGTTCACTTGCCAGGCAAGTGTCATTCATCACTTGTAGCTTGGCTCTATGTTATGCATGTATTTCCCAAACAGGCCATAGAGCACCCACCACCTCCCCCACACACCTCCCACCCACCCCCAAACACACCAAATTTTTTCAGGTTATGAAAACGTCAAAGAAGGAGACTGAAGTCCCTTCTCCATGAACTTCCGAATCTGATTACACACATGGGAACAGAGGAGAGCCTGCAACTCACATCTGTTACACAGGGTGGAAATCTCAAACCCAACCTCTGTATTTCACAATGTGTCAACTGGAGAGGTCACCGTCTCTACTTAAGAAGGCCATGGCAACACAAAACTAGGCTTTGAATCCTGGTGGCAATGTGTCAATCTCTGCAGTTGATGTAGAACTGTTTTACGGGACTCATCAGTCTAGCTCTTGGCAAACACTGCTCCAAATCTACATATGCCCAAAGTGTTTGATTTTTTAAAAGTCATCCTACTATATAAAAGGCAAGCCGTATTGGCAATGACTTACTTTTTATCCATGCTCAGGTGCAGGCCCCTCCACGGGGATAACAAGTGAGTCATTGGCAACACGGCTGACCTCGGAGGCCCGAGGAGGCTGCCACGGCAGCGAGAAGGACTGGTGCGGCAGTGGGCCCTCCAGAAGCTCCAAGGAGGCCACTGCAGTGGAAAGGCCCAGACCGGTGGCACAACCACTGCAGGGCCTTGGGAGGGCTGAGCTACTGTGCCAGGCCTCCCTGCCACCTATGCTAGGCTTCTTGAGGAGCCACGGGGGCAGTAGGGAGGTATGGCGTGGTGGCATGGCCATGCCAAGGCTCCACGACGGCCACAGAGGCAACAGGGAGGCCTGGTGTGGCGGTGCGGCCTTCCAATGTCCCCACAGCAGGGGCCCACTGAATCAGTTTCCTAGAGCCCATTCTATTTTTCCACGCAACAGTCTGTTGTTAGTAACGGATATAACTTTGTTTCCTCAGTCCTCTGAATGGGGAAGTAACTTTCTCTAGATACCATTCAGTGGAAAAAAATACAGCTTGTAAACTGTGCGTCTCTCCTCCCTGGCTGGGCAAAAAATACTCAGCAACAGTCTTTCACAATGGAACTCTACATTTATTATCTCCCTTATATTTGCTGTAATTTGAAATTATCTCTAGCAAGTCGGACAGTTACATTAGCATATTATTAATCAATTAACGTATCTTGCTCTTTGCAATGCCCATGATCAGAATAGTTAAGCATTTGTGATAAGTTGAACACTGGCTTCTAGGGAGTTTTCCACTGACAGAATAAATTAGAGAGTAGGCAGGTTGTTGCTTCTCTTGGACTGGAAGGTAGTCTAGAGTTGCTACTGAAACTGAATCAAAAGAATGTTAGGTTCTCATTACAGTATCCTTGGAAGCTTGACTACCCTATGTTCTCCTATAAATGGACCTTGAGCTTGTTTGGAGGTTCTAGCAGGGGAACACAGCTATCGTATACCCTTGACCAAAGAATGGTACACTCCTATCTGGGATGGTCGTTCTCTTCCACCGAGCATGTAGCTTTGGGAAGGACGCACATGGAGCGGTGAGAGAGGAAGGGGACACCCGTCTAGACAGCCAGATCAGCCGAATCAACCCCGGCGATCAATGGAGTGACAGATGTTGCAGCCAGATCTCCCTCACATATACTCTGGTTTCTCTTCAGATCACATTACAGTATCCTTAGCAAGGCAATTTGTATCTCTTGTCATCTGAACATCAATAGAACAGATCAAGTAGATCAAACCAAGCAAGAAAATGATCTAACATTATTTGTATCAGGAGTCTGCTTTTGAATGTGGCTTCTCAAATCATTTCCATAAATGATACACATTTTGTCTTTCATCAATAATGTTGCTCACCTTTGTGCAGTGACCTTGGACTCCCTTTTTGGTCTCCCATTCAAGTACTAACCAGAGCCAACACTGCTTAGTCTCTGATATCTGACAAGATAGGGCAAGATACATGTGTTGACAAGATCAAGGCATGTATACATTTTCCCCTTTGTCTCTATGAATACACACACACAGATGCGCTCACACGTGCATGTGTGTGTGTGTTGATGGTACATACACATATATACCTATAGGTATATGCCAGGTGATGAGCATACTTTGTGTATGTAACGAAGTGGATTCTAGCCCACAAAGAACAAATGCAACAAGAAATTGACTGGTTTTTAATGTGCCATAAAACTGATTGCTGTTTTCCTTTAACAAACTAACCTGGGTACCATTCTAGAATTTATGAGTTAGTTCCAGCTCTCCGACAGTACAATACCAAATATCTTTGAAATGCACCCCTTCCCTGAAAATTCTCCCTTGCCCTGGGGAAGTTATTTATTAAATGCATTTGTATGCCACCTTTTTACCCAAAGAGGGATCCCCAACAGAAGAGTGCATTGCCTCCAGAATAGGGGAGAAATCAAATTTTCATTATTCCATGTATACAGAGAAAAATGAAGAGTGGCAGGTATGGATTTTAAGAAGATACATCAGGCTTTTCTAGAATGTCTACTACTATTTATTACCAAAGAAGATTAATTTATAAAAATGTTTAGGGATTCGAGACAGTGTTAAACTGAGAGAGAGAGAGACAGAGACTGTATGACAGAGAAAGGTCACCAACAGATTATTATTTTTCACAGTCAGAAAGGAGTTCCGGGTTCAAATCTCCACTCAGCTACAAAGTTCACTGGTAGACACTGGGCCGGTCTTAGGGCCAAGCTACAAGTGACGAATGACACTTGAACGGCAAATGTATTTCTCCCTGTTCACTTACCCTCCACTCAATCCACTTGCCACTCAAGTGTCATTCGTCACTTGTAGCTTGGTCCTTAGTCCAACCTTCCTCAACGAGATGAACTCTGACTGCTAGACCAGACTACTGGTGTGTCACCACAAATTCATTAGAACTATCTCATTATGAGAAAAACATTGTACATCAATAGAGCGCATCTGCCAAAAGTGTTGCTTTGCCGTCGTTGAAGTATCTCTGCTTAAAGTACCAACAGGAGGGATGGTATTCTCCTGCCAAGGAGGCATGAGGTCTAGAGGAACACAAGAACGTTTCATTCAGCAAAAGTTGTTTCATGAATTAAAAGATCTACTAAAATCATCTCACCACAATGGGTTGAGAAGCAATGCAATTAAGATGAAAATGAGCTGTTTCTAGCCGTACGTTGTGATCTTGCTGGCGCAACAAATATTTTTGTTCTCAGTCACTTATGTATTCTTTCCTCCTTTCCTTTTACCACTCCAGCAATGTTAATATATTCTTTCTTGCCTTCTTGGCACCTTTACTGGAAAAAAAATCAATGCAATACTTAGGGAAATTGTTCAGCAGATATTAATTCTTCCACACAGGGCTCCGTAAATGCTTTCCATTGCAAATTGAAATCCTGTATCAAAGTGTTGTGCTGTAATCACAGCTAAGTCTGCTATATTCATAGGAAAGAACAACAGGACGAGTCAAATTAGAATAACGCAAACGAGAAGATGTAAAAATGCTGAATGTCGAATTAAAAAGGGATCTCCGAATTGCATTACATGAATGTTATGGCTTCCTTTGGTTTGTTTCATGTGACAAAAACCATAAAGTAGTGCAAGATTCAAGGAAAGTCTAATCAGTTTTTTTTTTAACCATGTCCTAGTTAAAAGCAGGAATGTGTGAACGTGTGCCAGTTCAACTCATGGTCTGCTCATCGGTTCTGAGTAGGGAACTGAAGTTTCTCTGAGTAGTTTGGCTATTGGTGAGCAGTTCAAACCTGCTTGTCCATTACTTTTTCACATATTCAAAAGTACAGTATACTGCAACTGGCTGTATTTTGCAAAGCCCAAATGGGAGTCCTAGTTTCTCACCTCCTCTACAGATAGCATTGCCTATTTCTAGGTGGGGCTCAGAGATCTCCTTGAGTTACAATCCCCAGACTACAGAGATGAAGTTGATGGGCAGTATATTCAGGACAAACGAAAGGAAATACTTCTTTACACGATGAGTGATTAAAAGTAGAATTTGCTGCCAGAGGATGTAGTGATGACCACATGCTCAGACAACTTTAAAAAAGGGTTATCTGGATTCATGGAGGATAGGTTTATCAGTGGCTATCAGCTACAATGATTACAGGGAACTTCCACATTCTACAGTGCTATGGCGCTGTTGCAGAGGTGACTGGGCTTGTAAAGATAAGGAGTAGAGACGGGCATGAACAGCAATACGAACAAAAAAACCCACAAACAGCCCAAACTGCTGTTCGTGAACAAGCTGTTCGTGAGGCCCCATTCTAAATGAACAGGTGGTCATTGCAAGCCTCGTTCATTGCTGTTCGTCAAACCAGACAGTCTGGCACCTACAATCAATTCCCTTGGAAACTTAGGCAGGGATTGTCTGAACTCTGTCTGAACTCCTGCTGTTGCCCTGGAAACCCCAAACTAAGTCCAATTTAGCTTGATAGGCAGGTCTTCCTTTCAAGTGTGGAGCTCCAAATTTGTTACAAGGAAACAAAGACCAGGGGGGAGGGGGGCTCCCAGCTCTGGCTTTGGAGAGAGAGAGACAGCTGTTGTTGGCTTTTTGATAGAGAGAGTGTATCGGAGCTTGAATTTTCTTTTTGTGTGTTGGGATAGGGATCTACCCCTTCAAGTTCCAGGGCTCCTGCCAGGCTCTGGGCCAAGCTATTATTTGTTATTGGTACCTTCCCTGCTGCCTGTTCAGGTAAGGTTTCTGGAAGTGGTGTGGTAGGGATCTACCCCTTCAAGTTCCAGGGCAACTGCCAGGCTCTGGGGCCAAGCTATTATTTATTATTGGTACCTTTCCTGGTGCCTGCTCAGGTTAGGTTTCTGGGATTGGTGCAGTAGAGATCTTGACTTGGATGATGGCTGGCGGAGAGCCTGCTGGCCTCCAGGAACAGCCAACAATGAACATGTTCGTGAACAGGGCCATGTTCGTGGTTGTTCGTGAGTCCCTGTTCGTGGATGGTAATGAACAACGAACATCATGTTCGGTTTTTTTCTGTTCGTGCCCATTTCTGATAAGGAGTCTCCAAGGCTCAGCTCACTGATTAAGGTTGTCAGGTGTGGTATATGTGCCTATGGAACATGTTCATCACCAAGTTATGGAATTCCACCAAAAGAGAAATTTAGAGGTGAATATGGGCTGTGTCTGCTCAGTAGAAACATTTGTTTGTTTGTTTATTTATTTGATTTGATTTGTATTCCACCCTCCCCGCACCAGCAGGCTCAGGGAGTATTCCAATTAATACAATAATATAAAATATAATATCTTTAAAACCAATAAAATATCTTAAATATTTTTAAAAAACGTACACAACTAGCAATACAGCCGCAGGTTTCAAAAAAACATATGGCAGCAGATTTCACCACCACCCAACCATCTCCAGAAATATATGGCAAAGGCTAGATACCCTTTGTCGGGGCACAGCTTTTTCTAGGTGGCTGGCAGGGAGGCCCAGAGCATCAACCATGTGCCTGGCGGAACACCTCTGTCTTACAGGCCCGGCGGAAGGATAGCAAATCCGGCCAGGCCCTGATCTCTTTAGGCAGAGTGTTCCACCAGGTTGGAGCCAGGACCGAAAAGGCCCTGGCTCCGGTCGACACTAAACAAGCCTCCCTGGGGCCAGGGGCCAGTAGCAGCTGTTTATCATTGGACCGAAGCATCCTCCAGAGCTCATACGGGGAGAGATGGTCCCATAGATATGCCGGTCCTTGTCTGCATAGGACGTTATAGGTTAGTACCAAAACCTTGAATCTGATCTGGTACTCCACTGGTAACCAATGCAGCTGCCAGCATCCAAACAATTTGAGGGCAATTTCTCATTGGGGTTCTGCTAATCCCCGTACGGGACTCTTAAGGAGAAATTGTAAGAGGAGCTACTCAGAATTAAAGACTTACTCCTAGGAAAGCATTCTTTAAGATGGCACTTGCACTCATGCAGGTAGTTCCTGTTCAGTCTTCCTGTGATGCTAAAGTTGTATTCACGTGACTAAATGCTCCTTCTCTATGAATTCTTGCCCCTACAAAAATTAGTCATAGACAAGGGTTTTAGATACCCTGAGATGCTACTTTTCCCTATTCAGGGACTTTTTCTGCACTGGTGAACACTAGGTCATGAGAGCCCCACCTGCCAAAAATGAGTCAAATTTCCATCTAGTACGTTATTCTCTTTCCAAAGCTGCCTTCAGATGTATTTGTAAAGGCATGGAATGAAGGCCAACCAGTTTGTTCTCAATATCTGGATTGGATTCGATCTCAAGACTTGGTGATGGTAATTCATACCACTGATGCTGCAGCCACTGCAGAGTGTGTGCAAGCTTTGGGAAGAACAGCATAAATCCAGCAGCATCCACTAGCACACAAAGACCATCTCCCCTTCTTATTCCTGGATCCCTTTTCAAAAATCTCAATGAATCTTGACTTCACTTTCTAAAAATAGCTCTGTTTTTGACATACACAGACTTCTTCCATAGAATCACTGGACTTTTAATTCCCGGAGACCAAATTGGTTTAGATATATATTGTACAGTGTTTTAAGATGCCTGTGGCTTATAGTGCTGATTTTTCTAGATGTGTATTGAATTTGAGAGGACATAAACCATCTTTTCAAGACTTTGGAACATTCTTGATTATTTTCTCAGCCAGTACCAGCCAGTCGGAACTTGCAACCAAAGTAAGGAAGGGGAAAAAAATCTCTTCCATTCCTGAGGGGCAGCAAAAATCTGCCAGAATCAAGCTGCTTCTGGACGCTTCAGCATTTTTATGAATGATGCTGTACGTTTTTCATTCCAGTTTGGAAGCTCTCCTGAGGGTAGACATACAGTTCCTGCTAGCTCATTAAACTTTCTTACTTTTCTCTGCAAAAGGCAAACAGGGGAGAAAAACAACAGTTTCTGAAACAAGACAGGAAAGTATTATTTCTACCAAATTGTCAAATAAATCTTGTCGTCTTTTCTTCTTCTTGTGTCCCCGGAATTAAGTCCCACTGAGTTCAACAGAGTTTATCCCAAATAAGTGAACAAAGATTTTCAGTTTAAGCGGCTCAGAAGGAGGGAAAAACCTCAGAACACCAGGATATACACACTGAATCTTCAACACCTCTCTGGAAAACTTCCCTGAGATTTTTCTGAGGCCCTCTTTGCTGGCGTTTAGGCAGCAGGTGATTCATGTTGGCTTATTTTCAATATTGTCCTTGCAATAGCTTATCATGCAGTCTAATTTGGTACAGTTCTGATTTCTGCAAAAGAAGTTGGGGACCTGGAAAAAAGGCAGAAGATAGAAACCAAGATGATGAAAGGACTGGTGTGTTTTTCCTATGAAGTGAGACTAAAGAACATGTAGCTGTCAGTTTAGAGAAAAGATGGCTAAGGAGATGGGTGAGAGAGATTTGTAAACTTATGCATGGGGTGGGAAAAGTGGATAAAGAGAACTTGTTTTCCTTCTTTCCTATCATGGTAAAATTTGGAGTTTATGGGCAGTAGTTTCAAGGCTAGAGATGGGCACAAACCTCATTATGAACTTCAAAAACCCACGAAATTGGTGATCACGTGATCGCAATCCGGCGGTTCGTGATTGTCCGTGGCCAATGAACCAGCATTCAGGAGAGGCCTGGTTTGGTGAGTTCGGCCACGGTTCGGGAAGCCAGACACTCAGGTGCCAGCAATCAATTCCCCTGGCAATGGAGCCGGGGGGATGCCTGAACTCTGTCTGCACTCCTTCTGTCACCCTGGAAACCCAAATCGATCGGCAGGTCTTCCTTCCAACCATGAACCGCTGGTTCATTAAATTTTTTTGGTTTGTGCCCATGTCTATTCGAGACAGAGGAAGGAAATGTGTTTTTTTTTTTACTCAATGAGTAATTAAATTGTGAACTGCAAGGGATAGGGGGCAGTAAACCTCAAAGTACCAATTCTGGAAGACATCAGGAGAATGCTGTAGAAAAGAACAAGAGTCCAGTAGCACCTATAAGACTAAACAAACTAGTTGCAGGGTATGAGCTTTCGTGAGTCCCAGCTCATTTCTTCAGATACAGTTAGAATGTGAGTCCATCTGTCCTTATATCTTGGAGACTGGAGTGCTTTCAGATGCCAAATGACAAAAGCAGGTAAATGACAATATCCAGTGAATAGCAATAGCAGGCATGATTGGATTGGGTGGGGCATGCAGAGGGGTAGTAGGCATGGACAAATCAGCATTGGTAATGAGACAGGAAGCCTAGGTTTCAATTCAGTCCAGGTAGATGCATTGTCTTGAGCTAAGGATGAAACAGGATGCTGGATTAGGCTTGCCGGGTGTCCGGCTATGGCAGGAGACCTCCTGTTCCAAGCAGTGGCAGGAGAAAAAACAACAGTGACATTGCTGACATCATTATGTCTGTTTTGCATAAAACCATAGAGTTTCTGGCTATTCCTAGAGCTACCTTTTGTCTCTTCTGGATTTTACCTGGAAGGGATGTGACAACTTTGGCATGTCCTTAACATGGCATGCACCTCCACCTGACAATTCTAAATCTGATGTAGCACTGCATTCCTTGTGTTACATTCTTATGTTTATACTTGCATTGCAAGCCATTCTCGTCTTTTGTCATCCCATGCTTTTGTTCTCGCAGCTGTTTCACACATGCCATGAAAACGTGACATGTGAGAGAATCAGGCACACACTTTTCATGATTTGTGTCTCTCATGTGAAGGAGCAACCTGTATATCCTCTTCTGTAACAATATGTTGCATGCCCCAAGCTATTCCCAAGGGACATTTTTAACAGTGTGTGGCTTTTTAGGAAAGAGATGTCTCCTCTGTCACCCCTTGAATGCTATGATCAAAAGTGACATCTTTTTAATGCTTGCCGTTCTCTCTCAAAAGTCAACTGCTCATTAAACTAAAATAAAACAACAATCTTAAAAAAAAAATTAAAGGTCTGCTTGCATGTTGTTTTCATGTGCACCAGAATATGTAGAAGCCAAAGAGAGTCTGACAGGGCGTATGCTTTGATTCCCTGCTTAACTATCAGAGCATGTTCCCCAAGCTGACAGGGGCGAGCCTTCGTGTGCATGCTCACTCATCCGATCCAATGAAAGAAGCCTGTGTCTGACTGCCAAAGAAGACTGTCTGACAGCCTTCCCATTCATTTTGGAGAAAAGAATGCTGGAAAAATAGATCTCTGCTCTCTCCAGGTTAGCTTCAGCTAGCCTGCCAATGCCTTGCTCATGGGATAACACAAAACATTTCAGAAAACAAAAGTTCCTTAGAACATGATAGTTGGCTTGTAGCAGCCTTACAGCCAAGAGGTAGGACATTCTCTGCTCTGCTAAAACCGATCTGTTTTATTTCCTCCACAGAGAGGAGCCAGAGCTCAGTGACAAGAGTACACTGTGGAAACACGTCTCGTATCCATGGCCTTTGCGTATTAAAAAGGATAATGTGAAATGGCTTTGAAACAGTGTTGTTATGGGAAGTGGAATTTCTTTTCCTAATGACTGGTTCTGTTTTGATCAAATTTAGTTTTGATTGAAAGAGAAATTTGAAGAGAGAAAGGGCAGGCTGTTCTGCAAACGTTACAGAATTTCACTTTGTAGATGGCTCAGAGGCAGGCCATCTTTACACAAATCTTCCTCTCCTCCTATTAGAGCAACCCCCATCTCTGTGGTGTGTAACATAAAACAGCTGCAAGTGCTGATGTTACAAAAGGGTATGTTGATTTTTCATTAGAGAGAAATTTTATTTATTATTTATTATTTATTTTTGTCATTTATAGTCCACCTTTCTCACTGAGACTCAAGGCAGATTACGAAGTGCGAGATTAGTACAGTCAATATCAAGGACATTTCCATTACCAATGCCAGAGGGTAAATAAATACAAGTTTGCAAAGACAGCATTAGCAAGAATCCAATACAGAGTTGAAGAAATGCTTAAACAGAGCATAGGCAATTCTAGGACAGACAAAGGATGGGCACAAACCAAAATACGAACCAAAATTCATGACGAACCAGGCTGGTTCGTGGTTCACGAACCAGCAGTTCATCAGATCCCATTTCTAATGAACTGCCACGAACTTTAGGCTGGTTTGTTTGGCTTGTTTTTTTGGTTCGTCACTGAAGACAGCCTAGCGCCGATCAATCAGTTTCCTAGGCAACAGGGGATGGACTTCCTGCAGACCTTCTGCTGGCCCGGGAGTGATGATTTTCTGACCTGGATGTGACATTTTCACGAACCAAATGAACTGGTTCGCGAACCGGGGGCAGGTTTGTGGTTCATGAAATCTGACGAACCATGAACCACATGGTTTGTTTGTTTTTTTTCAGTTCATGCCCGTCTCTAGGACTGACATTTGACAACACAGAACTACCCAGTAGGATCACAACTGAAGCACAGGCAACACATAGGAGCACATACTTAAGGCAGGAGATAGTATGAAAGGCAACATGGTGTTGAAAGATATGGTCCCTAACTCATTAGCGAAGCACGTGAGACCCCCCCCCCCTTCTAAATGGCAGCGAAATCCCTGTTAGAGAAAAAGAGAAAATGAGCAAATCAATGGTTATATATATATTTTTTTTAAATGTTAATTTTGGAAAAAAGGAATTCCCCCATTCCCTTAAAACTGCTGCAACAGAATTAGTTCTCCTTTATGCATTTGAACCATACAATAACCTTGTGAGATAGATTAGGTCAATGCAGTGTAATACAGTTGTTCTAAAAAAGCAACGAAGCCTCGAAGGATACAGTGAGGAGGGGAACCAGGTTGATGCCACACTATCACCAATCAACTTTTTGCGTTAGGAAAAGTAATGCTCATGGAAAAAGAAGGAGTGAATGATTTTGCCTGGTTCTCTTTACTAAATACACTGTTTATCCATTTGATTTCTAGCATGGGTGGGTTGGATCCAGACTAAATAGACTATTTCCACCAATTCTCACGGAAGAGCCCCCCTGCCCCTGCTATTCTATAGGGAACTCAGCATTTCATGGTCATCAGAGGGCTACATTGGGAGAGGGGAAGCAAGACAGTTCCTTTAGATTGATGGACAATTTTGTCTGGATCGAACCCAGTGTTTTCTAGCTGTCAGTGGGCTGCTAGGGAGGGGAGAGAGGTGGGAAAAGAATTTGTGTTCTAAGCATCCATTCACTTATGCACTGTTGGATCAGACCCTCTGTTTTGTGTTGGAATAGATGACTCAGCATTAGACCTGGGCACAGAACAGGGGGAAAATGAACCATGTGGTTTGTGGTTCATTCATTTTGACAGAACACAAACCATGAATTAGCTAAATTTGAGCCAGTTCCAAACTGGTTCGAGGTTCGAGGGAGCCCAGAACGGGTCCCTTCACACTCACAGCCAAACTAAACAAGACTTTCCCAATGTCCAATACTCACCAAATTTGCAGGGGACATAGTCCTCACTGTCCTCTAAAGACCTCCCAAGTTTCAGAGAGATTGAACCCCAGGAAAGGCATGATCTATGGGTCCCCCCTTTCTTGTCATTTTCTCTTCGCAGTGGCACAAACTGGAGTGTCTGCTGGCAGCTACTTTGAGGGGCTGGCCTTTTTCATGACTGGATGGGCCAATGTGGGAGCTCTCTAGTTCGCAGGGACAGCTGCCAATCAAGTATGGAGGCCTCAGATTGGAGGCAACCAAAAGACTGCCACCATTGCCTGGGCGATGGATTGAATGGCACAAAGTGTCTGGCTTCCAGAACCAGCAACGGAACGGAACCGTAGGAAAAGTCATTTGTTCTGTAAAAACACAGACCCACGGAACGCCTTTCTTTGAAAACAAACCAGCCGTTCCGTTAGGAATTTCGTTCCGTGGTTCGTTTCATGCCCATCTCTACTCAGCATGCCTTGGACATTGGGAAAGGGCGCTGCATGTGTGTATGTGTAACACTATCAAGAGATTCTCGAAAGCTTATGCTACAATAAAGTTGGTTAGTCTTAAAGGTGCTACTAGCAAGAGAGTTACACATAAGGTGCTTTTCTTTGTCTGAAGCAGGAATGCCTCCTGACTCCTCTTCTGTCTTTGTGTCTCTTGGAATATTTCTTCTTCTTGCCTCATGGCCTTCCAAAGGAGAAGGATGTATTTCTCAGAGCTCCTGCCATGAAGGCCTCATCTACAGACTCACTTGCAGCCTCGGTGCCGGGCTATCTGGTCATGGTATTTACAGGAAAAATGACTCTTTAGACTAGGACTCTTTCTTTTTACTCCAAGATGTTGCCATGGATAGAATCTACCGCCATAAACTGTAAGTTCTATCTTTCTGCAACTTGATTGCCTGAAGATTAATTACTGCACATTAGGGAAGACACTTCTGACTAAGTAACTCTGCTACCAAAAGAACTGTAACTATTTCTAATACGATGGAAGTGAAGATTTCACTAATTAGGGTGGGAGGGATACACATGGAACTTGAGGCCAGGAAGTGCTGTGTGCTATTGATGGGATGGGATTGGACAGATGTCGGAAAACTGATAGCATGGGGCATATTGATTCAAACCATCCAGTCAAATTGTTGGATGCAAGCATCTGTTATTAAAGATCCTTTTGCTTATAACTATATGTATTGAAGTTCTTTCTTTAAACTCTGGCAGTCACTTTCTCCCATTCAGAAATCATATGCTGTCGCCTGTCGGTTTTATTTATAGACTGATGAATGTCTAAAGACCCTGAAAGTTTTACTGTAATGGTTTCAATTGAAGCAAACTACAGTTTGCACAAAGGTGTAACTATTTTTGCATTTCTGTATCTGTCACTCTGGGATGTTGGGACTTCTGATATGGGTGAAAACCACAGGCACTCAGAGAAACACAAACACAAAACAGTGATTTTGTTCCCCTCCTCTGTTTTCAATTTCGGCGTCAACAACAAATGGAGGTTCTTGCTGATTAGCTTGCAAGCATATTACCCTAAATAACACCTTTAGCCATTTCTATGACGATGTTGACAACTTTATTACAGGCTAAAAAGTACCCACCTAATGTACAATTGTGTTTTCCTACAAAAGAAAGGTGATCGAGGGGAGAAAAAAAAATAGTGTGTTTGTTGCATCCCATGCTATGAGGTACTTTCAGTGCACATATCACATTGTTTTTTCTGCTAATGGCCCCGTTAAATGCCTTGCGACTATTTGCTCAAGAGAAGTATTATCTGGAGTTTAGGACCTTTAAAGAATTACCTCTGTTTTTAGAAACAAGGATAATTTCTCTCCCTCATCTCTTTCCCCAAGTTAATGATCCAGAGGAAGCCTCATTTATTTGAACACTTCTTTTTTTAAAAGAAAAAGAAATAACTAAGTGGTATTCTTTGCTCAGCTCCTTAATTCTTCCTAACCATAAGGCTGCCCAGATGTTTAAAATTTGAAAAAAAGGCCACTGGGGGATTATCAGAGATTAACTGAGACAAAGACCGACAGGCGTAATGTATAAATTGCAAAGACATAAACTGTTCAGGATTCTACTTCAGGCTCCTATCCTCCTGAACCCTGCATGGAGGAAGAGCAAGATATGGAACTCCTTTCCCTGCAAGGTTCCAGTTTAACTGATCTGGTCTGATCAAACGAGAGTTGTTAAAGGGAGTGGAATTTCCTTTTCCAAAGTTCATTTTTCAAATGAACTTTTCATTTCTCCTTGTATTTTCCCATTACACCCTTTCGTAACTTCAGCCTTTGCAAATTTCTTTATATGTTGCATCACCTAGCAAGCTCTAGCAGGAGAGTTGGATGGGTTGGGGGAAAGGATTGCTGTTCCCCTAGTGAGGGCAGAGGATCCTCTGCTCCCACTCTCTGCCCCTACACCACTCACCTGGCCAGTGGAGGGGGAGGCAGGGGAACAGGCCTCCCGGGTACACTCTCAGGGTGGCATGATGACATCACTAGGAGCCATCTTGAAAGCGCTCCTGCCCTTAGCGGCCAGCCGTCTTGGGCCTTAAATGGGCTGAATTGGGTCTGTTTGGGCTGAAATTGGCTAATGAGAAGCACTCATGCACTCCCACACTTGCATGATGATGTCACTTCCTGGAAGTGACTTCATCATGCATGCCTGGGAGCACTCTCATGTGCTTTGTACGTGTACGAAGAACAACAGAAATGTGAGTGCTAGGTCTCCCCTCCCACCAGGAGGGTAAGAGAACCTGGCAACCCTAGTTGGGAAGCCATTCCTTGCCTCTGAGCATCTGCCGAATAAAATCCTTATTTTTTGTAGAGCCTCCCATCCTCTCCCTTCAACATCCTCTTTTGATGCAAATGAAATTTGATTTGAAACACACTTAAAATTCCTAAAAAGAGGAGGAGGATTGTTGGATTTCTGGGAAAAATCAAAATAATTAATTTTAACAATTCCTGATCAAGTCAGGCTTCATATACAAGAACTCTGTAAATGCTATATTTTAAAGGAGACCTGTATAACTGTAGCCTTCTATTAGGTTTTTTATGGGGGTAATTTTTTTTTTCAAATTTTTCTCTTTTAGATGTAGCAATTGATTGCTCTTTTCCTCTTTAAAAAAAACATTGCTATCTAGATTGAATGTTCCTGTTTATGAAAGAGGGATTGATTGGAAACCAACTCAAATTCCCAAGAAAGTGTAGTGGGTAAGAGCGCGGGACTCTAATCTGGAGAGCTGTGTTTGATTCCCCACTCCTCCACTTGAAGCCAGCTGGGTGACCTTGGGTCAGTCACAGCTCTCCCAGAGCTCTCTCAGCCCCACCCACCTCACAGGGTGTTTTGTTGCAGGGATAATAATGACATAATTTGTAAAGCACTCTGAGTGGGTGTTAAGTTGTCCTTTTTTTTTTTTATAAATTTTTTTATTTTTCATAACTACAAAACACTACACAAGACTATCACAAGGAAAGGGGAGAGGGAAGGGACAAAGGGGGGTGGAAAAAGAAAAGGGGGGGGAATGAACTACAAACACTAAACACTACACTTCAATGTTTCCCTTCATACTGTCATAATACAAAAATAGCTCCATAGGATAATGATGGAGTGGTTAATCATACAGAGAATAAACATTTCAAATTCTGATTAAACTTTCCTCCCCCTTCTAGGTCCCGGACGCAGTTCTCTCTGTGCAACTGCTGTTGCAGTGCTCTCCTCCTCCTCCCCCCCCCTCCGGCTCCTCCTTTTCTTCGTTCTCGGTGCAGCAGAGTTCTGGGTTTTTATTCTCAAAATCCTTTAGTTGATCTTCTGATAATATCTTATAGGCCTGATCTTTATATCTGAACCATATTCCTTCCGGGAATAACCATTTGTACTTTATTCCATGGTCCCTCAGAAGAGCTGCAAACTTTTTATATTTAAAACGCCGTTTCCGGACTAGAAATGGAACGTCCTTCAAAATCTTGACTTTCAAACCCATAAAGTCCAAATCCGCATTGTATGAGTTATATAGGATGGTGTCCCGAATCTTTTTAGATGAAAAGTCAATAATGATCTCACGAGGCAACTGTTGCTTTGTTGCATATTTTGAAGAAGCCCGACGGACCTCCAAAATGGCGCTTTTAACCTCTTCTTTAGTCGTCCTCGCGGGTATCACCAATAGTTCCGAGACCACCTCCCACAGATCCTCTTTTTCCTCCTCTTTCACGTTTTGGAGACGCAAAATTGTCTGCGTTCGTTCCACCTGTAGCCCGATCAGCTGGTTCTCCACCAACTTCAGCTCCTTTTTTGTAGCCTTCACAAGTGACGCACTTTCCAGAGCAGACTTTTCTGCCCCCCCCCGCTGCTGCCTTAATGGTTTTCACCTCGCTTTCAATTAAGCCCACCCTTTGATCAGTTTCGTTCAGCTTGTCAACAAAGGGTTTTATAGCTTCCACCACCACCCTGCGCACCAACTCTTCGAGCGACTCCCCCTTCTGCAAGGTAGCCGAGATTGACTTACCGAGAGCGGGACTTTGCTTCTTTGCTGCCATTTTGGGGGGGGGGGGGCGCCAACAAAATTCTGGAACTCAACGAAGGGGAAGAGCGAGTCTTCTTCAGATCAACCTCTCCTTCACAAACGCTTGTAGAACAGAAGGGATTCGCTTGTTTACAGGCTTCCGCCTGTTTCTTTTACTTGCCGTTTCTCGTTGCCCGGCGGCACTCGAGGCGCCGCGCACGTCTGCCGGCCTCCATAGGGACAAACGGGCAATTCCCCCCCCGCATTGATTTCGGGGAGTTCTTCCCGCCACGTCCCGGACCCTGGCTCCCTCCCTGGGAGTCCTGGGGGCTAATCCTTGCGGATCAGCCGCCCGGTCAGGGTGCCCGGTCGTTTCCTCCTGGACCAGCCGAGAGGAGCGTCCGGCATGGCTGAGAAAACGAAACCGAATCCGGGTGTTAAGTTGTCCTGAAGGGCGGTATATAAATTGAATGTTGTTGTTGTTGTTAAAAAGTGAAATAGAAACAGATTTCTGGGATTTCAGGACCAAATTTAGCAAAGAGGAATTAAGAAAATTTTACTTAACCGTCCATTTGTAATGGGTGATTCTGATTCCTGAATCTTTTATCCTTGTTGTTTCAACTTGAAAATCATTGTCTGGAGTTTATTTCTCTTGTGTGTGATTCATACCTCATATTCTTTCTTGTGTGCACCATTCTCCTGCACATTGAACTTTTCCCATAAAATTTATGCACTTTTCAATGCTAGATGTGCATTGTTAAATCAGTATTATATATTATACATGCATGAATATGGATTTCCTACCTCGAATATAAAAATACTTCATATCTTGTGTACAAAAATGTATGACATTCATACAAATTGCAAATAAATTTCCAAAACCAATTAAGAAACCGAAATCACTGAAAAAAACCTAGTATTTTTTTTTAAAAAATAGGGAACATTTATTCATCCCTAGCCAATGTTTGAATCTTCACTAGGCCAGTTCATGGTTTGTGAACCAGCGGTTCGTCGAAGTCCATTTCTGATGAACCGCCACAAACTTTAGGCCTGTTCTTTGGTTCGTTTGTCACTGCAGACAGCCCGGCGCCAATCAATCAGTTTCCTAGTCAATGGTGGGAGGGGCTTTCTGCAGACCTTCTGCTGCCCCAGAAGTGACGTTTTCATGAACCGGGGCAAGTTCATGAAACTTCGTGGTTCGTGAACGTGATGAACCATGAACTGCACGGTTCAATATTTTCCCAGTTCATGCCCATCTCTTCCCCACTCTTCCGCTTGAAGCCAGCTGGGTGACCTTGGGTCTTTCAGAGCTCTCTCAGCCCCACCCACCTCACAGGGTGATTGTTGAGAGGATAATAATAACACACACTTTGTAAACCACTCTGAGTGGGCATTAAGTTGTCCTGAAGGGTGGTGGTCATCATCATCATCATCATCATCATCATCATCGTTATATCCTACCCTCCCTGCGAGCGGGCTCAGGGCGGGTTACAACAGAAGATAAAATATACAAGATAAATCACATGCTGTTATTATTGTTGTTATTGTTATTTTTAGTACCAGATTAAGGCATGCTGATGCCCTAAAGAATGGCAGACTTTAGAGATGCAAGAGCTTTACCAAACAAATCCTAATTTAATAATTATTAGTGTTAGCTTTAAGGCTGGTTTGAATAGCAGAATGGGGAATAAAGTCCACACTTTAAAAACTTTGAGGAATGAAGCTTTGAGGAATAAAGTCCACACTTTAGAAAATAAATGGATGCTTTACAAAAGAAATGGATGTCCTTTATTGTTAAGGCACTCCATCCTATCATAGGAAAGGAAGAATAGGCATTCTAGCTACCTTGACTTCATGGGAGAGATACCTTGCCTTCATGGTGAAGCAGGATAAGAAGGTGTAGACCAGAAGAAAGGGAGCAGGGTTAGTAGGCCTGAACTAGAGGGTGGGATATGCTTTGCCCCAGTTTTTCATAGAGGCAGTGGAAGGCAAAGGCGGGGGGGGGGGGACTCTCAGGCTGATGGAATTGACATCAGCCCTGCTAGGAAAGATCATAGAGTTTCCAGAAATCTAACTGGGAAAATTTTCCTAGAAGTGGTGTTGCACCATTGCCAAAGCCCCCACATCCTTTCCCCTGCTGGTTGCAAGGCAAATCTAGAAGGAAGTCTTTGAGAATAGCATTCTGGGGAAACAACAAAACTAGAGAGGAACAGACAAGAGGAAGGATACAGGTCCATCCACCTTATTAACTCTACTGACCCCCTCAGGAGTATCGGTGAGCTTGATACAAAGAGACTTTGTATAGTCCTTCATTTCTGTTTCAAATGGAGTAGTAATTAATCGAGAGGCAGGAGTGATAAGGAAAAATCTTTATTAAACGAATCTGCTTGTAACTCTCTCTCTCTCTCTCTCTGTTTTTCTGCTGTAAGACTAACAAAATTTGTGGTAGGGTATGAGCCACAGCTCACTTCTTCAGATCTGGTATCTGAAGACGTGAGCTGTGGCTCACAAAAGCTCATACCCTACCACAAATGTTGTTAGGCTTGTAGGTGCTACTGGACTCTTGCTCTTTTCTACTGATACAGACAGATGAACATGGCTACACCCATCTTGCTTTTCTGCTGAATCACTTCCTGTAACCGTTCCCTCACACTCTTATTTCCACATGTCCCTGAGCTATTCTTCCACATCTACTTTCCTAGCTCACTCAGTTCCATATACATTGATACAACTTCCAATATTTTTGTTTTTAATGAGGCCCCTCATAATTTGAGATCCTAAATTGTAGTTTACTTAACTTGTTCCTAAATCCAGCTCTGATTACTGGTCTCATCTAACAGGGCTCTTATTCTTAACCTACCCTCAGCGACTTCCTTTTTCTTCTTTTCTTTTTCTTCTTTTTCTCATGTGTTTTCTTCATGCTGATCTTCCTGACGGTATGCCCTGCATGTGCCTGGGCCCTCTCCTTCCTAGGAATCCTTGGTCTCCCGGTGGGGGCGGGGGATTTCCCTGATTCCCACCCTCCACTCCCTGCCACCACTCACCTGGCTTGCGAGGGGAAAGGAAAGATGGGGGAATAGGACTCCTGGGCATGTTCCCTGGGTGGTACAATGACATAACTCCCAGGAGTGACATCATTTCTCAGGGGCCAGGGGTGCTCCCATGCTTTGCTGGGGGCCGATTTGGTCCCCAAACAGGATTTGGGGCTGATTTGGGCCCCAGACATGCATAGCAACAACAACAATGGTATAGAGGTCTGGGGCTGGAAAGAACATATTATAATCCGCTTGGAATCAATCTAAAACCTTTTCATTAGACAATTGCTTGCACTACGCAGGGGGACCCCTGCAGCCCTAATGAGGGCGGAACTTGGTCTTCCTTCAGTTAGAGCTCGTGCCCATCTGGCCATACTTAAATTCTGGAGCAAGGGTAATACTGTTAGTACCAACGCTTTCAGCAAGCAATGCTTTCAGCTGATGACACACAGCAACTCACCCTGGGCAGCCTGCTACAGCAACATCCTTGTCCATTATTCCATCCCAGATGATTTTCTGGGGGCTTCGAATAATGGCTCCAACTTACGAAGTTGGGTCTACAGATGTGATGCTCTGTTGGACAGTTTTACAGTTTCTCAATCCAGATCCTCCCCCTGGTTTAAACTGATCAAAAGAGATCACATTAGATCTCCTTATTTAGTGAACATCACATCCCAAAATCTCAGAAAATCATTTACCTCTCTGCACTTTCAAACAATGCCGGCTTTACTTATGGGAAGATACCTTCAAACCCCAATGGTTCTTCATCTCTGTATATGTGGTGCCTCAGTTCCTGATGATCTTCTGCACTAACAACAACATTCGATTTATATACTTCCCTTCAGGATGACTTAACAACCACTCTGAGCAGTTTACATTATTATCCCCACAACATTATTACTATGTCATTATTATCCCCACAACAACAATCACCCTGTGAGGTGGGTGGGGCTGAGAGAGCTAGAAGCTGTGACTGACCCAAGGTCACCCAGCTGGCTTCAAGTGGAGGGGTGGGGAATCAAGCCTGATTCTCCAAATTAGAGTCCCGCACTCTTAATCACTACACCAAACTGGCAAGGGGTCCGGTCCCTGAGTGATGATGTCACTTCCCGGAAGTGACATCATCACATTATCCTGGGAGCACATGGCGTGAAGACATTGAAAAAGGCAAGTGTCAATCCCTTCTCCTGCCAGGAGGGTATGGGGACCTAGCAACTTTACTGCTTCCCCTTCCCTCATAACTACTCCTTTCTTCCCCAGCATTACTTTGCTGTTTCCCCTCAACAAGTACAATAAAAAGAAGGATGGGGATGTTTGGGAGAAAGAAGCATCCATCCACTCCGAGCTCATGTCTAGCTCACATGTGCTGAAAATCTTTTACTGGGAATTTTGAGGGGAATGGACTCCATAGGTTTTGGTTAGAAAGGACAAGTGAAATGACAAAAAGCTGCTGCTTGCAGCTTTCAAAACCTTGAGAATACCTTGTCTGGCCCCAGAAATGTCTGCATTTTCTGTATGATCCCACACTGCCACCCCCCTCTCTTTCAGAGCCGCCTCATATACTCCGAACAACGGCTACCGAACGTTCTGCTTCAGGCTCGGCTAGCCCACTCACTGGGTTTCATTTGCTGCAGCAGAGCCACAAATTACAGCATTTGTTGCAGACTACCTCCAGTTTCAGCAGATTTGTTTGAGTTCACTGAGCCGGAGAATGTGGCGACGGATCAATGTGCATTCACAATAATCCATCAGTGGTTGATAAAGGGACATAGCCCAGTTATAGCTTGCTAGCACATTCCTTTTGTTTGAATTTGCTTATTCCATTTGGAGGGGGGGGATGTTTGTTTTCGTGGCAGGGGTTTGGCACTCCCTGCAAATATCAGAACTGAAACAGTTCCATAAAGAATATTGTTGGAATTTCTCCAACCAACAACAACCTGTGTGCTGTAGTGGTAAAGGTATCAGGCAAGGACTGGAGAGGCTTGTCTTCCAATCCTAGCTCACCTAGGAAGCTCTCTGGCCAGTCATTTGATCCCAACCTAATCGACCGCACAGGACTGTTGTGAGGATACCATGAGGAAAGGGAAAACCAGATCCCGTTTTAGGGAGCAAGATTGTATACATTAACAGTTATATCAAGAGGTGGTCTTGCAGCGTGTGGAACCTGCAGAGGTGTAGACTCAGGAGTCTTTTAGGACCTGAGGGCCTTACACTGCCTGTTGTCTGAGTGGAAGCCCAGATTCTTCCAATACTCATATTTCCTCCTGCATAGGATGGGATGATTGGATTCTCCGGGTACTAGGTGTGTGCTCAGCCTTATGATTCAGGTTTTTGCTTGGGACCACCAATTACTTTGTCCTAAGGATGCCAGGGGCACCGTGGGATAGGGGTTACCAATCTCCAAGTGGGGCCTGGAGAGCTCGTAGACTTACAACTCCTCCCTAACATACTTGGATCAGTTCCTCTGGAGAAAATGGCTGCTTTGGAAGGTTTACTCTATGGCATTATATCCCACTAGAGATGGGCATAAACTGCAAGATGAACTGAAGTTCATCACGAACTGGGCCAGTTCATGTGTCGCAAACCAGCAGTTCATGGAAGCACATTGTCCATGAACTTCCACAAACTGGTCTGCTAGTTCGTTTGCTTATGTAAAATCCCAATAACCCTTTCCGTGCCGCTGCAAAGCAGCACGGAAAGGGGCATTTAAACCCCCAATCAGCTGCTTGTCGGGTATCTCCCTGACAAGCAGCTGATCCAAGCCAGTGAGGGGAATGCTCCTTTCCCTACTGCTGCCAAGCAGCACAGAAAGGGGCATTTCACCCCCGATCAGCTGCTTGTCGGGGATCTCCCTCACAAGCAGCTGATCCAAGATGATGGGGGGTGAAATGCCCCTTTCTCTGCCGCTGCCAAGCAGCACAACAGGGGGCATTTAAACCCCCAATCAGCTGCTTGTCGGGTATCTCCCTGACAAGCAGGTGATCCAAGCCAGTGAGGGGAATGCTCCTTTCCCTACTGCTGCCAAGCAGCACAGAAAGGGGCATTTCACCCCCGATCAGCTGCTTGTCGGGGATCTCCCTCACAAGCAGCTGATCCAAGATGATGGGGGGTGAAATGCCCCTTTCTCTGCCGCTGCCAAGCAGCACAACAGGGGGCATTTAAACCCCCAAGACTAGCTGTTTGTCAGAGATCTCTCTGACAAGCAGCTGATCCAAGCTGGTGAGGGGAATGCTCCTTTCCCTGCTGCTGTGAAGCAGCACAGAAAGGAGCATTTCACCCCCATCAGCTGCTTGTCGGGGATCTCCCTGACAAGCAGCTGATCCAAGTTGATGGGAAGCAAAATGCCCCTTTCTGTGCTGCTTTACAGCAGCACAGAAAGAGGTACTTAAACCACACGAAACACTGGTTCACAAACTAGGGCAAAATCATGAAAAATTGTGGTTCCTGGTTCGTGAAACGGGATGAACCCTGAATCAAATGGTTTATTTTTCCCTCGGTTCATGCCCACCTCTACATCCCATGGAAGTGTTTTCCCTCCCCAAACTTCACACTCCCTAGGGTCCATATGCAAGTTTCCAGGAATCCCCCACTCTAAATTTCACAACCCTAATCAGGGTTCTGGTGAAAGATGGGTCCAATTAAGAGGCTATGTGGAGTTCTCCCTCAAACAAATCTACTATCCATTTGATTAGGACATATTTTTACAAATTATTTGCAAATTGGTATTTCTGTCCCAAAAGACTACATAAAATAAATCAGGTTCTTAGAAGGTTTGTGGGGGGAAAGAGTTGCTGGAAGGTTTGTGGGGAAAAAGGCTCTCCAATTCACTTATGGTGGAAATGCCCCCAAATTTATCTTTTTTGGTTGGCTATTTCTAAGGCTGTTTTCCAAATTACTAAGATTAATCTACCCTTCTCTCCAAAGCTGTTTATATTTGATATCTGGAATGATATCCCCCAAAATACAAGAAACCTTATTTAACAACAACAACAAAAATAACAGCACTTATATGCTGCTCTTCTAAACAGATTAGTGCCCCCCGAAGTGGTGAACAAGTTAGTATTATTATTATTCCCACAATGCAACTGAGGAGCTGGGGCTGAGAGGAGTGACTCACCCAAAGCAACCTACTCCAAATTATTAGCAGCGAGTCATTTGACAATTGCTGTCTTTTGGTCAGAACCAGCCGGATTTTCCTTGGATAGATGGCATGAGAAACTTCAGGAGATTTGTGTTTTGGAGAAAATGGGGCACAATCCCTTTTTCTGTAGCTTGCATCATAGTACACAACAGAGCAGTTATGAAAAAATCTGAAATCCTGTCTTTCATTATTTGGAACGCAGAGGGATCCTAGACTACACTTTGGTTTTCTCTTTGACTGTCCTTGGGTCTGAAGCTTATATATTTTTTTTTATACTCTCTGGGGGTCTAACTGTATTTATATTTGTGTACTTTTTAACGTGAATAAATTAAAAATTCAATCAGGAAGGTGCTTGGTTCTCCACCTCCATTAGCTCCTTAAGTGATGTTTTAAGCTGTGTTTTGGGTCTGGGGTTTGCCTCTGCCAACCCTGAGACAATTGGAGCCTCACCCTGAATGGTAAGGAAATCCTCCTCCAAGAAAGGTGTTCAGTATCACCTGAAGTATGTCTAATGGCAAGCCCTGACATATAGAGCCAAACTACAAGTGACGTCTTACACAGGTTGGACACTAGTCGGCTTCCCTCAAGTTTTGATGGGAAATGTAGGCATCCTGGTCTTGCAGCTGTAATGGAGAGCCAAGCTGTAAAACCAGAACACCTACATTTCCCATCAAAAATTGAGGGAAGCTGACAAGTGTCCAACCTGTGTAAGGCGTCACTGGTAGCTTGGCTCATAGCCTCTCTTTTTGTCAAATCCTATGCCATTAGCAGTAGACAAAAATCACAAAGGAACAAATAGGTGGAACTTTCTTTGGCACAGAAATGCTGGGGGGAAGCTTCTTCTATTAAATATTTTTTAATCAAGAGGGGCACCAGAAAATCAATTATAAAAGGAGTGTGTATGTGTGCTTATACAATCAAATGCAAAATGTAACCTGTGCCTGGAGTTTTGCTCAATTCTGCTTCTTCACCATCTGATCCTTCAAGTTTCAAGTGCTACAAAGTGGGTCAACACAACACAGGAAGTGTGTGTCTCCATATTCTCAGAGGACTTCCTTGATGGTGCAAAAATAGTTCCAAATGGACTGTAGACGCAGGGTGCTCTTCCCTGTAACAAGAGTAAATTGGGTCTGACAGTTGATTTTTGGTTCTTATCATCCTTCTTGACATTTCTTTTGTCACAAATGGAACATAATGCCTTTCACAAAAGAGTCACGGGGGAGGGAAAGGAAGAAGGGAAAAGGGGAAAGCGGGAACAATAGGAGAGGAAAAGTCCAGTGAGGTTGTACTTCCCTTTGATACACAGTAGGCACCTCTTGGCCGCTGCCAAGATGTTGATCCTTAAGGAAAATTGGCAGCAGGGAGTAGATCCTTTCCAAATTACTGCACAAAGGAAGTGACAGTTATTCCAGGCTAATGGAAAGGTCTGCATGCAAAAAACATCAGGGAAGCACAGGTTTTTGAAAAGCAAAAGAGTTCCACTTGTTTGAACTTTAGTTTATCTGATGGAAACAGGAGCTGTCAGCTCAGTTCAGCTCCTCTTTCTTCTCTGCAGAGGCTGCTAGACGGCCGTTATTGAGATAAGCCACAGAAAGAGGAAAGGGCAGGAGGCAGTCACAGAAAGTAGCTGCCCTGGGGAACGTTATGGGGAAAGAAGACACTGTAGAGGGGCTCGGTTGGAAATGAGTAATTAAATATTTTCAAGAGCGGCCTAATAGGCAATGGCTGAGATAATTGTGCTCTCATTCTGTCCCCCTGACATCCATCTCAGAGTCTCTCTACATGAGACACCTTGGTGCGTGTTCGTCAAGTGTAGGGAGATGCAATGTTAGCGAGGAAGTGTAGTTTAAAAAGACAGAGCCAGCGGAGATCGCTCCTCAGAGGGTTTGTTGATTTCATCCTCGCCTCTCGGAAGGCTCAGTCAATTTCACCTCTCCAGTCTAAAACTGGTGTGAGATCACAACCAGAGGGCAGCAAGGAATGGAAATGAGCTGGAGCTGCCTTCCAGAGCCGGGCTTGGACCTGGAGAGATTATAATGGGCTGAAGTTTCCCTTCTGGCATTTCATAGCCTCTTCACACAGCTACAGTGTATAGCAAAGCCTTTGTCCTGCCGCAGCCTTTGTCTTTTTAAACTACCCTTCCCAGCTAATATTTCATTTCCTGACACGTGTTCTTCACATGTCAGACGTCTCGTGTAGAGAGATTCTCAGAGAACACTCCAGCTGTTTTTTCTGTCTATTGAACACTGGAATCCCAGCCTTGGACATTCAAATGTATTGCACTTGATAATTCCGTGGAAAGAAATGGGAAGCTGAAACAATAACAAAATACTGCTCAGGAACAAATATTTTCATAATCAGGGACTCCAATGCCCATTGGAGGCAGAGGACCTGAAAGGATCCCATCTTAAGACATAATCAAAATCAAACACCCTGGTGTTGCCAGGACAACGCTCAAGGGTCAGAAAAATAGTATAATGTATCTAATGGCTTGTTCCTATGTGTGTAGCAGAATTTTCTAGGGACTACATCTCCCAACGTTCCTTGACTAACATAAGAAGAGCAAGATTCGAGTCCAGTTGCACCTGAGAGACCAATTAGATTTCCAGGGTCTGAGTTTTGTGAGTCAAAGCTCCCTGGCATTTCTGGGTACTGACAAAGGGAGCTTTGACTCTCAAAATCTCAGATCTTGGAAATCTAGTTGGACTCTCGGGTGCACCTGGACTTGAGTTACATGTACGTTCAAAGAGACATGCAGCGCCCCCAAGAGTCCAAGGCATGCTGAGTCGCCTATTCCAACATTAACATTAATGTTTATTTACAGATGGATCACGAGATGATTCCATAGGTAAGGCGATGATTCCATAATACGTCAAAGGCAAAGAAAGGCTGCACAGTCTTTTAGCTGCATGGAGCCCTGGCTCCATAGTGATGAAAGTATGTCCCTTTCCCCCCATCCCAGGATGCAGCCTGTGAAAGACTGAGGGCCAAGCTACACATGACGAATGACACTTGAACAGCAAGTGGATTGAGTGGAGGGCAAGTGAACAGGGAGAAATACACTTGCTGTTCAAGTGTCATTCGTCATGTGTAGCTTGGCCCTGAGACATGGGCAAATACCAGGCAACATGGAGTCTATGAATGGTCACTAATGGTGAAATCCTAAGCAGAGTAGTCTATGTTAGAGATGGGTATGAGCCTAAATACCAAACAACCCCCCCCCCCCACGAACTGGACTACTGGTTTGTTTGGTTCATATTAAATGGCGGAAATGGCCATTTAAACTTTTACTGCCACTTGCAAGCAGCAGGTCCCTTTAAACTATCTGCTGGGAGGCAGCAGGGGGGAGGATCCCCCCCTTGCCGACTGCCAGCTGATAGTTTAAAGGGACCTGCCACTTGCAAGTGGCAGGGCCCTTTAAATGGCCCAACCCCCAGCCTCCACCCCCCCAGCTCCAACCCCACCCCCCAGCTTCAGTCCCAGCCCCTCACCCCCCTCCCAAGCCCAAGACCCAGCCCCCCATTTATAAGGCCTCCACCACCCCAGCATAAGAGGGAAGGCAAGTGGGGGGCTGGGGGCTGAGGTTTGGGGAGTTTAAAGAGCCCTGCTGCTTGCAAGCAGCAGGCCCCTTTAAACTATCAGCTGGCAGGCGGCAGGGGGGGTTCCCCCACCTGCCAGCTGATATGGCCCTGCCCCTTGCAAGTAGCAGGAAAGGGCCCTTTAAATTATTAAAAGTTCACTTAAACCCCATGAACTGCAAACTAGGTCATAACTGGGTCAGTTCTGTGCCGGTTCGTGGTTCGTGGTTCATGGAAACCCATGAACCCCGTGCTTCAGCTTTTTTTCTGGTCCGTGCCCACGTCTAGTCTATGTCCATTGATTTCAGTGGTCTTAGACTGGAGTAATTTTGTTTAGGATTTCACTGTAAGCCTAGTCCTAACTGTCTTCTGGATTCCCTCCCATTACGGAAGGGTAGAGGGAGGAATGGGAAGTAAAAATGAAGAGAGAAAGTCTGAAAGAGAACATGCAGCTGGGTACAGGCCTGTGTAGGCTTGCCAACATCTAGGTAGGGCCTGGAGGTCCCCTGGAATTACAATTAAGGAGATCAGTTCTCTTGGGGGGGAAAGGGCAGATTTGGAGAGTGAGTTTTGTGGCATTATACCCTGCTGAGGTCCCTCCCCTTCCCAAACCATGCCCTCCCGATTCCACTCCCAAATTTCCTGGAATTTCCCAAGCTGGAATTTGCAAACTTGAGCCCAAGAGAGCTGCAAAGGCACTAGCAGGGATTGCAGAAGCTGGAGTAATGATCTGCTGGTCCACTAAAGATCAAAGCAGAGACTTTTAAAAAATATTGACTGTGTCGGCAGAGCCTTGAGAAGAAGGTTGCCAACCTCCAGGTGGGAGATTGCCAACCTCCGGGTGGGAGGTTGCCAACCCCCAGGTGGGCTTGGAGTTCTCTTGGAATTACAGCTCATATCTAGAGATCACTTCTCTTAGAGGAAATGGCAAATTTGGGGATGCTGCTAAGTTCCCTCTCCAACTCTGCCCTCTCCAGGCTCCCCCCCGCCACAAAACTCCATGAATTTCCCAACATGAAGTTGGGAGTTCTACTTGGAACCAAAGAACTCTTACTTCCTAACTGGCCTAGTTAGAGACTCATCACTGGAACCCAATTATTGTTAATGTACCTCATTAAAGTTCTGATTGCTTTCAGTTCTGTGTCAGTACCATAGTTGGAACCCACCAGGGTAGAAACTGAAATTGCTGGCCTTCATCACTTGCCTCAAATCTTATTTATGCAGAGGCATTACTAATTTGTATTGTCATTACACATGCATGTAAATGACTCCAGTGAGGTGAGAATGAGGTGACAGAAAGGTAAGGTGATGGGAGAGATAAAATTGGCTGTACCACTCAGATTAAAGGTGGGGGAACAACCAGTTTTGAATTTCCCCTTGATACCATGGCCAAGCTCACCTATAAGAATAATTAATTGTATGCGGATGGACCTAGTACAAGCAGTGATTTCTTATGTATTTGCTATAAGCAGTTCACAATTGCTTAGAAAAGTTGAGAAACTGTGTTTACTTACATTGAGTACTGAAAGCAAGAATTCAGAGCTTTGTCTCAGAAGATAACAGTATAATAGCATTGTTTGTTTGCTAGATATATTCAGCCGGAAAGGAATTCTTAAAAGGTAACATACTCAAGACAATGGCTTATTCTGTACTGTCACATGTGCAAATGGGACATGAGTTGACTTTGCACTAAAAAGTTGACATGCGTACTGAAATTTCTAACTGCAACATATACTATGAACCAGTCATATTGTAATTAAGTACACTGATATTGTGATGTCAAAAAATGCTATAAAAACTGCTGCTCAAGGGAGGAGCCAGAGAGAAACAATTTTGGGGGGCTTCTAATGCCTGGTTTCCCTCCCGCTGTTGCAACAATGAAATAAATCTAACCCTCTACTTACTCCTGACCTCCAGTGTTTTATTGGGTGGGGCACTGGAGGAGATAGTCTTTTTTAGGCATAACATACTTACATATTCCTTTCTTGGCCTGTGCTCAGGCTGTTTTTTTGGGGGGGGTGGTTCCTAGAGGTGTCAGGTCTTTCGAATGTGGAAGTAATAAGAATTCCCACATTGGTTTGGTTTCAGAAATATTGTAAGGACACCACATCAAATTGGGATGAGGTGGAGACTAAAAGCTATTCAGATGTTTATGTTGTAGAGGGCCCATGGCTGACTTTTTGGTACTTATAATTGGATTATTCTGTTTTTACCTTTTCTATGGCTTGCTCAGCCTGGTTTTTAAAGCTTCTCTGAGCCGCTGTTGAAAATTGTGAAAATTGGGATACCACCAGGGAGAAAGAAAGAAACACAGTCTTTTGTTGCATCTGACGAAGAGAACTGTGATTCTTGAAAGCTTATGCTATAGTAAAGTTGATTAGTCTTAAAGGTGCCACTGGACTCTTTTCTATTTTGCTACTACAGACTAAGAGTGATTTCGCACACATTGGATAATGCACTTTCAGTGCACTTTATCGATCGTTTGAGGTGGATTTTTTGTTCCGCACGTGAAAAAATTCATTCCAAATGATCTATAAAGAGGATTGGAAGTGCCTTATCCAACATGTTCAGAATCACTCCAGCACAGCTAACTCCTCTGAGTCTTTTGTTTCTTGACCTGGTTTTGTCTATGTTTGGGGCGTTTAATTTGGGACACTGCTTTGATTGAGAGCCTCCCATTTCTGACTAGGAGTCCCATTCCCCCTGTGTGCGAGGGTGATCCCCTATCCGTCACTTCTCAGAGTGGCAGTGGGAGAAAAATATGTAAAACCCTACAGTTTCACATGCGGCATCACTTCCTTTTCAGTAAAAAATGGAAGCAACACAGGGTAACTCTAGTAAGCTACAGAAACTCTATGGTAAAACCACAGAAACTCTGTTTTTTTGGTAATTCCTAGAGCTACCTATGTTGCTTGCCAGGCTTTGCCTGGCAAAACAGTTTCTGACCCAGAGGTACTCAAAAAAGAGCTAGGGAGTTGGATGCACCCTGCTTTTCAGCTGTTGAAAAATGATTGAGGAGATCCACCCAAAATACTACATTGGGCTTCCTGGAGCCTGTACGTAGTAGGAAACGCTGAGGGTTTAACTGTCACAGTTGGATCTGGTGAATAAAGGCAAGAACTTGGTTACTCAAAACTGAATATTAGTATAAACTTTGGTGGGTTCCTCTTCACATGAAACCTCTGAGGAATTTTGATGGTGATTGCATGGTGGTGATGATCTGCATTGCACATCCTTTACTTTGTCTATAAGAAAAGTCAAGGTAAAGACAAAAAATTATTTTCCGTGAAAAGCAAACCAAGGGATTTTACGAAAAGCAAGCACAGTCTTGTCATATGGCATTTCACTGCAGAGCTGTATGCATTCTTGGGACTCAAACATAGGCAAACTCTAAATGAACCAGAATTGTCCAGATTATTAATTTTATTTATTTACTTCATTTATACCACAGTCTTCTCCCCAAGGAGACCTAAGCAATCTGCATTGTTCTCCTCTCCTTCATTTTATCCTCACATCAACCCTGTAAGGTCGGTTGGGTGGAGAGTGTGTACCTGGCACAAGGGCTTCCATCAAGGTAGCATGAGACAGAGAGGATTTGAACCCGGGTCTCTCAGATGTTAGTCTGACACAGTAACCACTGCAACGCACACTGGTTCTTGTTCATGCACTCCTAGATCTTGCAAAAGAAACATGTTGATGGAAACATCTTGATGGAAACTGAGAAGCTTATACATTCTAGCAGTGGCTAGAATGTATAAGGGGGTGTCAAATGTATGTTGGAAATGTGCTAAACAAGAAGGGATATTTTTCACATGTGGTGGACATGTAAGAAAGCAAAGAGTTTCTGGTTGCAGATACAATCTTTGATTCAGAAGATTTTGGAGATTAAACTTCAGCTGAAACCAGAGAATTTTCTGTTGGGACTAATGGACAGCCAGTTGGAAAAAAGTTTTGGAACACTGTTTTTATACTCTGTTATAGCAGCAAGAGTACTTTATGCACAAAAGTGGAAAACTACAACATTGCCTACAGTGGAGGAATGGTTGACAAAAGTTTTGGGGTTTGCGTTAATAGCAAAAGTTCCTGCATTAATTAGAGAAAGGACATTAGTTAACTTCTTGTCTGAATGGAAACCATTAATAGACTTTTTGCATGAAATGGATAACAAGGATTTGATGACATCTGGATTTATGGATTAAGAAACAGGAACAATAGAAAAAAGAGGGGTTTTGTAACTAATTTAGAATGAGTGGGACTCTAGAAATGATTTATACTTGTGGCGGAGAAAATCGGAACTCAACTTGTAGTGTAAGCTAGGTGTTTTTTTATTTTTATTTTCCTCTTAATTTTTTAGATATATGTGTTGTTAGTGTGTTATGTTTAGAAATGTGTGTTTTTTCTTGTTCTCTATGTTTATTGTTTATTGTGGTGTGTAGTTTATAATTTAAATAAAGAAAAAATAGTGATGGAAACAGAAGCTTTCATTAAACTAGTGTTTTTCAACTGGGATTTTGAATACCTTCACTTACAGAGATTTCACGGCTGATGTTACACCACTGAGATTCACTAAGGAAGGTCTGTGTCTTAGAACATCAGAGTGGATTTGAGGCCAATCACAGGCAGAACAGAAGTCTATAAGTATATTCTTCACCCAACAGCTTTGCCATTATTGTCTATGGTTGGCTGAAAAAAAAATACAACGTCGAATAAAATTTTCATTTAAATTGCAAAATAAAGGAAAGATGAGTATGTATTAAGAGGGCCTAAATTATGGGTCTGCACATACCTCTTATCCTTTAATCCAGTTGTGCTGGGATGACTTCCAAAACGACACCATTGTGTTTTTCAGGATAATCTCTCTCATTCACTCCGCCACATGCTAAAAGAACATAGTTACAAGTCTCCCCTTTGGCAGGAAACAAAACCTTGTTTACTGCACATCCGAGCTGTAGTGGAATATAGGGAATTAGCTATTAACGATGTGAGATGAAAAGTTGATATTGCGAGACAAAATATCAGGATTGTTATATAGGATTAAAAGCCCCGCTGAGGATGCCTGGATGACAGAACAACTGAGGCACATCCAATTTCCTACGGCTGGCAGACTTTTTAATGTGCCCCCAAATATTTTTCCACTAATCGCTGCAATATCTGTGGAATGTGTCCATCTCCTTCTTGCAGCGGAGTAAGTTTCCAAGAGGGCAGCTTTTTGTAAAAGAAAAAGCATTTTGTAAAAGAAAAATAAAGACACACATTTCCAGTAGAAATGTTTAAAAAAGGAATCTCAGCAGTTTGTTACTATAATGAAGCTACACATTAGTTACTACTTGTAGGTCTACTCTTAGTAACTGTGCACAGGGCTATTTTTCAGCTGGAACATGGTGGGATGGAGTTCTTGCACCTCTTGAAAATGGTCACATGGCTGGTGGCCCCACCCCCTGATTGCCAGACAGAGGGGAGTTTAGATTGCCCTCCGTGCCACTGCAGCGGCGTGGAGGGCAATCTAAACTCCCTTCTGTCTGTAGATCAGGGGGCGGGGCCACCAGCCATGTGACCATTTTTGCCGAGGGCAATTTAATCTTTAAAAAACTCCCCCCTTCTTCCAGCTGACCCAAAGTGACATCATTGTGCAGTCCTGGGAGCATGCGCGCACTTTGTGCATGCACATCTGATTCCGGGGCACTACCTGCTGTCAGGAGGTGCCCCCTGTGCTGGCAACCCACTGAGTTCCACCACCTTTTTCCCAGAAAAAAAGCCCTGACTGCATTTGTACCATTCTCAAGATAGATTAGTGCCCCATTCAGAGCAGTGAACGAAGTCAGTGTACCATCAGCTGGGGCTGAGAGCTGGGGCTTACCCAAGGCCACTTACTGAGCTCATAGCAATATTGGATTTGAACCTGCAGAGTGCTAATTTGCAACCCAACCACTTAACCACTAGTAACCTCTTTGTAAAGAATGTGCTCATAAAAGAGTGGCTTGGCTCCAGCGACGTGTGAATGGAAATCTAAACAGAGGGGGAGAAACAGTCAGATATTCTGGTCCCAGTCCACACAGGGCCTTATAAGTCAATATCAGGATCTTGAATCTGATCCGGTACTCCACCAATGCAGCTTGCATAAGAACAGTGTTATATGTGCCTTATTCGGCACTCATGTAATAACAATGTGTTTAGACTGGAGTAAGTCTGCTTAGGATTGCACTGTAAGGGCTGTGGGGGGTGGGGGGAGAACAATCAAAGAAAGGCATGAGCTGACATCATGAGAGAGAAGGAAGAGAAGAAGTAATACCTGCAACAAAACCTCCATGTCCCTGGTTCATGTGCATCAGTTTTGAGAGATGGGCGTGGTGATGTTCCAGGAGCATGCTCAGCACATTCTGCTCTTCCCAGATATTGTGCTGCTCCTATTAAATGGGGACATTAAGCAGCTGCTGCGTATCTTTCCTGCCCCCTCCCTTAATGATATCTCATGCAATTACATTCCTTAGTGAATGCATGAAATAAGCTGACGCAGCTTCCTCGGATGCCCTCGGAGCGCTTGCTTTGCCCTTCTCCTGACAAGTCTCAGCTGTTGGTCTTAGTGACTCTTGAAAGGAGAGATGAGATGTTATGCAAATTTGCATAGTGATATTGAACACAGAATCCTGGTGCCTTTCATTTCCATTTTCAAATGCTCGGCATTTAAGACACAGATTATTTACACACAGTGTGGCTTCTCCTTGCCGCTTCTGACCATTGCCTGAATCTCACAGGTGAAATATTTTGCTACTCCCGATTGTATTCCAGCATGCTTCCAAAGGTCTAAAGTAATTAGTGATTGACTTTCTCCTTCTGGAATAAAGGGATATATTACAATTTCCATCTTTGAATTACGAGACTTACAATTGTAATCACAAAGCTCTCTCAAAATCTTGAGAGAGAAAAAGACAGAGATCCAGTGTGAAATTGTTCTGAACTAGACGGGGTGGAATTTAGGATGGGCGGCTCCTCGGTACTTGGAAATGGCAAGGGCATTAAGCCGCGTTATTTTCTGGAATTCAGCCTTCAAAATATCAGAAATGGAAAGACCTCGATTTCAACAAATAATTCTTGGCTCAGAGGTATATTTCAAAATCATGGCTCCAAAAAAGAGGAAACAATTCGATGATTTTTTTAAAAAAACGATATTCATATATCTGAGCATTTGGGAATGGGTTTCCTTTGAAGGGCCCAAAGCAGTGTACATATGGAGGGGGAGGGGTAAGTTCCAAATAACAAGAGCATATAAACAAGCTGAAACGGCTGTATTCAGCTCCAGGTCTGCCAAGCTGATTTTCACAGGCCCCAGGTTGTGAAGCCCCAGGCTACTGGCCAAGAGTGCTTTGCTTCTTGCCCTCAAATGCCTTCAGAAAGAAGTGGGGGGGGGGGAATCAGCTGAGAAGGACTTCAGCTTTGGCGAGTTTGCCTCAGCAAGCTAACCAGATCATTGCCCAATCAGTCAAAATAAAAGGCAGAGACCAGGTTTGGGTATAAATAAGGGACACTTTATTAATTATAACATAACATAACCTGTCATTGCAGCAAGGGGATCTAACTGTGGTACAAGTCAAGCCTTGCAGTGCCCCTGGACCTCTGCCTTGACCTGTCTGGGCGAGTCCCTGCTGCCCCAGGGGTGTTCCATCCAAAGGATGGCTGGGACCTGGCTGCCAGGCAAGTGGTTCCCCTTAAAAGCTCCAATCCCCAACAGCCATAGACCCTGGGGGCAGCCTTGTCCAGGGGGTCCCACCAGGCAGTCTGTCCTTGCAGCTGGCAGCCTCACCAGCTGCTCCTGACAGACCCAAATTCATGAATAATAGGAATGTGCCAAGGGGGTCACTGGCCCGCTCATTTTCATCCTATCCTGCCAGTGGCTAAACCATTTACATTACCACCACATCCCATTAATTAATACCTCCCACAGTGCAAGGAAGGTGAAAAACAACTCCCCCCTGATGCACCAGTTAGGGGAGAAGAAAAAATTCCTACCTGGCCCTGATAAGCAGCGACCGGCTAGTCCTGCACTACCAATAGGGAGAGGCAGGTTGGCCAAGCTTGAAGCAATGACTGCAGTCTCGAGGAGCTGGCCTATAAGCCTTTGGCTCCACCCCCCGGGCGATGCTCGGATGCCAAGAAGAGGCAGGCTGCCTTTCCCCCTTCTGGGGCAGCAAACCCACCCCCCGGTGCAAGCAACCTGGCCTGCCATTTGGGAGGGCCGCATTCTCAATTCCCTCCTCTTCCATAAAAACGGAAATGGCATTTCTGTTTCACTGTAATATTCCAGGAGGACTAACCACTTAATTAATAAGGAATTTTTCTGGTGAGCCACTGCTTTGAACGGTAGCTGGTGGCCAAGAAACAGAAACTCTTCCTGTGCCTAAAGGCCACTTGACGCAGACTTTTCATTGTTAATTAGTGTCAGCTCACCAATTGTGTCCTTTTAGGCTTGCCACGACTCCAGCTACGGCAGCCCACCGCTGCTCAGATAAAAAAGTCACATTTGTCTATGTTGCTGTGTTACTTCTGGATACAACCTGGAAGTGACAAAGGGTAGCTCTAGAAAGCTTCAGAAACTCAATGGCTTAACCATAAAGTTTCTGGCAATTCCTAGAGCAACCCTTTGTCACTGCCAGGTTGTACCTGGAAATGACATAGCAATATCAGCAACATTGTTGATATCACATGCATTCCACCTTGTCCCTCCACCAGTTACCAGGATCTTCCTGGCAACCCTCTCTCCTCCTGAACTGCAACCATGTTGTGGAATGAGACTGAGCCATTGTCTGTTGCTGGTGCCATTGAGTTCAGTGGCCCCTCAATTGCTGGCATGTAGGGGCTGCTCAGCTGGGCTTGTTCCAGGGCCATTTAAGCTTCCCAGTCTGCTCCTGGTAACATTTCAATATTCATTGCATTTTCCTCTGACACAAGGAGTCTTCCCCAGTGCAGGATTATCTCCCACCACCAGAAGAGGCTCTTTCATCAGAAAGAAGTTTACTAATCCCCTTTGGAGTGATAGACAGTGATAGATGTGTCTAAGGGAATGGAGGCTGGAGCTCCCATACAGACAGGGCCAAAGCAAGTGCCTAATAAAGCCCAGTTGATTTGGAGGGGCAGGATGGAGAGGATAAATAAGCCTGTTCATTTACTTACTCATGCTGGCTTGTGCTGCAGCTGCTGATTTATTCAATAACCCTATCTGAATGTGGCCCGATCTAGCTCAATCTTGACAGCTCTCAAAAGCTAAACAGAGCTGCCCTGGGTACTTGGACAGATCACCGAGGAAATCCAGGATTGCTATGCAGAGTCAGCAATGGAAAAATGCCTGTTGGTCTTCTCTGTTTGACTTTCCCCACAACGGAAGCCCAGCCTGTTTATATCATTCTGTCCTCCATTTTATTCACACAACAACTCTATGGGATGTGTTAGGGTGAGAGAGTGTGACTGGCCCAAGATCACCCAACAAGCTTTTGTGCCAGGCTGGGAATTCAAACCTGGGTGTCTTTGATCCTAATAAGAGGCTCTAAGCTCTACGCCTCACAGGCTCTGGTAGGTCAGGGAAGTTATTAAACATTTTTTTTAAGTAACAGATGGAATATTTTCCATGCACCCTGCCTGTGCTGCCTGCTCATTTCTGGCTTCTTTTGAGTCACCTTTGCTTCTATCACAAACAAGAGAGAGATTTTCTGGAACTAATCTGTACCAGGGTGTTCCAATTCCCTTTATTTCTGGAACTGCAAGTCCCATCATCATCTAAAAGCTGATGGCCAATTTTGAGACTCCTAACTAAATTTTATAATGGGTTATGCCTACCAATACCCTGACCTGGATAGCCCAGGTGAGCCTGATCTCATCAGATCTCAGAAGCTAAATAGAGTCGGCCTTGGTTAGTACATGGATAGAAGACCTCCAATGAAGACCAGGGTTGCAGAGGCAGGAAATGGCAAACCACCTCTGCTAGTCTCTTGCCATGAAAACCCCACCAAGGGCCCATAAGTATTATAGGGAGAGGTCTCAAATGCTTCACTAATGAGTTAGGGACCATAGACTTTGCCATTACATTGCCTTGCATATTATCTGTTGCTTGAATATGTACTCTTATACTACCTGTACTTCATGTTTATCTAATGTCAGTCCTAGAATTGATTATGTTCTGTTTCATCAATTCTTCAACTCTGTATTGGATCCTTGCTAATGCGGCGTCTTTGTAAAATCCTATGACATTTTTGTGGAAATGTTCTTAACACGGTATGGAAATCTCCTTGATATTGTATGGAAATTCTCCCAATACTGATTGTACTAATCTCACACTATGTAATCCGCCTTGAGTCTCAGTGAGAAAGGCAGACTATAAATAAATAAATAAATAAATAAATAAATAAATAAATAAATAATACATACATACATACATACGGCAGCTATGACTTGATGGCACTCTCCAACACCTCCATGCCTGCCCCAGAGAACCTTAGTTTCCATTGCAAATAGCATGTAGATGGAAGGTTCTTCAAAATAATATAGAGCAGGATGTTCCAATTTCTCTTTGTTTGGCACGACAACTCTCATGACCACATTGAATCTAGTGATCAATTTGGAAACTGCTTGTTTCATTTTCTGATGAGTTATGAGTGCCACAGACTGATGGAAGGATGGACAAGTAGACAACTTCTTTTATATATCTGGCTTTTCTTCCCAATGGAGACCCAAAGTAGCTATATAACATTCTCCATTCCTCTGTTTGATCAACACGATCCAGTAAGTGAGTCTTAGGGCCAAGCTACACATAACGAATGACACTTGAACAGCAAGTGTATTTCTCCCTGTTCACTTGCCCTCCACTCAATCCACTTGCTGTTCAAGTGTCATTTGTCATGTGTAGTTTGGCCCTTAGAGAGAGTAACTGGCACGAAGTCACCCAGAGAGCTTCCATGACAGAGTACAGATTTGAACCCGGGTCTTCTAGTGTGGCATAAATATTTGATTTGCAGTTGTTTCAAACTATTTTTTCTATGTAAGGATTAATTCTTTATTTTGTCTTCCAGTTTGTGGTGCGAGATTACAGCACCTAGGGCTATGCTCCATTCCTAGGAGCTTTGTTTTAATTTATTTTATCTAGTCTTAGTTTATTTTATCTCATTTTAATTAGTTTTATTAAGTATATTGAGATTTATGTTTGGTTGGATTTATTAGCCGACTAGCAGCAACAACTCCGCCCCCCCCCCGCTCCCATCTTCTATTAATCAGGTGGGGGAGGGCTGTATATAGGCACTGGTTAGCATCTCTCGCTATTAACCTCTTAACTTTGCTTTACACATTATATATTGTTAATTTCTGTGTTTGATTCTAGCCTTATATGAGTTTATTTTGAAAAAAAATATTTCTAGGTGATCTGACCTGGCTTGCAGCCATTTGGGATCTTCTTTTGATTTGTCCTGAATTGATTTCATTGGGTGACAAATTTTAGTACTGTGAGTGAGGGAGAAAAAAATCCTCTGTTATCTACTTTATATACCTGATGTATAATTTTATCTACCTCGATCATGTCAATCCCCCTATTATGACTTCCTACTAAACGAAAGCTCCAAACTCTTTAGCCTTTCCTTGTACGGGAGACGCTCCATTGCAACAGATAAATCCCAAGGACTGCTGGGTTTGTTCCACTGCAGATTTTCTACTGGAACGAGGAGACAGTGAACAAGACTGGCCAATGTGCCATATGAACTGAGCATGTACCAAAAATATACCCCCCAAATCCTCTGTACTAACAGGTATACAGAATTCATCAGCCGATAGGTTGATCTGGAAAGCATTGCCTGAAGGTTAAAAGAATGCTCAAAACACACTATTCTCCTAGGCCAGATACAAGAATCAAGATCATATTCAAACCACAGGTCAAGAAAAGAATCCATCTCCTTTTAAAACTTGGCTGCTGTTGATTCCAATGGCACCACATCTTGGGGGGGAAATGCAGCCCATCTAGTCTGAAAGATGTGTCTCTCCCCCCACCCTGCAAATCCTAAGTTGGTTGTGCAGCTGTTCCAAACCTGCCTCTTAAAAGAAAGAATGATGCATTGTACACAGACCAGATGGTGCCGATACTTAAGCTGGAAATGGCATTGGTTCATTGCCACTGAGTGGCTTGCCGAAGACAAAGGAGCAGCCCAATAAAACTTTGCTGGAGAAAAGAACACATGGCGACAGGATGTAAGATGCGGGGCAGGATTAATAATGTCTTTGCTCTTAGTAATTAAATACCAAGGCTGGATGTAACTGAAAAGGACAGCTTAATTGAAAATTTGCAACAGGAAGCCAGACCCAATTAATGATTCAGCAAAAGGGGCTGAAAAATAGCTGAATGACTGAGTTTTTCAGACAAAACTTCCTGTTTTTTTAAGAGGAACCCACAAACTCTCATGAATCTATACACTTACCGGAGTTACACACACAGATATGGATTTCTTGGCAGAGCAGCCCCTTAGATACAATCTCTTTTTAGTCTTATAAAGACATTCATTTAGTTACTACAACTGAATATATGAGCTGATTGGGGTTGTACTTATTGGCTTCACTTTCAGTTTCCACCCTTTCATGTATACAGTTGCTTGGGTGTGTACCAAACTGCATATATGCTATGAAATATACAAGGTCAAAAGAGTTTTCTGCTAAGCATTAGGAACAACTTCCTGACAGTTAGAGGGGTCCCTCAATGGAATAGGCTTTCTTGGGGTGTGTGGGCTCTCCTTGGTGGGGGCGGTAAGTAGAAGCTAGATGGCCATTTGAAAAGCAATATTGATTCTGTGAACCTAGGCAGATCATGAGAGGGAGGGCAGGAAGAGAATATCAGTGCTTCTTATATGCCCAGGGTAATGCCAATCACCACCTTGGGGTCAAGTAGCAATTTTCCCCAGGCCAATTCAGCTAGGGCTCCTGACGGTATTTTGCCATCTTTTGGGCATGGAGCAGGAGTCACAGGGAGTGTGTGTGGGGAGGGGGAGGTAGTTGTGAATTTCCTGCATTGTGCAGGGGGTTGGACCAGATAGCCCTGGAGGTACCATCCGACCTCTATGATTCTAGGTAGGAACAGACAAATGCCACTCATCCAAGTTGAATTTTTTTTGTAATTTCATTGCATATGATGTTCTGTGTCACCTCCTCCCAATGAGCCACTGCCAAATTTTGTGATAGATTCATATATTGGTGCACACATGACATGCATTTTGATATGAAGTTGCTACATGTTTTTTTATGTATTAAGTATGCATTGCAATCTGTAACTTCTGTAATACTTCCAACATGATCGTATCCAAAGGTATATCCAAAAAAAGAATTACATGACACCAAACAGTACTTGCATTTCTCATCCACAACATGAACAAATCAGATCAGGATGGTGAATGCTGGGAAGAAATCCTTTTGAGGTGGAATTCGGTTTCATTCCAAATGTGGGAGGTCTTTGAGCCTATCTGCAGGAACACACACATGATTGGATGTACATATGTCTAAGCAAACAGCACATTAGAGTATGTGGTGATAACCAGTGATGGGACCAGTCAGTGTTTTGTTACGTATCCTGCAGTAATTTGGAAGGGAATAAAGAAAAGCATGAAAAACAATTACTAAGATACTGTGCACTCATGCAAAGGAAGAAACAATTGTTTAATGATCATGTAAAGAACTAATCATCTATCACTTCATGTTGTCTTTTGTTCTTGTTACCCTGATTATTTATTTATTTAACTTCATTTATACCCCTCCTTTCTTCTCTAAGGGGACCTCAAGTGGCTTACATCATTCTTCTCTTCTCCATTTTTTCCCCTCACAACAAGTTTGTGAGACAGGTTAGGCTGAGAGTGTGTGATAGGCCTAAGGTCATCAACGTCAGAGTGGGGATTGAATATGGGTCACCCAGATCCTAGTCTACCACTCTGGACCACTGCACCATACTGGCTCTCTTGTTATTGGGGTAAGTTCAGAGCTGTAGGATATCTGCTTCTGTGAGGGACTGCCCTTTTTAAAAGCCTAGAAGTGCTGTATAGAGATGGGCATGAACAGTAATACGAAATTAAAAAAGCCACAAACAGCCCAATCAGCTGTTCGTGAGCAAGCTGTTTGTGAGGCCCCATTCTAAATGAACAGGTGGTCGTTGCAAGCCTCGTTCATTGCTGTTGGTTGCTGTTCATCAAGCCAGACAGTCTGGCGCCTGCAATCAAATCCCTTGTCAACTTAGGCAGGGACTGCCTGAACTCTGTCTGAACTCCTGCTGTTGCCCTGGAAACCCCAATCTAAGCCCATTTAGCTAGATAGGCAGGTCTTCCTTTCAAGTGTGGGGCTCCAAACTTCTTATAAGGAAGCAAAGAGCCGGAGGGAGGGGGGCTCCCAGCTCTGGTTTTGCAGACAGTGAGGGAGAGACAGTTGCTGTTGGCATTTTGAGAGAGAGAAAGGGAGAGTGCATTGGAGCTTGAATTTTCTTTGTGTGTGGTGGGATAGGGATCTACCTCTTCAAGTTCTGGGGCTGCTGCCAGGCACTGGGCCAAGCTATTATTTTTTTCTGGTACATTTCCTGCTGCCTGCTCAGGTAGGGTTTCTGGGAGTGGTGTGGTAGGGATCTTGATGGCTGGAGGAGAGCCTGCTGGCCCCCACAAACAATGAACAACTAACATGTTTGTGAACAGATAGTTTGTCAGTGGTTGTTGTTTATTGTTTGTGGATGGCAATGAACAACAAACACCATGTTCATTTCTTTTCTGTTCGTGTCCATGTCTAGTGCTGTATAAACAGCTGAAGGACTGTTAAGGGTTAGTCCCTCACAGACACAGAACTTTGAGTAACAGGCTAGTCCAGGAATTTGATTGGGTATCATGAGCTGGAAAGTGGAGAGGGTTTTTTTCAGTCATAGCAGAGAGAAGAATCAAGTGTTAAAATTTGGGAGACGGAGTCTTAACTGAGAGCAATTTAACACTGACAGGAGAACTGTGGACAAGATGGCAAGGCAGTTTGGGAAGTGGGTTCAGATTCCCATTTGGGCCAAAGAAAGGGGATAGATCTTCTAAGGAGAGGAGACTTTCCCTACTCAGTCAAACAAGGAGTAAGTTCTGGAGAGTGGAGGGATCCCTGGTCAGGTGTGGTTGGAAACTGCTGGAGGAGACCTTCAGATTTAGTTAACAAAAAAACTGAAAGAAAGCACTAGAGTTGGAAGAGAAGGGGTTTGGATACTAGAAAGTAGGTACCAGCTTTCATAAACCCCAAAGAGAAAGAGAATCCTAAAAGAAAGTGTACTAAGTGTTTGGGAGAAACACAGGAACAAAAACTTCTATACACAAGAATATAAGTATCTGTGAAGAGCATAAGAAATAAAGTCTGTGCACGTACTGATTTTACCTTGGAGATTTCTAAGATGAATTACCTCAGAAATTTTCATCCCTTGATTTCAGTTGACCTTTCCCCTCTAAAACAAATAAAATAATTATTTTTGAATTTTAAAGACTCATCGGCTGCCATTTCTGAAGTTTGACAAAGAAGAAAGAAAGAGGAGAAGGAACTTCATAGCTTCTTTTGAGAGAGTATGCATTATTAGTTTGGCTTACTTAATTGTAAATGAACCTATCAGTAATTAGAAACCGATGGGTCTTTGGGAGCTTAAGACAAGGTGTTTTTTGGTCTGGTATCGCTTTCCAGCCTTTGGAACATCACACCAATCAGAGCCCAGGGGAGACACAGAGAGGCAGCTACAAGCAATGTTGAGCATACAAAGTGATAACCAGTTTCCAAAGTTTTAGGATCTGCAGTGGAAAGGCACATGGACATAGATGAAGCTTCCTTATACTGAATCGAGGACAGTATCGTCTACTCAAGACTTTCAGCCGCTCTCTAGGGTGTCTCAGGTAGAGGTCTTTCATACTGCTTGTTCCTTGGGGATTGAACCTTGGGCCTTCTGCTTGCAAAGCAGAGCCTCTTACACCAAGCCAGAGTAAGATCCACACTGTTGCTTTAGAAATATGCCATGGTAGTGATTGGGCCTCTTTCTGTAATTTGCTTGCTTCAATATCTTTTGTGGGAAAATCTGTAAATAATAATAATTTTAAAATCCCGATACCCCCATAAATCTTCAGTGCGCGCTCTCTCTCTCCTCTGAAGGAAACCCAGTGCTGTAGCACCACCCATGGGACTCTCATGTCAACACACACATAAGCACAACACACACACACATACACACACACAGATTATCTTTTGAGCAATGGGCTACCACAGCTGCAGTCTTACCTATGAATTGCTAACCTCAGAGTTCTGAGCGTTCATGGGGAGATTCTGTTGTGAGGAAAAGTAAAGTTGCATAATGTGTGGAAGAAAATGTTCACTACCAGGGACATCTCAAGTTAATATAGGAACAGCTACGTTAAGGCCCATTTTGGCTTTTAGCCTGGGACTTCCTCAGTGTACATCCATGTATATTAAAGCTCTTAAGGGTCCTACTGCACCTGAGTGGAACCAGTCATGCTTAATTTATCATAATGTATAATGATAATTTAATGTGGCATATCATCAGCTTTGTTCATTACAGCACAGATATCCTATTCCTGCCTAGTTGTCCTCTGGTTTCATATCATTATTAAAAACCAAAATCAAAAAACTTGACTTGATTCTCCTCCCGCCCCACCACCCTTCAACCCCCTGGCTAGCGCTGTTGGTTAAAGTAGGTCAGCTCTAAACGTATTTGTTCCGTCTGACACTTTTTCTGATACAGAGCAGTTACATAAAGCACACACACTTGCATTCCCTCGCCATGATCTTCATGCCTGTCTCCTTCCTCCAAGAGGTGGGAGTTTTCTTAAATATTGTTTGCACGGCCAGCTTGAGGGGAGAGGGATGGGCAGAGGAAGGCAACACAGAGACCAGGTTGGAGGTAAAATAAGGCCACAACTTTATTGGTTACAGCTTATCAGAGCCTTGACACAGGTCCCTGATCAGAAAACCTGCCTGACAGCCGATCACCCCCTCAGGACACCAGCAGAGGGGACCACCCTCCCCCCTCCGGACATCAGCTGAGAGGGGGGCACCATGGGATGAAAGTAAGTAGGAATGCACTTGGGTGTACGTTTCTGAGTTGTTCCCCTGTCACCAGGGAGTGAGCATGCCCTGATAGCCCCTGAATTGGGCTTGTTGCTGTTCTGCATGGCTCCCAAGATCCCATAAGGGGATCCTCTGCTATGGGGAAACAGAGCACACAGGCTGTGTTAACCCCAAATGGGTCTGTGCCCAATGACCAAACCTCTTGAAAAGTCGTGACAAGAGATAATACGAAGAAGAACATGCCCAGTGAAACTGCACAAGGAAAGGGCAACACACTGAAACCAGAGTGACGAAGGAGGGCTAGGTGGGACTGCTAGCACAAGGTTAATGTGAGGAGGCCTGGACAACTGCACACTGAGTGTACGCAGGTCATACCACCTTAGCCTGGCCAGCTGCTCCCAACTGGCCAGCCGGGCCCTGCCCAGGGATCAGCTTCCACACAGCTATGCAGGAGCTGGCGAGAACCACCTGGGCCGAACTATGGAAACAGCTTCGGCTGCCCCACCCTCATCACCAGCTCCACAAACCAGCCACCTGGTACGTTGGTGGGCCATAGTTTCCCACTAAAATATATCCTGATAATCTAATCCCAGGGCCTCAAGTATTTGTTTGTTTGTTTGTTTGTTTGTTTGAGCTGCTGCTTACCCTAGGGTCTTGAGTAGACATGGGCACGAACCAAAAAAAAATTAATGAACCAGCAGATCGTGGTTCAGTGCAGACGACAATCCTGAATTAGTGAACCACAACGAACATCTCCCGTTGCCGAACCGGTTCGTAGGGGCCAAAGTGGAGTGCACAAGTGTTCCCAGCGATACAGGAATGGTGGGTGATGCTGGTGGACACGGGGCCTGGTGGGCATGGGGAGGAGGCGGGGGGTCTAGCTGCTCGCTGGCAGCACCCCCCATGTGCCCGCCTGCCAGGCCAAAGTGGAGTGCCTTAGTATTCCCAGCGAGGGCACAAACGTGGTTGAGCCTGGTGGGCACAGGGAGGCAGCGATGAGCCACCTCCCCTTTAGGGGGCAGGGGTCTGGCCACTTGCCGACAGCACCCCCCATGTGCCCGCCCGCCAGTACCCACTGAGCTTGGCAAAAGGGCCTGGCAGCAGCTCTGGCACCAGAGGGAGGGAGGGACTAGAGCCCTAGCCCACTGCTCCCACAGACCTGACCAGATCAGGCACTGATTAATAATAATGTGAGCCCTCAGCCGAGGTACCCACCGAGCTTGGCCCCAGAGCCAGACAGCAGCTCTGGAACCAGAGGAGATAGATCCCTATCCCCCACAGCCAAGCTCAATTGTACTCTCAGTCTCTCTCCCCAAAGGCTAGCAAGTGGTAAGCAAGAGCTCTGTCACACTACACTGCTCTCAGAAAGTGAAACCCAGCCTGGGAGACCACAGCTATTTATAAGCATGGGTAACATTCAGCAATACAGGAGGTCTGCGTTTGGCTGTCAGAGCTGCCTATCAGGGTTTGCAGGGATAAGATTGGAGTGCCCATGGCTACAGAACACCCCCTTCCCCCTCCCTCCCCTGGGTGTCTTCTCCCAACTTGTAACTGCTTTGAAGTTCCATGGTTGGAAGGAAGACCTGCTGATCAAGGAAAGCTGGGCTTCCATTCAGGTTTCCAGGGTGACTGAAGGAGGGCAGACAGAGCTCAGGCATTCCCCTGGCTCCGTTGCCAGGGGAATAGATTGCTGGCGCCTGAGTGTCCGGCTTCCTGAACTGTGCCCGAATGCAATGAACCAAGCCTCTCCCGACCGCTGATTCGTTGGCCGTGGACAATCACGAACCTCCAGGTCACGGTCGTGCGATCGCCATTTTCGTGGATTTTTGAGGTTCGTAATGCGGTTCGTGCCCATCTCTAGTCTTGAGGTCTTACAATATTTAACAATATGATAAGTTAAAACTAACATAAGAACAGATAACAACAATAAAACTAAAATTAAAGTCAACTATTAAGGTACATCAAAATACATGGCTCATGTATTTTATTAACAGCAAACTGCTGTTCAAAATCCCAAGGAACAAAGGCAAGTCATATAATTAGACGGGATGTGGGAAAAGATACTCACCTTTAGATACAAATCAGTTAGTTTACTACAGCTTTTGGCTTCTTAAATATTATTGTGACACAGTTTTATTCAGGAGATGTCCCGTTGGCTTCACCAGGAAACCTGTAATAACAGTAATATCTACTACGTAACTACTATATAACTATAACTACTATTACTATTAATACTATTACTTCTTACAATGTTTAACGTATAAAGAAATAACTAAAACTGAAACATCCAAACTTAGAATAAAGACACAAGAGGAACTATCACCTAACTACGATTGGTTCCAGTATAGACAGATCAGAGACTTATATAATTCGGACTCTGTAAAGGGAGGTATACGAATAGAGAATTCGGAACTAGAGCAGACCCTTCTTAAAGAAGATAAGAAAAGAATATCCAAGGTATACCAAGTACTGTTGAAGTGGTATACCGAGGATGAGATAGTTAAAACACAAATGGTGAAATGGGCTATAAACTTTAATAAAGAAATAACAATGGAGGCATGGGAATACTTGTGGAAAACTACAATGAAGACAACGACATGTATTAATATCAAAGAGAACATTTACAAAATGATCTATCGTTGGTACATGACACCAAAGAAGATTGCGCTAGGGAATTTGAATACTTCTAATAAATGCTGGAAATGTAAGAAGCATGAGGGCTCCCTCTATCATATGTGGTGGTCGTGTGAGGTAGCCAGGCAGTACTGGGGGGAAATAATAAGAGAAATGAGTGAAATTTTACAATTTCAAATTAATAAGAACCCAGAACTCCTGCTACTGAACTTGGGAATGGAGGGAATTCCAGCCCAACACAGGACGTTGATATTTTATATGACAGCAGCAGCTAGACTTTTGTATGCGCAAAAATGGAAAGTACAAGAAGTGCCAACTATTGAAGATTGGACTTACAAATTGCTGTATATGGCTGAAATGAACAAGATGACAAGAAAATTGAGAGATCTGGACTCAGGGCAGTTCAACACAGACTGGGAGAAGCTGAAACAATACCTGGAGAAGAAATGGGAGGTGGGAGGAAAACTGTGGCAGTTTGAGAACTACTGAAGTATTGAAGTAGAGGGGGGAGACTTTACCGGGGGGAGAAGAGATAAATGTGAATTAATAAGCAGTCAGATTAATAGATTGACATATATATAGATATATATAGGTTAACAAACAGAACATAGAGAAAATAATTAATTATAAGGACTAAATATAAGGAGCGATTAACTAACAATATTTTCTTTTTTTTTCTGACAAGTTTTGTACCAAACTGAATGTCTGAAGATATAGATGGGTCAAATTGATTGACTACGTGAGGAGAGATATATAGAACTATTATAAAAAGATAGAATGAGTAATATATAGAGAGAATAAGTCAAATTGTTTGATATAAACGAATGTATGATCTATATGGTTTATGATATATAGAAATACCTGAAATTGAAAAATTGGGATAAATTGTTTATCTAAGATGGAAACAAAGGCTTACAGTTTGGGCATATAATGTTAAAAATAGTTAAGGATGTACTGCTTAGAATAATGGAGAATATATATTTGTTTTAGATAGAGGAAGCTAATAAAAGTAAGGGAAAGGGGACAAAGGGTTGGAAAGCTGTTGGAAGTCAACAAAAAGGGGGGGGGAAAGGGAGGGGGTCAGAGATGAAAAAATTGGGGAAAATTGAATGTAAATGTGGAAATAATGGATTCTAACCCAATAAAAAATTTTTCAAAAAAAAAAAATACTATTACTTCTTCTTCTTCTTCTGTTTCTTTAGCAACATACTTTTCTTATCTCCTCTCATATGTCCATTTCAGTTATGGTTTTTTATCTTGATAATTATTATATTTTCTATTACAAGCTAATCTGGGGACGGGTCAAAAAATGAATATAAATTTTACAAATTTGGTCAGTAAGTATATTGAACCCCTGCCTAGTGGAATGTTCAGACTGGCACTGCCTTCCAGTCCCCTAGGTCCATAATTTCTCTTTTATTCACCAGATGGCACCTCTGAGCAGAAAAGACTGAAGCTACTCTAAATCCTTTCCAGCATATGCAGACAATATCTGCTTCAAAGACCTACAATTATCTCCAATGTTGCCACGGTGAGCGCATGAAGCATTTTCCCTTCCCCCCCCATCACCTGCCCACATCTAAATGATGCGCCAGGTTCCAGACACTGCTTCTGCAGACAGCCAGCTGTGATGCCCTGTTGTGATTCATAATATCAAAGTGTTTATGGAGATTGTTGAATTTACATGTTTATGAAGTCTACAGAAAAGAAAGGAATTTAATTGATGGCCTTTGCTTTGCCGCAGCCAGGTTCCTGTGGCACTCTGAAGAGCAAATGAATTTACCGGTACAGAAACTGAATCTTATAAGGATATAGACAAGTCTTGCAGGACATAGCCCAAGTCAAAATGTTTTGGGTGTATACTGATAAATATCACAAGAAATAAAGATTAAAAGAAACAGAAAATTGACAGATGCATAGCCTTACATAAAGCTACCTTTGTAGCAACAGCATACACTCACAAGGAGTTTTTGTTTCTCATTATTTCTCTGCCTCTTCTCATGTTCTTGTTCACAAGCTCTCCATTAAATTCTCCTTCAGAAAAAGAAGTCTTCCACTTATAACCTCCTGAGTCCTGAGGGCCAGGTTCAATTTCTAGAGTAATGTTCACAAATTCAACATGTAAATCCAATTTATCCTACTATATAAAAGGCAAGCCGTATTGGCAATGACTCGCTTTTTATCCCAATGCAGGTGCAGGCCCCTCCATGGGGATAACAAGTGAGTCATTGGCAACACGGCTGACCTCGGAGGATAAAAATTGAGTCATCGGCAGTATGGCTTGCTTTGGAGGCACTGAGGAGGCGATGGGAAGGCCTGGTATAGCAGTGCAGACTTCTGGAGGCCCACAAAGGCCTAGTGTGGTGGCGGGAACGCCACTGCAGCAGCAGAAAGGCCCAGTGTGGTGCAGCTCTATGGAGGCCCCGGGGAGGACGCCACGGTGGCATGAAGGCCCTCCGGAGGCTCAGGAAGGCCCAGCATGGCAGCAGGAGGGCCTGCCGTGGTGGCATGGCCCTCCAGAAGTCATTTTCTAGAGCCTTTTGTTTACACATCAGGCTTAATTGCTAGTTTAAATATAACAATGCAACTGTGAAAAACATTCCCAAATCTATTAATAGTGGTCCTACTCACAGTCTACTTTGTAAAGTGTACAAACAGTACTGTGGGTTTGTCCAGAGGCTCGCCTGGAATAAGTCCCAGATATCCAGAAGGCCTTCTTGCAACAGCAGAAACTATTCTTATGAATATGTCGAACCAATCATCAAGCTAGTTTGTTGCCCTAGAAGCAGTTCTCCTTTCCTCCTAGTGAGACAAAGTGGGGCAGGGTATTGACATCAGGCAGTCAATGAAGAATTCAGCTGTCAGCAATTCCTGCTCTTTGCTCTTCCCAGCTTCTTCAAGTCTTCCCATACGCTGCTGCTCTCAGCAGGAAGTGTTCAATTGCTGCTCTCAGCAAGAAGTGTTCAATTTTTCCCAGTTAAGAGTTTCATCTTTGTGTCCTTTTTGGATCCAAAACTTGGAAACAAGCTCTGCTTTGCAGAAAACACTAACTTCAACATATCCCCTCTTAGCCTTTCAGCTAGCCTAGTCCTGCTTTATACCACCTCTTTTAGTCATGGTGGCCCTTTCACAAACATGTCCCATGAGCCTTTGCTAAACATGCAAATTAATACAAGCCTATGTGTACATCAGCTATCTGCTAGTTGGGTCTGGCCTAAGGTCTATCAAAGTATCTGAAGTCTACTAATCAGACCTAGGCCAAAATCCTTCTTTCAGTACAGGCCTACACACTTCCCTCCCAACAGCTGCATTGAACTCTTTGTGTGTGTGTGCGTATGTGTGTAAAGTGTCATCAAGTTGTGGTTGTCTTATAGTAACCCCTGCTGAGGGTTTCAAGGCAAGAGACTAATAGAAGTGGTTTGCCATTGCCTGCATCTGCCTATAATGCTCGTCTTCCTTGATGATCTTTCATCCAAGTATTAATCAGTGTTGAGCCTACTTAGCTTCTGAAATCAGGCAAGATAAGGATAGTCTGGGCTTCCATAATTTGCACATCCACTTGATCTGCCAAACATTTCTGACAGGTACGAGTAGCACTTCAGTTCTACTGGTAATGTGTGTCTCTATGGGCTCCAATCTCCAGCCAAGACAGATAGCCCAGAAGAACACCATGGTAGTGAAGACTGACAACGAGACATTCAGGATGCTCAAAAGCAGCATAGTTTTCTAGGTCTCATCTGGACCACCTGTCTTTATGTCAATCCATTTCCTGGAAACTCACTGTGGGTTATGACATTTCCTCATCTCATTTCACAAGAATCTGGAATACTCAGGTTCGAATCTCTGCTCTGTCATGGAAGCTGTCTGGGTGACCTTGGGCAAGTCACGCATAGACATGGGCATGAACCGCATTACGAACCAAAAAAACCCACGGACCACCTGATCATTTGTTCGTGATCCGGCGGTTTGTGAGGGTCCATGGCCAATGAACCAGTGTTCATTGGAAGCCTGGTCCATTGTGTTCGCCCGCGATTTGTGAAGCCAGACAGTCAGGCACCATCAATCAATTCCCTTGGAAACGGAGCCAGGGGAATGCCTGAACTCTGTCTGCACTCCTTCTGTTGCCCTGGAAACCCGAATCGAAGCCCAACTTACCTTGATCGGCAGGTCTTCCTTCCAACCATGGAGCTGCAAATTGGTTACAATTGGATACATGGGAGAAGACACCCGGGGAAGGGAGGGGGAAGGGGGTGTTCTGTAGCCATGGGCACTCCAATTTCATCCCTACAAACCCTGATAGGCAGTTCTGACGGCCAACCTCTTGTACACTGCGCCAACGTCAACTGGTGGCTCTAATTGTATCGAGTGGGAGTTTTCTGGGTGGCTCAGATTGGAGAGGGTATAACTCCAAGATCCCTATTGCAATCTGGACCAAACTTGGGTGCTGGCTGGAGGAGAGCCTGCTAAACACTCCCTGTGAATATGGGCTCTCTAAGTGAAATGGGGGGCGTTCCAACGCCCATGAACCACAAACCGCAAACCAGTTCGGTAACAGGAAATGTTCATTACGGTTTGTTTGTTCAGGTTTGTCGGCGGCACTGAACCACGAACTGCAGGTTCGTCAAATTTTTTTGGTTTGTTCCCATGTCTACTCACACACACTCAGCCTAACCTACCTCACAATATTGTTACTGTGAAGATAAAATTAAGGGAGAATGATGTTGTCTGCTGTTTTGGATGCCTACTGGGTTGATAAGCTGGGTCTAAATATCTAAAATATGTAGATATATTTTGGATCATGAAGTTTTCATGGTAAGCAACTAACCAAGATGGTTTGCTAGTGCCTGCCTCTGTAACCCTGGTCTTCCTTGGAGGTCTCCTGTCCAATTACTGACCCAGGCTGACCCTGCTTAGCTTCTGAGATCTGACAAGATCAGGCTCACCTGGGCAATCCAGGTAAGAGGATCATGAAATGACTTGAACCAATATTGGTGTTTTTCACTCAGAGCATCTATGTCACTCAGAGCCAGTTTGGTGTAGTGGTTAAAAACAGCAGGACTCTAATCTGGAGAACTGGGTTTGATTTCCCACTCCTCCACTTGAAGCCAGTTGGGTGATTTTGGGTCAGTCACAGCTCTCTCAGCCCCATCCACCTAACAGCATGATTGTTGTGAGGATAATAATAACACATTTTGTAAACTGTTTTGAGTGGGAATAAATCAAATTTATATCATCATCATCATCTTTTTGCATAACTGCCAGGAGTCCAATTCAGTTAAAGCCACCCCAATGCTCACCACACTGTATATACACCGCACTTCATACCATGTGTCCGGGGTCTGAGGCTCTGCCCCCAGACTCACCAGGAGTAGAGGATGGGAGATGGCCAGGAGACAGCAATCCAGCTGCCCCAAGGGACACCCAGGTCCAGGACCTGCCAGTAACAGAGAGAGGGAAAGAGGCACCCAAGCCACAGAGGGTCAAATGGGGCAGGTGGAAGCCAGCTAGCCCCAGCCTTTTGTGGGAGGCTAAGAGCCCAGGCAGAGAGAATGGGGGCAGAGAGGAGGGAATCAGACTGGGGGAGAAAGCCCAGGAAGCAGGGACAGCCAGCAAGCAGCAAGGCAGCCAGCTACCTTACCTGCAGTGGAGGAAGGGCAGCCCCAAGCCAAGCCCCAGCCTACAGTCAGGCTAGAAGTCATCAGCCAGGACCAGGTGGGGCTGAAAGCAAAGCAGCCACAGGTGGGGCTGCCTGAGGCTCTTAGCAGAGAGAGCTTGGCAGCCAGCCTAGAGTGCACAGCTGTCACCGTCCAAAGCAGCCAGATGAGCTAGCCCAGGTGCCGCTGCTTGAGACAGCCCAGGCCATGGCTAGAGTACAGAGGGGATGTGTGGCCGACAGTTGGAGCAGGGAATTGGTAAATGGATATAAGGGAAGTCCACCCACAGGGTGTGGTGGGTTGTGTAGGAGTGATGGAATGGAGTAGGCGTGGAGAGGAGCAAGAGAGTGTAAGGAGGTAAGTTGATGAAGGAGGAGATGGAGGAGATGGAGGAGATCAAGGGGGATGATGGGAGCAGGTTGAGCAGACCAGCAAGTGGACTGAGGGCCAAGCTACACATGACGAATGACACTTGAACAGCAAGTGTATTTCTCCCTGTTCACTTGCCCTCCACTCAATCCACTTGCCGTTCAAGTGTCATTCGTCATGTGTAGCTTGGCCCTGAGAGGGAATCTGGGTAAGGTATACCACCCCTTCTTCCACAGAGCAGGGTTCTGCAGTATCCCTGACACTCCTTTGAAATCAGGGCCAGGCATGCTGATGCCCCGCCCAGTGGTGCCCCCAACAAGCTCTGACACCATGATGGTGTATACAGAGAGAAATTCTGGAAGATTACTTTATCCTAGTAATAGTCTCAGTCTAGCAAGATAATTCTTATATTCTCTTCAGTTAGAGGCAAAAATATTTCTTAGTTTCAGGTGGTTATCCATGCTGGTCTGTAGAAGTGCAAGATTTGGGTCCAGTAGCGCCTTAAAGGCCAGCTAGATTTCCAGGCTATGAGCTTTCAAAAGAGCTTTGACTCTCAAAAGCCCTTACCCTGGAAATCTAGTTGGTCTTTAAATTGCTACTGGATCCAAGTATTTCTTAGCATCACATCTAATCAAGAGATGAGCTAGTATAGTCTAATGAATGAATTGTTTTTTAAAAAATGCTGCATCTCCAGGAACGTGCCCAAGTTGGCTTACAAAATTGTTGCAGGGGGTGGCCGGATTCAGGTTCAGCTTCAGCCATCATATTTGCTTTTTCTGCTCATTCTTTGAAAGATAATTATGAGCCAAGTCAAAAGGGAAAATTTAATCCAGAAAATATAACCCACCCCACTTTATACAAAGAAGGCCAGTTTGGTGTAGTGGTTAAGAATGACAGGACTCTAATCTGGAGAACCGGGTTTGATTCCCCACTCCTCCACTTGAAGCCAGCTGGGTGACCTTGGGTCAGTCACAGCTCTTTCAGAGCTCTCTCAGCCCCACCCACCTCACAGGATGATCATTGTGGGGATAAAAATAACACACTTTGTAAACTGTTCTGAGTGGGTGTTAAGTTGTCCTGAAGGGTGGTATATAAATCAAATGTTGTTGTTGTTGTTATTATCTCAATATAGATCCAGCTTCTGAGTTATGTTCTTTTCATAAGATATTGGAACCGAATGTTGGATTTGTGAATAATGTTGGATTTGTGAATAAATTTCTATCTCCTTCAAGAAATATATTTTTTAAAAGATATCATTGTTTAAATGATGATAGGATGTGTATGGGGGGGAACTACTGCGTAAAACATAGGAAGCACAACAGAATTTTAATAGGTTATTGAATCCATAGAGTTTGGGCACATAATTGCTAACATTTTGACTTTCATTGATATTGTTATTTGGCGTTCAAGGTATTCTAAGAAATGAACATCTGCTATTAATAACTTCTCAACATAAAAATCCACAATGAAATTATAAGCTATTGTAGTTGGCAGATGTGTTGCTAAATAGGAAAGAAAGGAAGTGGATGGGGGCAGGACACATTGTAGGAGACGGACTAAATTAATCCCCTAGCAATATAAATCCTGATTTGATTCAACCTGCAGAACGCATTAATGTCTAACAATAGGTCGTCTTTGTTAGAGGTCTTTTCATATTTAGAATTCAGTAATGAATAGCCAGATAAAGAAGCTTCTGCCTTCTTCTTCTTGTTTGTTTGTTTCTAATTAATCACGGAAATAGTTTGACTCCTGTGTTATGTGCTTTCAAGTTGCCTCTGACCTATGGTGACCCTATGAATGAAAGACCTCCAAAATGTCCTATCCTTAACAGTGTTGCTCAGATCCTGCAAACTGGAGGACGTGGCTCTTAGTTCTTATTGCTGTTTTTGAGTAAGGAAGCTAAGCAGGTGAGATGAGTAATCTGCCCCATGTAGGAATGGTGGCAAATCGAGCACCAACTCATGCCTCCACCCCTCTCTTCCCCTTATGGTTGACAGGGAAGGGTGAAGTGAATCCTGCCCTGGGATATTAGGAACATGGTACAGAGTTTGTTCTTATGCCCCTAAATCTGGCTTTTATCATTACACTGTTTTATCAATTTGTTTTTATTTGTATGTTGTGATCCACCCTGAGCCCGTTTGCGGAGAGGGCGGACTATAAACCAAATAAATGCTAATGCTAATGATGTCAGAGTAAGTCCAGCTAACCTCTAATAATACTTCTGTACATGATCCAGGGGAGAGGAAGTATCATAGTATAGCCTGATTTCATCAGAGCTCAGAAGCTCAACAGGGTTGGTACTTAAGAGCCAGTTTGGTGTAGTGGTTAAGAGCATGGGACTCTAATCTGGAGAGCCGGGTTTGATTCCCCACTCCTCCATTTGAAGCCAGCTGGGTAACCTTGGGCGAGTCACAGTTCTCTGGAGCTCTCTCAGCCCCACCCACCTCACAGGGTGATTGTTGTGGGGTAATAATAACACTTTGTAAACTGCTCTGAGTGAGCATTAAGTTGTCCTGAAGGGCAGTATATAAATCAAATGTTATTATTATTATTATTATAAGTGGGAGACTGCCAAGGAGAATTCTACAGAGGAAAGCAATGGCTAACCACCTCTGCTTCTCACTTACCTTGAAAACCCCTTATTGGTGTCACCATAGGTAGAGTGTGATTTGATGGCACAGACATACAGACTGGACCCAGTAGTGGCTATTCTTTCTTTCTTTCTTTCTTTCTTTCTTTCTTTCTTTCTTTCTTTCTTTCTTTCTTTCTTTCTTTCTTTCTTTCTTTCTTTCGTAGCCCACCTTTTTTGCTGAGACTCAAGATGGATTACATTTTTTAAAAAAATGATGAGACAACATGAACAATGAAGTAGGACTAGGATTATCAAAGTGGAAAATAATGCAGGGCCGTTTTCACACTACTAACCTGCTTCCGTAACGTTGCGAAATGTCGCACAAAAAACATGGAAGATAGCATCTTCTTGCAAGAGTTTTGCGCGATGTCATGCAAAACTCTCGCGAGAAGACGCTATCTTCTGCGTTTTTGTGCGACGTTTGGTAACGTTATGGAAGCACGTTAGTAGTGTGAAAAAGGCCCAGGTGAGAACAGAAAGAGAAGAGGAGAGAAGAGAAGGCATACCATAAGCACAAAGTGACAAAGCAGAAGAGAATAAAAGTAAGATGATATACACAATAAGCATTGCAGTTCCTCTACTGTGAGCTGTTCAATCGTATAACAGTTCTAATCTGTCTATTAAAAGATGAAGTCTTCTGTTTTGCACATTCTTTGAAATTATGGAAGTGTGGAAGCCTTCCTGACCTTCTCAGGTAAGTCATTTCATAAGGTGAGAATGAAGGTGAAGAACAGTTTCTGATCTTACTCATTTACAGGGTGACACTTTCGGACAGCTTTCATTCAGAAGGGATTCTAGGGATGCTAGATAATATGGTGCCCTTAGAATTAAGCAGAGTATGCCCAGAAATGACCATGTGGACTGAGTAATTTTACCAAAGCACATGGTGAACTTTTTAAGTACATGGTAACAGCTGTGAGAGTTGCATATGCAGCAAAATGGAAGGCAGAATCTTGTCCAGATGTGATTGAATGGACGAATAAATTGTATGAATATGCCTCTGTGGCTAAATTAACTTCTTGTATGCATAACAGACCAACATGGTAATTCCAGAAAAAATGGAGAGAATTCTTTGAATATGTAGTTGGAAGTTAACATATATTAAGAATAGTTAACATGGATATAGATCAATTATAAAACTAAGATTTTAGAAATGCTGAATATAAAATGTGATGTATATGATTGAATGTAGAATGTTCAGTATAAAACTTTGGGTATAAGTAATTGAGAATAGGGAGAGGAGTAATATTATGAAATTTAGCTGTGTTGTGATCTTGATTATATCTTTTGCTGTAGCTTAAATCTATTATTCTGCATTCTGTTCAAGATCCTCTATGAACTTTTGTCTCTTTTTTTCTCTTTAAAATAAAGCTCATTTTTTTTAAAGTCTGTGTGGTGTAGTGGTTAGTGTAGGATCCTGGGGTTAGGAGCCTAGGGGGTGATACCTCCCTGAAAATGGAGACACAGGTTGCAGTGGTTGTCAGGCCCTTTCCCCCCATCTGCACCAGACCAAGCAACTTATCCTGTACCTGTCAGCCCATGACTTAACTTCAGTGATCCTGGCAACAGTAATCTGTAGATTACTGCAACTCGCTCTATGTGGGACTGCCCTTGAGCCTGACCCAGAGATTACAGCTGGCACAAAATGCAGCTGTGCACATTATTATGAGAGTGCCAAATGGGGCACATATAACACCGATATTATGCAAGCTGCATTGGTTGCCTGTGGAGTACTGGATCAAATTCAAGGTTTTGGTACTGACCTAAGCCCTATGTGGACTGGGACCAGTGTATCTGTGCTACTGTCTCTTCCCATATATTCCTCGGAGGACACTCTGATCAGGGGATAAACAGCTGTTGGTGGTCCCTGGCCACAAGGAGGCCCACTTAGCCTTGACCAGACCCAGGGCCTTCTCGGTCCTGGCTCCCACCTAGTGGAATGCTCAGTCTGCTGAGACCAGGGCCTGGCAAGACCTATCTTTTTGCCGGGCCTGTAAGACAGAGCTGTTCCGTCAGGTACATGGCTGAGGTCTGGGCCTTCACCGGCCTGAAACAACAAGGGATGTATAAAATCTAACCCTCCCGGTGAAGGATGTTCACCATCCTGTTTTAGTTTATAAGGCTGACTGCATAATTAGAAACATGTTTTTATTTTAATGATGTTTTTAAATGTTTTATGGAAATGGAATTTTATTGTATTTTAATGGGTTGTGATCCACCCTGAGCCCACTCATGGGGAGGGCAGAATAGAAATACTAAATAAATAAATAAATAGGGAAACACAATGTTCGCTGGGAAACATAGTTTAAAAAGACAGAGCCAGTGGAGATTGCTCCTCAGAAGGTTTGTTAATTTCATCTTCGTGTCCCCAAAGGCTCTGTCAATTTCACCTCCTCTTCTGGGAGGTGACAATGAAATTAACAAACCCTCTGAGGGTGATCTCTGCTGGCTCTGTCTTTTAAAACTACCCTTGTGTAGAGAGGTGAAATTGACAGAGCCTTCAGGGAGGTGAAGACAAAATTAACAACTTCTGAGGAGTGATATCTGCTGGCTCTGTCTTTTTAAACTATCCTTCCCTGCTAACATTGCATCTCCCTACACTGAGCATCCTCATGTAAGATGTCTTGTGTAGAGAGACTCACACCTGCTTTTCCAATCCAAGCAAGCAGTGTGAGCCAACCACAGGCTTCTGCCATATCCTCTTTTCTTTGTGGCAACAACTACCATGTAATAAATCCCCATCCTAACAATAACCTCACTAGAGAAGCAATTGTCATGGGAGACTTCTGCCATTGTGTAGGCATCTATGTATCTATCATAGTTAAAAGAGACTAGCGCAAAGACCCAGGCTATGATTACCTAATTAACATATGCAAATGCATGTAACTCACATAAACAGAGCTCCTGGGGGAATTTCTATTAGCAGGATGAACTGCATCAAGGGTGACAGTCTTTTTAGTGTCATTAGGGTAAATGAGGTGGTAATGGGCTGTGCAGATGATGGTAAAGTCAATAATTTATTTGCTCTTCTCACTGGGGTGGCTTTCACAAACAGTCAGGATCCCTAATTGAAATGTAAATGCATGATAAATTAGAAAGGATGCCTCTTGAAAAGGAAAGGAAAAGTGGAGTAAAACGATAGAGCAGAAGAATTTCAAGAAGACTCTTGTAATGACTGAGGACAATTGTCTAAAGCTGTGGTTCCGGGGAACAGGGGCTGGGAAACTCATGGAGGTGGGGGGGCGGAGCCTGGGGAATGTGTGGTTTGAAGAAGGAAGGACCCTTACAGACGAGCTACAAGTGACAAATTACACTTGACTGGCAAGTGAACAGACTCACGTGTATTCCTCCCTGTTCACTTGCCCTCCACTTGCACTCCACTTGATCACTGAGGGCCAAGCTACACATGACGAATGACACTTGAACGGCAAGTGTATTTCTCCCTGTTCACTTGCCCTCCACTCAATCCACTTGCCATTCAAGTGTCATTCGTCATGTGTAGCTTGGCCCTGAGAGCCAAGCTACAAGTGACGCCTTACACAGGTTGGACACGTGTCAGCTTACCTCAAGTTTTGATGGGAAATGTAGGCGTCCTGGTTTTACAGCTTGGCTCTCCATTACAGCTGCAAGACTAGGATGCCTACATTTCCCATCAAAACTTGAGGGAAGCTGACAAGCGTCCAACCTGTGTAAGGCGTCACTTGTAGCTTGGCTCGTAGTGTGGAGGGCAAGTGAACAGGGAGTAATACACATGAGTCTGTTCACTTGCCAGGCAAGTGTCATTCGTCACTTGTAGCTTGGCTCTTAGTAGGGCAAAACACCATATAATCCTCCCTCCAAAGCAGCCATTTTCTCCGGGGGGACTGATATCTGTGGCATGGAAATCAGTTGTAATTCTGAGAAATCTCCAGCCACCACCTGGAGGCACTCGTGGATCTTTGGCACCTGTAGTTGCTGCCCGAGCGGACAATGGAAGAAGACCAGAGACTTATCCAAAGCTGAAGAGCTGAACCGCTTTCCAGTATAACTTTTGAAATCGAAAAATGCCAAGCCGCCTTCAAACAAGACAGCTGTGAATTCAAAGGAGCATCTTTTAAATGATCCTCTGCATGTGGATAATGCCACAGAAAACCAAGCCAGCAGCTGAGTTCTACTCGGGAAGGTTTTTAGGTACTTGTCCTTCCTGATAGCTTTAGTTTGTAAATGTAATCCGCTACCGCCCACTAAGAACGCAACATTTGTCATTGAACACACCACTGTCCGCAAGCACAAAATTAGTATGTAAATTAGTGTAAATTAGTATATAAAATGTTATATTAAAATTAATATATAAATGACTTTATCAGTACGTTTACAATTTATGCATAGAATGCACAGACCTCAGACATAGATTTCTATTAGCCCCTTTTGCCTGATGTCATTCAGCCAACTCTGTAATGATACAATCCCATTTCTGTTCACTGCATGCCACTTTTGAAAGGCCTGGGGGAGAAACCTGGGATTTTATTCTCTGGGGGAAGTAAGCAGGATAAAACAATTTGCTTTCTGTCAGAAGCTATTCCAAGTTGGGTGGGGGAAGGTGGTCTAAAATCTCAGACGTCCTTCATTTGCCCTCCGAAATTCTAAATGCCTCCAGATTTGAGGATTGTCTGTGGTGCTGCTATGGCAAGAAAGCATTGTGGCCCACAAAGAGGGGGGCACACAGAAAACACGTCCAGATTCCAAAGACCTATTGCCCGCCACCTCACACTATGATGCCCAGAGAACATTTTGACCAGAAGAGAGAGGCGGCAGACGCAGCAGGAAAAAACTTTTGGAATGAAAGCGGAGATGTGAAAGCGAGGATGTAATGACAGATACACTGTTCTGGGACTGGAATGACAGGCCCGACGCTGGAATGATGGCACCTTGGTGTGACAAAAGGGGTTTGGCGCTGGAATGACAGGCCCCTGACTCGAATGATGACCCCTGGGTGTGACAGAAGGGGTCTGTAACTGAAAGGACAGTCCCATAAGTGCAATGACGACCGCAGGGTCTGACAGATGGCGTCTGGGACTGGAATGACAGGCCCCTGATAGGAATGAGGGGCCCCCGTGACAGACCGAAGGACTCACGGACTGAGATGACAGGCTTCTGACCACAATGATGGCCTGTCATTCCAGTTGCACACACATTCTCTCACACCCAGGGGCCTGCCAACCTAAAGAGTATATGTGGGCCCATAGACTTTCCCTCATAATAATTGCACGTGTTATTTGCACTTTTTTTTTTTTTTGCTCCAATGTGTTTCAGTGGAGCCCATGCCAGTCAATGGACATTCCCGGTTCCTATTTTTTCGAATGGGCATGCACGCCTTTTCCATTATTTTCAATGGGCAATCCGGTCATTTGTTTTGGTACATCCCCCACAAGGGCACCCAACGGTCAATGCAACCAACATGGAGTTAGCACTCACTGTGTAGTCTCACCCCCTGGAACTCCTCCTCCACCAGATTGACCTTGATCTCCTCGATCAGGGAGGTCATCGACTGCCTGACCATCTGCGAGAGCTCCACACAATCAGGGAACAGTGACTCTAGGCGGAAGGGGCCCATGGCATCCTCAGCGGCTTCTAGCTCATGCTCTGTGAGCTCCTTCATTGCCAGGAACGAGGCAACCTCCATGGCCCACTCCTGGCACCAAGTGCTGGGCACCCACCCTGCCATGCTTGAAGAACTGTGCGGGCCAGGTTCCGTGGGGACGTTACTTGATGGCTTGGATGCATGGGCAGATGACCCTGCCATCCAATCATGGGTCACATCCCATGTAGAAGTGGTTTCAGAGAACGCTCATTGGACGGAAGCCAGTATCTCCATTTCAAAGTTATGATCCAAGTTCATAGAAACCTGTCTGAGAGCGCTCCTTCCAAATGTCCCTAAAAGACCCGTTGCTGCACATTTCACAAAGTGCACAGCACACGAAGCTGGGTGCTGATTCCCCCCTTTAATTTGCCGTTGTGTGATTTTGCATACGATGACGGGCAGAAAACGCTTGCAGCAAACTTCGATGTTGACGCACAAACGTTTCACTAGGTGGTAGACTACGGCCAGTGTCAACTGCTGAAGCGCACATGAAATAAAATGATGGGCACATGGGAGCAGGAAAATGTGCATTCGGTTGTGTGCTTGGGCAATGACAGACGCCGTCATGGGCCCCCTCTCTGCAAAAATGGCAACGGGAAGACCCAGGGATATTGGACTAGCTTTCACCATTGTGGCCACCCTGGAATTGTCCAGTTTCTTCTTGGCTGGCCGATTCAATGCTGGCCACAAGGGCAGCATCAAAGCAAATACCGAGGACAAGATAGAGCCACATGGAGCCACAGGCACTTCTTGGCTGGGAGTCCAGGAATCGGCTGGGGAGCTGTTTGCAGCCAGGATGGCTGGAATCGCCGTGTTTTGCGGCTAGGGCAATTACAGGCAAGGAATTGAGCTGATGTCCAGTCTGGAATCGCCCCATCCCTTTTCTTTGGGCCAACAAGACAGCCGGTTTCCCCCATGCGATCCCCTTCCAAAATTGGAAATCGGAAGCTGCTGCAAAGCCAAAACAACCACTCAGTGCGGGCTACTTGTTGGTGACGGAGAGGAACACGTGCAGACGCAGCCACACACATGCAGTTACAGCGCTGGCGGGACACGTGCGCAATTCCGGGAAAGGGCCATGGGCGGGCAGGAACAGACATGATTCCTGGCACTCGCTCAAACACGTGTAATTCGTAACGTCTGTTTCGGCTCTTAGTATAAGTAAGTATGCCTTGACCTGGATAGGCCAGGGGAGCCCGATCTTGTCAGTTCTCAGAAGCTAAGCAGGGTTGGCTTTGGTTAGTGATTGGATGGGAGACCTCCAATGAAGACCAGGGTTGGAAAGGTAGGCAACGGCAAACCACCTCTGATAGTTTCTTGCCATGGAAATCCCACCAGGGGTCACCATAAATCAACTCTGACTTGAAGGCCGGATTTCATTTTCATAAGTAAGTATAACCAAGGTTGAGAACAGAAGTTGTATATTAGATCCAGTGTAGTGTGATTAAATGTTAAGACGAGAATGTGGGAAGCCCAGGTCTGAATCCCCATTATGTCATGGAAGTTTGCTAGGTGATTTATCACACAGTCTAACCTACCTCCCGGAGTTGTTGTGAGGATAAAATGAAGAAGACAAGAATGATGTCATTCAGCTCATTTCTCTTTCCCCTCAGACTGAGTGGGGACAGATGAAATATTTTTGATCTCCTTTTTAATCAAAAAAGAGGGGAGGAACAGCCCATTTCTCTCCTTTGCTCCTCTGCCCAAGCCCACAGCTTGGGGTGGACAGAAGGAAAGGGAAATCAGCTGGGCTTATCACCACCCCACCACTTCCAAATTTTACTGCATGTCATCAAGTCTGGGAGGCAGCAAACTTTCCAGAACTGGAGATAAGAAGAGTCTGACTTGCAGCAGATCAGCTGGGAGTTATTTCCTGATCCCTTCCTGAGAGCCAGTTTGGTGTAGTGGTATGAGCACGGGACTCTTTTCTGGAGAAATGGGTTTGATTCCTCACTCCTCCACTTGAAGCCAGCTGGGAGACCTTGAATCAATCACAGCTCTCTCAGAGCTCTCTCAGCCCCATCCACCTCACAGGGAGATTGTCATGAGGATAATAATAACACACTTTGTAAACTGCTCTGAGTGTGGCATTGTCCTGATGGGCGGTATATAAATCAAATGTTGTCGTTGTTGTTGTTGCTATTGTTATTATACAGACAAAACATGTCATGTAGTTTATTGAGATTTTTCATTATTCTGTTTCATATTTTCCCATCTGAGGATCTGCGATAACAAGGATAAGCTGCAGTGTTAAACCACTGATGATTAATATTAATAATATGAGAGCCAGTTTTGTGTAGTGGTGAAGAGCGGCAGGACTCTAATCTGGAGAGCCGGGTTTGATTCCCCACTTCTCCACTTGAAGCCAGCTGTGTGGCCTTAGGTCAGTCACAGCTCTCTCAGAGCTCTCTCAGCTCCACCCACCTCACAGGGTGTTTTGTTGTGGGGATAATAATGATATACTTTGTAAACTGCTCTGAGTGGGTGTTAAGTTGTCTTGAAGAGTGGTATATAAATCGGTGGTTGTTGTTTTTGGTTTTCTTGTTGTTATATCCCCCTTTTTTTCCCCACTAAGTGCAGAGCAAAATTTCCCCAGCAGCAGATCAGAAACCAACTCCCATCTGATGCTTCATTTGGTTCGTGAAAATGTCACTTCCGGTCATGAAAATGTTACTTCCAAGGCAGCAGAAGGTCAGCAGAAAGCCCCATCTCCCCCATTGCCTAGGAAACGGATTGATTGGCTCCAGACTGTCTGCAGTGGCGAACCAAAAAACGAACCAAATGAACCAGCCTAAAGTTAGTGGTGGTTTGTCAGAAATGGGCTCTGACAAACTGCCAGTTTGCGAACTACGAACCGGCCCAGTTCGTGACAAACTTTTGTTCATATTTTGGTTTGTGCTCACCTCTAGAAACATCCATCACTATTCTGATGAGGTATGGAATGTGGTTGCCCAGCAACCTCAATTATTGTTCTTCTATTATTCCCCTATTTCCTTAACATGGTTAGGTTTAGTTACAAGGGATAGTTGAATATCCGCCACATTTCTTTCATTTTCTGCTCATCAGCCATAAGCAAGGAACTGATTTCTTTTCCCCCAATGAGCGCTTTGGATATTCTTGAGCCACTCAAGACTGTTGGCTGGAGCTGCGCAAGTATTTGAATAGTTGACACCAATTTAAATTGGACAAAGAGTAAGCAAACCGGTTGTTTACTCTGTGTGTTTAAGGACTGAATGTTTGGTCTGCATAATAACAATAGCAACAACAATAACAATAACAACATTCGATTTATATGCCCCCAATCAGGACAACTTAACACCCACTCAGACCAGTTTACAAAGTATGTTATTATTATCTTCATAATCATCACACTTATTTCATGAGTGCATATTTTCACATAGACTTATGGGAGTCATAGTTTATTTACTTCATTTATACCCCACCTTTCTCTCCAATGGGAACCCAAAGTAGTTTGTATCATTTTCCTCGCCTTCATTTTTTCCTCACAACAACCTCATGAGGTAGGTTAGGTTGAGAGTATGTGACTGGCCCAAGGTCACCCGGCGAGCTTCCATGGCAGAGTGGGGATTCAAACCTGGGTCTCCCAGATCCTAATCTGACACACTAACCAGTACTCGACACTGGTTCCCTCCTCCATGCCATTTAATTTACCTGACCTAGCTCTCCATGAGCCTAGGGGAGAAGCGATTTCACCAGAGATGATAAAGCAGTGGCGAGGTAGAAAGAAATAAACCTTCACCAGCATATCTGGTGTGCAGCTACAACGCTGTTTGGCGACTGCTCAGGTCAGAAGAGGCAAGGTTAGGCAATAGGAGGCTCAACTGATGAGTGATGAGGCTCGACTCATGAACATGTTTCCTACAAAGTTGGCTGCACCACTAGCCTCTCTTTGAAGACCTTCAGGGGAGGACTGCCTGCCAACCTTGCTAAGTGTCTTAGCTCCTTCATTGTCTAAGGGTCTCACCGCACAGTGACACCTGGCATGTGCTCTTTAAGTGTTTGGGTTTGCAATTTTGTCTGGAAGTTGTCTTAAAAGAGCCAAAGGATAGAGAATGATTCACTCTTTTTGTAAAACAAAGAGTTGTGGAGGGGGGTGAAAAAGAAAAGAAGCTTTTGTGTATTGCCTTTAACTCCTTCATTGCTGAACTACAGAGTCTCTCCCACCCGCTTTATTTTAAGACCTGGCAGAGTCCACCCAGAGGGGTTGCTGAACTACACAGTCTCTCCCTGCCCACCCCTCTGGGTGGAATTTGCCGGAGGGGGGAGGAGATTGTGTAGTTTAGCAACTAAGGAGTTAAGGGAGTTGGCCAAAAGCTTCTTTTCTCTTCCCTCCTCCCTCCCAACTCTTTGTTTTACAAAAAGAGTGAATCCTTCTCTCTCCACAGCGATCCAGTCCAGTGGCTCTTTTGAAACTACAGCTCTCAGGTAAAACTGTGAAACCCGACACTTAAATAGCACATGCCAGGCATCACTGTGTGGTGAGACCCTTAGTCCCCTTGAGGAAGAGCTGTGGCTCAGGGGTAGAGCATCTGCCTTGCATGTGGACGGTCCCAGGTTCAATTCCCAGCATTGTCAATTAAAAGGACCCGATGGAAGGTGATGGGAAAGACCTGTACTTGAGACTAGACATGGGCATGAATAAAAAAAAATTAACGAATCAGCAGTTCGTGGTTTGGTGCTGATGACGATCCCAAAGTCATGAACTGCAACAAACATTTTCCGTTGCCAAAATGGTTCGCAGTTCATGGTTCGTGGGCGCCAGAACGGCCCCCGTTGCACTTAGAGAGCCCGTATTCACAGGGAGTGTGTTGCAGACTCTACTCCAGCCAGCAGCCAAGTTTGGTCAAGAGCCCTTGCCCACCACTCCCACAGACCTGACCAGATCAGGCACTAATGTGTGAGCCCTCAGCCGAGGTGCCCACTGAGCTTGGCCCCAGAGCCAGGCAGCAGCCCTGGAACCAGAGGAGATAGATTCCTATCCCCAAAATCCCAGCTCAACTGTACTCTCAGTCTCTCTCTCCAAAGGCTAGCAAGTGGCAAGCAAGAGCTCTATCCCATTCCACTGCTCGCTGAAAGTGAAACCAGAACTGGGAGAGCAGTGCTTTTTATAAGCTGAGGTCCCATAGAGCAACGCAGGAGGTCTGTTTTTGGCCATCAGAGCTGCCTATCAGGGTTTGCAGGGATGAGATTGGAGTTCCCATGACTACAGAACACCCCCTCCCCCCTCCCTCCCCTGGGTGTCTTCTCCCAGGTTTTAACCGCTTTGCAGCTCCGTGGTTGGAAGGAAGACCTGCTGATCAAGGAAAGCTGGGCTTCCATTCGGGTTTCCAGGGTGACCGAAGGAGGGCAAACAGAGCTCAGGCATTCCCCTGGCTCCGTTGCTAGGGGAATAGATTGCTGAGTGTCTGGCTTCCTGAACTGTGCCCGAATGCAACGGACCAAGCCTCTCCTGACCGCTGATTCGTTGGCCATGGACAATCACGAACCACCAGGTCACGGTCACGCGATCGCCATTTTTGTGGATTTTTGAGGTTCGTAATGCGGTTCGTGCCCATGTCTACTTGACACCCTGGAGATGAGTAGACAATACTGAACTGGGTGGACCAATAGATCTAATTCCATAGAAGCCAGCTTCCTGCATTCATGATCTGGAAGTTCTAGTCTCTTTTCCTAACTAAAAATCCTTGTAATGTTTTGGCCTTTTCTTGTAGGGAGAGACAGTGGTTGGAGTAACCTGAAGGTGCTTCCAGAGACCTGAGCCAAAAGTTCCATTTTGTTTTATGTTCCGATCAGCCCCTGAGATTTATGGGCCACTTGAAAAAAAATTACACAAAAATGCTGTTGCGGATGGCTTGTCGCCGAGCTATAAATCCCATGCAATATATCAAAGGAAGCATCAATAAAGCATCCGCTTCCACTTCCTACACTTACTGTTCAAAGCCCCCACTTGAAGTAACACTCTCGGTATTTAAAAGTAGAACATTTTTCATTAGCAGCATTCAGGCAGGTCTAACAAATTACAGGCAAATGAAGGACAGCTTTCTCCACTTTGAAAAGACTTTCGCTCACGAAGACTCCATCTCCCCCACCCCCTTTATCTTCTTAGTGCCTTTCTTTCCTCATTAATAACTATTTCTGGCTCCTTTATGCCTACCTTTTGATCTTTCCATTGTAAATTACTGTCTTCAGTGTATGTTGTTTCTTTTTATGCATCTCTTTTTAGTGATAATATCAGGCAATGCAAAGGACCCCCTCTCCCACTTTCTGAAACATATTTAATTTTTCATTTAAACTGTTTCTATCCATAGAAACAAATAGCTGAGTGATAACCTCATCAATGCCTGTTCTTGCATTAGGGATATTGCTGTGCCCGCCTCTCTCGTCCAAATGTGTTGGGAGAATGCCAAGGCAATAGGGTAGTCAGGCTCAGCCTGGCAACTGGTAGAAGGGCTGGGAATGGAGACAAGAAGATACCTGTGTGACACTGGCAGTCATCAACATCACCATCATACAAAAGGTAGCTCTAGGAATTTCCAGAAACTCTACGCTTTTACATAGAATTTCTAGAGATTCCTAGAGCTACCCTTTATCACTTCTAACTTGTACCTGGAAATGACGTAACACTGTTGGTGACATGGCTGTTTTTCATTTTATTTTTCTCCCAACTCTGCTTCAAGCAGTTGTGGGCAATTGGGGGGAGACCTGGCTGCATTGAGATCTGGATGGGATCAGCTGGACACTTTTGAAACTGATCAGACTTTTCAAAAAAAATCTTTTTCAAATTGGCGGAGGATGGAGATCTTTATTTCACCTGCTTCATATTGTTTTTTAGATGTGGATGCAGAGGCAGATTGACAATTGTGATCACTGGGAATTTCCCTGGTGGGCAGATGGACTGCTCCCACCATTAGCACTTGGCCTGGCTGTGGTATGGCATTTGGATGGCAGTGCCCAACCCGGCCAAGTCATGGTGGAGCTAGCCTAGCTGGGTAGGCAAAGAAACTCTTTCTCCGTCCCTCTTTTGTAGAGCAGAGGAAAGGCTAGCCAAGCATCAGGGCCTTTTTTCAAGATCCTTGTTTCTTCTCAATCTGCCTCTGACGGGTGTGAAAAAGAAGCCTGATCTTGGAATGGGTTACATCATCATTAGGAATGGCAGAAATAGGGTCAGTTGTTAAGAACACAGATAGGGCTAATTGGCAAAGACTATGAGACATCTAAGGAAGAAGAGCCATTCCCGATTGGCTTGAGAAGTTGGGTGAGTTGTAGGAAGAACACCCTTGGTGCTGAGCAGCATAAACCTACCTCTTAGGTGCTTGTGACACATTAGAAGGAGTGGAGGAGGAGGAGGAGGAGGAGGAGGAGAAGAAGTTGTAGTAGTGGACGGATCTTGGCACCTCTTGGCATAGTTAAGCAACCAGCTAGGCAAAACAAAGTTAGAGTCAATGCTCTCCAAGTCTGTAGCCAAAGTGGAATCCCTCAAAAATGCTGGTAGCCAGTGGTCTGAGATTTGTTTGCAACTCACAGTTAAAAGTATTGATAGAATTTTTGTAATGCAGGCCAATCACGTAGGGGGCGGAAAGGCCAACTAGTTTAACTGAATGGCCCGTGCATTTGGCCACACACAGGCTTAGATACCCATAGCAGGAAGGGAAATATAAGATCAGTCCAGTTCTCTTCAAATCAGCAGTCTTCTCCTTAAGATTCCCCTCTTGTGCTTATGATAGATGGATTAAAACCGGGGATTTAAAACTGACTTGTACTTCAGTATTCTATCAACTACACACTACCTAACAGATGAATTATAAACAAAGCATGCAAATACACAGGCAGCAATAGCCCTTAAGTGTGGTTGCCAGGCCACTGGTTGAAGGACTAACATAGTGAGTGGGGCCCCTTGCTGGTGATATGATGACATCACCGGTGATGCGCCGACATCATATCCTGCATACCTGGAAGTGACTTCAGTGCATTGCTGGGGACAATCTAGCAATTGGAGAGAACGCTAGAGCATCTATAGCGATATGCTAATGTCACTTACGGGCTCATGGAGGGTGATGTCAGTGCATAGGGACACTGCCAGCCCCTCCCACAAATTTTCATGCAATTTCCTTCCACCATCCTGTCATGTTTGACTGTACCCATTCATCCATGCCAATATTAAATTTATGGTCCTGAGTTACCTCAGTATTCTAACTGGTCTCATGTTGTAACTGATGAGTACATTCCTTAGCTTTTGAAAACCACTTTCGTTTTCTCCTTCTCACAGCATCGCCCGGCAGCTGGCAAAGCTGCGGGCAATCTCTCCCATTGATATTTTTTAGATTGACCTTGGGTGTCTGAGGGCCAAGCTACACATGACGAATGACACTTGAATGGCAAGTGTATTTCTCCCTGTTCACTTGCCCTCCACTCAATCCATTTGCTGTTCAAGTGTCATTCGTCATCTGTAGCTTGGCCCTGAAATGTTGCATTGCTCAGTATCTTGTCTGCCTAGTGTGTGAACTCCAAAAATGTTTCCCAGACTGCCTCTGAACTTGTGGTTTAGGAGGGAGGGGGTTGTTTGGGTATATTGCCTTGTAACTGCCTTAAACCTTATTCCTTTCAAAGAGAAGTTGCCATGCTCATATGCATTTTACTTCATGTGGACCTGTGTATATGGAAAAAGACTGATTTCCTGAATAAAAGTCTAATTTCCTGAATAAAATACTGATTTCCTGAATAAAAGTCATTTAACCAAGGACCTGTGTCTTGCTGAAATGATCCAGGGATCTACCTGCCATATCCTGTTATCCATAGTCTGACTCACCCAGCTAAGCAGTGATGGGAACTGCTTGCTAGCAGCACAGGATTCCCCTGCCACCAGGGGCAACATGACACCCCTACCCTCAAGTCACGCCATCTTCCAGCTTGCTGCTGCTTCTTCCCAAACCATCTTAACATTTTCCACCACACTCCAACTTCACACTTTCATCATTCAAACTGTTTCTTTCAGTCCGCAATGGGACCGGCGGGTGTGACACAATTTCTACATTTTGAGAATTGTGACCAGCTATTGAAAGCTATTATCCAGGGCTTCAGTGTTTATCAAAGTCTCAAGAGGTAGTCCGTGCAAAATCCTAGAGAGAGCACTGGCCATTTTGTACAACCCAGTGGCATGCACATAACAACAAGCTGATGAGAAAAAGACTTGCTTGGTCCTCTGCCAGGAAAATGAAACTGGGCTGGCATGCACTGGAAATTGCGGGGGTAAAGATAAATACATCACATTTTTCTTTCGAATATTGCTCAAGAACTTATCGTATATTTACATACTTTCTGAACAATCTTAAGTTCCTGTCAAAAGTGATAGCATCATTAGTAACAATTGCTTCCTCTTTTAGCTTCTCTAGCTTATACAGCTTACTGGCTAAAGGCGTCATAGAAGTTCATTCCAATAGTTAAGAACAACATGTCACAAAGGGACAGTTCCATATTGCATGTTTTCAGCCCTGTCTCATTAGATACCTGGGCCAGCAACTGCCTTGGATAATAATGACAACTGGAATCAATCTTTTTTTTTAAAACTTGCCAGAGGCTACAGAGAAAATTCAGTGGCAAAAAAAACCCCTCCAGGGAAGTAAAATGTTAAGTAATGATGTTAAAACAATTTCAGTGCACCAACAAAAAAGAGACCAAAGTCACAAATGCGAGATCATTCTTGCCTGCAGTGATTAATACAGTTAAGTCTTATTCTGCGTAGAGATGTAAGATCTGCCACTGATTTTTAAAAGGCTGATTCTTACTGTGTTTACTTTTAAAAGACGGTTGGTGGGGCATTTAGCCTCAGTTCTTCCAGATATGCAGTGCTACAGCACTTCATCTTATTTATTTCTAGCCCACCTTTCTCACTGAAGATGGATTACACCAGGGGTACCCAACCTTTTTGAGCCCATGGACACATTTGGAATTATGACACAGTATGGTCGGCACAGCCACAAAATGGCTACCACAAAATGGCTGCTGCAGGAGGCGGAGCTAGTGACAAAATGGCTGCTAGAGCTTACCTTGAGTGACCCAGAGAAGTTCTGTATACTGTGGAAGCAGCTTCTGTCAAAGCAATGTTCTAAAAAATCTGCACAGCCAATCAATTCTCTAATGGCCGTCTGAATCCATGCTTTGCAAAAGTCCCACCTGGCCCCACCCATTTTCTGGCAGGCACCACAAAAGGTGTTGGCGGGCAAAATTATGTCTATGGGCACCATGTTGGGGACCCCCAAATTACACAGTGTGAGTCAGTACAATCAACAGCTGGGAAAGTCAATAAACAAAACATTCAATGAACAATACCATAGACATTTAAAAACAAGGAAAAATCTAATTCTGAGCTGAAACAGAGCATAAGTGAATTGACATGACATAGTACTGATGTGGAGAATCTATTTAGTAGAAGTGAAATTTCAGCAACAGACAGTACACAGTAGTATAGTCAACACAGTCCCCATACCTTTACCAACGCATCTCTCTGAACCTTTTCTTTACTGCACACACCTACTTTCTCCTGTACTGTCTCCCACCTGCCTGCCATTTGATCCTCTTAACAAGCACTGCTTTATGTGCCCCCACCTGCAGAGGTGAGGCAGGTGGCAACCTGACAAGGCTTTTTCTGTGGTAGCACCTTGCCCGTGTAATTCCCTTCTCTGAGGCTTTTCTGACACCTTCCTACTCTTGTTCAGGCATCAGACTAAAATACTTCTTTTCATCCAGGCTTTTAATTAAGACTTTAAGTAGTTTTTACAGTTTGCAAGCTCTTTTATTGATAACTAGGGGCTTTGCCCTGCTCGCACCGCTCACCAACTTCATAGGTCCCTGTATTCACCATATACAACGGGGGTATGAATACGGAGTGAGCAGTTCTGCCTCCTGCAGAAAAAAAATGCAACAACACCAGATGGAGCAACCAAAATAGAGCTCATCCCTTTTTGATGAACCGTAGGCAAAATTAGCTTCATGCCATACTCCACTATTCTCCCTAGCAACTGACATTGTTTTCCTCTCCTCTGTTTTATCCTTACAAAACCCCTGTGAAGTAGGTCTGGCTGAGATGCTGTGAGTGGCAGATTGAGGATTTGAATCAGATTTGATGCTAGTCCACTACCTATACCACACAGACTCTGCTAGGTCAGGGAAGTTGTAAAAACCCCATTGTTTTGGTAGAGAAGGGATATTTTCCAGTTTCCTGTCCTGGGCTTTCCTGGCTTCCACTGCAAATAGCTAGGGTTGCCAACTCGTGGCTGATGAAATTCCTGGAGATTAGCTGTACAGAATATAACACCAATGAAGAGCTTTGTGTGAGTGAAGTGACCATGTGAAGGGGTCCATGGACTGCTGTAATAATTTACATCACACCAGACAATAGATGAGGTAAAATTGGTTTTGTGTTTTTTTTCAAAAAACATTTTTTTAACAATATAATTATGGAACAAGGTGGGTAGCCGTGCTAGTCTGTCTGTAGCAGTAAAAAAAAGCAAGAGTCCAGTAGGACCTAGAAGACTAACAAAATTTGTGGTAAGGAACCCTACCACAAAAATAATTATCTTTATTATATTTTATATTTATTATAACAAATTAATTTCCCCCCTCTATTCTCTATTTGTATTTCTGAATTATAACATTAGGGAAGAATTGATACATATTGATTTCTGGATGAGTGGATTTGTTTATTGCAAAAGTGTGTATTATTGATGACACAGAAGGACCCCTGGGCTGAAACACATATGGTCTTGTGTTTGTCATTCGACGTGTTTATCAACTGTATTTGGAGAATATTGTTGTTTATCTAAAGCTTTCCTATGTACTCTGACATTCAGGGCCTTTGTTTTTAATTTTATTACAGTGCACACTGTATAATAAATATTTATTTTGAATATATATTTCAATAGGTATAACTTGACCCTTGTAGCATCTACTGAAACTCCCTTGATCACCCTAAAGTCGGTGGCCAATTGTGAGACTCCAGACTTCTACCCAGTAATGAAAGCAATAGATGGAGAGAGGGACAGACGGACGTACAGACGGACAGGCAGATGGATGGATGGATCTTTTTTATTATTATAGAAGATTTTTGGCTGCTAAAAGATTATTTGGGCTGCCAAATGTTTAATGCTGCTTTTTATATACCGACTAGGTTTTTAATAGCCTTTAAAATGATTTCAGTGCTGATTTAAACGTAATTTTTTTTTAAAAAAAATAATGTAATGATATTTTATTTTTAAACTGCCTTCAGCAGATTCTCTTGAAAGGCAGCAAATAAATTTTCTAAATACTTTTTCTTAATAAATAAATAGGTTGGAGGCACTCTTCAGGTAATGTTTCATTATTATGGACATCATAATAATAATTTGGAAAGGAAGGCGGCATGGTGTAGCCCTGTCTCATCAGATCCCGGAAGCTAAGCAGGGTCATTACTTGGATGGGTGTCAGGCCTGCCTAGGGGATTCTCTCAGGGCCAAGCTACACATGACGAATGACACTTGAACGGCAAGTGGATTGAGTGGAGGGCAAGTGAACAGGGAGAAATACACTTGCCGTTCAAGTGTCATTCGTCATGTGTAGCTTGGCCCACAGACTCTCCACTTCATCCAACATGGTTGCATGAGTTAAAGGTCTTTATTCAGATAAAACTCCCTAGAAGTGCTCTGTTACATAGAGATTACCCAGAATGCTGAAGTACAGTCTTCCCCGAGAGGTTATACAGTTCCCTTCCCCCAGTCCAAACAAGTCAGTTGAAGTCAGCAAAAGTTCTGCAAGAAATGCCTAGTCAAAGTTTTCACACCTGGTTCCCACACAGCTGCACCGATAAGGTCTCTTTGCAAAGCATAGGCATAGCCAGGGCTTTTTTTCTGGGAAAAGAGGTGGTGGAACTCAGGATCACATAGTGATGTCACTTTGGATCAGCTGGAACAAGGGGGGAGTTTTTTAAAGTTTAAATCACCCTCGGCAAAAATGGCCCTGGCCATGTGACCATTTTCAAGAGGTGCCGGAACTCTGTTCCACCATGTTCCAGCTGAAAAAAAGTCCTGGGCATAGTGAAGGAAGCTACACTACAGGAAGAACCCCCCCCCCCCCGCCCAGTAGACATGCATTCACAGTCATGGCAGGCAGGCTGGCTTGCCTACCTAACAATGGGAGACCGCCAAGGAAGACTCGGCAGAGGAAGGCAAGGGCAAGCCACCTCTGCTGCTCACTTTTCTTGACAACCGCAGCAGGCATCGCTTTTGTGTCTTGACAGCACTTTATGCACACAATAATAATTTTATTCACAACTCATTTTTCCTTCTATGGACAGGATGGGACAGTCCAGTTTTTTTTTTTAAAATCAAGAATAGTTTACAAGTTTTGAAGAATATGAACATTACAGTAACTTTTAAACAAAGCATACATAATATTACCAAATATCAGAAAACTGAGTCAATGTCTGAGCAATTCTTATTTTTGGATGTAAATCATGCATGTCTATAAATTCAAGAAAAGGGAACCATTTCTCATAGAAATTAGACCTGGCAGGAAAGCGTTCAGCATTGAGGATATTATCATTAATCTTATCCAGGATGAAGTCCAGTTGTGAATAACTACTATAGCCAACAAGATGTGGAGGCAGAATGTGTCACACATTCAGAGACCCATATGGATTCTGAGAATAGGTGCTGATCCAAAAGAAGGTACTCAATTTATGGGGGTGGGTGTAAGGGTCTTCCAAGTGACTTTCCAAAAGACTCTACTGTGGTTGGTAAAGCTTTATTGAAAAGTTGCTAGTATCATGGTCTTACGGGATTCTTTGTCAAGAATGAGGTACAAGCATTTATCAAGAACATATATCAATCACAGGTTAGCATCCCCCCGCCTTCCCTAGAGGCTGGCTAATTCCGCTGGAAAACCTCTACGCTGGAGATGACATACAGGGTTTCTTTGAGAGACTTTTTTTTTTCATTAGTAAGATTAAGAGCCTAGTCAAAGAAGCAAAGAAATAAAAGAAAAAAGTAAAGAAAAAAAATACAAAAAAAAGAAAGACAAAGCTTAGAAATAGCAAAGAACAATAATATGTTTCATTTTCCATTTTTCTCTACAACACCTATCATATTTTAACAAACATTATACTTTTACTTTTGATATCTCCAAAATTTACCTTTTCCAATACTACCCCCCTTCTATTTATTTTTTCCTAAATTTATCTTCTTAAAAATCAAAACCACAAATCATCAGTTCATTTTTCCTTGTCTCATGCAGAAAGTCAATAAGGGATTTCCAGTTAACCATAAAAATAGACAATATTTTATCTCTTAGCAGAGCTGTAAGTTTAGCCATCTCTTCTAACTTCGTCATTTTCATAATCCAGTCCTTGACTGAAGGCAATACTGTACTTTTCCATTTTTGCCCATATAAAAACCTAGTCGCTGTGGTCATATATAGAAATAAAATATCATGTTGATTTTCCAACTGTTTATCCATTAATCCCAACAAAAAGGCTTCTGGTTTAAATTGTATATTGATCATCATTTTTTGTATTATCATATGAATTTGTGACCTTTTTTTTTTTTTAAGCTTTAGGGCAAGTCCACTGAAGATGATACGATGTTCCTTCACGTTGCTCACATTACCAACATTTGTTCGACATACCTTTACTCAATTTTGCTAATTTGTCAGGAGACATATACCACCGATTCATCATTTTATAAAATTTTTCTTTAAGAGTGGAACTCAAAGTAAACTTGAACCTCTTTACCCACATATTTTCCCACTGGTCCATTGGTATATTATACCCAAAAATTTTAGCCCATTTTACCATACAATCTTTCACAGATTTGTCTTCCATTTCAAATTTCAATAAAAGGTTATAAATTTTGGAAAATAACATGTTCATCATTTGTACAGAGCTCTTTTTCAAACTCTGTCTTTTCATAATCAAAGCTCCATAAATTTTTATCTGATTTGAACCTTTCTAGAAGTTGAGCATAGAAAACCATTGACATTTATAACCTTTCGCTATTAAATCCTCCCTTGTCTTCAATTTACAATCTCCTTGTGAGAATTCTAGTAAGTCTCCATAAGTCTAACATCCACATAGGGTTTCAAGGTTATGTGGGCTCCTGTCTCGGAGGCTAGAAGCAAGCCTAGTCTAGGAGAGAAAAGTTCAGGAACAAACAGATGCATATCCTGTGAGAGTGAAGAAAAGCTTACAGAACAACTATACAGATGATCATCACATCCAGACCCAGCTCCCAGTCCTCTGGCATGAGTATGGTAGATGTTGCCTGTATTTGACAGCGGGGCTATGAATGAAATTCTCCTTTTCCTGGGAAAGGATCAGGGCTCCTTTTGAGGTGGAACATGCAGGAATGCAGTTCTGGTAGTTCCCCAAAGAGGTTACATGTCAGGTGGCCCCACCCACCTGACTCTCAGCCATTGAGGCCGAAACAGCCCGGATTGGGCCTCTGACGAGAGGTGGATCACTCTCCTGCTCAGCAGCAGCCTGATCCTGACCATTTTGGGCCCCTTTTGGCCATTTTGACCCTGAATGGCCAGGATTGGGTCCAAAACAGCCAGGATAGGTGATGTCAGGGGGTGTGGCATCTGCGAATCAGTCATGACACATTTCCAGTGATGTCAAGGGGTGTGGCATATGCTAATAAGTTGTGCTAATGAGTTATGCTAATGAGTAGAGATGGGCACGAACCGCATTACGGACTTCAAAAACCCATGAAAATGGTGATCACATGATCGTGACCCGGCAGTTCGTGATCATCCATGGCCAACGAACCAGCATTCGGAAGAGGCCTGGTTCAGTGCATTCGGCCACGGTTCAGGAAGCCAGACACTCAGGCACCAGCAATCAATTCCCCTAGCAATGGGAACTGGGAGAATGCATGAACTCTGTCTGCGCTCCTTCTGTCGCCCTGGAAACCCGAATGGAAGCCCAGCTTACCTTGATTGGCAGGTCTTCCTTCCAACCATGGAGCTGCAAAGCAGTTACAAGTTGGGAGAAGACACCCAGAGGAGGCAGGGGGAAGGGGGTGTCCTGTAGCCATGGGCACTCCAATCTCATCCCTGCAAACCCTGATAGGCAGCTCTGATGGCCAAACACAGACCTCCTGCATTGCTCAATGGGACCTGTGCTTATAAATAGCCGTGGACTCCCAGGCTGGGTTTCACTTTCAGCAAGCAGTGGAGTGGGACAGAGCTCTTGCTTGCCACTTGCTAGCCTTTGGGGAGAGAGACTGAGAGTATACTTGAGCTTGGATTTTTGTGGGAGTTTCCTGGGGGCCTTGGATTGGAGAGGGTATAACTCCAAGATCCCTTTTTCAATCTTGTCCAAACTTGGGTGATGGCTGTAGGAGAGCCTGCAAAAGACTCCCTTGGCAAAAGACTCCCTGGGCTTTCTAAGTGCCATGGGGGCCGTTCCGTGCCCAACGAACCACAAACCGCAAACCAGTTCAGCAACGGAAAATGTTCGTTGCGGTTCACGATCTCAAGATCATCATCGGCACTGAATCGCAAACCGCTTGGTCATTAAATTTTTTTGGTTCGCTCCCATGTCTTCTAATGAGTTCCTCCAGCTCTTTTTCTATGAAATGACCTCAGGAAAGGATGCACAATTTTTAAAGGAGGGTGCAGCTGAGGGGATGAGAGGTTGTGTCCTCTTTGTGAAAACAACTGTGTCAGTGTTCCTCAGCATGTCTATCTGGTTGCATGCCCAAATCCTCATCTGAACGTTTGTGCCACTATGGATGCCATTTCTCTGTACTGAATGATTTTTTGATGAATACGAGTAATGACAAAAATGAAGTAAACTTTTTTTGAAACAAAGCACAGACACTCAAAATGTACATACATACAGTTGTGATCACGTCATTGTTGGGCACAACAGAAAAACAATGCATGAATATCATCCTGATGCAATTGCATATATGAGCACAACAACAAAACCACTTTCCCCTGAATATTTTACCAAATTGTATGTGTTCGTTGGGAACACAGAATGGGGAACAATGCACCAAAAAATGGAAGCTGCTGGTTATTGTGCCTTCTGAACATTAATTTTACAAATCTCCAAGTTAAAATATAATCAATAAGGGGTGGAATGCATACTAGGCAGCATTCCGGAACAATGCCTGAATGAAACGAAAATAATTGGTTGTCGTAGTTACAAGTTCTTTCTATGTGCAACTCTTTGAAACACTTGATAGCAAACAACATTGAGATAATGTCTGTTAGTGAAGACTTGCCTCTTGATTGCACGGAAAGAAAGAAGGGAAGGATGGCTCTTGCAGCTGATTGGCTGCTCAAGTCCACATAGAAACCTTCTAAAAATATAAGAGGAAGATTTCTAATCAGTAGTATACATAGTGAACAGCTGGCTCACTGACTCACTCTGCCACATCCTGTCCAATATCTGGCCTCTCAAGTTAAAAAAAGATCTAAATGAACAGAGTTAACAAAGAGTTCACCATTAAATTTAAAAATTGATTCCTTCAAACCATTTCTGCAGTTACGCGAAATTAACGGTTTTGTGGTTTTGAAGCTCTTCCTCCGTGGATGACACTACTGTTCAGATAGGTAATTATCATCTTCTGAATGATTCATCATCCAAAATAACCGAAAAGGTTGCCTTATTTTTAAGTCTGGTAATCAAGGATCGATTGAAAAACGTCTAACTGTTTATACTCAAACTACCCTTGTTACCTCTATATTTGTGTACTGTATTGATAACCTGAGATATGCCAATAAAGGCTTTGTTGTTGTTGTTGTTGATATTAGGTCATCAATTACAGTGCTTTCTTCACTATATGAAAAGGGGTGATTAAATCTGTATAAATTGAGACTTAGGTGTCTGACCAGGAAACCCTAAGTAGATCTAATCAGTCTTCATGTCTGTTCAGTGGTGCTTACTACCAGGAAAGCACGCTTAGGGTGCCTGCAGTGACTGTCTTTCCCTTTCTCATACCCTAGTTCATACCCTACCACAAATTTTGTTAGTCTTATAGGTGCTACTGGACTCTTGTTCTATTCCCTTTCTGTTAGTTTATTTTTTTTTTTACATTAATAAGTTTATTACTAATAGTAGGAAATCCACTTCTAAACCAGAGAGCCAGTTTGGTGTAGTGGTTAAGAGCACGGGACTCTAATCTGGAGAGCCGGGTTTGATTCCCCACTCCTCCATGAAAGCCAGCTGGGTGGCCTTGGGTCAGTCACGGCTCTCTCAGAGCTTTCTCAGCCTCACCCACCTCACAGGGTGATTGTTGTGGGGTAATAATAACACTTTGTAAACTGCTCTGAGTGGGCATTAAGTTGTCCTGAAGGGCGGTATATAAATAGAATGTTGTTGTTGTTGTTGTTATTGCTATTGTTGTTGTTGTTGCTATTGTTGTTGTTGTTATTGTTATTGTCATTGTCATTAAACAAGGCAAGACATCTTACAGAACATTTTTTAGCCAGAAATCAGGCATTCCACGGGACTATTGCAACAGTGAAAGGACAAGCCCCTCTGACCTTGCCAGTTCAAGTATCAGGGTCCACAGAGGCAGTATGAAGATGTGGGACAACTACAGATCTTCCAGTGTGGGTAGGAAACAGCTTTTCTAGTCAGCAGCTGTAGGCCAGCCCTGGTCACACTCCAGACCACTGTGAAGGACTGCGCTTGCTTGCAGGAAGGAGCAGAGGCACATAGGGAAGAACTAGGAGCGCAAACTTGTCTCTTGTGTGGTTGTATTTCTGTGTCTTAGAGTGGAAAGAGAGCCAAACTCTTGCAATTAATAATTTGCTACAGTCCATATAAAGGCTTCCTGGAATTTTTTTTTTTAAAAAACTGATTTCCTACCAGTTGCACACAGATTGTACAGTTCTGATTCAGGTGAATTGTGACACAAACTAGAGTCATGACAGGAAATCGCGCCAGGAAGAAGCCGTCTTTCTGGGAGTTTTGAGCGATTTTGCGCAGTCGGTAAGATGTGTGAAAACAGACACATAATCAGCTGTCTGTAAAGATCTCTGTGTACATCTTCTGCCAATTATCCCTAAAAGTAAGTAGATAAAGTAATATGCCACCACAAAATGTGGTGATAGATATCAGTTTAGAAAGGTGTTGAGACAAGTTAACCACTATTATTATCCTGGAGACATTCAAAGGCAGCATGATTTCCATTAAAAACCACAGGAGTGGGAAAAAAAGTATGGTAGGGTATTACATTCATGACTTGTTCGTACTTTCTGGAAGCATATGGGTGGCATTGTTGGCAAACAGATTGTTAACCAGATAAAGCCTAAGGGTCTAATTCTGTGCAGAATGGCAGCGTTAACTTAAGACCATCTGTAATAAACTTGTCAGTGTACAGACATTAATAGTTGTAATAGAGATGTACACTTTCAATTTTGGCAAAAAAAGTAATTAATATATCCACTTACCATTTACCATTATGTCTTGTTTCATTCTAAAAGAGTACCTTGAGGACATTTTGCTATTGTGTATTCAGCACAATTGGCACACACCCTTTGTAATTTTTGTCTTTCCATATTGTCACATCTGCCTTTGGGAAACTTTCGAGTTATCTTCACATTATCTCAAACTTTCCTCAGAGAAGACATAAGTCTTGGATATTCTCTGATGCCTCTGACTTTAGTAAAATCTTGAATTTATAGCTGAATAGATAATTTCATTCCAATCACACTTAATGAATCACGTTTTTGAGAGCTGGCTATGTGTAATAGTTAGAAGCATGAGCTATGAATCAGGCATCTTCCAGTTCAAGTCTCAGCTGAGCCGTAAACTCCCTGGCAGAGTATCTTAAATGTGACTACTCCTGTTTTATTTTCAATCCCTTTCTAAAATAATGGCTTATTATAGAATTTGCCTTTTCCCAGCTCGGCTGCACACTAAGTCAACATTTTTATTGAACCATCAACAGAATCACAAACATATACATTTTATGTTCTTTTGGAGTCGGTTAATTTTTATCCTGCCTTTCAACCTTCCCCCAAATATCTGTAAAAGAGAGCTAAACTACACGAGACAAGTTACACGAGGATTTTCAAGTGAAGGGTATACAATATTAGCCGGGAAGCATAGTTTGAATTTCACCTCTCTACAGAGTTGGCAAAGATCGCTCCTCAGAGGGTTTGTTAATAATTGACAGAGCCTTTGGGGAGGCAAAGAGGAAATTAAGAGGAAATTAATTCACTTGAGCATCCACATGTAATTTGTCTCATGTAGTTTAGCTCTGAAAGCCAGCATGCTGTATTCCTCAACATGTTTGGGGTGATACTTAGGCAGTCATCCTCTTTCAGCTTAATTTCCTTCACACACTTATCAGGAGAACAGAATTGGAGAGAAGAGACTGATATAGAGAATGACACGAGGGGGAATGGATAGAGATAAAGAACAGAGAAAAATGTAAATATTTAAAACAACTGCACCCAGATATGTAAAACAACTGCACCCAGATTGGGGGGGGGGATAGCTAGATGAATAATAGGAGAAATTGAGCAAAAAAGTGGAGAGGGGAAGCTAGGAAAACAATTATATTTTCACCTGACACACAGAGCTAAGCACTGACTCTGCACACGTTGGATAATGCACTTTCAATGCACCTCATCAATCGTTTGAGGTGGATTTTTTGTTCTGCTCACAAAAAAATCCATTCCAAATGATCTATAAAGAGGATTGAAAGTGCATTATCCAACGTGTGCAGAATCACAGCTTAGCAGTCCTAAGGCAAACAGCCAGGTGGAAGGATTTCTAGCAGGTATTCCTCCACAGGAAAATAAAAATTCCCATCTCTGGATATCAGCTACCGTACCTTCATGTGGTCACAAACAGCTTCTGTTCATAGATTTGAGAAACTAGGGATGCAGGAGAGAACAAACATGTGCACTTTTCTCAGGTACGTCACATTTTTTCACAGATCACATTTTTTTTTTAGACTAGGGGCTTTGACATACTCATTCCGCTCACCAACCCCCTAGCTCATTGTGTTTACAGAATACCTCAGGGCCAAGCTACACATGACGAATGACACTTGAACAGCAAGTGTATTTCTCCCTGTTCACTTGCCCTCCACTCAATCCACTTGCTGTTCAAGTGTCATTCGTCATGTGTAGCTTGGCCCTCAGATTCCATTAGAAATAACAAGGGGGGGTGGGGTTGCCATGGCCTGGGTAAGGATGTTTCAGTTCCCTTAATTTTGGGCACTACAACTCCCATCTCCGTAGCCAGTTTGGTATAGTGGAGAAGAGTGGCAGAACTCTAAGATGGAGAGCAGGATTCGATTCTCCACTCTTCCACTTGAAGCCAGCTGGGTGACCTTGGGCCAAGCTACAAGTGACGAATGACACTTGAACAGCAAGTGGATTGAGTGGAGGGCAAGTGAACAGGGAGAAATACACTTGCCGTTCAAGTGTCATTCGTCACTTGTAGCTTGGCCCAGAGTGTCAGTTTCTTAGAGCTCTCTCTGCCTCACCCAACTCACAGGGTGATTGTTGTTGTGGGGATAATAATAACAGACTTTGTAAACTGCTCTGAGAGCCGCATTAAGATGACCTGAAGGATGATATATAAATTGAATGTTATTATTATGAAGCTTGTGGGCAACTTGGAGGTTCTTATCTTTAATTTGGATGATTCATGCTTGCCAGAGACAGCCATGGCTTCCCACTCAAAAAGCAGGTAGGAGGGGGGCGGTTCTGGCAATAATGTGGGCTAAGATGTTCTGTTTCCCTCCATTTTGGGCACTGCAGCTCCCATCATCATACTGAAGCTGGGGGTGGGGTGGGGTTTGAGGCTTCTGCTTTTTATAGAGTCAGCCATTGGGGAAAAAAAGAGAGGAGGGTGAAGATTTCTGGGGATGGTGTGAGCTGGGATGATTCTGCTACCTTCATGTCTGGCACTGCAATTCCCACCATCATCCTGAAGCTGTTGGCCTATTGTGCGATCCCAAACTTCAATTTCTGAAGAATTATGTGTGCCACAGATGGACGGATGGATGTACTAACAGACAGATGGACAGAACCTTTGATTGTTTACAAGATGGCAATATGTTCAGGCCAACAGGAGTTTATTCCAGAACAAGGCCGTTTCCACATGGCTTACCTTATTCTGCAAAATAGCAAAATCTCGCACAAAATCTTGCAAGAAGACACTGTTATCACGTCTTCTCACACGATAACAGCATCTTCTCGCGTGATAACAGCATCTTCTCGTGAGATTTCGCGCGAGATTTCGCTATTTTGCAGAATAAGGTAAGCCGTGTGGAAATGGCCCAAGTCTGTCAGTCATAATGTCTATTAAAATGTTTAAAGGTACCACAAGATGGTTTGTTATTTTGGTTATAGCTGCCGTAGTATACTGCTTAAGTGGTTGGGCTGCGAGTCAGCACTCTGCTGGTTCGACTCCCACTATTGCCATGAGCTTTGTAGGTGGCTTTAGGTCCGCCATTCCTCTCAACCCCAGCTCCCCAGCTGTATAGTGGGGAATAATAATTACACTGATTTTGTTCACCACTGGGTGGTAATCTATCCAGAACAGCAGTATATAAGCTCACTGTTATTTATACAATTATCCTTTTCAAATCTGTTCCCCTGTTTACTTCTGTTGGTTATCTGTTTAATTTTATTTTAAATGTGGGGTTGACACTGGAGGTACTGAACTTGTGTAACTGCGGTAATCCATACACCAATGATGTAGACACATGCGTCCTAATTTGTCAGAAACAAGTAAGAAAAAAAATGAACCTAGCTGTCTAGTACTAAGTGTTCTACTTCATATCCTGGCTCAATACAAGCCCTTCACTACATGTCACTATTGTGTCTTTACCCAAATATCTGTCATTCCTCCCCCTGTTATTCACATCAGGCATTCCCAATATATTTCTAACTCCTGTTTCTTATTTCTGTAAGAGAAGTTATTCCTTCTTCTCTGTGTTGAAGGAGCCAGCGTCTAGTGGTGGTTTCACATGACTCAGCTGAATATAGCATTTATTCCCAATGAAGGAATGACAGTATCAGATATTCTTTACCCTTCCCACTGGAGTCCAGGGTTGAGATTTGCAAATGGCTCCCTTCTGGCTCAGCTGCAGTAGTCTAGGTGATAAAGAATATCAGCCTCTTGTTCTACCAGTTACAGAGATAGATGGTTGTTGTGGGTTTTCCGGGCTGTATTGCCGTGGTCTTGGCATTGTAGTTCCTGATGTTTCGCCAGCAGCTGTGGCTGGCATCTTCAGAGGTGTAGCACCAAAAGACAGAGATCACACTGTGACACTGAGAGATCTCTGTCTTTTGGTGCTACACCTCTGAAGATGCCAGCCACAGCTGCTGGCGAAACGTCAGGAACTACAATGCCAAGACCACGGCAATACAGCCCGGAAAACCCACAACAACCATCGTTCTCCGACCGTGAAAGCCTTCGACAATACAGAGATAGAGTCTAAATACAGTTGCAGGGTTGGATTTTAGTTACTGTGGATCAGTATATCCTGTGAGCTTGGTCTAAAGAAGGATGCCTCTGAGAAATCAGAATTCATGACCAAGGGAAACGTTAATGTTTCATAATGACTTTGTGCAAAAATGGCTCTGTGCAAGTGCCGATCAAGTTGTTAGAAAGCAGTTCTGTGCATTTCCTCCTAGAAGAAGGGATAAGCGTGTCTGCATGATGAAACACCAGTAGAGATTCAAATAAAGACAGACAACGGAAAACGGATTTGTGCCCTGACATGCCAGAGTGGACAGATAAGATCTACGAATATGCATCGATGGCCAAATTAACTTCTTATGTGCACAACAGACCAATGGCAGAATTTTGGAAAAAATGGAAAGATTTCTTTGACTACTTAAGTTAAAACTAAGATAAATTAAGGTAATTCAATACAGAGATAAAACACAGGAGAAATGATTGATTAAAAATTATTGATACTAAAGTTTGGGTATAAGCAACTAAGGAAAGAGAACGAGCGCTATTATATAATTTAATTGTGTTGTTATGTACTCCGAATATATCCTTCTGTTAGCTTAATCTAAATTGAAACATAGTCCTTGTATAAGTTTGTATGCATCTTCTATTGTTATATCTTTTCTTTTTAAATAAAATCTTTAAAAATTAATGAGACAGATGCTGTTGTGAGTTGGCGGAAGTACACATGGGTGCATTCCACCCGTACTCTACACAAACTTTTGTAAATAAAGCAAATACTACAATAAAGCAAATATTACAAAAATAGTAGCCTCAGTATTATTCTCCTTCAAAGGGAACCAATCTGAATTAACACTATTTCTGGGATCCCTCGCTCTGCAAAGAAATGAGAACCACACTCTGATACTAGGAATTCTAATTTTTCTCATGCCCATCTTGCTGTGGGTTTCAATTGCTTCTGCTCATTTCCTCTCCTCTACATTTGCATGCCTCAGAAGCAGGCTTTATATGACTGTACTACAGTCATATCAAGATGTTTCGTGCGATGTTTAAACAAGCAGTAGGACAGCGCACGTTTGCATCAGTAAGATACAAAAAGCCTTGTGATGCTCTCAGAGATACAAGCACATGTAAGCACACTAAAGGTGTTGTTGCAATGCTTAATCAACGCACAACTGCACTCTAGACAAAGTTACAATCTTTCAAATGCATTGAGGTTAAGGAGATTACAAGTATGTAACTCAGTTTAGGACTATACTGTGAAGGGGGAAAAAGATGTAAATTAACAAAAAGAACTGACAGTTGCTACAAAATGAAATGACCCAAATGTAGAATTAATCACTGCATTTCAAATTCAACCCTTAGGCTTGTCAAGTTCCTGATGGTGGTGAGGAATCTCGTACCACCAGTGGGCCCTTTCTGCCACTTCTCAACTGAACTGTAGGGGGAAAAGGAGAAAATAAGGATTGATGGTCTATGTCTTGATGTAGATGTCACGTACTGCGTGACTGGAACTGACGTTAGCATGCCATCAGGGATGTTCTAGCATTTGGGCAAAAACTCTATGGTTAAAGCATAGTGTGTTTGCCAAATGCTAGAACAATCCCAGCAACATGCGTCAATGTCACTTCTGGTCACATGGGAAGTGATGCCAGTGTGTTGCTGTCAAAATCAAAAAGAGTCCAGTAGCACCTTTAAGACTAACCAATTTTATTGTAGCATAAGCTTTCGAGAATCAAGTTCTCTTCGTCAGATGCATGATCCGAACTGGTCAAATACAGAAGAGGAGGGGAGAGAGGGGAGAAAGAAGGGGACATATATCACAAGGAGACAGAATGCAATTAGCGTGGAGGCAGTCAAAACATTCCTTTGCTTGGAAATGTAAACATCTCCTTTTGGTGTGCAGTCAGTTTGCCGTATTAGTTTGTAGCAGTGAAGGTATCCAATTCCTATGTAGTATAAGCCTTCGATGACCACAGCTCTCCCTGCCAGCTGCATCTGACAAAGAGAACTGTGGTCCCCGAAAGCCCACACCAGGCGTCACTGGGCTCCCCCAGACCACGCCTCTGTAAAGGGAATCTGTTACCTGTGATAATGTGATAACCATTCATAGTCTCTATTCAGTCCCAGCTTGACAGAGTCAAATTTGCATATGAATTCCAATTCAGCAGCCTCCCGTTGGATTTTGTTTTTGAAAGGTTTCTGTTGAACCACAGCAACCTTTAAGTCTTTGGTGGAATGTCCTGGTAGATTGAAGTGTTCTCCCACTGGTTTTTGGACGTTTCCATTTCTAATGTCAGATTTGTGTCCATTTATTCTTTTGCGTAGAGGTTGGCTGGTTTGTCCAATGTACAGAGCAGAAGGACATTGTTGGCACATGAGGGCATATATCAGATTGGAGGATGAGCAGCTGTAAGAGCCAGAGACAGTGTAGTTGATGCCATTGGGTCCTGTAATTGTATTCCCTGGGTAGATATAGGGGCAGAGCTGGCTGTGACATCATTACATCATCTGAGTCAAAAATTATAGTAAAGCTAAATAAATACGTTTTTTTTCCTACTCAGAATCAACAAGCATTGCTTTACTCAATGAACAAGAATAATTAACCAAGTGTATTCAATTAATTAAACAGCAAACCATGCAAGCTCAAACCGCTTTCATGAAGAGAAAGAAAGAGAAAGAAAGAGAAAGAAATGAAGAGGTTATTCAAGAACTTGCTGGAGTACTTACCTTGGACTTACCTTTTGGAATACTTACCTTGTACTTTCCTAAAGGATGGGTTTGGCCATTTGAATGGACTTATATGGACTGAGAGATTATTTCATGAAAGCGGTCTGGGCTTGCATGGTTTTCTGTTTAATTAATTGAATACACTTGGTTAATTATTCTTGTTCATTGAGTAAAGCAATGCTTGTTGATTCTGAGTAGGGAAAAAAAACGTATTTATTTAGCTTTACTATAATTTTTGACTGGGTTTTCCTTCACTTGTAGAGGTTTCTACTTTTGTGAATTCAGTATTGATGTGGGAGTTCCTCTGCTTTGTGTACCATCATTACATCATCAGCAAGGACCAATCTGCCTGGGTAAGTTTCCCACCAGTTGCTGGCCTTGTGCTCCCAACCATATCAGCATCTCGTCCTCAATGCACATTCTTTTTAAGAATTGGGTTCTCTTGAGCAACACCAAAGAAAAGTATGACATTTTTAACTTAGTGGAGATCATCTATTTGGGGGGAAGAACTAAATCGAGACATACGCCAGCCCGAGTGCCTTAAAACCATGCTGTGTCAGAATAGAAGTACCATGAGTGCAAAAAGAACTGAGCATCTTTTTTTAGTCATATCCTTAAACATAAAAGGCAAACTGTGTTTCCAACTATGCACATTTTATCCTGGTGTGCCTGCTCAGGAGCACCAGGATAAAATGTGTGTTGTCGGCAACATGGCCTCCAGAGGGCACTGTGGTGGTGGGATGGCCAGGTGAGCCAGCCACCCCTCCAGAGGCTGCACTGTTTTCTAGGGCCTGTTTTTTTTTTAAAGGGCTCTGTTGCTAGTGCTGAATAATTGTTGGCTATTTCTGCCAAGTGCCATTATAGCCTATTAGCATAGATAATAGATAAGTAGGCTGAAAAATCTGCTTCTTAGGGAACTGGGAACAAAATCTAAGTCTTAAGAGCATTATCTTTTTAACCTGAAATAAAATGCACCCCTACGAGGTCTTCCAGGTTTGCAGTGCTGGAGTCCCTTCGGTCTTTGGGGATCCATTTTCTGAATCAGCGAATGGGATACAACTTCAAAAGTTTCATCATGTTGTTGTGTTCCACCCTTGCTGATCCAAGAAAAGGCATCTCTTGGATATCCTTTGCAATTTTGTTTATCTGGTGAAAACAACTTCAATTCTGAAATCTGAAAGAGGAACGTCACAAAGCCGTTTGTTCCCAAGCATTTTCTAGCTTGTTTGATTTTTTTTTGAAGGCAGATAAAACACTCTTTGCACAGAATTAGACCTGCTCTTCTTTAAATATGCCACCCCTCTCTCTTCCTTCAGAACCCTCCTTAAAGTGAATGCAAAACTATTTTTTAAAATATGCAGTTCCATAAGTCTTTAAAGGAACAGTTCTTTCTTCTCATCTTGCTTTATGAAACACAGGGCTAAGCTACAAATGAGGAATGACACTTGAATGGCAAGAGGATCGAGTGGAGCGTAAGTGGAGGGCAAGTGAACAGGGAGAAATACACTTGCCGTTCAAGTGTCATTCGTCACTTGTAGCTTGGCCCATAATCATTGCACCTGTAATTTGATAGGGCAACCCACGGTGAGAGGGAGAAGTGCTTTTTAACCATTTCCTCACCCAAGTTACCCATCTGTGTTTAGTACACCTGGGGAAAGATTATATATGTGAGACTGAGGGCCAAGCTACAAGTGACGAATGACACTTGAACGGCAAGTGTATTTCTCCCTGTTCACTTGCCCTCCACTCAATCCACTTGCCATTCAAGTGTCATTCATCACTTGTAGCTTGGCCCTCTGTAAAAAGAAAGATACAAACTCAGGGCCAAGCTACACATGATGAATGACACTTGAATGGCAAGTGGATTGAGTGGAGGGCAAGTGAACAGGGAGAAATACACTTGCCGTTCAAGTGTCATTCGTCATGTATAGCTTGGCCCTCAGTGTAGGGTTGGAATGTTTCCTCCCTGTAGAGGAGGAAAGCTGCTGGTGAAACATCAGGAACTGCAATGCCAAGACCACGGTGATACAGCCCAGACAATCCACAACAGCCATCAGTGTAGGCTTGCCAGGTTACCTTACCCTCCCGGCAGGGGTGAGGGACCTTGTTCTTACCTGGAGGCAACTATGGAGCTTTAACTTTAACTGGACAGATTACTTTTTGGGGAAGTTTTGGCTAGATCAAGGCACATTCCAAGGCACATTCTCCCTGCAGAGAAAATCACAGGTGCTGTTTCATTCCTCTATTTCCCTGGTGTTGTAAGACAACCCTAACGTCCAACCCATTAGCATTCATTGCCTTTTGACCTATAAACATATATGATAAATATACAGAGAAAAATATGCCTTTTAAGAACACAGAAAACAAATTCAATTCCTAAGAACTCAGTTTTTTGAGCTACAATAATGTGCAGGGCTGTGTGTCAAGTGCTTGTCATCCCCTGTTATACCTGGTCTGCTGGCCATGTGTTTATGCTGCATGTTACGAAGGCATGTTGAAGTCAATGTTACTTGCCTTGTTAATTGAACCTGTGGTATGAAACTATGTAAGGGATGGATACATTCCCACTGTTATTGGTGAACTCCTCTGGGTTGCTGAGAAGAGGTGGACGGATGACTTTGGAGAATTCTACATCATTGCATTCGATGCCATTGCATTGAAATCACAGGAGGTCATATCCCCTCTCTGTACTGCCCTGGGTAGGCCTGGAGTAATGTGTGTAGTTCTGGAGGCCTCACTTCAAAAAGGATGTGGACAAAATCGAGAGGGTGCAGAGGAGAGTGACAAAGATGATCAGGGGTCTGGAGACTGAGCCCTATGAGGGAAGGCTGAGGGCCTTGGAAATGTTTAGTTTGGGGAAGAGGATACTGAGGAGGGACATGATTGCTCTCTAAGTATTTGAAAGGCTGTCATTTGGAGGAGGGCAGGGAGCTGTTCCAGTTGGCAGCAGAGGGTAGGACCCGAAGCAATGGGCTTAAATTACATGCACAAAGGTACTGGCTGGATATTAGGAAGAACTTTTTTACGGTCAGAGTAGTTCAAAAGTGAAACCAGCTGCCTAGGGAGGTGGTGAGCTCCCCTTCACTGGCAGTTTTCAAGAAGAGGCTGGATGAATATTTGTCAGAGATGCTTTAGGCTGATCCTGCACTGGGCAGGGGGTTGGACTCGATGGTCTGTATGGCCCCTTCCAACTCTGTGCTTCTGTGATACTGTGATCATCTCGGCTACTTTTCCTGCTTCGCTGACAGTTAGAGAAAAGGGGGAGGTTCGAAACTGCCCGTATTTTGAAAGCCTATATTTGTTTAATGCTTGCCTGTAACCATTATTTCTGACAAAGATGGCATAAGTGTACAATACTGGCAGCTTTTCAATAAAGAACTTTTACTCCTGTAGTGAAGACTTTTGAGAGTTGCTTGGCATCCGTACACTGTGCTTCGAAAACATCTACAAGGGATTCCAAGCTCAAGTGCTCATTTCTCCAACCTCTTAAATACCGAAAAGCCATTTCCTCCGCATTTAGGAGAATGCCAAATCTCCCAAGGAAAGTAAGACATCCTTGCCCTCGGCTAATGGGACACAGGATAGTGGACTGGGAAGAACTCAGTGTAGAGTGGTTGCCCCGCCATTGCTGGCGCATGATAAAAAAACTTCTCTCGGACATTCTTTGCCCAGTATTGGATGTTCATTCCAGGACAGACAAGTTCTCGTTCGTTCCACAGAAGGGATGACAAGATCCTGGTGGTGTAACACCGTAAGCTGGTTTGCTCCGTTTGTTGTTTGGCTGGTTTGGAGGGCATAGAGGTAGGGCATACTTTGCATGAAATCATTTGTTGGTCTCCCTTCCCCTTTGTTGTGCCATATTTCTTTCTCCTTTCGAGGTAGTTGCGTGAGACTTTCAGGAGGACTTCTTCCCTCCCCCAGTGGAGCCAGTAAAGCTGAAGCTGGAGACCTCCATGAGAAGGAAAGGGATTTCTTAACCCTTCATAGAAATGTACCTCTCTGTGCTGCTTTTATTGCTGTTATCACCTTCCCCTCCAAGGCTGGGCATAAGTAAAATAAAAATAATGTCATATCAATAAAACTGCATGGACATAGAACCGGGCAGCATTAAACCTTTCAACTTGTCCCTGCATTTTCCCTTGAAACGTTTCCCAGACCGTGTTTCCAAAGGGAGACCAGAAATAATACCAGGTGGAAAAAGAACAATGCCAGAGGAAAAGTTCTGTGCCCGATGCCCATCATTTGCTGATACAAGAAACAGGGTTCTTCAAGAGTGAGGTGTCTTTCCTTCATTTAGTGAAGATACAAAGGGGCAAACTTCACAAAACCTCAGACAGGTGTTATTCATGTTATTATGAATAGGATGATTTTAGGAGGGTAGCTGAATTGGTCTGCAATAGGAAAGCAGGGTTTTAGTCCAGTGGCACCTTAGGGCCAAGCTACACATGACGAATGACACTTGAACGGCAAGTGTATTTCTCCCTGTTCACTTGCCCTCCACTCAATCCACTTGCCGTTTAAGTGTCATTCGTCATGTGTAGCTTGGCCCTCGGAGACCAACAAGATTTTCTGAGTGTAAGCTTTCGAGACTCAAAGCTCCCTTCTTTAAAACCTGTGAATTGAATGAAAGGTGATTCCACATATGAGGTGCAAAGAATTCCCACATTTATCAAGAGTTCAGCTGTTACCTCCATGCCTGGTTTTAGGGTCTGCAACTAGTATCCAATTGGCCAGAGTCAGGAACAGGTCCTGGAACTAGCTAGATCGTTTGTCTAATGCAGCAGGAACCCTTTTATAGTCTTGAGTTATGTTGACTTACATGATATTAAGGACATTGGTCCCCAACTTGTATGACTGGGGCAGAGTCAGAATTACGTATTCACCAGGAGAATGTGGCATTTACAGATAAGCACAAGCTCTTATTTCTCCTGCCAAGGTATACAGGAGGAAAGTGGAATCTTATACCATTGTAAATCTTTGGTGACTTTTACATTAGTTTGCTTGCTGTTCCTGCAGCAGTGGCCTTATACTGCTCTACAATATGCTTGTTGATAGTGGTGATCCATCTTGACATCGACAGTTAGATTAATACTGTAGTTGCTCAAAGAAGTAACTACAAAGAAGAAGGTGCTTTCCATGGTCATAGATCCAGAGGAGTTAGCCATGTTAGTCCGTAGTAGCAAAATAGTAAAGAATCCAGTAGCACCTTAAAGACTAACCAACTTTATTGTAGCATAAGCTTTCGAGAATCACAGCTCTCTTCGTCAGATGCATGGATCTGATGAAGAGAACTCTGATTCTCAAAAGCTTATGCTACAATAAAGTTGGTTAGTCTTTAAGGTGCTACTGGACTCTTTACTATTTTACAACGAAGAAGCAACTCTGGCTCTCCCCCCCAGTTATGTTCATCTCTGAGATATTGGAGAGAGTTTTGCGAGCCACACCCTGAATGGTGTGGATCTCTCATTAACAGATTTAATTAAGAGCTTGGGAGTTCTGCAGGATCCAAACATAAGCAGCAAGGCCAATAGTAAGCGGAGTTGTTGCTTCCACAGAGCCACTCCCTTCTCTGCTGCTTTTAAGCCTCACACTGCTCAGCCACTTGTGCAGCATCATGCACCTGCCAGGTGTCTGAGAGCCAAGCTACAAGTGACAAATGACACTTGAACGGCAAGTGGATTGAGTGGAGCACAAGTGAACAGGGAGAAATACACTTGCCATTCAAGTGTCATTCGTCACTTGTGGCTTGGCCCTCAGTCCTGCTCCTGCAAGCACTCGTTATGACTGTTGATGCTTGGGCCAGTGCTGTACTGCTAGCTGAGCACTTTGCCTTCTGACTTGAAGGGCTCTCCTTACCCTCCTCTGATGTTGTTCCTGAGGCTCTGGTGACAAGGGGAAGACCTGGCTGGTGCCTGGCTCTCTGTTGCTGGCCCAGGGATGGGAAGCTGAGGGTCCGATGTGCTGGGACCTGGCTGTGAGTCTGATCCCTCAGAGCCCCCCTGGCTGTTGCTTGGGGTGGGAAAGAGGATAATGTCCCTAGACAGTGTGTATGTGGAGGGAGGGTGAGCATGCATATATTCACAGGCTTGTAATTTAGTTGCATTATTTACATTTTGGAAGAAGCTGTTAATTAAATAATAATAATAATAATAATAATTTAAAAAATCACTCCAGTATTAAGTGCTGCACTTCATATCCTGATTCAGAATCAACTATTAGCCCATCACTACATTTCACTTCTTTGTATTTAGCAATATATTTTTTGGCCTATCCCCTGACGTCATTCACACTTGGTATTCCCTGCTTATTTCTAACCCTCTTTTCCTGGGTTTGTCTTTCCAGGAGGAGTCACTTATGGGCAACATACAAGAGTGCAGAACAAACCATACTCTTGATGACAAATATAATATTTCAGATTATTTCCCACTGCTACGTGTTGAGACATACGAAGCACGAGTACTCGGTGTTCTCATTATCTTCATCTGCGTTCTTGGGATGGTTGGGAATGGAATTCTTCTTTGGTTTCTCTACTTCCACATTAAGAAGAATTGTTTCATATTCATCACGAATTTAGCTGTAGCTGACTTGGGTGTCCTTTTTACCCTGTGCATTAATTTTCTACTCTTTTTCATTGCATACCTTCACAGACAGCCAACCGCTGCCGTTTATATTTTGCATCTATGCTTGTATTGCCCGTATGTCATTATGAATTATGCCAGCGCTTGTTTCCTTATGGCCATCAGCATTGATCGTTGTACAGCAGTCCTCTTTCCCATTTGGTACCAATGTCATCGTCCACGTTCCTTCCCGGCAAGAATGTCTGTTTTTCTCTGGTTTCTTTCTTGCCTCCTTTCCGGTCTAACATTCTTCATATATTTTTGCTATCATTCATCATTTACTTTATATCATATCATTTCCTTCATAATTTTTTATTTTCTCATTATCATTTCCACTGTCGTACTGTTGGTCAATATCTGTTGTAACGTGAACATACGCCGACGAGGAAAAATCCTAAAAGCCATTTTGATTACGCTGGTTTTTTTCATTGTCACTATGCTTCCTCGAGGCATCTTCATTGGCATTCAGAAAAATGTGGCACTCATGTCTACCATTGTCAATTTGCTCACCTCTCTGAATAGTAGCAGTAACCCCATGATTTACTTTCTCATGGGGAGAAAGCGGTCTCACAGTTCTGACCCATCCACGAAGTCAGTTAAGGTTGTTTTACAAAGTGTTTTTGAGAAAGAGTATGGAGAGGAAGAGTATGGAGAGGAAGGAGAGACCCCCACAAATGGGAACTCTACTGTGATCTGCGAAGCTTCAACATCCACCGGCTCATCCCACATTCAGCTTGTCAGTCATAAGGAGGAAGGCTATGTTTCAGTGCATCATTTCGCCGTTCACGAGCAGTTCAGCTCTGCTAATCAGGCTACCGTTCACACAGTGAAGCAACACAGAACAGAACAATGCAATCAACGGCAATTCAAACGTGTACGTTTGTCACACTTCCCAGCACAAGTCCAATTTCCTTCCTCCTCCACATATCCATCGTCACTGCCCACCACTCAGCAGTCCATTATATAAACAATGAGCAAATGTATCAGAGCCAAGCTACAAGTGACTTTTTTCATGTGGAGATCACTGGTTTGTTCTCACAAGTTTTCCTGGGAACTGAAGTCCGAGTGTCCTTCCCCTCTCTGTTAGAATCTCTGCCTGAAGAGCCAGAGAAAGCCGGCGGCAGCAGCAGCTTTTGCAAATCATTCCTCCAGTCACAAGCCTGCTGGACAAGAGGGCTCTCAACGATCATTTGGGGGCGGGCAGCTGCTACTTTCTCCCTGGGCGTCCTGCTCCCGGGGAGCTGCTCTGGAGAAAGCCACCGTGTCAGTGAAGCTCCAGCCCAGGGAGAAAGTAGCAGCTGCCCACACCCAAACAATTGTTGAGAGCCCTCTTGGCCAGCAGGATTGTGACTGGAGGAATGATTTGCAAAAGCTGCTGCTGCCACTGGCTTTCTCTGGCTCTTCAGGCAGCAATTCTAACAGAGAGGGGAAGGACACTCGAACTTCAGTTCCCAGGAAAACTTGCGAAAACAATCAAGTGTTCGCCATGTGAAAAAAGTCACTTGTAGCTTGGCTCTGAGTTGTGTGTGTTATGTGTCATCAAGTCGCCTCCGACCTATGGCGACCCTATGAATGAAAGACCTCCAAAACATCCTATATCTTTAACAGACTTGCTCAGATCCTGCAAACTGGAGGATGTGGCTTCTTTTATTGAGTCAAGCCATCTCATTTTAGGTCCTCCTCTTTTCCTGCTGCCTTTTGTATCAGTTAGAAAACAATGATCAATGGACACTATATTTTTAGAAAAATGGCATACCATTTGGTGTTCATTTAAATCTGTATTATTCCACATACGCATGAATACATGCTTTGTTCTGAATCAGACCCTTGGTCCATCACAGTCAGTATTGTCTACTCAGTCTGGCAGCAGCTTTCCAAGGTCTCAGGTGGAGACCTTTCACATCACCTACCACCTGATCCTTCTACCTGGAGATGCCGGGGATTGAACCTGGGGCCTTCTGCATGCAAAACAGAGGTGCTTCCACCGAGCCGGAGCCTCTACACTCAAAATTATTTCACACAGCCTCATGGGAGTCCTAGTCAGCCTTCTCCTTTGTATTATTTAATTTCCTGGCATAACTGTCCATGCCCTTGAAGGAGAACTGATTCCGCCTACTGCACAGATGCAAAAGTGGCTTGTACACCAGAAGGAAAATGAAACTGACATACTGCAACCGCTGTACATCTGCAAAGCTTTTCGACAGCTTTTCGAGATCAGAGGCTTGCTTCATGAGTAATCATAACTAGTAAATGTGGCATATTTTCCACTGAACCTGGCCATGGCCAGATTCATGACATCCTTACTTGTGATGACTTCTTAAATCACTACACTTATAGTTCAGTGCAAACCCAGCTGTGGAAAAGGAGATTTTTCTAAACCAGAGATTTGTCTACCTGCAGCCTATTTGGTGCTTTTAGCTGCCTGGGCAATGTTGCTTGAAAGCTGAAATAAAGACAACATGTGGGCATTCTGAACATCAGTTAGTTGCCTCTCATAGAGTCTCTCTACACATGACGCCTTGTTGCTTGTTCATTGAGTGTAGAGAGGCACAATGTTAGCCGGGAAGCATAGTTTTATAAGACCAAGAGATCGCTCTTCAGGATTGTTAATTTCATCTTTGCCTCCCTGAAGGCTCTGTCAGTTTCACCTCTCTAGTCTAAAACTGTGTGGGATGGCAACCAGAGGGCAGCCAGGAATGGAAATGGGTTGGAGATGCCTTCTAGAGCTGAGCTTGGACCTGGAGAGGTTCTAATGGGTTAAAATTTTCCTTCTGGCATTTCACAGCCCCCTTCACACAACTCCAGTGTACAGCAAAGCCTTTGCCCTGCCATCAGCTCTGTCTTTTTAAACTACCCTTCCTGGCTAACATTGCATCTCTTCATGTTCTTCATGTGTCAGATGTCCTAATTCTCAAACAATTGCAAGGATGGATGGCTAGTCTGCACTGCCTACAAATTCTCACCTCCTCAAAGGAAATGATCCCTACAGATCTGATTGCAACCACAGTCCTCCCTTGTGCATGAGTAGACCTGCCCTCCATCAGCTAATCACTGAAGTATACTTTTCCTTGCATAAACTATCTTTTCTGTGATTTGATGAGCATTTAGATGAATAGGAAATATTCCTTTAGCTCATGGGAGGACCAGTGTAGCATAGAGATCTGGGAGACTAGGATCTGGGAGACCCAGGTTTGAATCTCAGGGTGACCTTGGGACAGTCACAAGCTCTCTGCCAAACCTACCTCACAGGGCTATTGTGGGGATGAATTGGAATTGAAAAGAAAAACGTAGGTGATGTATAAAGGAAATAAATACAATTTTTAAAAATTAATAATATACCCCTGATCTCTACTTAAGTTGATCAGGACTTTGTCAATCACATCGATAAACCTGTTTCATGAATTTATTTTGGAAAGTGATGAAAGATGAATTGTCAGGAACTTTGACCAAGGGATGATGATGATGATGATGATGATGATGATTAACAACAACAACACTAATTTATTATGATTTTTAAGTTATCACACTGTTAAATCCATGCCTGCTTATTTAAAACTTGTGACTTACGGTTACGTACTCTATTTAATTAAACTGTGATATGACTTGTACTGGTTGGGAGAATATAGAAATGACAAGACGTTTGTCCCTCTGACTCAAGTAACAAATCCACAATGCCTTATCACTGTTTATTGAAAATCCTAAGAAACAATTATGGTATTTCAGATGGCGAAGAAGATTGACGCTAACATAAGCACTTCATTTCATGAAGGATGTCTCTAATAAATCTCTATATGTCTTCACAGCTGGGCTAGTGTTATTCCTAGAAATAATGCAGCCTGCCTTCTGTAAAATGTGAACCAGGAACGTTTCCAGTTAAGGCAGATACCCTGGACAATTGACATGCAGCAGGTAGAGCAGTGATAACAAAGTGGGTGGGTCTTTAAGTCAGTAATTGAGTATCTGCTTTGCATGCCGAAGGTCTCAAAAACAATCTCCTGCCTCTCCAGTATAAAAAGGATCAGATGGGTGGTGATATGAAAGACCTTCTTCCAAGACCCTGGATTTGCTGCCACTCTGTCCAGAAAATACTGACCTTGATAAACTGATGGTCAGAGTCAGTGCAGTAATATTTCTTATCAAGGTGTTTCATTTGGAACTCTCCATTCTGGGTGTAACTTTAAAAAAATATAATGTGGGGGAGGAATTGAGATGGATGGTGTGATGGACTGTACTTTTTTAAAAGCCTGGAAGTGCTGTGTACACACAGCTGCAGGACTGGTAAGGGCTAATCCCTCACAGGCACAGAAAACTTTGAGTGACAGGGTGTGAAGAGTTAAGAGATGGAGTCCTAACTGAGAGCAGTTTAACACCAACAGGAGAACTGAGGAAAAGTTGGCAAGGAAGTTTGGGAAGTAGGTGTAGACTCTCATTCGGACCAAAGAAAGAGGATAGATCTTCTAAGGAGAGGAAACTTTCCCTACCCAGTCAAACAGGACAGTATCTCTGGAGAGTGAAGACATCCCTGGTCAGGTGTGGTTGCAACTGCCTTTTGGAGATGTTAAGATTCAGTTAAAAACTGAAGGAAAGCACTGGTGTATGAGGAGAAGGGATTTGGGGTACTAGAAAGTGGATACTAGCCTTCCTAACCCAAGAAGAGAAAGAATGCTAAAAGAAAGTATACCAGGGTGTCTAGGGAAAACACGGGAACAAACGCCTCAAAACAGAAGCCTTTAAGTATCTATGAAGAGCACTAAAGTCTGTGCATGAACGGATTTTACCTCAGAGATTTCTGTGCTGAATTACCTCAGAAATTTTCATCCACTAATTTCACCTGACCTTTCCCCTCTAGAATAAATAAAATTGTTACTTTTGAATGTTAAAAATGTCTCTGGTGCCATTTCTGCTATTTAAAAAGAGGGAAGAGGCAGAAACATCATAGATGGCTTCTAGTTTTGGCCTTCATCCATCACAGCCAGTCTCTGAATCACTGTTGTGTATTCAGATCTCTAGAGTTTACAGCCAATGGAAGGCTGTAGATTTGTCACAGAGAGAGAAGGCAGGAAGTAAATGAGTGGGGGGGAAAGACAAAGAAAAAAAATCCTCAGAGATTAGACATTGATGGACCTAGGAGATAGGGCTCAGACATTGCTATAGCTAGATGGATAGGGATCAAGCTGCTATAGAGAGGCAGGATTAGATTAGGTGTCCTGTGACAGCCAGGTTAAATTCCCTCAGAGAAATAGGATATTTATGACTTGTGAGGGGATTGAGGAAAAAATCTTAAGAGACAAGCTAACACTATTTCAGGGGTCTGAGATTCCTGAATTTAGTGAGCCGTTCCAAGAAAAATGCATTCATCTCTCTGTCTCCAACAGAAGCAACTGTCATATCTTTAACATTGAGTGTGTGATCCTGTAACCCTTCTACATCAAAATGTTGGCTCTCCTTAGCTTTGAATAGGTACTATACTATTACACGTCTTTATGTGCCGAGCCAACCAAGGTGCCCCCAGAAACTATGTTGTGATAAGAGTTCCCAAAACAGTTGCCAACCTCCAGGTGGAGCCTGATGTTCTCCAAGAACTGATCTCCAGTCTACAGATATCAACTATCCTGAAGGAAATGGCAGCTTTGAAGGGTGGTCTTTATGGCATCCCATCCCAGCTGAGCTCCCTTCCCTCCATATTCCCCAGCAGCCTCTCTCATATTTCCAGGAATTTCCCAAACTGGAGTTGATAACCCTAATTCCGAGTATAAATTTCCAATAATCCTTAGAACTTTAAAATTTGGAAGCCATTTCTTCCACACTTAGAAGGATGCTGCATCAGTCAGAGAGAACACTTTAGTAGTAGTAGTAGTAGTAGTAGTAGTAGTAGTAGTAGTAGTAGTAGTAGTAGTAACTACTAGGGATGTGCGTTTCGGCATTCAGAATGCCGAAAGAATGCCGAAACAAAAGTGTTTCGGCTTCTTTCGGGGAATGCCGAAACGTTTCGGGGAATGCCGAAACGTTTCGGGTAGCCGAAAGAAAAAAGCCGAAACGTTTCGGGATTCTTTCGGCTTTCTTTCGGCTTTTCTATGGGAAAATGCCTCCGTCTTCCAGGACGCCTGGAGGAGGCATTTTCCCACCGAATAAGCCCAAAATTGGTGGGGACCTTCCTCTAACCCTTCTCTAACAACCACCCAAGTTTCAGACAGATTGGACTTTGGGGGGCCATGTTATGGCCCCCCAAAGCAGGTCCCCCCATCCTCCCATAAGAAAGCGAAGGAGCAGCATATTGTTAGCATGCTGCTGCTGATCTTTCTTCATTATTTCCTATGGGGAAAAAATGAAGAGGCAGGCTTCCTTTGCCAGGGGTGGCATTTTGCATGCAAAATGCCACCCCTGGCAAAGGAAGCCTGCCTCTTCATTTTTTCCCCATAGGAAATAATGAAGAAAGATCAGCAGCAGCATGCTAACAATATGCTGCTCCTTCGCTTTCTTATGGGAGGATGGGGGGACCTGCTTTGGGGGGCCATAACATGGCCCCCCAAAGTCCAATCTGTCTGAAACTTGGGTGGTTGTTAGAGAAGGGTTAGAGGAAGGTCCCCACCAATTTTGGGCTTATTCGGTGGGAAAATGCCTCCTCCAGGCGTCCTGGAAGACGGAGGCATTTTCCCATAGAAAAAAGCCGAAAGAATGCCGAAATAATGCCGAAAGAATCCCGAAAGTCGAAAGCCGAAAGAGATTCTTGTTTCGGCTTTCGGCTTTAACGATAGAGAATCTTCTTTCGGCTTTCTACTTTCGGCTATAGCCGAAAATTTTTGGCTTGCACACCCCTAGTAACTACACTTATGTACCACTCTTCTAGACAGATTAATGCCTTGCTGAGTGCAGAGAACAAGTTAGTGTTATTATTGCCCCCCCGCAGCTGAAATAAAAGGCAGAGACAAAATTGGGATATAAACAAGGGCCACTTTATTAACTACAACATAACATAACCTGTCATTGCAGCAAGGGATCTAACTGTGGTACAGGTCAGGCCCTGGGGTCCCACTGGACCTCCATCTTGACCTGTCTGGGTGAGCCCCTGCTGCCCTGGGGGTGTTCCATCCAAAGGATGGCTGGGACCCGGCGGCTGGGCAAGTGGTTCCCCTTTAAAGCTCCAACCCCCACCAGTCGTGGAGCCTGGGGGCAGCCTTGTCCAGGGGGGTCCCATCAGGCAGTCTGCCCTCGCAGCTAGCAGCCATACAGCCTCACCAGCCGTTCCTGACAGACCCCAAATTCTCAACTAATGGGAATGTGCCAAGGGGGTCACGGTTTGCTAATTTTATTCTACCCTGCCAGTAGCCAACTCTGAACATTATCACCACAACACTTCTATTACAAACTCCCGCAGTGCAAGGTAGGAGAAAAACCACTTCCCTGTAGAGCTAATTAGGGAAGAAGAAAAAATTCTTACCTGGCCGATAAACAGTGACTGGCTAATCCTGCACTGCACATAGAGAGAGGTGGGCGGGCCGAGCACGAGGTGATGACTGAGGGCCAGAGAGGCAGAGCCAGATTATAAGCTCTTGGCTCCACCCCCCAGCCAATGCCCAGATGCCCAGGAAGAGGTCGACAGCCTTTTCCCCTTTCGGGGCGGCAAACCCGCCCCCCAGCCTGAGCAGTCAGGCCTGCCAGCCGGGAGGGCCACATTAACCCCACTAAAAAGCTGGAGAGCTGGGGCTGAGAGGAGTGGCTTACTCGAGACCACCTGCTGAGCTCAGGGCAGTAGTGGTATTTGAACTAGTAGATGCTGATTCACAGCCAAACCACTTAACCACTGTGCTACAGCAGCCCCTGGTTTCTGGAAAACAACAACAAGAAGAGTTGGGCCGTCGTCAAGCGGGCTTTTATTTAGCGCTAAAATGGCGCTATTTCCTGGCAAACACCCACCTTATTCCAACACTGTAGCGATTTTCTCTCTTCTGCTTTGTGCTTGATAGTCGTGCTATTTTGTGCCTCAGTGTGAATGCCTCACATCGATGTATTTCGCCTCGCAACGTCCTATGCCCTCCTTTCAATCCCAGAATCCATTTCTTCCTGCGACTCCCCCTTTTAAAATTTTATTATGTCCTTATAACGCCATAACGACATAACACAATGCAAACTTTCTGCTGAAGTAAAAATGACTCAATCGCCATGGCAGAGACTTCAGCGATGGGGATCATGTCAGACAGGGAGTTTTCTGCGGGCAAAGGGCTATTTATATAATTTCAAAGTTGGATAAACAAAAGGGTCGTAATGTGTTGCTCTAACGAAATGTTTATATGCTGTTATTCCGTCATAGCGGAATTAAACGCCAGAATAATAAAAAAAGGGGGAGGAGCTGCTTCTGCGCGGTTAGAGAGAACAGAACAGAGTGCTTCGGTGTGGACAGCTGGTGGCGCGAAGAGCTGTTAGGTGACCCAAAGAAACGTTACTGTGCTGATAACAGGTAGGACGCTATATGCTGTAAATTTAACGGAAGAGATGCCCGTGTGACGACGGCCTTGGTTTTCTACTCTACCTTTTATTACCTAAAGGACTCTCGGAATGGCTTACAATTGCCTTCCCTTCCTCTACCCACAACAGACACCTTCTGAGGTAAATGGGGCTGAGAGAGCTCTGAAAGAGCTGTGATTGACTTAAGGTCACCCAGCTGGCTTCAAGTGGAGGAGCGAGGAATCAAACCCAGCTCTTAACCGCTACAGAAAACTGGGTCTCAGCTAGTAATTGGAAGAAAGTTTCATCATAATGTGACATCTGTACCCCAACCTTGTGAACCCAAAATAAAGCATCTCTCAGATACTGACTGCCCAGTATTGTTGATCAATGCTGAGGGACAAATTCTTTATAATTTGAGGAACAGGAGGCACCTGGGATCCTGAAGGAGAACCACCACAGGTCCATTTATATCCAGTACTCATTGTTTGGTTGATTAGTTTGCAATTGGCAGATTGTAGGCCATTCATTGCATGGTTTCTTTTGTTGTTCTCTTCTCTGCTCTGCTATGCCAACTCCCCTCTTCCTTCCCACACCTCCACAATAAGAGAGCAAAACTATACATTGTAGTTTTTTAGTTCTCTGATGCTTTTTTAAAAAGTTCTATGTCTTACAATGTTCTTCCCCTTCAAATTGCATCGTAATTTACACCATTTAGTATAAAAAAGGACAGGGTTGGGTTTTTTTTGAGTTTTGCTCATAAAAGGCAGTTAATTAGATTTCATTTTGAAGGAGGGCACCATGCGTGAGATGGAACTTTCTTAACTCTTTATTCTCTTGGAAAACAGCCCCTGACAGCTAATTTTACTTCTGCTGGAAAGATTAAAAATAGACACATTTTCTTCTGACAATGTAAAATGCAACTTGGTGCTGTGATACGCAGAAAGAAAACAGCCCGAAGTGAAATAGTCAAAAATACTCTTCCCCATTTCATCTATTGAAAATGCAGCTTTTGTGGTCTCATTAAAAACAAAGGCTTCTTCCAAGTGTTGAACTATTTGGGTCCAAGCCAAGTTCATCAGGACCTCTTAATAGTGCTGTGGTTGCTTGGGAGTTTTGGCCACAATCTGCATGCAAGAATTTGCTTTCTGTGGGATTCGAATTTCTGAATTCCAAAATCCAGCTGCCGGCCCTAAGTGCAACTGAGCAGGGCCAAAGAAATACAACAGGTTTTAAACTTTGAAAGTGAGAAATAGCTGAGATGGATGGAATGCACCAACCCAGTGCCACACACCCTTCTCCTTGAAAGCAGAACTCTGCAGAACCCATACAAATATGCAGTGAAAAGTGAAACTTAAGAGCTGATCATGACTTTGCCAGGTGCCTGCTGGATAAAATTGGTTGTAGTCTAATTTTTCCTCACTGCCATTATAGCTAAATGTATGAGAATACGTGATAAATACACGGAAAAAATACTGGTTTCTTTGAGCATTACACAGTCCACATCTTATGAGATTGATTTTCTAGTACAATAATGTCCAAGGGTATTTCTTAAAAAATGTCTGCAAGAGTTTCCAAGTATAAAGTGCCAACATCTCTTGAGTCTTCGATGTTGGGAAGTCATTTCCTCAACACTTAAGAGGATGGCGTATCAGCCAGAGAGACTATCTTACCCCTGTGCACCTGAAATAAGCTAGTAAATGGTAGGAAGTTTCATCATACTCTGGCATATGTCCCTGCTCTTACGATCCAAGATAGAGCATCTCTCAGGTATTCTCTGTTCATTGTTCAATGCTAGAGGATAAATTCTGTGTAACCCAGTGAAAAGGAGGCACCGGTGATCCTGAAATTGTGAAGGGGAACTGCCACAATCCCATTTATGTCCAATACTCGTCGTTTGGTTGATCAGTTTGTGATTGGAAGAAGGTAGGCTTTCTCTTCTTGGTTTCTTACTCTACTCTGTTGTGCCACTTTCCTCTCTCTCTCTCTCCCCCTCCTTGCTCTTCAATGTTATATGTAGTTCCATGATGCTTTGAAAAAGTCCTTTATCATTCACAATGTTCTGCATTTTGAACACACAGAATAACTTTTTTTTTGCTTATTACATGCAGTTAATGAGATGTCCGTTTGAAGGAGACCACCATAAGTGAGATGGAATCTTCTTAGCCCTTCCTTCTCATAGAAAATGTGATATGACTTGTACTGGTTGTACAAGTCAGACATAGTCTGAGGGTGCGTGGATGGATCTAAAACACACAGAGAGAGCCCATGGCTGGATAGCCCACCTATACAGTAAAATGTGTCCTGGGGCAAAACTGACATCTTGCTCAAAAGACCAGTAACTTAATGGCTGTCTTTGGAGGTGGACAATACATTGAGAACGACTTGATTGTGCCTTCCTGGGAGGAACTAAAGGGGGGGAAAGTGATTGATGACCGAAAATGACTGGACAGGAAGGGCTTATCAAATCACTGAATGGCTCAGATTTGGAAGGTGGGTGAGGGTAGGCAAGGTATGAATGAGATTAACTCAGGGACTCTTGGAAGACCTCCTTTGTCTTAATCAATATGAATAATTATTATATGCAATTACTTTCCCATCGTTACGTTCTCCTGACAGTATCCAACAATTATTTGATTAATTGCTTTTGGTAGCAGTTGTCTCTGCATATGGTCTGGCTAATGAGAGTAGGGACTATGCATTCCTAAGATTGGTGATGGTGGAGTGCCCTCAAGTCATAGCTGACTTATAGTGAGCCTGGTGGGGTTTTCATGGCCAGGGACTAACCGAGGTGGTTTACCATTGCCTGCCTTTGCAACCTTGGTCTTCGTTGGACCTGATCCCAGCTGGGTGAAGGCATTGCCAGTTGCTCCCCTCCTGATCCTGACCTGGGCTTCCCACTGTGGTGCGCTCTCTGGAGGGACAGGCTGCCTTGCCTGAGCTTTCTTCCATGGCAGTGCCCTCTGGTGGTGCACCAGGGTAGGAAGTGAGTTGACTGGAACATGCTTACTCTTTTATATAATAGGATTATTATTATGCTCAATATTATTATTATTATTATTATTATTATTATTATTGTCATCATCTGGTCATGATTCCAGCTGGGTGAAGGCGAGGGAGTGCATTGCCACCTGCTCCACTCCTGATCCCAGGTGGGTGAAGACGGGTGGTGGGCATTGCTACATTCTCCATGCTTAATCCCAGCTTGGGGGGGGGGAGGCATTGCCACCTGCTCTGCACCTGTTCCTAGGCATATGAAGGGATACTGGGCATTGCCACCTGCTCTGTGCCTGATCTGAGCCAGGTGCAGGGGGGTGGGCATCGTCACTTGCTCAGGGGAAGCAGGCATTGCCTCCTGCTCTGCATCAGATTCCAGCTGGGTGAAGGGGGTGAGCATTGCCACCTGCTCCTCTCCTGATCCCAGCTGGATGAAGGCAGGGGCAGGCATTGCCACCTGTTCTGCACCTGATCCCAGCCATCTGAAGGGGTGGCAGCAGGCATTACCACCTGCACCATTCCTGATCTTGGCCAGGTGAAGATGGACAAGCAATGCCACCTCCTCTGCTTCTGATCCCAGCAGGGTGAAGAGGGAGCAGGCATTGCCTCCTGCTCCACATCTGATTCCAGCTGGGTGAAGGGGGTGAGCATTGCCACCTGTTCTGCTCCTGATCCCAACTGAGTAATGGCAAAGGGCAGGCATTGCCACTTGCTCTGCTTTTGATCATAGCTGGGTGAATGAGGGGCTGGTTTTGCTACCTGCTCCCCTCCTGATCCCAGCCTGGGCTTCCTGCCACGGCACACCGAGGGACAAGGACATCCAATTACTAACCCAAGCTGACCCTGCTTAGATTCTAAGACTAGTGAGACTGTATCCAGCCATGCAGTTCTTCTAAAGGAATAACATTTCTGTTTGCAGAAGAGGGGGCAATAATTTCTGTCAATTCCCTCTCCCACTGCAGTCCGGCACTTTACTCCCTATGTGGTTCATGAGAGTCAGCTGACCCCACAGAAGAAAATTAGAGGAGCTCTTTGGGCTGCAGTTGGAGGAAGAACCAGGGAAAGCCTGTTCCACAATGTCTGTGGATGGCAAGACATGGGCACGAACAGAAAAAAAATGAACATGGTGTTCGTTGTTCGTTGCCATCCATGAACATTGACGAACATGACCTGTTCATGAACATGTTCGTTGTTCGTTGTTCATGGGGCCAGCAGGCTCTCCTCCAGCCATCAAGATCTCTACTACACCACTCCCAGAAACCCTACCTGAGCAGGCAGCAGGAAAGGTACCAGTAATAAATAATAGCTTGGCCCAGAGCCTGGCAGCAGCCCTGGAACTTGAAGAGGTAGAGCCCTATCCCACCACACACAAAGAAAATTCAAGCTCCAATGCACTCTCCCTGTCTCTCCCTCAAAATGCCAGCAGCAACTGTCTCTCCCTCACTGTCTGAAAAACCAGAGCTGGGAGCCCCCCTGCTCTTTGCTTCCTTGTAACAAATTTGGAGCTCCACTCTTGAAAGGAAGACCTGCCTATCAAGCTTAGATTGGGGTTTCCAGGGCAACAGCAGGAGTTCAGACAGAGTTCAGGCAGTCCCTGTCTCCAGTTGCCAAGGGAATTGATTGCAGGTGCCAAACTGTCTGGCTTGACGAACAGCAACGAACGAGACTTGCAATAAACACCTGTTCATTTAGAGTTTGTTTAGAATGGGGCCTCACAAACAGCTTCTTCGGGCCAAGCTACACATGACGAATGACACTTGAACGGCAAGTGGATTGAGTGGAGGGCAAGTGAACAGGGAGAAATACACTTGCCGTTCAAGTGTCATTCGTCATGTGTAGCTTGGCCCTTCGTGAACAGCTGAGTGGGCTGTTCATGGCTTTTTAAAGTTTGCATTGCTATTCGTGCCCATCTCTATGGATAGCTGGATGGATTCACATCATTCTCAGTTTGTAAACTGTGATCAGCACAAAGAGAATTGCAACAACTGAGCAACACAGGGCCAAGCTACACATGACGAATGACACTTGAACAGCAAGTGTATTTCTCCCTGTTCACTTGCCCTCCACTCAATCCACTTGCCGTTCAAGTGTCATTCGTCATGTGTAGCTTGGCCCTTAGAGGGATCTTTGAAAGTCATATCCCATGTGGTGGTTTGCTGGTGGAATGCCAGTTGTTCTTCAGTGCACTGGTTTAATATCATGACCATATACTTCAGTTTCTTCAGAAAGGTCCTCTGTTACAGTTAGAAACATTTTTATCCATGTTCAGTATAAAGTGATCGTTTCCAATGATGTTCCAATGATGTTTAATGATTGAATTTTTTTAACCAAAATATAGAATTGGCTTCCTTCTGATTTATGTATTTTGAACCTCATTTGTTCATGTTTACTCTGCAGGATGTGTCAGTTGCAGGTTCGACTAACACTCTGATGGTGAGCTTAGAGTCTTCCCAAGAACAGGTAAGTTTTTAAAGAATATTTTTTGCCAGTCAAATCTAAATGGAGTCACACCCTTCTTAGTCAAATCAAGTCAAGCGCTTAGTAGAAGGATGTTTAGGATTGCTCTGTTAAATTTGGCTTGCCGTATCTTTAATTGCACACTAAAGTCTAGTCTTGAACTTGAAGTGGAGATATAATTATGTAAACACTGTGAGGTTGATGAATTTCCAGCCAATACAGCTAAATGTGATGCCTTCCATAGTGATAATTCCATAGGGGCAGCTGTGTCAGTATGTTGCCCCCCAGACCCAAAAAGCAATACTTCCTGCATTTTATAGCCTTTTGGCTATGCTATTTTTTTCCTAACTTGGTATATAAATATCTGCGTACGTATGATCCACTACATGCATCTGATGAAGTAGGCTCAGGGCCAAGCTACACATGACGAATGACACTTGAACGGCAAGTGTATTTCTCCCTGTTCACTTGCCCTCCAATCAATCCACTTGCCGTTCAAGTGTCATTCGTCATGTGTAGCTTGGCCCTCAGTTCCACAAAACCATATGATGGAAGAATATTGAAAATGGATTATGCTTCACCATGATATATAGGGCAGAATTGAATCCTATGCTTTATATCATGGTCCAGTGTAAACCATTAGCCATTCAGTACATTTAATCATAACAGTATACTTGTATTCATATTTTTCGTTCCTTATTTATTTCTAACTCTAATTTCTTTTAGCTTCTTTCTGCAGAAATCACATCATGTTTTTGACCATCATGTCTTTGAATGGAAAACGCCAACATCTAAACACTGTTAAAAACCAGACGTTTCATCAAGAGTTGGAAATGGCATATAATATTTCTGATTGTTTCCCGTATTTCCATGTAGAAAAGCTTGAAACTTATATACTAGGTGTTATCATTATTTTAATCTCCCTGTTTGGGATGGTGGGGAATGGAACTGTTCTTTGGTTTCTTTGCTTCTATCTTAAAAGCCATTCTTTCATATTCATCACAAACTTAGCTGCAGCTGACTTCAGTGCCCTCTTTGCTTTGTTCACTTATTTTTTACTATTTTTCATTTTTTATCTGTCTGGCCATTCACACCATGCAATATACATAATGCATTTATTTCTGTGTAGCTTTGCTACATTCATGTTTTGTGCAAGCTCCTTGTTCCTTGTGGCCATCAGTATTGATCGGTGTTTAATAGTCCTGTTCCCACTTTGGTACCGATGTCACCGTCCGAAGTCTTTGTCTACCATTGTGTCTGCTCTCCTCTGGCCTCTAGCTGCCCTGCTTTCGGGACTGATGATCTATGAAAACATTTGGCATGGAGAACGTCTAAGCTATGCCATTCTCTTTTTCCTGTTTGATGCATTCATGGTTGTCTCCACTCTGACCCTGTTCATCAGGATCTACTGTTACTCGCACCTACGCCGACGAGGAAAACTCCTCAAGGCCATTTTGTTCTTACTGTCCTTTTTCATAATCACCTTGTTTCCCCAAGCTTTCTTTTTCATCTTTATGCAGGATGTTAAAGATTTTTTGATATTTAATGCTCTGCTCACTTCTTTGAACAGCTGTGCTAACCCTGTCATTTACTTTTTTATCGGCGGACTCCGATCTGCCCCGTCCAGAAAATCAGCTAAGGTTGTGCTCCAGAGAGTGTTCAAGGAAGGGGAGGATTATGAAGGGGAGCCCTCCAGCAATGTGAGCTCAGTTGGGGTGACTGCTTAAGTGTTTGCATAATTGACAGAGCAATCCTAAGAAGAGTTACTCCAGTCTAAGCCCGTTGAAGTCAATTGTCTTAGACTGGAGTAACTCTGCTTAGGATTGCAGTGTAGTTATTCTATAGATCCATTTCTGGGAAAGTATCAGGAGGGTGGCCAGTTTGGGATGCAGAATAAAAACAACAAGAATAATAAATAATAACAACAACAATAGCAGCAGCAACAACAACAACATTTGATTTATATACTGCCCTTCAGGACAATTTAACACCCATTCAGAGTGGTTTACAAAGTATTTCTTTATTATCACCACAACGATCACCCTGTGAGGTGGGTGGGGCTGAGAGAGCTCTGAAAGAGCTGTGACTGATCCAAGGTCATCCAGCTGGCTTCAAGTGGAGGAGTGGGGAATCAAACCCGGCTCTCCAGACTAGAGTCCTGCTGCTCTTAACCACGACACCAAACTGGTTCAAGTCCAGTAGCACCATGCAGTGTGAATTCTTAGATCTATATATAATTAATTATTTCACAGATCCCTTTGTGGGAAAATATCAGGCGGGTAGCCATGTTGGATTGCAGAAGAACAAGATTTGACACCTTAAAGGCCAACAAGATTTCCAGCTTATGAGCTCTAGAGAGTCAAAGCTCAGATGAAGCATCTGACAAAGAGAGCTTTGACTCTCCAAACCTTACACTCTGGAAATCTCATTAGTCATTAAGATGCTAACTGGATTCAAATCTTGCACTCCTCCACTTGAAACCAGCTGAGTGACTTGGGTCAGTTCCGACTCTCTTAGAGCTCTCTCAGCCCTACCTACTGTAGTATTGCTGTGGGGATAATAATAACATACTTTATAAACTTCTCTGAGTGGGTGTTAAGTTGTCCTGAAGGGCAATATAAACATCGAAAGTTGTTTGTTGTTGTTGCTGTTTATCTCCTTGTGTCATTTTCTGAAAGAGATGGAACATTTGGCCATCCATGGCAACATTACTTTCTTTTTCTTAGTGGAGAATCAATTTTTTTTTGTCTCATTCGCAATAACTTTGACCCAGGATTCGTAGTTTCCTTTTCCCTCCCCAATACAAGATACCCAAAACGGGATGTCCCCAGCTTTCTTTGTAATCCCATAGACCATACTTGGCTTCAGCTCTCTCCGATCAGCTGATCCCAGAAGTACATCTTCTTTACTATTTTGATAGTGCCAAAACTTTTCATCTAGTCTGTCATACCCTGGGAAAGGTGTGAAGTGTGAGAGCCTGGGAACACCCCAAAGAAAAGTTGCATTAGCTAATAAGAGGAGGAAAGGGCAGGACTGAATGCCGAGGACACCTAAAAATCAAGTGGAAGAAAAACTACCAGGATTAGCCTCCTAATGAGTAAATAGTAAATAGACAAACATAATTTGTCTTTGAGAGAATATTATTGTTACAAATTGATGTATTTAGTACCTCTATACGTCTATTGCAAGTCTTGAAGTATCTACTGTAGACCCTTAGTGGTCGTTTTCTGAATTGTTCACGCCTTTTTTGAGAGTATATTGAATTGTTTTTGCCTGTGTGCAATATAAATAATTCTGTTTGCTCTGGAAGCAAGTGCTGCTGGGAGAACTGTGTGTTATTCCCTTCCTCGGTGGGGGAAGAGCATATTGTTCACCAGTAATTGGAGCTTGGATAGCTAACTGCTGCCTGTAGAGTAATGTGAAAAAGTTTAATAAAGTTTGGTTTTTCATTTTTGTTACATGTCAGTTTACCTACGGTATTTGACTTTAGTGACCTTGGGCGAGTCACAGTTCTCTGGAGCTCTCTCAGCCCCACCCACCTCACAGGGTGATTGTTGTGGGGTAATAATAACACTTTGTAAACCGCTCTAAGTGGGCATTAAGTTGTCCTGAAGGGCGGTATATAAATCGAATGTTGTTGTTGTTGTTGTTGTTGTTGTTGTTGTTGTTGTTGTTGGTTGTTGTTGTTGTTGTTGTTGTTAGTTGGGCATGGAGTGATATTTGGTAGGGTCCTAATGAGTAAAGGCTGTCATGGGAGTAGAGAACTTTTGGCTCTCTTGACCTACACTTGAGCCTTTACTATCTAGGAGGTCAACAATGAAAGAAAAATGGTAAAGACCTGAAATGCTAGCAAACCATATCTTTTCTTTTTAAATGCAATGATGTTAAGACTATATATATAAGTACTAGTTAATGGTGTCTTTCAAGGTTTTGATATGTTAATGCCATACCTCAATGTACACAGCCTGTGAATTATTCACCAGTACTCTGTTTAATTAAACTCCTCCTTGACATCTACCTTTCTTTTCTTGTCTATGCTGTAGTTGTAAAAGAGAGGTGGCTAGAAGGGGATGTGGCCAAGTGGCAGAACATCTGGTTTGCACGCAGAAGGTTCCAGGGAAAACCTCTGACCACTCCCATGAACATGGCCAGATAGTAGGTTATTGAAAGACTTCTGCCTGAGATCTTGGAGAGCTGCTGCCAGTCATTGCAAACAGTGCTGACCTAAGATCAAGATGGGTAGCCGTATTAGTCTGTCTGTAGCAGCAGAAAAGCGCAAGAGTCCAGTAGCATCTATAGGAGCAACAAAATTTGTGGTAGGGTATGAGCTTCCATGAGTCACAGCTCACTTCTTCAGATACAGCAAGAATGTGAGTCCATCTGTCCTTATATCTTGGAAACTGGAGTGATTACAGATGCCGAATGACAAAAGCTGGTGAATGACAAAAGCAGAGGTGATTGGATAGGACGAGGAATGCAGAGGGATGGTATATGTGGAGAAATCAGCATTAGCAATGAGACAGGAAGACTAGGTCTCAGTTCAACCCAGGGGGATGCATTGTCTTGAGCTGTGACTCACAAAAGCTCATACCCACCCACAAATTTTGTTAGGTGCTACTGGACTCTTGGTCTTTTCTAATGCTGACCTTGATAGACCAGTCGTATGACACAGCATATGTCATCTTCATCTGTTCAAATGTGTCCCTGCTGCCCAAATCCTATCTACTAGAAATCCAAAGAAATATCTGGGAGCTTACAGTGAGGACTAAAGTCACCATTCTATCATTTACCTATGTGAAAACTATTAAAGACTGCACCCAGAGACCTATTAAAAGGAATCCACCATTGGGTCTTAACAGAATAGCATTGATTGCAGATAAAACTTGACAGGTGGTTGGAGCTTGTGTGCTGGCTGGTGTGAATGTGAGAGAGAAAATAACAAACTTTACACTTGCTTAATGTTTAGAGAAGAAGTAAGAGTTCTTTATTGTAGGAACTCCATACTCTATTTCCTCTTCTCCTTCCAGAAGGGGAGGTAAAACTGACAGAGCCTTCAAGGAGGCAAAGAGGAAATAAGCAAACCCTCTGAGAAGCTATCTCTGCCAGCTCTGGTGGTGGAGAGTACCCTCAAGTCATAGGTGACTTATGGCGACCCCTGTTGAAGTTTTCAAGACAAGAGACTGACAGAAGTGATTTGTCATTGTCTGCCTCTGCAACCCTGGTCTTCCTTGGAGGTCTCCCATCCAATTACTAACCAATGCTGACTCTGCTTAGATTCTAACACTAGCGGGAGTGCATCCATCCATGCAGTTCTTCTAAAGGAATAGGATTTCTGTTTGAGTAAGAGGGGCCAATAATTTCTGCCTATTCCCTCTCCCACCGCAATCCGGCACTTTACACCTGTGCGATTTCTGAGAGTCAGCTGCCCCCAAGGAACAAAATTAGAGTGGCTCTGTGGACTGAGGTTTGGTTCAGTTTGACTTATCCTGTATTGTGAGCTGAGCAAGGTGCTACTGGACCTTTCCTACTGCTGCAGACAGACTAACACAGATATTCATTTTGATCTAGCTTGGGTTAAAAGAATAGGAAGTATGGCCAGGGTATGAGAAGGTGGCCTACCCCTTCCTTGCTTAACCCAGATAATTTTTTTTCTGGTTCTCCCTCACATTAGCCTCTTCCGATTGGCCTTTTACTAGCATGCTAAAAGGAGCTTGAGTGGGAACAGAACCACTTTCCACACGGCCAGAGATTTCATGGAGTAAGGGAACGAATTTGCACCCATCTCTGCAGTGCTCAATGGTTTGTCAGGCAGAAGACGTCACTCCTCTCCTTTCCCACCAACCAGTGAGATCACTTTGTTCTCCTCTCGTTTTTACTGCTCCATGTCAGGATAATAAAAGTAATCTATTTTATTGTTGGTTATTATGCTTAATTGTGTCGATTTGTGCATTTCTAATTATTCTTATTGCTGCTATAATACAGTCCACTCTCTATTTTTCTTTTTAAATATTTTTTTTAAAAAATATATTAACAATGATAATACAGGGTTTATTCGCCTGTCCTACACAATTGCATACCAGTCATTACATTCTCCTGGCAGTATGCAGCGATGTATGGCTAACTGGATGAATTGCTTCTCATGATTGCCATAAATGTCTCAATTATCTCCATACTGTCTCTCTAACCAATACACTACACTGGTGAAAAATGGACACCCAATCAAGACTTGAATATTGCTCATAATATATCTGATAACTTTCCACATTTCCATATGGAGAACCTTGAAACACATATACTTGGTGAGTCCTGCTGTATGCCCTTACAAGTCTTTAACCAAAGAAAGTTATTGTTTATATCTCCTGGCAGCAGGCAGGACCAGGCAGTAGGTGGTGTGAAAGACCTGTGCTCGCAATCCTGGAGACCTGCTGATGGTCTGAGTAGGCAATACTGTCTTTAATAGACCAATGTTCTGGTTCAGTATACCAAACCCAAGGTAGAAACCACCAATGTAAATGTAAAGAACAGAAATAACTGCTCATAAGATACGTAGAATTTTATGAATTAATAGATGCAAAGTGCTAACTGCTATTACATATAAATACAATATAAATACAGTTCTAAACAATAACCACAATTCATAATCAATATGATTAAATGGACGGCCAACAAAAGTCCATTCATGATGGTGTGAAAGAATCATCCACCCAAGAGTTTGTTGTTAATTCTTTCTTTCTTTCTGTCTGTAGGTGCAAGGAGACAAATTGTTCCCGAAGGAAACAGCTAAGTGTCCACAAAAATATAGTCCCTTGGGTAGAATGTCCATTTATTTGCATTTAGAAAAGAAGATGATGTCTGTTTGTATTTGTGCCAGTTTCTTCATGAGGTTGATGGATTTCCTCTCCATTCGGCTGAATGCGGTGCTTTCCATGGTCATAGATCCAGAGGAGTTAGCCGTGTTAGTCTGTAGTAGCAAAATCAAAAAGAGTCCAGTAGCACCTTTAAGACTAACCAACTTTATTGTAGCATAAGCTTTAGAGAATCACAGTTCTCTTCGTCAGATGCAGAATACAAAAATATATTAACCGTTCCTTTCTTTTGTTGCAGATGGAGCTAGAACCAGAGGGAAAAACCTTTTCACAATCTCAACAAGGGGCCGGCTACTAAACTTCTTGTTTCATTAGAACAACTTCATTAGGAGTCATTAATCTGATCCATCAGGCACCCACTGGCACACATGTGATTTCTTACATGTTGGTGTTTAGCACACCCCGTGCTCTGGCCTTGTTGGGCTCGTGAAAGGGTTTTTTATATTTACTCCCAGTTATGGGCTTCCATCTTGGGTTTGTTCTGCTTGACTAGGAGAGCTTCTTCATGAGCGCGCAAGCACTGGTTCAGAATATGGCAGCTTCGTGAGTTCATGTTTGTGTGTTAAATAAAGGATATAATAAAAGGACTTGGGGCCATTTGTTTTTCTCTCAAGAAAGCTGGGTCCAAGATCACCCCCTGACTCTTAGTTGGGCCTGTGGCTCCCCCTTTTTGTTCATATGAAGCCCTCCCTCCCGGGCATGGGCTTGGACTGTTCAGTTTCCAGAGTTCAGCTCTTGATCTTCATACAGTTGCCATATATTGAGTCAGAGCACTGATCTACCATGGTCGTTATGGACTACTCTGACTGCTGCCTTCTAGGTAGAGACCATCTACTAAGTCATAGATGCAGAGGAGTTAGCCATGTTAGTCTGTAGTAGCAAAATCAAAAACAGTCCAATAGCACCTTTAAGACTAACCAACTTTATTATAGCATAAACTTTCGAGAATCACAGTTGCATGGAGGGCAAGAAGAAACTGGTCAGATATATAGGTGGAGAGGGGAGGGAGGAGTAGATGCAAACAGTAGCTCTGATATGGAGATCAGTTTGCTTCTGTTAAGGAAGTCAGTTACTTTTGATAACGAGATAACCATTCATAGTCTCTATTCAGTCCCAGCCGGACTGAATCAAATTTACATATGAATTCCAATTCAGCAGCTTCCGTTGGATTTTGATTTTGAAAGGTTTCTTTGGAACTACAGTGACCTTTAAGTCCTTAATGGAATGTCCTGGTAGATTGAAGTGTTCTCCCACTGGTTTCTGGGTGTTGCCATTTTTAATGTCAGATTTGTGTCCGTTTATTCTTTTGCGTAGAGGTTGGCTGGTTTGTCCAATGTACAGAGCAGATGGACATTGTTGGCACATGAGGGCATATATCACATTGGAGGATGAGCAGCTGTAAGAGCCAGAGACAGTGTAGTTGACACTGTTGGGTCCTGTAATAGTATTCCCTGGGTAGATATAAGGGCAGAGCTGGCATCTGGGTCTGTTGCAGGGCCTGGTACCTGTGCTGGTGACTCTGCTAGCTGATTCATGATTGTAAGTGAGAAGTTGTTTCAGGTTGGGGGGGGGGGCTGTCTGTAGGCAAGGAAAGGTCTACTAAGTGTTCTTTTTAACCTGATATGCTGGGGATTCAACTAGGGAGTTTCTGCATGGAAAATGTACCCTGCCACTGAGCTATAGCCTCACCGATCCTTAGTCCATTGCTCCTATCCTTGAGGCAAACATGGGTTCAGCTCAGCTCAAGGAGCTTTGCTTGGTCTTACACTGGCATATCCAAGAGGCAATGCCAGCTTGGTTGGTGATTGGGACCAAGGCAAGTTCCTCAAGACCTCTTAATTGTGCTTCAATCGCTTGGGACTTTTGGCCACAATCTGCATGCAAGAATTTGCTTTCTGTGGGATTCTAATTTCTGAATTCCAAAATCCAGCTGCCGGCCCTAAGTGCAGCAGAGCAGGGTCAAAGAAATACAGCAAGTTTTAAACTTTGAAAGTGTGAAATCACATAGCTGAGATGGATGGAATGCACCAACCCAGTGCCACACACCCTTCTCCTTGAAAGCAGAACTCCGCAGAACCCATAAAAATGTGCAGTGAAACTTTTAAGAGCTGATCATGTCTTTGCCAGGTGCCTGCTGGATAAAATTGGTTGTAGCTAATTTGTCTTTACTGCTATTATAGCTAAATGTGTGTGAATGGGTGATAAACATATAGAAAAAAATACCGGTTCCCTGGAGCATTACGCAATCCACATCTTATGAGATCAATTTTCAAGTACAATAATGTCCAAGGTTTTTCCTTAAAAACACCTGCAAGAGTTTCCAAGTATAAAGTGCCAGTGTCTCTTGGGTCTTCAACACTGGAAAACCATTTCCTCCACACTTAAGAGGATGCCGCATCAGCCTGAGAGACTATCATGCCTCAAATAACCTACTAAATGGTAGGAAGTTTCATCATACTCTGGCATATGTGCCCCACCCTTGCCGATCCAAGATAGAGCATCTCTCAGGCATTCTCTGTCCAGTCCTGTTGTTCAACACTAAAGGACAAATTCTGTGTAGCCCAGAGAAGAGGAGGCACCAGGGATCCTGAAATTGTGAAGGAGAACGGCCACAAGCCCATTTATGCCCAATACTCATTGTTTGGTTGAACAATTTGTAATTGGAAGAAGGTAGGCCATTCATTGTATGCTTTCTCTTTTTGGTTTCTTACTCTACTCTGTTGTGTCACTTTCCTCTCTCTCTCTCTCCCTCCTTGCTCTTCAATGTTATATGTAGTTCTGTGAAGCTTTGAAAAAATTCTTTATCATTCACAATGTTCTCCTGCATTTGGAACACACAGATCAACTTTTTTATTATTACATGCAGTTAATGAGATGTCAGTTTGAAGGAGACCACCGTATGTGAGACCGAATCTTCTTAAACCTTCCATCTCATAGAAAGTGGCCCCTCCCACTTTCTTTTACTTTTGCTGGAAAACTTAAAAATAGACACATATTTTCTTCAGTTGATATAAAATGCATCTTGGTGTGTGTGATATTCAAAAGGAAAGTAACCTGAAGGGAAAGTGTAGAAAAATACTCTAACACTGACCCCACCAACTTCTGCCTCTTAACTGAAATTGCATCTTTTACTGGCTCCGTTAACAACAAAGTCCCAAATGTTAAACTACATAGAATTCATATCTACATCTTCAACCATTCCTCTAAATCATTTATTTCTCATCCTAAGCCTAATGAAGCTGATTGCCTTGTTACCCTAAATGGGGGGGTCTCCTTGAGAGTTGGGGGAATTAGCAAAGAGATGCAGCAAGAGGAGGTAACTGGTCTGTACTCTCAAATATATAACAACAACAACAACAACAACATTCAATTTATATACCACCCTTTGGGACAACTTAATGCCCACTCAGAGCAGTTTACAAAGTATGCCATTATTATTCCCACAACAAACATACCCCGTGTGGTGGGTGGGGCTGAGAGAGCTCCAGAGAGCTGAGACTAGCCCAAGGTCACCCAGCTGGCTTCAAGTGGAGGAGTGGGGAATCAAACTCGGCTCTTCAGATTAGAGTCCTGCACTCTTAACCACTACACCAAACTGGCAGATGTCCTACAGGAAAGATTCCTGTACAGAGGAATAAGAGGCAAGTATACAAAAAACTCACAGAGCAGGCACAGAGAGCTAATTAAGAAAACATCGGTAAAATGGAAAAGCAGTTTCAGGGAGGGCTTAAGAGTAGAACCACAAGTGACGCCTGACACAGTTTGGACACTTGCCAGCTTCCCTCAAGTTTTGATGGGAAATGTAGGCAGCTTGGCGGAATGCTGGACAAGTGACAGTTGAAAAGTCCATTGGACAGCAGTTGGAGAGCCAAGCTGCAAGACCAGGACGCCTACATTTCCCATCAAAACTTGAGGGAAGCAGACAAGTGTCCAATCTGTGCCTTTTGTCACTTGTGGTTCTGCTCATAGTTACCAATCTTGAAGAAGGAGGGGTCCACAGAGATGGTAGTGAGGATGGCCAGTGTCTCATGAGGGAAGAGAGGGCTCAGACATAGTCTGAGGGTGCATGGATGGGTCTAGAACACACAAAGAGAGCACATGGCTGGATAGCTCAATGATAGGGCAAAACATGTCCGGGGGCAAAACTGGCATCTTGCTCAAAAGAACAATAACTTAATGGCCGTCTCCCAATGTGAACGATACATTGGGAAAGACTTGATTTTGCCTTCCTGGGAGGAAATAAATGTGGAAAAAGTGATTGATGACCCACAATGACTGGACAGGTGGGGCTTAATGGCCCAGATTGAGAAGGTGGGTGAAGGAAGATTGGCCAGGTGTGGATGAGATTAACTCCAGAACTCTTGGAACTTGTGGGAATGTATCCTCTCTTCCGTTTACAGAACAACAACAACATTCCATTTACGGAAGAGAGAGCAGAAATTTCTGCCAAATCCTTCTCCCACTGCAGTTATGAATTTTACCCCTTGTGGTTCCTAAGATCCAACTGAGCCAAGGAACACAATTAGGGGAGCTCTGTGGACTGCAAGTGAAAGCTTATTTCACAAAGTCATGGATGGCCGGATACACAACATTCTCAATTTGTAAATAGTGATTAGCGTGGAGAGCATTATGACAGCCTAGGGACTCCAACACAATCAGAGTTGTTGACCCCCTTTGTTCATGCATGCAGGAGGAGGAAAACCCCAATTTCATTGGAATTCTTTACTTAGGAGGAACCATTTACATTCACGAAACATGTGGCGGTTTGCTGGTGGAATGCCAGTTGTTCTCCAGTGCACCATTGTAATACCATTACCACGTTTTCAGCTTCCTCATAAAGGTAATCTGTCAACCACAGTGTGATGCATTTTTATTCATGTTCCATGTAAAGTGACAGTTTCCAATGATGTTCAATGATGGTATTTTTTTAAACCAAAAATACAGTTGGCTTTGTACTGATTTGTATACTTTGAACCTCATGTGCTCATGTTTACTCTGCAGGCCATGTCAATTGCAGCTTTTGATTAACAGTCATCTGGTGTGTTTAGAGTCTTCTAAGAACAGGTAAGATTTTAAAGAATATTTTTGTGAGTCAGGTTTAGAGATGGGCACGGTCCCAAAAAAATTAACGATCCAGCTGATCGTGGATCGGCGCCAGCAACGATCCCTAATAAACGATCCACACTGATCATCTCCCATTCCCGATCCATGGATCGTGGATCGTGGAGGCAAAAGCGGTGGGGTGCCCCACTGTTCCCAGTGATACAGGGACGGTGGGTGATGCCGGTGGCAACTGTGTTTGTGTTTGGCCGTCTGTGTTTGGCCGTCAGAGCTGCCTATCAGGGTTTGCAGGGATGAGATTGGAGTGCCCGTGGCTACAGAACACCCCCTTCCCCCTCCCTCCCCTGGCTGTCTTCTCCCAACTGGTGACTGCTTTGCTGCTCTGTGGTTGGAAGGAAGCCCTGCTAATCAAGGAAAGCTGGGCTTCCATTTGGGTTTCCAGGGTGACAGAAGGAGGGCAAACAGAGCTCAGACATTCCCCTGGCTCCGTTGCCAGGGGAATAGATTGCTGGCGCCTGAGTGTCTGGCTTCCCGAACCGAGCACGATCCAGCCCCGATCCAGCCCCCTCCCGATCGCTGGATCATTGGCTGTGGCCGATCACGATCCGCCGATTCATGATTGTGCGATTGCCATTATAGTGGGGTTTTTTGGATCGTAATGCGGATCGTGCCCATCTCTAGTCAGGTTTAACCAGAGTCACAAAAATAAAGTCAAGGGCTTAGAAGAATGTTTAGGATTGGACTCTTAAATTAAGCTTGCCATATCCTTAATTGAACACTGAAATCAAGTCTTCTTGACCTCGAAGTGGAGATACAATTATGTAAAGTGAGGCTGATGGATTTCTAGCATGTAAAGTTGAGTGCAATGCCTTCCATAGCAATACTTCCATAGGGAGAGCTGTGTCAGGTGTTTGGTGTAGTGGTTAAGAGCGCGGGAGTCTAATCTGGAGAGCCAGGTTTGATTCTCCACTCCTGCACTTGAAGCCAGCTGGGTGACCTTGGGCTAGTCACAGTTCTCTGGAGCTCTCTCAGCCCCACCCACCTCACATGGTGTTTTGTTCTGGGGATAATGATAACATACTTTGTAAACTGCTCTGAGTGGGCATTAAGTTGTCCTGAAGGGCGGTATATAAATTGTTATGTTATTATTATTGTTGTTGTTTTTGTTGTTGGTGGTGGTGGTAGAGGAGGAGCAGGAGGAGGAGAAGAAATTGCATTTCAGCCTGTACTTATTGCATTTTATAACCTTTGTTTTTACTATTTTTTCCTAACCTGATATATAAATATCTGCCTATTGAGGAACCACTACATGCATTTGATGAAGTAGGCTGTACTTCACATAAATGTATGGTGGAATAATACTGTATATTCTTTACACTGGACTATTATATACAGGGTGGGGATGACTCATGTTTATATTATGGTTCAGTGTAAATCATTTGTCATTTAGCACATTTAATCATTAGAATATTCGAATAAGTTGTGCATTTAGAAATGAGAACAGTGTTCACACTGTCGAAGGCTTCCACGGCCGGAGAACGATGGTTGTTGTGGGTCCACACTGTGACACTGAGAGATCTCTATCTTTTGGTGCTACACCTCTGAAGATGCCAGCCACAGCTGCTGGCGAAACGTCAGGAACTACAATGCCAAGACCACGGCAATACAGTCCGGAAAACCCACAACAACCACAGTGTTCACACTTTTCATTCTCCATTTATTTCTAACTCTAATTTCTTTTGGTTTGTTTTTGCAGAAGTTATCTCATCTGTTCTGGCCAGCATGACTTTGTATGGGAAATGTCAACTCAAAGGCACTGGTGAAAACCACACATTCTATCAAGCCTTGGAAAATGCACATAATACTTTTGAATATTTGCCATATTACCACATAAACAAGCTAGAAGCGCGGATACTTGGTGCTTTCATTATCTTCATCTCCACATTTGGAATGGTGGGGAATGGAACAGTTCTTTGGTTTCTTTGCTTCTGTCGTAAAAGGAATTCTTTTATATTTGTCACAAACTTAGCTGTAGCTGACTTTGGTGTCCTCTTTGCATTGTTCACTGATTTTCTACTGTTATTCCTTATTCCTCTGTCTGAACGTTCACACTGGGCAACATTCACAACACATTTATGTCTGGATAACTTGCGCCTCTTCATGTTTTGTGCAAGCTCCTTGTTCCTTGTGGCCATCAGTACTGATCGGTGTTTAATAGTCCTGTTCCCACTTTGGTACCGATGTCACCGTCCGAAGTCTTTGTCTACCATTGTGTCTGCTCTCCTCTGGCCTCTAGGTGCCCTGGTTGCAGGGCTGGTGTTCTATGACCACATTTGGCATGGACAACATCTAAGCTGCATCATTCTCTTTTTCCTGTTTGATTCTTTCATGGTCCTCTCCACCGTGACCCTCTTCATCAGGGTCTGCTGCTATTCCTCAAAGCCATTTTGGCCTCAATGTCCTTTTTCATTATCACCTTGTTTCCCCAAGGTTTCATTTACATCTTTATTCAGGATACTAAAACATTTGCGATATTTAACGCTTTTCTCACCTGTTTGAACAGCTGTGCTAACCCTGCCATTTACTTTTTCATCGGAAGACTCGGATCTGCCCCGTCCAGAAAATCAGTTAAGGTTGTGCTCCAAAAAGTGTTCAAGGAAGGGGAAGATTGTGAAGGGGAGCCCTCCAGCAATGTGAGCTCAGTTGGGGTGACTGCATAATTAATTATTCTATAGATCCATCTCTGAGAAAGTATCAGTTTGGCTTGCAGAATAACAACAACAACAACAACAACAACAACAACAAAAATAGCAGCAGCAGCAACAGCAGCATTCTATTTATATACCGCAACTCAGGACAATTTAACGCCCACTCAGAGGGGTTTACAAAGTACGTCATTATTATCACCACCACAATCACCCTGTGAGGTGGGTGGGGCTGAGAGAGCTCTGAAAGACCTGTGACTGACCCAAGATCACCCAGCTGGCTTCAAGCAGAGGAGTGGAGAATCAAACCTGGTTCTCCAGATTAGAGTCCTGCCGCTATTAACCACTACTCCAAGCTGGCTCTCTGTACCTGAGCAGGCCTTTACTGCCTAGGACGTTAGCAAGGAAAGAAAAAATGTTAAAGATCTGGAACACTAGCAAAGTGTATGTTTTTTAAAAAATGCAATGAGGTGTATAAGGAGGACTAGGTAATGATTTCTTTCACGTTTTTTATATGTACCTCAATGTACACAGCGTGTGAATTATTCACCAGTACTCTGTTTAATTAAACTCCTCCTTGACATCTACCTTTCTTTTCTTGTCTATGCTGTAGTTGTAAAAGAGAGGTGGCTAGAAGGGGATGTGGCCAAGTGGCAGAACATCTGGTTTGCACGCAGAAGGTTCCAGGGAAAACCTCTGACCACTCCCATGAACATGGCCAGATCGTAGGTTATTGAAAGACTTCTGCCTGAGATCTTGGAGAGCTGCTGCCAGTCATTGCAAACAGTGCTGACCTTAGATCAAGATGGGTAGCCATGTTAGTCTGTCTGTAGCAGCAGAAAAGCGCAAGAGTCCAGTAGCATCTATAGGAGCAACAAAATTTGTGGTAGGGAATGAGCTTCCATGAGTCACAGCTCACTTCTTCAGATACAGCAAGAATGTGAGTCCATCTGTCCTTATATCTTGGAAACTGGAGTGATTACAGATGCTGAATGACAAAAGCTGGTGAATGACAATAGCAGGTGTGATTGGATAGGATGAGGAATGCAGAGGGATAGTATATGTGGAGAAATCGGCATTAGCAATGAGACAGGAAACCTAGGTCTCAATTCAACCCAGGGGGATGCATTGTCTTGAGCTGTGACTCACGAAAGCTCATACCCTCCCATAAATTTTGTTAGGTGCTACTGGACTCTTGCTCTTTTCTAATGCTGACCTTGATAGACCAGTGGTATGACTCAGCATATGACATCTTCTGCTCAAATGTGTCCCTGCTGCCCAAATCCTATCTACTAGAAATCCAAAGAAATATCTGGGAGCTTTCCAAGAGGACTGAAGTCACCGTTCTATCATTTGCCTATGTGAAAACTATTAAAGACTGCACCCAGAAATCTATTTAAAGGAATCCACCATTGGGTCTTAACAGAATAGCATTGATTGCAGAAAAAACTTGATGGGTGATTGGAGCTTGTGTGATAGCTGGTGTGAGGGTATGAGAGAAAATAACAAACTTACACTTGGCTTATGTTTAGAGAAGAAATAAGAGTTCTTTTTGAGATGGCTTGACTCAATAAAAGAAGCCGCGTCCTCCAGTTTGCAGGATCTGAGCAAGTCTGTTAATGATAGGACATTTTGGAGGTCTTTCATTCATCGGGTCACCGTAGGTTGGAGGCAATTTGACAGCACATAACACACACATTATAGGAACTCTGTACTCTGATAAGAAAGAGGAGAGAAAGATTCTTATCTATCTATCTAATATAAAGATGGGCATGGATGGCAGGACAAGTCCTGCATCCATGGTGCAAGATGGAGAGAAGTGTGACAAAGAAAGGAAGAGAAGGATGTCATGAGGAGGAAGTCCTGAGATTAGCAATCTACACATCAAAGGATAGTTCTGAGCAGTAAACAGTAAATAGATGCCCTGACCTCTCTATCTTTCTAACTCTCTGATTTGTCCCTCTCTGAAACTTGAGGAAAGGGACAGCATCAAGTCCTCCTAACAAAAACAAGTTGCCATTTACCAACAAATTGTGGATGTCCTGGACCTCTACGAATGCCTGAGGCTCAGATGCAATTCAGCCCTCCCGGCACGCAGACCAGGCTGCTTGGGGCCGGCAAGGGGGGGGGGGAAGGGCACATATGCCACTGTGGCGGAGAGAAGGCAGCCTGCCTTTTCTCTCCATCCAGGTATCTGGGTGGGCAGAGCCAAGACGGAGTTACTGGCTCCACTCGCCCAGCCCCTCTCAGTCGTTGCTCTGAGCTCAGCCCACCCACCTCTCCCTATAAGCAGTGCAGGACTAGCCCGTTGCCATTTATCGGGGCCAGGTAGGATTTTTTTCTTCTCCCCTAATTGGCTCTGTGGAGAGTTGTTTTTCACCTACCTTGCACTGTAGGGATTAATTTCTTAGGGGTGGTGGGCTTGTAAATAGTTCAGCCACTGGTAGGATAGGATCAAGGGTGCGGGCCGGTGACCCCCTTGGCACATTCCCATTAGGTGGGAATTGGGGTCTGTCTTGAGCAGTTGGTGAGGCTGTATGGCTGCCAGCTGTGAGGGCAGACTGCCTGGTGGGGACCCTGGGCAAGGCCACCCCCAGGCTCAGCAGCTGTGGGGGTTGGAGCTTTACAGGGGGAACCACTTGCGTGGCTGCTGGGTCCCAGCCATCCATGGGATGGAACACCCCCGGGGCAGTGGGGGCTCACCCAGACAGGTCAAGGCAGAGGTCCAGGTGGACCCCAGGGCTTGACCTGTACCTCAGTTAGATCCCTTGCCGCAATGACAGGTTTTGTTATGGTTTAATTAATAAAGTGGCCCTTATTTATACCCAAACCTTGTATCTGACTTTTATTTCGACTGGGGAGGCAAAAAACATTCTGCTTTATCCAAAGCTCTTCCTTTCTCTGCTGCACCCATGCGTGTTCCAAATGAAGAATAAATAATCTGTATTAAATCATGAGATCATAACAAAGCCAAACTTCTCAGTCAAGAATCTTCTTTCTCAGTTTGGCCAACCACGATGAGAAATTAATGAACCTTACATGCTGTTGACCACAGCAGTTTATAAAGCCTTGGATCCTATGAATGAGTTCCCTGTGCACTTGATAATTTCTGCCGTGCAGCATGCTTCCTCTTCCACTATCACTTCTGTTTGTGCAAAGGCCCATTCAAACCATTGTTTGAGCAGTATAGGAAGTGAAATAGAGATGAGTGCATGCAGAACTCTTTTGTAAGATCTAAACCATTATATCCCATGCGTGACAAAAAAAAAAACCAAACACACACCTGCCCGGAGGAGGTTATTTCGTGGTTGGGAATGGCCATTGGTGGAAAGTTACAGAATCACTTACATGTTGTTCTGTCCTTGGATCATTTCAAACACCTTGGGAGATAGTCCTGTTTTGAAAAGGTATGGGTCTGCATTGTGAATCACACTGATTCTATTTCTTTAATCATTAATATGAAAGAGAGTCTCACATTTTTGGTTGCAGTGAAGATCATGGTAGCTGTGCCTTTGGAACAGAAGTCATTCAGAATTACATTCTAAAGTGACATCCCACACTAGAAGCTGTGCTAGCATCCTTTTAAGATTCTGAAATTGCTCCTTGTCAAATATGGTGCGGATCACCCAAACAATTTTGTGAAGTTCCGAGGAAGGAGAAGATTCCATTCATATTCAGCAATGGAGGGAAGGGGTCATACCCAGGCTGGATTGTGCACTCCACCTCTTTCATGACTTCTTCAACTGATTTATATTATCATAGTCCTCACTCCCTGCTCCCTCTCGCTCTCCCACCACCATTTATATATCTCTGGACAGTTTCTTCTGAAACTGGCATTTTTCACAGAGCACTCTTTAGCCTCCTGAACTGTATGGATCTCAATAAAGTTACTTCAACAGGACTCCCTGCGTGCTGACTATGGAGGGCTTGAGGGACCTAACTGCCAGGGACTGGCACATTCTCTCTTCCTCCATCTTATTGTCACAACAACCCTGTGAGGTAAGTAGTCTAAATGAGCATGACTAACCCAAGGTCACATTGTAAGCTTTTTAGTAGAATGGAGATTTAAACCTGGATCTCCAAGAACCTGACCTAGATAGCCCAGGTGAGCCTGATCTCATCAGATTTCAGAAGCAGGGTTGGCCTCGTTGGGAGACCTCCACCAAAGACCAGGGCTGCAGAGGCAGGCAGTGCCAAACCACTGTTGTTAGTCTCTTGCCATGAAACCCTCACCAGGGGTTGCCATAAGTCAGCTATGACTTGAGGGCACTTTCCACCATCTCCACGAACCTAGTCCAGAACTTTAGTCATCACTGAACTGTGCTGGAAGTTTGGTTAGATGTTGGTGCAGAGGGAATCTTTGGTGGTGGCTCTTGGTTAAGTTGGGAGCTGGGCCCATTTATACTCAATGCCATTAGAGCGAAAAGGGTTAGCACAGATGATGGTGAAATATTCTGTATCTTTCATCCTGACACAACCCATAATTAAGCCCAATAAAAATGCCAGTGGACCCATTTCATACACTGTAATATCATTTATCAATACTTCCCCCCTTCAATAAGGTACAATTACTAAATGTGTCCAAAATATGCATGGTCAGCATTGGGAGTTTGACACTGCCAATCATTTGCACCATTTAAACCAGAGTGGTAAGCTGCAGTACTGTGGTCCAAGCTCTGCTCACGACCTGAGTTCGATCCTGGTGGAAGCTGGGTTCAACTAGCCGGCTCAAGGTTGACTCAGCCTTCCATCCTTCCGAGGTCGGTAAAATGAGTACCCAGCTTCCTGTGGGTAAAGTGTAGATGGCTGGGGAAGGCAATGGCAAACCACCCTGTAAAAAGTCTGCCAAGAAAACGTTGTGATGTGATATCCCCCTATGGGTCAATAATGACTCAGTGCTTGCACAGGGGACTTTCTTTACCTTTTTTAAAAAAAACTATAAACATGTTTCAGTCTCATAGAAGCTAAGTGCCATCTCCGCTGCAGTTTTTAAAAGTTTCCCCACATGTTTACACTTATCTCCTGTCCGGAACACATGAAGCTACCTTATACAGGACCATTAGCCCATGAGTCAGTATTGTCTACTCAAACTGGCAGTGGCTCTCCAGGGACTAAGTCAGAGGTCTTTCACGTCACCTCCTATCTGATCCTTTTAACTGAAGATGCTGGGCATTGATCCTGCTTTGATTATGGGCCCAAACTGGTTGCTCATTAGAAGTTTAGTACTCCACAGTTTGGTGCAATGGTTAAGAGTGGCAGGACTCTAATCTGGAGAGCCAGGTCTGATTCCCCACTCCTGCACTTGAAGCCAGCTGAGTGACTTTGGACCAGCTCTTTGAGCTCTCTCAGCCCCACCCACCTCACAGGGTGATTGTCATGAGGATTATTATGTGATTATTATTAACTGTGATTATTATTAACTGGAAGGAATAGCTCAAAATCAAAACTTCTCTCCCTTTCAGCTGGGAGGTTACTGAGAGCCAGTTTGATGTAACGGCAAGTCTCTAATCTGGAGAGCCAGGTTTGATTCCCCGCTCCTCCACTTAAAGCCAGCTGGATGACCTTGGGTCAATCACAGCTCCTTGGAGTTCTCTCAGCCCCACCTACCTTACAGGGTGATTGTCGTGAGGATAATAATAACACATTTTGTAAACTGCTCTGAGTGGGCTTTAAGTTGTCCTGAATGGCAGTATATACATTGAATGTTGTTGTTGTTGTTGTTAACAACAACATCAGCAGCAATGATAATGGGCCCTGATCATTACCTTTGAACAAAATACACATGAGCAGTGCCCAGATGGGACAGCTATTCAGCATCAATCTTGAGTACAAAATAATTATCTGTCCAGTGCTTCTCTGAGCTGACTCATACAACTAAATCACAATATAATTCTTTATTCCATGAAAATTAAATTATCCAATCCATGGGTTCTTGTTGATTTACTGTTGCCTGAGCACCAAGCTACACATGACGAATGACACTTGAACGGCAAGTGTATTTCTCCCTGTTCACTTGCCCTCCACTCAATCCACTTGCCATTCAAGTGTCATTCGTCATGTGTAGCTTGGCCCTGAGAGTACCAGTAACTTCCTAATTCTCAGCACTCCCCACCCCCAATGTTATAAAGGGGCACCTGAAAGGAACAGGATTTCACTTTTTATCATAACAAATAGAATTGAAGTGATCTATCGTTGGTACATGACACCAAAGAAGATTGCGCTAGGGAATTTGAACACTTCTAATAAATGCTGGAAATGCAAGAAGCACGAGGGCTCCCTCTATCATATGTGGTGGTCGTGTGAGGTAGCTAGGCAGTACTGGGGGGAAATAATAAGAGAAATGAGTGAAATTTTACAATTTCAAATCAATAAGAATCCAGAACTCCTGCTACTGAACTTGGGAATGGAGGGAATTCCAGCCCATCATAGGACGCTGATATTTTACATGACGGCAGCAGCTAGACTTTTATATGCGCAAAAATGGAAAGTACAAGAAGTGCCAACTATCGAAGATTGGATTTATAAATTGCTGCACATGGCCGAAATGGACAAGATGACAAGAAAACTGAGAAATCAGGACTCAGGGCAGTTTAACACAGACTGGGAGAAGCTGAAAAAATATCTGGAGAAGAAATGGGAGGTGGGAGGAAAACTGTGGCAGTTTGAGAACTACTGAAGTATAATAAAATGTAGAGGGGGGTGACTTTACCGGGGGGAGAAGAGATAAATGTGAATTTATAAGCAGTTAGATTAACAGATTAACATATATATAGATATATATAGGCTATATATATAGGCTAATAAACAGAATATTGATAGAAAATAATCAACTATAAGGATTAAATATAAGGACTGAGTAACCAATAATATTTTCTTTCTTTGATAAGATGTGTACAATGCACCAAACTGAATGTCTGAAGGTATAGATGAGTTAAATTGATTGACTATGTGATGATAGTTATATAGAATTATTATAAAAAGATAGAATGAGCAATATATAGAGAATAAGTCAAATTGTTTGATTTAAATGAATGTAAGATTTATATGGTTCATGATATATAGAAGGATTTAAAATTGGAGAATGGGATAAATTGTTTATCTAAGATGGAAACAAAGACTTACAGTTTGGGTATATAATATTAAAAATAGTTAAGGATGTACTGCTTAGAATAATGGAGAATATATATTTGTTTTAGATAGAGGAACTTAATAGAAGTAAGGGAAAAGGGACAAAGGGTTGGAAAACTGTTGGAAGTCAATAAGGGGGGGGGAAAGGGAGGGGGTTAGAAATGGAAAACTGGGGTAAATTGAATGTAAATGTAAAAATAACGGATTCTAACCCAATAAAAAAATTTTCAAAAAAAAAACAACAACAAATAGAATTGAAGAGTGAAAAGTTTAACAATCATATAAACTCAGGGGTATCTATAATTTCAAAATCGCATTATTGCCATATGAACAACCAAAACCCACTATCACTGTTAATCAAATAAATGATGGATCTACCTAACATTTACTGTAAATCCAAATTAACAACAGTTGCATGGTCATTAAATAGGGCTTTCAGCTCCAAGATGGGAAATTCCTGGAGCTTGGGGGGGGGCATGTTTTGGGAGTTGAGGGACCTCAGGTAAAATGCCACAGAATCCACCTTCTAGAGTAGCTGTTTTTTTTCCAAGGGGCATTGATCTCTAGCTTCTGGAGATCAGTTGCAATTCTGGGAGATCTCCAGGAGACTGGCAATTCCAACTTTAAGTGCCGCTGAAATAAATTTGGCATCAGTCAAGGTACTGCACTTGTCAGATAAAAGATTCAATAGAGGATAGTCATAGAAATAAGCAGGAAATGTTGGAAGGAACAGACTAATAAAAGATAATTGGCAATAAAGTTTGCAGAAGAAAAGATAAAGGGTTACAGTTTAGGCCCAACAACAGCAAACCCTTCTATCCTGTGGGATGGTAGATAGTCTATGATTTCCAAACACTTGTACTTCACGCAGAATTGGTGTGAGAGAGTCCTGTATGCTTACCCTAATAGGGCAAACAGCTGCACCACCAGAACATTTTGGGGGGAAACCAAAACAACATGGGGTGTATATCCCCCCCCCCCCAGATTAGAGCCACCTTCACTCTTTTTCTAAGGGATATGTTAGATCACAGAACTCTTACGATCACATCCCATTTGAGTCCCTCACAATGGTGTAACTCTGTCCAGCGTTTCACTTTATTAGTCACCCTAAATCTGGTGATAAATTCAGAGGAGTTCGCCGTATTAGTCTGTAGTTGAAAAAAGTAGAGTCCAGTGGCACCTTAAAGTCTAACCAACTTTATTGTAGCATAAGCTTTTGAGAACCACAACTCTCTTTGTCAGATGCATCTGACATCATCCGTTGACTTCTCATCTGACAAAGAGAGCTGTGGTTCTCTAAAGTTTATGCTACAATAAAGTTGGTTAGTCTTTAAGGTGCTACTGGAGTCTTGACTTTTTTTTAAAATCTGGTGGTATCTTGAGAAAGTGGGATAAGATATTGGGAACTGGCTTGTATATAAAGATAGGTCATTTGCTGTATAACATTGTGATAAAAAAATTCAGAATGCATGGTTCTTTTCAATTTATCTTGGATCATTCCCAAGAAAAACCCTGTGAAGTTTGTCATTTATTTACTTCATTTAGTCGTCTCCTTTATCCCCAATGATAAATGACACCGAGTGATGAGTGGCAGCACTGCAGCCCAAGCTGTGCTCATGACCTGAGTTCGATCCTGGTGGAAGCTGGGTTCAGGTAGCCAGCTCACGGTTGACTCAGCCCTCCATCCTTCCGAGGTCAGTAAAATGAGCACCCAGTTTCCTGGGGGTAAAGTGTAAATGAATGGGGAAGGCAATGGCAAACCACCCCGTAAAAAGTCTGCCAAGAAACGTCGAGATGCAACATCACCCCGTGGGTCAGTAATGACTCGGTGCTTGCACCTTTACCCTTTACCTTTTATCCCCAATGGGGATCAAAGCATTATGTTTCACTCCTCTCCATTTTATCCTCAAACAGAGGAGAGCTTCTTTGGGTTCTCATTAGGGAGAAAGGAGAGGTGTAAATGAAGTCCTCACAACAATCTTGTGAGGTAGGTCTGCCTGAGAGTGTGCAACAGGCTCAAGATTACCCAGCAAGCTTCTGTGGCAAAGTAGGGTTCTGAACATGGGTCTCTCAGATCCTAGGCTGACACTAACCACTAAACCACAGGTTCTCAAAGCCAAGCTACAAGTGACACCTTACACAGGTTGGGCACTTGTAGGCGTCCTGGTTTTACAGCTTGGCTCTCCATTACAGCTGCAAGACCAGGATGCCTACATTTCCCATCAAAACTTGAGGGAAGCTGACAAGTGTCCAACCTGTGTCAGGCGTCACTTGTAGCTTGGCTCTCAGGTTGCTTAAGGTCATGTGAAAAGCATCCTGGGATGGCACGATTCATAATCCAGCTTCCCCCTGTCCAAAACCCAACATCCCTATCCGGTGTCCCATACATATTGTTAACCAAGTGTAAATAAAAGATCAAAATGAAACCCTGCATCTTTAGTCGATTGTGTTCACCACAATTCATCACATCACAATCTTTTTTTTTTTTAACTGTAATGCCTCATTTTTGTTTGAGAGTGTAAAGAAACCTCTACTCCACTACTAATGTTGGGTCATCCATTGAATACCAGTTGCAAGGGTGGTGGTGGTGGGGTGGGAGAGATAGTCATAGAAAAGTTTATCATCGTGCACTGCACATGCCACCCTACATATGGGCAAAATCAACAACAGCCCATACACGTGCATTCTCTGTGGTGGCCCCTACCCTGTGGAATGGCCTGCCTGAGGAGATCAGGAGAGCCCCCACTCTCCTGGCTTTCCACAAACAATGCAAAACTGAATTATTCAAAAAGTAAGCATGTAAGTAAGTAAGCAAGGAGCCCCGTGGTGCAGAGTGGTAAGCTGCAATACTGCAGCCTAAACTCTATTCATGGCCTGAAGGCCAAGCTACACATGACGAATGACACTTGAACGGCAAGTGGATTGAGTGGAGGGCAAGTGAACAGGGATAAATACACTTGCTGTTCAAGTGTCATTTGTCATGTGTAGCTTGGCCCTCAGTTTGATCCTGGTGGAAGCTGGGTTCAGGTAGCCGGCTCAAGGTTGACTCAGCCGTTCATCCTTCCAAGGTTGGTAAAATGAGTACCCAGTTTCCTGGGAGTAAAGTGTAGATGACTGCGGAAGGCAATGGCCAACCACCCTGTAACAAAAAGTCTGCCAAGAAAACTTCATGATGCAATGTCCCCCCATGGGTCAGTAATGACTCGGTGCTTGCACAGGGGACTACCTTTAACTTTTTAAGTAAGTAAGCTTATAAAAATCTATTATGTTGCATATATGGAATTTAAAGACTGTTCCACTGTTTCACTAACTTAATTTTTCTCATTGCAGGAGTGGGAGGGATGCCAGCTGATGATGAAGGCTATTACTGCACACAGAGAACTACTTGGGTTTCCCAAGAGTGTCAGTTTCGGCCTGAAGCTGGCATGGGGGAAATGGTATCCCCATCTTTTGCAGCTGCACTCAGTGAATGTCTTGTGCTTGTGCCTGGGCACTGCTGGGTGGTGTTTCCTCACTGGCTGAACCTAGTGCCTGGCTGCTGTGAAGGACACTGGTTCTGTTGGGCTCAGTTGCAAGAGCATCCCGTCTTGCTTCATTGGGGGGGGGGGTGATTCTCTGATGTGAAGTTGTTCCCTTTGCATCAGTTTGGTTCTGGAGGGGGTCCATTCCCTGGGTTCAGTTTTGTTCTTGGGTGAGGGTCTTGCTTGAGCTTGCTTCCAGTTGCAGGAGGACTGTCCCTCCTTGCTTTGGTTTGGTTTGGATGATTCTGTGTTGTGATGTTGGACCATGGCTGCTTAGCACTGTCAGGTACTTTTTTTTTGTTCTGTTTGGAATTTCTTGCCACAATAGAAACAAATGGAGTGGCTTCTTTGGGGGGCCATAAAGTGGCCTCTGGGGTCCAATCTCTCTGAAACTTGGGTGGTCTTGAGAGGAGAGGTAGGAGTAGGCCCCTCCAAAACAGGGCATAACGGTGAAAAATGCTACCCACAGCCCCCTAGATAGCCCTCATAGTTTTCCACGTAGAGAAGAATGGAGATTAGAGCTGGTGGAGGGCACCTTCTTTGGCCTCTGAAAAGCTTCGCCTTGTTTTTCCAACTAGAACAAGGCAGAATTTTACTGAAATCCAGTAACACTTACTTTCTATTGCTGAATTCGGCATTTGGGGAATGCCTAGTTTTTTTCTCAGTTTGGCTTTACAGATCCAACTCAGAGCCAAGCTACAAGTGATGCCTGACACAGGTTGGACACTTGTCTGCTTACCTCAAGTTTTGAAGGGAAATGTAGGCGTCCTGGTTTTACAGCTTGGCTCTCCATTACAGCTGCAAGACCAGGATGCCTACATTTCCCATCAAAACTTGAGGGAAGCTGACAAGTGTCCAACCTGTGTCAGGCGTCACTTGTAGCTTGGCTCTCAGCCAATTTTTTTGGTTGTGCACACCTCTAGTTCTAGGTCCTCGCTGGATTGAAGACTTTTGTCCTCACTTGTAGTCAATGACTTAGTTTTCAAATTGGCAGATAGGAACATGTTAGCTTTAATAGTTTCTCTATGGAATCTACTTGTTCAGGTAAGAATCATTTAGAAATCATGGGTGCATTGCTTGAACCAAAGGGGCAGATTTCTTATCTACCCGTCTCTTTTTATAACAATCTCTTAAACATGTAGAACAGTGACATATAGCAACTTAGTGAGCTGCATAGTGTAATGATTTTAAGTGTGGGTGTGTTTCTTTAAATGTTTGGCGTGATACAGATGAGGAGGGGGTTTGAAAGAGAGGGATGAGTTGAGTGAGATGATTGGTTGATTACTGAGGGCCAAGCTACAAGTGACGAATGACACTTGAACGGCAAGTGGATTGAGTGGAGGGCAAGTGAACAGGGAGAAATACACTTGCCGTTCAAGTGTTATTCGTCACTTGTAGCTTGTCCCTCAGAGTGTGGGTGGAGTTGAGAAGTAGGACTGAAGTGAAATCTGATTGGACCGAAGCAGTGCTCTAGGGATGGAGTGAACTGCAGTTTTTAGCTACTGAGCATAGAGAAAAAGAGGCATTCTGGTTTAGACAGGCAAGTTGTATGCAGAATGTCTGTGCATTTCTGAGAGAAAGACAACCTGTGTGAAAGACTGAATTCTGTGTGTCTATGGGTCAAAACACATGATACTCATGAGCAAGTGTTGGATCCTGCAGTGATCCCTGGGAATTGTAGTTTAAAAAACTATCTGCTCAATGTGATTTGCAGCTGGGGAGAGAGGGGGAGTCTCTCTCTCTCTCTCTCTCTCTCTCTTTCAAAAATCCTCTGAGAACTTGGGGTGGTGGAATGATGTAACAGTAGACAGGAGAGACAAGCGAGAGAGCAATCCATCCCAGATAAATCCATCCCTCTCATTTTCCAGTTGAGCAGCTGTTCTTTGCAAGAAAATCCACTTCGCTCAGAGAGGGGGGAGGGTATGTCAGACTATCATTCCCAGCAGAAATTGCGGGACCAATCAAGTGCTCTCCACGAACAGTTTGTCTCGTGTGTTCTGACCCTGAGAGAAAACATCCATTCTATCTAAAGCAGGCAAACTGTGTGTGCTCCTGGGAGAGAGAAAGTCTATGCATTTTTTTTTAATAATTTTTTTTATTTTTAATTTCTAACATAAAAAACTACAAAAAACTACAGAAATATAAAGGAAAAAAGGGGACTGGGGAAAAGGGAAGAGCAACATATAAACAGAAAACACACACTACATCTACATGTCTTGTATTCCTTTCATACTGCAATTTTTCTTTAAAGTTAACTTTCTAATATGCTATCAGATTGGTAGATCTTATAAAATACAGACTACATTCAGGATCAGGTCTTCTTCCCCCCCCCACGTCTCGGTCTTAATTCTCTCTGCACAGCTACAATAGCTGTGCTTGTTCCCTCCTCCCCCCCCCCACTCTCCCCTTCAGGCTTTGAACTTTCTTCTTGCTGGAACTCCTGATGGTTAAACAAAAAGTCCCTCAGCTGTACTTCCGATGTTATCTTGTAGGTTTGATCCTTGTATCTGAACCAGATGCCTTCCGGAAACAACCATTTGTATTTTACTTCACATTTCCTCAGGAAAGCCGCAAGTCTTTTATATTTAGATCTTCTTTTACAAGCCAAAAATGGAACATCCTTCAATATCTTAACCTTATTGCCCAGATAGTCCAAGTCCACATTATACGAATTATATAAGATGGTGTCCCGAGTCTTCTTAGATGAAAAGTCAATAATAATCTCGCGAGGCAGCTGATGCTTCATTGCATATTTTGAAGATGTCCGACGGACTTCCAGAATATCGCTTTTTAACTCTTCTTTAGTTGCCTTAGCGAATGACGCCAAAAGTTCCGACACCAAATCTTTTAAATTTTCACTTTGCTCCTCTTTTACATTCTGAAGACGCAGTACCGTTTGGGCACGGTCCACTTGTAATCCTATTATTTGATTCTCCAAGAGCTTCACTTCTTTACTTGTTGCTTTCATGAGTACTACTTTTTCGTGTGCAGACTCCTCTGCTCCAGACGCTGTTTCTTTAATGGTTTTCACTTCGCTTTCCACTGAATCAACCTTTTGCCCCATTTCATTTAACTTCGCTACAAAGGGCTGCATAGCTTCAAAGACCGCTCGTCTGACCATCTTTTCCAGGGTTTCCCCCTTCCCCTGTAACATCGCCATCACCGATTTACTCATCGCAGGGCTCTGCTTTTTCATCACCATCTTAGGGGGGGGGGTGCTAGCTAAGTTCCAAAACTCCGTGGAGGGGAAGAAATCCGCACCTTCTTAGCTTCAGCTCCCACCAATCCTTCACATATGCTTAGAAATCAGAAGGGATTCGCTTACTTACAGGTTTTCACCTTAAATCTGCTTACTGCCATTCTCCATGGCCCGGCGGCACGCGATGTGCTGCGCAAGTCTGCCGGCCTCCCTTGGAGCAAATGGACAATTTACCCTCTGCATTGCTTTCAGGGGGTTCTTCCCGCCGCGCTCTGGACCCTGACCCCCTCACTGGGAGTCCTGGGGGTTAACCCTTGCAGGTCAACCGCCCAATCAGGCTGCTCGGACATTTCCTCCCGGACCTGCGGAGAGGAGCGTCCAACATGGCCGGGAAAACGAAACCGAATCAGAAAGTCTATGCATATTTGAGTGAGAGATTGATCTATCTTAAGCAGACAAATTGCGTGTGCCCCTGAAAGAGATAGTTACATACATATATGTGACTAAGCCATGATAGTCTGTAGTAGCAAAATAATAAAGAGTCCAGTAGCACCTGAAAGACTAACCGACTTTACTGTAGCCTAAGATTTCAAGAACCACAGCTCTCTTTGTCAGATGCATCTGATGAAGAGAGTTGTGGTTCTTGAAAGCTTAAGCCTATCTAAAGAACCTTTAAGAACCAATAACTATCTTTGAAACCATCAAGCTTAAGTCATAGAGTGAAACTGATATGCTTCTTGTAAAAATAAAAGTTTATTTTGCTTTTTTTTTTTGTACATCCCAGAGTATACCTTATTCCTATATCTCATTCCTATCCTCAGGGTCACATAGTCCCACGATACATGAGCATGTTATTAAAGGGGAAATTTGAAGTATTTTGGAATATAATTCCTGGTGGCAGTAATCTACCCAAAGTGTGTAAGAGGATTTAAAGAAAAATATAACTATATGACAGAAAGGAGGTCGTGTGACACATAGGTTATGAGTTTACATTATACTAGCTTGGTACCTGTGCTTCACTACAGTATTTAACTACTTTATATCCAGTTATAATACTTATGGGTATGTAATTTTTTTTAGTTGGTTTTGTAGTATAATAGCATAGTACCAACTGTCTCGGGGCGGGGGGATGAGGTATGGAATGTTGTGAGCCCCAATCAGCCTGCATATGCAAATAACTTTGAAAGGCTGGCCCAATCAGGGAAGAGTGGCTGAGCTGGCAGTGGACTGGGTGCAAGCAGGCAGCAGCATGCCAGTCACACAGGGAAGCTGTATCCCTTTGGGAAAACACATTTTACCCCTGTTTAACCCCTTAGGGGGCAAATTTCTTAAAATCCCTTCTTAGTGGATGTTTACATCATTACAGGAATGTTCTCCCCAAATTTCATGTTTCTAGATCCAGGGGTTTGTGCTGGGCATTGATGAGTCAGTCAGGACAGTTGTCTTTATAGAGAGAGATAATTAGGCACATTTTAAAACATTTGAAGAACTGACAAGTCATTATAAGCTAGTATTCTTTGTTCATCATTACAAAAAAAAAACCTTTTGCATGTTCCATTAATTAGTTCTCATGCAAATTCTAAGCAAAGCACACAAAGGGAATGACCACTTATTTGGGAAAATTTTATAAATATTAAGGAGGAGAGGGCTGTTCATGCTTTTCACAAACAAAGACTGTGGAAGCATCTAGGAGAGCTACAGTTATTCTCTTTTAGAAGCAGAGAGCTTTGGATTTAGAGATTCCAGCTTTGCGCTTGTTGATGCAAGTGGAAAAAGTCAAGTGGAGAAATTAGTGCTGTACAGAATTTCTACATTTCCATTCTTCAGCTCAGAAGATGAATGCACCTAAGCCCATGGACAGTCTTTGGTTTAGATAAAGCTCCCACACGTGGCTATATACAATCATATAATGTAGGGACTTAAGAAATCAGCACAGCAGAGTTGATCTTAGTAGACGTCTCCCCTTCTTCCACTATAAATTCTTCTTCTTTGAAAAACTTCTGGAACACAGCCTTCAAAGAACTCATGGATGGGCCAGCTTTCAATCTTCCCATGAAAAAGTAAATTATTGGGTTGATGCTGCTGTTGATAGATTTGAGGAAAAGAACAAATGCGGGCATCAGTTCCCAATCTTTCGTCATGCCGTAGAAGTAACCTCGAGGAAACATGGTGATAATGAAAAAAAACAGGGAAATCAAAATGGCTATGAGTAGTTTTCCTCGCCGACGTAGGTGTGAGTTACAACAAACCTTAAATAACAAGGCCCCCGTGGACAAAACCATAAGAAAGTAAATGATGATGGAGGCTTTGGTAATTGTAAGCTCATTGTTACGACAAAAACGGAAGTAGAACGATAGGCCTCCAATCACGCAAGACAGAACCCAGAGAAGGGCAGATGCTTTTGCAAGCAAGGACTTTGAACGGTGATTTCGTTGCCAGATTGGGAAGAAAACTGCCACACACCGATCAACACTGATGGTCATAAGGAAATTGTAGCTACTGTAATACATACAGACATACACAATATGTAAACCCAGATGTACTATATATATGGCATAGTGTGACTGGCCGTGCAGTTTGACAAATAAAAACAGCAAAAAATTCATGCTCATAGTAAAAAGGACACCAAAGTCAGCCACGGATAAATTTGTGATGAACATGAAGGAACTTCGCTTCTTTTGAGACCAGAGAAACCAAATAACGATCCCATTTCCAACTAGCCCAATCAAGCAGCAGAAGAAAATGAAACCGCTGAGTACATACGATGATTTAGAGTCGTTTACATATAAAAATGGGAAATAATTGGAAATGTTTTGTGGGTCTTCAAGATGATGGGCGCTTTCACATTTCATGACATTAGCCATAAGAAACGACTCCTCCTGCAGAGAGAAATACCAAAAAATGAGAATTAGAAACAAAATGGAGAGTGCCACACTTGAGTGATAGAGGAATAATGAGTTACACCTTTGAATGAAGAGCTACAGGTATGTTGCTAAATACTCCATAATTAAATGTACTGATGGACTGATGGTTTCTAGTGCCACTCTGTTTAACAAAGATGGAGGCCGTCTTTCAGCATTCCTTCAAGGCTTCTTTGGCTGGAAGGAGGCGTCCAACATTTCTGAGTGGGAATGGAAATATATACAGCACTGAGTCAGGATACAAGATGCAGCACTCAGTACTACACAGATATTTTTTTTTCTGTGCTGACAAAATACAACGGATACACCTAAATTACAGTGTCAAAGCATCTACAGTATTAGCCACACTGCAAATCCATCACTTTCAACAAGTTATATGTTCAAGAGCAGTTGATATATGCAGAGAGGCCATAATCAGTAGTAGGGCATCTTATTTTGCATACAAAGAATCCCAGGTCATGTCCCGGGCATCTCCAATTAAAAGAAGCAGGTTGTAGGCAATGGTGGAAGATTTCAGCCCAAGACACTGGAGATGACCTCAATAAGCGAATGGTCTGTTTCAATATAAGGTAGTTGCATCATGTGGCCAGTGGCTGTATAAAAAGCAGTAGATGGTCTTGGGGCACCTTCAAGCTGATCCATCCTCAGGAGTCGCCATGATGAGGCATCTGCCTAGGCCTGACAGAAGACCTGGTGGCTTATTGCTGTGTCTTGTAGCAGCATAGGAAATGGGAATGCAAGAGAGTCATATCTTGTGCTGCTTCCTCAAAGGATCTTTCCCACTGAGGAATAGGAGATCATTGCCCCAGAGGACTTTGCAAAATAGTTTGGATATTTGTCCTGATCTCCCATTTCCTGGTGGGAAGAGCAAATGGAGAGATGCATGGGAACATGTTACATTGCACTACCAAAAAACACCTCTCCCAAAAAGAGTTTGACAATTGTCCCAGAAGCACATGGATTTCTTTCAAGTACACTTCTCTGATAGCATACAAAGCCTCGTTCACAGGTTATGGTCAATGCACGTACATTCTGCATACATCCATTTGTAAGAAAGAGCCAGTGCACATTCACTTTACAAAGGAAACCGAGGACCAACAGCTGGATTAATGTAGGATTTAAATCCCATGTTGAGCTGTACAGACATTGAATAGAACACAAGAACAGAACACTAGAATTACTCAAAGCACAGAGCATAAAGAAAAACAAATCAAGTGTGCACGGATCACAGGTGCATTCTCTGTACTTTGTGAACAGGGCTTCAGAGACTCTTCAATGGAAGCATAAGGTACTCAGGAATTCAATGTCAATCAATGCCTTTATACATTAGCTCTATCTGTTGCTTTAAATATGTGCTCCCATGTGCTACCTATGCTTCACGTATGATCCTACTGAGTAGTTCTATGTTGTCTAATGTCAGTTCTAGAATTGCTTATGTTCTGTTTCAGCATTTCTTCAACTTGCTAATGCTGCATCTTTGTAAACGTGTATTTATTTACCCTACGGCATTGTTCAGGGAAATGTTGCTGATATTGACTGTACTAATTGTGCTCTGTGTAATTCGCCTTGAGTCTCAGGGCCAAGCTACACATGACGAATGACACTTGAGCGGCAAGTGGATTGAGTGGAGGGCAAGTGAACAGGGAGAAATACACTTGCCGTTCAAGTGTCATTCGTCATGTGTAGCTTGGCCCTCAGTGAGAAAGACGGACTATAAATGACATTAATAATAATAATAAATAAAATGTGTACAGGAATTTTCATACATGGGCCGGGATTCATTTGGGTGTATTAATTCAAATTGCCATACCTGAGAGGTATAACATGGATGAAAGCTAAAAATAATTGGGCACCAATGAACCTTTTGTTCAAACATGATGGGGAGAAACAGCTCTGAATGCATATTTTCATTGGTAACTTGTAGACATGCAGCCATACTAATCTGTAAAGAAGGCTAAAGTTATATGTATGTGTGTGCCATCTAGTTGCAAATGACTTATGGCGATCCCCGTTGGATAATTGGATAATTCAAGGGCTATCTTTCTGGCTGCTTCCCTAAGCACAGTTACTAGGGCATAAATTTGATTGAACTTAATGGGATTTACTTCTAAGTATACATGCTTAGGGTTGCATTATCTACTCCAGACAGCCCTCATTAATATAAAATCAAAACTCACGTCTTCTGAGATGACTCCAAGCTCAACACTCAAGGTTTAGCACAAAGCCAAATAAGTCCTCCTACAGAGACAAACAAGAAAGACTGAAGTTAGAAAGCCAGGTTGGAATGAAAGAGACGTGCATCATGTGTTTACAACATAGGCTTGCCAACCTCAAGGGGGTAACTGGAGATCTCCCGGAATTACAAATGATCTACTGATGACAGAGATTGATTCCCCTGGAAAAATGGCTGCTTTGGACAGTGGATTCCATGGGGTTATAACCTGCTGAGCTCCAACCCCTCCCCAAACCCCACCTTCTCCAAGCTCCGCCCCTCAAATCTCCAGGTATTTCCCTCTCTGGAGCTGGCAATCCTATTACAAAAACATAAGAGAGCCAGTTTGGTGTAGTGGTCAAGAGTGCGGGACTCTAATCTGGAGAGCCAGGTTTGATTCCCCACTCCTCCACTTGAAGCCAGATGGGTGACCTTGGGCTAGTCACAGCTTCTAGGAGCTCTCTCAGCCCCACCCACCTCACAGGGTGTTTTGTTGTGGGGATAATAATAGCATACTTCGTAAACCGCTCTGAGTGGGCATTAAGTTGTACTGAAGGGTGGTATATAAATCGAATGTTATTAATATTAATGCTATAACAACTTATGAAATATCCTCTGGAGGAATTATTTTTCATTTATCCAGAGTTTAAATTACTTCAGTTAGTGATCAAGGTGTTTTTTGTTTGGTTTTGTTTGAGTAATACTGGGTTTTAAACTGCAAATGAGTGTATATTCATGTATTCTGAGAACACTTTGAATGAGTATATATATATATATATATATATATATATATATATATATATATATATATATATATATATCATAGAATCATAGAGTTGGAAGGGGCCATACAGACCATCTAGTCCAACCCCCTGCCCAGTGCAGGATCAGCCTAAAGCATCTCTGACAAGTATTCATCCAGCCTCTTCTTGAAAACTGCCAGTGAGGGGGAGCTCACCATCTCCCTAGGCAGCTGCTTCCACTTTTGAACTACTCTGACCATGAAAAAGTTCTTCCTAATATCCAGCCGGTACCTTTGTGCATGTAATTTAAGCCCATTGCTTTGGGTCCTACCCTCTGCTGCCAACTGGAACAGCTCCCTGCCCTCCTCCAAATGACAGCCTTTCAAATATTTAAAGAGAGCAATCATGTCCCCCCTCAACCTCGTCTTCTCCAAACTAACACACACACACACACACACAGTGTTACAGTGGCTGAAATATGAACACCACACTTGATACTCTGTCCATCACTGTTATCAGTAAGCAAAAGGTCCAAGAAAGGAAGCACGATTTGCTAATAACCATAAATGTAGTGGGCATTATTTTAAATTAAGATAGCTTGGATGTAGGTTCTCTGGGGAAAAAAAATGGACAGAATGTTCAGTCGTCGTCTGCAGTGTTCCCTCTAAGTTTTGCAGTGTTGTGAGCTAAAAATCTACTTTGTGAGCCGAAACAACAACTTTCATTAAAGTTTTGAGTGCACCTCCTTTTAAAAAAAAATTATAATCAAATTATTTTGATTACAATCAAAACAATTTAACAATTGCTGAGGCAATTGCTGAGGTAACTGAGGCGCTACCTCCTCTCCTCCGCTCTCTGGGGCTGAAGGGATCCTAGCGATTTCAGGCTGCATGGGTCAGGCCAGACCCGATCACTCAGCTCTGCTCTGTTCCCCAGCTAGAGAGCCAGCAGTGGCTGGAGGCGCTCTCTGGCACCACCCTGGGGACCAAACCAGCCACAGCCAGGAAGAGAGGAGATAAGTGGGATGAGGCTCAATCCCTGCTCCATCCCTATAGGGCCCACCTGCAGATGCTGGCTGAGTGGGAGGGCGGGGCCGCCTGAGGATTAGTATCTGTGAGCTACATCTGAGAAGCTGTGAGCAGAGGAGTCAGAATCTGTGAGCGATTGCTCACGTGCTCACATTAGCGGGAACACTGGTCGTCTGCAGCTCACTTCCAGAATGATGGAGAGCCGTAAATGATGTCAAAGTTGGGGGACACCAAATTATCGAGCTTCATGAAAACACAGACTAGGTATGGGAAGTCCAGAAAAGGATCTTTCTAGGTTGTATGAAAGGGCGACAAATGGAGGCAAAAGAGGTTCATGGTAAGTAAATGGTGCATGCTAGAAGACTGAAAAATCCATGTTTCACATATAAACTCAAGGGGTTTGATTTCCTCATTAAGCACATCCTAGAGTTGAGATATATATTGCAATGAAAAAGTCCAGTCTCATTAAAGCTGCAGTGAAAAGGCAAATTTTGTTTATGGATTTTTTGAAAAGGGATTAAAAAGAAAATGGTCTAAATGATGTTGACCAAGTCAATTGGAATACAGAATACATCTTAATTTAATTTAATTTAATTATTAAATGTCTGATGTGCCCTCCCCACGAACGGGCTCAGGGCGGGTAGCAACATTATTAAATACCAACAATAAATACAAGTATAAAACACAGTTTAAAAACCATAAAAAACATATCCAACAGTGGCAAAGATGTTAAGGCAATACACCTCTTCAGTAGACAGAGGGGGTAGTGCAGGTAACAGACCAAGCCCACAGCAGAGACTCCCCAACCAATTTCATGCCTGCAGAAGTGTGTTTGAATCTGCCACAAAGAAAGTTACCTCCATATTGTACATGAAATGTAGAGCTTGTGAGTTTTTCTTGTGTTGCCTTCCCTGTTCCCTCTTTTCCTGTTTATGGCCGTCCTCTACACACTTCCTTCTCTCCTTCCTTCTCTGCCTTTTAATCAGCCCACTGCCTCAGATCTTAAGCTTTAATTATTACTTAATTACTTCATTTACCATCTTCCTCCCCAATAGGGGACCAAAAGCAGCTTACTTCACTCTCCTTTACTCAATTTTATCCTCACAATAACCTTGTGACATAGAGCCAAGCTACAAGTGATGCCTGACACAGGTTGGACACTTGTCAGCTTCCCTCAGGTTTTGATGGGAAATGTAGCTGTCCTGATCTTACAGGTTGGCTCTCCATTTGATTGAAGTTTACAGACCCCTCCCCGACACATACACCTAGCAGAGGGAAAGGAGGGAGCCTGGCAACAGCCCAACGCCTGCACTCCCCTCCCGACCACATGTTCTCCCTCCCATAGACTGCCGCTCTGTAAATTTCAATTAAATGGAGAGCCAAGCTGTAAGATCAGGATGCTTACATTCCCCACCAAAACTTGAGGGAAGCTGACAAGGGTCCAACCTGTGTCAGGCATCACTTGTAGCTTGGCTCATAGATAAGGCTAAAAGAAAATGACTGTCCCAAAGCCCTTCAACCAAACTTCCATGGTAGAATGGGGATTCCAACCTAGGTATCCCAGATCCTGGTCTTTCTCACCACTACAAAACACTGTCTGCTTTCCCTCCCTATGATAGCCTCTCCCTGAGAAAGGTTGTCCAAGTTGAAAAAGTTGTGTGGTAGCAAGTCACTCATGTGAGTTTTGTGGTGGTCACAGGGCCTGGTTGATCCATGAAAGTGTGTGGAATTGCTGCTGGGCCCTGGTGAGTTCTGTGGTATCTTCCTGTAGCCACTGCCAGACCTGGTTAGTTGCACAAATTGCACGGTAGTGAGTTGCCTAATGGAGTCATGAGGTGGCTTCTATCACACAGTATTGAGTCAACAGGTGATTTCCATACAACTTGAGTGGGTAGCAAGTTGCCCAGTGGCTCCTGTTGGGCCTGGTCTTAATACACCCTCCATCAGGGGTGGGGGAGGAGAGTAGGGGAACTGGGAGGCCAAAACAGCCCTGTAAATGGCCCTGACACCTCTCTGTTGCTTTTTATTGACAGAAACCAAGGCTTGAAAGCAGTCAATATTGCTGTGGTTGCCTAGCAACCCCCATAATGGTTACTGAGTTATCAGAGGACATTCATTTCTTAAATCTACAGGCAAAATTAAAGGCCAGGATAACACATACCGCTACATCACTTCTGTAATAATAATAAAAAACCCTGGAAGTGATGTAGGTTAGCTCTAGGGATTGCTAGAAAGTCTATGGTTTTATGTACAAAGCTACATATACTACATCATAAGCTCATCATGTTCCCACACCAACCCTCCCACCAGTTGTCAGATACAGTCTGGCAGCTCTATCAGGAGGCATCACAATAATCTTAATGGCCAATCCATCACTTCCTGTGAGGTAAATTGGGCTGAAAAGCTGTAACTGGCTCAAGGTCACCAAATGAGAATGGCAGAATGGAGATTAGAGATTCTAGTCTGAATCTCTAACCACTACATCACACTGGCTTTTGTGGGGTGGCTATTTTTGAACAGCAGCAAGCAGACAAGCCTAGGTGAGTCATACAGGTTGGGTGATAGCAAGTCACCCAGTGGTTCCTGGGGGGCCTGGCCCTGATATGTTCTCCATGAAAGGCCAAAACAGTTCCAGAAAGGGCTCTGCTCCCTTTATCTGGCAGAAACCAGGCCTAGAATGCTGGTAATAATGTTGTGGTTGCCTAGCAACAGCCACTGTGGGCATCCTTTCTTAAACCTGCAGGTGTTCCTTTTATCATATTTTTTAAAAACCTTTTTTAAACTTTTTTTTTAAAATAAAGATTTCAGATTAGTATGCAAAACTGGGACTTTTTCCAGGTTTTTAGAAAGATCTGTCTTGTCTGTTCAGGGCTCCAATCTCTAGATTTAAATATCTACAGATCTGACCGTGTTGAAAATTAGATATAAAGATTGACAAATGGGGCACCTACAAGATGCATGGGGTGAAGGAAATCCCTGCCTATCTTTTTATCTTAATACCCCCCTTACATACTTCTCCCTCTTTTTTGTCCCATTCTTTTGCTTCCCCTCCCCTAACATCCTTGCCAGCCCATTCTGTCCTCTTTTGACCCCTCTTACCTTGTTCGTCTTCCTTTTTATCCTCTTCCTCCTGGGCTCACCCAGCTACGTTGTCTCTCACCTTCCCTGCTGCCTTGTCTGCCTGTTCACTTGCAGTCCACCTGCTTGCCTTATTGCAGAGCTGACACCACCTCCACCTGCCTGGCTCACACTCATGGCAGCGCCTCCTCTCCCCCCATGTTGGTTCCCAATTCCTCCTGCTGCTTCTTTCTGCCGCTCCACTGCCTATTCCTCTCCTTCACTGCTGCCTCTTACTTATGCTTCACCTCTCTTTCTCTTCCTTCTTTACTTTCCCCCATGGTCTTACCTACTCATACCACCACTGACTGCTTCCTTCCCTGCTACCTATGGTGCTACTGCTGCCTCTCTCCATTCTCCAATACCTCTACAACAGCTGCAGTCTCCTTCGTGCAACTTCCTCTCTTCACTGCTGAGACGGTTGGCTCTTTCCTTCCCTGTCTCCAACCTTAACCTCCTTCCCTCAGCCCCCGGCCAGCTGATTGTGACATTGGCTGCATTGCTTCTGCACAAGCTCAAGAATTGCTTCTCCATTTAGTGTTTTAAAAAACACCGCAAGTCCAGATACTCCCCTAAGATTGTAAAAGAAGCTCGTTTCTCTGAACATATCCCTAATCTGCTGATTTAAGAGTCCACAGATGGGGCCATGATGAAAATCAGATGTATCAATAGGAATAAGGTCGACTCAAAGTTGATGCAGCCTTCCATCCTTCTGGGGTCAGTGAAATGAGTATCCAGTTTCCTGGGGGTAAAGTGTAGATGACTGGGGAAGGCAATGGCAAACCACCCCGTAAAAAGTCTGCCAAGAAAATGTCATGATGAGACGCCCCCCCCCCCCCATGGGTCAGTAATGACTCAGTGCTTGCACAGGGGACTATCTTTACCTTCAAAGAGCCCTGTGGTGCAGCGTGGTAAGCTGCAGTATTGCAGCCCAAGCTCTGCTCACAACCTGAGTTCAATCCTGGCGGAAGCCGGGTTCAGCTAGCTGGCTCAAGGTTGACTGAGGGCCAAGCTACAAGTGACAAATGACACTTGAATGGCAAGTGTATTTCTCCCTGTTCACTTGCCCTCCACTCAATCCACTTGCTAGGCAAGTGTCTTTTGTCATGTGTAGCTTGGCCCTGAGCCTTCCATCCTTCTGAAGTCGGTAAAATGAGTACCCAGGTTCCTGGGGGTAAAGTGTAGATGACTGGGGAAGGCAATAGCAAACCACCCTGTAACAAAGTCTGTCAAGAAAATGTTGTGATGCGGCATCCCCCCATGGGTCAGTAATGACTCGGTGCTTGCACAGGGGACTACCTTTACCTTCTTACCAATAGTAATAGCTGTTTTTTGGTTTGTGTAGTTGGGAAAACCATATCTATGTGAAGAGGGCCAAGATGCTGGTCTACCCCAATAAATATTACAATACTTGTTTCAGGCGACCACAGAAGCCTTCATAGCTGAACTTTTTGTTTCCTGGAAGCTTCTGCCTGGCCACAGCAGGATGCAAATCAAAATGGATCTTTGGCCTGTTCCAAGATATATAATGCAAAATTCATCCACTTAGACCTGCCTTATTGCAAATTATTACCAGGATTAGAGTGTAGGATGGAAAACGAACCACAGAAGCCCATTCAATACTCCCTATAGAGTGTTGGAGGCAGTTGCTCCTTAGAGAATGGAGACATGAAGTATCGTGTGAGACAAGATTGGGCTGAGAGTTCATTCTGCCAGCCTATGGGCAGTAAGGAGGAGGTAGTTCATGATGGGTAGCTGTGTTAGTCTGTCTGTAGCAGCAGGGGGAAAAAGAGTCCAGTAGCACCTAGAAGACTAACAAAATTAGTGGTAGGATATGAGCATTTGAGTCACAGCTCACAGGTAGAAAGAGAGACTGCTGAATTGCAGCTGATAAGGAAGGTCAAGATAATGCATCCACCTGGACTGAATCAAGACCTAGGCTTCCTGTCTCATTACCAATGCTGATTTCTCCACACCCACTACCCCTCTGCATATCCCTCCCTATCCAATCATGCCTGTTGTTTTCATTTACCAATCGGCATCTGAAATCACTCCACTCTCCAAGATATAAGGGCAGGTGGACTCACATTCTAGCAGTATCTGAAGAAGCGAGCTGTGACTCACGAAAGCTCATACCCTACTACAAATTTTGTTAGTCTCATAGGTGCTACTGAACTCTTGCTCTTTTCTACTGTGGAGGTTGTATAAGTCAAGCCTTCTATACATTATGCCCCCTTTGCATCAGTAACTGGCCACTCATACACTATAGCTGGTTACACTATAGCTGGTTACCCTTCGGATTTCTTTTTTGCTTTGTTCTGTTGCCTCCAGATTATCTCAGAAAGGGGCCTTTTGCTCTTTTTTGCCTGTTTTGCTTTTTTTGTCAATGATTAAGCTGGGTCTTTTGGACTGACTAGAAGCAGCAGAAGAATCTGTATTGATTATTAGCACTTTGGTACAGCTAATTGACAAGCATGTTGAGTCATGAAAGGAGCTTCCCAAACTAGCTCTTTATAGGCTTGGATATCTGAAGAGGGTTTTGGCGAAAGGGAGAAGGCTTAACACCTCTCAACATGGTTTCTTGGGCATACTAAGAGAAACAAAGGTGGCAGTTGCACTGGCTGTATTTTGAATACAGGTAACCAGTTAGGAGCAAATAAAACAGAGGTAGCCAGTTTGGAGCAAATAGAACAGAGGTAGCCAGTTTGGAGCAAATAGAACAGAGGTAGCTAGTTAGGAGCAAACTGGACAGAGACAGCCAGTTAGGAGCAAATAAAACAGAGGTAGCCAGCTTGGAGCAAATGGAACAGAGGTAGCTAGTTAGGAGCAAACTGGACAGAGACAGCCAGTTAGGAGCAAATAAAACAGAGGTAGCCAGCTTGGAGCAAACAGAACAGAGGTAGTTAGTTAGGAGCAAACTGAACAGAAACAGCCAGTTAGGAGCAAATAAAACAGAGGTAGCCAGTTAGGAGCAAATGGAACAAAGGTCCAGTGGCCAGACATTTCTGGAAAGTTTTATTATGATGATCAGTAATAAGTACACCCAGTTTATGTCATCTTTCTATGTCTCATGCCTTTATTCTGGGTTTCAGGTAATAATAGTGATCAATCACTTTATGATTGAGTGATTTAAAGTGCTACTCCAGCCAAAGATCTCCTTGCCCCAAGGCACCATTTTTTGAAACAATAGAATGTTCAAATAAGATCTCCTAAACAAATAAAGTCAAAGGTATGGAGAAAGGGGAAAGAGGTTGGGGTGCCTGTGAGCAAATATCCATATAGATCTTGAGGCTTTTTTTTTTTTTGGTTAGGATGAGAAACTGAGGTTAAAACAAAAGGCTTTGGGAATAGAGAAAAATGTAAAGAAATACACAAACCAGTGGGGATGTAATGGGCATGATGTTTCATGGCCCAGGCTAGCCTGATCTCATTTGATTGTGGAAGCTAAGCAGGGTCAGCCTTGGTCAGTAAATCAATGGGAGACCACCAAGGAAGTCTAGGTTTGCTATGCAGAGGCAAGTATTGGCAAACCGCCTCTGAATGCCTCTTGCCTTGAAAATCCCACAGGATCGAAGTAAGTCAGCGGAGACTTGACAGCACTTTACACATACACACTCAGTTCCAAGATCTTCAATTTGTTTGTTTGTTTTAAAAAATACAAGATGCAGCTACTCAACTGTGGAAGAAGGGAATAACTTCTGAATCTTTTCACACTGGCTGTTATCCTTATGAATATCTTCCTCCAGTGGCTGCTTCTTATAGGTGTATGTGTACATTTTTCTGACTTACAGTAATAGCTATGTGCAAGGGGCAATTTTCAATGAGTGGAAAGAGCTCAGGAATGCTCACCCTCTCACCATGTTCCTAGTCTCTTCCAATTGCAGTCTTAGGGTCAAACCATATGCGACAAAATATACTCGAGTTGCACTCAAATACACTCGAATTACACTCAAATACATTGAAATTACCTGTGTAATTCAAGTGTATTTTGTCTCATATGTGTGCATTTTTGCCAAACAAAAACAAAAAATCCTCTTGATGCAAAGAATCATGGAACTATGCCTGACATGTTGTTATGCCCTGATTCTGACAGGGGTGTGGTGTGGAGGAAGAAGGAGACAGAGGCAAAATCAAGGAGGAGACCAACCAAGAAAAAATGTCATGCAAAGAATATCCTACCTTCTTCCGAGCTCAAGCCAACCAACCAAAAACAACTGGGAACCTACAAGACGGTGTTGTTTCCCTTCAGAATGTCAGGATCCCAGCTGTCATCTCATGAAAAAAGATTGTGTCCATCCAGCATTGATCACCCTACCCTGGACAGACAGCATCCAAGACATGCTTTACTTTGATTCGATAGGGGTGGGGTATATATGATGAAACTTCCTATTAGTCTGCTGGCCGGCCTCCATTAGCTTGGGCTGGGCTCTGTTATTCTCCCTATCTCAGAAACCTCAGACGTGTGATGAAAATTGACTCCCTAGGTTTCAGACTCATGGGAAATCAGCCATTTATACCAGGAAATGGTTTCTGGTGATTCCAAGGCATAGCCTTTCACATCTACATAGTTTGAAAATTGAGCACTCCGTCCAGACCGTCAGAGGAATTAGCCATGTTAGACTGTAGTTGCAAAATAGTAAAGAGTCCAGTAGCACCTTCAAGACTAACCAACTTTATAATAGCATAAGCTTTCGAGAACCACAGCTTTAATCATCAGATGCTTCATCTTGCATCTGACAAAGAGAGCTGTGGTTCTTGAAAGCTTATGCTACAATAAAGTTGGTTCGTTTTTAAGGTGCTACTGGACTCTTTATTATTTTGCAGTCCAGACTAGAGATGGGCACAAACAGAAAAAAAAACAAACAAACATGATGTTCATTGTTTGTTGCCATCCACGAACAGGGACTCACGAACAACTATAAACATGGACCTGTTCATGAACATGTTAGTGGTTGGATGTTTGTGGGGGCCAGCAGGCTCTCCTCCAGCCATCATCCAAGTCAAGATCCCTACTGCACCAATCCCAGAAACCTGACCTGAGCAGGCAGCAGGAAAGGTACCAATAATAAATAATAGCTTGGCCCAGAGCCTGGCAGCAGCCCTGGAACTTGAAGGGGTAGATCCCTATTCCACCACACACAAAGAAAATTCAAGCTCCAATGCTCTATCAAAATTCAAGCTCCAATGCTCTATCAAAATACCAACAGCAACAGTCTTTCTCCTTCTCCACTGTCTGCAAAGTAAGAGCTGGGAGCCCCCCTCCCCCCTAGTTTTTGCTCCCTTGTTGTAACAAATTTGGAGCTCCACACTTGAAAGGAAGACCTGCCTATCAAGCTAAATTGGGCTTAGATTGGGGTTTCCAGGGCAAGAGCAGGAGTTCAGACAGAGTTCAGACAATCCCTGCCTAAGTTGCCAAGGGAATTGATTGCAGGTGCCAGACTGTCTGGCTTGACGAACAGCAATGAACAGCAATGAACAACACTTGCAACGACCACCTGTTCGTTTAGAATGGGGCCTCACAAACAGCTTGTTCATGAACAGCAGATTGGGCTGTTCATGGCTTTTTTGGTTCGTATTGCTGTTCATGCCCATCTCTAGTCCGGACCTGACTCCCACTGCCTTTGGCTCCACAAAGTCTCCAGCTGCAGCCTACTTTCAGTTTCATTTCCTTGCACTGTCTTTAAATCTAAATTTTTATTTCTTGAACATCAAGTTGTATGGGAAAGGTCTCAAGGGAGAGAGTGACTAAGCAGATGTATGCCTCACAAGCACACCAGACAGCCAGGATACCTAGCCCACACTTGTGCCATTTTAATTGGCATTTCTGTGCACACCATTTCCCCCAATAATATAACTGGCTTGGGAAAGGTTTTCATTTTATATAACAGAGGCGGTGCATATCTGTGTAATCCCAGCAATTAAGCTTTATTGGAGTAGCATGCAAATGCTTTTCATACTCTGGGGAGAAGGTAGAATAGGGATGCAAGATAGAAGCAGAGGCTTTTTGGGCCCAAGGCTAATTCTCCTTTCCCCAAGAAATCTAGTGCCTTCAGGGGAAAAAAAAGGCAAGTATAGTGCTTTACAAGAGCTCTTATTTGTGATGCTCTAATGTGATACTAAAACGAAATCACATTAGAGAATTACTTATTTTGCACTAGACAGTTTTAGTGATTCTTGGGTGTGCTATCCCAGGCATATTTCAGTCATAAAAATGCACACTCAGGGACCTCAGGAGGGGGCGTCCCTGATATATATGTTTTGCAGATACCAGGGAACATTATGAAAGTTTTGCCTTTTTTTGTCACATTTTCTAAACCACGGGGCCTTGCACATTTCTGGAAGCCCGTGGTTTAGAGAATGTGGCAAAAATTGTCCCTGCATTCTTCCTTGAAATGTTCCCCAGAATGTGTTTCCAAAGGGAGACTCTGAAACCAGAAATAATACCAGACGGAATTATAAAGAACAAACGATGTCAGAGGAAAAGTCCTGAGCCCGATGCCTACCGTTCGCTGATACAAGAAACAGAGTTCTTCAAGAGTGAGGTGTGTTTCCTTCATTTAGTGAAGTTACAAAAGGACAAACTTCACAAAACCTCAGACAGGTGTTATTCATGTTATTATGAAAAGGGTGATTTTATGAAGGTAGCTGTGTTGGTCTGCAGTAGGACAGCAGGATTTTAGTCCAGTGGAACTTTAGAGACAAACAAGAGTGTAAGCTTTCAGGCCTTATGGCACAGAATGGTATGCTGCAGTACTGCAACCCAAGCTCTGCTAATCCTGGAAGAAGCTGGGTTCAGGTAGCCGGCTCAAGGTTGACTCAGCCTTCCATCATTCCAAGGTCGGTAAAATGAGTACCCAGTTTCCTGAGGGTAAAATGTAGATGACTGGGGAAGGCAATGGCAAACCACCCTGTAACCAGGGCTTTTATTCTGGGAAAAGGTGGAACTCAGTGGGTTGCCATCAGAGAAAATGGTCACATGGCTGGTGGCCCCACCCCCTGATCTCCAGACAGGGCCAAGCTACAAGTGATGAATGACACTTGAATGGCAAGTGGATTGAGTGGAGGGCAAGTGAACAGGGAGAAATACACTTGCTGTTCAAGTGTCATTCGTCACTTGTAGCTTGGCCCACAGAGGGGAGCTTAGATTACCCTCCGCACTGCATGGAGATCAGGGGGCGGAGCCACCAGCCATGTGACCATTTTCAAGAGGTTCTGGAACTCCGTTCCACTGCATTCCACCTGAAAAAAAGCCCTGCCTGTAACAAAAAGTCTGCCAAGAAAATGTCGTGATGCGACATCCCCCCATGGGTCAGTAATTACTCAGTGCTTGCACAGGGGACCTTTACCTTTATGCCTGCATTTCAGTTGGAAAGGGGACCAGTAAGTATCTTCTGGTGTCTGTGCCTGCTTCTGTATTTCCTAACTGCAGACAGACCTCACACACAGGCTTTGTCCTCACCTCATTCTCCTCTCCTTTTGCAAACCATGACAGCGTCAGTCAAGTCATGCTAAGCTCTGCCTTCATCACCCTTGGTGTCTGGGGAACATTTCCTGTTCTCTTTCTCAAGAAGTCAGGCCAGGTTGTCTGAAGAGTAGGCAAGCAGCTAAGCAAGCTAAGCTTTCTATGTGAGTCAACAGGACTCCAAATATTTAGCAACAAAGCCCATTGTGGGAAAAAATACAATGGGCTCTAGAAAGGGGAGGGTGGACACGTAGGCATTCCCTCCTCCTCTGTCACTGATCTCAGATGGATGAAGGCGGTTGCGTGGGTGGGCATATCCACCTCTTCTGACCTGATCCTGGCTGGGTCAGTGGGGGGTGGGCATTGCCACCTGCTCCACTCCTGGTTCCAGCAGGTTGAACAGGGGGCAGACATTGCCTCCTGCTCTGCACCTGATCCAGACCTGTCGAAGGGGGGCGGGAATTGCTTCATGCTTCACTCCTGAACCCAGCTGAGTGAGGGCAGAGGGCAGGTATTGCCCCCTGCTCTGCTCCTGATCCCTGCTGCCTGCTTTCCATGTGAGTCAATGGGAGTCCAAATATTTCAAATGATTCCTCATATCTGGAATTATAAAATTTGCATTCAGAAATATTTGTAACTATTTTGAATATAAGCTTATTCAGTAACTTCTAAATATTTCCAAATCTGAAACTGTCCCTACTAATTATAGCACAGGGGAGTTCAGTTTTGATTGACAGGACCATAAAGGGAGGGTTAATCACTTGCCTATCTCAGAGACATGAAGCAGATTATAAAATTAAATGAACAAACAGTAAGAGCAGTATAATACACACAGAAAAGCAATGCCACAAAAATTGGATCACAAAATTACGAAACAGTGCAACAGCATAATACATTCAATGAACAAAGTAATGAAAGTAGTTTCAGGTGGTTAGCCACGTTGACCTGCAGTAGAAGAGCAACATTCGAGTCCAGTAGCACCTTAAAAGCAAACATGATTTTCAGGGTATAAACTTTTAAGAGTCAAAGCTCCCTTTGTTAGATACAAGTGGGAATAGAGATCTCTGAGCTCTTATATCCCAGTCCGATGGTGGGAGGGGTGTTGTAAAGAAGGGAGTCAGGAATGCAAAAGTTCAATGCAAAATGTGCAAAGAAGGGAGTCAGGATACAAAGATACAATGCAAAATGTAATCAGCTTGATTACAGCAGGGGAGAAATGCTTATCAGCCTGTTAGGTGCTGTCAGTCCTTAAGGGAAGGAAATGCAGAACATTATCGTCTGTAATGAGATAAGAACTGCTGTAGCATAGTAGTTAAGTGGTTGGGTTGTGACTCTGCACTCTGCTGGTTTGACTCCCATTATCGCCGTGAGTGCCACAGATGGTTTTCGGTAAGCCACTTCTCTCTGCCCCTGCTCCCCAGCTGTATTGTGGGGATAATAACAACACAGACTTTGTTCACCGCCCTGAGTGGCTGCTAATCTATCCAGAAGAGCAGTGTACAAGCACACTGTTGTTTTTGTTATTATTTTTAGAATCCTGTATCCATTTTCAGCTCATTGTGTGTCTGTCCATTGTTCTGAACTTGTAAATGAAGTCAAATTCAGCAATCTCACACTGCAATCTCCCCTTGAAGCTTCTCTGAGCCAAACTAAACATAACAAATATATGGCTGCCACATGATTGTCACTACCATTTTAAAGTATTTTTAAAATCCACAAGGACGTTTCCCCCACATCATGCCTTTTAAAGTGTTGAAACAACTGTGGTTTTGTTTGGGGAGCGCTATGGCTGCTTTGCCACTTTAAAAGGTATGGGGTGGGAGGGGAATAGCTCCATGATACAGGCCCAATCAGGAACAGCCCTCTGCAACATATTAAAAACATTTTAAAATGGCAACAGCAATTACATGGCAACCATCATCCCATTTAGTTTGGCTCTGTTTAAAGGTCACAGTGAGGTCAGCAATGGAATTTGCTGGATTACAATGTTCTTCCACCAGTTTTTGGTTTTTAATGTTAGGTTTATGTCCCTTTATGAAAGCAACCTAAAATTTCACAGAAATTAACTATGACTCAATTCCCTTTATAAAGATTAATTGTATAAAAAGTAGCCAGCTCAAGGTTGACTCAGCCTTCCATCCTTCCGAGGTCGGTAAAATGAGGACCTAGTTTCGGGGGTTAAAGTGTAGATGACTGGGGAATGCAATGGCAAACCACCCATAACTAAAGTCTGCCGAGAAAATGTAGTGATGCAACGTCCCCCCATGAGTCAGTAATAAGTCACCTTTTTAATGTGAAGATCCATTCATGGACTGTGCTATATACAAACCAGTAAAGTTTAATGAACGATCCCTATTTGGGTGTGTTTCGTAGCCAGTTTCATTTTTGTCAATGGTTCTGGTTAGATATGGGCACAAACCAAAAAAAATTAATGAACCTGCGGTTCATTGTTCGGTGCCACCAACGAACCTGAACAAACGAACCGTTACGAACATTTCCCGTTACTGAACCAGTTTGCGGTTCGTGGTTTGTGGGCGTTGGAACTCCCCCATTGCACGTAGAGAGCCCATATTCACAGGAAGGGTTAAGCAGGCTCTCCTCCAGCCAGCATCCAAGTTTGGTCAAGATTGCAATAGGGATCTTGGAGTTATACCCTCTCCAATCCAAGGCCCCCAGGAAACTCCCACTTGATACAATTAGAGCCACCAGTTGATGTTGGCCCAATGTACAAGGGGCTGGCCATCAGAACTACCTATCAGGGTTTGCAGGGATGAGATTGGAGTGCTCATGGCTACAGAACACCTTCCCCCTCCCTCCCCCCGGGTGTATTCTCCCATGTAACTAATTGTAACCAATTTGCAGCTCCATGGTTGGAAGAAAGACCTGACGATCAAGGTAAACTGGGCTTCGATTTGGGTTTTCAGGGTGACAGAAGGAGTGCAGACAGAGTTCAGGCATTCCCCCAGCTCAGTTTCCAAGGGAATTGATTGATGGTGCCTGACTGTCTGGCTTCACGAACCGCGGGCAAATGCAACGAACCAGGCTTCCAATGAATGCTGATTCATTGGCCATGGACCCTCACAAACCACCGGATCGCAAACAGACAATCAGGTGGTTCATGGGTTTTTTTGGTTCGTAATGCGGTTCGTGTCCATGTCTAGTTCCGGTTCCTTACATTTTCCAATTCATTTTGTAAATTACTTTGCTTTGTGTATGTAAATTTTTAACGCACAATTCATATGGCATTTATAAGTACAATATCCATCTTTTATGCCCTGATCTGGATGGCCCAGGCTAGCCTAATCTTGCCAGTTCTTGACAGTGAAGCAGGGTCAAACCTGATTGACTACTTGGATGGGAGTCCGCCAAGGAAATCCAAGATTGCTATGCAGGGGTGAGGAATGGCAAACTATCTCCGTTCATCTCTTGCCTTGAAAACTCCACGGGGTTACTTTAAATTGGCTTCATGGCATTTTTCACACAAACACACATACACCATTTATACATACAATGTATGTATTATGCTGCAGAAATTTGAGGTCCAAATAATGTTGCATTCTGGAGCTAATGTTGAAACAGGCATACATATTCTGGGGGGAAATGTGCACAGATTAGCAGACAGTCACAGCCATGTCTCTACATCTATCCAGAAAAGGCTGGATCCATTACAAAACTTCCAGTGAAGCTTTGTAGACTGTCCTTTACTATCCAGCTCCCTCTCCAATACACATTCATTCAACGTACACACTGGACTTGTATATAGCTCTGTTGGGTGCTGTTTGAACACAATCCCAAGTAAGTGCTTCAGATAAAAGGCTAGTGAATCCCTTGACTCTCATTCTAAATCCCTCTGTCCAAACCAAACACTGCAGGCTAGAAAGGTTTACTTGACAAGATTCTATCACTAGACTATAGTGATTCAATAAGGATAATAAGACAAAGCTTACCTCTTCAGCGTTGACTCCCAACACAGTAGCCCAAGCTGTCTTCAAAGGCCTAATTTTGCAGTTAAGAGGAGAGAAAAAGGCTCCATGAAGAACAAATCCAAGGATTACTTATGAGTAGCAGAGAGCTTGAGACAGAGCAGAGATAATGTGCTATATGAGCCGCTATACAAGATATAAATGATGTGACTTCGCTATCTTAGAAGACTTTTACTGAAGCACTTAGTCAACAAGAGGAAGTGTGTGGGTACTATTAAAAATACTTCGAAATCTGCTTCCACAGAAACCTCTCTGTGTTGTATCTCTTTTCCTACCCCCGCCCCGCCCCGCCGAGATCTGGGGAATAATCTCCTACAGCCTTCCAAACCACAGAAACAAGGCTTTAGGGCTCGGAAACCCCGTTCCCGTGCTTGGTAGGGGTGTCCGTATGTTTGCCCCCGGTGGTCTTGATGAAGGAGGAGGTGAGCAGGTTATTCATCACCAGTCTCCCCACTAGCTAAAGGAGACCTTGGAGCATATTTTACCATTGACTTGCGAAGTCCAGGTTCAGGGCTTTCCATACTTGGAAAGAGCAACCCTGTCATTTGCAAAGGCAATAGTTGGGGGTGGCTAGAAGCTCGTTCCTCACCCCTCCCTCTGGATCTGGAGGCAAGCTAAGGAAAGGCCCAAACTATTGAAGTCCAAAACCTGTACCCTAGACTTTGAGATGGTTATTGAAGAAGGGGTGAAAGGAGAATTATAGAACATCCTTCTGCCCCATTGTTACTTCAAAGAAAATGTAGTTGAGAATTCTGCTCAGGTGTGCAATCTCCCTGAGGTTTAGCTGCTTGCCTGCCAGTTACTGACTACCAGCAGGAGGTTTTCAGCCATCTAGAACTTGCCCGCCACCAGCAGGCACCCTGGGAACATGCACGGTGTACATGCTCCCAGCAGACACTTCTGGAAGTGATGTTGTTGTGCCACCTGAGAGAGTGTTCCTATGCTTTACTTGGGGCTGAAATCGGTCCCAAACAAGCCCCAAATGAGCCAATTCTCAAAGAACTGGCCCCAAAGAGAGCATGGGAGAGCTCCTGTGGCCGGTGTGATGACATCCCTTCCAGAAGTGATGTCATCACGCAAGACACATGGAAGATACATGGAAGGCATGCGGCAAGTGCCCTCCCACTACGAGGGTATAGAGTCCTGGCAACCATAGCTTAGGGTGAATAGGCCTGAATGGCAAGTGGCTTAGTTTCATTTGTCTTTCAAAGTTAGATGGCAACACAGCCATAGTCCAAATTCTCCTTCTCTGGAGTTTTTCTCCTTTTGTTTGGGGAACAGGAGAAACCATATTGTTCTGCCTAAATGAAAACTATGCGGACACCCTAGCTACAGCAAAGTCTTACGTTTTTTTCAGCCCCAAACTTGTCTACAGCCAAGCCTTACATTACAATTGTATCTGCTCCAATGCTCTTGATTGGGACTCCCACTTAAGAGATTTACAACAAACATTTTGGGGCTACAGCACCCACCAAATGAAGTGAGGAAACAAATCAACAGGCCCAGACTAGTACCCAGAAACAGCCTGCTCCAGGACAAACCTAAAGGAACTAACAATAGAACTCCACTGGTTGTCACCTATAGTTCCCAGCTCAAACCCATCCAACGTATCATCAGTGAGCTACAACCCATCCTGGAAAATGATAGCTCTCTCTCAGAAGCCCTGGGTGGAAGACCTCTCCTTGCCTACAGGCAGCCCCCCAACCTTAAATGACATCTCACTTACAACCATGAATCAGCTAGCAGAGTCACCAGCACAGGTACCAAACCCTGCAACAGACCCAGATGCCAGCTCTGCCCTCATATCTACCCAGGGAATACAATTACAGGACTCAATGGCACCAACTGCACTGTCTCTGGCTCTTTCAGCTGCTCATCCTCCAACGTGATATATGCCTTCATGTGCCAACAATGTCCATCTGCTCTGTACATTGGACAAACCAGCCAACCTCTACGCAAAAGAATAAACGGACACAAATCTGACATTAGAAATGGAAACGTCCCAAAACCAGTGGGAGAACACTTCAATCTACCAGGACATTCCATCAAGGACTTAAAGGTCACTCACTGTAGTTCAACAGAAGCCTTTCAAAAACAGAATCCAACGGGAAGCTGCTGAATTGGAATTCCTATGTAAATTTTATTCAGTCAGGCTTGGATTGAATAGGGACTATGAATGGTTATCTCATTATCAGAAGTAACTGATTTCATTATCAGAAGCAAACTGATCCCATTATCAGAAGCTACTGATTGCATCTCCTCCCCCTCCCCTCTCCACCTATATATATCTGACCAGTTTCTTCATACCCTCCATGCATCTGATGAAGAAAACTGTGATTCTCGAAAGCTTATGATACAGTAAAGTTGGTTAGTCTTAAAGGTGCTACTGGACTCTTTTCGATTTTGCTACTACAGACTAACACGGCTAACTCCTCTGGATCTATCACCCCGGCTGACCATGTTGAGCTGTGCTTATAATTAGCAGGAGGGAGAGTCATTCAAGCTAGGGTGTACCAGAGGTCATATGACAGAGGAAAAAATTGGAAGTTCTACCCACTTCTAAAATTGCCCATTACAAGTTTTGATGTGTGTGTTATGTGTCATCAAGTCACTTCTGAGTTATGATGGCCCTGTAAATCAATGACCTCCAAAACATCCTATCATCAACAGCTTCCTCAGGTCTTCAAACTGAAAGCAGTGACTTCCTTTACTGAGAGCCAAGCTACAATTGATGCTTGACACAGGTTGGACACTTGTCAGCTTCCCTCAAGTTTTGATGGGAAATGTAGGCATCCTGGTTTTACATCTTGGCTCTCCATTACAGCTGCAAGACCAGGATGCCTACATTTCCCATCAAAACTTGAGGGAAGCTGACAAGTGTCCAACCTGTGTCAGACGCCACTTGTAGCTTGGCTCTGAGGGCCAAGCTACACATGACGAATGACACTTGAACGGCAAGTGGATTGAGTGGAGGGCAAGTGAACAGGGAGAAATACACTTGCCATTCAAGTGTCATTCGTCATGTGTAGCTTGGCCCTCTGTCAACCCATCTCCTAGGTTTTTGTGGCTGTAGTTTATGGCGCCATTTATTTTATTAGTGTTTGTATGAACTGTACTCCTTTCAATTTTTTGCGATTCAGTCACTTCATTGTTCATGTTATATTTTCTACTGTTTTCTTTACTCCATTGTTTTCTTAACTTTGCCATCCAATTGGAGTCTCAGAAAGAAAATCAGACTACAAGAATTACAGTAAATAACATTCACTCTAGGTGGCCGTTCCCACACGGCTTACCTAATTCTGGAAAACAGCATCTTCTCGCGCGATTTCGTGTGAGATTTCATTGTTTTCCGGAACAAGGTAAGCCATGTGGAAACGGCCAGTGTTTCACTGAAGGCGCCTCAGACTAGAACAGTAGCCCTTTGTGGATGTCCCCATTTACATTGCAGAACTGTGGATGTGGACTTCAGGAACTGTATTATTTATTTATTTAGTACATTTTTATACCACCCTTCCCCCAAAGAATTCTCCAGGTCAGATATACGGTGTTCTTCCTCAATTTTCGCCTCATAAGATCTCTGTTGAGGTTTTTTGGTCCAAGCTGAGCTCCGTCGGCTCCTTTTAAAAAAAAGTTAAAACACTGTATGAAGGCACACATTCTCTTGTTGCTTCAATTCAATTTGGTCTCAGGGCCAAGCTACACATGACGAATGACACTTGAACGGCAAGTGGATTGAGTGGAGGGCAAGTGAACAGGGAGAAATACACTTGCTGTTCAAGTGTCATTCGTCACTTGTAGCTTGGCCCTCAGCCGCACAAATCTCTCTCTTTCTCAGAGCCAAGCTACAAGTGACGCCTGACACAGGTTGGACACTTGTCAGCTTCCCTCAAGTTTTGCTGGGAAATGTAGGCGTCCTGGTTTTACAGCTTGGCTCTCCATTAGAGTTGCAAGACCAGGATGCCTACATTTCCCATCAAAACTTAAGGGAGGCTGACAAGCGTCCAACCTGTGTCAGGCGTCACTTGTAGCTTGGCTCTCACTCTCTCTCTCTCTCTCTCTCCTTCTTCCTTTTCTCAGGCTTTGTTTTTCTTTGGATGAGGAAGTTGTGGCGGAAACTTTAAGTGGTATGAAGGAGGATCACATTTCCTTAGAAGCCTCTTCTTTCACCTCGCAAGCGTTACACAAAATGTTTGCGATGTTCAGTTAGCAGAATAAATGTTGCTGCTTCGGATTCAGGAAGCTCTTGCTAAAAGACAGGCCACGCCAATCCGGTGTATCACAGTTACACAAGCAGGGCTCAGGCCATGGAGCCATTCTGCTTGCCCTCTTTTTTAACCATCACTATGTTTCCTGTAATTTATTTCATCTTCAGCTTGATGTGTCCTGAGAAAACTGTTTTTCTAGTTGCTCCTGGAGTTCCCATCCTAGACATAACAGAATGGGTTGTGGGGTATGGTTGCCAGGTCCCCTTATCCTCCCAGCAGAAGGGGTGGGGGAACCTGGCACTGCATGTTAGTTTTCACATGCGTGCTTTGTGTGTGCATGCTCCCAGTGCTTGCATGATGACATCACCCCGGCGAAGCATGGGAGCATGCCCACGGCTGGTGCGATGATGTCACTTCAGGAAGTAACATCGCCTTACCCTACCAGAAGCGTGCCAGGTGCAGGCTTTCCTGGGTTGCCTGCCAGTGGTGGGCAATCTCCAGGGGGCTACAGGGCAAACCCCCAGAAAATTGCCTGATACCAGCAGGCAACTGGGTAGCCTAGTTGTGGGACGCCCTAGATGGGAAGTCCTTGTGGTCTGTCCTTGATCCCTGTACGTGCTGCACCCAGTTAGGACCAGGACTAAAGAAGGGTCTTCAGCTTTCCACCTTGCATCATTTTGCCAACCTGAAACAGTCCCAGGAAGACACTGTTGGACCTGTTGAGGAAACTCTGCACACATGAATTCTCTATTGCCCTCCCCAATGTTGTGGAATGTCTTATCTGAGGTGGTCAGCAAGGCCCTCCTGCTTCTGTCAATCTGCAACCTACGTAAAACAAAATTGTTTGGAAAAGCATTTTTAAAAGGTAATAAGGTTAGGCTGAAAGTGTGTAACTGGCTCAAGGTCACCCAGGAAAATTCCATGGTAGAAAAAACGTCATTTGAGATTTCCAAGTTGAGACCTACTACTTAGCTGTTTCTGTGTGCCTTCGGTGTCTGCCCATGAACCCGGCTAGCTTTGCAGTCACCACTTGCATTCACTTCTTGAATAAATGCAACTGACTGTGTGGGCACAAAATCTATCCAATGACCACCATTACAGGAAGTATATGACTACATAGGTGTAAAGAGGGGGATGGGACTGAAAGTGGTCTGTGCTTTACAATATACACCAGTCAATGTAATGATCCAACCATGACCTTAAAGGATACTGCCTCTTCCCCAATAAATGACATGAATTAGTTCTCAAACTGGGCAAAAGCACCCAAAGCTACAATGAACCCACTTCAGTATCCCAGCCACTATACCATACTCTCTCCATTTTTATTCTCACAACAACCATATGAGGTAGGTAAGGCTGAAAGGGCTGAAGCTACAAAAGGGCGCATAAGCACCATTAGGATTGCCAGCTCTGGGTTAGGAAATTCCTGGAGATTTGGGGGGTGGAGCCTGGGGAGGGTGGGGTTTGTGGGGGGGAAGGATGTCAGCCGGGTATGACACCACAGAGTCCATCTTCTCCAGGGGAACTGATCTCTGTCCCCTAAAGAGTTGTGATTCTGGTAAAATTGGATTATTGCCTAGAGTGAAGAACCGAAAAGCAACCTGACTGTTAATCAGAGATACGACACACCTACCTAACTATTACTATACATCCAAATTAACAATGATCCAAATTAACAAATTAACAAAGTAGAGCTGCCAGCTCCGAGATGGGAAATTCTTGGAGATTTTAGGGATAGAGCTTGGGGAAGGTGGTATTTCTAAAAACAAGAACAACATTCAATGTATATACCACCCTTCAGGAAAACTTAACGCCCACTCAGAGCAGTTTATGAAGTATGTTCAGGGGTCATGTCATAGAAAAAGAGCTGGAGGAACTCATTAGCATAACTCATTAGCATATCTCATTAGCATATGCCACGCCACTTGACATCACTGGAAATGTGTCATTGGCACAACTGATTTCCATATGCCACACCCCCTGACATCACCTATCCTGTCTGTTTTGGACCCAATCCTGGCCATTCAGGGCTGAAATTGGGCCCAAAATGGCAAAAAAGGGGCTGAAAAGGGGCCCAAAATGGTGAGGATCTGGCCGCTGCTGAGCGGGAGAGTGATCCACCACCTGTCAGAGGCCCGAACTGGGCCATTTCGGCCCCAATCCAGGACGAAACGGACCCAAAATGGCCAAGAGTCAGGTGGGTGGGTCCACCTGACTTGTGACCTCTTTGGGGAACTGCCGGAACTGCATTCCTGTGTGTTCCCCCTCGAAATGAGCCCTGAGTATGTTATTAATATGCCCAAAATAATCACCCTGTGAGGTGGGTCGGGCTGAGAGAGCTCCTAGAAGCTGTGACTGACCCAAAGTCACCCAGCTGGCTTCAAATGGAGGAGTGGGGAATCAAACCCGCTTCTCCAGATTAGAGTCCCACGCTCTTAAGCACTACACCAAACTAGCTCTCTGGCGGTGAAGGGCCACGGCTGGGTATAATGCCATAGATTCCACCTTCCACGGCCGCCATTTTCTCCATAGGAAGTGATCTCTGGCACTAATGTTTGCTGATTCTCACATGGGGCCTTTCCATTGGGCAGAGAGTGTTGAGGGGAAAAAATATAAAAGTAGGGTTGTTGTGGGGAGGGGAATTTCTTGTTCTGAAATTTCCCTTTTCCCACACCCCTTTGCCTTTCTGCAAAAAAAAAAAAAATATTGTGGTTTTCCTCTCACAAGAAACCCAAGGAAAGAAAAGCAAGCCTATCGGAGGAAGCTAACAAGATGAGCTACATAGTTTATTACTAGTGTACTTATAAAGTGCCAATGTGCTCTAAATGCAAATCTCTATATATGAATTTAATAATTTAAAGAAATTCAATGATTTACAGCAATAATTGTAAATAATGCATAGAAGAGATCAAAAGTAACATTCACCACTGGTTAAGTACAGGTAGGTATATAATCCTTATGAAACTTGTGATCTAATGATTTTTCTTCATTTCTTTTTCAGATGACGGAAGACAATTTCCTTGTAGGAGCTCCACAGCCAGTTGAATATATTCTTCTTCTAGTCAATGTGCAAACCGTTTAATAAAGCTTTTGACTCAAGCTGAATATGGGATATGTGGTCTTTCAAAACTGGACAAAGCCTGGTCTTTCGCAATTGGGCGGAGCCTGATGGGCATGTGCTAGCATTATAATCCCATTTCATACTAATCACTTTTTCAAAGGCTTAATAATTCAACAAACATCACTAGAAAAAATAAAATTCATATCAAACAATGTACTCTGAAAGAATCTCATATGCACCAGTGTACTCTAGGAGAATCTCATCCAATATACTTACAACAAAAGCATATCAGTCAGTTTCCAGGGGGTGTAATTTGTGACAGACATTACCATACCTCACATCTTGTGTCATTTCATTTTATACAACGCCAATCACTCATCTTAAAGAGGCAAACCTTACATCATGCCAAAGGACAGAAATTCATAGAGAATACTTACATACTGTCATATACAGAAATACAAAGACTTATGAAGAAACTTATAAAAAGCAAGTAAAGTCTATGCTGCTATTCGAATCATTTGGTACTAATTAATTTGTCCTATAAATCCATTCAGATTCTCTCTGCAGGAACTTCTGTTGGCGAATCACATCTTCATTGAATTTGATAACTGCTAAAACTGAAAAAACCTAAAGATATTATTTCCTGAGTGGTCTTCTAGAAAATGAGAGGCGAGGGGAGTGTCTAGTATTTTATTTTTTATTCTAGACCTATGCGCCTATATCCGGGTCTTTAACAGTATTTTAGTACTTCCTACATATAATTTTTGACATGGGCACTGTATCAGAGACCTTAACAGCAAACCTACATAAACCTTTTTCTTGTGGCAATTGTAATGTGTGTAGGTTTGCTGTTAAGGTCTCTAATATGTTTCATTTTCAGGATGCTCCTTTTTCTACTTGCAGGACTACTTATGTGATTTATGTTATACAGTGCCCATGAATAGCAGCATAGACTTTGCTTGCTTTTTATAAGTTTTTTCATAAGTCTTTTTTTACTTTCAAATAAAAACTTTTTTAAAAAGACATTGTTATTTTGAAAGTAAAAAAGAAGACTCGATGGCAGCATCTAAAAAAAAGTGAATTTCAAAAAAAGAAATCCAGCTTCCCATAGCGACGCTACTGTCAGGTCTTGCTAGGTACTTTCCCAATCACTTCACTCCAGTGTTTGAGTTAAAAATGATTTTATTAAGGAAAGGTATCTGTCTGTCCCTGGCAGTCATATCCCCAAGTTCTCCACGGTTAATGCACAGGTATTCCAGTCGAAGTAACTTTATTAGAGATCCGTTCACTACAAGGTACTCAGACAGTAGAATTGGCAGAAGTGACATATATGGGCCAGCAGTGTTAGTTATAGGGAGTATTCCCACCATTGGAAAAATGGACTGTTAGTGAGGGGGGGCAGGTTGGGGTGAGACATTGTTTTAGACTAGACAGTGAGAAGGGTGAACTTATCTTTAGTTCTCAAGAAGGATACATCTTGAGATAGATTCAGGTTGGCAGTCAAGGACATGGGCTCAGTGGAGCGAGAAAGAGAAAGTAAACATTTGCAAGATAACCTACTGGCATTGCAACAATAAAGAACTTCCCATACTCTCAGAGACCAGAATTAGAGACAACCTATATTCATGGAAGATATGCCGGAGGCATATATGACAATATCAGTTTCAAGATGCCACAACATGGTTATTGACTGGAATGTCTAAAGACAGGAAAGACAGTTCAATTATAGGGCAGTGTCCCCTCCCCCAGGGGGGAGAAAGTCAGGAGTTTAGGTGTGCTTGGCCTGGGAGGAAGGGAGGGGGGAAGGAGAGGAGCACTACGCAGTCTCGGCAGTAGCTTCAAGGACACATTCCCAGTCTCAGCGGGAACTAGGAATCAAAACACTTTGCCTGAAAGGGAAACAGTTAGCACAATTCTGGTTCCCTCTGCCTGAAAGAGAAACAGTTCACCCAGCTCTCTGCACTCCCTCAGAGGTACTGAAGCCAAACACATATGAAACAGAAAGCATGAAACATGGCAGATATGATGGAGCTTATCTGACCGCTACACAGCTTACTGTTTTGCAAAATGTGCTTCTGGGGAATTTTTTTCAAATAAGGGAACATGCAATTCCTCCCCTGCAGTCTGAAGAACCACAGTCTGTTTTAGCACCTCCGCCGTCTGCTGCCTGGTTACCACTACCATGTTCTTCTGCTTCCACAAGCCACAGTATTCATGCCATCCAATGAGCTTTCCTGCTATCAGGGGATTTAAAAAAAAATCTTCCTCCTTTTTTAATTACCTTAAATTACATATATTAACATAACTAGTAACAGAGCAACTGCAATTATGTACTATCATATATAATTATCCATATACTTTCATTACGTCTAATTTATCCACATCAATTACAACCCATAAAAGTTGCTTATCACATAAGTCGGTATTAGAGACTAAGCTTAATATTGCAATTCTACATGGAACTTCCTTGATTCTCTTAACTGTTGCTACTAACTACCTCGTACCTTATGGAGCTAGTCTGCTTCTTCTTGCATTTACCACATGCTAAATACAGAGTCAGGGTGTGCAGTGGTTAGAGGGTCAGAGTAGGATATGAGAGCCCCAGGTTCAAATCCTGACACCACCATGGAAGCTTACTGGATGAAGTTGGGTTAGTCATTCTCATTGTAACCTACCTCATAGTGTTGTTGTGAAGATAAAATGGATTCAGGGAGAATGATGTCAAGTCATTTGGGTAGCCAAAAGGGAAGAAACATGTTAAATAAATACCTAAATATCCTAATTTCAGAATGATTATTATAGAATACCCAATCTAGAAATTTCTTAGAAATAGGCTCTACCACCAGCAGAAGGCATTGATCTTTGCAGTGTTCCCTTTCCCTCCCAGCTGCTTCTGACATTCAGGAATCATAGAATCATAGTGTTGGAAGGGACACCCAGGGTCATCTAGTCCAACCCCCTGCACAATACTGGAAATTTGCAATTACCTCCCCCCCACACACCCCTAGAAGTTGGAAAAACACCATCAGGATCTCAAGCCAAACTGGCCTGGGGAAAATTGCTTCCTGACCCCAAAGTGGCAAGTGACATTACCCTGGGCATGTAAGAAAGGGCCACGAGAACTAAGCACCGATGTAACCCTTTCCTGCCCTCCCTCTCATGATCTGCCCAGTTTCACAGAATCAGCCTTGCTGTCTGGTGGCCATCTAGCCTCTGCTTAAAAACCTCCAAAGAAGGAGAGCCCACCACCTTCCATGGAAGCTTATTCCACTGAGGGACCGCTCTAACTGTCAGGAAGTTCTTCCTAACGTTTAGCCGAAAACTCTTTTATTTAGTTTCAACCCGTTGGTTCAGGTCCGACCTTCTGGGGCAACAGAAAACAACTCTGCACCATCCTCTATATGACAGCCCTTCAAACACCTCAAGGAAGTAAATTCCTGTGTTGCAAGATACATGGAGATTACTAGGAGGGTGAAGGTGGAGAGGAGGAAGAGGCGAAATCATCAATCTCTTTCTGTCAGTTCAGTTCTGCTAAAGGCAGGGATTTGCCCTATCCACTGCAGCCCCCTAGCCTGCATAGAGATCAATGCATATGTTTTGCATGACCTTAAGAATCTATCTTTGAGGGGGTCAGGAGGGACCACAGGAGCAGATCAGAAGCTGAAGCAGGTTCAACATGCCTTTTTCGGGGGGTAATTAAATACCGACCAATCGTTTTGAATATTATTAAACCGCTCCATTTCTTTGCCCTCAAAGTATCCCTTTCCTCCTTTTAGCCCCGCTTCATTCATCCATAAATCTCCGCAGAGCCCAAGCTTGAACACATGAAGCTGATTTATACTAAATACTTGGTCCATTGAAGTCAGTATTGTCTACTCAGCGAGGCAGCGACTTTCCAGGTCTCAAATGCAGGACTTTCACTTCACCCATTATCTGATCTTTAACTGGATTTGCTGGGGATTGAACTTGGGACTCTCTGCATTCCAAGCAGAGGCTCCACCTCTGAGCCATTTCCTCTGAATCGTTTGCTGCCAACCTGCATCTCTGTCCCTTAACAAATATCCCCTGGCTAAAGCCTGCTTGCTCTCCAACCTGATGCATAAGTGCAGACATGCAACTCTGTAGGGGGTGTGCAAAAAACCCCCATTCTTTTGTCTTATTACAAACCTGATCAATTTCCTTGAACATTCGAATTAAAACCACTCACATTATTTAATGAATCAGATACTCGCTTCAATGGGGAACCAATTCCTGACTGTAACCTTTCTCCCACATCCAATTTGGATGACATTCTCTGGAGTTTCCCCTTATGCAAAAGAATCTTCCCTGCTATGCTGCAGTCCAATCGGAGGAAGCACCCCTGTTTTACATGCAATTTGTATTCTCCCTTGCTCGGGGGTGTGTATCAACATGTTGCAGATTTCTCAGAGAAGATGTTTGCCAGTGAAAAATGCTGTTTTCAGTTGTCATGAACAGAAGCGAGCTGATCTGTTTACCTGGGCACTGAACAACTAAATCAGCTGTCAAAGAGGTTTGTGGCTGCCCTCGTTTTTTCTTTGTTTCCAGGTAGGACATTGGAAACCAGATCTCAGCTGGGAAATCACTATTCATATACAAACACACATGAAATTCCACTGAGTTCTTGCATGGGTGAGGTTCAGGGAAGTTTTCAGGGGTGGAGATCAGTAACTCCGATTGTTACCCTACTGGGGCGATTTCTTTGTGAGTTGGGGAAATTAGCATTCAAAGAGTTGCAGTGAGAGGGGGTAACAGGGCTCTCCATCAATGTATTCCAGGATTCTTCCTTTAAAGAACTCTCAAAAGAACAGGTAGGTGTTTAACAGGAAAGGTTTTTTTTTTAATTAACAGAGGAATAAGAGGCAAGCATACAGAAAACACACACAGCATACATATGGAGATAACTAAGAAAACTGTAAGGATATGGGAAAGCAATTTCAGAGAGGGCTATAGTTACCAGTCATGAAGAAGGAGGGGTCCGCAGAGGCAGCAAAATGACCAGCGCTTCATGGAAGGGAAAGAGAAGGCCCAGGCATAATCTAGGGGTGCATTGATGGGTCCAGAACACACACACAATGTGCACATGGCTGGACAGCCCAGTTACAGAGTGAAAAGTACCCTGGAACAAAACTGATGGCTTGCTTCCAAAAACAGTACCTTAATGGCTTGCCTGGAGGTGGAACGATATGTTAGAAAAGGTGTGATATGATTATCTGGGCTGGACTATAGGTAAAAAATACGGCTTGACGACCTGGTAAGTGTTGAACAGGAAGGCTATCAGGTTTGCTAAATAGCTAGATTGGGTTAGATAGGTGAGGGGAAGCAGGGAAGGGCATTGATGAGATTTAGGTTGGGCGTTTCCTCAGGAAGTCTCATTATCTCTGCTTCTCTCAGAGGCGGGGGGCCATTCAGTTAGCCATCCCCTTGTGACCCATGTCTTGGTAGTGTTCCAGTCTCCAAGCTGGCTGGCTTCTACTCTGGCTGGGGCCAGGCACTGTCTGGAACTTCTGGCAAGGGGTTTGTGATATTTCATATCCATAAGCTGCCCTTTTCATATGAAGAAGGGGTCTGACTGCTAACAGAATCTGATCAGAGGAGATCTGCCAGGATCATTGCAGAAAGGCAGCAAAGTTTCCGGTAGGGGTGAGATCATAACATGATAGCGAGCGAATCCTCCTGATTAGCCAATTGCCAGCTTCTGTTCTCCTACCCAAGAAATAGACACAAAGTTACCAGCTATAGGGCAGCCACAAACTCACTCCAGTACTTTGGTGGCCAGGGAAAAAGAGGAGAGCTGTAGCATAGTGCTTAAGTATTTGAACTGAGAACCAGCACTGTGCTGGTTCGAATCCCACTCCTGCCATGAGCTCAGCAGGTGGCCTTGGGTAAGCCACTCCTCTCAGCATCAGCTCCCCAGCTGTATTGTGGGGATAAACATAACACTGGCATTGTTCACCACTCCGAGAGTCTCTATAGATGAGAAATCTTACGTGAGTTTGCTCAAGTGAAGAGAGAGGCAATATTAGCCGGGAAATGTAGGTGACAGAGCAGAAGGCTTCGTCACTTTCACCCCTCTACAAAGATCCAGGAGATACTTGGAGAGTTTGTTAATTTCCTCTTTCCCCTTCTCCTCCCCGAAGGCTGTCAATTTCACCTCCTAGTTGGAGGGGACGCAAAGAAGAAACAAACAAACCCTCAGAGGAGCAATCTCCCAGCTCTTTGTACAGAGGTGAAAGTGACGAAGCCTTCTGCTCCATCTCCTATGTTTCCCGGCTAACATGGCGTCTCTCTTCACTTGAGCATCTTCGTGTAAGATGTCTCGTCTATAAAAACTCTCAGTGAGACACCGTCTAGAAGAGTAATATATAAGACCTATTATCATTATCATTCTTCATCATCATCATCATCTTCTTCTTCTTCTATAGGCTCAGCTCAAAACAGTCTGTTTGGCTGCCAAATGTTCTTGGCAAAATCCACCTCTCCCCACTGCTGCCCCCAGAAGCCCATGTATCTCTGCAAAGCACAAATGACTCACAAACTGATGAACAGCCCCGCCAACCAATTGGCTTGTTTTATCACCACTAGAAAAGAGGATCCGAGCCAGTCTGGTGAGTTCACTCTAACCTGGTGAGTTCACCTGAGCTCCTTGGAGGAAGGACAGGATTAAAGAAAGAATCTATGCATGGATAAAATTATCTCATCTATATTGTGATGGATTGCTCCATTATTGAAAACCCCACTTTGAATTACTCCGTCTCATCCAGTTTGAGGTGTTGCCATGCGGAAAACTCCCTATGGGCACTCTGCCTAAATTCATTGCTAAATTCAGGTATGATTTTATCGGATGATTGACACAATGGCACTGCTCACACAGCCACCTTTCTCCAAACATTTTTGCTATGTAAATAGATGTGTGAAACATCACGGGTGTATTTAACAGAATTATATCTCCTTAGGAATTCTTTTTCCTGCATTCACTGAAACAGCTTTGGGCAAATCACTTAGTTTTGTGCCTCAGTATCTGTCAACTGTAAAATGGCATGCAGATCTTCTAGAAGAATTTGTTCTAGAAGAACATTAATTCACAAATAGGTTCCTTGGTTATTGCGTAGTGTGTGGTTTTGCTCACTTGCTTATGTCACTGCTCTGTATGGTGGTGATGAGTGCCCTCAAGTCTTAGCTGACTTATGGAGACTCCCAGTGGAGTTTTCATGGCAAGAAACTAACAGAGGTGGTTTGCCATTGCCTGCCTGCCTCTGCAACCCAGTTTTTATTGGAGGTCTCCCATCCAATTATTAACCATGACTAACCCTGCTTAGCTTCAGAGACATGATAAGATCAGGCTCACCTGGGCTATCCAGGTCAGAACTCAGGACTATTGCTCTGTATAACACTTATCTTTTTCTTAGCTTCCTGTCCTGCTTTTGTAATAATCATCTCCTGAAGTGGCTTCAGTCAATACAGAGAGAATGCATCTTTACAGAATCACAGAGTTGGAAGGGGCCATACAGACCTTCTAGTCCAAACCCCTGTCCAATGCAGGATGAGCCTAAGGCATCCATGACAAAAATTCATCCAGCCTTGAAAACTGCCAGTGAAGGGGAGCTCACCACCTTCCTAGGCAGCTGATTCCACCTTTGAACTACTCGGACCTTGAAAAAGTTTTTCCTAATATCCATCAGGTACCTTTCTGCATGTTATTTAAGCCTGTTGCTTTGAGTCTACCCTCTGCAGCCAACTGGAACAGCTCCTTGCCCTCCTCCAAATGACAACCTTTCAGATATTTAAAGAGGGCAGACATGTTCCCCCTCAATCTCCTCTTCTCCAAACTAAACATTCCCAAGGCCCTCAGCCTTTCCTCGTAGGGCTCAGTCTCCAGACCCCTGATCATTCTCATTGCTCTCTTCTGCACCCTCTCAATTTTGTCCACATCCTTTTTGAAGTGAGGCCTCCAGAACTGCGCACAATACTCCAGGTGTGGCCTGACCAGGGCAGTATAGAGAGGGAATAAGACCTGCGATTTCGATGCAATGGCCCTTTTGATACAACCCAAGACTGACTTTGCCTTTTTTGCCACCACATCAGAGTGACTGCTCATATTTAGTTTACAGTCCACTCATACCCCAAGATCGCTTTTGCATACCCTACTACCCAGAAGTGTATCCCCCATCCTGTATTTGTGCTTCCCATTTTTGTGGCCCAGATGTAATACTGTGCACTTGTCTTTGTTGAATTGCATCCTATTCACAGCTGCCCACTTCTCCAAAGTATTCAGGTCTTGTTGAATTTTAACTCTATCTTCTTGGGTGTTCGCCACTCCTCCCAATTTGGTACCTTCAGCAGATTTAATGAGCAGCCCCTTTACCCCTTCATCCAGATCATTGATAAAAATATTGAAAAGTACCGGGCCCAGAACCGAGCCCTGTGGCACCCCGCTGGACACCTCCCTCCAATCTGATGAAACACCATTGACCACCACTCTTGGGGTGTGGTCCTCTAACCAGTTACCTATCCACCGAACTGTCCTATAGTCCAGTCCGCATTCTTCCAGTTCACCCATTAGAATGCCATGGGGGACCTTATCAAAAGCTTTACTTTAATTCAGGCTCATGGTATAAAAAGACAAGAAACAGAAGAGAAATGGAAGGAGAAAACAGAACACATGGAGGAGACTTCGACTGAGTCGGACTGTCTACTCTGAGAATCTCAGATAGAAATCTTTCATATCACCCTGTTCCTTTTGCTGGAAATGTTGAAGATTGAATCTGGAACCTTCTGCATACCGAGGAGATGGTCTATTACCAAGCCACAGCCACACAAACACCCCACCGTAAAGATAACGGGTCTCTCTCATTATCTACAATCTCTTCACGTTGATCTTGTTTATATGAAAGCGATGCAATTGTCCTATTTAGGGCCAAGCTACAAGTGACGAATGACACTTGAACAGCAAGTGGATTGAGTGGAGCGCAAGTGAATAGGGAGAAATACACTTGCCGTTCAAGTGTCATTCGTCACTTGTAGCTTCACCCATAGAACATGTTCCTCTAGCTGGAGTCAGAAGCCAGATATTATTTCCCACTCTTCACAGGTTTGCTCTGACCTGGATGGCCCAGGCTACCCTAATCTTGTCATATCTCAGAAGCTATGCAGGGCCAGCCCTGGTTAGTACCTGGATGGGAGATAACCAAGGAAGTCGCTATGCAGGGACAGGCAATGCCAAACGAACTCTGTTCGTCTCCTGCCTTGAAAACTCTGCGGGGATCACCATAAGTAAGCTGTGACTTGACACCACTTTCCGTCACCATACTGGTTTTAGATCAACTTACAATTTGAGTAGAGTTTGGCTGGCTGGCTGGCTGGCTGGGGGGATTGTGTTACCTGTGTCTGTTTTGTCTCTAGTACCCAATGGCTAGGGCTGGGCTGGTCTTTCTGTTATAATGGTCTTTTCCGGGAAGGCAGGCGCCTTCCAATTAGCCTTTATTCTTCTGGCCAATGACATCCTTCGCCTCTCTTTTATTCGTTTCTGCTTCTGGAATGTTTCATTACCTATATTGACTTCAATTTGGCGTGCCAGACTATCTCCCCTTCTGGAGCCTTTGCCTTGTCGTCCTTGCTGCTTAAAACTTTGAATTAAGCAAGCCTCGGCAGGGCAAAGGGTCTGGAAGGGGAGACAGTCCGGCACGCCAGAGGCAGTGGAGGACTGTGAGAGAATCTGTCCCCTCTGGCACGATCTCTGCCGGCGCTGTCTTTTAAAACTATGTTTCCCAACTAACATTGTGTCTCCCGACACATGAAGAACATGTGTCAGAAATCTTTCGTAGAGTGAGACTTTGTGAGACCACTCATTAAGAAACCCTCCTTGAACTTAATGGCCTCGCTACTATTGGATGCATACCTGAGGTTCCAATCCCCAGATCCCTGTTTTGGGGTCACTGGGGGAAGCGATGAGGGAATTTCCTTCCTTGTGCAGGGGCTGGACTAGATGGCCCTTGGGGGTCCCTTACAACTCTGTGTTTATATGTTTTGTGATTTTGTTTCAGCCATGCGCAACTGGAACCTGAGATGCTTGATTTCTGCTCCATTTTCTGTTCCCTTGCAGTGACTTTTCCCCATTAACAGGATATATTTTCCAACATTGTATCTCAATAAAGCAGAATTAGAGGTCCATCGTATGCAGAAGATGGCATGCTTTTTTTTTCATTTTTACTTCATTTATACCCCCTCCTTTCTCCCCAGTGAGGACCCAAAGTGACTCACATCCTTGTCCTCTCCTCCAGCTTACCCTCATAACAACCCTGTGAGGTAGGTTAGTCTGAGTGTGCACGACTGTCCCAAGGTCACCCAGCAGGCTGCCATGACAGGGTGAGGATTCAAACCTTTTTCTCCCAGATCCTTATCTGACACCAATCTGCATGGTATATGCATCTTTATGTGTGTATATGTATACATCTGTACATATACAAATATGTATATACAGGGCTTTTTTTTCTGGGAAAAGAGGTGGTGGAACCCAGGACCGCACAATGGCATCACTTTGGGTCAGCTGGAACGGGGGGGGGGGGGCGTTAATTTTTAAATCGCCCTTGGCAAAAATAGTCACATGGCCGGTGGCCCCGCCCCCTGATCTCCAGACAGAGGGGAGTTTAGATTGCCCTCCGCCGCTGGAGTGGTGCGGAGGACAATCTAAACTCCCTTCTGTCTGGAGATCAGGGGCGGGGCCACTGGCCATGTGACCATTTTCAAGTGGTGCTGGAACTCCGTTCCACCATGTTTCCGCTGAAAAAAAGCCCTGTGTATATATCTGTATATGTATAAACTATACAACATGTGTACTCTATATAGACAAATCAACAAAACAAAACAAAAGATCCCAAGAGTTAAACAGAGTTGGGTTGGATATGAGATGCTGTGATGATATTTCTTGCACCAGTTTCACACATATGCCTCTTTTAGAATAATTTCTAGGGCTTTTCTATCGAAGTCAACAAGGGTTAGGAAGAGGTTAGTGTTGGCATCTAGTTTCTTGTTTGTTTGTTCTTCTGGAAGTTAGAGTGTTAAGATAGACACACCCTTACCGTCTTTGGCTGAGCATGTAGGTGCCTCCTGAAAACTTAAGCAAGCACAACTTGCCAGTGGCAAACTGTCTCAGTTGTGTTTCAACGTGTCAAGTGCTTTATAAATAATTCTTGAAGTTAAACTCTCAGAAACCTTTTTATGTGCTACAAATGTATACCTTTCAGAGTCATTTTGGGCTGTTGAGCTTGGAGCCATCTAAAAAGAGGTAAGTTTGGAATATCCTCTGAGTTGTGGTTTTCTGAGAGTTCACAGAAATGAACTTATTGTGAGGGCTGAGTTCGAGTTCCAGTGATTCCTTGCAAAATGTCCTGTGTCAGTTTAAAAATGATCAAATCATGTATTATGAAACTGAGTTTGGTAGAAACTGTTGTGGGATGTTGCTGCGGTCTGCTCCTTTGAAAGAGGAAGCAATATTCTGACCTTGAATGTGCTACAAAACTGTTTTCTAGAACATCATAGCATAAATGCCCCCATATTACCATCTCAGGGCCAAGCTACACATGGCGAATGACACGTGAAGGGCAAGTGGATTGAGTGGAGGGCAAGTGAACAGGGAGAAATACACTTGCCGTTCAAGTGTCATTCGTCATGTGTAGCTTGGCCCTCAGTAGCGAGATTTCTTTGGATTGCTATGCGAATTAGAATCTACAAGATTTAAGCTCTGGAGAGTGGACTGAGACTGAATTGTATTTTGTATTTTGTGAATTCAAATACTGATTTTATTTGACTTTATTTTATGCCGATAAAGATATTGACTGACTAACAAAATTTGTTTTTATGATTTTATTGTAGTTTTAACTTTGTTGTATCTGCCCTGAGCCCACTTGTGAGGAGGGCAGAATATAAATCAAATCAATCAATCAATCAATCAATCAATCTCATGAAGACCTTGATTTCTTTAATTATGCCTTGTTGGTTTCTCTCTGTAGAGATACTGTCATCTTTCTCCAGCTATCAGGACTGTGGGTGGAGGAGTCTGGTATCAAGTGATTTCAGTATGAATGAACAGGATAAAATCTTACTTCCTTCAGATGAGAAGTTTCCATATAATATTCTCCATTAGTTCTCACATGCTGGACATTAATTGTTCTTTATTAAAAGTCTTGCTGGTTTATTATCTTCATCTACTGCTTGGAAAGATGCACATCACAACTGCTTCTGTAATACAAGGAATTCCTTCACTTGCACATATCTAACACACATTTACTCCAATGTAATGGTATTTCAGGTTGTGGAAGAGGGGATGTGATTTGTGCTGATTCTGACTGCATAGCTCCACTTTGCCTCTGTGCTGTCCCTGATGATCTGCTGAACCTCAACAACAACATTTGGGGATACATCAAGATGGGTAGCCATGTTAGTCTTTTTGTAGCAGTAGAAAACAACAAGAATCCAGTAGCACCTATAAGACTATCAAAATTAGTGGTAGGGTATGAGCTTTCATGAGTCACAGCTCACTTCTTCAGGTCACAAAAGCACATATCCCACCACAAATGTTGCTAGTAGAGATGGGCACAAACCGAAATACAAACCAAAGTTCAGCACGAACCGGGCCAGTTCATGGTTCATGAACCAGTGGTTGGTCAGAGTCCATTTTTGACGAACCGCCACAAACTTTAGGGCGGTTCATTTGGTTCATTTTTTGGTTCATCACTGCAGACATCCTGTCACTGATCAATCAGTTTCCTGGGCAACAGGGGTTGGGCTTTCTGCAGACCTTCAACTGACCCTGACATGACCTTCTGCTGAGCCAGAAGTGATGATTTGCTGACCTGGAAGTGACCATTTCATGAACCAAATGAACCAGTTTGCCAACTGGGGCAGGTTCATGTAAGTTCGTGGTCTGTGGTTCATGAAACATGATGAACCACGAACCTCATGGTTCATGTTTTCCCCAGTTCGTGCCCATCTCTAGTTGTTAGTCTTACAGATGCTACTGAACATTGGGGAGACTCGTTGATCCACATCAGGAGAAGGAAGTGAGAAAAACACTCTGCTAGGTCTGCAGATGGTTAGATACATACCACTGTTTCAATCTCAAAACCTTGCTGTAGCTGATGTGGCTGTGCTTATTAATTTCTGCTATACATTTATATTCTTTATCACTTACAAACATTCCATTGATCAATGGTTGTTGTGGGTTTTCCGGGCTGTATTGCCGTGGTCTTGGCATTGTAGTTCCTGACGTTCGCCAGCAGCTGTGGCTGGCATCTTCAGAGGTGTAGCACCAAAAGATAGAGATCTCTCAGTGTCATAGTTCTCCGGCCGTGAAAGCCTTCGACAATACATTCCATTGATCATTTCATAATGCATCCATATTGGACCTTCTTATTCAAATTAATGTGATATGCAAGTAGCTGCTGTAGCATACTGGTTACATGGTTGGACTGTGAATCTGCTGGTTCAGATCCCACCACTGCCATGAGCTCAGCAGGTTAAGCTGCTCCTCTCAGCCCCATCAGTATTTTGAGGATAAGAATAGCATTTATTTGTTCACTGCTCTGAGTGGGATATTAATTTGTCTAGAAGGGTGGTATATAAGTGCAGTAATTTATTGTTCCCCGGTCAGTTCATACATATAAGCACAGTTATTATTGCTATTGTTATTATACATTTGAAGAAGTATCTGAAGAAGTGAGCTGTGGCTCACGAAAGCTCATGCCTTACCACAAATTTTGTTAGTCTTATAGGTGCTACTGGATTCTTGCTCTTTTCTACTGGCTGTCCAAGTAAGAGAGATGAAATGTTAATCAGATTTTAGAAAAAGGTGAAATTATAGCAGAGATCGACTTTCCTCCTTAGTCTAATCAAAACAGGTTTAAGATTTTTTTGTATCCAGTTTGGTGTAGAGGTTAAGAGCACGGGACTCTAATCTGGAGAGCCAGGTTTGAATCCTCACTCCTCCACTTGAAGCCAGCTGGGTGACCTTGGGTGAGTCACAGTTCTCTGGAGCTCTCTCAGCCCCACCCACCTCACAAGGTGTTTTGTTGTGGGGATAATAATGGCATACTTTGTAAACCGCTCTGAGTGGGCATTAAGTTGTCCTGAAGGGTGGTATATAAATTGAATGTTGTTATTATTATCATCCTTGGAACAATATAATTAATTCCTGTTTTTATGTCTCCTATCAGGTCTTTATAAGAGGACACAACTACAAAAGCAAAGAGAGCAGACAATGGCTAATTTCAACAAGACACCCCTGTCTTCTGTGGAAGTTGGGCCAGAATGTTGTGACATGCACAATGACACTGGGATCTCAATTAATAAGAGCTCAGTTTATAATCCAGAAGGGACCTTCCACTATTTAGAGAATTTCATCTATATCTTTGCTTTTGTTATCTGCATTATTGGCATTGTAGGGAATGGAATTGTCATCTGGCTTCTCGGCTTCTGCATTAAGAGGAATCCTTTCACCATCTACATCTTGAATTTGGCCATTGCTGACTTTGGGGTCCTGATTACTATAGCTCCATTTTCTATTTCAAATCTTATTAAGCAGACCCCTTATCTTTTGGGTCTGATAGTTGGCAATCTTGAGCCATTCATGTACTGTGTTGGTCAACTTCTACTTACAGCCATCAGTGTGGACAGATGTGTGATTGTCCTCTTCCCAATTTGGCACAAATGCCACCGGCCGACCCACTGGTCCACCACTGTATGTGCCTTAATTTGGGTTCTCTGTTTCTTTCTTTATGGAATTCGGCTTACTCTCATTATTTTGAAATTAGATGGAGACCATATTTTGTTGCTACAGGTTATTGTGAATGTCGGCTTTTGCCTCCCACTCATCACCATCTTCACTGTGACTCTGTTGTTCAAAGTCCGCCATCAACTACAACAGCACCAGCGGGGAAAACTTCTGCTAGTCATCTTACTCACCCTCCTTTTCTTCCTCGTCTTTGCTTTTCCACTGAACGCTATTTTCTTGCTCAATTACGTTTCCAACAGAGCCTATTTTTATCTATACATATATGGCTACTCATGTGCCATTCTTAACAGTGGTATCAATCCTGTGATTTATTTCCTGGTGGGGAGAAAGAAGAAGAGTCAAACAAAGGAGAGCATGAAAATCATACTGCAGAGGGTTTTCAAGGAGGAAGAAGAGAGCAAAGAAGAATTAGAAATGGAAGTTCAAACATAGTAACGAGAACTTCATGAGAACCGATCAAATCTAGGTTGGTCTTTTTCAGTATCCTAGAAGATACCTTCAAGTGTTTTGATTTCTAGATGCTAGGGGACACGTCTGTTTGATCAGTTGTAGAGAAAACACAGATTTCCAGGATAGGAGGGTAATGAAATGACCCCCCATTGCCTTTGAAGGACGATCATTCCATTCAATCAGGCCATAACGATAGAAGAAGGCAGGGGTCATTTAGTAAAAAAAGAGCTGGAGGAACTCATTAGCATAACTCATTAGTACAACTCATTAGCATACGCCACACCCCTGGACATCACCTATCCTGGCTCTTTTGGACCCAATCCTGCCCATTCAGGGCCAAATTGGGACCAAAATGGCAAAAAGGGGCTGAAAATGGCCAAAAAGGGGCCCAAAATGGTCAGGATCGGGCCACTATTGAGCAGGAGAGTGATCCACCACCCATCAGAGGCCCAATCCAGGCTGTTTCGGCCCCAATCCAGGCTGAAACGGGCCCAAAATGGCCGAGAGTCAGGTAGGTGGGGCCATCTGACATGTGACCTCTTTGGGGAACTGCCAGAACTGTGTTCCTGTGCGTTCCCCCTCAAAATGAGCCCTGGAAGAAGGAAGCTATCACTTTCATAACTTTAGCTCATTGTGAACTTCAGCACACAAACCCTGAGGCCCAGAGTTATGCCACTCACAAAGTCCTAAAGATAAAGAAAAGTGCCTGAGTCAGGGCTTTACTTTTCTGATGTTGTGTTTGGTACGTCTAAGCACTATTGCAGATGGGAGGCCATCTTACAATAAAGGATACAATAGAGATGCATAGTTTGATTAACAGAACACAGCAAAGGCTAGCAAATATGATGGTATTATCTTAGACGGAAAGATGACACAAAAACAATATTCACAGAAGAACACAGAAGAACATTATGATATTGTACTTGATTACAATATCTTAGATGTCACGTGTAAATAAACTTTGGAGGCCAACATGGATGTCTTATGGCAACAACACACATAAAGGGGCACTTCTCAGGCTGGGCCATGAGATTATTTTATTTATTTAAGTATTTATACCTTCTTCTCAATGGGGAAGAAAATGGGAAAATGCCTAACATCATCCTCTTCATTCATTGATCATCACAACAACAACTTTATGAGGTAGGTTAGGTTGAGAGTGTGCGACTGGCCCAAGATCATCCAGTGAGCTTCCATAGCAGAGCGAGATTTGAACCTGGGTCTCCCAGATCCTACAAATATACTCTAATTGCTGTGCTACGTTGTGGTACAATGCTTATGGAGACCTTCATCAGAAGTTCAGATACTGATGACAGCATCTGCTCCATAGTCCCCCCCCCTTGAGTTTTGGAACTCCATCTTTCAGGAGTAGCAATATTCTTTGTCTATATAAACCTCACTGAAAAATCAGAGGATATTTTGGGTTTTTAAAGTCTTTTTGATTTAATTTCTGCAAAGGCGTTTAATTGGACTGTAGGTTTTGATGTTATTGATTATTTATTATTACAATTCTTTATGTTTTAGAGCCTTTCTGGGTGTTGATAGAATAGGTAAAAAAATGACCCATATACTTTCTAATCAAGTAAAGAAATGGTGTCTTCTGTATATTTACTGTATATTTAATGGGAATGTTTGGGTTCAAGAAAAGTTCCAAACAGCTTGCCTGTTTGGAACTACTACATGGATCCGATTGCATTAAGAATTTTCAGACTAGTTATCTAGAAAATGTATGATCTCCATAATAACCCATCATGGAATCCAGGAAAATTAAAGCAAATAGTTGTATGGATAACTTCTTCGGTAAGTCACCGAACCAGGAAAAGTGTCTCAAAGTCTTGGATCTGTGGCATTCAGTTTGATTGGTTCCACATGGAGGTTTTATAACAACAACAACAACAACAACAACAACAACAACAACAACAACAACAACAACAACAACAACAACAACAACAACAACAACAACAACAACAACAACAACAACAACAACAACATTAAATTTATATACTGCGCTTCAGAACAACTTAGCACTCACTCAGAGCAGCTTACCAAGTATCTTACTATATAATTGAGTAAGAGTATTTCAGACAACTCACTCTATACCCTGGTGCGCCACCAGAGGGCGCTGCCATGGAGGGAAGCCTAGGCAAGGCACCATATCCCTCCAGAAAATGTGCCATGGTGGGAAGCAGGTGGCAATGCCCGCCTCCTGCCTTCACCCAGCTGGTATTAGGAGTGAGGCAGGGGGCAATGCCAACTACTCAACTTAACCAAGCTGATATTAGGAGTGGAGTAGGTGAAAAGACCCACCCCCTGCCTTCACCCAGCTGGTATTAGGAGCAGAGCAGGTGGCAATGCCCACCCCACCTTAACCCAGCTGGTATTAGGAGTGGAGCAGGTGGCAATGCCCTCCCCCTGCCTTAAACCAGTTGGTATTAGGAGCAAAGCAGGTAGCAATGCCCACCACCCACCTTAACCCAGATGGTATTAGTGACGGAGCAGGTGGCAATGCCCACTCTCCACCATCATCCATATAGCAGCAGGAGTGGAGCAGGTGGCAATGCCCACCTCACACCTCCACCTGGCTGGGATCAGGTGCAGAGCAGGAGGCAATGCCCTTCTTCCTTCACCCAGCCAGAATAAGGAGAAGAGCGGGTGGCAATGCCTGTCCTCTTCAATCTACTGGAATAAGCCATTGAGCAGACTACAATGCCCACCCTGTCTTCACCCTGCTGGAGTCAGGAGCCAAACATGCAGCAATGCCTGTGCCCCCCTTTAACCTGCCAGAAACAGGCACAGAGCAGGTGACAATGCTCTCACCCCCTTCACCTAGCTGGGATCAGTAGCAGAGCAGGTAGTAAAGCCCGCTGCCCACCTTCACCTGTCAGGATCAGGCACGGAGCAGGAGGTAATGCCTGTTCCTCCCTTCACCCAGCGGGGAGCAGGTGGCAATGCCCACTTCCCTTCATGTAGCTGGGATCAGGCTTGGAGCAGGCAGCAATGCCTACCCTACTTCACCCAGCTGTAGTCAGGCACAGAACAGGAGGCAATGCCCCCCCCTTTACCCGGCATTTATCAGGCATGGAGCCGCTACCAAAGCCCACCACCCCTTCACATGGCCAAGATCAGGCAGATCAGGCGTGGAGCAGATGACAATGCCCACCCTCCTCCTTCACCAGCTGGAATCAGTGACGGAGGAGGAGTGAATGCCTACCTGCCCATCTTCCCCTTTCTAGAGCCCGTTGTATTTTTTCCCCCACAATGGGAAGTGTTATTATTATCCTCATGAGAAGTTGCTATTGTTATTATTATCCTCATGAGAATCACTCCATGAGGTGGGTGGGGCTGAGAGAGCTCTGAGAGAGCTGTGACTGACCAAGATCACCCAGCTAGCTTCAAGAGGAGGAGTGGGGAATCAAACCTGCCTTTCCAGATTAAAGTCCTGCTGCTCTTAACCACTACACCAATCTGGCTCTCTTTTCGTCCACATGATGTTGTTGCCTAATCATCCATTTTTCAGATTTCCCCCTGCTTTGCCTTGATCTTTCCCGTGGTTTGATGTGATCTCTTGAGAAGGATTGCAGTCAATGTGCATTTGTACTCCATGAATATAAGAATGCGCGTGTTTTTGCACATCCCATCTGTATCAACACCATTTCTTATTTTCTGCCCCAGCCCCTTGGCGTGATTCATGACATACCAACATGATGCAATAAAGTCACAACAGTGCAATGCAAGATCATCCAGTGAGCTTCCACTGTAGAGTAGAGATTCGAACCTGGGTCTTCTAGATCTTAGGTCAACACTCTAATCACTGTTGATCCTATTTATGTCACCATCCTCAAATTCAGTGACAGAGGGTGTATCATAGTTTTGCAAGCTTAAATCTCGGCCAAACTTATGTGACCTAATTCATGAACAGTTTTCCGCATTACAAAGTTGTCAGGTTTTTTTAAAGTAATGTTGGAAGAGGGGTGTCCATCAAAATGAGTGTAGATTTGATGAAGCAAAACATTCATCAGTCCTCTTTAATAATTTGTACCTACTTCTTTGTGCTTTTTTTTTGGCATCATGATGCAATGGCAAGGATCCTGACTCATGATTCATGACAAAATATTGTGGGTGGAAGCCACAGACAGCTTTGACAGGAAAGAGCTGGAAGCTGCAAACACACTGGGAAAGTGTATCACATCGCAGCTGAACAGACGAGGCTTTCAAGTAGAGGTGGGCAAGACCCAAAAAAAATACCGATCAAGCCATTCGTGGATCCGGGCCGCCGCCGAACCCAGGTCACCGATTCTAACCGACCAAGTCCCATTTCCGATCCGGAATCGGGAATCAGGGAGGCCAAAGCAGGGGGGTGCCCACCATTTCCAGCGATATAGGAATGGTGGTTGGTGGCAGCGGCCGCCAGGCCTGGAGGGCAGGGGGAGGCAGCGATGAGCCGCCTCCCCTCAGGGAGAGAGGGGACATTCACACACACACACACACACACTTAGAGTAGGGGGGGAGTTTTTGACCTGGCAACGAGCCACCTCCCCTCAGGGAGGGGACATTCCCAGGGCCGGATCTACGGTTGCCAGCACCCAGGGCAACCGTAGTCAGGCTCTTGCGTGCACGCGCGTGCTCCTGGGTCGTCGCCCCCCCGCCCATGCAGCAAGCCAGCTGTCCTGGCACACTGCAGAACTGGCGGAAGTGCGAATAGCCTGGCTGCCCGCGCCATTCACCTCCCCGCAAGACAAGGGGCGGCCGGCTTGACTGCACGCCCCTTGTCCTGGGGAAAGGCAAACGGTGCAGGCGGCCTCCCAGCCTCCTGCGCTGCCTTTTGCCTTTCCCCAGGACAAGGGGCAGCTGGCTTGCCCACGCGCGCCTTGTCCTGGGGAAAGACGAATGGCGCGGGCAGCCTCCCAGCCTCCCGCGCTGCCTTTTGCCTTTCCCCAGGACAAGGGGCGGCCGGCTTGCCCCCTCACCCCTTGTCCTGGGGAAAGATAAATGGCGCAGGTGGCCTCCCAGCCTCCCGCGCTGCCTTTTGCCTTTCCCCAGGACAAGGGGTGGATGGCTTGCCCGTGCGCCCCTTGTCCTGGGGAAAGGCAAAAGGCAGCGCGGGTAGCCTCCCAGCCACCTGCGCTGCCTTTTCCTTTTCCTGCAAGCCGGCTGCCCCTTGTCCTGCGGGAAAGGCAAAAGGCATTGTGGGTGGCTGGGAGGCCGCCTGCGCCGTTCGTCTTTCCCCAGGACAAGGGGCGCGTGGGCTTTTTTTTTAAAAAAAAAAAGTAGGGAAAGAATCCTCCATTCCTCACCACCCAATTTTAAAAGCAAGCAGCCAGTCTTCCAAAAGCATATTTTAAACACACACACAGAACCGTGAATGAGGTTTTCCCACAAAATATAGTGTTTTAAAAGCAGAGAGTGACAGACAGAAAAACACCCATTCCTCCTACAAAGCCCCATTTTTTAAAAAAGCAAAAAACCTTTTCACCCATGGCTTCAGAACACGCCCTTCCCCCTCCCTCCCCTGGGTTGCTGCTCCATGGTTGGAAGGAAGCCTGCTAATCAAGGAAAGCTGGGCTTCCATTCGTGTTTCGAGGGCAACAGAAGGAGGGCAAACACAGCTCAGACATTCCCCTGGCTCCATTGCCCCGGGAATAAATTACTGGCGCAAGAGTGTCTGCAATTCCGAACAGAAACCGATCCATCTGATCAAGTCCCGAACAAGCAAACCCCTGACCGCTGGATCGGTTGCCGTGGACGGAACCAATTAGCTGAGTCATGATGGCGCAAACGCCATTATCGTTTTTTTTTTCACATCGTGATTCCGATCATGCCCATCTTTACTTTCAAGTTGACTTCTGAGTTTACTCACAATCAAGTATCAAACTCAGTTCTCCTTCTACTAGAGGGAAATGCCCTTTTTTGTATATTTTGAAATGCCTTTAAGGCTGCAGTCATAATAGTGCTTTCCTGAAAGTAAAGCCTAATAAATAGAGTAAAGACTAATAAAATTTGTGGAAGGGTATGAACTCATATTCCCAGCTCATACCCTACCACAAATTTTGTTAGTGTTTCAGGTGCTACTGGGCTCTTGCTCTTTTCTACTGCTATAGACAGACTAACACAGTTACCTAGCTTGATCTAGTGGCCAACTAGTTGTTCTGGAGGGACAAACAGAGACCATCTGGAGGTGCTGTCTTCTAGCTAGGGTTATCAACCTCCAGGTAGGGCCTGGAGTTAATCCCAGAATTACAATTGATTTCTAGACTACAGAGATCAGTTACCCTGGAGAAAATGGTAGCTACTTTATGCCACCACATCCATTCTGAGCTCCTTCTACTCCCGCCTCCCCTCTCCACCTACATATCTGACTGGTTTCTTCTTACCCTCCATGCATCTGATGAAGAGAACTGTGATTCTCGAAAGCTTATGCTACAGTAAAGTTGGTTAAAGGTGCTACTGGACTCTTTTCTATTTTGCTACTATAGACTAACACAGCTAACTCCTCTGGTTCTACTTCCCAAACTCTGACCTTCCTAGATGCCTCTCTATATCTCCTGGAATCTCCTAATTTGGAATTGGCAACTGTACTACTTGCACTGGTATTCAGCCTGGGGGATTCTCTTACTGGAATTCTGCTTATTTCCTCTGTGAATCCTTTTTCCAAAACTCCAACTCCAGATGATGTTTGCATGCTATTTTTTTCCCAATATACTGCAACTATTTCATGTTAATTCAAAATTTCACAGTTACAAGATTACAATAGTGAATGTAAATATAGTTCAGACACCTAGTAACTAATAATAGATTTTCAAAAATGTGCCAATAGATTATAGTAATCTATAGGTGGAATAATTTTATTCATTGTATCACTCTGGGCCAAGCTACACATGACGAATGACACTTGAACGGCAAGTGTATTTCTCCCTGTTCACTTGCCCTCCACTCAATCCACTTGCCGTTCAAGTGTCATTCGTCATGTGTAGCTTGGCCCTTAGACAGTGATGAGAGACGAGTTTTTTGTATACTATTTTAAAAAATCCTTAGAAATGTTTAAAATATGTTTCCTTAGGTGAAGTATGTTCCTCTCAGCTATCTGTAATCCTATCGCTATAACTCTGGGCCAACCGGGCATCCAGTAGGTTTCACTCCACAATGGAACATTTTGTATGAACTTCTGAGGGAACACACCTGGCAGGGGACAAGAATGATAATCCAAAACACAAAAGAAAAAAAAACAAATACAATGCAGGTATGTTAAAAAGCAGGAAGTGTCGGGGCTTGCCACTGCTGCCACTGGGCGTGGCACTGGGCGGTCTGCTCCTGACATCATAGGGGGGCCAGGGATGCTGCAGGACCCTGCTCTGTGGAAGGAGGGGCAGTATACCTCACCCAGACTCCCTCTCAGTCCACTCGCTGGCCTGCTCAACCTGTCCTGCTTGCCCCCTGTGTCCTTCTTTATCCCCTCCTTCCAGAACTCTCCTCCAAACCTCCACTCTTGCATTGCACCGCTCTCACTCCACATCATCACTCCTTACTCACATCCACCACCCCAGGGCTCTTCCCAGCCAGCTTTTATAGGTCTTCCTTCTACTGTCCCACCCCTCTTCCAGCCTGGTCTTGGGCTGCACCAAGCAGTTGCAGCTGGGGTAGCTGATCTGGCCCCACTGACCAGCACCAGCTGTGCCTTGTTCCCTGGCTGCCCAGCCTCCCTGCCTGGGCTGATTGCTGAAGGCCTGTCCAGCTGCAGTTCCCTGGCTAGCAGCCCGGCCTCCCTGGCTGCGCTGATGGCTGAAGGTGGATCCAGCTGCGGCTCCTTGGCTGGTTGCCCAGGGCTTCACGCAGAGTGCCTCCACTAGCCCCACCTGGAGTGGCTTGGCTTTTGGCAACTCCTGGGCCAGGCTACTATTTTCTAGCTGGGGCGTGGCTTTGGGTTGTTGGGGCGGCTGCTGCTTCTCCTCCTCAGGTAAGGCCTTTGGGTGGGTGACTGCTGGGCCCCCAATCCCTCTGCCCTTGCCCCCTTCCGCCTTGCTTAGTCCCCTTTCCTTCCCTAGGGGAGTGGGACTCGCTGGCCTCTCTCTGTCTCCCCCTGCCTCCTGAGGCCCTGGGCCTTTGCCCCTTGTCCCTGGCACTGACAGGTTCTGGCCCCATTTGCCCATGGGAGGGGTTGGCCTGCTGTCCCCCGGCTGCCCCCTCTGCCTGCCAGTCAGACCGGTTGACCTGCTGTCAGCTGGCTGACCAGTTGACCTGCTGGCTGCTGGCTGCCCCCTCTGCATACCTGTCAGACTGGTTGACCTGCTGTTCCCTCCTACCAAGTCTGGGGGCTGGGACCCAGACCCCGGACAGGAAGAACAGACAAGATAAACATCAGGTAGAATTGCAAAACAAAAAGAGTAGGATTGCAACAGAGATATACTTCTTGAACTTGAAAGGAAGGTTAAAGATAGTTAAATTCCATCAAGATGTTTGAAACTTATTGAAATCCACAATAATACCTACACAGGTATGTATAATTTATAACACAGATTAAGAGAGTCGCTACCAAATCATACAGGATTCCAGCATATTTAATGAGCATTGTCAAGGAAGCCATATAACAAAATGACTTGGAAATCTTGACCAAATAAATGAAGCATTGCACCCCCGGTCGGGAATAAAGAGGCAGACACAAGGCATTCGGGTATTAACGGGCCACTTTTATTAAACCATTAACAAACTGTAAATACGGCAAGGGATCTATCTGCAGTACATGACAAGCCCGGCGTCCACGCCAGGACTGCCACCTTGACCTGTCTGGGCGAGCCCCACTGCCCCAGGTGTGAGCCATCCTTGTGCATGGCTACAACCCGTTCTGCCAGGCAAACGATTGCCCCCTTGAAATTCCAACCACTCTGCCATACAGCCCGAGTGAAGACTTTTAACGGGGGTTGCAACAGAAGTCTGCCCTCTCAGCTGGTTGCCATGAAGCCCACCAGCTGATCATGACAGACCCCAATCCCCCTAGTGGGGATATGCCAAGGGGGCTTGCCGGCCTGCTCCCTTTTACCAACACTATCCTGCCAAATGACCACCTATTTACAGCACCACCATAAGCAGTTAACACAAACCCAGTACACAGTGCAAGGTAGGCGAAAAACTCCTCTCCCCGATAGCCAATGTGGGGAAAGAAGAAAAAATTCCTACCTGGCCCCAACAAATGGCGACCGGCTCTCCTGCACTGGTAAAGGGATGGGAGGGTGGGCCGAGCATGCAACACGGTCTGCAATGGCTAAAGGGAGGCAGTGCAGCCTTGAAGGCTTAGCCCCGCCTATACAGCCTGGAAAATCCACAACAACCATCAAAGTAAACCGATTGCATATAATAGGACATTTTAGAAATTCCAGAGATGGTAAGCTGTGTGTTGGGTTCCACCATAAGGCCCAGTCTACTCAAGACATTCATTGGCCACCGCCAGACAAATTCAAGAGTGGCTTCCACCAGGCTGAGCAAGTCTTCCATTGGGAGGCATTTTGAGGGAGGGGACATGGCTTTTTTTGAGGGATATTTTGTCCTCCCAGTTTGTACCTGCTGCTTTCACCACTCTCTCTCCCCCCATATCCCTATGGAGGATTGACTGTGGCTGATCTCCAGGCAACAGAGATCAGTTACCTACTATCTGACCCTACTTTTCAGGGAGGGGGCATTTGTTTCTTGTGGTGGTGGCAGCAGGGATTTACAGGCACACCAAGCTGCAGCTACCGGTCTGGCCCTCATCGGAAATGGGGGCTGGATGGGTGAGAGGATGCATGTTTGATCCAGACCTTCACTGTCACCTCTGCCTCCCTCCCTTGTGGGGATACCTGCTCTCTGACGGGGGCGTATTGGCGGCAGTGATGGTCATGGCCTCCCCATTGGCTGTGCTGCTGCTTGCCCCTCACCTGCATGTCTGGGGAGGGGTGTGGCCAGTGGCTGGTGGGAGCGGGGTTGTCAGGGAAACGGCAGGCAGGCACTCCTGGCAGCGGCTGCACCTTGTCTTGTTGCGCTAGGGCACCAGGGGGACTCTCCTGCAAAAGTCCAGAGGGAGCCGTGGAGCGGCGCCCCATTTATGTCGATGCTCGAGCAACTCAGCTGAAAATCTGTAAAAACACAGGAAATCTCCAGCCGGAATTAGGCCTCCAATTCTTTCAGCAAAATATAGGTGGAAATTCTTTAGAAACCATGCCAGTGTGTGGTTTACATCACCACCACACATTTACGTGAATATTTTATTTAAAAACATTTCTGAGTCTGCCTTTCTCCCACTTAGAGTTCCCAAATGTAGCTTGGGAAATTTATGGAGATTTGGAGGAGGTACCTGGGGTGGGTGTATTTTGGGGAAGGAGCTCAGAAGTTCTGTGCAGTTTGCTATCTGAAGCTGCCTTTTCCTCCAGGGGAACGGATCTCTGTAGTCTGAAGATCAGTTACAATTTCAAGAGAACTCAAGGCCCCACCTGGTGGTTGGTAAACCTATTTACTGGCCTGATTTTTGCTCATCCAGCTCACAGCAAGGTCTTACACTCCACAGAAACCACCTTCAAATCTCCAGGGATTTCCCAGGCTAGAGCTGATAACCCTACACAACAATGAGGCTTGTTCTATGTGTTGTGCAGTAGGAAGGCAGAGAATATATCCTTGCATAAATTCTTTATATTTGCATATTGTACTTCATTAGTTGGAAAAATTATATGCTGCCTAGAGATGGGTACGAACTGAGAAAATTCTGACCCATGCCACTTGTAGTTCGTCACATTTCACGAACCACGAACCATGAACTTTCACAAACTTGCCCCGGTTCATAAACCAGTTCATTCAGTTCGTGAAAATGTCACTTCCGTGTCAGCAGAAGTTCTGCAGAAAGCCCATCCCCCACCCATTGCCTAGGAAACTGATGGGCACCAGGCTGTCTGCAGTGATGAACAGAAATACAAACTAAACAAACTGGGCTAAAATTTGCTGCAGTTCGTGAGAAATGAGCTCCCGAGGGAAATGAGGGACTGGGGCCACCAGCCATGTGACCATTTTCAAGACGTTCCAAAATTCCATTCCACCGTGTTCCAGCTGAAAAAAGAGCCCTTTTTATAGCAATATAATATTTTTGTGTGCACACTTAATTTGGGAATTCTTTCTAAAGTATTCTTCCTAGTATTAATGCCACATAGTGAGGGCTTCGGGTGAAATCCAGTTGCAAGTCAGAGTAGAAATATAACCACCCCCATGCAGACAATCATTTTCTGAAGAAAACCTACTTGGGAAATAAAAAGCACACATATCTCGTTGCTTGTTCATTTCCCACCTCTATTTCTCTGCTCTGGAGTTAAGGAGCCCATTTACAGCTTTGAAGTCATCTTGAACAGTTGATATTGAGCCCATTCCAAAAGAGGTAATTTTTAGATATCTGGATTTTAAATATATTGGATTAGATATACATGTGAATTTCATGTGACACTGCCTTATACTTAATTCGTCCATGGGTCCATCAAAGTCACTCTACTTGGACTGTCAAAAGGTTTGTATTTAATTCTTTAATGTTGATTGAAATTCATATTATATTTGCAGTGCTTCATTCCAGGGTGTGGAATTATATTTGCAATGCTTCATTCCTGCCTTTTATTAACAGAGGCTTGGAGGCTTGCAATATTGTCATGATTTCACTGGGACTTTTCTCAGGTCATAAAAAGATCTGTCTTGTCTGTTCATGGCCCAAGTCTCTGGATTTAAGTATCCACATGCGAAGCCATCTTGAGAATTAGATATATTGGTAGGATTGTCATCTACTGCATGATCTCTGCAGATAGCATCTTGCTTTTACTGCATTGAGTTCTACCCTTGTAATCCACCTTCTGTATCACTAGTATTATACCAATGTATTAGATAGTTTATTGTACACTTTGTCTTCTTTTGTAATCCTAGTCCAATTGCATTGTTCATTATCATCTTATGCTGTCTAATGGCACTATTTTATATCCTGTAATCTGCCTTGAGTCCCAGAGGGAAAGGTGGACTGTAGATCAAGAAAATAAGTATATAACAGTTATCTCCCTCACTGCTAGCTTGGCAGTGGCATCGGCCAATGAGACACAATAAGGATGGTTCAAGATTTCCTGATGGAGCCCACACTGTGGTGGACTGAGGTGAGGGAATCCTGCATTCATCACCATTGACCAGAAAGCACAGTCCTTTCTCTGAACCCTTATTGACCAGGCAGAAGGGAAAGCAAGGTCCTAGAAGGGGCTATGAATTAAATGTAATTCCAATGATGTAGTGCATAGAGTTCTGGCTGGGTATCAAGGAGCATTTGACCCGCATTTGAATTACATTGACTGATTATGACAGGACATACAATCCGGTTTGGGAATTGTAAATGCTGGCTGAGCGCAATTACTGGCTGTGAAGAAGAAGTGACGAAACGAGTGGAGCAAGAAGCTAGCAGACTCGTTGCCAACCTCCTCGTGATTCCCAGCCATCTAAGCCATTGAGCTTTGGAAATATAAATACATTTGGGGCAAAGCCATTTTGCAGACTTTGTGCCACTATAGCTATTGGGCTTTGGTTCTTATTACAGCCATTGAGCTTAGAACATCGATGTGGGGTTTTGACGGGTTGACCCCAGTGAACAAGCAAAGGAGTAGTTCCATTGAAGATATGATGGACTGTGTAGATGTATCATGACTCACGTAATTTTGTAATGTTGTATTTATTGTTGTTTATTAAGTTACAAATATTTATATTTCACTTGATTACATTGGTAAATAAGTTTATTGACACCTTGTTGTGTTTTTTGGGGGTTCCCAGGGTGTTCCCTTCCTTGGTTTCTGATTGTTGGGGAATCTTCCATTTGTGCTTGGTTTGTTGGGTATCAAAGAGAACTGGGTTCACATTCCCACTCAGCCCTGAAGTTCCCAGGGTGACTTTGGGACAATTTTCCCTTGGATTGGACCCAGGCCTGATGGAGCAGTGAATTCTGAAGTTCCAGGATTTCCAGGTCTCCTTTAGATTGAGAATTTGGCATGAATAGAGATGGGGAATAGCCTTTTCCCCAGGACGCTTTTTGTGAAATTATTTGCCCAGCATTCTCACTATGGAAAAGCTGCTTAGAAAGAAAGAAGGGTTGAAGTCCAATTTCTTGTTTGCTTCTGCTACTAAATGGTAGAAGATACCTACCCTGCATGTAATCATCTTCTGCAGAGCAGATAGAGTCTTCTTGGAAAAAAAAAAACCACATTCCCATCTTAGGAAGGATTTCTGCTGTTAAAATGAATATACTACCAAAATTGAACTTCTTGTTTCAAATGGTGCCAAGTCACACAGATCAAAAGATTTCAATTAAGCGGCAGAAAGTATTAAATGATTGTATATGGAAAGGGAAGAGACCAAGAATAAGATTTAAAGTATTACAGGATGAAAAAAAAGAGGATTGGCAGTGCCAAATATTAAATTGTACCGCCAGGCAGTGGCATTGATTTGGATAACCAATTGGATTTTAAATCTGAGTAGAAGACACATCAAATTGGAGACAACTGATACTAAAGAGGGTATTCATAAATGTTTATGGCTTAAGAAATCATTAAAGTCCATTGAAAAGCAAGATGGTGTTAATATACTAAGAGATGGACTACTCAAAATGTGGTTTCAATGCAGAAATAGATTGAGCCCATGAATCTCACCACTGTTGTTGCCAATACAATAGAAATAGAATTGATCAGTTCAGCTATGAATTTATGACAGATAAGCAAGCTAATGTCAAAACTTGGCAGGAAATTCAAGCACAAGGGGAAAACACTCCATGTTTGATGTATCATCAAATAGTATCGAAGTTCAAAGAACAAACTCTCAACAAAGTTGGCAGACTAAGAGAAAAAACAGAATTCGAATTACTAATTAAGTGGTGACCTGAAGTATTTACTGGGAAAAAATTATAAAATTCTACTGCAACACCACACAGAAATGGAACAAGTTAAAAACTGGATGTTAAAATGGATGAAAAACTTCGGAGAAACCATCTCCATGAATCAATGGGAAGATCTATGCCCAAAGATATTAAATTTAAACACTGTCAATTGTTAAGAGAGAACTGGTATAAAATTTGCTTTAGATGGTATACTATGCCCAAAGATATTGCAAGAATTAGTAAAGACTATAGCGGACAGTGTTGGAAATGTCAGTATATGGATGCAACATTTTATCACATGTGCTTGACATGCTAGGAAGCGTGGAGAAATTGAATAAGAGATGCAGAAGGTCCTCAAGCTCAGGTATGACCTGAACCTGAACAATTTCCAATTAAATATTTTACCAAATAATATTACAAAAGAACAGGGAGCTTTTTTCTGGTATATGGTGACAGCCACAAGAATACTATATGCAGCAAAATGGAAAACAGATTCATGCTCAAACATGCCTGAGTGGACAGACACAACGTATCAATGGCTAAATTAACTTCCTATGTGCACAACAGACCAATGGCTGATTCTGCACACATTGGATAATGCCCTTTCAATGCACTTTAGCTACCGTTTGGAAGTGGATTTTTTGTTTCACATTCGGAAAAAATCAGTTCCAAATGATCTCTAAAGAGGATTGGAAGTGCATTATCCAACGTTTGCAGAATCAGCTAATATTACAATTCTGGAGAAAATGGAAAGATTTCTTAAGTTATTTAGGTTAAAATAAAGATAAATTAAGGTAATTATATTATAGAGATAAAATACAGAAGAGATGATCGATTAAAAATCGTTGAAATTAAGGTCTGGGTATAAGCAACTAAGGAGAGGGGAAGAGAGCTATTATATAATTTAGTTGTGCTGTTATATACTTTGAGTATATTTGTCTGTTAGTTTAAATCTAATTCAAATGTAGTGCTTGTATAAGTTTCTATGCACTTTCTATTGTTATTTATATCTTTCCCTTTTAAATAAAACCTTTACTCAAAAAAAAAATCCCATCTTGCCAATGGCACATTGACTGGTTTCTGTCTCTGCATCTTTGGAAATCATTGCTCCCCCAGTTGGAATAAAGAGGCAGACACAAGGTTTGGGAAATAATGGGCCAATTTATTTGGCAACAACATTAATTTCAAACATTAAGAATCACGGGAAGGGTCTAACTAGCAGTACAGGCCAAGCCCTGGGGTCATGCCTGGACCTCTGCCTTGACCTGTCTGGGTGAGCCCCACTGTCCCAGGTGTGAGCCATCCATGTGCATGGTTGGTGTCGGAATATATGTGTGTTGCAAGGTCTGAGATTCAGTCATTATGGGGTTAATGTGTTTACCTACCATGCTATTGTTTAGATTGACCTGGAAAGGGAACCTGGCTCCAAGCCAATAATCTGCAAGCCCGGGAAACTTGAGAGTGTTTGTAAACTGTTATTGGTCAACAGGTCAGGTGACTGTACTTTCAGGGTCAAGAAGAAGGAGGAAGAAGAAGATTCTCCATTCCGTTATCCCAGCTCTTTGTTGTAAACAGCCGGGGAAAATGTAGCTCCAGGCATTCGTTATTTTGTAGCAATCCTGTGACCCTTGATTCAATTGATTCAAGATCCATTGCACCTCTGAAGAAAAGCTATTTTTAACCTTTTTTTCCCTCCTCAACAGTTGGAACCTGGCCAGCCAGGCAAAATGGTTCCCCCGTACAAGGTCCTACTACCCCAATCGTAAAGCATGAGGGAAGGACTTGTACAGGGGTGTCCCACCTGGCAGTCTGCTCTCACAACTGGTAGGAGAAGGATTGGAAATGATTTTCCAAGATAGGTCTTGGGAGAATGTAATTCCTATATATCTAAATGTTGTTACTTGTTCAGTGTTGGTATCTGCCATCCTCCAGTCCCTTTTCTCCAGGTGGCATCCTCTTGCAAAGACAAGTACGTTGGATTTCTCAGCATTTATAATTAAGCCTTTGTCAGCACAGTAGGAGCTAAAGCTAGCCTGCATGTGTTTCAGTCCTATTGAAGTGTGAGATAGTAGCACAGGATCTTCAGCATAAATTAGAATTGAAAGATCTTGAGTATTGAGTAGGTCCTGAAACTGCATGGTGAATAGGTCCTAAAACTGCTTTAGCAGTATCATTTATGTAAAGAAGAATAAATAGGGAGATAAAAGAGAACCTTGTTGGAAACCTTTAGAGGTTGGGATTGGATCTGTAGTCTGGCCTTCAGGGCTACATCTGATTTTCACTTCTGTGACATGATACAATCTAGTCACTAGCCACATCAAGCTCCTGCTGTTCATAGTTTCCTTAAGCTTCTGCCATAGAGCCAAACTATAAGTGATGCCTGACACAGGTTGGACACTTGCCAGCTTCCCTCAAGTTTTGATGGGAAATGTAGGCAGCTTGGTGGAATGTTGGACAAGTGACAGTTGAAAAGTCCATTGGACAGCAGTCAGAGAGCCAAGCTGCAAGACCAGGATGCCTCCATTTCCCATAAAAACTTGAGGGAAGCTGACAAGTGTCCAACCTGTGTCAGGCATCACTTGTAGCTTGGTTCATAGTCTAGTTCTAGATATACTATTGAATGCAGAGCATAAGTCCATGAAGGTTACATATAAATGATTATTCACTGCAGTGGTATACTTGTCAATCAAATGGGCCAGAACCAGGCAGTGATTGACTGTGGAGCATCCTTCACGGAACCCACCTTCTTCTTCACTCAAAATTTCTGACTCCTCCATCCATTCTTTCAATCTTATGTTTTAATAAGCTTCATATAGTTTCCCAATCACTGGCTTATTCCGCACACGTTGGATAATGCACTTTCAATGCACTTTAGCTATCGTTTGGAAGTGGATTTTTTGTTTCACACTTGAAAAATCCAATTCCAAATGATCTCTAAAGAAGATTGGAAGTGCATTATCCAACGTGTGGGGAATCAGCTGCTGAGGGTGATTGGGTGATAGTTCCTGCCTTTCCCCTTTATTCTTAAAAATCGGTCCCACCAGAGCTTTCTTCCAGATGGGTGTAATGCACCCTGAATAATTTATCACAGATAAGAAGGGGGTCAAAACTTCTACCCATTACTTTGGGTGTGATTGTGATAAATCTATCGGTACTCCGTCCATCCTGGTGCTTTTCCCGATCTCCTGTTCATTAATAGGTGTTCAATGGTATCAACTGACACTGGTGGCCAAGAATCCAGTTTCCCAATCTCAACTAAATTTTCCTCTCCTCTATTGCAGGTTGTATCCCCTTCATATAGACGACTAAAGAAAGTAAACCATACATCCGAGGAGATGCAAAAGGGAATAAATGGAATATTCTTAGCACTGTTGTTCACAATGCGCCAAGCTGCCTATTGGTTCCATCATGAGACAATGCCACAGCAGATTGTTAATCAGCTTTTTAACTGACCATGAAGGTGGTAGGTCAGTTTTAAAAGCATGAATCAAAACTTTAAAACCATGGCTTAAAACTTTTAAAAGCTTAAAAAGGAAAAGTTAAACTCTTAGCTTAGAAGAGAGGAGTACAAGAAGTCTTTCTCATGCAAAACCATCTCAGGCTTGAAGCCAGTTCTCAGGCAAGAGATGGTGTTTGGATTGGCATCCACCCTGCTCAAGCCCACCTGAAAAAAAAATAATTTAAGGAGCCAAAGCATCAAATGCCAGCAAATGCCAGCAGCTCCCTTCTCAACAATGTGGCCACAAGCCAGCAAGTCTGGCAATTTAAAAGCTAAAACTGAAATAAGAAAAGTTAAAACACTCAGAACAGGGGAGAACAGGGCTGTGTAACTACATAGCTACTTTAAAATAACAGAAGCACTGAACAAAGACAGAAAGATTAAGCAGAGGGTAAGGGAGAAGGAAAGGAGGGAAGAAGAAACTAAAAACAAACGTTTAAAAACCTCTAAAGTTAAAATTTGCAGTCTCTAAGCAGAGCACAAAATACAAGCCTCTCACATTATCAGACCGGAAACCAGACATCAAATGCCATCAAATGATTCCTCCTCTGGGGGAGCAATAGGCAGCCCTCAGCCAAAGCAACTAATGTCTGCTGGTCATGAGGGCCGGATTCTCCACAGCGGGGACTCAGAGGAGGTGGCATCATTCTTCCCTCCTTCGTTATATTCTCACAACATTCCTGTGAGATACATCTGTCCAAGAGTATGGGACTGGCCCAAGGTCAGTCAGCAACCTTCCATAACAGAGTGGAGAATTCAAATCTGGATCTCTTTGGATTTTGAAAAGTAGTATTTTTATGGCTTTTATGGTTTTTCTGATGAAGAGAGCTGTGGTTCTCGAAAGTTTATGCTACAATAAAGTTGGTTAGTCTCCTGGACTCGTTTCTATTTTGCTCCTGGACTCGTTTCTATTTTGCTAGTACAGACTAACACGGCTAACTCCTCTGGATCTGTGGGTTTTCTAGGTTCTGTCTATAGTTTGCCAGGAATGATTCTTAGGGTGAGGGCTATAATCCCAGAGAATCCCATACCAATGGGATGTGGTGAGTTAATTCTGGAAAAGGCAAAAACAGTCGCTGTTTTGTTACTTGATCATCTACTTGGAATCCTACTATATAAAAGGCTAAGCATATTCAAGACAACTCACTTCATACCTTGGTGCACCACCAGAGGGCGCTGCTGTGGAGGGAAGACCAGATGAGGCAGCCAGACCTTCAGAGAGCATGTCATGGCAGGAAGGCCAGGTTGGGATCAGGAGCGGAGCAGGGGGATGCCTGTCCCCCACCTTCACACAGCTAGGATCAGGAGCAGAGCAGATGGTTATGTTATTAGATTGATATATATAGAATAATAAATAGAATATTGATAGAAAATAACTAATCACAAGGGTTAACTATAAGGATTGATTAATTAATAATATTTTCTTTTTGATTTTGTACAATGTACCAAACTGAATATGGTAATATGAAGGTATATATGAGTCAAATTGATTGATATCATATATAAAATAGTAATGTAAACTAATATAACTAAAACAGAAAGAAGAAGATAGAATGAATAATATATAGAGTATAAGTTAAGTTGGTTGATATATATGATTGTATGGCTTATATAGTTTATATAGTTTATGTTATCCAGAAATATTTGAAAATGGAATCATGGGATAAATTGTTTATCTATTATGGGTACAGAGTATTAAAAATAGTCAAAGAAGTATTGCTTAGAATAAAAGGAGAATATATATTTGATTAGATAGAGGAATATATAAAGAGTAAGGGAAAAGGGACAAAGGGTTGGAAAACTGTTGGAAGTCAATAAAAAGGGGGGGAAAGGGAGGGGGTTAGAAATTGGTAAATGGGAGAATTGATTGTAATGTGAAAATAATTGACACTAACCCAATAAAAAATTTTCAAAAAAAAAAAAGGAGCAGAGCAGATGGTAATGCCTGCCCCCTGCCTTCACCCAGCTGGGATCAGGAGCAAAGTAGGTGGCAATGTCTGCCCACCCTTTACCCACCGGCGATCAGGCACAGAGTAGGGGGCAATACCTGCCTTCTGCCCTCACTTTGTTGGGATCAGGAGTGGAGCATGAGGCAATGCCCACCCCCCTTCACCCAGCCTAAATCAGGTGCAGAGCTGGAGGCAATATCCACCCACCCCTGTTCAACCTGCAGAAACAGGAGTGGAGCAGGTGATAATGTCTGCTCCTCCTTCACCCAGCCAGGATCAGGCGCAGAACAGGTGGGAATTCCCACCCCACTGCCTTCACCCAGCCGGCATCAGGTGCAGAGTAGGTGGCAATGCCCATCCCCCTTCACCCAGCTGGGATTAGGAGGGGAGTTGGTGGCAATACTCCCTGCCCCACATTCACTCAGCTAGGATCAGGAGCAGAACAGGTGGCAATGCTTCCCCCCCCCCTTACCCAGAGAGGATCAGGTGCAGAGCAGGGGACAATACCCACCCTCTGCATTCACTCAGCTGGAATCGGGAGTGAAGCATGAGGCAATGCCCTCCTCCCTTCACCCGGCCCGGATCAGCTGCAGAGCAGGATGCAATGCCCACCCCACATTCAACCTGCTGGAATCAGGATGGAGTGGATCAGATGGCAATGCCCACCCTCATTGACCTGGCCGGGATCAGGTGCAGAGGAGGTAGCCATGCTCACCCTCCCTGCCTTCATCTGGCTGGGATTAATGACTGAGGAGGAGGGAATGCCTGCCTACCCACCCTCCCCTTTCTAGAACCCATTGTATTTTTTCCCACAATGGGCTTTGTTGCTAGTCAGTCAATACCTCTCTTGTCTCTTTTTCATTCCAGGACTGTTTGTATAACAAAAAGGAGAGAATGCATGCAATGATCAATATCAGCAATACATCCATCCTTCCTGAAGAAGATAAAAAAACAGAGCAGTCCATTTATGACTCGCGTATTTTCTGCATCTTCCTGTTATGTATGTGCATTATTGGTCTTTTGGGGAATGGAATGGTCATCCACCTTCTTGGTTTCCGCATTAAAAGGAGCCCCTTCACTACGTACATCCTGAACTTGGCTGTCGCTGACTTTGGGGTCCTTCTCTTTGTAAGTGCACGTTGGATTTTAATACTATCTCACAGAGACTTTTCACTGCTGTTTCCAGTACCTACAATATATGCCTCATTCATGTATGTTACTAGCCAGTTTCTATTGACAGCCATCAGCGTTGACAAGTGTGTGTCCGTCCTCTTCCCAATTTGGTATCGATGCCACCGACCGATGCACTGGTCCACCACTGTGTGTGCCTTAATATGGGTTCTCATCTCTTTGCCTACAGCAAGTTCTACAGTTCTCTGGAGTTTAGACTTAATTGAACGGCGATATTTTTTCTATCCATATATTGTGAGTTCATTTCTTTGTCTCCCTCTTGTCACTGTCTCCACGGTGATTCTGTTGTTCAAAGTGTCTTGTAAATTTCAACAGCCTCAGAGGAGAAGGCTTTTAACTATCATCTTACTTACTCTCCTTTTCTTCCTAATCTTTGGTTATCCATTGGGTATTATTTACACATACGGTTTCTTGAATGATTTTAAAGATAACTTTCTATACTATGTAGAATTTTATGGCTACTTATGTGCCTGTCTGAACAGCTTTGTCAACCCAGTGATCTATTACATGGTTGGGAGAAAGAAGAAGGCTCAAAGAAGGGAGACCCTAAAGGTCATACTCCAAAGGGTGTTCAAGGAGGAAGAAGAAGCTGGAGAGGAAGGAGGCACAACTGCTCAGACAGAGCCGTGACACTTTCATAATAACCAAATGCGTCTTGTTTTGCCCGTTTAAATTGTGCAGATTTCCATATAATACTTTATTTTAAAATACTGGTAAAATTATTTTTGATTGCTGTTCAGTTACTATGCCTGAGCTACAAAAAGCCTCCTCATTGCTTTGGAAGAAGGATAGTATCATGCAGCAGTCAATGAGGGCAGAATGTTACCCCAAGATTTTCTTCCTGACAGAAGCCATGAACCCCCGCAGTCCCTTAATTCACAGGTCCTTATCCAGTTAAGGATCAAGTAGAAGATGCTGTGAAAGATCAATTTTCAGTTCTTCTGATGAAGAAATCTCGAAACAGGATACAATTCCAATTCTGCATTGCTATTGTTTTTCTCAGTTGTGTGCTCTGTTGTACTATGGATTGTAATGAATGCAGGGCCTTTTTTCAGTGGGAATGTGGTGGAACGGAGTTCCGGCAACTCTTGAAAATGGTCACATGGCCGGTGGCCCCACCCCCTGATCGCTAGACAGAGAGGAGTTTAGATTGCCCTCCACACCACTGGTGCAGAGGGCAATCTAAACTCCCCTCTGTCTGGAGTTCAGGGGGCGGGGCCACCGGCCATGTGACCATTTTCGCAGAGGGTGATTTAAACTTTAAAAAACTCCCCCCTTGTTCCAGCTGACCCAAAGTGACGTCATTGTGCAGTCCTGAGTTCCACCACTGAGTACCACCACCTCTTTTCCCAGAAAAAAAGCCCTGAATGAATGTCTATACAACATATGTCACAATGTAAATATTCTCGTATCTAATTACATCTCATCTACAACTTGCATATTTTGGTCTTTGATATGTGTGGCTTTTTTTCATTTTCATTGTTTAGTATGGTGCATACAGTATGATTCTTTTTAGCATCTGGCTCCATCTGAGTAAAATTGCCTCCCTCTGAGTAAACTTCTGGAATTTTTCAGAACTTCCTTTCCACTTTCCTCTCGTACAATTTCTCTGATCAGAATGGTATTGATTAGAAACTGACCAAAAAGAGAGAATAAAACCAATTGTTGCATTTCAGGGCAAAATTGGGTAAAGAGGAAGTAAGAGCACTTCTCTTACCAACCGTAGTGGTGTGCGAAAACTGCTGGCTGAGAGCCAAGCTACAAGTGACGATTTACACTTGCCTGGCAAGTGAACAGACTCACATGTATTCCTCCCTGTTCACTTGCGCTCCATTTGATCAAGTGGAACAGTGAATGGCAAGTGAACAGGGAGGAATACACGTGAGTCTGTTCACTTGCCAGGCAAGTGTCATTCGTCACTTGTAGCTTGGCTCTCAGAGTATCCAAACCATTTTCTTCTCCCTGCTCAATATCTGGTATTTGGAGGTATACTGCTTCTGAAACTGGAAAGAGGAAAAACAGGAAGAATGTTAAAAAGTTGCTTGTGGGAGAAGACGTGCAGGCCACAACATCCTCTGCAAAATTTTGTGCAGCTGTTTGTAAAGCTTGACAGAATATTTTGGTTAACATTTGAATAGTAGCAATTTTAATAGTAAGCCATTGCCGATGGAAGATACAAACTAGATGGCATAATTGTATAGGATAATGCTGCTATTGTACCTACTTATTTGGAATCATTTATATGTATATAACTTTTTAAATTGTTTAATGTATATTGGAATCACAAAGAGGAAATTAACAAACCTTCTGAGCAGCCATCTCCTGGGCTCAGTAGAGAGGGGAAATTGACAAAGTCTCCAATCTTTTTTAAAACTCAGCTTCCCGGCTAACATTGCAACTCCCTTCACGTCCATGTCCTCACATAATTTGTCTTTTGTAGTTTAGCTCTCTGTCTTGGAACTGCTTCTTCAGCAACCCAACCTTTTGCCAAACTCCCTGCAGTATTTCACTGCCCTCTGCCTGCTGTGGGAGATGTGCTGCACTGAGCCACTCATCATCCACCTCTTTTGCCGACATCTGCCATCTCCCTGCATCTCCTCCTGCATCCTATCCCCACCAACAAGTTAATCTCTTGGACCAACCCTGGATAAGTCACCATACAAAGTCCTTTTGGAGGTCACCATACTAAAGAGGTCAGCAACCACTGGCCTAGACCTTATGGGCAAATCAGCCTCACACTCAGTGAGTTGGATCTTCCCAAACACGAGTGAAGGACATCGGTGCAAAGTAGTATTCTGCACCTCCCTTAACCTCCTGTTACAGTTTGTTTGTCCCAGGAACCCGCTGCTGGAGAACAAAGTGCCATGTGGCATTGGGTGCTGCAATAAAAGAAAGAGAATCCAGTTAAAATGCTCCCTTCTCCTTGTGCAAAAAACACAGTGCTAGGAATGCCACCCTCCAAGTGGGGCTGGGAGTTCTGCTGGCCATTACAAGTGATCTCCAGACTATAGAGATAATGGCTTAATTCAGCAGGGCACCAGGGAACTTACTGCTGCAATGGGACTCCTTTTTTTAAAGGCACGTTCCAGTTTCAATTCCTATTAACTTGGTTGCTCCTTACGTCAGAGAATCAGTGAACACAAATCGGACATAAGAAATTACTGTACCCATAAATCAGTGGGTGAACATTTTAATCTTTCTGGGCATACTATTGCACATCTGATGTCAGTGTTTTACAAGGAAACTTCAAAGGACATAGACGCCAAGAAAGTGCTGGATTAGAACTCATCAAGAATTTAAATATTTTCTGTCATCCTGGCTTAAAACAAGATTTGAGTTACCTTGCTCATTATCTGGAGATAATGGCAGCTTCAGATGGTAAAGAATAAGGTATAGTATTGGTTAAAAATAAAATCCCTCCCCCAGTCTTCCCTCCCCTGCACCACCTACAAATCTGCAGGAGTTTCCAAGGATGAAGTTGACAACCCTTCACAACACTAAGGTTTAATGTTGTGTGCAGTTAAGATGCCTCTAGGAATGCTGCGGGACGACAAGGAAGATGCATGAGCTCTTTCTATTTAAATATTGTACGTGTTTAGTTGCCCTGACCTGGATAGCCCAGGTGAGCTTGCTCTCTTGAGATCTCAGAAGCTAAGTAGGGTCTGTATTGGTTAGTAATTGGATGGGAGACCTCCAACGAAGATTAGGGCTGCAGAGGCAGGCAATGCCAAACCACCTCTCTTAGTCTCTTGCCATGAAAACTCCACTAGGGGTCGCCATAAGCCAGCTATGACTGGAGGGCACTCTCCACCACCACCACTTCTTTAGTTAGAAAATGTATATGCTGCCTCCCCAAAGGCATACTTGAGGTGGCTTACAATGCAAAAAACAATACAATAGTAATAAAACAACCAGGATTAAAAACAGGCCATAAAACAGCATTAAGCAGCCTAAAGTGATAGTTTTAAATCAGTACCGAGGCTGATTTTAAAAATAGCCTAAAACAAGCATAAAAACAGGAGAGGGGTGGGAACATTAAAATGAAAACCCTGAGTAAACAGAAATGGTTTGGTGTGGTGCATTACAAGCAGTAAAATATCTGCCAGGTGAGGTTAAGGGAAGAGGCATTCCAGTTATAAAACTATCTGGCGCAATGTTGATTTTTCAGGATGGATAATAATAATAAAAACTGTGCTTATATACCGCTCTTCTAGACAGATTAGTGCCTCACCCAGAATGGTGAACAAGTTAGTGTTATTATTATCCCCACAATACAGCTGGGGAGCTGGGGCTGAGAGGAGTGGCTTGCCCAAGGCCACCTACTGAGCACATGGGAGTAGGAGATTTGAACAGGTAGGGTGCTGATTCACAGCCAAACCACTTAATCACTGATCTGAGAACAAGAGATTTTTTTTGCCAGTCCCTTTGATTGAGACTGATAAGGAAATAGCTTAGAGAAATATGATATTTTTGCGTGCACACTTATTTCGGAATGAGTTAACACATTCTTCCTGATATTAATATCACATGAGAAGAACAGGGGTGAAGTCAGAGTAGAAAGATAGCCACACCCTCGCAATAATCATTTTCTGCAGAAGACATCGGGGCTTCCTGGGAAACCAGGAGCACACCTATCTTGCTGCTTGCTCATTTCCCATCTCTGTCTCTGTCCTCTGGAGTCAAAAAGTGCATTTGCTGTTTTGAAGTCATCTTGAACAGACGATACTGGAGCCGTTCCGAAAGAGGTAAGTTTTAGATATTTGAGTTTTAAAAAATACATATACCGGATTACATATGCATGTGAATGACACCTGAAACTGCCTTATACTGAATCAGATGAGTCCATCAAGTTCACTACTCTCTTCTCAGACTGTTAAAAAGGTTTGTATTTAATTGGCAAGTGTTGTTGAAGTTCATGTCATAAATTGCAGTGTGTCATTCGAGTGTGTGCTCTGCCTTTTGCTAACAGAAATCAAGGTTTGAAGGCGGGCAGTATTGCCGTGGTTTTACTGGGGCTTTTCTCAGATTTATAGAAAGATCTTGTCTGTCCGTGGGCCCCAGTTTCTGGATTTAAGTATCCACAAATGGATCCACATTGAGAATTAGATATATTGGAAGGATTGTCATCCACTGCAATGGTCCCTGTAGGTATTATCTTGCTTTTAGTGCGTTGAGTTCTACCCTTGTAATCGGCATAATTTATATTATACCGAGTATTTGGATAGTTTGTTGTTCACATTGTCTTTTTCAGATATCCTTGCTAATCTCACTGTTCATCGATCATTTTATGCTGTCTGATTGCACTGTTTTATATCATGTACTCTGCCTTGAGTCTCAGAGGGAATGGTGGTACATAACCAGGATCCTCCACCTCTAGATTCTGATTGCCACTTGCTCATTTGTTTATGAGATTTTTCAGTCTCTGGGTTCACTCTGTGTGTATCCATGCGCAAACTATGCATCCAGACATAGGCTTAAATAGAATTCCAGTTTATTGAGTTAAAGAGTGTTTGCAAAGCATGAAACACTCAAAACACAGGCTACAGATTTAAAAGAAATAAACCTGTACTGTTACTAGCAAAATGCTGCCTATCTAAAACTTTTAGAGCTTACTAACTAAGCCTCTCTGGTTAGCATTCTTGGTAGCTGGTCTCACCCATTTGTTAGCCTGTGTGCCCTCTCTCGTGCCAGGCTGCACAGAACATGCTGCTGCACGGAGTTCCCAGCTTCTCTCTTACATGATGATATAGTAGAAGTAGAATTAATAAGAATAGGGGACGAGGAGATAGGAGAGGCCATCTTTTCAGGCCTCAAAACATCACATTACCAGTCAAGAGCCAACCAGGGCAAAGCTGTTAATGGGTGTTCCAGCTGAATGGGAAACTGAGAAGTGCAAATAGTGGCTCTGTGAGATAGTCTCTCAAGGCCAAATCTCTAGGGAACAGAGACTGCTCTTCAGATGTCTTCAATTATTTTAGCCATACCATTCATAACTAGGCCAGAATCCCACCAGCTCCTGAACCGAGATTCAGCCATCTTACTAGGACTTAGGCCTTAAATTCAGAATTTCTTACAGGCAGAATACAGATAGAGTAAATAAATACATAGCAGTGCCTAGGATTAGCAGGTCTGCTTACCCTCCCGGCAGCGAGGTGGCGGGGGAACCGGGTGTTTTGTGTGTGTGCACTCCTGCGCCCATGTGATGATGTCACTTCTGGGAAGTGACATCATCACACAGGTGTGGGAGCACGTGCATGCTTCTCAGCAGGCCGGTTTTGGCCAGCTGCAAAGTGTGGGAGCACTCTTGGGGTGATGTGATGACATCACTGCTGGGAAGTGACGTTGTTGTCCCGCCCCGGGAGCATGCCCGAGATGCCCATTCCCACGCCTTTCTACATCGCTGGCCAGGTGAGTGGTGGGAGGGCACAGGATGAGAGCTGAGGACCCCCTGTTCCCACCGGGGGACTAGCTATCCTAGCAGTGCCAGGTATCCCCCCTCACTGCTAGCTTGGCAGTGACATCAGCCTATGAGACACAATAAGAATGCATCATGATTTCCTAATGGAGCCTGAACTATTGTTAACAGACATAGGAATCCTAAAATCTGTTGCCCAGAAAGCACAGTCATTTCTCTGAACTCTGATTAACAGGGGAAAATAAAAAGCAAGATCTTAAAAAGTGCTACAAATTATATGTCATTCAGATGGTGTAGCGCACAGAGTGTTGTTGACTGGTATCAAGGAGGCCTGGGTTCGAGTTCTCATGCAGAACTGAAGTTCCCAAGGTGACCTTGGGCCTGAGTCCCTAACTACGGGCCAAGCTACACATGATGAACGACACTTGAACAGCAAGTGTATTTCTCCCTGTTCACTTGCCCTCCACTCAATCCACTTGCCATTCAAGTGTCATTCGTCATGTGTAGCTTGGCCCTACATGTCACAGTTTCCCAAAACATGTTCTCAGGTCTGATGGAGAGATGGATTCTCACTTGGATTGAGAAACAGGCATGCAAAGGCTAAGAGCCAAGCTACAAGTGACGAATGGCACTTGCCTGGCAAGTGAACAGACTCACGTGTATTCTTCCCTGTTCACTTGCACTCCACTTGCACTCCACTCGATCAAGTGGAGCTCAAGTGAATGGCAAGTGAACAGGGAGGAATACATGTGAGCCTTAGGCTTGCCACACTCTCCTGCAACAACATTGTCTGTTAAACATTCAAGCTAAGGAAAATTTGCCTAGAAAAAAAAAGTAAGGTTGAAACCCAGTTTCTTGATTGGTTCTGCTGCTAATAGGTAGAAGATAATCCCATACCCCTGTAGGGCCAAGCTACACATGACGAATGACACTTGAATACTGGACAGATGCTGGAAATGAAGCAATACCAATCAAGTCTGACCTGTTGGGGCTGTGATTCAGTGGTAGAGCTTTTGTTTTGCATGCTGAAGATACCAGGTTCGAGTCCCTGCCTCTCCAGTAAAAAGAAACAAGTGGTAAGTGGCATGAAAGACTTCTAGCAAAGATGCTGGAGTGATGCTGCTAGCCTAAGTAGACAATACAGAGCTTGATAGACCAATCGCACCGTTGTGTTCATGAGACTGATGGTCTAATTTGATATAAGCCCAGCTTCATGGGCTTCTAGCTAAACTTTAGAGCAGAGCCATGGCTCAGTAGCTGAGTTACAAGTGCAGAAAGTATCAGGTTGAGGGCTAAGCTACAAGTGACAAATGACACTTGAATGGCAAGTGTATTTCTCCCTGTTCACTTGCCCTCCACTCAATCCACTTGCCGTTCAAGTGTCATTCGTCATGTGTAGCTTGGCCCATAGATAATCATCTTCTGCAGAACATGTAAACTTGTCCCAGCTGGGAAGGTGCCTGGGCGGGTCAGGGCTCTGGACCACCCCCTGTCCTTGCCAAGTGTGAATGCACCCCCCCACACACACACAAGGGGAGTTTTAGCCTCCTTCCCCATGGGTCCTCCTGTCCCCTAGTCCACCAGTGCTTGCTGCCCTCTGGCTGCATCCCAGCAGAAGGACTCATTGTCCATAGCTGGGTTTGTTCCAGGAAGATCTGACCCCCCCACACTTTGGGGGGGGGATTCCTTGCCACTAGGCCATGAGAATCTGTGGTTTTGAAGCAAGTTTTTGCACTGTGGCAGTGCAATGAAGCAGTGAGTGCGTGGATTTTTGGGTGCAATTTGTGGCAATAGACGTGATGTGGGATTGCATGGTGAATTTTTGGTGGATTTGGAGTGGATTTGGGCCCCATGTAAAAATCAAGAGGATCCATGAGGATCTGTGCTTTTGAAGCATGTTTTTACTCCATGGTAGCCCCACGGATAGGTGAGTGCGTGATTGTTTTGGTGCTGTCTATAGACTAGGATATGATCTATATTATGAGGGCCTTTTTGTTTTCTTTCAATATAAAAATCATATGAATTCATGAGGATCCATTTAAAATCACCTGGATCTGACTTTTACCCACACACTTTGATCTGTTCCGAGAGACCGTCATTCCACAATGGGGGCCTTCATTCCAGGCCCAGTCATAGGGTTGCCAGCTCCAGGTTGGGAAATTCCTGGAGAATGTGGAGGTGGAGCTTGAAGAAGGCAGGGTTTGGGGAGAGGAGGAACCTCAGCAAGGTATAATGCCAAAGAGACCTCCCTCCAATGCGGCAGTTTTCTCCAGATGGACTCATCTCTGTGGCCTGGAGATCAGTTCAGGAGATCTCCAGCCACCATCTGGAGGCTGGCAACCCTAGGCCCAAAGCATAGCAGTGCATCTAAGCTTGTGCAGAAGTAACAGAGAACAGTGCCTCTGCAGAGCACTTCCATTCTCAGAGGAAGATCCTCTAACTCCATCTCACGTTTTCATTGCAACTTTTTGGTGCTGCAATGTATTTCAATGGAGCCAATGCAAGTCAATTGGCAATGGAACTTTCCTGGGGGCACGTGCTTTTGGGGGTGTATAACTCAGACAGCCAAAAGCCAATCTTTGCCAAACTTGGAGGGTGGCTGGAAGAGAGCCTGCTGAAGACTCCCTGCAAGGTTGGCATCTCTGACTGTGAAGGGGGCCATCCTCGGGCCCCTAGAAGAGACAGACAATGGAATAATGGACTGGTCTGTAAACTGGGACGGGTCCATGAAACTTTGTGGTTTGAGGTTCATGAAATGCAACAGACCATGACTAGAGATGGGTACGAACAGCAATATGCACAAAAAAAGCCATGAACAGCCCAATCTGCTGTTTGCGAACAAACTGTTTGTGAGGCCCCCTTCTAAACGAACAGGTGGTCGTCCCTTGGCAACTTAGGCAGGGATTGTCTGAACTCTGTCTGAACTCCTGATGTTGCCCTGAAAACCCCAATCTAAGCCCAATTTAGCTTGATAGGCAGGTCTTCCTTTCAAGTGTGGAGCTCCAAATTTGTTACAAGGGAAGCTCTGTTTTTGCAGACAGTGGAGAGGGAGAGACAGTTGCTGTTGGCATTTTGATAGAGTGAGTGCATTAGAGCTTGAATTTTCTTTATGTGTGGTGGGATAGGGATCTACCCCTTCAAGTTCCAGGGCTGCTGCCAGGCTCTGGGCCAAGCTATTATTTATTATTGGTACCTTTCCTGCTGCCTGCTCAGGTCAGGTTTCCGGGAGTGGTGCAGTAGGGATCTACCCCTTCAAGTTCCAGGGCTGCTGCCAGGCTCTAGTGCCAAGCTATTCTTTATTATTGGTACCTTTCCTGATGCCTGCTCAGGTCAGGTTTCTGGGAGTGGTGCAGTGATGGCTGGAGGAGAGCCTGCTGGCCCCCACGAACATCCAATCACAAACATGTTTATGAACAGATCCATGTTCGTGGTTGTTTGTGAGTCCCTGTTCATGGATGGCAATTGATAATGAACATCATGTTCAGTTTTTTTTTCTGTTCATACCCATCTCTTACTGTTATGTGCAAAATTTTGCACCTTTGTGGTTCGTTCTCCCTTTTCCGACCAACCACAATAAAAATTAAAATAAAATCCAGGTGTCCTTCTTGAATTGAAGCAAAACAGATGTTTTTTATTTACCCGGTGGATGAGCCCTTTTTCTGACACAGAAGTAGACGGTCTCCTTGTGTGTAAAAGCTCATCCCCTTACAATAGAAGCGTCGAGCAATTAATACTTTCAGATAATCATAACAATATTACAATTATTCTAATATTTGTTATCTTATTGGCTCGTAAAGTATCTAGGGTTAGTTCTGATTTGAAGATGCAATTCTGGGTTGGCTCTTCTACTTGGGGGAATTCCAAATCCTGCAACCCCCTTATCTTGCCCTCAATTTAGAAAGACACCTTCTAACCCCTCACCTACTTTCTTCTGGGCATAATACTTTCAATAGCGCCAATGCGTCTCAATCTGGCAACCTTGATACCCTCTGATAACTGAAGTCTGTTGGTAAGAAGGGATGTTTTTTCCATCTGTGCCCTTTCCCCCAGTTTCTTCTCAGCCTTAAGGAAGATACAGCCACAGGTGGCCAAAACCAGCTTGCTGCATCAAATCAGTTTTCTACAAAAGGCTCTCTGGTACTGGTTCCTATTGGAATCTTATAGAATAATATAACATATGCGTAATATTTTATAAGTGCAGCTCTACAAGCAGTATATTATTAGTTCCCAGTTCTTGCAGAGTTTCAGCATACTTCTCTTGATCTTCTTGTTTCAAGTGTCATATTCTTACATATTCTTACAAGTACTACATTGGCTCCTGAGCGTAGGAAAAAAGTGCAAGGCATATAAGTGATATATAAAAGTAATATATAAAATCATTTTCTTCAAATCTATATCCATCATTACCACGACCCAAATGGACCATCATTTTCCCCGGTCCATGCCCATGTCTAATGGAGACAAAATATGAGCTTATGTATGTAAATAAAGCTTTTTATGAAATTGTATGTCTACATATATCTGTGTAATAGCTTGATGAGTATAAAAGATGAATTTTTGACCACCTTTAAGAAAAAATTTCAAGGATAGTCATTTCAACTTAATACAATCATATTGATTTTTTTTGGAAATCATTCAATGCATGAGGTGAGCAAAATAAGGCAGAAACTGTGGTTGCATTTTTAACATCTACTTGGAATAAGACAATACCTCTCTTGTCTCTTTTCTCCTACCAGGCCTGTTTATATAACAAAAGGAGAGATTGCATGCAATGACCAATTTCAGCAAGACATCTTTACCTCCCAAAGAAGATGGACCACAGTATGATATATACAATAACACTTGGACATCAAATAATAATAGTTCCAGTGATAGATCACAGCTGTACTTCTATGCCCACCAAGTTATCTACATCTTCATGTTATGTATCTGCATTATTGGACTCGAGGGGAACAGAACCGTCATCTCCCTTCTTGGTTTCCACATTAAAAGGAGCTTTTTCACTACATATATCCTGAACTTGGCTGTCGCTGACTTTGGGGTCCTTGTCTTTGGAACTCTGTATTGTATTTTTGGACTGGCCCCACAGTGCTTTTCTGATCTCTTTTCAATAGTTAACATATCTGCTACCTTCTTTTGTGTTGCTAGTCAACTTCTACTGACAGCCATCAGCGTCGACAGGTGCGTGTGTGTCCTCTTCCCCATCTGGCATCGATGCCACCGGCCACCACACCTGTCCATCACTGTGTGTGCCCTAATGTGGGTTCTTGCCTGCTTTCCGTCAGGAAGTCATGTAATTCTCTACAATTTGAAGCACTTTAGAACTGGATTTGATTTTTTATTCTATCAGTTTATTGTGAATGCTGCTCTCTGCCTCCCTCTTATCACTGCCTCCTCTTTGATTCTATTGTTCAAAGTATTCGGTAAATCACAACAGCCTCAGAAGGGAAAAATTTTAACCATTGTCTTACTTGCTGTCCTTTTCTTCCTAATTTTTGTTTTCCCATTGGATGCTATTTACACAATCCATTACTTTTCCAATTTTAAATATTTCTATCTAATTCAATATGGCTACTTATGTGCCTTTCTAAACAGCTTTGTCAACCCAGTGATCTATTACATAGTTGGGAGAAAAAAGAGGGGTCAAAGATGGGAAAGCATTAAGGACACACTCAAAAGGGCTTTCAAGGAAGAGGAAGGACATGAAGAGGAACTGGGCACCACTGCTCAGATGTAGCTACAACACCTTCATAAGATAGCCAAATGCTTTGCCAATCTAGTTTATATTGTGCAGATTTCTGGATAATGTTTTATTTGAAAATACGGGTAAAGTCATTTTGGTTTGCACTTAGGCTACTATAGATTCCTGAGCTACAAAAAGACCCCTCATTGCTTTTGAAGAAGGATAATGTCATGCAATAGGTTATGAAGGCAGACTGTTAACCCAAGACCTTCTCCCTGCCCGGATCCACAATCCCCACAGCTCCTTATCCAGCCAGAGATACAGGGAGGACCAATCTTGTATCAAGCCAGTAAATAATGACCAGGATGATATGTTGGATATCTCCAGGGACATCAGTCTCCCATGAAAACAGTGTCATCCTACCCAGTCATGGACCCATGCTGTGATGCTTTGGGACCCCTCATACCCAGCCACGCTAAACATTATTTTAAGGACAATAAGTTGGCCTTCTGTTCTTCTGAACATTGGGGAGGGTCTGTGGCTTTGTGGCAGAGCATCTCCTTGGCATGCAGAAGGTTCCAGTTCAATCCCTAGCATGTCCACTTAAGGATCAGGTCATAGGCAATGTAAAAGATCTCGACCCTGGAGATCTTGATCCTGGAGATCATTACCACCATGCAGAAACATGACAACAACTGCCAGTATAAGTAGACATGACGGACTCGGATGGACCAATGGTCAGATTCAATATAAGGCAGCTTCGTGTGTGTGTTCATGAGTGCTGTTCAGTCCAGACTAGACATGGGTACGAACAGCATTACGAATGCAAAAAAAGCCCACAAACCGCCTGTTCGGCTGTTCGCGAACAAGCTGTCCACGAGGCCCCATTCTAAATGAACAGGTAGTCGTTGCAAGCTTTGTTCATTGCTATTTGTTGCTGTTCGTCAAGCCAGACAGTCTGGCACCTACAAACAATTCCCATGGCAACTCAGGCAGGGATTGTCTGAACTCCTGCTGTTGCCCTGGAAACCCCAATCTAAGCCCAATTTAGCTTGATAGGCAGGTCTTCCTTCCAAGTGTGGACTGGAACTCCACATTTGTTACAAGAGGAAAAGACCAGGGGGAGGGGGGCTCCCAGCTCTGGCTTTCAGGGAGAGGCAGCTGCTGTTAGAGAGACAGGGTGAGTGCATTGGAGCTTGACTTTTCTTTGTGTGTGTTGGGATAGGGATCTACCCCTTCAGGTTCCAGGGCTGCTGCCAGGCTCTGGGGCCAAGCTATTATTTATTATTGGTACCTTTCCTGCTGCCTGCTCAGGTAGGGTTTCTGGGAGTGGTGCGGTAGGGATCTACCCCTTCAGGTTTCAGGGCTGCTGCCAGGCTCTGGGGCCAAGCTATTCTTTATTATTGGTACCTTTCCTGCTGCCTGCTCAGGTAGGGTTTCTGGGAGTGGTGCGGTAGGGATCTACCCCTTCAGGTTTCAGGGCTGCTGCCAGGCTCTGGGGCCAAGCTATTCTTTATTATTGGTACCTTTCCTGCTGCCTGCTCAGGTAGGGTTTCTGGGAGTGGTGCGGTAGGGATCTACCCCTTCAGGTTTCAGGGCTGCTGCCAGGCTCTGGGGCTAAGCTATTCTTTATTATTGGTACCTTTCCTGCTGCCTGCTCACGTAGGGTTTCTGGGAGTGGTGCAGTAAGGATCTTGATGGCTGGAGGAGAGCCTGATGGCCCCCACGAACAACGAACAACAAAAATGTTTGTGAACAGGATCATGTTTGTCAATGTTCGTTGTTCATGGATGGCAATGAACAACGAACACCATGTTGTTTTTTTTCCTGTTTGTGCCCATGTCTAGTCCAGACCTGTCCAATAATCTAATCACATTCTTAATCAGCATGATATTTATTTATTTTTATTTATATCATGTATAGTCTGCCTTTCTCACTGAGACTCAAGGAGGATTATATAGAACAGTCAATATCAAGGACATTTCAATAAAGACTTCCATAGGATAAATATATGCAAGTTTACAAAGGCATAACATTAGCAAGAATCCAATATGGAGTTGAAGAAATGCTGAAACAGAACACAAGCAAATCTAGGCCTGACATTAGGCAACACAGAACTACCCAGTAGGGTCATTCTTAAAGCAACAGGTAGTACATAGGAGCATATACTTAAAGCAACAAATAGGATGCAAGGCAACATAGTGATGAATTTTATGGTCCCTAACTTGTTACAGAAGGATCTCTTTGAGATCATTGCCCTCCTATCTGTGTAAAAAGCCCTTTTGAATAATTCAGTTTTGCATTATTTGTGGAAGGCCAGGAAAGTGGGGGCTCTCCTGACCTCCTCAGGCAGGCTGTTCCATAGGACAGGGGCCACCACAGAGAATGTTCTACCTGATATTCTTTTTAGTAATCCAAGAACCCAAAGTACTGCTGTAACATTGTGGTTAAGTGGCTGGGCTACAAATCAGCACTCTGCTGGTTTGACTTCCACTTCTGCCATGAGCTCAGCAGGTGTCCTTGGGTAAGCCACTCAGACCCATCTGCCCATCTGTATTGTGGGGTTAATAATAATACTGTTCACTGCTCTGAGTGGGACACTAATCTGTCTGGATGAGCAGTATGTAAGTGCAGTTATTGTTATAAAGAGATGCTGTAGCATAGTGGTGAAGTGGTTGGGTTGGGAATCAGCATTCTGCTAGTTCAGCTTCCACATCTGCCATGAGTTCAGCAGGTGGCCTTTGCTGAGCTACTCCTCTCAGCTCCAGCTCCCCAGATGTATTGTGGGGATAATAACAACACTGACTTCGTTCACTTCTCTAAGTGTGGCACTAATCTGTCCAGAAGCGTGGTACATATGCACACTGTTGTTGTTGTAGATAGTATTATTATTAAAGTTTTTGTTCTCCTCAGTTGGCTGGAAAGACATCCAATCAGCTGCAGTAAATTAAGGAGTTCTCTGCTGTCCTAAGGACTATGTTTTGTGGGAGTGAGCCAGAATATTCAGCAGCAGTTCTGGTTATGGTCAGAGACTGGAGACCTCTCAATAGATACCAATTGGCCATTTCCACACACCTTGAATAATGCACTTTCAATGCACTTTCATAATCCTTTAGAAGTGGATTTTTTGTTCCACACATGGAAAATCAGTTTCAAATGTTCACTAAAGAGTATTGAAAGTGGATTATCCAATGTGTGTGGAAGCAACCCTTGTCTATTCTTCTGATGAAGAAATCTTGAAACAGAATGTAATTCCTGTTCTTGATTCCTGTTGGTTTCCTCTGCTGTGTGTTCTGTTGTACGATGGATTTGTAACAAATGTACATTCAACACATGCTACAACATGTCAATACTTTTGTGTCTAAATACAATCTGCACATTTTATCTTTGATAAGTGTGGTTTTTCCTCATTCAGTAAGGTATATATAGTATGATAGGAAGGTTTGGGCAAAAAAATCTGGACTTTTTCCAAATGTCCCTTCCTGCCCTTCATCCTTAAACTTTCTTTGATCAGAATGGAATTAATTAGAAACTGAGGGCCAAGCTACACATGACGAATGACACTTGAACGGCAAGTGTATTTCTCCCTGTTCACTTGCCCTCCACTCAATCCACTTGCCATTCAAGTGTCATTCGTCATGTGCAGCTTGGCCCTGACTCAAAAGAGGAAATGAACCAGACTGTGAGGTTTCAGAGAAAGTTGGGTAAAAAGGAAGTAAGAGCATTTCTCTTACCAAGCCTAGCAGTGTGAAAAAACTGCTGGCTCAGGGCATCCAGACCATTTTCTTTGCCCCTGCCTAATATCTGGTATTTGGAGGTATATTTCAACAGGAGGAAGAAGGGACAGAGCAAGTGTCCACCAGCTAGACTGCTGAGTTGCCATAAGGAGTGTGTGGGAAGTTTTCTGACAGGCCCAGCAGGGCAGCAACCCACCAGAATCCTCCTGATGAAGTCAATAACCAGTCAATCCCTGGAGGGAAATGAGGCTTCACACAAGGGGGCCAAGCTCTGTTGGGTACTAATAGCTAGAGATGGGCACGGACCAGGAAAAAAAAAAAAAGAACCATGTGGTTCGTCAAATTTCACGAACCACAAACTTTCACAAACCTGTCCCCGGTTCACAAATCTGTTTGTTCCGTTCGTGAAAATGTCACATCCAGGTCAGAAAATCATCACTTCTGGTCAGCAAAAGGTCACTTCCAGGCCAGCAGAAAGCCACTTCCGAGTTAGCAGGTCTGCAGGAAGTCCATCCCATGTTGCCTAGGAAACTGATTGATTGGCACAAGGCTGTCTGCAGCGATGAACCAAAATATTAACCAAATGAACCAGCCTAAAGTTTGTGGTGATTTGTCAGAAATAGGATCTGACTAACTGCTGGTTCACGAACCGGTCTGGTTTGTGCTTAATTTTGGTTCGTATTTCAGTTCATGCCCATCTCTACTAATAGCCATTAAGAAGACCTAATCTCCCTCCACCCTATAAAAGGCATAAACACACAATGCAGATAACAGATTAAGTATCCCTACCAATTTAAATTATCACTGCTATTCTATGCAAAGTTACAACTTTCTAAGACCACTGAAGTCAACAGTATTAGATGGATGTAGCTCTGCACACTATCTGTGCTTTCCTCCCAGGGACTGATCCAACCACATGCCACGGAAACATCCAGAATGCAGCTGAGAATGTGAAGTAGGGTTGCAAGGCCAAGCTCCGCAGCCTGGCAACTGGTGGGAGGATTGAGTGTAGAGATATGGTGTGGGAGGTGGCATTGCCACAGTGACAATATTACTTTTAGGGAAAACCCAGACGTGATGGCAGATAGCTCTAGGAACTGTCAGAAACTCTATGGCAAAACCATAGCTTTTCTGGTGATTCCTAGAGGTACCCACATCACTTCTGAGTTTTTGCTAGTAACATTGGTGGTTTTCAATTTTTTTCCCTGCCCTCTTCTTGGAGCGGTATCAGGGAACAAGAGCTCAGGGCAGGGTATCCCCTGCTCCACTGGAGGCTTGGGACCATTATGTGTGAAGCCTCATTCCCTTCAAGGGATGGACCGGTCATTGACTGCACTGGGGGGATTCTGATGGGCTGCTGTGCTTGAGGGACTTTCAGAAAGCACCCCCACACCCTTCCTGACACTTGTGAAGTCTGGCCAGCGGGCACTGATGTTGTCATTTTCTTCTTCCCTCTTGCCACAAAGGCACACTCCCTCCCATTCACAAAGTGAAATATGGCGGAGCTAGGAAAAGTCACCAGAGTTAGGGGAAAGAAGCAACTAGGAGAATGGGCAAGGCTGTGCCTCTGTCCAGAAGACTGGATGAAGGGTGGGTTTTTTTCCAGCTATGAGGTTGATACTTCCCCCAAAATGTGTGGTCGTGGGTTCCATCACGCTCTTTTACAGGAGTGGAAAAGCAGCTCCACACCTTTCATGTGTGGGAATCCTTGGGAGGAATGCGAAGGGTTACAGCCCTAAATGAGGAAAAATCTCCCCGACCCACACACACACAAAAGCAGACACAGAAAGAGGCCCACCTTTCCTTGCCAATCTGGAAGGAACTCATTCTCCTTGCCTTTGCCTGCACTTCCCCATTACTCACAGTCCCACACAGTGCAGTGTCCACTCCAAATGTTTCTAGAGTCACGAGGGTGGAGATAGTAAGAGATCTGACATGCTCATCTGATTGTGACAGGCTGAAAAGTAGGACGTGTGTTTTTGTAGAAATTGCTTTCGTGAATGTATGCAGGCTTACTTCAGAGAAACTCAATCGGACATCTGAGAAATTCCAGAGAGGGCAAGCTGCGTGATGGGTGCCGACATCTGGTCCAGCCTAGACAAGGCATTCATTGGCTACCATTGGACAAGTTAAGGAGTGACTGCTACTGGACTGAGGAAGTCCTTCATTGGAGGACTTATGGTGAGGAGGGAGTTGTTGCCTTTTTTAGGAACATTTTGTCCTCTTAGTCTGCCCCTGCCTCCTTTCCCTGCTCCATGTCTCTATAGGGGAAAGGTTATGACTCAGTGGAAGAGCTGGTAGAATATCTCCAATTGAAAAGGTCAGGCAATAGGTGATGTGAAAGACCTCCACCGGAGACCCTGAAGATCCATGACCAGTCAGAATAGACAGTACTGCCCTTGATGGACCAATGGTGTCATTCAGTATAAGGCAATCTCTTCTGTTCATCTGTGCCACTCAACTAACTAAGGACTTGATTGATATTGCTGAACACCAATGGTTGCTCAGCACCCTCCCAAACCACCTGGCCAGTCACAGATGTCCCAGTTTGTCAGCAGTTCTTCATCCTTAGAAACTTCAAGGAGCTTGCTAATAGCCTTACTTAGTCTGTCACAAATCACATTACCCATGCCAACTTAACTAATCTAAGATAAGACTGCCAAGTTCCTGGTAGGTGCACAGATTCCCAGCCCCAAACTTCCATTGCCGCACAGGGAAACAATTAAAAATCCAGTGGCACTGTGAGCATGACAATATCTCTTCCAGGAAAAAACTTTAAGTGATGGCAGGTAGTTCTAGGAATCTTCAGAAAATCTATGGATTTACCATAGAGTTTCCATTGATTCCTGGAGCTACCTGCCATCACTTCCAGGTTTTCCCTACAAATGACATTCTCATGTTTTTGACAATGCCCCCATATTACTAAACCTAGGAGCAATGTGAAATGGACACAGAAAGAGGTCCACTTTTCCTTGCTGATCAGAAAGGGACTCCCCACCATTCCTGTTTGGCCCTATAAAAAATGACCAGCTAATCCTAGGCTGGAAAGCAGGAAGCCTGTGGAAGGAAAGCTACACTGGTCTAAACAGCTTCACTGAACCCCTTTTGCCCATAGGCAACCTTGCACAAGTCCAAATTTCATCCACTCAATATCTCAGGGTCCATCTGAAAGAGGGGTGGCCCATCTTAACAAAATAAACTGTGCACTGGCATTTCAGGAAGTCTCCACACCAAATATATTATCAGACGGAAGGGTGTAACTGTTTTTTCACTCCAATCTGCAAAAAGACAGGAAATCATGAGTAAGTGTTTGGTCTTAAGAGTAAGCGTTTGGTCTGAGAGCCAGTTTGGTGTGGGTGTTAAGAGCAGCAGGACTGTAATCTGGACCCCCGGGTTTGATTTCACACTCCTTCGCTTGAAGCCAGCTGGGTGATCTTGGGTCACTCTCAGCTCTCTCAGAGCTCTCTCAGCCCCACACACCGCAAAGAGTGATTGTCAGGAAGATAATGATAACATCCTTTGTAAATCACTCACAGTGTGGCATTAAGTTGTCCTGAACAGTGGTATATAAATAGAATGTTATTATTATTAAATTCTCCCAGCAAAACATAAGTGGAAATTCTTGAGAAATGATTCCAGGATGGGAGGGTTTGAGTTATATTGCCACCTCAAGTTTATTTAAATATTTTATTTCAAATCATTGCTAAGCCTGCCTTTCTCCCAGATTTAGGGTTGCCAGCTCTGACTTGGGAAATTCCTGGAGATTTGGGGGAAGTGTCTGGAGACATTGGGCCAAGCTACAAGCGACGAATGACACTTGAACAGCAAGTGTATTCCTCCCTGTTCACTTGCCCTCCACTCAATCCACTTGCCGTTCAAGTGTCATTCATCACTTGTAGCTTGGCCCATTGTAGTTTGGGAAGGAGAGTCAGCTTGGAAGCTGGAATTTCCTGCAAGGGAACTAATCTCTGTAGTCTGGAGACCAGTTTCAATGTCAGGAGAACCCCAGGCCCCAATCTGGATGTTGGTAACCCTACTTACTGGCCTGGTTTTTGCTCATCCATCCAGTGGGAAGAAATTGCAAATAATTTATTGCATTGTCCTCTGATAAACAAGTCAGTCTCACACTCAGTGAGTTGGACCTTCCAAAGCATGAATGAGGGAAATCTGTGCAACAGTCTTCTCCACTTTCTCTGTTCTCCTCTAACACTTTCTCCACTGCTGATGGTTAGAGCTTTCTCATGAATAAAGTCCTACAATAATGGAGGCAGAATCCCTTGTCCTTGGGTGAATGGAGAAAACACAGTGCTAGGGACAACAACTTAGAAGCAGGGCCTGGAGTTCTCCTGGGATTACAATTGATCTTCAGATTGTGGATCGAGGATTCAGGTGCTTTTGGATTGGGATTGAATGAAGGATGAAAAGTCTGAATTTTGAGTTGTATTGTTGGGTTTGGATTCTAACTGCTAGGATTGTTGGTGCCTCTGTGGGTTCAGCAAGCCAGCAGCTGCATAGCTCTCTGGAGAAGGTCTTTCCATGTCTCCAGACCTTCTTTGAGCTTTCAGCCTTTCCTTCCTCTTTCAAATGTGGCTTCCTGTAAAGAGCATTGCTGTAATCAAACCTGGATATGATCAGAATGTGGATAACCATAGCCAGTATGCACTTTCTGAGAAACAAAGGCCACAGTCTTATTAGCCTAAATGGATAGCTTTGCTCTCTTCTTTCTAAGTGAAAAACAGCACAATATGTATTGAATGAATACAATAACAAAACACTGCCAGGAGCTCTTGGAGTCTTGTGGGTTACTCTCAAATTTTTTGATCTTCCCCCCTGGATGGCCCAGGCTAGCCAATCTTATTAGATCTCAGAAGTTAAGCACAGTCAGCCCTGGTTAGTAATTGAATGGAAGACCACCAAGGAAGTCCAGGGTCACTATACAGAGGAGGCAGTGGCAAAACACCTCTGTTCATTTCTTGCCTTGAAAACCTTACAGATTTGCCACAAGTTAGCTGTGACCTGAGGGCAAAACAAAAACAAAACAAAAACCAACATCCTGTAACACTTTTTTCTCCATGAGGTTCTTAGAAGAAGACCACAGCTTGTTAACAGTTTCTTTGACTGAGGCAGATAAGAAAAAGGCTTGTAAGAGTGTGCGATTTTTTGCATGTGTAATTTTTTGGAATCATTTCTAAAACATTCCCCCTGATGTCACATAGAGAGAGGAAGTTAGACCAGAAAGACAGCCACTTCCTTGTTAGTAATCGTCTTCTGCAAAACCCATAGGATCTTCCTGGAAAATAAGTGGACCACACGTCTTGCTGCTTGTTCGTTACACATCTATGTCTCTCTGCTCTCGAGTTCTACTTGGAAAGATATCTTGAAGAACACATTTACAGCTTTGGAGTCATCTTGAATAATTTATATTGAAGCCATCCTGAAAGAGGTAAATTTTAGATATCTGGATTTTTTTGTTATGTATGTATGTATGTTATGTATGTATGTTATGTATATATTAGATATACATGTGAATTACACACTAAAATGACATACTGAATCAGATTATGGGTCTATCAAGGTTGCTATTCTTTGCTCAGACTGTCAAAAGGTTTGTATTTAACTGGTAAGTGTTGGTTGCAATTCATATTATATTTGCAGTGTTTCATTCCATTCTGTGTTCTGCCTTTTACTGACAGAAACCAAGGCTTGAAGGCTGGCAATATTGCTGTGGTTTATCTGGGGCTATTCTCAGATTTGTAGAAAGGTCTGTATGGTTTGTTTATGGCCCCAGTCTCTTGATTTCAGCATCTACATGTGTAGCCACATGTAAGATTGTCATCCACTGCACATCCACAATCGGTAAGATTATCATCCCCTGCAATGATAACTGTAGGTAACATCTTGCTTTTACTGCATTGAGTTCTACCCTTGTAATCCATTATCTGTATCGCTAATACTATACCATGTATTAGATAGTTTTTTGTTTGCATTGTCTTCTTATGTAATCCTAGTCCAATCACATTGTTCAGTGGTCATTTTACGTTGTCTGATTGCACGATTTTATATCCTGTAATCTGCCTTCAATCCCAGATGGAAAAGCAGACTATAGATCAAGGAAATAAATACATAGCACTGCTAGCTTGGCAGTGGCATCAACCCATGAGACACAGTAAGAATGGTTCAAGATTTCTTGATGGAGCCCACACTATGGTTGACTGAGGTGAGGGAATCCTGCATTCATCAACATTGACCAGAAAGCACAGTCCTTTCTCTGAACCTTGACTGACCAGGCAAAAGGGAAAGCAAGGTCCTAGAAGGGGCTATGAATCGAATGTAATGTGGTATAGAGGCTACATCGTTGGATGGGGATCAAAGAGACTTCATCCAAATTCACAGTCAGCCAGTTAGGCTTTAACTACATGCCACATTGTCCATAGGGTTGGACCGAAGTCTGATGGAGAGGAGAAAGTTCCAGGATTTCTGGGTCTCCTTTAGATTGAGAACCAGGCATGCATAGCGATGGGGCTTAGGCTTTCCCCCACAACACATTTTTTGTCATTATTTTCAAGTATTCTCACTAAGGAAAAGTTGCCCAGGGTTTGTTTGGTTCTTGTTTGGTTCTGCCGAAACATATAAAATAGCCATACCCCCACATCTATTTATCTTCTGCAGTACATGTGGAGCCTTCCTGGGAAATAAAACCCTTTCCCATCTTGTTAATGGTCCATGGCCTGGTTTCTGACTCAGGATCTTTGGTAATCACATCCCACTATTTTCCCCACTGGGGACTCAAAAGAGGTTACATCATTCTCCTCTCCATTATAATCTCACAACAACCCTGTGAGGTACATCTGGCTGGGAATATGGAACTGGTCCAAGGTCAGTCAGCAACCTTCCATAACACAGAGGGGATTCAAATCTGGATTTTCTCAGTGGAGGCAAAATCTCCTGGGCAGTCATCTCACCAATGCTTGTTAGGATTTTGTTAAGAAGGAACGTGCAGTAAACAATTCGGCTTGAAGAAGCAACGTGAAATGGGATATAACCAAGGCTAGTGCACCCATTGCCAACTGTTCTGCCTGTAAAGGAGAAGAAAAAACAAGCTGTTATCATTCTGAATTTGGACATGGATACTTACCTTGTGTTAGGATTCAAATAGACTTCTTGAATGTATAGATGGATTGTGAATTTCTATCACTTTATTTATAGCATTTGGTATATGAGAATCTGTAATGCTTGAAATGGTAGTAATATAATAAGTTCTTGCACTTACATCACTTGCACTTTGTTAAAAATAAAAAAGTATATTTATTTGGGTCTCTTAGAACTAGTTGGGTTCTTCTGGTTGTTTTGTGCTTCGTTCCTGACACTGACCCTCATAAGATCACAATACTAGAACTTTCCAATAAAGTTTTATTAACCCCGTGAAGTCTTTTGGAAAACTACTTGGCCGATCCTTACAGTAGAACTTTTATGGCTTTGAGGACACAAACCTTTTCTACTCTCTAGGATTGATCCCTAAGGTGAGGGCTACAGTTCTAAAGAATTCCATACCAATTGGATGTGATGAGTTAATTCTGGGAAAGTATTGTGTCTTATTTCAGCAAGATAGTATAAAGGGTTTATATCCTATCCTATCTTGCTGAAATAATAACAAGAATGATAATAACTGCACTTATATACTGCTCTTCTAGACAGCATAGTGCCACACCCAGAGCAGTGACAGTCGCTCCTTTGGATGAGTTGTGCAGTCCGTAAGATTGTCCTCCTGAGACAGAGAATCTGAGGTCATATACGTAAATAAAGCCTTTCTGCGAAATGTCATCTCTGCATGTATTTCTGTAAACTTTTTGTCCGGAAAATAGCTTGATGCTTAGAGTAGAAGACCAGCTGTTAGAAAAATTTTCTAGAAAAATTGTTAGAAAAAGGATTGTCATAACACTTGATCAAATCAAAGTTTTTTTAGAAATGATTCAATGCAGGAGGCGAACAAAATAAGGTAAAAATGTTAGCTGTATTGGTCCTTGATCATCTACTTGGAGGAATAAGACAGTACTTCTCTTGTCTCTTGTCTCTTGCCAGGACTGTTTGTATAACGAAAGAGAGACTGCATGCAATGACCAATTTCAGCAATATATCCTTCTCTCCTGCAGAAGACAAAACTGTAGAGCAGTCCCTTTATGCCTTGTATATTATCTGCATCTTCCTGTTATGTTTGAACATTATTGGTCTTCTGGGAAATGGAACTGTCATCCGCCTTCTGGGTTTCCACATTAAAAGGAGCCGTTTCACTACTTACATCCTGAACTTGGCTGTTGCTGACTTTGGGGTCCTTCTGTTTGGGAGTCTACTCGGTATTTTATTTCTGACCTCCGATATCTGTTCAATTCTGTTTGACGTAGTAAACATACCTGCCACATTCATGTATGTTGCTAGCCAGCTTCTACTGACAGCCATCAGCATCGACAGGTGTGTGTCCGTCCTCTTCCCAATTTGGTATCGATGCCAACGGCCGACCCGTTGGTCCACCATTGTGTGTGCTTTAATGTGGGTTCTTGCTTGCCTGCCTGCAGGAAGTTGTGTAATTCTTGACATTTTGAAGAATGGATGGAATTGTAGAATTGGATGGAAGTATGTATTCTATCCATTTATTGTGACTGCTCTGTTTTGTCTCCCTCTTGTCACCGTCTCCACTGTGATTCTGTTTTTCAAAGTGTTCTGTAAATCACAACAGCCTCAGAAGAGAAGGATTTTAACTATTGTCTTACTTACTCTTCTTTTCTTCCTAATCTTTGCTTTTCCATTGAGCGCTATTCACACACTCAATTATTTTTATGATCATAAATATATCTTTCTAGATGGCTATGGCTTCCTATGTGCTTCTCTAAACAGTTGTGTCAACCCAGTGATCTATTACATGGTTGGGAGAAAGAAGAAGGCTCAAAGAAGGGAGACCCTGAGGGTCATACTCCAAAGGGCTTTCAAGGAGGAGGAAGAGCATAGAGAGGAAGGAGGCACCGCAGTTCAAATGTAGTTGACACCTCTATAATAGCTAAATGCTTCTTGCTTGGCCAGTTTAGTTGTAATTGTGCAGATTTCCATATAATATTTTAGTTAAAAATTCTGGCAAAATCATTTTGGATTGCTGTTTGTTTATTATAGATTCCTGAGCTACAAAAAGACGGCTCATTGCTTTTGAAGGAGAATTATGGCCGTTTCCACACACGTTGAATAATGCACTTTCAATGCACTTTAGTTATCCGTTAGAAGTGGATTTTGTGTTTCACACACGAAAACCCAGTTCCAAATGATTACTAAAGAGCATTGAAAGTGCATTATCCAACGTGTGTGGAAGCGGCCAATGTTATGCAACAGGCAATGAGGGCAAATGTTTCCCCAAGACCTTCTCCCTGATGGGAGCCAAAAACCCTCACGGTCCTTTCATTCACAGGGCCGTATCCAGTTAAGGGTCAGGTAGTAGGTGTTGAGAAAGATCAATTTTCAGTTCTTCTGATGAAGAAATCTCGAAACAGATTACAATTCCAATTCTGCATTGCTATTGTTTTTCTCAGTTCTGTGCTCTGTTGTACTATGGCTTTGTATTGAATGTCTGTACAACACATGCCACAATGTAAATATTCTTGTGTCTAAATACATTTCACCTACAATGTGCACATTTTGGTTTTGATATGTGTGGCTTTTTCTTGTTCAGTATGGTGTATACAATGTTGTTCTTATTAGGATCTGCCCGTAGAATAAGGTTTGGGGTGACATTGCCTGTATTGGTACTTGAACATCTACTTGGAATTTTTCAGAACCTGCCTTCCAGTTCCTCTGATCAGAATGGAATTAATTAGAAACTGACCAAAAAGAGGAAATGAAACATATTGTTGGGCTTCAGAGCAAAATTGGGCAAAGAGGAAATTAGAGCATTTCTCTTACCAACTGTAGCAATGTGCAAAAAATGCTGACTGAGAGCATCCAGCAGACAAGAAGTGGGAGCTGAACCAAGGTAATGAAGGGAAAAGACAAATGATGCAACACGATGACTCTTAAAAATGATTATATAACCACCACCACCACCACCACCCTTTTAAAACATGTTTCGCAACAGCTACGTCAGGGGAATCTATCAGGAAACACAAAATACATAGGCATAATGAATACAACATCTTACAAATTGATAAACCCTATTAATAAAAAAATGATTAAAACACAGGACAGTTTCATAGAACATGTGCAGAGTACAATTCATAATAAATACTTAAACCATGGATAACTAGACTAATAGTATTATACATTCTATGTTTCCTAATCATAAAAAGATAATTTCTCTAAACTGTGTATGAATAAACATTAAATTGTGTATGAATAAACATTTTGTAGCTGACCTACCAAGTTCCTTTTAATATCATTCCCATGAATGCTTTATAGCACAGCAGACTGCCTGGGATTGCCTAAGTTCTTACCTAAATGAACATTTGACAAAAAATGTTTTCATTTAACACATTAGCATTATATAATCATTAAAGACTCTCTGCACCATTTGCCTTTTTGTGGGCATTCAAAACATTTCTTTGAGAGCCAAGCTACAAGTGACGAAAGACACTTGCCTGGGAAGTGAACAGACTCACATGTACTCCTCCCTGTTCACTTGCTCTCCACTTGAGGGCCAAGCTACAAGTGACGAAAGACACTTGCCTGGGAAGTGAACAGACTCACATGGATTCCTCCCTGTTCTCTTGCCCCCCACTCGATACACTTGCCATTCAAGTGTCATTCGTCACTTGTAGCTTGGCCCTATGTCTGTTCATTTGCCAGGCAAGTGTAATTTGTCACTTGTAGCTTGGCTTGGAGAAAGCCAGTTTGGTGGTTAAGAGCAGTGGAGCTCTAATCTGGAGAGCCTGGTTTGATTCCCCACTCCTCTACTTGTAGCCAACTGGGTGACCTTGGGTCAGTCACAGCTCTCTCAGAGCTCTCTCAGCCCCACCCACCTCATAGGGGGATAATAATAACACACTTTGTAAACCGCTCTGAGTAGGTGTTAAGTTGCCCTGAGGGGCGGTATATAAATCAAATATTATTATTAACATTTGCCCCGACCCAATATCTGGTATTTGGAGTTATACTGTTTCTGAAATTGGAAGGAGGAAGAATGGGACAGTGCAACCACTCACAGGTCATATTGCTGAGCTGCCATAAGGATTGTGGGGGAAGCTTTCTGAATGACCCTCCATGGCAGCTGCCCATCAGAATTCTCCTGGTGAAGTCAATGACCGATCAATTTCTGGAGGGAAATGAGGCTTCACACATGGAGACCAAGCTCCAGTGTGTACTAAGAGACATTAAGAAGGCCTAATCATCCTCCACCTTTTAAAAGGCATAATCACCCAATACAGGTAGGAGATTGTTTAAGTGTCCCTAAGAGCCCCGTGGTGCAGAGTGGTAAGCTGCAGTACAGCAGCCCAAGCTCTGCTCATCATTTCCTGAGTTCAATCCTGATGGAAGCTCAAGGTTGACTCAGACTTTCATCCTTCCAAGGTTGGTAAAATGAGTACCCAGTTTCCTGGGGGTAAAGTGTAGATGACTGGGAAAGGCAATGGCAAACTACCCCTTAACAAAAAGTCTGCCAAGAAAACATTATGATGCGATGTCCCTGCCATGGATCAGTAATGACTCGGTGCCAGGACATTCCATCAAAGACTTAAAGGTCGCTGTAGTTCAACAGAAACCTTTCAAAAACAAAATCCAACGGGAGGCTGCTGAATTGGAATTCATATGCAAATTTGACTCTGTCAAGCTGGGACTGAATAGGGACTATGAATGGTTATCTCATTATCAGAGGTAACAGATTTCCTTTACAGAGGCGGGGTCTGGGGGAGCCCAGTGACACCTGGCGTGGGCTTTCGGGGACCACAGTTCTCTTTGTCAGATGCATCTGGCGGGGAGAGCTGTGGTTATCGAAAGCTTATACTGCATTGGAATTGGTTTTGCTGCTACAAACTAACAGGGCAAACTCCAACTGACCCCCACACCAAAAGGAGATGTTTACATTTACTAGCAAAGGAATGTTTTGGTTGCACCCTCCCTCTCTCTCCCCCCCTAATGGCCTCTTCTCTCTCCTCCCCCCTCCTCTTCTATATTTGACCAGTTTTTGTACAATGCATCTGACGAAGAGAACTTGATTCTCGAAAGCTTATGCTACAATTAAATTGGTTAGTCTTAAAGGTGCTACTGGACTCTTTTTGATGGTGCTTGAACAGGGGACTAACTTTATCTTTACCTACCAGCTTTCCACAGTGGTCAGAAATTCCCACAGCCCTTCTGTGCAGAGTCACAACTTCCTAAGTCCTCTGAGGTCAACAGGCTTAGGAGGGTGTAGCTCTGACATGGATGGCAGAGATTTTATTTTCCTCCCAAGGGCTGATCCAACTACATGCCATGGTAATATCATTAATTGTGCTTAAAGATGTGAAGAAAGGTTGTGAGGCTGAGTCTGACAGAAGTGACAAAGTGACTTCTAGGGCAAACCCAGATAGCTCAAGGAAATGGTGGAAACGCTGTGGCAAAACCACTGAACTTCTAGAGATTCATAGAGGTATCTACCATCACTTCCAGGATTAGGTTGGTAGCATTGGGGTTTTCTTTTAAATTCCCCCCTGCCCTTGTTTGGAGCAGCAGCAGGAAACAAGAGTTCAGGGCAGGGTATCCCCTGCCCCACTAGGGGCTGGGTACTCCTATGTGTGAAGCCTCCTTCCTCTCCAAGGATCAGCTAATCTGTCATGTGTGCACACACCCATGCCATTTATGTATTCTCTGATCTACTGTATTGATCTCTTTATTCTAATGCATTTATCTCATGCCATGAGCATATAATTATGCTGTGCAATGCAGCCACATAGTCATGCCATTCGTGGCCTGCCTGACAATGGAAGTACTAATGTGGATTTCACAGGGAAAGTAACCAGCCTGATATCTCTGAAAATATGCGGCGCTAGCCTTGTAGCTGGAACCAGAAATGTAACCGTTTCCCAGGGGAGAAAGATTTTGACTTCTTTGTAATCTTCTGTCCAGACTAAGCTATTATGTTCTCATAGAACTTTTTAGGATTTTCGCACCTAAATGCTAACTGCTCAAGGGGAGGAGGGAATAATGCTCCTTATAACAATAGTGCATATGCTTGTATACTCATTCCTGCTAACCTTTCCCATCTATGGATGTACCCATGAACTTAATGGATCTCTAAATAAAGACCTTTTTCAACCAATGCACTGGAGTGCTTGCTGCGAGGGGTTTGGGGGGGGTCTATCTACCATGGACTGCCATCCCTAGAGCTGACATAATCATTGGGCTGCTGCACTGGAGGGCTGGTCAGAAGGCATCCCCCACACCCTTCCTGGCAGCGCTGAAGTCTGGCCAATGGGCACTCATGCTGTCCTGTTCCTCCTCCCTCTTGCCACAAAGGCACGTCCCCTCTCATTTACAAAGAGCAATGGAGGCGGAGCTAGGGAAAGTGCTGACCTATCCAGAGTGAGAGGAAAGGAGTGGCTAGGAGAATTTGCAAGGCTTTGCCTCTACCTAGAAGACTGGAGGAAGTGTGTCAGGTACATCTCCCAACATATCTGCCATGGGTGTATTCTGTGTTCTGCACTGATCCTCTGAGAGTATGTGAAGTATGCATTTAATATTTAGATAGTAACTGCTTATCTTGCAAGTTTCTACTTTCGGTTTTGCAGCCAGCTGGTATGTCCTTGAGTGCCGGCCTGAGCCATATCGTCCTGGGAACTGAAATGACTTCATTCTTTCTCCTTTCCTCCAGACCCTTCCCCCCCTTTTCTCCTTCATGCCAAAATCCTAATGGCCCCTATCCTAAGGTCGGGAACCTTCTCTATAACTAACCCAACCATCCCCTTTCATGTCACTTCTGCCAATGCTACTGTCTGTGTGAACTGATACTCTAATAAAGCAACTTTAATTCATACACTGGAGTGTATGCAGTGATGTACTATGGGGATCTAACTTCCAGAACCTGATGAAGTTATAGGGTGTTAATCGCCCCCCAAAATAAGTGGACATGGGATCCATCATATTCTTACCCTGGAATGGAAAAGCAGCTTCCCTGAGTGAGTTTCCTTGGGAGCACAAAAGATCATAGCCTAAAGCAAGGAACCCCCCCCCCAACACACACAGAGTCAGTGAACATGCTAGCAACTAAGGCAAATGATCCCCAGAGGTAAAAGCCTTCATCCTCTTCTCCTTTGCCTGCCCAGCAGTTCCTTTCTTCCCTGTTGCTCACAGTTCTGCCCAGTACAGTAGCCACTCCACATGTTTCTAATGTCAGGAGTGGGGAGACAGCAAGAGATCTGAGATCCCCATCTGATTACAGGAAGCTGAAGGGAAGGGTGTGTACTTTCTATCAGCCCAAAGAAAACTGCTTTTGTGAACATATGCAGACTCAATTCAGAGTAGAATAATAGAATTATAGGATTGGAAGAGAACTCTAGTGTCATCTAGTCCAACCCTCTTTGCAGTGCAGGAAATTCACAAATACCTCCCCTCCCATACACCCAGTGACCCTTACTCCATGCCCAGAAGATGGCAAAACACTGTCAGGATCCCTAGCCAAACTGGTCTGGCAAAATTGCTACCTGACCCCAAAGTGCCGATCGGCCTTACTCTGGGCCTGTAAGAAAGGGCCACAAGAACTAAGGGCCAAGCTACAAGTGACGAATGACACTTGAACGGCAAGTGGATTGCGTGGAGGGCAAGTGAACAGGGAGAAATACACTTGCCATTCAATTGTCATTTGTCACTTGTAGTTTGGCCCTAAGTACTGATGTAGCCAAGTACTGATGTAGCCCTTCTTGCCTTCCCTCTCATGATTTGCCCAGGTTCACAGAATCCGCATTGCTGTCAGATGGCCATGCAGCCTCTGCTTAAAAACCTTCAAAGAAGAAGAGCCCACCATCTCCGGAGGAAAACTGTTCCACAGAGGGACTGCTCAAACTGTCAGGAAGTTCTTCCTAATAGTTAGCCAAACATTCTTTTGATTTAATTTCAACCCATTGGTTCTGGTTCAACCTTCTGGGGCAGCACATGTCCAAATTCTACCCAGTCACAATCTCAGGGTCCATCTGAAAGGGAGGTGGCCGACCCCCCCCTTACCCAAAGAGGCTGTGAACTGGTGTCCCAGGAAGCCTCTATGCCAAAATATATTATCAGATGGAAGAAGGTGGCTGTTTTGTCCCCACTCTAATCTGTAGAGACACAGGAAAACTCGAGCAAGCGTTCGATCTCCAGCTCTTCCAGGGAAGCATTGGAGGAAATTCTCAATGCTCCCTTGCCCTTGTGTGAATGGAGAAAACACAGCACTAGGAATGCCATTCTCCAGGTGGGGCCTAAAGTTCTCCTGGCTTTACAATTGGTCTCAGGACTACAGAGATCAAGTCCAATGGAGAAAATAGCAGCTTCAGAGAGTAAACTGTAAGGTATGACATTGATTAAAGATGATTAAAGATGATCCCCTAAAAGCATCTCCAAATCTCCAGGAGTTTCCAAGGCTGAAGTTGACAACCCTTCACAACACTAGGGCTTACTCTGTGTGCAGGTAAGATGCCTCTGGGACTGCTGTGCGACGACAAGGAAGATATTCTTGCATGAGCTACTGTAGCACAGTGGTTAAGTGGTTCGGCTGCGAATCAGCACTCTACTGGTTCGAATCCCACTCCTGCCATGAGTTCAGTCGGTGGCCTTGAGTAAGCCACTCCTCTCAGCCCCAGCTCCCCAGCTGCATTGTGGGGATAATAATAACACTAACTTGTTCACCGCTCTGGGTGAGGCACTAATCTGTCTAGAAGAGCAGTATATAAGCACAGTTGTTATTATTGTTAGTATTAGTGTTAGTGTTATATTTACATATTGTACTTATTAAATTGCCCTGACCTGGATAGCCCAGGTGAGCCTCCTCTCTTGAGATCTCAGAAGCTAAGCAGGGTCAGCCTTGGTTAGATGAGGGTCGGCCTTGGTTAGATGAGAGGCCTCCAACAAATACCAGGGCTGCAAAGGCAGGCAATGGCAAACCACTTCTCCTAGTTTCTTGCCATGAAAACCCCACCAGGGGTCGCCATAACTCAGCTATGACATGAGTGCACTCTCCATCACCACTATTTCTTTATGTAGAAAATGTATATGCCGCCTCCCCGGAGACATGCTTGAGATGGCTTACAATGTAAAAACCAATACAATAAAGTCATAAAAACAACTTCAAAGTTATTGATAGTAAAACAAGCCAAAAAACAGCCTTAAGCAGCCTAAAGAGAGAGTTTTAAATTAGCAGCCAGGCTGGAAGCAGAGCATAAAAACAGCAGAAGTGCAGCAACACTTAAATGAAAAGCCTGGGTAAAGAGAAATGGCTTGGCATGGTGCCTAAAGGTAAAGGTAGTCCCCTGTGCAAGCATCGAGTCATTACTGACCCATGGGAGGATGTTGCATCACGACGTTTTCTTGGCAGACTTTTTACGGGGTGGTTTGCCATTGCCTTCCCCAGTCGTCTACACTTTACCTCCAGGAAACTGGGCACTCATTTTACCAGCCTTGGAAGGATGGAAGGCTGAGTCAACCTTGAGTTGGCTAGCTGAACCCAGCTTCCGCCAGGAATGAACTCAGATCGTGAGCAGAGCTTGGGCTGCAGTACTGCAGCTTACCACTCTGGCTACAGGGCTCTTGGCATGGTGCCTAACAGGCTGTAAAATATCTGTCAGGTGAGCTTAAGAGAAGAGGGCATTCCAACTATAAAACTGCTTGGTGCAATGCTGATTTTTCAAGAAGGATCTGGGAACAGAAGATTAGGGGTTTTTTTTATCAGTCCCTTTGATTGAGGCAGATAAGTAAAAGGCTTAGAGCAATATAATATTTTTGTATGCACACATATTTAGGAATTAGTTCTTTTTTAAAAAAATATTTTTTCTTTATTTAAACTATAAACTACATGCTACAAGACAGTAAGCAACAAACCTAGAAAACAAGAAAAAACACACATTTCTAAACATAATACACTAACAATACATATATCTATAAGATTAAGAGAAAAAGAAAAAAGGAAATAAAAAAACACCTAGATCACACTACAAGTTGAGTTGCGATTTTATCCGCAACAAGTATGTATCATTTCTAGAGTCTCACTTATTCTAAGTTTGTCACAAAACTCCCCTTTTTCTATTGTTCCTGTTAATCCATAAATCCAGATGTCATCAAATCCTTGTTATCCATTTCATGCAAAAAGTCTATTAACGGTTTCCATTCAGTCAAGAAGTTAACTAATGTCCTTTCTCTAATTAGTGCAGTAAGTTTTGCCATTAACACAAACATATTTAGGAATTAGTTCTAATGTATTCTTCCGGATATTAATGTCACATAGTTAAAACAAGGGCGAAATCCAGTTGGAAGTCAGAGTAGAAAGATAGCCACACCCTCGCAATAATCATTTTCTGCAGAAGGCATAGGGCCTTCTTGGGAAATAAGAAGCACGCCCATCTTGCTACTTTTATCATTACTCTTCTCTGTCTCTTTGCTCTGGAGTTGAACAGCACATTTACAGCTCTGAAGTAATCTTGAACAGTTGATATTGGAGCCATTCCAAAAGAGGTAAGTTTTAGATATTTGGATTTAAAATATATATATATATTGGATTACATATACATGTGAATTACACACTAAAATGCCTTATACTGAATCTGATGATGGGTCTATCAAGGTCACTACTCTCTACTCAGACTGGCAAAAGGTTTATATTTTACTGCTAAGTGTGGTTGGTTGAAATTCCTATTATATTTACAGTGTTTCATCCCAGTCTGTGCCCTGCTTTTTACTGACCGAAACCAAGGCTTGAAGGCTGGCAATATTGCTGTGGTTTTACTGGGGCTTTTCTCAGATTTGTAGAAAAGTTTGTCTTGTCTGTCCATGGCGCCAATCCCTGGATTACAGCATCCACATGTGTAGCCATCTTGAGAACTAGATATATTGGTAGGATTGTCATCTACTGCAATGATCATTGTAGGTAACATCTTGCTTTTACTGCATTGAGTTCTACCCTTGTACTTTCTGTATCATTTATATTATACTATGTAGTAGATAGTTGTTGTGGATTTTCCGGGCTGTATCACTGTGGTCTTGGCATTGTAGTTCCTGACGTTTTGCCAGCAGCTGTGACTGGCATCTTCAGAGGTGTAGCACCAAAATACAGAGATCTCTCAGTGTCAAACTGTGGAGAAGATGTTAGCAGATAATTTATATCTACTCAGGAAGGTGGGTTTGAAACTTCAGAATTCACCATTTTCCTGAGTAGATATAAATTACCTGATAACATCTTCTCCACAGTTTGACACTGAGAGATCTCTGTCTTTCAGTGCTACACCTCAGAAGATGCCAGCCACAGCTGCTGGCGAAACATCAGGAACTACAATGCCAAGACCATGGCGATACAGCCCAGAAAATCCACAACAACCATCGTTCTCTGGCCGTGAAAGCCTTCGACAATATATCATGTAGTAGATAGTTTGCTGTTCACTTTGTCTTCTTTTATAATCATAGTCCAATCGCATTGACTGAGGTGAGGGAATCCTGGATTTATCACCATCACCTAGAAAGCACAGTCCTTTCTCTGAACCCCAACTGACCAGGCAAAAGGGAAAACAAGATCCTAGAAGGTACTATGAATGAAATGTAACTTAGATGGTATAGTGCACAGAGTGCTGGTTGGGTATAGAAGGTCTGGGTTCACATTCCCCCTCAGCATTGAAGTTCCCAAGGTGACTTTGAGCCAGTTAGGCCATAACTACATGTAAGATTTTTTCCCTGCAGTTAGATCCAGGCCTGAATTCTGAAATTCCAGGATTTCCAAGTCTCCTTTGGATTGAGAACCTGGTACACATAGGAATGGGATTTAGGCTTTCTTCTACAACACTTTTTGTGAAATTATTTGTCAAACATTCTCACTAGAGAAAAGTTGCCTAGATAGAAAGAAGGGTTGAAAACCCATTTCTTCTTTAGTTCTGGTAACAAAAGGTAGAAGCCAACCATACCCTTGCATGTCATCAACTGCAGAACATAAGGAGTCTTCCAAAGAAATTACAAAAAAACCAAAACATTCTCACCTTGCTGATGGTACATTGCCCAATTTCTGTCTTAGCATCTTTGGAAATCATACCCCACCCTGCTCCCCAGTAGCAAGTTACCTCATTGTCCTCTTCTTCATTATATTCTCACAACAATCCTGTGACGTACATCTGGCCGAGAGTAAGTGACTGCCCCAAGGTCAGTTAACAACCTTCCATAACAGAGTAGGGAATTCAAAACTTGGATCTTGAAAAGTAGGACTTTTATGGCTTCAAACTTTCTACTCTCTGTCTATAGTTTGTCAGGAATGATCCCTGGGGTGAGGGCTAAAATCCCAGAGAATCCCGTAACAATTGGATGTGATGAGTTAATTCTGAAAAAGCATTGTGCCTTTAGAATAGAAACACTTTATTGTATCTTGCCGAAATGTGGAACAGTGGCTCCTTTGGATAAGATGTTCAGTCCCTGAGGTTTTCCTCCTGATTAATTGGGACAGAGAATCTGAGGTCATATATGTAAATAAAGGCTTTCTGCGAAATGTCATCTCTGCATATATCTGTGTACATTCTTTTTGTCCTGAAAATATTTGATGATTTGAGTATAAGAGATAGCTTTTTGACCAGCTGATAGGAAACTTTACAAGGATTGTTATATCACTTAAACAAATCAATGTGTTTTTTTTTTGGAAATGATTCAATATATGAGGTGAGCAAAATAAGATGAAAATGTTAGCTGTACTGTTACTTGAAATTCTACTTGGAGTATTACAATACCTCTCTTGTCTCTTACCAGGATTGTTTGCATGACAAAAAGGAGAGATTGAATGCAATGACCAATTTCAGCAACACATCCTTATCTCCTGTAGAAAATGAAAGAGTAGAGCCATATTCTTATACCGAGCGTATTATATCCATCTTCCTGTTGTGTATTTCCATTGTTGGTCTTCTGGGGAATGGAACTGTCATCTACCTTCTGGGTTTCCGCATTAAAAGGAGCCCTTTCACTACGTACATCCTGAACTTGGCTGTTGCTGACTTTGGGTTCCTTCTGTTTGGGAGTCTACTTTGTATTTTGATGCTAATCTACAAAATGCCTGAAATTATTTTTGATATAGTTAACATACCTGCCACATTCATGTATGTTACTAGCCAGCTTCTACTGACAGCCATCAGCATCGACAGGTGTGTGTCTATCCTCTTCCCAATTTGGTATCGATGTCACCGGCCAACGCACTGGTCCACCACCGTGTGTGCCTTAATATGGGTTCTCACCTGCTTGCCCCCAGGAATTTCTGCAATTCTCTACATTTTAAAGGACTTTGCAATTGGATCGGGTATTCTTTACTATCCACTTATTGTAAGTTCATTTCTTTGCCTCCCTCTTGTCACTGTCTCCACTGCAATTCTGTTGTTCAAAGTGTCCTGTAAATCTCAACAGCCTCAGAGGAGAAGGCTTTTAACTATCATCTTACTTACTCTCCTTTTCTTCCTAATCTTTGCTTTTCCATTGAGTGCTATTAACACAATCTATTATTTTTATAGTCCTAAATATGCCATTCTACAAATTTATGGCGCCATATGTACCTATCTAAACAGCTTTGTCAACCCAGTGATCTATTACATGATTGGGAGAAAGAAGAAGGCTCAACAAAAGGAGATCCTGAAGGTCATACTCCAAAGAGCTTTCAAAGAGGAGGAAGAAGATGGAGAGGAAGGAACCACCACAACTCAGACGGAGCTATGACACCTTCATAATAGCCAAATGATTTTTGTTTTGCCAACCTAGTTTTAATTGTGCAGATTACTATATCATATTTTATTTTAAAATACTGGTAAAATCATTTGTGATTGTTGTTCAGTTACTACAGATTCATGAGCTGCAAAAAGCCCCTCATTGCTTCGGATGAAGGATAATATCATGCAACAGACAATGGGGGCAGAAGGTTATCCAAAAACCTTCTCCCTGACAGAAGCCATGAACCCCCACGGTCCTGTCATTCACAAGGGCCTTATCCAGTTAAGGATCAGGTAGTAGGTATTGTGAAAGATCAATTTTCTATTCTTCTGATGAAGAAATCTTGAAACAGGACACAATTCCAGTTCTGCATTGCTATTGTTTTTCTCGGTTGTGTGTTCGGCACTGTGCTTTGTACTGTGGATTTGTAATGAATGTCTATACAACACATGTCCCAATGTAAATATTCTCATGTCTAAATACATTTCACCTGCAGTTTGCACACTTTGTCTTTGATATGTGTGGCTTTTTTCTCATTCAGTATGGTGTATACACTATGGTTCTTATTAGCATCTCGTTGTAGGAGAAGAAGGTTTGGGGAGTCATTGCCAGCCTCTGAGTAAAATTCTGGAATTTTGCAGAACCTCCTTCCTTCCAAATTCTCTAATTAGAATATAATTGATTAGAAACTGACTAAAAAGAGGAAATGAAACAGATTGTTGATTTCAGGGCAAAACAGGGTAAATAGGAAGTAAGCATTTCTCTTACCAACCCTAGTGGTGTGCAAAAACTGCTGGCCAAAGGCATCCAAAACATTTTCTTTGACTCTACTCAATATCAGATATTTGGAGGCAGGGCTTTTTTTCAGCTGGAACACGGTAGTACAGAGTCCCGGCACCTCTTGAAAATGGTCACATGGCCGGTGGCTTCACCCCCTGATCTCCAGACAGAGGGGAGTTTAGATTGCCCTACACGCTGTGGCACTGAGGGCAATCTAAACTCCCCTCTGTCTGGAGATCAGGGGGCGGGGCCACCAGCCATGTGACCATTTTCACTGAGGGCAATTTAAACTTTAAAAAAAATCCCTCCTTGTTCCAGCTGACCCAAAGTGATGTCATTGTGCGGTCCCAGAAGTGTGTGCTCACTTTGTGCATGTGCATGTGGTACCAGGGGCACCACTTCCCGCCAGGAGTTGCCCCCTGTGCTGGAAACCCACTGAGTCCCACCACTTCTTTTCCCAGAAAAAAAATCCCCGCTTGGAGGTATATTGCTTCTGTAACTGGAAGGAGGAAGAATGGGACAGCAGAAATGCCCATAGAGCACACTTCAGAGCTGCCATAAGAAGTGTGGGGGACGCTTTCTGCAGCCCACCAGAATCCTCCTGGTGAATCAATGACCAGTCAATCCCTGAGAGAAATGAGGCTTCACTCATGAGGGCCAACCTCTGGAGGGTACTAAGAAGGCCTAATCCCCCTCCACCCCTTCAAAGGCATAATCACACAATACAGATGACAGATAGTTTAAGTGCCCCTACCAACTACCCCAGTCTTCGGAAATTATCACTGCCGTTCTCTTGCAAAGTTACAACTTTCTAAGTCCTCTGAAGTCAAAGCACAGAAAGGTGTTATACCTAGGGTGACACACATTTTCTTTTCCTTCCATGGGCTGATCCAACTGCATGCCATGGTAACATCCAGAATGGTGCTGAATGGTGTGAAGAAAAGTTGTGAGGCCAAGCCTGGCAAAAGTGACAATGTCACTTCTAGGGAAAATCCAGAAGCAGTGCCAGATAGATAATGGAAATGGTGGAAACACTATGGCAAAACCATAGATTTTCTGGTGATTCCTAGAGGTACCCTTGTCACTTCAGGTTTTCGCTGGTGACATTGGTGTTTTATATTTTTTTTCTCCTGCCCTTGCTTGGAGCAACAGCAGGAAACAGGAGCTCAAGGAAAGGCATCCCTTGCCCCACTGGGGGCTTGAGACCCCTATATGTGAACCCTGATTCCCCTCCAGGAAAAGATTCCAGTGGGCTGCTACGCTGGAGGGCTGGTCAGAAAACTCCCTCACACCCTTCCTGGCAGCTCTCATGTCTGGCCAATGGGCACTCACGCTGTCCAGTTCTTCCTCCTTCTTGCTACAAAGTTATAGGGGGCTGACACCCGTCCCCCCAAAATTGTGGACATGAGATCCATCATATTCTTTCCCAGGAATGGAAAAGCAGCTCCACCCCTTCCCTGAGAGGCATTCCTTCGGAGGAGCGCAAAGGATCACAGCCCAAAGCGAGGAAGGCTGGTTCCGCACACATTGGATAATGCACTTTCAATGCACTTTGGCCATTTCCACATGCTGTTAAAGAGACGGGCTACTTACTGAACGCTGGCATTTTTTTCCACAGATTCCAGATGCCTCCGATTTCAAAGCAGAAGCAGGCAGTTTGTCTTTTGCCTGATCAGCGTCTTTTCTGAGACTGGGATTTCCTCGCTCTTTCCTGTGCTGGGTCAAGGACACTGATCAGATGAAAGACAAACTGCTTCTGCTTTGAAATCGGAGGCATCTGGAATCTGTGAAAAAAAACGCCAGCGTTCAGTAAGTAGCCCGTCTCTTTAACAGCATGTGGAAACAGCCTTTATCAATCGCTTGAGGTGGATTTTTTGTTCCGCAGACAAAAAAATCAATTCCAAATGATCTATAAAGAGGACTGGAAGTGCATTATCCAACGTGTGCGGAATCACTCAAAGTGTATCCCACTCAACACAGAATGAGCCAACAAGTGGGCTAGTGACTAAGGGCCAAGCTACACATGACGAATGACACTTGAACGGCAAGTGGATTGAGTGGAGGGCAAGTGAAGAGGGAGAAATACACTTGCTGTTCAAGTGTCATTCGTCATGTGTAGCTTGGCCCTAAGGCAAAAGATTCTTAGAGGTAAACGTCTTCATCCTTCTCTCCTTTGCCTGTTCAGATATTCCCTTTTTCCCCGTTGCTCACAGCCTTGCACTGCTCAGTAGCCGCTTCACATGTTTCTAAAGTCGGGAGCGGGGAGACAGCAAGAGATCTGTGATCCCCATTTGATTATGGAGCTAACCCTCCCTCCAGTTTCTGGGGTCAGCCTGGCAACCTTATTCTAAGACCAGGCTAAATCATGTTACTAAACCTAGAAACAGGCATAGACTCTCTTTTCTTGTCAATCTGAAAGGATCTCCCAGCAATTCCTGTTTGACCCCATAAAAATGTCCAGCTGATCCAGCAATATCCCATAGAGAGACAGGTCGTTTCTACACGGCTTACTTTATTCTGCAAAATAGCGAAATCTCGTGCGAAATCTCGCAAGAAGATGCTGTTATCGCATCTTCTCGTGAGATTTCGCGTGAGATTTCGCTATTTTGCAGAATAAGGTAAGCCGTGTGGAAATGGCCACAGAGCAGGCTGGAAAGCAGCAAGCCTGTTGAAGGAAAGTTATGCTGGCTTAAAAACTTGCCCCAACCCTTTCTGCCCATAGGCAACCCTGCACAAGTCCGAATTTCACCCAGTCAGTATCCCAGGATGCCTTTGAAAGGGAGGTTGCCCACCCCACACCCACACTTTAGCCAAATAGGCTGCAAAGTGGCATCTCAGGAAGTCTCCAAACCAAAGAGATTATCAGGTGGAAGGATGTAGCTATTTCTTCACTCAAATCTGCAAAAACAGGAAATATTGAGCAAGAGTTTGGTCTTCTTGAATACTTCCGGAAAAACATAGGCAGAAATTCTTGAGAAATTATTCCAAGAGGGGAGGGTGTGATTTATATTGCCACCACAAGTTTATTTAAATCTTTCATTTCAAAACCTAAGCCTACCTTTCTCCCAGATTTAGGGTTGCCAACTCTGACTTGGGAAATTCCTGGAGATTTGGGGGAAATGCCTGGAGACTGTGTAGTTGGGGAAGGGGACTCAGAGCCAAGCTACAAGTGATGCCTGACACAGATTGGACACTTGTCAGCTTCCCTCAAATTTTGATGGGAAATGTAGGCGTCTTGGTCTTGCAGCTTGGCTCTCCATTTAATTGAAGTTTACAGAGAAGCAGTCTATGGGAGGGAGAACATGCGGTCGGGCTCTCACCGGGTGCCCCCCTTCCCCTCCACTGGCTGTGTGCATGGGGTTTCTGTAAATTTTAATTAAATGGAGATCCAAGCTGTAAGACCAGGATGCCTACATTTCCCATCAAAACTTGAGGGAAGCTGACAAGTGTTCAACCTGTGTCAGGCATCACTTGTAGCTTGGCTCTCAGTTTAGAAGTTGGCATTTCCTTGAAGAGAAGTGATCACTGTAGCCAAGAGATCAGTTACAATTTGAGGAGAACTCCAGGCCCCAGCCTAGAGGTTGGCAGCCCTACTTACTAGTCTTTATTTTTAAAAAAATATTTTTTAAAAATATAACATACAGAACATAATAGTCGGAGCATGGTATTTGCCTCTCTTTTATTACAGTGGCACTGCCAATCTTTTCCTTTGATGTTATATGTTCTGTATTGGTCTGGTTTTTGCTCATCCATCCAGTGGGAAGAAATTGCAAAGAATTTAATGCATTGGCCTCTGATAAACAATTCACTCAGTGAGTTGGACCTTCCAAAGCATGAATGAGGAAAATCTGCGCAACTGGGTCTTGTCCGCTTTCTCCATTCTCCTATTACACTTTCTCCACTGCTAATGGTTCGAGCTCTCTCATGTGACGTGGGGTGCTGCACTAAAGGAAGGAGAATCCAACTAAAATGCCCCATGTCCTTGTGTGAATGGAGAAAAAACAGTGCTAAGAATGCCGATGTACGACTGGGGCACGGAGTTCTCCTGGAATTACAATTTATTTTTATTTATTTGTTTTCTTCCATTTGGATTTCTATTCCGCCCTTCCCGCCAAGGGCTCAGGGTGGATTACAGCATATTAAAACACATTAAAATTAATTTCTACAGTTAAAATCATAAATAAATTGTTAAAAATATGATATAATATATCTGCATATAAAAATATACATTCAGATGGTGGCAATCAATAGCAGCAGATGCAAGTCGAAACAATAAGGTGGTGGACAACCTTCATCGGGGTGGGATTAAGATTTTATGCTTCTTCATTTTTCTCCATTTTTCCGCCGGTGGAGGCCAAGCCTGACCTTAACTATATGTCTGGTGGAACACCTCTGTCTTACGGGCCTGGAAAAATGATAACACATCCTGCCAGGCCCTGGTCTCAGTGGACAGAGAGTTCCACCAGGCTGGGGCCAGGCCCGAGAAAGCCCTGGCTCTGGTTGAGGTCAGGTGGTCCTTCTTGGGGCCAGGAACCACCAATAGATGTTTCTCTCCCAATTGGAGCATCCTCTGGGGCGAGGTGGTCTCGCAGATACCCTGGCCCCAATCCGCATAGGGCTTTATAGGTTAATACCAAAACCTTGAACCTGATCCAGTACTCTGCTGGCAGCCAATGCAGGTGTTATATGCGCTCCAATTGGAGCTCCTACAATATCACATGCTGCTGCATTTTGAACCAGCTGCAGTTTCCGGGTCAGGCTCAAGATGCTCCTGGATTGGGATTGAATGGAGGGCAAAAAGCTTGAATTTTGAGTTTTATTATTGGCTTTGGGTTCTAACTGCTAGGTGAGAGACAGAGCTATCCTAAGCAGAGCTATTGTATCTCTGGTTAGGATAGTACTGAAAGTTTTCGTCATTATTGGAATTCAAAGTATGGGAAAAACTGAGTTTCTGGAATGACAATTGGACCAAGATGATCCAGAGGTAACGGAAAGATTGGGGGTTCCTGCTGGTTTATCGGCCTCAATTGATAGCTTTGCTCTCTTCTTTCTTGTTGTTGCAAACCACTCTGAGCATCTTGAAAAACAGCACAATATATATTGAATGAATACAATAATAGAACTCTGCCAGGAGCTCTGGGAGTCTTGTGGGTTACTCCCAAACGTATTGATTTACCCACCTGGATGGCCCAGGCTAGCCAATCTTGTCAGAAGCTAAGTAGAGTCAACCCTAGGTAGTAATTGAATGGGAGACCATCAAGGAAGAACAGGGTGGCTACAAAAAGGAGGCAGTGGCAAAACACCTCTGTTCATTTCTTGCCTTGAAAACCTTATGGGGTTGCCATAAGTTAGCTGTGACTTGAGGGCAAAACAAAAATCAACATTCAGTGTTTGCCTTTCATGAGGATCATAGAACGAGGCAGTAGATTTTTACCAGTTCTTTTGACTAAGACAGATGAGAAAAAGGCTTATAAGAGTGTATGATTTTTTTGCACTTTTTGGAATCTTTTCTAATGCATCCCCTCTGATGTTAATGTCACAGAGTGAGGGCCAAGCTACACATGACGAATGACACTTGAACGGCAAGTGGATTGAGTGGAGGGCAAGTGAACAGGGAGAAATACACTTGCCGTTCAAGTGTCATTCGTCATGTAGCTTGGCCCTGAGAAATCAGGGGTGAAATCCAACAGGAAGTCAGAGAAGAAAGATAGCCACATTCTTGCTGGTTATCATCTTCTGCAGACCACATAGTCTCTTCCTGGGACATAAAAGGCTCACACATCTTGTTGCTTGTTCATTACCCATCTGTATCTCTCTGCTCTTGAGTTCTTCTTGGAAAAAGATTCTTGAAGAGCACATTTACAGCTCTGGAGTTATCTCAGATAGTTGGAGATTGGAACCATCTCAGAAGAGGTAAGCTTTAAATATCTGGATCTTTGATAGCAGATTACACATGCATGTGGATTACACTTGAAGCTGTTTTATACTGAATCAGACCATTATTTCATCATGCTCAGTACTGTCTGCTCTACCTGGCAGCAACTCTCCAGGTATCAGAGGGGAGCATTTCAGTTTGGTGTAGTGGTTAAGAGCAGTGGGACTTTAATCTGGAGAACTGGGTTTGATTCCTCACTCCTCCACTTGAAGCCAGTTGGGTGACCTTGGGCTAGTCACAGCTCTCTCAGAGCTCTCTCATCCCCACCCACCTCACAGGGTGATTGTCGTGAGGATAATAATAATATACTTTGTAGATGGTTCTGAGTGGGTGTTAAGTTGTCCTGAAAGGTAAAGGTAGTGCAAGCACTGAGTCATTATTGACCCATGGGGGGACGTCGCCTCATGACATTTTCTTGGCAGAGTTTTTATGGGGTGGTTTGCCATTGCCTTCTCCAGTCATCTACACTTTACCCCCGGGAAACTGGGTACTCATTTTACCGACCTCGGAAGGATGGAAGGCTGAGTCAACCTTGAGCTGGCTACCTGAACCCCAGCTTCTACCGGGATCGAACTCAGGTCATGAGCAGAGCTTGGGCTGCAGTACTACAGCTTACCACTCTGTGCCACGGGGCTCTTTTTTTTAACCTGTCCTGAAAGATGGTATATTAATCAAATGTTGTTGTTGTTGTTGTTGTTAATATTATTATAAGTGTTCTACTTCTAATTATGAAAGAGTTAAATTGTTCTCTTTGTTTAGTCAGATAGTTAGCATAGGGAAGGACAGAAGACTCTAATCGGACACAAGACTGAAATCAGAAAGAAAATACAAGAGTAGAGAATGATTGAATAACCTACCCATGGAATTTCTACCCATTTTGAATAGGGGATCCTTTGTGTCCTTCCTTTTTTTGCACGGCCCCTATCTAATAACTGAGAGAGAATACACTAGTAGTGTCAGTGGACTATTGAAATCCTTACCTGTGGAATACCAGCCTTATTTTGAGCATCCTCTTTTGGCATCAGAGTCAACATAAGGAAAGAAGAGAAGACATCTATTTAATCTTAGAGAGACTGTAATGTATTTTTGTATGTGGCTGACATTATTGTTGGACGATCTTGTTAATTATTCATGGTTATTGGAGTCTTATATTTGTATTACTATTTATTAGAAGTATTTAAGTATTTATCAGAAGCACTAGTCACTTTTCACTGGAATACACTTTATATTTATTGACTGTGGTATCCTTGCATTGTTTTCCCTCCAGTTGTGGTTTGTCCACTGAGTTGTTTGGTAATATATTTACCTACCAACAAAGCCCATTGTGGGAAAAAATACAAGGGGTTCTAGAAAGAGAAGGGGGGCAGATGGGCATTGCCTCCTCCTCCGCACCTGATCCCAGCCAGGTGAAGGGGGAGAAGGCATTGCTACCTGCTCCCCTCTTGATTCTGGTAGGGTGAAGGTTGGGGGTGGGCATTGCCACCTGCTCCGCTCCTGATCCTGGCCAGGTGAAGATGGAGGAAGGATTGCCACCTGTTCTGCTCCTGATCCTGGCTGGTTGAAGGCAGGGGCTGGCATTGCCACCTGCTCTGCTCCTGATCCCAGCCATGTGAAGGTGGTGGGTGAGCATTGGCCCTTGCTCCACTCCTGAAACCAGCTGGAGGAAGGTGGAGAGCAAGCATTGCCACATGCTCTGCTCCTGATCCCAGCCGAGTGAAGGCGGGGGCGGCCGAGTGAAGAGGGGTGAACGTTGACACTTGCTCCACTTCTGATCCCAACTGTGTAAAAGTGGAAGGTGGACATTGCCACCTGCTCCACTCCTAATTCCAGCCGGGTGATCGTGGGGGGCAGGCATTGCCACTTGCTCTGCTCCTAATCCCGGCTGTGTGAAGGGGTGGAAATTGCTACTGCTCTGTGTCTGCTCCCGGTCGGGTGAAGGCCGGGGCAGGCATTGCCACTTGCTTTACTCCTGATTCTGGCTGGGTGAAAGCAGGGGGGCAGGCATTGCTACCTGCTTTGCTCCTGATCCCATCTAGTAACCAAAAAAAAAATAGCCCAGAGGTATAATGGATCTTAATGTAATCTTGTAAGTAAAAAGAAAAAGTAAAAAGAAGTAAGTAAAAGGGAAAAAAGAAGACAATATTAAAAAGAAGACAATATTGACAGTTATTTTGCTGCATTAGTTTATTATAATTTAATTTATAGTATATGTTATGTTGAATATGAGCCTTTGAGAAAGCATATGATCAAAATGGGATGAGACAAGCTGGCGGAACCCGTCGGGCTATACAGCTACAAGCTGATTTTCAGCAACAGCCACTAGAACATGTTGTCTTCAGATATTCCATCTCAGGATTCTATATCACCTGCAAGAGATACAAATGGAACAAATCAATAAGGACTATATTCCTTGGGAGTTATGATTATCTAACAGGTTTCTTTTGTGGCATCTCTATACTGATTGGATTTACATATATATATATATATATATATATATATATATATATATATATATATGATCAATTTATAGGAAACTTTTGTATGATATTTATCGTGATTTTAAACATATTTCTAGTTATTTATAAACATAGAACTTTGGCACTTAGCATTTTTCACAGATAAATAATATATAAACATATTTATTTATTCATGATTGTATAAATTTATTCCACCTCTGGTTTTTTTGTGACTAGATAGTTTTTGGATCCAGAGGAGCCCTTTCCCCCTTGTTTTTGCTCCTGATCCCGGCTGGGTGAAGGCAGAGAGTGGGAATTGCCACCTGTTCCACTCCTGATCCCGGCTGTGTGAAGGTGGGAGTGGAAATTGCTACCTGCTCCGTGCCTGCTCCCAGTCGAGTGAAGGCAGGGGGTACACGTTGCCACATGCTCCATGCCTGATACCAGCTGGATGAAGGTGGGGGGGCAGACATTGCCACCTGCTCCGCACCTGATCTTGGCTGGATGAAGACGGCAGGCGGGAATTGCCACCTGCTCTGCACTTGATCCCAGCCAGGTGAAGGCAGGCTGGGCCTTGCCACCTTCTCCACTCATGATGCCAGCTTTGTGAAGGTGGAGGGTGGGCATTGCCATCTGATCCCAGCCGAGTGAAGGCAGGGGGCAGGCATTGCCACCTGCTCCACTCTTGATCCAGGCCATGTGAAAGCGAGGGGTGGGCATTTGTCACCTGCTCTGCTCCTGATCCCAGCTTGGGTTTCCCACCGTGGCAGCACCCTCTGGAGGCTTGGAAAGGTAGGAAGTGAGTTGTCTTGAATATACTTACTCTATTAAATAGTAGGATGGTGACTTTATACCTACTGTCAAACAAAGAGTTCTGAAAAGCAAAACATTTATGGCTTAGAAGATGAAAACCTTTTCTACTGTCTTTCTATAGTTCGTTATGAATTATGCCTGGGGTGAGATCTCCTTGAGAATTCTATACCTACTGGATGTGATGGCAAAGTGTTCTGCCTTTAGAGTAGAAACTCTCCTATTTTGCTGAAATGTGGAACTGTAGCTCCTTTCAATGTAGTGTATAATCCCTGAGGATATCATCCTGATAGACAGAAAAATCTGAGGGGGGCAGAAAATCTGAAGTCATGTATACAAATTCATGTTTTCTGTGAAATGTCATTTGTACATATAACTGTGTAAGCACTTCTGTCCTGGAGATAGCTTGGTGATTACAGTATAAGATGTAAATTTTTGACCACCTGTTTGAAAAATTCACAAAATAATAATACAATAACAATACAATAACAATACAATAACAATACAATAACAATAACATTCAATTTATATACCGTCCTTCAACTTAACTCCCACTCAGAGCGGTTTACAAAGTATGTTATTATTATGCCCGCAACAATCAACTTTTGAGGTGGGTAGCGCTGAGAGAGCTCTAAGAGGACTGTGACTGATCCAAGGTCACCCAGCTAGCTTCAAGTGGAGAATCAATCCCGGTTCTCCAGATTAGAGTCCTGCCGCTCTTAACCACTACACCAAGATGGCAAGGATTGCCACTTCAACTTAGTCCAGCCATATCAATCTTTTTTGGAAATGATTCCATGCATGAGATGAACAATCCAAGGCAGAAACTATAGCTGCATTTTGATAATCTACTTGGAATAAGAAAATACTTCTCTTTTTTCTCTTACCAGGGCCGTTTCTTCTAACAAAAAGAGAGATTGTGTGCAATGACCAATTTCAGCAAGACATTCTGTTCTCCTTTGCAAGATGGACTACAATATTATGATATAAACTATCATACTTGGACATTGATTAATAATAGCTCCAGTGAAAGACCGAAGCAGTATTTTAATCCCGTCTGTATCATCTACATCTTCATGTTGTGCATTTGTATTTTTGGTCTTCTCGGGAATGGAAATGTCATCCGCCTTCTGGGTTTCCACATTAAAAGGAGCCCTTTCACTACATACATCCTCAACTTGGCTGTTGCTGACTTTGGGGTCCTTCTCTTTGGATGTCTGCGTTGGATTTTAATACTGATCCACAGTGACTTTTCCCTTCCGAATGAAATAGCTGCAATATCTACTTCATTCATGTATGTTACTAGCCAGCTTCTATTGACAGCCATCAGCATTGACAGGTGTGTGTCCATCCTCTTCCCGATTTGGTACCGATGCCACCGGACGACCCACTGGTCCACCATGGTGTGTGCCTTAATATGGGCTCTCACCTGCCTGCCTACAGCAAGTTCTGCAATTCTCTATGGTTTAAAGTGCTTTATAATTGGACAGGAATTTTTTTTTCTACCCGTTCATTGTGAGTTCATTTCTTTGCCTCCCTCTTGTCACTGTCTCCATTGCAATTCTGTGGTTTAAAGTATTTTGTAAATTACAACAGCCTCAGAAGGGAAGGCTTTTAACCATCATCTTATATAATCTCCTTTTTTTCCTAATCTTCGCATTCCCATTGAGTGCTATTCGCACAGTCAATTATTTTTCTAATTTTAAATATCACTTTATAGCACCCTTTTGCTGCTTATGTGCCTTTCTAAACAGCTGTGTCAACCCCATGATCTATTACATGGTTGGGAGAAAGAAGGGGGCTCAAAGAAGAGAGAACCTGAAGGTCATACTCCAAAGGGCTTTCAAGGAGGAGAAAGAGTATAGAGAGGAAAAAGGTACCACAGCTCAGACAGCTATTCCTTCAGAGTAGCCAAATGCTTCTTGCTTGCTTGAAGGACTTGAAGTTCTTCCAAAATTGGAACTGATCTCCAAACGAGAGAGATCATTTCCCATGTAGAAAATTACAACTTGGGGGGGATGCTCTCGATGGCATCACATCCCTGCTTAGCCCCCTTCCCTCTTCAATACATGCCAATCAAGGACTTATCCTGTAATTCATAGGGATCTCTCACACAAAGGCCATGATAAACCAACATTAAGATAATATCTTGATGTTAGACCATCTGCTTTGCATGCAATAGGTCCCAAGTTCAATCCTTGGCATCTCCATTTAAAGATCGGGTAGTAGGTGATAGGAAAGTGCTCAAAGTTGGAGACCTATGCCACAATGTGAGAGCAAGAGAGTGGCTACCAGTCTGTGTAGACAATAGTAACTTAATTAAACAAATGGTCTGATTCAATATAAACTGCCTTCATACATGTAGTCATGTGTCCTGTACAGTACAATAACCAAATCAAATTCTCAATCAGCAGAATAACTCCACCTGATATCCTATTAGCACCCGTCTTCAATAACCAATAACCAAAATACCCAAATTGTCAGTTGTCCCTTGGTTGAGCCTGTTTGGTATAGTGGTTTAGAGCACAGGACTCTAATCTGGAGACCCGGGTTTGATTCCCCACTCCTCCACTTGAAGCCAGCTAGGTGACCTTGAATCAGTCACAGCTCTATCAGCCCCACTCAACTCACAGGGTGTTTGTTGTTGTGGGGATAATAATAACATACTTTGCAAACTGCTCTGAGTGGGAGTTAAGTTGTTCTGAAGGGAAGTATCTAATATTATTATCATTATTGGAAAGGAACTCAGCAGTGGTTCAAGCAGACTGAACAAAGAGGGGGTGATTTTACAGACCACGAACTAAGTCTCTCTCTGCACAGCTAGAATAACATCAGGAAGAACTTCCTGACAGAGTAGTCCCTCAGTGGAACAGGCTCCCTCCTTCCTTGGGAGATATTTATGAAGAGACTAGATGGCCACCTGACAGCAATCCTGATTGTATGATTTGATATGAATGTATGCAGATCAGGAGATAGATTATACGAAGCCATGGACCAGTGCTAGGCTCTCGTGGCCCTTACTTACATGCTCAAGGTAATGCCAGTCACCACTTTGGAGTCAAGAAAGAGTTTTCTTCCAGACCATATTGGCTGTGTATTATGAAGGTATTTCCCCCTTCCTCTGGTCACAGAGCAGGAGTCATTGGGTGAAGTAAGGGGGGAGGTAGCTGTGGATTTGTTGCACTGTGCAGGGGATTGGACTAGATGTCCCTTGATGTCCTTTGCAGCTCTATGTTTCTAAGGTCCGTACTGACTATTCAAACTGGCTGCAGCTCTCCAGGATCTCAGGCAGAGGTTTTTCTCATGGCCTACCTTGTATTCCTTTTAACTAGATATACCAGGGATTAAACCTGGGACTCAGCAATCAGTTTCTATAAGCCACTAGGGCCGTTAAGAGAAATGTTCTTACGTCCGCTATACCCACTTTCCCCCTGAAATCCAATAATCTCTTTTCTTTCCTCTTTTTAGAAATTTGGAGTCAGTTTCTAAAAAATTCCATCAAAGCAGAAATTCAGAGAGAGGAGAAAGAAGATGTTCTGCAAAATTCTAGAATTTCACTCTGTAGATGCTCAGAGACAGTTAATGTCTTCCTAAACCTTCTTAACCTACTCCTAGGTGCAAAAAAGTAGCACACTTTATACACCATTCATTTTGTTAGTTTTAGCCTAGTTTTCCATGTTGGAATAGGCGACTCAGCCTGCCTTTGGACACTGGGGACCGCTGCATGTCTCTTTGAATGTAATGTATAAGTCTAGCAATCTGCCACTCTCTTGTCTAAGGTGGGAACGCCTACTGACTCCTCCTCTCTTGCCTCTATGCCTCTTGGGAGATTTCACACCTTCCCTCATGCTCTTCCAAGAGAAAAGATGTAAAGCCACCATGCTCCTCATGGAGCCCTTCTCTTTGTCCACAAACCTGCACCTACAACCTCGCTGTCTAGTTTCAGGCCGTGGTATTAGCCTAGAGAATGTAACTCTTTAGATAGGATCTTTCCCTTGTTATTACCAGAAGATATTGCTATGGAGAAATCTGCTACAATAAACTGTAGGTTCTATCTTTCTATGAATTTTGTCTGAGGATTAATTAATGCACGTTTGTAAGGGTTTAAACACTTCTGACTAAATTACTCTGCTATATGTTACTCTGCTAAATTACTAAACTAAATATATAAAATACCATAATCTCTAACATTCCAGCCAGTCAAGATCAACTTGAATCTAGATCCTATCTTCTACAATATTTACTACCCCTCCCAATTTAGTATCATCTGCAAATTTAATGTGCACCCTCTCTTTTCCTTATTCCAAGTCATTTACAAAGATGTTGAATAACACAAGGCCCCGGACAGAGACCTAAGGCGCTCCATTTGTCACTCCTCTCCAGGAGAATGAAAAACCATTTACAAGTACTCTTGGGGTGCAATCTATCAACTAGTTACAAATCCACCTAACAGTAGTAGGATCCAAGCTACATTTTGCCAATTTGTCAACAAGAATATCATGTCGAACTTTATCAAGAGCCTTACTGAAATTAAGATAAACTATGTCCGCAGCATTTCTCTAATCCACTGAAGTGGTAACTCTCTCCAAAAAGGAGCTAAGATTGGTCTGACATGACTTGTTCTTGAAGAACTCATGCTGGCCCTTAGTAACCACAACTATCTTTTCTAAATGCTCGGGGACTGACTGGTGATTTGTTGCTAAATCTTTTCAGGTATGGACCAACAATCTAAATCAGTATAAGGCAGCTTCATGTGTCCAAAAGAATTTCCCGAGGGGAAAACAAGACATATCTTTCTAACAGTAAGGCACAACTCCAAGAATTACCTACAAAACATGTATTGGGTGAGCCAGACTAGCAATGTTCCTGCAACAAGATGTACATGATGTACAAGTGATAAGAAGTTAGTCTGTTATTTTTTTTGGAAACCTCCACATTCATATAGTGTAAATTAAAAGGGTGGATTTCACTTCCTTATTATAGTGGCTGCTCTTCATCATATGTTGTATCAATATTTAAGGGTAGTGTGAACCAGGAAGCCCATAGCTGCCACCATGAGAGCAACGTGACCCTAACTCCAAAGGCAGCCAGTGAGTGATGCTGGCTACGTTTCTCCTCACCTACCCAGAAGACAGTGCAAACAAGCACTGAGCCTCATTCTCCTCACACAATATGCCACACAGACAACAAAGGTGTGGCTAGTGCTCCCTCCCAACTCATAGAATCACAGAATCAAATGACTGGATGGGACCTCCAGGGTCATCTAGTCCAACCCCTTGCACAATGCAGGAAATTCACAACTACCCCCCCCCCCACACACACACACACCCTGGTGACCCCTGCTCCATGCCCAGAAGATGGCAAAACACCATAAGGATCCCTAGCTGAACTGGCCTGGGGAAAATTGCCTCCTGACCCCCAAGTGGTGATCAGCCTTACCCTGGGCATGTAATAAGGGGCCATGAGAACTAAGCACTGATGTAATCCCTCCTGCAATTCTTCTCATGAGCAGCCTGGGTTTATAGAATCAATATTGTTGTCAGATGGCCATCTTGCCTTTGCTTAAAACCCTCCAAAGAAGGAGAGCCCACCACCTCCTGAGGAAGCCTGTTCCACTGAGGGACTGCTCTAACTGTCAGGAAGTTCTTCCTAATGTTTACCCCAAAACTCTTTTGCTTTAATTTTAACACGTTGTTTCCGGTCCAACCAGAGGGACCGTGCTAACTCACCCTACTGTAGAATGAATGATCATTGCGTGATGTCCCAGGGTGCTTTTCAGTTCATCCCCGCTATCCCTGCCATCCCGAGTTATGGCTTAGCCAGTCTGATAATCATGGCTATTTAGCTCACCTCCTTATAACAATATGAAGCAGGAGAAAACATATATATCCCCTGAAATCAGGAGATCGGGCCACTGCAAAGCATGGGAGTGCCCCTGGGGTGGCCTATTCCCTTGCGTTTCTCTCCCACTGGCCAGGTGAGTGGGGAGGAGGATGGGAGAAGGGATCCCTCATCCCCATTCTGTGCCCCCGCCATTCTTTTTTGCAGCTGCTTCCCACTGAGAGAGAGAAAGAGAGAAGCTGTCTGCTTTTTCCCAAGTAGGAACCTGAACAGGTTGCCAGCATTGAGGAGGTGGGTGAGGTGGGGCAGGCAAGGCAGTTCCCCAAATGAGAAGGGGGGGATACAACAAAACAAGAAAAAGTAAACTGCCCCCCCCCTTGCAGCACAAAGAGGGCCACATGGTTTGCAGCTTCAACACGTGGAAAATATAACTGTACTCTGTTTGGGGAGAGGGGGAATCCACTCTGTTACTTATGGAGAGGGAGCTTCACCTTCTCCTTTTTGGAGGTGGGGAATGATAGCACCAGCGATAGGTTGCCTTCCACAAGCCCAAATGCCTGCAAATTTCTTCCTTCAAATTTCCAGGAATTTCCCAAGCTTGAGTTCCCAACCACATTTGTGTATCTGCAATGTAATTATTGACACAGAGGCAGGAAGCATCTACAGTACAATGGAGAATTGGAGAATAATGGAGTTTGGAGTTGGTTGATAGATCCAGAGGAGTTAGCCGTGTTAGTCTGTAGTAGCAAAATCAAAAAGAGTCCAGTAGCACCTTTAAGACTAACCAATTTTATTATAGCATAAGCTTTCGAGAATCAAGTTCTCTTCATCAGATGCCTGATCAAAACATCAGGCATCTGATGAAGAGAACTTGATTCTCGAAAGCTTATGCTATAATAAAATTGGTTAGTCTTAAAGGTGCTACTGGACTCTTTTGGAGTTGGTTGAGGGCATCTTCTTTGTGGGGGTACTTAGAGGACAGTTTGGAGTAGGTCCCCTGAAAATTTGGTGAAATTCTGTCCAAAAATGACTCCCCCCCCACCCCCCGCAGGCCACCGGTAGCATCAAATTCAGTTTCCCATAAAAAACAACGGCTAAATTTCACTGAATTTGCTCTGCAAACAGAATAATGAATTCGCTATTTGGGGAATATTGATTTTTTTTCTCTAGTTCAATATTACTGAACCAAAGCAACTGATTTTTTTTTTCTAGTACACACCCCTTCAGCTAACATCTGGGATGGGGAGAAACCAATACGGCTGTTCTCAACACTCTTATAAATAAGTGCCATTGAGCATAGTAGGACTCAATAAATGTGCATAGAGTTTAGCTGTAAGTACTAAATTGTTTGCGCATTTCCTTGCAGTAGGCCTATTTGCATTCACATTGAATAAGCAGCATACACTGGGTTTTTCAGCAGAATTGACCAAATGTGAATGTTATTCTTTGCATTTAAACAACAACAACGAGGTGTCAGCCTGTTTAATTTGCACTCACATTCTAGGCATTAGTTGGTCAAGCCTTCTCCCACTGAACTGCTATCTCTCAGCACAGCTAGGCATGCTGCATAGACATGCACTCCTCGGGTCTCAGAGAAGATGAACTCTATTGGGAGATGAGGAAGGACTTCTTCAGAAGGGGATAGTTTCAGGTAGGTAGCCATGCTCATGTCCAGTAGCACCTTAATACAGTCTGATGAAGGGAGCTTTGATTCTCAACAGCTTATACCTTCAAAATCTTGTTGGTCTTTAAGGTGCCACTGGACTTGAATCTTGCTCTTCAAGAGAAGAGTAGCTTCACTTTGATGCTCTACACTAGAGATGGGCACAAAACGAACTATGGAACAAAATTCCGTATGGAACGGCCAGTTTGTAGTCAAAGAACCATGTGTTCCATGGGACCGCGTTTTTCCGAACCAAACAAACTTTTCTTACCGTTCCTTTGCTGCTTTGGACACTTTTAGCGCCAAATACTCCTCCACCCAGGCAATGGTGGCAGTCTTTAGCTTGCCCCCAATCTGAGGCCTCCAGGTTTGATTGGAAGCTGCCCCTGCCCACTAGAGAGCTCCCACTCTGGCCTATCCAGCCAGGAAAAGGGAGGGAGGGTTAGAATCTCCAAGGCAACTGAGGAGATGGGCCTTCAGCAGCCATGGTAACACCAATCTCTTCCTTCCAAAACCATGTTAGGCAGGTTTTTCTGCCAACCAGAGTGCTCCTGTGTTGTTCAATCTCTTGGCTTTTTCCATAAATAGGGGAAGCCGTGTGATTCCTGGTTTCAGTTTCTCTAGAGTGGGAGAGGGATGAGAGCTTGGTGGCTGGCTGTGGTGTTGGGATTGGAACTGGAACTTGGATCTTTGGCCTGCATTTCTGGCTGCTGGAAAAGGACATGAAAAGCCTTTTTTCTTTTCTCTTGCTTTCTTGTTTTACTTACTCACTGGGGACTGGGGGGGGGGTTTGGAAAAAGGGTGCTTTTTTCTCTGAGCATGAAGGGGGCTGTCCTGCCACCCCAAACCCTGTACCTCGAACTGGTTCAGAAATTGGGTGAGTTTGTTAAGTTCGTGTTCCGTGTTCCATGGAAATTAACAAACCACAGAGCATTTTCTGTTTTTTTGTTCTGTGGCCATCTCTACTCTACACCCAAATCAGTGAGGAAGCTTCATTGTTAACTCTGCATATCATCCCAGCCACAGTGGCCAAATAAAATTTCTTGAGGCACCTTACAGAATAGCCAATTCACAGGGGCACCATAACATTCAAAGGGGCTGCTGGCTAGTAATAACTTATTTTTACCGTCTGCTGAACTCATGAATGGTGTCTATTTGGATATATTTTCAAATCATTTTGCAGAACAACAGGCCAAAACAAAGTGTGATGGATTTTGGAGGGAGGCCCTTTTGTTTTTGTTTGTTTGTTCGTTTGTTCATTCGTTCGTTCGTTTGTTCGTTCGATCAATTGATTTTTAGCCCTCCCTCCCTGTGAGTGGGCTCAGGGCAGGGTACAATAATATAATTAGTACAAATATAAAACATTTAAATACATTTAAAACAAAAGACGACAATACATATACAATCAAAGTCTCAGCTGGTGGCCCCCTCCATTCTCCCCAGTCACAATATAAACAAAAACAAAAAGGAGGAGTGAGGTGCAGTTGATATCATTTCAGTGATTTCATATGTAAGGGGGAAGATGCCTTCCTGGCAGGAGACCGGTAGGAAGGCTTCCAAGCAACCTAAGACAGGCCTCAACCATATGCCTGGTGGAACATCTCTGTCTGACAGGCCTGCCGAAAGGATATAAGATCTTGGTGGGCCCAGATAACAACAACTACTACAACATTCAATTTAGATACCACCCTTCAGGAAAATTTAATGCCCACTCTGAGTGATTTACAAAGTATGTTATTATTACCCCACAACAAAAAATCCTGTGAGATGGGTGGTACTGAATGAGCTCTGAGAGAGCTGTGTCACTCCACTGGCTTCAAGTGGAGGAGTGGGGAATCAAACCCAGTTCTCCAGATTAGAGTCCTGCATTCTTAACCACTTCACCAAACTGGCTCTCAACAGAGAGTTCCACCAGGTTTCTTGTTAAAACTTCATGAAATGAATTACTTTTGCTAATGGCTGCACGCAGTGATGATGAGGGATTACTAAAATGTGGGTTGCAGTAACTCCATCCCTCCAATACAACACATAGCCTTCTATCACGGCAGCACTCCTCTTCAAAGGCAACGAGAGACCATCTCCATACATTCTCATGATAGAATCTGTATTAATAAACCTAACAGAAGCCAAAAGACGCTAACACTTTTTTTTACACAGTCGTTCAAATGAATGCGAGCTCATCTAAGAACACTTCGGGTCCTCGTGAAGGTATCACATCTGGGTTTGAAGCGTTGACACCGTTTCTTTCTCCTGATGTTCTTCCTCCCCGAAAATCCTCTGAAGGATGACCTTCATGCTTTTATTAGACTGACAATTCCTTTGCCTCCCAACGAGAAAATAAATTATTGGGTTAATGCTGCTATTTAGACAAGCAAAGAGGAATCCACAATATTCTACATATGAAGGATAGCCGCAAAGGTCATGAACGATGTAAAGGACATTCAGCGGTAAAGCAAAAAGGAGAAAGAAAAGGAGAGAAAGAAGGAGGACCATCAATACTTTTCTGTGCAAATGCTGTTGCGACGTAACACAGACCTTGACGAATAGGATCAGAGAGGAGATAATCATGAGTGGAGGGCAAAGCACGGCATTCACCATCAACTGATAGTGCACTCGAAAATTGGAGCGAATTATCTCAGTGCAGTTAAAAATACACAAAACTGCAGTGATCAGCAAGGAGAGGAACCACATTAGAGCACAGACAAGGGTAGGCGAACTCCGCCGTCGGTGGAATCGATACCAAACTGGGAAGAGCAGAGCCACACACCGGTCCATACTGATGGCTGTCAGTAGAAACTGACTAGTGCTGTAGGTGAACTGGAAAAGCTCAGTAGAGATGCAATAAAGAACAGTCTTTGAAAAAAAGTTTTCTGTGATAAATAAAGGTATAATAGATAGAAAGGACAGCAGGACTCCGAAGTCACTGACAGCCAAGTTTAGGATGTAGGTGGTGAAAGGATTTTTCTTCATGCCGAAGCCAAGAAGCCAAATGACGATTGCATTCCCCACTAGTCCAAAAATGCAGACCACCGCTGTGAAGATAGAGAAGACTCTAATTTCTAAATTTTCATGGAAGAAACTTCTCTGGCTCTGTGCAAAGGTATTATTGAGCGAGCCCATGATGCTTGGTTTCCGCTTTCCTAGTTCTTGCCTTCGATTGGTTAGGTTTGCCTGCTTGGAGAAAAGAGAAAGTGAGTCATCCATTTCCTGCTATTGAGGAAGAAATTCATTAAGAGAAAACCCAGACAAAAGTAAATTACCCTGGGTTTGAGTTTAACAAGGAAGAAGTGAAATTGGAAGAAGGGTTTCTGTACCTCACCGCCAGGGCTCATTTAGAGGGGTAACACACAGGAACGCAGTTCTGGCAGGTCCCTAAAGAGGTCACATGTCAGGTGGCCCCACCCACCTGACTCTCGGCCATTTGGGGCCCGTTTTGGCCTGGATTGGGGCTGAAACATCCTGGATCTGGCCTCTGATGGGTGGTGGATCACTCTCCCACTCATCAGCGGCCTGATCCTGACCATTTTAGGCCCCTTTTCAACCATTTTCGGCCCCCTTTTGCCATTTTGGGCTCAATTTCGGCCCTGAATGGCCAGGATTGGGTCCAAAACAGCCAGGATAGGTGATGTCAGGGGGTGTGGCATATGCTAATGAGTTATGCTAATGAATTCCTCCAGCTCCTTTTCTATGAAATGACCCCTGCTCACCCCCAATTCATCTTCAGTGTCTAGACAGGATCACTTGATGATAAATATTAACTTTTTGTCTCCCAAGAACATGTACCTAAACCTAACATTTGAAACCAGTAAAAATGGATGTGTGCAATTATTGAACTGTGTCCATTCTTCCCTTTTGGTGCTTGGTTATTAAGTGCGTTGTGGAAGAACAACTGCAGGAATTTTTGAATGAAACTTCTGCCCTTGACCCATTTCAGTCTTGCTTTAGGCTGGGATTTGGGTCTGAAGCAACTCTGCTTGCTTTTGTTGATAGTATTGGCTTACATTTAGATAATTATTGATATTATTGGATCCTTCAGCAGCAACCATAATATTTTGATGAATTGGCTACTATCAATGTTTGAGACAAAAAGAGGAGGCCACTGTTTTTTTTATTCTTTTCTTGTTGGTGGGAACAAAGAGTTACTATAGCAGAACAGAGACAGCTTGGTGGGAACTGAGGTGTTGGTCACCCCAAGCAGGGCTTTTTTTCAGCCGGAACGTGGTAGAACAGAGGTCCAGAACCTCTTAAAAATGATCACATGGCTGGTGGCCCCGTCTCCTGATCTTCAGACAGAGGGGAGTTTAGATTGTCCTCCGCAACCATTTTCTCCAACCCACTGAATTCCACCACCTCTTTTCCCAGAAAAAAAGCCCTGACCCCAAGCATCCATTTATTTCCCTTAATGTCCTTTAATCTCAATATAAGACTTTAGGCCAAAAACATTGGGAGATTTGGAGTGGATTGTCACCAATATGCCAATGACACTGACTCAGCTTTATATCTTGTTGTCCAAGCCTCTGGAGGCAGTTGTGAAGATCTTCAGCTGGTGTCTTGAGACTGTGGTTAAGTGACTGAGGGTAAACAAAGTGAAGCTTAATCCAGATAAGATACAGGTGATGCTTGCTGGGAAGGCAAAATGTTTGGCTGGTGTTGAGCTACCCAACTTACCCATTGGAATTTGGTGTCTTTCTTGTACAAATAATAGAGAGATGGTTTTTATTTTTATTTTTTCACCACTTTCTAAATTCATGCAGTGATTCCCCCCCCCCTGAAATGTACGCTCCTTTCAGGGCTAATTAGCATCAATACAATTGCATTTTGCATCCTACACTTATTCTACATATAATGGATGCATGAATAAATATCTCTTTAAAAGCATAAATGTATACACACAATACGGACAAATTCATGAACAAGCAGTGAAAAGCAGGATCAGTAATATAAACTAATATGAAAAGTAAAGGAGTGAGGAACATTCACTCATATATATAATTGACATTTTGGAAAACGAAACAGTAGCAAACAAAAAAGATTCTGTCAGTGAAGACAGAACCAATAGTAGCACCATCACAATGTCACCCTTATCTGGCTGAATTTCATTCATCCAATGTTTTATTTATATAATATTTTTATACTTACACTCTCGAAGAAAACATAGCATTTTAAAATATTTTTAAAAATTATATAAACACCCAAAACAGTGTTCACTGTTAAGTCCATGGGAATCTTTTAATGAATTATTTTTATTAATAGAAAAATATTTGGAAATATTTGTGCTTTTGTCAGTATTTTAAACATAACTGTATAAGCAATTATGTTTATTTAACCAAATTTGGACACTCCTATTCAAAATAATAAGCATTAGTTATTAATTATATTTTATCCCGTGCAATTGACTCAATAACTTTATTTATATATTTGTTTGTTTGTTTGTCTACTTTATTTGTACCCCACCTTTCTTCCCAAACAGGCACTCAAAGCGACTCACATCATTCCCTTCTCCTCTATTTTATCCTCACAACATCCCTGTGAGGTAGGTTAATCTGAGAGGGTGTCACTAGCCCAAAGTCACTCAGTGAGAGCCAAGCTACAAGTGATGAAGGACACAGGTTGGACACTTGTCAGCTTCCCTCAAGTTTTGATGGGAAATGTGGGTGTTGTGGTCTTACAGCTTGGCTCTCCATTTAATTAAAGTTTACAGAACCCCTCCCACCCACACACACACACAGTGGAGGGGAAGGGGGGCACCCAGTGAGAGATGCCTGCACTCCCCTCCCGACCGCATGTTCTCCCTCCCACAGACTGCTGCTCTGTAAACTTCAATTAAATGGAGAGCCAAGCTGCAAGACCAGGACACCTACATTTCCCATCAAAACTTGAGGGAAGCTGACAAGTGTCCAACCCGTGTCAGGCGTCACTTGTAGCTTGGCTCTGAGTTCCTATGGCATAGTAGAGATTTGAACATGGGTCTGCCATTTCCTAGTCCGACACTCTTAATTACTCTGCCACACTGGCTTACAAATAAAGTTTTAAACCCTCACGCAAAGGAAAAAATCCAAAAACCAGATGAGCACAGAGATCATTCGCAAACCAACTTGCAACCTCTGTTTTGAGAAAGGATGGGTGAGGATGAATCAGTCAAAAAGAGTGGAAAGGGAGAGCCAGGGATGGCAAAGAATGAAAAGAAACAGAAGACAAATGGGAACAACAAACACACTTAGAAATGGTAAAGCTACACTGTAGTTAGAATGTTGACTAAGGAATGAAGTCAAAGAGTTTATAGGAAATGTTTTTAACTGTGAGGAACAGGGCAAACTAAAGGACAAAAAAGATGGAACTTCCAGGAGAAGAACTCAGCATAAAGAGGAGATCTCATGTCGAGAACAGCCTACCTTCTTCCAGCACCGAGCCTTTAATCACAACTGGATGCTGAGACACTTGAGAAGTCCCCTTTCAAAATTTCTGGATTTAAGTAATTTTCTCTTCTCTGGATTAAAGAAAAAATTCTCGACCAGCATTGATTACCCAATCCTGGAGTGACGCTTTATCTTGGTTCAACAAGGTGGCACACTGATTCTACAACATGATGCACTGCCCACAAATCCATAAAGGGACATCCATTAGAAATTGGCAAGTCCTGTTACTCTCCCCAGCTGCTTCTGAAAGCTCGTAAGTGTGGAGGAAATTATTGGAGGAAGTGCAGAGGAAGCAGATGTGACATCTCACAAACGTGTAATTTAAACTTGAATACAATGAAACAGCGCCTTGCACTGTCATGTAGCTTGGAAAGAATTCTTAGGAATTAGATTTTGCTTTGCACATTCTATGAAGCACACTTTGCATCATATTTCTCAATCATACATCCTCACATTTTCCACAGTAATAAAACTGAATAGTACGGGTGTCAGTCCTAAGTTAAAAAAAAAAAAACAATAGAGTTCCTGGTGTATCCTAGAGCTTCTTGCTGTGAGGTTATGTTGCTTCTGGTTATGCAGCATTACAGGACACCAGTTTGCCTCCCCCCCCTTCATAGAGTGCTGATGGGGAATGGGGAGCACCAGCAGGGGGTCCCCTGCGGGCAATGGGCAAACAGCAAGCCAGTTTGGTGTGGTGGATAAGAGTGCAGGAATTGTGCGGGACTCTAATCTGGAGAGCTGGGTTTGATTCCCCACTCCTCCACTTGAAGCCAGCTGGGTGACCTTGGGCTGGTAACAGTTCTCTGGAGCTCTTTCAGCCCTACCCACCTCACAGGGTGTTTGTAAACCGCTCTGAGTGGGCATTAAGTTGTCCTGAAAGGCAGTATATAAATTGAATATTATTATTATTAATGAATAGATCTAGGCCCTGATTATATGAAATGTATACATGTACTTGAGAAAAACATATTGAACTACAGCTCCTACAGAGCTATGCAAAAACTTTCAAATTGTTGCCCTGCCCAAAAGAGTGGCAGCTATTAATATTGATTAGACATCTATCATCAAATATCCAATACTGATTAGACATATATCATAGAATCATAGAGTTGGAAGGGGCTATACAGACCATCTAGTCCAACCCCCTGCCCAGTGCAGGATCAGCCTAAAGCATCCCTGACCAGTATTCATCCACCCTCTTCTTGAAAACTGCCAGTGAGGGGGAGCTCACCACCTCCCTAGGCAGCTGATTCCACTTTTGAACTACTCTGACCAAGAAAAAGTTTTTCCTAATATCCAGCCGGTACCTTTGTGCATGTAATTTAAGCCCATTGCCCTCTGCTGCCAACTGGAACTGCTCCTTGCCCTCCTCCAAATGACAGCCTTTCAAATATTTAAAGAGAGCAATCATGTCCCCCCTCAACCTCCTCTTCTCCAAACTAAACATTCCCAAGGCCCTCAGCCTTTCCTCGTAGGGCTCAGTCTCCAGACCCCTGATCATCCTCGTTGCTCTCCTCTGCACCCTCTCGATTTTGCCCACATCCTTTTTGAAGTGAGGCCTCCAGAACTGCACACAATACTCCAGGTGTGGCCTGACCAAGGCAGTATAGAGAGGGGCTATGACCTCCTGCGATTTCGACGCTATGGCCCCTTTGATACAACCCAAGATTGAATTAGCCTTTTTTGCCACCACATCACACTGACTGCTCATACAGTCCACTCTTACCCCAAGATCCCTTTCACATATATCATAACATAGACAGTCTCCTGTTTAGTTGGGGAAAATTAGCTTAAAGAAGACAAAGGCAGACTATTTATGATACTGCATCCTGCAACGTACACTAAGTGAAAAAGGTTTCTATTCCCCCACCCCTGCCCTGTATGACAATTCATGGAGAACATGACCGCTATAACTGTCTTTGGAGTCCCTGCTTTGCGTGTCTCTGCCTTCTGCGGCAGGCATTGACCCAGGAAAGGGCCTTTTCAGTCGTTGCACCAAAACTCTGGAAGTCTCTCCCCAGGGAGACTCTTCTGTACCCTTCTGTTGCATATTGATTAAGTGGTTGGGCTGAGAATCAGCACTCTGCTGGTTAGAATCCCACTGCTGCCATGAACTCAGCTGGTGCCTTGGGTAAGTCACTCCTCTCAGTCCAGCTCCCCAGCTGTATAGTGGGGGTAATAATAACACTAACTTTGTTCACTAGTCTGAGTGGGCACTAATCTTTCTAGAAGAGTGGTATTTAAGTGCAGTCGTCATCTTCTTCTTCTTCTTCTTCTTCTTCTTCTTCTTCTTCTGCCAGTGGGTGAAGATTTGGCATTCCTTTAGTGATTCTCTTCTTCCTGCCCAGTACTTTAATTGTTGTTTTCTATGTGTATTTACTCTCTGGTTTTAATTGTTTTAATGATTTCTTTTGTCTTAATAGTTTTAAAATGTGGTTTATTATGTATGTTTTTGATTTGTTAGTTTCCTTGGGTGCCCTAATCAGCACAGAAAGACGAGGTATAAATTTTGTAAATAAATAAATGAAATAAGCAATCCTGCCTGGCCCTTAAAACTTCAGCTACTCCTACAATGATCTCAATGAGAGGAAATGCATGCCATCAGGACACAATAAATTTCTGCAAAGGAAAGGCACCTCCTCTTTTTAAGCCTGCTCAATCTAGCTGTCCCATAGGCTAGGCAGTAGCCCAACCAGCCAACTGCCTCTCATTTCACATTTAAAAGTACAAGGGCTGGCACAAATGCATCCCATACTCAGAGCCCTGAACTGTAATTATTTTGGAGTCATTCCACTGAAGAATTGACATCAAGTTTCTTGTTTGGTTGTGCTGTTGAAAGTTAAGAGTGAAATGATTGACACACCCATGCAGAGAGTGATCTTCTGCTGAATATGTATTTCCTGAGAAGCATAAAAAGCTGACACATCTTGCCGCTGATACTTTGCATCAGTTTTATCTCAGCCTGTATGCAGCTCATTCGTGGAGTTGTACTTTGGGTAGCACCCCTAAGTTGAACATTTATGCCTGTGGAATCATCTTGGACTGTTGAGTTTGAAGCCATCACAGAAAAGGTACTTTTCAGATCTTTCAATAGTGTGTGCTGGACCAGACATGTATCATGATGCGAACTAATGATAACTCAAATTATAGCTCTAAGGGTATCTCTTCTATGACTATTTAAAATGTCACTTTCCCCTTCTCTATCTCATCTCTAGTCCTGGAGGTTTGGGAAATGAAACTATCATCTAGCTTCTACATTCTTCTACCATGTGCTTGCATTCATATTTCTATTCTACAGTTTAAAACTATTTCCAAAGTCCACATTCCTTTATGGTTTAGTAGACATCACTAGTCAATTTCTACTGACAGACAGTAGCATTGACAGGTATCGGTCAATCTTCGACCTTATTTGACATGGATGGCACAGGCTGTCTTACTGGTTCGCTTCTATGTGTGATTTCATATCTGTACTCTCCGTTCTATTCTGCAGAATTCAGTTAATTTGACTTTTTACTTTATGCTTTAGCTCTTACTTGGCAAGCTTTATCATGATCAGATTCTATTTTGATTCAAATACTCTAGAAAAGCATGTTTGAATTCTGGTGTTATTACTAGAGTTTCACAAGCCAGGAAGGAGAGAGTGAGAGAGAGATCTGCCACCTTTCCAGCCAAAAATATGATCCCCAAGATCATAGCCGGCTCAAGGTTGACTCAGCCTTCCATCCTTACGAGGTCGGTAAAATGAGTACCCAGTTTCCTGGAGGTAAACTGTAGATGACTGGGGAAGGCAATGGCAAACTACCCTGTAAAAAGTCTGCTAAGAAAATGTGGTGTGACATCCCCCCATGGGTCAGTAATGGCTCGTGGCTTGCACAGGGGACTACCTTTACCTTTTACCTACCCCTAGGCTGGCTAAGACTACACAGGTATTTAGTAATCACTCATTTCCAGCATGTTCACACTGAAAACTAAAGTCAAGCTCCACAAGAAGTCTTGGCAATTAACTAATGTATTTGAAGAAGTGAGCTGTAACTCATGAAAGCTCCTACCCTACCACAAATTTTGTTGGTTTTGTAAGTGCTATTGGACTCTTGCTCTTTTCTACTGCAACAGACTGACATGGCTAACCATCTTGAATGGACTCAAGTTACTGAGAAGAGGTTTGCTTTCCTAGAACAACCTCTGATGACATCCATCATGTGCTATTATTACACTCTGAAAGTAATCTGAAGAAATGATGTGGTGGAGATTGACTTAACATTTACCATTTAATTCCATGAAATAAAGAAAATGACTCATGAATATGGCACAGCAAATGGAGGGGGAGCCGTAGCTCAGTAACAGAATTGAATAGCAGGCGACAGTCCTCATCAAATTGTAGAAGATGTGACATTTCTCCACTAGTTACAAAGGATAAGATGTGCCTTGGTAGACCAATGGTATGAATCCACTTAGAGCTGAATATGCCATGTATGGATCCAGTGACGAATATTCTTGTTTCGGAAATCACTTCTTGGCCTTTTGGCAAAGATCAAGTGTGGTGCAGTGCGGAATGGTATGAATCAGCAGAAGACAGCTCTATTGGTTCCGTGTTAGCAAATGTGCTTCTTTTCTCAATGTTATCAGGGCAAGGTTGTATAGACGAAATTCATTTCTAAAATATTTCACGACTGAACTGGTTCACATAATTTGACCTTTAATTTACCATAAATGTGTTCAAGACCTGGTATTTCTTTTTAAATTTTTATTTCAATTAATAAACTCAAAAAACATAAGACCTAGACTACAATCATACCATCATCTAAATCATACCTTTACAGTCCTCCACTACTGCAGTCAGGGGGCATTTCGTAGAAAAAGAGCTGCAGGAGCTCATTAGCATAACTCATTAGCCTATGCCACACCCCTTGACATTGCTGGACGTGTGTCATTAGCATAACTGGTTTGTATATGCCACACTCCCCAACATCACCTATCCTGGCTGTTTTGGGCCCAATCCTGGCCATTCAGGGCCAAAATTGGGCCCAAAATGGCAAAAGGGGGCTGAAAATGGCCAAAAAGGGTCCCAAAATGGTCAGGATTGGGCCACTGCTGAATGGGAGAGTGATCCACCACCCATCAGAGGCCTGATCTGGGCCATTTCGGGACCAATCATGGCTGTTTTAGCCCCAATCCTGGCCATTTCTGCCCCAATCCAGGCCACAATGGGCCCAAAATGGCCGAAAATCAGGTGGGCAGGGCCACCTGACATATGACCTCTTTGGAGAACTACCGGATCTGCGTTCCTGTGCATTCCCCCTCAAAATGAGCCCTGACTGCAGTCATTCAAGGCCTGGTATTAGATACATCTAACTGGTGGTGACACATTATCAAATCTTGGTTAGATATGAGCTAATGACAACATTTCATTCTTGCAATTGACAACATACATTGTTTGTTTCCTTCCCTATCTTTAAAGTCTGTTTTTTAAAAATTATTTCTAGTTGGAGTTTATAGAGAGAGTGAATTATTCATTTGAATAACAGAACTGTCCGTCGAAGAGGTAAGTGTGTAAGAAGTAGTAAGAAGTGTGTAAGAAGTAGTACTACTTTGACTGAATACTACTTTGAATGTGTTTTATGTTAAGGCTTCAGAATTTCAATAATATTTCGATCAGTGCTTCTGCTCTCCCCTTATGGAACATGTTTCCTGAAACAAGGAAGGTTCAATGTTTGTTGACCTTCAGAGAGGCTAGTAAGAATTTGGTTTGAGTGATTGCTTGTGGTAGTTATGTTAGGCTATTTTATAACAGATTATATCTGTCCCCTTGGATATGTGATCTTTATTGTTTAATGTCTATGCATGTGTTTTCAGATTTGTTATAACCAGCCCTGAACAGTTGGAAGAATGGGGTACCCATTTATAAAGAAATCATTCATCATATCATCTGCCATTTTTCTTCCCGTATCTTTTTTTCTGTCAATCATAATTTTGTTCTAGACTTCCTCTAAGAACCTCAGAGAAACATACATCGTTTCCCCTCCTTTATTTTATATTCATAGCAATCCTATGAAGTTGGTTATTCTGTGAATAACACACTAAAGTCACCCAGTTAGCAAGGATTTGAACCCATGACTCCCCAGTGGCAATCAGGCATTCTAACATATCTCTTTGTCTGCTGGAACTCTCAACCATGCCAGCAAGGGAAAATCCAAGCTGCCATGTTGCAAAACCTGTAGCTGCCATCAGTGATTTTCAATTCCTTGGATGCTCCCAATGTACCTACATCTCTTTCTCTTAGCAGGCATGGCGATGTAAGAAAAGGGTACAAGAACCTCAAATGCAGAAATTAAACAATGACCAACTTCAGCAAGATATCCCTGTCTCCTTTGGAAGATGAACTACTGGAATACGGTGATATATTGAATGGTGCTGAAATTCCAATTTATGTCCCAGAATGGAACTTCAAGACCCATAGTATCATCATCTACAGCTTCATTTTTGCTACCAGCATTTTGGGCTTGTGGGGAATGGAGTTGCCATCTGGCTTCTTGGCTTCTGCATGAAAAGAAGTCCAATCACCATTTATATCCTGAACTTGGCTGTTGCTGACTTTGGAGTCCTTATATCTATAGTTCTATTCAGTCTTCTAGAATTTTTACCACATCTCCCTATATTTGTTGATCACACAGCTGTATGTCTTTTCCCATTCACATTCTGTACTAGTCACTTTCTACTTACAGTCATCAGCATTGACAGATGTGTGTCTGTCTTTTTTCCAATTTGGCATCGATGTAACTGCCCACCCCATTTGCCCATCATTGTGTGTGCCCTAATATGGGTTCTCAACTTCCTGCTCTGCGGAATTCAAATCATTTTCAAAGCTTTGAAGCTCTCCAAAAATTATCTTTTACTGTACCCATTTTTTGTGAATTGTGTGCTTTGCTTCCCACTCATTACCATTTCCACCCTGACTCTGTTGTTCAAGGTGTGCTTCAAACCTCAACAACACAAGAGAGGAAAGCTTTTAACAGTCATCTTGCTTACTCTCCTTTTCTTCCTTATTGTTGCTTTCCCATTCAATGTTGTTGTCTTGTTCCCTTATTTTTCTCATTATGTATTTGCCTATCTATTCCATTATGGCTTCTTATGTGCCTCTCTAAACAGTGGTATCAATCCATTGATCTATTTCCTGATTGGAAAAAAGAAGAGGGGTCAGATAAGGGAGAACATAAAGGCTGTACTCCAGAGGGTTTTCAAAGAGGAGGAAGAGTATGGAAAGAAAACAGTTCACAGCAAAGCAAACTGTGTAACAGTTATGTAATGGCTCCTATTTTGAATGTTATACAAGAAAGAGCCCCGTGGCACAGAGTGGTAAGCTGCACTACTGCAGCCCAAGCTCTGCTCACGATCTGAGTTCGATCCTGGCAGAAGCTGGGTTCAAGCTTCTTTCAAGATTGACTTAGGCTTCTGTCAAACCTTCTATCCTTCTGAGGTCGGTAAAATGAGTACCCAGTTTCCTGGGGGTAAAGTGTAGATGACTGGGGAAGGCAATGGCAAACCACCCCATAAAAAGTCTGCCGAGAAAATGTCGTGATGGGTCAGTAATGACTCAGTGCTTGCATGCAGAAGGGACTATCTTTACCTTTACAAGGTATTTATTTACCAAAGGCTGAACTGTTATCCTGAGGTGGGGCAATCGATGTCTGGACACTCAGGTACAGCTATTTAAGACCGTCTGCCTTTTCTCAGCAGGCTTTTTGCTCCCAATTGAATAATGTAGGATTCACTGTTGGCATTTCGAAAAATCAAGCAGGAATTTTTGGGCTTCCTTCATATTGTGGATCGAACCTTTATGTCTGATTAACATTGTTCAAGGATGAGTGGTTTTTTTAAAAAAATAATCTGCCTAGTAGTAAGACTGGTTAGGCCATAACCAAGTCTGACTAGGTCTGTGTGGGTTACCCCAGTATCAACAGGGCAATTGGCAGTCACTTGATCTTTTCTAAAAATATGTAACGAACTAATAAAAACCCTGCTTTCAATTGGTACAATAAATTATTACACATTTGGGAGAGCAAATCTACACTTTCCATAAATGCTTGGTACAATATTGATATAGCAAAGTTTAATAGCTAACAACTACACAAATTCCCCTTCCATATAACTATACAGCAAAGGTAGTTCCTTTTCTATCATGAGCTGATTTAAATAAGACATTTGGTAGCCCTGAACAACAAGATCCACACACACACACACACACACACACACAAACACAAAGTGATCTGATACACAGAAAGATTAAGTGGTTTTTCGTCTTCGTAAAAGCTTAACCGATTCTTGCTATATTTGATTGACTTGCTGGATTTTTGCTTCACTTGCTATATTGCAACATCCCATTTTATTTTGTTATCTAATGACAACTATGCCGAAGAATGTTATTAAAATTTAAATGAAGAACTAAAAAACCCTCCAAGTATAAATTCTTAATGCATTAAATTGATAATTAAAAAAATAGGAGACTATAAACTGTCTGGATTTATCTTCATCTGTATGTTTGGTCTGATCAGGAGCTCAGCTGTTTCTCTGTCTCTCCATTATTTTATTTATTTAGTATATTTTTGGCCTGCTTTGAAAGATCATGGAAATCATGCATTAACAACGTGAAAGGCTGTTCATCACATATATGTGAAGGCTGGTAATGTAAATATTCAGTGTTCGATGAAAGACAGTTGGTACATTTCTAATCAGGTGCGGACAAGGGAGGGAAGGCAATATGGTACAGCCTGATCTCATCAGATGTTGGAAACTAGGCAGGGTCGGTACGTAAATGAGGGACCATCAAGGGAGACTCAACAGAGGCAGGTAATGCAGTTGGGGTGGGGGGGTAGTTGTGAATTCCCTGCATTGTGCAGGGGGTTGAACTAGATGGCCCAAGACGTACCTTCCAGTCCTACGATTCTATGATTCTACACCAAACCACTTCTTCTTCTCACTTGCCTTGAAATCTGCTTGCTAGGGTGTCCATAAATTGTAACTTGACAGCATATAGGCATGCATGCAAGAATGAGACAGAGTTTTCAAATTTTTAAAATGTTTATTACTGCAAAATGAAAAAAAAAACAGATTTCCCCCCCCCCCCCCCATATTGGTTATAAAAATACTATTAGCAAATCTATACGTTTAAATCTAGATCGTCCGGAACAAATTGAAGTGGTGAAATGAGATTGATTGTGACAACTGCTATATTTTTGCCTGTGAAGAAGCAATTGAGTGAAACGGGACTGGATTCTTTACCTGCCGGCAAAACAACTTATCAGAATCAACTCAACTGCTGCAGGCTTCTGCATTCCTATAGACATTTTTCAAGCAATTCATTGGATGGAATTGTAAATGACATATTGCTCTTGAATGTTGTTTGTTTTCCCACCATTGGGCATTGTATGGATTTGTATATGTGTATTTACATGAATTGGTATTTATAGTAACTTCTAGAGCACTTTTGCAACTTTATATAAATCATAGTTGTTTATAGCTGGTGATTGTATACTTCGGGGGGTTCTTTGTATTCAGTTGTTGTCTGTGCCCCGAAGCAGAGAGTTTCTTGTTGTTGGTTGTTGTGGGTTTTCCGGGCTGTATTGCCGTGGTCTTGGCATTGTAGTTCCTGACGTTTCGCCAGCAGCTGTGGCTGGCATCTTCAGAGGTGTAGCACCAAAAGACAGAGATCTCTCAGTGTTGTTGTTATTGTTGTTGTTGTTGTTATCCCCACAACAAAACACTGGGGTGTTTTGGTTAGGCCCTGGGGCTGATAGAACCCCAGAGAGCCGTGACTAGCCCAAGGTCACCCAGCTGGCTTCAAGTGGAGGAGTAGGGAATCAAACCTTGCTCTCCAGATTAGAGTCCCGTGCTCTTAACCACTACACCAAACTGGATCTCTTTTAAGTCTTTTGGGAACTGTAAAGGCACATAGGGTCCATTTTTGTTGACCATCAGTTAGATTCCAAAAGACCCGCAAATAGTTTAACAGTACATTAACATCCTCAAAATTAAATGAGTATTCTAATATGCATAATGACTTTTTTCCAAAAGGGCTGAATGACTGAACATGTCAAAAGCATATGCTTAAGAGATGCATCTTGTGAGTTACACCACCAACACCAACACCTAGACACTGTCCTCAATCTTTTAGTAAAAAGGCACTGTTGTATCCAACATACTCTAAATATATTTTTTTTGCTGAATAAGCAGAAGCTTATAGCAGCAAGAGCTGTAAGGCTTATAGTGAAATTCTAAGCAGAGTTACTCCAGTCTAAACACATTGAAATCAATGGGCTTAGACAGGAGTATCTCCTCATAGGATTTCATTGTTAAAGCCTTAGCCCGTTGCTTTAGCAGAACTGGACATTCCAGCTCATTTTCCCATTCATCTCTAATTCTCTGGGTATCATATTTATTGACTGACATTAAATATTTATATATAAATATAATAGGTTTCATTTTCTGTATTGATTCAAGAAGAGTTTCCAAAACTGAGATTCTGAAGTAGTCAAAGCAGTCATATTTGAACACCAACAAATGTTGCAATTGTAAATATTACCATTCAGCAGAAGTTGGCAAATCATATTTAAGAAAATGACAAAAAACTCATTATCATGCCCCATCAATTGTTCTAAGGCAAAAATTCCCTTGTCTTTCTAATTCTTCCATAAAAAGGCCTCCCTGAAAATGAAGGCACAGGTCACAGCGGTTGTCAGATCCTCTTTTTTCCATCTGCGGCAGACCAGGCAACTTGTCCCTTACCTGTCAACCTGTGACTTAACTACAGTGATCCAAGCAATGGTCATCTCTAGGCTAGATTACTGTAACTTGCTCTACGTGGGACTGCCCTTGAGCCTGACCCGGAAATTACAGCTGGTACAAAATGCAGCGGCACATGTTATTACAAGAGTGCCAAATAAGGCACATATAACACTGTTCTTACGCGAGCTGCATTGGTTGCCAATGGAGTACCGGATTAGATTCAAGATTCTAGTATTGACCTATAAGGCCCTGTATGGACTGGGACCAGCGTATCTATGGGACCATCTCTCCCCATATATTCCCCGGAGGACACTCCAATCAGGAGACAAACAGCTGTTGGTGGTCCCTGACCCTAAGGAGGCCCACCTAGCCTCGACTAGAGCCAGGGCCTTTTCGGTCCTGGCTCCCACCTGCTGGAACGCTCTGTCTGCTGAAATCAGGGCCCAGCAGGACCTACTATCCTTCCGCCGGGCCTGCAAGACAGAATTGTTCCACCAGGCATATGGCTGAGGCTGGGCCTCCACCAGCCTAAAAAAAAGGGAGGGTATAAAATTTTAACCCTCCCTGTGAAGGCTGTCCACCATCCTGTTTTAAATTAGTATGGATTTTTACTGTATTTTACTATGTCATTTTTATTGTGTTTTGTATTTTAATATGCTGATATCTGCCCTGAGCCCACTTGCGGGGAGGGAGGAATAGAAATTTGAAACAAACAAACAAACAAACAAACAAACAAACAAATGCCTAATTTTTAAGTCTGGGCTGGATCATAATGTTAGTTTAGCATGTGAGAACGAGTCAAACTTGATTTTATATGCCATACTAAGAAGATTGCTGGAATGAATGAAATCCATTTTAATGTAGGTAATGCTTCTCAGCATTTTGGCTAAGATCAAGTGCAATGTTTTCAAATATTGAGGGTTTACATTTTCATGAGAGTGAGCCAGAATATTTAGGAACAGAGCAGATTATAATCAGACATTGGAGTCTTAGGTACAGAAGATTAATATACTTTCACCATTTGACATATATGAGCTTTCCGTAGAAGAATGAGCTGGACTTGAAAGGGGTATTTTTATGAACATTTCCTTCCATGAAAATAAGAGGCCCCCTTTTGGAGCCTAGGTGGAAGGGCTCTCTCTCTTTTCCATTGGGGGTTGCTACAAAGAGAAATGAGAGGGACGGCAGCATAGTATAGCCCGATCTCATCTGATCTTGGAAGCTAATCAGGGCCTGTACTTGGATGGGCAACCACCAAGGAAAACTGTGCAGAGGAAGGCAATGTCTGACCACCTCTGCTTCTCACTTGCCCTGAAAGCCCCTTGCTGGGGTCGCCATAAGTTGCAACTTGACAGCACAGGTAATTATTAAATGACAAACATTGATTGCAAATTCTAGGGTCTATGGAAGATTTCCAGCTCTACTATGTCTGAGAGTCTCTACTCCATGCCTCATAATTTCTGTCCCTGATCTATTGCATATTGCATTGCAAGATCCCCTTCTTCCTTCCCTTTCATCTCTATTTCCTTTCTGCCTACGCATTTTAATTTTATTTATTTACATTATTTATGGCAAACTACTTCTGCTTCTCATTTGCCTTGAAAACCCCTGCTGGGGTCACCTTAAGGCAGTTGTGTCTTGATGACACTTTACACACATACATTATTGGTAGTCTGCCTTTCTCACTGAAACTGAAGGCAGATTACATAGTGTGAGTTGACACAGTCAATTTCAGTTTTGGCTATGAGCTTGTGCGGGGCATGCAAATGGAAGCAACAAAGGTAATTAACACCACAAACTTACTTAGAGTTACATTGAAATCAATGTACTTAAATCCCATTTAGGATTGCACTTTTAATTGGAACAGGATGCACAGAAGGCATTTGTTTTTATGTAACTGTAATAACCAAATTAGACAGACATAAGAATATTATCTTTCTCAGATTTAAGTACATTGGTTTCAATGTAACTCTGAGTAGGTTTAGAATCATAGAATCATAGAATTATAGAATCATCTAGTCCAACCTCCTGCACAATGCAGGAAATTCACAACCACCCCCTCCCCCAACTGCCCCAGTGACCCCTGCTCCATGCCCGGAAGATGATGAAACACCTCCAGGATCCCTACCCAACCTGGACTGTAGAAAATTGCTACCTGACCCCAAGGTGGTGATCAGCAATGCCCTGAGCATGGAAGAAGGGGCCACAAGAACGAAGCACTGGCGTAACCCTTCCTGTGGGAGTTGGGCCCCAAACGGGTCGAACTGGGTTGAATGGGGCTGAAATCAGACTAGTACAAAACATGCATGCACCCCCACACCTGCACAATGGGTGATTTTAACTACCCACACATTGACTGGGCCAATGGGTGTTCAAATCGGGGGAGAGAAAGTGAGTTTCTAGACTGTCTCAATGACTGTGCTATGGAACAGATGGTTACAGAACCTACTAGGGGAGAGGTGATCCTGGATTTGGTCCTCAGTAATGCTGAAGACCTGGTGAGAGATGTAAATGTGATTGCACCACTTGGGAACAGTGACCATAATGTTATTGAGTACAACATATGTATAAATAGGAAATTGCCAAATAAGACCAACACAGCCATGTTTAACTTCAAAAGGGGTAACTTTTCTGAGATGAGGGGGTACATGAAGAAGAAACTGAAAGGGAAAGTAAAAAAGGTCAAAACACTTGGGGAATCTTGGAGACTATTTAAAACTACAATCCTGGAAGCTCAAATTAAATATATACCGCTGGTTAGGAAAGGCACAAATAGGTTTAGGAAAAGGCCAGCATGGTTAACAAGCAATGTAATAGAAGCTGTAAAAGGTAAAAAGGATTCTTTTAGGCAGTGGAAAACTAGTCGGAGTGAGGTTGATAAAAAGGAGCATAAGCTGTGGCAAAAAAAGTGCAAGTCTGTGATCAGACAGGCAAAAAGGGAATATGAGGAGCATATTGCAAAGAACATAAAGAAAAACAATAAACAATTCTTTAAATATATTAGAAGTAGGAAACCAGCTAGGGAGGCCGTGGGGCCCTTGGATGACCAAGGCGTAAAAGGATTACTAAAGGGTGATAGGGAAATGGCCGAGAAGCTGGATGCGTTCTTTGCTTCTGTCTTCACTGTGGAAGATAAGAAGTGCATGCCCACTCCGGAAGCACTGACTTTGGGAGGGGTTTTGAAAGACCTGAGTCACATTGAGGTGACGAGAGAGGAGGTTATGCGACTGCTAGATAATTTAAAAACTGATAAATCACCGGGCCCAGATGGCATACATCCAAGAGTTCTGAAAGAACTCAAGTGTGAACTTGTAGATCTCCTCACAAAAATATGTAATCTGTCATTAAACTCTGCATCTGTTCCTGAGGACTGGAAGGTAGCTAATGTTGTCCCCATCTTTAAAAAAGGTTCCAGGGGAGATCCGGGAAATTACAGGCCAGTCAGCCTGACGTCAATACCGGGTAAGTTGGTGGAAACTATTATCAAAAATAAAATTAGTGGGCACATTGATGACCAAAAGCTGATGAGGAAAACTCAGCATGGGTTCTGTAAGGGAAGATCTTGTCTCACCAATCTGTTAGAGTTCTTTGAGGGAGTGAACAAACAAGTGGACAAGGGAGACCCGATAGATATTGTTTATCTTGACTTCCAGAAAGCTTTTGACAAAGTTCCTCATCAAAGGCTCCTAAGTAAGCTCAATAGCTATGGGATAAAGGGCCAAGTCCTCTTGTGGATCGAAAACTGGCTAATTAATAGGAAACAGAGAGTGAGTATAAACGGGCACTTCTCACAGTGGAGGGTGGTGAGCAGTGGGGTGCCACAGGGGTCGGTATTGGGTCCAATGCTTTTTAACTTGTTTATTAATGATTTGGAATTGGGATTAAGCAGTGAAGTGGCTAAATTTGCAGATGACACGAAATTGTTCAGGGTGGTGAAAGCCAGAGAGGATTGTGAGGCACTCCAAAGGGATCTGTCGAGGCTAGAAGAGTGGGCATCCATGTGGCAAATGAGGTTCAATGTAGCCAAGTGCAAAGTAATGCACATTGGAACCAAAAATCCAAAATATAAATACAAGTTGATGGGGTCTGAACTGGCGGAGACTGACCAAGAGAGAGATCTTGGAGTCATGATAGATAACTCACTAAAAACGTCAGCACAGTGTGCGACTGCCATAAAAAAAGCTAATGCTATGCTAGGGGTTATTAGGAAAGGGATTGAAAACAAATCAGCCGGTATCATAATGCCTCTGTATAAATCGATGGTGAGGCCTCATTTGGAGTACTGTGTACAGTTCTGGTCGCCACACCTTAAAAAAGATATCATAGCACTGGAAAAAGTACAGAGAAGGGCAACTAAAATGATTAAAGGGTTGGAACACTTTCCCTATGAGGAAAGATTGAGGCGCTTGGGGCTCTTTAGCCTGGAGAAAAGACGACTGAGGGGAGACATGATAGAGGTTTATAAGATAATGCACGGGTTAGAGAAGGTAGAGAAGGATGTGTTTTTCTCCCTTTCTCACAATACAAGAACTCGTGGGCACTCTATGAAATTATTGAGCAGTCGGGTTAGAACAGATAGAAGAAAATACTACTTTACACAAAGGGTGATAAACACATGGAATTCGTTGCCACAGGAGGTGGTGGCAGCTACAAGCATTGCCAGCTTCAAGAGGGGACTGGACAAATATATGGAGCAGAGGTCCATTAGTGGCTATTAGCCACAGGAGATAGATGGTATTCTCTTTGTGGGGAGGTGGTGCTCTGTTGTCTTGGTGCTGGAAGGAAGGCAGTGGGAGGGCTTCTGGTGTCCTGGCCTCACTGACAGTCCTTTAGATGGCACTGGATTTCTAGCCACTGTGTGTGACAGAATGTTGGACTGGATGGGCCACTGGCCTGATCCAACATGGCTTTGCTTATGTTCTTATGTTCTTATGTTCCCAGGAGTGATGTCATCATGCAGGCATGCGGAGGCACGTGGCACTTCCCACTTGTGCAAAGAGCATGATGGGAGTGGTGAAAAGGTAAGTGCCAGGTCCCCACTCCCACTAGGAAGGTAATAGGACCTGGCAACTTTACCCAAACTGCTGTACCTGGATCCCCAGGAACAGCCTTTAATGGGCATTTGGAGATGCAGCATGAGCAGAGAGAGAAGAAAATCACACTTTGTAGGAGAAAATTCAGATATGGCTGAATTTAAACTACACACAATAAGCTGTGGTGAACTGGGATATATGAGAAAGGTAATATTCTTATACCTCTCTAATTTAGTTATTACAGGTACATAAAAACAAATGCCTTATCTGCATCCTGTTCAGATTAACAGTGCAATCCTAAATAGGATTTAAGTACGTTAAGTAAAGTATTTAGGATATGGGAGAAAAAGAACATGAGAAAAATGGGCCATGACTAACAGCGAAATCCTAAACAGAGTAACTCCAGTATAAGCCCATTGATTCCAATGGGCTTAGACTGGAGTAACTCTGCTTAGAATTCCACTGCAAGTGACCAGGTTTCCAGGAAAGGCATGTTTATGTGGGCCTAGAAAGCTAAGTGAGACAAATAAAAGTCAGGAGAGTCATAACTAGAGATGGGCACGATCTGGATTACAATCAAAAAACCCCCACGATAATGGCAATCTCCCAATCGTGACCTGGTGGATCGTTGTCTTCCATGGCAAACGATCCAGCAGTCAGGACTCTGGGGCGATTGTGATAGGACCGGGAAGCTAGACATTCAGGCGCCAACAATCTGTTTCCCTGGCAACGGAGGCAGGGGAATGCCTGAGCTCTGTTTGAAACTTGATAATATTTCCCCTAGCGAGGAAAAGATCTGCTCAGTGTTAACTCTTTCAAAAAACCCTTGCTTTGAGAGCAGCTATCAAGCTGTTTTGCGCTCCTCTCCTGAGTTCATTCAGTGCTGAAAGAGTTAACTGAAAAGAGATATCTCTCTCCTCCTGGCTTCTCAGCCCAGTGCCTGCTTTTTGCAAGAAGTTGGTATGTGATTTGATGTTTCATTTGTGTTTTTCCTATTTAAAAAACCATGGGATCCGCGAGGATCCGTGTGGATCCTGGTTTTACTTTCTTCCTGTTTAAAATATGCTTTTGGAAGACTGGCTGCTCGCTTTTAAAATCGGGTGGAATGGAGGATTCTATCCCTGCTTTTTTTTAAAAGCTGGCTGAAACTTGTTGATGGGGTGTCTCTCTCTCTCTCTCTATTTGGAGGCAGGGATGGGTTAAAAACTTTCCCCCCCTCTGCTCTAAGTGTGTGTGTGTGTGTGAGAGAGAAAACACCGGGTTAAAAACTTTCCCCCCCTCTGCTCTAAATGCGTGCATGTGTGTGTGAGAAAACGTCCCCTCACTGAGGGGAGGCGGCTCGTCGCAGAGTTAAAAACTTTTTCCCCCATCTGCTCTAAGTGTGTGTGTGGTGGGGGGGGGTGCCCCTCCGATCCCAGATCCCAGATCGGAAACCGGACTTCATCGGAGTGAATCGGTGATCTGGACTCGTCACCAGCATGGATCCACAAACAGCTTGATCAGTATTTTTTTTTGGATCGTGCCCATGTCTAGTCATAACAGCCAAGCAGCATGGCTCAACATCCAGATGCATTTAGATAGTTTCCCCATTTGGAATGGGAGATTAATTTGGTTCACTTACAGGATCATGTGTGGTTTTCCTTTGGGATCTATAATATATTGCTTGATATTGTTATGGTATAGTGGCCTTCTGTGGCCTTCTGTAGTATCCATAAAACTCTCCTCAAACACCCCATTTCATACGTTTCAGTTTTCTTCCTGTCACCTTTCTTCATTGTCCAACTTTCACAGAGGTACATGATAATAGGGAATAATAGGGGTGTGCATCTGCTCATAGAGTACAATAAAATACACAAACATAAAAACCAGCAATTAACACATAAGGCAGGAAGAAGTGGTGACTGAGGAAATGCTAGATTAAAAAAAAATCTTTACCTGTAATGGAAGACAGCAGTGGAAGGGAACAGACAAATCTCCGTAGGGTGAGAGTTACAGAATTTGGTGCCATGACCAGTTTTGCCTCGGAAGACGGGGGGTAAAATAAGGTGTAAAATTCAAGAATAGGGTGACACATAATGGCTCTGATCCCGACTAGTATTTCCATGGTTGCAAGGACGTCATCCTGTGGAGCATGATCTTCTTGCCTCTACCACACCGCACCCCAAAGTCTCTCAAACTTAGTGATCCTATTCCCCCAGTGGTGGCAGAGGATTCCCTGCTTCCACTCTGCCCTCCACCACCATTTACTTGGCTGGAGGGAGGGGAAGTGCAGGAACGGGTCTCCTGGGTGCACTCCTGGAACAGCATGATGGCATCACTTCCTGGAAGTGACATCATTGTGCTGCCCCAAGAGCATTCCTGCACTTTGCAGTGTCCAATTTCATAGAATCATAGAATCATAGAGTTGGAAGGGACCTCCAGGATCATCTAATCCAACCCCCTGCACTATGCAGGAAATTCCCAACTACCTTTCCTTCCCCCCTACACCCCCAGTGACCCTTGCTCCATGTCCAGGAGATGGCAAAACTCTGTCAGGAGAATCCCTAGCCAAACTGGCCTGGGGAAAATTGCTTCCTGACCCCAAGGTGGCAATTGGCATTACCCTGGACATTTAAGAAGGGAACACAAGTACTAAGCACTGACGTAACCCTTCCTGTGGGCCGAATTGGGTTGAATTGGGCTGAAATCAGACCAGTGCAAAGCACGCATGCACTCCCACACCTGCACAATGATGTCACTTCCCGGAAGTGATGTCATCATGCAGGTGCGGAGGCACGTAGCACTTCACACTTGTGCAAAGAGCACGATGGGAGTGGTGAAAAGGTAAATGCCAGGTCCCCCCTCCCACTAAGAAGGTACTAGGACCTGGCCACCTCACCCAAGCTGCTGCACCTGGATCCCCAGGAACAGCTTTTAATGGGCATTTGGAGATGCAGCATGAGCAGAGAGAGAAGAAAATCACACTTCGTAGAAGAACATCTTTGTGCCCAAGGAACCAAAGCCAAGTCTTTGAAGATCCTTGCTGTGTTGCCACTCACCTGTGTTTTTAACAGGCCATTACTAATGTGACATTGCAAAAGTTATGGACTTTATTTAGCATTAACATTAATCAGTACAGAGACTTGGGAGTTAACTGGCACATCAGATATCCAAGAAATATCACTGCTATCTGATGGCCAACAGATATATACATTCAAATGATGATAATAAAAAATCCTACTGAAGCTAGCTGACACTCTAGGATGATCTAGAAGGGGGAGCGTATTCTGTCACACGTGGGCACTGGAAACTCCTATGGCCATTCAAAGGGTCCAATGAAGTCCAATCTATTGCTCTGACAATCATCGTAGAAATTTACTTTGATTTAATTAATTTGATTTTTACCTGCTCTCCCTGCAAATAGGCTCAGGGCTGGTAACAACATTATAATAACAATAAAACAATTTAAAATACAATACATAAGAGTAAAAACTGTTACATGATCAAGTTCAAACCAGGTTAATGAACAAAACAATGACCCACAACCTGCCTCTCAATCTTTTTTTGTGTTTCCAAAGAAGCATCTTTTATCAGCATGTGTGCAAAAGATTGGGACAAGGTAGAATTTAAATGGAGTAAACAAATAAACACATTGCCCAGCAAACAAACCATAGCATTCTTTAGAAGTGGAAAGATAGCCGCACCCCAGTTACTCACCTTCTGCAGAATATGTCGGGGTATCTTGTGAAATAAGCAAACGGATCTTGCTGCTGGCACAGTGCCTTGGTACAGTCTAAACCAATTTGTGTTTTATAGCCTTAGAATAATTCTGGATTTTGGAAGGTGGAGCCTTCCCAGAAAGGGACTGGATGTTGTAAGTTAGGGTTGCCCAGTGGGACATGTTCTGCTTGATAGATTTATAGCACAACCCGATGCAGAGTGATCTCCATTTACGTCCATTGGTTTCAGAGGGCTTAGACTAGAATATCTATGCACAGGATTGCACTGTTAAGTGAAAATGAATCTGTTAGTCTTGACCAAATGCCCGATATTCAGTGCAACATGTGGCATCGTAAAAAATGGATTTTGTTGGTTAGCTGTGTTAGTTTGTCTGTAGCAGTGGAAAAGAGCAACAGCCCAGAAGCATCTATAAGTCTAAAAAAAATTTGTTAGGGTATGAGCTTTCATGTGTCATGAATCACATTTTCAGATCTTCTGATCATTCAGAGTCACAGCTCACTTCTTCAGATCTCAAGTGAGCTGTGACTCACAAAAGCTCATGCCTTACCACAAATTTTGTTAGTATTATAGATGCTACTGGAATCTTGCTCTTTTACAAATAGATTTTGATGTGAGCTGCCTTTAATAGGATAAAGTCTTTGAAGTAGGCATGGGCACGGAATGGGAAAAAAACAAACCATGTGGTTCGTGGTTCGTTCATTTTCATGGAACATGAACTACAAATTAGTCAAACTTGAGCCAGGTCCAAACCGGTTCGAGGTTCGAGGGAGCCTAGAACCTTCATGGTCACAGCCAAACTAAACAAGTCTTTCCCAATATACAATACTCACCAAATTTGCACGTGACCTAGTCCTCACTGTCCTCTAAAGACCTTCCAAGTTTCAGAGAGATTGAACCCCAGGAAAGGCATGATCCATGGGTCCCTCCCTTTTGTGTCATTTTCTCTTCACAGTGGCAAAAACTGGACTGTCTGCTGGAAGCTACTTTGAGGGGCTACAAACTGACCTTTCCAATGCCGAATACTCACCACATTTGCAGGGGACATAATCTGCACTGTCCTCTGAAGACCCCCCAAGTTTCAGAGAGATTGCATCCAGGAATGGTGTGATCCATGGGTCCTCCCCTTTCCTGTCTTCTTCTCTTCACAGTGGAAAAAAGTGAACTGTCTGCTAGAAGCTATTTTGAGGGGTTACAAACTGACCTTCCCAATGTCCAATACTCACCAAATTTGCCGGGAACATAGTCCTCACTGTCCTCTAAAGACCCTCCAAGTTTCAGAAAGATTGAACCCTGGGAAAGGTACGATTCATTTTGTCATTTTCTCTTCACAGTGACAAAAACTAGAGTGTCTGCTGGCAGCTACTTTGAGGGGCTGGCCCTTTTCCTGGCTGGATGGGCAAGAGTGGAAGCTCTCTAGTTCGCAGGGACAGCTGCCAATCAAGCATGGAGGCCTCAGATTGGGGGCAATCAAAAGACTGCCACCATTGCCTGGGCAATGGATTGAATGGTGCAAAGTGTCTGGCTTTCTGAACCAGCCATAGAATGGAATGGAACAGTAGGAAAAGTCGTTCGTTCCATAAAAACATGGACCCACGGAACATGTTTTTTTGAAAATGAACCAGTCGTTCCATTCAGAATTTTGTTCCGTGATTCGTTTCGTGCCCATCTCAACTTTGAAGGAAGGATGTGATCTTATGTTGAATATCCTGTAAGACTGTAAGTTTGCCATTCTGAAATGTTTTATATTCTCCCCAGAATGGAGAATTCTTCTTTAATAAATCTCATAGTCTAACAAGGAAAGAGAATGCTCATTATTTATTTATTATTATTCATTATTTAAATAATGGAAATATTTATTGTCTGCTTTTCTCACATGATCTCAAACCAGACTACAGTGACTGAGGCAATACAATCAACAGGATGGGATAGCCAATAAACAATGCAATTGGATTTTGACTGAAAAAATCTAAAACCAACCAAAAATCTGAAACAGAGCTGAAACAAAGCACAATTATTAGCGTAACATGTTAAATGATGGAAAAATTACAAAGTAGGATCTTATTTATATTTTTTATTTATATTTCAATTTATATACTGCCCATCCCCGGGGCTCCTACAAAGTAGGATCTTACTTACAGCAACAGACAATATGAATAATGCACAGTACTAAAGACCACAGTCACTAACCCTTTACCCAGGTAACCCTTTACCTGGCCTAGGGAATCAATGGATTGGCGCCAGTCTCTCTGGCATCACAAATCATTCACGAATCAAACAAATCGGCCTCAAAAGTCATGAATTTCATGAAAACCACACCCCCATGAAAAATGTTTCACGAAACACGAATTGGCCTGATTTGTCATGAAATTTGATTCATATTTTGATTTGTGCATATGTCTACTGCTAACTTCTTTAAAAGTACCTCTAGATGACCGCAAGGCTGTATATCATGATGTCATAGTATGGTGTGAAAGATGAAGCACTGAAGACATTTAAGTCTGTATATTTAGCAAAACACATGATTCCATTCCTTCTCCATAATTTTTTCAATTTATTTCTTGTCGATTTTTTTCGTGTAGGTAAATACACTTCAGTTTGCAGGTAAGAAGATAGCAAATAATCATTGGAGATTTCAGTATGTCTAAACAAGAATACTGCATCCATTTTCATAGAAGACTTGAAAATCTCTTTTTTTTTTTGAAAAATTTTTATTGGGTTAGAATCCATTATTTCCACATTTACATTCAATTTTCCCCAATTTTTTCATCTCTAACCCCCTCCCTTTCCCCCCCCCCTTTTTGTTGACTTCCAACAGCTTTCCAACCCTTTGTCCCCTTTCCCTTACTTTTATTAGCTTCCTCTATCTAAAACAAATATATATTCTCCATTATTCTAAGCAGTACATCCTTAACTATTTTTAACATTATATGCCCAAACTGTAAGCCTTTGTTTCTATCTTAGATAAACAATTTATCCCAATTTTTCAATTTCAGGTATTTCTATATATCATAAACCATATAGATCATACATTCGTTTATATCAAACAATTTGACTTATTCTCTATATATATTACTCATTCTATCTTTTTATAATAGTTCTATATATCTCTCCTCACGTAGTCAATCAATTTGACCCATCTATATCTTCAGACATTCAGTTTGGTACAAAACTTGTCAGAAAAAAAAGAAAATATTGTTAGTTAATCGCTCCTTATATTTAGTCCTTATAATTAATTATTTTCTCTATGTTCTGTTTGTTAACCTATATATATCTATATATATGTCAATCTATTAATCTGACTGCTTATTAATTCACATTTATCTCTTCTCCCCCCGGTAAAGTCTCCCCCCTCTACTTCAATACTTCAGTAGTTCTCAAACTGCCACAGTTTTCCTCCCACCTCCCATTTCTTCTCCAGGTATTGTTTCAGCTTCTCCCAGTCTGTGTTGAACTGCCCTGAGTCCAGATCTCTCAATTTTCTTGTCATCTTGTCCATTTCAGCCATATACAGCAATTTGTAAGTCCAATCTTCCATAGTTGGCACTTCTTGTACTTTCCATTTTTGCGCATACAAAAGTCTAGCTGCTGCTGTCATATAAAATATCAACGTCCTGTGTTGGGCTGGAATTCCCTCCATTCCCAAGTTCAGTAGCAGGAGTTCTGGGTTCTTATTAATTTGAAATTGTAAAATTTCACTCATTTCTCTTATTATTTCCCCCCAGTACTGCCTGGCTACCTCACACGACCACCACATATGATAGAGGGAGCCCTCATGCTTCTTACATTTCCAGCATTTATTAGAAGTATTCAAATTCCCTAGCGCAATCTTCTTTGGTGTCATGTACCAACGATAGATCATTTTATGAATGTTCTCTTTGATATTAATACATGTCGTTGTCTTCATTGTAGTTTTCCACAAGTATTCCCATGCCTCCATTGTTATTTCTTTATTAAAGTTTATAGCCCATTTCACCATTTGTGTTTTAACTATCTCATCCTCGGTATACCACTTCAACAGTACTTGGTATACCTTGGATATTCTTTTCTTATCTTCTTTAAGAAGGGTCTGCTCTAGTTCCGAATTCTCTATTCGTATACCTCCCTTTACAGAGTCCGAATTATATAAGTCTCTGATCTGTCTATACTGGAACCAATCGTAGTTAGGTGATAGTTCCTCTTGTGTCTTTATTCTAAGTTTGGATGCTTCAGTTTTAGTTATTTCTTTATACGTTAAACATTGTTGTTCATTGTCAACAGCTCTCGGGTCTATCACCTCATATGGAACCACCCACAAAGGGGTTCCTTCTTGTAGATAAATTCTGTACTTCTTCCAGATTATGTATAGACTTCTCCGAACAAAGTGATGCAGGAACATCGAGTTGACCTTTACTTTGTCATGCCATAAATATGCGTGCCATCCAAATATTTTTTTATATCCCTCTAGGGCTAATAGTTTCTTGTTCTTTAATGTCATCCATTCTTTCAACCAAACTAGGCAGATTGCATCATGATAAAGTCTCAGATTGGGCAGTTGCATTCCGCCTCTTTCCTTTGCATCTTGTAAAACTTTCACTTTCACTCGAGGCTTCTTGCCTGCCCAAACAAAATCTGATATTTTCCTCTGCCATTTTTCAAATTGTTTGGAGTCTCTGATGATTGGTATTGTCTGTAGCAAAAACATTACTCTTGGTAACACATTCATCTTAACTGCTGCAATCCTACCCAACCACGACAAATTCAATCTATTCCATTTAATCAAGTCTCTCTCTATCTGAGTCCATAGTTTTTCATAATTGTTTTTGAATAGATCTATGTTCTTTGCAGTTAATTCGACTCCCAAATATTTCACTTTACTTGTTACTTCACAATCCGTTGTTTCCATTAACAATTGTTGTTTCTGCTTAGTCATATTTTTGCATAATATCTTTGACTTCTTTTTGTTAATGAAGAAACCTGCCAAGTCTCCAAACTCCTTGATCTTATCTATCACTCTTGGCATGTTCTCCAATGGGTCCTCTACAATTAACATTATGTCATCCGCAAATGCTCTGACCTTGTATGAATAGTCCTTTATTTTTATTCCACGAATTTCATCATCTTGACGTATTTGTATCATCAGAATCTCCAATACTAAAATGAACAACAATGGAGATAACGGGCAACCTTGTCTTGTTCCTTTACTTATCGTCAATTTCTTGGTCAATTCATCATTCACCACAATTGCTGCAGTCTGGTCTCTATAAATTTCCTTAATTGCTCTGATGAATCTTTCTCCCAATTGTAGCTTTTCCATAGTGGCAAACATAAAGTCCCAGTTTAAATTGTCAAACGCTTTTTCAGCGTCAACAAAGAAGAAACCAACCTCTTTGTCACAACGCTTGTCATAATATTCAATAGCATTGATCACTGTCCTTAAGTTGTCTCTTATTTGTCTGTCTGGCAAAAAGCCTGCTTGTTCCTCCTCTATGACTTCCGAGAGCCACCCCTTCAATCTCTCCGCCAATATCTTCGCAAAAATTTTGTAGTCATTGTTGAGTAGCGATATAGGTCTATAATTTTTCACATTAGTCAGGTCTTGGCCCTCTTTTGGGATCAATGATATATTCGCTTCACTCCAAGTTTCTGGAATCCTTTGATCCCTTAAAACCCCATTCATCACCTCTTTTAGGAATGGTGCTAGTTCATTAGCCATTGTCTTATAGAATTTAGCCGTAAGTCCATCTGGCCCTGGCGCCTTTCCTAGATTTGCAGATTGTATTGCCTTACTTATTTCCTCGTCAGTTACTTCACTATTCAACTTATTTCTCCAAGCTTCCGAGATTTCTGGAAGTTTGGTTTTCTCCAAATATGACGCTATTGATTCTTTGTTTACTTCTTTTTTATTATACAGCTTAGCGTAAAATTTATAAAAGGCTCTACTAATGGTAGCCTGCTCCAAATACGTTTTGTTATCTTCGCAAATTTTATTTATTATCTTCTTTTCCCTTTTCTTCTTCAATTGCCATGCCAGGTACTTCCCAGGTTTATTAGCACCCTCAAACGCTTTTTGATTCAGTCTTTTGAGATTCCACTCCAATTCTTTATTGCTCATTGCTGTTAGCTGTTCTTGAAGTATTTTAATTTCCTGGTATACCTTCTTTTTCCCTGGTCTCTTTTTTAGCTGTGTTTCTTTGGCTTTTATTTTCTCCTCAATCTCTTGTCTTTTCTCCTCTTTCTTCTTTCTTGCTCTACCATTTAAGTCCATTAGTATGCCCCTTACAACCGCCTTGTAAGCATCCCAAACTTTATTGGTTGGTACTTCTTTATTCACGTTGTATTGTATAAAAAACTTTGTCTCTCTTCTCAGTATTTCCATATTCTCTCTTTCCTGTAACAAGTCCTCATTTATTCTCCATGCTTTCCTTTTTCTCTTTTTTCCAAATTTCCACATAATTGGGTTGTGATCTGAGCCTACCATAGGCATTATTTCTACCTCCTTAGTCCATAATGCTAAGTCTTTTGAGGCCCAGATCATATCAATTCTTGATAATGTAGAATGCCTTGCAGAATAAAAAGTAAACTGTCTGCTTTTAGGATATTCTCTCCTCCATACATCTTCAAGAGTCTCTTGTTGAATCAACTCAAAAAAAAGCTTTGGTAATAGTCCTCTTTTCTTTTGTGCCGTTGTAGTCTTTTTGTCTAGTTCCAAGTCTGTCACTCCATTGAAGTCTCCAGCAAGAATTATCTGGTCGTATACAAGATCGTCTAAATGCTTCCTTAAATCCTCAAAGAAGCTTTCTTTTGCACCGTTAGGTGCATAAAGTCCGACTACCAACACTCTCTTTAAATTCCAAATACATTCCACTGCTACAAATCTAGCTTCCACATCTCTCATAACAAATTTTGGCTGCAGCTCCTCTTTTATGTACAACACCACTCCTCTTTTTTTCTTGTTGGAGGCCGCTACATATTCTTTGCCCAATTTTCCAGATTTTAAATATTTTACATCCTGCTTTCTGATATGGGTCTCTTGCAAACAAACAATGTCACATTTTTGTTTTAGTAGCCAGTGAAAAGTATTTTTCCTCTTATTCGGTGAGTTTAGTCCATTTACATTCCAAGATAATACTTTACACTCCATACTCATGATCTTGTTGGTAAGTCTTTTTCATTGTCCTTAATAAATCGCTCCATCTCTCGCTCAGATCTGATGCGTTTTTTGGCCCCTCCAAACTCAAAGGACACTCCTTCCGGTAACTCCCATCTGTACCTGATTTTCATGTCCTTCAAAATCTGAATTAGCACTTTATATTTTTTCCGGTCCAGTAACACTGATCTGGGCAGTTCCTTCATTATAATAATCGTCTTGCCATCAATCTCCAATGGATCTTGAAACTGTTTTGTCACAATCCTCTCTTTCATATTTCGTGTCGTAAACTGCACAATCACATCTCTTGGTAGTTTCCTCTGGGTTGCTATTCTCGAATTCACACGGTATGCCACATCTAGGATAGCCACAACTTCCTCCTCCTCCTTCCCCAGGTACTCAGCCAACACCTCAGTCATCTGTTCTTGCGCTGACTTTCCTTCCACTTCTGGCAAGCCACGAAAACGTAGCTGCTTCTCCATATGTTTAGTTTCTGCAACTGACATTCTCCCCTTCACCAATCTCATCTCTGTTTGTTGCGTGTCTGCTAAATTCTCCATCGCGTCTTCTACTGTTTTAACTCTCTGCTGCGTTCCTTGTAATTCACTTCGTATTGTTTCCATACCTTTTTTCACTTCTGACAGCTCCGATTTTACTGTCTGTGTAACCTCTTTAACCTCTTTTATCAGCTCCAATTTCGTGTCCTTAAGTTCTTTAATCATATCTAAAAGTTTTTTGTCCAGGTTTTTATCCAGGTTTTCTATTGCCGATTGCCACTCTTTTTTTGACATCGTGGGGCTTGCTTTAGCTCGCTCCCACGAATCCGCTCTCTTCCTTAACTCCGTGGCGTAAAATTTAACGTTTTTCTATTTTAAATGTCCCGGTCTTCTTATAGAAATTAAGTTTTAAAGAGTCCAAAATGTCGGGCGTCTTTTCTCTATGGTTTCTCTATGATTTTGTAATCCAAGATGGCCTACTTCCTCTTCCGCTGAAGCCGCGACCCTTCCCCTTTCAAAAATGGCGATTCCCTACTTCCTGCCCTCCAGCAAGGGCCGCTTCTCTCCAGCCACTCTATTGTTATTACGCACTTCCTGTCTCCCGTCTTCCCACAGCAGATCTCGCGATGGTGTCTTTTTCTCACAGCTCCAAAGCCACAGGTATTCAAAACAATAGTCCCATTTCTTTAATAACTTCTTTAAACTTAGTCTCTTTTTAAATTCGATTCCTGCCGAGTCTTCCCCTCCTTTTCACTAGTCTGTTGCAGTTTAAAAATCTACTTTTTTTCCTCTCTGTTTTTATCAATCTGTCCCGTCTCAGAAGATAATGATCTTTACCTTCTCTTCACTTTTCTCGGGTTGTAATCGCTGTTTCGATTTTAAGTTCTCCTCTCAGCTTCTTCCCCCAATCGATGCTTGGGTATGTAGGTCTTATGCCAGCCGAATTGGCCCCAAAACTGCCGCAGAGATTATAGCCGACCCGTCGCAAGGTGGGACCTCAAGGATCGGGGGGAGACTCGCTGTGTAGAGCCCCCCCTCGTCCGAGATCTAGCTCACCCTAGGGTCTTGAGCGTTCTTTGCCTGCTCCCCGCCTGAGAGCAGTCGGCCGCGGGCTATTTTCACCCCGCCGGCCGGTTAAAACGGCAGTCCGGTCAGCTCCGCAAGTGGAGCTGCGTTAGACCTCCATGGATCCCAAACAGGAAGTCCGCCAGAAGACTTGAAAATCTCTGATAGTACTCCATGAAATTCTGTGTTCACATGTGCTGTGCTATTTTTTTTTTTAAAAGACAGCACACTTTTGAGGTTTTGTTATCTTCATCTGCGTGCTTAGCCTGATGAGGAACACAACTGTTCTGTGGTTTCTCTTTTTCCATTTTAAGAAGAAATCTGTATCTCAAAGTATGCTGTTGATGACTTTGATGTTCTCAGAATATTTTGCACTAACTTTACTGAGGTTTTTTTTAGCTGATTATCCTGTGGCCATTCAAATCACTGTCATTTCCCTAAATATTTTCATTTCCTTCTTTCTTCATGCAATGCATTAACAATCATTTGCTTTTAGGTAGATTTCTGAACCCTCAGAAGCAAGCCAAGAAATGAGATATCTTCAGATGTTCGCCCACACATGCATCTCATATTCAAAACTATACTACCTTTGACTTTATATGTATATATAAAAAAATCTCAGAATGCATTGCAGTAATCTTATCTAATCTAATCTAAACTAGTGTGGCAACCTTGGCCATGGCCGACCGCTACTACAGCCAGGTGCTGTGCTTTGCTGCCCTAGATGGAGAAGGGGCAGCCCTCCTTCTTCCAGGGCATCAAGGCCTTGTAGACAGGTCATGGTAATTAGACTTGGTGGAGTCATAATATAATTTGGTCACTGGCAGGTTAGACAAATCCACCTGGGAATGCTGCAAGGGTGGAGCTGAAGGCCTCATAAGGCCGTTCTGCCCCTTGGTGTCTCAGTTACACCTTGTGCTCAGCTCACCTACCTCACCCTATTTCAGTGCAGGTTTAGCTGGTTGCTGTTTATTGGGGCCAGGTTGGATTTTTTTCTCCTTTTCTGCAATTGGCAATTGGGTGAGGGTGTTTTCACCTACCTTGCATTGTCAGACAAGGGAGGTAATTGGCTGTGGTGGATCGATTTGGGTCTCCCTGGGCAGGTTAGAAAATGAACGGGTCGATGAGCACCCTTGTAAATTAAGAGAGACCACAATTCCTATGTTATTTTCTTTATTCGTAGAATAACTGTGGTGGTGTTTGTTGTGGCCTCTGATGAAATCGTGGCTAGATGAAATAAGCTGAATGAGTTAATCTTGTCGGGCCAACCCGGGACTTGGCTGGTTCCTGGGAACCTCTGTCTGTTTCCACCTAGTACAAGAACTAATTCAGAAGATTACTGTCTGCCAAAATAAAAAAAAAAAAAAGTAAAAAAAAAACCAGAAGATTACTGTCTGCCAACTTGGTTCCACATTTCCTTCTGCTATATTACTGATGGCTTATGAACGACACAGATGCTTGGACTTTGAAAGGACTCTAAAACAAATGGACATTCACTTGATTTACTTTGTCTCCAGCACCATTTTCTTGTTCTTGGGAGGCACAGTCTGTTGAAATTGACTAAGACTGGTCTCTGTATTTACTCTACTGAGATGTTTCTTTAAAATCTCTTCCTGACATTTGTGATTTATTACTGACTAGTGTTTAAGAATTACATTTTGTATTTACATTTTGGTACTATTTGTTGTCTTACTGATTCATTTTTCCCTGGGTTTCGGTCTTTTGTTTGCTTTGGTTCAGTGTACTCAGGGTTGCCCTTATTGTATTAGTACAGTGAGCACCCTTGGCATCCCCATTGGTGGGGAATTAGAGTCTGTCAGGAGCAGCTGGCTGCTTCATGGCACAATTGCAAGGACAGATGCCCTGTTGGGGAACCCCTGGACAAGTCAGTCCTCCCCCAGCCGATTCACCCAGATAGGTCAGGGTGGCGGTCCAGGAGTGACCCCAGGGCCTGACCTGTACCGCTAGTTAGGGTCTTGCCATTTTGACAGATACGTTGTGTGATTTTAATAAAGTGTTCCTTTAGTTTCCCAACTCTTGTGTCTGCCTCTTCATTTTGAGTTGGGGAGGCAATATTTAGAATTCTATCACTTTGCTCACTTGGGGCCAACACAGAAAGAACTATGTTGAAAAACAATGATGAGGTAATCTTTTCTGAAGATAAAGACTGAGCTACATTATCATGTTAAACATTAGTCATTCATTTCAAAAGAATAAATAAACGTAGGAGAGGGATGTTTAAGCCTAATCTCATGTTTCTCTGAGCTTGCACAACTCAATGTAAAAGATTGTCACAACCTGAGCACTTGGCTTTCTACAGGAAAGAACGTTGACAGACGTTTCCTGGAAAATAAATAGTAGATGGTTTATCAGGTGCAAAAACTGTCTATTGCTGCTTTGTTGATTCAGCTGACTTGTCCTGTCTACATCTCACAAGCAGCCCTTGGAGTAAATCTTTGCAGAGACATTTGGTGTTCCCTGGACTACATCTTTAGAGACTGCAAGTCATCTTGGAACCTAGAGTCATCCAAGACGATTCAAGGTTTGTTCATTTTCTCATTCTGTGATCCAGTTCTCTGTGTGTGTTATGTGTTGTCGAGTCGTCTCCAACCTATGGTGACCCTATGAATGAAAGACCTCCAAAATGTCCTATCATTAACAGATTTGCTCAGATCCTGCAAACTGGAGGATGTGGCTTCTTTTATTGAGTCATGCCATCTCCTCTTAGGTCTTCCTCTTTTCCTACTGCCTTCTACTTTTCCTAGTATTATTGACTTTTCCAGAGAATCTTGTCTTCTCATGATGTGACCAAAGTACAATAGCCTCAGTTTTGTCATTTTAGCTTCTAGGGAGAATTCAGGCTTGATTTGATCCAGTACCCACTTATTTGTCTTTTTGGCCATCCATGGTATCCGCAAAACTCTTCTCCATTTCAGATGAATTAATTGAATTTAGTTCTAGAGGTGGGGAACTAGTTCTAGAGACTTTCTCTTGGACAGGAAACAGTGAGAACCTAAACTAAATCCTATGTCTTCCGTTGTGGGGATATTAATCCACTGGAAAGGTTTAAGTTACTTGCCTGGAATCATTAGGATTTAGTGATATTGAATTTTCTTATATTATAAATAAATAATGAGATACATTTTGGGGACATTTTGCTATATATAAATTTCAAGGGAATGTTTCAAGCAAAGTTCCTGATTTTAAAGATCCTTTGCTAATTGTAGAGCAGTGGTTTTCAGACTGGGTTCTGAAAAAGAAACCTAGGGCCCTGAGAAGCTATTTGGGAAGGATTCTTAATATCAGAAATAATGAATAATGTTGTTTAAAAGAAATATTGCCCTCCATGGCAGAAATTCCTTTGCAACGGGTGGTTGATGAATATTGTTGAATGTTTCGTATCCTCACTTCATCTCTCCTCTTTTTAGCAATTTGGAGATGTGCAGGCATTCCTAAGCATTTGAGTCAAGATGGAAAGGGAAACAGAGAAAAACTGGAAACACCTATTTTAGATCACCAGAATGGCATAAAATATTCAGTATTTCAGGTAACATAGTTTTTTTCTCACTCCTTGCCAAAAAAAAAGGGTGGGGGAGATATGCCATTTGCCACCCTAGTCGGAATAATGAGACAGACACAAGGCTTGGAACTAAAGGGCCACTTTATTAAACATAGCATCAACCATTAATACGGCAAGGGACAACTAGCGGTACAGGTCAAGCCACTGGGTCACCCTTGGACCTCTGCCTTGACCTGTCTGGGCAAGCCCCGAAGCCCCAGGTGCGAGCCATCCTATGGATGGCTAAGACCCGGCCAACCGGCAAAATGGATCCCCCCGGCTCAAGCCATACAGCAGTGAGGGAAGGACCTGCACATGGGGTTCCCCAAGGCTACCCATCCAGCATGGCAGCCGTTGAAACAGTACTATCCGCTCCTGGCAGACCCTTCTTCCCCATCAGTGGAGAAGTGCCTAGGGTGCTTATGGGCCCGCTCCCTATTCCCAAACTGTATCCTGCCAGTGACCATCCTAAGGTGGCTCCACCTTGCCAATTACCTCAAACCTCCACAAGCAGTACAAGGTAGGCAAAAAACCACATCCTCCCCCATGCCCATTAGGGAAAAGGGAAAAAAAATCCTACCTGGCTTTGTCAACAGCAACTGGCTAATCATGCAGTACTACAGGGTGAGGTGGGTGGGCCGAGCATGCAGAGCACCTGCCAGCTAGCTGGGTGGAGATGCCTCATAAGGCTCTTTTCTCTGCCCCCCCCCCAGCCTGAGACCCAAATACCATGGAAATGCTCTGTCTCCTTCTCCTTTCAGGGAGGCAAAGAGTGGCCCCCTGCCTTATCAGTGGAAACTGCTGGCCGGGAGGGCCGTATACTTTCCTGAAACACTGTGGATCAGTGATACAGCATTTGCTTAGCTTGCTCAGGTTCATTGTCCAGTATGTGTGTTATGTGTTATGTGCCATCAAGTCGCCTCCAACCTATAACGACCCTATGAATGAAAGACCTCCAAAATGTCCTATCATTAAAAGACTTGCTCAGATCTTGCAAACTGTAGGACATGGTTTCTTTTATTGAGTCTAGATGTCTCGCTTTGGGTCTTCCTCTTTCCCTACTGCCTTCTACTTTTCTTAGTATTATTGACTTTTCCAGACAACTTTGTCTTCTCATAATGTGACCAAAGTACGATAGCCTCAGTTTTGTTATTTTAGCTTCTAGGGGGAAGTCAGGCTTGATTTGATCTAGTACCCACTTATTTGTCTTTTTGGCTGTCCATGGTATCCGCAACCACCAGTTAAAAGGATCAGGTTAGTAGGAGATGTGGAAGACCTCTGCCTGAGACTCTGGAAAGACACTGCTAGTCAGAATAAACAATATCAACCTTGGTGGACCAATGGTTTGACTCAGTATAAGGCAGTTTCATGTTAGTGTTTATATGAATTAGTATTTTGGGTTTCATCTGGCTGAAACTTCTTTACTAAATTGGTCCTTAGAAGAGAAGTGGGAAGAGTGGTTTGTGCCTGACATATTGGCTGGCTGAAAGTGATGGTTTGGAAACAGGATGCCAAGAATGTGCACTCGCTTTCTCTCTTTATCACTGGACTGCACTTAGGTAACTAGTTAGTTACCTAACTAGTTAGGTAACTAATTGCAGGCCATGCCTTTTGGCGACCCATGTCAATGTATACTTCAAATGCAACCTCCTGACATGAGTTTGTGAGCCAGAACACTGGAGTTCCTTCCCAAAGTCTGATGCGTGTATTATCACTGCAAACTATCTTCAAACTACCCAGATCTTCCCCTTGCCTGTCATGAAAACTTTGCTTTCTCATTTGTGTTCACAGGAGGAATTGCTGCTTCTTTCAGCTGAGACAACTGTATGTGGAAGAGACCAGTGTCTACAAAGTGGCGCCGTCAGTATGACTGAGCTGAACAAAACATTAGATGATTGCATAGCTGCTATTATCCATCAGTACCCATGTACAAATTTAAAAGACATAGATAACTGTTTGTTAAGTGACAAAACATTAGTTTGTTTTATCATCTTGATCTGCACACTTGGCCTGATTGGGAACGGAATTGTATTCTGTCTTCTCTGCTGCAGCATTAAGAGGAATTTCTTTTCTGTCTACATTTTGAACTTAGCTGTAGCTGACTTTGGTGTCCTCATAGCTGCAGTCAGTTTGTATATATGTGCTTGGATTTCTCCTAAACCTGCTTCCAGTGTTTCCATTTCTAAAACATACGAGCATTTGATTTACCTGTATTTCTTTGTGCAATGCTCAAGCATTCATTTCCTTACGGCCATGAGTGTCGATCGATGTTTGGTCATCCTTTTCCCAGTTTGGCATCGATGCCACCGCCCAAAGAATTTCTCTGCAATTGTGTCGACTGTCCTCTGGGGTATATCCTGTATATTTTTGGGAATTTTTTTCAGTTGTTGGAATGGAACAAACACAATCATTATAATATCCTTTATGATTTTCTTTTCTGTCATGGTAATCTCTACTCTGATTCTATTCATCAAGGTCTGTTGTAATTCACGTCTTCGGCAACATGGAAAAATTCATATGGCTATTTTGCTTTCACTGCTTTTCTTTATTATCACTGCAATTTCCATATGTTTGTTTGTGAAATTTTCCAATTCTATGAACAAACTCTCCTCTGTTACCCTTTTGCTCACCTGCATGAATAGCAGCATCAATCCTGTTATTTACTTCATCTTCGGGAGATATTGGGCTTCTCGTCTGTCCGGGACAAGGATTCAAGGATTCAAGGATGCACTCTGGAGGTTTTTCAGAGAGGAGGATAGTTATGGAAGTCGTAGAAATGAAGAAGAGAACCCTAAAACAACCTCTGTTTTGATGACTTCTTAAAGCGTTCCATTATACAGTCTTGTGCCAACAGTGTTGTGGGAGTGAGGACGCACACACACACACAAATTTGCCTTGTACAAAATCAGACCATTCGGTTCACTGTTGTATATTCAGACTGGTAGCTACTCTCTGGGTTCTCAGGTAGTGGAGTTTCATGTTACCTGAAGTGGAAATTTCTGTCAAGTCTAAGTTGAGGGCACTTGGCAGAGTTTTCATGGCAAGAGGCTAACAGAGGTGGTTTGCCTCTGCAACCCTGGTCTTCGATGTATTGTCGAAGGCTTTCACGGCCAGAGAACGATGGTTGTTGTGGGTTTTCCGGGTCTTCGTTTCCTGGTCTTCGTTGGAGGTCTCCCATCCAATTACTAACCCAGGCTGACCCTGCTTAGCTTCTGAGATCTGATGAGATCAGGCTCACCTGGGCTATCCAGATCAGAGCTTCATGTTACCTAGTACCTGACAATACCTGGTATCTGAAAAAGGGGGCTCTGAGTCTCGAAAGCTTATACCCTCAAAATCCTGATGTATAAGAGCTTTAGAATACAAACTCCCTTTTTCTGAGGTATCTGAAAAAGAGAGCTCTGATTCTTTAAAGCTCATACCTTGGAAATCTAGTTGGTCTTTAAGGTGATACTAGACCCAGTTCTTGCTCTAGTACTTGAACAGTCAACTCCTGTAGAATTGTTTTGCTCTTTTTCTCTGTAGATGAGGGATTGCTCTGATTATTATCTTGAAAGGATTCCAAGACTAAAATCCACCTGGAACAGGGCCTTTTTAGTGACTGCTCCAACGATGTGGACTGCTGTCCCCAGGATGTCTTCTTTAACTTCTCTTTAACTACAGTGAAAACTAATCTATTTGTTCAACTGTGCAGGGTAATAAGCAAAGTTACAACCTTGTAATCCTATTGATTTAAATGGACTTAGAAGAGTATAACTCTGTTTAGGATTGCGTAACCCCCAAGAACTAATCGGTTTACCACAAAGAGGGTGGAGTCAGTTAGCTTGAATAAGCTTGAATAAGTTGAATAAGTTCAGGGCTCTTAGGACATTGTATAAGATAACTGGGAAACTATGTATGTGAAAAGTTAATTTGTAAAGAGAGGTTATACTTAGCATAACTGGTATTATTGTTGTAATTATATTGCTATTACAGATCCATGCCTTTCAGGATGTCAATTGCAGTCTAGTTACTCTTTTATTCAGTTTGTTGGAACTCTCTGCCTTTTGAAAGACGTGTGATCTATAAGAACCTAGTATCTCGGTGGACTTGAGAAGCTGGACTTGACTCACAACACTTGCAAGTGTTTGTATGCAAGCACATGTTATGTATTTAAACTCAGAGAGAGACTCTTTGCTGCACATTTCTTTTCATCATTATTGTGATTTCTTAGCGTTATCTTTCTTAGCTTGTTCTGTACAGTGGAGGGTTTTAAGTAATTCTCTTTTAAATTAATTTGACTTGCATGTTCTGTTTCTGAGTTAGCCCCATGGAATCTACATAGGCAGAAGTTATAATTGCACAGTCAGCCTCAAAATTTGGATGTTTTTATTGCTGCTACATCTCTGGTTTGTTTTTACAAGTGTTTTCGAATTCCTAATACTTGTATTCTTGTGATCTTTTAAATGAATGCTGCTTTAAATTAATGCTGCTTTAATGTTTGATTTCAAAATTCTTACACCACGTAGTTGAATGTAGGTTAAAAAGCTTGGTAAAATAAAGTGAGTTCTGAAGATATTCAAATCATGCCTAATTGCATACAGTTTCTCTCCTAATATTCATTAAACTCCTGCAAGACAAGTAACTTTTTTAGGAAGAGAACAAGTTACCTTCAAATACTCTCAGTGGAGGGAATTTTCTCCATACTGGTGCATGTTAAGAAATCTATGAAATCTAAACACTAGTAAAGCTCCCAAAATAACAAAATTTTAGAAGAATGAGTCTGAAGCTATCATGTAACTGAAGGTGGGGTTGGTAGGTTCTTCCAGTAGTCTCATGTCCAGGCATTGACCATTCTTAGACTGGATGATATTTTTTTCAAGATATCTGCATTCTTTGCTTTCAGAGCAAGCTTGAGAACACCATTGTGTACACAGAATGCATTAAGAGGTGTATGAAAAGAAGTGTGTGTGTGTATCCATCACAAATCTACTCACAAGGTGTATTAATAACAACAACAACAACAACATTCAATTTATATACTGCCCTTCACGATGACTTAACACCCACTCAGAGCGGTTTACAAAGTATGCCATTATTATCCCCACAACAAAAACCCCTGTAAGGTGGGTGGGGCTGAGAGAGCTCCAGAGAGCTGTGACTAACCCAAGGTCACTCAGCTGGCTTCAAGCGGAGGAGTGGGGAATCAAACTTGGCTCTCCAGATTAGAGTCCCACACTCTTAACCACTACACCAAACTGGTTGGCCATGGAAAAAGAAAGAACACTTGCACTCATGGAACTTATCTGCATGAGAATTCCATGTAGGGCTCTGAATTACATCTATGGACACCCCAGGTTTACCCTGGCTAATGGGGAAAATGGCAGGAAATGGCGGTGGGGAGGAGCTGTCATCAGCATGCTGCCATGCTGACATCACTCTCCATGTCTGGAAGTGATGCCAGCAAATTGTCAAGGGATGCTTTGATATTTATTAAAACTCTATGATTTAACCGTGGAGTCTTGCCCAAATACCAGAGTGTCCCAGCGTCCCTCCTGCAACACACTGGCATCACTTCCACTTCCAGGTGTATGGAAAGTGACATTAATGTATAACTGATGAGATTCCCCAGGACCCACTAAATCCCCCCACCCCTCAGAGATTATGGGCAGTCTCCTTGAGGCTTTAGTGTCCCTGATGAACCATGAAATTTTATTTATTTATTTACAAAATTTGCACCCACTTTCTACCCTTAGGGGACCACAAAGGAGGCTAACAATTGCTCCCCTAGTGGGAATGAAGAGACAGACAACAGTGTTGGATCTAAGGGCCACTTTATTAAATTAACCTCAACATTAACTTTCAACAAACTGCGGCAAGGTTAAAGCGGTACAGGTCAAGCCACATGGTCAATCCAAAGACCCCCGCCTTGACCTGCCTGGGCGAGCCCCGAAGCCCCGGGTGCTAACCATCCAAAAGATGACTAGGATACCCGGACAGCCTGGCAAATTGGTTCCCCCTTCCAAGCTCCCAATCCTCAGCCGTACAGCAGTGAGGCTGGACTTGCACTTGGGGTTACCTAGGCAGCCTGCCCACGCGCGCTGGCAGCCGTCACAAGCAGTACCAGCCGCTCCTAGCAGACCCCTCTTCCCCACACCTAGGGAAGCGCCAAGGGTGCTCACCGGCCCGCTGACTAAAGCCCAACTCTATCCCGCCAGGACGTTCTAACAAGCACCACCCTAAGCCAATTCCCAGACACAAGCCCTGGTGTAAGGTAGGCGAAAAACCCCCCATCCAGGGCCAATCAGGATGAGAGGAAAAAATTCCTACCTGGCTCCAAACGGCAACCGGTTAAACCTACACCAAAAACAGGGTGAGGAGGGTGGGCCGAGCACAAAAACGCAACTGGAGGTGCGTGGGCAGAGCCGCAGCAAACGGCTCCTAGGCTCCGCCCACCGCACCGCTTACCCGGATGCCCGGGAAAGCGTCTGCTCTCCCTCCTTCCAGGAGAGCAATAAGCGACCCCCTCCTCCACAGCGAACGCTGCACGGAGGTAGGGTCGAATTGCTCCCCTAGTGGGAATGAAGAGACAGACAACAGTGTTGGATCTAAGGGCCACTTTATTAAATTAACCTCAACATTAACTTTCAACAAACTGCGGCAAGGTTAAAGCGGTACAGGTCAAGCCACGTGGTCAATCCAAAGACCCCCGCCTTGACCTGCCTGGGCGAGCCCCGAAGCCCCGGGTGCTAACCATCCAAAAGATGACTAGGATACCCGGACAGCCTGGCAAATTGGTTCCCCCTTCCAAGCTCCCAATCCTCAGCCGTACAGCAGTGAGGCTGGACTTGCACTTGGGGTTACCTAGGCAGCCTGCCCACGCGCGCTGGCAGCCGTCACAAGCAGTACCAGCCGCTCCTAGCAGACCCCTCTTCCCCACACCTAGGGAAGCGCCAAGGGTGCTCACCGGCCCGCTGACTAAAGCCCAACTCTATCCCGCCAACGCCAGGGCCAAGCCTCTGCTTAGGCCCTAGCGCCCCACTACTGGCCCAGGGCTAACCGAAGACCTTGCCGCAAGTCATTGAGGAAAATTTGGTTGCCGGCCTCAGACAGGTGAACCCCATCCTTACGATAGAGGCCGGCAACCTCGGCCCTGATCCTTGGATGGGGCAAATAAACCCCTAAACCTTCCCCGAGGGCTTTCTGAATAGCCCGATTGGCCTTCATTCTAGCCCTTTCGATAGCTCGCCGGTCCCTCGCCTCCCACCAGACCCTGCGAGGCAACATAGTGGACCACATTATAAGGACATCGGGCCACCTCTGCAGAATCTCCTGCAAGTCCCACTTGGCCTGCAGTGACAAGGCCCTCCCATGAAGGAACCCCAAATCATTCCCCCCTAAATGAATAACCAAGATGTGCGGGACAGGCCCACTACGCCCAAACAACAGTGGCAACAAACCAGGCCAACGCAGGCCCCGCCGGCCCTGCCACTCCACTACAGCCCACTCGCTCAGGCCCAGCTGCGACCCGACAGCTGACCGCCTGGCCTGATGAGCCGCCCAAAACACCATACTGTGCCCGCAGATCAAAATTCTTCGTTTCTCACGGCAGGACACAGCACCTAGGAAAACATCAATTAGTAAACTCTCACAAACTCTTAAAAGAACGAACATAGGACCGATAAGCAGATGACTTCCACCTGCCTACCCCCTGAATGGCCTGGGCCGAATACCCCATAGCTGCGGCAGTGGATGCTGCCCCAATTCTAAAAGAATGGGTTCCAAATTTCACCCCCGCTAGCCCCAATTTCACCAGCGCCCTCTCAGTCACTGCCCAAAATTGGTAACGTGTAAGAGGGGAACCATCCTCATGGCAAAATAACACCCCCGTGTCATCCCCTCTAACCCGCAGGTACCTCCGCAGGGCGCGCACTGGGCATAAGTCCCTGTCAGCACAAATACCCAAATCAACAGTCACCCCTTTCTGCCTTTGGTCAGTTTTGGATTTTCTAATCACCAGGGAAACACCCTCTCCCCGGAACTCCACATCCCCAGCCATAAGAGCCCGGCCAGACCTGTCCACCTTGGACTGGACCACCAACTCGCTGACGCGCAGCGCCCCAAAAAACGCCGTGAGGGCCGCAGCATGAAATAACCTAACTTCATACCGTGAGCTACAAATCGAAGCCCAGGTAGTAATCAATCCTTTCAAAACCATGGGTGATATAGGTTCCCTAGCATCCACCCGAGGACCCGCTTCGCGCGACCATCCCTCGAGCATCTTCCTAACTCGGAAGTCCCCCGTGGCCTCAGAGAACCCCCGAGCCTTGCTAACAAACGCCAACCCGGCGAGCTGGCCCCTGATGGATCGAACCGCCAGCCCACGCCCCTTCTGATGGACACAAAAGCGCATCAGATGCTCAGTGGGGATGGGCCAACTCTGCTGCAGACCCTCGCTAGCCCGAAATGCATCAAATTGCCCTACCGCTCAGTCGTAGTTGCGCCGCGTACTGGGAGCCAACGCCAGTCTTATGGCCCTGAAGGCTTCGGCCTCCCAAGGAGCCATAAGTCCGATGGCATCTGCGCCGGTATGAGATCCGCCTCCGGGGCAAGCTGCCAAAACCGCCCCATCTGTTGGCGAGACAAAGCGTCTGCCACACCGTTGCTAACACCAGGAACATGCTTGGCTCTAAACCAAATGTTCCTTTGCAAACACAGTAACGTAAATGCCCGGACCAACCTCATTACCCGCTCAGATCTAGAGGTCAAGGAATTGACCACCTGAACCACCGCCATGTTGTCACACCAAAAATGTACGACACTGTTGGCTAACTCCGCTCCCCACAGACGCACTGCCACCAAAAGGGGGAAAAACTCCAGAAAGGTGAGGTCTTTGTCAAGACCCACATCATGCCACTCAGGGGGCCATCGCTCCGCACACCAATGTCTGCGGAAATACACCCCAAAACCCGTAGACCCAGATGCATCAGACATGACCTGAAGGTCCGCCTCCAGGAGCAAGTCCTCCCTCCAGAAAGTAACCCCATTATAGCCCTCCAGGAAGTCGGACCAAACGTCCAAATCATCCCGCATCCCCTTAGAAATCCTGATGCGATGATGTGGGGCTCGCAGAGCCGACATGGCGTCGCAAAACCGCCGCAAAAAGGCCCGACCCGGCGCCACGGCCTTGCACGCGAAATTCAGGTGACCCACAAGCTGCTGGAGCTCTACCAGGGACACCTTACGCTGCCCCTTAAATTCCCGAAGCCTATTCTTGAGGTCTAACACCTTGTCCAGAGGAAGCCGAAAACACTGCTGCAGGGTATCTATCTCGATGCCCAAAAATGTCAAAACTGAAGAGGGACCCTCCGTTTTCTCCCCCGCTAGTGGAACACCTAGCTCTTCCGCTAGCTTCACGAAAATGCTGAGCGACCGGGCACACTGCCCGGTCCCAGCCTCACCAGAAAACATAAAATCATCCAAATAATGACAGGAATTGTTGTTACCTGCTCGGCGCTGCAATTCCCACTCCAAAAAGGAACTAAAACATTCAAACGTCGCGCATGAAATGGAACAGCCCATGGGCAGGGCACGATCCATATAATACTTTCCCTCAAAATGAAAACCCAGCAGCTCAAAATCATCGGGGTGCACTGGAAGAAGGCGAAAGGCTGACTTAATGTCGCATTTCGCTAACTCCGCCCCCAGGCCACAGCGGCGCACCACCTTAACCGCCTGATCAAAAGATGTGTAACGAACCGAGCATAACTGCTCCGGGATAGCATCGTTCACAGACTCACCCCTGGGAAAAGAGAGGTGATGAATCAGGCGGAACTCTCCTACCGCCTTTTTAGGCACCACACCTAATGGGGAAACCCTCAAATTGGGAACTGGAGGGGTGTCAAAGGGGCCCAACACCCGGCCCTCAGCGCACTCCTTCGCTATCTTATTACGAACAACATCCTCCATCCCCACAACAGAACGTAAATTTGTACACATATAAGGAGAACGTCTCCCTTGAACAGGTATCCTAAACCCAACAGAAAAACCTTGCAACAAAAATAACGTGTCATGCCTACGTGGGTAAGCCAGCAAAAGCTGCCTAAGGACCTTCAGCCTTATTGGGCTGGGCCCCTTTACCAGGAGCTTGCTGCTTACTGGCTCCGCCACCTCCAGGTCCCCTGCCTGCACCACCCTGTCGCGCCTTAGGGCAGGAATTGTAGGGGTGGGAACCGGCACAGGAGGGGCACTCATGCCTGAACCTGCACGGCTTACGAGAACAGGTCCCTTTAAAGGCGAATTCCCAACATAACAGCCGGGGTTGAACCGGCTGCCCCGCTGCCAAGCGGGTATTGGATGACACCACGGATGCTGACCGCTGCACAACATGCCCACTATCCGAGCGATCCCCAACGTTGGGCTTAGATGGAGACATTACCGACAGCCACAGCTGCTGGTGGATCCTGTCCCAAGGTATGCTGGGGTTAAGGGCCGCCCTCATCCTGAACTCCTCATCGTACTGCATCCAAGCAGCACCTGAGAAGCCAGTATAACCCTTATATATTATGTCTAAGTACTGAAAAAGCGCCACCGCCCTGTGCGGCTGAGCCCTCACCAACACCCCGGCATAAATCAAGAAACCTGGGAGCCAATTATGCCAATTCCTATCAACGCGCCTCCTCTTCAGCCTCTCCTTATCCCTGTCATCCAAGTCCTCCTTGTCCTTCTTTTCCAACTCCCGGAAAAGAAGAGAAAAGACGTCAACATATTCTCCCTTAACTATCTTGTCGCGCGTTGCCTGAGTTAAATGGTCACCCAGCGGCAGAGCCGCATCCCCGAAGGGAAGAGCATTAAAAGGGACATTTCCATATGCCAACGGGGCGTACGGATAAAAACCCCAAGGGCTTCCTTGAAACCCGGGCCACGCCCCGGCCTGATGCTGTCCCCCCGCAGGATCAACACCACCCCAGGCAGACTGAACAGGAATATTCTGCTGGGAACCTGCCGCTCCAAACCCTGTCCCTACCCATGGACACTGTGAACCCGCCGCCCATGCCGCAGGCCACTGTGGGTAACTGGCAGCCAACCTTTGATTCCCAAAGGCGTCCACCTGTCCCCAAGGCCAAGGGAAAGTGTTGTGTGGTGCAACCTGTTTGGCATTACCTTCCCCGGGCTCCACTGCCAAAGCAACCGGCGTCGGATCCACCATAGCCTCCTGCTCCAAATCAACTGTCTGCGTTGTACCAGCGTCACTCAGGCTTGCCGACCCACTGGCTCCACCGGATTCCTTGGCAGCAGTACCTGCAGAACTTTCCAATGCAGAAAGGCGTCTAAGGATCTCCTTATTAACAGCATCCCTAGCTGCACCTCGGACTGGTCTAGATCGCTCTCCACCACCTACAACCCCAGCAGAGGCCCCAGTACCCTTCTCTAGAGCAGCCAGCCTTCTCAGTATCTCTTGCTGGCTAACAGCCTCGGAGTCCTCATCGGAAGAAGACCCAGCAGGCACAGGCCTTTTAGCCGGGGCCTTAGCCGCAGGCTTTTTGCCCTTTGAAGGGCCACTCCCTTTTTTCGAAGGCATCTCAAGGCTACAACAGCCACCCCCCTGCACCTAAGATGGCCGCCACTAAACCTGCTAATAAACCACAAAATGGCCACTGCCTATCAGGCTAGGAAAACCAGGCCCAACGGCTCCTTCCCCCACAACTACCACCACCCGATATAGAATGGGGGGGGGTTATCTGCAATCAATATCCCCCTGGTGCACACGTAATACCGGGTCTGTGCGTTAACACCTACACCCCCACCCTCCTCAAGTAATGAGAAAGGCGCCCATTGAGCCAACCACCGCCTCCCCCAGAGACACCAACAATGCCCACACCCCCCTACAGGCCTGGACTCGGTGCCCCTGAGCACCGGCCTCCAACTGCCGGTGAAAAAACGCGGCCCCGTAGCCAGCCGATGCCGGCCGCAACGCCGCCTCGCACAGGGGCGCTCTGCAGGCCGCGCCAGCCGCTCCCGAGCCGCCCGATGCGCTGCCGCCACCGCCGCTGCTTCCCCGCTGCCCAGCACTAAGGCAGCAGCAGCACCCAGCCGCCTCAGGGTCCTCCAACCCTCGCTGCTACCGCCGCCGCCGTCGCCTACAGCTCGGAGGAAACACGTCTGTCTCCTCCGAGCACAAAAACGCAACTGGAGGTGCGTGGGCAGAGCCGCAGCAAACGGCTCCTAGGCTCCGCCCACCGCACCGCTTACCCGGATGCCCGGGAAAGCGTCTGCTCTCCCTCCTTCCAGGAGAGCAATAAGCGACCCCCTCCTCCACAGCGAACGCTGCACGGAGGTAGGGTCGAAATGTAAAAATATAAGTTAAAAATTATCTCAAAAGCCATTTTAACAGCGCTTCTTGAGTGCTCCATAGGAACATGTGGGGGGGGGATCAACCCTCTCCCAAAGGCTATGCAGACACCAATATCCCTTACCAGCTTCCCTGCTTCCCAAAGCAATAAACTTTACATCTGAAAAGAGCAGGGATTCTCCACCAGCAGGGGGCTCATTAAGATCGAGATAATAAATCTCTGGAGCCCATCTTGTAATTATAAATCATGTCTTTCTTAGTTCTCATACTCTGCAGGAAATGATGAGTATTTTTTCCTCCCGTACAAACTGCCATGGGAAGAAGAGGAAACTTCAGATTTCAAGTCCCTCAACTGGAAATGATGGCTGGAGAAGATTTGATTTGTAGTCATCATGAGAGAGAGCGAGAGAGCGGGGGGGGGGGGACTATTTCCTTGCTAATGAGGCAGTAGGGTTGCCAACTGTGGGTTGGAAAATTCCTGGATTTTTTCAGGGTGGAGCCTGGGAAGGGCAGAATTTATGAAGGGAAGGGACTTCAGAGTGTTATAATACCATACAGTCCACCTTCCAAAGCAACCAGTTCCTTCAGGGAACTGATCTCTATAGTCCAGAGATCCGTTGTAATTCTGCCTCACCTGGAGGTTGACAACCTTAAATGAGAATCAGAGAACAAAAATATAAACAAAGATACTAAGTACTATTCATTCATCCATAACACAGACTGCCCCCCCCCCCACAACACACACACATTTCAAAAATTTCACCAATGTTATTGAAAATATCTTGGCTTGCTTCAAAATTCCTCCAATATTTTTTCCCCTGAGCAGGGGAACTCCAAATTAGTTTTGTCACTTGACTTTCAGTACCACAAAGGGTGAGAGATTTAAGACAGCGCCTTCTTTCCATACTTTGAATGCAAGAGAAAAAAAGTGCTCTTGTTTCATGTTTTTTTTTTTTAAGTATTTCTTGAAGGAAAAGCGGGGGTGGGGAGACAGCCTCACCATCCCCCCCCCTTCCTGGAATCATGCAGTCCTAACTTGAAAATATCAAAAGCCAACATGATAATGAAGTAATTTCTATTCATAGATCAACTCACAAAGCACCTTTAGAATTTTTTTAAGTTCTCATTATTCCAGAGCCTTTGCCTAATTCTCTAACCAGTTGCTCTTTTATATTTTGTGTTCCTTCTCCCTCACCTTCTTATTCTTCCTACATGTCCCTTAATTTAAAGGAGCATACCAACGGCGATGGAGCACTCACAACTACCTGTAATCACAAAATCCCACCAAGATCGGAAGTATCCCTACATTTTCTGTCCATTATGAAGTCTTTGTGTGTTTGGTGTGGGTATGTGTGAGGTGTGTGTGATCCATTGGCCACTGCCTGCCACTTTCCCAAACATCACATGATTGAAATTTTAGATGATTTTTTCAGGATGGTCAGCAGGCGCACTGATTTTAAGAATTAGGTTCCACAGTCTAGACTAAAAAATAGAGCAAAGTAGAGCCTGCTCACAATTTTCTTGGTAAACTTTTTCCAAGCCACTATGGAATATTTCAGAATTCATTCAGCACTTCCTGCCGAAATGATCCCTTGTTCATTTCCCCTACCCTTACTTGCCATCACTGCCCTGCCATTACATGCCATCATTGACATAACAGTGGAGCCAATTCTGACTATAGTTTCAAATAGGAAGCCATGTTATTCTGCTGTTGAAAAGCAGGATTTGAGTCCACAAGCACCTGGATTTTTCAAGGAATATGCTTTTGAGAGTCAAAGCTCTGAAGAAGGGAACTTTGAGTCTTGAAAGCTTATTCCCTGAAAATGTTGTTGCTCTCTAAGGTGCCACTGGACTCAAATCCTGCAATCCTAACTATGTAGGACAGTGATGACATCCTCTGCCATCAGATCTGGATTGGGTGGGCTTACCAAAAGACCTAATCTTGAAAGAAAAAAACATAAGCAGATACCAGAGGACACAATCAGTACAATCCTAAATAGAGTAGGGTTTGTTTGTTTTTTGCTGTCAAGTCACAGCTGACTTATGGTAAACTTGTATGGTTTCCAAGGCAAGGGGCAAACAAGAGGTGGCTTGGCATTGCCTCTGCTTAGAGACCCAAGACAAGTCTCTCTACAGGAGACATCTTACAGGAGAATACTCAAGTATAGGGAGAGGCAATGTTAGCTGGGAAGTGTAGTTTAAGACAGAGCTCGCAGAGATAGTTCCTCTGAGGTTTTGCTAATTTCATCTTCGCCTCCCCAAAGGCTCTGTCAATTTCACCTTCCCTTGAAGGAGATGAAGATGAAATTAACAAACCCTCTGAGGACAGATCTCCACCGGCTCTGTCTTTTTAACCTACCCTCATGTAGAGATTTGAAACTGACAGAGCCTTTTAAACTATGCTTCCTGGCTAACCTTACGTTTACGTACACTTGAGCATCCCCGTGTAAGACGTCTCATGCAGAGAGACTCTGAGCGGTCTCCCATCCAAGAAATAACCAGGGCTGACTCTTCTTAGTTTCTAAGATCTGATGAGATCAAGCTGGCCTAGGGTTCATCCTCCTAAATACATTGATTTAAATGGGATTAGAACAATACCACAGTGACTGCCCCTCCCCCCTATTAAACAGAACATAAGAACCCATTCCAGGAAACCCTAAATACGAAACCCTCCACTAGATCTTCGTATCCTCTCTTTTCTCTAAACAATTGCCACCTGTTCCAATACATTTGCAGCATTATGTCTTTTCTCTGCCCTGATACATTCTCACCTACTCCTTTTCCCTTAGTAGAAATATTCATCTCTCACCCCCACCCCAGGAAAGGTTAAGGGGAGAAAAAAAAAACCCTGACAATGTTCCACAATTGATTAGGCTTCTCAATCGACTGCCTCGTACGTGTTCCTAAATTTAGTTCAAGACAGCAATGCACCATAAATTATCATATTGATGACAAGCCCTGAAATCTGCAACCAGCAGTGCCAGATTTTGGTGACAGATGAGGGAGTGATGTTTAGGAACCTTTCACAATGCTGTGTGCCAGCTTTAGGGATAATTTATAGCGGTGGCCATTTCCACACCTGCAAGAGGAGAGAGCAGCTGTATCCATTCCCTTCCAAATCATTTGATTCTTATGCATTTGTGCCTACAGGATAAAGATATTAATTTTCACCAGAGCAACAATGGACAAAAAAATTTGGTGGCTGTCTTTCAGGAACCAGATGTCTTCCCTAAAGGGATTGGTGCCAGCACTGGACAGAATGATATATGTGAGAGGAGGGATGCTACTCAAAACATTATCCCACCCGGTAATGTATGCGGTAACCCTGGCACATGGGCCGAATCATTGCCAGCCAGGCCATTTGGCAGCCCTGCAGCTCCTTTGCTCTACCCTCAAAACAGGACTGTGTTTGAGGCAGGATGGGCTTGAGTGCAATATCAGCAGTTTTTAGGACCTGTTGTAGTGAAGTCATCAACAGATCCACCACCCCAGTGAGTGCTCACAGCCCCAAACCATCTGTATGTGTTGCATTGCACAGGTGCATGGTGTTATTGATCTGTGCATTTTGATTGTGAAGTAGTTGTGGAGCATATTAGCTGTGCATGTAGTGCCACCATGTCTTTCCACCATTTCTTCCTCAGAAGGACTCACCTCTGTGGCCATCAGGGCCCTGGACTGTTTGAGACAGTAGAGGATCCAAAGTCTGCTTGGATCCAGTCTTGATCCAAAAGGTTACATACCATGCCTAGCTCTCCACTAGGTGTGGGTGACACAGGTTGGACACTTGTCAGCTTCCCTCAAGTTTAGATGGGAAATGTAGGCATCCTGGTCTTGCAGCTTGGCTCTCCAACTGCTGTCCAATGGACTTTTCAACTGTCACTTGTTCAACATTCCACCAAGCTGCCTACATTTCCCATCAAAACTTGAGGGAAGCTGACAAGAGTCCAACCTGTTTCATTCATCACTCGTAGTTTGGCCCTTACCTAGCATTCTTTTCTGCCCGAGTTTTAAGGAAGGCTGGTAGTTGAGACCTGGGCCCTGCAGGACTTATTACTGATCCACCAGGCCTATAAAACATAACTGTTCTGCCAGAGCTATGAGAATGGTTGAGGAGCTGAAGAACTATCCTGCTGGTCTCTTACCTGTTTTGTTCTGCTCCATTGTCTAATGAGATCTGTCTACTCAGAATGCTATGTATGATATTTTATTGTTTTTTTATTATTTTAAACTGTAATTTATTGTACTTACTGTGTATATACCTTCTTGAAATTGTGGTTTTATGCCCACTTGCAGAGAGGGTGGGATATAAATCCAACAAATAAATCCAATCAATCAATCAATAGGATAGTGATGGGGGAGGGGAGAGAAGAGAACCAATGTCAGGTTGTGGTTGTAGAATGGATACACAGTCTGGATGCCAGCAGAATCCTGAGGAAATGTCTTTTATCCTGTAGACCAGGAGATAGAATTGCAAAAAAACCCTGTGAAGATAGCTCAGAGAGGGAGAAAAAGAAGAATTCAGAGATGCCATCTCACGTCGTTGCCCACTGGTGCCTGGGCTGCTGGAAGGAGGAAATGGGGAAGGGATAGGAACGTACCCGAGTTTCATGCCAGCATGTTTACATCACTTCCAGCATATACTGGACATGCCACAGTGGATGCTTTAATGTTTTGTAAAAACGCGAAGGTAAAACCATACTGGAAATACTGGGAAATCTTGCCCCAAATGCTAGGCGTTATTTATTAACGACCAAAGTAGATACAAGACAAAGGTAGTAAGGGGAGGGGGAAAGGAAATGGTCATGATATTACAAAAAGGTTTTGCTTTTCCTCTTGTTTCTTTAGAAAAAAATACTTTCCAGATGTGGCAAAAGAGAATTTACTAAAAAGAGTGGATCACTTATTATTTCTTCTTGTGCTGGTAGATATAATATCTGCGGGGGGCTTCTGATAGGTTTTCCATTTCAAAAAAGACTTGTGATTAAAGACTTTTTAAAACAATTCTGGGGTGAAGAAACATAAAAGGGGTAGAGAAAGATGCTTGACTTCACTGGACTTAGAAGGCTGCAACTGAGCCACAACTACTCTGGAATCTTGGGGTTTCTGTGGCCACGGAAATAGACTAAAATCTCGCTTCAGCAGTACATATACTAAAATTGGAACGACTAAAATCTCAGGATCTCCAAAGAATAGAACCAAACCAATGGGCTACATACTTTGAAGGGCTGAGAGAATTTGTTGCTGTTTCTTGTGTGTATATGTGTGTGATGCCCTCAAGTCATAGCTGACTTATGGTGACCCCTGGTGGGGTTTTCATGGCAAGAGACTATCAGAGGTGGTTTACCATTAGCCTGCCTCTGCTACCCTGGTCTTTGTTGGAGGTCTCCCATCCAATTACTTACCAAGGCCAACCCGGCTTAGCTTCTGAGATCTGACAAGATCAGGCTCACCTGGCTATAGAGGCCTTATTAGCTACGTTCTCCAAAAATGCTCAAGAGCAGATTAGAAATAGCAAAACCAGAATAATAAGATTCAAAACCAAAATTATTAAAACTAGGTGACTCATAAGTAGCATAGGGAGTGCAGCAGGTGGGAGCATGGTATAAGTTCAGTGCTGTATAGAAAGCTTTATAAAGGAGGGCAGACAATTACAAGAAGTTTGGTAGGACAAGCAGAACATTGTCCAACATGGTGTTGTTGTGGGGTATGGATTTAATGAAGGCGATTTTATATACCTTTTCTGTGCCTTTCAGTATTATGCACTTTTACTATTCTCAGGAGCTAATGTAGCACTTGTAACGCAACTTGCAAGAAAATGAAACTTGAAACAAAAGACCAAAGCAGAATGTATGTTACACACGTAAATCACTGTGAAATGTAAGATCAAAGCACTGTGAAGCTTGCTATCAGTAGATTGCACTCAATAAGCTTAATGAGTGCCTGTTTGATTCCTGACACCTGTTACTTACTTGATACAGAAATCCCCTTTGTGAAACTGTCCATGCAAAATGTTGCAATGAAAGCAAGCTAAGATTAGAAACATCTCTCAAGGCTGAGAGAGAAAAACCAAAGGAGATGGGGACTTAATGTTATCACAAGCGCATTCCAGCAGCTCTCCTCCCATGGAGTCCATAGAAATATTCCTCGCTTGAAGCCCCCAAGGTTGCAAGAAGTGACACCGGGGTGCCGTTATTAAATGTTACATTGACCAAAGGAATGGACATGAATGAGAAGCCCAAGAGAGAGATGCGTGAGAAAGGAAGTAAGATGTACCCTTCTAGAGATAAGCCAAGGACATATGAGATAAGAAATGAGTATCGAGTAATATTATAATTGTGCTATTGACCTAAGTTGCTTCTTCCAATGTGGATACCCCTGGACATCTGTAGGTGGCTACCATCACACCAATGGTGGCCATTGTAGTTTCTGAGCCAGTAGAATAACAAATATTCTAATTAACCAAAAGGTATTAATTGCTTTGCATTGCTATTGTAGCTCTGACGAGCTTTGGGCATGAGGAGACCTTTTACTCTCTGTGTAAGGTACAAGTGTGTGTACAACACTGTCACATCCCACTTTTCAGGCAGATGTGACATGTTGCCAAATGTCATCTCCGGCCCTGGATCTTTCTCCCACCACTTCAAAGAAGAAGGGTGTAAAGGTAAGCCCGATTGGTGGGAGGTCTCCTGCCACAAATGGGTAATTGACAACTCTAGTTATGAAAGGAATACGAGGCCATGTACAGCAAATAAGTAGTTCCATACACCCTGTAGGCAGACTGGGAAGATTAGACAAGTTGTTTGCGGTTGTATGGGTCCAAATGTAAAATCCAACAAAGCCAAGAATGCAATCCATGACAGTACCTATTGTAAGGACCAAGCCAATGACACAAAGAAGTGCGCAAGCTTTTCAAGTTCATCAGAACTTTTCCGCAGGCCAGACTTTACAACATACAAAAGAGGAATAAAGCAGATTGTGCAGGTCACGGCGTTAAGACCTCCTCATGCCAGCACATGACAAGCAAAGATGAATCAGGTTTGAAGTATCTGCAGGGCAAGGGTCACAAAAAGCAGGAGGTAATAAATCCAGATCATAGCAACAAGCCCCCCACCCTGAAGATCGACCATGACATCTGAAAATTCTTTAACTTGATAAAAAATCTTATGATTTGAGTGTTGGGCATTGTTTACGTTTGGAATAATAAGGTATCATTCAGTATTTTATGAATTACAATACCTGTTTCTTTAGTTGGGAGTAGACATGGGCACGAACCAAAAAAACCCTGAACGATGTGTTTCATGGTTCGTCGGCGTTCCACCTGATTCATGGTTCATTGGTGGGGCGTGTAAAAGTGACTGCCCCATTCTCCTGCTGCTCATGGGCGGCAGGAGAAGGGGGCTGTCAGTTTCACACACCCTGAGCTGAGTTCTGCTGATCAGCTGAACCCAGTGTGGGGTGTGCAAAAGTGACAGCCCTGTTCTCCTGCCACCAGCAAGCAGCAGGAGAAGGAGGCTGTCACTTTTGCACACCCCACGCTGGGTTCAGCCAATCAGCTGACGCCAGTGTGGGGTGTGCAAAAGTGACAGCCTCCTTCTCCCGCTGCTCCCTGGTGGCAGGCGAACCAGGCTGTCAGTTTCACATGCCCCATGTAGGCAGTGACGCCAGCCTGTCTGGCTTCACAAACCACTTACGAAGCTGACAAACCGGGCCCAAAAAGTCAGGGAGTTTGTGGAAAATGCAGCCCCACGAACCACATTTTCACGAACCACGAATCAGCCTGGTTCATGCATTTTTTTGCTTCGTATTGCAATTTGTGCCCACCTGTAGTTGGGAGTATGGAATGTTGTTATGTTACAGATGTCATGTTGTATTTTGTATTTGCATTTTGTGTTATATTTGGAAACATCTCATAAAAATAATAAAAAAGAGAGTGTTTAACCTTAATCAGCACAACTAACATACACTCAACTGCTAAGTCATTTATCATTTGGAGGAGGAATTCTTTTGTCATGTTATTGAGTCAAAAATGCATAGAGACAGGATCTTTCACATGTGCTGATGCTTGAATGAATCAGGACCAGGTTTGGCCTCCAAAGTTAACAGATTTTTATCCACACACAGTTTGGATGCCCTCCTCTTAACTGGAGCCCCTACAACCACCATATAAACTTTGCATGAGCAAGTTCTGCAGCTAGGGAGCTGGTTGCAGATTGGCAGGCACACAAGCTTGGGCTCCTACAGTCTCAACAACTGGTCTGATTCCTAGCCAGGCAGGCTGGCTCATTTGCTCCTGTGAGAGAATCCAGGAATTTGCAGAGGTCATATACAGCATCTGGGCTTACTTCCACCCAACTGTGGAAAATAGGGAACCCAAGAACTGAACTCATCTTGCCTGTAGGCAATCCAAGCTTTTAAATTATTTTCCTTTTGACAGGATCAGGTGGGTAGCCATGTCGGTCTGCAGTAGAAAAGCAAGATTTGAGTCCAGTAGCACCTTAGAGACCAACTGAATGTTCATGGCATAAGCTTTCAAGAGTCAAGCTCCCTTCCCTTGTCCTGGGAAACGGGGGAAGAAAAGGAGCTGAAAGAGCTTTTGTTCTTTGCTTCTCAGCAAGTCTTAACCTAGGGCCAAGCTACACATGACGAATGACACTTGAATGGCAAGTGTATTTCTCCCTGTTCACTTGCCCTCCACTCAATCCACTTGCCGTTCAAGTGTCATTCGTCATGTGTAGCTTGGCCCTGAGAGTCCTCTGCTGCTATCCGTAGCTCCACCCTTCCTTTTGGTGGCTGCCTGGGATGCTGTGGGTGGGTGTGGCCAGGAAGCTTTTCATAGAATCATAGGGATGGAAGGTGCCTCCAGGGTCATCTAGTCCAACCCCCTGCACAATACAGGAAATTCACAACTACCTCCCCACCCCACACCCCCAGTGACCACTGCTCAATGCCCAGAAGATGGCAAAACACCGTCAGGATCCCTAGCCCTCCTTTTTATGCCTATGCCCATCCTTTATAGAAGGATGAGGAAGGGCAGCTCAGCTTCTTTGCTGGAAATCCTAGCTGCCCTCCCTCTTCCAAATTTAATATTTTTCTGGTGGTGATTCTAATGGTCCTTGCTGTGGCCTTGAGGCAGCTGTTGGTTGGCAGAGCCAGGAAGGAATTTCACCCAGTGCTGCAACTGGCCAAGGAATCTGGGGCTTCTGCCTTCCTTATAGCCAAGGAATGCTGGCATAGAATTATAGAGTGTGCAGTTTCATATGCTTTTTATCATCACAGCTGGTGGGATGGTGTTTAGGGACTGGGCTGTAAAACACAGAACAGAGCTGTGGATGGGTGAGATGTCTGCAGGATCCAAAAGGGAGTGCCTTCAGGGACTCAATGACACCTTCAGGTCAAGTATGCTGACCACATTCCCAAGATGCTGGTGACGGGCATGAATAGCAGAGTCTGCCACTTCTTGCCTGTCCATGAGAACCCCCAACAGAAGAGCTGATTGGCTTGCTGCCAGCAGTTAGGCTGGCAACCACACCTGCCGTTCCCTGCTCATTGTTGGAAGATTAGAAGAGTTTAAGGAAGAGATTGCACAATGGAATTAATGAGAACAGACACACTCTCCAGTATAACTCTGTAAGAATACTTTACTATGTAAAAGATAAAATTAGGGTTACATGGACTGAAAATAAGAAATGGCTAGACTGACTACATCTTGCTAGAAAAGGTATCTTAAAGACTGACTGAGGGCCAAGCTACACATGACGAATGACACTTGAACGGCAAGTGTATTTCTCCCTGTTCACTTGCCCTCCACTCAATCCACTTGCCATTCAAGTGTCATTCATCATGTGTAGCTTGGCCCTGAGAGAGTCTGAACAAAGAGCAATAAAATTTCAGTATGTAGCATCACTTAATTGTCCCCCCCAATAAACAGGTTGCCCAATAGAAAACCCTAATTCTACTTCATTAAGACTAATGACTCCCCTTTCCGTGGCGGGGATCCTTACTCGAGGCCTAAGTGATTACAGGCAAACAAGTTTACAAACAGTTTAACTCTTTCATGACTGAAACAAAAACACTTGCTAAATCCCAACACTCATACTGTGTCAATGCCTGAGAAATCTGCAGTCAATAAAATTGTAATCTCCTCCCCCACTCTGATGTCATCCTTCTCACCTTCCCTCCTTGCCAGCCTCCATGGCAAGTGCAAAGGAGACTGCTGTAGACAGAAGAGTCTTGGGCAGTTCCCTGGACCCCTCAGCATCCCGTAGAGAATCCATGCCTGCAAACCAATTGCCAGGGCAGCAGCAACCATCATCTTGTGCTCCAAGGCTGCTGCGGGGGAGACGTGGTGCAACACGAGAGAACCAACAGCATCCAGATCAGGATCCCCCATGCAGAAACAGTGGTTGTGAAAGAGGAAGAATATATTCATTTCTCTGGCTTTCATACGGACCTAGGGCAGCTGTAAGAATTGCAGCTCTACTGGGGCATCCTACATGAGGACAAAGGGCATCTCCTCTTCCTTTGGGTAGGTTTTGAAAAGACTACACTCCACCCTAACAGTTCAAGGGATCCCAGTTTCAGTGAACAAAACTGAGCAGAGCTCAGAGGGAAATATTCTCTTCCTTGCCAATGTCCCAAATGGCAGAAGCATGCACATACAATTTAGTTTTCACAGACGGATGGAGTTCTGTGACTCATATAATGACTGTTTTTGCCCTTAGCCTAGTGCTCTCATCATGGTATAGCTAGGAGATTGGGGTAGTAAGGGAAGCCTGCTCTTTTAAAGCAATAGTTGCCAACTTTTAGACTTGTCTCTGCTCCTGTGCAGACACTTGGAAAAAACGGATGGCTGACGTGGAAGAGAATTTGCGATTTACTAACCAGGTGGAAAGAGAGATATGATGGTGATAGTTTTCCGTGGGATATCAATGGCACGCTCCTGATGAAGGTGGCACGAAATCTGCATCCGTAGCCGGCCCCAGATTGAGCGTGGCGGTCTTCACTCCCCACCCCGGAGCCCTTATCACCTGGGGAATGACTGGAAGGAAAATTAATTGAATGAGTAAAATAACTTTACGTGAACTGAGTTGTACTGCAGTTACCATTGCTGCACTGCGCTGCTGTTATTTATGTATTTGTACTTGAAGATATCATGTAATTATTGTAGAAATAGGAGGCATTTGCACTTTGTAAAAATTGTTTAATCATGTAAAGTTGCTTTGAGCACAGTGAGTGCTAACGTTTCTGTGGACATTGTTCCTTGTCAGTTTCCTGTGCAGACACTGGCATGGGGTAATGTATCTCTCCATTCACTCTTCATCTGCAGAGTTCTGAAGGCATAGGAGTATGCCAAGGCATGGTTTTCTGGACCATTGGCAACCTCAACTATGGAACAGGTACAGTTGCCCTTCCCTATTGTCAAACTCTGCCTGAGGTAGTCAAGCAGCCAAGTTCTATGTTCTCCCAACTACCTTCTGAACAAATGATTCTTGTTTGATCAAGTTTCCTTTGGAGGCTACGACATGCTCTTTGCTGAAGTCAGCGATGTCTTTTATCATAGGCTTATCAAGTAGGTCATTCTAATTTTGCAGGTAAAATCATTTTGCTCTCTATGAATATTGATGAGAAAGGAGAGGCAGGGGGGAGAAGACATGACAAGACTCACAGCACTTTGAATGGGATGATTCGCAAATAGCGGTTATCCCTGCGATAGAGACAGATGTTCTCAAGTGCAGTTGATTGGTCCAAAGGGAAAGTTGGGGTTGGATTGCAGAAGAAAAACAGAGCCCTTTGGCAGATTGCCAGCTGACCAGCGGAAAAAGTCCACACAAGTGATGGGGGGGGGGGCACACCAGCGTGTTCTTATGCATTTAACATTGGTCGTGTGTCAAAAATCAGCAGCTGACGCTTTTCAGTAATGAAGATAAACATTTATTACCTACTAATGTTTGCACATTGGGTTGCAGTGGGTGGGTAGAAATACTTGTCATGTGGCAGCTAGGGTTGCAATCTGTGTGAAGGGGGGGGAACCCACCCTTTAATAGGGTCTTAATGAGGTATTGCTTACCAGATGAAATTATTTAGTCCCGTTCTTTGAAAAGCTTTAATTGCTCATTTACCAATTCTAGTGGCACCTAACAATGCCTTTAACTGTGAGTCTCTCTACATGAGACATCTGACACTTGAAGAACACGTGTCACAATGTTAGCTGGGAAATGTAGTTTAAAAAGACAGAGCCAGCGGCAGGGCAAAGGCTTTGCTATACACTGGGCTGTATGAAGGGGCTGTGAAATGCCAGAAGGCAAACCTCAGCCCTTTATAACCTCTCCAGGTCCAAGCCCAGCTCTGGAAGGCAGCTCAAGCCCATTTCCATTCCTCACTGGTTATGATCCCACACAGTTTTAGACTGGAGAGGTGAAATTGAGAGAGCCTTTGGGGAGAAGATGAAATTAGCAAAGCAATCTTTGCCAGCACTGTCTTTTTAACTATGTTTCCCTACTAACATTGCTTCTCCCTACACTTGACAAACACGTGCTGAGGCGTCTTGCGTAGAGTCTGTTTGAAGTGTTAGATTTTAGCTACCATTAGGAGAACTTGGAGACTCTTGGTCCTTATTTTATTTATTTAATTTTAGTCCATTTTTCTTGCTGAGAAATAGTTTACAGACCTTGTCCTTTACCAAGCCATCAAGAAGACCATTTCTTATAGCACAGCCCCATTAACTGAGTAAAAAAGCCCTTCTGAATAATTCAGATGTGCATAGTTTGCAGAAAACCAAGGGACTGGGAGCTTTCCTGACCTCCTCATTCCATAATCCACAAGCACCCTTTATCATCTCTGAAGAGCTTGGCAGATTCCAAAAAGAAGTCTCAGACTCTAGACTTCAAGGGCACCAAGACACCAGGGCAATCCAACAGCAATGTACTCATCAGGTAGACTCTTACAGAATAACGTCTCCGTGAACTGAGAGTCTCTTGCTACATGAGATGCCTTAGTGCGTGTTCATCAAGTGTAGGAAGACCTAATATTAGCCAGGAAGTGTAGTTTAAAAAGACATAGCCGGCTGAGATTGCTCCTCAGAGGGTTTGTTAATTTCATCTTCACCTTTCCGAAGGCTCTGGCAGTTTCACCTCTCCAGTCTAAAACAGCATGGGATCGCAACCAGAGGTTTTTAAGGTGGCACTGGACTCAAATCTTGATCATTTTATTTTAGATATTTAAACTGAACTTTTCTCTCCACGTGGTACCTAAAGTTATTCCAATCTCATTCTCCCCTACTCCATGTCATCCTAACCACAACAACCCTGTGAGGTAGGTGAGGCTGAGTCTCTCTACACGAGGTGCTAGGACATGTGTCTGTCAAGTGACGGGAGAAGCAATATTAGCTGGGAAGCATAGTTTTGAAAGACAGAGCCAGCAGAGATTGCTGCAGAGGGGATGGATTCTCTCACAGACCTCCACCGCCTTTGGCATGCTTGATTGTCTCCTCTTCTGGAGCTTTTACACTGCTCCCTTCGCTGCTTAAAACTTTGAATTAACCAAGCCTCGGCAGGGCAAAGGCTCCAGAAGGGGAGACACCAGATGTGGCGGAGAACTTTGAGAGAATCCATACCCTGCGGAGCTATGTCCAGCAGCTCTGTCATTTAAAGCTATGCTTCCTGGCTAGCATTGCATCTCCCAACATGTGAAGAACATGTCAAGAGTATTGTGTAGAGAGACTCTGAGAGACAGAGAGAGAGAGAGAGAGAGAGAGAGAGAGACTGCCCAAGGTCACCCAGTGATCATGGCAGAGTAGGGTTTTGAACCTCAGTCTACTAGATCCTATTCTGATAAGGAAGCTCAAGACAATGCATCCACTTGGACTGAATCTAGACAAAGGCTTCCTGTCTCATTACCGATGCTAATTTCTCCACACCCACTACCCCTCTGCATACCCCACCCTATCCAATCAGCCTGTTATTGTCATTCACTGGCTATTATCATTCGGCTTCTGTAATCACTCCACTCTCCAAGATATGACAGATGGATTCACATTCTAGCTGAATCTGAAGAAGTGAGCTGTGGCTTACAAAAGCTCATAACCCACCACTAATTTTGTTAGTCTTATAGGTGCTACTGGACTCTTGCTCTTTTCCAAAGATCCTATTCTGACACGCTAACCACTGCAGCACACAGGTTTTGTCTGGAACCCTTCCCGAACAAGTTCACGGTTGTTCTCTAAACACTCCTCATTTCTTTCAAAACTCCTTGGAAGTTCGCTGTGTCCGAATTCCCTTGAAATTTCGCCTTAGGTGCAACTGAATAGCAACCGCTTCTCTTTCTTGTTGACTGTTTCCTCAGCTGTCGCCTTCAGTTCTGTTTCATCTGCCTCTCCATATAAGTGCACCTCACTTGGCAGTTACACCTTCTGTCAAGATTAATATAAACTCCAAGCACTTTAGCTTCAGATGCTGTGGAAACCAGAAGGCCTCCTGCTGAGAACTGCTGATTTCTTTCCCTATCTGCAGCTGCTTCTCTCAGCTTCTCCTCAGGTAACTCTCAGTCTGGTTTGATTAATGTGTTACCTGTTTGGAATGTAATTCCTATTTCTATCAGCCCCTTGCTTCAGACTCCAGCACACGCGTCTTTTTCTTTTCTGACATTTATGAAGCTTTTCTCATAAATATCCAGGTGTATGAATCTGTCACTTCTGAGCTGCCATTCTGTTGACCAGTGAAATCTGAAAGACGTGCATAAAATTACTATATGAATTTATCAGGGTTGGAATGAAAATGTATACGGTTTCAGATTTCAACAACAAAAAAATCCTGCATTTTTGAATTTAGCAATATTAAAATGCCTGGCTCCCTGAGGCTAGACATTCTTTTAAATGACAGGATTTAAAAAAATATCTCAATGTTTTAATTCATCCAATATCTGTTTTTAATTTGAGCTTGTACTTTTTACCCCCCCTGTTATATCTTATGAGATTTCACTGGGATTTATGCTTAATTCTTTTTCAGTATTTTATGCTTTTTGGATACTTTCACAAATTTTGTTATTATAACGCCCCCTCGGGCACTTTTTTGTAATGTGTGAGAAAATAATATCTGAACTAAACATTTTTTTTAAAAAAAAAACGTTAAAATGTCATTACAGAAACAAAGGGTACAAAAAATGACAACAGCAATATACAGTTAAAAAGAAACCAAAACGGCTATATCTTCTCAACCATAAGCTCTAAATCCTTTTGTTATTGTCAAACTGAACCTCATTTGTGTACTGTTAGATGCCTTTGATCTCCTCTAGGAGCCAATCTTTTGGCTGAAACATGAGATACAATTATAACTTAACAAATATACTATGGAAGTAGAAGGCATACAAATCTACAAGTACAGCATGGCCTTCACATACACCCCATAGTTGTGTGGGAACTGCTTTCCCACATTCCCACCACAGTTCTAATCACTCATGTTTTCCTCACAAAATTAGCTTGCTACCTACATTCTCTTTCCTGTCTATATGGTTGTGTCATTGCTATAACCTCCTTTACAAGGAAAGAGTTTTCCCGTGAAGGGCACTTAGGTCTATGTGGCTCTTAGGTTTTCAAAAACCTCTACATAGAACCACAACTATCAATGGGAATGTGGCAAGATCTTCAGAATGGGAGCATATAACTTATTAACAATCAGGGACTTTTAAGTAGACATGGGCATGAATCGAAATACGAATAAAATTTCATGCCAAATTGGGCCAATTCATGTTTTGCGAAACACGTTTCACGGGGCTGCGGTTTTCACGAAATTCATGACTTTCGGGGCTGATTCATTTGATTCATGAATGATTCATGATGCCAGACAGGCTGGCGCCGATCCATTGATTCCCATAGGCCCAGAATGACTGCAGGCCTTTAGTTGCCATTGGAAACCCCAATCTTAGCCCACATAACCTTGATAGGCAGCTCTCCCTGCCAACTGGAGAGCTTCCATTCTGCCCTAAACAGCAAGGAGCAGGGGGGTTAATCCCCTAGGCAACTGAGGAGATGGGCCTTCTGTAGCCATGGGAACACCAATCTCATCCCTCCAAACCCTGTTAGGCAAATCTGTCTGCCAGCCAGAGACCTCCTGTTCTGCTTTATGTGAGCATTTCTTATATAAGGCACAGCTCTCTGCCTCATGCTTTTCAGTTCCAGTAGACAGAGGGAGAGGGAGGATCTGTTGCTGTGATTTGGAGTGAGAGAGCGGAATTGGAAGCTTTTGGCTGGATTTATTGCTGCTTTAAAAGAGACTAGAGACCTCATATTTTCAGTTCTTGGCCTTGCTGGGAAGGTTATTGGGTGAAGGGTGCCTTCTTTCCTCCACTCCACCCAACCCCAGTTTCAAGGCATTGCCTGGCTCTGGGGCCTAGCTTGACTGAAGCCTACCTTTTTTTTTCTTTAATTTTCTTTGCTTATATTCTTATTAAGAGCATTTGTTCTTGCTGGCTTGTTGGGTGAGGGTGGGTGGAGGAGAGCCTGCTGAAGTCTCCCTGTGAGATTGGCATCTCTGGGTATGAAGGGGGCCATGGAAGTGCCCTGCGTTCTGACAAATCATGAAACTAACGAATCATTTCACGAAATGGGAGAATTTCATGAAAGTTTGTGATTCGTGATTTGTGGAATGTGACGAAACATGAAATGGTTGTTTCGTTTTTTTCCCATTTTGTGCCCATCTCTACTTTTAACAAGCTTCACAATGAACGGAAAATGGAGATGCCCACCAGCAAGCCAGCAGAATCAATTTCCAGCATTACCCCTGTCGCCAAGCCCTCGTACTCTATATTAGAGCTGTGCACCTTTCAAGGCCTTCTTCTATATAAATAACTTATCAGTAGAAGTGCATCCAGTGAGGTGTAGTGGTTACAGTGTTCGATTAAGATCTGGGAGACCCAGGTTTGAATACCCACTCTACTATGGAGTCACCATGGGTGACCTTGGGCCAGTCAAACACACTTAGCCTTGATTGTTGAGGATTTTCCGGGCTGTATTGCCGTGGTCTTGGCATTGTAGTTCCTGACGTTTCGCCAGCAGCTGTGGCTGGCATCTTCAGAGGTGTAGCACCAAAAGACAGAGATCTCTCAGTGTTGGTGCTACACCTCTGAAGAGGTGCTACACCTCTGAAGATGCCAGCCACAGCTGCTGGCGAAACGTCAGGAACTACAATGCCAAGACCACGGCAATACAGCCCGGAAAACCCTCAACAACCATCGTTCTCTGGCCATGAAAGCCTTCGACAATACATCACACTTAGCCTTATCTACCTTACAGGGTTGTGAAGATAAAATGGAGAAGACAAGAATGTTGTATGCTACTTTGGGTCTCCATTGAAGAGAAAAGTGGGGTATAAATGAAATAAACAAATAAACAAACAAATCCCACTGCATGAAGTCTGGGATGATGTCCTATGTTCTTTGCTAGTCCCCTCTCTTTTATTGGGGGGGGGGTTGGCCATTTTTACAGCATTTTTATGCCATATACTCTTTTATTCCCATAGAAAAGAACAAAAGTCCAGTTGCACCTATAAGACTAACAAAAATTGTAGTAGGGTATGAGCTTTCGTAAGCCACAGCTCACTTCTTCACATACCAGACTAACATGGCTACCCATCCTGAACTATTTTATTCCATTTTACATTAAATACCATTTTTATTCTGTTTAATTAACAAAGAGTAGGCATCCATTTTAATGGGAATATTTTTTCCCAGTTTTGCAAGTGCCATCATGAGCAAAAGTCAGTGGCAGTTTCACCCTAATTGGTGAAGGAATTTGGACTATCAAGTTGAGCCCGGTGGAGGATGAAATTCCGTAACAGCCCTACCGTCAACTGTGATGGACAGGATAGCTCCATGAATGCCAAGGAGAGGTGCCCTTCATCGAATCAAGCAAACTATACGACTTAATGACACTCTCCACCAACACATATACAGGTTGAAGGAGCTCCATATTTGCATGAGAGTGTTATGTATGCCAGCATCCATGCCATTATTGCAGTTTGCATCCATGCCTTTGCTGTGTTATTTGTCATTTTTGTATTCTGCAATTTATACTGAGAATAAGCATTTATGCCATCATTGCGCTGTGCTGATACTAACTTCTAGAGGAACAAACGGCCTCTCCCTTATCTCTAAGAAATGCGCACTTTCATTTCTGAGTGGCCAAAGCTGCAGCTGTGTGCTGAATTGTATCTTTTCACAGAGTGGAGTGATTTCACTCTGTACTTTGTCTAGACTAAACTGCCTTGTTCCCATGCAACATTCTGGGTTTTTTACCTAAATGCCATCAGCCCTAAAGGGCAAGATATATTCCTTATAATTACTAATGCTATTATGTGAATGATCACTTCTGCCAACTTATACCTTTGAGTGAATACCGGAACAGTATGGATCTCTAAATACAGTTTTCTTCAACCAATGCACCTGCTTGCTTGCTGTGAGGGACTTGGGGATCTAACTGCCAGGGGCTGACACCCTAGGAATGACAGACTGTTCCAACCCACCTAGCAGATCATCAACTCACTAAGGACACAACCCTGTGCAGCTTTATTCCAGTCCAAACCCACCACTTTCAGTATATTTAGACTAGAATAACTCTCCATCCGATTGTACCGTTAGTCATTCATGTGTGATTGACTTCACCTTTTCCACAAACCATTGTTTTGTTCCTCAAGATATTTTATTGAATTCCTTTGTTCTCTATAATGCAATTAACAGTATTTATTGCAAAAACAGTCTCCTTTTTTTTTGAGACTGTGAATTGCCAATTAAAGCTGATCCCTTGAAATAATCTTCACTCTCCGCCTCTTTGTGACTGATTCACATTCCAAACATTGCATTAAGAGGGAAATGAATAGTGCTGCCAGGGTCGCATTTTTCTTTTTCTTTTTGGAAAAAAACTTATTATTTATTCTGCAATGGCATTCTAAATCACACAGATGAAGGAACAATTAGACAGCCTGCCTTTCAATTACAATCTGAATCTCATGTAAGCAAACATATTAAATCTAAGGCGACTAATCCTTCATGAGCAAATAAAGGAATGGCACGCAAGAAGACAATGGCCAGCAGCTCTGACAGTTACTGGACAGCTATGGTCTACAGAAAGGACATTTGCTGGTACTATGAGCCAGGATATTTTATGTACATAATTGGTGGCTAGCTATAACTATTTCTCATTCTTTCTCATCCAACCAATGCAGTTCTATATTTCAGGCAGGGGTGAGCAGATTACTGTCCATTCTGCTACTTTATTGGTCCGGAACTTACTTTGAATATTTATCCCCACCTCCTGAAAATAATACTCTTTTCCTGCACCACTGCAGCCATCTTCAAGTTTGTTTCAGCTCCATATTGTCAGGCTATGGATGACAGGATATGGCAGACAGATCCCTGGACCATTGCAGCAAGACACAGGTTCTTGGTCAAATGGCTTTTATTCAGAAATCAGTTCATTTCCATATGTATTTCCATAGGATTACTCAGAAGCAAGATAGCCTCCAAGCAGTACAGTTACTTTGAAAAGAATAGGGACTTGAGAAAAGTACAGTTCTAAATACCCAATTATTCCCCTCCTCCCTAAAACCACAAATTCAGGCGGGAAGTGGCCTGGGAACTTCTGTTGGAGTTTATACATCAGCTAGACAGGACAGAAAGAGGTCTAACAGAAACGGTAATATTTCAGATAGTGGAAGATCATTTCAGAGAGCTTCAAAGAAAGAGATTACACAGCTGTGTTCTCAGCCAGAGACGGAGAGAAATGAAAGTAATGACCATAGCATTTGCAATATGAAATTAAAGCACAGTTGAACAATTGGTCAACCCCTAGAATAATGGCATGGATGTAGGGGTACAGACATGACACATATCAGATTTCTGCTTGGTTTCAAATTTATATTGTATTGTTTATTGAATGTCCCAGCTGTTGATTGTATTGCCTTACACTGTGTAATCCACCTTGGGTCTCCGTGTGAAATGTGGACTATAAATAATATAAACAAAATAAATAAAATAATTACCATACCTTCTCCAAATATCCTTTCAGTATTTTAAAAAATAATCTCCCTACCTTCTCCAATTAGCCCTTCAGTCTCTTTTTTAAAAAGAAAAGAATACATACTCCCCCCTTTTCTCCCCCAAGTAGTTTCCAAAACAGTCAAAGTACAATAAAATTTAAATAAAGCATTTGATCATTAACCAACTACAGCTTGGGCCAGTCCTAGATCCAATGAGTCAGCTTTTCTGAGGCCAAAAGGCTATGGTTATACACATATCTGGAAGTAACAGCAACAACACAATCGTAGATGTTTTACCTGGAGGCAGGTTATATTCCCAAAATCTGCCTTCCCTGATTACAGAATAAGTGGCCACAGCCAAACTTCATACAGGCAGATTAGTAAAGCAAATAGAAACCCAGCTTGGTAATAATGACGATGATGACATTTGATTTATATTCCGCCCTTCCAGACAACTGAATGCCCACTCAGAGCGGTTTATAAAGTATGCTATTACTATCCTCATAACAATCACCATGTGAGGTGGGTGAAGCTGAGAAAGCTCTGAGAGAGCTGTGATTGGTCCAAAGTCACCCAGCTGGCTTCAAGTGGAGGAGTGGGGAATCCAACCTGGCTCTCCAGATTAGAGTCCTGCTGCTCTTAACCACTACACCCATCAGGCACAACAAGGAAGTGCTTTGTAGCATGTACATGCTGATCATATGTGATGTATGTCCTCCTAATTCCAGCGCCCCTCAAATTTGTTGGGGGTGTTGTTGACATTAGTCCTCATCCTTCAAAATAAATGCTCTTTTGTCCCACCAGCTTGTGACTGGAGGAACGATTTGCAAAAGCTGCTGCCTCTGCCAGCTTTCTCTGGCTCTTCAGCCAGCGATTCTAACAGAGAGGGGAAGGACACTGGAACTTCACTTCCCAGGTAAACTTGCAAGAACAATCAAGTGTTCTCCATGTGAAGGAAGTAACTTGTAGCTTGGCTCGAAGTGCCTTTGTTTTCAATGCCTTCATCTTATTTGGCCTCTGTCTAGACCATGTGTTCCTTTTCTATTTGTACATCTCTTTTGTGTTTGACAGAATTAAAAAAAATTCTAGGGATTTAAATGCACAGACGGTGTCAGTTTATTGAAAAGCTTTTATACATTCATATTTTGGAGTCTGTAATTACCTCTCACGAGCAAAGCATAGAACTCACATCTTGCAGCGGCTGCCTTTCTTTTTCTTTCAAGCAAAATGCGACTGCAGACAGCTCCAATTTTTTTGGCAACATTTTTATTAATAGAACAGGTTGTTACAAAGGCAGTGCTGTTTGCGTGATATAAAATTAATTAGGAAAGTCTGTTTTAATTTATAAATATGCAATTACGGTTAAACAAATAAGAAGTTGAGTCTCTTTTGCATAATTCCCAGTGGGTTTCGAGTCGCATGCTTCGGGCACATCAGCAAGAAGTTTTGCCTGACTGCTGGAACTATAAAGAGAAACAATTTGTGAGACTCTGGGGGGAATTGCAAATGTATTAAGAGCATATTTCAGGAGTTTGTTCAAATTAAGGATTGCGAAAGCATCTGAGGTGTTTGATAGATTGCTTCACTTATTTATTTTTTGAATCTATCAATGCAGCCATAAGCAGAGTTACTCCAGTCTAAGACCATTGATTTCAACAACAACAATATTCGAGTTATATACCACCCTTAAGGACAACTTAACGCCCACTCAGAGTGGTTTACAAAGTGTGTCATTATTATTCTCACGAAAATCACCCTGTGAGGTGGGTGGTGCTGAGAGAGCTCTGAGAGAGCTGTGACTGACCAAAGGTCACCCAGCTGGCTTCAAGTGGAGGAGTGGGGAGTCAAACCCGGTTCTCCAGATTAGAGTCCTGACACTTTTCGACACCAACTGGGTCTCCACTTGGCTTAGACTGGAGGAACTCTGTTTAGGATTGCACTGTATGACCACCAAAGGCCTACATCATACTTGTTATAATCTTTTTTGGTACTGCATATTGCATGCCATTCAATAAATTTAATTTATTTATTCATTTCTATCTTATTTTTCTTCCTATTTGGGGAATCAAGACAGCTTATAAAATACCAGCGACAAAGCCAGTTGTGGGAAAAACATACAATGGGATCTAGAAAGAGTATGGTGGTCAGGTGGACTGCCTCCTGCTCTGCTCCTGATCCCTGCTGTGTGAAAGGGAGGATGGACATTGCCACCTGCTCCATGCTTAATACCAACCAGGTGAAGCATTCCCAACTGCTCCACATCTGATGTCATCTATTTAAGGAGAGGACGGGCATTGACTCCTGCTCCATGCCTGATTCTGGCAGGGAGAACAGAGGTGGGCATTGCAACATGAACCGCACCTGACTCTGGCTGAATGAAGGGGGGGGGGGCAGGCATTGCTGTCTACTCTGTGATGGATCCTGGATGGATGAAGAGGGCTGCTCCATACCTGATCCTGGCTGGGTGAAGGTGGAAGGTAGCATTGCCACCTGCTCTGTTCCTGATCACAGCTGAGTGAAGGGGTAGCAAGCATTTTCTCCTGCTCCGTGCTTGATTGTGGCTGGGTGAAGGGGGTGGGCATTGCCACCTGCTCTGCTCCTTATCCTGGTTGGGTGAAGTGGAAAGAGGGCATTGCCTCCTGCTTTGGCTGGATAAAGACAGGGGCAGCCAATGCCACCTGCTCTGCTCTTGATCCCAGCTGGGTGAAGGGGATGGGCATTGCCACCTACTCCACTCCTGATCCCAACAGGATTATTGCGGGGGACAGGAATTGCCAACTAGTCCGCTTTTGATCCCAGTTGGGTGAAGGCAGGGGGTGGGCATTGCCTCCTGTTCCACACCTGATTCCAGCTAGGTGAACGGGGTGGCCATTGCTGCCTGCTCCTTGCCTGATTCTGGCAAGTTAAAAAGGGAGCGGGCATTACCATCTTCTCCCTGCCTGATCCCAGCTGGGTGAAGGTGGGGCGGGCATTGCTGCCTACTCTGTGCTTGATTCCAGTGGGTTGAAGAGGGGCGGGCATTGCCATCTGCTCCACTGCTGATCTCAGCCATGTGAAGGGAGGCGGGCATTGCCACCTGTTCTGCTCCTGATCCTAACTGGGTGATGGAGGGGTGGGCTTTGCCACCTTCTCCATTCCTGATCCCAGCTGTGTGAAGGGGGGTGGCATTGCCACCTTCTCCATTCCTGATCCCAGCTAGATTAAGGAGGAGGATAGACATTGCTACTTGCTCCACTCCTGATCCCAGTTTTGTGAAGGTGGGGTGGGCAGCCATTGCCACCTGCTCCTCTCCTGATCCTAGCATGGACTTCCCACTGTCACACTCTCTCTGGAGGGTCAGGTTGCCCTGCCTGGGCTTTCCTCCACAGCAGCACCCTCTGGTGGCACACAAAGGTAGGACGTGAGTTATCTGGAACACACTAACTCTTTTAAATTAGGATAATTTTGACTTTTTAAAAAACCCCAAACCCAAAATTTATAATATAGCACTGTTGTGAAATTTTTAACCAGGCACCTGAAATTTTGCAAAGCAAGCTTAATAATAATAATAGTAACAATACCATTCAATTTATATACCACCCTTCAGGACAGCATAATATTCACTCAGGGTGGTTTACAAGGTGTTTCCTTATTATCCCCACAACAATCAACTTGAGAGGTGGGTGGGGCTGAGAGAGCTCTGAGAAAGCTGTGACTGACCCAAGGTGACCCATCTGGCTTCAAGTGGAGGACAGGGAAATCAAACTTGGTTCTCCAATTTAGAGTCCTGCAGCTCTTAACCACTAAACCAAACTGGCTCTCTTTTACTTGCTATGTGAGTTCATGTTGGCCAGTTTGAAAGCTGAGAGTTAGCCAGCTGTTGAGCAGATGTGTTGGGTTCCAAAGACGAGCTTCTAGAATTGTTGTGGCAGTTTAAACTCAGGCATCTGAAAATAGTGATCTATGATGAAAGGCCATTTTATTTCAGAACAGGTGCAAACTCAAAATAAACAAAAATTCGCAAAGAGACAGAGATACACAGAGCAAAACATAGAAATACAAACATACACAAGGTTTCATGGCTGTGGTTCCACATCTTTGTCCACCTAAGAAGCTGACAAGATGGAAGGAGCCATACACAGTTCAGCACACATTAAATACCTTTTATAGAGCCCCGTGGCGTAGAGTGGTAAGCCACAGTACTGCAGCCCAAGCTCTGCCCACAACCTGAGTTCAATCCTGGTGGAAGCCAGGTTCAGGTAGCCAGCTCAAGGTTGACTCAGGCTTCCGTCTTTCCGAAGTCAGTAAAATGAGTGCCCAGTTTCCTGGGGGTAAAGTGTAGATGACTAGGGAAGGCAATGGCAAGCCACCCCGTAAAAAAGTCTGCCAAGAAAGTGTCGTGATGCGACACCCCCCATGGATAAGTAATGACTTGGTGCTTGTACAGTGCTTTACCTAAATACCTTTTACAAACAAAATGATGTAAGGAGAGTGATAATGTAACCCATGCCATTTTCTCTTAAACATTTCATTTTTGTTACAAGTTGAGAATTTAGAGCCTAGGGTGTAAAAGGGAACAGAACATGGACAGTGAATAAAGTTGCTCTTATATTTCCAAGTGCCAGAGCCCTGCCCCCTCAATCAGTCTGGCCTGCAGCAGGCAAGAGAAGGCCTAGAGCCTGACTGAGGGATAGAGTTGGAAGGTCCCTATACCCAGGGCTTTTTTCTGGGAAAAGAGGTGGTGAAACTCAGTGGGTTACCCTCGGAGAAAATGGTCACATGGCTAGTGGCCCCACTGAGCGGCGCAGAGGACCATCTAAACTTCCCTCTGTCTGGAGATCAGGGGGTGGGGCCACTAGCCATGTGACCATTTTCAAGAGGTTCTGGAACTCTGTTCCACCACATTCCCACTGAGAAAAAGCCCTGCCTATTCCCTCCTGATGGTAGGGGAGGACTCAATACTTAACATGTGCGTGCTTCGTGTGGGGCAAATTCAGCCCATTGGGGGCCAAAATTGAGTCCAGCAAAATGCAGGTTGGCATGAAGTGATCTTGTCGTGCCCCTCTAGGACTACAGCCAGTGTGCACTTTCCTGGTTTTCCTGCCAGTGGCAGGCGATCACTTGGGTGGATTGCCACCTCCCGCCAATCGCCAAACGGGCCAGAATTGTGGAAGCATGTCTGTGGCTGGCATTATGAAATCAGTTTCTAGAAGTGATGTCATCACACAATCATTGGCAGTGTGTGCATGCGAAGCGCAGGTGTGAAAACAAGCACTCACAAAGCACGAGGTAAATACCAGGGAGGTATAAAGGCCTCCCCACCTTTGGGGTGGGGGAGAGTTCTCCCCACCACTGCACTTTGTTAATTTGTTTTATTGTTTGTATATTGATTTTAGTTCTTATTTTTATCGATTTTAACTGTTCACCGCCCAGAGCCCCTGGGGATGGGCGGTATATAAACTGAAATATAAATAAATAAATAGGCACCTGACAACCCTATAATACCTCCATTACAAGTAGTTCTATGCACAATTTCTAGAGACTTTTCAGAAATCTTCAGAAAGACCCTTTGAGTATTTGAAAAGATTAAACAGTTGCTGGAGGAAGGTTCTTGAGAAGAACACCAGTGTACTAGGAAATTAGGAAGTGCAGCTGATAAAGCAATTCGTTCGTGGATATTGGGATGAGTCTCTGATTATGCAGCTCCATCTGAGGGATTATTTGGATACTGCTAATATTTCTAAAATCGCTTATCCACAGTTGCTGTAGCAGGTCAGATTATATGAAGAAGAAAAAGAAATGAAAGAGCAAAGAAGACATAAGCAGTTAGGGAGACCGCTTTATAGACATAGCAGCTCATATCGTATTATGGAATCAGGAAGCTCTACAAATGCTGCAGTAGTAGTGCCAAAGAAAATGGCATGGGTTACAATAACTCATACAGTTACTTTATCTCTTAAGCTCAGATCAGAACTGCGAGTTCCCAGTTCCTGGTTGTATCTAACCATACTCTTTCTTTGATTAGAACGCTGCATCTCTTGTTTAGGACAGAATATGAAATTTACATCTCTAGTGTTAAATATATAATCATAGATTCATAGGGTTGGAAGGGACATCCAGGGTCATCTAGTCCAACTCACTCCAGAATGCAGGAAATTCACAACTACTTCCCTTTCCTCCACACACACCCAGTGACCCCTGCTCCATGCCTAGAAGATGGCAAAACACTTTCAGGATTCCTAGACAAACTGGCCTGGGGAAAATTGCTACCTGACTCCAAGGAAGCTATTGGCCTTACCCTGGGCATATAAGAAGGAGCCATGAGAATTAAGCACTGATGTAACCCTTCCTGCCCTCCCTCTCATGATCTGCCTAGGTTCACATAATCAGCATTGCTGTCAGATGGCCCTCTAGCCTCTGCTTAAAAACCTCCAAAGAAGGAGAGCCCACCACCTCCCGAGGAAGCCTGTTCCACTGTCAGGAAGTTCTTCCTAATGTTTAGCTGAAAACTGCTTCGATTTAATTTTGACCCATTGGTTCTGATCCAACCTTCCAGGGCAGCAGAAAACCACTCAGTGCCATCCTCTATATGGCAAGCATTTTACAGGATAAATCGGCACCCCCCGGGGGCGCGCTCGCGCGCTTACCCGGGTGCCGTGCTTTGCCCTTGCGCTGGGAGGAAGAGGCGGACCTCCCTGGACATCCGGGGCTAAGGGGAGGCGTGGCCGGCTGCTTTAAGCCGGCCCCTGCCTCTTTCTCGTGTCGCAGTTGCTTTTGCAAGCTTGTGGGAGAGGGAGCACCTCTGCAGCCACAGCTTGCTTGGGCCGGAGCAGGAGGTTTTCGGCCCGGAGGCACTGATCGGGGCGTGGAGAAGCGCGTTGGGAAGCAGCGGAGCTCCGACGCTCCCTTCACCCCCCTCTCTTTTTTCTAAAAAAAAAAAAAAAAAGGGAGGAAAGCGGCCGCGCGTGTGGGGGCCTTACCGCGGCTGCCGCGCGCCGGGGGATCCAAAGCCGTTCCGGCCAAGGGCCCGGTGCCCGGCGGCTCCTGCCGCGGCCGCAATTTTGGGCTGCGCCATTTTGGCGCGTCGCGCCTCGGGGGCCAGCGGTTGTAGCCGCGGCTTTTTTCTGCGGCCCGTCGCCCCGGTTCCTCGGGCGCGTTCCTTTTATTTTGGGAGTGGTTGGGCCTCCGGATCGGTTGCACCACCCCCTCCCACCCCCAGCGCCCGGCGGCTTCTGCCGCGGCCGCAATTTTGGGCCGCGCCATTTTGGCGCGTCGCGCCTCGGCGGCCAGCGGCTGTAGCCGCGGCTTTTGCCTGTCGGCTCGTTTTCCTGCGGCCCATCGCCCCGGGTTCCATCGGGCGCGTTCCCTTTATTTCGGGAGTGGTTGGGCCCTCGGATCTGTTGCGCCACCCCCCCCCCACTAGTCCCAGGTTCTGGGGGGCCCAGGGTGGCTTTAGTTGAGACCCGGTAGGGGCTGGTTGCCGGCTGGGTGGGGTGAGACCCCCCCCCGAGCCCCCCTCCTGCCGTGTTGTTGGGGGCCTACGAGGCTCAATTGTGGTAGGGCATTAAGGCTCTTCCCTCTCACCCACCCGCCCTTGTGTATATTTGGACTCCTTAGCTGAGGGTTGAGGGAGCTGTTCTAGGTCAGGGAGTGTATAGTTGGCGTGAGTCTGCGCTGCCCCTTCCTTTTCTTAGCTATGCCGCCTAAAAAGGGGGTGGGCGTAAGCAAGGGCAAGCAGCCTGCTAAGCGCCCTGCTGCTGGACAGGCTTTGCCTGCGTCTTCCTCGGATGAGGATGACGGGGAAGCTGCTCGGCAGGAAATTCTTGCCAAGTTGGCCGCCCTTGAGAGAAGTAAGGGGGCTGGCTATAGGCACCCTACTGTTTCTAGGACACAGAGGGCCGCCAAGCGGGTTTCCTCTGCCACTTTTCAGAGGGAGGTTTTAACTCGTCTGTCTGCCCTTGAAGGTTCCGCAGATATGGACAATGCAGCGGCAGGTCGGTCTGTTGGTGGTGAACCTGGTGGGGCCGTGGAGCCGGAAGCGCACGATGCGTCGGAGACTGTGGAAGAGCCACCCGTTGCTGTGGTCGTGGACCAACCTGAAGTGGAGGGTAAGCTGCCTGCACCAAACACCTCTTACACTTGGCCTTGGGGGCCGGTCAGCGTACCCGGGCCATCCACCTGGATCCCCCCATCGCAGTCTGTTGGGTCCCAGGTTAACCCGGCTGGGAGCGTCCCACCCTGGCCGGGTTGCACATATCAGGGGGCGCAGGGCTTCCCTAGTTCTTGGCAATACTGGGGCTCACAGCCCTCGCCGCTGCAGGCCGGTGTCGGGTCTCCAGCTTCTGGGGCTGCACTGACAGGTGCGTCGGTCCAGGCTCTGGGCAGCCCCCCTTTTGGGCAGCCGCAGTGGATGTGGCCCCCTGTAGCTGGTAACCCCTACTACCAGGCCCTGGGGGTCATGCCCTACAGGGCCATGCCGTTTGGAGACACCGCGTTACCATTAGGCGACCATTTGACTCCCGCTACCAGGGACAAGATATTGCGTGGGGAATTCGTGGATGTCTTTACCCTCCTTTTCCGTGAGCTGGAAAAGAAGGATAAGGATGACATGGATGACCGGGACAAGGAACGGCTGAAGCGGCGAAGGATTGACCGCACATGGGCTAACTGGTTGCCTGGGATGTTAATCTATGCTGGCGTGATTGCGCGTGCCCAGCCGCAGAGGGCAGCTCCTCTGTTTCAATACATAGATATAGTCTATCGGGCACATACGGAGTTTGTCGGGGCTGCTTGGATGCAGTACGACGAAGAGTTCCGTATGCGCGCTGCGGTGGATCCCACGCTTCCCTGGGACCGCATTCACCAGCAGCTTTGGCTACAGCTTATGGCGCCAGCCAAGCCCAATCTGGGCGACAGGTCAGATAGTGGGCATTTGGTGCAGCGTCTCTCCTCCCCTCCTGGCTCCCGCACCTCTGCGGGGCAGCCGGTTCAGCCCCGGCTGCTTTGCTGGGACTTCGCGTACCAAGGGGTGTGCGCCAGGAGGGGGTGTGGGTTTAAGCACGAGTGCCCTCGCTGCAAAGGCCCTCATGCCTTCTCAGCTTGTCCTCGCCCCCGTCCGCGAGGAGGAGGTGCCCGGCCTGGGGGTGGACAGTGGAAGCCTCCGCCTGATAAGGGGTCCAACGCCCATAAGGCTGAGGGTGCTTCATAAGCTGTTACAAGGTTATCCAGATAAGGAATCCGCTCAGTTTTTGTTAGAAGGGTTTGGTTTTGGTTTTAGGATTCCTTTTCAGGGTCCACGGGCCCCCTTCATGTCATCCAACCTGCGTTCGGTGGTTGGTATGGAGGAGGTAGTTAGGAGGAAAATTAGGAAGGAATGTGCTGAGGGCCGAGTCTTGGGCCCTTTCCATTCCCCCCCAGTCCCCAATCTGAGGGTTTCCCCTTTGGGAGTAGTGCCCAAGAAGGCAGTTGGGGAGTATCGTTTAATTCACCACCTGTCCTTCCCCAGGGGTGGGTCTGTTAATGACGCCATCCCTGAGCACCTGTGTACGGTGCGGTATACGTCCTTTGACGAGGCGGTGGCTATGGTAAAGCGCAATGGTTTTGGGGCTGAAATGGCGAAATGCGACATTAAGTCGGCCTTTCGTCTTTTGCCTGTCCACCCATTGGATTTTGAGTTGCTCGGCTTCACATTTGATGGCCAGTTCTACATGGACAGGGCCCTCCCTATGGGGTGCTCTGTTTCATGCTCGGCCTTTGAAAAATTCAGTACCTTTTTGGAGTGGGCACTGCGTCACAGGCTGAAATGCCGTGACTCCGCCCACTATTTGGATGATTTTATTTTTTGTGGGCCCCAAGGGTCCGGCCAATGTGCACGGTTGCTGGCTGGCTTTATAGCTTTGGCGGGAGAACCCGGCGTTCCCCTCGCTCATGAAAAGACTGAAGGGCCCACTCAGGTTTTGACTTATCTGGGTATCGAACTTGATACCGTTCAGCAGACCTTCCGGCTTCCACAGGCGAAGGTGGACGACCTTAGGGCGCGCCTGGGGGTGCTCAGAAAAAAGAGGAAGGCTTCCTTACTCGAGCTTCAGCAGTTGGTGGGCCACCTCAATTTTGCCTGCAAGGCGGTGGCGCCGGGGCGCCCCTTCTTGCGGCGTTTATGTGATGTGATGTCTGGATTGCGGCTGCCACATCACAGGATTCGGCTGTCCCATGGGATCAAGGATGACCTGAGGGTTTGGGAGGAATTTCTGTCCTCCTTTAATGGGGTCACCTTTTGGTGGAATGAGTTGCTCCTGGAAGCCGAGCTGCGGGTGTCCTCGGATGCCGCTGGATCGGTGGGCTTTGGAGTCTACTTTCGGGGGCACTGGTGCGCGGAGCCCTGGCCCGCTGCATGGCATGGCTGTGATGTTCTTAGGGACTTGACGTTTCTGGAATTTTTTCCGATTCTGGTGGCCGTTTGGATTTGGGGTGACGAGCTGGCCAATCATGTGGTCCACTTTTGGTGCGACAACATGGCTGTGGTCCAGGTTATTAACTCATTGTCATCTCGGTCACCCAGGGTCATGCAACTGGTCAGGCCTTTTACGCTTAGGTGCCTTCGTTTGAACGTATTGTTTAGGGCTAGGCACGTCCCTGGGCTAGACAATGGGGTGGCGGACGCTCTGTCTCGCCGGCAGATGGAGAAGTTCCGGCAATTGGCCCCAGATGCCGACGCCTTGCCCGTCCGGATACCCTCGGAGCTGTGGATTCTTGGAGGGCCGAAGCACGCAGGGCCATCCGTCTAGCCATCGCTCCTAGCACCAGAAGGTCGTATGATCGCGCGGTGCGACAGTTTGCTAGCTTCCGGTTGGAAGCTGGCTTGGAGCAATGCTGGCCCATTCCTGCGGAACATCTGATGCAGTTCTGCGTGGCGAGGAAGAGGTCTGGCTTGGCTGTGAAGTCCATTCGGGGACTTTTGGCTGCCCTGGCCTTCGTTAGTAAGGCTCGGGGGTTTCCTGAGGTCACCGGGGACTTTAGGGTACGGAAAATGCTAGAAGGGTGGTCTAGGGAGGCCGGGTCTCGGCCTGACGCTAGGCAACCCATTTCCCCTGCTATCTTGAGTGGGTTGAGTGTGGTGTGGGGCTCGATTTGCTCCTCGAAGTATGAGGCTATTCTTTTCCATGCGGCTTCCCTTACTGCCTTTTTTGGAGCTTTTAGGATTGGGGAGCTTGTGGCACAATCACGGGATGATAGGTCCGGTAGAGCCCTTCAGGCTACGGATGTACAGTTTGTTGGTGATGGGATTTCCATCCGCCTTCGCCGCTCCAAGACGGACCAGCGTCGGAAGGGTGTGGTTGTCCAGCTGGGTGCGTGCGCCCAGGAGGAGCTTTGCCCAGTACAGGCTCTGCGGGCTTTTCTTAAAGTCAGGGGCTCTGAGGAAGGGCTTCTCTTTCGTCACTGTGATGGGACCCCCCTTACGAGGTACCAGTTCTGGTCCATCACAGAACGGGCGCTAGCCAAGCTTGGCCTACAGGGTTTCAAGTTTTGTTCCCACTCGTTTCGCATAGGGGCGGCCTCCACTGCTGCTGCAATGGGGTACCCCGAGGCAGCCATTCGTGGCGTGGGGCGGTGGCGATCGGCGGCCTATAGGGGGTATGTGCGTCCCCTGCCGCTTCCTTTGTAGTTTTGCTAATTGTTCTTTTCTTCTTTAGGTGCTGTGGTTCGCCGAAGGAGGTGTCGGATCCTCATCTGCGGACACAGTATGGTTTTTTGGGCTGCGCATCAGGCCAAGAGGACCCCGTGGGGGTCTCAGCTTGGCCTTAGTCGTTGGGCCCAGGTTGAGTGGCAGGGCCGTCGGGGCCTGCGTTGGCCGGGCCTGTTGCCGCTCCTGTTTGAGGGACGGTGTTCCCCGCCGCCGGACTTCTTAGTTATCCACCTAGGTGGCAACGACTTGGGATGGGTTAAAGGCAAGGCCCTTACTATGCAGGCACAGGCTGACTTAAAGTTCATTGCTCAGCAATGGCCTGGGGTCCTCATCATCTGGTCTGCCATCCTCCCACGCCGTGTTTGGCGGGAGGCCTTGGATCACGACGCTGTAGAGCGTGCCAGGCGCAAGGCCAATAAGGCCATGTTTAAAGCGCTGTGTGCTGGGCTGGGTATTTATTTGCCCCATCCGCGGATTCGTGACACTTATGCCAACCTCTACAGAGGTGATGGCATTCACCTGTCTGTCAAGGGTAATGAAATATTTCTGACCGATTTACGGCAAGGGTTGTTGCTTTCCCTGCAGGAGATGTGGGGCGTCAGGGCCTAAGCAGAGGCTTGGCCCTGTCGGTGGCAGGTTAGTTGGGGTAGGCAGAGCGGGCCGGTGGGCACCCGGTGGCATTTCCCCATTGGTGGGGAATGGGGGCCTGTTTCGGATCAGCGGCGGGCTTTACGGCTGCCAGCAGAGAGGGCAGGCTGCCCTGGGACCCCCTGGAAAAGGCTTTCCCTCGGGCTTTACGGCTGGGGTGCATGGTGCTTTAAAGGGGGGAACCATTCGCCTGGCCGGCTGGGTTACAGCCATGCATGCATGGCTCGCACCTGGGGCAGGGGGTGCTCGCCCATGCAGTTCGAGGAGCAGGTCTGGTTGACCCCTCGCTCTAACTGTACCGCTAGTTGACCCTTGCCGTTATTATGCTGCTTAGGTTATTTGATTATAAATAAATCGGTCAGAAATGGCCCTGTTTCACCCAAGCTTTGTGTCCGTCTCTTTGTTCCTAATGGGAGGGCAAATCGGCACCCCCCGGGGGCGCGCTTGCGCGCTTACCCGGGTGCCGTGCTTTGCCCTTGCGCTGGGAGGAAGAGGCGGACCTCCCTGGACATCCGGGGCTAAGGGGAGGCGTGGCCGGCTGCTTTAAGCCGGCCCCTGCCTCTTTCTCGTGTCGCAGTTGCTTTTGCAAGCTTGTCCCTCCCTCCACTCCCCCTTTTTCAGCAGTACAGGTTTTTCCCGGTCACCGGTTTCGGGGCCAGGTAGGAATTTTTTCGCCCCTCACCTGTTTGGCTGTTGGTGTGGGGTGTTTTTCGCCTACCTTGTACTGCTGGGATTTAGGTATATGTAGTTATAGTTGGCAGGTTAGTTGGGGTAGGCAGAGCGGGCCGGTGGGCACCCGGTGGCATTTCCCCATTGGTGGGGAATGGGGGCCTGTTTCGGATCAGCGGCGGGCTTTACGGCTGCCAGCAGAGAGGGCAGGCTGCCCTGGGACCCCCTGGAAAAGGCCTTCCCTCGGGCTTTACGGCTGGGGTGCATGGTGCTTTAAAGGGGGGAACCATTCGCCTGGCCGGCTGGGTTACAGCCATGCATGCATGGCTCGCACCTGGGGCAGGGGGTGCTCGCCCATGCAGTTCGAGGAGCAGGTCTGGTTGACCCCTCGCTCTAACTGTACCGCTAGTTGACCCTTGCCGTTATTATGCTGCTTAGGTTATTTGATTATAAATAAATCGGTCAGAAATGGCCCTGTTTCACCCAAGCTTTGTGTCCGTCTCTTTGTTCCTAATGGGAGGGCAAAGAACATGTTATGATATAGAACAAAGAATAGGAAGCAGAAATTAAGACACACGACTATAAGGGTGGCCATATTAGCTCTAATTCCTTAATGGATTCACTGGGTTGGTTCACTTAGGGCTATTCAGCGTTTTGAACCGAGATCTGGCTTTATTCACATTCAAGCTCCAAGCTCAGTCGGTTACCACTGGTTCACTAACAGTGCATAGCTGATTTTGAAGTAGCAGGGTTTTGGTGTAGTGGTTAAGAGCGCCGGACTCTAATCTGGAGAGCCAGGTTTGATTCCCCACTCCTCCGCTTGAAGCCAGCTGGGTGACTTTTGGTCAGTCACAGCTTTCTCGGAGCTCTCTCAACCTCACTCACTTCACAGGACGATTGTCTTGAGGATAATAACAACATACTTTGTGAGCTGCTCTGAGTGGGCATTAAGTTTTCCTGAAGGGCAGTATGTAAACTGAATTATTATTATTTTCCAAATGTCTTAGGGCCAAGCTACACATGACGAATGACACTTGAACGGCAAGTGGATTGAGTGGAGGGCAAGTGAACAGGGAGAAATACACTTGTTCAAGTGTCATTCGTCATGTGTAGCTTGGCCCTTAGTGGAATTATAGTAGAACCACAGTATTCCAAGTGTTAGAATATCTATATCTAATACAAAAAAATTATCTGCTGAATTAGGATACCAACTTGGGCTACTCTAATATGACACTGTTGTAAGTGGGACCAGAGGATTGCTGTGCAAATCACATTTAAAAAATGTTCTCTAGGAAAAGTTCTGGTGGGACATTTGCTCCTCCCAGCAACCTGGACTGGTTCAGCCCCGGGGCTAGAAAGACAACATTCAGCCCTGGTGAGCTGCACACAGCCCAAGTAAAACAGCACCTAGCCCAGGTGAGCTGCACGTTGCTTGATGCTTGATGCAAACCTGCTGTGCAGAAGGATGTGTCCAACTTGACAGAGTTACACATAGCATATGGACAGAGGTACCTGGCAGAGCCGCACAAGGTAAGATGCACATAACACCATTCTTATGCAAGCTGCATTGGTTGCCAGTGGAGTACCAGATTAGATTTAAGGTTCTGGTATTGACCTATAAGGCCCTGTGCAGACTGGGACCAGCGTATCCATGGAACCATCTCTCCCCAGAGGACACTCCCCAGAGGACACTCCGATCAGGGGACAAACAGCTGTTGGTGGTCCCTGGCCCCAAAGAGGCCCGCCTAGCCTTGACTAGAGCCAGGGCCTTTTCAGTCTTGGCTCCCACCTGGTGGAACGCTCTGTCTGCTGAAATCAGGCCCTGGCAGGACCTACTATCCGTCCACTGGCCCTGCAAGACAGAGCTGTTTTGCCAGGCATATAACAACAACAACAACAACATTCAGTTTATATACCGCCCTTCAGGACAACTTAATGCCCACTCAGAGCAGTTTACAAAGTATGTTACTATTATCCCCACAACAAAACACCCTGTGAGGTGGGTGGGCCTCCGCCAGCCTGAAAAAAGGGGTGTATAAAATCTTAACCCTCCCTGTGAAGGCTGTCCACCATCCTGTTTTAAATGTGTATTAATACACTGTTGTTTTAATGCAGATTAATTTTATTGTATTTTAATATGTTGTTATCCGCCCTGAGCCCACTTGCGGGGAAGGCGGAATAGAAATTTGAAATAAATAAATAAATAAAATAAGGTATGGAATTGGCCAACTGGTAAACTGAATCCTTTTCCTTCCCATCTTCCTTGGCGGGGGGAGGAGGCAGAACTGTTTTCTAGAATTGTTTTATTCTCCCAGTTTACCCCTGCTTCAGAGAGAAGAGGTTCAACATAGCTTAAGATATTAACATCTCTGAATCGAAGTGTCATACACTGAATAAGTTGCTGGTAATGAACTCCTGGAGTTCAGTACACCTGACTGTATATCTTCTTGCTCACGATGGATTATGATATATGGTAGCCTCAAGCTGTACTTTTGTTGCCTATTAATACATTAATGCAAGAGTATTAATTTGCGTGTTTATTCCAAGACAGGAAGTCTAATGGATTTATGTAGGCCCGTAACAAATGACGATAATTCACTTTTCTGGACTCCGTGCTTGATACCGAGATAGATTTCAAGAGGGTAATTCTACCTTAAGAAACCTGAAGTAATTTGCAAACGGCAGCAATAAGCCTGCAGATATGTGATAACTGCTTCCATATTTCTTACACTGTGGCCAGAGAGACTATTAAAATTTGAACATGACATGGCTTCTGACTGATTGAGTAAATTAGAAAGAGACTAGTGAAGACTCATCAATCAGTTCCAAGTATTCTTTTCTCACCATAAGCAGGACTTCGATTTAGAGGGAGGCTGTGAACTTTGAACAGGAAACTCTGGCACTGTCCCATGTTTGGAAGTCACTCCTCACAGACATGAACCAGACCTCAAATGGGCTAAATTAGAAATCTGGATATTTTAATCTAGACATGGGCATGAACAGGGAAAAAAATGAACATGGTGTTTGTTGTTCGTTGCCATCCACAAACAACGGACATTGACAAACATGATCCTGTTCACAAACATGTTCGTTGTTCGTTGTTTGTGGGGGCCAGCAGGCTCTCCTCCAGCCATTAAGATCCCTACTGCACCACTCCCAGAAACCTGACCTGAGCAGGCGGCAGGAAATGTACCAATAATAAATAATAGCTTGGCCCTAGACCCTGGCAGCAGCCCTAGATCCCTATCCCACCACACACAAAGAAAATTCAAGCTCCAATGCACTCACCCTGTCTCTAACAGCAGCTCTCTCTCCTTGAAAGCCAAAGCTGGGAGCCCCCCCCTTCCCCCTGGTCTTTTCCTCTTGTAACAAATTTGGAGCTCCAGTCCACACTTGGAAGGAAGACCTGCCTATCAAGCTAAACTGGGATTCGAGTGGGGTTTCCAGGGCAACAGCAGGAGTTCAGACAGAGTTCCGAAAATCCCTGCCTAAGGGCCAAGCTACACATGACGAATGACACTTGAACGGCAAGTGTATTTCTCCCTGTTCACTTGCCCTCCACTCAATCCACTTGCCGTTCAAGTGTCATTCGTCATGTGTAGCTTGGCCCTGAGTTGCCAAGGGAATTGATTGCAGGTGCCAGACTGTCTGGCTTGATTAACAGCAATGAACAGCAATGAACGAGGCTTGTAATGACTACCTGTTTGTTTAGAATGGGGCCTCACGAATAACTTGTTCACGAACTGCAGATTGGGCTGTTTGTGGGGTTTTTTTTAGTTCGTATTGCTGTTCGTGCCCATCTCTACTTTAATTCAATCATGACCCAGCTTTGGTGCTTATTTCAAAAGTTACAAAAAGGCATTTCTCTGTGTATCAAATATTAAAGTATAAAGCCACATTCACATGTTACATTGAACATTCATAAAATTGATTTTTCTTTATACAGGGGTTGAGCAATTCTCACATTACCATTAATGTTAAAAGATGTCTCTTGCTCAGGCTTTAGGACTGCCAGCAGAGAAGATGGAAGGCAACAACCATAGAGTCACTTAGATAGATAGGCTGCTATCAGTCTCCTTCCTGCCAGGGGAACTTCCTTCCTTCCCTTCTCTCCCCCTCCTCTCTCTCTCTCCTTCCTTGCATGCACCAGGTGAGGCAGCATGGTGTCTCCTCCTGAAAGAGATGGCTTACTTTTAATGTAAAGCCATCCTAGCTAGTTAGATCAGTTACTAGTTCTTTCTCTCCACTAAACTCATGTAAATATATTTCTTTCGATAAATAAATAGTTTTTGGTTCTCTAACTTGGATGAGAACTTTCTACATGCAGTTTGTTTAGTCAATGTGCCTTAACTAAAACCCAATCGTTAACACATAAACAGCTGAAAAGTGATGTGGAGAAATGTATTTTAATTTGTAGGTCTGGGCTATGCAAAACATCCACATTTACTTTTTAAAAGTGTTTTCTCTCTCTGCTAGCAGAGGACAAACAGGAGGGAGGAAGTCAGTTGCTCTCAAAGCCTTGACCACATACTGACCATCAGCACTTTAGAAATGATAATGGAGTTCACGGCTGGAGATAATGAAACAGAGGACTCACACCTTGATGGGACACTGAGAGCTAAACTACACAGTGACACCTAGCACATGTTCTTTACATGCTGGATTTCACAATTTTACCTGGGAACTGTAGTTTTGAAAGAGCCACTCAGATCAGATTGCTGTGAAGAGAGAAGGATTCCCTCACTGTTTTTGCTAAATAAAGAATTGGGAGGGAGGGTTGAAAAAGAAAAAAATGTTTTGGCTTCTGCCCATAACTCCTTAGTTGCTCAAGTACACAGTCTCTCCCCTCTCCCTCTTTATTTTAAGACCTGGAAGATTCCACCCAGAGTGGGGGTTGGGCAGGGAGAGACTATGTAGTTCAGCAACTAAGGTGTTAAAGACACTCCCCAAAAACTTCTTTTCTTTTTCACCCCTCCCTCCCAACTCTTTGTTTTACAAAATCAGTGAGGGAATTGTTCTCTTTCCACAGTGATCTGATCCGAGCAGCTCTTTTAAAACTACAGTTCCTATGTCAAATTGCAAAACTCGGCACTTAAAGAACACGTGCCAGATGTCACTTGTAGTTCCACTCTGAGAGGTGGGGGTGAAGATAGGCTAGAATGTATCTCCATGGTGATTTCAGGAAAGGGTTTTTTGACCCATGAGGAGGAGAAGGAAAACAGAGATGATAAAATCCCTTGATACAAAGGAGAAGGTCCATTTTGGCTGATTCCATTTGGGAAAAAGAGCTCTCACATCTGAGCTCCAGATGGAAGGTATCATTGCCATGCAGAGGAGCAAGATTTGGTTCAACTGACAAAGGGATCTTTGACTCTTGAAAGTTCATACCTTGGCAATTTAGTTGGTCTTTAAGGTGCTGCTAGACACAAATCTTGCTCTTCTACCACAGACCAGCATAACTACCCACCTGAAACTATTGCTATGTGGAAAGGACAAAGGGCCGGTTGCCTGAACAGAGACACCAAGGTCTTTGGGAAACTTTTAGAACACATTGCCTGTTTGTTTTTGCCTTTGCAATCAGCAACATCTGTTCAAGAAGTGATTGCATGAACTGGTTTTCAGATAATTGCGTTCGTGGGCAGACACCAAAGGCCCACAGAGACACCTAAATAATAAGTCTCAACTCACAAATGAAAACAATCAAACTAGATGCATCTGAGCAGACACAGATATTCAAACCGAAAGGCCTGCAAACAATGCTGAAAATGTCCTCGATACCAGAAGTCCAAAATGTTGAGTTCTGATTCATAGTTTTCATTCAGATTTTGTTCTGGTCCCCCCACCCACACCTGCCAAACCAAATACACTGATTAGATGTTTTGAAATTCCCATTGTGTTCCAGTCCTATTAAAAACCTTCAGCATCACCCACATGGCTGAGTTCAAAATGAATATTGTGATACCAATTAAAGGAGGGGTGGAATTACCCACTGGCTCGACATCCACCTTGTTGTGTCTTTAATCACTGCTTTTGAAAATGCTTCCCTTGCCTGCTGAAGGTCATACATTCAGAAGACTTTATACCTATCCCCTGGTTTTCTGAGTCATGGCTGTAATTGGGCACCACTGATTTGACCAATTATCAGAGGGGGGGGGGGGAATTACAGCTTTTTCACTGTCGGTCTTGTCAATTGCCTACATATCAAACACTACTTTTACGCCCTCCCCCATCCCTCCGAAGAATATCAAAATAAAACAAAGAGGCCACTGGGTGCTCCATCGGTCCATCAGTCTGTGATACTTATAACTCTTCAGAACCTGAAGCTAGAAGTCTCAAAATCAAAATGATGATGGGAGTTGCAGGGTCTAAAATAATGAGAATCAGGACATCCATGCAGGGCACCAAGATCTCATTTGCTTCCCCGCTGAGAGCCAGTTTTGTGTCTGAGAGCCAGTGTGGTGTACTGGTTAATGGCACACGACTCTAATCTGGAGAACCTGGGCTGTTTCCAGATGGCTTACCTGCCTCCGGAACGTTGCGCCATCTTGTGGGGAAAACGTGAAATATCACGTTTTCTCGCACGAGTTTTGCGCGACGTCGCGCAAAACTCGCGCGAGAAAACGCGATATTTTGCGTTATCCCCGCAGGATGGCGCAACGTTCCGGAGGCAGGTAAGCCATCTGGAAACGGCCCTTGTTTGATTCCCCACTCCTCTACTTGAAGCCAGCTGGGTGACCTTGGGTCAGTCACAGCTTCTAGGAGCTCTCTCAGCCACACCCACCTCACAGGGTGATTGTTGTTGTGGGGATAATAATAACATATTTTGTAAACCTCTCTGAGTCGGCATTAAGTTGTCCTGAAGGGCAGTATATAAATCGAATGTTGTTCTTTTTGTTGTTGTTCTTGTCATCGTTGTCATCATCATCATCATCATCATCATCGCTAAGTGGCAGCAGAATCACCAACAACAGCAAGGTCTCACTCGGAGCAGTTTCAAGAAGTCATGGGGCTTCTAGGGTATTTGATATGAAAACGAAGGATTCAAGTTTCCAGGGTGATGAGTATGTTCGAAAAGCCTGGATCACAGCTTTGTGGCCTATCAGGTGCCTGAGAGGGAGGAGTTATTATACAGATCATGTTATGATCCAAGTTGAAGAATTTGGGGAAGGGGGGATCATGCTTACCTTGGAAAGGGGGAAAGCATTCCGCACCACTAAATTTCAGACACCTCTTTGGATCATTATGCAGTTTGGTGGCATCACTGTGTTTCATCTGGAGCTCCGTTCTGTACCATGCATCCTGAACTCTGACATTCCCCAAGTTGGGGCACATTTTCCTGTCCATAGATGTGTATAGGCCCAAGTCCAATCTAGTGTGCTGTAACCTGGATAGTCCAGGTGAGCCTGATCTTGTTAGATCTCAGAAGCTAAGCAGGGTCAGCCTTGGTGGGTAATTGGAAGGAAGACCTCCAAGGAAGAACAGACTTGCAAAGGCAGGCACTGGCAAACCACCTCTGTTTAATCTCATGATTTGTAAACACCACCAGGGGTCGCCATAAGTCAGCTATGACTTGAGGGCACTCTCCACCACCTAGCTAGTGTGAGTAAGCAGAATGGTGCTCATGTAAAGTAACCTTCCTACCCCATCCCTCTATCTGCAGACTGTATACACCCTTAACACAATGCCCCTAAGGGTCAATGGACTCACAGAACCAAGTCTGGGGGTAGCCAATGTTCAGGTGAGGTGTGAAGTTCCCCCCAAATTTTGACTGATCGCCAAACTATAGAGATCAGTTCCCCTGGAGAAAATGGCAAATTTGGTGGCTAAACTGTATTGCATCAGATACCTGCTGATCTCTCTCCACTTCCCAAATGACACTCTTCCTCAGTCGCCACACAAAAATGGCCAGGTATTTCCCAACCTGGAGTTGGCAAGCCTGTCTATAGGATTGTCAACTTCTTCTTGGGAAATTTCTGGGGATTTGGATGTGGGGAAGATGGAAACGATACAGTTCGGGGAGCAGAGTGAGCTCATTGGGGATGTGATGCAATAGAGTCCACCTTCCGAAGTTGATGTTTCCTCTAGGGAATTAATCTTCCTAGTCTGGAGATTAGTTATAATTTGGGGAGATGAAAACCACAGAAAACATGGTTGGTATCCACCTTAATAAACTGATTCTGGACTGAAGTCATTGTGGAACTCTTTCTAGTTTATATGAGACCTGGATCTCCAATAATACCTCTGTCATTTCTTTAAGAGCTGCTCTGTAAATCTGACCTGTGGATGCTGGTTGATGCCCCACTAGAGTTGTCATGCAGTGGCCGGAAACTGGTGGGAGGGCTGTGATTAGGGCTGTGGGGGGAAAGGGCAACACTGTCTGCAGTTTCACATCACTTATGGTGAAAAAAGGAAGTGGCATAGGCAGCTCTAGGAATCCTCACAATCTTTATGATAAAACCATAGAGTTTAAGATGATTTGTAGAGCTACTCTATGTCAGTGATGTGACTCTGCACACAATGCTGCAGGTTTTTTTAAAAAAAATATTCTCTAATTCTCTAATTTGTAACGTATGATAGGAGGGTAGGAGTTCTCTACCCCTACTGGGGAATCAGACTTCTACTCACCCCCCCCCATCCAATTTCTTAAAATGAAATTTTAAAAAACTGTTTACCTGGAAAGACAATGTTTATCTTTACAAGCTGATCACATCATCTAATTAAGCAGGTCCCTTTCAGACAAGAGATTCATTTCTTCCTTGAGAACATGGAAAGAAGAGGATCTCTCCAACGTAGACCCATGTAGGATTTGCTAAATGTGTTTCTAATTGTCTGAGTTTAATACCTAATAATATAGACTTACTTGCAAATCTTTCTTTTACATAAAGGATAATTGTGCCTGAGTCGAGTGAGGCCTGAAATTAAATGCATTCAGTGCTTCAGGGGCTGCTTGGTACGTGACATGAAACTGCATTAGTGCACTGCTGATTAATTTATTAAAGTGCATGTCGGAAATCTGTAACAGAATGCTCGTATCAGTTTTTCATGGACCTCGAAAGGTGGAGAAGTAGCAACCTGGGTGCAAAAGTAAAGAGGTCAGGGATACTGAACTAAATAGGCTATTATATTGATTCACAAATAGGAATTCCCAAACTGAGCCTTCGTGTTGATTGCATCCACTACTTCCTTAGAACAGGGAAGTATGGTTGTGTACAGGAAGTATAACAATAACAATAACAATAACAATAACAATAACAATAACAATAACAATAACAATAACAATAACAATAACAATAACAATAACAATAACAATAACAATAACAATAACAATAACAATCCATTTATATACCAGCCTTCAGGACAACTTAATGCCCACTCAGAGAAGTTTACAAAGTATGTCATTATTATCCCCACAATAAAACACCCTGTGAGGTGGGTGGGGCTGAGAGAGCTCTGAGAGCGCGGTGACTAGCCCAAGGTCACCCAGCTGGCTTCAAGTGGAGGAGTGGGGAATCAAACCCGGCTCTCCAGATTAGTGTCCCACGCTCTTAACCACTACACCAAACTGGAATTCTTCAGTGCAGCTCCCAGAAGCATTACCACTGCATAGAAAGTACTGGACAAAGGTAAGGATTCTGGGAGGCATGATTGGTTAGAATATCTTACAGTTGCAAGTATTGAGTCAATAGCACATGTGGTAAAGAGCAAAATCCAATTCTCAGAAATGGAGCCATAGCTTCATGGCAGAGCTGATGAATTATGCTGAAGCCTTTTTTCTTTTCTCTCTCCAATTACAAGTTTGGAGATAACAGGGGGTTATAACAGTCCTTGCTTTTAGAAACTATCAATCTGCTGCAGTCTAATGTTTGCTAGTCTTATGGAAACTTTGGGTGGAAGGGTTCTTGAACTGGTCACATATGTTGTCAAAGCAGCTAACTCTAAATTTGCATTGGGTGAAACCTGATGGAGAACTTGGATAGAGATATTGGGAAGGCTAAAGGGCAGTTGGATAGCTGAGGGAAGAGAGGTGCTTTTAGGCTGGAATCCGATTAGTTTATGGAGTAGCCTTATCAGTTTAATTATTGATAACCTTTAAATTGTGACTTACATTGCTCCCTATATTTTTGTTCTTGATTGTTGTACTCTTTATATTGTAATCATACTTGAGTGCTGTAAGGCAGAAAGGTAGCAAATAAATGTATTTAGAATAATAGAATCATAGGGTTGGAAGATATCTCCAGGGTCATCTAGTCCATCCCACTGCACAATGCAGGAAGTTCACAACTAGAGGTGGGCACGAACAGCAATATGAACCCCAAAAAAGGCACGAACAGCCCAATCCACAGTTTGTGAGTAAGCTGTTCGTGAGGCCTCGTTCCCAGCAAACATGTGTTCATTCCAAGCCCTCTTTGTGGTGTTCATCAGCCGTTCGTAAACCCAGACAGTCTGGTGCCTTTCACTCAATTTCCCTGGCAACATAGGCATGGACTTTCTGAACTCTGCCTGAACTCCTTCTGGCTTTCCTTCTGGCTGGTAACCCCTCAAAGTAGCTTCCAGCAGACAGTCTGGTTTTTGACACTGTGAAGAGAAAATGACAGGAAAGGGAGGGACCCATGGATCATGCCTTTCTCAGGGTGCAAATTCTCTGAAACTTGGGGGGGGGGGGTCTTCAGAGGACAGTGAGGACTATGTCTCCTGAAAATTTGGTGGGTATTGGACATTGAGAAGGTCAGTTTGTAACTCCTCAATTAGCTTCCAGCAGACAGTCCAGTTTTTGCCACTCTGAAGAGAAAATGACATAAAAGGGGGAGACCCATGGATTCTTCTTTCCCCGGCTCAAGTTCAGCTAAGTCCCAAGGGGGCTGTTCTGGCTCCCATGAACCTCCAACTACGAACATGTTCGTGAACATGTCATGTCCATTGATGTTCATGGATGGCAACGGACAACTAATGTCGTGTTCAGGGTTTTTTTCCTATTCATTCCCATCTCTATTCACAACTACCTCCCCCCAAACACCCCCAGTGACCCCTGCTCCATGCCCAGAAGATGGCAAAACAACTCCAGGAACCATAGCCAAATTGCTACCTAACCCCTAGGTGGCAATTGGCATTATTCTGGGCATGTAAGAAGGGGCTATGAGAACTAAGCACTGATGTAACCCTTCCTGCCCTCCCTCTCATGATCTGCCTAGGTTCACAGAATCAGAATTGCTGTCAGATGACCATCTAGCCTCTGCTTAAAAACCTCCAAAGAAGGAGAGCCCACCACCTCCCAAGGAAGCTTGTTCCACTGAGGAACCATTCTGTCAGGAAGTTCTTCCTAATGTTTAGCCAAAAACTCGTTTGATTTAATTTCAACCCGTTGCTTCTGGTCTGACTTTCTGGGGAACAAAAAACAACTCCATATCATCCTCTATATGACAGTCCTTCAAGTACTTGAAGACGGTTATCATATCTCCTGTGATGTCAATTTTGTTTATTGATAGTACAGTTGAAGGTTGATTGATTGATTAATAGTACAGCTACTACTTTTCAGTTGCCTTGGCTGGAATTCGAAAAACCCACCCTGAGAAATTTCACTAGACTTTCGTCTTCCCGGAAGGTTCTTCAGATCTATCCACTTGAGGAATTACCCTCCAATTCATTACAGGCAAAAAATGTGATGTCAGCGCTACTCACAGGCAGGATGAACCAACAGCTGGTCTCAATATAAAGTGGCTAACTATTGGTTTGGCAGCCTTTTTAATGTGTCATTATGAAATCTCTAACCTTCTTTTCTGTACAAAATATACTTGTGGATCTATATTTTCGTGCTCTTTTCTATTGTATGGATTTCCCCCATAAAATGTGCACATTTATCATTATTGGTGCACCAAAATGCAAAATGTCTGTTGAATGTATAAATGATGTACATTGTATAAAGGACTCAGTAATAATAAAACTATAGCAGTTTTAGGTTACGAAGTGCTTGGCGATGGTGGTGGAAAGTACCATTGAGACATAGCTGATTTATTACAACACTTGTTGGGGCTTTCAAGGCAAGAGACTACTTACAGAGGTAGTTTACCATTTCCTGCCTCTGCAACTCTGGAGGTCTCCTATCCAGGGCTCATTTGGAGGAGGAATGCACCAGAATGGTGTTCCGGTAGAGCTGAAAAGTGGTCATGTGGGTTTTGACCCCATCCACGTGATTCCTTTTCCTCCCCTCTGCCTCACCTCCAAAGGGGGATAAGCTGCTTCAATTCATTCTGCTGCTTCATTTTCATTCGTGAGAGTGAGTGCAAACTGGGCTGCAGGGCTTGGATCTCCAAAAGAGGGAAAGGTGCTTCAATTCATTCTGCTGCTTTATTTTCATTTGTGACTCATGAGTGAGTGAGTGAGTGAGTGAGTGCAAGCTGGGTTGCTGGGCTTGGATCTCCAAAGGAGGGTAAGTTGCTTCAATTCATTCTGCTGCTTTATTTTCATTTGTGAGAGAGAAAGAGAGAGAGAGAGTGCAAGCTGGGCTGCTGGGCCTGGATCTTCAAAGGAGGGTAAGCTGCTTCAATTCATTCTGCTGCTTTATTTTCATTTGTGACTCATGAGTGAGTGAGTGAGTGAGTGAGTGCAAGCTGGGCTGCTGGGCCTGGATCTTCAAAGGAGGGTAAGCTGCTTCAATTCATTCTGCTGCTTTATTTTCATTTGTGACTCATGAGTGAGTGAGTGAGTGAGTGCAAGCTGGGCTGCTGGGCCGGGATCTCCAAAGGAGGGTAAGTTGCTTTCATTCATTCTGCTGCTTTATTTTCATTCGTGACTAGTGGGTGAGTGAGTGCGTCTGTGCAAGTAGGACTACTGGGCCTGGATCTCCAAAGGAGGGTAAGCTGCTTCAATTCATTCTGCTGCTTTATTTTCATTTGTGAGTGAGTGAGTGAGTGAGTGAGTGAGTGAGTGCAAGCTGGGCTGCTGGACCAGGATATCCAAAGGAGGGTAAACTGCTTCAATTCTTTCTGCTGCTTTATTTTCATTCAAGACTCATGACGTGAGTGAGTGAGTGAGTGAGTGAGTGAGTGAGTGAGTGAGTGAGTGCATGCTGGGCTGCTGGGCCGGGATCTCCAAAGGAGGGTAAGCTACTTCAATTCATTCTGCTGCTTTATTTTCATTCGTGACTAGTGAGTGAGTGAGTGCGTCTGTGCAAGTAGGGCTGCTGGGGCTGGCTCTCCAGAGGTGGGTAAGCTGCTTTGAGTTCATTCTGCTTTATTTTCAGGAAATACCTGGAAATTTTGGGGGAAAGGGGCCTGAGGGGTGGGTGTTGCCTTCTGACACACTTCCGGTGATATCAGGGGGTGTGGCAAATGCTAATGAGATATGCTAATGAGTTCCTGCAGTTCTTTTGCTACAAAATGACCCCTGCTCCCATCCAATTACTAACCAAGGCCAGCCCTGCTTAGCTTCTGAGATCTGGCAAGATTGGGCTTGACCGGGCTATCTAGGTCAGGGCATAAAGCACTTAACAGTCCTTATTGTTTTTTATGGATTTGGAATGGGCATGGGAAGGGTCTGTACAGAAAGGAGAAAGGTGTTAAACTTCCTTCTGTAATGTCAGAACCATCTGTTAACAAAATGGAAAAGGTTAAAATCCATGGACATCTGAAATGGTCTTGTATATGATTAGAAGTTTATGGTATTTTATTGTCTATGACCTTTCCATCCTTTTAGAGCTCTGTTATAGAGGCTGGTGCATGGTTATGGGCAGGAGCACAGAACCCCAATTCTCCATTCATTCATACTAAAAAAAAATAGTAGCACACATTCACGGACAGAATTATTGCATGGAATCAGCACTCCAGAAAATTAAACATAAAATCTCTATGACTAGATTTGGACGTCTTCATTTCTTTGACTTGATGTTACCACATTTAAAGATTGGCATGCAGATCTAACCTTTCTTTCAAACTTGCCAGGTCATAAGCAAAAAAAACCCCCAAACTTTGGTCTGATCAAAGATATGGGAGAAAGGGGTATCAAAAATAACTTAGAATAAACTCTGATCAATGATCACAGGCAAGAACTGATCGTGAAATAAAGAAATTAAAGTAGAGAAAAGGGTGCCTGATTTTAGAACTGAACTACAAAGTAGATATTGAAGCTACCTAAAAGATACCATTGTAGAACAGGAAAGCAAAAGTCTTTTTTCTTTCCTTAAAAAACAATAGAAAGACATTTGCCACGATAGTCATGCAATTAGTTGCAGAATTCAGATTATAAATGAGTGCTTTCACGTTCTATGCACCTTACTCTCCTAGTCAGTATCGAGACCAAAATTTTTTTTTTAAAAAAAACTTCACTGCATCAGTCTGGTACAGGTTCAGGGGTATTTTTTGCAAAGCATTTAAAGCTATGGTAATAAATCAATTAATCATGAGGACAGACAGGAACTGAGATAAAGGATGCTAGATTTTCATCCTATTCCAGCTAGGGACTGTGCTTGCATAGGAACTGATTTCCAGGTATGTTTTTGCAAATGAATGGGGAATTACACACGTCAAAAGATGCTTTGCATGCAGTTCTGTTTCCAAAGCAGAGATATATGGATATATTAATTTAGTAAATAGATATGAAATCTCTGCAGTTATCTGTTTGCATTGGCAAAGAAGCATGAGAGATTGTTGCAACTTGCCCCACAAGAAGGAAGATTGCGCACGTGCACACCCATCGCCCAAGCCTGGCATAACCAACATTCCTTTTGTAAGAATGTGTTTCAATTATCATAATTTTTCTGCATTAAATACCATTTCAGCAAGCTTTTGCGTGACATACGAGTACTGTTAAAAACATCGGATGTTCCATCTCTCTTTCGTGCTCTCACCGAGATGTATGTGTCTTTTGTTTTTATTCATTCATTGACTACCACTAACATTGGTGAATTTCATTTCAGTGCAATTAGCCAGCTCAATTTAATCTACCCAATGCAAATCACAGAGCTTTTACTCGAATCTAATTAGACACAAATCAATAGAAGTCAATTCGAAATAATTAGCCCGCATATAAATCAGCAGGACTCAATTAAAATCAATGAGGACCTTATTTATTCTAATGACTGACCTCTTCCTCCCTTCAGATGTTATGAAAGAAGCTTGGAAGTTAACAGTTCTAGTTGTTGTAGGGTTTTTTTTAAAAAAAATCAGTGTGCGTTTCCATTAAAGGGATCAGAGCTTTGCAAAACTTGCCTCTGTGTTTATACTGAGTTTTCCACATTATTGATTTTATTGTTATTTACTTCATACTTTCATTACTTTCTTCCTGATGGAGACTAACATCAGCTTACAACAATCTCCTCTATTTCATCCTCAAAACAAAGGAAGGTTAGGCTGAGATTCTAACCACTACACCACATTGCCACTCTAACCACTACACCACATTGCCACTCTAACCACTACACCACATTGGCTCATTACCTCCTCACATTATTCTAAGATAGCAAAGAAAATCCAGAGTGTCTTGAAAGTCCATTCTTTTGGGAACAGCTTCAGCAGATGTGGGGAGAGCGTCTTGCTTCTTGTCCCTTTGCAATACCTCATTAACGTGCATTTTAATGTTGGGGGATATTTTTAAAGTTTAAGCTGTGCCTGTGAAGATGCATTATAGTTGGTGCGGCACAATTTCCATTTCATTGTTTCCTTCCTTATTTATATTACACATATAAGTCTACGGTTTGTGCATAGTTATACATTATTAGTTGCTTCAGAGGTTTATGAGAATACATTTTGGACAGTCCATCCAGTTAATCCAGTGCTCTAAAACCTTTTCACTTAAATATACATTCTGATGCCCATTCAGGCTGTGTTTTTCCTCTTCTCCATATAAAGATCTATATCGAGTTGCTACAGTGGTTAAGTGGTTCGGCTGAGAATTAGAACTCTGCTGGTTCGAATCCCTCTACTGCCATGAGCTCAGTAGGTGGCCCTGGGTAAGCCACTCCTCTCAGCCCCAGCTCCCCACCTGCATTGTGGGGATAATAATAACACTAACTTGTTCACTGCTCTGGGAGAGGCACTAGTCTGTCTAGAAGAGCGGTATATAAGTGCGGTAGAAAAACAAATATAATCTGACATAAGTACATTTTGGGAATTCCCCCCCCCCTCAGCACTGAAGCCCTATTCTCACTAGAAACTGAACACGTGAAAGAACCCTCACCAGGAGAAAAAAAACTTTCCAATATGTTCTAATCAGGTAAACTTCTTATTACACAAATTAATGTGACCAAATATTAAAGTGCTTCATATAGTAATCATCAAGTACAAAAATACAATAACTTTGGAATACAAAATATGTTCAGACCCGGCACTAAGCCACCCCTGTAAACAGTCTTTCCACAGAGGTAGCAGAGAAACTATTCTGGGATAGATAAATCCAACAGGTAAGTCTTCTAGAAGTGGTAAATTCCTTATTTGACTGTTATCTGAGATCTCTGAGATGCCAATCCAGATGCCAATAAATTCTTCCTTACAAACAAACAGGGTAGTTACAGGTAAATTGCTAACAAACGGACACAGACCCCCGTAATACAGACAATACTACAGTCTAATTAAGTGCAATGCCAAAATAAACCACTAATACATAACCATTCTACCATCTCCTCCTAATCGGAGCTATGTTAAATATACACAACTGTCACTGGCAGCAATAGCTCAATAGTCCATGCAATGAAACATCATTAATTGTAGACAACTCTTCCTCAACTTATCCAGAGGAGCCTGAGGTAGTTGTATATATTTTAACATAGGTCCGGTTAGGAGAAGATGGCAGAATGGTTATGTATTAGTGGTTTATTTTGGCATTGCACTTAATTAGACTGTAGTATTGTCTGTATTACGGGGGTCTGTGTCTGTTTGTTAGCAATACATTCTTCCTTGGCTGAATCCACACACCCTCGGAGCATCCCGGCATTGCACTAAATGTTCGCTAAACACCCGGAAGTGTAGCGTCATTCTTGCGCAATTCAGATATCACGCTAGAAAGATGCTACACTTCCAGGTGTTTAGTAAACATTTAGCGCAACGCCGGGATGCTCCAAGGGTGTGTGGATTCAGCCCTTGTTTTGAAAAAAAGAATTGCAAAAGGTGAATAAAAAGAAAGGAAGGAACGCCTAAGAGGTGAGGGAGAGGGGAAAAGAGAAGGGAGAATAAGAAGAAATAAAGGAAACCCCAGGAAAGAGGGAGAAAAGAATTGAGGAATAAAAAGAAGAAAAGTCTGAAGAGATAATGGAACCACTCAGGGGCCGTTTCCACACACGTTGGATAATCCACTTTCAATACGCTTTAGTGCACATTTATAACGGATTTTCCATGTGTGGAACAAAAAATCCACTTCTAAAGGATAACTAAAGTGCATTGAAAGTGCATTATTCAACGCGTGTGGAAACGGCCTTCGTCTCACCACGCAAGACAAAATACACTAGAATTACGTGTAATTTGAGTGCATTTTGTAATTCAAGTCTATTTGAGTGTAATTCAAGAGTATTTTGTCTCGTGTGGTTTGACCCTCACTGACTAAGGAATGCCTTGTTGATCTTCAGTGGTTGCTGCTGCTTTTGAAACTCTGAAAACTTTTTCATTTGAATGAGGGCAGAAAATATCAGTGTCACGCTGTGCTTTAAAATAGCCCAGTTTCTGAAAAGCTCTCTAAGGGCCAGGAGAGGTCCTGGCAGATACTACGGTGCCCAGGGACACCACGTTGGGGAACCCTATCAATTTCTGAACTCTTTGAATAAGAAATTGGAGTGTATCTCTGTGCTTCTGTCCAGTTGCATGATCAATTCAAAACTGGAAAATAAAGTGAATGAGACCACCATCAGCCAATTTTTATAGCTTCTCAAAAATGTGTTTTAAGGAAGTTTGTGGAAGGAATATCATTTGTCTGACCTACTGATAGACTCTTCCATTATTTTGGTCTCAAGTGTGTCATTAAAAACTGCACTGCTGTAACATGCCAGAAGGAAACAATGTATTTATTTGCATTTATATCTATACCGGAGAGTGCAAAGATAGTGGCCAGTCTTTGATAGGGCTTGTAACAACAAAACATACTGTAAAAACAATTCTATGAAAATAACAGTGGGGTTCGAAGGTGCCTTTCCATTCATGGAGTAATGAAGAGTGAATGTTCCCTGTCTTCTATTTATTTATATCTATAGGCATTTGGTCTTCATCATCGGATGTGTAGATTTGCTAGTACTAGCTGCACATCCTAATATTTAAAATTTAGAATGTATATGTACAGTGTACATCATTTATATGATCAAAGCATAAAGCAGTTTTATTTATGAACAAATGGAAGTGGAAAACTACATTTTACTAGGGAAATCAGTGAGAGGAAACTGAAAAATGACACAAAAATAGAGAATTACAGATTGGATCTGCACAAAGGAAACGTCGTAGCATCAAGGATGAAAAATGCAAATCCCAATTTGGATGAAAGGAGTCCTTCTGGGAGCAGAAAATCCTTTCTGTGAATGGAAGGGTACCTTTGAATGCAACCCTATATTTAAAAAAAAAAGAATATACAGTGGGCAATTATTTACAGGTGACTCCAGTTTATACCAGTAGAAAAGAGCAAGTGTCTAATAGCACCTATAAGACTAACAAGATTTGTGGTAGGGTATGAGCTTTCATGAGTCACAGCTGGTATGTAACGTTTCCCATCTTTCCTAACCAATGAAAAAGCTAGTGACTTTCTTAATTAGAGCCTTCATGGTATTTCAAGCCACCAGCTCTTAATCATTTTGTCATTATACAGCCGAAGTGGACTGGGATGAGCATATCTGCGGGACCACCTCTCCATATAGATGCCCCAGCGGATACTTAGAGCAGCAGAAAAAACTATTGGTAGTTCCTGGCCCCTGGAAGGCCCTCCTGGCCTCAACCAGAGCCAGGGCCTTTTTGGTCCTGGCCCTGACCTGGTGGAACTCTCTATTAGAGAAGGGCATGAACAGCAATACGAACACACACAAAAAGCCACAAACAGCCCAATCTGCTGTTCGTGAACAAGCTGTTCGTGAGGCCCCATTCTAAATGAACAGGTGGACGTTGAAAGACTCGGTTCATTGCTGTTCGTTGCTGTTCGTCAAGCCAGACAGTCTAGCACCTGCAATCAATTCCCTTGGCAACTTAGGCAGGGATTGTCTGAACTCTGTCTGAACTCCTGCTGTTGCCCTGGAAACCCCAATCAAAGCCCAATTTAGCTTGATAGGCAGGTCTTCCTTTCAAGTGTGGAGCTCCAAATGTGTTACAACAAGGGAGCAAAGAGCAGGGGGGAGGGGAGGCTCCCAGCTCTGACTTTGCAGACAGTAGAGAGGGAGAGACAGTTGCTGTTGGCATTTTGATAGAGAGAGTGCATTGGAGCTTGAATTTTCTTTGTGTGTGGTGGGATAGGGATCTACCCCTTCAAGTTCCTGGGCTGCTGTCTGGCTCTGGGCCAAGCTATTATTTATTATTGGTACCTTTCCAGCTGCCTGCTCAGGTAAGGTTAATTGCACCTGAAAATTATATCAGCTATTTATTGTTCTTTCACCAGGCCTATAAGACAGAGATGTTCCGCCAGGCATATGGCTGAGGCTGGGCTAGGCCTCCGCTAGCCATGTGTGGAAGGGGCATGAATGAATGTTTTAACCATCCCCATCAGATCTTTCACCACCACCACTCTGTTTCTAATAGCTTAATTGCACCTGAAAATTCTATCAGCTATTGCCTATGGGTTTTATCCAAATAAAGCTGAACATATCACTATGAAATGATTGCTGCTATCTTGGTATTTATTTGTTCCTACTGCTATAACTGCTTAAGATTGTATACTGTTTTTATACTTTTTCTTGGCTAATTTGTATATTTATTGCTGTACTGTGTTTTAAAGGTGTAATCCACTCTGAGCCCACTTGCAAGGAGGGCGGAATAGAAATCCAAATAAATAAATATAAATACGCTCCCAAAGCCTTCTCTTCTCTTCTCTTCTCTTCTCTTCTCTTCTCTTCTCTTCTCTTCTCTTCTCTTCTCTTCTCTTCTCTTCTCTTCCTCTTCCTCTTCCTCTTCCTCTTCCTCTTCCTCTTGTCATCCTAATAGAGGTCAAAGGTTCTTTTATGCATGATTCATTAACAATTGAGAAGGGAGTTAGAGGCATACAAAATCAGCAGGTGGTCAGAGTGGCAAGTGGTTAGTGGGTGGAAGATAGAGGTTGTAGTCAAAGCATCAGAGTACCCTAATCTGTTGTACAAGGAGAGAGAATACCTGTAGAAAAGAAGGCTGTTATTAACTTTGCAGAGTAAAATCCTGAGAAGGGTATGCCCCATTTGAGGCAAAAGGAAAAGGATGCTTCGCTTGGGAATTTTAGGTGGTCACATGTCACTGGTTCCTGTATTTTAGGGGAGATTTTTTTTTAAAAGATGTAAATCATAAGGTAAAAGGGTCTGCATCATTGGGACCATGTACTCCTTATGACTAGTAAAGCTAGAGAAATCTTGTCCTGTTTTACACTTGGTCCCCCCAGAGACTTTCTACAACTGGGAAAGAGAACATAAAAGTTTTCTACTGTGCTATTTTTCTGCGTTTATTTTTCTAGGCAGTTCTTCTCCCAGAAGGGACCCAAAGCAGCATGTAGATAATGCCAAAATACATAACTATATAAAGAAGCAAGATAAACAAAGACAACACAAACTTACATGGGCTAGTCTTGTTATGCTGAGCTGACAACTGTAGGCTTTGGGCTGGAAGCCATGGCCAAGAGCCCTTTAGCTGTACCCTTTCAGCTCGTGCAAGAGCTCACACCACTTCCTCTGCCCATACTTAAATACCTGCAAGGAGCTGAGAGTAGAGATGTGCACGAACAGAAAAAAGAACCCAAACATGATGTTCGTTGTTTGTTGCCATCCACGAACAGGGACTCACGAACAACCATGAACATGGCCCTGTTCTCAAACATGTTCGTGGTTGGCTGTTCGTGAGGGCCAGCAGGTTCTCCTCCAGCCATCATCCAAGTCAAGATCCCTCCCACACCACTCCCAGAAACCTTACCTGAGCAGGCAGCAGGAAAGGTACCAATAATAAATAATAGCTTGGCCCAGAGCCTGGCAGCCACCCTTGAACTTGAAGACCACCTCACACAAAGAAAATTCAAGCTCCAATGCACTCTCTCTATCAAAATGCCAACAGCAACTATCTCTCCCTCTCCACTGTCTGCAAAGCCAGAGCTGGGAGCCCCCCTCCCCCCTGGTCTTTGCTCTCTTGTAACAAATTTGGAGCCCCACACTTGAAAGGAAGACCTGCCTATCAAGCTAAATTGGTCTTAGATTGGGGTTTCCAGGGCAACAGCAGGAGTTCAGACAGAGTTCAGATAATCCCTGCCTAAGTTGCCAAGGGAATTGATTGCAGGTGCCAGACTGTCTGGCTTGATGAACAGCAACGAACAAGGCTTGCAACGACCACCTGTTCATTTAGAATGAGGCCTCACAATTCATGAACAGCTTGTTCACGAACAGCAGATTGGGCGGTTCGTGGCTTTTTTTGTTGGTATTGCTGTTCATGCCCATCTCTAGCTGAGAGACAAACTCAGGCCAGACGGAGCTCAGCTGCTGCTAGCCTGCTGCCAGGAAGTCAGCATTGTCTTCATTTCCACCCTTACATTCACACAATTGCTATGTCCGTACCTACGGAATGGCCTTGATGAAAGTATGCCAAAGCACGTTTGACTGGTCCGAATGCATCTTTTTACCCATTTACCCCCAGCTCTTTCTTTTTGTGCCTTCCTTATATCAAATTGTAGTTTGAAAACTTTGTGCTTCGTGCAAAAGGTCATGCTGCTTATTGGTGCTGTACAATATATGCAATAATAAACTGGCTGCCCTCACATGTGAATGGTGACGGCAGCAAAATGAGCCACTAACAGACAAACCAGCGTTCTCCACCTACTTGGGGGTCTTCCAGATACCTGCTTCCCCCCAAAAAGTGATTTTTTTTTAAATGGAAGGGGAGAAAAAGAGGGGGAAACATGCAGAAAAGGACTTGAAATGTTCCAAATTGGGAACAATGCTGAGACCATCTTCATTTGGGGCACTGCAACTCCCATAAGTATTATAAAGATAGGGTGAGTTTTGAGGTCTTTGTCAGGTTCTGCCATGGCAGTGGCAGAGCTCTGAGTGCGAGTATCTGTGGGAGAGGCCTTGGGAATGAGCAGGCTTGGGATTGGCCACTGGATAGTGGAAGGAGGGGGTATACATCACCCTCGCACCCTCTCAGCTACCTACGGACATCTCCTTCTGTAGCCCCTTCTCCTGTCTCCTGCACCACCCCTTGCTAAGTGAACCCCTCCCTCTACAACGACTCCTACACAACCCACCACAACCTCACTACTGAGCCTGCCTTTATAGGGCTTCTTCCACCTTTCCCCTCCCTTCCTTCCAGTCTCTCTCCTATCCCTGGGCAGCCTCCCGGCCCTGGGCAGATTGCTTATGATGCCATCCAGTTGGGAAAGCTCTCAGGTGTTCCTCTTTCCATTCCAGGTCCTCTCTGCTCTCCGATCCTTTCTTGTAGGATGGGGCTAGCAGGGCCTTTCCATGTGACGCAGCCTGGCCACCTCCCCCTCTGTTCGTGTGGTACCAGACTGGCCTTGTGGGTTTCAGTTGGTCCCCTGGGGTAGACGACAGGCCCATTAGCCCAACCTGTGGTGAGTGCAGGGGCTTCTAGCCCATCTGGCTTGGTATCAGCATCCCAGGTGTGCATGTGCCCTTCTTGCCCTTCGGGGCTTGGCTTGGCAGCATGTGCCTGGCCTGCCACCCCAGCTGGCTCCATTTCCCCTTCACTCCCTGCTGACTGGGGCTGAATTGCCTCCCCCAGGCTCACTGTGCCTGCAGCTGGGGTGCTGTCATTCCTCAGGCAGGGAATCTGTGGCAAGTCTGGGGCACTTGGGGTGTTAGTCCCCAGACAGTTCTAGAATAGTTTTGCTCTGAAATCTACAAAAAAAGGTGCAACTGGTGTAGTTAAATCACCCCAATAGGTATTTCAGGATTAATTTGCTCCTGATTCTATGTGCAAAAGAGAGTATCACGGAAAAGGTCAAAACAGAACAGCAAGTCATAAAAATTAAGACATCAATCAAAATTATCCAAAGGAAATACTTTGTAAACCAGAGGCAATAGTGTTTGGAAAATATGTATAATTAGTCCTTAAAGGAATTTTTATGGCTATGGCTAACAAGAATCTATAATGTTCTAACACACTTTTTTCCAATGGTATATCATGGCTAGGTTAAGTAAACTTTAAAGAAAGTGCAACATGAGCCCCAATGAGTGCTAGTAACTACATATCCAAAAGGCCCATGTCCAACAAGAGTATCAATATAAAGATCAGGTGAGCCTGATCTTGTCAGATCGCAGAAGCTAAGCAGGGTTGGCCTTGATTAGTAATTGGAAGGGAGACCTCCAACGAAGACCAGGGTTGGAGAGGCAGACAATGGCAAACCACCTCTGTTAGCATCTTGCCATGAAAACCCCACCAGGGGTTGCCATAAGTCAGCTGTGACTTGAGGGCACCACACACACACACTCACAAACACATTCACATTGTACTACCTTTTTAAGGCTATTTCTATTGTATTAGGCTGAATCCACACTTCCCAGCACAGCGCTAAACAGGCGGAGTGAGAGTGTCTTTCTGGCGCGTTTTCTGACATCATTGTGCCACGATGCCATTCTCGTGGCACGATGACATCATAAAATGCACCAGAAAGACGCACTCACTCCACCTGTTTATCGCTATGCCAGTAAGCGTGGATTTGGCCTTAATTTTGAAATGATTGGTATTTTTCACAAACTGGTCCTGCATATATTGATATATGATATTGATTGCATTATCTTTGAATGGCCTACTTCTGGGTCTTGCAAGGAGAGCAAATAGTTGGAAATCTGACCCAATTACTATTTTTCCCACTGAATGAGACTGGCTGAATGAGAAGCAAGATTTTAAATTTCTTATATCAACATCAACGACAGGACAGACAATGGTGCCTTCCCTTGACTTCAGCATCACACCGAGTGAGGCGGTTCCTTTTTTATTGTAGTTCAAATCAGAGTGAGCTGTACACTGCGGCTCACTGTTCACAGAGCTAGCACAAACAGACATTTTCCCACATTCCAAGCTGAAAGAAAGCTTAATTAAAAACTTCATGTTGCCGTATTATCCCTCTTTTGTATTTTTGTTTTGCTTTGTTTTGCTTTCTTCCTGTAGTGGTTGGCTCATTTCCCCCCCTAGAAATTGTGTTTCCAAATTGAAATTGCTCTCCGTTTGGGCAGACATGCTGAGCCCAGAAGGTCAAGAGACATATGTTGGATGCAGTCATTTTTGTTTTGTTCTCCAAGATGCAAATTGAACAGGCAAAACAAGACTGCGGACCTGCTTTGTTGATTGTTCTAAAGGACGGCTCACACTCGGCAGTAGTCCTAAATATGAATGCTTCTGGAACATGTGAAGTTATTGCTAGAATGCTTTCCCCTAGATATACCATTTTCATGATGCAGAGGCTGTACACATGGCTGCTGGTATAAGCTCAGAATAATATAAGCTTGGTCTGTCCTTCCATGGAGGCAACTGCAGGCTGTGAAATATGCTTTATCATCAAGTCATCTTTAAATTAAAGAATGGTCAAAGGAACACCCAGAAAGGAGTGTTATCCAAATAGGACGTATCCTTAATTGTGGGAGTTAGCATTAAAGTGAGAGGGGATAAGTAGGAATTTCAACCAATGTTTATGAGAATTATTCCATTCGAGAATTCTCAAATAAATCAGGCAGATGTTCAACCAGAAATACAAGGCTAACTAGAAAAGTTTTAGGGAGGGTGATAATTAGTGATGGGCATGAACCGCATTACGAACTCCAAAAACCTACGGAATTGGCGATCGCGTGATCGCGATCCGTCAGTTCATGATGGTCCTCGTCCAATGAACCAGCATTCAGAAGAAGCCTGGTTCGGTGCATTCGGCCGTGGTTCGAGAAGCCAGACAGTCAGGCACCGGCAATCAATTCCCCTGGAAACAGAGCTGGGGGAATGCCTGAACTCTGTCTTCGCTCCTTCTGTCACCCTGGAAACCCGAATGGAAGCCCAGCTTACCTTGATCAGCAGGTCTTCCTTCCAACCACGGAGCTGCAAAGCGGTTACAAGTTGGGAGAATACACCCAGGGGAGGGAGTTGGAAGGGGGTGTTCTGTAGCCATGGGCACTCCAATCTCATCCCTGCAAACCCTGATAGGCAGCTCTGATGGCCAAACACAGACCTCCTGCATTGCTCAATGGGACCTGTGCTTATAAATAGCTGTGGGCGCCCAGGCTGGGTTTCACTTTCAGCGAGCAGTGGAGTGTGACAGAGCTGTTGCATGCTAGCTTTTGGGGAGAGAGACAGAGAGTTTAATTGGAGCTTGGATCCCTATTGCAATCTTGACCAAACTTGGGTAATGGCTGGAGGAGATCTTGTTAAATACTCCCCAGGAATATGGGCTCTCTAATTTCAATGGGGGCTATTCTGACACCCATGAACCACGAACCTTGAACTGGTTCGGCAAAGGGAAATGTTTGTTGCGGTTTGCGACCTCGGGATCGTTGTCGGCACTGAACCACAAACCGCAGATTCGTTAATTTTTTTTTGTTCATGCCCATGTCTAGTGATAATTACCAGCCTCGAAGAGCAGAGGTCTGCGGAGGCAGCAAAACGACCAGCGTTTCACAGAGAAGAGTCTCAAGCGAACTTGAGGGTGGGTGTATGAGCCTGGGAGAGAATTGATTTCACTTCCTCTGCAGATGCAAAGGCAGAAGGAAATGAATTCAGCACCATACTATGGAGCAGCCACAAAGCTGCTCAGTGGCTGCTGGGTTTGAATAATGCCAAAGTGAGGAAACTAATCTCAAGTGTGATTGTGACTGTGTTAGCTGTCATACCCTTTCTCCTTATTGAAAGGGCAGCTTATGAATAGGAAATATCATAAGCCCCTTCCTCATGTACCATAAGGATAAAATACTGCCTGGCCAGGCAGGAGAGATGCCAACTCTGGCTGGAGTTGGAAAATTACCGGAAGGTGTGTCAACCTGACTAGCTTTCCCTCCATGCCCCGGAGAAGCACTTAAGTGAAACAAAGAGGTCTTCCAGAAACTCCTGCTTGATCTCATCAACATCCTTTTGTACCTTCTTCACTCACCGTTCCTAATCTGGGCGATTCAGGGACCTGCTAAACCCTTCCCATCCAGCAGTTGCATGACATCAAGCACCCTCTTCACCTATAGTTCCTCCCAGATAAGTACAATCAAGTCTTTGCTAATGTATTGTTTTTCCTCCAGACACGCAATTAAGTTATTGTTTTGAGGGGTAGAAGATGTAATTCTGCCCCAGGATATGTTTTGTTCCATAACTAGGCTCCCCCTAGCCATATACTGTGTGTGTGTTCTGGGATGCATCCACACACCCTCAGCTTATGTCTGAGCCCTCCCTTCTTTTCCATGAGGGGCTGGTCGTTTTGCTGTTGTTCCCACAGACCTTCTCCCTCTCCTGGACTGGTAAATATCACCCTACCTGAATTGTTCTCCCCTTTTCCTCACTGTTTTCTTAGCCATGTTGTGTGTGGCACTCTATATGCTTGCCTTTTATTTCTCTGTTAATAATAGAAACTTTTCCTGAAGAACATCTGCCTGTTTATTTGACAGTTCTCCAAGGTAATAATTCTGGTATACATTGGTGGAGATCCCAGTCACCCTCTTCTTGTTGAATCTCTTTGAATGCTAATTCCCCCGACTCACAAGGAGACCCCCCATTAGGGTAACAACTGTTGACAGCACATGTTTGCCTGCCAAGAATTAGTGCTGCAAAATTCACGGCCATTTGATTTATTGATTAGATTATTCCCCCACCATTCCTCCAAGGAGATAAAGGTGTCAATTTATGACTCCTTCACACATATTTTAGTCTTAGGACAACACTGTAGGATAGGTTAAGCTGAGAGACGGACTGTCCTAAGATCACCCAGCAAGCTTCAGGACTGGGTCAAGATTTTTGAACTTGAGTTTCCCTGCTCCTATCCCACTATTCTAACGGTGGTACACTAGGCTTGCCAGTCCCTATACCCTCCTGGTGATGGAGGAGGATCTGGCACTTACCTCATGTCAGTTACTTTCTCCCTCTTTGGCACTTGCATGACATCATTTCCAGAAGTGACCTCACTGTGCCAACCACGGGAGCTTCAATCAAATGAAACCACGGGAGCTCCCAAATGAAATTCAGGAGTACTCCCATGGCCAGTGCAATGATGTCACTGCCAGAGGCAACAGAGGTGATGTCATTGCACCCCCTGGGAGTGCCCGCACTGCACATTTTCCCAGAATGCCTGCTGGTGGCAGGTGACCTCCAGGAGGATTGCCACCTCCAACCAATCGCTGGCAGATCGGCAGGCAATGGGACAATCCCCCAGGAGTTTGCCTACCACCAGTGGGCACCTGGGAACCCTACGGTATATTGACTCTCCACATGACATCACTTTTGCTTTTCCATCTGCCTGCTTGCCCACAGCCCAAGCAAGATGCTTGCCTTTAGACACGAAATATCTGTTTGAAAAAAAACCCTTATCACACATTGCAGAAATCCAAAGTAAGTGAGCAGCTACAAGCCAAACTAGAAACCATAACTCGTACAATGGAGCTGGAGACCTTAATCATGGTATTCTTCATTTAGTCTGACTTCACAGGCTTGCTTTTGGCTTACATGGCTCCCCTGTCATTTCAGCACACAACCACATTGTGTGGTTATTAAAAGCTACAAAAATATAATTGGTTTAGAGAATAGATTAAAAATATAATTTTGATCATGCGCTCATTTCTGCCTATTGTTAAAAACTATACATAGAATGGGATTGAATGGTATCATTATCGAAGATTTGCAGTCATGTAATTGTACTTTACTGACGAAAATGAATTTTAAACATCAGTTTGTGCTGTTTGATTATGTTTTAACAAAATAAACAGCTAAATCATTTTTATTTTAATTGCCATTATCAGAAAGTCGTGACAAAGAGGCAAGAAGGCAAAATAATATTGTGGCTTCCTCAACTATTAATTTACTAGGGGCATTTGAAAAATTTAAAAGTATTTTGTTGGAATGGGCAAATTCCCCTCAATTCCATCACAAATGGGATTCATTCTCTTTAGTTTGGGGGCTTTACTGCAGTGGTCTGCTATCAAATCTCATGGAATCTCATGTTCTGAATATATCTAAGAAGCTTACCATCGAGCCAGTTTGGTATAGTGGTTAAGAGCAGCAGGACTCTAATCTGGAGTGCCAGGTTTGATTCCCCACTCCTCTGCTTGAAGCCAGCTGGATGACCTTGGGTCAGTCACTGCTTCTTGGAGCTCTCTTAGCCCCACCCACCTCACAGGGTAATTGTCATGAGGATTAATAACACACTTTGTAAACTGCTCTGAGTGGGTGTTAAGTCATATATAAAACAAATGTTGTTGTTGTTGTTATAACTTCAAGGAGCTGCACCTAGGGGTAAAGAGAGAATTATCCTCCATTTCCCCCAAATCCAGACATTGTTAATTCTGGGGGAAAGAATTCTTTATGTAGAGTTTTGACTTATTTTTCAAAAATTGAATCCAGGGAGTTCTGAATACACCTAACCAACTTACCATTGAACTAGTCCAACTAGGGTCGTCATTCTCCCAGATGCAGCAGGAAAACTTTCACCAGGCCTCACCAGGCTTCCTTGCTACAGTAGGAGGCAGGAGTGGGAAGTGACATCGCACAATGCTGTGATGTCACTTCTGGTCTATGCTCAGAAATGAAAAAAAACTGTGCTAAGCACCAGAGGTTATAAAAGTTTATAAAATAATAATTAATAGCTACACAAAGAAATATTAGCTAGCATTCTGTCACACTATTGAACTTTTTCGCCTACCTGCTGTGCTGTTTATGCATCACTGTGAATATTACTGCTGTATTTTTGTGCACAGATCATCGTGTTTTCTGAACATTACATCAATGTTCCTATACATTGTGCACTGTTTTTTGTGCAGTGCTTTCATTGTTCTTGTACAACATTCTGCTTTCATGCATATGTGTTGCTATTAATTATTGTTTTATAAAAGTTCATTACCTCTGGTGCTCAGCACAGTTTTTTCTCCATTCTGCCATTTCTCCTTCTCCTTTTTGTTTCTATACTCAGAAATGACATCAGGGCACTCTAGGAGATCTCACATCTCTATGGTAAAACCCCCCACAGAGATGAGCAAATTCTTAGAGCATCATGGCCTGACATAATATCACAACTTACAGTGCCCCTCCAATGTCCCCATACAGGCCTGTCCCTACATCCATTTTGCTTTTCCCTGAACAGAAATAGACCCATGAGTCTTCATTTTCAAATAAATTCTCATCTCTTCATACTCAGTTTTCCTAAGAAAAAAACGAATGTTTGATATCATTTGGGTATTAGTTGTATACCAATTGTATAACAGGGATAAATGATGAAATCCTGCCTTCCAGTCATAGTTGACTTATGGCAACCCCCAGTGGAGTTTCCATGGCAAAAGACTTACAGAGGTACCTGGCTCTTCTTTGGAGGTCTCCCATCCAATTATTAACCAATGTCTACCCTGATTAGCTTCTGAGATCTGACACAATCAGGCTTTCCTGGGCTATCCAGATCAGGGCTGTATAACAGGAATAAAATGGGGTTAAAGAAACAAAAGAATCAGCAATTACAGCAATGAAAATGAGGAAGGTCAAAACCACTGACAGAGGAACCCTACGAAATTAAAGAGACAAAAAATGGCCACATTTCTATCACATTCATGGTCAATGTATATTCATGAATAGACATGGGCATAAACCAAAAAAAATAACGAATCTGCGGTTCGTGGTTCGGTGCCGATGACGATCCCGAAGTCGCAAACTGCAACGGACATTTCCTGTTGCCGAACTGGTTAGTGGTTTGCGGTTTGTGGTGCTCAGAATGGCCCCTGTTGCACTTAGAGAGCCCATATTCACAGGGAGTGTGTAGCAGGCTCTCCTCCAGCCAGCACCCAAGGTTGGTCAAGATTGCAATAGAGATCTTGGAGTTATACCCTCTCCAATCCGAGGCCCCCAGGAAACTCCCACAAAAATCCAAGCTCAATTATACTCTCTCTGTCTCTCCCCAAAGACTAGCAAGTAGCAAGCAACAGCTCTCACACTCCACTGCTCACTGAAAGTGAAAGCCAGCCTAGGAGTGCAGTGCTTTTTATAAGCTGAGGTCCCATAGAGCAACGCAGGAGGTCTGTGTTTGGCTGTTAAAGCTGTCTATCAGGGTTTGCAGAGATGAGATTGGAGTGCCCGTGGCTACAGAATACCCCCACCCCCTCCTTCCACCGGGTGTCTTCTTCCAACTTGTAACCACTTTGCAGATCCATGGTTGGAAGGAAGACCTGCCAATCAAGGTAAGCTGGCCTTCAATTCGGATTTCCAGGGCGACAGAAGGAGCGCAGACAGAGTTCAGGAATTCCCCCGGCTCCGTTTCCAGGGGAATTGATTGATGGCACCTGACTGTCTGGCTTCCCGAACCGCGGCCAAATGCATCGAACCAGGCTTCTTCCGAATGCTGGTTCATTTACTGTGGACAATCACGAACTGCCGGATCACGATTGCGCGATCACCAATTTTGTGGGTTTTTGAAGTTCGTAATGGGGTTTGGGCCCATGTCTGTTCATGAATCTGATGTCCAGTTTGGTACCATGATCATCCTGTGGTCTAAATTGTCCAAGGGAAGAGGTTTTTCTGTACTTTAACAAGTAATCTGATTGGGGGCAGGGGAGTGAGAAATTCAGGGTGGTTTCTATTTAGAATTAAAGTGCTGTAGAATTCTACTTTCCACCGGACAGAACAATAAAGGTGGCTAGCTTATAATGGGGAAACGGACACACAGTGAATCTGTTCTAATTGGTATGAAACAAGGATGGATGAATATTTCCCTTTGCACGTAATCAGAACCATTAAGGATCAAACATTGCATATTTTAAACTGTATTTGTTTTTATTTGTAGAGGGTTATTGTTGAAGGTTAAGCAAGACCCTTCCTCAGGTCTCCTCTTTTGGATTGCTCTGCCAAGACTTTCTAACAAAATAAAGGTTTGTACATATGCATATGAGATTTATTGGCCTGTGACAAGTCAGCTAAGATACAGCATCTGGCTGCTCAATGAAGTCTTTGAGTTTTACCCAATTTTCCAGCTGGCTTGACGAGAAAATATAAATCTAAAGTTGATAAATACCAACCACTGCTCCTACGTTGGAGAAATTAATTTCCAAACTCTTTTGTATGCGTCCATGTAGCAATCACACTTGCAGGCACGGAAGAAGCATCATTTTGGTTCATCGGGGGGCTGGCAATAAACAGCTTCTTCTCTCTCTTCTTCGAAAGATTTCATTCAAGGGATATGCAAATGTGAGGTTGTTAAAGTAACTGATTGCAGAAATGAGTAATCAGGAAAAGATGTTCACTCGTGTGCCCTGGATAAATTCCAGTTCAGATAAATGTCACTCTTCTTACCTTGCTTGATATATAAAGACATTCCATCACTGAACACTGTTCATGAGAGGCATTGTCCGCCATCTGAACTTTTCCAATGACGAGCAAATCCTTATATGACTTATTTAGGTTCTGAAGTTTACTTGAGTTTAATAGTCATCGGCCTCTGTGAGTGTGAAGTGGCCATTTGATGCTTTCTTCAACATTGTTCCAGAGTTTTTTTTATTTAGTTTTTTTTTTTTGGATACCCTGCTTAATGAGGACACAAAATGGACTATAATATCATTCTCCCATTTTATTCTTGCAACAACAATCCTGTGAGGTAGGTTAGACTGAGAGCTAAGCTACAAGAGACAAATTTTACGAGGACAAGCATGTGAAAGGAGTCGCAATGTGAGCCAAGAAGCTGAGTTTTAAAAGAGATCGGTAGGGTTTGTCAATTTCCCCTCTCTATACAAAGCCAGGGAGATTTGTTAATTTCCTCTTTGCTGCTAGAAGGCTCTGTCAGTTTCACCTCCCCTTCTCAGAGGCAAAGAGGAAATTAACAAATCCTCTGAACAGGGATCTCCTTGACTCTGTAGAGAGGGGAAATTGACAAAGCCTTCTGATCTCTTTTAAAACTCAGCTTCCCGGCTAACACTTCAGGTACTTGTCCTAGTGTAATTCATCTCTTGTAGCTTAGCTCTGAGAGCATGACTGGCCCAAGGCCATCCAGTGAGGTTCCATGGCAGAGTGGAAATTTGTACATGGATCTCCCCAGACATAGTTTAACATGCTAGCCCTAAGTTTATGGAGTGGAGAGTGCCCTCAAGTCATATCTGACTTATTGTGACCACTGGTGGGGTTTTCATGGCAAGAGACAAACAGAAGTGATTTCCCGTTGCCTGCCTTGGCAGCCCTTTTCTTCATTGGAGGTCTCCGATCCAATTACCAACCAAAGCCAACCCTGCTTAGCTTCTGAGATCTGACGAGAGCAGGCTCACCTGAGCTGTTCAGGTCAAGGCTAGTTCTCAGTTTATAGGAATCATGTATTTGGTATCCATATGCTTTTCACACTGGGGAAAAAGTGATGTTGGATGTACATATGAGATAATGGCAGAGCAGACTGCATTCTATATTCAGATGGATGCATTTAAATTTTTTTTAGTAATTTTATTTTTTAAAAATGAAAACTAACATACAAAATATAGATCTAGAGGAGTTGGCCATGTTAGTCTGTAGTAGCAAAATCAAAAAGAGTCCAGTAGCACCTTTAAGACTAACCAACTTTACTGTAGCATAAGCTTTCGAGAATCACAGTTCTCTTCGTCAGATGCATTTGACTAAGAGAACTGTGATTTTCAAAAGCTTATGCTACAGTAAAGTTGGTTAGTGTTAAAGGTGCTACTGGACTCTTTTCGATACAAAATATAGAAGAAAATATGACAGCAATAATGGCAGGTCTACAGATAAATATCTATAAAAGGTTTCCAAATATCTAAAAATAAGTCCAGTGGCAGGTTTTCTTCCCTCTTAAGCTTGAGCATACTATCCCACAGAGCTCGGTGGGAATCTCCTAAGGGTGTGGAAATGTTTCTTGTGTGCATGTATAGTAAATTGTTTCCATTCACTACTTTGAGCTGTTGAATTTGTAAATTCATTTGTATGTGTGCATGTTGTCTTGTTTTTATAAGCAATTTATATGCACAGTCGTTTCCACATATAATATTTATTGATGCACAAATAAAACTCACAATGCATGCAATGTATGGAACAATACAGTGCGAGGAAAGAGAAAGTGGCATGAAAATAAGAAATCACAGCTTCAGTTTGCACAAAAGTGAAACAAGAGCAAAATGGGAATTTGGGAGGAGGAGTCAAAACAAAGTTGAAAAATTCAGTTATCCCTAGAGCCACTACGAACTGGAGTATTCCTCATCTGCATAATCTCATTCTTTTAGTTGCTTAGCCTTCTCCTGGATCCCACTGTTTATGAATAGTTAAAAATCCCTGCTCAGGCGATAGTGACCTGGCAAGGAGAAGTTAGGCTAGAAGAACTCTTCTCCTTGACATATGTGGAAGAGATCATGGAAGAAGTCAGCAGAGTGAACAATTTCCCAACTTGCCCTTTCCCAAGAAGACTCGTTTGCTCCAAAAATCCTCTTTGAGAATTTGAGATGACCTCTTCCAATCATCAAAGAGGAATTTTTGGGAAAGGGAAGATAGGGAAAGATCTGCTCTGCCATCTCCCCAAGAATGCTTTATAGAGATCCTGCCAAGGAATTACCAAAGACTCTACTGGTTGGTTTGTTGAAGCTTTATTATTGTAAGACTTAGTGTCATGATATTATGAAGGCTTTGTTAGGAATAAGGCACATGAAAAAAACAGTCACACATATACATCAGAGGTAACTAGTCCCCTTGCCCCTTTTGGGAGTTGGGCATTCAGGCTTAGAGAACTCAAGGCCAATCGGCCAGGCTCCCAGCTGCACAACCTTGAAAGAGCTGCACCATCCCCCACCCTTGGGACAGACAGTAGATGCCAATATCCTGACATGCTTTTCTGCTAGATCCAACTCACAGGTGTACTACTTTAAAGAGAAAGAGGGTAACCAGGTACATGCCTGGGAGACTTTTGGTGATGAAGTATACGGGAAAAGCTGTCATGCAATGTGTGATGTTACTTTTAGGTAAAACCAGGAAGTGATGTTGCTGTGTCAATTAATGCTCTAGGAATCACACCATTTCTATTACCGTAGAAATTAATGGGATTCCTAGAGCACCACTCAATGCAGTGTGTCCAGGGTCTGACGTTCAGCTCCCAGACTTGCCAGAAAGAGGGAACGGGGGCCAAGAGGTGCATGCACCTACCTGGGACACGGGTTCCCAGCCAGAGAGGCCAGAAGCCCCAGCCCATGCCAAGGAACCAGCCAGGACCCAAACAGAGGCAGAAGCAGCCCCACTGCATTGCCTGGAAAGGCCCTGCCAGCCCCATCCTGCAGGAAAGGATAGGAGAGCTGGGAGGAATGAGAAGAGGAATATCTCAGGGCATCTCCAGCTGGGACCCATCTAGTCCTACCTGACAGGAGAGAATAGTAGAGCAAGGAGAGACAGGGAGGAGAGAGGGAACACCAGAGGGCATATTCAGCTGGAGGACATCACAGGCGATCCACCCAGGGCTGGGAGGCAGCCTGGGATTGGAAGAGAGCCAGGAAGGGAGGGAGGGGAAAATTGGGGGAAGTCGTATAAAGGCAGACTCAGAAGAGAGGTTGGGTGGGTTGTGGAGGAGCGTGGTGGAGTTTAGGAGAGTGAGAGAGAAGCTGGAAGGAGGAAGAGCAAGGGAGATGAAGGAGAGGAGGAAGAGCGAGTGAGCCTGGAGGAGGCGAGGAGGGTGGAGGCTTTGGAAGGTGAGAAGTAAAGGGAGGCAGCCGGGACTCTGTCAGGTTGAGCAGGCCTGTGAGTGGACTGAGAGGGAGCAAGGGTGATGTATACCTCCCTCCTTCCACAGAGCAAGAACCTGCACTGTCCCTGAGGTCAGATGCCCTGGCGTCCAGCATAGTAGCGCTCATTGAGGAACCTGACACAGTGATGTCTCCTCTGGAAGTGATGTTGTACATTGCTCAATGTCTTTCTTCCATCTCCCTTCCTCCCCCCACTCCCCTAATCACAGGAAGTATAGCATGGTCAGAAGGCTACCCTTTAAAAATGGGCAACTGGCACACCTAAAGAGAAGTAAGACTGTGTCAAGCCCGAGCATAACACACTGTCAAGAGTGTGATGAACAGAAATATTTCTCAGATTTTGAGTGTCAAAGCTCCCTTTGTCAGATTTGGAACTCTTGTTGGTTTTTGAGGTACTACTGGACTTCAATCTTGCTCTTCTACCACAGACCAACATGGCTACCCACCTCCAACTAACTGCCCCTTTGAGGATACTCTTTACGGTTCAGCATCACACAGGCATAATTTAATTCCCATGCTATACCTTTTCAGCCCTTTGCATATGCCATAGATTGGGCAGCAGTGCCTCTCACTGTACAAATGTTTCCCTGTCTCTTGCTGAGCAAATACTTGCATTGCTTTCCCTGTTCGGTGTTTTCACCCCATTGAGGAAAATCAGACACAATAAAAATCTATCTTTCTGGGTTTCGAGGATGAGCAAGGTTGCAATGAAACCTATTTTCTGTGACCTCGTTTTTTTAATTACCAAAGCAATCAGCTTCTCTTTACCCCTGGTAGATATTTTACCGTTGACATACTTAACCTCTAGACCTCCTCATTCCCACAAAATCAACTTCTCACATTAGAATATGGAATTGCAATAAATATGGGAGCTAATTGGCTTGAAAGAATGCATTAGGAGCCGAGTGTCGGGTCATTAATCGGTGCCTGAGTTTTTAGAAATGCAAAATGTACTCGGCTGCTCCTTATAACTGTGTATGAATAATAAATAGACGAGTCTGTGCTGTGGCATTTTGCCAAGCAGAGGGGGACCCATCCTGCACTTTTCCAACCCATTTTTAATGAATATGTCAACAATCTAAAAGCTTCTCTTACCAATGCAAGTTTTATTGCTTTTAGATAATGTCTTGGATGTTGACACAGTGCTGATTATGTTGAAATTAGGCAGGCTGAAACCTCATGTTTATTATTTTCATAACTTTAGTGTAAAATACATTTGTTCTTCTATTCAGGAAAACTTTAGCTGATATCAGGTTTTAAAAAACCAAATAGAAGTGGTGTCACACTTGGGAATTGTATTGGGGAGTTTTAGAAAACAATGAATAAGGCAATGCCAAAATATTTTGAAGTTTGGGCTCGGCTGCTAATGGTTCACCGGGGTATCAATATTAGTAAATTTTCTTTGCTTTTGAAAGTGACAGTTACTTTTGTTGCTGTGATCCTTTTTATTTTTCCCATGTTCATTCCTGGTGTTCTTGATTCATTATTTTCCTTGACATTATTTCCTTTACCCCATTCCCCCCTCAACCGTTTTAAAATCTAATGCCATTTATACTCCATTTATATGCAAAAATAATGTTTAAAATTGCACTCCTTTAATAAGGAAAAATCATTGAGAGGATACAGAAAACAACACAGAAATAAAGATTCACAAGTTCAGTTTGCACAAGAGAAAAGCGAAAATGGAAATTTTCACATCAGAGTGGTCATTAGTCAAGATGCAACATTTGGTACTGTCCCTACCTTTGGGGGTTTGCTCAATGAAGCCTGCTGTGCTCTGGGGAGATCCCGGTCTACTAATGACTATACTTCATATGCCAGGAAGCTTCTGGCACAGGCAGCAGGTGGTGATGGAGTGCCACATTTTTGGTGGAACAGAATGTAATAATAGCAGTGTGCTTATATAATGCCCTTCTGGACAAATTAGTGCCCTGCTCAGAGTGGTGAACAAAGTCAGTGTTGTTATTATCCCCACAATACAGCTGGGGAGCTGGAGCTGAAAGGAATGGCTTACCCAAGGCCACCTGCTGAGCTTAAGGCAGGAGTGGGAGTCGAACCAGCAGAATGCTGATTCCCAGCCCAGACGCTTAACCACTATGTTACAGCAGTTCCCTTATAATAATAACTGCATGTATATACTGCTCTTCTAGACAGATTAGTACCCTACTCAGAGTGGTGAACAAAGTTAGTGTTGTTATTATCCTTACAACAGCTGGGGAGCTGGGGCTGAGAGGAGTGGCTGACCCAAGGCCGCCTGCTGAACTCATGGTAATAGTGGGAGTGGAACTAGCAGAGTGCTGATTTGTAACCCAGTCACTTAACCGCTATGCTATAGCAGTTCTCAGGTACTCATTTCTTGTTCTTCCAAACCTTAAGATGTTCACAGAGCCCATAGAATATTTGTATGTGCTGGGGGGAAAGTGATACAAGACAGAATTTCATCTCCCCGAACCCTGTAGACTTGGTTTTCATCAGGGCTTTTTTTCAGCTGGAATGTGGTGGAACGGAGTTCTGGCACCTCTTGAAAATGGTCACGTGGCTGGTGGCCCCACCCCCTGCTCTCAGACAGAGGGGAGTTTAGATTGCCCTCCACACCACTGAAGTGGTGCGGAGGGTAATCTAAACTCCTCTCTGTCTGGAGAGCAGGGGGCCGGGCCACCAGCCATGTGACCATTTTGCCAAGGGCAATTTAAACTTTTAAAAACTCCCCCCTTGTTCCAGCTGACCCAAAGTGATGTCATTGTGCAGTCCTGGGAGCATGCATGCACTTTACACATGTGCAAGTGGTGCCAGGGGCACTACCTCCCGCCAAGAGTTGCCCCCTGTGCTCGCAACCCACTGAGTTCCACCACCTCTTTTCCCAGGAAAAAAGTCCTGGTTTTCATGCTTCTGAATCAGCCTGTGTGTACTCGGGAGTATATGCAGTAAGATTCAGAGAGCAAACAGGCACAGCACTGGACATTTATTGCTTATTATTCAACCTGGCTCTCACACACTACAAACAGATATCAGAGAAAACCATGGTTTTATTAAACTGGCTATGGTTAGTGTGATCATCTAAATGAGAGCTTGTAGCAGAGGCAGGGCTCAATGGGCAGAGGTTCTGAAAGGCTTGGAAGATTTCTCCACCTTGGGACGGCGAACAGGAGAGAAGGGAGAACAGAGAGAAGGTACCCCCCCCCAATCTCTCCATAGCTAAGAACGAAGACAACTGGACCAATATTTTTCTAGAAATCATCAGCAAGCAGAACCCTTGTTTCACAAATTTAATGAATTTAATATATTAATTTTTCTTTTGCCTACTCTACCCACATGGGGGCTCAGGACAGGTCACACCATTATAATAACAATACAATAAAGTTAAAAGATAGCGGTACAGAATAAAAATAAAAAATAAATAACACAATACAAATGTTAAAGCCAAGATATCCAAAAATGCGACTTTCAATATTCACAAACAATGCACCCCTAAATATCATGGGATAGGGCAGGCAGATTACAAGAGCATATTAGCTGGCAGGTGGATCAAAAGGCCACAGCAGGGAGGCCAGCTGGACAGTTCACCCAAGCCTCAAATGCAGCTGTAGGCAGGGCTTTTTTTCTGGGAAAAGAGGTGGTGGAACTCAGTGGGTTGCCCTCAGAGAAAATGATCACATGGCTGGTGGCCCCGCCCCCTGATCTCCAGACAGAGCGGCACAGAGGGCAATCTAAACTCCCCTCTGTCTGGAGATCAGGGGGTGGGGCCACCAGCCATGTGACCATTTTCAAGCGGTTCCGGAACTCCGTTCCATTGCATTCCAGTTGAAAAAAAGCTCTGGCCAACTGGCGGAACTGTGACAAGCTAGTAGGGTTCATGGCCTTGGGGACCAGTTTGCCTCAGCTCATCTTAACCCAGATGTGGCACAAAGCATCATTGGTGGTAGATCCAGAGGAGTTAGCCATGTTAGTGTGTAGTAGCAAAATGGCAAAGAGTCCAATAGCACCTTTAAGACTAACCAATTTTACTGTAGTATACGCTTTCGAGAACCACAGTTCTCTTCGTCAGTGGTTCTTGAAAGCTTATGCATCTGATAAAGAGAACTGTGATTCTCGAAAGCTTATGCTACAGTAAAGTTGGTTAGTCTTAAAGGTGCTACTGGACTCTTTGCCATCATTGGTGGAGTAGCTATTAGGGTCAGCCAATCAGAGGGGAGGAGGCAAGAGCTACTGATCACGCTGCACCATCCTGTTGGCAGACGTTTTGCTGCTGCAGTTTACCCATCCTCCCATCCAATGGGCAGTGTGGGAATAGCTGCTTGCCAGTTGAGGCCGAGCAGGAATTTTTTCAGGATTCTGCCTAATTGGTTGCAGTGCGACCTCCCCTTTTTAGTCTGAAGCCTGCTTACACAGTTTTCAATGGGATTGCATCATGCTTCCTTCCCTCCAATACCTATATCAACCTCCCTTTACCATTTTTTCAATACTTTGGTCTCTGGTTTGCACATGAGCACACACTGGGAATTCAACTATGGCCTAGCACAAGTCTGTATATGTATATCTCCAGGACTACTTCTGACTTTTATTGGAGCACATTCCTTGCTATTGATTTAACATTCTCATTGAACTATACGTTTATTACATGCCAGTCATTTTATTCTCAGAATGGTAGTCCTTTGCTACCATCTCTGATGACTCTGACTGAGGACTCCTCAGTCTACGCAGAACTGATTTATAACTATTAATTGGCACTTCACATTTTTAGTGTAAGTAGCTACCATTCTTTATATTGATTTCATATAAAAACGTTTTTTGGCATCAGTTGGTATGCTGCAATTTCCTTACATCAGTATTTTTATTCATGTCAGGAGGACTCATATATAACCTGCCTGCTCCCCCCCTCCCCACAATTATACTGAAATGGTAATAGTTTTATGTGTGTGTTAATATAATTTTGACCACCGAAGAAGGTCTTCAGGGTCGAAATGCATTTGGTCTTTTGGTTAATGTACATATGTAACCTTTATTGTGATTCTTTGTTATTGGACATGTAACTTCATCTTGTTCTTTAATACTATGATCTGAGTTTTTAATGGTACCTTATATATAGTGTTTTTCATCCTAAGATTCTGTGCACTGTGTAATAGTTGTATTTAATTTTCTTGTTGCTGAAACTTTTGGTTCCTGATTGAAGCCAGTTTGGTGTAGTGGTTAAAAGTGGCAGGACTCTAATCTGGAGAGCCAGATTTTATTCCTCACTCCTCCACTTGAAGCCAGCTGGGTGACCTTGGGCTAGTCACAGTTCTGTGGAGCTCTCTCAGCCCCACCCACCTCACAGAGTGATTATTGTTGTGAGGATAATAACAACATACTTTGTAAACCACTCTGAGTGGGTGTTAAGTCATCCTGAAGGGTGGTATATAAATTGAATGTTGTTATTATTATAGTAACATTCATAATAATATTTGATTTATATACCGCCCTTCAGGATAACTTAATGCCCACTCAGAGCAGTTTACAAGGTGTGTTTTTCTTATCCCCACGACAATCACCTTGTGAGGTGGGTGGGGCTGAGAGAGCTCTGAGAGAGCTGTGACTGACCCAAGGTCACCCAGCTGGCTTCAAGCAGAGGAGTGGGGAATCAAACCCAGTTCTGCAGGAGTTATTTAAACAGGCCTGGTAAAAACTCTTTTTACTGATTAGGCCACAACTAGTTGGCTGCTCAGGAGAGGTGGGGTTAATTGGCAAGCACCTGGAGGTATCACAGTGATGGAAGACATGTCTGGAACAGGCCGTCACAGGCTGTGCAACTGGGTGGTGCTGTAAAGGAGCACCCCAGGTGCTGAGTGGCATCTCTTGAATCTGATAGATGCCTTGAGGCCCATGGGGAAAGCAGATGACTCAACATCTCTTGGCACAGAATGGCTGTGCAGGCTGGTATAAACAAGGCTGGCAAGTACTCCCATCAAATTTGGAGCCAGGGTGGGTGGGCTTAATTGAGAGCGAAGTGAAAACCATTAAGGAAGCAGTGGGGGGGGGCAGAGAAGTCTGCTCGGGAAAATGCGTCACTCGTGAGGGCAACGAATAAAGAGTTAAAGCTGGTGGAGAACCAGCTGATCGGGCTACAAGTGGAACGAACACAGACAATTTTGCGCATCCAGAATGTGAAAGAGGAGGAAAATGAGGATTTATGGGATCTGGCCTCGGAACTATTGGCGACACCCGCGAGGGCAACTAAAGAAGAGGTAAAAAGCGCCATTTTGGAAGTCTGTTGGGCTTCTTCAAAATATGCAACAAAGTGTCAGCTGCCTCGCGAGATCATCATTGATTTTTCATCTAAGAGGATCCGAGACACTATCCTATACAACTCATACAATGCGGATCTGGACTTTCTGGGTAATAAAGTTAAGATACTGAAGGACGTTCCATTTTTAGTTCGGAAAAGAAGATTTAAGTATAAAAAGTTTGCAGCTCTTCTGAGGGAACGTGGAATAAAGTATAAATGGCTATTTCCAGAAGGTATCTGGTTTAGTTACAAAGATCAAGCTTACAAGATAACATCAGAAGATCAACTAAGGGATTTTGAGGACAAAAATCAAGAATTTCAGCAAGACACCAAGCAAGAAGAAAGGATTTGAAGTCTGAAGGGGGGGGAGGGAACGAGCACTGCGGTTGCAGTTGCTCAGAGAGAATTGCGTCCGAGGCCCGGGGGGGGGGGAGGAAGACTTAATTTGGATTGTAATTTGTATTTTGCAAGGTCAACCACTCCATCAATATCTTACAAAGTTTTAATTTTTTAATAAAGGCAGTATGAAGGGAAAGCATTATTTGTAGTGTAGTGTTGTTATATGTTGTTGTTGTTTTTTCTCTCCTTTCCCTGCCCCCCTTCTTTCCCTCTGTATTGTTAGTTAATGTAGGTAATAAAAAAATAAAAAAAAATTAAAAAAAAAAATTTGGAGCCAGGGTGGACTTACCCGGTAACCACCCAAGGAGGTTGCCTAGCACAGCCCGCCTTCAAAATAATCAGTTTAGGATCAAATAAGCTCTGAAAAGCCATAGGCAACTTCAAATACTGACTGCAAAACTCTGAGAATCTTCTAGTCTTCACTAAATTAGAAGCCCAAGAGCCCTGCTGGTCAAGGTGGAACAAAACTGTAGACATAGAATGGAGCAAATTAGGTTCTTGGCAGCTTGGATGCAGGCCTTGTCCATCCTTAGATTAGATAGGTAGTTAGAATCTCTCTCTCCTTTCCTATCAGAGTATGGAGTTCCTACAATAAAGAACTCTAATTTCTTTTCTAATATAAAGCAAGTATATGATTTATTATTTTCTCTCCTGCACACACACCAGCCAGCAGAACGAACTCACGACCACCTATAATCACACTTCCTATGCCGAACTATAAACTCTGCTAATGGCCCAAATATGGAATCTTTTAATTAGGTTTCTGGGGCCTCCATAACAATTTATTTATCAGGTTCTTCATGAGACCCCAGAGCTTTATCTGGGAAAAGATGAGAACTACTTATAGAGAAGATTCTTAAGCAGGACTGGGACTCCCTTCAAAAGGACATGGCACAAAAATGCTCCCTGCTCTACATGGGAATTAAATATCCTACCCAGTTCGATGAGTCCAAAAATGGAGGCAGTCGTATATGTTCATGCGTTGCAACGTATTGCCGACAGCCTAGATGAAGGGCCACTTCCTCAGGATACCATCGGATGAATGTTTCTGTGACTGCCCTTTGGCTGAAGTTGACTCGCTGTTCCATACCTTCTTTCACTGTCCAAAGCATAAACTAGTCAGAGAGAGAGATTCTTTAAAAAATGGCGACTGAGGTATTCGAACATTCCCAACTCCTCAAAATTAAGACTATTACTGAGTAGCTTTTGTAAAAACTGCATTGCAGATATGGCAACCTTTTCTTTAATGGTTATTTTAAATTCTTAAACTTTGTTAGAGTGTATGGCCTATGGGCTGTTAAGCTGAATAAACTGAGGGCGAAGCTACAAGTGACAAATGACACTTGAATGGCAAGTGTATTTCTCCCTGTTCACTTGCCCTCCACTCAATCCACTTGCCGTTCAAGTGTCATTCGTCACTTGTAGCTTGGCCCTACACTGATCAAGTAAGCAACGATACAGATGAGCCATTTCAATAATTAAATATATGAATAAAAATAAACCACTAGTTGACCCCACATAATCGTGTCTGTGTATTTATTCTGGATTGTCACGTTTGGATTGCTGGGGCGAACCACCATTAAACGAAACCATAGTTTTGTGTCACATCTGATCTGGGCCATAGACTTGGACCTCCACGCAAGCAACTCCCTGACTCCTTTACTTCCTTTTGAAAGCTGTTCCTTTGTAGCAACTAATGAAATCATCAAAGCCTCTTACATTCCATGAACACCATATAACATGAATAAATAGCTGTAATAGAAGTGCTGCCTTATGACTAAAAATGAAAAGCCAATGGATTGATGGGTTACCTTCAGAAAGAAGTATGTTCTTATTACCCGCTCTTGTACTGAGCATAACGTCTACACCTGATGATGCATAACAATGATTAATAAGCCATATTAATATCACTCTGCCAGGTTCCTTTAAAATTGAGTCATCTGAAGTTTAACACTTTTCCCCCTATGTTTTCCAAAGTGTCATGAATAACCAGTGACATTGGGTGTGTAACACAGCTTTCATCCATCTCTAATTCTTCTTCACTGGGTTATAAAAAAAATGTACAGCGATCTAATCACATATAGATCATATTTCAAACAATACTTGGCAGAGCATGTTTCTGGACCACATGGAAATGGCTGGCGCATTTCTTCCATTCAGTCCCTAATATGACAAACCAGAACTTCTCTGTCACCATATATCATCTCAGAGCCAAGCTACAAGTGACGCCTTACGCAGGTTGGACACTTGTCAGCTTACCTCAAGTTTTGATGGGAAATGTAGGCGTCCTGGTTTTACCGTTTGGCTCTCCATTACAGCTGCAAGACCAGGACGCCTACATTTCCCATCGAAACTTGAGGGAAGTTGACAATTGTCCAACCTGAGTCAGGCATCACTTGTAGCTTGGCTCTTAGACAAAAGATTGTTTTCTGGGAGAGGCAATTTGCACATTTAGCAATACGTTTATAAAAGCTGAATAAGAAGATTATGGGTTGGATCTAAACCAAATTTTCCATCAGCAGAGTAGATATTTCCTGCTTCCTCACTCTTACAGTGGCCCACTGACCTCCATGAAATGTTGCTCCTCGGAGATAGGAGACCCTGAGGAACGACATGAGGAGGGGTCTGTAGCAAGAAGGAAGAACCAATGGAAATTGCCCAAACGGGCTGAATCCAGCCCATTAGGAGACACAGAGTCTCTCTACACGAGACACCTGTGTACACGTTCTTCAAGTGTCGGGTACTGCAAGTTTACTTGGGAAGTGTAGTATTACAAAGAACAGCTTCTCAGGAGAGAAATAATTCTCACCATGCCCTCCTCCCCTGGGGAGAAGAGTAATGCAAGGGATATGAGGGTTAGGAAGGAAATCCAAGGTGGCTTTTTGCAAGAGAGAGAAAGCGATGTGAGGGATATTCTCTGTGGCCATTTCCACACTTCTTACCGGCCTCTGGAACGTTGTGCAAAACACCAGGAAGATAGCGTCTTCTCGCGCAAAATCGCACCAGGAAGACGCAATGTCACACAAAACTCTCGGATGATAGTGTTTTCCTGGTGCGATTTCACGCGAGAAGATGCTATCTTCCCGGTGTTTTGCACAACGTTCTGGAGTCCGGTAAGAAGTGTGGAAATGGCCTGTGTCTTGCAAAAAAAAACCTGCCATGGATTTCCTGCCTTCTGTTACATCCCCCCCACCCTGCTCCTGAGTTCCCAGAGAAAAATCTGGGCAGGCAGGCAGGCAGGCAAGTGAGGCTTTCAACAAAACATTGCTGATTGTGGAGATGGTTTTCTCCACAGTTGTCCATGCCAATCTTCCTTGTCATTGCCCCACCCACCCACCCACCCATTCTTTCCTGCTTGTTCCTTCCCTCCCAGGCACCCTTCAGTATGACTTTTCCCCCTGCATCCCGAACACCCTCTACACTGTACCATTGGAAATCCCCTTACTCTCTCCCCTTTAAAACACCCTTATTGTTTCCCCCCCTCCCTGCTAAAGATTCTTACCCAGTCCCAGGGGTGGTGGTGATGTTGGGGGAACAGGCAAGTTGTGGGAAAGGACAATCTCCTTCCTCAGCTTCCCTTCCTTTCCCAAACACCCTTCCCTGTTACCTTCCCCCCACAAATCCTTTCCTGTTCCTCTGCCCCATTCCCACAGAATATCTCCCTAAAGATCCTTCCTGATCTCTCCCCTCTTCCAAAGACCTTTCTCAGGGCCAAGCTACACATGACGAATAACACTTGAACAGCAAGTGTATTTCTCCCTGTTCACTTGCCCTCCACTCAATCCACTTGCCGTTCAAGTGTCATTTGTCATGTGTAGCTTGGCCCTTAGTTTCCCACAGACCCATCCCCCAGAGATGCACAACTTCTTATCTGGGTTTTTTTATTTGGCTGGGTCCTTCGGAGCGCCCTTGCCTCTTCCCCTCCCCCTCCCCCTCTTTCTCCCCCTCACCTTTTGGCTGCTGCTGCTGCTCCTCTTCTTGGTGATGCCATTTTACAGGCAACTTTTTCTGTTTCAAAATTGCTATGAGTCCTTGATCTGGATTGTATACACAGCAATCCGGATCAGGGCCTCATGGCAGTTTATAAATCACTAAAATGTCCGTTAAAATAGCTGGTGGGAGTGCAAGAATCTGGGGGAGGGGGCAGATTCCAGGGACCCTCTTCTCCCCTCCCCATCTTCAGCTTCCTCTGCTGCCAAAGACAACAGATGAAAAGGGGCGAGTGTATTTTTTGTGCATATGCAGAAAATACTTTTGTTTGGGTAGAGTGGTTAAACCCCTCAATTTACTTTTTTCAACATTTGAGGTTTTTCTGCAACTCCGGGGGAGGGGGGGGTCTCGCAAGGCTGCAGAAACATCTGTATTGTTCCCAAGTGGCCCCAATGTACAGGTTTAAGGATCCACAGATCAGAGTCACTTGTCTGTTAGTATATAGATATAAATATAGATATAGGTGTAGATACAGATATATAGATAGTGGAGAGTGCCCTCAAGTCATAGCTGACTTATGGCAACCCCTGCTGGGTTTTTTATGGGAAGAGACTAACAGAGGTGGTGAGCCGTTGCATGTCTCTGCAACTTTGGTCTTCATTGGAGGTCTCCCATCCAATTACTAACCAAGGCCGACCCTGCTTAGCTTCTGAGATCTGACAAGATCAGGCTTACCTGGGCTATCCAGGTCTGGAAGACAATAGGAAAAGAGAAAGAGATATAGATATAGATATAGATTCCTATTTTATATCTTTCCTGTTTATTCTACTATACTTTTCTCCTTTTTTTCACTAATCTGTAAACAAATATAAAGTCACATTTCTGTGTAGTGTTAAATGGATACTATTGCTGATGGGTAATCCCCCCTCCCTTCTGCAATTACTTTGGAATGAGGATGTTTAGCTTCTGGTTTTTGATCTTTATAAATAAATGGTGTATCAGATTCTTGTCTTCACTTGGGGCTTTATGTGTGGATGACTGGAATGTTAATGCAATAATTTACTCTCACATTATTTTTATGGCTGTATATTATAATAGCTTAATGGTGCGGAAAGGCATTGCAGATGGACAGATGAAGGCTGCCTTTGAAAATGAGAAAGGAAAAGCAGTGAATTCTTGGTTGAAGGAATACTAGAAGCAGCTCAGTTTGGACAATGATCTGATTCTGGAATCTCACTTTTTTCATTTAGCCTCTGGCTTGCCATTTGCTGTCCATGGGATAGCACCAGTAATAATAACATAATAACATTCGATTTATATACCACCCTTCAGGACAACTAAATGCCCACTCAGAGCGGTTTACAAAATATATTATTATTATCCCCACAACAAACACCCTGTGAGGTAGGTGTGGCTGAAAGAGCTCCAGAGAGCTGTGACTAACCCAAGGTCACCCATCTGGCTTCAGGTGGAGGAGTGGTGAATCAAACCCGGCTCTCCAGATTAGAGTCCCACACTCTTAACCACTACACCAAACTGACCAGTGATGATGATGCTCTAGTAGTTTCCCAGATCTTTATGATAAAAACCATAGTGATTGGGGAAATTCCTAGAGTGTCATGGAGGAAGTGACATTACATCTCCTGAATCTCCATCCTCCCCAAGCATTGCCCCTTCAAATTTCCAAGCATTTGCTGTTGCAGGGCTGGCAATCCTGTTTAGGATCCAGTGGCCAGCGAAGTGGTGCCAGGACATCACTTCCATGAAGGGGTCATCCTTGTAATGATCCTATGCTAGAGGTCTGTCACAGCTGGCTGAGGCCCAGGGAAGCTCTCTGTAGGCTGCCACCACTCTGGTTTCCTTGGAAGGGCCCAGAGCACTCAAGCGACCCCTTTTGTTTACTTTTTCTGTTACCTGTGACCAATTGAGGTGTGAGGACCCAGGCAGAATAATAAACAACTTTATTTTAAAAGGTTAGTAATAACTAGTGTTTAAAACCTGGATAAGCAAAACAGTAAAGGTTGCTGAACATACAAAATATAACACCCTAACACATCTCACTAGACTGCTTCTAACTGTCTCCTGGTGACTGACTCAATTGTCTCACCCTTTCTGGATGAGGGATCCCTCTGTCTGCAGCAGCCTCTCCTCAGCTCTGCTCCCTAGGAGTGAACTGTGTCCAAAGGCCACAACTTAGTCTCCAAAGGCCACTGTGGAGAGGCCTTTTATCCCTTCTCTCAGGCACCATCCCCCTACTTCTCTATTGGTGCAACTGTTCCCTCCAAATCCCCTCTTAACTAATCACAGGGTCCAAAAAGGACCTGGAAAATTTAGGCTCTGTAGTGCATACTTTTCCAGAGCTACTTGGCCTCAGTCTGTAGGCCCAGGCTCATAACAGGGTCCTATTCCCCTGGTGAGGGCATGGAATCCCCCATCCCCCACATCCATTGCTCGCTATCACTGAGAAAATAATAATAATCCCCCTCAACAGTGTCATATGCAGCATTGTCACAATTTCCTCGGGGGTAGAAGAATTCACAGTTCATTGTATTGTAATGAGTTTTTATGGTAGCCTCCTTTTCTGAAAAGAGACTCCTGTTGCAGAAGGAAATTGAACCACTGTGTCTGATGTGCAGCTACCAATGGACTTGAGGAACAGCATGGCTATTTAAATTGGTTTGGCACCCAGACAGCATTCTTTTACAATTTGTCCCCTGCCCATCCTCCCTTTGGATAATGTGGGTCTAGCCGGTCACTATTAAGGGGCTGATCAGGAATTTCAGGGTCATCTCCTTCAGATCGACATTGAAGGGGGCCTTTTTCACATTCAACAATGATAGAGGATTGGCATTCAAGAGTACAGATGGGCACGAACTGAAATACGAACCGAAGTTCATCATGAACCAGGCTGGTTTGTGGTTCACAAACCAGTGGTTTGTCAGAGCCCATTTCTGACTAACCACCATGAACTTTAGGGCAGTTTGTTTGGTTTGTTTTTTGGTTCATCACTGCAGACAGCCTGGTGCCAATCAATCAGTCTCCGAGGCAACGGGGGTTGGGCTTTCTGCAGACCTTATGCTGACCTGTATGTGACCTTCTCCTGACCCAGAAGTGATGATTTGCTGGCCCAGAAGTGACATTTTCACAAACCAAAATGAACTGGTTCGTGAACTGGGGCAGGTTCATGAAAGTTTGTGGTTTGTGGTTCATGAAATGTGATGAACTACAAACCACATGGTTTGTTTTCTTTCTGGATTGCGCGCATCTCTATTCAAGAGTAACATAGCTTGCTTTATGGACTTTTTAGGCTGTAACTAAAAAGGAAGAGTAGAGCAGGTTGCTACAGCATAAGTAGAGCAATTTGCAAACACCCAGAGACATCCAAGGACTAAGCACAGATCACGAACCAATCCATCATTGACTTCAAGGTAGGTTGTGCTGGGGAGGGGACACTCTTGTTGCTGAGAAGCATCAACCAAGCCCTTGGTCACCCAAACAGCACATTGGGGGAGAGAGATGAGATTTCATTCCGCTCGACATTGTTTTATATGCAAGCTAACTTAAACTAAGCCGGAAGAAATACCAGCCACATTTGGAGCGTGTTGTTGGTAGCTGCTGTAACACAGTGGTTAAGTGGTTCGGCTGCAAATCAGCACTCTACTCGTTTGAATCCCACTCCTGCCATGAGCTCAGTAGGTGCCCTTGAGTAAGCCACTCCTCTCAGCCACAGCTCCCCACCTGTATTGAGGGGATAATAATAACACTAACTTGTTCACTGCTCTGGGCAAGGTTCTAACCTATCTAGAAGAGTGGTATATAAGCACAGTTGTTATTGTTGTTGTTGTTGTTGTTGTTGTAGCCAGCAACCCATGTTGAAAAGTTAGTCTGAGAATTTTACTGATGTTGATCAGACATTAATAAAACTAGTTATACCAAGGCACCTGATTCTCGCATCTTGGGTAGGGCTGTATCAAATAGTTCAGTTTGCTGGGCTCACTTTTGAGGTGCATGAAAGGGAAACGGAAGTATTTCAACAGGACAACTCCAGTTTTTCGATCCAGGTGGTTCTGACCAACTTCAGGAAACCTGCTAGAAATACATTAATGATATATATTATCTGCAACTAGAGATGGGCATGAACAGCAATACAAACAAAAAAAAGCCACGAACGGCCCAATCTGCTGTTCATGAACAAGCCGTTCATGACGTGAGGCCCAATTCTAAATGAACAGGTGGTCGTTGCAAGCCTCATTCGTTGCTGTTCATTGCTGTTCGTCAAGCCAGACTGTCTGGAACCTGCAATCAATTCCCTTGGCAACTTAGGCAGAGATTGTCTGAACTCAGTCTGAACTCCTGCTGTTGCTCTGGAAACCCCAATCTAAGCCCAATTTAGCTTGATAGGCAGGTCTTCCTTTCAAGTGTGGAGCTCCAAATTTGTTATAAGAAGGGAGCAAAGACCAGGGGGGAGGGGAGCTCCCAGCTCTGACTTTGCAGACAGTGGAGAGACAGTTGCTGTTGGCATTTTGACAGAGATAGTGCATTGGAGCTTGAATTTTCTTTGTGTGTGGTGGGATAGGGATCTACCCCTTCTAGTTCCAGGGCTGATGCCAGGCTCTGTGCCAAGCTATTAGTTATTATTGGTACCTTTCCTGCTGCCTGCTTAGGTAAGGTTTCTGGTAGTGGTGCGGTAGGGATCTTGACTTGGATGATGGCTGGAAGAGAGCCTGCTGGCCCCCACGAACAGCCAATCACAAACATGTTCATGAACAGGGCCATATTCATGGTTGTTCGTGAGTCCCTGTTTGTGGATGGCAACAAACAACGAACATCATGGGGCTTTTTTTTCTGTTCATGCCCATCTCTATTAAGGACTACACATGAAATCCTGCACTTGACTGTCCCCAGTCAACCCCTCTAGCTGCAACTAACCATTTGTTCAAAAAGATGCAGTTCGTCAAACACAACAGCTGCACAGCCTCCATTAATTGGAATGAAACTTGTGTGGAAGTCCTGAATCATTCTTTTTAGTACTTGCTAGTTTTCATTTCTAGATTTGGTTCACCCACACACACATGCATGTACATCATTTAGTTTCTTTTCATAAAAGGCAAATTCCCATGTCTCAACATTTACAACTGAACTGAGCTAATTGTAGCAGCTCCAAACCTATTACCCTTCAAGTCACCATGTAGTAAAAGCTTTTCCAGGCCTACTAGTGCTTGATGGAGATGTTCCTCCAGTAAAGAAATATACTTTGGACCTGTCCTATTATTCAACTTTTCCAGCAACAAATTCTGAATATTATTTATGTGCTCACAGTATACAATTTGCCCCAAGAACTGATAATTACTTCTCTCTGTATCTAGAAGAATGTGTCTTAGCCATAGATAGGAAAGTAATAGTTTGTTTATTAACAGTAGCACAGCAATGTATTGCTTCCTGTTGGAAATCAGAAGAAGAATCTCCTATAAATGAATCGATTCTGAGAATTCGGAAAATAGTATTAATTAATGTGTCAACAGGAAAGCCTTGAAGGTATAAAATGTAAAATCAGATCAATCTATTGAGAAATAGTCAATGCTTATAATGGCATGGAATGATAAAGTTAGAGGCCTTATACATTCTTCAATATTCTGTGATGTGTGTGTGTGTTATGTGCCGTCCTCCAAGCTATGGCAACCCTATGAATGGAAGACCTCCAAAACATCCTATCTTTAACAGACATGCTCAGATCCTGCAAACTGGAGGACATGGCTTCCTTTATCGAGTCAAACCATCTCGTTTTAGGTTTTCCTCTTTTCCTACTGCCTTCCACTTTTCCTAGCATTATCTTGGATAATCTTGTCTTCTCATGATATGACCAAAGTACAATCGCCTTAGTCTTGTCATTTGAGCTTCTACGGAGAATTCAGGCTTGATTTGATCTAGTGCCCACTTTGTGGGGGGGCTGTCCGTGATATCCACAAAACTCTCCTCCAGTACCACATATCAAATGAATCAGTTTTCTTCCATCCAAATTTCACATCCTACTATAAAAAACAGTAACCGTGTTCCAGACGACTCCCTACCCTGGTGCACCACCAGAGGGCGCGACCATGGAGGGAAGCCTAGGCGAGGTAGCCTGTTCCTCCAGAGAGTGTGCTGTAGCAGGAAGCCGAAGATGGGATCAGTAGGGGAGCGGTTGGCAATCCCCACCCCCCGACTTCACCCAGCTGGGATCAGGACAGGAACAGAGCAGGTGGCAATGCCCACCCCCTTCACCTGGCCAGGAACGGGTGAGGAACAGGCAGCAATGCCCGTTCCCTTCGCCCAATTGGGATCAATCACAGAGGAAGAAGAGGCAATGTGCACCTGTCCATCCTCCCCTTTCTAGAGCCCATTGTATTTTTCCCCACTAACTTTGTTGCTAGTTAGGGATATTTCTGAACCCAATGAAGCAAGCAGGCACTTTATGAATCCACTTCACTTAATTTCCTTTAAGTTCCTAAAAACTGTCTCAGAGCCCAGAAGCACTTCTGGACTCTAAGACTGGGTCCAGGTAATTAGAAAACATTCTCTAATTGCCTGCATCAGATGTCCACCTGCTTTGTCTACACTCTCCATAGACACTGATGGAGAGGGAAGGGGTAAAAAAAGGGGTGGAAAGGTTGCATATCCATTCCTCACTTCTGGCCTGTGCTTCTGATCTTTGGAAGTTCACAAAATTCAACAGTATATAATTTGATCTAGTGCTATTAAAAGGTGTAGAACTCTCCCCCCAAATTTATTCCAAAGTTAAAGTCATCCGCTTATTCTCTTTTTCTTTTTTAAAAGAACGTCTCTTTCATGTCTTTTTGTCATTTCTCTTACATCTTTTATGCACCCCTTTGTAACTTCAGCCCTTGGGGTGTGTGTGTGTGTGTGTTATATCACATATCATAAGGTGGTTCTCAAATAATAGAGTAGGAAAATTTGGGCTTTTAGTCCGTGGCTCATACCTTGTGGCCTTGGGCAAGCTGGCCAATTTGATCCAGGGTGGGCCCAAGATATATCTGGTTATTTTTTGTGTGCTTGTCCATACATAATAATGAGGAATACCATAGTTTGGATTATCTTGATCTCGGTTCCCAGAGAGAATCTTTAAGGGTCTTCTCTAGCTCCCTCACAGCTGCTCTTCCAAGTCTCAATCTTCTTCTGATTTCTTCATTGCAGTCTCCCTGTTGGTTGATGATTGATCCGAGGAATAGAAAATCTTGAACAACATCAATTTCTTCATTGCCAACTTTAAAATTGTGTAATTCCTCAGTAGCCATTACTTTTGTCTTCTTGATGTTCAGCTGTAATCTTGCTTTAGCCCTTTCTCCTTTAACCTTCATCAGTAGTTGTTTCAAGTCTTATTGTTATTCTGTGATCACTTTGAAATATTCACTTTGTAACTTTTTTTGGAAAAAAAAACAATTTAAAAGAGTTTATCCAGGCTCTATGTTGCCTCCACAAAAGAAATTATATGCAAAGTTAAAATTTTAATTTTTGCAACTCATCTTTACATATTTAATTTAGCTTAATCCATACATTTTCTCCAATGTCTTCCTTTAGGGTTGGTTGTAGCTTTTAGTCAAAAAAAGTATTATCAATAGCTAAGAGTGACTAAGCATGGAACTATCATGTTAACAGGAAGTATTTATTTATTTATTTTATTTACTTCCTTTATAACCTGCCTCCCCATCCACTCCCTGTGGAGACCCAAAGCAGCTTACATTTTCTTCACCTCCATTTTATCCTTACAACAACCCTGTGAGGTAGGTTAGACTGCGAGAGTGTGATCGTCCCAAAGTCACCCAGAAAACTTCCACGGCAAAGCAGAGATTCAATCCTGGGCTTCCTAGATCCTAGTTCAGCTCTTTAACCACACAGTAGTTTAGGATGCCAGCTGTAGAAAGCACGGAAGACAAAAAGAGCTGAACCAGCAAGGGAACCAGCAAACAATAGTACTCAAATCATATGATCTTGGTATGTGAACATTCTAAATGTATATAGCACGAACGCAAAGGTTTCAGTATAATACCCAATACAATCTATAAATACAACAATGAATCACTTCATACAATAAAAGGTGTGTACATCATAGTGTTCACATCAGACCGTATTCCCTCAACCAAGTCTCTCAGTCATGTGGTAGAGTCCTGCTCTTCAAAAAATGAATTCAAACGTAGTTTCTTCCCACAAACTGGAGACCCCCGCCAAGAAGGCGAGACTGGAGGAGGGTCCAAACGGAAAAGAGAGAAGGTATTGTAGAAAGCAGCCTTCACTATCATGACAAGCTTATGGGCTTTTCAGGTCCATCTAGATGGCAACTATTGGGGTAAGATGGATCTTTGGCCTTGCCCAGCAAGCCAATTGAAACACAAAGTTCTTCACATTTCTCTTGAGGTTCCTCAAAGCAGAAACTTGGTCATCTTTTTAATATGGTATAAGATAGTCCTTTTTCAAAAAGTTCTGACAACCAGCCACCTTTCTGGATTTTATAGAAGATGTGTTGACCGCTAGTCCAAAATAAAGAGTTGTTGTTTTCCTGATCGCTTAATTACCTTATTGCTTTTCACAGCCAGGGCATACCAAAGCTCACGCAGATCTACTATTGTTTACATTTTTATCACTTCCTCTTTATTCCTGCTGTAACTTGCCTCAACTCATCTTTTGCAACACTATGGCTATGCCCGTCCTTCACATCACCTCCGTATTAAATTCTGAATCAGCTTCAAGGTTCTAAAGAACTTCTAATAGGCTTAAACTTCTAATGCTCTACTTCTCAAAAGATATCCTTTCTCCATGAAAAATAGTAAAGAGTCCAGTAGCACCTTTAAGACTAACCAACTTTACTGTAGCATAAGCGTTCGAGAATCACAGTTCTCGAAAGCTTCTCTTTACTATTTTGCTACGATAGACTAACACAGCTAACTCCTCTGGATGATAATAATGAAGATAATCTCCATGTATGGGGCAACCACCTATACCTTTCCCCTGCTTTGAAGTAGGTACAAATATTTATTTTGCCAACAATTTATGTGCTGGAAAGCTGATCCTGCCCCCCTCCTGTTTTATTTTGCTACAGCACTGTTTTTCTAATCCTGAGAAAACAGCTTCTCTCTTTCATACGCAAAACCGCCTAAAATAACACAGTTCCTTAAGAATCTCGAAATAAATAGCTTTGTTTAGCTGCCGTTAAGAGGATGAATAGCAATGTGTACTTTACATGCATTGTGATGGGTTTTTATGCTACTATTAGTGGCCGTATTGGGGCTTTATAGTCCACTGAAGTAGCGTTTAGTGAGCGTATTAATTATTTGTAGTTGAACGCAAAGAGAACATGAGTATGTAGGGGGCTAATTTGGAAAGCTGACTGAATAAATATTGGGCTTTGGAAAACAGCTGGGTTAGTCAGCTGCAAAGCAGAGTTCATTATTAATTTATTTCTCCCTCACTTAGTAGCACCTTGGGATCAGAGGCCTCAAAGTATTAGATGCTATTTCAAAACAGACAGAAAGAAAGGGTGGGTGGGTGGAAGGGACAGATTCCCTCGTCAGTATTTTCTGACTTAAAAGGAAAAGTGGACAATGGCCATCATTACCTGAGCCATTGGCTTACTCGAGTGGTGACTGCCTCTCAGTCTCAAGTGCAATGATTTTCTATTCCATGAAGGCTATAACCATCTGGGATTTCCTCTTGTTCTTGCTTCAGTAGACAAGATTCGGGAAAGCAAGACCATGCTTCTGCAAGAATTTTTTGCATTAGGTGAGGCCCTCATTCCTTAAACTGATTTTTATTTCTGGCTATGCTAGCAGTACATAATAATGAAGTTGTGTTTTTTTTTTCCCCTTCCCCTCAAGGACGCCATTAGCATGGATTTATGCAGAGAATATCACTGTTTTTTTTTTTGTTAGAGTTTTTTTTCCTTTACCCCAGCAGGCCCCACTGTTGCTTTTTGGTTAAAACTCCTCCTTCCAGAACAAGGCCAATCTAGGTCCGTGTTTATCTGGAGCCTCAATTATAGGGGCATGGCGGGTATGGAGCAGGAGTTACTGGGGCAGTTGGGGGGGGTAGTTGCAAATTTCCTGCATTGGGCAGGAGGTTGAATTAGATGACCCTAGAGGTACCTTCCAGTCCTATGATTCTATGATTCTATGAAAGGGTATGGCCAGCTTAACTTCACTAATATGCCATCAGCCAGTTAAAATGGCTGCTTGGGCTGTAGATAAAGGACATTTTGGCCCCAAGTTATGTCCTGTGGCTGAAAGATAGGATGGGCTATATGTCCTCACAATGTAAAGAAGATCATGAGACATCTTGGTTACTTCCCCACCAATGCAGAAGTCAGGAACTGGCACAAGCAGGTTTGCCAACCCCTACCAAGGACATTTTTAAGGATTTGGAGGTGGGGCTTAGGGAGGGTGGCATTTGGGAAAGGGAGGGGCCTTAGCAGCACATAATGCCATAGAGTCCACCCTCCAAAGCTGCCCTTTCATCTAGGAGAACTGATCTCCATACTCCGGAGGTCGGTTGTATTTCCAGGCGAACCCTAGGTTCACTTGGAGGCTAGCAACCCAAAGCATGAGGGAAAGAGCTGGGAAGAGAATTCTCTTCCCTTTTGGTATTCTGTCATTGGAGCCAGTTTTTCTGAGAACTACATGTTCAAGCGTGCACAGGGATCCACACGTTATATATTTGAGCCACTTGGGGGGAAACAGAAGAAATAAAAAGGACGAGAACTAGAATGTATCCTTCTTACATCTGTCCTTGTCACTGAAGTGCATGTTATGTTATGGAATATCAGAGTATTCCAAATCCTATATTGCTCCTGGTATCATCAGCGTGAACCCTGTGGTTCTCCGAGCACTCGGAACTGGCTCAGTTTATCTTCAAGCAGTTCACTTTCTCTAACTGTGTTTCTGAAAAAAGCCAGGGGGAGCTCACCCATCACTAATATACAAAGCGCAGGCAGCAATCCCAGCTCCTTTACAAGAGAACAGAAAGAACATCTGCCTTCAGCCTAACTGATCACCACATTAAGTGCTATCAGGAAATCTGGATATTGTGTTAAAGTTCAGAATAACACTAATCTACTCGGTAATGTATCATCAATGCACACAGTAAGTGTCATAGTCATTCTGAATAAACCCAAGAAGCCAACGTAATGCTACTTCTATCAATAATCGAGCCTTCAAAATTCTTCAGGCAGTTTCTTTCTTTTTCACTATCTTGAGGGGCACTGCTGAGGCTTAGTGCTTGATCATCTTCACTGCATGCAAAAGTTCCCAAGTTCAATACTACCCCTGGTATCTTCAGTTAAAAGGACCAGTCAGTAGGTGATGTGTTACATCTCTACATGCAACCCTGGAAAGCCACTGCTAGGGATGTGCATAATGAAATTCTCAAGCTGAAGATATATATACACAGAAATCATTGTTTCAAATCAGTATCTTGATTTTCTGGAATGGAAACAAAAATCCACAATGCATGAGACTTATGAAAACTTCTCTCTGAAAAATATCTGTAATTCCCCCCACTCCCACCCCCAAGTTCCGGTGCTTACTAGCCATGCAACATGAGCAAGTGTTTTTCTTTCTTGGACAATGGCATTTCTACTTTCCAATTGGATCCTTGCAAGGGAGGAGCACAAAACACTCCCAGCCAATCTCAAGCTGCAGAGAGCTGTCTTCTCCTCCCCCCTCCTTTGTGCAGATTTCCTTCTGAAAATAGAAAGCTCTGAAGATCCAGTGATGGTAGAATTAAAATGCTTGGTCCAATTTGCTTGAAACTTGATTCCAAGGGCCCTGATTGGAAAGGGGGGGGGTCAGTGTCTGAGTAGGAATGTAAAACAAACCAAGATACACCTCAGAAGGTCTACTCAGATGTAAGTACCATGTTATTCAATAGTGCTTACTCCTAGGGAAATATCTTTGGAATTGCTTATCCCTTATAAATGTTTCTAAAGCTGGTAGGAGGGAGGGATCTCATCTTGTAAAGACTGGATTGGTAGGAAGGGAGACCCATTTCCTGGGTAGCAATGGGGTGAGAGGGTGGGGAAATAGACTCACCCAACATTCATTAGTCTCATTCTCCCTTCCAGCCAACAGAGTAAGGTCTCTCTTCCCTTGGGATCTAATTGGCTCTGTTCAGGAAAATAAGAGAGCTCAGTGCCTCCCTGCTGCTGGAAGGCACACACAAACTTTTGGGTTGGAGGGACTTGTTCCAATTTAATTTCTCAGATTTGGTTCACCATTCTAGAAGCTGCTTTAATGAGCAAAACCAGCACGTTCTGTATATAATTTTGGCACATTTTCCCGTTATGCACACCCCTAGTCTGCGCTGCAATAGAACAGCAGGATTTTAGTCTACTGGCGTCTTAGAGACCAACAAGATTTTCAGGGTGTAAGCTGTAGAGAGTCAGGGCTCTGTTCATCAGACATAGCATCCATTTCTGAGACAGCACATCCTGAATTTTCATCATTATTTTGATAGTCTTCAGAGAGCTGGAAATTTACATGGATTCCTGCCCCTACCCCTCAGCTTTGCCTCTTGATTTTCTGGGTATATTTTCAAACACCGACCAGTTTCTTTTATAGGTTGAACAAGAGGCAAGAAGCAAAAGCAAGCAAGAAGCTGCGGGAGTTAGGAATTTCCATTAATACCACAGATCATCTTCCATAATTATTATAAAGTGTACCGAGGGAGTGAAGGGCAGCTAAAGCAATGTTTGTAAAACCTTGCCTAACAAAACCATTTTATTCATTGTTCTGAAAGAGAAAAGGTTTTAGAAGACATAAAAGTCCTCAGTGCGGAGGAGGGTAGTTCTCCCACTCACTAGATTGGATCCAGCTAGATTTTTCACTCTGTGTCAACTGTTCTATAGCTCTTATCCCTCATGTGTTTTGTCCATGTAGGTCTCATGTTTAGAGATGGGCATGAAAAACGAACACGATGTTCATTGTTCGTTGCCATCCATGAACTGGAATTCACGAACATCAACGGACATGACACATTCCCAAATATGTTCGTAGTTGTAGGTTCGTGGGAACCAGAACGGCCCCCTTGGGACTTAGCTGAACTTGAGCCAGGGAAAGGAGAGCCCATGGGTCTCCCCTTTCATGTCATTTTCTCTTCACGGTGACAAAAACTGGACTGTCTGCTGGAAGCAAATAGTGGAGTTACAAACTGACCTTCTCAATGTTCCATACCCACCAAATTTGCAGGAGACATAGTCCTCACTGTCCTCTGAAGATTCCCCCAAGTTTCAGAGAGATTACACCCCAAGAAAGGCACGATCCATGGATGAATCAAACAACCAAGGAAAAACAGTCTCCTACAGGAAAAGTGTTTTTGCCATATATCAAAGGAATTACTGATCAGATGGGAAAGCTTATGAAAAAGCATAACCTTCAAGCAGTATTCAGACCCACCCAAAAAATACAACAGATGCTACGATCAGCAAAAGACAGTAGAGACCCCCTCACCTCTGCAGGAGTATACCGTATACCCTGCAGCTGTGGACAAGTGTACATCGGGACCACAAAGCGTAGCATCCAGACAAGAATAAAAGAACATGAAAGACACTGCAGACTTGGACAACCTGAAAAATCAGCAGTGGCTGAACATAGCCTAACGCAAACAGGGCACAGTATCACAAGCAATTCACAAGCATAAGCAAAACTTCAACAGGAAAGAGGAAACCTTAAGAATGAACAGAGCATGGTTTCCAGTTCTGAAAAACACCAGGCTAACAAAACACTCTATACCCGACAATAGCCCTGCAGAGAAGATTAGCACATCAAGCACCGATCCATATGCAAAAGAACCTCCTCAGGATACAGTGAAGCCTCCCGACATTAGCATTCCACACCCTGGGAAACTCTTACAGGATGACTCTGATCAACCCCACCCCTCCTGAGTAGATATAAATGACCTGCCAACATCTTTTCCACACTGTGACACTGAGAGATCTCTGTCTTTTGGTGCTACACCTCTGACGATGCCAGCCACAGCTGCTGGCGAAACGTCAGGAACTACAATGCCAAGACCACGGCAATAGAGCCCGGAAAACCCACAACAACGAAAAACTGGTTGGATTTAATTTGCAGTTTTTTCCAGTCTTTCCCAAGAATGCTCACTCAAGCGCCTGCTTGGATGGCAATTAGCTCACAAATTGTGGGCAAGACATAAAAACCTGGTAATGGATGGGGGTGGGGAAGTTTTGTTAAGGAAGCATTTGAAAGTCGGTCAAAAAATATGCTTTTCACATGCAAACTCGCTGTCCCTCACCCAACTACTTTCTTATATGTTAAAAGAGTGATTTCAGTACTGCAGGAAGATGTTATTTTCTGTGTGGTGTGCCTGTCTGTCATGTGTGCAAGCATCCATGCCATCGTGTTGTGCATTTTACACTACACCTTAAACTCATACAGATATAATGCCAAAGTTCAGTACTGTATCTTACGCATTTTAGAAGTCACCTGAAGGCGTCTCGATTGCTAATATTAATTTCTAGAGGAGCAAGTGTCCTCTTTGTTATCTCTAAGAAATATGTGTTTTCACTTCTGAGTGGCCTTAGGCTAGGGATTCCAGACCCCCAGTGGGGCGGGGGATCCCCTGTCCCTGCTCCCCACCCCCACCCCCACTTACCCAACCAGCAGGGGGGGGCACACCTTCCCTGTGCTCTCCCCTGTGGCACTGTGTGCTCCCGTGCACAGCAGCCACCGGGATCGGGCCCGTTATGGCCCGAATCAGGGCCACTGCAGAGTGCAAGAGTGCTCCTGCTCTCCACAGCACCTCAAAACGGGCCCAAGCCATGGCAAAACAGGCCCATTTTCAGGTGCTGCAGGAGCACTCCTGCGCTCTGCAGTGCCCCCAAATGGGCCTGTTTCAGTGCAAATTTGGCCCATTTTGAGGTGCTGCGGAGTGCAGAAGTGCTCCTAGGGGGCATGCGGTGATGTCACTTCTGAAGTGACATCATCGTGCTTGTGGGGGCACGCATGTATGCTTTGCGTGTGCGCACTCCCTCTCCCCCAAGGTAAGTGTCAGGCCCCTATCCCTCACCGGGAGGTTGAGGGGGCCTGGCAACCCTACCTTGGGCCAAAGCTACAGCTGTGTACTGAAATGTATCTTTTCACAGGAGGGAATGATTCCACTCTGTACTTTATCTAGACTGAACTGCTTTGTTTCTGTGTAACTTCTTTCAGTTTTGCGCCTGAATGCAAAGAGGAGGGAGAACGTCCTCCTATATCAGTAATCCTATTGTTTTGAATAATTCTGCCAGCTTCTACCTATGAGTGCATACCTGAACTGAATAGATCTCTAAATAAAGTTCCTTCAACCAGTGCACCTGCTTGCTTGCTGTGAGGGACTTGGGGATCTAACTGCCAGGGACTGACACATAGGACTGACACTGTCTCAGGTTGGCTGACACAATGTTCTTTGGATTTGGATTATATGGTTTTATTCTCCTTTACCCCATCCATTTACCCAATATAAAGGAAATCTCCCTTGTTTATGTGAGAGGTAGTTTTCTTGGTAGCCTCAGTTCTGCAGAGCAGGAGGGTATCGGCCTAAGTGCCTTATTTTTCTCTCAAGTTCCAGCAATTTCTGTTTTGGTCCCTGACTACCCCTAAGACTGTATGTTTGTGTTTCTTTATATTTAATTGGATATACAGTTCTGTGTAGTGGTTAGAATGTCAGACTATTATCTGGGAGACCTAGATTTGCATGCCCATTCAGCTTTGTTGGGTGGCCTTGGACCAGTCACATGCACTATGACTAATTTACCTCACAGCGTTGTTGTGAAGAGAAAATGGAGGAACAGAGAACGATGTAAGCTTCTTTGGGTGACTGGGGAGAAAGGCAGGGTGTAAATGAAGTAAATATATAAAGAAAAGTTTCACACTGCTCTCTGGGAACTTTTATTTCGTTCGGAGTATCCCCCAAAATATCAAATAGCACAGAGTAACTAATACCACTAACTAGATGCATGATATCTGTCAATCAAGCTAGCCAGTAAATGAAAAGCAAGCATCTACAGGTTTTGCTTGACCAGCCACTATTTAGTTATTTAATTTGTAATTGCAAACAGTTAGGCAGACTTCACAGGGTCTCCCCCAAAGTGGCTCGCCTAAAGTGGCAGCCCCCAGTGTCACCCCTTTGGTGATGGTTCTAACCCCACAGTAGTTATTTAATTTATTTACTAAGAATATTTCAATGCAGCCTCTTTGGAGTTTTGTTTCAGGTGACTTACAATTAAAAAACAGTTTTGTATATATTTACTTATTTGATTTTATTTATATTCAGCTCTCCCCACAAACAGGCTCAGAGTAGATGACAACGTAATAAATATATATATAACTAGTAAAAAAGACCAATGTGGGAAAAATACAATGGGCTGTAGAAAAGGGAGGGTGGGAAGGCAGGCATTGCGTGCTCCTCCATGACTACCATGACTGATACTGGCCAGGTAAAGGGGGGGGGGCAGACATTGCCTCCTGCTCCGTGCCTGATCCTGGTTGGGTGAAGGGGGGAGTGGGCACTGCCTCCTGCTCCATGCCTGATCAGATCATTTCCATATATATATCCACAGAACTACTCAGAAGCAAGATAATCATCTAAGCAACAAGAGTAAAAGTTGGCAGGAATGACATCATGTGTGAGAGACTTCTCTTTTAACATTCAAGTCTGCTCCTTTCCCCCCTCCCAATCATAAACAAGATTTGGGCACTCTTCTTGTGTGGGAACATTTCACATATCTGTAATATCAAGTTGAGTCACTAGAAAACAAGACATAGAAAAGTCTGAGAGAGAGTAGCATACAAGATCAGAAACACTGGCAGCTGTTGTAGTTCATTAGATAAATACCTGGGAAAGCCTGTGAAAGAAATAGTTATGGCATTGGTAAAATGACATCAAGTTACAGCAGGATACATTGGTTCAGAACAAAAGGATCATTAAAATTGGCATGGATGGGTCTCAGACATGACATGTGCGGTCTACTAATGTTTTTATTATGCCTCTTTTCTGTCAAGGGTGGTGATTGGAGTTTCTGTGTAAGTACCAATCCGTGTGAGTTGGTTTCCTGTAGACCTTGTGACCTAATTGAAAGTTTTCTTTGCGGATGACCAAGGTAACTAGAAATGAGAGTTTACCCTCGATTTCTTTTTCCATGGTGAATTGTATGTTTGGGTGGATATTGTTGAGGTGGTTTAAAAACTCCATCAATTCTTCCTCGCCATGGCTCCAAACGATAAAGGTATCATCCACGAACCAGAACCAGACTGCAGGTTTGTGGGGTGCTGGTTCTAAAGCTGTTTTTTCAAAATGTTCCATGCAGAAGTTTGCTCTAACCAGGCTGAGAGGGCTTCCCATGGCCACCCCATCCATCTGTTCATAGAATTCTGTTCTGTTCAATAGCTTCTTCCTCTCTCCATGTTATTTCCTCTCCCCCACTCCCATGAGTATAATTTGTAATCCCTCATCTTGAAAATCTGACAGCTAGATGTTTTTGCAACTCTTCCTTTGGATTATCTGGTACCAAACTTTTGCATGATAGGGGGTGGGGGGGAAGCAGGCCCTTGGATAAGAAACCAAGCCTGGGAAGAATGATTGCCGCATTAGCATATGTGCCAAAATTTCCCTCCTTCCTGCCACAGCTTGCTTTGAGGGGAGGGAAACGGGAGGGCTGCTACTTTAAAAGCCATAACCTTTGGAATTAAAATGCGTCTTCCCAGCACAAACTGAGCAATAAAAAAAGCAATCATATCGCCAAGCTGGTGGACCTTATTATTTTAACATCAGCGTGATGGCGCTTTAAAAGCTTTCCAGCATGCTGAGAAAGTTAAATACACATGTTCTATATTTAAAAAAAACACTCAATGAAAACAACTGACCGGCATTTAAATTACAGAGGCACCTGTCACTACCTAGCATTCAAAGGGCTGCTTTTTCATTTTTGCAAATGGCATCAAATCGCTAGCTAGAAAGGCGCGACATCTGGGTGGGTATTTTTGTCCCATTGTTACTCATGTACGTAATGGAAGGGATTTGGCAAATTAGATCCAGACGGTCTATTGCCAGCTCTGCTACCCCCATGGCCCGGCGTCTATTGAATGGAAAAGCTTAAGGCATTGAATAAAAGTGATCTGGTTGACTCACAAAGGGAATGCGAGAGAAAAACCAGAGAACGGTGTGGCAGTCCTATGAAATAATTCTGTAGCATGTTAGAATATTTGCAGTAGTCCTTTTTGCACAATGTATCTATGGAGAGGGGGTGCACAAGGGGGGAAAGTTTTGCCCCCCAACGAATTCATCTGAAGCTTCATAAAAATCCTACATGCATACCAGTATAAGACCACACCAATGTAAGGGGCTCCAGTATACCCGTGCATATGAAGTCCTCATGAATATCCTTTATAAACCTTTCCACCCCTTTGGGTGGATCAGATTGTCCATGGCATATTGAACAGCTTCCCTGAGGGCTCAGACAGATGAGATTGGTGTCTTGTTCTGTCCCTAAAATGAAGATGATAGGCTCAGGCAGCCTCAATTTGCCTTGGAACAATGCAGGGAAGGGAGAGGAAAGTTAACCCTTTCACCTCCACTCTGTTTTATTGTTTGGCACCAGGATCCCTGCTTTGTTGCTCTCATTTTAAAGGCGGGGTCATGCTCTCAAAGGAGAGCCTTTAAAATTTGGATCACAGAGCAGGGGAGGCACTTTGGAACAGCAGAAACAGAGGGGCGGTTGAAGGGTCAAATCTCATTTCTCTTCGCAGCTCAGCACCAAGGTAAGCTGAGCTTGCAATGTGCATGGCATGGACCAAACAAGACATTCAATTTTGACGCATCTATCTGAGTTCTGGGAGGGTTAATAAGGCCCATACCTTTATGGACTTCATAGTGACAGAGTTGTTTATGGGAGAATGAATAGCTATGTTCAAGTATATACCAGACTGGCAGTAGAATCCTAAGCAGAATTACTCCAGTCTAAGCCCATTGATTTTAATAGGCTTATACTGGAGTAACTCTTTTTCAGATTATAATAACGTTAATAACATTATATTTATTATATTTAGCACCAATCAGAACAACTTAATGCCTACTCAGAGTGGTTTACAGAGTGTGTTATTATTATTTTCACAATAATCACCCTGGGAGGTGGGTGGGGCTGAGAGAGCTCTGAGAGAGCTGTGACTGACCTAAGGTCACCCAACCAGCATCAAGCGGAGGAAACAAACCCAGTTCGCCAGATTAGAGACCTGCCACTCTTAACTACTACACAAAATTGTGACTCACAAAAGTTCATCCCCTAACACAAATTTTGTTAGTCTTATAGGTGCATCCACCCAGGAGGAGGAAACCTCTAAGGAGACCAAAAACAATCTAGTAAAATTTTGATTAATTTTTAGTGATTCTGCACACGTTGGATAATGCACTTCCAATCCTCTTTATAGATCATTTGGAATGGATTTTTTCATGCGCAGAACAAAAAATCCACCTCAAACGACTGATAAAGTGCATTGAAAGTGCATTATCCAACGTGTGCGGAATCAGCCTTCGATTATTATTATCAAAGTGCAAATGCTCAAGTGCAAACTAATTAAAGTGCAATCATCAATATTGTACTTACAGTTTAAGTTTTGATCACATTCAGTCAGGATAATAATTAATCAAAATCCAATGCAAGATAAGTTCTCTTTGCGGGTCACAAGCAGGATTTTGATGTTTTTGTCAAGCAGTTCATCTCTTTGTAAGCATTTTGAGCCCATTTGGAAGGTTATTTTCCATGTATTCACACAGTGCAGTACAGTGCAATAGACTTCAGTTCATGCATGCACATTCTCATACAACCCAATGGGGAGTTTTAATCCCCACCACCACTCACACCCACATCTGTTGCGTCTATGCCAATCTCCACAACCATTTAGCCGTGTTAGTCTGCAGTAGTAAAATAGCAAAGTGTCCAGTGGAACCTTTAAGACCAATCAACTTCATTGTAGCATAAGCTTTCAAGAGCCACAGCTCTCTTCGTCAGATGCAACTGACAAAGAGAGCTGACGAAGAAAGCTTTGTCATGCATCTGACGAAGAGAGCTGTGGTTCTCGAAAGCTTATGCTACAATAAAGTTGGTTAGTCAGATGATGCTACCATGATGATGCTACAATAAAGTTGGTTAGTCTGATGATGCATCTGATGAAGAGAGCTGTGGTCCTCAACAACTTATGCTACAATAAAGTTGGTTGCTTTTAAAGGTGCTACTGGCCTCTTTACTATTGATGCATCTGACGAAGAGAGCTGTGGTTCTCAAAAGCTTATGCTACAATAAAGTTGGTTGGTCTTAAAGGTGCTACTGGACACTTTGCTATTCTGCCATGGAAGCTTGCTGGGTGACCTTGGGTCAGTCATACACTCTCAGCCTAACCTACTCCACACAATTATTGTGAGTCTAAAACAAAGACAATGATGTAAGCTGCTTTGGGTCTCCATTGAGGAGAAAGGCAGGGTATAATAAAATTAATTAATTAAAAATTAAACCAGAGATCTCCTGATTTCCAGAGAAACTTCTTAGCTGTTACCTTACCACAGCTCCCTTTTAAGCCTTGCTCTGCTATCAAGGATGATTTAAACTGGTGACCCCAACAAGGGGCTTTCAAGGCAACAGAGAAGCAGATGTCTTTTTCTACTCTCTTTCTCTACAAACATCCAGAGGAGTCATGTTAGCCTGTTGCTGCAAAATAGTAAAGAGTCCAGTAGCACCTTTAAGATTAACAAACTTCATTGTAGCATAAGTTTTCAAGAACCACAGCTCTCTTCATCAGATGCAACATAGTAAAGAGTCCAGTAGCACCTTTAAGACTAACAAACTTTATTGTAGCATCAGCTTTCAAGAACGACAGCTCTCTTTGTCAGATGCATCTGATGAAGAATGCTGTAGTTCTTAAAAGCTTATGCTACAATAAAGTTTGTTATTTTTAAAGGTGCTACTGGACGCTTAACTATTTCTCTGCAAAGTCTTCCCTGGTGATCCCCCATCTGATTTCTAACCCTACTTAACTTCCAAGATCTGATGAGATCGGACTGTGCCATACCCCTCAACCCCTAAACTTAATAGCCTTCTGCTTTCTCCGAAGAAGGCTGGAAAACCTAGCTCTAGGAGGTGGGCTTGGGGTCTCCAACTTCAAATCCAGAGCAGAATCACCAACCTGCCGCTTTCAGGATGCTCTAGGTGGAAGCGGATCAGGTATAAAACTAACGCAAGACTGTGATGCAGATATGCTAGCCTAACTTCCTCTTTCCCGATCCAGCACCGCCTACTCATGTTGGCTCTTTTTCTCTGGTAGATTGAATTGCTTTGTGGTTTGGGCAGCAGCCCCTGGGGCCTAAGCCACAGAACCGTGTCACTATTGCTATGTGGCCGCATTTATCTGGAGGAGGGCAGTTCGCCTTTCAAAACAGCGAGCTTGTCAGAGGAAGGTGCCAATTATCCAGGCACTTAGCAGCATCCTTCTCCTGCCTCCTTAATGAAATTGCAAAGGAGATCCAGGTGCGACAGCTGAAAGGCTCTCTTTTGATCAGCTGTGTCTGTATCTTTTGTGTGCGCACCACACAGCTGTGCTGGCAGCGTCCGCAGGCCTCGTCTCTATTCACAAGGTTCAAGACCGTGCCCAGGACCCAACAAAGGCAGTAAGAGGTTTTTACACTCAGTGCCATTGGAGCCAGAGTTCCATCTTTTCCTCCCTCCCTGACTCTCCTACCTCTTTGTAAGACCTCTCCTAGGTCTTTGCAAGAGCCTTTTTGGTTGGTTTTGTTGGTTGCTTTCAGAAAAGGAAGCTGGAGAGCCAGAAAGAGTAAACATGCTCTCCATCAGAGACTTGGAAGAGGACCCTGTGACTGTGATCTCTCCGTTCCGTTCAGGGCAAGAACCACTCTGTTTGAATTATAATCAGAGCGCAAACTTCAAGGAGCAGAGTTGAACTCTGGGAAGAGAAGTGTTCCCATTTTACGGAATGTTAATCAGCATACAAAATTGTTCTGCATTATTTTTTTGTGCACGCAAAAACTTGCACTGGTTCCTCGGAACTCACCTTATCCAATTCGCTGTTCATCCTGAAACTCATCTGAAAGGGGGGAAATGACAAAAAAGCAGGTTTCCTGAGGGTAGGGTGTGTGTGGAGACAAGGGGGCATGCATGTGACATCGGCAATTGGAAATTTTAAAAAAATATTAAACAGAAGAGTGAGTCCTCAACCTGGGAAACCCAATACGCTTGCTCCCAGAGCATTGCTGCAGCACAAGCCCCAAGCCTCCCTATTGCCCAATCCAAAAGAACTCCCACAACAAGCAATTGCTCCCTTGGTGACCAGCTGGAAAGTGAAACCACAGCTCAGCGCTGGATATTATATATATACTGCTTGCTCTCTTAGAGAATAATGGGAGCTCTCTGGTTGGCAGCCAGAGCTGCCTATCAAGGCTTACAGGACTAAGATTGGTGTGTTCCAAAGGCAGCAGAAGGTCTGCGGGTGACTCCCTTACATTGCGTAGGGAATTGATTGCTCGGTGCCAGGATGTCTGGTTTCACAGAACAACAGTCCGACGGACCTGCCCAAACATTGTCGTGTCCATGAGAAATGTGCGTCCCCTGACCGACCTGTTCACGAACACCGAACTGGGCTGGGCTGAGACAAATTTTGGTCCGTTTTTCGGTCCATGCCCACCTCTATTGAACACATGTAGAACCTGCATGTACTTTTGTACAGGTTTGTAAGAAAGAGGCAATCACATTCCTTTTACAAATGAAACTGTACAGATCTATACCTGGATAAACATGATGTTGAAATCACATTTCAGCTGTACTTGTGTTGAATGTAACATGAGAATTACTCAGTGCAGATAACCTTTCGGCATGTTGACTCGCCACACAGAGAGAAAGAGTAGGCATGGATGTATGACCTCAGGGTCATCTTTGTAGTGCAAATAATCACAGAATCATAGGGTTGGATGGGATCTCCAGGGTCATCTAGTCCAACCCCCTGCACAGTGCAGGAAATCCACAACCACCTCCTTCCCCCACACCCCCAGTGACCCCTGCTCCATGCTCCATGCCCACCATCAGGATCCCTAGCCAAGCTGGCCTGGGGAAAATTGCTTCCTGACCTCAAAGTGGTGAGTTGCATTACCCTGAGTGTGTAAGAAGGGGCCATGAGAACTAAGCACTGATGTAACCCTTTCTGCCCTCCCTCCCTCTCATGATCTGCTTAGGTTCACAGACTCAGCATTGCTGTCAGATGGCCATCTAGCCTCTGCTTAAAAACCTCCAAAGAAGGAGAGTCCAACACTTCTTGAAGAAGCCTGTTCCATATATTATTGTTGTTGTTATAGTTATTACATCCGATTTATACACCACCCTTCAAGATAACTTAACACCCACTCAGAGCAGTTTACAAAGTATGTTATTATTATCCTCATGACAATGCCCTTTGAGGTGGATGGGGCTGAGAGAGGTCTGAGAGAGCTGTGACTGATCCACGGTCACTCATCTGGCTTCAAGTGGAGAAGTGAGGAATCAGATCTGGTTCTCCGGATTAGAGACCTGCTGCTCTTAGCCACTACACCAAACTGTGTGGTGCAAATATGTGCCCATGCATATGCCCCCTGCCTATCATCATCGACACTGCTTTCCAAGTGCTATTGATCACAAGGACATGCATGCTGGCACTTCCTGCACCTGTACAGACCATGCAGATGATTTGGGGATTGTACAGAGGTGGCTGTGGGGCTGGTACACTTCTATCCCCTCCCTGCACAGTGAGTCAACCCACGGACGGGTTGCCTGCACGTGGCTAAATTACACATGGATTCACTGTAACTTTTGAATGGGGATATTGAGTCCTACCATTGGTCTATCAAAGTCATTACTGTCTATTCTGACTGGCAGTTGCTCTCCAGGATCATTGACATCAACTCTGGCCCTGTCATTCTTAACTGGAAATATCATGGACTTAACTTGTGACTTGAGCCACAAAGCTTCCCTCAAAATTCTGAACCATATTGGTGTAGCCAGTTTGGTGTAGTGGTTAAGAGCGGCAGGACTCTAATCTGGAGAGCCGGGTTTGATTCCTCACTCCTCCACTTGAAGCCAGCTGGGTGACCTTCATGGCTCTCTGGAGCTCTCTCAGCCCCACCCACCTCTCAGGGCATTTTGTTGTGGGGATAATAATGGCATACTTTGTAAACAGCTCTGAGTGGGCATTAAGTTGTCCTGAAGGGCAATAAATCAAATGTTATTATGTTATTATTGTTGTTGTTATTATCCGTATTATTGGTACTGGCAGAAATGGTGCCTTCAGAACACTGGAAAACAGGAAGAAATCCTTCGTGTTGACACAACCTGAAAAATTGTCCTCTCTCTTAAGACCACCACTATGAAAATAAACCAAAGCCATCATAGACTTAGGGTGAAGCTACAAGTGACGAATGACACTTGAACGGCAAGTGTATTTCTCCCTGTTCACTTGCCCTCCACTCAATCCACTTGCCATTCAAGTGTCATTCGTCACTTGTAGCTTGGCCCACAGTCACCCAATAAACCCATCTTTCCCCTCTATCCTCTGCCCTGCCATACCCACTTGCCTAGCTGGTCTATAGCCTGCTCACTAAACTTTGGTCAAACTCTGTGGTCATATTTTCAATCCTTTATTGGCATAAGAACAGATAACAGATAAGAATAGATAAGATATCATTAATTTAATGCTTTGTATCTTATTACCATGCAACTTTATGAATCATTGCAAAAATATAGCCACCTTCTCAGTTATGTCCTGGGAGGAGTCATTCAAAATAAAATTAATCTTAACAAGATCAAGGAGCCCCGTCCTGTTTACCAAAATAGGATCTAAATATTTAGTACATTTTTTTTACATAGAGAGGACAGTAAAAAAGAATATGTGAAATTGTTTCAATACAACTTCACATACAAGAACAGTATCTAGCTGAGTATGGTACCTTTTGAAATCTTCCATATAGGATTGTAGATGGCATAATATTGGATCTGGCCAAAGAAAAAGCTCTATGTTGTTGGGGAATTTGCAAAGAGTGGAAATACAGAGCCCTATTTCAATACACATCCCATCTTCTATGATGACGAGGAAGGGATGCTACAGAACCAGGCCACGGGAGGGAGGCAAGAAAGGGTGTTGCTGTGGTGGAGGGCAGAGGTGAGAAGAGGAGCAGATGGTGCTACAGCTGCTAGCTCTGCAGAGACAAAATTTCTGGGATGCAGACCAAAAGTGACTGGAGGTGGCATCACACCTGCTTCAGACTATATCGGCAGCCCCAGCAAACTGGTAGAGGCCCAAAACATGGAGGGTGGGACAAGAGAGAGACTGAATTCCGTAGACCTTTTATAGATAAAGAGCCAGGTTGGTGTAGTGGTTAAGAGCGGCGGGACTCTAATCTGGAGAGCCAGGTTTGATTCCCTACCCCTTTGCTTGAAGCCAGCTGGATGACCTTGGCTCAGTCACAGCTTCTCAGAGCTCTCTCAGCCCCACCCACCTCACAGGTTGATTGTCGTGAGGATAATAGTAACATACTTTGCAGTAACACACTCTGAGTGGGCATTAAGTTGTCCTGAAGGGCAGCATATAAATCAAATGTTGTTGTTGTTGTTGTTGTTGTTGTTATTACAGAGTAGTGGGGCTAGAGTTGCCAGCATCCAGGTAGTGGTTGGAGATCTCCCGGAATTACAACTGATCTCCAACTAATGGAGATCAGTTCCCCTGGAGAAAATGGCTGCTTTGAAGGGTGGAGTCTAAGGCATAATACCCTGCTGAGGCCCCTCCTCTCCCCAAACCCTGCTTTCTCTAGGCTCCACCCCTGAAATCTCCAGGAAATTCCCAACTTGGAGCTGCTAACCTTAGCAGAGGCCAGTTCCTATCACCTCATTCAGACCTAGTCCAAATGCACAGCAGAATGAGAAAGTAGTTTATTGTAGTGCTGGAAAAGACTGGACCATTCTGGGTTGAAGAAAAAGACTTACACTGCCATCTGTTGCCCTGTGTCAAAACAAAATGTTTGTTGCATATGGAAAATTAGCACAGCGAGGAATAGGAGGGACTAGGTTTTCTACCCATTGTACTGTTTTTGTCTCTTGATTTGCTTGCAAGGAGTTTTGTAGATGGCCAACAGGTAGAAAAGGAGCAACATAATTGTGCTCCTGGCATGCACTTTTAGGAGTAATGCCATTGTGCAGGCTGTGGGAATGCTCCCGTGCTTTGTGCTGGGCCAGTTTAGGCCCCAAACAGGCCAATTCTTCCCGACACAAAGCACGGGAACACTCCTGTGCCCTGCACAATGACATCATTGATGTCATTGAGCCATGCTAGGAGCTTGTTCTGCTGGCTAGTGTGTGTGCAGGAATGAAAATAATAAAAGCATATACTTGGTTTATATTCAGAAAAGAAATGAGAGTTCTTTATTGCAGGAACACCATACTCTGGTAGGAAAGGAGGATAGATCCTAACAACATATCTAGTCTAAGGATGGACACAGATTACAGGACAAGGCCTGCTGCCAAGGTGGAGGAAGGAGAAGGAGAGGGGTGTTGCCCAGAACAAAGCCAAGAAGAGAAGAAGTGAGAGGGAGGAAGTCAGGAGGAGGAAATCCTGAGAATAGCAATCTACATATCAAAGGACAGTCAGAGCAGTAAACAGAGTGCCTTGACCTCTCTATCTTTCCCTTTGGTTTGTCCCCCTCTGAAACCTGAGGGGAGAGACAGCGTTGGATCCTCCTCTTCCAACAGTGGGAATGCTCCCGTGCTTTGTGATGGGCTAATTTAGGCCCCAAACAGGCCAATTCTTTCCAACACAAAGTACGGGAGCACTCCCGTGGCCTGTGCCATGACGTCACTCCTGGAAATGATATCATTGTGCCACGTCAGGATCAATGGATGCTCTTTGCGCATGAGTGGAGAACTTCAAAAGGTGACCTGGCAACCCTTTTTGTATCTTCACCTCAGGATTCTTCCAACTTGTGCTGCATACCTAGACCAGGCCTTAGTTGTCCCTTTAAGAAGTAGAACTGATGTTAGCAGTTCTAGCCAGGAAAACTAGGAAATGGCCAGGCGAGTTTACAGCAGACAGACTTGGAAGAAAACCAGTTTAATCTGATGACTGTCTCCATTTTAATCAATAAAGACTAAACAGAACATAACACAAGGGAATGAAAGATGGGACTAAGCCAGCTGGATCAGGGAGACAAATCTGGCATTTCCACCCCCCTACCCCCAGTACGGTGATCTTTATTCTAATTTTCCAAGTATATTCCCACCATTTGGTAGCACTTTGTGCAAACCTATTGTCTTAAATATAATTCAATGTGCTGTATTTAATAATTTACACAAATACATATATATGTTATATAATGTAATATGAAATATATAAAATATTTGATATAATATAAATGAAATGAAATCATTACAGCTCATCACTATTGGACTGGGAACATCCAGGTTCGAATTCTCAGTTAGAGCCAAACTACATGTTTTGTTTTATAACTGTTCGGGGCTTTCCCAGCAACCACAGGGATTGGCAAGTTGAAAGGTCCACGGGGACCCAATTCAGCTCAGGATCACAGTATGGGGGGGACAATCTCCTGCCTTCTGCCTCCAATGTTTTCCTAAATCAAAATGGCCCAAAGGGAAGTTATTTGTTCCATGTTGAAATTGCATGGAGTGTCCGGGGTCTGGAGCCCAGCCCCCAGACTTGCCAGAAGAAGGGGATGGGAGGCAGCTGGAGGACAGCTACCCAGACACACCAGGCTGATAACAGAAGGAGAAAGAGGCTGCAGCCTCAGGAGGGAGGGGCAGCATCCAAGCCCCAGAGAGTCAGGCAGGGCAGGTGGAAGCCAGCTAGCCCTACCCTCCAGTGGAAGGCCTAAGGGACAGGCCAGGAGAGTGAGGGCCACCAGGGAGGGAACAGCCCCAAGGGAGAAGGCTCAGAAAGCAAGGGCAGTCAGCCAGCAAGCCAGCCACCAACCTTACCGACAATGGAAGGAAGGGAGCCAGGGCAACACAGGTCCACACCCCAGCCTGCAGGCAGGCTAGAAAGGAGTAATAGGGACCAGCTGAGGCTGTCTGAAGCACTGAGCAGAGGAGGGTTGGCAGCCAGCTTAGAAAGCACAGGTGTGGCTGCCCGAGGGCCTGAAGCACTGAGCAGAGGAGGCTTGGCAGCCAGCCAAGGAAGCACAGGTGTGGCTGCACAATGCTACTCCAGGTGTGGCTTCTTGAGGCAGCCAGGGCCATGGCTAGAGGGCAAAGGAGGGGCATGGCTGGCAGGTGGAGACAGGAATGAGGGAAAGAGAGAGAGAGAGAGGCTGAGAGAGAGAGGCTGAGAGGAGGAAGAGGACGGAAGATGAAGGAGAGGAGGGGACAGGAGTCTGGGGGGTGCAGAAGGTGAGGAGGAAGGGAAGGCAGCCAGGACTCTGTCAGGTGGAGCAGGCAAGCAAGGGGAATGAGACGGAGCGAGGGAGCGAGGGTGATGTAGACCCTCCATCCACAGAGCAGGAACCTGCATATTCCCTGACGTCATCCCCGTATCAAGGTCAAGTGGGCCGGCGCCTCACAGGGCAATGCCCAAGACAGAACCTGACAGTGAGCAGTGTCTGTCCAGTGTGCGTGCAGCACCTAAATGCCATTCCCCACAGCTGCTGTGGGAAAAGTGAGTCAGGGCCAGGGAAGTGAGATCTGACTTATTACAAAGCATAATGTGTGGTTTGGCTCTCAGTCATAGAACAAACTGGGTGGTGTTGGACCTGTAGCTATTTCTCTGCCAAACTTATTCATTTATTTAGCAATTATTTTACACAGGCTCTCCAGAATCCTGTTCGATGTGGCTGATAAATAAAAACACCATAAAATAATATTAAGTTATTAACATAAAAATAAAACAATATTAAAAAACAAACCTTTTAAATCAAGCCAGGGACATAAAAATAGCATTAAAATATACGTATAACAGACCTTGGACCAGAAGCAGACAATAAAACAGCTAATTTTTTTTTAAAGCCCCCAGCTCATAACCAGTAGGAAAAAGAAATATTTTGACTTGACACCTGAACGAAGTTATGGTATGTGCCAAGTGAGCCTCAAAGGTGAGGGTATCCCATAAGAAAGGCACCACTACTTATAAAGTCCTCTCTCTGGTAGTTGGGGGCAGAGAAGTAAGGTTTCGTCTTGGATTTTGACTACCCCCCTCCTCAGTATGCGTGGCCAGGCCTTGCAACCAGCAGAAAACTGAGGAGCAGGAACATGGGGGGTGGGGGTCCATTGGTGACATTATAATATTATTTCACTTCTGGAAAAAATGGAAGTGATGTCATGCCCCTCTGGGAATTTGTGAAAACTCTATAGTAAAATCATAGAGTTTTTGGTGATTCCTAGTGAGGACTGGTGTTAGTTCCAGGTGTCCTGGAACAGAAGTCATGTCATTCGCCCAATGGCCATTAAAAAAATAAATTCCACCACCACAGTGAGCAACAGCAAGGGAGGAAATAGAGGCTGGGGATCCTATGCCTATGCTGGGAGAGTGCCAAACCTAAGCATAGTGGGGGTAGAAGCTGTGGGAATTGTCAGTGTGCAACACCATGGAAGTCATAGCATGATATTACATGATGCTCTAGGAATTCCCCATATCTTCATGTTTTTTATCATTGAGATTTGGGAAATTCCTAGAGCATTATATAAAACCAGTCACTCCCCCCCCCTTTGCTTCCATTGTTCCATTGAGCAGTGGCAGGAACCTGGAGGCAGGTGGTGGGTGATTGCCCATCGCAGCAGGCCACCTGGCAACTCGACAACACATTCTGTGCTCTTCTGTGGCTTCTGCTGAAAGGAGAGAAACATAGGTAGGAAGATGGAGATGATGCACCCATGCTAGGATATGGCAAGATGAAAAAGCTCCCCCGTGATCAAGAAAGGGGCAAACAAACAGAGGAAGAATCCAAATATAAAGGGAACTGTGACAGTACTGCAGACAGAAAGAATACAAGAAGGGAGTCTGTGCAAATAGGAGGACTCTGGGTCTGGGAAGGAGAGAGATTTTCCAACTTCTGTCCAAGATGAGTCTTGGGATATAGTCCATCAGGAACCCAGGCATCCAAGAGTTGGCCACCAATCTATTGTCGTGCCCTCTGAGGCCGTGTGGGGACACGTCTGTGCCACCAGAAATGCCTCCCCTCCCCAGTTATAATATGCTTGGAAAGGAATATTAGAACTGTAACATCCTTAAAAGGTGGAGATGAGTGAAATCCATTAGGCGAAATGAGAAGCGTCCCTAATATTCCATTATTTTAAATGGTTTCAAATTCCCAGGGCATACAAATGAGCATTAGCACATTTGCTCTGTGCTGTACTTTTCAAGCTCTCCAAAAGATCTGTTGGGAGGAAAGAATGATGCTAATTTGTTGATATCCTCCGCACCTGTCCGTCCCCCTGCTAATGTAGTGAATTCTTAGGAGACCAAATTCGTGTTACACACTCAGATGGCTGGGAAATAAAAAAACAGCTAACAAACAACCTTTCGGAGAGATTCCCCCCTCCTTTAATGTTTTGTTTTGTTTTCTATTTTTAATGGCAGCGATTTCAGTTAAATGTAGCTGAACACCTGCCCACGGAGATGGCATTGCTGGCACGTTCTCCTGTCCAAGATTAAACTGGCAATAGGTTTGGAAAGGACAAAAGGGAATGTATAATTAAGGGGTTCGCTACCACCGGTAAAAAGGGAATTATCTATTGTATTTTTACTGGTGCAACGAATTCATGATTTAGCCATGGCGATTACTCATTAAATTTGCCCACAGAAGACAAAGTAATGCATAGCTTGAACAATTATGTATTTACATTAGAAAAATAGATGTTAGATACCATTTTTCAGTGTAACAGGTCCATAAAGCAACTAACAGTAAAAGCAGGATTTACACGAAAGCAGCTAAAACCTGATCAATCAACAAGCAAGGGGACGTGTTGGAGGAGCTGCATTTTGACCAGTGTGCAACTTCCCAGGATGTGGCATTGCAGTTCATGATTAGAGATGGGCACGAACAGAAAAAAAAAATGAACATGATGTTCATTGTTCGTTGCCATCCATGAACAGGGACTCACGGATAGAGATGGGCACGATCCGCATTACGATAGAAAAAAAACCCACGATAATGGCGATCGCGTGATCGTGACCCGGTGGATCATGATCATCCATGGCCAATGATCCAGCGATCGGGAGAGGCCTGGATCATTGCATTCCGGCTCAGATCGGGGATCCAGACACTCAGGTGCCAGCAATCTATTCCCCTGGCAACGGAGCCAGGGGAAAGCCTGAGCTCTGTTTGCCTTCCTTCTGTCGCCCTGGAAACCCGAATGGAAGCCCAGCTTTCCTTGATCAGCAGGGCTTCCTTCCAACCATGGAGCAGTAAAGCAGTCACAAGTTGGGAGAAGACACCCAGGGGAGGGAGGGGGAGGGGGTGTTCTGTAGCCATGGGCACTCTAATCTCATCCTTGCAAACCCTGATAGACAGCTCTGATGGCCGAACACAGACCTCCTGTGTTGCTGAATGGGACCTGAGGGGAGGCGGCTCATCGCCGCCTCCCCGTGCCCACCAGGCCCGGTGGCTGCCGCCACCACCCACCTTCCCACATAGCTGGGAATAGCAGCGCGGGCCGCTTTGGCCTCCACGATCCACGATCCACGGATCGGGAATGGGAGATGATGGGTGTGAATTGTTAATTTGGGATTGTCGCCGGTGCCAATCCACGATCAGCTGGATCGTTAATTTTTTTTGGATCGTGCCCATCTCTAATCAGGTATCTGGAGACTGAGCCCTACGAGGAAAGGCTGAGGGCCTTGGGAATGTTTAGTTTGGAGAAGAGATTGAGGGGGGACATGATTGCTCTCTTTAAATATTTGAAAGGCTGTCATTTGGAGGAGGGCAAGGAGCTGTTCCAGTTGGCAGCAGAGGATAGGATTCGAAGCAATGGTCTTAAATTACACGAAGAAAGATACCGGCTGGATATTAGGAAAAGCTTTTTCATGGTCAGAGTAGTTCAAAGGTGAAATCAGCTGCCTAGGGAGGTGGTGAGCTCCCCTTCACTGGCAGTTTTCAAGAAGAGGCTGGACGAATATTCGTCAGGGATGCTTTAGGCTCATCCTGTATTAGGCAGGGGGTTGAACTAGAAGGTCTGGGTGGCCCCTTCCAACTTTGTGATTCTGTGATCCTGTGATTATCATCATAACAATCACCGTGTGAGGTGGGTGGGAAGAGAGCTCTGGAAGAGCTGTAACCAAGACTTTTTTTCTGGGAAAAGAGGTGATGGAACTCAGTGGGTTGCAAGCACAGGGGGCAACTCTTGGTGGGAGGTAGTGCCCCTGGTACCACATGCACATGTGCAAAGTGTGTGCATGCTCCCAGGACCGCACAATGACGTCACTTTGGGTCAGCTGAAACAAGGGGGAAGTTTTTAAAAATTTAAATTGCCCTTGGCGAAAATGGTCACACGGCTGGTGGCCCTGCCCACTGCTTTCCAGACAGAGGGGAGTTTAGATTGCCCTCCATGCTGCTCCAGCTGCATGGAGGGCAATCTAAACTCCCCTCTGTCTGAAGAGCAGGGGGCAGGGACACCAGCCATGTGACCATTTTCAAGAGGTGCCGAAACTCCCTTCCACTGCGTTGCAGCTGAAAAAAAGCCCTGATTGTGACTGACCTACGCAGAGGAGTGGGGCATCAAACCCAGTTCTCCAGATTAGAGTCCTGCCGCTCTTAACCACTACACCAAACTGGCTTTCTAAAGGGTTAGATCAAGATGGGTAGCCATGTTAGTTTGTCTGCAGCAGTAGAAAAGAGCAAGAGTCCAGTAGCTTTTATAAGACCAAGAAAAATTGTGATAGGATCATATGAGCTTTCACGAGGCACAGTTCACTTCTTGTGATTCACAAAAGCTCATACCCCAAATGTTGTTAGTCCTACAGTTTTCAAAGGTTGTTTATTTCCAAGGAAGGAGACAGGAGGTGCTGGGAGGGGGACAGTTTTCTCTTGTTTTTGTTTCCCTTCTCTCCAGTAGCATAACTTTCTCCTCCATCCCCTTCTTTTTAACCTTGAAAGCAAATGTGTCTAAATGCCATGAGTCACACACATACGCACTCTGGGTGTGCAGAGGCAATAGCGCAACTGAGTTCATAAATGAATATGCATTTGCTGCTAGGAGGATATGTTTGACTGCTGGAGTCTGGAGCCCAGCCCCCAGACTTGCCAGAAGAAGGGGATGGGAGGCAGCTGGAGGACAGCTACCCAGACACACCAGGCTGATAACAGAAGGAGAAAGAGGCTGCAGCCTCAGGAGGGAGGGGCAGCATCCAAGCCCCAGAGAGTCAGGCAGGGCAGGTGGAAGCCAGCTAGCCCTACCCTCCAGTGGAAGGCCTAAGGGACAGGCCAGGAGAGTGAGGGCCACCAGGGAGGGAACAGCCCCAAGGGAGAAGGCTCAGAAAGCAAGGGCAGTCAGCCAGCAAGCCAGCCACCAACCTTACCGACAATGGAAGGAAGGGAGCCAGGGCAACACAGGTCCACACCCCAGCCTGCAGGCAGGCTAGAAAGGAGTAATAGGGACCAGCTGAGGCTGTCTGAAGCACTGAGCAGAGGAGGGTTGGCAGCCAGCTTAGAAAGCACAGGTGTGGCTGCCCGAGGGCCTGAAGCACTGAGCAGAGGAGGCTTGGCAGCCAGCCAAGGAAGCACAGGTGTGGCTGCACAATGCTACTCCAGGTGTGGCTTCTTGAGGCAGCCAGGGCCATGGCTAGAGGGCAAAGGAGGGGCATGGCTGGCAGGTGGAGACAGGAATGAGGGAAAGAGAGAGAGAGAGAGGCTGAGAGAGAGAGGCTGAGAGGAGGAAGAGGACGGAAGATGAAGGAGAGGAGGGGACAGGAGTCTGGGGGGTGCAGAAGGTGAGGAGGAAGGGAAGGCAGCCAGGACTCTGTCAGGTGGAGCAGGCAAGCAAGGGGAATGAGACGGAGCGAGGGAGCGAGGGTGATGTAGACCCTCCATCCACAGAGCAGGAACCTGCATATTCCCTGACGTCATCCCCGTATCAAGGTCAAGTGGGCCGGCGCCTCACAGGGCAATGCCCAAGACAGAACCTGACAGTGAGCAGTGTCTGTCCAGTGTGCGTGCAGCACCTAAATGCCATTCCCCACAGCTGCTGTGGGAAAAGTGAGTCAGGGCCAGGGAAGTGAGATCTGACTTATTACAAAGCATAATGTGTGGTTTGGCTCTCAGTCATAGAACAAACTGGGTGGTGTTGGACCTGTAGCTATTTCTCTGCCAAACTTATTCATTTATTTAGCAATTATTTTACACAGGCTCTCCAGAATCCTGTTCGATGTGGCTGATAAATAAAAACACCATAAAATAATATTAAGTTATTAACATAAAAATAAAACAATATTAAAAAACAAACCTTTTAAATCAAGCCAGGGACATAAAAATAGCATTAAAATATACGTATAACAGACCTTGGACCAGAAGCAGACAATAAAACAGCTAATTTTTTTTTAAAGCCCCCAGCTCATAACCAGTAGGAAAAAGAAATATTTTGACTTGACACCTGAACGAAGTTATGGTATGTGCCAAGTGAGCCTCAAAGGTGAGGGTATCCCATAAGAAAGGCACCACTACTTATAAAGTCCTCTCTCTGGTAGTTGGGGGCAGAGAAGTAAGGTTTCGTCTTGGATTTTGACTACCCCCCTCCTCAGTATGCGTGGCCAGGCCTTGCAACCAGCAGAAAACTGAGGAGCAGGAACATGGGGGGTGGGGGTCCATTGGTGACATTATAATATTATTTCACTTCTGGAAAAAATGGAAGTGATGTCATGCCCCTCTGGGAATTTGTGAAAACTCTATAGTAAAATCATAGAGTTTTTGGTGATTCCTAGTGAGGACTGGTGTTAGTTCCAGGTGTCCTGGAACAGAAGTCATGTCATTCGCCCAATGGCCATTAAAAAAATAAATTCCACCACCACAGTGAGCAACAGCAAGGGAGGAAATAGAGGCTGGGGATCCTATGCCTATGCTGGGAGAGTGCCAAACCTAAGCATAGTGGGGGTAGAAGCTGTGGGAATTGTCAGTGTGCAACACCATGGAAGTCATAGCATGATATTACATGATGCTCTAGGAATTCCCCATATCTTCATGTTTTTTATCATTGAGATTTGGGAAATTCCTAGAGCATTATATAAAACCAGTCACTCCCCCCCCCCCTTTGCTTCCATTGTTCCATTGAGCAGTGGCAGGAACCTGGAGGCAGGTGGTGGGTGATTGCCCATCGCAGCAGGCCACCTGGCAACTCGACAACACATTCTGTGCTCTTCTGTGGCTTCTGCTGAAAGGAGAGAAACATAGGTAGGAAGATGGAGATGATGCACCCATGCTAGGATATGGCAAGATGAAAAAGCTCCCCCGTGATCAAGAAAGGGGCAAACAAACAGAGGAAGAATCCAAATATAAAGGGAACTGTGACAGTACTGCAGACAGAAAGAATACAAGAAGGGAGTCTGTGCAAATAGGAGGACTCTGGGTCTGGGAAGGAGAGAGATTTTCCAACTTCTGTCCAAGATGAGTCTTGGGATATAGTCCATCAGGAACCCAGGCATCCAAGAGTTGGCCACCAATCTATTGTCGTGCCCTCTGAGGCCGTGTGGGGACACGTCTGTGCCACCAGAAATGCCTCCCCTCCCCAGTTATAATATGCTTGGAAAGGAATATTAGAACTGTAACATCCTTAAAAGGTGGAGATGAGTGAAATCCATTAGGCGAAATGAGAAGCGTCCCTAATATTCCATTATTTTAAATGGTTTCAAATTCCCAGGGCATACAAATGAGCATTAGCACATTTGCTCTGTGCTGTACTTTTCAAGCTCTCCAAAAGATCTGTTGGGAGGAAAGAATGATGCTAATTTGTTGATATCCTCCGCACCTGTCCGTCCCCCTGCTAATGTAGTGAATTCTTAGGAGACCAAATTCGTGTTACACACTCAGATGGCTGGGAAATAAAAAAACAGCTAACAAACAACCTTTCGGAGAGATTCCCCCCTCCTTTAATGTTTTGTTTTGTTTTCTATTTTTAATGGCAGCGATTTCAGTTAAATGTAGCTGAACACCTGCCCACGGAGATGGCATTGCTGGCACGTTCTCCTGTCCAAGATTAAACTGGCAATAGGTTTGGAAAGGACAAAAGGGAATGTATAATTAAGGGGTTCGCTACCACCGGTAAAAAGGGAATTATCTATTGTATTTTTACTGGTGCAACGAATTCATGATTTAGCCATGGCGATTACTCATTAAATTTGCCCACAGAAGACAAAGTAATGCATAGCTTGAACAATTATGTATTTACATTAGAAAAATAGATGTTAGATACCATTTTTCAGTGTAACAGGTCCATAAAGCAACTAACAGTAAAAGCAGGATTTACACGAAAGCAGCTAAAACCTGATCAATCAACAAGCAAGGGGACGTGTTGGAGGAGCTGCATTTTGACCAGTGTGCAACTTCCCAGGATGTGGCATTGCAGTTCATGATTAGAGATGGGCACGAACAGAAAAAAAAAATGAACATGATGTTCATTGTTCGTTGCCATCCATGAACAGGGACTCACGGATAGAGATGGGCACGATCCGCATTACGATAGAAAAAAAACCCACGATAATGGCGATCGCGTGATCGTGACCCGGTGGATCATGATCATCCATGGCCAATGATCCAGCGATCGGGAGAGGCCTGGATCATTGCATTCCGGCTCAGATCGGGGATCCAGACACTCAGGTGCCAGCAATCTATTCCCCTGGCAACGGAGCCAGGGGAAAGCCTGAGCTCTGTTTGCCTTCCTTCTGTCGCCCTGGAAACCCGAATGGAAGCCCAGCTTTCCTTGATCAGCAGGGCTTCCTTCCAACCATGGAGCAGTAAAGCAGTCACAAGTTGGGAGAAGACACCCAGGGGAGGGAGGGGGAGGGGGTGTTCTGTAGCCATGGGCACTCTAATCTCATCCTTGCAAACCCTGATAGACAGCTCTGATGGCCGAACACAGACCTCCTGTGTTGCTGAATGGGACCTGAGGGGAGGCGGCTCATCGCCGCCTCCCCGTGCCCACCAGGCCCGGTGGCTGCCGCCACCACCCACCTTCCCACATAGCTGGGAATAGCAGCGCGGGCCGCTTTGGCCTCCACGATCCACGATCCACGGATCGGGAATGGGAGATGATGGGTGTGAATTGTTAATTTGGGATTGTCGCCGGTGCCAATCCACGATCAGCTGGATCGTTAATTTTTTTTGGATCGTGCCCATCTCTAATCAGGTATCTGGAGACTGAGCCCTACGAGGAAAGGCTGAGGGCCTTGGGAATGTTTAGTTTGGAGAAGAGATTGAGGGGGGACATGATTGCTCTCTTTAAATATTTGAAAGGCTGTCATTTGGAGGAGGGCAAGGAGCTGTTCCAGTTGGCAGCAGAGGATAGGATTCGAAGCAATGGTCTTAAATTACACGAAGAAAGATACCGGCTGGATATTAGGAAAAGCTTTTTCATGGTCAGAGTAGTTCAAAGGTGAAATCAGCTGCCTAGGGAGGTGGTGAGCTCCCCTTCACTGGCAGTTTTCAAGAAGAGGCTGGACGAATATTCGTCAGGGATGCTTTAGGCTCATCCTGTATTAGGCAGGGGGTTGAACTAGAAGGTCTGGGTGGCCCCTTCCAACTTTGTGATTCTGTGATCCTGTGATTATCATCATAACAATCACCGTGTGAGGTGGGTGGGAAGAGAGCTCTGGAAGAGCTGTAACCAAGACTTTTTTTCTGGGAAAAGAGGTGATGGAACTCAGTGGGTTGCAAGCACAGGGGGCAACTCTTGGTGGGAGGTAGTGCCCCTGGTACCACATGCACATGTGCAAAGTGTGTGCATGCTCCCAGGACCGCACAATGACGTCACTTTGGGTCAGCTGAAACAAGGGGGAAGTTTTTAAAAATTTAAATTGCCCTTGGCGAAAATGGTCACACGGCTGGTGGCCCTGCCCACTGCTTTCCAGACAGAGGGGAGTTTAGATTGCCCTCCATGCTGCTCCAGCTGCATGGAGGGCAATCTAAACTCCCCTCTGTCTGAAGAGCAGGGGGCAGGGACACCAGCCATGTGACCATTTTCAAGAGGTGCCGAAACTCCCTTCCACTGCGTTGCAGCTGAAAAAAAGCCCTGATTGTGACTGACCTACGCAGAGGAGTGGGGCATCAAACCCAGTTCTCCAGATTAGAGTCCTGCCGCTCTTAACCACTACACCAAACTGGCTTTCTAAAGGGTTAGATCAAGATGGGTAGCCATGTTAGTTTGTCTGCAGCAGTAGAAAAGAGCAAGAGTCCAGTAGCTTTTATAAGACCAAGAAAAATTGTGATAGGATCATATGAGCTTTCACGAGGCACAGTTCACTTCTTGTGATTCACAAAAGCTCATACCCCAAATGTTGTTAGTCCTACAGTTTTCAAAGGTTGTTTATTTCCAAGGAAGGAGACAGGAGGTGCTGGGAGGGGGACAGTTTTCTCTTGTTTTTGTTTCCCTTCTCTCCAGTAGCATAACTTTCTCCTCCATCCCCTTCTTTTTAACCTTGAAAGCAAATGTGTCTAAATGCCATGAGTCACACACATACGCACTCTGGGTGTGCAGAGGCAATAGCGCAACTGAGTTCATAAATGAATATGCATTTGCTGCTAGGAGGATATGTTTGACTGCTTTTGTGTTTTGGAAAGCCTCCTCCTTCTCCGCACTGAAGGGGACAGGCAGCAGAATGGAGACATAAATGCTTTGCATGAAAAAGCAGTCCGGAGAAATAACCTGCAAACTATCTAGTAGTTACTTTGTTTTTTCTTCTTCATCCCGGATCTCCTCTGAATTCTTCAAGTACCCCTTCTTGCTCTGTATATAGCCTTCTTTCTGGCGGAGGATCTGAGCTTCCAAGAACAGGGATCGTTCAATATTGGAAGTCAGATTTGTGCAAGATTTCTGACATGTATGCCTGCCTGAGCAGTACATGCCACGTGTGTGTTACAGGCAACCTATTAATCCTCTGAGAGTTCTGAGTCCCTTTCTTTCTTTTTTTCTTTCTTTTTTTGCTATTTTGCAAGTTCTTTAATAAAAAATTTTATTGGATGGGTCATTATATCAATTCACACATATAACACATTATTTTATCTCCCCCATATAGTAATATCCCCCCTTCCCCCCTTTTCCGTTGACTTCCGACAGTTTTCCATTCCCTTCATCTACTTAACTTTACTATCTCTTAATATATAATCCTTAACCATCCTAAACCCTATATAACATAGGGCCAAGCTACACATGACGAATGACACTTGAACGGCAAGTGGATTGAGTGGAGGGCAAGTGAACAGGGAGAAATACACTTGCCGTTCAAGTGTCATTCGTCATGTGTAGCTTAGCCCATAGTTATCCAATAACATATAATATATTCTAACAATATGTATCATATGTTTAATACTATATAATATCCAGTATATTCTAGCAATGAATCATATATTCTATTACTCAACATATACACTCTCTATAATAGCATACTCTATAATAGTATAACCTATAATATTCCATATCCAAAATAATATATATCTACTATACCATATCTATAACATTCAAAATTATTGTTATTTTCAATATTACTTTAAGATATATTGTCACTATTATATAGTGTCCTGCAATATACCATAATCTAGTGTATACCCTATAAATCTCGTCTTATTATGACCTAGTGTATTATAACAAAATACATCGCTATAGCCTGGTATATTATCACAAACTATATTATCCTTTTCCAATATAATGTTAAAATTTCTATCTCTATATTCAGTTAAATTAACAGAGCACTATCTTAAAAAGTATCCAAAGACCACACTTTCCCTTTAATGTCCCACTTTTTCAATGCCTGTTATGTGGAAGTTCAGTGTGTTATCTATGCTTTAAAGTTAAACACTTTCACTTCTGCAGCCAACGGCCTTGAGGCCACATGCAGCTAAACTGAATTGTATCTTGCCTGAGAATGGGGATGATTTCATACACAATGCGCTATTGTTGCTTATCGTAGTCTAAACTCTGATACTTTTTGTCTCTGGCATTTGCGCCAGAATTTCAATGGGCTACTAACCTGGGGGCGGGACATTAACCTATAACTAACCATGCTATCCCTCAATACGTCACTTCTGCCAATTTCACTGTCTGAGCACCTTGAACCTGATAGATCTCTAATAAAAGTTACTTCAACCAATTCACCTGTGTGGTTGCTGTGGAGAACTTGGGGATTTACTTGCCAAGGACTGACATTTTTCATGTCACTCAAGGGGATTTTGTCTCTTGGAGAGGCTATGTACATGGACAGCTCATTGGTGGTAAAACTGTACATAGATGGTACCTTGTCCAAGCTGCTTCCCATTGGCCAGCAGGCTTTATGTTTGCCCTTGTTCTTCTTATTGGCTCACCTCATCCATCAGCCAAGTGCAAAATGGCCCTACCACAACCACGTGTGGTTGAGAGGCAGGGGTTGGATATTTAGCAGAGGCTGAACAGCTGAAAACATCAGATTTGATATTAAGCAAAAAGTTTACAGTTCCCCTTCTGTAATGGCTTTTTTTGTTAAATACTTATCTCTAATCTAGTTGCTCATGGGGAATAATGTAAATTGAATTTTTTGATATGATTGGAGCTGTTCAATGAATTACTTAAACCTTAAAACAAATCTTCTTTGCAATCAGACGGTTGGAGGATTACTTCAGCAAAGTAGTTAGGAAATGAGCAAAAAAAAGAATATAGATCTATATATTTGGCAACGTGAATTATTTATCCCAAAGTGCAATTTCCAAATGTACAGTTATGTTCCCAAAGCAATACCACTTATGTAAGTGGCAAATTCAGGGACAGTATTTTTATTTTTATTTCCAAATTATGCAGTCTAAATTATGCATTCATTCAAATGCTGCACTTCAAAAGACAGATTGTCACTGCAGACAATAAAGTTTGCAAGAAACACACAGTAAAAAAAAAAGTATAGTCTTTTTGGGTGATTGTATATTTAAATATGGATTTTATATTCATGCACACATTTTTGCATACTTAGAAAAATTCACATAGCAGAACTTTGACAGGGAATATCAAGTTATTTTTTGTACAGTCTAAATTTAAAGTGGGTCAAATGGACTCGTGATGCTGCAATACAAACTAACATTCTCTGGAGCTCTATATTCACTTTGGGGTATTCAACCACCACCCCCATGAGAATGTTATGTAGGCTTTTCCAAATAATTGGTTTCCCAAGTTCTCTAGGAGTTCTACCTGAGGAAGAACATCAACAGTTGTATAATGGTTAAAATGCTGGCGTCCTAACCTTGGAGATAAGATTCAAATCTCCACTCAGCCATAAAATTTGCTGGTTGACTCTGGACAAGTCACTTTCTCTGTGCCTAACCTACCTTGCAAGGCTGTTGTGAGGAAGAGTGACTAACATACACTGCCCTGAACTCCTTGTAGGATTGTCTGGATGGATCATTTGTGAGGGACTGTGGAAAGGATAGCATCTGTGAAATTCTAGGACTTCTAGACAAAAAAAACCCCAAACCCACAGAGATTAGGGGAATTACTAGAGCATTGCTTGCGATTGGTCCCCTCCCCAGTTTGGAACCGGCTGCCCCATTGTGAAGGCAGGGGGAGGAGTGTGGAGGGTAGAAGGTTGCAAGCAGGATTTTAAAAATACTAAACAAACAGATAAATCTCTTGAAGAATATCGCTATCACATCGCTTTTGGGTTTCTTCCATATTCCGTACATGTTTTCCCAAAGAGAAACTTCCAAAGTAACTTCCTCTTTCATTTTAATTACAACAAGTAGGAACACACAAGAACGTTGGGGGAGTATCTCATTTCCCTTCCCCCACTATTTGGAACCAGTTTGGTGTAGTGGTGAAGAGCAACCAGGTTCAATTCCCCACTGCTCCACTTGAAGCCAGCTGGGTGACCTTGGGTCAGTCTCTGCTCGCTTGGAGCTCTCTCAGCCCCACCCACCTTACAAGGTGATTGTCATGAGGATAATAATAACACACTTTGTAAACCACTCTGATTGGGCGTTAAGTTGTCCAGAAGGGTGGTATAGAAATTGAACATTATCATTTCCTTTCCCTCCCCTGAAGGCCCTCATAGCCGCTCCCCTTTTCCTTCCCCCTTCTCTCCTTCCCACCCAACAGCCGCCTACAGTTATCTGCCCCCTTCCCACCCAACAGCCCCCTGCAGTTATCTGCCCCCCCTTCCCACCCAACAGCTCCCTACAGTTATCTGCCCCCCCCTTCAGTGTTACCTCCTTCCCTACCTCTGGCAGCCTCAACCATGGAAATCTATGTATTGTCGAAGGCTTTCACGGCCGGAGAACGATGGTTGTTGTGGGTTTTCCGGGCTGTATTGCCGTGGTCTTGGCATTGTAGTTCCTGACGTTTTGCCAGCAGCTGTGGCTGGCATCTTCAGAGGTGTAGCACCAAAAGACAGAGATCTCTCAGTGTCACAGTGTGGAAAAGATGTAGGTCATTTGTATCTACTCAGGAGGGGTGGGGTTGAGCTGAATCATCCTGTAAGAGTTTCCCAGGGTGTGGAATGCTAATGGCGGGAGGCTTCACTGTATCCTGAGGAGGTTCTTTTGCATATGGATTGGTACTTGATGTGCTAATCTTCTCTGCAGGGCTATTGTCAGGGATAGAATGTTTTGTTAGCCTGGTGTTTTTCAGAACTGGCAACCATGCTCGGTTCATTCTTAAGGTTTCTTCTTTCCTGTTGAAGTTTTGCTTATGCTTGTGAATTTCAATGGCTTCCCTGTGCAGTCTGACAAAGTAGTTGGAAGTGTTGTCCAGTATTTTGGTGTCCTGGAATAAGATACTGTGCCCTGTTTGAGTTAGGCTATGTTCAGCCACTGCTGATTTTTCAGGTTGTCCAAGTCTGCAGTGTCTTTCATGTTCTTTTATTCTTGTCTGGATGCTACGCTTTGTGGTCCCGATGTAAACTTGTCCACAGCTGCAGGGTATACGGTATACTCCTGCAGAGGTGAGGGGGTCTCTACTGTCTTTTGCTGATCGTAGCATCTGTTGTATTTTTCGGGTGGGTCTGAATACTGCTTGAAGGTTATGCTTTTTCATAAGCTTTCCCATCTGATCAGTGATTCCTTTGATATATGGCAAAAACACTTTTCCTGTGGGAGACTGTTTTTCTTTGGTTGTTTGATTCATCCTGGGTTTGATTGCTCTTCGGATTTCATTTCTGGAGTAGCCATTTGCCTGAAGTGCGTGGTTTAGATGATTAATTTCCTCATTGAGAAAGTGCGGCTCACATATCCGTCTTGCACGATCCACTAATGTTTTCATTATGCCTCTTTTCTGTCCACCATTGCCTGACAACCAGTTACTTCCAATGGGACAACGAATTCTATGAACAGATGGATGGGGTGGCCATGGGGAGCCCACTCAGCCCAGTTATAGCAAACTTCTACATGGAACATTTTGAAAAAACAGCTCTAGAATCAGCACCCCACAAACCTAGTGTATGGTTCCGGTTTGTGGATGATACATTTATCATTTGGAGCCATGGGGAGGAAGAATTGATGGGGTTTTTGAATCATCTCAACAACATCCACCTGAACATACAATTCACCATGGAGAAAGAAATCGAGGGAAAACTCCCATTCCTGGATACCTGGGTCATCCGCAAAGCAAACTTTCAGTTAGGTCACAAGGTCTACAGGAAACCAACTCACACTGATCGGTACCTACACAAAAACTCCAATCACCACCCCCGACAGAAAAGAGGCATAATGAAAACATTAGTGGATCGTGCAAGACGGATATGTGAGCCGCACTTTCTCAATGAGGAAATTAATCATCTAAACCACGCACTTCAGGCAAATGGCTACTCCAGAAATGAAATCCGAAGAGCAATCAAACCCAGGATGAATCAAACAACCAAAGAAAAACAGTCTCCCACAGGAAAAGTGTTTTTGCCATATATCAAAGGAATCACTGATCAGATGGGAAAGCTTATGAAAAAGCATAACCTTCAAGCAGTATTCAGACCCACCCGAAAAATACAACAGATGCTACGATCAGCAAAAGACAGTAGAGACCCCCTAACCTCTGCAGGAGTATACCGTATACCCTGCAGCTGTGGACAATTTTACATCGGGACCACAAAGCGTAGCATCCAGACAAGAATAAAAGAACATGAAAGACACTGCAGACTTGGACAACCTGAAAAATCAGCAGTGGCTGAACATAGCCTAACTCAAACAGGGCACAGTATCTTATTCCAGGACACCAAAATACTGGACAACACTTCCAACTACTTTGTCAGACTGCACAGGGAAGCCATTGAAATTCACAAGCATAAGCAAAACTTCAACAGGAAAGAAGAAACCTTAAGAATGAACCGAGCATGGTTGCCAGTTCTGAAAAACACCAGGCTAACAAAACATTCTATCCCTGACAATAGCCCTGCAGAGAAGATTAGCACATCAAGTACCAATCCATATGCAAAAGAACCTCCTCAGGATACAGTGAAGCCTCCCGCCATTAGCATTCCACACCCTGGGAAACTCTTACAGGATGATTCAGCTCAACCCCACCCCTCCTGAATAGATACAAATGACCTACATCTTTTCCACACTGTGACACTGAGAGATCTCTGTCTTTTGGTGCTACACCTCTGAAGATGCCAGCCACAGCTGCTGGCGAAACGGCAGGAACTACAATGCCAAGACCACGGCAATACAGCCCGGAAAACCCACAACAACCATGGAAATCTATCTCTTACTTGCATGCTGCTGCTCACCAGGCTCGGCCCAGATCCACAGTGGGAAACCTGCATGGACTTGTGGGGGTACCTCACTTTCCCTTCCACACACTACTTCCTCCCTCACCTCAGGAGATACGGCAGCCTCCATCTCTTCAACATTTCCTGTTTCCTTCTCTTTTTCCCACCTACCCACCTACCTATCTTTTATCTGTCCCTCCATCTTCAGCGGCAATTATTATTTATTTATTCCCTTTATACCCCACGTTTCTCCACAATGGGGATCCAAAGCAGCTTACATCATTTTCCTCTCCTTCATTTTATCCTCAGAACAACAATAGGGGCAAACTATGAAAAAAACTCCCTCCTAGCCCGCCTAGCCCTGCTTTGAAAAAGGAGGAAGGGAAGAGGCAATCTGTCTCCCTCCCAAAGGGGGAAGAGAAGGAGGGAGGGAGGAAGAGGAAGGCTGCCCAACCAATTGGCTGAGGTCTGCTTTTTTCACCTCAGGGGACAGGGTGATAAACAATTATGCAGGCCCCAGAAGCCTAATCATAGGAGTCCATGTTTGTGCCATTAGCAGAGTCTATCGTTTGGCATAGGAAGCGTGATTACAGGTGGTTGTGACCTCGTTCTGCTGGCTGGTGTGTGTGCAGGAGAGAAAATAATAAAAGCAGACACTTGGTTTATATTTAGGAAAGAAATAAGAGTTCTTTATGGAAGGAACTCCATACTCTGATAGGAAAGGAGGAGAGATAGAGCCTAACTACCTATATAGTCTAAGGATGGACATGGATGGCAGGACAAGACCTGTATTCGTGCTGCCAAGATGGTGGGAGGAGAAGGAGAAAGATGTTGCCTGGAACAATGCCAGGAAGAGAAGAAGTGAGAAGGAGGAAGTCAGGAGGAGGAAATCCTGAGAATAGCAATCTACATATCAAAGGACAGTCAGAGCAGTAAACAGCAAAACTGAGTGCCCTGACCTCTCTATCTTTCTAACTCTTTGGTTTGTCCCCCTCTGAAACCTGAGGAGAGGGACCGTGCTGGATCCTCCTCTTCCAACATAGGGGCCACTTCCTGAACCTCTGATGGGACGAGTGCTACCTCCTTCACCTCAGGCCGCCTCACTCTCTTGCCTCACATAGGCTTCAGGCACCTCTCAACAATATGAGTGGGCCATTGACTGGAATGAAGCCGTCATCTTCCAAGGACATTTCCAAGAAGTGGTTTAGGCAGACTGAATGCATGTGACTGGGGTTTTATCTTGCGGTTTATTACCGACAAGGAGCTATTTAGTAATGCATTTCCAGCCGAGAGTTTACAGCCCTGCACACCAGCCAGATAACCAGATCTAGTTAAATTTAGCTCTGTTTTTCCCTCTGTATTTCACACTGATGTGCTTGCGTTTTCAGATAATTCCTCTGACACTGAGAAGCGTTAGTGAGAAATTCATGCACCATGCTTTCATCTTCCACATTAAAATAAGATCACCTTGTTAATACTTCATTAATGGAGTGGAGCTGATGCACCAGAGATTTTCCCCTATTAACTTGGGGTCTGAATAAGTTTTAAATGAATACTTTCAAGATAGCAACTCTTCTCAGAGGAGAGTTATTCAATAATATATCCAGCGCTACACATGATGATCTGTTTTTTAATGTTTTTCCCCTTTTCATTGCTCTCACGATTAAAAAAAAAATCCTGAAATTCAGCAATCAAGCAGATAAGTTTTTATTAAACTTGCAAAAGTCATTTCCCCCTCTTTAGCATTGGAGTTGATTGCAAAGGCCCAGCTTGAAGTCAGAAGTGTGGCAAAAACTTGGCAATGGACTCTGTGATATGATTGGGTGTTTTATAGGAGAAGTTGCAACAGCCCACTTCCTGTTCATAAAACCAAGTGACTCAAGGTCATATTTGTTCATTTCCCCCACCCCGTTGTAATGAGTAGACATGGGCACGAACTGCATTACGAACGCAAAAAACACACGAACCAACTGATCGTCTGTTCGCGATCTGGCAGTTCGTAAGGGTCCATGGCCAACGAACCAGCATTTGTAAGAAGCCCGGTTCATTGCGTCCTTCCGCAGTTCATGAAGCCAGACAGTCAGGCACCATCAATCAATTCCCTTGGAAACGAAGCCAGGGGAATGCCTGAACTCTGTCTGCACTCCTTCTGTTGCTCTGGAAACCCGAATCGAAGCCCAGTTTACCTTGATCGACAGGTCTTCCTTCCAACCATGGAGCTGCAAATTGGTTACAATTGGTTACATGGGAGAAGACATCAAACACAGAGAGCCCAAGCTCAAGGAAGTACAACAAGGGGTATGAATTTATACACCTTACGTTTGTATGAAATTCAAAGTTTTTTTCTTTTATATTCAAATCCTTAATAGGAGTAATTCAATATATCAAATATTTATGTACATGAGTCCCCAACAGAAATTACATGTGTAACTACCTATGTACAAATCATATTCCATTCATACATCGAGAGTGCCAAAACACAGAGCCTATACATTCAATGCTTTCTATCCGTTCATAAGCTCTGAGTGGAACTACAAGTGACAAAAGGCACAGATTGGACACTTGTCAGCTTCCCTCAAGTTTTGATGGGAAATGTAGGCATCCTGGTCTTGCAGTTTGGCTCTCTGACTGCTGTCCAATGGACTTTTCAACTGTCACTTGTCCAACATTCCGCCAAGCTGCCTACATTTCCCATCAAAACTGGAGGGAAGCTGACAAGTGTCCAACCTGTGCCTTTTGTCACTTGTAGTTCCACTCTCTGTTAGTCTTCCAACGTGTGGGGGAGAACTCCGGCGTTAATTCCAAACAGCTGGCAACGAGCTCTGCCGGCCTCGTGTAATTCTGCTCGTTTCGAGGAGTCTTCTTCCAGCCAATTTCTCTACAATAAACCACAGTAATTTTTACTCCTAGGCATTTCTCATCCAGAGAAGCTCAATAATAAAACAAACTTACTTACAATATTCTGCAATCAAAAGTATTCAAAGGCATTCAAACGTATTCAAACCTCCATCTATAAATTCGTCAGTATCAGTGGGGTGATGTTCTTCCTAACGGTCTTAACAACGAAATTGATTTTTCAGCCTTCTTGTGAAGGTTTGGTATTTACCCTCACGTGCAATAAATTTCATCTGGATGTAATGTGAAGTATTATTAATTGCTATTTTTGATATTTGTACTTTTAAAGAGTGAACATTTTAAATCCATGATGTTATTTATTTATTTATGATATTAAGTGGCAAAGGATGAAATTGTGGTTGGTTATGTAACAATGAAGCAGAGGGATGGTTGCCTTTAATTATTTTGGAAACGGATGAGTAGCATATAAGTGGTCCGAATGGGAAGAACGTCACCCCACTGATATTGACGAATTTATAGACGGAGGTTTGAATACATTTGAATACCTTTGAATACTTTTGACTGGACAAAACAAAAATAGTATGAAGTGGAACAGTCATTACCAATAATAATATCTGTGATATGCACGAAGCACTTTATAGGTCTGGTGAGGGAGACTGTATAATGATTGTGAATGAACTGAATGGCAATTAATAACACTTAATGTGCGATTAATACTTTGTATGAAACTGACTTGGAGTAGCTTTATTTCGTTAGGTGGTCTTGAATCCTGTAACTGTTAGCAATTGTCAGGACCCCCTCCCCCGTTTTTGTTGTATTCTCTCAGCATCCTTTTCATATTATAACTGTTATTCCTCCAGCCAGGAAGGGCCTCATGTTATCTCACAGAACTATGCATCTCTAAGCTAGAAATGACCTTGGAGACTCCAGGTGCTTGCCTTTGTTACTTTGCCCAACTGCTGGGAATTCAGTATTGTGTATTTACTGCTTAGCCATAACTATAATGAGTTCTCACAGAACCCTTGTAATCCTGCATGCCAAAACGTAACCATTGCTGGAACACGGGAAAACTCAAGTATCATATTGACCTGTTGTTTTGAATTGTCACATCTACCAAGCTCTGTGACAGAGTTCAAACCTGAACTGTAAAATCCTAAATAAAGCCTTTTCTATTGGAACCAATGTGTGTTCACTGGAGAGGGACTGAGAGATCTACCTGGCAGGAACTGACACTCTCCGCGATTTTACCTTTAAAACAACTTTATGATGCAGGTTAGGCTGAAAGAGACCAAAGGTAATCAAAGAAAATTCAGGGCACACTGAGGATTTGAAATAGGGTTGCACAGTTTTTTACTCTCCTGGCGGGAGTGGGAGGATCCAGAATTCATCTTCTTTTCCCTCTTCTCGCTTGCACAAAGTGCGAGCTCCTGGGACTACTCAAAGGTGTCAATTCCGGGAACTGACATCATCATACAGGGTCAGGAGTGAATGGGCACGTTGGATGGGGCCCATCTGGGCCCCAAATAGGAGTGATGTCATTACACTGTATTGGGAGCACTCCTGCACTTTTGCAGGGGCAATTTGGGCCTTAAAATGGCATGAAGTGTGGGAGCGCTCCCAATACATCATAATGATGTCATCCTGCTGCCCTGGGAGCATGTCCTGGAGGCCTGGGCCGTTTCCAGACGGTTTACCTGCCTCCGGTAAACTCTCGCGCAAAACTCCTGCAAGAAAATGCGATATTTCGCGTTTTCCCCGCAACATGGTGCAACATTCCGGAGGCAGGTAAGCCGTCTGGAAATGGCCCTGTTCTCCCACCTTTCCACCCCGCTGGCCAGGTGAGTGGGTGACAGGGGGGGTGGAGGTTGGGAATGGAGATCCCCCACTAGGGGATCAGCAACCCTAATTTGAATCAGGGTTCCCAAAGTCCTAATTAGAGATGGCCACAAATCGAGTTAAACCCCCCAAAAATGCACGAACCAGGTCTGTTAGTGTTTTGCGAACCAGTGGTTCATGGAAACTCCTTTCCACGAACTTCCACAAACTGGTCTACTGGTTTGTTTGGATCATATTAAAGGGTCAGTTTAAATGTCCATTTCCCCAGGGAAATGGCCATATAAACTTTTCCCGCTGCTTGCAAGTGGAAGGTCTCTTTAAACTATCAGCTGGCAGGTGGCAGGGGGGATCTCCCCCTTGCTGCCTGCCAGCTGATAGTTTAAATGGATCTGCCCTTTGCATGGCCCTTTAAACTGCCCAAACCTCAGCCCACACCCTCACCCCCCATCCCTATCCCCATCCCCACACTTACTTTGCCCTGCGGGCCCATGGCATCTTCCCCGTCCTCCCGTGAGGGGCGGGAAGGCCATTTTTGGCCTCTTCTACTGCTGCATGGGCTCGCAGGGTGGTGGAGGAGGCTGAAAATGGCCTTCCTACCCCTCAAATGGCCACCGTTGCGGCCATTTGAGGGGCGGGGATGCCATTTTTGGCCTCCTCCGCTGTTCTGTAGGCCCGCGCAGCACCAGAGGAAGCCAAAAGCGGCCTTCCCACCCCTCAAATGGCCTTCCTGCCCTTCACTGGATGAAGGGGAGGATGCCATGAGCCTGCAGGGCAAGGTAAGTTTGAGGCTGGGGCTGGGGCTGGGGCTGGGGTTTAGGGTGGGGGTTGGGATGGAGAGTGGGGGTGGGTGCTGCAGTTTGGGATGTTTAAAGGGCCCTGCCACTTGCAAGTGGCAGGTCCCTTTAAACTATCAGTTGGCAGGCGGTGAGGGGGAGATCCCCCCTGCCACCTGTCAGCTGATAATTTAAAGGGCCCTGCCACTTACAAGGAAGGAAAGGGCCCTTTTAACTGTCAAATGCCCTTTCCCTGCCACTGCTAAGCAGTCAGAAAGGGACATTTAAACCCCACAAAACATGAACCACAAACTGGTTCATAAACTTGCCCCAGTTCATGCCAGTTCGTGGTTCCTGGTTGTGAAAACCCACGAACCACTTGGTTCATTTTTTTTTTGTGGTTCATGCCCATCTCTAGTCCTAATACAGCCTGTTAACCTTTTAACCACTACACTGAGCTGGCTCTAAGAAGGGGATGGATGGAACAAGCACCGCAGTGAGCAATGCATGAATGCAAATAAATAAAATGCATGCATTTCAGCATCTTTGTTAATAATAATGATGATCTGGGAGGATAAGCAAAGGTTCATGGGGAAAGTGGGATTGATTATGAGAATTTACACAGTAGTTTTAACTGCAATGTTTTGTGATATTTTCATCCCTCCAATATTTCAGATGCCTTGTCCTGGATAGCCCAGGCAAGCCCAGTTTCATCTGATCTCAGAAACTGCAGAGATGGCCTTGGTTAATAATCAAGTTGGAGACCTCCAAAGAAGACCAGAGATGCTTTGCAGATATGCAATGGCAAACCACCTCTGTTACTCTTTTGCCCTGAAACCCCCACCAGGGGTTGCTGTAAGACAGATATGACTTAACGGCACTCTCCACCACCACCACCAATATTGCAGATGGAATGTGGGTGGGAGTGAAGGGAATTGGCTTTCCTAAATGTTAGTGAATTTTGGGGTAGCCCCCTGATTTCCAATTAAAACTCATTGATCTGGGCTGCTCAAAGCCTGTGAGAAAATCCTACTTACACCCAACGTTTTGCATTTCTGTTCCTGCAATTATTATTATAACATTATAACATGGAGGCCATGAGAAAGGCATAGCGAGTTTACTCCCACTATACGCTGAAGGTTAAGAATTGTTTATATATGGAGGTATTCAGTCTCGGCCTTGAATATTCTTTCCCAGTTATGTTTTGCAATGAATGGTGCCATCCAAGAATAATATTCTTTCTGTGTTCCTTTTGATTGCTGCTGACTATGATCGGTCAACCCACACTGTTCAGAAGAACATGTACGTTGACTTGATTGTTTGTAAGGCTGTTTGTTTACAAAACTGTACGAGATCTTATGAACTGTATACAATTGTTTCTATGTTGATTGACAGGTATAAAATACAAGTGCTGATACTTTCTTGTATTCATTGAGTTACCTAATTGACTGCATCAGGCTTATAGCTGAACCTTTTACTTCTTTGATCACCAAGATTAAGTAACGTAAGTTGTTTCTCAGACAAGTAGTGAAGTGGGGAAATCTAAAATTGGCTAAGGGTATTAGTTTACTTGCCCCAATAGACATGGGCACAGAACGGGAAAAAAACAAACCACGTGGTTCGTGGTTCATTCATTTTCATGGAACGTGAACCACGAATTAACCAAACTTAAGCCCGTTCCAAACCGTTTTGAGGTTCGAGGTTCAAGGGAGCTTAGAACAGGCTCCTTCATGCTCACAGCCAAACTAAACAAGACTTTTCCAATGTCCAATACCCACCAAATTTGCAGGGGACATAGTCTTCACTGTCCTCTAAAGACCCTCCAAGTTTCAGAGAGATTGAACTCTGGAAAAAGCATGATCCATGGGTCCTCCCATTTTCTGTCCTTTTCTCTTTGCAGTGGCAAAAACTGGACTGTCTGCTGGAAGCTACTTTGAGGGGCTACAAACTGACCTTTCCAATATCCAATACCCACCAAATTTGCAGGGGACCTAGTCCACACTTTCCTCTAAAGATCTCTTCCCCCCCCCAAGTTTCAGAGGGATTGAACCCCGGGAAAGACAGGACCCGTGGGCCTTCCTGTCATTTTTCTCCTCACAGTAGCAAAAACTGGAGTGTCTGCTGGAAGCTACTTTGAGGGGCTACAAACTGACCATTCCAATGTCCAATACCCAGAAAATTTGCAGGGGACATAGTCTTCTCTGTCCTCTAAAGACCCCACAAGTTTCAGAGAGATTGAACCCCAGGAAAGGCATGGTCCATGGGTCCCCCCTTTCCTGTCATTTTCTCTTCGCAGTGGCAAAAACTGGAGTGTCTGCTGGCAGCTACTTTGAGGGGCTAGCCCTTTTCCTGGCTGGATGGGCTAGAGTGGGAGCTCTCTAGTTCACAGGGACAGCTTCCAATCAAGTATGGAGGCCTCAGATTGGGGGCAACCAAAGGACTGCCACCATTGCCTGGGTGATGGATTGAATGGTGCAAGTATCTGGCTTCCCAAGTCAGCAATGGAATGGAACTGAATGGTAGGAAAAGTCGTTTGTTCCATAAAAATGTGGACCCATGGAACACATTTCTTTGAAAACAAACCAGCTGTTCCATTCAGAATTTTGTTCCGTAGTTCATTTTGTGCCCATCTCTATTCCCCAATATTAAAACTACCTAGTGAATATATGGCAGCCGTAACATTCAAATCAGGGAATTGTGTCTAGATTCATAGCTTAATCACTAGGCTACATCACCTCTTTTGCAAAGGGGGCTGAAGGAAGAGAGACGCATGGTGCTTTCAGCATAAGGGGATGGGTCAAATTCAGTCTATCAATGGAGGTGATAGCTGAATCAAAACTCTAAGGTCTGGCCTCTATATGTTTCACTTGTGCAGTGCTGGTAGTGTTACCAGAAGTGGTCTCCTTGCAATAAATATGATTTATGGGGGAATTAGCAAGCAAGGAAGACAGCCATACGAGAGGCGGTAACTGGGATCTATCACCTGTGTATACCAGGTCCCTTTCGAAAATAGAACTGCGAGTCTGGTGCTTAATATCAAATGATAACTTTTATTGAACACAAGAACGTCATGCACATACACACAAATTACTGGAGAAAATAATTACATAGAGAGAGAGATTCTTAGGAAATGTAGCCAGAGATTGGGAATAGAGAGAGAGGGAGTAAGTATATCTACCCATCCTGAAGAGTAGTCCAGTCTGTGGTGAGGAGAGAGATAGAAGCTTCAAATGTTCAGCGTCCTCGGCCAAACCTCAAGGGAACAGTGCCTGTGGACCCAGAAACGTGTTCGATTTGAATGGGGCTAAGGCTCTGCTTTTATAGGTAAAATATGCCCCGAGGTGGAAGAGAGTCCTCCTAGCAGTTAGGACAAATACTCCAATGGTCAGTTACTGGGTCAGACAAAAGGCTTGATTGCCTTGATGGATAGCTGCCGGGGTGTGTGAATGCAGATGCAAAACTAGTTCTAGCGCTGCACAAAAAGGACAGTTTTCTGATGAAGTCCACTGGAGCTAGGTTAAGTGCTTTTTAGGGAGGGAACGCATTGTGCCAGGAATGACTGTATATACTTATGACTGTCGTTTGATTAGCTCCTCAGTCATGGACAGGAGATCTCATCAAGGAAGGAGGGAAAGGAATGTGCCAAGTGGGGATGACTCTGTGAGGCCTTTGTTGCACTGGACCCTTCCGGGGCTGGGATGGCAATAAATCCAATCAAGCCACAATCAATCTGCATTCTAGGGCAGCATTCCCTGCATTCCTGGTTCTCCCGGGCGGGATGTAGCAATGGCAGAGGCTGTCTGGTGGCTATACGGTAGCCATTTTAAACTCCAGAGGCTTGTGCTCCTCCTTGCAGGCAAGGGCTGTACTAATGGCCATGTAGTCTTGATATCTTTAGAGAAGGATTTATCAGATGCATAAGTCCATCAATAGCTATTATTTATGCTGGCTGGCGAAGACCTTCATGTTCAGAGTCAGTTTGGCCTCGGTACCCCTGCTTGAATTTTTGTGGGGCCTTTGTCTGTCCTCTGTAACAAATAAAATGGGTGAGTAGATGGTCACATTGTCATGAAGCAGGGCTTATGTACCGATCTGTTTAAAGTGAGCGGGAGAAGCTGAAAGCCATTTGAAGGATCAAAGGTCACTGTCCTCAGCATATTGGAAATGAGGAGTCAGAATGATCTTCTATTTCTTTCTTTTGTAGCTTGCTATTTGGGGTTCAGTAGAGGATGAGAGGTCCTGACCTGGATAGCCCAGGTGCAACTGATCTTGTCAGATCTCAGAAACTAAGCAGGGTCAGCCTCGGTTAGTAATTGGATGGGAGACCTCCAATGAATGGCAACTCACCTCTGTTAGTTTTTTGCCATGAAACTCCAGCAGTGGTCAGCTATGACTTGAGGGCTCTCTCCACCACCAGAGAATGACAGACAAGTGACAGACATTGGAACAGATTTGATTCCATTTATTGCCCAATGTAATCATAAAATATGCTAGTTTTGTTTTAAATGATCAGTAAGTAGTAAATTAAAAGAAGTTATTTTGCAAAACAAAATACAGAAAGCTAAAATTAAACTTTCAACAATGCATTCCTAAAATAACTTTCCCAGGAGTAAGCCCCGTTAAATAGACTTGAAGAGGATTTTGAAATGACGTACTCAAGATTGTGTTCCACATAAGTTATCTTCTTTCTCCTCAATGCTCCAGGTTATATAAGACAGAAATCTTATCCACGCTGTGTCTTTTTCTACTTTTACAGAATGGAAAATTCAGATCAGTTAAAGAAATTTGAAATGTTCAGTCTTTCAATCTTTTTGAAACCTATTTGCAATCTGGAAATGTCACCAGAAGTATTTTTCAAGAAGAATGTTGAAAGGCCTTGCCTTTTAAATCTTTTCTTTCTCCCCCGCCCCCACCCCAGCCAATTGCCAGAAACAATTCTGCAAAAGTCATTAAGAATTTTCCTCTTCACAAGAAAGCTAAACAGAAAGAATATCAACCAGTCTGATCAGCGGTTATAAAAATCTCACCTTGTGGGCGATATTTCATTTGACATGTTTCCTTCTCTTTTCTATTTTGAAATACAGTGTATGTTAACTTCTGACAAACCTAAAGTTAGAAATGCTTTAAGTCAGCTGAAAAAGCTGAAATGCCTGTGGAGGACTACTCAAATGTAAGGTAAGAACTTTAAGTCTCTCTACACATGAAGAACATGTGTCGAGAGATGGCAGGGCAAAGGCTTTGCTATACACTGGGGCTGTGAAATGCCAGAAGGGAAACTTCTGCCCATTAAAGGTGCTACTGGACTCTTTTTGATTCTGCCCATTATTTCACTAAACTTCCACTTTTGCTGCTGTAAGGGCTTGTGGCAGGGAAGTAAGGGAGAGGACAGATGGTTGTTGTGGGATTTCCGGGCTGTATTGCCGTGGTCTTGGCATTGTAGTTCCTGACGTTTCGCCGGCAGCTGTGGCTGGCATCTTCAGAGGTGTAGCACCAAAAGACAGAGATCTCTCGAGACTTCCTGTTTGGGATCCATGGAGGTCTAACGCAGCTCCACTTGCGGAGCTGACCGGACTGCCGTTTTAACCGGCCGGCGGGGTGAAAATAGCCCGCGGCCGACTGCTCTCAGGCGGGGAGCAGGCAAAGAACGCTCAAGACCCTAGGGTGAGCTAGATCTCGGACGAGGGGGGGCTCTACACAGCGAGTCTCCCCCCGATCCTTGAGGTCCCACCTTGCGACGGGTCGGCTATAATCTCTGCGGCAGTTTTGGGGCCAATTCGGCTGGCATAAGACCTACATACCCAAGCATCGATTGGGGGAAGAAGCTGAGAGGAGAACTTAAAATCGAAACAGCGATTACAACCCGAGAAAAGTGAAGAGAAGGTAAAGATCATTATCTTCTGAGACGGGACAGATTGATAAAAACAGAGAGGAAAAAAAGTAGATTTTTAAACTGCAACAGACTAGTGAAAAGGAGGGGAAGACTCGGCAGGAATCGAATTTAAAAAGAGACTAAGTTTAAAGAAGTTATTAAAGAAATGGGACTATTGTTTTGAATACCTGTGGCTTTGGAGCTGTGAGAAAAAGACACCATCGCGAGATCTGCTGTGGGAAGACGGGAGACAGGAAGTGCGTAATAACAATAGAGTGGCTGGAGAGAAGCGGCCCTTGCTGGAGGGCAGGAAGTAGGGAATCGCCATTTTTGAAAGGGGAAGGGTCGCGGCTTCAGCGGAAGAGGAAGTAGGCCATCTTGGATTACAAAATCATAGAGAAACCATAGAGAAAAGACGCCCGACATTTTGGACTCTTTAAAACTTAATTTCTATAAGAAGACCGGGACATTTAAAATAGAAAAGCGTTAAATTTTACGCCACGGAGTTAAGGAAGAGAGCGGATTCGTGGGAGCGAGCTAAAGCAAGCCCCACGATGTCAAAAAAAGAGTGGCAATCGGCAATAGAAAACCTGGATAAAAACCTGGACAAAAAACTTTTAGATATGATTAAAGAACTTAAGGACACGAAATTGGAGCTGATAAAAGAGGTTAAAGAGGTTACACAGACAGTAAAATCGGAGCTGTCAGAAGTGAAAAAAGGTATGGAAACAATACGAAGTGAATTACAAGGAACGCAGCAGAGAGTTAAAACAGTAGAAGACGCGATGGAGAATTTAGCAGACACGCAACAAACAGAGATGAGATTGGTGAAGGGGAGAATGTCAGTTGCAGAAACTAAACATATGGAGAAGCAGCTACGTTTTCGTGGCTTGCCAGAAGTGGAAGGAAAGTCAGCGCAAGAACAGATGACTGAGGTGTTGGCTGAGTACCTGGGGAAGGAGGAGGAGGAAGTTGTGGCTATCCTAGATGTGGCATACCGTGTGAATTCGAGAATAGCAACCCAGAGGAAACTACCAAGAGATGTGATTGTGCAGTTTACAACACGAAATATGAAAGAGAGGATTGTGACAAAACAGTTTCAAGATCCATTGGAGATTGATGGCAAGACGATTATTATAATGAAGGAACTGCCCAGATCAGTGTTACTGGACCGGAAAAAATATAAAGTGCTAATTCAGATTTTGAAGGACATGAAAATCAGGTACAGATGGGAGTTACCGGAAGGAGTGTCCTTTGAGTTTGGAGGGGCCAAAAAACGCATCAGATCTGAGCGAGAGATGGAGCGATTTATTAAGGACAATGAAAAAGACTTACCAACAAGATCATGAGTATGGAGTGTAAAGTATTATCTTGGAATGTAAATGGACTAAACTCACCGAATAAGAGGAAAAATACTTTTCACTGGCTACTAAAACAAAAATGTGACATTGTTTGTTTGCAAGAGACCCATATCAGAAAGCAGGATGTAAAATATTTAAAATCTGGAAAATTGGGCAAAGAATATGTAGCGGCCTCCAACAAGAAAAAAAGAGGAGTGGTGTTGTACATAAAAGAGGAGCTACAGCCAAAATTTGTTATGAGAGATGTGGAAGCTAGATTTGTAGCAGTGGAATGTATTTGGAATTTAAAGAGAGTGTTGGTAGTCGGACTTTATGCACCTAACGGTGCAAAAGAAAGCTTCTTTGAGGATTTAAGGAAGCATTTAGACGATCTTGCATACGACCAGATAATTCTTGCTGGAGACTTCAATGGAGTGACAGACTTGGAACTAGACAAAAAGACTACAACGGCACAAAAGAAAAGAGGACTATTACCAAAGCTTTTTTTTGAGTTGATTCAACAAGAGACTCTTGAAGATGTATGGAGGAGAGAATATCCTAAAAGCAGACAGTTTACTTTTTATTCTGCAAGGCATTCTACATTATCAAGAATTGATATGATCTGGGCCTCAAAAGACTTAGCATTATGGACTAAGGAGGTAGAAATAATGCCTATGGTAGGCTCAGATCACAACCCAATTATGTGGAAATTTGGAAAAAAGAGAAAAAGGAAAGCATGGAGAATAAATGAGGACTTGTTACAGGAAAGAGAGAATATGGAAATACTGAGAAGAGAGACAAAGTTTTTTATACAATACAACGTGAATAAAGAAGTACCAACCAATAAAGTTTGGGATGCTTACAAGGCGGTTGTAAGGGGCATACTAATGGACTTAAATGGTAGAGCAAGAAAGAAGAAAGAGGAGAAAAGACAAGAGATTGAGGAGAAAATAAAAGCCAAAGAAACACAGCTAAAAAAGAGACCAGGGAAAAAGAAGGTATACCAGGAAATTAAAATACTTCAAGAACAGCTAACAGCAATGAGCAATAAAGAATTGGAGTGGAATCTCAAAAGACTGAATCAAAAAGCGTTTGAGGGTGCTAATAAACCTGGGAAGTACCTGGCATGGCAATTGAAGAAGAAAAGGGAAAAGAAGATAATAAATAAAATTTGCGAAGATAACAAAACGTATTTGGAGCAGGCTACCATTAGTAGAGCCTTTTATAAATTTTACGCTAAGCTGTATAATAAAAAAGAAGTAAACAAAGAATCAATAGCGTCATATTTGGAGAAAACCAAACTTCCAGAAATCTCGGAAGCTTGGAGAAATAAGTTGAATAGTGAAGTAACTGACGAGGAAATAAGTAAGGCAATACAATTTGCAAATCTAGGAAAGGCGCCAGGGCCAGATGGACTTACGGCTAAATTCTATAAGACAATGGCTAATGAACTGGCACCATTCCTAAAAGAGGTGATGAATGGGGTTTTAAGGGATCAAAGGATTCCAGAAACTTGGAGTGAAGCGAATATATCATTGATCCCAAAAGAGGGCCAAGATCTGACTAATGTGAAAAATTATAGACCTATATCGCTACTCAACAATGACTACAAAATTTTTGCGAAGATATTGGCGGAGAGATTGAAGGGGTGGCTCTCGGAAGTCATAGAGGAGGAACAAGCAGGCTTTTTGCCAGACAGACAAATAAGAGACAACTTAAGGACAGTGATCAATGCTATTGAATATTATGACAAGCGTTGTGACAAAGAGGTTGGTTTCTTCTTTGTTGACGCTGAAAAAGCGTTTGACAATTTAAACTGGGACTTTATGTTTGCCACTATGGAAAAGCTACAATTGGGAGAAAGATTCATCAGAGCAATTAAGGAAATTTATAGAGACCAGACTGCAGCAATTGTGGTGAATGATGAATTGACCAAGAAATTGACGATAAGTAAAGGAACAAGACAAGGTTGCCCGTTATCTCCATTGTTGTTCATTTTAGTATTGGAGATTCTGATGATACAAATACGTCAAGATGATGAAATTCGTGGAATAAAAATAAAGGACTATTCATACAAGGTCAGAGCATTTGCGGATGACATAATGTTAATTGTAGAGGACCCATTGGAGAACATGCCAAGAGTGATAGATAAGATCAAGGAGTTTGGAGACTTGGCAGGTTTCTTCATTAACAAAAAGAAGTCAAAGATATTATGCAAAAATATGACTAAGCAGAAACAACAATTGTTAATGGAAACAACGGATTGTGAAGTAACAAGTAAAGTGAAATATTTGGGAGTCGAATTAACTGCAAAGAACATAGATCTATTCAAAAACAATTATGAAAAACTATGGACTCAGATAGAGAGAGACTTGATTAAATGGAATAGATTGAATTTGTCGTGGTTGGGTAGGATTGCAGCAGTTAAGATGAATGTGTTACCAAGAGTAATGTTTTTGCTACAGACAATACCAATCATCAGAGACTCCAAACAATTTGAAAAATGGCAGAGGAAAATATCAGATTTTGTTTGGGCAGGCAAGAAGCCTCGAGTGAAAGTGAAAGTTTTACAAGATGCAAAGGAAAGAGGCGGAATGCAACTGCCCAATCTGAGACTTTATCATGATGCAATCTGCCTAGTTTGGTTGAAAGAATGGATGACATTAAAGAACAAGAAACTATTAGCCCTAGAGGGATATAAAAAAATATTTGGATGGCACGCATATTTATGGCATGACAAAGTAAAGGTCAACTCGATGTTCCTGCATCACTTTGTTCGGAGAAGTCTATATATAATCTGGAAGAAGTACAGAATTTATCTACAAGAAGGAACCCCTTTGTGGGTGGTTCCATATGAGGTGATAGACCCGAGAGCTGTTGATAATGAACAACAATGTTTAACGTATAAAGAAATAACTAAAACTGAAGCATCCAAACTTAGAATAAAGACACAAGAGGAACTATCACCTAACTACGATTGGTTCCAGTATAGACAGATCAGAGACTTATATAATTCGGACTCTGTAAAGGGAGGTATACGAATAGAGAATTCGGAACTAGAGCAGACCCTTCTTAAAGAAGATAAGAAAAGAATATCCAAGGTATACCAAGTACTGTTGAAGTGGTATACCGAGGATGAGATAGTTAAAACACAAATGGTGAAATGGGCTATAAACTTTAATAAAGAAATAACAATGGAGGCATGGGAATACTTGTGGAAAACTACAATGAAGACAACGACATGTATTAATATCAAAGAGAACATTCATAAAATGATCTATCGTTGGTACATGACACCAAAGAAGATTGCGCTAGGGAATTTGAATACTTCTAATAAATGCTGGAAATGTAAGAAGCATGAGGGCTCCCTCTATCATATGTGGTGGTCGTGTGAGGTAGCCAGGCAGTACTGGGGGGAAATAATAAGAGAAATGAGTGAAATTTTACAATTTCAAATTAATAAGAACCCAGAACTCCTGCTACTGAACTTGGGAATGGAGGGAATTCCAGCCCAACACAGGACGTTGATATTTTATATGACAGCAGCAGCTAGACTTTTGTATGCGCAAAAATGGAAAGTACAAGAAGTGCCAACTATGGAAGATTGGACTTACAAATTGCTGTATATGGCTGAAATGGACAAGATGACAAGAAAATTGAGAGATCTGGACTCAGGGCAGTTCAACACAGACTGGGAGAAGCTGAAACAATACCTGGAGAAGAAATGGGAGGTGGGAGGAAAACTGTGGCAGTTTGAGAACTACTGAAGTATTGAAGTAGAGGGGGGAGACTTTACCGGGGGGAGAAGAGATAAATGTGAATTAATAAGCAGTCAGATTAATAGATTGACATATATATAGATATATATAGGTTAACAAACAGAACATAGAGAAAATAATTAATTATAAGGACTAAATATAAGGAGCGATTAACTAACAATATTTTCTTTTTTTTCTGACAAGTTTTGTACCAAACTGAATGTCTGAAGATATAGATGGGTCAAATTGATTGACTACGTGAGGAGAGATATATAGAACTATTATAAAAAGATAGAATGAGTAATATATATAGAGAATAAGTCAAATTGTTTGATATAAACGAATGTATGATCTATATGGTTTATGATATATAGAAATACCTGAAATTGAAAAATTGGGATAAATTGTTTATCTAAGATAGAAACAAAGGCTTACAGTTTGGGCATATAATGTTAAAAATAGTTAAGGATGTACTGCTTAGAATAATGGAGAATATATATTTGTTTTAGATAGAGGAAGCTAATAAAAGTAAGGGAAAGGGGACAAAGGGTTGGAAAGCTGTTGGAAGTCAACAAAAAGGGGGGGGAAAGGGAGGGGGTTAGAGATGAAAAAATTGGGGAAAATTGAATGTAAATGTGGAAATAATGGATTCTAACCCAATAAAAATTTTTCAAAAAAAAAAAAAAAAAAAAAAAAAAAAAAAAAGACAGAGATCTCTCAGTGTCACAGTGTGGAAAAGATGTTGGCAGGTCATTTGTATCTTCACTGCACAGGGAAGCCATTGAAATTCACAAGCATAAGCAAAACTTCAACAGGAAAGAAGAAACCTTAAGAAGGAACAGAGCATGGTTTCCAGTTCTGAAAAACACCAGGCTAACAAAACACTCTATACCCGACAATAGCCCTGCAGAGAAGATTAGCACATCAAGCACCAATCCATATGCAAAAGAACCTCCTCAGGATACAGTGAAGCCTCCCGCCATTAGCATTCCACACCCTGGGAAACTCTTACAGAATGACTCAGCTCAACCCCACCCCTCCTGAGTAGATACAAATGACCTACATCTTTTCCACACTGTGACACTGAGAGATCTCTGTCGTTTGGTGCTACACCTCTGAAGATGCCAGCCACAGCTGCTGGCGAAACATCAGGAACTACAATGCCAAGACCACGGCAATACAGCCCGGAAAATCCACAACAACCATCGTTCTCCGGCCGTGAAAGCCTTCGACAATACATCGGAGAAGACAGAGTTCTTCCGTAATGCTGCTACAGAGTACATAGGGGAAAAAGAGACAATCACAGCTCTATATGGCATCCTTCCATGCTCTGTTCTCTCTAGGAGGACTATGCATCACTGTGCCCAAATTCAGGTCTGGATGCAAGCAAATCTCACACCAGCCGCCTCCCTCTCCTTCCAGCAGCAGACGTTTGATTATCTTAAAATATGGCGGCAATTTGTCTTTGTTGATATTCTTTTCTGGGTAGTTAAATATTATTTAGATGAAGTCACTTTCCAAGAAAATGGCTCTCCGCAGGGGACTGGAAGTGGGAAAGTACGAGTAGGAATAGAATTTGGAAGCTGTGCATCGTTTCCTGCATGTGAATAGCTGAAAGCAGTTGGTTATGGAATTTTAATGGTTAGATTATAACCTCTATTTCCAGAAAGAAGTATAGTTATTACAGTCTGGAGTATGTAGCACTTATTTCTTCTTCTTCATTCTTTGTCCCCTTTGGTAATTGCATCTGGGTTTGCCTAAAACAATAATATGTTTCAGGCTGATTTCCTACGCATTATGTATAACTGGGAGGGCAAAAAGTCTAAGCCTTCAAAAGAAGCTTTTGGAATCCAAAGAAGACAGAAAATTATGTCTGCTGGGCAGGTAAGTTTGTAATCCTTAAATAGAGATTGCCTGTTTTTTTCTCTTTCCCCTGCTGAATATCAGATTATTAAGTGGCTGAAACAGAAGGCGTGCTTTCAAATACAGCTAAAATTAGTCTCTGGATGAGTCCAACATCAGGCTGGTTTGAAGTTTATTGGTCATGGTGGGGTGTTTGAAGGTTTCTGCTCCAGAAAATAGTTGACTATATAGTCCTGGAGCAGACGTTAATAATTGTGATTGGGGAACTGTGGAACTGAACTCCATTTTTTGTGAGTAATCCAATAGATTACTTCCCAAAGTGACATCATTGTGCCAGCTGTAGCCGTGTTCCTGCACTTCTCTAGGGCCAATTTTGGCCCTCGGTGGGCTGAATTGGCCCCACATGAACCATGGAAGCATGCCTGGGCATGCTTGTGTGATGACATCATATCCCCGAAGAAGGAGATTCCTGGGAACTACAAGGTAAGTGTCAGGTCCCCACCTTCCTGTCGGGCTCCAGTTTTTGTGAGTAACCCAATGGATTAGGCAAGCCTCAGGTCCCTAAGACTGTATGATAGCTGTATTTTCCTGATTTTCATCTCAGTTACACAGGGGATTGGACTAGATGACCCCAGATGACCCTCAGTTGTGCAGGGGGTTGGACTAGATGACCCGAGAGCTCCCTTCCAACCCTATGATTCTATGATTCTTTACCGTAATAACACTCAATTCTCAACATTCCACTGTCATAGAACGGTATTCCTTACCCATCTTTGCAGAACTGAGACAACTAGAGATGGGCACAAACAGGAAAAAAAAAACACGAACATGATGTTTGTTGTTCGTTGCCATCCACGAACAGGGACTCACGAACAACCACGAACATGGCCCTGTTCATGAACATGTTCATGGTTGGCTGTTCATGGGGGCCAGCAGGCTCTACTCCAGCCATCATCCGAGTCAAGATCCCTACTGCACCACTCCCAGAAACAAGACCTGAGCAGGCAGCAGGAAAGGTACCAATAATAAATAATAGCATGGCCCAGAGCCTGGCACAGCCCTGGAACTTGAAGGGGTAGATCCCAATCCCACCACACACAAAGAAAATTCAAAAAGAGTCCAGTAGCACCTTTAAGACTAACCAATTTTATTGTAGCATAAGCTTTCGAGAATCAAGTTCTCTTCGTCAGATGCCTGATACAGAGACTGGTCAAATACAGAAGAGGAGGAGAGAGAAGAGGCAATTAGGGGGAGGAAGGGGGAGGGAGCAATCAAAACATTCCTTTGCTAGTATATGTAAACATCTCCTTTTAGTGTGTGTATCAGTTGGCTTCAAAGGAGTTTGCCCTGTTAGTTTGTAGCAGCCAAACAGCTAGACCATCCAATTCCAATGCAGTATGGGCCTTTGATAACCACAGCTCTCCCTGCCAGATGCATCTGACAAAGAGATCTGTGGTTCCCGAAAGCCCACGCTGTGGTTCCCGAAAGCCCTCTTTTTGATTTTGCTACCACAGACTAACACGGCTAACTCCTCTGCATCTATGACCAAAGAAAATTCAGGCTCCAATGCATTCTCTCTATCAAAATGCCAACAGCAACTGTCTCTCTCCCTCTCCACTGACTGCAAACTAAGCCAGAGCTGGGAGCCCCCCTCCCCCCTGGTCTTTGTTCCCTTGTAACAAATGTGGAGCCTATCAAGCTAAATTGGGCTTAGATTGCGGTTTCCAGGGCAACAGCAGGAGTTCAGACAGAGTTCAGACAATCCCTGCCTAAGTTGCCAAGGGAATTGATTGCAGGTGCCAGACTGCCTGGCTTGACGAACAGCAATGAACAGCAACGAACGAGGCTTGCAATGACCACCTGTTCCTTTAGAATGGGGCCTCACGAACAGCTAGTTCTTGAACAGCAGATTGGGCTGTTCATGGCTTTTTTTTGGTTCATATTGCTGTTTGTGCCCATCTCTAGATACAACCAGGCAGAGACATGGAACGAATATCCTCCAGGGAGCTCTACAGATATGGATTTGAGTCTGATTGTGCAACCAAGTTCCATTAGATTCAGGACAGTCAAAAGGAAGTAATGTTTCACTCATCAAGTACTGAAATTGTTCAGTTCACTGCTAGTGGACACAGTATTGGCCACTAGCATAAAAGCTTTAAAGGGGAAGAGGCACAAACATGGAGAAAAGGTATATAAATGTCTACTAGGCATGATGACTAAAGGGAACATCACATCTGGAGTCAGTAAACATCTGAATATAGGTGCTGGGAGGCAACATCAGTAGAAAGGCTTGGCCTCTGTTTGTTGGCATTCCAGACAATTAGTTGCCCACTGTGTGAAAAAGGACATTGGAGATCTAGCAGAGCACCTCTTATGTTCTAATATAACTTATAAAGGTTTGTCCTACCTTTCTCTCCCTCTGCGCTTAGACATTACGGTTCAAACTAGAGTGCCATTGAAGTGTACATATAGTTTAAGTGAAACTAGTGAGGAGTGTAACTTTTTGTGTACAATATTCAGATTATTCATCTACGAGTTCCAAAACCTGCTTTTGTATTGGTGGGAGTGGCACTGGACAAATAAAGACAGCTCTCAGCCATTGCATTTGTAGACAGCTAACTGCTCTTTGGGTACTTTTAGTTCTCCATGCCCCATTTCTTTGAGAGAAGAAAGCCAGTAATGTTGGTGGCCTGTGATGTTTGCATTGCCTGGCAAAGTATTGCAAGGTGAATTTCTGTTGTCCTCTAGGGAAACTCCTTCCTTCTTTCCTTGCTTGCTTCCTTCCTCTTCTTCTTTCTGCAGAGGGAAAGAAGAAAGGAAAGCAATCTTAGCTCCAGAAGTGCAGATAACTCCAAATGTGTTTGTGTTAGTTTGGCATAAATTGAATAAAATGGCACCTTGATGTGTATAATGTATCAATGGCATAAAATGGCTTCAAAATTCTCCCCAATAGGGACCAAAAACAGCTTACATTATTCTCCTCTCCACCATTTTATCCTCACAACAACCCTGCGAGGGAAGCTAGGCTGAGAGTATGTGGCTGGGCCAAGATCACCCAGTGAGCTTCAATGGCAGAGTGAGGATTCGAACCTGGGTCTCCCAGATTCTGACACTCGTAATGACGACACTATACTGGCTTATGTAAAATGGTGCTTACGTAAAAATATGGCTTGTTAATGGTGTAAAAATATTTGAAACAAGGAAAGATCGATGAGAACGATAAAAGAAAGTGAAGTAAAACCAAGGAGGAGGAGAACGTGCAAAATAATAAATAAAAATGACAACTGGGTCCATCCATATTTCTTCTCTTTCATTTTGCACCTCTCTTTCTTTCCTTTTCTCATCGTTCTCTTCTTAAAAGGAATCTTCAAATAAGAAAAAAAAATGAAAACTCTATCCATCACAAGTTGGGCGGAGATCTAATTGTTTTGACTGACTCAGCAGTTGAACATCAAACCATGAGATTACCTTTATATCTCTTTCCACCCTGCATTTCTATGGTCTTGGGCAAGAAGGTAACTGGAGCTTTGTACTTCTCTCTCTCTCATTCACGCATTTTCACAGAGACTGATGAGTATTTGAAATATCCTGATCAATAAGGGGAGGCGGAGTTTTTTTTCTTTGTCCTGTGATGTATATCAGTGATTCGTCACATACAAGAAGATACAGTATAACTAACAGATCACCTTTTTATTTGTTTATTTAAGTTTTTTTTTTTTTTAATGGAGTAGCTCCCTGGAGAAAGACCTCTTTAGGAATGCATGTGTGCACAAGTTTAACTTGGTTGATCTCCCCTGCTTCTTTGCAGTTGCTACAGTAATTGATGGACGAAAGTGCAACTGATTGAGAAGATGAAGAAACAGAGATGTATTGAACTGAAGGGGATAAATGCAATTGACGTTCATTAATAAAACACTTTAGTTTCAAAATCGTTCCACGGTGGAGATGGCTCATCAGTCTGGAAACAAGATCTTGTAGACATCACTTAATAGAAGGAAACGCAGTGAAGGATAAAGTGTTCTGTAGAGGAATCCAGATAAGGAATAGAGATTTAATGGACATAGTTGAATCAAGGCATCCTGAAAACCTCCCCTCTCCGCACAGCAAAATTGCTCTCCCAAGAATCTATAGGATAGTTGGTCAGGCTCATAAACAGTGACTGTTCTAAATTCTTTCCCTCCTTTCTGCTTCTCAGCATCTATATTGTCCAATACTTCCTTTAAAGAGCACGGGGATCATATATTATGTTCCCCATTTTGTTCCCCAACAATCCTGTGAGTTAGGTTAGGCTGGGGAGGAAGAGAAATTGGTCCAAGATCACTCAGTTAAATCCATGGCTAAATAGGAACTTGAACTCGGGTCTGATACTCAAAGCACTCTCGGGCCATCCCCACATGTCTTTATAGGGATGTCTCACTCACAGAATGCTGGCAGCTTTCCCCCATGAATCCAGACTAGACATGGGCACGAACAGCATTACGAACAGAAAAAAACAATGAACAGCCCAATCTTCTGTTCTCGAACAAGCTGTTCATGAGGCCCCATCCTAAACGAACAGGTGGTTGTTGCAAGCCTCATTTGTTGCCTTCCGTAGCCCTTCGACAAGCCAGACAGTCTGGCACCTGTTACAATCAATCCCCTTGGCAACCGGAGGCAGGGAGGAACTGAACTTTGTCTGAACTCCTTCTGGCTTGCCTTCTGGCTTTTAACCCTTCAAAGTACTTCCAGCAGAGAGTCCCGTTTTTGCCACTGTGAAGAGAAAATGACAGCCAACGGGGAGACCCATGGGTCATGCCTTTCCCGGGGTGCAATCTCTCTGAAACTTGGGGGGTCTTCAGAGGACAGTGAGGACTATGTCCCCTTCAGATTTGGTGGGTAATGGACATTGGGAAGGTCACTTTTGTAACCTCTCAAACTACCTGCCAGCAGACATTGCTGTTTTTGCCAGGACAGGGCCCTTTAAACTATCAGCTGGCAGGCAGCAGGGGGGAATCCCCTCCTGCCACCTGCCTTTTGACAGTTTAAAGGGATCTTTAAAGGGCCAGGTAAGTGGATTTGAGGGGAGGGGGCTAAGTGGGGGGGGTTGGGTGGGGGGGGTTCTGGCCCCCCACGAACAACGGACAACGAACATGTCCATGAACAGTTCATGTTCATCCATGCGTGTTGTCCATTGTTCATGGATGGCACCAAATGACGAACAGGGTGTTTGGGGTTTTTTTTTCCGTTCATGCCCATGTCTAATTCAGACATATCCGTTTGTGAAATGGTTGCAAACTGTTTCCATTTTTCAGTGCCTTTTCTGAGACCGACCCTATTCTCACATTGAAATCTCCACATAAAATGATATGTATGTCTGAGTACCACGATATTAATCTTTCCCTTGTTCTGTTTGAGTAGGAATTGCAAAAACTGTCAAGAAGATGAGGAGGGTTCATGGGCAGACATTGATGGTACACAGAGACACGCAAGTAGTACATCTCATCTCAAAACTCTCAAACATATTTTACTTTTACAACGTTCCTTTTAAAATGGAGGCAGCAGATCAGAAAAGCAGTCTAGCCAAAGTGCGATCCCTGAAAAGGCATCGAAAAAATGGAAACTAAACAGCCTGCAACCATTTCACAAACGGAGATGTCTGGATTCATGGGGGAAAGCCGCCAGAGTTCCTGGAGTGGGAATTCCCTATAAGGATGCGTGGAAACAGCCTTGGTCTCCATGCCTGCTCTCTTATTGGTCAAGCCAAACATTACGCTGTAGGAGTTAAGCCAGCTCTTACATAAGATTAGAGCACCCATTTTAGAACAGACCACAGGTCCACTTTAGGGAACCCATTCCCCAGTGGGGGCAGGAGACACCTTGCTTCCATTCTCCACCCTCCACCACCATTCAAAATGTGCAGAGAGCGGCCTTGGGATTTCCCACGTGCTGGAGCACACGCTTGTTACACCAGAAATGATGTCATCCTCTTCCACTGAGAATAAGTCCTCCCAATGTGTATGCCCCCACCCAGCACCCTCCATCCCCTAATTTGAGCTCCAGGGAGACCTGACAACCCTAGTCTCCGTATTTCAGTGTCTTGCTTCACACAGTAGCAAAGCAGTTGCATGTGTATGTCATGTGCCGTCAAGTTGCCTCTGAACTATGGTGACTCTATGAATGAAAGACCATTAAAATACCCTATCATTAACAGGTTTGCTCAGATCCTGCAAACTGAAGAACGTGGCTTCTTTTATTGAGTCAAGTCATCTCGTTTTAGGTTTTCCTCTTTCCTGACCGCTTTCCACTTTTCCTAGTATTATTGACTTTTCCAGGGAATCTTGTCTCCTCGTGATGTGATCAAAGTATGATAACCTCAGTTTTGTCATTTTAGCTTCTAGAGAGGATTCAGGCTTGATTTGATCTAGTACCCACTTATTTGTCTTTTTGGCTGTCCATGGTATCCTCAAAACTCTCTTCCAGCACCACATTTCAAATGAATCAATTTTCTTCCTGTCAGCTTTCTTCACTGCCCAACTTTCACATCCATACATCAAAATGGGGATTACCATTGTTTGGATTGTCTTGATTTTGGTCCCCAGAGAGAATCGTTATCTTTAAGGATCTTCTCTAGATCCCTCACAGCGGTACTTCCAAGTATCAGTCTCCTGATTTCCTCATTGCAGTCTCCCTGTTGGTTGATGATTGAGCCAAGGAATAGAAAATCTTGGACAATTTCATCTTTAAAATGGTGTAATTCCTCAGTACTCATTACTTTTGTCTTCTTAATGTACAGCTGTAATCCTGCTTTGGCGCTTTCTCCTTTAACCTTCATCAGTAGTTGTTTTAAGTCTTCACTATTTTCTGCCAGTAACATGGGCCGATTCCGCACGGCTTACCTGAAGCCGGAACATTGCAGGACGTTACAGAACATACTGGCAAAACCGCAAAAGATTGCATTTTCTCACACAAGTTTTGCATGATGTCGTGCAAAATTCGCGCAAGAAAATGCGATCTTTCGCGTTTTTGCCGGCATGTTCCACAACGTCCCAGCTTCAGGTAAGTCATGCGGAATTGGCCATGGTGTCATCTGCATATCTCAAATTGTTAACGTTCCTTCCACCATTTTTTACTCCAGCGACTAGCAGCGAACAGGGCCCAGTGCCTTCTGCTGATGTCATGCTGGCACCAGGGCTACTGCCTCTGAAAACTGGAGTTCCCTTGTAATCCCCATGAGTAATAGCCATTGATGGATGTCTCGTCCATGAAGTCCCACCAGCCAAATTGTTTAGACAATTTTGTTGAACCAACAACTGATTCTGTGCCTTTAACAGTAGCTGGTTGTGCCGACATCTTTATAATAGGTGCAATCTTCATTGGACTGATTGCTTTATGTAGGAAGATCACATAAAGAAAGCGAACATCATTTACTGCCATTTTCTGCTATTTTATTATTCCTTCACATCTGAAATGTACAGAATGCATAAGTGATATTCGGTGGCAGGAAGCAGACTGTGTGGGAGCCCAAACTGTAGGACTGGCTGATTGATGCAGTTTCCTTTCTAATCCCATGTAGTCGCCTGGGTTCTTAGCAGCAGAGATGCCAGATTCATCAGGAATGGTGCGTAGTTCATGAAGGGAGCTCTTAATTTGCTAGGATGTGGTCCAAAGGCACTTGATGCAACCCAGTTGAAGCAGCCGGCAGGAGGGTGTCTCCTTGGAATCCGTTGTCCCATTGCCTGGTAGACCACCTGGAATTCAATGATCGAAGGTAAGATCTAAATTTCATAAATAAGGAAATTCATTCCACAGCCAATTGCTCAAATAAATAGTGCACAAAAGAGTCATACAATGATTATAAATAATTTTGGGGGGTAGTTTAAGTGTTTGATGTTTGTCTAACTCTGTTATCTGTGTGACTTTACACATGCATTTTTTTTTGTTCTTACAGCCTAATGGAAGTCATAGTTCCATTCCAGCACCATTACGTTACTTGGTCCAACTGTCCCTGACTCTGAGAAGAACTGATTTCATGTACCTGGGAGTGGCTGGGCTGCAGTGGGAGGGAAACTCTGCTTCAGTGGTTCTGCTCGTACTTAGCTGACTAATTCTAAAGATGGTGCTGGGGGACTGATGCTCAGCCCCATGACATTTATGCTATAGGGTTATGCAGGAGTCTATCTTTTTCCCCATGCTGTTTATCATGTACACGATATAGCTGTGAGGGATTGTCTGTGGACTTGGAATGATGAACCACCAATATCTGAATGACACTGTTACACTTTCACCCTTATAGTTGTCTAGGCTTCAGGCTATCCCAGAATTAGGCTTCCTAGTTGCCTGCTGGTGGCAGACAATCTCCCAGAGGTTTGTCCAGTTGCCTGCCAATTGCTGACGATCCACCCGGGATGGATCCTGAAATGACTTACATTCACTACTGCTGCAACAAATGTGCTTTGCAATTATACAAACATCTATCTATCTATCTATCTATCTATCTATCTATCTATCTATCTATCTATCTATCTATCTATCTATCTATCTATCTATATATATATATATATATATATATATATATATATATATATATATATTTAAAGGTTAACACTCAATAATCAATGTGACCAATGTGCTCAGCATCAAACAGACATACAGTGATACAAAATTACAATATAACAAATGCAACAAATGCAGTACATTCTCTTGTTACTAAGCCCTCTGCAAGGTTCATGGCTTATATATCAGTCTGAGGCAGACTGAGATAGCAAAGTCCTATTCCAATAGCTTTCCGGGAACAGGGCAAAGACTCCAGGCTCATGGAGGAAGATGGTATTCAAAAAATTTATGTTGTTTCTTTCCTTTTCTTTCAGGTGTCTACCAAGATGTAACACTGGTGGCACATCATGATGCAGCCCTAGCTGTGGCCGGCTGGCAGCAGATTTCATCGTATAGACTTCCTCAGGGGCTGTAGTCAACTGAATCAGTACAATTCTTTCTTGAAACCTGGAGAGTGACGCAGGCACCCTGGCTCAATTGCTGACGTAAACCCTTCCCCCAGGTGATCACCCACAATCAGCAGGCAACCCAGGAAAGCGTGTACTGGGCACGCTCCTCGCGGGGCATGATGACATCACTTCCCAAAGTTACTTCATTGTGCTGGCCATGGGTGTGCTCCTGCCCTTCTCTGGGGCCAATTTTTGCTCCAAATGGGCTGAATTGGCCCTGGACAAAGCACAGGGGCATGCCCGTGGCCAGAGTGATGACATCACTTCCCAGAAGAAGATGACTCCCAGGGACTGAAAAGTTTCTGCCAGGAGGGTATGGGGACCTGGCAACTCTACTCAGATATCATAAAAGTAAGAGGTCGTCCTACAGGGTAAGAAGAGGGCCGGCAGGTCTTCCGCTATAGCAGCAGTAACATAGATTTTCTGGTGAATTCTAGTGTGTTGGGCCTATGCAAAGATGTCTGTTCTTTGGGTCTAAAACTGATTGCATCCTCTCATGCTGTCCAGCCCACTATCTAAGATTCTTTTCACAAGCCCTGCGCTCTGAGCCTCCACCTACAGAGGTGAGATAAGCGGAGACAAAAATAGGGCTCTTTTGCTGATGACACTATGCCTTTGGGATACCTTCCCCCAAGGGTTACCTGGTTCCCTCTTTAAATTCTTCTAAGCACCAGGCCAACGTATTTTTCTTTATTCAGGCTTTGAACTAAGGGGTTCCATCTTTTTTAGCAGTTTCTAATCTGAGACCCGGTTTATAAACATCATTTTAGACAGATCTATTTTCTGTGCTTTTATGCCTCGGCTTGCTTCTATCGGTTAATTATATTGGGGTGTTTCTATTAATATGCTTAACATTACTGATTTTGTTTTTTATCTTCATTGACATAATTTTTGAAAATGGTTTTACTGCTGTTGCTTAGTTTTGTTTTACAATTTTAGCTGTGAGCTGCTTGGAGCTGATCTGAAGAGGTGGCCTACAAATTGCACAGATTAAAAAAAAAACCCGCAGATACAAGGAAGAATGAAATAAAACTTTGTCACCGTAACTACTGTGCAGCTGTGAAACTGTTTGGCATGCTGCTCAAATAGGAAGTGGGGCAAGGATGTCTGAGGCACAGCTCATAAGTGATCCCAGCTGTCGAAAATTGTATGTTCGCTTACCGAATATGTTCGCAACGAAGTTCTTATCATCCATAATACAAATTGCATTGAGGCGGTGTGTTTGGAAATGCCATACATAAATAGCACAAATAAGCAAAACAAACATAAATGTGTCTTCCCGTTCATGAAAATCTTTTCTCCACATTCAATGATCTAACCGGAGAGGGCACAGGACATATTTCTGACAGCTTATTTTGCAGAATTCCTACCCTCGTGTAATCCTAAACAGTCACTGCAGTCTAAGCCCATTGACTACAGTTGGCTTACACTGGAGTAACTTTGCTTAGGACTGCACTGTTGACTTGTTTCCTCTCTACAGCTTCCACCAGCAAGTTACACCATTTTTGCTGAGCAAGTGAATGTATTTTGTTTGATGGCTCTGAGTGTGTTTATTGTGTTTTATTGCTGTGATTATCCACAGTTCTGCTATAGTGTCGTGTAATGGTTTTAGATGGCTTCTATGTTGCCTTGAGCATTTTCTGTGCTGGAGAGTTTACGTTTGAGAAATCAGTCAATCTTCACATAGCATTTAGTTAAAATTATTGGTTGTCTTGGTTTGTTATTATGGGGGGTTCGTAACCACAATAACGAGTTTTTATTTTTCTTTACAACATCTATCCCAATGAAGAATTCTGGGGAATGTGGAAGTTTGCTCTTGCTATTTTATTAGATCTTGGTTTGTCCTAATAAAAAAGGTATTTACTTTTTGTTTCTTTTTGTCTCATGGATCGAAACAGCTACATTTTTTTTGTCTGTTTTGGGAAATACCACATTTATAGTGCAATCCTAAGCAGAGCTATTTCTGTCTAAGACCATTGTAGTCTTAGAAGCGTATAACTTTGCTTGAGATTGCACTGTTAAGAGTAATTTCTCTCATACACTGGGGCAGTGACAGAGCTCAGTGGTAGAGTTTTGTACCAGTACCTCCAAATAAGAGGACGAATCACCAATGTACAAGTTAATTGGTTTATTAATGGTGAATTCACATCAATTGAACATTTCTCAGCCTATAGCAACTATCGGCTTTTTTGTCAAAACCTCCCACCCTTGCTCTAAACATCAACATTACCACTGGTTCCATTTATCCCTGTTTGCACATAAAACAGTGACAAAGAGGCGCTAAACATCATATCTCTCCCTGCACGTGCTCTCCAGAAACTAAGGGCTTAGGGTCAAACCACACAAGACAAAATACACTTGAACTACAAAATACACTCGAATTACCCGTGTAATTCGAGTGTATTTTGCCTCGTGTGGTGAGACCCTCAGTTGGTGTGCCTCAGTCTCTGGAAGTGACTCCTCAACTCACTCAGTCACTTGAAGCTGGGACAAGCTGGTTTATGAACAGTCCTTCATCCTTGCACACTTCAGGATGTATTTATATATTTATCCTGACCTATGTTGTAGCAAATCAATCTTCTGGTCTCAGGCACCTCTTCCCAAAATGAAGACAGAAGGTAAGAGTTTAGGTTCAATCAGTTTATTTAAATGATTGACCTATGTCAGATTCCAAAATACCCAAATAAATAAAAACACTGTTGCATTTTTAAAAACCACAGAGTTCCAGGGGGGTCCTAGAGAATCCTGCAATGTGGTGAAATCACTTCTAGTTGCACAGCCAGAAGTGATACTGTGGCATGATGGGATATGAAACAAAAGAACCTGCCTTATACTGAACTAGCCCCTTGGTCCATAAAGGTCAGTGTTGTCTACTCAAACTGGAAGTGGCTCTCCATGGTCTTAGAAAGAGGTCTTTCATCTCACCTACTGCCAGATCCTTTAACGGGAGGTCCTGGGGACTGGATTTGGGACCTTCTAAATGGCAAGCAGATGTTCTACCATTGAGCCATGGCCCTTCCTCAAAATATTAAAATATGCTAACATATTTTAAGGAGTGGACTGCCCTAGGCAGGCTACAAATGGGTTCCTTTTTTGGGTAGATCAGCCCCAACTCCAAACTCAGAGACCAGTTATTCCCAAAATATCTCATGGAGGGGTAGCAGCCCATACCAAATGCTACCCCCATGTGGGATAGGGAGACCATATCCCCCAGGGGCAAATCCAGGGGGAAGGGTTGGGGCAGGGTAGCAGCAGCCACCCGTCATACTGGAAAGTGACATCGTTTTTTGCTTATTAGTTTCCAGCCCTTCCTCCAATTGTCAGGGAAACACCAGCCCCAGCCAATCTGGTCCTGCACCTCATTTAAACCAGAGAACGATCTGGAGGACAGCCGTATCTATAGTGATACTGCTGGGAATATTTCCTGGCCAACACTAGTTACGACTTGACCAGAAGAGACCTAATTACAGGATACCAACACACATTAAAAGGAGGCTTGCACTTTGAAGGAGGTTTGAAAACCCTTGCCTTCTTGCTCAAAGGGAAACCAACTAATCTCACATTATCCACATGGAGTGTGGGTTGGGCCAGTTCATAATAATTCAATTTATATACTGCCCTTCAGGATAATTTAACACTCACTTGGAGTAGTTTTCAAACTGTGTTAGTATTATCCTCATGGCAATCACCCTGTGAGGCGGGCGGGGCACAGAGGGCTCTGAGAGAGCTGTGACTGACCCAAGGTCACCCAGCTGGCTTCAAATGGAAGAGTGGTGAATTGAACCCGGTTCTCCAGATTAGAGTCCTGCCGCTCCTAACCACTATACCAGACTGGTTCATTGCAAAAGCTAGCTACAGAGCGAAGGGAAGGAATGTTGTCTTGGTGCTGGAAGGAAGGCAGTGGGAGGGCTTCTGGTGTCCTGGCCTCACTGACAGTCCTTTAGATGGCACTGGATTTCTAGCCACTGTGTGTGACAGAATGTTGGACTGGATGGGCCACTGGCCTGATCCAACATGGCTTTGCTTATGTTCTTATGTTCTTATGTAAGGACTTAAGATACATAGAGAAGGGTAGGAAAACTGGGAGGTGGTGGACTCTCCTTCTTTGGAGGTTTTTAAGCAGAGGCTAGATGGTCATCTGACAGCAATGCTGATTCTGTGAACCTTGATAGATCATGAGAGAGAGGGCAGGAAGGGTTACATAAGTGCTTAGTTCTTGTATCCCCTTCTTATATGCCCAGAGTAATGCCAATCACCAATTTTCCTGAGGCTAGTTTAGCTAGGGATCCTGACAGTGTTTTGCCATCTTCTGGGCATGGAGCAAGGGTCACTGGGTGTGTATGGGGGAAGGGGAGGTAGTTGTGAATTTCCTGTGTTGTGCAGGGGGTTGGACTAGATGACCCTGGAGGCCCCTTGTAACCCTATGGTTCTAAGTATTAATGAATGGGTTGGATCAAAACAAAAGTTTCCATCAGTGGAATACAACTTTCCTGCCTCCTACTCTACTCCACAGATCTCCATGAAATTTTGCTCCTTGGAGATTGGGATCCCGGAAGAATGACAGGGAGGCCTGCAACAGGTAAGAGGGATCCGTGGAGGTGCCCAATTTATTCTGGATCTAACCCATTGAAACAGGGGAAATGGCATGTTTTATGTTGAAAATGTCTATGTTTGTATGTCATGTGCTGGTATGTCGCTTCTGACATATGGCGACCCTATGAATGAAAGACCTCCAAATCATCCTATCATTATGGATGGTGGTAGAGAGTGCACTCAAGTCATAGCTGACTTTCGGAGACCCCTGGTGGGGTTTTCATAGCAAGTGACTAACAGAGGCAGTTTGCCACTGCCTCTCTCTTCAACCCTCGTCTTCATTGGAGGTCTCCCATCCAATTCCTAACCAAGGCCGACTCTGCTTAGCTTCTGAGATCTGATAAGATCAGGCTCACCTGGGCTATCCAGGTCAGGGCATCATTATGGATACGAAAATGAAAAATACTGTATCGATTTGAATAGCTCAATCGGTAGCTACAATTTTCTCCTAACTGTGGGATGCATGGGAACTATTCCTTCCATCCTGCAAGCATCCCACATGGTGAAACTTTGCACCCAGATGTGGTTTTTTGCAGTGCAGAGTTGTATCCCTGTTGAACGTCACACGCGTTGCATTTTCTGCGATAGTTTTAAATATGCATGTTCTTGCACATTAATTTTCTTTTTTGTCATCGATCAGTGTAAACATTCTCAGCCTGTTAACTATTTGGATGACTGCTCTGCATCAGCTGCGGTGTAAGTTTTGCATCAGAAGTGGAAGATCAAAGACGTTAGTATCATCTCAGTCAAAAATAGCCCATTTTTGAATTATTCCATGAAAATTCATATGCAAAACAGATATGCCCATATCTATTTTACATAAAAGGGATTAAAGTGGGATCGCTTGTGATCAACTCACTTCTGCCCCATTTTTGGGTAAAACAAACAAACAAACAGTACCAGAAGCACTCTTCAAAGCTTATGGAAATGAATTCCTTTTATGTCATTT